>NC_138858.1:30070319-32470319 GCF_965183815.1 Platalea leucorodia
CCGTGAAGTTTCGCCCCGCTCCAGCGCGACGCCCGGCCACGCAGCCCAGCACGCCTGGCATGTGCTCCTCTCCCTCCTTGTTGTGCGACAACACGGACCTTCAGAGCCACCCGGAGCAACTCCCCGAGCGGCAAATCGCGGATACTTTGCTCCCCTGCCTTTTCCCTGTAACGCCGGCATTGCCTAAAAGCAGTTCTGGCGAGGCGTAACCGAAACGAATCCTGCCCCTCGCACCCGCAACGGTAACCCGGCTTCCCGCGAACGCCCCCTCCCCAAATGCTTATCTTAGAGCCGTGCAAACACTAGTAAATACACACACACACACACCCCGCCCGCCCGCCGTGCCCGGGGAAGGGCCCGGCTCCCCCCGCCGCGGCCCCGGCGGCCGCTGCTCCCCGCCCGCCCGGGACGCGGCTCCCCGCGGGTCCCGGCGGCTCGGCTCCGCATCGAAAAGTAGCGAAATGCCGGGGGATTCGGGCCGATTTTGACTTTCCAGCCCGCCCCCCGCCTCTGCCCGGTCCGTCGGCGTTTCTTTCCCGGGAAGCCTGGCTCTTCAGCGGAGCCGGGCCCTTTCCGCTAAATGTTATTTGGAGCATATGTTTCGCACATTCATTCTCTTTCAGTCCATTCTTCTGGGCGCTAACTGCTAACACGTTATAGTCACCTTGAAATTTCCTCTGCTATTTTCCAATTAAAAGCTTAATAGCCCTGGAAACGGAGTTCATGTGGTGCAGTTTACCACAGCCCCTTCTTCTGAAAAGCTTTCTGCTGGGATCCCATTATGTGCTTGAATAAACCTTTTCTGCGAGCAGAAATGGGAACCGGGGTTGTCAGGTGTTGGGTTACAATAGAGTTTCAGGCAGGGGACGTTTTGCTAACATAAATACGAACCCGGCCCTATGGGGAGATGTTGTCAAATACTAGGACATGGAAAACATTCCCATCAAATATGAGAAAAGGATTACGGCACTATATCAAACGAGTATTTCAGCCTAAACGCCCGGAGCGCAGCCAAGCGAGAGAGGGGCCCCCGGCGCTCCGCCAGCCCGCCGCCGCCCCGGGGCAGCCCGGCCCGGCAGCCCGCAGCCGCCCTGCCGGCCGCCGTGGCTGCCCCGACCCCCGGGCCCCGCTCCTGCTCGGGGGGGAGGAGGGTTTTCCACCCCCGCCCCCCTGCCCCGCGCCAGCACTCGCACCCCGCTTCTTCGTTTTGGGGGAACGGATTCCCAGGGGCGGCTGCGCATCGTCTTTTACGCGCCCCGTGCAATTTTGAGGTAGTTGAGTATTTGTTTGCTCCGCGGAGGAGGCACCGCTGGTTCGCTTCCCCCCCACCCCCACCCCGACGGGGACCCACGAGTGTGAGATGCCCCGCGGGGGAGGCCAGCTGCAGGGTACGGCGGGCTGCGGGGCCGGGGAGATCCCACCGGCGCTGCGGGGAAACGGGCTGTTCCCCGCACCCGGGCCGCTTCGCCTCCCCGCCTCGGCGCGGTGAACCGGCAGGAGCGATGGGGCGCTCACCCTCCCTCGTACCCCGCACACAGCCCCGGGGAGAAAGATCTCTCCGAGTCCCTCTTCCCCTAGAAGTAGAAAAGTAATTAGGAAAGAGCTAAGTAATGAAATATTACGAAAATACCTTCCTAGCACACGCCGTGCTTTTTATTCTCTCCGGTGAAATACTTCCCGAGTTTTAAATCTGATTTTCTAATTACGTGCCCTCGTTAAATGGCTTATTTCGTGTAGCGAAGAGAGTGGAGAGGTGCCTGGGAGGAGGAGGGGAGATCCTGGGGCCGCGAAACGGGCTCAAGTCCCAGCAGCAGCCCCTGCCTTCCCGCGGACCCCGTGCTGCTAAGTACCTGTGCGCGGGCAGATCCACGCTTGCAGTGAATTTGTTTCCCCCCAGCCGATATTCCCACACCTTCTTCCACTAATATATTACATTCGGATTTAAACTTCTCGCTGTCATATTGGAAATACCCGTGTTTCAGCGAGAAACCTCCCCGCGGCCGGAGATATAGAAAATCACCACCCAGCCGCATCAACCACATCAAATAGGTTGCAAGCAATCTGGCTTGCTCTGAATTACACGTGCCTTTCTATAGCCACCGTTTGCATTTCAGTAGCTGCCTTGGCGAGGGAGGCGGGGGAGGCAGGGGACAGCGGGGGCAGGTAGCGGCCCGCGGCGGCCCGGCTCCGCGGCGCGATCCCGCGGGGACGCGGGCGCAGCCCGGCTCCGCGCAGCCGCTCCAGGGCAGCTTCAAAACTTTGGTAAAACTCTGGGCTCGAAAACGCCCGCAGCGCTGGGCCCCGGAGGGTTTTGGGGCCGCAGCCACGCAGCGTGCCGCCGCTCGCAGCGTCCCGCGGGCTGTGGCCGGCTCCAAACGCCCCGTCTGGGCCCCGCGGGGCCGGTCCGGAGCCCGGGGAAACCTCCCAGACCCCGCTGGCCCCCAGCCCCTGGCGCTTTCGCGGCGTGAGCCGTGCGGGGGGCGTGGGTGGGTGGCATCAGCCCCGGTCCAGACTCGCCGGGGGCCGGACCCCTTCGGCACGGCGCGGGCAGCGCCGCCGCCCCCGACGGCGGGGCAGACACCCCCCCCCCGCCTCCCTCCTCCCCCCCTCGCTCCCTCCCTCTTCTCCCTCCATCCATCCCCCCGCGGCGGCGGCGGGGAAGGAGGGTGGCGGAGGGGGGCGGGCGGGGGGCGGGCGGAGGGGCGCTGGGCTCGGCGGGGCGGCGCGGGCAGCGGCAGTGTCGCTCCGGCCGGCGGCAGCGCTCTGCCCGCCGGTGCCACCGCGGCGGGCGGCGGCTACCCCCGCCGGCCTGGGGCCGGGGCCGCGCCCCCCGCCGAGCCCCCGGGCAGAGCCGCCCGCCTCCTCTCCTCTCTTCCGCCGCCCCGGCCTCCGCCCGCCCCCGCTGCCCCCTTCTCCGCCCCGGAGCCGGCCGGGCTCCTCCCGCGGGCATGAACGGCTACGGCTCCCCGTACCTCTACATGGGCGGCCCGGTGTCGCAGCCGCCGCGGGCTCCGCTGCAGCGGACGCCCAAGTGCGCCCGGTGCCGCAACCACGGCGTGCTGTCCTGGCTGAAGGGCCACAAGCGCTACTGCCGCTTCAAGGACTGCACCTGCGAGAAGTGCATCCTCATCATCGAGCGGCAGCGGGTGATGGCCGCCCAGGTGGCGCTCCGCCGGCAGCAGGCCAACGAGAGCCTGGAGAGCCTCCTCCCGGACTCCCTGCGCGCCCTCCCGGGGCCGCCGGGCAGCGCCGAGCCCCCCGCCCCGCCGCCGGGGCCGCCGCCCTGCGCCGGGCCGCCGCGGGCCCCCGCCGAGCTGGCCGCCGCCGCCGCCGCCCTGCGCTGGGCCGCCGAGCCGCCCCCCGCGCTCCCGGGGCCGCTCCCCAAGGCAGGTGAGGCCGGGCCGGGCCGGGCCGGGCGCCGCGGGGCCGGGGGGTCCGCGGGGCCCGGGGCGGAGGGAAAGGGAGGGCAGCGCCCGGGCCGGGAGCCCGACGGGCGGGCCTCGGGGGGTGGGTGCCCGGGGGAGGGAAGGCGAGGGCTCTCCCTTCCTCCCGACGGGCGCCGTGGGAGGGGGAAGGAGGGAAAGCCCCGACGCCTTCCTCCGTCCCGGCCAGTGCGCTTTGTCGCTCCTAAAAAGCAAGGAGCCGCACGGCGCCGGCCCCGCTCCTCAGCCGGGCTCGCAGCCGCCGAGACCAGCGGGGCGACTGGCAAACGCCGCCGCTGCCAACCGGCTCCCCGACGTTGCCGCTTCTGGGCTCGTCCCCGCAGGCCGGCCGGCGGCCGCCGCCTGGCTTCCCGCACCCAGGGCACCGGGCTGCGGGACCTCCTCCAGCGCAAAACCCCCGCGGGCAGCCTCGGGGAAAAAGCGGCGCCGGGAGCCGGAGGGCTTCTGCGGAGCACGGAGGGGCCGGGGGGGCGGCGGGGGATGAGCGGGGCGAGCCGGTTGTTTCGGCTTCCCTCCCGCGCTGGCCTGTCCCGCCGCGCCGCGCCCGGGGCGGCTTTCGGCGGGTCGGGGGTGCTGACTCCCGCAGCCGGCCCCTTGTGAGTGCGACCTACCGGTAACACACATTTCTGGACGCAAAAGTCACTCTCCGGAGCCGCCGTCCCCTTCCCCGCCCGGTGCCTGAGCGGGAGCCGACGGCCTTCCGCGCCGGGGACGCCCGGCAGTCCGCTCCGGGGACAAGCGGCGACCGCGACGAAATTTTACCGGGTACCGGGGAATGGCAAACCCTGGGTGCTCCCGCACGGCTCGGCTCCCTACGGCTCGCTGCCGGGCGGCCGGAGGCCCGCGGGGCAGTTGTGGGGGAGCGGGACCAGCCCCGCTCCCTCCGAGGGCGCGGGCAGGGAGCGGGCCGGCCCCGGAGGCGTCCGCCGGGGCCCCGGCACGGGGCTCTGCTCCCCCGGCCCCGAGGTGGCGGCACGGCGGGGTCCGTCGGTGTGGCGAGGCTGCCGGTGGCCCGGGACCCGCTTCCCCTTGGCCGGCCCTCGGCACCGCCCGCCCGCCCTCCGTCCCTCCACGGCCCCCGCATCCCCGCCCGACTCCGCCGGCCGTTCCCCAGGGCCGGGGCTTCGGGGTCCCGTCGCCCCCCACGTTTCCGCCTGGCCGCAGCCTCTCGGCGGTGCGGAGCCGGGGCAGGGACCGCGGGGAGGGTGGGGGAAAGGCCGGGGGGTGGGGGGGGGGGGGAAGGAAAAAAAGCCGCCTTGTCTCCTTCCAGAAAGTGAAACAAATAAACTTCGCTAGCAGGATATAAATCTGGCGGATAGGAACGGTATTGACTTGCACGCCCAACTTTTCTTCCCCCTGATATATGAACTTCCCAGCTTAAAAGATTACAGTAATCACGGGAGGACAGTGTAAATCGAATCTGATAGCAATAACTTTTGGGGAAGGTCAGGCTCAAGTGAAATGTTACCAAGCAACAGGCATTTTGTTTGCAAAATACAATCAAAGTGTATTGATGAGAAATTCTTCCTTGCCAGCCAGTCAGCACTTTCTGCTAACAGCTTTACCGGGGGGGCAGATAACGGAGGAGATCTCCATAAATCAAGACCCGCGGCGCGGCGCTGGCCCCGGCCCCCGCCCGCCGTGCGGCCGGGTTGGGGGGCTCCGGGCACCCCTGCCCCGGGGCCGGGGGTGCCGGGGAGCAGCCCCGGCTGCACCGGCTCGCCCGCCCCGTCCCGGCCCCGCTCTCCGAGGGTTACAGAAGGTTGGTTTGGTTTTTTTTTTTGGTTTGGTTTTGTTTTGTTTTGTTTTTGTTTTTGTTTGGGTTTTTTTTGTTTTTTCCCCCGCTTTTGTGAAGGCGGGAATGCGTGAGAGCAAAGCGGGAAATGATCTCCTCGGGGGGTCCTTCTGTCACCTGCGCCGGACACTCTTTAACCAGATAACCTCTTTATTTCCAGCCATCCTCGTGCTCTGAACGGCAGGGCTTTCTCTTCCCTCTCTCCCTGCTACCTGTATTAAAACCGCCGTCAGAATACAGTATGTAATTATTTGCTCCCCCAGCCTGCCCCGTTTCTTACACCCCAGGACATTAATCTCCCGGAAGGTGTTTTTTTTTCAGTACGGAGGAGGTATTTCCCGATGTACGGTAGAATCAGATCCGTTTATTTTTGTTCCTGCCAGAATTGGTCATTTCGGCGGGACAGTTGCAAAGTTCTGTGCAAATAAGGTGCCTAGAAACTACTACCCCTGTTGCACCTGCCTGTGCTAACCCGGATTAATTCCTCCTCCTGATGCTGTGCTCATCAACTTTCATCTCGCACATGAGTGCGTGTTACATTTCTCTGCCTTAGTAATAGTTATCAAGGCTTGTAAACAATTCAGATAATGTTATATAGAGTTTTCTGTCAATTTCAGAGCCAGCTTTTTTAATGCAGCACAGCAGTCTCTGTGTTAGTTTGGGAACAGTGACTAGTCTCTTACAAAGTACCTTAGACCTTTGAAGATAGGGAAGAAAGTCTGGAGTGAAGGTAATAAAAAACCAAAACAAAACAAAAAACAAACAAGCAGCAAAACAACAACA
Source organism: Platalea leucorodia (assembly GCF_965183815.1). NCBI lineage: Eukaryota > Metazoa > Chordata > Aves > Pelecaniformes > Threskiornithidae > Platalea > Platalea leucorodia. The sequence goes on from NC_138858.1 coordinate 30,076,341, forward strand.
AAAAAACCCCAAACCAACCCAACCAACCAACCAAAAAAAAAAAAATCCACAAAACCCCCCGTAAGTTTTACATGACCTTAGCTTTATGTGGCTTTATGCTAGTTCTGGTATCAGTCCATTCTAATAATAGAAATAGGGAAAATAGCAGATGTTTTGGGGATCCAAGAAAATCTGTGTTGCAGAAAGAGCTGTCCTAACAATTAAAGTGCAAGCTGTTTTAACAGAGAGTCAGCAGTGGGAATATCAAGGAAGCCAATTTGGTTCCAAAGTATTAGACCAAATTTTCCAGACAAGTTATTAACTTGAGGAGAGCAGCTTCTCTCTCTCTCCCGTTTTACTTTTATTTGACCCCTTTACAATATTTGCCTCATGATCCTTAGTGTATAAATAGGCAAGGAAAATTTGGGGTATACATCGCACCCAATTCGTAGCAGCTTTATTTATTAATGTAGATTTTACCGTGAATATATGCATGCTTCTCCCACCGTGCTGTGTTTCATGGGTATCTGTATTTGCACTGCATCTCTGTAGATCTGGGTATGTGTCTCTCTCTGAGTGCGTATTATTCGATAAATACTACCTATCATTTATATCGATAAGAAAACAATTTCCCTAGTTTCCTCAGGGCTGGCAAAGTGAATACTTGAATGCAGACAATTTGAAATAGAAGGTATAGAAAACAAACAAACAAAACAAACAAATAAACAAAAGAAACAAAAATGTCTGAGGACGAGGTTTCTTTCTTAAAGCCTAGAACATCCTCATGGCAAGCTTACGACTGGCGCAAAAAATACCTTTGGCTAGGAGCAGCGGGATGCATGTTCTGAACACAAAATTAATATTTTTGTACCTGAAAATATAGATGCTTGGGATTAATACACGCACGCAATATTCTTACAATTCAGTGCCCGCACAAGGACATTTATAATGTGCCTTCCCAGACCTTTGTTTGTTTAACGATTGCTTCTCCGTGCCGGTGTGACAGAGACGGCAGCCCCGACGCCGGGCGTTCCCCGGGGAGGCGGGGGCAGCCCCGGCGCACCCCCCCGCCCGGCCCGCCCCGGGAACTGGCGTTCAGACCGGGAAAAAGCACGGGCAAAACACGACCTGCCGGGCGGGAGACCCTCGGGAACCCGCCAGGAGAGCCGGCGGGGACCCTCCGCCCTGCCTGAAGCGCCGGCCCGGGGCACCCACCCGGCGTGGTGCGCCCGGGCACGCCGCGAACAACCGCCGGACACCGGCGGCGAGAAATGCTCTCGAAAAGGCAGAGGGGAAAAAAAAACCAAAACAGAATAGCATCTTAATAGCAGCATTCGATTTAAATCACCGGCATCTCGTTTTACGGGTCTGACCTGGTGAGTCTAACAGTCTGGTGAGATGCACCGCTCTGGTCTGCGCTGTACGAGGAGAAGGTACCTGTGCAAGGCGAAGGGTCGGGATCTGTGCAGCCTACCCATGACAAAGATACAAACTTCAGTGGGATGAGTTTTCAGAATTTGAAGAAAATTTTTATCCGAGCCTCATAAGGATGCTTTTAAAGATACCGAAAACTTAGCAAAGCTGAAATATCTTGAAAATCATCATTATTCAGGATCAGGATGTGTATTAGGGGGATCTAATCTTATTCTATTCCTTTTTTTAGCATATATTTGCTCCCCAGTGACACTTGTTGTCAGCCCATAAAGATCCACTGGAAAAGCGCAGTAGTTCTGAAATACGACTGCCTGCATGCGGTCTGTTTGGTAGTATTGGGTGCCACAGTGCAATCTACTTACGTGGAAATTAGGACCATCGTCTCCCTCAAATGTCTCTCTGTCTCTGGCAAGACAGGGACAGAGGTAATTAGCTGTCCTCAGGCTGCCCGGTAAGCCTTCGATGTACAAAGTGCCCATTCACTCAGATGTGAATTATTCTTAACATCCTGTCCTTTGTAATAAATGCGTCATTATGAACGTGTGAAGGGATTAGGGGGGAAAGGTACCGTGAGGCTCACAGTTTTTTCAAATAATGGATGAGCTATGCCGAGGTCATACCACCTCCTCAAAAGGATACACGGGTCCAGTTTGCTACCGGCGAACGTTTCCTGCGCTCCCCTTTGGCTGCTAACGCAAGGCTGATGCACTGGGTGTATAAAGAAGAGCATATATACATTGCTTTCTCTGTGATATACCTACATGAAGGGTGATTGCTTCTCCGCTTGCACAGACAACAGAGCACAACCCATGTAAAAATGGGTACCCAAACCAGGTTATCCTGCTAAAAGAGAAGGGTGAGACCTTCAGAAGTCTGTCTGTATTGCTCAGCTCCACTCTCATGCTCACCTTCCGCAGCCCAAACTAGCAGCACCCCACAGCTTTGTAGGATGGCCCATCATTTCTGCCTGGCACAGCCATCCTAATGAGGAGAACCTCCCTTTGCCACGCTGGCTCTCAGGCTGTGCTCTCCCAGGATCTCACATTTATTTACAGCTCCCGTTCTGGCAAGCATAGTGGCTTCTCATTCAGCGCAGGCTTGCTCAGACCCTGACTCCGTTCTGAAGGTGGGTAAATTGCACGAATAGAGTTTGTCTCAAGCTGATCTGTTCAAACTTAGCCTGCTGCATGGGGAAATGCCCTGCCTGTGCCTGGGGTGAGAAGGAGGCAGGACTGTCTATGGTGAGCAGTGAGGCTCAGGCGCTTGCACACCTTTAACTTCTTCCATCTCGATTGGGCAGGGGTGGTCACCGGCACATTTTGGGAGCCTTTGCTTGCTTCTTACAGCTTCTTTGTCTAGTTGGTCTGATCACCAGTGGCTTAGGAAACCAAGCAAATACTTGTATTTGTTTCTGCAGGTAGTCTTTTACATCTGTATGTGTTCAAAAGCACAGCCCTGCACAGCTGAAGCAGGCTCTGTCAGCCGCAGCTTGGACAACGGCCCGTTTCCCCAGACACTGACACTTCCCAGGGAGATCATCATTGTGCTGCATGAGGGAGGCCAGCAGAACAGCATCCTTGGGAAATGACTGTGAACAATCTCAAGCAAATACATTGCCCACCTTGTGCATAAACCGTGAAAGCCCTCAACCTTTCTTCTCCTTTCTCACAAGCAGTCTTATTTCAGTGGTTTCCATACTCTGGCCAGGCGTTACCAAAGTGACCAGAGACTTGGGGTACCCCATTTTTGAGTGTCCATCTGGAGACAGCATGGTCAAGGGGCTTGTTTTCAGCCCTGTGCTCAGCTTTTGCCCTTCTTAGTTTAGCACACAAAAAGCAAGATACCTGGAACAAGTGCTGAGAGAGTTCGTGGAGTCTCCATCCTTGGAATCATTTAAAGCCCAGCTGAGCAGGGATATGAGCAACCTGCTCTGTATTCTAGGTTACTCCTGCTTTGAACAGGAGATTGGATCAGATACCTTCCAGAGGTCCTTTCCAAACCAGGTTTTTCTGTATTCTGTGCTCTAATGGGCCAAGGCATCAGCTGTACTCCAGCATTTGGAGGAAAAGCCTCTGATTATTGCTAGCGAAGGAACCAGTTTCTGCAGAGCCAGAACTGGAATACACTGATTTATCTGGAGACTTCTTTAACCTTCAGCCAGTAGTCATGATGGAGGGGTTCCACCAATGCTGTTAGACATGCAGAGGGAATTTTGGTCTCCCACGTGCCCCCTGGATATCTTCAGCTCATAGTCAGTGAGGTGATGCTAGTGAGGAATTATGATATGAAAGTGCTGAAGTTCCTCTGAGAAAGATTGCACTTGGGTGGTGTGTTGCTGCCTTGTCATCAGTGGGAGAGGACTGATATAGCATATTTGATGCAGCAGAAAAATGACCACTGCTTCTTTTCTTGTACATGGGAGAATGAGACATGTATCTATAAGGCAGTGTAAAATGCCTAGACCAGGTCACTTTACTCTTTTGCAGTTTTGTTCTCATGAGATGTTGCAAATAGACTTTAATTTTAGCAGGATCTCTGTGAAAAATGCTTTCTTTTCCCCTTAGGATCCCGCTCTGTTCACTTTAAAAAGACTGTGTCCTCAAATGTCTGCAAAACCTTTTGGCCTCAGTTTTTCGTTAACTTCTCTGCCTTCTCTTTGCAGACATGAATGAGGAGCGGTTGGGTGATGCCAGTGGAGCAGACAATGCCGAGACCTACAGTGACAAAGACACAGACCAAAGGAGCTCCCCAGACATGACTAAAGCAAAAAGTTGCTTCACCCCTGAAAGCCCTGAAATTGTTTCAGTGGATGAGGTTGGTTATGCAGTTCAGAAAAATGGTGGGAGCACAGAGAGCCATCCAGACAGCCCCAAGTACCACCCAGAGCAGAACCACCTCCTGATAGAAGGTCCTTCTGGGACAGTTTCTTTACCTTTCAGTTTGAAAGCCAACAGACCTCCACTTGAAGTCTTGAAAAAGATCTTCCCTAACCAAAAGCCAACTGTGCTGGAGTTGATCCTGAAGGGGTGCGGCGGTGATCTGGTGAGTGCTGTAGAGGTTCTCCTGTCCAGTCGGTCTTCGGTGGCCAGTGGGGAGAGAACTTCTGCAGAATCTGATGGTCTTGTTTTGCCTTCCAATGGGCACATTTTTGAACACACGTTGAGTTCCTACCCTATTTCCTCTTCCAAGTGGTCTGTGGGCTCAGCATTTAGGGTTCCTGACACACTGAGGTTCTCTGCCGATTCCAGTAATGTCATGCCAAATCCTCTGGCCGTACCTTTGCAGCACCCTTTCCCTCAGCCACCACGCTACCCGCTGATGTTGAGGAACACTTTGGCAAGAAACCAGTCCAGCCCGTTCCTGCCCAACGACGTCACCCTGTGGAACACCATGACACTGCAGCAGCAGTACCAGCTGCGGTCCCAGTACGTCAGTCCTTTCTCTAGCAACTCGGCCAGCGTTTTCCGAAGCTCGCCTGTCCTTCCTTCCCGCTCCTCAGAAGATCCTAGGATCTCAATCCCTGATGACGGGTGTCCTATTGTGTCTAAGCAACCGATTTACACAGAAGATGAGTATGATGAAAGGTCTGATTCTGCGGACTCAAGAATACTCAACACATCTTCTTAGACTGACATTTGATACGTGATAGCTAAGTGATACTTGCAGTGCAGCTGAACTACTGGGCCCTGAGAGGAGGGACACGTACTCTACAAAACCCTTGCAATTGTATTAAGAAGTGACTTTGCTTGGTATTGTACTATAGCAATAAAGACATAACTTATTTAATTTCTTGCACTTCACTGGATAATGCCAAATAGCAATACTCTGGCTTTAGTGCTGAGTGTGTGTTACAGAGGAAGACTTGACGGCTATCAGTTATGGGACTCTGGAAGACTCATAATGGAAACAGAAGCCCAAGGTCTACTTTGTTCCTTAACTCAGAAAAATGGGGATGTTAAACTAGAATACTTGAATGCTGTTTTATAAGAGAGAACTCCTCAGGACATAAGAAATCAAACAAACATAGTTCAATTGCAAATGGACTAAAACAAGGACCTTAATCTTATGCCAGTGATCATCCTTGCAGTGAAAGAAAAGGCAGAAGAAAGAAATATGCACATGAAACTAGCATGAGCTGCTGCTGTGCTGTTGGAGGTTGGACACTTTTCAGAGAAATAATATTAAGAGTTATTCTTTTCCCATGTCTAGGTTGAAACGTGTAATGTCAGTGTAAAACCAATTACAGCTGTGAATTGCATGAAGTGTATTGTGAAATGAACACAAGATTAAACATTGTCAGGTTAATGTAGCATGCTAAGGACTCTAGAAAAATAAACTAAGATGATGATCTTGGTTTATGTCATTTATACTGGGCAAATAACATTTCTGAAGATAGAGAGCTGATTAATCCTCAGCCAGGGTTAAAATGTCCAGCTCCAGCAACTGCAGTCAAGGGAAGCCTCTTTTTGCAAGTCCAGGTTCTGCTTCCCTGCCTTGTACCTCGCAGCTGAGATTAGGCAAATGTTGTCATCAGGGAAGCTGAGGTCTCTTGAGTATGTACTGCAGACACTTCCAAGCTCAGCTGAGTAAAGCGGAGCTTGCTACAGTCACAGCATGCAGAAAAAAAGGCTCTCCCGATGCTTCAGAAGCGTCTTTTTTTCCTATACCGTAGAAGTAGAAAAAAGGAGATAGGATATAATAGCAGGCATTTCTTTAAAATAATGTTTAGCCAAATGGCAACTTCCCTAAATCTAGAAAAGTAATGTTTGAACAATTTATTGCATGTTTGCATGCATTGATTACACTGCATATCTTACGTGTGTCAGAGTAACATTAGGAATTGCTTCTGATGAGGAATGCCGCTAAATTAATTGTCCACTTACAAGTTTCTTAAGGTTTTAGTGCCATTTTTTCAACTGTTTGCAAGTGACCACATCTGCTTGACAGTTGGCTTTTCCGGAACAGACCTCTGAATGCAGATGAAATGGCTGTCAAGCCTGTCAGGTGTATGGATTAGTCCCACACCTCAAAAACAATTCAGGCTGCCCTGAAGTTGGACTCTAGAGCAGATGGGCTTTAAAAATGTAATATATATCAGGCATGTTATCTGGTGTCATTGCTGATACGAATGCCTGTGTTCTCATTTGGCATTTTGTAAGGTTTGTGCACCCAGTGAATCTTGCATTTTATAAGTCAACCGAACATGCACAAAAAGGAGAATAAAATAAATGATTATTTTATTTTCCTAAGGGGATAAATAAACAGAAAGGTACTTTTTCTTGCATAATTTTCCAACCTGTTCAGAAAAGCAATTTGTTGATAATGCTACAGAGCAAAGACATAAAGGCAGGGGGAGGGAGGAAAGAAAATAAGTAGCTTCCCTTACAGAAGTGTAAATGTGAAAATATCTGGAAGTTTCATAAATGCAGAATTACAGTTTTGTACTGACAGATTTGCCTGTACTCACATGGCACTTGTAAACAAATTCATCTTCCAGCCACTCCAGAGAGAAAAGTCATAAGCAAAATAAGCTTGATCTTGCAAAAAGAAAGAGATGAGGTAGTGAAATGCTGTGCTCCAACATCATGGAGAAATTAAGTGTCAAAGGCTAGATAAGAGCAGAAAGGTCCAGGAGCTCTGGTTTTGAGCTCGTGCACCAAGCAGATTTCCCTCCAGCAGAAACCTTTTTGTATAGGCATCCCTGTACATTGAATGAAATTTTTTTTTTTTTTCTTTTTTTTTCTTCCTTTTTGCTACAGAGGGCTAATCATCTCCAGCAGAAAGACCAGATAGTGGCGCCTGCGACAGCTCATAGTGACCTTACACACTGTGGGTTTTCATGCCTGTGGGTTTTCAGAGAACAGAATTTTGGCATCTTGGAATTGGGACACATCTTTCAAAGAAAGGTGACCCTTGGCTAAACTGGAGTGAACTATTATCACTCTAAATACTTGTGGTGAAAAATGCAGATTTGGCAGTATGATTTTTTAATTAGATCTCATTTGATAAACTGTTTTCTGAAAAAGCAAACAAGTTAAAATAATCCTTGTCTGGTATTATAAAATATATTTTGACTCAATTAACATTTTTTTTTTTTAATAAAGTAAACTTAAATGTGTTCAAAATCAAAAATGCAAGTGTTGATTTTGAATAACATCTTTTTTTTTTTGACCAGCTTGACAGTATTTTGGCTACCCAGAAGATTAATTTTTAAAAAAATATGGATTGGCCTGCAACGATATCTTTGAGAAATTACTTTATTCACCCAGCTATATTTTGCAGGCTGTCACTACAAGCAAATATAATTTCTAGCTTCTAGCCACCACACAGCAAGGAACCCTTGGCGTGTCGGCAGGACCTTCTTCTGCCCGCACAGTGCTGGGGCCTGTTCCTCAGGCCCTCGCCGTGCTGGCGGGAGATGCCCACCCGCTCCCACCCTCGCAGCGTGGGCAGCCGAGGGGCGAGGGAGCCCCTTTTCTGCAGGAGCCCGGGTGCCCCGTCCGCCCCGGAGCGGGTGGGCCCCATTCTGTCGCAGGCCGTGCTTTTGCCAGGGCCGGCGACAGCTGTGTCACCGCAGCTGGCAGCAGCGGGGCTGCGTCCTGAGCCCGCAGGGCGCCGGCGGCCGCGCAGCGTCCTCAGCATCCTTCCCCACGGCTGCGGGGCCCGGGGGAAGGGCTGCGGGTGCGGCACCCAAACCCTGCGTTTTCCAGCTCCATCTTGTGGTAAAAAAGGGTATTTCCGTGTCGGAGCAAATACCTTATGCTGTGGAAGGGAGACGACGTGTGGGGTGAGGAGGGGGAAAGCTGGAGGCATTGATGCTCTGAAACCCCCAGCAGAAAAAATGAATTTAAGCATCAGGAAAGAAAGCCTGAGCCCGGCGAGGTCTCTGCTGAAGCCCAGAAACCAAGGGATCCTTTTTTTTTTTTTTTTTTTGTGCGTGCTAGAGCAGCTGTGGCTTTCTTGGAGCAAGAGAGCTTCACCCCTTGCCCTCTGCACAGTTCCTGCTCCCGGTGGAGCAGCTGCCCGGGTGCCTCCCTGGGCTGCCCCAGGGCTGCTTTTGCTCCTGTCAGGCAGGCGATTTCACTGTCAGCTCTCCGTGGATGCATACAAAACCAATGGGCAATGCCACGGGAAGCTGTCTCTGCCCACGGCTCTGCTTGCCATCAGCAGCGGTGCAGGCCCACCGGAGACTGGAGCAGTGCACTCTGCAGAGGCTGGCTGCTGCCCCAGAGGCACGCTGCTTAATCCCTGCTGGTTAACCTCTAGCTGTGACAAGGTGGATAAAGCCAACGATGATGTCAACAGTAACAATAATAATTTCTCCCTCAGAGGAGTGCTGTGGACACCCCTAATGCGATGCTCACACTTTCCAGCAGCTGACATACCTGTAGATAAGCAAAGAGTCAGGGTGTGGGGTAAGTGCAGTGCAATGAGTCTGTCCTGCCCCAAATTCCTCCCTGCCTCACCTTTGCTGGTGGTTGTGCTGCTCCCCCTCGGGGCTCCCCAACTTGTCCTCCTTATGGGTGTGAAGGGCCACCCCTGCAACATTTGTTGGATGCTTGGTGAACAGGCTCACCTCACATTTGTGATGACACCTTTGAAAAATGACTTTGATTCTCTCAGTATACTGTTTCAGTGATTCATTCTTTATGTGCATTTACTCAGTGGATGTGAGTGGGGAAATAAGATTGATGCTAAATTTATATGTTAATTTTAATATTGAAGCTATCCTGTATTTGAAGAATAAGATCAATTCTTCAATTTCATTTCTTACGTGATATTGCATATTGTCATTACTGGAAAATAAAATTATTTCTGAATGCATACTATCCAAACTTCAATTTTAGTGGACATATAACTCTAAAGCATCATTCTTCTCCCTTCCCTATAACAACTAACTTAATACAGTATTTTAACATTCTCGCACTAGTCTGCCACTGGAAGATAACAAAGACAAGTCTTTTCACCCTAAATTGTGTTTCGTTAATGTGCTCCCTGCAGCATTCTGCACTGTCACAGGCTGATTTGGTGCATGACTCAGCAACTCCCTGCAGGCTGTTGCATGCGTGATGCAACAGGAATCTCAGTTAAGAGTTGCGTCCCTCACTAGACACTAATTCCATTTATTTCCACAACAGCAGCAGCGCTTGAGAGCCATAACCACAGCTATATGCCAAGCATGCCTGTATACAGGATGAGTCCTGACCTTAAGTGGAGAATCAAACCCTTAGAGCACTACCAGGAAGCAGATCCTGTAGAGGATGGATACAGAGCAGCATGTGCCCAGAAAGATTTGGCACCAACAGCGGGAGATGTACTTTAAGGAGGTCAGCTCCCAGAGACCAGGCTCTTCTGAAGCTGCAACAGAAAGAAAATATTTACAGCATCTTTGGGAGTGTTGTTTGCTATTTTTTTGTCTTTGCAAGCTGTGCAGGAGATTAAGCTGAGGGATGGATGGCAGGAACCTTCGCTAGGTTACATCCTTGCTCTGCCCACTAACCTGAGGGAGATCACATAGGTCAGTTTACATTTCAGGTGTCTCTTTTTCCCTCTCCATGAGATAAAGATAATTACTGTGAGGATTTAATGCTTATTATCTGAAAATTCTTTAAAAACTTAAGTGCTATGTAAATATGGGAGCAGAGCATAGCATTCACTAGAGCATATAGTATGAGATTTTGTTTCTAAGTTTTTCTCTCCCAGAGACAGGCTATAGCTTTTCAATAACTGAACAGTGCCTGCTTTTAGCAAAGGAGTTCCCCTGCAAAGCTGAGGTCAGGATAATCCTGAGATAATCCTGAGTCAGCCACTGTCATACAATGGCTAAAAGTTGTGAAACCCAAGGTAAACACTGCTTGGGTTCTTTCCATCTGTCGTGTTTCTGAGCCTGTAGACGTCATACATTCCAACTTTCTCCTCTGCGACATCCAGATAAAACCAGAAATCTTGTGATAAAATTGTGCTAATCGCCCTTCTTTTCCCTAAAGGCAGTGAATACATGAGTCAGCAAAAGGTTGAGGAAAAGTGAGAAAGCAGAACTTAAGACACGAGAAAGTCTGCTCTTTACTCTAAGCCTCCACGGCCCCACTTGCGCGGCTCTAGCGGGAAGGTCTGCGGGCTCAGGAGGAGCTGGTCTCCTCCTGGTCTCTCCGGGGAAGGTGAGCATGCACTGGCGTTTCTCCCAGCAGCATGCACCTCAGCTTGGGGGCTGCAGCCCCTCGGGAGTGGGTGCGTGTCGCAGGAGAAAGGCAGTGCAAGAATGAGTAGTGGGCAGCAGCATGGTTGTGAAGGCATTTGTGGTAACTCATGGAAGAAGTTACTTTCCTGCTTTGTTGCATGCGGTGAAGCTCAAACCCCCTTTCAAAAACGTCTTTCTTTGGAGCCTAGTCCCCCTGCCTTGCCTGCACATTTCTGAGATTCCTTCTTGCCACAGTGTATATAAACCAGAAGGAGTGAGATAAAACTCAACATGTACAGAGAAATATAAAAGAGACACTGAAATACACAGAAATACAGAGACATACTTCCTTGTTACTTGTCAAATCTAGGCTTTTTTATAATTTATAAAGGCAACATGACTGATGTGACAGGGAACGCAGAAGCAATCCTGATGGGGCATTATACCGGAGGGGATGCTGCAGTAAAAATTTGGATTCGTGTTCTTCTGCCTCTGCATGTTAATCTCTTGGCTCACTCATTGGGAGCAGGATCCTGGAGGGTGCTCCAAGCTGTTCACATGGCACAACTAGCATCTTCCCTTGGGACAGAAATTGATGGGTTCTCACCTTGAACCTCCCTTGTTCCCCAGTAAAATAAGGGCAACGCTTAATGTCTGGTACAGCTACATATTATACATATTGAAAAGCTACACTTTCTCAAGAAGAACAGTTCCTAAGCTACAAAAAATTATTCTACATGGCTCCATACTGACTGCAAAACCCTTTCCAGGAAACTTTAACACCCTTTATAGATTTGGCCCAACACACAGCTAGCTATTAAATTTTAAACTATATGTGGCTTAGTCACTAGTACACTTAGGGTCAGCTATGTGTAAGTTACAAATTTTCTTCCTTGCTCATTTCTCTGTAATTTCTTTTTTTCTGAGAGTCTGCAGAGGTATAAACAAAAGGAATATTTGGCCACATGTATTTTGCTGCTTTTAGATCCATTGCCATATAATTCGTAATCAGGGACAAGGTGGTGGTGGGGAGGAGAAGCAAATTTATCTTGAATTTTTGTTGAAAGCATAAATGCTTCAAAACATAGGTGATAATATTTCTGAGGGTCCAAAGGGATGAGGGGCTTGGTTCCTCTTACCCATGCATACCTCCTTCTGCTATTCTCACCTATGCTGGGTGAACATAGAGCAGGCATCAATCACTGCAGTCCTTGTGAGGAGCAAGTGGGGATTGGGCTGGATTTGGGGTTGCTTTGCCGAACTTTGAAACAAGTAAGGAGTGAGGGAGAGGATCACTTCTGACCTTCAATGGCTTCTGAGGAGCAGTGCTTTCCCAGGGCCAAGCCTGCACTATCAGAGTCTATGCCTGCGTTGCTGTTGCCTTGAAAAGGGAACGGAGTGATCTGTAGCAGGAGTCAGGGGGTGAGAGCGGCTGGTGTCACTGCCTGGCTGTGCTAGCTCCTCCCTCCTCCCCCAGAAAGTTCACCACATGAGGTTTTAGCAGACTTGTGCGATGTATGGATATGGAAAGCTATGACTAATTCCCAGGTGATCGGTATATGTTTAACACCTGAAATCTCAAGCAAACATCCTGCTTCTTGAATTATTGTCTGGCATTCACGTATTTCCTGATTTGGCCATCACTGCTGGCTGCTGTTTTAACAGATTTTCACTTTTTCTGCTGTCCCGTTGGTCTGGCAATAGGAGAAATAGCTGTGGTTGTGGGTGTGGTGAGAGGCAATACAATCACCGCCATCCTGCTCGTAGGGGCTGTAGTCTGACTCCTCACCTCCTTTACAGCACCGCTTCTCCAGTTTTTTACACACTTTCCGAGGCCTGAAAGCACAGGCCAACACCTAGTTACTGTGACTTGGTTTTAATTCATCTGCAGCCGATTAAAGTGACTCCCTGAAGGAACATCAATTGCTTTTTTGTTTCACCAGCACCCCAAAAAATCACTGATGCTGAGGAGCTGGTTTGTGACTCCAGCCCTTCAGCCCAGGGCTCCCTCCTCCTTAAATTGGCAAAGTACAAGTTCAGGCGAAAATGTGAACTGTGTGTACAAGATATTTGAGAGCTCCTTGGGAAATAGGTTATATTTTTCCCTTCCAAATGTCTGGAATTGCAACTGTCTTTGAAAGCATCCCTGAGCCAAGCTTAGAGGAGAAAGAGTCAGTCACAAAAGACTGTAACATATATTATTCAAACATATATCTAAAGTAAACGCTGTCTTGCACAACTTGACCTGGACATCAAAGGCACGGCCTTGTCTTCACATAAAATAAGGCAGTCTGGCGGTATTTCAGCCAAGTACTGGATGGATTTGTAACAGCTAAGGAGTGATATTTCATGTGAGACGGGAACCAGATAGAAAGCGACTTTGTGACCCTGGACCCCCTCTCCCGGGCTCCTTCCCTCCAGCTGATGGCCCCCCTTAGCGTCAGCGCGGCCACAGCGCGGCCCCTCCCGCCGCCCAGCGCTCCCCCCAGCCCTGACCAACGCCGCCTCGCTTGTGCTGAGTGTCGTTATAGGGTGATGTTAAAATGAAGCAGGATGGGTCTGTCCTTCCCTAATTCTGTGTCGCTCTGGCAGCTTGACCAGGGGTGGATTTGGGGTCTGCGTTGCGGATTAGCTCAGAGGGGCGAGGAGCAGAGCAGCGAGGAGGGCGTCACAGGGACTCCCTCTCCCTTGCCACCAGCGCCTGTTTTTGCAAACCTGAAGGCAGGCATGAAGCAGCACCACAGGCGCCAGCTTATCAGCAGTCGCTGCCCTTTCACGGGCAGCGCTGAGCTTCCACTGCATGGTGGGAAAGTCAAACCAGGCACATTTCTGAAGCTCTGGTTACTAGACCACCGGTTTCACCAAGGGTGGCCTCTGCAGAGGCAGATGTTTCCAGGAGGTCAGCATGAGTGGCTCCTCACGGCTGAGCTTCACTCCTCCCAGGGCTGGCTTGGCAAGGCAGCAAACACTGCCATGTAATCACTGCACCTACATGGGGGCACAGAGAACGTGCCTGAAAACCTGTGTGCGAGGCGACAGCTGCTTTGCAGAGTCTCGAGGAAGCATCAGTGCAGGCTGTGCCTAGAAAACCCACTTCTCTTCCTGGGCACTAGCACTTACAGCACAACCGTCCTGTGTTCACCAGCACACGGGTGAGGAAAACAAATGGCTCTTGCAACACACTCTGAAAATCAATAAACAAGGATGGCAGTGTCAGGTTTTGCTGATTGAAAATGGTTGGTGCTGTGAACTCCTGGAAGAAGTACTCCGTAACACTGAGCTGCCAAATGTTGCTCCCGGTTTCGTTGCTGGCTAGATTTACTGTGTGGACTGATATAAAATGCATTACAGTAGTCAAAGGCATGGGTGACGACGGCTAGGTTCTCTGTCAGAGTGGCAAGTCTTTTGGCAGTACATAAAATAAACCAAGCAGTTCTCAGGTAGCAACGCAGACCTTTAGATTATGTACCTTCTTCATAATTTGCAAGCAAATTATGAAGCACAAATACAGGATGAACTTTCACCGTCGTTTGTGCTGGGGGTGATTTATCCTGTATTATTCTCTGAGGAGAGAAATCTGGTGGAGAAGATGTGGCCTTTACCCCTGACTTTCCTGTCATGCCTGAATGTAGTTCGTACCTGTGCCTGAGGTTTTATTCAGCTGTTAGTTAGTTACCTCAGTAGAGAAAGCCACTTCTCTGAGCAAGTGAATGGAGGCACCTGCAGTCAGCCGATGCCACCTCCCTGCCCAAAAGAAGCTGGCTGGCTGGCTTCTTGAAGAGGAACACAGGCAGCTTGATGTGCTCCTTGTACAACAATGACGTAGACCTTGTCTTTTCAGTGTACTAATAAAGTAAGTTTTGTGCTAAAACTTTTTTTTGTAGCACTCTGGTTGCCTTCCTTCTTGCTTAACCCTACTGAAATTCCTATATAAGCTAAGGAAAACTGTGAGGCTGGAACTGTTGAAAAGGTTGTCAAGGAGGCCATTTCAACAGGTTAAGGACAAGAAAAATGTCACCACGTGCTACTACAGTTCAAGCACTACAAGGAATTCTTCATTAGTGAAGAATTTAAAGGTTTGTATTGCAACACTACCTTCATACTTCCCAGGATCAACAACAACAGGGGTAATGATGATGATGATGATGATGAAGAAGAAGAAAAAGAAGAAAAAAAAAGAAGAAAAAGAAGAGAAGCCAAAGATGAAAGCAGGGCTCAATCAGGGTAGAATTTTCCTTCCACAGCCCCTGTACGCTTTGCTTCCACTGGTAAAAAGAACAGAGATGGGAGTAAATCAAGTCCTTGGGTTTGATCCTTGGATTCAGTTTTTGTTGATGAAATTAAACAAATCAAAGGACATATTAAAACTATGCAGCCTTGGGGATTCTGCATATGAATCAGTATTATCTGCTGGCTGCAGCTACTGGCAGCTTTTGCACTGAGGCAGAGGTAGCTCTGGTGTCACATTTGCCATGAGACCCAGACTGTCATATTGTATTTTGGTTCCCCTGCATATACTGTTTTAAGTTCCTCAAGAAACAAGCTGCTTATTTCTTATTTTCTAATGTCTTTTTTTTTTTTTTCATTAAAATGTTAGTTGCTGCTTACTAGCTTTTCCAGATATGTGACCTCAAAATCCCAAGGTAGCTTTGGAACAGATCCTCAAGTACCTATGCATTGCCTTCTCAGAGTATTGGGCCATTCTTCGCACATATGTTCCACTGTAGACAGGAAAATCAACTCATAACCGAACACAATAAAATTATTAACATCATTATCTCACACACAGACACATACTCTTTAATAATGGCATTGGAACATAGCTGCGGTGGGAACTACCAAAGTCACCAAACTCCATCTAGTGGGAGAAAATTAGAAACAAACAAAAAAAAGATGCAGTAGTGTCCACTTGCTTATACATATGCCTTACATGCATATGCCCTGCATACACATACAACTTTGCTTTGAATTCCTCTTCCACAAAAAATCAAAGATGTCAAAGGTATTTTGTTTATCCTATTTGACCATGGAAGGGGGCCCAACAAAATAAAGGAGGAATGCTTGAGGAAGCCATATGCTAAAGCTTTGGCTCATCAACTGTCTCAGGGTTTCAAGACACTTGATACTGCCTTTCTCCCTTATCATTCAAGAGACTTATTCTTTTTCTCAGCTTGTACAATGTGTATTGTCAAAACTTTTTTTGCCGCTATGCAGTGGAACGGTGATAGTGGGGGGGAAGTTAAACAGGGTCCGATCAGTCCGGAGATGTCTGGCTATGTCAGTGGTCTGTGATACATGTGGGTGATGTGTATGCCCCTTTAACTGAGGTCTTCTTGTGCTGGATTGCTAGCTGCTAGCTGCCTTTTCATATAAAGAGGCAAGCCTTTTTCCCAGTAACCTCTGTCTTGGACATTTCAAGCCCTTCTTTTGACACTTTTTATCTTGAACTGTCTTGGTTATTGTCAATACTAGATTATTTCAGTGCGCTCTATGAGAGGATGAACTGTAAATCTGCTTGGAAAGTGAAGCTTGTGCCAAATACAGCACTTTGTTTCACATTCTCAAATGACAAGTATTTTGTAGTCAAAACAAAGTGTCTGTGTTAATGCCTAGTGTATCTAGTGGAATTAAGATTTTCCTAGGCTATCTTTCTCTTCATGCCAAACAGTCCGTGTTACATCCTGCCTGTGGAGCAGCCCTCTTGATGGGCTTGAAATTAATCCTCGGTGCCTTAAAAATATCCTAACTGCGCTGCTATTTAGAACATGCTACGGTCTTCATTTTGAAGTGAGGGAGAGGTAGTGTGGGTTTGGTTTGCTGGTGGGATGTTTTCTGAGTTGTGAAAAGCTGCTTTTTCTGTTTTCCTTACTACATATAGGCAAGGTGCCTGCTTAAAAAAGCCTATCTCCCTGTTTGCTATTTCTAATAGTAGAGCTGAACAGGTTAGTATGAAACAATAAGTCATCCCCCATGTCTAAATTAGCATTCATGTTTAGAAATACATATATTAATACAAGTTGTAGAAATCAGTTTGGGCACTGCTGCTCTTGGTTGTGGACTTTTGATGCTAGGTGTGCTTGGGTTTAAATATCATGCCAAATGTCTTGGGTGCACGGGAGCAAATGCAGTCACGTTACCCAACACATGTTAGAATACATTCAGGAATGTCAGCCTTGACACATCGAGTGGATGCCACAAGTGCTGGTATGAGTGAGCCAGAAGGGGACTGAGAAATTCCCAGTGGAAGACAGGTAGTTACAGGGATGGGCTAAAGCTGTCAGGGCAGGAACAGCTAAGAGTTAGCCTGGACCCTCTGTGACCCTTTTTGCCCCTCATAAATGACAGCATCTGGTGAAGTAGGATGTAAGGAAAATCTGTGGCATTTGGTTATATGCTGTACTTTTAACTGTCTCTGTGTCTAGAGCAAGTGTAGAGATCGCTCTGCCCAGAAGCAGGGAGCTGTGGGAGCATTTCTTGTACGTGTCTCTTCAGCTAAGCCCTCCGCTCAAAGAGCACAGGAAATTCCCATTGCCACCACTCTTCTGCTGATTCCTGTTGTAACTCTAGATACTGGAAGGACAAGATTCAGCAAGTTCAGTAACCTTCCTGTAACTACAGGGAGAATAGGCATTGGGACATTTTTCCCCCATTGAAGCAATTAATGTCATGCACTTTGACAAATCATTAGTGTTGGGAGAGGTGGCATTAATGTCTAATATTTCTGGTCTAATTTACTCTGGCTTATGTGCTTTATCTTTAGGACATAGGCAGTAGAGGACACTCACAGTGGTCTGCTCTGGCCTTGCTGCCTTATTCTAGGGCCTTGATGAATCTCTTTTTGTGTGGATGCTCAAGAAAACAGTGTTTTGGGAGAGTGTTTCTGTGGAGGAACAGGTTGTCTGTCTCCAGTGTGCAAGAATTTGGGGATCAATAAGTCATGCAAATGGCTGTAGGCTGGTTTTCTAATCTTATATTCGGTTCCTTCTAAGTACGTCCAACCAGTGCTCTTTCTGTGTAGAGCTACCTTGCTCTGGTTTGTTTTGAGTTTGAGCAGGATCTTCATTTTACTGAATGACTGCTTTCCTTTATGTTTGCCTCATTCTGAGGTCTTTGGCTGACCCAGAGACCCATCAAAGGTATATTTAATAAAACAGCATTGCATTACAGTGAAGTGAGTTCACTATGTAACACTTTTCAGTGGTGCACATAAAACAAAGACTAAATCAAGGACAGTAATACCTTGGATGTAGCCTCAAGTGAAATTCCTTATGGACTTCACTGCCGAGTGTGGTGTTTTCTGATTTTCCCATTAACAATAACATTTTTTGGAACACATCCTCTTTCTCGTTCAGTAGTGATATTGAGCTAACGTACAACACAGAGTGAAGTTTATGTTACCAAAACTCATTCCTCGACATGAATGTCAGTAGGTTAATATTGTTGTAGGGATTTTGTGGAGGACTCTAGTGCAGATTGTTTTACCACAAGATGCTTTTCTCAAAATTTTCCTTCATGCTGCTTAAAGTATTTATGTTCACACA
Organism: Platalea leucorodia; assembly: GCF_965183815.1. NCBI lineage: Eukaryota > Metazoa > Chordata > Aves > Pelecaniformes > Threskiornithidae > Platalea > Platalea leucorodia. The sequence goes on from NC_138858.1 coordinate 30,094,473, forward strand.
AAATAAATCCCCTCACCTGTAAGTAAAATACTTTCTTCATAAAAGGTGGCCTGTTCTCGAACTGTCTTTCCTGTGCCCTGATTTCTGACTCTCTGTCACTTCCCTACGCTAAAGCTGCTGCTTTATAATGCTCAAGGTACCTTAAAAGGATAGTGTTGTGTTTATGACTGAGCACAGTTTGTACTGGTAAAAGTTCTGATTCTTTGTCATGGGCAACTGAAAATAAAACACTGGAAAATGTAATAAACAGATGTTCTGCCTGCCACAGGGGTTCCCAATTTCTGCAGTATTTATATCCCAGAACTGTCCCTTTCTTCATATGATCAAGGGTTTTTTTTTTTTATTAGAGATGTGCCAAGCCATAAAGACCATTTCAGCCTCTTTAGCTGTGTCTGTTACCTTTACATGTGAGAAGCAGGAAATGACTGCAGAGCACAGCATCCTGCAGAGGATTATGACTGGACTTGCCTGCCTGTATTTTGGCATTGCTCAGAGGCTGCTGTCAGGTTTTAGGGTTGCAGTGTGCAAGGTTCCATGCAAAATGCAAGTTTGTAAGCTTGTGCTCCTAATGTTACAGAGCCGAAGGATCACTTGCCTGACTGTGCAGGCTTTGCCTGAGAGTAGACTGTACGAAGTGATCATCATTCTCCTAATTTTGATCATTCTTGTTGGATGTACCAAGAGGTGGCAAAGCGATTTGCAGTGCTAAAGCGCCTTGCCACCTGCTGATCTGGCTTCTCTGTAACAATAACAAATTGGTCAGTCATACCAACACATCTGGCTTGTCCTGGGGGTGTTATTTATGGTGGTTCAGATGGTGATATGGTCTGACAGCTGAAAGGTAGGCATGCTATGATGACATGCTGTATATTGTAGGATCTGACATAGACCTGAAAAATATCCCTTTAGATGCTGTTGTTTTTTGATTATCCCAAATTGCCTCTTAGCTTTGTAGCTGCGGACAGCAGCACTGTTAACACTGCTTTCATTCACTAAAAAAATAAAATCACAGCAGTCCTTAAAGTATGTTTGCAGTCAAAAGATGGTTAAATTAATATATTGAAAATGTTTTTGCACCCACTGAGATACAGAGTGGCCATCTTTAGCTTTCAAGTTAAAATAGCATTTCTTTTTGGCTGCTGGTATGACAAGATCAGCAAGACCATGCCTGCTTCACATGGCAATTGAGAATGTGTTGGGCTCACTTGAGACACTAAATTGACCACAGGAGAAAATAGTTTTGCCCATAGATTAGGTGGTATGACCAGGAAGACACACAAACAAATCCAGTTCATGGGTATGCATATTTAACCCAAATCGTCTCAGTCAGATTACACAGACATAACTTACTATAAAAATATGGTCTGTAGAGTGAAAATAATTCAGTGACAATCTGGAAGTGGTTTTGATGCTTCTTTTCTGATTGTGAACACCCATTTGAGTTCATACTTCTGAGGTTTGCAATACATATGCTACAACGCACAAGGCCAAATCAACTCTTGCAATTACATCAACTACTGCTGTTAGCACGCTTGGCTGCACAAATCATTTGTGTTTCTAGCTACTCCAAGCCGTGCTGAAAAACAAACAGGAGGAAAATCAGGCCAGCATCAGGTCCACGGCTCTACCAGGGCCTGCTCTGCTAATTATTAATTGCTAACGACTGTAACTGGAATGCTGAAGGGTAATCCCATGCATACACTCAGGATACAAAATTGTTGTAGGATATTTACCAAAATCAGCACTACAGAATGGCTGCAGAGTTGGTGGCTGCTGAAGATGATCACAGGAAGCAACTAATGGGCTGGAAGGTGAAGATGCCATTTGTTTTTACATTATTTACATTATCATGCTTGCAGATTTCTGTGATGGAATTTTTAAGGCTACTAGTGAGAAGACAAATATTAGCCTATCAGGAGACTGGGATAAGGAAGAAAGGTGTGTGCAAGGAAGACAGCTCTTCCTGAGAGTCGTGAGGTTGCCAGGTAATGAGAGAGGAAGCTTGCATGAAAAAAGGAAATAGAGCTGCTGTTGTCTTCTGGAGGTCCCAGCGGTCCCTTGAAAGAAGTTTGTGGGACGGGTGGCCTTCTCCCACACTGCTGCAGAGCAGGAAACTTCAAAGAATTTCTTTAGGGAGGCACATTGTCAGGGAGCAGAGCTGAGGTTTTAATGTTATTTGGTGCATGGAAGGATCAGTGCGTTGGATGTGGCTATGGAAAAATTATATTCAGCGTCCCTTGCTACCACACTCCTTGACTCTTTGAGAAGAGCTGAAGCTCTTTCAGCAGTTTGCCCCCATGCTGATTTGCATCTCCAGTTTGCAGAGAGGAGAGTTTCCTTGCTGATCGGTATGATGGCTTTGCTTGGGGAGCAGGGGCTGTCGGGGCCAGGGGAAGGAAACAGCCCCATCAGTTGCTCTGCCTTCTCTTCTGCGGAGGAATTTCACCAAGAAATGTGTCTTACCCATCTCTTACCAAACTCTCTGCTCCTGTCTTCTCTACCAGAGAAAGCGCCTGCTTGTCCAGGCTGGTGCTTCTCCATCTCTCCCTCCCTTGAGAGCTGCTTCGGAGAGACCTTTGATGTGGGACTCCTGGTGTGACCCTGGGCTGGGCTGGAGCACGGTCCGGCAGGGTCTGAACATGGTGCGGGTGTCCCCCACGGCCCCTATCAAGAATGAATTAGAATGTTTCATTCTTGTAAGTGATACTTTTTTGAGTAAACATCCCTGGGTTCCTGTGATGTGTAACTAATGGAGTGCTAAACTCTCAGGGCTGGTTTAAGACTCAGAAAGTACACGTGTTGCCAATCCATCATGTTCCTAATACTAATTAACATAGCAGGGACACAATAAAGCCCCAGAACCTGCACACATTACCCAGCTCACATTACCACTCTATAACAGTCTCTCTATTGACCTAACAAAAGCACACGTTGGAAAAACGAGACACAGTCTCTTCTGACTCAGCTAGACCTACTCAGCCAAAGAAGAGAGCTGAGGACTCTCATTTATTATTGTCCATTACTATTCTGGTATATCATGGAACGGAGTTCTCACGTCATGTACAATGACATTTCTACCTTGCCAGCGTTTGTGTGTGTTACATGCTGCTGGGCAGGCAGCCCTAATGCAGGCAGAGCAGCCACTGACTTGTGGAAAGGTGTGACTGTGTTGGAGGGCATGTCCCGCTCCTGCACAAGTGAAAGGAAGACCGTATTTGTAAATTTACATCCCTGTTATTTGCAATTCAGTTACAATGAAAATCTTATTGCTCTTAAACCTTTAATAATATAATTGTCTTTTGTTCCCAGGCTTAAATTATTTCCTGTGCAGACAAAGGAAAAAAGGTAATAATTTGGTTAAAATTTATTCTTGACTAGTCGAACATTTCTTTTCAGGACACAGAAAAATTTTCCTTGTATTGAAACACATTGATATCCCTGTAACATGCTCCTTTTAATGCACGGTAATTCCACTGATTTTAAGAGATACATGATGCACGGCCAAAGAAAAACTGGAAGGAATCTGGACAGCAAGAGTTGCAGTGATCCCTCACTGGACACAGTCCGGCTTTGTGGAAGTTGGGGGTGAGCCACTGTTTACTTCCACAATTTCATCGTTAGGATTTTATGGTGCCTCTGGCTGAAATCAGCAGAGTTCACTCACCAGTACTTGAGGCTGGGGTTTATCTCCTGTTGTTGTACATCCTTCAGTGGGCTGATTATGGAAAGCACTAGTTTAATCATTGTGGCATGAAATCCTGGTACCTTATTGAAGTGATGGTAAGTTTTGTAAGTCAATACACCACTACAAACAGGCTAGGTCCTTGGGCACATTCTTGTGTTTCCTTACTTCTTGGCTCAAAATTTGGATGATTTTTTTTTTCCGTGAACCAGCTGTTAGGGTGTGTCTTGCTATCATAAATGTATTTTGAAAGAGTTTTCTCATTAATATTTAGAAAAGGGAGCTAGTAATTTATAGCTATATATCCCCCAAATTGTGTATATCACCCAGGTCTCTAGTACGTGGTTAAACCGGATGGTATCAACTGGTTGGACATTCTGGCTGAGGTATGGGTGCTTCTGTGCTGCAGTCCGGTATGGGATGGAAAATGTCCCCTACAGACCAGGAAATCGGGCCCTAAAGATAAAATCCTTCAGGTGCGAGTCACAGAGGAGACAGAGTTGTGCGGTGCCAGACCAATGTCAGCAAGCCCTGTGGCACAGCAGGTCCTCTCACCTTCTCTCTGAAGCGAACAGTCGAAGAAGAACTGCCAAGAAACTCCTCAAGCCCAGTGTTTTGTGTATCATACTGCCAGCAAACTGGTCATGCAGGGCAGGCTGAGTCTCTGAACAGCGCGTTGCCTTTTCTTTTAAGTCAAAATGAATTAAATATGGGCCTTACCCAATTTCCCCTGTAGTTGACACAGGAGGTTTTCTGTTGACTTCAGCAGAGCTGGTTACAGCCCTTTACTCCTAGAATCAGTTAATTTTATGCACTGAGTGGTTTGACACTTTGCGTAGTAGATATCATGTTGGATGGCCAAAGACTGCGAATTACCAAAGTGTCACAGATGTTAAATCATGAAGTAGATGACAGTGTGCTCGCTATGTCATATGATCTTAGCGCAGTTTGTGGAATAGTCTTTTTTATTATTGCAAGTAATCATAAGTGCTGAAAAAATACCATAAGTGAAATAGCATTTTTGAGTACAATGCATCCAATGTTCTTAATATATATACACATCTGCAATATGTTAAACTCAGACTTATGCCCATTTAATCTCAAGGATTTCAATGGGGTGTCTGTATGGAATGAAGGGAAGAGTTTGATCCCAGAATACTGAAAGGCTGCACCTTTCAGGGAGGCTTTATGCTTTAGATTTTCACCTAGATTTGTGTTTATAATAATAAACACAGCATTTATTAAATATATATTTATAATACATTCCACACAAGCAATGGTCTATCTAATGTAGGAATCATTTCAGGTACTGTGTGCTTTTTCTTTGATGATTTCAGAAAACAGCATATCCAGATAAATCTGAGGTTTGGCCATGTGTTGAACCACAGTGCTAAATGCCTGGTCAGGATGGGCTCTGCTTACAGACGTGACCAGGATACCTATTCCAAGAGTCAGATTCAAGGCAGTCAATGAGCAGGTGCACTTGTCAGAGAAAAAGAGTTCGAAGCAGTTACAGCTCCCCTGTTCCCCTTCACAGATATAAGTCAGAACAAGAATGGATACTTCAGGCCTGCTCCCTTCTGCTATGGGACAAATTCACAAGATGGGGCAGAGGCACCTCTGCCTGACAAGCGTGGTTGCAAACCTGCTGCTTCGCACTGCAAACAAGAGTGCACGAAGGGGAGGGCAAGAGAAGCAGCAAATGAGGTGCTGCTAAATGCCCATTAGCACATAGGTGCTGTGTCCAGCCAGGGCACCAGCTTCCCTCCTGTGGTGGCAATGCCATCCCTTCAGAAGGTGGCCGTGGTATCACCCCTCCCTTTATATTGACTCTGAGGGGAGTCGGAGGTCCCAGTGATGGCAGCTGAGACAAAGGCTGGCAGCAGCCATACTCATTCCACCTCCAAAATGCTTGGTAGGAATGACGTGCGGACCAAGTGTAGTGTACTAGAAAATTCCCTGGATATCAAAAATTTTGCCAGGCTGTTTGGGGTACTTAAAATACCTCCAGTGCAAGGATTCTGCTTCCAGAGTCCTGAAGATATCTGTTTCTATCTCTGTGCTCCATGTACTTTTTGTTTCTCCTCGTTTTGTCTCTAAACCTAGCCTCAACAAAGCAAAACAGAAGATGTGCAGAAGTACTAGCCGAAAATAAAAAAAAGAAAAAAACAAACCACGAAACAGGGTCAGATTTTATTTGTATAGCTGCAGAAATCTCTTCCACCTCAAACATCACCTAAAATCTTCTGGAAGGGGGCCCTGCACCCATAAACGCTTCCCTTTAAGTATGGGAGGAGTTTGAGATGCATCAGCATCACACCTGCTGTATGGGGAGTTAATCCCTTGCTTTCCTGTTTCCCCAAATGATGTCCAAGAACCAAGCAAGTGGGAGTTCACAGCACCTGCACGTGTCCACGTGCCACGTGGGCAGATCTCCTGCTCCATGGAATTACACCAAAGGCTCCTCTGATTTTCAAGGTAAGTTCTCAGAAGGGCAGATGGCAAAATCCTTCAGAGAGCTTTGGTGGAAATGTCACAGGTGGGGATGTACTACACTGTGGTTTCTGCAGAGTTTTTGGAGAGCCGAACTGTCTCGCATTCACTCTGACATGCTGTGAGTGCTGAGCAGATCTCACTCGCCTCTTCCACCTCTGCCACCTTGGATGTCTGCATACTCCATAGTGGACCCATAGAGAACCTGAGTCTAATACTTGTATTTGCATGGTGCAATATCGCACTCTGTAAATGGTTCTACAAACTTGCTTGCTAGTAGGAGTATAGCAAGCAACAGCCTTTAGTGTGGCCTAGGTACCTGCATGTATCCATATGGCCTGAGCCTGTCTGGCTGATTTTAACTGATATATTGCCAGATTCTGATGCTATTTTTCATGCTGACTAAACCTCAGGTCATCCTATTAATTTCAGTAAGGCTACTCAGAGACTGCAATGCTACCTAGTAAATGAGAACACAATCTGGCTAGTTACGGTTAAGTGATTGAATTTTTACTACTAAGCACAGCACAGCCTACTCAACTTATTTGATTTAGCAGGTGTCTTATTGGCATTTTAAATATTTTGCATATGATTATAATGCATCCTAAGGGGGAAAAAAAAAAACAAAACAAAACCAAAACCAAAAACCAAACCACCACAAAACAGTTTATTACTAAGACTTCTTGCTGTTCCGCTAAAATATGGCAATTGAAAAGACAATTTACATTGCAGGGACTTGACCTTTACTTTCCAGGACTGTAAAATAAAACCCCAAACCCCACACTTTCTGCATCTGGTTGACATTTGAATAAAACTGCCAGAGTGCAAACAAGTTTTGAGACAACATCTCCAGCAAACTCCGCAGTGACTCTAAAAATATTCTTGGCTAAGTTACTCTTTAAGGCCATATGTTGAGAAAAAATAAACCCCAAAACTTCACTAGAATTTATTGCAACAAGAGATTTGCCAAACTACTTAAGACATTGGGGAAGATTATAGTGAAGTACATTAGTTGCTGACTTGACAATTTGCTATGCTCATTGCTTGTATATTGGATTCTTGATATTCACGCTGAGAGTTGATCCAACTTTCTAGTACATTTTAGCAAAAGACCTGCCAAATGTCTACTGGCTTATTAAATGCTGGCAAACCAAAGGTCAGCCTTGTTTATGAGCCATGGCAAAGCTGCTGCGGATGGCACACCAAGCCCTCCTCATGGCATTTTTCTTCTTTCAATTCAAAATCCCAGCACAGGATTGGATAAGGACTCGTTTGGACTGATTTTGACCTGGAGTCTCTCTAGGTCTGCCCCAATGTCCGCTGGCCACGAACCTGGAGGCTGCAAGAAGAGAGAGTTCTAGCTCCACTGAGCCATGTTTCTTCCTTGCTTCGTCTAGTGACCACCATGCCTGCGTGGTCCCGTTTGCAGAGGCATGGGCCAGAATGTTCCTCCCTGGCACAGCCCCGACGAGTGGGCAGAGCCCCCAGCTGCAGAGGGCAAACCTGCCCTTCCTTCAAGGCCCACCCTTCCTCCTCTCTGGGAGCTCATCCCTTCTTCCAGGCAGCTGCCAGGGTGAAAAGGGCTGTAGAGGAAAATCTGCTGCACGCTGTGCCTGAGCAAAAGCTGTCTATGTCCATGGGAAACTTTCCGTCGACACCTCCGGACTTCCCATCAGACTTTCCCTAACTGTGCCTGAAGTGGCAATTCTGCTCTGCTCACCGCTACTGCTTTTGATATCAGTCCAGTTTTATGCTACTTAAGGTTATCCTGGTAAGATACGCAAATCTCCCTATAAAGGCTAACCCTTGCCCCTCCTTGCCAAAGCAAACATTCCTACAAAGGCAGTGGAATCACTCTCACAGTCAATAAAATTTGCTTCCATATCATGCTATAGTGAACACATTACCTCGACATTTCTTACATCCTTATTATATGTATTTATTATATTTATTTGACTGGCATGTAGCAGTAATGCAAAATTCCTCCTCTGACTCTGTGCCTGGCAGCTTTACAAATATGCTAGGTAGTAATGTATTAAAAAAATAAACAATTAAATGCTTGTTTAAAACACAAACATAAAAAAAAATTTGCTTGTTTAAAACGTTTTAAGGTACAATCAGTTTAGAAAGGTCTGTGTTGTGGATAAAAATCTCATCCAGGTTTGCCTTAGTGGAAGTGCTGTTTACAAGAGACAGAGGGAGTCTGATGTATAAAAAAAAATCCACATTTTTATGGAAGAAAACTGCAAAAGAAATCACGGTTTTTACTGGTTGGCTAATACTGGAAAAGGTGAATTCTTCCTTTTTTTTTTTCTTGTTTCTTTTTTTTTTCCCTCCCGCCATTGAGATCACCTGAGAAGTCTCAGCGTCTTTGCTGGAGCAAATGTACGGCAACTGTACGTTCCGCCGAGGAGAAGCCCGTCTCGCAGGGCCCGGACCCTGGGCCACAGCTTGCTGTTACGGGGCCCTGACACCGTCGCTCCGGGGCGAGCACCGGGCCGGCACGGCGGGGAGCCCCCGCCCGGGCACCGGGACCCCGGGGCGGGAAGGGGCAGGCGGGGGAGCGGCGGGCGGGGCGGGGGCAGTGGCAATTTGCTTCAGATTAACTGGTAACATCTCTGACCAAACAAGCGGCGGGGATCTCCCGCGTTTGGCACTGTAATCTGCTCCCGACGGCGCGGGGAGAGGGCAAGATCAAAGCATTCCTCCCGGGGAAATTGCACCCGGGGTTGCCGTTTGGTTAGCCTGCCCTAACCTCGCTAATAAATTTCCCGGGAGGAAGGGAGGGCTGGGGAGCTGGGGAGCGGGGTGACCGCGGCACCTGCACCTGCACGGCCGCCATCCCCGCCGCCCGGGAGAGCGATGCAAAGCAGGGCCCAGCGCCGGCCGCCGGCGCCCGGCCGCCGCCGGCTGTCGGGGGCGACCTGTTTACAGCCTTTAAAATGCCCCCGAGCCGCTCTTCCTCTCCGCTTTCCACGGCCCAGGACGCTGCCACAAGCGGCGCAGCGCCCGCCGCCGCCTGCGCGGCCTGAGGACCCCTCCCCGGCCCCCCCGTCGGGGTCGGGCAGATCGCCACCCCGCCGCAGGCCGTGCAGCTCCCGGGGCGACACCCGTGCCAATGCGCGGGGTGGGGGGAGACACGGGCGAGGGGGCGCGGAGGAGGCTCTGAAGGAGCTCCGGAGCATCCCAGCAGCCCCGGCCGTGGGCCGCCGCTGCGGGCACACGGACCCGCAGGGGTCGGGGCCAGCGGGACGCTCCGGCCGGGAGCAGGTGGATGCACGGTCGCCCATCGCGGGCTTCGCTGACACCGCGGCCCGCAGCGGGGGCTGAGCGGGAACGGAGCTCCCCGCGGCACACGAGTGGGAGCGGCGGGGCCGGAGGCCGCTCTCCGCCTTCCCCTGCCGCGGGTGCGTCCCGCCGGGGAGGGCAGAGGCAGATCTCCCGCCCGGCGGGGAAAGGGGAGAGGGGCTGGAGGGGAGCGCAAACGCGCCGCGGAGCCCAGCGCAAACAAGAGGAGAAGAAGAAAGTTATACAAACACGCTTTAAAATCCTGGCTGGGTTTCACAGTTCCCTGTGGATAAAGTAAACAGGAGGCGAACTGTTTTGTAATTTACTCCAGCGGCCCGCAGAATCGTACTTTGTAATTTGGTGTCGGTTTACAAGCAAAGGGGACTTCTGTTTCCTAACCTAGCAGGTCCTTTGTCATGCCTGTGCCTTTTAAGCAGGACCCCAAGGGGGAAAGTGGAATTCCTTGGGTATTTGCCTTTTAGTCATGCTCGTAAGCCAAACAGTAGCCAGGCTCTCTTTTGGGATGAATAATACCTGCCGTCGGGGGATGCGCTTCCCTCTCCCCGCTCTCCCGGCGTCAGCGCTCGCAGGCGGTGCGGCCCGGGACGGAAAAACGCTCCCTCCCTCCCTCCCTCCCTCCCTCGCTCCCCGCCCGTGCCCGCAGCCCGGCGGCCGGGGAAGGGCCGGTGCCCTGCCCGGGCGGCGGCGGCGCTGGGAGCTCCGGGCGCCGGAGCCCACGCCCGTCCCGCCGCCCCACGGCGCCGGCCGCGCCGCTCGCCCGCCGGCCTCCGTCCCGAAGGGCTGCAAGGGCAGGGTCTTTCCACGCCGAACCGGTGGCCGGCAGCCGGTCCGTGTGCTCACCATGAGTGGATGCCCGTGTTTGTTATACACACGGACATTATCGGTGTTTATTATACACACGCCCCGCTCAGGGAAAGAGCAAAATATTTTCCCTTTTCGGAGAACAGTTCCGGCCGTGTGTTCTGCGTATCGTTAGTTTTCAATCAGCACACTGGTGGGGAGCTGATGCTCTCCCGCATGCTTTTTTTTTTTTTTTTTTTCTTTTTTCCTTTCTTTCCCGGGGATACCTTGTTTAAATTCGCTAGCTCTTCCCCTGCCCGGTGCCGACTGCGGCCGAGGTGTATTTCGTCCGCTTCTGTCTCCGTGGGAATTTCACCGACGGACGCACCGAGCCCTAAGACCTGGCTGGCACGGCCGAGGCTTTGCGCGTTACGGTTTCGATCGCGCCCTGTTTTGGGAGACCGGGCGCATTCCCCAATTTCCGAAGAGCAGCCTCAGGGAGCGGGGAGGGGAAAAGGTTACTCAGCAGCTCAGTGGTCGGGGGAAAACGCCACTGAGGCGAGGGAACGCTAAAAAATAAAGGAGTATTTTCCCTCGCCTGAATTCGCGGGAGGGCGGGAAGGCAACGCCGGTCCCGTTGTGCTTCCAGACGGGAAAGCAGCCGTGGCCGCGAGTCCCCTCCACCGGCGGGGCAAGGCGACGCGAACGACCGCAAACGAAAATCGCGGTGGCTGCTTCGGCCCTCGCAGCCCGCGGCCGCGGCCCCGCGCCCCGGGTCGGGGGACGCCGCTGGCCGGCGGGGCCGCTCTCCCAGCTGTCACCGTCACGCGCGTCACCGCCTTTCCTCTCTTTCTCCCCACTTTTTTCCCTAGGATTAGGGACCCCCACCCCCCCGCCCGCTGACGTTTCCCGCCCGGTGAGGTGCCGCTGGGGCGCCGGGCCCCCCCGCCCCCCGCGCCCCCACGGCCCCGCGCCCGCCCGCGCCCACGGGCGAGCGGCTGGCGGCTGGCACGGACCCGCGGGGGGGGCGGGGCGGCGGCGGCGGCGCCGGCCAATCGGAGCGGCGGCCGCGCGGCGCGGGCCCAATGGGCGGCGGCGGCCGGCGCTGATAACGCGGCGGGGCCGGGGCGGCGGGCACTGCGCCGCGGGGCGGGCGCGGCGGGGGCGCGGCGGGTGCCAGCCCCGGCGCTGGGGCAGCGAGCGCGGAGCCGCAGCCACGCACGGCACGGCACGGCACGGCACGGCCCGGCCCGGCCCGGCCCGCCGCGGCCCGCCGCCCTGAGAGGCAGCCACCCCCCGACGGCGCGGCGTCCCGGCTGTCGGGGAGCCTTGCACACCCCCGCCGCCCCAGGTGCGGGGATCCGGAGTCCCCTGCCTCCGGCTGGGCTTGGGCAGCGGCGGCCCTGCGGGGAGCGGGGGCGCTGCGTGCTGCCCGCACCACCTGCCGGCCTCGGGCGCGGAACTCGGGTAAGTGCAAAGTGCGGCAGGTCTGTGGGACGGGGGGTCCGCAGGCACTGCCTCCGCGGTGCAGAGCTGCCGCAGCCCCATACAGCGCCTGGCCGCTGGAGCGGGCAGCGGCGGTGTGTGAAGCCCAGGTGTTCCCTACCTATCCCCTAAGCCTGAACGCAGCGGGCAGGAGGGTTGTCAGGATCCTGAAATAAATAGGTCCCTGCGAGGACCTGGCAGCCCCGCAGCCCTGCGGCGCTGGGCATCGCCGCGGGGCCGTTCCTCCCGCATGCTCCGCCGCTGGAAACGCGCTCCGGCGGCGGGCGAGCACGGTTCCCCGGCAGGCCGGGCGGCCGCCGGGGAAACGTCCGTCGAGGCTAAGCTCAGCCCTGCGTGGGGCGCGGGGAAGAGACCCGAGCAGGCGGTAAAGGGGGAGATGACATCCCAGGCGGGCTCTGCCATGACTTCCCGACGGGGGCGCATCTCGGCGGGGCTGCCGGCGGGCCGGGCGGCGGCCGGCACCTCGGAAGCCGGGTGCGCCCCGGCCGCCGTCCCGCCGCGGGGGCGGGCGGTCTGACCCCTCTCTTGCAGCTGCGCCGCCGAGGAGCCATGGCTGAAGGACGCGCCGCCGCCGCCGACTGGGAAATCGACGTGGAGAGCGTGGAGGGGGAGGCGGCCGAGGCGCCCGGCGCGCCGCGCAGCAGCGCCGGCCCGGAGGAGGAAGAGGAGGAGGAGGAAGGCGAGGCGGCGGCGGCGGCCCCGCGGCAGGGCGAGCCGCGGAAGCTGAGCCGCACGCCCAAGTGCGCCCGGTGCCGCAACCACGGCGTGGTGTCGTGCCTGAAGGGACACAAGCGGTTCTGCCGCTGGCGCGACTGCCAGTGCGCCAACTGCCTGCTGGTGGTGGAGCGGCAGCGCGTCATGGCCGCCCAGGTGGCTCTCCGACGGCAGCAGGCCACCGAGGTGAGAGGGGACGGGACGGGTCGGGACGGGACGGGACGGGCGGCCCCCGGGGCTGACGGCACCGCCCGATCGCTCTCCTAGGACAAGAAGGGGCTGGCAGGGAAGCAGGCGAGCCTGGAGCGCAAAGCCGTCTACCAGAGGCACGTCCGGACGCCCAGCCTCCTGGCCAAGAGCATCCTGGAAGGTAAGCGTATCCCCCGCCCTTCCACGGGCTCCCCGCAGCGGGGAAACCCCCGAGAAAACCCATAGCTGCCGGTCGAGGCGCGGCTGCTCACGGACACGCGTGAAATGCAGCCTTATTTCCTGAAATAAACGAGTAACGGCGTGAAAACGCGCTCCGCTACCAGCCCCGGGCTGCGGAGGCGCCGAGGGCACCCGGCACCCGCGCCCGAAGGGACGGGGGTGCCGGGTGCTCTCGGCGCCTCCGCCCGCGGTTCTTCCGTGGCTGCAATCGATGTGAAATAATGCCTGAAATGTTAGCAACGGTAATTTGAAATTTGAGAGCTACTGTTACAAGCTGACATTCTTTTTACATGACTACCCAGCAGCGTTTTGCAGTGCAGGGTAATTTATATTCGCCGGTGTTTTTATCAGCAAATGAGTACATCAATTAGGTTTTGTTCTTTTTTTTTTTTTTTCTTTTGATCTGAACGCCTAGCGCAGCAGCACCGTTTGCCGCATTATCAGTAGTCAGATATGCATAATAAGCTGCTTTTTTTTTTTTTTTTTCCCCTTGTCGAAAATATTAACTGTGGAAGAATGGCATTTTAACGATGGATATTTTAGTGAGAGGGTGTATTTTTTGTTCCCCACTCCCTCTTCAAATCGTGCCCAAATTTATTTCTATCTCTGCTTTAATTACTTTCCAAACTATAGCCCTGTGAAGTGTGACAGTTCTCAAATCTATTTTTTTTCCCCCCAAAACAGAAAGCTCTTTTCTTTGCCTGTGCAAGTGCAATTAAAATTTTGTCCTGTTAGAAACCTCTAATTTTCGTCTACAGTTCACTCTTTTAAAAAAATCTCTTCTGTATTCTTTCCTCTAATTTATCTTAACTTTCTTTTTCTTTTCTCCTAGTTCTCCTTGGAATTTTCTACCATCTGTAGCAATGTGTACATAGTGATTCATCTTTAGAGAATAGAAAAGGCATCAGCTGTAGGTATAGATATCTTCCTTGGCAATGGGGAAACCTGTGTGAGAGGAATGGGAGTGAAAACAGGTAAAACCCTGTTCTCCTTACTCATGCAGTTAGTTCCATTAATTCAATGGGATTACTTGTCTGGGTAGAGCAATCAGGATTGGACCCTACTGGTTATATTAAATGAATCCAGTTAGCTTGGTAATTGACTATACTGGAGCCTGGATTTCTATGTTTTATTGAAGTTCTCTTTTAGTTCAGAAGAAATAAAATGTTTGAATACTTTCCGTATTTGTTAAAAATGGATGGTTATCTCCTTAAGCTGCTTGACGCAATACCAATCATAACACACAGCAGGGTTTTGCCTTTTTGTTTTTTTTTCCCCTCGATCTGCTGTTTTGGAATTGCTTTATAAAGTTGCTAATCAGCTATCTTCGAAGGAGACTACGCATGTCAGAGGAGCAGGGCTTGCTTATCTGCGTTGAGGAACTTGTACTGAAAGTGCCTGACGGCGCAGGGGGCTAAGCCTCCGTGGCACAGAGACTTCAGTAGGAGCTGATGGTGTCCAGCGTTTGTAGCGTGTGCTCGGCGCCTGGCGGGACCGGCTCCAAACGGAGCCCTTTTACAAACACAGCTTTAATGTTTTTCTTATGCGGCTTCATTCCTAATGCTGCTTTGTTGTTTTAGGTTACCGTCCTATTCCAACAGACCCTTACCTGGGCGGGAATTCGCCCTTGCCACCCCCTGTAAGTGACAGGATGAGAAAGAGACGGGCTTTTGCTGATAAAGAGTTGGAGAACATTATGCTAGAGAGAGAGTTTAAAGAGAGAGAGATGATGGAAGCTACACAAGCAGCTGCCCTTTTTCTCCCTAACCGCATGGTGCATGGAGCTGAATACAACTCGTATAAAACAGCCTTCAACACTACTCAAGCTGATACTCCAAACAAGGAGTTTTGCAATTTTTTGCCAACCTGCCTTGATCTAACCATGCAGTATTCAGGATCCAGCAACATGGAACTAATTTCTTCAAATGTCAGTGTAGCTACTACCTACAGGCAGTATCCCCTGCCTTCTAGGTTCTTAGTGTGGCCAAAATGTGGCCCCATTAGCGATGCTCTCCTCTACCAGCAATGCCTGTTAAATGCTACTACTGTCCAAGCTCTCAAACCTGGGGCAGGCTGGGATGCCAAGGTCTCACAAAGTCAGGACTGTCCAAACACTGAGCACGATGTCATGTCTCCAAAACTGGAAAATTCACTCCTTCTGACCCACACGCAAGACATTCAGCCGTTGTGTAATGAGATACCGTGCCTTCCTCAGGAAGCTCGTGAGAGGTCAGCTTTCTCACCTCCAAAAAAGACTTTCTCTCAGATTTCTGATAAGGATTCTCTGGCTCCTCAGGAACAGGTGTTAAGCAAGGTCAGCAAAGACAGTGCCAAGCCCCTTCCACCGCTCAAATACAGTACATTTCAGTCGCTGTTCCAGCAAACGTTTCCTGACAGATCAGGAGCAGAGTTGAGAACATCATTTGTGAAAGAGACTTTTGAAGATGCTTCTAAGAAATACGGAGAGTGTGCCATTAAAGAAAACCAAAAATACAAATTTACAATAGACAACTGCACAAAAGACTTCTGTGGGGCCAAACAGGCCACAACAAAACTTTCAACAACTGAGCCACTGTCATTTTCAGTTGAATCCATTCTTAAACGACCTTCTTCTGCAGTTGCTAATGTCTCTCAATGAATAAACTGTATCTTCAGTGTAGAGAATTTGTATGCTTTGCCTTCTGCAGAATTGCTACTGCCTGCCTTAAAAGATTTGTAAAGAGGAATTTCTGCTGTAAATGGTAATTCTTCTTTTATCTCAAAATGATGTATATAAATATGCATGTTTTCTCTTCTGAAAAAAAAAATATTTAATTTTTTTAAAAATTGAAACTGCATGTACAGACTGTAAAGTGTTGTTATTTTAAGCAGCATTTCAAACCATTCAATAAACTGAGATTACCTACAAGCATAGACGTATTCCTGATCTGTTTTATCTCTAGTATCTCGCAGGCAAGTATGCCCTACTTTCAGAACATACTTTTTATCTGTTATTATCAATGTGCTTAGTAGTTGTCTTGGTGGGGTAAGTGGTCATTTCTGCTTTGAACCTCCAGTAACTAAGAGAAGAGGTAACAACCGTGCATGTAGGCTAGTGTGAATTTGCAAGACTTTTTTTATTAAGTGAGGTTTGGATCAGATTCCAAATGCCTTTCTTATGCTGAAAGGGGAGTGCACGCTAGTGTAAAAGACTGGTTTATTCCACACCTCTCTATAAAATCTTGTACTCCTAAAGCAGAAGAGTTACTAGGTTGGCTTTGAGGAGGATGGCTCTAGTGAGCTTTTGGATAAAAAGTCAGCATTTTTTAAAGTTCGGTTTTTGAATAAAAGGTTTGCTTTTTTTTTTTTTTTTTTTTTTTAAAATGTTCAGCAGACTTTATTCTGGATTTCCACCCCCTAGAATATTTCCCTTCTGAAAGCTTTTCACCTTTGACCAGCAAGAGCCTGAGATTCTTGTGTTGTGGCAATTGAAATGACCTTTAGGCTGTGAAAATGATGCACTAAACCATCACTGCTAATGAGAAATCAGGTAATGATCTATCAGTTTGGTAATTCTATGCCCTTTTGCAGGGGTAGCAGAAATAAAGGAGATTAACCAGTAGAATTTACCTGGGAATCTGAAATGCCCTCAAGGTTGTAGAAAAAGGCATTACCAGCTCTCATAACGACTGAGCTTGAATCTTTCTAAATTTATGATTTTGTAAGTTTTTCCCTATATGTTACTGCTGGCATATGTAGTGCTAATCGGTAATCCTTTGGTTATCTTCCTTCCTTAACATTTTTATCCTGGAGACGGTGCTCAGCCAGTTGAAAGGAGCTGTGGTTTGTTCTTAATTTTTATTATTTTCTAAAAACAATTTCTGTTTGGTATTTGTGAGCAAAATGTAATATTTTCTGATTTTATTACTCTCGCTGCACAGGTTAAATGCTTATTTTGCTATGAATAAATCTGAGCCTGGAAATTTCTGTAAGTAGCTCTGAAAGTATTTGGTGTTTCTGTTAGGTGTGGTGTTGCTGAACAGCAGGACCCTTTTCATGGGAGGAGTTGTCTGTTGTGGGTGCTTTTCTAAGCCACTTTGTTAACAAATACATTGGAGAAAACACATTTTACCTAACGTGTAAATTTTTACATAACACATCTTACACAGCACATATAAAAAATTTATGTCAGGAATGTAAACAAATATGTTGTAATTTAAAAGAATCTTGGGCACTAGTTAAAGTTTCACTTTTCAAAAACATTCATGCTAACTGGATTTTGCCTAGCCAAAAATACATTTCAAACGCAGTGAGATGCTTTTCGTCTTTTCAAACTCTGTCCTTTATCCAGTTGCCATTAGAGGGAGTTTTAACTTACTTGAGAGCTGAATCTGCTTGTTAATCAGTTCAGCAGTCAGACCAAGCTAAGCAGCTTTTACCCAGAGTAAATGGAGTGAAATTCTTCACATTTCATATTTGTTTGCTTTCACCACAGCTTCCTTCTGTGGCTTAGTTGAACATTAAATGCTAACAAGGGGTTTTAATTTAAGTAGGGTTTCCTTTGTTATTAAATATATGGTTTGTTTTGTTTTTTGAGCTGCTGGCATAAACTAGGATGACAGATGAAAGTGAGTTCAGCAAGCTATGTAGTGAACCAATATTGGATACTGGAATTAGTCCCGCATAAATATTTTTTTGCCTGATAGTGTGTGCATCTAACATTGTTCAATTTCACATCTGAAATATTTTTCCAGGAAGTCACTTGTATTTATTTATCTCTTAAAAAAAGACCAGAAAACCAAAACCCTCCAACAGACTGGTACCTCTTGACCTTTTAAAGAACCAGCTGAAACGAACAAATTCAAGCTCTGAAGATATACCAAACACTAATACATATATATATACACACACATACTTATATACATAATATACATCTATTCCAGATAGTTTTGTTCAAATTCCAATCATTAGAAGAGGAGTGACATTTCTATTACTATTTGGTGAAACTTGGACAAATTGTTTGCTTCATTTAGCAAATCAGTCTCACTGGAGTCAGCGTTTGGCCACCCTGTCTTGCTGTGACTTGCTCATGTCTTGCTTCAGTTCCATTAGCTGTTTCTCCCTGTATTTAGTTTCCTTTCATTTCATAGAGCCTGAACCTCACCGCTTATGCATCTTGAAAGCTTGTTGCACCCAGATCATTTTTTCCTTTGCTTTGTTAAAAACGTGTATGAAGTCTATTGTTCAAGGAGAGGATGATTAGTAGCTTGAGCAAGATAGTGTATACACAGACAGTGTGTAATTTTCCTCATGCATCTTTGCAGTGGATGTATAGCACTCTTGCCTCTTTCAACCACGCGCTTCTGTAGAGCAGAAGTAGCGACTTGTCCACATGAGCTGGTGCAGCTGTGCAAACGCATGGAGAAGAGGAGACGTCATTGCTCTGATGCTGTCTAGCACTTGCTGCTAGGCAGTGTCTCCCTGGCAATAACTCAGCTGCTAAAATATCCTGTGCTCCCCTACACTCCCTGCTTCTTAAATACAATTTTTGCGGCATTTGTTGGGTGTGTGGACGCCTGTATCTCCTGTACAGTGTGACTAGTTTTCGCTGAGTACAAGATGCACTGTTGTGCTGTGCTCATGGATGTCAGGTTGCATTTCCCTTCTGAAACCCTTCTGACCTCGGTTTTTCTTATGCCATGGTGGAACATGCTTGTTGGGAAGCTCAGCTTTAGGGTTTGGACAGGAGGTCAAGAGCCTGTGCTGGCTGTGGAGCACAAAACAGTCATGGAAAGGAGTACAAAGAACAATTATTCACTTGGTCCACAAAATACTAAGCCTGGCTGATGGCGTTGTCAGAGACAACTTGTTGGATGTGCAAGCCCTCCATATACATGGCAGGACAAAAATTTTTATAGGTGTGCAGAGGTGTGTAAGTGTACAGAGATAGAGGAATTGGGAATTAATAGTACCCCAGACAGTGCCTAGCTTACTACCTGGCCTGGTGGCAAGGAGTGGGTGGTGGTGGGTTCACCTGGAGAAGGGATAGGTTATTGACAGCTGCTGCAGCAACAGTGCTCCCTCATGTGGCACAGGAGAATTGAGACGGGGGCTGTGGTGGGTGAGGGAAGAGTCCCTGCTCAATAGGTGTGGGTTGCTGGCTTTCTCTCAGGTGCTGCCTTAAAACTGTCATGTGTCTCTGATATCTTTGAATTAGCATATCAAGCTGCTGGGCTTGAGGTAGGTCAAGGCACAGATATTGGTGACATGGCTGGATAATCGGACATGATCATCAGATGAATGCATTTGCATTCTGGCCTGAGAACAAGCCTTAGCCCTGTGCTGTCTGCTTGTCCTTCTGCTATGACAAAGACATCTCTGAATTTTGCAGTCTGAGCTCCTCATCTCCTTGGGATCATAAAAGCAAGTCCCTGTAGAGTTAGTGACTCTGAAGGCTGAACATTAACCAGCTCCCAGTTGCTATTGTTCTAGAATTAGAGAATTTGACACTCTCTTAATTTCTTTATTTTAAGTGTAGAACAGGGAGGTATGTTCTCATTTTGATTTGGCATCTTGTTTGCACGACAAGCAATTGGCAATCCAGTTGGGCAGGAAACAGGTAGGTTGAACTATTACCATGTGTGATGATACACAGTTTCTGTATTTGTGTATCAAGAGCCAATAGTGGCATCCATTACACCGTGGCTGGTTTTCAGCTACCCATTATATTTCTGCACACAAAACCTCCTATATGAATTGGCCATGGCCAGACTCCACTTTTCTAAGTCAGATAGAAAACATGGGTCAACTGTCCACCTTCAGGGATAGCTTGCCTCTGGGTCATGAAAAGTATACTGGGAACTGGTTCTCTGTGGAAAGATGCTGTAAGTAGTCATAGAATTGTTGGATCATAGATTTGGAAAGACCAGGGCTATGTATACAGATAGGAAAACAAAATCTTAGTGTAAAATATGTATAGGTAAAACCAACTCCTTTCAAGTGATTTTGGACTTGCAGCAGTGTAAGCATGTATGGAAAGCTGAAAAAAAATCATCAGAAGATCTTAGTAAGAGACTTGGAGGTGACAAATGCCTTACACTTTAACCCATGTGGAAAATCACATTTTATTTAATCCTTCATGCAATTTAGAAACTTTATTTACACTTGTTACCATCTGAGCTGTCCTTACCTTGTAGAGTAGTACTGCTTCCTCTACTATATCCTCAAACACGTTTATTAACTGGAACTTAGTGCTATGTGATAGAACCATAGGGTAGAACTGCGGTGGCACTGAGGCTGGGCGGCAGCTCTGGAGAGTGCCCAGTCCCACCCCTGCCCATAGCAGGTCAGCCACAGCAGGTTGCTCAGGGCTGTGTTCAGTTGTGTTTGAATATCTCTAAAGATGGAGACTTCACAGCCTCTCTGGGCAGCCAGTGTTTGACCACCTGTACAGGAAGAAAAAGTTCTTCTGTTTAGATGGAATTTCTTGCATTCCAGTGTGTGCCTGCTGCCTCTTGTCCTGTCCTGGACACTACTACGAGATCTTGTCTTCTTTGCTCCCACTGTCTTTGCTCCCACTATCTATACACAGTGATAAGGTCCCCCTTGAGCCTTCTCTTCTCCAGGCTGGGTAGCCCCAGCTCTTTCAGCCTTTCCTGTTATGAGAAATGCTCCAGTCCCTTAGTCATCTTCAGGGTGCCTTTGCTGGACTCACTGCAGTATGTCCTTTTGTACAGGGGAGCCCAGCACTGGACACAGTACTCCAGATGTGTCTCACTGGGGCTGAGGAGAGAGGAGGGATCACCTCCCTCCACGTGGTGGCAACACTCTGCCAAATGCAGACCAGGATGCTGCTGCACATACTTGCCAAAGAGCACACTTCTGCCTTCTGGTCAACTCAGTGTCCACCAGGGCCACCCTGACTCAGGACATGTCATGCAGGACTTCTACTTACATTTTGGCAATACTACTGTCATCTGCACTAGGATTAAATAAACTCTCCTCTGCTGAATCATTGCATGCTAGATTCATGATGGAGTAAGTGCAAAAAGAAATGACTCCCTATGACTTTAGGACTGCAAGGTCTGAAAAGAAAAGAGAAAAAGAGTAGTTGTGAAATTCTGAAAGCATAACAACAACCATACTGCAAACCTATGCAAACCTGAGATTAAGGTGATGCTAAAACTTCAGCTCAGGCTCAAGATGAAGTAGTTGCATAAGGCATGACTAAAAAGCTTCATGTTAGGAAGGGCTGAGTCCCCTCAGCTTCAAACATAACATCTACCTCATCATTCACCGTGCATTCCCATATTACTCTTTCATAAATGGACTGAGAAAACAGGAGTCTTATTATCATAGTTTGCAATGATTTCCATTCTGACTCTGGCAAACTGGTCTAGGATTCAAGTTCAGGAGCAAAGGGCTTCATACTGAAATTGCTTTGTCATTAATCTGCCGCTAGGATGTGCCTAGAGGGAGCTGCTAGCCTGGTCACTTTGGGAAACTATCTCACTATGGCAGAAAGGTACAGAGAAAAACAAGACTAAAACTGGCAAGGAGGACTTTACCTAGTGGCTGGTGAATTAGCCCCACCTGACTTCCACCTTCTCCTTGCTGGCCTTTGAGAAGGTGGGAAATGGCAGCAGGGCCCCATACAGTGCCTGGCACCTGCATGCTTCCCACAGTGCCTGCCCCAGCCGGGCAGGGAGAGCACAACCATGGCCTGAGCACCTGCCTGGCCACAGAGGGACAGCCAGCCATCCTCATGCTGGTGGACGGGTGGCGGCCAGTTTTGGAGCACCCTGACAGAGTTTTTCAGTCAAAAAATCTTTAGCTTTTTCAGACAGTGGAGTATCCCCCAGTGCAAAACTGCTTGCTTACAAAGCTGCTATGTCCTGTGTGAGTAACAATTCTGGGCTAACAGTTTACAGATGTAGCAGTAAGGGGGCATGCTCTGCTGGGTGTGGAGGCTTTAGGCAGAGGCTCTGCAATGCAAAGAAGTGAGAGGAAAAAAGCTTTTAGGATAAAATTCTTTTTTTCAGTCCGTTAAATGATTTACTCAGAGGAGAGCAACTCAGGGATTTTGAACTTAGAACAACTGAGACTAAACCCATGAGGCCGTGAGCATTATTAGTAATAATTTAACCTCAAAGCAACGATGGTGTAGCTAACCATAAAGGGGTTTGCATCTAACAGAGGAGGATATGAGCAGAAGGTTATGCTGAGTGCATGATCTTCTGTAATTTATGGCAACCAGTAATAAGGGCAGGCTTACAGAAAGGAAAGCATACACATGTTAACAACAGGGTCCCTGCAGCAATGTCTTGATTCAGCTTCTGGTGTTACTCCCACGCAGCGTGCTTGGAGTTGTCTTGTTTGTGGAAGCAGGATGGGAAGGGGCAGGGGGAACCTCTGCAACGCAGTAATAAAAGCAGCACTTGTTACTGCTCACTGCACAACAGCTCACACTTCACTCCCCACAGCACCAAAGTACACACTTGGTGGATATGGGTTGATACCGTTCCAGCAGGTACATGAGAAGCAGAAGACTGGCATGTGTTCTCTTAGCTGGCTTTGCTTTAGCTTTTACTTAGCACTCACTTTGACACCTGCAAATGCAAATCAAGCCCTTCCGCAAGTGACACACGGCTTGAAGCCCAGGTCCCACCAGAAGGCTGTCTTTGAGTTGGATTCTCTGTAGCCCAACTAATAAAAGTAGGGCTCCTCCTACCACTTTTTCTCCTGGCATGAAGACATCTGTACACCATATCTTGTCTATCCAGCTGACTGTATCTGTTACACTTGTTGAATTTGCTCTCTTTGAGGCTGCTGCGGTCTGCAAATGTAGATGAAATAGTTTCAAAAGCGGAGAGAAGCAAAGTTGATGCAAAATTTCTTGGGAAACCAGGCTAAAACCCATTTGTTCTCATGTGCTTTCCCTGCCATCTTCTCCCATGCCGTTAATCTTATGTGTCTTTCTAAGCTCCTTCCTTTCCTGTCACACATGATATCCCCTTCTGTCTAGGACATACCAGTGACTCCTCCAACATAAGTGCTGAGGTCTGTGCTTCCCTTTACACATGGCAGCAGTTGAGCACTGGCACTACTCGTTGTGCTCAGAATTGGGTTGTGTTTGTGCTGCAAAACAGCCTACCCTGGAGCGACTTGTAAAGGCTTTCTACAAAGCAACCGGCTCAGCATGCTCGTGCGGAAGCTGTAAAATAAACAAGGAATAATAACATATCTCCCACAGCTGGGAAATGCCACATGTGGATGAGGATAATCCATTCATTAGGTTCTGAACACAAAGTCCCACCAGAGAGTATCATAAATCCATGTGATGTCCCTGAACACTGGATTTTTCATTTGGGCATACGAAGGAACTGAAAAATGTGTGAAATGAAAATCACATGTACTCCAAAGCAGCTCCATAGCACTGGAAGCTGGTAACATCTGAAAGTGAGTAGGCAAAACTGACACATAAAGATGTGCTCTGAGCCAATTTACAGCAAAGGGTAAAGATCATACTGCATCTGAGTCAAAACAGGGTAGGCACTACTCCCTAGTGACTGTACATCCGAAGAGTCTCTTGTGCACTGATTATACCAGAAAATGTATGGAATACATTACAATTATGAATGTTCCTCTGACATGTTATTTCAGAAAAGACCATGAGAGTAGGATAAAATATAGGGCTCAGTCTTTCAACCTACAGTCATAACCGGCCCAATTTCCATTGCTGTCAAAGATGAAGCAGAGATGTTTATCTGCACACAGCCACTTGTTAGAAGAGACAAGTAATCTGACAGAATGAAGGTTTCTCAGCAAAAGCAGTTGCAAGCTTTTCTAAAACACTGTGCTTTCTGGTACTTGTTTGGAGTTAACAGCTGAGTCCAGAAGGCAAGTCTCCAAAATGCTTGTATGGTGTACTCTGCAGTTGCACACTTGATCATGCTTAAATGGAAGTGTTTTATCTTCAAACTGTCATGCCATTGATTTGCTCAAGATCTTTCAAAATGTGGCCTAAATCTTCAAAGAAAAAAAAATAAAGACTAACTCAGCCCTATGGCTGATGTTTTATTATGCAGCTGATCTGATTAATTTCTTCCTACAGTTATTTTGGACAGTTCTGTCCTTGCTGTTTTATATTGAGGAAATGCATTCTTGTGTTAAGCAAACATGCTATAGTGTTTAGGAGATTAAAGCCATGAGGCAAAAAGCTGAGGTACATGCAGAGACTTGGACTGCAGGGAAAATGAAAGCCATCTGCTGTGCCATCCACTATGCATCTTACTGCTAATGAAGTCTACGGAAAGAAGATACAGTGAATATTGGGACTGATGTTTGGACCAAAAGGAAGGCCAGAAATCCGGTGTTCAGCATACCTCAAGTGACAGTGACTGCCTGTAAGAGAAAGTCAGTTAACTAAAGATGCCAAGCCATCTTTAGAGCACATCAACGTTGCAAATCTCTTTCTGCTTGTTAAAGTCTTCTAGACTTTAAATGGCCGAATGAAATGCGTCAGTGGTGTAGAAACTATCACCATTTCCAGGCCTGCTTGGCAGCTCCTTGCTTCCACAGACAGATCAGTGACTGGTTAGACTAAGCAAGAAGTAAATACAGGCCATCTGCTCCTAAGAAAGGGGCAGAGCAATTCTGAAGGAGCTGGTGATGGTCTCCCTTGGTCTCTGTCAGCTGAAGAGTTCCAGTTCATGAAGCCATGAGGCAGGGAGCATCTAGCATAATAATACATGGAGCATCTGGATGTTTTGAGTTTTTTTAAGAAAAATGTTTACCCAAGAGAAAGGTTGCATCTCAGAAAGCCATCCAGGGCTGACAATATCTGGTGAGCTCTTGTTAGTCATTCCAGATCTGGATAGATTGTATAAAACTTGGTTTAGACAACAAAGAGATGGCTCCCATATTTCAGCCCGGTTTTTACAGACTGCAGGAGGACAACATCCTGTGCAAGCAGGATTTCTGTCTCTGCTTCGGACAACTCAATGGTGAGTTTGTGGGCTGGTCCTTTGGCCATTTGCCATGGGGAGTTTGGGAAAAGGGGCAAGAGCTCCCAAAGTTCTGGCTCACTGTATGGGGGTCTGCAGTGGTGTGGTAGGTTCACCCTGGCTGAATGCCAGGTCTCCACCAAAGCTGCCCTGTCACTCCCCCTCCTCAACTGGACAGGGGAGAGAAAATATAATGAAAGGCTCGTGGGATGAGATAAGGACAGGGAGATCACTCAGCAATTACCATCATGGGCAAAACAGACTCAACTTGGGGAAATTAATTTAAATTATTACCAATCAAGTCAGAGTAGGGTAATGAGAAATAAAAACAAATCTTAAAACCACCTTCCCCCCACTCCTTCCTTCTTCCAGGGCTTAACTTTACTCCCGAATTTTCTACCTCCTCCCCCTCAGCAGTGCAGGGGGACAGGGAATGGGGGTTGTGGTCAGTTCATCACACATTATTTCTGCTGCTCCTTCATCCTCAGGGGGAGGACTCCTCACACTCTTCCCCTGCTCCAGTGTAGTGTCCCTCCCATGGGAGACAGTTCTCCATGAACCTCTCCAATGTGAGTCCTTCCCACGGGCTGCAGTTCTTCACAAACTGCTCCAGTGTGGGTCCCTTCCATGGGGTGCAGTCCTTCGAGAACAGACTGCTCCAGCGTGGGTCCCCCATGGGGTCACAAGCCCTGCCAACAAACCTGCTCCAGTGTGGGCTCCTTTCTCCACGGGTCCACAGGTCCTGCCAGGAGCCTGCTCCAGCATGGGCTTCCCATGGGGTCACAGCCTCCTTTGGGCATCCACCTGCTCCAGTGTGGCGTCCCCCATGGGCTGCAGGCGGATATCTGCTCCAACATGGACCTCCATAGGCTGCAGGGGGACAGCCTGCCTCACCATGGTCTTCACCACGGGCCGCAGGAGAATCTCTGCTCCAGTGCCTGGAGCACCTCTTCCCCCTCCTTCTTCACTGATCTTGGTGTCTGCAGAGTTGTTTCTCCCACATATTCTCACTCCTTTCTCCATCTGTGTGTTGTTGCGCAATTTTTTTCCCCCTTAAATACATTATCACAGAGATGCTACCACTGTTGCTGATGGGCTTGGCCTTGGCCAGTGGTGGATCCATCTTGGAGCCAGCTGGCATTGGCTCTATCAGACATGGGGGAAACCGTCTAGCAGCTTCTCACAGAAGCCCTCCCTGTAGTCCTCCCCGCTACCAAAATCTTGCCACGCAAACCCAGTACAAGTGGCTTGGTCTTGGATGCACTGCAGGTGTGCTGTGTGACCTAAGGGTTCAGTTCTGCTCCCACCAAAGCTGCTGGTGAAACTCCTTTCTCTGTTCCTCACCTGCAAGGTGGGAGAAGAGCACTTCACAAACAAGGACAGATGTGAAGGGGTAATGCTCTGGTGTCAGAAGCCCTGGTGCCACGAAAATTTTGTCAGAGGCCTAGTTAATGCACTGGCTTCTGGGTGTGGAGAGGAAAGGCTGAATCTGCTGATGCAGCTGCTGTTTCAGAGTGTCTCCTTGCCAAGCTAGCAGCCTGATGTGCCACTTCTTCCTGCTGGGAAGAGGCACATGCTGACTAATAAATTCTTAAAAATGGGCATATTCACCACCATTTATATAGATCACTGGATTAACAAAGTAATGCAAGACCCTCCCAGTCCACCCACAGCATATACAGGTTTCCAGAGCACTGACAATCTTCCTAGGCAGAGGGAGCACAGTACGCTCTGTCCTGCCTAACAGGAGAGACCTCTGTGTGGGATGTGCTTTGGGAAAGCCTGTTCACCTTTTTGGTCTCTCCTCCACAGCCTCCTACTGAGGGTAGAGACGCCTTGCTAAGGTTGGAAAACTTCAGTGGTAAACACTGTATATCTGTTTTTGTTCTGATGTCTCAAAGTACTTCATAAGGGTACTTACAGGTCCCAACCCATGAGGAGATACTGCGGCAGTTCGAGGGGAGAGCAGGGACCTTTGGCTGCCCTAATTTCATGTGGCGCTGGGGACAGCAGGGCGAAGCAGGCTGCAGGAGGGACCAGGGCAGATTTCTTGCCCTGAATTGTCCTCAGGTGGCCGTTGGGAACATCTCACCAGGGGCTGAGGTGAGGTGTGGAGGCAGGTCTTGCAGTCTGTCCAGCACCACACCCTGAGGCAAAGCCACATCCAGACACCCAACACAAGCACTTCGACTCTCTCACTGCTAACCCACACCCTCTGTGGTAAAGTAACCTTAACCAAATATAATAAAAAGAAACTTCCACATGCTGTAATTGCTAGACATATTCCCTCTCAAATGGGACATGTACATGAAAAGAGTGAAGGACAAGCCAGGGATAAGAAAGGAGCCATGTAAAATCACTTTAGCATGTGGCTGCTAACAGCAAAATCCTCAACATTTATTGCATGATGCTTGGTAATGTAGTTTGGCCTTCAAATGCTTTGCAGAGTTAGCAGAGGGACAAGCAGACCGCTGGTAAGAAGCCTGGCTTGGAGCTGACTGAAACATGCTGCAAAATGTGCAGTGCTCAGTGAAATTTCTTCAGGACTCACCTTAACAGCAGCAAGCTGAATGGTGAACCCTGACTGAACTTTGACTGAAGTGTTTACTTTAGTGTAATCAAGTGACTGGAATAATAATGATGATAATGACAATGATAATCATCATCATCATCATCTTCTTTGCCATTGCAATACCATTGCAACAAAAGCTGGCTAGGTATTCTCAAAGGTTTTTGGAAGGACTTCCTTATAATTTACACCCCATAGCTGAAATACAGATTCTGATGCACTGGTGCCATACATCTGTTCTTCTGACTTTTTAACCATAGAGTGCTAGTTTATTGCTGAGCTTAAGGATAAAAGAAGCAAGAAATGAAAGTAAAAAAAAAAAAGAAGTTTCCTCTCCACTAAGTACATTCAGATGTCAGCCTCCAAAAGCCCTATACAGTATTTTGTTCACGGATTATTTTACCTTCCTGCTTATGAGGCAATGTTGTTATCAAATAGGTTTAATCACAAAAGGGCTGGGTTTTAGAATGGGGAAATGTTGTTTGCAGATATTGTCAATAAAGTAAATTAAAAATAGCTGCAGTGTGTCAGCACTAGCGTGTCAAAACTTCCAGAAGGATAGATTTGTGAAATAATTATTCTTGAGCGTACCATCGATCCTTGTTTGGATAAAAGTTTTCAAGGATATCGAGGCTGGAGATGGGAAGTCCAACAGTGATTCATGCTATACATGTACATACACCTGCTCCAAAGAAATAATGTTAGTCAGCTGTTGTCTAGGGGCAAATGTAGCTGACCACAGTACAGTGTTTTGAGTTCCTGCCATCTTCCAGACTGAAAGACAATAAACCTTTCAAGAACTCTCCAAAAAACAAATTACATGCCACAGTTTAGTTTTGGCAAGGGTGTCCGTGCTGTCAGGGTGCAGGGGGTTCCCACTGTGCATGTTGCCACCACAGAAGATGTTCAAATGTGGCATTTACCTGTACCCATGACAGATACTCACTACACAATAGCACACAAGTGGGTATTGCTCTCTTGTTGGGCAACTCTTCATTGAAATTGATAGCGTTAACCTCCCTTAAATGTTTAGACAAAAGAGCACATCTGAGCCAGATTTCAGCTAAATCCAACCTGTTTCTATCAGTTTCAGAGACAGCCATGATTTTAATGACTTTTGTATTTTTACAACCCTTTGCTGTTGCTCCTGATTCTGCAGGTAATCTGGGACCATGGCATTTGGCTTCTTTTATGGAAAACTTGAACATCTCAGCAGAAGCCTTATGGTTCCACAAAAGCCTTAGTGAGAGAACAGGGAGGGTGTATGTTTAAGTTTAAAATCAAATTTGAAAAGCCTAAATATTGTTTTGTGTGCTGCTTTTTAGTATACACAACACCTTCTTTCTGCTTTACCCTCCCTACTCTGCCATTCAGAGCAGAGATGATGGGGAAACAATCTTGTGCAGCAGTCAGGATGCAAGTCAACAAGTTCTACCTTGTGCTTTGCTTTTCCATCTGTTTCCCTGGAAGCCACTTTCCTTCCTACAGCCTCCTACACTTCTTGGGAGAGTCTGACAAGGCGAATCCCTCTTCTTTGATCTGCTTTGTACAACTGTGGTAGCCTTAAGAGAAATGGATAGACTCTGAGGCCTGTCTTTATTACAGAACTACATTCAGAAACATGGTATTTGCTCAAAGCCCGATAACAACCAAAGTACAGAGATGAGGCTAGAGACTGCTACACCTGTCTTTCACCCACAAGCAACTTTTAAGGCCTGTTGCAGGGAAGTGGTGCTGTCCCCTCATGGGGGAGAGACTGTGAGGTGTTTAAAAGCACTTCTAAGAAAGCTGCATGCACACATATTCTAGCTAGGCATGAAGGGTTCCCTCATGCTTCCCTGTGTGAGCTGGCCAGCAGTAAGAGAGTAGCAAATACTCTCCCTAAAAAGATTAGAGAGGCACAAATAGAGTGGCCGTGGCAGGAATTTCACTTTTCAATGCCTGCTTGCACAAGTATCAGGCTGTGGGCTGTGATTACTTGCTTCATGTCTCCCATGGTATATGTAAACTGTGCCTTAAGGGTGGCGCAGTATGTGACCAGATAGATAGCCACAGGAAGGGAAAGTTAAATGGATCTGAAGTGTAGCTGCAAGCCTTCAAGCTAAGCTGAAGGGATAACATAGCTAGGAGAGCACCTCTGCTGCTTCCACCCCATTACGGCCAAGATAAGGAGCTATATGTAAATGCGTCATGGTCTCTCCCTTGACACCTTCAGAGCCTCTCCTGCACGCTGCCAGAGACCTCCTAAGCCTGCTGCTCCCTTCTCCTTCCTGAAACATTCACTGGTCCCTTGCTAGGGATGTGCAACTTCTTAGGTCTCTCTGCTTGAAGCAAGGCATTTGGTGGGTCTCTTTAGAGCGATTGCCAGCAAACTAGGCAACAGGGCTGACATATAAGCTATAGTCATTTGGGCTTGTAGTTGGCATCTGTGGATATGGCTCTGGCAGCTAATAAATCACCGTAGGGATGATGAGTCTCTGACTCTTACTAGGTTCTGCAGGCGCTCAGCACAAGAGCAGGATCTTTCCCTCAAGTCCCGTCCCCCCTCCTCCGCCCCCCGCTTATAGTGCTCACACTGCCTTGGCTGATACAGAAGGGGAATGCCAAGCAGCCAGAGATGGGATGTGTAGAGCTGACATCTCAGGCAAACCTGAAACTGTTCTGTACCTTCTCTCAAAGGAGCAAAAGGTTTTCTCTGGACACAAGGCTAATTCTGCTCGTCAGTGTGAGGGAGGAAGGACCACAACCACCTTCCCAACAGCCTTCCTTCCTGACAGCTTTGATGTGCATCAGACAGTGCTTGAGGAATTGCTACCACAGCAGGTGATGAGGAGGAGTTTGTTGCTGCCGAGCACACTTTCTTGAAGTCAGTACACGGTTGAGGCACCACGTATTCCCTCGTCACTAACACCCTGAAATTTCTGTCCCTTGTCTGGTCCTGCAGCTACTCCTTTCTGAACTGTGTCCACCCCCAAGGCCAGTAGCTGGCCTCCTGCTGTGACTACTCCAACGCATGTTCATGCCCTCACCCTGCTGTCTTCCAGCTCTCCTCAAGCACAGTTTGTCCCATCCACATATTTCATGCATCAAGCTTCTTCATCATGGACATCTTACAAACGTCTTTGATGGAGGCTCCTAGTGCCAGGGCTTCTGTGCTGCAGCAAAAGGTGCTCCTCTACATCCACCTGTATGCTGTCTATAGGTTGCTTGACTAATCCTCTCCCTAGCCAGGTCTTTTTATTTCCCCCCAATAAGATATTTACTCACTCAAAGGCTGCTTCCACCTCTCCTCAGCTCAGCAAATTGTGCTCAGCTGAGCTGCAATGGAGCCTTAAGCCCGCTAAAAGGCCCATCTTATTCCCTGACATATGCTTTTTTCTATTTGGTAATATTGCTGTGATTCAAGTTTGACAATGCATGTCTTTCATAACTAAGGCTAGAGGATTTGTGTTCATTATAGCAGCATCCTGCTGTAAGCTTTTCATGCTAGGTATGAGTGAGCCTCCTATATATCACAAGTAATCTGACTTTAGCAAATAGAGTGCTTCCATGTGGATGGGCATGGGGTTATGAGGACACATGAAGGCATGATTTGCAGGCTGGCAGTGCGAGCCTGGCATCTGCTTCACAGGTTCCTGCCCAGTGAATTTGCCCTTACCCTTTACAGCTGCTGTTTTGTACCAGCAGGTCAGGCTCTGGATAGACTGGTCTGTGTGAACACCGCAGACACATTCCCAGCCTGGTGGCATTCACAAGGCTGCTTAAAACTCATGTTGTATGCAGGGGCACAGTTATTATATGCTGAAAGCCAGCTTTCAGCCCACAGACCCTTCTCTGCAGTGGCATGTTCTCATGGTGATTAATACCATGATCAGCTTTGCTTGCTGCTGTAATAAAGCTCAAATTTGTGAATAGACAAGCTGCTTCCCTCTGCTGATAAGTGAGAACTGAAGGCACAGCAATCTGAATCTGATGATGATCTTTGGCCAGCTCTTAAAATGTTTTCTGCTATTGTCATCTGATATAACCATATCAGTGTTTTCAATAATGCTGCCATGATGTTTGAGATGTTCTTAACTAGGCATCAGCGGACATATATTTGAAAGATAATAATTAATCAGCTGCAAACAAAGTCATCCTTCATTCTGCACAAATATGAACACCGCAAAAATTTACAAATTGTCTTTCAAACATGAATAGTTGGTTTAGGTGATGATCCACCCTCAGAAGCGTTGCTCTCTCTGCAACCACTCTCCGTTTGTAAATTAATAAAACAAGAACAAACCATGAATTCACAGTAACCACAGAGAGGCAGAAGAGTGGTTTCCTCTCTTCCATTCCTTTTGAAGACACAATCTATTTTTTGTTTTTTTTTCAAGTTCATGCATTCCCAGTCTTACAGCAAGCATGAATTAGGCCTGCCTCCTTATCACCCGCGCAGTTTAAATTAGAAAAACAGGGCCGCTTTGCAGCAGGTCCCGGGTGTTTGCCATGAGTGTGACCGGAGTGCAGGGCGGCTGTGAGACCGGCTTGTCCTCGCTGCTCTCCTCCACGGGCTGCAAAGCGGTATTGCCTGCATCTCTGCTCCGACTCTCTGCTTATGCCTCCTTGAAGCATCCATCAGCGGCTTGCTGGTGCTCCCTATTTCTCCTAGTGCCCACTAGATGACGCCTGTGATTTTAACAGGAGCTCGTAACCATAAGAGTGGAAGATTTTATAGCTTCTCTCTTAATTTTCCACAATTTGTATATATGTGTATGTGTGGTGCAAAGAGGCCTCGAGAGCAAGGAAGATGATTGAAAAACATCTTCGCTACTGTATATTTGCAAGGACTGTGAGGGTGCAGAGATGTACTTTGTACTTTCATACCCTATCTCACCTGGCTCGTGGAATACCAGACTGTAAAGAGACATAGTTAAATAACTTCTCTGTTTCTTCAGAAGGAGAAAACACTTTGACACTACAAACAAAATGATGTTGACATGTACAACCTGAGACCAAACTGAGGCAGAAAAAGAACATTGAAAAACAGCAACAACTTCAGTAAACGGGTACATTACTGGTACTCTGTGTTGTAGTACGTGTCTTGTAGATGTCTGCAGGAATAAACTGAATGGAGGATGGAGTCATCAGAGATGCATGCAGCAGAGCTAAGTCAATGCCCTAGTTATAGAATAGCAAAGGACATGCCTTTTCACATACCTGCCTTTGCTGGGTTGACATATTTAAGTCTATAAAATCAAGACATAATTTTATTTAAAAAATACACAGTGTAGTTAAGACTAATGGTAAATACAGATCATAAAACTAGATTGACTAACCATTGTGTCTAGTTACAGCGAGTTCATTTATTTAAATTATCTTGATTGGTTTATAACAGTCAAATACAATTTCTTCCTCTGGGAGCAGGCGCTCCTGCTTAATTTTGTTATTTGTGTTCTGACAGTGACATTGTGAGTATGGGTAGGTAAAATTAAAGATGTCATACAGCAACATGTTCCTATGCCTGGGCAATACAGCCTTCAGTTTGTCAAAGGCTAAAGGTGAAATCCTGTCACTTGAAAGTGAAGTGCTGGCTGTGGTAGGAGTCTGCAGTGAGAAACACAGCACAAATGATGTGCGGCTATTTGCTCTGATGGACCTGGGCCAGACCCTGGAGTGCTTCAAAAAGAACAGGCAGAGAGGAAAGGTGGGTTTGAATCAGGAGGAAGTAAGCAATCGTACAATAATCAGTCACATATACCATCATTTCAGAGATGTTTTCTGAAAGATATTTCTTTCCAATATATTAGGAGGAACTGAAACTGCTCTCAGATTGACCTTTCCCCGCTTTTCTTTTTTAACCCTGGGGCTGTTGAGACTGCCAAGTCTTTCCTGCCCTGGTTTCATTGCCAATCCTCCTGGGACCTTCAGAGATGTCAGTTAGGACCACTGTTGGCCATTAATTGAAGGAGCAACTGTGTTGTTTCATTCCCTAGGATGTCTTTTCTTCTTGGTATGTGTGAATCATCCTGAAAGTGCCTAGAGAGTTTTAGACAGCCTCAATTAACCCAGTTTCACCCTCTTTGCTCCCAGTTACTGCTACTAATCAGAGCTTCTACTGGTGTTTATAGCCTCTTCCGTACTGCACAAAACTCTTTCTTAATGTGAAAGCAGTAACAAGCAAGCAAATTGCCCTACATCTCTCCAAAAGGCAAAAGTGTTCAGGCCCTCCTTGTGTATTACTAAGAAGCAAGAATGGGCACATGTCCAGCATTTTTTCCCTTCCACAAATGCATCCAAGCAGCTCAGGTCACCGCATTGCTTTATACTTTCTGAGAACCATAAAACAATCACAATAGCCTTGCATTCACAGTACAGACAGGCTCCAACATGTGACTCCTCAGATCTGTCTGGAAAAATTCCCTTCTGTCCAGTGGTACATGACTTTCTTTGCAGAAAGACCCCAGTGGATCCAGGGATTCATGAAAGGGAGGAGATGTCCAGAGCATGGCCTGAATTGCTTCTCTTTCTCCTTAGCTGGGGAGAAAATGGATAGAAATGAGTGTGATGTATTAACATCCTCTCTC
Source organism: Platalea leucorodia (assembly GCF_965183815.1). NCBI lineage: Eukaryota > Metazoa > Chordata > Aves > Pelecaniformes > Threskiornithidae > Platalea > Platalea leucorodia. The sequence continues at coordinate 30,128,508 of NC_138858.1, forward strand.
TGTTCCCACTGTCACGCAACACAGGCAAAGTAACATTCCAGTCTGTAGTTGTTAAAACATGCTGGCTAGTACGTTGCCTGACACAGCACGCTTTCTTTGGTAAAACAAGACCTATAAGCAAGCTTGCTAGACATGATTTTCCCCATAATTAATTTTTTTTATCTTCTCCTGCAATAGCATTTGAACGATTTTTGCCTCTGGCTAAACAAACAAGTTGAATTTCTTGGTCTCAAGGTGGCATCTAAAATACAGCTGGACAATAATAAGCCTGTTTTAAAAGCTTGAATTCAGTCATGCAAAGCAGGAAGCAAGTTGCATAGTCTTCCTTTTGCTTCCAGTTCAGCACCAGAGCACCTCATGGTCACGTGCAGCCTATGGGCGATGTGGAGAAGCACTCTTCTTGCTGTGCCAGGCATGAGAGATTTGGGTGCTGGGTTAGGTTTGAGGTGGAACAAGAGCTGAATAGCAGCCCTGCCTTAGGTTGGTTGCTTGTCTTCTCAATGCCAAGCATGAGCAAGCCTGGGCATGAAAAGCCTGGTAAAGTTGCTGCACATAGGCCACACGTGGTGCATAAACTCTCTTCCAGACAGCTCTTCATGGGGCTGTTTTATGACTCCAGAGTTGTTTTACTGCAGAAAATGGTGTTTTGTTGAACAGAACTTCTCTGAGAAAGGAATCAGGTCCAAGGTGAAAGGACGATGTTCATCATCAATTTTGTGACAAGTTGTTATGGAAAGGATTTCTGCTGTGGAGTGTCATGAAAGTGGCTTATTCCTTGTCGTCTTCCTCCTTTCTGCAGCAGTCACAGTTTGACTGATGTGCTTGGTGGTTTAAGTTTCCATAAGAAGCATGCTGTTCCTCTTCAGTAGGCCTGTTCATAGCACATAAGGCTGGTGAATCCCAAACGCATAACACTGACTAATGAATTCAAGAGGCCATCCTGGAAACACTGATTTGGAGACCTTGTACCTGGATGCTCCTCAGCACATCTTTCAGATCGTGCCCACAAAACCTCTCCCATACCAAGCTTGTTGCTCTCTTCCCAGTTTAATCACATTCCTGTCCATTCTCTCATTGAACCTAGAAAAAAGAATAGGAGGAATGTATTCACCAACTCTAATTCATGCTGAATATGTTCTTATATGCTTAAGCTCTTTGAAATCAATAGAAGCATTTGTATAATAATGTGTTATGGAGTGCAGATAAGAAACACAAAACAAGGCAAATAAGAGGGGGTGCAGTGTTTGTTGCATATCAGCTGCCTTCTGCAATGCCATTTAATCAGAAACCATTTAAAGAGGCTTTAAAAATATTAGTTTGGTCAGAAATGTCAGACATGTCCCATACAATGCTTTGAAACAAGTGTTTTGTGTAAGAGGCATTTAAAAGGTACCCTCAAATGCACAGTAACTTGGATGGGGCAGATTCCTCCCACATCTGGTGTTGCAAAGAAAGTCTCTGTCCCTTTTTTTGCACGTTATCAAGCCATAAGACCCTACCTGTGCTTCACAAAGAGAAACTTTCCTAGTGTTTACACAGGTGGGCTAGGCAAGGGGGTGTGAAGGCTGTTGGCAGCTGTGCAAAAAACTGATGTTAAACTGTGAGAACAAGTACATTTTCAGGGTTGAATTATTTAAAATACACATTTTTTAAAGTGCAGTGAATTGAATTCTGTGCTTGCAAAAGATAAATATAATGCTAACACAACAGGTCAGAGATTGCAGTCTGGTATTCATTGCCTGAACACAACTCAGGGTGGCTCTTTAAACCTTCCCACAGTGGCTGCAGCCACTGTACCTGCACCCTGGTCTGGAACGATTACTTGGGGAAGGTGAGGGCTTAGCTAACTTCCTCTGCCCTTGCAGGCCTTGGTCTTTCTGCTGAGGCTGCTGCTTACGTGATAGTCTGAACAGCTGGTGTGTAATGGGAATATTCTGGAGGAATTCAAATCGGGGACTTAGATACGCAGGGGCTGCATCCCCTGCAGGCATTATTAGAGTTGCAGCAGTAGGAACTGAGTTTTGGTGGCATCTCTCTGCAAACAGCTGGGAGAACAGCAACATGGAGGCAGGGAGGGAAGTATGACACCTTATGGACACCTCAGGTCTTCCAGGCTTCAGGGCTGGTGTGTGCATGGTGAAGAGCGGCAGAGGCACACTCATTGTGTCCCAGGTGGAGCAGAAGTGGAGGCAAGCTGCATGCAAAGCTGGGCATGAGGGCTGTGCTTGGTGAGCCTTCCCATCCTCCAAGGCCGGAGCTGGACACAGGAAGGGTTAATAATCACCATTATCTCTGCTTAGGGCATTCTTGAGCTTTTTTGTGTTCCCCCATTCACGTATAAAATAAGACACAGAGAAGGAGGCAAGCAGGGAAAAGACTGGCCAGGGAGAAATAAGTTGAAATGGAAATTTGCTGCCCAGAGTGGGGAGCTAAATTTGTGGACCTTGCTGGAGTTGTGTGTGGTCCAGGGTGGCATTTCACCCATGTGGTTGTTCTAGCGTACATCATTCTTTGACACAGACCGACATGCAGCGAGCATTGACTATGCTCCCTGAGGCCCAAGGCTGACACTTTCTGTGCTTTGTACAGTAAGAGGTTCTCAGAAGCAGCTTTTTTTTTATGGATTGGGCCTCTAGTGAAACACTGATTACTGCCACATGCAAACTACATCTAGACTGTGCTCAGGTCTGCCAAAACTTGCATGGGCTCTGGAGAGAGACACTTTTCCTTTCTGCCCTGGTTGTGGGTCCCTGTAGTTTTCGGTTCTTCTGCCCAGGATCAGTCTTGGGGATGGAGGAGAGGGGATCCCTGCTCCCTGCTTAGCAGTGATTAACGATGCTGTTTGTCACCTTCTGCTGCCCTGCCATGGGTTGAATATATTCTGTCTTCGCAAACTGTGCTCATCTCTGAGCTCCCCAGTTGAAACAAACACCCTGAGCAAGGAAGTCTAAGTAAGCCGGCCAAAGCCACAAGAGCAATCTGTCTCAGGGTCCTGGTTTAGGACTGAGGATTTCCTGGCTCCCACTCCTGTGCTCCGGCTACAAAGATGCATTTCTCACATGGTTAGTCATATATTATCATCCTCCCTTCAAGGCGGGTGTGTGGAACGGCAGCAGTTAGAGTTTGTGTGTCCCCCCCCCCCATTGCCTTTGCTGTTCATTTTTTGTACCCTTAAACTTAGATTCACAAAAAGTTGCACCTTCTGCAATTCCCCAAGTTGTTGTGGTGCAAGAGGCATCCACTCCTGGGGGAGGATGTTGAGGTATTTTTGCTTGTGGCCAGCATGAAAAAATTTACTTCGTGGCCAGAGCTTCCTGAGAGATTAACCCAATTTCTGGCCAGTCCCTCCTGGCATCCCCCTGCCTCTGGGATGGGTGGGCAGGGAAACGGGAGGCGCCTGCTGCATCCTGGCGCCTGCGCCTGGGCCAGTGGTGAAGCTCGCAGCTGGGAACCAGGGCTGGGGTCGCCTCAGCCATCCCCTCTGTGGCGTTTGCAACATGTGCTCATTAACTGTGTTTGGGCTGCTTAGCGTCAGGGCCTTTATTGTGCCAATTCTGCTACCTTTATGGGCCCTGCTACTTAAGCTAACAAAAAGTTTGTAAGGGAATAGGATATGAAACACATAAATAAAAGTATCAGGTATCCCTAAAACATGTGTGGATTAAGCTGGTGAAAAGGTGAAATTTCTCTTCCCCGTGAGTTAATGTCTATTTTTCTTGGAAACTATGCTTTCAGGGCTGCCCCCCCTTTTTCTAAAGTGATAAAAGATACGTTTTCTTATCTGAATGCAATGACATTTTAAAAGGCTCCCTTTGTTGTTTCTAAACCTGCATGTCAACAGTTATACCTCTTATACAATTTTCTTCATATTTACTTAATATAACTCTACATTGTGTTGATATAAAACTAGACAGCATACTTTTAACTTCTCAGTACTTTTGTTGGATGAAAATCTTTACAATGCCAGACTAATCTTTCATGACTGACAGCATATTGGCATGGCATGACAATTTAAATCCACGTTGGAATATGTTAATCCATCACCTGGCATTATGATACTTTTTTTACTTCTGGCTTCTAGACGCTGTTACTTTTGTTTCAAGCTGAGTGTTTTTAAAGGTCAGGTGTCTCACTTCTAACTCTTCTTTACAAAAGAGTTTTGAAACTGTTCATTCCTAGATATCAGGAAGGTATTCTCAAATGAAATAATAAGAAAAACCCTTTGGACATAACTTTTATTTTTCTAGCCTTTGTTAGGTAACTTACTCTGTTAATAATTTACTTTGTGAGTTTGAACTAAAAAGGTTTATTCTGTGGCTGTAAGAATGAAAAATTGAATTGTTACTTTCTGCTAAGTACAAAAAGGGCTACTTTTTCAGAAAAAAACTTGCTGAGATTAGCTATATTTAGTGCAAAAGTGAGGGAGACATTCTGATGTGGAAAGAGGAAAAAACCTAAAATTAAAATTCCTCCAAAAGCATTTTTTTTTGAGCAGTAACCATCCACAGAAATTATGTCTGGCATTCTGCAAAACTGTACCTGGGAATCTTGACCCTGATACTGACACCCTTTCCTCATTTGTTAGAAGACAACAAACACATCACTAGCTTTGTTTTATTCATCACTTGTTTAGAAAGTATCACACTATCTGGTCTTCTGTGGCCATTTGAATACAAGGTTTGCTAATTGGATCTACCCATCAGTTTAGATCTCCTTCTTACGATGCTCCACTGCCTGGCACACCTTATCATGAGCAGCGCAGTGAAGGAGCTGTGGTCAGAAAGGAACAGTAGGTTTAGGCTGTGACTAAAACTGAACAGAAAGAGCCGCCAGAAGTGGTAATGAATGTTATATGGCAGAGGCAGAAGGAAAATCCTGTGACATGTGCATTGATGCCAGACTGCATTGAAGGGCTGACTCACCCGCTGTTCTCCAAGACAGCTTCTTCTAGGTTCTCACTGAGCGCCTGGAAAAGGAGCAGACATACTGAGACCCTGTTAACATTAGCCTGGGACAGGGCAAAGCTAGGAATTTGCTTTTTCCTCTTCCTTCACTACAAAGACTCATGGTGCTAGGGCACAACATTGCTACTAGCTTTGAAGAAGCAAGTCAGCTAAAAATCATCACCAAGCAAGCTTTTCCCCAGGAACTGGTGATTCATGGTCACACAGTTAGAAAAGGTGGACTGAAAACACTTAAAAGGGAAAATATTATGTAGCTATCAACAGGGTGAATACTGAAAGAAAAATTAAAAGGAGAATAGAGTCCTTCCTTTCCTCTACAACAGTAAAAAGGAAGAAAGGGGAAAAAAATACAGCTGTTCAGGGAAGGTTATTAGGTAAGTTTCCATGCTGTGAGCTGTCTAAAGATGAAGTCAGAGTGTTATCAGAATTTGTTTTGACTGTAGACAGTATGAACTTTACTTACCAATATAATCACAGAAAACAATTTGTGTGTGTCACTTTTGCTCACCCATTTTCAGGGATAATAAGTTCCTGCTGGATTAGTCTGCATTGCAATTTCTGCTACCACTGTTGACTGAAAACAAACCAAAGAGAAGTTAAAATCATGCTATCTCCAGCCAACCTGGAAAAACATTACCAAAAGCTGCTAATCCTGGCTTTGAGTGTCCAGTTAAAGCTTACATGTGAACTGAACCACAGCTAGGAAAACCTGTCTGCATCTATGACACACTTCAGAGTGGTAGTCTTTGACCCTTAAATGGCTGGCTCTTATAACTGAGTAATGAACTTGGTACAGTTCAATGGCTTTAATGCCTCAACAATAGACATTCTTGCTTCTGGTTTAAGATGTTCTAGGTACTAAGCTTGCAAATAGCCCAGGGAACTCAATTAGCCAAGTGAACACAAGCAGTGGTTGTTTGATGGCTGGTATTTTAAAGGAAAGTGAATTCTAGTCAGGTGAACAGAAAACGAGGCAAAAGTTTCTTTTTTCTCATTGGTAATGCACCTGGAAAGGAGCAGGAAGTGATATGTATGGTCAGACAGGAGGGAAAGTCCCAGAGAGGAAGGGAAAAGAGAGCAAAGATGACTTAATATGATTTCAGGTGTCATAAAATAAATCCTACGGCAATAAAATGTTCCAAAGCAGTGACACGCAAGCATCACAGCTGGAGACTGGAAGGACATCTCAGATCACGGAGATCATCCCCCTGAAAAGTCACAGCCATGATTTAGGACATATCAGACATGCAGCCAGGGGTTAATTAGAAGTGAATAGCTCTCTGCAGCCATACTAAGAAACCACTTTAGTCGATGTCTGTTGAACTTAACAGTGCTCACTGTTGCAAGAGTGACCTGAACAACCTCAGCTTTCCTGACTTGTCAGTTTTCGAGGGTGTTTAACAGGCCATTCATTACAGCAGTGGATTAGTGGGGGATGAAAAATGTATCATTTCAATTCTTCTCTCCCAGCAGCAAGCAACTGATGCCATGGCATGTTAAACATGTTTATTCAAGCAAACTCTATTCCTTTTACATTTGCTGAATAAGTGCAAGTTCACCTTCGTAATATGTAAGTGTTGCCAACATACTGACTGCTCAAAAAGAAATGGGTGTTGTTGACTGCGATTGAATGGCTGTTCAACATAGTGGTGAAAACACACAGAGCTGTGGCAAAGGTCTTACAGGTAATAGGTTTTCAGTAGCCATTCTTGACTTCTCCTTTTCAGCTGCTCCTGTTACACAGGCAGTGGCATTTATGTTAGTAATCAGCAAAGTGGCCGCCCACCTAAAACCTTATTCAGCTGGGAGTGCCCAAACCGTGCACCTAGGAGTGCAGTGGTAATTCAGTGGGAGCATTGACTTGCTGTGAAGTGTTTTTCACTGCTCATTTCAAAGGAGTTTTGAGGGTAGGAGATTATATGACTTCTGTGCATGCTGCACAAAAGCAGGCTGGTGGCTAATTCATTGTTCAGGGTGCAAGCCTGAAACAACTCACTCCGTCAGTCAGACTCAGTAAGGCACAGGCTGTTCCAGGTCTGGTGAAGACAGCTTTTTTGCTGTCTTCCTCTTACTTTTGCCTGGTTTGGGTTATGGTTGCAGTTTCAGAGTGGTATAATGCTGGTTTTGAGCCAATACAAAAATATTTATCCATACCTAGCTCAGAATATGCCCCAAGAAACACCTCAGAAAGAAAATATATTTTCTGTAAACAGTGTTAATATACTATCACAGACTCTTTAAAAAATTGGTAGTACTAAAAGCTCAGGTAATTTACAGATGATTTTTTACAACCACCTCTATTTGTTCTCGCATTTCCAGTTTGCTCTGTATTTCTCTTTTTCATCAGTGACTTTGCAAAAGATTCCAGCTAACTCCGTCCATGGTGCCCACCACATGTAAACCACTGGAAACGTACAATTTATGATTCCTTGCCAGTGCCTGTTGATAATGTCAAGTCCATGTGGATCTCCTGGAGACTAGCCCTCAGATACACTAATTCTGTATAAAGTATCTGGATGACCAGTTATTTGTGTTTTGCTAATGGAAAATACAATAATTATCTTTGTATTTTGGAAAACCTCCTCTGAGATATGTATATTAACAATTATTTCGATTACATTTTATAGCAAGGAACAAGTAAAGTGATAGGAAACACGGAGATAGAGAATGTGTTCAAGATAGCTCCTGTGATGGCATTGACACCTTAATCACTTCTGCTCTGATGGTGTTGATGAAGGTGTTGAGATGGTGGTGGTGAGACTGAAAGCTATGCTCTTTGTGGGCTGCTGTCACCAGGACTGCATTGCTTCTCCTTTCATTTTAAAATGGGGGAGAAAAACCCACCAAAAAAATAATAAATTCTGCCTATGCTTGCTAATGAGAAGGAGAGACCTTGGCATTGAGGGAACTTTTAGAGCATGCAAAAATTTGGGCTCTCAAGTCCCCATAAGAATGAAAAACACCCAGAAACTGCAGTCCTGTACCTGGTATCAAATGAAACATATTTGTGGTAAAAGTCACAACTTTCAGTGGCATGACAGGGAGGACCTTGGTAACTGTGCACCAAAATTGTCAGGACTCACTAGACTAATGAGCTCCCCCAATACATCCCTAGGAGCTTTTGCCAAGCTTTGCCTGAGCTGTGTTTGTAGGGCTGAAAGCCTCCTCGCAGAGCGTATGCAGGATGGCCGATAGCCCAAGCACCGGCCCCACAGACATGTGAGGAGGTCTGCTGCCAGAGAAGGCCTGCTGTCAGGAGTTGTGGTGGGCAGTCTCTACAGTCCCTGCCCTTCTCCAGTAGCTGGGCCTGATGCTCTGTTCATCACTTGGGGTAAAAATAGGAGGGAAGGCAGGGGTGAACTGCAGGAGCGGAAGAAGAGTATGAGACAGGTGTGACTGTGAGAAAGGAAGATGGAGCAAAGAGGAGGGCAAGAAAGGAAGCCTGAGGAGTTGTGTAGCTCTGACAGCATGAGCTGTGGCAACCCATACCCAGGTTTGGGGCTGAGTCCTGCCAGGCATGCTCCTGGCAGGTCGTTCTCTCACTCTCAAAACGTGGAACAGAAACTGGGCATCACCCAGCAGTGGAAGGCAGGAGCTCCACTTCTTGTCAGTCCATTTCCTGATTGGAAAGAGAAGTAAATGATCCTTTGAAGGAAATGAATGGCTTTCCCAACTTGGCATCCCTTCAGCCTCCAGAGCGTCCATATAACACCTCTGGAAGCAGATCAAGAGGCACCACAGACTATACGGATGGAAGCCAAACCCCATCCCTAAGCAAAGATTTTGCTCCCTAAAGAGAGAAGTGCCAGCAGCTTCATGGAGTCTGTAGTGACAACCTCATTGCTACAAACTGGGTCTGGACAGTGCACAGACATAATAATGAAGGTCATCAGCATTAACCTCTGAGGTAAATTGCTATTTGAGTAGGTTGCCTCTTTAAAGAAATATTATTTTAATTTTGGTTAATTTCTAATTTCTCTTTAGCCTGAAATGACCTAGATTTCTTTTCCTCTTCAGGTAGACTCTCTTTCCTTCTGCCTAAATCCTCCATTTCTCAAGAAAAGCAGAGCCTGGTCAAACTTGCCTCTGTAGATGTCTGACTCACTTCTGCTGGGCTCTTTCCACTTTGGCAAGAGCCTTCACTACCTTTGTGCACACTGGAGACATGAAAAGGGTGGGTGAGGTGTTTGATATGGGAGACAGTTCCCTTGCAGGGCAACTGGGATGTGAGGAGTCAGTATGTTTAAGGAAGACCAGAGTGATGGAGTTGACACACTGAAAGTGATACTTGTATGCTGACTTTCTTTCTAAACTAATGAGTTGGGTAACTGCTTCTGTTGTTACTGTTTAAATATTTGAATTGTTCAAGGCTTTTTGATGTTCAGACATGGAGTAGGAACAATAGAGGACAGGAAATAACATTATCAAATGTATTTCTCAGACTTTGATGCTGTGACAGAAAAGCTCATAAATGATCTATGGTCCATTGAACCTTTTCCAATACTACTTGTAACTTTTAATGACTATGAAGTGTACTTCATGGACTTCAAAATAAAAATTGCTGAAAAGGAAGTTCTTTGATTTGGAAGGGAAAGAAAGTCTTAGTTCCACAGGGAGTCTCAATAAACTGAAGTGAGACAATACAGAGAGAAGATTGTACAACTGTTTGTATGGCTGAATGTATATTATTTTTCTCAGAAGTATTGGCTTCTTTCAGTCTGGAATAGCTTAACTTTCAGGACATTGATGTAATAAATGTACAAAGTTATACCTTCACTAAATATCTCTTTCCCTATAAAGTGCCTGAAAAAATAGAGTATTGAATATTTTATTATTCAATATTAATATTTAAAATTTATCTTTCAGAAGTCACATTCAGATAAATAAGCAATATATTACATGTAGAGTCTCCATGGAAGAAAAGAAGATGGTTAAAGTCCATATTGAGAAAGAGATTTCTGCTGACAAATGATTAAGTTATTCCATCAAAAAGATTTCTTCGTCTTGGCTCTAGACATGATACCATAAAAAGCCAGTCACCCTATCTTGAGGGCTTTTTTTTCCCCTCTAGACTTGCACTGAAGCAGAACCTTGTCAAGGCATGAGTTTACATCATTAGCACGGGTGTTTGGTTTCCTGAAACATGACAGAAAAGAGTGCTGTCGATGGGAGAACAGGGAACAAGGAGTGAAGGCAAGGGATGGCTTCTACGTATTTGCTGAAACAGAAATGCAAACAAGAAAAGAGCCAGCTTACTCCACATGGCAAAACGACATGTTTATGTTCCTACCCAATCAACTGGTGATCACGCCTCTTTATTTATCCATTTAGGTCACAATGTACTTGGCATGTCACCAAGAGAGTGTATGGATGCAGGCTCTACTTGATAGTATGTGTTTTGCACTTGTTTGTTTTGCTTTTCAGAGTATTAGCATAAGAAGAAAGAACGCCCACTGTTCTCAAAAGACACTTCGCGCTACCCAGAGTAGTATGTGCTAGTGAAAAACTGTCCTAAGGTTCATAAGCTGCTTTCTGGAGCGTCCCTCTCAAGGCTGACATTTCTTGGTTGCATAAATCCCCTTTACTCATCTAAAGGGACAACAGTTTATCCTGTTCAATCTCACTTCAAAACCTGGCCTTTAAAACTGCTCCTCAGCCATCATTAGTAGTGCATCTAGTTAGTATCTGGGCATTAGTATCATGAGTATCTGGGCAGCCAGATCACTAAGTGCTGCTCTTTTTTCTGCCAGCTCTGTGTTTCAGTTTTGGTATTTCAGTTGTGAGCGACTATGGCAGAATGTGATCCAACCAAAAGTTCAAGAAGTTACCACCTTTCAGCTGAGACACTGCAGTATCTGTAGGCATATTCCTAGTTTCTCCCAGTTGCAACCTAATTTGACATAACCTACACTTCCTTCATTGTTTCTTACTTGTGATTTGATGTTCCACCACAGGCAACATCCTTCTGAGATCCTTCAACTCCTTTGACCACTTCTAGCAACATGGCAGGGTGAGCCAGAAAGCAAGCACTTTCAGTTCTTGTTGATTTCTCCCCTTTCCCATTTGGGAATACACAGTTACAGTTTCAAGCATTAATTACCAAGACGCCCTTGTAAAACAGGCAGGCAAAACCATGTATCACATGTACCAGCTCGTTAAGTATATGACACACGTTACGTAGTGGTATACATTGCTTCTTTTTATTGTAGCTGGGCAAACACTGTGAAAAAGCCCTTCTACAATGATGTGTTGAACTGCTAAATTATTTGGCTTTAACCATGCCAAACTTGTTTCTTTCTGTATGAATTTTTCTTTCCCAGGGATATTCTGCTCATCAAATTTTATTGGCACTTGTGTAGGTGTGGAGAAAACTGTATATGTAAGTATTTGCTGAAACTGAATTTTCAACATGCAGAAGTACTTGTGTGAGTTGTAGGTGCTGGATCATTCAACTCATAAGTGTCAGAGCCTCCGGAGTGTCTGTCAGGCACCCTGTGTCGTTCAAGGGAAGGCAATGTTTGCAAAAGCAGCTCAAAGTCAATCTTTCAGCTCCTTGGTACTTAGACTACTGAATGCCAGTATGATTCTGAAGAGGAAAATGATCATCAGGCTACTAGACCCTCAAATTTTCTTGTACCTGAAATCCTTTCTGCTCTTCCACGTTGCAGTCAAATCAAAAGGATAACAAAAGGCATGAGAGAACTCCTTGAACTTGTGGCAACTCCTGTTAGTATCCAGCTACACCACTTCGAAGTGTTTATTTTGCTGTATGTGCTTTTGTCCCTGGAAGCTTGTCAAGTGGGAAAGTGGGATCCGTGTTTTCCAGGATAAATATTTTTAGGTTGATAAAATTATATACTATCACTCACTTCCCTTCCAGAACATTAATATTATGAACAGTGTTTCCAAGACACGATTTTGATGGGAAGGTACTTTGTCCATCAGTTTAAAAAATTACAGGTTTTAGAAGCCTGTGATTATCTTTAAAAAATGTGTAAAAATGACAACCCGTCAAAATTATTAAAGTAAAAAGTAATGCAAGCACATGTTGTTTTGTTTGAAAAATGCTTTGCTCTTTTTTACTTTGAAACCACAGCCTATTCCTCTTTCATGACCCATTTTTTTGTTATCACAAAGGTGCCATATTGCTTCATGTGCAAAAGTTACTGATACTGTAACTAACATTTAGGGTATTGGCTTGGACTTGCTCTGCCATAATTGATTTACTGCCTTGGGTGAGAAACCACATGGAACAGCATCTGAGCATAATTATGACCAATTACACCTGTACTCCTTAAAGCAAACGCTACCAAAATCTCAACTCAGCATAATTCTACTCTCAGTTGTACTTGAAAAGAATAAATCACTGAACGACTCCACAGAAAGGATTTTATTTTTTAGAGGAAATCTACATTTTTCATACACTGCTCCACAGCTCAGAGAAATATGGGAGCCAAGAAACCAAAGAGCCCTTGCGAGGTGGTGGGCTTGAGCTATGCTATTTGATTTGCCTTACTGTGGTCACACCTCAGTTGCTCAGAGGAGACTTTGGAAGTGTAACAAGACCCGTTGTTACTGTGTAAAATCTATCGTGTTGAAATTGTGAAGATATATTCAAAGGTAATTTTTCCTCTATGTGTTTTTTTGTTGGTTTTTTTATGTTTGTTTTTGTTTTTTTTTAAGAAATGGTTTGAATTACAAGGCAACTCATTTTGTTTCCTAGTCTAAATCTGTATCTTCGTGTGCCTTTTGGGGCTCTGTGATGGGGTGATAGCTGTAGTTAAAATTTTTAAGGAACTTTTGCTAGATTCAAAATGTAGTTTATTTTTACTTGCATATAATTTCAAAATTCACTGTGTTGTTTTTTTAAGTTCATTTGAAAGTAAATAAGAAGAAGTATAGGTCACAGTAAAACAATATTTATTAAAGATGTCATTGAAAAATTTTGTTGAAATATTTCCTGGGGAAAACATCTTTCCAATGAAACTGAAATCTTCCTCAAAATACTTGTTATCTTGGAGAAACTGAACATCATCCCCTTCCAAAACTATTTTTCTGCATTTTTGGTACCTAGACAAACATAATTTTGAAAAAGATGAAAATAATAAAAAAAAGAGGTAAAGTAGTTTTTTATATATATTTTTTTTTTTGTATAGGGAAAAATATAATTTTCAAAACAGCTGTGTTTCTTACAGACCTACCATAATAAATCAGTATTTGTCAGTAATCAAAGAAAAGAATATATCAGATATCAAACATATTCCAGTTTCAAGCTTCCAAAGGATTATTACAAACAACAGCAAGGAAAAATATATGCCAAAATGTATTAAAATACTTGAGGGCCTTTGTTAAGTGAAAAGTAAACCCTACCCTTCCTTTTGTGGGTTGCATTTCGCTCTCAGCCAAGGCAAACTCATGAAAGTGCTGTTTGGCTTTTCTGGTTGCACCTTCAGGTAGTGTGCGCAGATCCGGGGCTCCTCAGAGCAGGGAGAGCACTTGGGATGTTTTTGTGGAAATTCATGTAGGAACAAAGAGTAGGGGATGGACTTGGCTGGCCCTGGCTTGACCAGGCTTGGTCCAGCCTGTGTGCAGCGCCGTGCTCACCTGGGCTCAGGAAGGCTGTGCCACAGCACTTTGTGTTTTCCTCTCTTAGCCTCTCCAGAGACCGGCACTGGCTTTTGCTTGCCTCTACATATTGCAAGCCACCTCTGCCTTGTGCAGTGCTTCACCTGCATTTTGCTCCCAACAATTGCCTATGTGTCAGTAAAGCTGTCTGGGAATGTTGTTCCGATTTTTCGACTAGGTATTGCCATATGGTTCAATTTTCACTCAGAAAATATCAAGATGCTTTTGAGTTTTTGTGACATCTTATGGCATCTTTCTGAGCTAGTCCTAGATTTGACGCATTAAGTAAACAGGTGTATCACAGGGATTTTTATGCTGGCTGCACATAATAGAAGATATATATAGACAAGGGGCTCAGCTTTTCCAGCAGAAAATGTGGTAAAGAACCCAGCCTAAATGACACAATTATTCTTTCTCAGGTAGACACCCAAAGGGGGAACCAATTCAGCCTGAATCTTTTTTCTCTTTTCTAAATTTTCTGTTAACAGAAGAAATACATTTTTGGTCTGAAATCTCTTAATGTGTTCTAATCTGCTGGCTTTTTGATCTGGAAAGTTTGGAAAGAAAGCAAATGGCAAATCACTGATTTCAACATTCAGTTTTGGATGTGAGTGCTCTACACTGCCATTGAAAGCCTGGGCAGTGGTTGACATGGGTAATGATGTATATGTTTTGTTCTGGCTGCATGAGGGCTTACTTTCTCCAGTGAGACCACTCCAGAGAAAGAGTTCAGGTTTGCTTCCTAATAGTACTTTCAAGTACGTACCTAGTATCGGCTGTTTGTAATGTGAGTCCCAGAAGTTGTTTTGCTGGAGTGTTCACAGAGTATAGAAAAGAAAGTGACAAAAGTTACTACATTTTTTGATCTGAGTGACAACTTGTGTGCACCTAGTAGGTTGGTTTTCCTTTCACGTCTTGTTCCTCAAAGTGTATAGGACTTAACACGCAAAGACTTACTCTCTTGTGATAAAGCACAGCATTGTGAATTGCCGTAGGAAAACCATTCAGCAGCCTGGCACTATGCTTTCTTCCACAAGTAACACCTGTTAGAAGTGTAATACCAGATTGTCATCCTTGTGAGAGACCCATTGCAGGGCCCGGTTGGCAGTGGCCTGCTGCACAGCCCAGAGAACAACCTCCGAGATCATTTCCCATAAACTCTAGCTGAACCTAGTAAAATATTGGCCACGCTGCATGCTGCAGTAGATGATGTGACCTCCATTTATCTTTCATATTATAAATATTTTCTGTGATTTAAGGCATTCATTGCTTCCTTTTGCTGTCAAGGAAATGAAGGAAATACATTTCAGTAGCACTTTACAGAATGTACTTATCTTCAGTCATTGCTGTAAATACGCAGTGATCATATTCTCACTGTGTAAAATAAATCAGAATGTTTTGCCAGTTAGCTCACTCAAGTCTCAATTTAAGTTATGGCTAGTGTCAGTTTTTCCCTTGTTAATAAACTTCTTAGCTACATCACATTTTTAATGTGTTTGACTGTTTCACAGTTATAGTTAATAAAGAAGCATTGGAATAAAATCAAGGTCTGCTGAGTATAATTTTTGTGTTTTATTTAGAACAGCATGGATCCCATAAATAATAATAGTGGGATTTGTAAAATGCCTCACCCCTGCAGTGCTTAAAATCCCTAACAGAGGAATGAATGCAGGATTAGAGGTGTCAGTCATTGGCATATAATGACAAATAAACAAATGAAAAGTGATCATATGGAACCTAAGGAGAACAAAAAGAAAAATAATAAAGAAAGACCACAGAACCAGCATGTGAGAATTAGCTTAAAGTCAGGTATAGCTAAAAGGAGGTCTTCAAAGGTGGAAAGGGATGAAAGGAGACAAAAGAAAGGTAGGAGTGTGCCAAAGAGTCTGTTGCAGCAGAAGCAAGACTAGCTGCAGGCTTCAGGTGCTGCAAACTTACGTAGACACAAGCACGCACACTCACTCACATGCTCTGGGGTGTAACTCCAGACCTTTGGTGCCCCTAATTTGTTAGGATGATGTCAAGAAACAAGCCATTACAATATCAGTGTCTTGTTAGGTCTGCTTAGCAAATGTATTGGCATTAGTGGTATCTGTGACTTACTTTCAAAACTGAGGCTGATGTCAAAGGTGAATGCTAACATCTCTGGCTTGCTGGCCCTGAGGTTGCTTGCCTATATTGAAGAATAACCCTTTAACTACCCTATAGTGCAGCGTGCCTGACTTGCTGGAGTTGCTTGAAAGCTTGGGTTTTGGGGAGATCTCTGGTTTCAGAGCTCTGACTGGTGGGGAAGATGCTAATGCACAGCCTTGCTGTGGTTCCTGGCTTAGCAGTCATGGTGCATTGGGTTCATACAAAATTGTGTGGGAGCTCTCTAGGAGGCTGTTGGCTCAGCAATCCCTAGTAATTAAAACAGATCAAAATAGGAGGCAGCCCCTGGGAGCTCTGGTGCTTGTGTGCAGTCCCAAGAGTTGTCGTGTGAGTGGATGGCGCTGTGATGGGACATGGTATGTGGAAAGAGATGAATATCAGAGATGCCTGTGTACTTGAGACATATTTGAGTGTGCTCATAAAAATGGGGAGAGAGAGGAGGAGAAATGTGGAGAGGAAGTATCCCATTACCTCTTCCAACCCCCTCTCCTCTTGCTTGTGCGTGCTGCATCTCCACTCAGGGCTTTGCCAGGTCAGCTTTGCTGATGTAACCATATGGTAGTCTGCATAAGGCCTAACTTTCTGCTGTAATTTTTTTGGCTTTCGACTCCTTCTGTTCATCTTTTTGTTCTTTCTCCCTCTTCTGAGTCTGTCATCATCCCTTTCCCCCTTCTGAGAACACCATTTCTTCCGCCTCTCTTTCTCTTCTGCCTCCAGCACAGATTTCCTTCAGCACCCTGCCTCCACTGATCCTTTTTTTGACCCTTGCTTTCATTTTTCAAACACGAGAAAACATCACCCAGACAAAGCCTCATTCCTTCCCCAGCTGAGATGGCTCTGGGTGCTGATGCACAGAGTCTCCCTTGCACTGTTGCTCACTCCCATGATCCCTGCAGGGCGCAGGCAGCACCTCTGTCCCCCCTCGTGCTGCCAGCAACACTAGCTGTGCCACAGGGAGCCTGGACAGGAGATCCTAACCTGTTCTGCTTCCTTGGCTCCTCTCCCATGGTGAGCACTGCTGTGCAGAAGTACAGAGCACATGGTGCTAGTGACTGCTGTGGAGAGGGAGTGGCTGGAGAAAAATCACCTGGGAGAAAGCTGCTCCCTTACCACATTTCTGCAAAGAAACCTTGAACCAGAACATACGTGGTGAACTGACTAATTTGAATGCAACTGGTTTAAGTGGGTTTGGATTTCAAGTAAAAATATTCACTCAGCCCTCACCATAATCCTTCATATTGTGTCTGCAGAGTTTATGGAAACACAAAGTTAATTGCTTGGGTGTTTCCAGAACTTCTCTGGTATTTAATTTAAGATAACACATGAGGAAGTCTGTTTGCAGTTGAATGTATGTTCTTTTTTACATCCTCAGTTTATAGTACACAAATGTTATTTTTATAAAAAATTCTTCCTGGTCACTACAGTAACTGGCAGACCTCATTCAGAATGATTACAGAGTCCCCCCCCATAGCAGTCACGCCCGCAGCTGGCACACTGCTAGGACAGCATTGCTAATTGCAGTATAACTGTTCTAAGGGAAAGCAGAAGAATGTATTGCCCAGGGCAGCTGGTCCAACACCGCTAGCAGCTACATATAGTTGCATATTAAAGAAAAACATGGTCATAAGTGATCAAAACAGAGAGACTTAGATGCTAGTGAATATCAGAGAAAGCATGCAGAATGCTCTTTGATTTAAATATAATGAGTCTAAGAAAGTGACATCCCTGATTCACCTCTCTGAACTAACGAGGTCAGTGCTGCCAAGACCATAGTATGTTGTGGCTGTTTTAGGAAGGTACCATTATCAATGATGAAAATGCATAGTCTGAAATTGAGTGACAGTGCCACTAACTTCTGTGGTAAAAACAATTCGAACCAAACCCCAAACTTGGAAACAGCAAAAAAAGAGAAGCAATATTTCTGGCTGAGCTGGAAAAAAAGGAAATCAAATGAGATGAGCTTAGTTCAGTCCAATAATTTGCTGAAATCTGGTCTGAAACCCTCAGGCCGTAAGATTGCCTAGGAGGAGCGAAAAGGACCACCTTAGAGGTGGGGTATCTCTGAAAAGTAAATGCAAAATTTCTAATATGGCCAAAGAATTGCTTCTCTACACTTCTGTAGAAGCAACACCTAAGATGTACAGCAATATGCATTAACTGTAACTTTATCTATGTCTCTTGTCAAGATCAGGCTTTTTTAATCTACAGGCTGCCCAGAGAGATGATGAAATCTCTGTCACTGGTGAGGTACAGAACTTGACTGGGCAGGGCTGAGCAACCTGACTTCATTTCAAAATTGGCCCTGCTTCAAGCAGAGTATTGGACCACAGACATCCGGTGGTCCCATCCAACCTAAATTATTCCATGTCTCTTTATATTGGCCCTACCTACTTTCTCATGTAGAGTTTCAACAGCATCCCCCCCCAATTAAAAACAGTAACAAAAAAATATCCAGAAGTTAATTTCTCTCTTCATTGTTTAATATGACATCACATCCCAGCTCCACCTCTCCAGGCACTGGAGAAAGGTGCAATCAGAAATATGAGGTACACACTTTCTGAATCGGTGTGATGGAAGGAGGATATACCACTGCCACATCCTTCCTCTTCCCCAGAGCAGGACATAAGCTTGTGGGAGAGTTTTTTTTGTCCCTTACAACACTCTGGGATAGAAGGAGGGTAGCACCCCAGTTCACTAATCTTAGATCAATTGTCTCTTCTTCTGTTACTTGGGTACACAAAGATTTTATGTCCTAGCAGAATCCCCATATTCATTGCAAAGTGAAATCAGTAAAGAGAAATGCCTGGCCCCATTTGCCTGAGGGATGGTACATGTGTACTTACAGGTGGCACTAGGATCAAGGTGGTAGGAGCTATTTTTATCTTTAATGGAAGATGATATAAAAATCTTTGTGACAGCTCAGTATTTTGTATTGTGTTTAGCAACTAGACAAATGCTAAGGATACTTGAGTATTATACTGAATGGGCATTAAGGAAAGGAAAGTTTCCAGTACTACAGCAAAATGGTAAGTATCTGTTTGGCAAATAAATCTCTTCTGTCAGTGTTCAAAACTAAGCAAGCTCTAGTACCCTAAAGAGATGTTAGCCACCTTCATAGACTTTGGCGTGTTTTGCCACTGCACAGTCTCAGGTGACAAAAATAACAGTAATGCCTGGATTTACATTTCAAGAGGAGGAAATGGCTCCCTGGGACAGGCCAGGGAGATTTCAGACTATGGAAGGAAATACTAAATGAACACTAAGTGACAGTCTGTTTTTCTCAGGGTTTTCAAGCATCATTCATTCATTCTTGGGTGCATACCAGCCCATAGTTGTTGACACAAAAAGCATTGGGCTTTTCTTGGAATTATTTGTTTTAATGTGTTTATTTATTTATTTAAGTCAGCTGTGGAAATTTTCAATGGACAGTTACGTCTGGCTTTTATCAATGACTGAGATTTTGTATTAAAAAAAATCAAGTATGAATTAGCAGGTTTGTAAATTATATAAGAATGCATACATAGAGTTGAAATACACATTGGTTACTCATTATTGGTCCCTTTCTTTTAAAACAGATGCAGAGGCAAATAGTATGGAAATATAAAATTATCAGGTCTTCCACATCCCCTTCCCATTGGTGCATGGAGCAAAAAAACAGTAGCACAGTTTGTGGAAGTAGTACCTCTGTCCATGTAATGCCTTAAAAAATCTTGCGGGAGAGTCTTCAGCCAGGAAAGGAAAAGGAGGCATTAGTTTTGGTACTGTTACAGACCCCAGAGCCTACCTTGCCAATCACTTCCTTGTCTGTGGGACAGAAGATATTGAAGGCCAAGGATCCTTCTCACAGAGAGCTGTAATGGTGCTTAGCTAGTTTATGGACAGTTTTCCTGATCTGAATTGATGCTTGCTGCTTCAGTCTCTGCTGTGAGTCTTCAAAAAGTAAATATTCTTCTGTTTTCTCCCTGTATGTATGCTAAAGGAATCCACACGCTCAAGCCATGTATTTTCCAACTTCCCTTAAACGTTGTCCCTGAGGAGTAAGTACCCACTGTGTGATAGAAAATTTAACGTGCCACGAAACTTGGGAGATCGCTATTTGAATATTTCTTTCAACCTGTTCATCTGCAGTTGCTTCCTAGCCTTTGATATGCCTGATCAACATTATTTTGCAGTAATGCTGGTTAATCACTCTTTAAGGGACCAAACTCCCCACAGTGAAGATGGTATAGCTTTAAAAATGTCCTATATAAACCTCCAGTTCTGTCTTGAATCTCTTCTGTTTTGTCAATCACTCCCTTCATGCTACAGGTTGGATCAGAATGATATTGCTTGGGATGGGTGCAGCTCTCATTACAGACTTTTCAGTCCTGGTTTCTGCATTTCCATGTCAAGCTTATGAACATGTGTATTTGCTGCCTGTGGGGTGTTATAAATCCCCTCAGAACAGAACCAGAAAGTAGTTCAGCTCTATTGTTTCATAGGAAATTACAAAGCTCACATTAAGAACATGTACTTGTCTTAAAGGGGTCAATGACAAGTCGTGACTGCTGATGGTATTGGAAACACAGCGGGTAAAACGCATTTCACGTTATGAAGAAAACAAACAGCAAGCATAATGTGAGTGAAGACAGATAGCTTTTCCTTCACGAAAATATCTGTTGCCTCTGGACAAACTACTTTACTTAAGAAAACTCTAAATCTAACCAATGGTCTCATATTACCTTTAAAAGGAAAAATAAACTCTGGAAAGTAACATAAAACATTCTCTAATCAAAACTATTTCATCACAGTCAAACAACTCAAACTGGTTAACAAAAGCTTTTTATTTCACTTAATGATGACAAGCAGTGGAGCTTCAGAAAGTCAGATTTGTTCTTGGAAGAGCAGAAGGTAGCTAACAAAAACCACAGGTGAGAAAAGAAGTTTGTCAAGCCCAAACTGGGAATTGTTTTATGAATTGTTCCAAGCAGAAACTTAATCATTTGACTCATCAGCTAGCCCTGAGGACTCTGTTTTGCCCAAGCATATTTTCCAATACATGTTTAAAGTTAGAATTTGGTTTAACTTTTAACCTCAACACAAGCAATCTACACTACAACAGTTCCAGTAAGTACCTGGAGAGATCTCTGGAGATTTGCTGCTCTCAGTAGGAACAGCATTCTCCATTTTCTGTCATGTATAAGGAAAAAGAAGAAGCCAAGAAAATGCAACATCCAGCCTTTTCTCTGTCTCCCACATAGTCTGTCTTGTTAAGCACTTCCTCTGAACAGAGTTTCCATGTTGCTACATGTACTATCTTCTCCCTCCTCTTTCAGGAAGCTGTCCGTCCTAACAGCCTTTTGCCACTTTCATTTGAGATAGCAAAATTTACTACAATACCCATGGCCTTCTAACCTGGCTAGCATTCTGATTGTGCTCCTTACATCTGATATCATCAGACAACTAATGCAAAATGTTCCAAAGTCGTATTTCTCTCTGCACACTCCTCCCTCTCTTCCTGCCTTATTTGTTTGTGAGTTAGTTTATTTTCTCCTCAGCTGTACTTCCACCCTTTAAAAAATCTGATGGATTCTTTGCAGGAGGTGTGGTTGATGTAATGAGTGCTAGTCTTGTGATGACAGCAGGTTGTCATCACAAAGTGTTTTTTCTGGGCCTCTGATTTTGCGAGAGCCTGTCCTAATGGATTCTGGATGCTTATCAGCTTGGGTTCTGCTGATCGTGGTTCACAATGGTGCTTATCTCTCCATCCTACGTGTCCATGGTTAGGTTTTCTGACTGGGGACAGGGAATGCATTTGTAATGTCACATTAATAGACAGTGATCCGTCACTGCAGTGCAGTGATTTATGCATTTGCATAGATAGTCCTGCATAATTTGCTCATGAAAGGATCTCCAGGCTTTACTTCTTGGAAGTCTTTAGCTCTTTCTCATAACCTTCTTTGGCCTTGCATGTTTGTCTGTCTCTGTCTGATATTTCTTCTGCCGTGTGTTTGCTTTTAGAGTCTCTGCAGTGTGGTAAAAATGGAATGTGAATGGAGTCTTTTCTCTGCCGAGCTGCACAACTGTCCTCAGGTAAAACATGTGTGCCTCGCCTCAGGTACTGGGCTGCTGAGTGCTTCCATGCTTTCTGTCTGTGATCAGCATAGGCTATTGTCACTGCCCAGCAGTCTGAATAATTAGTCTGTGAAAAGGTGTCAGTCTGTGATGCCAGGGGTCTTTCCAATGCTCAGGCCATGCCTGTTATTGCCACTGTATATTTGCACTGTCCCCTTCTGTAGCTTAATTTATCCTTTTCCCTCACAGTTGGAAAAGGTCCATTTTTAGTCCATACAGAGAACCTGCAGTTTTCCAGTTAGATGTATTCTTGTGGATGTCTGAATATCATGAGTTAAGTGTTTTTATGCAGGGTGTTATGCTTTTTTATACACAGGATGGTGCCCTATAAACTGTTTCTGATCTGTAGGTGTGGTGTACTTGTGACCCAGACAAGAAATTCTCTAGGGTCTGCTCATTCGAATAAAATGATAGAACTGCACATTTGCAAATCTTTGCCTCACATTTGTTTGTCCTCAGATTCTTTCCAGCCCATCATTTATGTCCTTTGTCTTTTATTCATGCATTTCCTTCTGCAGAGTTATGGGGATCCATTCTCTTTGTGATTTCTGCTCTTCCCTGTACTGTTATCTTCGCAAATTAGTTGAGTGCCAACTTGTTTATGCTTGGCATTTGGGTATAAGTGATATAAACTCTCTAGTCTCATCCGGAGTTCCCTGCTGCATGCAGGAAAGACTACTGAAGCACTATCCTTGGAGCAGCTGTATCCTTTGTTCTTTTTCCAGAAGAAGAGCTGCGTCCTGTGGAATTTGCTTGTTGAACAAGTCAGTCATTTTTATGCAGTTTGGCAATACACAGGCCTATCATTTTATCAGAAACCGGATTATAACCGTTGAAAAGTTGAACTGTTGAAAACAGCATTTTTCTATGTTAAAAAGGTGTCCAGAGCTCTTCTAGGAAATCATTGATTTCTTCTAGCTGGCTGCTGCTGAACAGTGTTGCTGTAGTGTATGTAGTGGCCTGTGTATGTTATGGTTAAGATGCAGACTGCTCTTTTTTGGATTTCCCTCTTACCCAAGCACACAGTGATTTTGCAGCTGTTTTGGTGCAACCCAAAGAACATGCAGCTGCTGAATACATTATCTTTCATGTCCAAGAGCTGGTGTGATTATTGTTTTTAATTTTGGATCTTTTTTCCTTCTATGCTCTCAGTTTCCAATTTCATGTACCAGCAAAAATGAACCTCCATGTCTAGTCCTGAGTGTAGATAGAGACCAAACTCAGTGTATGGCAGGGATTTTACTCCTTTGCTCCATATACACTCCTTTCTAACCCTGAAAACAGTGGTTCAGGATTTCTGGCTATTACTACACACATATGTCTGATTGTAAGATTTTAAGGTGATGTAGTGACGACCACAAACAATCCCCCAAAAAACCAACTGAAAAACAACTGTAAAAGAGGCAGTTATGGAAAAGTAAGTTTTTCAGGTCTCGATCAGCAGCACCAACAGTTTTTTCACAATCTGAGCAAAAATGTGTTTGGTTACATCACCATAGTTTCCAAGGAACAGGGGTCAGTGCCCGCACACAGTTAGCAGTAATTGGTATGTCCGAGGCAGGCCCAGGAGAGCCAGGATTAGAGACACAGTCACAGAAACAGAGCTGTGCTCTTCCCTGTGCAGCTGATTCAGTCAGCTCCAGATGAAGGTCCAAGGTAGGGCCAATACTAACAGATACGCGCGATGTTTTCTACTTTGAAAGTAGGTGCTTTCCAGCAGTGTTAATCTGCTGTCAGCCACTACACCCAAATTCACGAGCCTGGTGAGAACTCTTTTGGCATAGTAGGATATGCCACAAAACTTGAAGCTTCACTGCATTTCTGATAACACTTCCATTGCTACTCTGAGGAAATCCCACCAGATTTTGTCGAGGTTAAATTCAATTTCTGCTGAAAAATTAAAAAACAATTTAAAAATTTCTGCTGAACCTTATCCTGTGATAAGGTATAGGAATTGAACTTTTAAATATTTTTTCTGTAATTCTTAAGGATTTAATCAAGGAAAAGTGATTATTTTCCTCCTGAATGTATTGCAGTCCAAACAGGATAGCTTTTATGACAAAATCAGACTGGACTGGGGTTCTTGTGACAGGAATTGGTCCTACATTTTAGAGATTATCGTTCCTTTGCCAAAGTTTGCAATTTGCTTGCAAAGTTTTCTAAAGATTTAAATGCCAAAGCTGCTACAATGACTTCTCAGGAGAGCTGCTTACCATCCCAGACCACTCTGTACAGATGTTCTCGCTGTTCACCCATGGAAGTGTTAGCTCTTTACACTGGGAGGGAGCCCAAAAGGTGTGAAGGTGCTGCAGCTCATGACGGGGATTATTTTCCTGATGATTTGTCTGGGGACGGACCTGGATCCTGAATCCAAAAGAATGGTAAGGGAGAAGGCAGCTCAACTCATTGAAAGGGCAGCTGACTAGGCTAAAGCATTCCACACTGACTCATCAGAAAATTATTTCGGCAACTGAGCTGCTGCCTGCTTCTGCCTCTGAAGACCTTTGTTTCTGTCACACACTATGGGCTGAATTGTCACCTGTTGCCAGATTTTAGCCAGTTAAGGGGAAAACATGAAGCTGAATCAGGGACGTGGTTATAATTCCCTGAATTATATTTC
This sequence comes from Platalea leucorodia, assembly GCF_965183815.1. NCBI lineage: Eukaryota > Metazoa > Chordata > Aves > Pelecaniformes > Threskiornithidae > Platalea > Platalea leucorodia. The sequence continues at coordinate 30,152,982 of NC_138858.1, forward strand.
TGGGTAGACACTCCTGATGCTGCAGTCAGTCTCTGGGACTGCTTTGACATGTGTCAGCTAAGGAGAACAGCCTACAGTATCTCCTGACCCCACTCCTCCTATCATCTCACTGGCATTAATGTAGGGACGTGGCAGATGAATACCCTCAGGAGGGTCTTTCACAGAGGGTGAGAGGCTGACTCATCCTTCAGAAGCTGCTTCTCAGAACCCATTTCACCTAGAAATACACTACACACATCATATGCTAACAAATAATTCAAGAACACTTCAATGGTTTCCACCTGTGGCTTGAAGGGAGTGACTGATGGTGGAGAGTAGAACAGAGAAGAAAAAGGGGATGTGGATTTTCTAAGTGTCCTGTCAGGGATGATGGATGCTGTAGGAACATTTTGCCTTTTATTGCACATACTTATTTGACAGTTCTGCTTTTTGTTGCAGAGTGCGCTGAAAAGTGAAGTCTTGCGTGTAACTCTAAAAGCTGCCTTTTTTCTTAATGCTGCCTATATTTTGTCTGCAGGCAAGGGTCTACTCCCCAGCAAAAGGGAGCTGACCATTGTTTTTCTTCAGAAGAAACTGCATGCAGTTTTAGTAGTTACAACAGCAGGGGGACTAATTACATTCACTAGAGTCAAACATAAATAAACAGTGTCTAAGGACAGATTCTAGGCTGCAAAGATTGTCTGTGAAAGAAGTCCTCTTTCCAGCCTCGACAGTGACATTGTCCCAGGTGAAGGAAAGTGAGCACCCTGGTAACCAAAAACATTGGGAGACATTTGTCTTAGACTCTGACTTCTTTTTCAGTTATTTGCGTGCATACACTAAAAAGCCAATAATCTTTGAAGGGCAAACACCTCCAGCAGAGGTAGGAGAAAAGTATATGAGGCTATTATCTTGCTACAGTGTTAAACGGGACAGCTTCTTGGCATTCTGGAAAAGAGGAGTTCACAAAGAGCTACGGTGTGGCATTTTGTTCTGTGGAACTGAATCTGATATTCTGAAATGTGAGGTTATGGTTTGTATGCTAATGGGAACCTGGATGAGGAAACCATTCATTCTTCAATGAGATCATATTCCCCTGTTCCTCATATACCTTACAGAGGAGATATGTGGGCAAATAAATTGCTACTAGTACACATGCATTTTTTGTTCAAGGCTTCTGCGCTCCTGAGTTTGGACAGAGATTTTTTATTATCATTACAATTACATATAAAACATTGTGCAAAGAGAATTTACCACTGTTCCTACTTGTCTATGGTGTCTCTCACAAAACCTGTGCTCTGTACATAGAGCTTACTCCTTGAAAAGTTAAGAAATAGAATTGTAATTAAAAATAAGAAGTAAAATATTGCTTGGCTGTGAATAAAGTACCAGGTCTGTTGTATTTCATCTGTGGCCAGGATAAGACTCCCTTGGGATTGCTCCAGTCCTCAAAATACAGTTTTCTTATCCTATTCAAGACATCTTACTAGATTCCTTGTTAAATGGAGAGATTGAATTTCATTGGGATTCTCAGTCTACCCTGACCTTTTTAAGTAAAGCATAATAAAAAGCACAAGAAGAATCTGATACCATAAGGGTACGCCATATTTGCACCAGCAGGTGATATTCTTTGATATTTGTGGTGACCATCAATCTGTCATTTCTCTGCATTGTGTACACCAATATCAGAGACATTAGACAAACCAAAACAATCCCAAACTCTCTGAAATCTTTGTAAAATTTCATACCCTTTTTGCTTTTTTTGTCCGACAAAGAATAATCCTTTTCTTTCAAAGATCAAAGACTGATACCCTATGTGGGTCTGGCACAAAAACCTACATCTCCTCAAACTGTTAAATATTTATTTGCTGCTATTCAACTGCCAGACATAATCAGTTAGACATTCTTACAGACTTTGATGGCTGTGGAAGATGTTCATGACAATGATATCTCTTCCAGGTTATGACTAGATTGCCTTATGACATGATTTCATAAGTTTATTTTGAGTTTTGTCCTGCTTGTGCTGAAGTCTGTTATAGTTTTGGCATGGATTTTAATAAAAGCAAAACTGGTCATTCTTTGTACTTCATGACAAGGCTAAAAAAAAAAAAAAATAATTTCTGAAGGCAGAGACCAAAGCATTTAATGGTAAATGATAGCAGATTCATCACCAGGTTAGACACTTGAAATATGGCAGTCCACTTTGAAAAGTTACAAAACCCATTGCCTACCATCATTCTCTGCAGAGGATCTATTGCATCTGCCTGTCAGTTCATATGTAACTTGAATCTCTTGACACAAGGAAAAGGTAAAATAAAACGCTGTGTAAAAATCACTGTGGACTTGCAATGTACCCAAATATGATACTCCAGTTCAAAGAATGGTGTTTGAACCAGACTACAGTTACTGACAAACATGTTATTAATGATCAGCCATCAAATGCTTTTGATTAAAGAGAGAAATCCTGTAGCACTAGAGAACACTATTTCTCTTTTTTTCCTTATGCTACAGTGGAGGCATTTAGAGAAAGGTGAACTGCTTTTTAAAAAGATTAATTACACCTGCATTATATTTTTATCCTCTTTGGACATCAAGAAAAAAGAGAAGCTGACTTGACTTGATAGTATTTTATCTATAAATGACACAGACAGAAACTCCTTAGTTACAGGAGCTGAGTGAATAATATATAATGCTACATGAAGCATTGCACTGAGAATCCTAGCTATGTTCCAGCCATTTTTAGGACAATTTAAGGAAAAAAAAAAAACTTTGGCCCTCTTTGTCTTAACTGGAAGCATTTTGAATGCACTCAGATAAGTATGTAATGGTGCAATGTTCCATAGACACCAGACATAAGTGACAGGTTTTCAAAGGTATTTAGACATCTTAGGAGACAGATAGATGCTTCTGAACTTTTAAGATACACCAAGACAAATTAGAAGCTGAAGTCACATGCTTAGATCCCTAGAAACATTTATAAGACTGTCCCAATATTGCCAGTCCTGCCCCAGAGCTCATGCAAAGTTGGATATTCACAGAGGTGTGCACCGTTCTGTGCACCCTTGAGCATGGTGACTGCTTTCATCCTGTGGCTATTAAGTTCAGCTCAGGTTTTGTGTGCCAATGGCGGTCTGACCCTTTTGCATGTCACCCTGTGTCCTGTGGTGTTTTTGGTCCATGATGCTGGACATAGTCCTTGCTAGCTCACACACTCTGGGTTTCCACCTTCAGTCCTCCAGCTGGATGCCTCTCCCAGTATATGCCTCGATATGTGAAATTCATTCTCCTCAGCCAGCAGGCAACACAGAGCTTGGTGGAGGACATCAGTTATGAGGGAAAAATTAAGGAGAGAGGATTTGACTTATGCAGAACTGCTGAAAGTGGATCTGACATTGAACCCACTGTGCATGTGCAGTTGGTTTGTACGTATTGGTGTAGCTGAGGTCCTCCCAGGACGTAAGGCTGTGATGCATGAACAGGTAAACTGTACATGTGCTGCAGCCTCTGGACAGAAACTTCCATTATTGTGGCTTGGAAGGCAGCTGGTAAGACAGACCATGGGCTGAAACTCCCCATGCTGCTGGGGGTGGTAAAGTAGAGATGAAGGTCATGCCCCCGTTCTCCTTGTGCTTGTAATCAGGCAGATAAAGATCAAACTGCATCATACACAATAAAGGTGCCAGTCATGCATGAAGAACCATAATTACAGACCTCTGTGTCTGCGCAGAATTCAGTCGTACTTTGACTCTTCCAAAATGATCCTGGCAGAGGACTGGCATGTCAGAGAAGGAAGGAATATCACCTTTTCTTGTAGTTGCTGGTTGCGGCGGCAGAACATTAGAGACGGATATATTTGGTGAAGTTGTTTTTTCCATATGAAGTAGAGTGTTGTTTCTTGAGTTACACTTCTTTGGCCGAGTCAAGCATTTCCTGTGAGGACTGGATGTATTCATGCTCAGGCCCTGATCCTGCAATCTGATCTAACTGGGGGAGTTACGTCTTGTGCAAAGATGAAAAGCCCTCACAGGATCTCTGCCTAGGTGAAAAGGTCTGCCAGGGTAGAACTGATTGCAGAACTGGAACCAGCAGCTGAAAACCAAAACTGACTCAGAATAAAATACATAGGTAAAACCCCACCCCCCAGTCTTCAGAGGACCTTGAAAACCCACTGTGCTCACAGGAAAATAATTTTTCTATGGTTTGTTCCAACAAACTGTTTTCAGAGTTTTCTACCTTTTCAGGCTGACTGAATGTTTTTTATTACATTTTTTTCAATTTTAACTTGGGCAGTGTTCCCCAAACTGTAGACAAAGCTGCAATTTGAGAAGATATTTTCCCTCTGCAAAATGGTTTGCAGTTTTTCATTGTGTAAGGAGTTGTAGGCAATCCTGAGGTGCCTTGCGGAGAATATGATAAATTTGCAAGGCATACTGTACTTAGAGAAAAAAGATGGAAAAGTTCCTCCACGCTTATTTTCTCCCCCATTTATAATCATTAGGCTTTAAATGCCCCATACATCTCTGTCATTTAGATAAGAGGCATTGATTGCTTAACTGCTGCACAGACATTTCATACACCTGGTTTTAGATGACATTTCAGGGGTAGAAAGAGAAGGAAGTACTGTAAAAAGTGTTCACAGTTTGCAATGTCAAACTTTATTACATAAAGTCATAAACAACCCCAATTAGTAGTAAGTAGGTTCCTAGCCAGGGTTTTAAGCCAGCTCTGGCTTCATTAAATGTTTCCTGCATTTGAGCAAGGCATTGGGATATATAAACTGAGCCCTGATTTATAATAAAACACAGTAAAGTTTTAGAAAAGCTTTGCTTTTCCTTCTGATTGATTTCTTGTCAAGGTCCAGCAAAGCCTGAAGAAGGGGTTAAGTAGAGGTCTTGAGGGACCACTTGACATCTGCTACACTTGTGACTTTTTGATCTTGTTTTTTTTCCTCACTTTGAGGGATGCCCTACAGTAAAGGCCATGTGTGCCTGCGTGTGTTTCCCAGAGATGGTCGGGGCTGGGAGGGGCACAGCGGCCAGGGGAGCAAAGAAAACAGCTCCTTGATGACAGATCAAATGAAGGCAAAAAAAAGAGGAGAAGGGGGATTACATGCTCTGTAATCATGATAATGGGAAGGAAAACACTGGGGGTCTCAAGTGTGAAAGCCTTTGTCCAGAGGAATGTAAGCGTCAAGGATGTTTTGATATTATAAACCAAAACTTCACCCGAGTGCCTGGGAGAGCAGCGTTCACCCTCTCCTCCATGTGCAAGTGGCCAGCCCTGGGCTTCGTGGTGCAGTTTCCTCTTCCTGGTCACCGCAGGCAGCCGGGGGGAGGCTGGGGGCCCTGCCATGGCCCTGGGGTCCCGGCAGAGGTCCGAGCACCCCACAAGGCAGGCTGGGAGCTCGGGGCAGGTGGTGGTAGGCCATGTATCTCATGGAGAAAACCCCTGAGCTGGCCTCCTGTGCTGGTTGCTTTGGAAGGCGACATGTAACTTCTCTTGTACTTCTGCCTCCCAACCTGTTTTATTTTCCACATCCCCTCACTGGCCTCACCAACTTGTGGCTTCATTAGTTAAAAAAAGGTTGTTTACGAGAAACCAGTTCAGCTACTTGTTAGGTGGACATCACCACAGGGGCTGCTGCTGGCAGCATGGGAGATGTCTTCCTTGGAAGCACCTGCTTTGCAGCATGGGCACTGAGGTCTCTGAGACCCATGAGGAGGCTTCAGTGCATGGGACAGCCTCCTCCAGACATGGTCTCTCTGGGCACCACGGCAGCAGTCTTTCCCTAGGGGGTCGGTAGGTCCTGGGGTGCTGCCGAGAGGTGCTGGTGCTTGAAAGCTGTTGAGTGTCTGTGGACAGCCACACCAGGAAGAAAGGAACGCTTCTTTGCTCACTGAGGGTCTCACATCTCGGGTCACTTTTTCATCTTGTGTACTTCCCTGCGGGAAGAGGAGTGCTAACTTGCTTCCTCAGGCAAGTTTATTGTTTATTGTGACATTTTGTGAATGAACAGCCTGTTTAACCCATAGTTTACCCATTTCTCTTAAAGGCTTTTTTCTCCTTCTTCTTTCCCTTCCACCTCCTTTAGCTGGTTGACCTCCAGTCCCAAACTATACCTCAGTGATGAACTCAGTCAAGCACTGGCCTCTAGACCACCACAAGCGTGGGTGTTTAAAATTGCACTCAGGTTTTAACCCAATAGCATGGTTCCGTCTCCAGGTCTGACATTAGGATTCACAAAATAAGGGACAATAAGGCCACATTTGTGTGAGTGGAAGGGTCAATTTCCTTCTGGTGATCCCGCTTCTTTTAAACAGCTATTTCCTGGGAACGGGTGTACCACAGTTTCTTGTAATGTGGAATTTCCCCAGCCCTCATTGCTGCAGATGTGATAGATAGTCGTGCAAAAGCTGCTGGCCGATGTGCTGGCATCTGGAAGTTGCACGGGGCAAGCTCAAACGAGAAGTCATCTTGCTTTCATGTGCCACGATTTTTGCAAAGCTGGGGTCTCCAGTGAGGACTTAAACTAATCTCTCATAGTTTATGAGTGAAAATCCATTTACAATGAGAATGACCCCCACTGACCAAAAGTTTAAACAAATGCCCTCCGTACACATTTCCTACAGTGGGGATCAAGTTCCATACGTATGATGTAAGCAGGCCTCAAACAAGCCTCTCACCTACACACAGAACAGAAATCATTTGCAAAGAAAACCGAAATGACAGCCATATGCACAGGACATTTTATATGCTATGGCCAGGCTTGCAGACCTCAAGTAGGAGGATCTTCTGATCTGAAGATGCAATTGAAAACAGGTGCCTGACACGCTGCACATAAAAAAGTATACAGGCAATTTGGGAGCTCTCCAGAGATTCTTTCAACTGCTGAAAATATGGAGACAACTTCCCAGCCCCCAATCCCGTGCTTACCTCTAATTCCCCTGCTCCCCCTCCTTCCAGAAACAGAGGAAACTGCCAGGCCATGGTGATGCTGCCCCGTTTAGTAAAAGAAAACGTGAAAAAGATTAAGGAGGATCCATCAAAATGTCAGCCTGATCTTGAACTGCTGGAAAAGAAGCTTTTTTTTATTCAAGTGTCTGTCACAAAGACCTAGGTGACCTTGTTTTGCAAGTGAAAGCCTTTGACTCTGACCCAGGCATGCTTCCTGTGTCCAACTCCTATTTAGCAAATAAACTAAAAGTACTGCCCATGTTTATGGTAAACACCTGATTAGGTTCTACCAAAAAAAAAAAAAATACAGCTGGATAATACAGGACCAGATTAGGTTTCCTTTTTATTTGTTGTCACCAAATGCTCCCAAACTTTTTGAGCTCTAAGGCTTGTTAAGTGGATGTTTTAAAATGGTGCAACAGACAACGCAGCTGTATTTCATTTGTAGATAATTGATGCAATACATGTAATAACCCAACTAGATATGTTGACTCATGAGCTAATTTAGGTGTAGATGTTACAGCACTCGTGCAGCTGGAAATGTTGCCATCACACAAATCAGTTGCAGATTAATGGAGTCAGGTCCCTGTCTGCACTAGGAAGAGATAAAAGGCCACAGGCAAATGTAAAAACAAGTTCTGAAGAGTTATTGTAAGTTTAAACAGTATTTGAAAATATTTTCCCAACCACAATGTAATATGAACCTGGAATCGCTTAACTATATGGTGATTTGGCAATTTTATATATAGTGGATTCATAAAGCTGAAAACATGGGTAAGGAGAAAGGAGCATGGCCCTAATGTTTAGAAGGTGAGGCAGGGGTGAGCATTTCCACTCCTACTATTTGCTCTGCTACTGGGTGGTATCAGCAAAACTGTCTGGGTCTCTGTTTCCTGGTGTGGGTTCTGGGGTGATAGTATTTGCTAACTGCTCCTCCAGGACCTGCTGTCATTTGGTAACATAACCAAATAGAAAGTAGTGCTGGAGCCAAAGGGATCTGGCATCTCTTTTCACCTCTACACGTTACTGGCACCCCATGCCCCATTTGCCTCATCTGTGAAACAGAAGCAAAAATGTTTACACATTTTCTGAATCTTTTTTGTAATCTGTGGTGGAAAACAAACAAATATGCAATTCTGAAGTACTATTATGACTATTCTTGTCACTAATATCATAGCCATGTTTAAATACTGAGTGTGTACAAGTGTATTCCCAACCATTAACTGGTGAGTCACTTTGTATATGCCTCTATACGCATTGCAGTGAACTTGATGCTAGTGATCAGCACTCCTGATGATAATTAATGGATGGATCAATAATTAGTTCCAGGAGGAACAGGAAAAATAGGACTGGGCTCCTGCGAATTTATGCCTCAAAGCTGGGTTGTCTGATGCCTTCTGAAGTCTAAACACTGACCAAGGCTTTTCATCTCTTTGGGGTGTTCATGATATCTTTCACCCATGTGGACTCCCTGAGGAGAAATCAGGGTTGAGTGCACCCTGTAGTCTCTGCCTTATTGCTTTCTCCTTTCTATTGGACTGTCTCTTTCCAGAAAATGCATGAAAATACTTTGCACTACGTCCTCTGCTCATTGGTTAAAACTGACAAGCAATGACAGAGTATTGGGACTCAAAGGTACAAATAGGCAGATGAACAGATGCATGTACAAGTACATTTCCTTAGGAAACAGGCTAAAAATTATTTCCTTGACTTGTTTCTACTGATTCAACTATATCTTCACTGTATTTGCTTCCTGCCTAATGCTGCTTGTTTCAGTAATCATTTGGAAGGACTGAACTGGAAATAGAAGTGGGTTAGACAATGGTTCTCAAGAAGGCTTTTTTTTGTTGTTGTTGTTTTTGTTTGTTTGTTTGTTTGTTTGTTTGTTTGTTTTTATGAGCCCATTATAGGAAATAATTTGGGATCTCTCTGAATGTTATTTGCCAGGAAACAAAGTCACAGCTTTGAAAGTATCAGTTCAGGCTGAGTATTTCCAGACTGGCAAGAAAATGCTAGCCAGATGCTTTTCTTGTGAAATGGAGACATTTCTATGGCTGGTATCTGATTCAGCAATTTCACAGCAATGGATCTAATGCAAGGTATCTATGGGTTTAGGACATTCAATTCCAGTCACTCCTAAAGAGTGCCATCAAAAGTTTATTACACAGTTGATAATATTTTCTCTGTGAACAGAGGAAAAAGACACTCTTTTGGCTGGAAAGGAAGTATAGGAAATTAGAATTAGTATTAGAATCCACAGAATGATGTATATAAGTGCGTATACATAAACATGTATTTGGACTACACTGCTTACTTTGTCAATATTGACTGTGTTTGGGTTACTGGAATGATTGCTGATTGAATATGTGTACTTAATTGCTGGTTGCTGGTAGAATGAGCAGAAAACCTTACTCAGTAATACAGAGTGGAGGTAGGACACCTTGGGGTTAAACACTTTGAAAGTGTAAATGCCCATATATGAGCTATTATTTGAGGAAATTCTGCTTCTTTGACTATCACCAAGTGTGGCTTAATGAGAAACAGCATGTGGAAAGGACAACAGACAGCAAAAACATCCCATTCCATCCATAGGACTATTGTTGAATTGCTTCTCACATTTCTTTGCAGTCTGAAGAAACCAGGCTTTTCCTTGGGTACCCCATCTTAGTTTAAGATGGACATGAGTACAGATTCTTGTTGTTTTATAACCTTCTTTGAGTTCAATCTCATTCCTCCTGCTTAATATAAGCAACACTTTAACTGAAATAAGTTGCCTATTTGTTGTTATATTTATTGCTGTTCATATAGTCTGGGAAGGAAAAGCAGCATTTGCTGAAGTCCAGCTGTACTTATTGAGAATGTTTAGCTGACCAATGAGTTGAAGCACAGGAGTAGAGATTTGAAAGAGCACTCCAGAGAGGTCAAAAGGGTGGATAAAACTGTGAGTTATAGATATGCAGCAACTGGCCTTAACCTGAAACCATGTTAGGATGAGTGGTGTGTGTAGAATCACATCAGTTCCAGAACATGGAGTTCAACTCTGTGATGCTTCAAAGCAATGGTTTCTATTTCAATGCAAATTTGACAATGATAGATGTTAATCACACTCCTTAACGAAGAACCAGAGGCATAAAAGTGAGTAGTGTGGCATATGAATGCCATAAAATAGAAAAGAACCACATGCAGCAGATATACTTAAATGCTCAGGAAACCAATCAACACCTCTAAAATGCGGCTAAAAGGTAACATACAGTACTTCAAAGTTAGCAGAGTTTGCAGTGAAAACAAGAAGATCTCAGTTTTACAAAAATTCCAATAGGGAATTTTACAACTGCAGGAAAAATAGAGCAGAATTAATCTGTGAACAGAGATAGCTTTATTGATAATAAAAGTGTAAAGAAAAGAAAACACTAGTTCTGAAAGGAATTTTTTTTTTTTTTTTTAATTCACCACTGATCAGGGAAAAAAATGTTTGCTTTAACCCTGATCCTGAAAGGGTTTAATTTACTTGGCCAATTTCAGACATGAGTAGTCTCACTGACTTCAGACAAAGGGTAGTCCTGCTGAGATCAATGGTGGTACTCACATATATAACGTTAAGTACATGCATGCGTCTTTTCAGCACCCAGATCTCAAATGCCTACCAGAGAAATAAATACACCTGGAAATAAATATCAAAGTGCAAAGAGAATGTTTTTTTCCCAGCCTGAGATGAGTATTCAGGAAACGGACACAATAGCTCATTTGTGATACATTTTATCACTTCTGAAATGTGTAAGTGGAATCACTTGTGGAAACGCAGGAAGATTACAGTCCAAAGTGTAGGGAAATTACAGCCTACGAGTCTCCCTCTCTCACCAATCACACGTTAGCTGGGATCATCCAAGATTTCCCAAATGTCTTTGTGAGTGGGATTGTCGGTGAAGTTGAACATTTATAGGATCAGAAATTTGTCCAAGGTTCTCATTTTATTTCAATATGAACTGATGTTACGTCTGTTGAAAATTCTACTGACAGTCCCATACATGTAATTTATGACATTTCCTAACAAGATGTTTAGCTGAATTAGAAACACTTGTGAAGAAGTCCGTCTGCAGCCAGTTAAAAAGCATTTTTGTAGCAGAGGTGAGGGCTGTTGAGGCAACAAAGGCAGGCTCATCTTACTTTTATTCCAATGGCTGTTGATCAAGCAATTGCACCATAAACTGTTTACAGCTGTGCCTTTTGTTACGGTGACAAAGAACATGTTTAAGGGTAGACAGAAAGCTATGCTGTATGTTAGTCCACCATGCAGTTTACACACCAAACAGCCTAAAATATATTTCTGCAACATCCAGGCTTCTTGATGAAGTGGCACTGATTTTTTCTCTCTTCTTTGTCATTTGTTTTACTGAGCTGGTTAACTGTATGTCTGTCCTGTTTTCCCACCTTAACACCATTGAGACCATGGTGATCATATGCCTCCTGGCTCACAGGCTTCGTTTTAGGCATATGAGCTGTTCTATATAGTCTATCTACAGATAAGACTAAAATTAAGGATGCCCATAGGTTTATTATTATTTACACATAGGTTTATTATTATTTATTAAGGGCATTATTATTTACCCGGTGCAGAGAATGTACTTGTTCCTTCTGTCACAGTGAAGGAGAGAATTTTAATTGCTAAAATTCATCTACCTGAGCTTTTTTAAGATCAGACAACTTATTTAGCTGTGTGTACCAGCTCTCTGTTTTTGCACAGTTTCCTTATAGTTTTGTTTTGTACTTGTCTTCAGAGACAGGATAAATTCACAAGAAAATGATGAGAACTGGCTTCCTTGGAAGGCCGAATCATTGGCTGCCTTCATGTTGTCCTTGCCTGAGTGCAGAAGCCAGGATGTGGACGCTCACAAGGCAACAGCTCTTTTGCTCCTTCTGTATTACATGGGTGCACAATGGGACACAGGCCAAATTCATTTCATGTTTAGCTGTCTAAAACATAGCTATCTGTTGTAAGTCGGTAGTCCACTCTGCCTTCATGGTTAGTAGATAAGCAGCTCCAGAGATTGCCTGTCTTCAGATGAGATTTACTGCCCTCTTGAGGTATTTATCTTTCTCCTCCAAGAACAGAGGGAGCTTAAAAGACCTTGTGCCCTCATGTAGGAAGTTTGTATCAACAATGGCCAGCTGACGTACGTTGTCACACTAAGGAATACAGGCTGCATTCCTTGGAAAAAAAACACTTTCTGCACGGACATCTTGGAAGCTGTAGAAGATACTGGGAAAATTAGCCCAAATCAGCCTGGGTTCTCCTGTTATGACGTGGCCACGTGGCATTCCCTTATGTCATGATTCACCACCTCATGGTGGGGTGCTCTAGCTCTGTTTCCAACAAATGATTCAGGTTACACAAAATCCACGCTCATCCTTATTAGAACACCATTGACCTGCACTGCCTCTGCAGACTTCAGGAGCCAGGTCTTCTGGGAAAGGCAGTCAAACACAATGGGCTGGAATAAATGGGCTCCTGGCCAAATTTGCTTGTAACACTACTAATTTCAGTGTTCCCAGAGCTGATAAGACTTGCTTCAGCCTGGCTTTTGTCTCATGATCTGCTGGGTTATTACCTGAGAACATTACTTTGAATATCTGCTTGTTGGTGTTGCCTGGATTTATTTCACCTGCATTATAAAGCCAGCAGTCGGGCTGAATGATGCTTTCCCTGAACTCAGCTCTTTGAAGGCCCACAACATTACAGCCAAAAGTCTCAAAAGTGTTTTGAAAATCATATGGCCACTGGGGTGGTAGTAACCTATCTGAGTTGAAGTAAGTTGTCATGTCCTTCTGCAGAAGACTCTATTGTGTCTGGGACTTCTGCTCTTGATTTTCTGCTGTTTTCAGAGTTTATTTCAAAGTTCATTTCCAGATTAAAACTTCATACTTTGACTCATAAAAGCATTTTTTTCAGAGGGGTAGTTTAGTTTACACTGTTTAGATACAGTCATATGTGCCTGATCTTCGATATCAGGTGAGTTACACTCTATTTATGCAGGAGAGACACTTGCTGCTTATACGTTTTTTCTCTATTAGATATTAACATAGTAAACTGGAGAGAGGAGATACATTTTTGGTGAACCAAAATAAGAAAGTAATTGGCTAAAAAAAACCCTGTTAGGATTGCTAATTAGTACCCCTTAGAGAAAAAAAATGCCTGCAGATAAATGTGGAGGAAAGATACCATGAGATAAAGATATCATGGGAACCTTACACTAATCAAAATCTTCTGTGACTGCCTTATTAAGATACTTGCCTTAAGAACAAAACATATGGTAGAAACCTCAAGGAGATGGGCCCTTTAACTCACCACCAACAGAAGTGTAAAATGCTCCCAATTCCTTCAAGGATTTAAGTAATGCTTGCTTAGGGTGTTTCATTCACTAGCAAACATGGTGATTTGTGAAGCACGACTAATGTGTCCCTGGAAAGTTCCAGCATGAAATAAGACTAGGTGTGAAAGCCTGTCAGGCTCCAAAGAGATATGATTTAAGAGGAAGCACTCCCTGAAAATGTGAGGATGAGTGTTACTAACTTAATCCATATGATATCTTCTCCCCCACAAATGTATGGCAGAATGTGGGGCAGAAACGCATGAAGCAGACATTAGTCATTGTCTACAGGTGATATTTCTTCCACAAATTTATCAGCAAGGGTTGCCATGCTGTGCTTAAACATTTGTACAATAGATCAGTGCGCAAAGATGAAAAGTAAAGGAGCTACCCTATGTTTACTTGCAGATGCACACACACTTGGAAAATTTAAAAAGACACTTGTTATATTACAACTGTAGCTCTGCAGTCTTACACAGTAATAGAAATAACTGAAAGCGAGGTGCCTGGGCAGATATGGAGGAGCAGGAAGGTAACTTTCTGCCACCAATGCTATTACATGTATGAGTAGATGCATGTTATGATTTTCTATTGTTTTTCACTTTCTTTTGAAGCCTGAGGATTGCCTGAATCAGGATGCAGTCTGCTCTGCCTTTGCTTGGATGATCTTCTACTATCAGGACAAAAAAATAACGTATGTAACACTTACAATTTAATCTAATATTAAGCTGTACAAGACATATCTATACAAGCACAGAAAAAAAAGACATCCTCCATTCAGTGTACAGTCTTGGGAAACAGCTAGAACCAGGAAGAGCTTTGAAATCATCCAGTTAATTCCTCTAACATGGTACAGGATCACCTTGAAGGTAAACTGCAAGGCCTAATTTTGGTAGTGAAAGGCACACGGGTTATTAGTTCATGGGACAACTGAAAGAACATGTCCTGTTTTTCTGCGACATAGTATGGGATGCGCTAGGGAAGCTTCTGGCTTGTAAGGTTGCCGCTACACCTTGGACAGAAATACATGAAAAAGGGATAGAGAAGAGCAAGAGGGAGTCTTAACTCTCCTGCCTATGTACTTGTCTGCTCCCTGCTACACTTTGCCCATCCGACAGGAAAAGAGACGACTGTGGAGCAAGTCTGACATAGCTCTGTAAAGGTAGGTATGGTCAGAGAAGGTGGGCAAGGAGCAGTCATTTACTGCACCGACCTAGTGAGACATGTGAAGTGCTACTACTGTACACGTGAAGGAAATGTGCTTCTGTCAGCTGATACTCCAGCTAATGTGGCTGACCCAAGGCAAAGGCACAAATCGGTTCCTCTCAAGAAACACAGGTAGGTACTAGGAAATCTTTATGGAAAGTGTGAAGTGATTTGTTCCTGTGTTCTACCTGATGTAAAAAGCTTGAATCCCAAAGAAAGCCTCTAAATAAGTCACAAATGCAATAGACAAATGGCTCCTGGTTATAACGACCAATGTCTTACAGAGTTTTTAGAGCTAAAGCAAATTTGGATTGGAGTAGATGAACTTCCTTGAAGCACAAACTGCAAACATTTCAAAGTAAATCTAACATCTTTCTATTGCCACTCCTCTTATGATCTGCAAAAATCAAACTCACTGCAGACTTCTTAAAAATAACAAAATCAAACTCAAACACCTACAGCATGTCAAATCCTAGACCTCACTGGTCTCCCCCTGTCCGGAATTGGATATATTTCTAATCCAAGAGTGTATAGCCCTTCCTGTAGATAGTGGAAGAGGGAACAGCACCTTGGCAGCCCTGTTTTCATCTGCTCTCTGTGTGCTGTTTTCTTTGGTATTGTCATTTTATTTGTTTTAAAGTAAAGAACTGAAACAAGCTATGCAGCACTGTCTCAGCAATTTGCAGCCTCACAGCTCTCAGTGCAAAGGACAGTGGCTGTATGCAATCAGCTATATTTAGGAATACGCCGTGTTGATAATATTTTCTTGCAGTCTGCACAGCAAAGCAGGAACAGATACAACATCTGCTTCCTCATTCACTGATGTTTCCTTGTTTTATGTAGCTGGAATAATTTCACCTAAAATGATGAATTGAGCTGCTATGTCGAGTCAAGCTGTAACTGTGCCACATTTTACAATTTTGTGATTCAGTCTGGGCACATGGATTCTGGTATAGTGTGAGGGAAAAGATGTAATATTTTTGTTGTAGGAAACAAAACTTCAGGATTTAAGAGAATATTAATAATATCTTGAAAAGGGAGAATGAAGGGTACCTGTTGTCAGGTTACCTTGACATCTGATTTCCCTTGAAAGTAACACATCTTGAAATTTTCTTCTGAATTGAAGACCTGTAACAGTAAATAGACTGTTTCTCTCAGGCAATCACAGGTTGTTTACCTTTCAGTGTGATATGGCAAACACGCTGAAAATAAGGGAAATTATTTTGTTAAAAGCAAGAAGCTGTAATGAGCTGCTCCTGAAATGGGACTATAATGGCCACAATATTTTGGAAATGTTAAATACAGCAGAAACACATCCCAGGGATTCAAAAGTAAATTTTTTCTCTGTGCGTCATACTTGAACTGACGTCTCTGCAAGTTATTAGGAAGCACTGCACAGGTGAAGGTGTCAGTTATAAGATTTGAGATCTATTCTTTGTGACCATGATGGCCTGGTAGTATTTCTCCAAAAGAAAAGGGCCTGCTCCTGGTTCACTGAAGTACAAATGCACAGGCATGTTGCTAATGCAACATTCTTCTCCTTTTTGAATACCCTTCTCTTCCTCATCTTTACTATGTCTTGTGACAGTGAGCTCTAAGGTGCAATTATGTGCTGGCTGAAAAAATACTTGACTTTGTTTGCTTTAAACCCAGTAGCTCGTTCCTGTGCTATGCAAAAAAACAATGAATAATTGTTCCCCAATCACTTATTCAAACCATTCACTATATTTATTATCGGACCTGGGCCATCTCCTCCCTTCACCATTCCCTCCTTTCCACCAAGGATTCTGAGCATATTTAGTATTTCTTCATATGGAAGCTGTCCCACGCCTTTGATCATATGTGCTGGTGTTTTCAGGCTCTACATCTTGAGGCACGAACAGCCTTTTGAGCAAAAGGACATCTTCCGTGAGGGGCTTCTCTTCTCTCCCACAGCAGGTGAATAACGTCAAGTCACAACAAACTGCTAATAGGTTCCACCTTGGCTCTGACCGAGCACTGATGGGTTTTGATTTCCTCCCATCTATATGCTGGACCAAACGAACAGTGTTTCTTGTGTGTGGTTAGTGTTTAAGGCCTCATTGTGTACACGGCCTTGAAAGATATATTTTTATAGGCAAGCACCTCATAAAATATTTTTCTGAAGACATTTATCAAGAGAGACTTTGAAAAACTGTAAGGAGAAGGGAAGGAGAAGGCGGGGAAAGCACAACATGTGCTTTTCAGCTGCCACAAAGCCCTGCAGCAGCCTTCATGTGAGAGGCGACACTTTGCACATTACAACAGGGAATCAAAAGATTTATACTCAACACTCTCTATATATGACTCTCTACGGCATCATTTTGAAAGGGTGATTATTGGTTTGACATGAGGGAATATTTTACATTAAATGCTGAAAGTTCTCTATGTACATAGCAATAATCACCTGATGCTGCTTTTTCTTACTGCATGGCTTTTAATAATAAATAATTATAATAATGATAGTTAGGTTCTCCAAAATTATCCCATTTGTTTTCCAAGAACCCCCAGGGGCTGGTATTTATCACTTGATGTGAATGCTCCCTGCTCCTCTCCCTCCCCTTATACATACATAAAAAAGAAGTGCAGACATATGGGAAGTGCCTCACTTAATTTGATGGCAGCTCTATTTATTATTATCTCCCTGAGCTGTGGTAATTGTAGTTCAGTTGTTGAGCAATTGTTAAACCAGAAGCCGTAGGTCCCCTGTTAGGCTTCTCCCTGTGATGTCCCATTTTCTACCCCCAAAGGTCCAATGTGTTCAAAGCAATGCACTGACTGCAGAGAAGATGACAGGCAACACCTCTTAAATTCCTGTGTAAGTCAAGAGTTGGAGGACCCGTTGAGTTTAGACAGGACCAGTTTGTAAATATGTTCTTTATACTTGTGTTTACACGGCAGCTTGGCTAATTAGGGTCTTTCAGCACATGCAAAGTGGGAGGGAGAAGGATGGCCACAAAAGACTGGACAAGGACTTAGTGTAGTGAAAGAGAAAGGTCTGATTTTGGGAGGTATTACAGCATGGCCCTTGCAAAGTGTTGTCTTTGTTCATGTCTGTTTTCTGCAGAAAAGTTGCCTTACTCTGCTAATTTGAGGTACACACAATAGAATACTTTCTCCTCTCCCCCTCCTCTCCCCATACTATTAACCTTATGGACAAATGAGCTGATTTAGGATAAAAAAAGGACTGGGCTCAACTAGAGATATTTCGTGAATTAATGGTTTCAGTAGTCATTTTTCCTGAACTTTTGCACTTTCTGCTTTTTTTTCTTTCATCTTATTGTTCAAAAGAAGTCAGCAGTTCTGAAACACCTGAAAGATGAAGTGCAGAAGTACATGTAAGCACAGATCTAAGTTTGCCAGAAACTGACAATAGTAGACGAAAACTTGTCCAGTTTCCTGCAGCTGCTTCTGTAAAAGAGCTAGCTGGTAAAGCCAAGACTTAGAGAAGAAATGACATGTGCCCTAGCTGCAACCAGATTTTCACTGAGTGAGGTTCTGATTGTGCAAGACTCCTGCTGCAGTAGCTGCCGTGTCCTCCCCAATCCGTGCAGCCTGCAGTAAGTGTTATTTCATGACCCCAGTGAGCAGATAGCAATGAGAAGTCTTTTCACTTGCTTTCTCCCCATCCCGTACTCTGCTTATGCTAGTTCTTACAGGCTTTTGGCCTTGCCTTGACCCATTCTAACTCATTGGAGAAGACAGACCTCACCTGATATCAGCTGTCAAAGCATTTTTCTTCTCCCTGCTTTCTTCAGCAAAAATAATCTAGACTGTAAATCACTGGCTCCTCTTGTTCAAAACCCAGAGACA
Source organism: Platalea leucorodia (assembly GCF_965183815.1). NCBI lineage: Eukaryota > Metazoa > Chordata > Aves > Pelecaniformes > Threskiornithidae > Platalea > Platalea leucorodia. Next base: position 30,171,317 of record NC_138858.1, read on the forward strand.
GCTTTTCTGGTAGCTCACTGGGACAAGCATGAAGTACAAGGGAGTTATGACCTGTTACTAGGGATTTCCTCAGGTCTACAATCAATATTAGGAAAAGAAATAATGATAGCACCAAATCTGAAGTGCCATTTACTGTATACCAGATAAAATACAATTAAATACAAGCTCTTCTTTCCCACCTTCTTTTCTTTCCATATGCTTTCCTGTCCTTGGATGTTTTTTCACTATATATATTTCCTGTCTCCTTTTTCTTCTTGCATCTCTGGTTTTTTTATGCCTTTTGTTGTTTCCTCTGTACCTGTGCCTTTCTTGTACAGTTACTCTGTTCTCTTCTTTTACAATCCCTTCAGTCTTTTGTCCTCCATTTGAGAGTTCCTGCCACTAACACAACCTTCTTGTTCATTTGCTTCCTCGCAGGTATGTCTTGTGCCTCCAGGGATGAGAAATCTTCTGGTGCAGCTATCTTAGTTTTGCTCCACTAAATCAGCTGGGTGGTGTTGGCACCAATCTAGAATTTGGTTGCAGGGTGTTTCTTCTGCCTGCCAGATTTGAGGAAGGAGCTAATGAGCCAACCAGTAGGAACAACTCTAGTTCAGGCCACAGTAGTCGGGTGGTCCTCCAGGTTTTGTTAATTATCCTGTGATACCACAGGTAAAACTGACCCTGGAGGTAGAGGTCAGCAGCATTCTTTGCACAGGCCATTACGCAGTTGACTGGCCAGCTAGTGAGTGAGTTATAAGCAGTGCTAGCCACAGCAAATGCTTTTCAGGGCAAGATGCTGAACACAGCAGTCTCAGCAGATCATTTTGGATATATGCTGACATAGCTGAGTTCAGATGATCCAGGAGTCGGTGCCGTATGAGCTTTTTTACACAAGGCTGTACCCCAACAGCACATGCTTGGAAGCAAATTTGAACGAAAGCATTGAGCCTTGCTGTGTTCCCCTGCTGACTAATTTATGTAGCAGCTTGCAGGTAACAGAGAAACATGTTTCTTTTTTCCAGCTGCATCAGAGGTAACCATGCTCAGAAATGGCAATGAATCTCTTCAGCTGTATGCACGTGTCCTTCCAGACTACTGAGTTGGTTCAATATTTTGTTCCCTGAAAGAACAAAGCAGCTGGAACAGAAAACGTTCACTGATACCAAAAAACCTTGAATCTCAGACAGCTTCACTTTGTCCTCAAGATCACAATAATGAGTGTGTTCCTAAACCCATTGCCTCACTCTCGTCAAACTGACTATCCTGCACTTATGAAAATGCAGTGTTATGCAAATAAACATGAACTTTACAAACAAGTGTTCTTTTTGCCTTAAATTCTGGAAAATTCACAAAAGTTATGAAGCAGAACCTTCCATGAATGCAGGTGCCTCTGAATATAAAGTCTCATTTGCATTTCTTTTTACTAAAGTAATGCTGTTGCTTTCAATGCTGGCACCAACAGTACAGACATAGTTTTCCAAGAGGAGGATCATAATAGAAAAGACCTTGCAGCTGCCGATGTGTAGGTGACGGTACTTTGTTTCTGTTCCCATCTCATAACAAAGTTAAGGCCAGGTGAGAAGGAAGTCATCTATAGGAAAGAAGGTATTTTCCCCTCTTCAGTTGGACCACTTTCAGGTACTCTATCCTGACAACAGTCTTTGCAATGATCATGAAAATAATTGTGTGCAATGAAAAACCATCTGTTTTGTTCTGTCTGACAGAGGTGAAGCGTGTGCCCTCGGGGAGGACTTATCTGCAATAGCCCTGAGCTTTGCAGAAAGCACCCAGTGAACACAAAACTTGCAGATTTGTTGATGTAATCCTCTAGGAAGGGATGAATGCTGCTGTGACTTGCATTCCCAGCAACCATATTGATTTTAGTTGCACTGAGACATGCCCAAATAAAGAATGGACACTAGACTAAAATTATTTAAGAGAATTTTAAGAGAAGAGAAAATTTAAGAGAAGTTCAAGAGAAGAGAAAATTATTTTAAGAGAAATTTCATATTGAAAGTCATTGGAAAGCATTTCCTGAGTAGATGCAAGTGCAGCCACTCAACATCCCACACTTCTGTTCCAGAAGACACCATGAGCACTCCTTACACTTGAGTATATGTGACCAAAATTACCATGAGCAAGTGGCAAAGACTGAATTCAAGTCTTGGCTAGTAAAGAAAAGTGGGAGGGAATTCCCAATGGTTTGCTGTATTTTCTGAATTGACATGTATACTCTGATAACTGAACAGTTTCAGACCATCTTTTAAAATGAAAGTTTTTGCTTCTGCTGGAGAAAGACCTCCTGAACCTCACATGATCTGTTGCTAGGCTGGAATCTACCACACAACAGCTCCTTCATTTTGGCCAGATTTTGCTGCAGGAGGAAGGTTGCATTTGAATGTATTTTAATGCTTTTTTCTTCTGTTAAACAGAGCTCTGGCTGTAACACAGTAGTCCTGTTTACATTATATGTATTCTGGCTCATTTCTACTTACATAGTACCCTCAGTAAAGGTTTTTGTTTTGCAAATTAGAGGCTCAGATTAAAGTATTTTGTCATCCATTTTTTCCTCCCTGAAGTTTTAGCTTTTTTTCATTAAAAAGAACATTTTGGCATTTAATTATATTCCTTTTGTAAACCTTTAGAGCAGCAGCTGTGCTTACTACCAGCATGACATGATACAAAAACATATTGTTCCTTACAAAAAAGAGAGAAAGATTGAAAAAGGGTGAGAAGGAAAGAGAGAGGCCAGGACCTCTTCTTTCTGGTCAGGCACAGACCATCCTAGGACTCCTTCTGAGCCCTGTGGGGGGCTGGCAGGAAAGAATTTGTAGCCACAGGGACATGTTATCCAGAACCAAGGGTTGAACGTAATTGTAAGCAGATTTTGCCCGCCTCTTTTGGATGAATGATGGCCCACTGGCATGTGACCTGGCTTGGCAATTTCCCTACAGTGTCCAGGCTGCCATAAGGAGATACGTAATGTCTAGAGTGATAGGAAACTCTTTAGTGCAGATGGTACAGAGCTGCCTCATAAAATGACTCACTGTGAATCCTCACAGAAATCTCAGCTATAAAAATGATAATGGAAAAAGCACAAGAAAATGTAAAATGTCTTAAGAACAATTTGTTCCATCTCATGTCTTCCATTTTAGATACAAAAAAGATGTATTCTACAATGAAAACAACAACTTCTTCCCCTTTATTGTTTTTGACTGGCCAGGCAAAATCAATAGGACAAGGTACTGGAATTGTGGAGGTGGAGGGAGAAGGCAAAGTGACAGCTTGCAATGCTCTGGCCACTCCTTAGGGAAGAGAACTGACTTCTTGGGAAATGCTGTACACGAACAAGCTCTTCTCTCCCTTTTCCACTCCCCTTGTCCCTCCAATAATAGGAGGAAACACTTAATTAGTAAAATGGTACCTGGGGTATTCCCAGGAGAACCACTGAGTTTTAGTTCAGAAATAGATTCTGAACTCATGTGGGTGGAATTTTTCCTCTACCCCCTGAAGTGATTAAGAACATGTATTTTAGCAGATAGTGTGCCATAGAAATCACATTTTCAATTCTTTCCTTCTTTCCTTTGAATTCTTACACATTTTCTCTTTTTTTTCAGCATAATTTGTAGAGGTTTTTGCAGTATTTATCCCTTATTTAACGCAACATCTCTGCAGCATTCCATATTGCCTGTGACTTTTATTCAACTAACTGTGTTCAGTAGGGACAGGCAGTAACACAAGACCATGAGTAACACAAGAGTCTAAGAAGCAGAAAGCGTTGAATGTGGTTTTACCCTTTCTCCTCTTTCCACCATGGGAGATGATATCAGAACACTAAGTAAGAACATACGAACCATTTTGAAAGACAAAGCACTATCTCCTTGCAGGTTATATGTGTTATTGTGATGGTGATACAGGGCACCTTGTATTCTTACTCCATAGTTGCTATGTCAGCATTTTAATGTGGTTTAGTGGCAAATCCTCTAATTCCCCCACTTACCTCACTTAGGTTAGATTTTCAGAGCAGTTCCTGTGAGAACAAACCAGATTTTTCTGGAAGAAATCAATCCCAAAGTTCAGCTCCGTGAACTCAACAAGCTCTCTCCAGTCCCCTGTGGGGGAAGCAAGGTCAGACCAAATGTCTGGTCCTCTGGGCAGCTGCAAACCATACAAGTACTTGGGACACTTGGTTCAGGGAATCACAACAAAACCAGTCCAAAACAGAACTGCATAAAGCATGGGTGGAGAGGCTTCAACACAAATTGTCCTCTTAACAGATCTGCACACATGCTGCACTGCTTCCCTTGCTCAGCCTTACCTCACTTACCCTCTCTTGGCTGTCTCTATGCAACACCATGTAGCACCACAGAGATATAATTTAACCATCTTTTGAGGACCACTGAACAACACTCCTCTCCCCACCATCAAACTCACACTGCAAACACTGTGGATGTTAACCCCAAGGCAAAGAAGCTATCTCCTCAACGCAAAGAATCATTCTGAAGATCCTTCAACTAATCTTTCTCCATCTGTACTGTCTGTTACTTTCTAACTGTGCACACATCCTCCTAAACCAACCAGATGTTCCCAGACACTTCATTCTGGGTTTCTAATGCCAGAGCCTCTGTGAAGATCTTCCGGTAAAGCTGTCTCCAGCTGGCAATTTGGTAAGGCACTGCCCTCAGTCCATGCAGATAGACAGAAATGAAGGGGAAGAACAAATACCTGGGGCTTTTCTTGACTATTGATGGCACTGAGCTGCCTGCTTGCCATCTGATGCATACCTTGAATTTGTGACAGCTCAAGAGTCCTTTTGGCCACAGGATCCTGTTGGGATGAGACCGTAAAAATGCTGACATCTATGCAAAGAGATAATGACTGTCTTCACTCAGTGAGACTCTTACTGTGGTACACAGTGACAGGTTTCAGACTGAGCCCTGCCTGCTTGCAGAGAAGCAAACTAGGCAGGGGGCAGGTCCTTTTTGGGAGAGGGAACACAAACATAGTAATTTGTGGGGAACCAGGGTGATGTACGCAAAGGGCTTAGCTGTAACAGCAGGAATTAAAAAAAAAATTGTCTCACAAAATTACCTCTCAGTGGTAATATGTTCACTTTTTGAACCCTCTGGAGCAATACTTGTCTGACTTAGACTTCATATGAACTTTCAAAGCCGTGATCTGTGCAGGGTAGGGTGGTCCTCTTAAGACAGCAGAACAGTTGCAGAAGAGCACACAGGGACAGCAAAGAGTTTCTGTTCTGAAGATGCAGATTTTTTTGACACCACAGCACTGATTTGTATGCATGTCTAGGACTTAACATTCAACATTTTCCCCTGAAATTCAGACGAGGTTCCCCTCAGATTTCAGACTGAGACCCATTGTAGTCATAAGATCCACACTATACAAGACATCATTTATTCTTAAAAAGGAAATTAATTCTGTGCTTGTATTTGACATGCAGTGCATGTGCTACTCTGCATTTGCACCAAACTGCATAACACTTTATATGCAGGCTGTAAAAGGTTGACGCAGGGAGGTTATGGGGAGAAAAGTCAGAAACACAATCCTGAATCTTTCTCTGCCGTGCTATAAAACCAACTATTTTTTTGTCTGAATAAACAATTTCATTTTAGAACCAAGCCCCAGGAATGTGGACCTGTGATGAAAATATATAATTCAATTTGAAGCTGAATATTTGGTGATAAAAGTACTCCCAGGAATAATATTTAAAGAAGGATTACATTCTTCCATACTTTAGTTGCTTGCTTTCTTCTGGCAAAGTAAACAAAGGCACTTGTACATTTAACTCACTACATCAGAAATGATGACTGATGAGGTTTCCTAAGTATTTCTTTATACATACACATATACTCGCACAATTTAAAATGGCCATAAGGTTATTTGTAAGTTTGTTTGTTTCAGATTTGTTAAACTCCAAGATTGCTAACTTTCAGTGTGAAAAACACAGGAGGTGTGAGATCTTAATTAGATTTGTTAATTAGCTGATGGTTCTGCAGAATTATGGTCAGCATTCAAAACTCATTTATATATATGGCTTTATATGATACTAGAATACCTTGGCAATAACAAGTTTGTAATTGAATTATGCCATAGACTCTTCATACTGTGTCTTGTAAACTTTTTCATTTTTTTGAACACTCTGCATACCAATGAACACTCTGCGTTCCATCCTGCTCCTGACATTGCTTAAAACTGTGATCTTAAAAGAATTTAGTGGAATAAAAGCTCTTTTTTCTCCTTCTTTAGACAATCAACATATCCAAAAAAGAAGCTAGTATTTTTTTGCACAGAAATGGCTCATAAGCTGCATTTTGCTAGGTAGACAAAAATCACTGAACAAATTACAGTGAATTTCCTGCATTGCAATCCTACAAACCATCTAAGAAAATCAGTGTGAGTAATGGCTCAGTGCTGTGCTCTTTAATGTGCTTCATTTTACGTCCAGACTTCGTCTCATTAGACATGGATGCAAGCTGCAAAGTTTGGATTCAGGTTTTTTAATGAGCATTTTGAAAGTTCAGAAGTGTGTATAAATAAGTTGTTGGTTTTTTCCCCCAGACTGTTACATGGAAAGGCTCCTGCTGTGAGGTTTGGATCAAATCTGGAGTTTTGGTTCAGTTCTATTTTTGTTTCTGATGTACTCAAGTTCGCAGTGTTCACAGCCTGCCATAAACCCCCTCTGTTAAACATGCGCATTGTTAAAACATGCAGAAAACTTGGCTCAAATTGAGTGTCGCCTAATGGAAGCCAGCAGAACTGTGGGCTGGAACAAACCCCTAGCTGCGGTATGTGACCACAGAGAACACCTGAACTTGCTGGAAATGGCAAAATAAATGGCATTTTCATAGGAACCTTGTCTGAGAATGGCTTAAAGACTCTGTGCCCTAGCTCAGGTAAGAACAGTTCCTCTGAAATGTTTCTGGTGCTCCAGGAAGGGGCCGTCTCAGGCACCGCTCAGCTTTTGAAAGGAATGATGTTTCTAGATACATTGTTTATGAAGCAACTGTATTTTTATAGCCTAAAACAAGGCTCGCTCTTGAATTAACAGTAAAATATGGCTAGCTTTTCCAGCTGCTTTGTGTGCTCCATCCGCTGGCACTACAACTGGAGTCAGGAGGGGTTGTTTGCCACAGCTGCTCCCCAGCACAGCTGAAGAAGTGCCTTTTCTGACCTCTCGCACACAGAGCCTCAAACTCCTTGGTTCCCAACATATCATTCCACACCTTCATTCCACTACCCTCCATTTGCATATGAGGAGGTGAGGGCAAGGAGAGACAAATGAGATAGATAGCAAAAGTTTTGGGGGAAGTTTGTGGCTCAGCTGGGAGTCCTCTCCCTCATGTGCTGCTGTATTTTTTGGAAGCTGGGATGCCTTTAACAATGATGGTGTAAACTGGCATGTGCCTCATGTAGACCATGACTAGTTTATTTTGATTCCTTGGGAGAAGCTATGCTGTACACCATACCTGCCAGGACTGGCTTCCTTATTTGTGTTGTGCTGATAAGGCACTGCATGGGCTACCCTTAATGCATCACACCAAGAAGGGCTTTATGTGCCAGCTATGGGAAGCTGGCTTAGGGTGTTTGTGTTGAGAAAAGTCAGAAATAAAATCTCCACTTTTTTTCCTTGCCATTCCATAAAATCAACTATTTTTTGTCTGTATAAACAATTTCATTTTAGAACCAAGCCCCAGGAATGTGGACCTGTGATGAAAATATATAATTCAATTTGAAGCTGAACATTTGGTGATAAAAGTACTCCCAGGAATAATATTTAAAGAAGGATTACATTCTTATATACCTTAGTTGCTTTCTTCCTCTGGCATAATAAATTAAGGGTCTGTGTACATTTCACCCCAAACACCTCAGCTGATACTTGATGTAGTTCGCTTAAGATTTTTGTACATGCTTCTAAAATGGCTACCACATTATTTGCCTTTACATAAAATAAATGCAAAGCTTTAAGATTTGTAGTCTCCTCTGTCACGCAGGATCCAGAAGATTGTGGGCTTTGACAGGGTGGTAGGTCTAAACTAATTCAGGAGACAGCTGTTGACAACTGTGAAGTCTATTTCGTCTGTATAGTAACGCTTAGAAATATCTTTGATTTCCTTTGTGGAAATGAGAAAAGAATCTCACCCATGCCATAAATATTTTTAAACCACTAAGATTCATGTGAACGACAGTTGGAGATGATTATGTCTGAACTGTGCATGGTTAAGGAGACTACTGAGGGTATCAGTATCCTGTGCATTATGTAGGTCATTTGGTGGGAGGAATGGAAAGGACTCTGCATTTGTCCCCACCATAAGTCAGGGACCTTCTGGGGTGGTGGTGGACATAGAAAAGGGACCTTGATCATGTGCCTTTGTGCTCCCAATCTCAGCCTGCATTCACCAGCACACCAGTAGCAGAAAGGTGCCTCAGAGCTGTGGCAGTCCCAGCAAAGCAGAGCAGCCCAGAGCTCCTCCAGTCTCTGCAGAGGAGTTGGCCTGGAGCCCCATTGCCTCCTGTGTGGGGGGAGCCTGGGGACAAGCTTGCATCCCCACCTCTCCTGAACTGCACCCAGGGCATCTTGGCAGAGGCTGAAAAGCTGGGCAAACATACTCAGCAAAATCCCTCCATGGAGTAACCTTGCACATGATTATAAATCTATCGAGGGCTTATGGAAAAGTCATTCTGACCTGTGTCTCTTCTGCCTCCTTATTGTGATGACTGAGAAAAATAACTCTAGGAACTTGATATGCTCACTTTTAGTAAAAGGCACATTTTTACAGTACTACCAGAATGCTAAACCGGGACTCTTCTGATATTTGGAGCTTCCTGGCATGGAGTCTTTTTGCCATAAAATATACTCATCCCAAAGCTTAAGTGAACCTCTGAGATTTTGAAGTTGTAACCATAGCAAACATAACTTAAAGAGGGGAAAAAGTGTTTTGTCAGTGTTGTTTCAGTTCTAAATGGTGCAATCTCTATTTCTCTGAGATACGCTGTTCTTTTTGGCCTCAAAACAGACCTGGTAATATCAAAGAATTCCAGTGGACTATTTCAGTTATAAAAGAAAATTAAGTTTGATACATGACTACTCAAAAGGCTTTGGAAAATATCATGGCAGAATGACCTTCAAAGAAAGTGTCAGTCTCAATAAACACTCAGCACAGCTGTGATATCAACCCGCTTTCCTGGGATCCCGAGGTACTGCAAAAGCTTTCAGTAGTGGGAGGTATTTGCTTTTCAGCCCAGCTTGAATTATTTCTATATTAGGTTTTATTGGATCTATATGTGGCTAGTTTATGGCTCTTTAATGTTTATGATGTATTTATTATCATTCCTACATTTTCCCTGCAGCTCTACTGAAGAGGGACTATCTAAAGATTGCGAAGCTATTTGTTATTGTACCTTTAATTTACAGCTGCTCCATATTTTTCATTTGAAGAGTTCGGTGGTGTGACTGACATTAATTAAGGCTCACTATGTCCATCTGAATTCATACTCCCATATAAAATGCATTTTAAGTAGGGGTAAACTGAGTCTGGGCAATGAAGCAAGTTTATGACAGGGCCTGGGAAGGAACCTGCAGATGAGACATCCCTGTTGCCAACGCCAAGCTGTAAATTATGTCACTAAGCAGATCAAAAGCCTTTCTCTGTTACTCAAACAACTGCAACTTAAAATTAGAGGAGTAATAGTAAAACCCATCCCATTTCCTGGTGAGGAGCGGTGGCTGGCAGCAAAGGGAGATGGAGTTTGGTTTGGCCCCAGAAACAGATCCAAGCCCAGCCTAAGCAACAAGGCAGTGTTTGGGGTCATATGAGGGAGGAGTGTGCGCATTGTGCCCAGCAGCCCTGATATTCCCTCGGCTGCCCCGTATATCTCAGCATAGACTTGGCATCCATACTTGCTCATGTGAAGTTATCCATGCCATGAGTCCTGCCCTCGAGAGTCCCCCTGGCCGGAGTCCTTCACATGCTTGTTACTTGCCACCTTCCTTTCTGTTTGCCAACTCTGACCTCCTCTGAGAGTCCTGTTACCCTCTAATTTCAGTTCAAACCTTTTTGTTGCTGAATCAGACACCAGCAACAATTTGCTCCTTTCCTTCTGTCCTAATTCTCTATCTCCTTTTAATAGAAATAACTCATACTAAGACCACAGGATCACAGGAAAACCCAGGTAGAAAGGGATCTCAGGAGGTCATCTAATTCAACCTCTGCTTGTGGTCTTCTCAAGTCTTTTGTGTTCAATTAATAATGGTAAACTGTGACTCAGTTTGCAGGTGCTAAACTAACAGAGTACTAAAGAGCACTGAAGAAGCAAAGGTGACTTAACACCACCCTCATCTTGCTTCCACACCAAAACAGTTTGCCTAGATTCACATTTAAATGATTGATTGATTAGTTTTTCTGCCAGTGCTTGAGAAAAAGTTTGGTCTGAACCTGTCCATGCCATCTTGTGAAACTTCTGCACCAACATATTCTCAGCCTTTATGACCCTCCGTGAACTGGATCACAATCTCATAAAAGACTTGCTTTCGTCCACGGCAGCTGTGTGGACACTATGCCTGATTGTAACAGGGGGATTTGCTGGCTTTCAGTTACCCATCCGTAGAAACTGGAAAAATTGGCAGAGGTCCTGAATGCTATGCAAAGCCTAAACCTGACATGATGAAGGGAGAAGAGTTTCCTAGCACAGCTATACTGCTTCCAGGGTGGCAGCTTTCTTGGGTGACTCTGGACACTCCAGAGTGCCAGATAGAGGGACCCTTATTCCTCTTCCTTTCCTGTCCTGGATTTTTCTAGGGTGATGTTCTCCTACATTCAAGAGCTGCTTTTTTCCTGCAGTGGTTATGCTGCACAGATGAGTGATTCTCTGTTGCATCTGTAGGTCACAATGTCACATACCTGCTGCTTGGATGCTATTTTCATGACTGAGGGAGAATTTGCCTCCTTGTTGATAAACCAAACTGGAACACTTTATGATTAAAGATAATATATAAAGGACATTATGGTTTTATGCTGATTATAATATTTCTTTGTGAAACTAATAACTGTATTTGGACTATATTCTTTTTACCCCTTCTCCTCTCTTCCAGCCTCTCCCAAATCATACTAACTCACAGGTCCTAAATTAAGCTGTGTTCCAAGTTCAGACTCCTCCGGTTTGCTCGTTTTCAGCCTGTCAATAGTTTGTAGGCTAAGGCACTGTAAACAGAGCTGTTCTTGGAAATATAATGGCTTGATAAAAGCATATAGTTTCAAAACCACTCAACAAAATATTCATCAGAAGGGATCTCATGTTATTGCTCCCCACATGTAGTCAATATATCACTTTAACTACAGTGCATTTACCCTCTGTTTATCATCCCTTCTGAAGCCATGTGGAATACTCATCTTCCCTAATCCTTGTCTATAGTATTTCCAAAGTACTTTACAAGCTTGGAGTAATGGACTTTAATGCCTTGCAGCAGCTGAGCTGGTAGCATATATGATACCTTAAATGTAACAATCAAAGGAGCATGCAAGATTTTGGTATTTCCGCTGGCTTGCAGATGTGCAGTATCCAGGTCCAAAAACTGTAATGTCAAGTTTAGACTATAAGTGTTTAAAACAAAATAATGTCTCACTGCTCTGTGTCAACACGCCTATAATGTGAGAGGGTATTCTCTGATAGAGAGAGCACCAGTATTAAATATCAGTTATCTGAATCCTACAGTAATTTCTTTTTTGTATGTGTGTCCACAAATAACCTTGCTCAAGATTTATTTAACGGAGTGTATTGTTTTATTAATCCAGAGCATGTGGTATTCTCCAGGTGCTAAGCTTTGATCTCCTTGCCCTTCTATGTATTAAGTTTTCTGGTTCTCATTGACACCAATGCTCTTGATTTAAGGTAATCTTCTTATTGTTGGGGACAGGAAAAAATGCAAGTGAACTCTGTAGTGAACCTGGAATCTTTTTCCTTTGTTTCGTCTCAGTTCTGATTGAATCTCCACTAAATTCAGTTCAGTAGAATCCAGGCACTGCTTTTAGGAGTAAAAGTATATGTTTCTGCAACATTTTATGGCATGGAATGTCGTTTATGGCACATTATATTACAGTTTGAAATGCTAGCATTCACTAACTAGGAGAGCTGTGGGTTTATATTAAAACAACTGAGCGGTGTAAAAAAAAAAAAAACCAAGAAGGCATTTTTCCATGTCCCTTGGCTGGTAACAGAGGGAAAGAGTAAGAGTTTGAGTACGGGTGGAGTGGAACACATAGGGCAGGGGAAAGGAGAATGGGACAGTGAAAAAAACTGCTGGAGAAAGCCTCCTTCCAAATGGGTCAGCTGGCATGCAGGCTGCAGATGAGAGAACAGGCTGAAGATGCCACTCAGTTAACTTCTGAAGTACCACCTGATGAACAGCTGCTTCTCCTCATGGTTTCTCTTGCAGCTGGCAGGGTCTTACCATCTCTCACCTCTGCTCCAGCATTTTTCTCGCCTACCTTGACAATTTATTTCACAGGCGTATGCTGACTTCAGGCGGCTTGGTTCTGGGAATGGGAGCTGCTGGGGTGGGGGTGGTGGGATGGGCTGGCGCAGGTCAGAGTAGGTGTGGAGCCAGCTCCCCACTCCCGCTCATCCTGCAGCATGCCTGATGTGATGCCAGGGAGGTCTGCAGCACTCTGCAAACATGGGCTCATGTTCAGGGCCAGCGGGGTGGTCAGGGAGGAATACTCTGTGTTCTGAAATCAGGGGTTGTGAGGTGGGTGGGGATATCCACCAAAACATCTACATCACTTGAGCTGTCACTGGGAATGGGACATTGATTCTATGTAGAACTGCAGGACAGCAAAGCTCAAAGGGATCATCTAGTCCATCCCCATGCCCCAGCCCATCATTAGCTATGCCAGCATCTTGTTTTAGCAGAGGTGTCTAGTTTGTCCTTAGCAAGGTCCCCTGAGGGAGATAACACATTCTCCCCAGGTATGACCCCTCAGCATTTCTCTGCCATTGCCATTAAAAAGGTTCTTCTAATATTTAGCCTCACTCTTTCTTGCTGATAATTAAGTTCATTTACTTTTTTTCTTATCTTCAGTGGACACAGGGAAGAGCTTATTTCCTTCGTGTTTGCTGGCACCCACAACATAGCTGAAGACTGTTACCACTGTGTCTCCTTGGTCTTCCCTTCTCCAATCTAAACAATAAAGTACTTCGGTCTTTCCCTGAAGGTCATGTTTTTCTACCATTCTCATGACTACTTGAAGCAGGGCCAAACCTTCATTGAGCTGGAGACTTACCAGAGCAAAGTGGAATAAAATAATTAATTTATGTGTCCAGTAGATTACATTCTTGCTTAGCCATTTTGGTAGGCAATTGGATTTTTTTTTTTTTTCAGCACCTAGCTCTTTTCAACTTCTGTGCAACTTGTGCGCTGGTACAACCTTCAGACCTTTTTCTGCATTACTGAGTCTCTTCTAGGGCTGCCCCATCATCTTTTGATGCAGATGATTATTCTTCCCCCGGAGCCTTGCACCTCACCTGGTTGAACTGTATCTTATTTGTTTCAGACCTGTCCTTCATCTTATCAAGATCACTTTGAATTCTCATCTTGTCCTTTGATGAACTGTCTTGCTCAATTTTCATTGTTTATGAATTTAATGAGAATGCTATCTGCTCCGAATAGTGAAAATACTGAGTAGTGCCAGACCTGATACAGTTTTTAAGGGTGTGTTACAGCTGAGAGAACCACTGATATCTCACTCATTCAGTGAAAATGTTTCTAACGAGTCATGCATTTTTTTCACATTGAACTCTGTGTTCAGAAGGTTTGGTTAGTTTTGATTCTCTATGTAGAATTGAAAACACCAAAATCTGAGGAAAAAAAGACGGTAATATCTTCATGCTGCACTCCAAACTTTCAAATAATCATGCCCTGAACAATGCAGATCTTGTGAACTTCTTATTTTGATTTCCTGCAATATAAAAGGAATTGACCAAATACCACAGAGCAGGTGAGACATCTGTATATTTACCTGAATTTGCCTTCTGAAATATTTGATGTTTATGGATCAATAATAGAGATTGAAGAGCCTTAAAACGGCCCCTGTGTGGACCACTGAAGTGGCTGGGGGCTGTTGCATAGCATTCCTCACTCAGTATTCACTGGTCTGATACACTTGTCTAAGGAAAATCAAATCTTGCAGAAAAATTGACTAGGTGAATGTCATAACAAATAACGGAGAAGAGAGTGAAACATTACTACTAGATATTGTTTTCAAAAGAAGTGTATTAAAAGTGTGGAAGAGGCTTCCTTATTTGCTTGTTTTTTTATATACTGAAAGAAACAGGATTTTCTCCACTCAGATTATTTTTTCAACTTTTTCTATTTTTTTACTTAAAAAAGCATAATAATGTTGACACTTTTGTTTGCATTTTTGTTGAAAAGAAATTCTTCTTACTTCTTACTAAAGGTGTTTGAAAACAAAGTTTTAGGGGTGACAATGACTCAGGCAGACCTCTGACATGTGGAGAAGAGTGACTCTTCCTCTTACAGTGAAATACCTGATGTTGGCCACCTGCAGAGAGAGAACATGGGGTTAGATGGCCAGTGGGTTTGAGAGAGTTGGGCAGTTTCTTATTACCAGCCTAATATCAAGAAGAGTTCAGAGAGGTATTTATCACAGGTATTGCTCTGAAAGGGACAGTCAAGTTTAGCAGTACCTAGTTTTGATTCTGCCCAATACTTTTAATATAATACTTATTATTTTCTGGGTCTGTGCCTTTTTTGTGGGCTGTACTGTCCATATAGCGGTTTCCTTCCCCTGACACAAAACTATTAAGGGGTTGTAAACAGTCACATACATGGATGGCCCTATTGCCACAGTAGCTGGGAGTCTCACAGTCTGCAGGGTATTAATGACTGCAGCACTTGCGTGACCCAAGGATGAGGGGTGACTTTGTCCCCATGCTTCATGCAGGGACCGTGGGTAGGGGGGAGGGGGGACTTGGCTAGTCCTTGCCAGGCCATCTGCTGCTGTCACTGGTTTGAGGCAGGCACCCCTGGGGTGATTCACTGCCTTCCAAAACACGCACTGAAAGCACTTGGGGTAATTCACCCTGCGGAGGTGTCTCTTTTTCCATTGACTACTGAAGGAGCTCAGGTGTCTGGTATAAAGTGTCAAGACACGTATTGATCTGTTAGCTCAAACACAACTTACGTGCCTTTCTGAACTGATAAAAGTTTCTGTGACAGGGCTGGCAACTGCAGAGAGGTGTCTCCTGCCCCAGGTCAAACCTTGTGCCCTGATGCTTCACCAGCTATCAGCCCCATGCTGTATAAAAGTGCATCCTGAAGTCAGTGGGAGCACAAAGCTTTGAGCACTTTCCAGTGCTTGTGAAGGTCAGTTTCTTTGTGTCTCCTGTGTCTTGACACTTGTGTTCATGCAGTCAGTGTTGGCCTAAGCAGAGAGGTTTTAGCTATACTCTGAAATGTAGCTCCTGCCAGAGGGAGCTGGGAGTAAAGAATTTAATCTGAGGAATCTGGAGGCAGCTGACATAATTTATGGTCAGAGCAGACAGGAGGATACATAGCTTCAAAAATGTTGTTAGTTTGTGTAATATGCAAGGAGGACAGCGTAATGGAGTGTGTATACATGGAAATAGTACAAATATTTTGCCAGAGTCCTTAGGGAATTAGGAAAAGATTTCCGTTCTACTAGTTGAATTGTCATGAGGGATTTTCAAGGGTCAAGTTCCATATTGCAAGGAGGATATGAAACTTTTAGGCTACTTATTGCATGGACATGTGAAGCAAAAATTGTGCATGCTTGGAGGTTGTAAAAACAATTGGCCCTTTTATGTTTGAAAAGAGGCTTTGTGTCATGGGCTGTATTGCATCACTGAATCTTAATCTCTTGAAAGGCATGATTGAGAAGACGGTGCTGTGCATGCTAGAGGAGTATGGCAGGCTCATTAGAGGGTCTACAATGAACCCTCACAACAAGTGGCATAGTAGAAGCTGCACATCATGTGATTTGTGCAGATTGCAAAATATGAAACTCAGCAGCGAATATGATATACCTTTTTAAAGGGGCCCAGTAAACTGGAAAAAAAAAAAAAATTAAATTCCTGGGGAGCCTTCCCTTGTGCTATGACCACAGAGGGTTTTGAATAGAAAATGTTTTGTCTCCATGGCGTATGTTTGCAATACTTTTCCATTATTCTCTAAACTTTGAGTCACTTCAGCTTTGTTGTGAGGAAGTAGAACAGCGCATGATGTTCCCCTGCTTCAGGTGCAGGTTTGGGGAGACCCTCTGGAGACTTCGGAGCACCTAGGCAGGCTTTTAGACACTGGAAAACTTTACGAATTCATTGGGTGTGGGGTGTTGGTCCATACATTTGAAAAGGACATTGACACACATAGAAATGAGAAAAGAGAGTAAAAGCAGCGATGGGTCATTGAAGTGTTTTATAGTTCTTCTGGTATTACTGACATGCAGAAAATCACAATCCAGATTTTTCGTGCTTTCTAACAGGTCCAGCTTTCCATAAGTTGCTACCAAGATCCTTTCATTTATCAGTATTTTATCACTAAATCCTTGTGGATGTCTCAAAAGAGATTTTATTTTTAGAACTTTTTGTAGTTTGTCTTTAAGTAGACATCTCAAGTGCAGTTTTTCTGTTCTTTCTGTCTGGGTTATTGTTAGATTTTCTACCTATTACAGCTTAGTAATATAATACAGTACGTGACCTAAAGCTTACTTGCACACATAAACCAGCAAATTATTATTTTATTTTACAACTACCACAACTACATACTAAAATCAGCTGGGAAAGTGTTTTCTAGTGGTTGATATGATAGACAAAAATAAATTGCATTTTATTTTATACTTAGTAGGAAGACGCGTATAAGAAAAACAGTAGCAATCAGCAATCTATATGGTACTGTACATGATTAAAAAAATATGAACTAATAGTATCCAGATGAGAAACTGCATACAATACTTAAACATTTTCCTCTAGTTTTCTGTTCTATAGCAACAATGAAGGAAACTTTATCTTTTCTTTCATTCTTTCCATGGCAGATCCTAATATTTCCTTAAAACTGCACATGCCACAGGGCAAACCAGCAAGTAATAATGCTTTGTGAAGCAGGTGGCCTCTCTCTTGTTCTGCTCAATGGTTGCCAGTGCATTTTTCAGTTAAGAAAGGAGCTGTTTCATTGAGCAATTTTAGAGACATATAGTGAGATTCCTCAGGCTGATAAAGAGTGTTAACAGAATGAGGAGAAAAGTGTCTAAATACATATATTACTCATCTGCCCTGTCCTTCTGCTGGTGGATAGTGTACTATTAGTCGTCTTGGATTTCCTTCATTACTCACTCTGCAGCTTAAGCTACTCTGACATCTCTTTTTTTTCTGCCACAGCAAAACCTTTTCCAGTGTTTACACTTTTCTTGTCCTCACCTGTGGATTAGCTGGCCCGTATGAAAGATTCAGATAATCCAGGTACATTTTATTTGTGAAGCATTTTACTGCTTCTTCTTTCCAGACCATAGCAGAGGTTGAGATGCTTTATTGCTATCAGTAATAACCTGAATTGCTAAGCACGTTCTCAGAGTTTGTAAGAAGGGGAAATCATGTAGGGAAGAGGAAAAGTAGCAAATCTTACCTTTGGTCAGCTTGCCTTGGCATAGCATGTTTCTTTAGGTCCTGGACAGTTAATTTGCATTATGTATAATGCCTAATGCTACAGGGTCCTTTATTAGATCCCGAGGCGTTCCCCAAAGGCTGACATTGTAAAGAAAAAAGAAGATCAAACAACCAACAATTTAGAATAAGTTCATGTTAAAGTGTGGTTCTACTCAGAAAAAGGGACTGTAAAACTAGCACCTTTTAACTCAACAGACTCTACTCATATTAAGTTGTATGAACTTCTTTTATTGACAAAAATAAGCTTTTACTGTTTTTTAACACCTGGTCAGCACAGTGATGCTTGAGTGAACTGAATTGTATTCAGTCTTGGGCTTTGTCAGCAGAGTCATGTACTTGTTAACCTCTGCATAATTGTTTGGAGCAATGAAATTTCACTGGTTTTACTGCAGGGATATTTGATTCCAAGCTGTTATTGCTTTGGTAGCTGATGACCTTACTGGGTGTACAGCACACTGAGAAGCTGCTGGGTGAACCTCAGGTAAAAAGGACACAGTTTAACTGCCAAAGCCTGTAATGAACGCGTGGATTAGTGAAAAGTCAACCTGAAAATTAAGAGTGTTTGCAACAGAAATTGATGATAAGAAATTACAGTACTGGAGCCTTGACATTCAGAAAGTCACCAAAGGAGCAAAGCCGTAGTCAATGCCTAATACAAACCTGGCCTGTTCTTTGGCAAAGCACTCTCCAGACTACTTCCAGGTTTCAATGTTGTAGATTTCAACATGAGCAGTCATGTAATTTCCAACAGAGCTATTTAAAGCAGTCCTGTAGGAAATTCAGACCTTCTAAAAGCCTTTCTAATCTGAGCTAAGATGAAAACTTGTTGTTTTGAAATTTTCCTTGGAAGGAAATAAAAAAAAGGGAAATATCCAGCATCAAAGAGAATAGTTGATTTCAGAGTCTCCTGAGGTGTCCTGAAATAGTGGAACCACCCACTCTAGATGGGGAATGGACAAACTCTGTAGCATGTAACATTTGCTGCTTTTTCTTGGCTTTCTATTTGCTTAGTAAACACAGACCGCAACCTTTCCAGGCTTTCTGACCTGGCATTAGTGGCCCAAGTTCCAGGTGTTCCTATTAGAATTGGGTTGCTGGAGGCTCTCATCCTCCTGGGTTAGTGCAGAAGGTTTGGGAGCCCCAAGCCTGCTGGTTGAAGGAGGGTACGATGGTGAGAAGGTCCCAGGAGCTCTAGAATCATCACGCTCAATGCTTGTCAGATTGGGCACCATCTCCCGTATACCTCCTCCTCACTGCTCCTCCTCACTGCCATCCTGGTGGTTCTGCTAGTAGAAGGGATTTTTATTCAAGCCTTCTTCTCTTTTCTGAGGTGGGGAACGAAGGCGTCAGTTGCCTTCATGATTCTCTGTGGTGAAGCTATGATGTACTGCAAGCTAATGGTCTGGACACTGTGCAAAGGGATAAAAGACCTGAGCCATTTCATATAGGTTTTTATGAAAGAATAGGTAATGGCTTCCACCACCAAATTGGACTGAGCTGATGACTTCGTGATCTCCTTCAACAATGCTCTGGATTATCTTCTCTTCTAGAGTATCAAATATTTCTGTCCTAATTTACTTCAGTGTATCAGTAGAAATGGAAGAAATGAGGGTCAGTGCTTTCCTGGCACTGAGACCCTTGCTATGGTCTCTGACACATCTGGATTTTGTGTTTCTTCACCTTTAGTTTTGCATAAGGAAAGGAGAGCCGCATTCCTACCTTGCTATAAACTGACTGCCGTAAAGTAACCAAGTAGATGTCAGCCAGTGGCATCTGGTTTTGTCTCTAAATTGAACGCTGGCCTCTGCAGCAGGCTAAGTCCTTTCACAAGAGGCCAGAGGGGTGGGAAAACAAGAAACTCCTACAGGTTTGTCTTCTTTATTAAAATAAATGGATCACCATATGAATAGACAGTTCACAATTCATCAGGGAAAAATCAATACAGAGGAGGTTTTTCACTACATTTTACTGGACAGAAAGCCTTATATGCTTAAATACCATGAGGACATGGGAAGCCAGGTACACCTCCAAATATTTCAAATAAAAGCAGAATTTTCTAAACACTGGCAGTGATTTTCTTTGTAAATAGGTTTAACCTTGGACCTTCTGTCATCTTGTATTTTTACACAGGAAATTAATTTTCTACATCCTCTGTGTGCATAGAGAAGACAGAAAGTTGAAAAACTCCAAGGGATTTCAAAAAAAGCCTCCATATAAATTTTAAAATTAAACAGATGTTACATGATTACCATTAAATCTGAGCCATGGGTTCCTAGGTTATAAACTATACATGATGTTCTGAAGCAAGAGATGAAATAGATTTTTTTCAATTACTGAAGGTTTTCCAGATCAAAAAGATCAGGATTTAGATGAATCCATATAGGCCTTGTGTTCCAACAAGAGTTTATAAACATCCAAAATAAGTAAATGCTCTCACAATAGCCAGTAAATGGCCACGGGTAGAGATGCTCTGTGACTCTCCAGTTCTGTTGCGAATGTAGTTATGCACTGCCAATAGCCTGTCCATTGAGATGGCTGTCCTCAGTGAGCATTGGAGTGGATCCCAGGTGAGCTAAGGGTAAGCCTGTCTTCTTGCCTGGTCACTTGCTGCAATCCTTGTTCCATGTCTGTAATTCCAGAAGAAATCTCCACTTCTTGTGTTCTCTAGTTCAAAATTGCTACATTATGAAATTTT
The DNA here is from genome assembly GCF_965183815.1 of Platalea leucorodia. Lineage (NCBI taxonomy): Eukaryota > Metazoa > Chordata > Aves > Pelecaniformes > Threskiornithidae > Platalea > Platalea leucorodia. Next base: position 30,191,706 of record NC_138858.1, read on the forward strand.
GTACTGGAGGAAGGAAGTCTTTCAGAGAGGAGAGAACTGGTCCCACCTGCTAGTGCCATGGGACTGCCTTTCTGCCTTGCTCTCCTTGTCACCCACTGCCACCATCCACTGCTGCAGAGCCAACCTGAGCATACAGGATGGAGTTTCGAGGGAAGCAAGAAGCCCATCTCCTCTCCTCCTGTCCCAGCCTGCCCTCAACGGCACTCAACCACTCCCTGTCAGAGTGGTCCTTTCCCACACCCAGCTGTGGTTGCAGAGTCATCATCTAGCACTCATTGGTTTCAATCATTGTACTGTCTGCTTCTTCGCTTGGACTGGTTTGAAGTGTTTAAGAAGCTGGCATATTCAGTCACTACTATTGTGGTATCAGCTCTTGCCTGGACTCTAGGTGTTGATGAGGTTTCCTGAAACTAAGACAGAGCAATTACCTATGGTCCCCTGAACATTTTATGTGAATATCGTTATGATTTCTGTGATGGCTTTTCTTAAAGGTTGGTGTCTACCTTGGAATGTCCGTTCACATCATGCAGTATTGACCATATAAAAGCTAGACATTTAGTCTAAACTGATCACCAACACCCTTTTATGTTGTACAGAGAACAAGAGAGGATCTGTTATCACACCCTGAGATAGGCTTCTTACTCTAGTGTAGATCAGATGGCTAACAGTAGATGAGACAAAGCCAGTCTAGCCCACACATGCAACTTGTAAGTTACATATTCTTCTACTGTATGTCTAACTTTACCTCGTGTACAGCTCTGGCTGTGGGATTACCCCAGCAATTAATATTAAACATTGAGCACAAGTCTCCTATCCGTAACCCTAGGGAGTCAGTCATGAAATCATGGAAGATATGTGACGGTGAGCATCATGTTCCACAGAGACAGGAGTCATGTCAAGGAGCAGGGTGCTGGGGATAGTGCTCTTGCAGAAGATTTTGTGTTTTGGAGCCTGAGAATAAAGGGGAAGCATTACATGTGCCTTCTGTGTTGCATTTCACCTCGACTTCACTCTTGGAGACATGTTACTGATCTAGAGGCATGATGGGGAAGTATCCTAAGAGAGGTAGAAAGAGAAAGCCCAAAGACAGGAAGTAAAATCCTTACAGTGTACAACAGGGAGAAGTGGCAGACTTGACCTTGCCTGGAAAAGGAACTGGAGCTGTGACGAGAGATATTCCCCTGTAGGAGAAGACCTCCAATGAGCAAGGGAAAGAGAAGACAAAAGCCAGGTCACACCAGTTTTTCCTTGCAATTGGAAAATTAAGCTATGCAGAGATTATTAGTGAACTGCCTAAGCATCACAGAAATAACAAGAGCCTTCACCCTATCATCAAGTTTTCTATGCTATTCCTGTTCACCACAGAGGAATCCCAAAGTGTTGTCTCCACTCTCCATCATGGAGCAAAGGCTCAATGGATGTAAAAATTTATCCTTTTCATCCTGTTGGCATTAGATCATATCTCCAAGTCATGTAGTATTTTGTCACTTCAGTGCTGTAGACTATCTGTACCCCAATGAAGGGTGACTTTCCATGCCACCTTTTATCTTTCCAAATATGTCCCTGTTCAGCCTTATTTTCCTCTTGATTTCCTCCATCTGGTTTTCATTTGACCCTGAGCAGCTGTCCAAGGTGTGTATATATATCCTTTTGCTTGTTTCATCTTTGCTGCGATGCCTTTCTGCTGAATACCTGCTTAACATGATTTTTATTTGGATCCATTTCATTTTTAATTTTACTTCTGGCCTTCATGACAGAGCTCCTCTGTCAACTTCCTGTTGTTTAGGAGTTTCAAGTGTGCACAGAGCAATTCAGTCACTCTCAAAAATTAAAAAAAAAAGTAACTCCATATGGCATATAGCATTGAGTAATTAATCCCATTAATGTTATGGCTTTCCCTCCCAAATGCAGTTCAGCTAAAGAGCTTGCCTAACCCAGTGTGGAGATGTCTGGGAAAGCAGGCGGGCTATTATTTCTTTTGCATATTTCTTTTCCCTTGGAAACATCAGCTGATGCATTGTGGGATTTCTGCTTTGTGACCTGGAAAGGGAAAATACTGGGAATGTTTAAGGGGCTATGAAAATATGCCACACTGCCCAAAAGCTAAGATGGAAAAATACAAGATTCCACAGAAACCTGTAAGGCTTGCCCTCTGAATGCTCTAAAACCCATGAAGCACTTCACTTTTCGGAGGGACTGCAGAAGCACTAATGGGAGAGCCAGAGCTGGCCTACAAGCCAGGCTCACGGCTCCCATGAATTACTGCATGGACTCCGTTTGTACTCCCTAACTTCACCTCATGTGCTCCCTGACTTGTCTTCTTGATATCTACCATATCAGCACACAGGAATCAAATCTGTATTACTTGTTTTGATTGCCATATTTTTTTTTCCTGGAAAACCAATGTTTTCTAAGGATTCATTTTTGTAATTGTGGGGAAAAGGGAAGTCCATAATGTTGTTTTGAAATATCCTACATACAGTGTGCGTTTTCTGGCTTTTAACCCCAAACCTGTTAATTTACTGCTGTTTTCCCCATCCACAGAGCACTAGCTTTCAAGATAAATCCCAGCACTTGGCACATAATGCATAGTTGAGTGTGACTTGCTAGACTGACTACTGCATTGGACATGGTACAGATGGATATAGAGAGCATCTTCGGGCAAGTCCACCACAGAAAGAATCAACAGTTTAAGGATTAAATTGGTTCTACAGAGGAATATATTGCTGTAATACAATTGGATTTATTTCAAAGAACAATAAAACGTATGGATAAGAAGGAGGCAGAACAGAAGCACAAGCTTACATAGTTAGTGGGATGCAAAAATTGAAACAGCATAGACAAAGAACAAAAAAATACCAGGGAAAGGATTCTCTGTACTTAGTTAGACATCTCAAGGTATCTTTTCTGGTGGCTTTGAGCTCATACATATACTTTGATGTGTATTGTGCATACTTTTATCTGATTAGTCTTTCAAAAAGATAAATCAGATACATTCTGGACACATCTGATTTTTTTTTTTAAGAGCTTCAAGAGAATTTATCTTCATTCGACAGGATATAAGTTTAACTTTTTCCCTATTTTTATAAAAATCACCTGATACCAATTAGAATTCCTTTACTGCTGGGCTGATTTATAGTACTGTAATACAGCACTGAAAATATGAAAGCAGAGAAGCAATATTTCAAAATGCAGCATAAAATCAACAATAAAAATGTATATTTATAACCTGAAAAGTATGATTTCATCTTGGAGAATTACCAAGCTAATAGCAGTAATAAGCATGATTTTAGTTGTACCATATTGTACTTATTAAACACTTCAGGGGACTTGTGAATAAATCAAATCACAAGATCATTTCTGGATATTTGAACATATTTTTAGATATTATAAAAATGTGGAAAACTATCACAACTGGTTATCATTTGTTCATGTTTTCCAAAAAAGGTTTTAATCATAAACCTCATTGTTACATCTTTCAAGATACTGGGCTGATGCCTGCAGGCTGGAAAAGTAACTCCTTTTAATAAATGTAGATTTAGTATCTTTTGGAGATAAAATTAAAGCAGAAGAAGTATGTGCAATAATGTGAATTATACTCACTATCCCAGGAAATCTTGTTTGGTGTAGAGAGGATGTTTCAGAGGAAGGCAGAGAAATGTTTTAGTAATAAAGATGGGCCATAACTAAAACCCTGGAGCCAAGCTCGTGAGCTACAATATGGAAAGTTTGGATTTAAACTCATACTTTGTGGATTTATCATGGGCAGAACTCCAACCTTGAGGGATGAGATTTTTCTCATGGAAATGAATGAGTGATGGAACGGAGCTCTTTATTATTCATTACTACTATTATTACCTGTAGTACAGGAAAGTCCAGAGGACTCAGGTAAAACTGACACTCCATTGTGCTAGGTGCTGTACAAACAGACAGTAAAAGAAAGGTCCTGCTTTGAGAATGGTACAGGATAGACAACTAAGATGAATAGTTGGAAGGGAAGTACATACAGGAAAGCAAGAACACACCATTAAGTTGCAAAGGAGCTAATAGAAATTGAAGTTTGCAGATGACAAGAGTTTAGACATACAGTCAAACAGCATTTCGCAGTTCTCCATCCATGTCTGCAGGACAACCAATGAATGGCTGATTCCTTTAGGAACTACACACCTTGAATAATCTCGTGTTGCTTGGCTTGAAGCCAGTTTTTTGTACCAGTTTACAATTAGCAATTCACACCACCTAAGAACTTGGCCCCACGTCTTCTGCTTTGCTATTCGTGAGACAGCATGGCCCATCGGAAATTCACAGATGCAGAAGATGTAAGTCTGAAGTCCACCAGGCAGAAAGGCTTTTTGCATGTTTACCTGTTGTGGGATGGTGATCTTACTTTGTAACAGTCGTTTTGAAAGCCATGGTAATTCCTTCATATTTTTCCTCATGCCTGATCTTTGCTTAAAAACAAAATAAAGTGTTCCTTTGATTTCGTTTTCACTAGATTAAGCAATAGGATTGTAGGAAACCACTGCCTTCCACCAGCCTTCTTTCAGCTTCAAAATAGCTTGTGCTATTATTTTTCAGAGTTTATGGTGCAACAAATTCCTTCATGGTGTGAACACCATGAAATGACAACTTTCAGCCCATAATGAATTGTTCTGGCTGAGTTAAAAACCCTTGAAAATAAAGATTGTAATAGAAATACTGGTGGAAGCCTTTATGATATTAGCATGAACAAAGCTCTGCTGTAATGTTTTCTGGAAACAGAGCCATAATGATTTGTTCAGGAATCTGTTCTGATCTCATCATAAAGGGAAAAGTGTTCCTGTCAAGTTTAATCCCAGATCTCCTATAACCTGGTGCATATTTCCAACAGGCACTATCAATAGACAAGAAGCATTTAGAAAATAATTTTTGTTCTACAGTCATGAGGAATATAAAAAAGGGATCTTAATGACATTTTTCAGAAATAGCAGGACAAGTAAAGTACAATCAATTGCTGCTCTGTGAATTGCAGAGGGAAATAAACCCATTATTGTTACTGCTGCTAGGGCTTGCACTGTACTGACAGTATGCTTTGAGATGTTCTTCTTGGGTAAAAGAATTGACTGGCTTGGTGGACCCCCAATATGTTTTCACTAGAGGTGCAGATACATTTATATATGTTGCTGTGTAGGGTATATGAGCCTGCTTTCCTCAGCTACCTATCATGGACAAGTAGTCTGGGCAACACCAGGCTGAAAGCAACTAACCTGGGATGTAAGCACATCATTGCACAACAGTGTATGGTGCAGAAACACAGCAGATAGCTCTGGATCTCAAACAAGTCAACGGAGTGAAAGGGATGCACTGTAAAGTGTGAAAATAACAACTTATTTGGAATTAATTTATGTATCTATTGCTTCACAGTCTGAACTACACAGTGCAGATGTGTCCTGACAGACCAAGTTAAGACTATGAACAAAAGAGAGTCTCATGAGGACCTTCATAGGAGAATGAGTTTAAAAACAAAAGTAAATTTGTAATCCACACCTAAAAATTTGGGTGTGGGAGAGTTTTTCATTGACAAGAGAGCCTGCGAACCTTGTTGTGTCTCCCTGGCAAGCTTGGGAAAATGAAATGAGAGTCCTCAGGGTATCTAAACCCCTGTCATGCTCCATGGCAACAAAGGGACAGGCAAAGACCATAGGCTATGACTGCACGGAAAACAACATGCTGTAACCTTATGCAGGGACTGAGTTCATAAGGTAAATGTAAAGATTTATCTCACTTTCAAGACTGTCACCTTTCTTAATGCCATTACTTCTCTCCCTCTTTCTCTCTCTCTACCTATCTACCTACCTCTTTATCTCCTGTCTCCAATTTTAAAATACATTTTGATGGCAGCCATTGATGTACTACAGAGGACCTCTACTCCAAGTGAGTGAACCATTATGGTCTTTTAACCTGGGACTGGCGAGGACTGCTACTGTGCATATGCAATATAGGTAGGACGTGTCCGTTTTGTGTCTGCTGTTCCTCTGTAACCTAAAAGACACTCGTCTGTGTTCATTAACCAAGTTCAACATGTCTCTGTAGACTTCCTCTGCTGGCAGGAGCAACATGTGAAGATGATGAGGGCAAAATTGCCACCTTTTGTTTGTCTCTTGAACATTGACCTTTATGACTCATGATAAGGCAGGCTTACAAAAGGAGTGGTGTGTATTATCTTGCCATAAAAAACTTCTGAATATATATATATATATATTTATAATGGACTTGAGCAAAAACAAATGTTGAAACATGCTGGCCAATAAAAATGAGAACACTGATTTTTGGAAGAACACATAGTACAGTATTCTGATACAGTCCACAACATATCATGCAAAGAGGTTAGGCTCTTCTGGAAAGTTTTAGCTGAGCAGCTAGCTGGACCAAACCAAGATGGGTAGAAACTTAAACCACGTATTTCCACAGCCACTGCAGGATTGTACAAGGATCATCTCAATTATTTTTTTTTAAATGTAAATTGCTTTCAGTTTTATGGCAGGGATAGCATTTCATTGAACATTATTTGGCTTCTCTCATCTTTCCCTCCAAGAAATTAAATTAAAGTAAAGCCCTGGGATCCAGCCCTGAGGGAAGGCACAGTGCATTTATCCCAGAAGCCTCTTCTGTAGTGCATTTTTCTGGCCAATAAATAAGAAAGAAACCCTAAAGAGGTGCATCTGTGCTGAGGAATGTGTGCCTGCCTCAGCTCCTGATTTTGTTTAGTGTTAATCTGGAGACAAACATCTCTTTCAAGGAAGGTCCTTAGGGATGGTGAACTCCCTGTGTGCACATGTTTGTGCTTGCCTTTTTGGAAAGCGTAAGTAGCAAACATGAAGCCTGAAGCTTAGCAAATGTAAGCTACTTTTGGACAAAGAGAATTCTTCATCTGCTCCCTCAAAAAGCTCTTATTATTTTCTGACTCAAGTGGATAGGCCCTTAAAAAATTCACTAAATCTGACTGAGGTGTTCAAGCTCTCAAAAATGCCAGTTGTACCTTTTGTACCTTTATTGATGTTGATGTGGCAAAGAGAGGAGGAAGAACAAAAGAGAGAAATCAACATCCAGGTAACATGACTCACACTATGGCTATGCTCAAAGGAGAGACCAGCAGTGAACCAAGGGTACTTCTTGCTCATGTGAAATATTTTCCTCCTTTTCCTCCTACCTAGTTAAGTAAGTGACTACTGATATTCAGACCAATTACAGTGCCTCTTCACATGTGTGTAGGTTTGCCATCAAATAGTTCCCAAGTGTGTTTAGAAACAGATAAAGGAGGAGTAAGACTAGCCAGGAAAGGAGAAGGAAGAGAAGACCACAGCCACCAGCAGGAGAGAATATTGAACCTGTTAGAGGAAGAAAGCTGTAATGAGCTAATCAGTACATTGAGGTTCCTCAGAAAGACATAAAAAGAAGAAATGATGAAGTTCTGGAGTAGATCAGAGCCAAGTTTGGTGGTTGGACAGGGGTTGTGCAAGAAGAAATGCATTGGATATTAGTGTTTACTCCTCTGAAAGAGATCTAATGTTATAATAAAATGTGACGATACCTGTGGGATTTACCAAATGGGGGACTATAAATAGTGGGCACTCTAAGGGAGACAGCAAATGAGTTGGCCCTTGAAATTATGCTTCTTGCTTTTTCTTTGTCTCTCTGAATTTCCGTACTGTGTCAGAAGAATTATAAAAACCTGTGTTTTAGGCAACGATGTGAGAAGTAACTCCATTTGGAGGAGGCTTTGGGTAGGTTCTAGGACTTGGCTTTTGTCACAGTTTTATACATATCTCTAGTTTTATTTTTACTTGTCTCTTCCCCGTTGTGATCAAAACTGCTCACTCTCTGCCATCAGCATGGAAGGTTTTGTACTTTTGCAAAGGAAGGTTTTCAAAGCACAAGCCTACACTTGGCTGTCTGGTAGACAGGCACTGAAATTTGCCACCTTGATATGCCAGAAATCCCTCCTCCACTGCTTTCATTTCTGTTACAATTTTTCTGAAAGTAGTAGCCAGTTCTACACCCTTGCGTTCTCACCTAACACTGAAGTCACCTGTCAGAGACATTTTGCAAAGACTCCTCTACACAACTGAGGAATACTACTTCATTAATTCTGCAACATCAGTACTCTGATTTCTTCCCTTGGCATCACTTTTTGTTAAGATCCCTGTCCAGAAAATAATATGGCTCATTATTTTATTATACAGTATTTTAAGCTAGCACCCACCTCTCTAAACTCTAAACCCTTTCCTGCTCACTGTCCAAGTACACAACAACTTGTGCAGACACATTCCTACACTTACAGTGTGAGTTATTTAAAAAAAAGGAATTGCTTCTATAGCTGGAAAACTGAGGCACAGCTTGATCAAGTGACTTGACTGAGGTTATGCGGAAATTTCAAGAACCAGACAGGTACAACAGGATAGGAGTTTTTGGATTTCCTATGGGAAGCTGAAGTTGGCCACCCTGCTACCTGTCCAGAGCACAGCATCGTCTAGCCTGGGGAACTGATTGCGAACCTTCCAAGTCAGAGTTCAGTATTCCGCTCTCTAAGGGGTTTATTGTCAGTCATGTAGCACTGGACGTTTTTCTTAAAGCCTTGGTTGTTGGAGATACGTGATTATGCTAGACTCAGCTTTCCTATAAAGCGGTAAGTTTCTAGCTCTTGTGGGTGCTGAGAGAAGTACGAAACCCCCAAATGTGTCAGTTTAACAAAACACATGCACAAAATAGATTACTTTTTGTAAGCTGATCTCATAACTTTTGGTGCCCCAACGCATGCCTTCTGGGTGTTTAGGGGTGGCAGTACTGTGAACTGCAAGACCATCCATTCCCTGACCCGCTTCTACATCACACCTGAGAACAGATATAATTTTTGGTTTCAGGGAGGTCAAAGAAGGAAAGGAGACAGTATGTATTCTCAGATGTCTTCTTGTGTAATCTCTTTTTGGAAGTATTACCCTTACACATTTCCATGAAGGTCTTTCCTTGGAAACGACATCTGCAGCATGTTTATGCCTCCTGTTGTTTGCCCTAGCTACCACTACCTCTCTTTAGACGTTTTCTAGTACGGACGGAAACATAATGGGGATTATACTGTAAACAGCATGAAGTGTCTGCTCTGTTTATGCTAGCAGGCTCCTGTTAACCTTTAATCCTCCCAAATCTGTCTCAAAACAATGTGAAACAATCTATTTTTACATTCTTCCCCATTGTTTAACATTGGTTAATATAATAAAAAAATTTTGCACAACTTGAGAAGCAATTAGAGCCTCTTGGGTCAGGGAGTGTGTTAAGGGTGCTGCCTCCATTTGCCTGTACCTCTTCCAGCATCTAAAAAGGGTAAATCTGAGTGAGGTGAGTCACTTCTGGGGTGGAGCAGGCACATGTCTCATTTCAGTGAGAGCCACAGGTTTCCCAGATGCTGTCCGGGGTGATGTCCCTCTCCAGCCTGGGAGCACTTCAGGAGGTGAAGGGATACAAACCCTCCGAATGCCCCTCCCCTGCCGACCCTGACCCCATTAGGGGCTGACAGCTGTGAAAAACATAGGAAGCAATTAAAGCACACTGTATTAGTCACAAAGGCCGATAGGCCCTTCTCTCTGAAAGGCGCAGGTCTGCAAAAGAGATAAAACCGGGAACCTCGAGTGCTGTAACACGCTGCTTGGAGGCTTTGTGCAAGTCTATCCTCCTGGATCCACTTGGGGTTATTTATTTACTTAAACTTCGTTTGAAAACTGGAAGCTTCAGGCTACTTACCCAATTAACCTTAGCACCTGTTTGGCTGGAAATGCTTGGGAGCAGTGTGAACAAGCTGTAGCAAGGCTTTTTTTTTCCTTTTTTTTAAGTGAAGGGAGCAGGCAAAATGTATTCCTAACACAAATGTTATTCCAGCCTGCTCTCAGGTCTGTGGTGCTGGGGTTCCTGATAATGATTTAAGTGGAAGCTCCTGCTAGCATTCACGACTGCTATAGCAGGGACAATCATGATATCTAAATCAATAGATTTTAGTGAATGGCTGTTGTTTTAACTTTTGCCTGCTTCTGTTTTATTGCCTGATGGATTTTGGCTCTCAGTTTTCCTCTTCAGAGGCCTACAATCCGCACCAAATGTTTCACATTACTCAGTGTGAAAAACCTCCTATTCTTTCAGATTTTTTACAAGTTCATACATCCGTGGAAACCTGATATTTCATATTTCATTCTGCTTTGTGAATGTCATTGTGAGGGATGCTGGTTCACATGCAACAGGCCTCTTCTGTCTTTGATCAGCTTGACCGCAACTAATTGTAAATGGAGAACAAATGAAAGAAATATTTATAAATTTCATGGGAATTCAGGCAGGGCCTAAGCCTTTCCTAATGCCTCCATTCACAGTAAATGTTTATGGAATACTTTTAGTCTACTGTGTACTTCAGTTATTTATATAGTGTTAGGTTTTAGATTGTTCTGAGTAGATCCAGTAAAAGACCTCTCCTGCGTCTTTCTTCCTTCCTTCCTTCCTTCCTTGTCTTACTTTTCTTTCCCTCCCAAATGCCCTCCTTTCTTTTGTCTTTACCTTATAATACAGGCTGCTGGCGGAGGAGAGGAACACCACAGTTGTTGGGTTCCAGAGCCTACAGCTGCAAGAAGGGTAAGAAAGGGGAAAAAAATGACCGTAAAATTTAAAACAAATTTTGAGGCACAAAGCTGAGTTGGGAAAAATCAAATGAAAATGTTAAAGATTTGTCCAAAATAAAGTCATAAATGCCCTGAGCCAAGTGAAACAGCTGCTAGGTCACGCAGGCTAAATCTGAAAAGGCAACACAACAAAAAATTTAATATTATGAAGCTAATCAGAAGTTGCCAGGATAAAAAAAACACGCATTCCTGTTTTTACTTCTCAGTCTCTCATTCTTCTTACAGAGTTGTGCTCTTACAACTTTTCCCAGCTTTAGCACAGGTCACTTTTACAACGGGAAACTTAAAGCATCCAAAACCTTTTGGGGAGTTCCCTGCGTGTCCAATCCTATAGATATTTGACTGTATCAAGGATATCATGGAATAGAAGCAATCTCCTTTGGCTGGGGACTGGGAAATGCATAGCTTGCTGAGCCTCATGTGTTATTTGTCACAGATGCCATGTGTGTTGCTGGTCCCACTTGCATGTGCTGCTGGCAGGCACGCACCATGGCTGCAGACACGGAATGGGACAGGTGCTGCGCTGGTGCGAATCGGCGCTGCTCCGCTGAGGCTAATGGAAGCTCTGGAGTGAAATGTGAGATGCGCCAAGCAGAAATGAGAGCAAAGCTACTCATTTCAGCCTCTCATGAAGGCCCATGTCTTCCACTTGTCTATCAACACCTTTTTTAACTGCTTCATTCATATGGAAAATAAGGAAGGAGCAGAAAGACCTGGGAGGACCAGGCAAGGAAGTGGATGTGCAAGTGTGAAGTTTGACACTGGTGTGAGGCAAGGAGGGCTGACTTTTGTGGGGAGTGTAGGAAGGCAAGGATGTAATTTTAAATATGACAAGAAAAAAATAAAAAAATCCTCAGGCCAACTGTGAGGCTCAGAATTCATTACCACCACCTCACTTTGCTCCTGGAGCACGTTCCTTCTCCTCTCCCAGTTTTTTTGTTTTGGTTTGGTTTTTTTTGAATTTCTCATTGGGGCCAGGAAAATGCCTCTTTTGTCTTTGGAGAGCACCTAACACTTGTGGGGAGGTGGTGAAGAGGCTTGGAGCTTGTACAACGATGAAATCTTGAACCTAAAATAATCAAAGAGGCAATGGATTTCTGAGAAAAACATTCTTTAAGGTTGTTTCTTCCCAGTACCCCCATGTTTGAGAAGGAAAATAGGGTGAGAACTTGGGAGAATATGGAACCCAGATAATGTGATACTGAATTTTCCCTGAATTTAAAGCCTTCCAACAATTTTTTTTTCCTCTTTGAGAAGGCAGTAACATCTTAAAAGCAGCTTTATGCTGTGATATGCAACCCAGTACGCTAGCTTTGTCTAATTCCTGAGTCCCTAGCAGTGAATACACATTTCTGGCAGCCAAACACCACATGAATTGTTAAAAATAAAACACTTGATAATCGGTATTAAATTAAATCACAGAGCAGAGATGGATGATGATTATGATCAGGGCTTTAAGTATTATTTACCTTCCTACAAAGAGCTTGTCTGGTCTTTCACAAACAGGGTATATAAAACACTTACTTAGCATGTAACTTGAGCTATGAAAATTGTATTACAGCTAAGTGTTCTTAAAGCCACAGGCTTTTTATCACAATTAAGAGAGCAGGGAAGAAGTTGGGGGAGGAAAATGGAAATAGCTTAGGGAGCACCCTGCCTTCAGATTGCTGACTGCAAGAATAGCATTGCAATGCAAAGGCGTACAGAAGCTCCACCACCATGGAGCTGGCAGAGCCATGTTAGGCAGTGCTCAGCAGGCATCCTGCTGGGGCACTACCTCAGAGTCACTCACTGGTCTGCTGCAACAGGCACCCCTGCTCTGCTTAGTCAGAGGTCCAGGTTATACAAATTTAACAGTTCTGTTGCTTATCGGATGGGAGATGATACACAGATCTACAGGAGGAGAAAGGAAAGGATGTCTCTTATAAGACAGACACTTTCATCTTTCTCACATTATTATCATGACTTTTCCAGAACCACTTCATTAAGTGGCTTAAGACAGTGGCTTAGAAAACCAGACATGCATTAAGTCTGTTGTTGTAGATTTTACTTGACAGTGCATTCCCCACCTGCTCTTCTAGATGTCAAGGCTGGGAAAAAAACTCTCCATACTGATGCAAAGGCAGGGAAGAAACATGGACTCAAGACTGAATTAAGTACTTGAAAGATACCCATACTCCCTAGGATGCTCATGCTTGTCTAAGTAAACTCATTTTACATGTGTTTTTAAACAGATTAGGGGTGTGTGTATGCATAATCAGCCCATATCTCGTCAGAAAGATGGTAGACCCCACTTACAGAGAGGCAACTGCTTAAGCCATCCTCACTGATTGCTTGAGATTGTCTATCCACCTCCTTCAGGGCTGCACAATTTTTCCTGAGAACACTCTTCCTATCCCAAAGTCCTTGGACTTAACAATCTTTAAAATAGTGTGTGGAAGAAAAAATAACGTTTCTAACATTTCTGCAAAGCAAAACCCAGTCAATTTCAAAGTTGTCTAATGGGGATCACACAGCAGGCAGCATCTGAAATGGGCTGATCCCCAGGTGGACACATTTTTGGTGGAGAATTTTTATTTAGAATTGATCCATACTGAGGGAGGTTTGAACTTCTGGGGCACTTGGGAAACAACTCAATTCTTTCTTCCCATGTGTGTTTTAAATATAGTTTACTTTTTTCCAACCTATTGCAAAACTGGATAGTGGTAATACAGTGCAACTATTGTAAGTTCTCAAAGGTATGTGATGACTTGATTAGGAATGAAAAGTATTTAAGAGTCGTTATTTAGCAGTGGATAAAACAGTAATCTTATTCCCCTCCCAGCTCTGAAGTTATATTCTGCATGTTCTTTATCCCTCTCCACATTTGATGCTCATTTTTCCAACAAAACCTTATCTGTCTTTTGGTGCAGTGAAAATCTTTCTTCATATTAAACTGCGCAGGGTGAACCGGACCTCATTCAGCAACACATCATCTGTAAGTGACGGAAATAGCTGTATTAAGCCAAAATCTAGCAACTGACAACTGACAGACTGGCATGAACAAGATCAGCACCCAGATTTCTTACCAGACAGGCAGCTTGCTGACTTCTCTCTACCTGCTTGACCACAAGTTTCTATAACAAACACAATAGCTTGCATGCACTTGATATTGAGCAAGTTCCATTTTCTGTTGATATTCTCATTTAATTTCCATATGTTGGCAGAAACAGATGGAACTGGATTTTCTTGCAACTACTATGAGTCTAGGATAACAACTCTTAAATCTGCCTCAGAGTGGAAAGGTACAACACAAATATGCAAACACAGGGTGACAGCATGGATACTAAAATACAGAAATATGACTTAACATACAGAATAACTAAAACTGGTTCATGATTTATTGATTAGGCTGCATCATATGAAAGGATCTCAGGAAGCTTAAAATACTTTGTACAAAATGTGAAATTAGGTAGAGGTAGAGCTGCTGTGCCCTAATATCTCCCTGCTAAGACTTTAAAATGAAAACTATTAGTTAAGTAAAGTCTGTGGGACTTCAAGGTTAAAAAAAAGTTATTTTTTTTGGAAATTGCAACATCTGCTCCCATCTCTTTGGTTCTAACCCCAGCATGTTCTTTTGAGATCACAACATTGCAAACATCCACAAAGTAGAAAATGTGTTTTGAGTGGTTTGCGTTTTTTTTTTAGATTCTTGACTATCTGGCTCAGACTTTCAAAAGAGAGCTATGTAGACCTAAGCCTAAAAGCCTTATTTATTGGAATGGGAATTTAAACAGAAAATAAAGGGGTTTGTATTGATCAGCCAAAATGTTACTAAACTGAAGCTTAAGGGACTAGAAAATCCAGCAAGGGAACCTGGGATGATTATCAGTTTTAGCTACAAAAGGGTTAGCACAGAAACTGGAAAATTATATTGTTTTGAGACTACATGAAAGCAGATAGGGAACACATATTGAGTCTTTAAGGTCCTGATCCAGCAAATTCTTTTGTACCTCCTTAAGAACGAGGAAAAATATGAATTGAATACATTAAGGGGATGAAAAGATGTGCTTTCAGGTCTAGCTCAAGCAGAAGAAGCTTGTAAGCTTGTAAGCTCAAGCAAGGAAGAATCTCCTGCCTTTCCTCTTACTGTTATCTATTACTCACCCTTACCAGCAATCTGCCCACACAGATCACCTGTGTGAGTAGGCAGCAGACATGTTTCTAGATCATGTCAGCGCTCAGTCAGCCAGCTTAACTCAAGTCACTTTCAGTGTTTCCAGAAGAGTTGCTTAAGAGCTAACCATAAGGAATAGGGGAGGACTTTGGAAAGACTAAACAGAGCCTGGATTCATACCACCTGCATTTCCCCAGAAGAAACATTAATTTTCATAACAGAAGAATTATTAGTTCCTAAAATAAGTAACAATTTGGAAGATTTATTTACTATCTGGTTTTTAAAAAAAGGACTAAATAATAAAAAACAAGATGTAAATAACAAACTACATATACAAGCCTTTTTACCCATACTCATTGAGTTTTTCCAGTTGCCATGGTCATTTCTGAAAATGGATTCTTTGTTTAAATAGAGAATGATTTGGACCTAAAATAGAATAGTTTTTTCTTTAAATAAATTGATGTAAAATGGTAGCTGAGGTTTTGCCATCCTTTATGATTTGAAGAAGTGAAAAACATAGAGGAATTTTATGTATGGTAAGTAAAATGTTGTGGTGATTTATCAAACAGAAAAGAGGGAGAAAGAAGGCAGCAGGGATTTGGCAGAAACATTTGCAGCTACATTTCTGTAATGATAGACCAAAGCTGCAATGTTCAGAAACAGAATTAAGACAGAAAGTATTTAGATGGGATTTTGTTTCAGTCTGCTATAGCAGTGATGGCCAGGAACATAATTTGGGTCTGGATGGCTGTATACAGGATCCTAAACTTCTGCTAGGTTTGAGGCTATTCTTATCCAGGATCTTGGCTATAAGCACTTCACTAACTATAACAGTTGTATATTTCTTTGCTGTAATTTCCCCCACAGCATGGTAAAGAGTTTGGTTTGAATTTGAACAATTTTTTCTGCAAAGAAAACTGAAACTTTTTAAAAGAAGCAGTCAAAAACTGGGAACCACCAGATTTCACCAGCTGTTCACTCTTGGCATATATATATTGGATCTGCTCTTTCTGAGACTCCAGGTGGGTTGGATTATTTGTTTGCTGCCAGGTAACTGTATTTTTTTCCTCCCAGTCTCTCTCTCATCACAACCCTGTTTTTATCCATTTTTTTTTTAAAATTTATAAACTGTTTTGGTTGCTCAGTAGCTGACAGATGTACTCTTGACTATATGATATGTGGTTCTTGAAAGAATATGAGCCAATGTACAGACCCTACCAATCAGAGGCACAGATATGTAATGAAATTTATAGTTGCATTAAACAAGCTTTTAGATTAATACTAAGAGACACATAGTACTGTAATCAAGGACTTTCCTAATACTTTTCAGGCGAAGAAAATAACTCAGCCTTATTCCTGTAAATAAAGAAAACATCAATAACCTTGACAAAGTCAAAGTTTCTTATCTCCAACCTTGTCTAGCATTAAAATTCCTAATCACCCATAATATTATTGTATCCCCTTTTAGAATTTTGCAGTGTTTCAGTTTTGTAAGAACATAACATGCCCTGTACATTAGTGGAAAGTCTGCCTAGAGAGAAGCAGCTTGTGCTCTTTGTGAAGCTCTGTCATGCAAATGCCTTCACATGAACAGAGTGCACTACATGCACTAGGGCATTCTTGAACGAAGATCAGGGGAGCAAGAAATTTTGCTTAAAAGGAAGAGTAAACATTATGAATACCTTGTCTTGGATTCCACAGTTGTTAGAATGTAAAACTCCATTTAGGCACTTCATGGTTTCACTCAATCAGATCTGTCTGCTTCTAAACAGGATATTTTCTAACTTTGACAAATTTCTTGCAGTGTGAGATCTCTGTTTTGGAAAGCATTCCTATTCAAGGAATATTCCTATTCAATAATATTGCAGTTTGTGCTTTCACATTTATGTTTCTGCTTAAATTCTGTTCAAGCCAATGGGATTGGGGTACATATTTAAAGTTAAGAAGCCTTTTTCTTTTTTTTTTTTAAAGTGGTTCTGAGAAAGAAAATCCTGCCTCTCCAGGAACAACATTACATTACATCGGAGAGTTGCATGTCAGTCTGAAAAAAGATGGATCAGGATTTTATGAATCCATGGCTAGTGCTAGGATCCTTAAATTGATACTATTTCTAAGTAATTTTGCTCTCAGAAATGCTGCAAACCTGAATGGTTTGATTTTTTAACTTCTCAACTTTAAAGCTAATGTTATAAAACCTTACATTTAATGAAATGCTGTTGCCTTTTCCAATAATTATTGCCTTTTGAATTCTTAAATCAAAGTTGTATAAAAGATAATAATATGATTGTAAATAATTGAAGATTGACTCATCATGCTCCTGTACACTTTCACGTTTTCACATAGCAAAAGAACAAAGAAAGAAGGATAAAAATAATGAAACATAAGAGCTAAAAACAATTTCAAGGGAGTGGAGACTATCAGTTTTCATTTAAAATTCTTGGTGATGTTTCAGTTCTACAATATGCAAGGGAAGTTGTATTTAAATGCACATAGTCTATCTTGAAAGTCTGTTTTCAATGTCTCCTTGTATTCATCCACGTTTGCACCAAATTCAGTAATTGCATGCTCAACAACACACCTCTGTATTCATGAGCCAGGGGATCACTTGCTCTTGTGGATGCAGGCAGAGGAGTGAACAAAAATGAGTTTCTAAAACTGGAAATGAGATCTAGAGAGGCTGCTAAGTGTTTTATCTCACTATTTAAGAAACCACACAAACAAGGTTACTTTTGGAGACAGAAATAGCTTAAAGCTCTCAGCTGATTTCTGTAAGGAGGCAAATCTATCTAAAAGCCATCAGAGTTTTACCAACCTCATTGATAATATATTTTGGTAGCCCATCTGATGAAAGACAGCTCATAAGTTGGTGACTAAGTGAAAGACAGTAAACACGGGAAAGGGTGCCTGTTATTGCAATAGTCTGCTGTAAAGTCAGGTAGTAGAATATTTAGGAAAAACTTCTTCACTGGAAGGGTAGTCAGGCACTGGAACAGGCTGCCCAGGGAAGTGGTTAAGTCTCCATCCCTGGAGGTATTTAGAAGAGGTGTAGATGTGGTGCTTAGGGACATGGTTTAGTGGTGGACTTGGCAGTGCTACGTTAATGGCTGGACTCGATGATCTTAAAGGTCTTTTCCAACCTAAACATTCTATGATTCTATGATTCTGTTACAGCACAGTTTATGCAACTAAGCATAAATATGTTCCTGAGGTATACAAAACATTTTATGCGTTGTTTTTCTTGAAAATTACAGTGACTTCATTGCTTTTGCATCAAGACATAAGTCGCTGATATTTTTTTCCTCACAGCCCATGGCCTTCATTCAGCAGTCTATCCTTGTTTTCTTTTTAGCGATCGTTAGAATGAGAGAGGGTACAGAGAGGAATTTCCAGTCTTCCAAATTCTCTCTCTTGATTTTTGGACTCTGAAGACCTGAAATCCTGGCTGCCTGGGTCTCCCAATTAGATCAGTTGGTCTCATAGAGGACATTACCCCCTGGCACATCTTGCCCTGCAAAAACAGCTACAGCAATGCTCCTGCTAGAGTGATAACACATGTCATGCGGCGCTGGCCCGAGTCCCCCTTCAGAAGGCTTCCTCCCTCTTACTGACACCCTTATTTATCCTCTGTACTTCCTGCTTTTGTTGTTTGATCCCTAAGAAGAAAAACAGCCACCCTGCCAGTTACTGACCAAAGATCCCTAGCACGTGTGACATAGCAGGGCCAAGTTCACCAGCAGCGTGCATAAAATGCAAAAGCAGACAGTACCTTCCAGCATCAGGTATGTGCTGAATTTTGTCCCCCATATGACAAGATTATAGGGGTTTTAATTACTGATGCACAGGGTGGTGCTGGTATTTAAGGTGCATCCACACAGTTGCAGTCACTTGCGGTATACAGCTGCTTGGACGTGGGGCTTTAAGCTCAGGCTCCAGCCTCTCAGCTGTCCTCGCCCCTTGTGTGATGGTTTTGACAGAGCTGTAGAAAGCCCATAGGGGCTCAGTGTTTTCCTGAACAAGACGAGGATAAAATGGTACAGCTTAAAGCCATGGCCACTAGTGCTCTCTCTAATGCAGCTCCATCTACCATAGCAATCCTCTTACTCAGGCCTTCTGTGTAATATATATTATGTATTAACACTACAGATAAAGAAGTGTGCTACATATATTCCTTTTATAGCACTTTGACTAGGATTTAAAATACTTTACTTGTGCTTCAGAAAGTGAACTTAAACTGCAAAATGATAATTAATTATCTTAAGAAGTTACTCTTGAAATAGGCAACCTTTATTCAGATTTGTGAACAGATTTAGGTGTTTACAGATGTAGGTAGCCCGGAGACAAAGCCTGGATTTTGCTTTTATTCAAAAGTGTTTGTACTGGAGGCATTAAAAAGTTCTGTTTGAAAGCAACTGTGCCGGTGCACTTGCAATGCAGGCAAATGTGAAAGTCCTTATGCAGTCAGAAGCTATAGTCATGTGTAACTACAACAAGCTAGAACCTGCTTTACTCAGAGGACAAATTTTATATATATATATGTGTGTGTATATATATAAGTATAAAATATATATATTTTTATATATATATATAAAAGTATAAAATATATATTTATTTATATATATATATATATATATATATACACACACATCTCCTGTGAGCTTTAACTTCCACCTGGAAGCACCCCACTTCCCTGGGGAGCTTGTTCCAGTGCTTGACCACCCTCTCAGTGAAGAACTTTTTTCTAATATCTGATCTGAACTTCCCCTGATGCAGCTTTAAGCCATTCCCTTATGTCCTATCACCGGACACTGGAAAGAAGAGATCAACACCACTGGAAAGAAGAGATCAACACCTCCCCCTTTTTTCTCCTTCATGAGGACGTTGTAGACAGCAATGAGGTCACCCCTCAGTCTCCTCTTTTCTAAGCTGAACAAGCAAAGTATCCTCAGCTGCTTCTCATAAGTCATGCGCTCTAGTCATTTCACCCTCTTTGTTGCTCTCCTTTGGACACTTTCCAACATTTTTGTATCCTTCTTATATTGTGGAGCCCAAAACTGCACACAGTACTTGAGGTGAGGCCGCACCAATTCTGGGACAAACACTTTCAGAGTCAGCTATAGCGAGCTTAATGCACCCCAGGATACAGCTGGCTCTTTCAGCTGCCAGGGGACATTATTGACTCATATGGAGCTTACCATCAACCAAAACCCCCAGATCCCTTTCTACAGTAGGCACTCCAGCCTCTTGTCCC
Source organism: Platalea leucorodia (assembly GCF_965183815.1). Lineage (NCBI taxonomy): Eukaryota > Metazoa > Chordata > Aves > Pelecaniformes > Threskiornithidae > Platalea > Platalea leucorodia. Next base: position 30,211,804 of record NC_138858.1, read on the forward strand.
CCAATCTATAAGTACATCCAGGATTACACTGTCCCAGGTGCAGAATCTGGCATTTGTTCATGTTAAATTTCATGTGGTTGATGATTGCCCAGTGCTCTAACCTATCAACATCTCTCTGCGGGTCTTGGTGTCATTGGCAAACTTATTTTGTGTGCACTAAATTCCTGTGTCCAGATCATTCATAAAAACATTGAAGAGAACTGGCCCTAAAATTGATCCCTGGGTAACACCACTAGTGAGTGGCCACCAGCCAGGTGTTACCTCATTTACTGTGACTCTTGAGTGCTACCCATCAGTCAATTGTTCACCCATCGTATTGTGCAGATGAATGCAGAACTGTGCTGATAATGCCTTTATTCAGAAGCAAAAGCCCCTCTCTCATTGGTTAATCAAAGAAGAGGAGAAAAGGAAATTAAAGAGGAGTTACCATTCACCTTGGATTTTGGCTAATCTCTGAAAGATTTATGGGGACTGCCATTTTCAGCAAATGAACTGCCTACTAATTCAGCTTAGGCTAATGAAGGAATTTCCTTTTCCTGTGTGAGCTGCAGCTTGCACAGGGGATATTAAGAAAATGAAAGTTTGATCACAGTGATGATAATTTTGTTCCTTAGTGCTTCCTACGACACAGCATGGAGTCAAAATATTAGCAAGTTGCCCTGACAGTGGATAAGCCTAAATTTTGTGTGCCTACTGGGCTTGTCTTCATGGATCAGAACGGCTACTACTAAATAACTGTTGGACTACATTTAGTCCAAATAACCACTTGTGTGGACAGTAAGATCCAAACCAGAGTGATTTTTCTATCCATCTGAACTTATATGGCCCAGCAGAGCAGTTTAGTTAAGGCATGCTAATTTCCGAAGCAAACATCACACAGAGGAGTTATGTGGCCACATTCAAATTTTTTATTTTCTAGGACAAATAACCTAGCAGTCCTTCACACGAGTCAGTTGTGATTAGCCTTTGTCACAGGACAAGAATAAGGCTCAACACCTTGCTTCTGGACCTGTAGTGAGGAGCTTACCTGCTCCACCATTCTGCCCTCCCTGTCTTCTCCAGAATGAGTTAATTCCAGAATCATTACTCTGCTCAGAAAGAGGGGTCATTATTCCAGAATAACAGGCAGGGTATCCACATCGGGAAACATTCCAGAAGAGCCCAATTAGGCTGGAATAGCTACAGTGAAATAAATATTCCACAGTAGGTTTAGTTGGATTCTCTCACAGGCAAAGCTACAGAAATACATTTCTTATTTAAAAGAACTTAACATAGTATTTAATGATGACATGCTTTTGCAAGCAAGTGTTGTCCTGTTACTGAATGGGCTGAATATTTTTGGTGGACTTGTTTTATATTACAATGACAAAGCATAAAAGAAGTAAATCTGTATTCTACGTGCTCATACTTACCTTCCATTTCTGCCCATGACATATACTGTAGTCTTACAAATTCTGGATTAAGCTTTCATCAGGTATTGCCAATGATCTGAACCATGAGATGTCATAGATTATGGTTTCAGAAAACTGAATCGAGTAAATACGTTCTGGGACCTCCTGCTGTTCCTAGCTAGGCTATTCTTTATCCTGCTGCATTGACAAATGCCAAGTAAATAAATCCCCCTCTTTCACACAAGAATAATAATGGAATCATTTATAATAGCCTTATATGTTAGCATTAGACAGGAACAAGGAAGACGGTTGTCTGCAGAATGACTTGACCTGGAAGCATTATCCTTCAGTCAAACAGGCTAACCAGAAGACCCTGAGCATTTACTTAAACTGGCAGAGAAAAAGTTATGTTTAATCCATGTTGCACTTTTCACATTGATTTGACCGACTGGACATGCCTCCTAAATGCTTTCTAGCACTGTAGCCCATGACATACCACACTTAACAAGGCTCTAACAGCATTTCCACTGTAACAGAACTAAAACACATGGCTTGTAACAGAACTTTGACACTTACAGCACTCGTGAGCTTGGACATGGTGCAATGGGTAAGCAACATGTGGTAACCACTCATCATGAGCAAATGAGCAGAAAAGCCCTATCTTGACATGGCTTATTATGTCTAGAAGCTGTAAATGCAATTGTTAGGCAAAATTCAATCCATTATTATTATGTACATTTTTTAACATAAGGTTATACCATGCACTTCTCCCACTTTTTCTCTCAGGGTTCCTCAGAGCAAGATCAGATGATTTGGTAGTGTATTATCATCCAACAGTAGTTCTATAGATGGTAGCAGAATAACAAAAGGTAGCATAGAAAATGTATAATCCAGCAGGTATTCAAGTGGATGCAGGGTTATAACTCTGTTACAACAAAACTTGATTACTATGAAATAGTAGCACACCTTTTTGGCCAGGATTAATTATTTAGTAGTCAGTTATCCTAATTTTAGCTGTTTCTCGCTGACTGTTTCTTCTCATTTATAGCACTTTTAGCACTGTAGCATGCATGTGAGTTTTATTCACAGAATGGTTAACTGAGCTGGGACCTGGTCCTTCTCCAGCTAACATCACTGGAAAGAAGGAAACCCCAAAACCTGTCCTAACCCTGGGAACACCGGGAACATGAGAGTCCAAGTACCTGCTTCCCACTACCTGTAAAAATTCCCTGGTGGGAATGAACATTCCTATCCAAAAGGCTAACATGTAGAGGTATTTAGCGCTCATAAAATCACCCACTTTCATACCCACTTTAATAAGTGGCTGTGATTTACATATGAAATGTATGTGTAATAAATTTCCACATAAATTTTTTCCAGCAGCATGAAAACTTTTTAGTTCCACACTGTGTGCTCCTATTCTGATCCTCCACCTGGCTGTGGTCCTTTTTATGTGGGAACATTAAACTAATTTTACTTGGAATGTACGATGGTTTCTCAAGATGATGCACCTGATACTAAAAAGCAGTTCACAAGACTTCTTAGGAAGACAGATTGTTCCCCAGAGGCTCCTTCTGCTTTGTATTACAGCTCATAGTCTTGCTTTTAGCCCCAGCTCATCTTTGACAGCCTTCTGCTTCACATTTGGCATCCTTGTGACATCTACAAAATGACTTGGGGGTCAAGAAGTCAACTGGCTTCCTCATATGCTTCTGCCATTACTAGTGGCTGTGCTCAGACCATAAGGGAGGGGAGCTGAGGGGTGTGGGTCTGTGTGTGTGTGTCTGTGAGAGAGAGGAGGAGAGAGAGGGAGACGTGATGATGGCACAGGGAAAGACTGTTTTAAACTTTTGTTTCTGCCCAGGTTTGTGATCATTTCCACCCAGACACAGCCCTCTTTTGTTTGAGCACCGCTTAGCATTGCTGCAGGTTGCTTGTTAGCCCATTCAATGCTTGTAACTTGATGATGTTCCCCACACTGGAAACATGTTGTTTCTTGGCACCAGTAGATTGAAGCCTCATTCAGATACATAATATTATTGTGCAGCAGTGCAAGGCGAGCTCCTGGGGTGCAGCTACAGATGAAGTGCATTAAGGTATTTCGTTTGCTAGCCACCGAGTGCCTTTCTGTACAGAAGCTTGAAATGGGATGTCTGAAATGTGAGCCTGGAGGAAGCTTGGCATGAAACATTTTACTTAATGAAAGGGATTTAAAGAAATATGAAAGTATTATGTTTGCTATTAAAATATAGGTAGAATACTGCTTTGCAGTGTTCTGCATGTAAGCTGTAACTCCAACTGGGTCCTGAACATTTAGGAACCAAACTGAATCTAAATCTCCAGCTTATGCTGTGCTGAGTATCTCAGATTAATGTAAATCCATGTTATCCTGCTTGCCGTAGCCTGGATGATTTGGGTTATGAATGCAGTCATACAAACAGGGTTTGCAAGAGATTTAAAGCAAGCTGATGAATAGAGCAATCAGAAAGCCGTGATACCAGATACAATCTGATTAGAAATTTATACACTGCTGACATACAGAAAACAGCATGTACTGAATGGCATAGCAGAGCCAACAAGTGCTGAGGTTCATTTGGATGCAGCAAATCAAACATCATGTAAAGCTAAAAGTCATACAAGTTAGTGTGGCCTCCTGACAAATTCACACCATAAATGTTTGCCCTAACATTTCATATTATTTTTTCCTCTGTTTGTAGAAGTCCTGTTGCTCAGCCTGTGTACTCAAAGGGTGACTGCTGTGGGTGTAACGTAACACAGGCGTTCTACCGTAATTTAGTATGAATTAATGTGCTGTTGCAGAGCATGAAATTAAAGCAAAGCGTTTTCTTATCTCATGTGACAGAAATAAATGCTGTGAACAAACGTGTTTATTGAACAATTTATTTTGGGGGATTTCTTTGTTTTTTCCTTCAAGCAGGCTTGAATTGAATCCCATGCATACTGAAAATTCAACAAAACTTGTATTATCCCTCAGTGTCTCTGTTACACCAGTACCAGATCTTTAATCAAAACAGAGGTTAAATTGTACCGCATGTAGTAAAGATCAGTATAGAGACACGGTTCTTGCATCCAAGAACTTTTAAACTTCTGCAGGCTCTATTATTAAGCAATTGGGAGGTTCTTTCATGGCTGTGAAGATTTACAAACAAAATGTTTATACAAGCCCTGCCTGCGTTTCAGATCCAAATTCAATACAAGCATGCAAATAAAAAAATGGCAGTCATCTGAAAAAGGAGAGGGTAATTGGGAAGTCAGCATAGATTTACCAAGGGGAGAATCATGCCTAATCAATCAGATTCCCTTCTAGGATAAATTGGATGGATTTGTGGACAAAAAACCAGCAATGGATGTCATTTAACTTGCTTACTTTAATAAAGCTTACAACACTGTCTTCCACAATATTCTTGTGTCCAAATTGAGATATTAGAACCTGAATGGGAGGACAACTAGATGGGTAAAAACTGACTGGATAGCTGGGCTCTGAGGGTTGTGGTTAATGGGTTGTGGTCTACCTGGAGTCGGGTAGCAAGTGAGGTACCACAGGGTCTATCCTGGGATGAGTCTTGTTCAACATTGCTACCAGTGATGCTAAGGAGAGGATGAAGGGCATGCATGTCAAGTTTGCAGAGGATACCAAACTGTGTGTGTGTGGGGGGAAGGCATCTGGGAGGAAAGGCCTGATAAGACCCCATGAAATCGAGCACAGGCAGAGGCAAACCCTACCCTTGGAAGGCAGAGCCCTGCAGGGATGCAGGCTGGGTCTGGCAGGGCCCGAGAGCACATCTCGGGGATGGCCTTGGGCGCTGGCAGACATTGCGCTGAGCCGGGGCCAGCTGTGCCCCTGGGCAGCAAGGAGGGCCAGCAGCACTTGGGGTGGTGTGAACAGAACATGGCTCCAAGAGCCAGGGAAGGGCAGGGACTGTCCCTTCTGTTCAGCACATGTCAGACCTCACCTGAGTACTGCATTTGGTTTTGAGCCTCCATCAGAGGAAGGATGCCAATAAACATGGCCAAGCCCACCAAACCACCAACAGGACAGTCCTAGGCTGGAGCCCTTGCCCTTGAGGAGAGGCTGCAGAAGCAGGGCTGGTTCAGCTGGGAGGAGGATTAGCTTCAGGGGTACCCAAGAGCATGCCTGGCACTGATGAGAGTAGATGGAGAAGATGCAGCTGGGCTCTTCACAGCAGTGTATGGTGGGAGGGCAAGAGGCAGTAGCACAAGCTGAAACACAAGAGGCTCAGGCTGGAGATAGGGAGAAGCCTGTTCCCCATGAGGACAGCCCAGTGGTGGAGCCAGAGCCCAGGGAGGTCTCCAGCCTTGGAGATTTCAAGCCCCAACTGGGTGAAGCCCTGAGCAGCCTGGGCTGAGCCCAGAACTGGCTCTGCTCTGGCTGGCTATCAGACCTACCAGCCTGTTCAAACACATCACGTTGAAAAGATTCCTTTCCCTTAAGTCCAATAAGTCATCCTTAAGGAGTAGTAGGAGGAGTCAGCCACCTTGACTGTAGCAAGGAGTGGTTGGTTACTGCTTTGCTGCAGCCATTGGAAATGTCAAAGCCCTTATGATTTCTTAAGAGGTCACTTGATGTTTTCTGGGTCATTTCCTGTAGTCCACACTGAGGGATGCTTTCAGCAGCTATTTGAACTTGTATGGCCCAATGCCTTGTCTCATAAAATGACCTGGCATCAAGGGAGAGTTAAAGGCCTGGTGTAACATTTCTCCCATCACACGGGCTTGTACTACTGTTCTTCATGAAGGCAACAGAGGTGTAAGAACTGAGGAACGTGAAAAAAGGACAGGGATAGAGATCTGGTACCTTCCTCTGCCTACTACAGCAATGGTGAACCGTAGATACCAACAATTAGTTTACTATCAATGTAGAGTTTGGATGCCTTCAAGGACAAATGGTATTCAGTGCTGCTTTAAGTATGTTTGGAACTGGACAACAGGAAGACCATGAATGGCCTGTGTTATGAGTTACTCTTCCTAGTAGAATACTAATCTGTGTGTTAATGTTTATGCCACAACAGTATAGATTCACTTGTTGGCTGACTTCATGACATTGCTTACAACCACAAGAAAATATTTGAATTAAGCTTGAGGCCATCAGGATAGTAAAGTATGACATGGGCCAAGAGAACTTACTTGCCCAAGACTGTTACCAGTGAGCTAGGAAAGGATGGATACACCAAAGTAGGTATTTCCAGGGAGTGACAGTCCAGTTAGAATACAAAACCTATAAAGGGAAATCATATCTCCAGGTGTGGTTAACAACTAGGGGTGCTTAGGCCCAGAGTCTAGATTTTGTCCAAAATTAGTCCAAATCTGGTACAGATGTATTTCAAGAGACATACGATGCTTTGCTACTTTACAGTGTTAAAAACATAGTAAGAATATTATTCTGGGACATAAAGAGAAACAAGTATAAATAAAATTAAAATATACGAAAAATTATTGTGGAGAGAATGAATGATAACTGCATATTTCATAGAAAAATGCAAGGAAATGTCTCAGTTGGGGTTTGACCTTGTGGTTTAGAGGCATACATTTCTTTTATTTTTTTTTAATTTAAGGTAGTAAGGGTTTTGGGGTTTTCTTGGTTTTTTGTTTGTTTGTTTGTTTTTGGTTTTGGTTTTGGTTTTTGTTTGGTTTTGTTTGTGGGTGGGTTTTTTTTTGTTGTTGTTGTTGTTGTTGTTTTTTTCCTGGTAAGGAGACCTAGACTTTTATTGGAACAGATGCTGTTTAAAGTCTCTTGCAGCTCTCACTGAAGTAAGCAGAAATTGTTCCACTATGTTAGATCAGATCAAGAAAGGGCAGGAAAATTGCTCCATTGAGGTGTAATGGAAGTTTCCCGATCCTCAGAAGAAGAAACAGAGACTCAAGTACATTCTATATAAATAGTAAAAAGTAACACTTTTTTTTTTTTTTAAATGGCAATACAATGATATTAATAGAAATTTGAGTGGATAATACTGACAATCGCTAAAATGCAATGGGTGTATTCTTTCATTAGGGAGGGGGATTTACTGATCATTGCCATTAAACCCATAACTAGATGTTTAATAGGATAAGGCAGACTTCAAAAATGAAAGGGCAGTTCTTGTTGGCAAGTTACTTGCACAACTGGCGAGAATTCTGTTTCTTGTAATGAATTTGTTCGTTGCCACCTGATGACAGATCTGACCACCATGTATAGACAATTTCAAAAGGAAAGCAGCAAGCCACGACACTTCTGTAGTATCACAACTTCCATGTGGATTGGGGAGGGAAAACAAAAAAACAGCTGAATGTTGGAGCTCAGTGCAGACATCCGAGTGTTGTAGAAATCAGAATTACTTTGTAAGAAAAAGTACTCATTGCAAAAGCTGAATTTGTGCAGTTATGACTGAAATGGCTGTGGGAAACATTTCACATAAAATCCATGCTGTTTGAGAATACAAACTCTACAAAAACATTTTACACGTCCAACCAAATGGGGTATTAGCAGGTAGGTTCTGTGTAATGTAAATTGTATGTCAACAGGCAGATGTCTGAGGTAATGAAAACACTCTGGATACACGTGTGTTGTAGTTATAATAAATAAGAGTGATAAAGTTTTGTTATTACATGCCAAACCCCTATTCTAGTGTAAGTTTCCAACAAAAAGTGCATGGAAATAATCAAACCATAAGAACATTTAATTTTTACAATAGCTTCAGTTCAATAAAACAGTTTACAAGTGCTCTCCACAAGAACAGATATTTACTACATATTGGTGCTGAATAAATATTTAATACAGATCTCCTTACACATTCATGAAAATGGCTTCCATCCTTTCTTATTCCTTTTGTCATTATTTAATTAATACATGTTGCCTTGCAGTCTTTACAGGAAAACCACTTTGTTACTTTTTTAAAATTGTGTATCATGAGAGCAGATGGCTGGGACTGAGATTTAGATTTGTGTTCCAGTAAGGTTTCCATTAGTTTTTATTAGAATTACAGCCACATGCAGTTGTGATGGGAAAAACCGGAATCCTGTTGTCCAGCCCTGGCCATGCATCAGCACAAAGTGCAATCCTTACCTCAGCACCAAAAAAGAGGTGACAGAGGGCTGCCCAAGCCTTTGGTTCCTCCAAGAGATTGAGCACATGGGCTGTGGGGGGAAAAGGGGTCATCCTAAACCCTGTATTATACAATTTTTGCCTTTTACCTCTTTACCTAGTTGTAGAGGTTGAAGAATGACCTCGGGGTCTCTCATCCTCTTGGGGAACAGCCATGTTCTGGGCTCATCCCCCCAGTCACAAGGCAGCTGACTCTGATTTCAATTCTGAGAGAGCGCATAGCAACCACTCTTCACTGGAGATTCACCCCAGGAGTGACATCATCCCCTTGGTCTGTAAGTATCACACAGTCATTGTAACTTCATCAGAATAAGATCATAAAGCTGTTTCTTTCCACTTGGGGTGATAGATTGCTTCCAAGATTTGGAATCATTAAAAAGAAATTATGATCAATGTCTTCATGTCAAAGCATTTATAATGACAGCACTTTTGACACACTTCAAATCTTAAGCTCAGCTGAACATTAATCTCTATTGCAGTAATTTCTGTGAGCAGGTATCGCAGTCACAACATATATTCACTATGCAATGGATAGGATCTAAAAGGGAGGTAAAGCATGGGGTAGAATAATAGTTCTGGGAGGGAACTACAGGTGTCACAAGCAGCCCTCATCACAAAAACAGCCCATGAGGGTTGTATTCTTGCAAAGGATGCTGAGACTCTGTAATGCTGCTAAAGTCTCTTCTGTATTTTGTAGAAAAGGGGACAGAGGCATGTCACAGCAAAAACAGATGGTAGGCTTCCTTTCAAAAACTGTTCCAGAAATGCCTCTCCCCCATTCATGTGCAGCATTGCCATCTCATCCATTGCCTCTCCTGGAAAGGCTGAAGAAGAGATTGCAGCCAGTCCTCTCTTCTAAGGGTCAGTCGGTAAATAATGAAGTCAGATTTTGGCTTGCCAACTAACTGAATCACCCCAAGGGGAAAGGTTTAGTTACATTTTAAAAAGAAAGTAAATATTTCTTTGGTGAGGCAGGTTTGGATCTCCTGACTCTTTAAAATTCCTTCCTCCCTGGACTGCCACATTTGTAACTCACTGTATCCCCTTCCATTCTTAATCTAAGCATAATAACCCGTCTTTCAGCCACAAATAATAATCCAAAAAACACACCAGGCTCCCCTCACCCTTCAGCCTGGGATGGTAAGCAGTAAGCTAGTACAACAAATAGTGACTTTCTCCTCTCCTACCCCTCCCATGCAGGTAAATTCTGACTGTAATTATAAACATCACATAATTCAAACCTTATAGCTGTCAGCTAAACCCCCAAATTAATAATCCCTCTGAAGTGTGTTCACACTCCAAATCTTATGCACAACCCAGTCTTCTTACTGGACTTAAAGTAAGACTTTAACCTACTCCCTGGGATATCTTTCAATTGCCATCATTGGGGGCTATAATTTCACAAGGCTGCCTCAAAATTTCAGCACAGTAACCCAAAACTCTTAACCTCAGTTCAGCCTTGAACCTGATCTCCAACGTAAACCTAATCCAGAGCAGCAATTCGGCATAGCCTCTTTGACCTACCACTGATTACAGGCATTTCTGACAGGAGTCTCTCTGCTCTCTCTCCTCCTCTTTAACACATCCACAGGCACACTCTTCCTCGCTCTTTCACCCTTTGCCAGTAACAAAAAAAGTTAAAGGCAGTTGGGGAAGGGATTCAACTCTGTCAAAGTTCTCCTGAACCATGATTAAAGAAGGAGATTTTATTCTTTCTCTGGAAAGAGAACATGTTAGAGGGAAAAACATGTTGCAAGGAAATAATATGTTATAGGGAAAAAAAAGTTGGACTTCATTGGTTTTCTTCCATTTTTTTTGGAGTACTTTAAACTGCTGGTTTTGGAGTGTCTTTAAACTGCGTTTTTCCTGAATGCCTGTAAAATGTCCCTTAGCTTATATACACCCCTGACTTTATCCTTCTGTGCGTTAATAAGATTGGGATAGTACCCTGAAAAAAATCAATAAATGTGATATTTTTCTTTTACAGAATTCCCAGAGGTTGCTAATGGGAGCTTGATGTATCAGGCAGCTTCTGAACTTGACAGTAAATTATTTGTCCATTTAGATCTGGATCCTGAGAGGTACTTTGTACTTCAGTCCTGCCGAAGTTTAAATAAAGCACATGTAATAGTTTTGGAATCACATCCCAAAATGTGAGGTAAAATTTATAGAAGGGGATGAAGGTAGAAAGTACTTATTCTCCCCATCTACCCTGTACTATTGTTGAAAAATATCTGAAACTAATCAGGTGCTTTCTTAATTTAAAGTCTTAATATCTAGTTTCTGGAAAAAATCTTAATTTAAAAAATCTATGGCTTTTAAGAAAAAAGATGCACATATGTACACGTAGCCTGGTTTACTGCTTGAAGAATTGCAATGACAATGCAAAGAAGGAAAACACATTGAAAATACAGTAAGATCATGCACTGGAAAGAAAAAATTGCAAGCCTGAAGGTATTAGATGTTTACGTAAGACTGATACAGTAGGTATAGCAATACCCCTTGCACATCAGCATGCAGCATTGCCTTGGTAGTTGGTGTTAGCTTAAATAACTTGCCTGAAGGAAGATCAAAGTTGTTTCTTTACTGAATGTTTCCATCAAAAATAAACCAAACAAACCCCTTCAGTCCCTGTTACAGGTATGAGAGGTAAATCATGTATGAAAGCCCCCTGCTTTCCCCTCATCTATCCAAACCTTTTTCTGGATAAGCCATCCTGAATTCTGGATAGGGCGGCTGCATGCCTGGCAGGGCACACAGTTGTCAGCCTGCAGACCTGACTCCCCCAGATCTGATGTGAGTGGAGGCGATTCATATGATGTAGTTTTCAAAGATCAATGCTCCTGACCCCTTTTTAAAATCACACACACCTCTGTTTTAATCAAATAGAAATTAGCACTCCCACATCCTAATTTCTGTATGAATAAGCTTCCCCTCTTCAATAAGTCCTAGCTCTTTATGAAGTGCTGCATTTGGCTCCTCACTGCTGCTGTAAAGATACCTTGAGCTGAGGTTTAATTTAGTGCACAACGACTCTCACTAAAGGAAGCTGGCTCAAACACGGCATTGCTACACTACAAGAACTCATAAACACAGCACCAGTTGTACCTTGCAAGTGGAGTTTTCTACATATCCCTGTTAGGGTATTAAATGCAGGGAGCAGAATTTAGTTTTTTTTGTTACAGTAAAAATAGTTTTAAAATTAACTGTTAGAAAACAAGCTGAACTATTAGAAACTGCTTTAAAAACTATGCTAATCTTTTGGATATTGAATAGTCATCAGACTAAGCAGTAGGAGAGCTATGTGACCACATGTTCACCATGTGATAAAATCTGAAATCTGTGCTACTGTATTTTGGATGACTATCATAGTTAAAATGATATGGGGTAGAATCCACTGTGATGCAGAGAACTCTCCACTAGGAACTGGTGGAGAACTCCAGTCCCATCAGATTGCCAAAAAGTTACCAGATGGTAACAACTCTCAGCTTCACTAACTCAAAAACCTCATGGAAATCTACCAGTTTTGGTGGATTCCCCAAGAATCATGGTGAGGATGATGAGGAATGTAGTATTTCAGCTGTCCCAGGGGAAAAAAAAATTAATCTCAGTCTAGACTCAGGTGGATTCAAACCACATGAAGATAATGCAAAGCATTGCCTGAGCTCGTCCTGCTTTCCAGGCAGTTTAGCCCTGGGATCTAAACCCGGCAGCTCTGTGGGGAATGAGCACAGGATCCCTGAATCTTTGATTGTTGTCATGTTCCCTCTAGCTTGCTCTCCCCCATCACCAGCCTCCTGCCTTCCTCTCCACAGGGCAGCTGGGCTCCTCAAGGGAAGAGATCTGGCACAAGGATCCTGTAACCCTCCAGGTGCTTCAAGGAGAGCCAGCTCAGCCACAGCACACCTATTCCTAAAGCACATGCTCCGAAGGTTGGGCCAGCAGCTACCACCATAGCTACACTTAAGGAAGAGGAGTGTGACTTGGTTGCTGTGCTACCAGAGCTTTACAGGTGCTCTGAGCCTGCCTGCCACGTCAGGCCTCCCCCAAAGACAGTGGCCAGGTGCCACTCTGGCTGGCCGAGGACACAGAGTGGGCAAACAGGTGCTGAGTACACACTGGCCCAGGGGGAGCAGGTTTGCAGAGGCTAGTGTTCATTTTTCTGGAGGCTCTGCAGTCCAGAATGGAGACACTGAAGTGGAGGCATTTTGCAGCTGAGGGAGCAGGTGTGTTCTGTGCTGGCATTTTGAACTCTAGCAGTTAATGCCACTTAAGTACCATTTTTACCACACCAGCTTGCTCTCTGTGGATGTCAGCCTGATGAACATTTTGAAGTTTCTTCTCTTTTCTTGCTTTTTATGCTTTGTTAGTGCATTTATGTATTTCCCCCCTTCCTTTTTTATTTAAAATGTATACAGTTTAGATAAAAATTAAGCTTGATGCTTAGTCCTGCTACAATAAGAGCACACAGAAGCCCTGAGAGTCATAAAACTCAAGGCACAGGAAAAAAAAAAAAAAACCACACAAGAGATGTTAAAAAAACCAAGCTATTTCTGGACCTGGTGAGCTCTTGTGTTGAAGCCAGTTGCAGAGCCATCAGAGCACAGGTGCACGCCACATGACCAGGTGATAATAAAACAACCCTAGAATGCGATTTTGAGGAGCCTGATGATGGTTTGTCTCTGTAATACATCCATCCCAAGGTGGACTTGTACATCTGTTTCATATTTAGTTTTTTTTTTTTTTATTTTTACTAGTAGCTTTAAAGAAAGTCAAGCAGATGAATATCTACATTTAGAAGACCATATGTTAACAAGGGGCTGTGAGGTGACATGACAAGGTTGGTGAAGCACGCTCACCATACGCAAAAGTGCTGAGCAGCGTAAGAGGTTTATAAATGGATGGGGACCCTTGAGCCATTGCAAGAAGAAAAGCTCTCTTCCTACAGCCAGTCCTGAGGGTTTGGCAGACTGATTTGTGAGGTAACTTTCCCAGTCACGGAAGTACCTGAGTTAGGTAAACTTGCTGCAATGCTAGTAAAACCCAGCAACATATTTTTCACTGTGGAGGAGAGCACTGAGCAAAAGGGACACCTGCTTACTGCTGTCTTACTGCTCCCACTTGACAGAAATCATGCTGGAAGGAAGAGGAGTCGGGAGTACAATAATCTCCCTTACTAGGAAATATTTGTTGTATCCAAAGTAAAAAGCCAAGCACTGGAAAAGAACTGAGCAGTTGGGCAGCCCCAGTTGTCAAATAAGTCAGAGATAGGAATGTCTGATTTCTCACAGAAACTAAATCTCTCCTGGGACCATTGATTTGAACTCAAGTTTGCAGCCTGATACACAGTAGACCATCTGAAATGTGAAAACCCAAGCTATTTCCATAAGCTTTCCAGAGCCCCTGTGCTCCAAAAAGCAACTTCTGTCCTAGCTCTTAAAACAAAAATGTGTGTAACATCTTTCATTTGGCAGGCCATCTCAATTTGACATCAATTGCTTCTCCATCAAGTTGATATGATATGTACCCTGTTTCATGTAAGTCTCACTTGACTCATTGCAGGGTCACCCCGAATGCAAAACAATAACTCTGCTTAATGTTACATTGCAGATTAGGTTGTGCACAGCCCATTGCAGAATAATCCTGGTAGTGTGACCTACTGCATGAAGAAGATAGTGGAGACATTTCCACAAAGTGAGCTGTTAAATGCATAACGTTACTGACTAAGATATTAGTCTAAGGTTTTTTGTTTCTAGTTTATTTTCTTTTACTCTATTTTTTTCAGGTGGTGTGGAAAGGTTTTAAAGACGGCTCCGGTGTTACATTAGATGTACTATTGTTTGGCCAGGAAAATAGTTATTCCTTTTGCATATTAGTCAGATGACATATTTCTACAAATGGTATCTCAGGTCTTCTGAAAGGCATGCAAGAGTTTCATACTGGCTATTCATGAGTCTCCCAGTGGGACTCAGGAATTCTCAACACTTCATCTTTTGCCCTGCATTAAGAAAAGTTGGGCTGCTGAGTTAAAAGATCCTTCCAGTTACAACGAAAATAATCCAGTTTGATGACTTGGCTATAATCTGATGCCAAAGAAAAATTTCAAGCATATTACAATAACAATGAAATTACTTTTTTGATGGCACTAGAAATAAACAAGGAACTAACAAAGAACTGACCGCTTATAGATGGTTGAAGGAAGTAATTATGATTGGAGTCCTTTATAAAAAACATTAGAATTATCAGCACAGAGGAAAATAAATGAAATAAATTAAATCTGTGTTAATTACATGCCCAACTGGAGTGAAATTGTCTCACCTAGCTATTGTGAAAGATGTATCAGCCTCACAACCCTGGCTGAAATGCTTTGCAACAAATGACTACCTCTGTACACCCAAATTCTAAATAATTTCTCCAGTAAACTTTGAACAAATCCTGCTTTACATCTGATCCTCTTATTGCAATTATGCAGTTGTGAACCACACAACTGTGATCCTGTGGGTAATTTTATAGGGGAAACATGAGAAGAGATTGGGAATTCTGCAGCAAAATAATTTGAAAAATTTTATGGTAAAAAACTGTGACTTTGAGCTGAGACTTTTCACTGGAATTTATCAGTTTTTGACAAAACTTTTGTGATAAAGTGTTTCTCAGGCTCAGGAAAGAATCTCTAATGAAGACCCCCCAAGAAGAATGATCCATCCTAGAGTCTTATATGACAAGTATGACAAGAGTAATTTTCCCTCCCATCCATGCACTGTGCCAGCCACCAGGTTATTTGTTAATTTAGGGTGACTATAAGGATGTAGAGTCAAATTCAGAAAATCCAAGGCTTCATTCACAATGCCATTATCTACCTTGATCCGCAACACTCCTTTTAATACATAGCAATAAAATGAGAAGTTGTACTAGCTGATGAAAGCCACACTGCAATAATCCACAGAAAGAAATCAGGAAAGATCCCAAACTGCAATCATGATTCTCTTGTTGGATCTGTTTCATTTTTCATAAATAAGTAAATATTCCTTGGGTCAAAGGAAGTTTGGCTTCAGTTTTAGATAAGTTTATCCTTTGTATTTAGATATTTTGCACCCTTTCTCAAGGTTGAGAAGGAACCAGAATATCAAATCCAGTCTCAGACATATTTTACATGGATCTGTGCAACACTGTTAAGAAATACTTCATTTGTTGCTATGGGATATGGGGCAAACATGGTGCCAGCTGACTTTGCATTTTTGAGTGTGTCCACGTCCTGTTTTATTTCTCTTCCCTTTTCTATAGTTTACTGAAAAGGTGTCAGTTTTTATGCTTTTTATCTGGATATGTCTCTAATGTCTATCTCAAAGAAGTGGATTTTTTTGAAAATAACTAAGCAACTACTTTTCAATGCAAAGAGTAATATTTCCAGTTGGTGATAACACCTTGTCTGAAAAGCTTATGTAACAGGAGCACCATACAAACAAGCCAAATTTCACTTTTTCTTTAGCCTTGGAGCTCAATGCCAAGCTCTGGGGCAAAATTTACAGAAGTAATTAAGGTAGTTTTGATAACGGGGCTTCTAAGTCACTGTGGTGTATCTAAAAAATGCCACCTTAACTCTAGCTCATTTTGATACACCTTTTTTTATCAAATGCCTGTTTCAATATGAAACCATAAATCTGCTGAGTTGAGCCATAAGTGCACCCAGTTTATTTCAAAGACTTTGAGAACCTTAGCAAATCTTTAGACAAAATTGGGCTGAGTTTTGATTTTGTAATGAAACTCAAAACCAGCCGAGTTTCTCTTGGTTTTGTGTTTCATTGCAAGAAACTCTAATTCTTAGATGAGTACAGCCCAAAGTGCATACATTCATGATCAGCAGTAAATGTGCAGAGGAAGAAACGGTAGAACAGACATCAGTTTTTTCTCTGCAGTCGGCAGTGCCTGGAAAGCTGCCCTGCTTCATTGCAATGCAGATTTGCAGACTTTGGCCCAAAAAAGACCTGTTGGCGAAGTTTGATACTGAAAAGTAATCTTCTTCAGGAAATGAGTACCAAAGAATTGTTATACCATGTAATAAGAAAGAAACAATAAAGATCTCTGGCGAGAAAGTAGTTCTGGGTTGATGGACAACAGTCATTATAAACTGAGCTTTCAAATAAAAATACCTTCAACCTTTTGAAAGGGTTTCTGTATTTTAAATATGGACGTTCACATTTCAGACTGGAGAGCTTCCAAATGACCTCCTGACTTTAAAGGTTAAGCACTGTGAAAGAACAATTGCAGACACTCAGAATGAGAAGGAAAATATGATTTTATAGCTGGAGCAGACTATAGAGTATCTCTTCTAACATTTCAAATTCGAATTAAAGAGGGAACTATTGGGTATGGTTCAAAAACATCTGAGTCTGAAGAAATGAATGAATTTACTCTTTCTAGTGCTCCACAGACACTACTGCCCCAGTCACTCCATTTAAAGACAATGAGTAAGAGCTTGTCTGTACTAACTGCCTGAAGTCACCTGATGTTGGTGACAAAGCTGCAAATATATAAGCGGCTCTGACAATAGCTCTGGTAGTGAAGTAATCAGTTACCCAGTCAGATATGACAGGATATGTGTGCAAATTAATTGAAACAGAAAGGCAAGAATCCCAAGAAAAATAATCCATGCAGTCATTACTTCTCCCTCCTTGGGCCACTGAATGCTGTCCCTCATTTAAACTTTGTTAAGGTCCTGGCTGCTCCATTGGTCTTTAAAGTATCATTAGCTTAAAGTAGGAAAGTGCACTCTGTCCCCAGGTTAGCGACTGTCATACTTGAGAGATGTGGAGAAGAATCATGCAAATTTATAGTGTGCCGCAAAGGGTCTGAACAGAGCTGAAAATGGTGATCTCCTATGGTCTACCAAAATTCAACAAAATACAGAATAAGAGAGTGTTACTGTCTGGTCTTTTCTTGTCTCACAAATACATCAAAACATACCCCTTTTCAAATTCTGCTGATATCACTAGGTGATCATCTGCACTGTGTGTATGGGAAAAAAAAATCGGCCTTTTTTCCTCATAGGCCCTTCTGCCTGAAACTTTATGCACCTTTTGGATGGAGAGGTATTTTTCAGAAGACTCTACCAATAACATAGGTGGACTGCAAGCAAAGCATTGAAGTCCTACCATCCTAGCTGGGGCAGTTTTGAGCATCTGGAAATTTTGGTCAATCTGATTTTAAAACCCAAACTGAAGTAACAAAGGAGGGTTGCTTTACCCTAGGGAGTTTATGCTATAAACATACACTGGCTAGCTTTGCCCCCTTCAGTCAGAGTTGACACTATGTGTGCATGCATGTGTGTGTGTGTGTGTGCAATCAGTTTAGTCCCTGTGTTCATCCTTGCACCACTCTTCAGGGGTGCCAAGGGGAAAAAGTCCCACCAGCAATATCCCCTGCTTGGGTAGATACACATGGATCAGACCACTTCCTGGGAATACCTGAGAAATTAACTTTATTTACCTTATATTGGCACATACTTCAATGCTGAGGATGGTTTAGAGAACACTTGAAGGCCTTGGTCCTTGCTTCTCTAAGAGGAACAGACCTTCAAGGCAGGCAGGTGCTGCTACCGTGTATGGAAAAATGACGTAGGGCACAGCGGGATGAGTGAGAGGGAAGAAGTTTGTTACGGGCTCTGCGTCATCTCTAACCAGCTGAAATCCTAGAATCCTAGAATCGTTAAGATTGGAAAAGACCTTTAAGATCATCAAGTCCAACCGTTAACCTAACACTGCCAAGTGTCCTCAAGCACCACGCTTACCTGTCTTTTAAATACCTCCAGGGATGGAGACTCAACCACTTCCCTGGGCAGCCTGTTCCAGTGCCTGACTACTCTTTCAGTGAAGAAGTTTTTCCTAATCTCCAACCTAAATTTCCCCTGACGCAACTTGAGGACCTTTCCCCTTGTCCTATCACTTGCTACTTGGGAGAAGAGACCAGCCCCCACCTCACTACAACCTCCTTTCAGGTAGTTGTAGAGAGTGATAAGGTCTCCCCTCAGCCTCCTCTTCTTCAAACTAAACAACCCCAGTTCCCTCAGATGCTCCTCATAAGACTTGTGCTCCAGACCCTTCACCAGCTTTGTTGCTCCTCTTTGGATGCACTCCAGCACCTCAATGCCCTTCTTGTAGTGAGGGGCCCAAAACTGAACACAGTACTCGAGGTGCAGCCTCACCAGTGCCAAGTACAGAGGCACCATCACATCCCTGGTCCTGCTGGCTGCACTACTCCTGATACAAGCCAGGATGCCATTGGCCTTGGCCACCTGAGCACACTGCTGGCTCATGTTCAGGTGGCTGTTGCCCAACACCCCCAGGTCTTTTTCTGCCAGGCAGCTTTCCAGCCACTCTTCCCCAAGCCTGTGGCATTGCGTGGGGTTGTTGTGACCCAAGTTCAGGACCCAGCACTTAGCCTTGTTGAACCTCATTCAATTGGCCTCGTCCCATTGATCCAGCCTGTCCAGGTCCCTCTGTAGAGCCTTTCTACCCTCAAGCAGATCAAACTCCTGCCCAACTTGGTGTCATCTGCAAACTTACTGAGGGTGCACTCAATCCCCTCATCCAGATCATCGATAAAGATATTGAACAGAACTGGCCCCAATACGGAGCCCTGGGAAACACCACTCGTGACTGGTCACCAACTGGATTTGACTCCATTCACCACCACTTTTTGGGCTCAGCCTTTCAGCCAGTTTTTTACCCATTGCAGAGTGCACTTATCCAAGCCATGAGCAGTCAGTTTCTCCAGGAGAATGCTGTGGGAGACAGTGTCAAAGGCCTCACTAAAGTCCAGGTAGACAACATCCACGGCCTTTCCCTCATCCACTAAGCGGGTCACCTTGTCATAGAAGGAGATGAGGTAGGTCAATCACGATCTTCCCTTCATGAACCCATACTGGCTGGGCCTGATCCCCTGGTTGTCCTGCACATGCCGTGTAATGGCACTCAAGATGATCTGCTCCATGACCTTCCCTGGCACTGAGGTCAGGCTGACAGGCCTGTAGTTCCCCGGGTCCTCCTTCCAACCCTTCTTGCAGATGGTTGTCACATTAGCTAACTTCCAGTCAGCTGGGACCTCTGCGGTTGACCAGGACTGCTGCTAAATGATGGAAAGTGTCTTAGCGAGCTGCTCTGCCAGCTCCCTCAGTATCCTTGGGTGGATCCCATCTGGCCCCAGAGACTTGTGGGCATCCAGGTGGAGAAGCACGTTGATGACTGTTACCTCTGTGATTGTTGGGCCTTCATTCTACTTCCTGTCTCCATCTCCCCGCTCAGGGGTCTGAATACCCTGAGGATGACCAGCCTGACTATTAAAGACTGAGGCAAAGAAGGCATTAAGTATCTCAGCCTTCTCCTCATCCTTTGTGGCAATGTTTCCCTCCGCATCCAACAAAGGATGGAGATTCTCCCTGGCCCTCCTTTTGTTGCTAATATATTTGTAAAAACACTTTTTGTTATCCTTCACTGCAGTGGCCAGTTTAAGTTGTAGCTCGGCCTTTGCCTTTATAATTTTCTCCCTGCATAACGTAACAATATCCTTGTAGTCTTCCTGAGTTTCCTGCCCCTTCTTCCAAAGATGGTAAGCTCTCCTTTTTTTCCTGAGTTTCAGTCAAAGCTCTCTGTTCAGCCAGGCCGGTCTTCTTCCTTGCCTGCTCATCTTTCGGCACATGGGGACAGCCTGCTCCTGCACCCCTTTAAGACTTCCTTCTTGAGTAACACCCAGCCTTCCTGGACTCCTTTGCCCTTCAGGACTACCTCCCAAGGGACTCTGTGAACCAGACTCCTAAACAGGCCAAAATCTGCCTTTCTAAAGTTCAGGGTAGTGGTCTTGCTGACTCCTCTCCTTACTTCTCCAAGAATTGAAAACTCTATCATTTTATGATCGCTATGCCCAAGACAGCCTCTGACCACCACATCGCCCACCAGGCCCTCTCTGTTCGTAAACAGCAGGTCCAGCGGGGCACCTCCCCTGGTTGGCTCGCTTACCAGCCATGTCAGGAAGTTCTCTTCCACACACTCCAGGAACCTCCGAGAATGTTTCCTCTCTGCTGTGTTGTATTTCCAGCAGATATCTGCTAAGTTGAAGTCTCCCATGAGAACAACGGCTAGAGATTATGAGACTTCAGCCAGATACTTGTAGAATACTTCGTCTGTTTCTTCATCTTGGTTGGGTGGTCTGTAACAGACTCCCACCATGATATCTACCTTGTTGTCCTTCCCCCTGATCTTTACCCATAAGCACTCAACCTTATCATTACCTTTGCTGAGCTCTGTACAATCAAAACACTCTCTAACGTATAGAGCTACCCCACCACCTCTCCTTCCTTGCCTATCCCTTCTGAAGAGCTTGTAGCTGTCCATTGCAGCACTCCAGTCATGGAAGTCATCCCACCATGTTTCCGTGATGGCGACTACATCATACACTGTCCTGTTGCTGTTTTGATCTGTGTCATGAGTTGTCTTCAGCTTTCTGTAACTTTTGTTAAAAAACAGAAATAGACTGTCACGACTTCAAACTAGTATTTCTTACTGATGTCACAGTTCTTCACTTACCATGTATGGTTATTCCACATGCATTTTCCCATACAGAAAAAAGTCTTTCTGCAGAACAAATATCTCATCAGTCAAACTCCTCTGTGCAAGTACTGTAAATAATAAATTTACACCTCGTATGTGGCTGGGGAAAGAATGCAATAAAATCCTGTTGCATTGACATGGAAATACAGGAGAGACAACTTCTTATTCCTGTGCAGGCTTTTAGGCTTCAGATGAAGTACCTTTATTTGGAGCTGTGATTAAATTTATATTACATTTTCTGTTTCAATGCTTTTCATAAAACTTGTGCTTGAAAGAGTACTGTATTTTAGGTTAATTTGAAATTTATTTGGAATTTACTTTTATCAGCAAAGAGATGGTGAGTATCATCTCCTACAAGGTGATGAGCCACACTGAACTCCCATTAAAGAACCACAGTCCCAATTTGCTAAAATTGGTTCTGAATTACACAACAAATGTTACTACCACTGCTAGACCTCACGGGGGAATGAATACATCAGATCCTCATGGTTTGAAGCAGTGCCTTGTGTTGGTGGAGGGGAGTAAGTCAGAAGTTGGGATTCTCAAGCAAGACTTATAGTAGCAATCACTGTTTTACTTTGCTTTTCCAGTCTATTTCTATTTAAAGTGAAATTCAGACCCATCAACTGATGGCTCTGTGAGTCAAAGCAGCAGAGAAACTAGTCTTCTAATGGTCACTGATGGCTAGAAAAAGAAGTGACTGGACCCGATCACATTAAAATAGTAGAAAAGGCCATATCATTTAATGGCACAAATAATACACTCATTTTCCACTGTACTTGCCAGATCTTTTTATTGTCATGTGAGAAACATGGCCTTAAGTGGTCATCCTTGCCATAGCATAATTAGGGTGTTTATAAAACTCACATAATTTGTTGGTGAGTATTAATCATCATGTAACTAGAGCTGAAATCCATCCAGATATATTACTGATTACTTAAGTTTTGCAAGCATTTTTTAAATAAAGGCTCCACATTTTGTTCATTATAGTACGGGAGGAGTGGAAAGGATCCATATCACATAAAGATTAGAAACATAACTGAGTGTTTATAGAAATGGACACAAATACTGTAACTCAGGAAATGTGTTAGTAAGCGCTTTTTTGTACATGTGCTGTGCTAAAAATGGCTCAGTCGCTAAAGTAGCCAAACCACACCTGGCGTATGAGATTATCCAGTGAATAACAAACATTTGAAGAGAAATATTTAGACCTGCCACTTGCTGTTTTAGGAGAGTTGAACATACTACAAAGAAGGACACAACCTGAGTGTCTGTCCCAGAGAGCCCAACCTCCCTCTTGAGTGTCCGTGCTCTTGTGGACAACAGGATTCTGTAAGGTCTGACAGAGAAGTACACAGAAATAAGGACATATTAGTCATATAATATACTCACAGTTTCTGTCTTTCCATTGCCCAATCCATCTGAAATGACCAAAGGATATAAACCAGTTTACTGAATGTAACTTGAACTTAAGTCTCCAGAAAAGGCTTTAATTTGGATATGTTCAGATGCTATCTACACCTCTTACATGTCTTGCATCTCTGCTAAACACTTAGTTTCTGTGGTTAGTGACATATCGTGAAAGAGAAGTAAAGAAAGATTTTTTCTGGCAAGTGTCAGTCCATCAGGACTATGACTTTAACTGATTAGAGAAACTGACATTCTAAAAATATGATCCTTGGAAACATTTCATTATTCATTAATCCTTGGTAACATGAGAGAAATTATTCAGCACAAAATGGGGTGGGAGGACAGCAGTTTCAGGAACAGCCTCATTGCAGCGCGGGCAGAACGGTGTCAGTGATGAATGGTTTGGTTAGTATTGCTGGCAGTGCTCTCAGCCCTGAAGGTCAGTTGCACAAGGCAATGCGCATAGAATGAAGCAACACTGATGAGAAAGTCAAAGCAAGAAGCAGAGCACTTTGAACAAGAAGACCACAACATCTGTGATAGCTGTTCTGAAGAGCAAATTGCTTGCAGTATATCCTCATTTTCCCCACCCACCTAAATCATATCTCTAACTAAGAGGTGTTACGGTTTTGTGACACAGAGGACAGATCTGGTAGGTTGTGTGGAGCTGAACACGTCAGTGCCCAAGAACATACTAAATGGATGTTCTTTCAGTTCACACCCAGCTGAGCAGGATCTCACGAACACTGGTGCTCACATGTTATTTCTGCTCTGGCAAGGGTCTTAAGCAATGACAGCGAATCCTAGTGCACTATGAAGGCAAGCAGAAGAAAACCTCATTTCTGAACTCTGATGTGTGAAAACCATTACTTCCTGAATACGTGTCCACCATACTTTGAATACAGCCAGCAAAACATTACCTACACATCTGCCAAAGGTATGAATGAAGCTTGCTATGACACCTGAGATGACAGCTTTCAATTAGCCCATCAGACCAGCTTGTATCTCAGTGCAAACTATAAAAATTACAGAGAGGCCTGGGCTGGCTGGTCTATTTTCAACATTGTCATAACAATGTTGTTTTGAGCTAATTTAAAAACATCCCTGAGCTGGCTCTGGTTGCCATGCCTTTGACAGCAAGGAGGTAAGCAGAAGGACAGCAGGTCTTACTACGTCACTCACATGAAAAAATGAAACATTTTATAAGAAATAGAAAGGTTTTCTCAGTTCTGTTAGTTGAATCCTACTTTCCGCCTGGTGCAGTGGGGGGAGGCAGGACACTGTCAGAGGAAACGTGCAGATGGCATAAGAAACGCATATTTAAAATTCTGTCCAGCTGCACTGTATTGTCTGGTTATCACGGGAATTGAGAAGAAATAAGAGACTATGGGGGAATTCTGAGCGTAGCTTGTTCTTGGTTGCAAAGCATGAACTGCTGCAAACATCCAAATGTAAATAAACCACAACTTTTAGGCATGGATAAGAAATTAAATATTTCTGGAGGTGTAAAGAAGTGGCTCGGCATGTTCCAAGGCCCACTGCTGGACAGCTGCAGTGCAATTAGCCGCAAGATCATCCAAAGTTTGAGCTGGGTCTTATGGGTTTTGTTTTTTCTCCTCCATCTGCCAAGCAATTCTTCAGTAAGCTGACATCACATATATCATCTTTCCTTGCAAGAACACATTGTATGTTCTGTATCTTGCAGATTTTTTTCTCAACTCTTCTGTTAAAATAGGAAATGTGGTCCTTTACAGGTAGTTTTTCTGATTAAGCTGGTATTTTTGTGAAAGCAATGCGTTGTCAGGCTCTGTAACAAGGTTACTGGATGTGACATCATGATCTAAAATACACAGTAAGATGTAAAAACCTGTTATTTATACAACTTCATCAAGTCTCCGATTATAAAATACAACTTCAACTATTCGTGAAATTCTCTCTGACATTGTTGTCAGTGAGAGTTTTGCCATTTATATGAACTACACTAGGATTTATACTCTTACACTTCTAACTTTTTATTCAATTATTATGACTGCATTCAGTAGAGTACCTCTTGTATCTAATGGCATCCAGGAAATGCATCCCACTGTACAAAGGCAGAAAAAAAAGGCACCTTAGAAGTATACAAGGAGGTAATGCAAAGACCCTCACTTTGCTTTTCATCTTGTGACTCCTTTCATAAAGTATACCCCTTAAAATGAGTAAAGTACATAGTGATGTTTAAAGCTGAAATAAAGCAATCCTCATGTCCTACTCACTTAGCAGCAGACTGCAGCCATTGTCCTTCTCCACTTGCTTCATATAAACTCAGAGAAGATATAAAGATACAGACATTAATTTTTTTTTTTTTTTTTGCTAAAAGAAGCATTCTGAGACTGACTGAAGGTAATATTTTAAATGCTGGAGAGGAATTATAATGAGAATTGGATAGGCTGTGGCACACCCCAAAATATTTATGATTATTTCAGCCTCATAAAAGTTGCCAAAGTCTATGAAAACGGCCTTTGTTGTCCTCATATGGTGTGGTGGAAAGGTCCCAGATTTCCTATGAATCTGAGTGATTGGAGCAATGCAGCTGACTGTGTTAGGTGACACATACCAGGACTTTGAACTACCTATAAAAAATAAGTCTCATTTAGCATGTAGTATTAGGCATTTGGCATGCAAAGACGCGGAGCTTCCCCCTGCCTTCAGCCGGTTAACAGGAGCAAGCAGAGCTCTCCTGAACCGAGGGAGGGCTGGGGTGCAGGCATGCTGTGGGCTGGGGGGAAGGCTGGGAGGGAGGCACCAACATGCTGGAAGGAGAGCTGCAGCCCCCTTAAACCTCTGTCATAAATCTCTCATGGGAGGGGGAATCAAAGAGTGCAGCATGAACAAATGTGTCGTATAATGATTATAGACTCAGGAGCCTGGGGCTCAGCCCCGAGACAGTTACCGTCCAAAGACAGAAAGTTTTTCTTTTCCTTGCAGGGCAGGTTCCTTCTGGAGATTGTCCCTAATCCCATGTTTTCATGACTCCCTAGAATTTAGCCACCTTTGGACAGCGTGCTCCAGGACCATCCTAACACTAGATTTGTGGCCTGAAGGAATCCATGTTGGGCCACTGTCCTGCAACTGATATGCAATGCACACTTTTCTCCCTTTTTAATACATTGCACAATTATGAAGAATTCATCCTTTTGTCATCAGCCTTCTAGAGCTCTTCTGACATTTCTTAAAGTAGCTTTTGGGATCAATCACTGACTTTACTTCAGAACAGCTCTGCATATGTTTCTTAGTTGCAACAGCAGAAAGAAAAAGGCCGAATCCTCTTCTGTGTAAATGAACTGTATTCTCTTTGCCAGCATTTCATTTATGTGTGGGTTTTGGCCCAGATTCCTCCTTCTCAGCCCTTCGCTGACAGGTTATATGGGATAAGGAGGCTTGAGAATACTTTCGGTAACTGTCCTTCCTTAGATAACTTTGAAGTAAAAAAATGCAGTGCCAGCCCTTCAGAAATGTTTAAAACATTTTGGATGCAGACACAGATTCTCCATATTGTACATGGGTTTTCGGGTGACATTTTGTCATAAACTAACAGATGAGTGTTAGCTAGGATACCAGCCTCAAAATATGTTCATCAGCATCCCCCATGTGAAGCCATGTCCTAGTTCCACCTTGCTGGTGATCCTCAATCCGTAGACTTTTCAAGAATGTGAAGAGGATCTTACTGAAGTTTTTCTCCCCTCCCTCAATGGCATGAATTCTGTTCCCACTGCAGTCATGTTGGCAAAAGGGGTTCCAAGCCCCTTTGCTTGTTTCCAAAACAGTGACCCAGGAAACGCTGTTAAGTTTTTTTGCAAAAGAACAGGTTGAAGCGTTTTCATTTTTCTGGCTTTTAGACATAGGAAGAAAATAGCAGCTTTCCTGTTGCTGCAGACTGCACCTCAGCCACACCTCTCATGTTCTGTCACAGGTGTGACATTTATCTTTGCAACTGTACAGGCAAGGGGAAGGAGATACATTCATACAGTACATCTGCATTCTTGTGAGTTTTGTCAGCCATTTGTTTGAAAACATAATTTCTGAACGTCACTGAAATTTAACTTGAGGACCACATATGTGCGAAGTGGGACATTTCTATCCTAGTAAGTAGCTGTCAACATCATTAAGATGTTATCATCTCCACTGTTTTTAGAACTGGTTTTCTTTTAGTGTTTATGAACAAGTTACAGGAGACAACTGAAGTTGTACTTTTCAAGTATGGTACAACAGTGAGTCAGTATTTAGAGGCATTTGAGCAATAAGACTGGAAGAAATTACGCCCTACAAAACCAGTTTAAGATGTGTCCTTTGTAGTTCTGTCCAGTTACAGTTTAGTAATAACTGTGTATAGTAAACAGTGCATACGTTCTGTACAGGCTGATATCTGATGTACTGGAAGAAAACTTTGCCTCCTGTATCGGAAAACTGCTTGCATTTGCAGGGAATACCATACCCATCCCTTCTGCTGGGAGAGTGTTGCCCTTCTGCTCCAGACAAAGAGGATGCTTTTCAGTGGTTCATCACTGTCTGTAAAACCACTGTAAACAGAACAATTTCTACTCCCTCTCAAGTGCTACAATTTGCATTTGAGTAACGCAAATTGTAGAAAAGATAGTCTTCTGAAACGTCGGTGCTAGTTGGCTCCAGACCAACACAGAAACAATTACACAAATAACAGTGTTACATTGACTAACCTCTCTAGCTATTTCCTGCAAGCTAGAAGAGATATCTTGTCCCAGTTCTCCTGGTGGGACTGGTATCACTTTTACCACAATTTGTTAAAAGAATCTACCTTTTATATCTTATATATAAATATAAGTAAATAAATAGAACATATATAAAAGGTATTTGTATATCTTATAAAACCACACATGTCTTGGCACTTCAGCCTCATCAGCACTCTTCTCCTCTGTGTGAAAATACAAGTAGTTAGCGTGGGGAAGAGTGCTTAACTAGGGAGATAAGACAGAATTACAATAGCAACTCCAGCTTTGCTTGGTCATTCCTGAAAAGAGAATGGTACGAGCATTCTTGCGTAGACCTGCTCCCACCTGGGACTGTCCAGCCTCCTCAGTATCCAACCTCATCAGTATCCAACATAATAGTAGCTTTTGAAACTCCTTAGCAACCAACCAAATACACAGACAATACCATGAGGATCTGGAATTGAGTACCTTCCTACCCTTGCCTGTCCTGTTTGTTTCCTTCACCCCTATATATTCATTATGATCTTACCAGCGCTATTTTTTTGCAAACATGCTTTATCAGACTCTCTAGTAAGGCACAGAGGGTGCATGCACAGCAGGATCTTGAGCTGCCCAGAGTCAGGCTGTGGAAGCATCTGTACTTTGTCTTTGTGGAAAATCTCAAAAGAGCTCTTGTTTCCTGCATGAATTATTGCCAGAACACAAACTAGAACAAGTAACATTTTAAAACCCGAATTACAGCAATCTACCTTCCTTTTAAAACAGATCAGCTTTGATCTGCTGGACAGAACGAAAGTATTTATGAACAGTTTTCTCCCTGCTATGTCTTCTCAGAGGCAGGTCCATTTCCAGAGATTGTCCCTCGACCCATGTTTTTAATGACTTCCTACAATTTAACCACCTCTGCAGTGTGCCCTCCAGGTCCATCAGAAACAGTTCTCTCCTCCCATTGACTCTGAAGCTCATCTCTGTGTCTGCTTTCAAGGCTCTCCTAGTCTCTGCTTGCCCTCTGGACAGTGTTTCCCCCACTGTGTCTTGTACCGTGCTGGGCTCTGAGGCTTGCTGCAGCTATAAAGTTGCATTTGTAATCGGGGCAAAAGCCAATCTCACACTTTCTACTCTGACCTATTCCACATCACATGGAGTGCACACTTCAGGAGAAGGCAACTATGACCAGGCAGCTTTCCTCCTTCTTCCCTATCCCACCCCTTCCTAACAAGCTAGATGTTACAGTGCTTACGACATAGACTGTAAATAAACAAATTAAGATATACAATCTGCCACATGGAACTCCAGTACCTCCATTTCTCCTTGGCAGGTCTCAGACAGCTTGCAGCACAGTGCAATCCATGTATGGGACAGGACTCAGTGCAGACAGTGCTTCCAGATGGTCTTTCTGCAAACTGCCCCACTCCAGTCTCTCAGTAGCAGCCTTTTCCAGTGGGCTTAGGTGACACACACTTTTGCATCAAAACAAACAAGGGCATTTGGTTTGAGCCTTCTACCAAGCATATGGCTTGCTGAGGAAAACTACCTGTTTCATATGTTGGGACTGTGCTATCTCTGCAGACAGGTACATGCTTGGCATTTTGCATTCAAGTATGCTAGCCATGCGAAATGGTAGTGAGGTTGATCTATGTGGCTAAATGAACAAACAACACACTAGAAACTATGAAAATTTACTGGTGTTCTTTTTCCCAGATGTTGCTGTCTGTTTGCATGTGTTACTAAGAAGCTTACTAAATCTCTCCGTTGGTTTCTGCACTTGGACATCTGAATGTGAAGATGCAGTGCTTGTAAGTCAGGCAGTGGGTGAGCTTAGAGACGTCTGTAGGAATAGTTCTGAAAGGTGAATAATGAGCACAGCTCACCCTGTGTTTTCTGAAATAAAAGAATATACCAGCTCCCAGCACCTGGTAAAAGAAGTTAGCTTTATATACACAGGGTCTCTGTGCTGTTACTTCTGTTCAGCAGCAGTATGAAATTTCCTTGTTACTACCCGGACAAGGTTTTGAATATAATAATAATAAGAAAAAGAAACTGAAAAAGAAGAATCAGCTTATGTCTACTTTGAATCCTCCTGCAAAATCCCTCTTCTCAGCCCACAGACTTCACTAAATCACCCCTCTTTTATCTCCCTCCACTGCCTCCCCTTCCTCTATTGTGTTTAACATAAAATACTTTATTTTCAGAGCCCTTCACAGCCTCTGCACACCAGTTTTTCATCTCTCATTCTCTTATATGTCAGCTCTCCCTTCCACATCCATCACCCACTTGTTAGATTTTCAAACGTCTTTGTGCTCTTTTTCATGCTTCCTCCCGTAACTGAGAGTTGCATCCTGCCAATATTAAGAAATTAAGAACATGTCATCCTTTTTCAAATCTCTTCTTAAAACTCACTTTTCTTTACACGACCTTGCCTGTGTGCTGG
This sequence comes from Platalea leucorodia, assembly GCF_965183815.1. Classification (NCBI taxonomy): domain Eukaryota; kingdom Metazoa; phylum Chordata; class Aves; order Pelecaniformes; family Threskiornithidae; genus Platalea; species Platalea leucorodia. Next base: position 30,241,485 of record NC_138858.1, read on the forward strand.
CCTATCATACTGTTGTGGGCCAACCCTCGTAGGCAGCTAAGCACCACACAGCCTCTTGCTCGCTTCCCCCTGTCACCCCAGTGGGATGGTGAAAGAGGAAATGAAGAGTAAAAGCAAGAAAACTTGTGGGTCAAGATAAAATTTGTTTACTAAATGAAGAAGAAGTGGAAGAAGAGAAAAAGAAAAGAAAGGAAAACAAGTGATGCAAAGGCAATCCCTCAGCACATCCCATAGGTAGACAGATGCCCTGAGAGCTTCTGAGCTAACCCTGCTAAAGCCCCCTCTTTTTCCTTTGTATTGCTGAGCATGATGTTGCATGGTGTAGAGCACGCCTTTGGTTAGTTCAGGTCATCTGCCTGGTTGTGTTCCCTCCCAACCTCTTGCACACTCCCAATCTATTCTGGGGGCGCAGAGTGAGAAACAGAGAAGGCTTTGATGCTGTGCAAATGCTGTTCAGCAACAGCTAAAACATTAGTGTGTTGTCAGCATTGTCTTGGTCACAAATCTAAACCACAGCACCACATGAGCTGCTATGAAAAAAATTAACTCCATCCCAGCCAGACGCAGTCCACATACTGACCATTGCTATCCACTTCTGCCTTTACGTTACCCATCTGTTGTAGCTTACTTTATAGTTACCAATAGACCCTTTCGATCTACAACCTGGCAGAGTGGTATCCTGGTCCTCAGGACTCATTGATACTTCAAGGAGTACTCGTAATCATCATAAAAACACAAACATGACTAGCAGATACTGCCATTACACAAAGAAACTAATTTCTGTAAGCTTACAAACCTGCCTCTGAAAAGAATAACCTTCAAAACTGTAAAATGGAAAAAGTAGGCTCAAGATACCCATTTATAATAGTAATAATAAGAGACCTTTTCCTCCAGTTATGCTGACAGCTTTTGACCACCATTTCTTAAACACCTGCTTGTCTTTAAATCTTCTGGCCAAAATCTACCAAGTATCCTCCTGCCTGATTCTCCTTTTCCCTGCGGGACATATCTAGCTTCTTCCTGCTCCTGAGTTGAGTACTTGACCATGGTAGGCAGTGGGAAAACTTTTGTCATCTGGCTAGCTCAAAGGCATCACAGAAAACATGAAGCAAATATTTTGTGACTCAGTTTGATTAAGGATCTGTGGGTTATTTAGTTCTAGCAAGCACCACAAACCCCAGGAGTCTGTACTAATTCAGCCTGTGGTCCAGATTTTCTGTTCCCCAAGTGTCCTTGTGGCACAGAGGGATTCAACAGTCCTAGAGATGGGTTAACCAGCTCTGATTTCCCGCTTCTTTCTTATGGTCATACTCTCTTTAGTCTTCCATTCTCAGTCATAGTTTTCTCAAGCAGTCTTCCCACTGGGCGTGGTCTTCTCATTTTACTACATTTTCTTTGCTGAGAATGAAACATTCACAAACACATGAATTGCTCTCCTGTGGCTGGACGAAATATGAAAGAACCTTATGAGGAGGTATAAAGAGAAGTCCTTTGCATGTGGTGGCAAACACTTGATAGCCAGGCTGCCTAGTTCCCTGCAGAGAGTCCCTGGATGACTGCTTCCAGGAAGCAATACCAGCCACCCCACCTATCCTTAATCTCTGCCTTCAGCTGTAGCTTTCTTCCATGCCAAGAGCTTAATTGATCCTTCAGTGTTCAGGTGCTCTGTGGACCACACAGTCTTGTTCTTCCTGGGTTTCTTTGCTTCTAAATCCAGAAGAAACTCAACTCTTTCCCCCCGCCCCGCTCCCAGGAGTAAGAAGTAATATACAGCACAGAAAAATCCAATGCTGGCACTGATGATACGTGAGGAGTTAATTTTTCACTAACTTTAAGGAAAATTATAGGCAGAAAAACTAAAATTTAAAAAGAAATCACTATCTTAACAGAGTTTTGGACGGGTTTAGAAAGTGTATCTGATTTTCACCTACAGGTTTTTGGCATATCATCTTTGAGACAGGTACTATATCACACAGCAAGGTCTGAAAAAAAGAAGAAACAAATAAGGTTATACATATTTTCCTCCTGAGAAACAACCTCCTCTGAAAGGTGCAGCTCGTATATCCAGACATTCAAAAAAATTAAGCTCTCGGTAATATTAAGCTGGAAAAAAACTTGTCAAAGGCACTTGAAGAAAAATAGTCATTTATGACCATGTGGTCAGTTTGTTGTTCAAGAGCCCACCTGGAGAGGTCTGAGAAAACAGATTTAAGGTAAAAGAAGCACTTTTAAAGCCTGTATTTCCTTCTACTGGCTTATTGTGTACTTACGCACGTGAGACTAACACCCCATTGAGGCTTATAGGTGCAGCAGTCAGTGCTGTCTGTAGGCTGCTTTTTGCTAAAAATTCTCTTTTGTGGTTTTGTTGTAACATGCATGTTAGAAGACCTTTAGTTACCTTTTGTTGTAGTTGTTATCTGCTGGCAAAGCTGGCAGAGCAGGTATTTTTAATGTGTCATTTAATTTGAAACTTTTAAAACCATTCAGTGAACTAGACTGTAAAGCCCTCATTCATTTCTTTTCATTAAATTCCATTTAATTGGAGTTTATCAAGCCTTGCTTTCCTGGCAAAGGGGATATCCTGAGTATAGTATTTGCACAGTAAACTAGAAATACAGTTTATGAAAACACATATGCTACTGATACATTTTAAAGAGTTATTTCAGGGTCTCTAATCTAAAAAAAGAAAGGCATAAAAATTTAAACAACCTCAAGCACCACAGAAAAATAAAAGTAACTATAAATATCGATATTACTTTAACTCATGCCAGTTCTATCTAAATTGCATAGATGGCATACAAAACCACTGTTCTGGCTTTAGTCAGTTTTCAAACAATGTTTCTATCATTTTATTAATAAAAAAATATCTAAAAGGAGGCACTAAAAGGAGTACATCAGCCTGTCCTTAAATATTTATTCTCATGGTACCCAACTGCACTGAGAGGGGGTTAGTTTTTATTTTTCCACCTGAACATCCTCCACCACAAACGATTCTAACTAGAAATAGACAAAACTAGGCATTTAAGTTAAAGACAGTCCCAAACTTCACCTTGAAGTTCAAATGGAAAAAAACTTCGTTATAAGTTTATAAAAATTTGGTAACATGTTTCTGTATAGCTTGAGTTTTTTAGCATTTCTTTGACTAAGAAAAACAATACCCCAAAAAAGGGTGGCCCAGTGCACTTCTGTTCAGCCCAATATAAAACAATGATGGTAAGAGTATAAAAATATTATGGATTAAACTTTTACTGTTATCTCCATGTAGAAGACAACCAATGAAATCTGTTTCGAAACTGTGAGCTGCCAAAACTTAGGGAACATTCACCTTTGTCAACAGATGGAATGACCTTGTAGCATCCACTGGTTTCAAGCACACCAAACAGATACAAAGGTCTGAACAGACTCTTCTTTCATGTATTAGATGATAGAAGAAATCTAGAAAGACTTATACTAAGAGTTAAAACTATAAGTTTATTTAGCTTTTCATTTCTTTCTAGAAGGAAATCAGGTTTCATCAGATTGTCTGTTAACAATGCCAAAAAAGAAGCAAAAACATTGTCAGCTAGTGCCTGTACAGAGTTTAAATTCTTTACTCTGCTAGGCATAAACCTGGGTGTATAGCTGTGTATCTGTATACACAGACAAACACACACACTTTTGGGAATAATTGATTATTCAGTAAGTGAAAGAATATCTGTTTTCAGACATTCTTCTACAAAGGACAGATGAAATTTAAAAAGCACACAACACAAACAATTTCTTACCGGGACATGGACTCCAATAATAACTGAAAAAATAAACGGTTTTCTGTAAGCAGGATACTTTTCTTATTAAGAAAAACTCACATGCTTACCCTTCTTTCTCCTTCCTTTATTTACCTTCTGGTTGTTCTTGCTGCTCGTTAAAGAAATGTATGTTCAAATGAATTTTGAACTCTCAGTGCTCCCTTCAGAGCTGAATTTGTGACATCTTTCATTTCAGTGGCAAGAGAATATGATATCAAGACAAGTACACAACTGTAAATTCATTGCAACAATAAACCTATCGGGAAGCTCAGCTTAAGCTAAACTGTAAGGCTGAATAACCTTGGTCAGAGGAAGAAGGAGAAGAGAAGGGAGGCCTTGAGGTTGGTAATTTCTGTATAAACCCAGAACCTGTGGCTCAAACACATCTTTGGAAAAGAAGCTGGGCGGCAAGAAAGAAATAGTAGATTTGAATAGCAGTGAAGACATATCGTTTTCCATGTTTTCTCTCTTAGAGCTATGTCTCAGTGTGAAAGTTTAGCTCTTAATAACACTTGATTTTCATAATTCTCTATTGCTGTAAATGTTCTGTACTTAGATAACAAAGAGAGCTCGTGGATTTTTTATCCTTTCTCATTTAAATAGGTCATTGTCTACAAACCTGGCTGGGACTATTCTTACTCGAGGATGCAGGTGGCACCATCTGTCCCTAGGAGCTATGTGCCAGACAATTCTGGCTTTGCTTTGTATGTGAATTTTTTTCCTGCATAAAATTGCCATATGCAGACCATGTGAAACTGGTTCTGCCCAAAATGCAGAGTCGCAAATGCACAAAGTATACAAAATAACAAAGACTTCAAGGATTTCTCTTATTTCAATACCATATAAAATGTAAATTTCTATTTGATGTTTTCCCTTGAGGTATCTCAATCAGAGTTAAAAATGATATCCTAAATCCCTAAGGTAATATATGGGCTGTTTTAGAGGTTTTTTTTTTTTTCCTGAAGAACATAGACATTGTCTGCCTTGTATCTCTTTCTAGGTAGCCTGAAAATAAAACCTCTCTCGTGTGGCCACAGGGCTGGTGAGACACAACAACATAGAGATCACCTTCCAAACCTGCACTGCCAGCTCTTGGGGATGAGCCTCCTACTTGCCCCAGACATCCAGACCAGGGTCATTCCAGAGCAGGAGGCTTATCCTCCAATAATAAATCAGCTTGGTTTGGGTGTTGAACATGATGAACCTACTGTCCCACAGAAAGCCAGTGTGGCCACTGCCTTGAAAAGGCAGGGCCCTGATAGCCTCTAACATCCTGTTCCTAGATGTCTTTCCCATTAGCTGTAGCTCCTGAGCTGGTCTTCCCTGTAGGACCTGTGCCTCCATGTTGGCCCAGGGACTTTGAGTGGGGGATTCACAGAACTCTGCCTTTTCACAAGGAAATAACAGAAACCTCACTTTTGTCTTAAAATCAGCCCACCAAGCTGGAGATATCTAGTAGCAAAGCTCCTTATTTGTCAGAATACCCATTTTTAGGGAGAACTTTCCAGGCAGGGCACCAGACTGGTAAAAGGATTTACTACTACTGATAAATAGAGCGGGTCTGATCTCAGTTATGTCCTGTGACTCCATTGAAGTCCACTGAACTTAGTCACTGGGCAACACAACAGAGCTCCACTGGGATTAAACTCTCAGTTACATGCATGCAACCCCAGTGGATTCAATGGAGATGCAAAGACATATATGATGGCAAAACTTGGCTTGTTGCTATATATCAAGATGCAGGTGGCACCATATGCAATGGGTTTCCAGTCACTTGGCAGATGTTCACAGCTGTCTGAAAGCAGAGAAAAAACTCACATAGTTAATTCACATTGGGCAGCGGTCTGTTTGAGAAAAAATTACATTTGTTTGCTTTTTCAGTTTGCTAATATTACCTATCACTTTGAAGTTTGCTGCTATTGCTGGAGAAAACAAAGGGGGAAAAAAACCCTCTACATGATTCACATAGTTATTGATTCCAGGACAAAAGACATTTACCCGGATTTTATATAGTATATGCAAACATCTTCAACATACAGGTTGGCTAAATGTTACTTACTGTCTGTTTTTCCACTCAACACCATTGTTTTTGTTCTTAGAGTCCTTTAGTCTAATCTATCTATCTATGCAGGTTTAAAAGCTTGCACTCAGCACGTATTTTGGAACATCAGAAATGTATATCATTGTTTCATAGGAAACCTAAATAACCTCGTTGTGATAAAGGACATGGGAGAGAGAATTGCTTAAATGTAAACAATTGTGATTTTATCCTTTGGAAAATCCAAGGGAAGCTATGATTGTTGACAGCAAAGTTTGTTACTCTGAATAGCATGAGCGATTTTCTGATCTCCACTGCTCAGTTGCTTTTCTCTTTTCCCTCCCTTGCTCTGTCTTTTTCCACCAGGCATGTGTTCAGGTAGATATAGATAATAAAATGACCACCACCTCTGCAACGTATTCCCATTTGAAGTGTAGCTTTTTCAAATATACGGCCACAGTTTGACATTGCAGATTTGAACAAATTTTTCAGCAGATCTTGCTCATTCTGACTGGCCTACAAGCTCTTCCCAGTCATACAGATTATGTCACAGTATTTGCAGAGAGGACTGAAAAACACAGCCAGCCCTCCGCTAAGTAGCTCCCAGAAAGCCAAATCTGAGCACCTCAAGCAGGGCTTCAGGAGGAATGGGGCTGTTATGCCGTTGCCTACAAACACCATCAAGGCTCAGAGGAAATTTTGGTGTTTCTCTCATGCAAACAGTGAAGGTTCACTGCCACCTGTGGGCAGCGACTAGCATCAGCACGTAGTGCAATCCTGCAAAAAGTCAGAGCCAGGAGAGGGTCGCTAACGGCCGTGGCTCTGCTGATTAAAGGCCTTCTGTCGCTAAAGGAGCTGCAGAGCCATCCATCTGCAAATACTAGAGGGCTGCAGTGCCTGACCTCCAGGTCGCTGTCTTCAAACCAAGCCACCGGGAGCTGCTCTCTGGCTTCCAATGGGCTGGTCTCCTGGGGGCTGGGTTGTTCTAAGGCTGGGCAAGAGCTCTGATTCACAGTCTCTTTTGGTGGATGAAGCCTCTGTGATGACTCTGTCCATTTTGAGTCCTCTAGCACCCCATATGGGATCACCACAGGTGTCCCTTCTCTCTGCCTGGATGGTCTTTTCCCTGGACTTGGAAAAACTTGGTGATACTGGAGACTTTATCTTCTCTGTGAGACTGGATTGAAATTGATAATGGTGCAAACATTATTAGTGGTGGACAGGATGGACAAATAGAAACAAACAGCAGTTCTGGTCTCACAAGCCTTGTTTTCTTAAGAAACCTGGGCTAAAACTTAGAGTTTATAATTTAAAGATATCCCTAAAATCAGCCCTCTGGATTCAATCCAGAACTTGATTGATAGACCACAAATTTTCTTTTGAATCATATGTTTCTGGAATGGCAACTCTGTTGATCTCATTTCCTATGATGTTTTGTATCAGTCTATATAATTTTCATAGAATCATAGAATATCTGAAGTTGGAAGAGACCCATGAGGATCTTTGAGTCCAACCCTCTGCTCCTCTCAGGACTACCTAGAACTAAACCATATGAATGAATGCTCTGAGGAAGCAATTCTGTTGAATTACAAATTATTGGCTTGACCCTAACTCATTCTTAATGTAAAGTGCCATCAGGGAAATACAAACAAAATTAAAACTATTTAAAAAGAAAGCATGCAGGTAAGGAATAGCCTGCATTTTTAAAACTTATAAACTTTTTACAAGACAAGAAGTAGGTAAACAACAGTAAGCATATATACCTGAGTTTAGACTGGTTCTGTATGTACTATTTTATAACTATATCCTGTGAAAATTTATATGTCTACACATGCACATTTGCATACAGTTGTCTTTAAGTTGTGAGGGCTAGCATCATACTTCATGCATTCATTTGCATTCATGAACTCACCTGTAAATTTCTCTACCCCTGAAATGGTAAAGACAGAGCAGAGTGTCTGAGCAGAATCCAACTACACATGAACAGACACGCTGAAGTCTGTATGTGCACAAAAGAGTATAATTCTCTCCACTGTGCCTCCACCAAACAAGATTTTTCCTTGAAGGAGATTCTTTACACTTAAAATACTCATTAGTAGCTCACTGCATTAGGGTCTTAATCGCTTTCCTTTTGTTGAATCCCATTTCATATCACTGCTCAGCCGCAGCCAGGCAGGAGCATAGGGGCTGGGAACTGCACCTTCAGAAAGTCCTTGAGTGAGACACACTCTGTGGAGTGGCACATTGTGCAACATTGATCAGTTAACAGCTTAGATACTGACTGTAACACAGTTCGGCCAGACTTCTTGGCTCTGAGTTGCCAAACACCACAATAGGTATGTGATCTTATCTTCTTAATAGTGTGTAAAAAGCTTAGCACAATTTGGACACAGTATAAATATTGTTGACAGTGTTCTTTAACAGAGTTATTCGTAGCAGCTTAGTTCCAGATGCACAGCTCCTGCCGTGTCTCTTTCTTAATAATACTCCTATAATAAATATTTACAATGCAGTACCTGTTTTCCCAAAAGGTACAAAGATTTGTTTATGAATTCATCTTTAAAAAAAATAAGCGGTTTTTTTGTGTATTTCCAAACTTATCATAATTTATTATGGTTTTGGCAATATCTGAGGTGGCTGTACATAAAAGGATCTAGGACATCTGTTAATGCTAGGATATTTAATTAAATATTACTGTATACATAACAGCTTACCAAATATTTACACGTTGAGTAATGTGGAAATATGAAAGTTCATTTTATACCTATTCTTGTGAAGACTGATATTTTCATCAGTGTTCATGAAGCTGAGCCAGAGAAAAATACATTTCAGCTTTTTCAACAGCAAATACAGGATGAGCCATAAAAATAGCAGACTCTTCTAATCTAGGGAAAAGTACACATGTGTATGCTTGTGTGCCATATGCATGCCTGTTTAAAAGGAGTTAGATAACTTGATGGAAGCAGACTTATCAAGGATTATGTAACATGAAGATGCTACCTCTGGCTCTGAAGCCTGTGAGCTGCAGGTATCTGGAAGCTCGAAGATCATAGAATGATTTAGGTTGGAAAAGACCTTTAAGATCATCAAGTCCAACTGTTAACCTAACGCTGCCAAGTCCACCACTAAACCATGTCCCTAAACACCAATCATGCTGGATGTTATCACTGTATGACTATGTTTTTTCCTTTTTACTCTTCCCTAGGCCTCCAATGCTGATCTCCATGAGACAGAAAACATGGCTAAATTGACCTTTTTCCTGCCATACTACAACTATTCTTATTTTAAGCTTGTAGGAGAGAGCACGATGTGACCTGAGAGAAATTTATTCTTTTTACGGGGCAACAGTTTCCTCTGGATACGTATCTCTTCCACTTTCCAGGCTGGGAAGGGGTTGGGCAGCAGCGGCACTGTGGACAGGCACAGAATTTTGAAGCAGAAAAAAGCTCCTAGAGTGAATCCTTGGAAGTGGAGCAGATGGACCACTGCACTGTACTGTTCTGGTCGTGCAATCCCATCCTGATCCTACCTAATCTTATTGCTATTTCCTTGTTGGTGTAACTGTTATATGTGTCTTTCAGCAACCGAAGGAGAGAACCATTGGTAGGAAAGCAAGCTGAATCCCTTCTGCCGGTCCCAACCCAGCCTGCATTTGCTATCTGCTGCCTAGAGATCCAGCTGCCTGCTTTTCTTTGCAGCTGGAAAAAGTGTTTTTCCTCATTAGAAAATGATAGTTAATGAGATGTCTTAAGAATTGTGTTGTGCATTCAAAGCTTGCTGCACAGTCATTCCCAGTACAAGGCCAAATGTTTCTGTTCTGCCTACGTGGGCTCTTACACATCTCTGAATACTGAAGTATGTTAAGGAAAGCTGTGTCACACCACTTATGCCAAAGAAAGAGCACAGCGAGGGAAGCAAAAGAAAGAAGAGGGGTCCCTACAGTGGACCTCTGAAGAGAAATTTCCTCTGGCCTGTTGTCAGTTCCCAAATAAACACAGAAGTTGTGCAGCTGCATTTCATGCCATTTCCATTGCATGCCAGTTTCCATTTCTCCTCCTCCCTGAATATTTAGCAAACATCATATATCTGCATTTATGTATTTGCCTTTCCTCTAGTACTGTTGTGTATGGGGCGTGGGAAGATAACAAATGCAAATACAAAGCTTGTAACAGCTGCTTCGTCTTCATGCATCTGCAAATAGGGACAGCACTACCCCATTTTGAGGATGCAAGGTCCTCACACTGCTTCTGCTGGAAGCAAAGCGGTATTCCAATACCACCATCATTTCATTTAACTTTAGACTTTGGGGCTTCTAGAGACACAGCACTGCGTGGGTACAGAATAGCTCTGCTTATACTCGTGGTAGGTTTCCTTTGCCTTCCTCATCTTGGAGTAATTGTACTCTGAAATGGCCAGAGTGGCTCTTTGCCCTCCTGAAAAGCAATGTAGAACGTGGATTCAGGACCTGGGGTCTAAGTTTAATAACTATTGGATACTGAAGATCATGGACCAAAGGGAGATACTGGTATATGTTTTCTCCAGCCATGATGCATTATCTGATTTAGGCCTGAAGGTGAACGTATAAAGCAGATGATGAGAGATATAAAGAAGAGAGCTACAGGGAAATGGGAAGTCTTTTATCTACTTTGTATGCTTTCTTTTATGATTAAAGCCATCCAAAGGAGTATCTTATCTAATGCCTGTGCTGGGAAACACAGATACAAAGAAAGAGAGGCCTTGATACTAAGACAGCTGATGAGGAGCTCTGTTGCTCTGCTTCACAGTAGGTTTGGTGCCATGGTAAGACATGGTGATGGTGGACAGCTCAGGAAGTGGGAAAAAACATCTTACTACAAGTGGTTTGCACAGGCAGAATCATCTTTACTGTGCCTCTGGAGGTGCTACCTCTAAGAGGTTATTGTAGACTGCATGTAATGTATTTCAAAATGAATGAATTTGTCTCCCAGATATTGCTAGTTACAGGTTCCCCAGACTTGGGTTGACTAAATGAAGTGCATGTACTTTTCCTACTCATGTTGCTCCTCAAAAGAAGGAAAGATGTCTCAAAATTCTCATGGCCATAAACACCTCTACTGTAATTCTGCTGGCTACTACGAAGTTGCCTCAGGAAAACATTCTGCCCATGGTAATTACCCACCTCTGAGATATAAAGCAGCCTCAGATGATGCACCTTCCAACTGGAACAATGATGTCCCTGGGTTACCTATAGGTCCAAACTTCTTTTGCTCTGAGTCAGCCTTGGATGCCCCTCCCATCACCAATGTAAGCTGGTCTCATCTGTTCTTTAGACTTCTGTTTTTCTGCCAGGAAAATGTAATAAAACATAAAATATCAGAGAAAAAGTCACATATAAATACATGTGGATGCCCTTACACTTTCCATTCAATATTACTCCTGCATTTTTAATTTATCCTACTCTTTTTTTTTACTGAACTTTAATCTTCCTTTTCTGTCTCCTTCTCTGTCAAGAACTGATTGCAGTTTTACATTCAAAGAAGAATCAAATTTAGATGTCCTGGCAGTAATGTAGCTTCAAGTGATCACATAGCAGCATTTTAAACTAACTGACAAGTCAGTTAACTCTACCAATGTTGAAATTTAAATGATCAGATTGAACAACTACTTCAGCTACCAAACAGCAAAAGTGAAAAAACCCAAACCAATCCACAGAAAAGCCTCCTTTGCTAACTTGCATTTGGAGCTCTTGCATCTCTAACTTGCATTTGGACCTTCCTTTCAAAAGCCAGTTGCAGTTGTTTTCCAGTGCTATCCTATCCTCATGATCAATCCCTGCTGTCCTGCTGCCCACATCACACTGTGGACCTGACCTCTTTCAAACCTCCTAGCCCTGTCCTCCCTATATTGCTGCTTTGCTATAGGTAGAGGTCTATTCTGGTATTCCCTTTTGCTACACATTGGCTTCAGGGTCTAACTCTTGCCTGCATTTTAATGGGAGAGCAGCAACACATGCAAGATACTCTGGTGCCAAGCAGTGCAGGGATGCCATCCAGTTCTATGATGTTTCGTGCCTTCCAGTCTAGGGTCAGACTTGCTGTAGAAGTGTCTTTACTTCTATCTTTTTTTTTCTTAAAAATAAAACATTTCCACCTGGGTTCACATTCACTGTATGTGTGATTTATTCAACCACCTTTAACTTTGTTTATTTCCACTTTTTTTTTTTTTTTTTTAAACTTTTGTGTCAGTGTGTGTGGTGGAGGAAAGATAGTGCTGGAACATGTGTGTGGTGTGTCTTTTGCAATATTTACTCTGGCCATGAGACTGCAGAAATGAACCTGGCCAAGATTTGTCAGACATGATGAGTGGCTTTATTTTGCTGTTTCTTTTTGGGAGACGGCAGCAATTTTTGGGGAGCCTGATCTGAAGGACCCTAAAAAGGAACTTGATTTTCAGAAAGTAACAATAATTTTTCGCTTTGAAAACAGGTATCTTGACTGGGCAGACATGCAGTTGTCTCACTCCTACTACTGGTGTCCAGAGGTATATGGGCAAGGCCAGCCAAGCAGCAGGAGGTCAGAAGGTCACTGAGACGGTAGCTGCTTTTTCCTGTCCTCCAGGTCTCCTTTGCTCCCACAGAACAGCCCAGCATCCAGAAACATTAGTATCATAAGAAACAATAAAATTGTTCCTCCTGGAAAACCTGGGGTCAGAGGTCTCCGCTGATGGGAATAGTCTACTACCTCAGAGCAAGAGAAATACAGACATCTGGAAGGAGAGAGGTGTAGCTTGATCCTGAGACAAGGGCTACAGCAGTGAGATGGCAAGGTATTACAATTTCCAGTTAAAGAGGACAGCCTGACCCCAGAAAGGATGAGGCATAGGCCTCCATCATGCCAAGGATGCGAGTTACTAGAAAACTTCCCCCTGTTTTCATTTAACAATGCTGTAAGCATGTATGTTTGCTGTCATTGCTTGTGCTTATTTCCTTTGCCTGGGGAAGACCTATTCCTGGTTGGAGTAGCTACTCCTGCTGGCAGAAGAAGTACAACTCAGAGCACTCAGCTGCACCCCGGAATTAGCTCTACTTTTTTTCTTGTGTTGTGTGAGTTGTTTCCTTTCCCATTTCTAGCTTTTGTAGGGGAGTTTAGTGTGAATTTTCACTCCTCTGTCTTTAAGTACTTTGTTGAGGACTGGGCCCTACAAGACATCTAAAACGTTTTGCTGCAGAAAGATGAGTATAGAAAGAGCTTGCATGGATTGAATCCCAGTCTGTTACTGGAAGGGAAGCTTAACAGTCATCTTATACTGTCAATTTCCCTTCAGCACAGGTATTGCCAATGTTATCCTGAGAGTTCCTGTGGTTCCATGCAAAACCTACTGCCCATCCATCAGCAGAATACAGGCCTTTTAATTTAGCCATGGTGATATATGTGTAACTGAGCCCAACAAAAAAACACAAGGAAAAATGCAGTTCCCCACTCCCAACCTCCTCCCCAGCCGCCCGACCTCCCTCCTTCACTCTGCAGTTGGAAAGTGAAAACAGAACTTTAGCTCTGTTTTCTCTCTCCTGGTAATCCTCTGTCAAGAGGCCGTCTGTCACTCTTTCCACCTCAATGAAAACATCATCAGCTTTTTCATTTTAAGTGTTGACTTGAGAGACAAACCAGCCTTCATTTGTACCTTAATGTTCGTCTAGAAAGTGTTTTAAGATTTCAGGTTACACTCAGCAAGCCAATGCCCAGTGGGTCTAAGGGCTTAGATGGAGCTGGCCTCTCAGCTAGGAATTTATTGATTTGATACAGTTTCTTTTGTTACTTCTGAAACATGGGGCATGGGATGGGGGGGGGGGAAGACCTCGATTAATAAAAGCATGAAATAAAATGCACATGTAAAGGGAGGTAAACAACAGGCAGGGAGCAGAAAACATGTAGGAACTGAGTTTGCAAAGAAAACGCAGTCTTGTGTTGTTGAAAAATAAAGATTAAAAAAAAAATCCAAGCTTTAATTCCATGCTTGTTATGGTCCCAAGCAGGGCTGTGTGTGCCAATCCTTCTCAGAATGTCTGTCCCATGCTGCAACTCTGGCTTGATCAGGGTAGTCTACATGTTTCCCTGTTTTGGTTTACTACCCTGCACTGGAGTTTACTACACAAGGAGGAGCAACAGTTTACAAATTTAAATAGAAGAGAAAATTGGTGGAGCTAGTTAAGCTAGTTTACCACAGGCTATATACAAGTAACTATTTACCAGCTTTTGTGATTTACTGCTCTCCAACACACTGTGCCTAGAACGGGTGGTGTTTCCAATAATTCTGGGTGGATAGCTGCTGGTTAGTGCAGACCATTTTATACAGGCTGTGCTTGTGGTAATCCTTCATTTCTATCTCAAACATCCATGATTTTACTCCTGAAACACAAGCAGCAGGAACCATTTTCTTTCCATACTTAGAGACTTGGCGGATAATAAATAGAGGAGCCTAGAGAGGCTGTATATGTTGGCATGCCACAAAGGGTACCAGGGTGTACTCTTCACAAGCCCATAAGACCAGGCAAGGTGGCAGAGACTGAGCATATCCTTGTGGGGTGATTATGGTGGTAATGATTATCGATAGAACAACTCCCACCCCCATGAACAGAACAAGGCAGAAGAGGGAGCTTGAAAAGTTATTTAGAAGAAAGTCAGACCCTATAGACATTTTCTATGCTGTTGTGCCACACCACCTGTACCTTTATTGACTTATTTTGGATTTGCTCCAAGAGTAGACAAGGGTAGGATCACTTTCATGGTCTAATACAGTGGCTACTAAATGACACTAAGCACCCAACAATGCTTCTGAAAAAATCAAAAATTATAAAAATAATAGAAAAACAGAAGATGGGAACAAAAATCTGAGAGTTGAATAACATACAGAGCTGGAGTAAGCATTCTCATGGAACTACTTAAATGCTGTAAAAAGTTGGAAGTGTTTAAGTAACAATTGTTGAATTGTAGGAGCACTGCTGACAAAGACTGACATTAAATGTAACAATTGGATACAAAGGCTGCTTTTGCTACCACATTATTTATTAGTTTAATTAATGTTAGATCCCTGGGGGAGTTGAATAATTGGACGTTTAGGTTTTTGTAATTTTATACCTACCTTATTTTTGCTCTGTATCGGTTTTTAGGGAGAATGATACAACAAATTCACTTCAGTAGTTATGTGGGAAAAGGCTGCAAAGGGTCTATTCCACAGACATAGGAGAGTTTAGTCTTTCTCAGAGTAAGAGAAGAGGGGGTTAAAAATGCGTAATCTCCATTACATGATTTCTTCTCTATCAACAAGATGAAGCTTCTTAAAGCAAAGAGTAGTGCTTCCCCCCATCTTGTCTGTAACAGTGAAATGATAGGCTTGATTCACCACTGCTCTTTTCCCATGTATGAAACTTCATGGAAAGGATATTAATTTCTTTTACTAAGGCTACATTTATAAATGAGTTTAGCATATGATTGATATTTTAATCCACGGTTAATCTACTTCTCTAGATCCTTAAAGAGTCCAACAACTCAATAGATGATAGATAGTTTATAACCATCTAGAATACATTAATCTCTGTAACATGGCTATAACATCTGTTAATCATTTGTTACCCACTTGTACACCATTTATAAATGCAACCTTTACATAAAGTTTGAGTGAAATATTTTGTGTTTGTACAACA
This sequence comes from Platalea leucorodia, assembly GCF_965183815.1. Taxonomy (NCBI): domain Eukaryota; kingdom Metazoa; phylum Chordata; class Aves; order Pelecaniformes; family Threskiornithidae; genus Platalea; species Platalea leucorodia. The sequence continues at coordinate 30,256,987 of NC_138858.1, forward strand.
TGTTCCTTTCAAGGAATGCAAAGCACTTTGTAAGCATCATTTAGTTGAGGCTTATTAATCCCACATGTTATAGGTAAGCTATATCCTCATTTTACCAATAGACAGACTAAGAAATAGGGTTACATCCATACTGGAAGAAGAAAGTGGCACTTCTGAGTTACATCAAATCAACAGACTCCTGTATCCCACAGACTTCCTGTATGAATTCCTGCCTGTAACTAGTACCACACAGTGTTCGTATTGTTCTTCTGAAGCCTCATGCCTAGGCATGAGACAGACTATTGCAGTCCCCTCCTAAAATGAATATGAATAGACACAAGCCTTCCAAGGAATGGTCAGCAATCCCTCAGGAAGATATGCTTGAAACCCGGGTCTGCATAGGTTTGTGTCTCGCTGTACTTACTGCTCTCAGCCTGCAGGCAGAGGTGAAACTAGCTTTGCCCATGTACATTCTTTAACATATGAGTGAGCTCTGAAGCTTGGGTTAAAGCCTTGTCTCAGCCGCAACCTGTGTATTTAAGCATGAATGTTTACACACGGGGTGGATGGTGGGTGTCCCTAGTCCTAGGACCAGGCTTGGATGCATGCTCAGCTTTCATTTCTGCAATACCTCAAGTCTCAATGCTTTCATGACACAGTGGAGGAAGGTGTGGTATGAACGAAAACAGAGGTCAGGCTTTCTTGATCCATCTCAATCACAAATCAGTCCTCTTTCCTTGAACAGCCATCAGGTCGTACAAATAGAATTATGCCGTAAATTCCTGCACTCCTGTTTATTCAGAGCCAAAACCATGCCTGTGCCATTTTCTGGGCTGAGTGAGACAGTGTTATCTTTGTAAGTCCTCCTTGCTATTGCCGTTAACAACGACCTCCTCTTTGCAAACTGTTTTGGTGAGTCTCTTCCATCCATCACCCTTCATGTTCCCTGCTCTGGGACACCATGCATTTCCACACTTCTTCTTCACCCTACAGTCTTTGATAACCACAAAAAAACTCACTTATGGACATCTTTGTTCCTGAGCAAGGCCAGTCAGCAAGGTGGTGGCAGAAGATGTGTTAAAGTTCAAAATACAGCACAAGAGCTGAGCTATTCAGGAGGTGAGGAATTCAAATATGAGTGATTGTACTGATTGCCAAGCTCTACTCAGCTCATTTCCAGTTCCTTGGATGTATTCATATATCTGCTTTCTTACTTGTGACAGGATATTTTACGGACTGTCTTACACATAAGCCTCCTATTCTTCTGAAACCAGGACATTTTTTCATACTGTTTTCTGCCTAAAAAAATAATAATCAATGCTTTCTTTGGATCTCTTTTTTGCATTTAGAATGAGTCAAAAGGCTATACCAGAATAAATTTAGAGAGAGTGAATTTGATAAATACACCTGGCCTGAAAGGCTCCCCCAGCAGTGGAAACAGTTGCAGTGACATGAAGCCTGCTCCAAAGTATCATGAGTATCTTGTGGTCGTTACTTTACCTCGGTGACCCTTAAATGAGGCAGGATTTGCAATTTGCGGATTTGGAAGGAGAAGCTGTTCAAGTGGGAGATCCAGGGAACACACAGTCTCCCTCTGTGAGATCTTTTACCACAGCCTTGGAGGAAATAGCCCTATAGGTACCCATTAGCACTTGGCCAGCCCCACAGCAGCACTGCTCTTTGCTCCCACCACGAAGCTGTCTGTAGTGGCTGCTACTCGGGAAGGCTTGGTTCCAGGGAGCGGAACAAATACCAGTCTCACCCGTCACAGCCTTGCGCACATGTCCACAGCACAGTATTGCTTCCTGACCCAAGTCCAGTGGTACTGTGGCAGGTGGTCCGAAGTTTGATCACTGAAACAAACCTGTGACGTGTCTGCCTTACAGACCGCTGAGTGTTATGGGCAGATCTGGGCGAGCTGTAACCAAAGCTAGACGGAGCCCTGAAAATCATCCAGCTGTGATAGCAGAGCACTTAGCAACACTCCGAATTAGACACTACCTCATGCTGTTTCTTCCCCAGTTTTAAGCCTTTTCCCCATTTTTTCTTACCTGTTGGGGTAAGCATTTGCTGATGGCTTCCCTCATACTCTGGTACCTGATGTATCATACTGCAACTCCGTCAAACAGTCACAGCTCCTCAGACTGTAATGCACCTTACCCATGACCTCTCTTCCAGCTGTCTGACTTCGTGATGCCAAGTTTCCACCTTAGCTCAGCAGCACGATCTCTTTCTGCAGAAAAGAGAGACAGGCCTCCACTTGACCTTATTTACCGTTTCTTTTTCTATCAGACCAAAACATCACTTCTGTAGACGTTTCATATCAACTCAGAGACTACTCACCTTATCATCAAAACCCTTTGGATACTGACGGTTACCCAAATGGCAGTCCGAGTAAATATTGTTTCCCAAGTAAGTGGTTGAACAAGCACTGATGACTGAAAGGAAAAAAAAATTGGTGTCTGCCTTCTCTCCTAGCATTTCTCCTTTAATGAGAAATATAATATTTATTCATCTCCTCTCATTCCTGTAATGTAATTGCCTGGGCTACAGCAGGATAACATATATCTCTCCCTTGTTGTTTCTCTGTAAGAAAGTCAGAAATCTCCTAAGGCAGTAAACAATATGACAGTTGGACCTCTTCAGTAAAGGTCTGTACCCCATTGAGAGCTATGTTATCTTCTGCCCAGTTATTAGGGTCCTGTTCTCCTCCACAGAGACTCCATGACTTAACAACTGGTAAACATAATTGTGGGTGCTTTGCTCCTGTACTATAACAAATGTCACAGTCTCTCAGTTGTTATCAGGTATATCCAGTTCAGACACTCCATGAATGACAAACACATCACTATAGAGCCTAAAATTTCCTGTTTATGTTATAGTATCTGTAACTTGTTTCAGGGAAAACATCAGTCTTTCTGGTGCCTATAGGCTTGCCCACCAGTGCCTGAGTTTAACTTAATGAATGGCTCATCCTATTTCAGGCTGATGCTACATTCTTTCCCTTGCAATGTTCCCTGTTTCTCCAGTGAGGAATTCCCCTGGGAGAACAGTGCTCATACATGGTCATAGAAGATGGCTTTGCAAGGGATCAAAAAGCCATCTACTCCATCTTTCTGCCTCAAGGAGAGTTAACTGCATTAGGCCATTGCTGAGTTGTCTTCATTGATCACTGGTATTGGCAACCACTTGCAAAGAGCTGAGGTCCACCAAAGTTTGTGCACCTTTCTCCTACTGCTGGTTGTCAGTGGAGATTGCCAGTGTGAGTGTAGCTCTAGGGATGTTTTCTAAGGACTTTGTGCACTGCCCACCTTGATAAACCTGCAGTCCAGCCTGAGCAGCTTTCCCTGTGCTTTTGCTTTGTCAGTGGCCAGTTCTGGGCCTGACATTATTTTGTTCATGTGTATTTTACCCCACACCTGTGTCACCCTCTTGTTCTCTTCTTGGGAGCTCTCCAAAATGAGAAGGCTGGCTTTTTAGCCCTGCATTGATCATATATATTTAACTGTTCTGCTCCTTTCTGAACTCCTTGCCTGAAAACATATTATCTCATTTTCCTGTGGAATGTAGGTCTCTCCAAATGTCTATACTACCATATCATATTTAGCATCCTTTGTCCAGGTCACTTGAAACAATTTAAAACATGAAGTTCCTTAGGGATGGCTATTGTCAGAAAGAAAGCTTCCATCAGGTGTCATCTTTTTTGCTTGTACATACGTACAGGACAATCAGCTGCATAAACCTTTTCCACGTTCCCTCCACACTTCTGTCTACACTCAGTTGTGGTGATGGCATTCATTGTGCCGTGCTGCTACGGTGGATATTTTCTAGTCCCTTCAACTTTTGATACTCCAGGTTGCCAGAGAGTCTGGCAGAGGTGTCCTTCCCACACTACTGCAGTTGGCCAGCAGTGCATTAACATGGGTCCTGGAATAACATAACCTGTTCCAAATGTGTCTCACAAGGTACATTTAAAAGTTACAGTTCCCCACATTATCCTCCACGAGAGACGAAAATCACTTGTCCCTTTATAGCTGCCTGCAAGTCACTTAAATCTCCATGCTTCAGATGTATGTCCCTGCCTGAAATCTGACCAGGCTGTAGAGAATACCAGGATAACAGGACAACAAGCCCCTCCCTTGCTTTGATACCCAGACTGTCACAGGCTGGACATTCAGCTTTGCATTGCAGCCGAAACAGCTGAGGGGAGCAAGGGGAAAGGGACTCTCTGCTTGCTGGTGCAGAGAAAGGTTTCTGACGGTCTTGAAGAAACTAAGATGTTGCATGGACACAATAGGTTACCAGATTCCTCACCTGACAGAAATATTAAGTTGTTTCCCTGTTGTAACTATCCAGTTGCCCTGTAATGCCTCCTTTCAGGCGTGGCTTCCTCAACACAGCCCACCTGGTCAGCTTGGCAAGCTCCTCGTCCCCCTGGCAGAGACCAGAAGCCTAAACCTGCCCAGTGTGGAGCACTCCCCGGCCCACACTCCTTCAGGGGAACTAAGATAGCTCAGCAGTTTGAAGGTTTTTTTCCTCTAAAGGAGATCTGCATAACTCAAAGGGGGAAACTCATTCCAGAGAACACATGAGAGCATCTTGTTCTGAAAGCCCTTTCTGAATGACGTGCAAAATACTGAACAGATGCAGCATGCACTTGGCCTTCTTGCAATGCCTATTACTACCAATTATTGCTGAATAAAACCAGGGAAAGACCTCTGGAGGGCAGCCATACATTTTCAGATTGTTCTTGAAGGTCTTGCAGTATTTTGGCTCCTCTTTGATCTTTATAGAGCCTGGAAGAGCCAAGTGTGCAGAAGTTCTGTATTCAATATGTACATGAATTGTAGGCTCTATAAAGAATGCTACAAATCCTTAGTTTTGGAAAGAGGTCTTTTCCCTTGATCTCCTTGACTTTTTAAAATCACCTTCTTTGTGCATTTTTTTCTGTTTTGCCCTTCTTGCTGTCCATCTCACACTGAAGTCAATATGTAATAAATGCTGTTTGATCGCACCATGGACAAACTGAAGACCCAGTTGAATGTACCTCCTGTAGGTTCCTAACCTCCCTTAATTTACTGCATGTGCCTCTGACGGCTCCTTTCTCTCAGTTAAAGTCACTTGGAAATGTGTTTAATAAAAAATACTAATAACATAATCCTAATAGCTTCTGAAGTTATACTGGCCACAGGGTATCTTTTTATAATGTGTTTCAGGTACATCTTTTTCTTACAATCAGCTTCATGTTTCTCATACCAGTACCTACCAGTGGTTGCAGACTCCTGAGTTTTTGGAGCTAGCTTTCCAGCAGAAGAGAAATCAGTGAAGTAAGGGAGAATTCAATGCTCAGAACCCATGGTGTAGACCTCCGGTAAGACAACACGGAGTAAATAAATAGCTTTTCCACAAGACAAAATTGTCTTCAATGCTAGGACAAAGTACATGGAAGTCTTTATCTTAAGGACACTTAATGCCATTAGGTATGGCATTAACATTCTTGAGGAACATACAAGATAGCAAGAAGACTTTTAGTTGCTGTTCATGGTAGTGTTCAAGCACCAAGCCATACAGGCAAGTCAGCTGGCTTTAAAGAGAAAACAGATATCTGATGATATGTCACAGCCAGTAAAAATATAATTAATCCCTTTCTCTAAAACGATTAGTTTTCCAGTCACTGCAGGCCACATCTTCCCACACTTGCGTCACTTCAGAGATCAAACTGCCTCTGTTATTTGGTACTCAGATGCATGGCAGCCTGTCCTACAGCTCTGCACATACAAGCTACCAGTCGAAGGACTTCACAAAAGAACTATTTGGAAAATCAAAGACTAGCTTTAATTTAGGGAGCTGATTTTGTTACATGCAAAAGTAAACTGAAGTCTCCAATTTGCATATATAATATATATATAATATATTTTGCATAATAGAAAAGGCAACAGCAAGTGGAAATCAGCTACAAAATTAAAATGTTCTATGAAATCTTTTAAAAGAATATAAATATTAGCAAAGTTATTGGCTCTTATTCATGATTCTGAGTGTCATGTCACTAGCATCTCATGCACTGTATGTCCAGCTAAAGCATATAGAAAACAGTCTGGAGCATCATTGCTGATGTGATTCTCCCACCTTATACCTTCCCAATAATTACATAGATGGTGATCTGTCTTTAAAATATACTTCATGGGATACATAAATAATGAAATCACCTGACTGACAACTTTTTATGGTACTTCATGACATGAAGCAAACATTGTCTTAAGACCATAGTGAAGTTTCATGCTTGCTGTTTGATTTCCAGCAAGGCACATTCCACCTTGAGTTAGTTTTCAACCACTTGCCAAAAAAGAAAAATAAGCTGCTGCATTTGGGTATGGAGTGTGAAATCACCCGGATGAGAGTAATGTGAGTGCACATAATTGTACACCTGTTAGTTATTTCTGAGAAGCTAACCTGTTCATGCTACAATTAGGTACAGTGTAAATCACAAAGACAGAAAACACATTCAATCAGTTGGACATGGTGATGGAAAAAAAAATCGGATTTCATGGCTTGATAGAAAAATCACATTAGGGTCTAAATGAATTATTTCTACAACTCAAATAAATTATCATCCAGGCTTATGTTGGTATTAACAAGACGAACATTTTGGGGAGAGAGACTTATATACTCCAGGGGAAGGTGGGTGTAAATCACTGCAGTCAAGGATACAGGGGTTTAGCTAGGGTATGCACTGAGAGTTGCTCTTAGGCAAGGAAATGTACTTCTAGGGGGGAGGCTGATGAGAAATTTCCTTGATGTGAATGGTACCATATCTGGTGCATTTTCCAGACGTAAGCCCACGAAACTTCCATTTGCAGTGTCAAAAGATGATTTGCTGGCATCACATCAGCAACCCTGTGCTTTAAAGATAAACATAAGCCAAGGCTGTGGCAGCAGCCTTCAACACCATGTCAATAACACAGAAAGACTTTGCACTGCAGTGTTTTGGTTTAATACAGAAAGGACTGGGCTTCAAGCACTGCCATGGAGTTTAAAACTTGACCATTCATTCCTGGCAACACCAAACACCAGTGGCCTGGTGCTGCTCTAATGCTGGCAGCTCAACGTGGTGCCATTCCCCTTCTTGGTGGCTGCTGTCTCACAGAATTCACTGGTGTGCTGTTGTGTGATGGATTGTGTGTCAGGGTGAGGCATTTGCATGCATGTGCTTCCAAAATATACAGTAACTCTACAAGAAGTTGTCTCGCTTAACACTTTTGCTCAAATGAGAATACATATAGTATGGCAAGCAACTGGTTTTGCAGGTTTCTGCAGCCTTGAAAAAAATAACAATCACATTTTACTCATATACTTTTAAAACTCTAACAAAAAGAAATCTCCTATGGACACTCAAAATTTTTGCATGAGAGTAATAAAACAGCTTATATTTGTGAATACATAGCCATTACATGAAATACTCATTCTGTATTGCTGTGTGTCCTGAAATAATGACCTGCATCAACAACAAGTGTTGTTACAACAAACATTACTAAATAATATTTTTACATGCAATCTTTAGCTCAGCCAACCCTGGGCTTTATTTTGACCACATAGGCCTTTATTCAAAGCCCTCTGAAGGCAGTAGTCATCCTTCGTTTTCTACAATAGGCCTTGGATGGAGCACATAACTTTCTAAGCATGCTTACAATCTCCTTTCTGTAATAGTTAGTCAGGTGCAAGGCCAATGAAGTCCATAGTAGTGCAGCTATGCAAAATGAGTAGGAGATGAGCACAGGAGTAAGGACATGCAGCAGCTCTTATGAAATCATCAATCATTTAATTCATTCTAACAAATTTACTTTGATTTGGCACTGTTCCAAGCCAAAAGACAGTGGCGCAGAGCCAACAACTTAAATATCTCTTAAGGCCATAAATATGATCCTCAGTCTTTGCATTTATCTACTATTAGTGTCAATTCCACTTAGACATGCCTTCTGAAGAAGCTCTAGATGGTCCAGATAAATATTCTCCTCTATTACGTCTTCAAACTTACAGCATTTGGACTCCTGTGGAAACAGGTCTTTCTTTGACAGCCATAGGTGCGTGTTTATGTATCAACAAGGGTCAGCTTTAGCGCTTGTAAATCTTACATAATCACTTCCTGATCCAGGCAGTACTGGGTAGCTTCTTTGTCATGACAAATGAGAATAAACCAGTGAATGCAAAAGAGATTATCACAGCAGAACTGGTGGCTGGGTGACTTTGGAGCTTTATTATATCATGCTTACTAAGCAGTTCTAAATATTAGAGGTATGAAGCAAGTTAGATTTAATGATGCTTTATCAGAATATTAAAAATTAGTTAACTTATTTATTAATTAAGCCTTTTTAAATGACATCTTAATGTGCTGTAAGTAAGACAGAGGATGGTCAGCATTAATTCTACTACAGCTAAGGAGGAAAGGCAAGGGAGAGTCAGATCAGACCATCTCTGGAGCACGTGCTGCTAGTCCTCTAACAAGAGGAAATGCCTCTGTTCAGAAGGAAAGAGCGGAATGGTGGATTAGAATGGCTGATCTGGGGTTTACAGAGTTTAGCTAGAATAAAAACTAACAGGGCAAGTGACTTCGCTTAAAAAGAGAACATGTACAGCCTATGTACACCAGGCCTTGCTTTGTGGTGCCAGTCTCTCTATCAGTGGAATACGTCCCAGTGTTGGCCACCCTTCACCTGAAGGGCACCAGGATTCTCGCCACCTCAGTGCAGCTGGGGCTGTGCCTTCTTCTGTGTCTCTAAAATAACTACCATGCTTTGAGCAGTCTGCTACAATAATAAACACTGAGGTGGACGGTGGGAGTGGTGAAGCAATCAGCTGCACTTTCTGCTAAGTTCATTTTGAGACGCACTGCAGCCTGAATATTTTTGATTTTGTCTTAATGCTGAAACCACAACTCTAGCAAAGTCAACCTGGGAATTGTGAGCCAGATAAAATAAGTGTTAATTTGGTAAATTCTTGTACAAGATCCTCTTTCATGATTAGTAACTGAGGTGTGGACACCAGGCCTGCTTGAAGCGGTGCGTCTGTCACCATTAACAAGATTAGAGCACACAGGCTTTGAAACAGAGGAAAGCTGATCTCCTAGTGTAGCTTGATGCCTTCAACACAATTTCCACGGAATCATCACATCTGTAAGCAAAACAGAGCAAGGACATGGCAGCTGAAACAGTGTGTGAAAGAGCAGAAGAGACAAGGCTTAAAGTGTCTTTCCATCCTGCAGCAATGATCCTCTGGCTAGCTGTGAGGAACAGAGCAGAGGGAAAGATAGGCAGATGAGGCTTTCCCTCAGGGGAAAATATCCTTAGGCCCTACAGAGAGACAAGGAAAAGAAAAGAGAGATTTCATTATAATTTTTGCCTTCGGAAACTGCAGTGGCCATTGCACAATCTGTTGGACAAAACTGCACAGCTCAGGTAATCCTGTAAGGTGCAATGCTCACACCTTCCCCTTTGTTCCCAGGAAAGAGGTAGAACAGGAGATTGCATGCTGGAAAAAAAGGTTCCTCATAACAGAAACTAGCAACAAATTCAGCTCCAAAATGTTAGAAAAAGATAGTTATTGCCCAGAAAATCTGAAGGAAATATGATTGCATTTCACCTTCTATGGGAGAGACTGCTGTGCAGCTTGGCAAACCCAGACAGAGACAGTTGCAGGTCTTGTTGCCAGAGGCAACAGAGACAACGAAGGAGACGTGTTGGTACTGAGAACCTGCGGAGACCCTTTTGGCTATGCCTGATTTGGACCTAGGCAGCCACTTCCATCTGAATTGGGAGTCTGTAAATTATTCTTACACTGTAAATGTCTATGGTAAATATAAGATGTCAAAAGAAAAAAAAAAGAAAACCTTTCAAAGCTTTTAATTTAAAATACATTTCAACTTGAATTAAGCTGTACATGGTGGAGGCAGAAAAAATGGAATGCAGGAGGATGAAAAGTGGGCACCTATGAGATGTCCTACGCAGGATGATCCAGGGAACTACAGGCGTGTCAACCTGACCTTGGTGCTGGGGAAGGTTATGGAGCAGATCATCTTGAGTGCCATCACGCGGCCCGTGCAAGACAACCAGGTGATCAGGCCCAGTCAGCATGGGTTTATGAAAGGCAGGTCCTGCTTGACTAACCTGATCTCCTTCTATGACAAGGTGACCTGCTTAGTGAAAGAAGGAAAGTCTGTGGATGTTGTCTACATAGACTTTAGTAAAGCCTTTGACACCGTTTCCCACAACATTCTCCTGGAGAAACTGGCTGTGCATGGCTTGGACGCGCATACTCTTCACTGGGCAGAAAAATGGCTGAACGGCCAGGCCCAAAGAGTGGTGGTGAATGGAGTCAAATCCAGATGGCAGCCAGTCAGAAGTGGTGCTCCCCATGTCTCAGTATTGGGGCCCGTTCTGTTTAATACCTTTACCAGTCATCTGGACAAGGCGATCAAGTGCACCCTCAGTAAGTTTGCAGATGACACCAAGTTGGGCAGGAGTTTGATCTGCTGGAGGGTAGGAAGGCCCTACAGAGAGATCTGGACAGGCTGGATCCATGGGTCAAGGCCAATTGTATGAGGTTCAACAAGGCTAAGTGCCAGGTCCTGCACTTGGGTCACAACAACCGCATGCAACGCTACAGGCTTGGGGAAGAGTGGCTGGAGAGCTGCCCAGTGGAAAAGGACCTGGGGGTGTTGGGCAACAGCTGGCTGAATATGAGCCAGAAGCGTGCTCAGGTGGCCAAGAATGCCAACAGCACCCTGGCTTGTGTGAGAAATAGTGTGGTCAGCAGGACTAGGGAAGTGATCATCCCCCTGTACTCGGCACCGGTGAGGCCGCACCTTGAATACTGTGTTCAGTTTTGGGCTCCTCACTACAAGAAGAACATTGAGATGCTGGAACGTGTCCAGAGAAGGGCAATGAAGCTGGTGAAGGGTCTGGAGCACAAGTCTTATGAGGAGTGGCTGAAGGAACTGGGGCTGTTTAGCCTGGAGAAAAGGAGCCTCAGGGGAGACCTTATCGCTCTCTAGAACTACCTGAAAGGAGGTTGTAGTGAGGTGGGGGTCGGTCTCTTCTCCCAAGTAACAAGTGATAGGACAAGGGGAAAGGTCCTCAAGTTGCGTCAGGGGAAATTCAGGTTGGAGATTAGGAAAAACTTCTTCACTGAAAGAGTAGTCAGGCACTAGAACAGGCTGCGCAGGGAAGTGGTTGAGTCTCCATCCCTGGAGGTATTTAAAAGATGTGTGGATGCGGTGCTTAGGGACATGGTTTAGTGGTGGACTTGGCAGTGCTAGGTTAACGGTTGGACTTGATCTTAAAGGTCTTTTCCAACCTAAATGATTCTATGATTTTATGATTCTATGTCCTGAACGATTCAGTCCTGAAAGAGAAAAGCGATTTATAATGCTTACTCTTTTTTTAAAAAATGCTTTTCTTTCTAAATCTATTTATTGTCCAAGTCCAGTGTGTTCTCAGTGTCAGACTGCCATAATGATAGCTTTTCTCTGTCAAGAGAGACAAAACAGTTTGCTACATGCTTGCCTGACACTTCTCATTATCATCTGTGCAAAACAAGCACTGAAAGAGAAGAAGAAATAAGAAAAACTAACTCCCTCTTCCTGGAGTCATTCATCAAGAGCTTTAGTAGCAAATGTTCCCAAACTTGCAACACAACCTCTTGAAACAAGAGCTGACTTCTTGCTAAATTCCAATATTAGTCACAGTTCTGCGGTCACAGCTCTTTGTTTTTAAATAGAAACCTTTCTCATGGCTGTGACAAGTTACTTTGTGGAGGTAAGAAAGGAAGGTAGGCGAGCTTAGGCTGCTGTTTGCCATCCTCTGTGGCAGGTGACCACAGAGGGCAGGGCTGTGGGGGCAGGAACAAAACAAGCTCTCCAGAGGCTGACAGACGCAGGGCTTTCTGGAGAGTGAACAATGCAGGCAGTGTTACCCGCAAATGGGACCTTTCAACACCCTTGGAAAGGAGAAAACTTAAAAAATTAAACACTCTACAGTGGGTTCCTAGTGGCTTACACTCACCGCCAGCTATAGCTAAACAAGCCTGCTTGTATAAGCTTGTTAATGGGGAGAAATACATCTGATTGGTATGGCATTTGAAGATGATTAATGAGAGGGCTTCTGACAGGATAAACTTTCTTTCCTTTTATGTGTCCTTGGCTTCAGGCAACACCTGTTCACTTGCAGCGACGCACTATCTGAAGATCTGTCACTGGAGCTGGCCGCGTGCGTCAGCAGGACTTAAAGGGTTCCCGCATCAGGTGAAGCAGAAGGAGGCATTACTGTCCGTAATGGTAGCAGAAGGAGTTGGGGGGTGCCAGGAATTAGGGCAAAGGCTCCACCAGGCATGCACCCTGGCTCCCTGTGACCACGTGGAATAGCCATATAAAAGCTCATGTGAAATGCATGATCTCAGCACTGCTCCTGGTGGTGTGTATTTACACCCACCCGCCTCTCCTGATCACAGCAGCAAGGCTGCTGACTCCTAGGGGCTGGAGATCAAACTGCTCTGTCAGTTAATCCAGACTGGAACCCCCTGGGGAAGAGGCCTGTTCTGCTGCTGCTAGTGTCCCTGCCACACCTGCTGTCAAATACATGCAAGCCCTCAACGTTTTTACTCTGGTCTCTATCATGCCCCTGATGGTCCACCCACCCACCTACGAGTGAATTTCTCTCCCTCCCCATGAAGTAGGAGGAGACAGGACTCAGCACAGCCAGGGATACCAGGGTCTGAAAGGGCTCTTCTCTGTCATGACAAGCCAGGGAAAGGTGGGACCAGGAGAAGTGTAGCCATACAACAGGCTGTGATCTAAATCCAGAAAATTTTGATCAGAGCACAACAAGTCTGATATCACTTACAGTCTGATATCAGCTACACCCAGAGCCATGCAAAAATCTCTGTCAGCTGTGCAATATAAACATCCCATCTGAGCAAATGTGGCCAACAAAGCAGCCAGGAGTGTACATGTCCCGGGCAACTTTGGTCTGTTCCCAGGGGAGGGTGCATCCTCCTTTGCCTGCTCATCAACAGGAGAAACCAAAGGCATCGTGCCATCCCCATATCCCTCCTGGAGGGAACGGCATCCTTTCAGACCTCCTCAGCACCAGGGAGGCCTCTCACAGTGCCCATTCAGGAGCTCTGGCTGCTGCTGTAATAGTTACACTGGCTACAGCCTGCAGTACTAACTAGCATGGCCTTTCCCTCTAACATGATCACCACTACCAGCTTGGACCACATCATCACTGTCTTCTTTTTAAAGCACTTCTATATTGTAAGAGAAAATAGAAGGAAAGCTAACTCAGTAAAACCTGAGTATTTCTAGGCTTAAAGATCTTGTGTTCTTTAACCCTAGTAGCTTTCCACAAGGAATTTCAGTAGGTAGCACAATCCCTGGTTTTGTTGTCCTTTTGCACCTTGCCCACATGGCTAGGAGAACTGTATATGAACAGAGCCACCAGTGTGTCATATCACTGAGGTGAGAGCTCAGGGCTTAGTACAAGAATTCATAGGGTTTGAGGCTCAAACTACATGTTAAGCATGGTCTCCCGCACGCACCATGGAGGAATATTGGCAGAAAACTCAGCAAAAGAGCATGAATGAGCATTTGCTAGCACCAATCCTCATTCCTTGTCATTCTTGAACTTAAAAACATGGGCACCATCACTTCAGGCATTACTAATTTCCGTCTATGGGAATTCACTTCTCCATTGTAAAAACAAGTTGTTTGCATCTTACTGTGTTATTCTAATTGTTCCCAGGAAGTGTACGCATTTTAACCTACACCCACTAAAAGCTGAGCCAAATTTGAATGAGGTATGGTGAATACCATTTGCTTCAAAAGGACAGGATTGAAACTTAGAATCATAGAATCATAGAATCGTTAAGGTTGGAAAAGACCCTTAAGATCATTGAGTCCAACCGTTAACCTAGCACTGTCAAGTCTACCACCAAACCATGTCCTCAAGCACCACGTCTACCCATCTTTTACCAAGAAAAAAAAAAAAGAAAAACTTTCACCAAGAAAAACAGAGAGGCAAAACCCCATAAAAATACTTTATTAGAAGCCAAATCTTTGCTTATCTACAGTGGGACAGTTAGCAGTGATATGTATACTTAACCTCCAGGCTCTAAAATTAACTAGTCTGCAGTCAACTCATGAAGAACAAAAAAAAAGTTGTTTGTAATTCAAAAACTGAAAAAAAGAAGTAACTGAAAGAGACAGTCAGATCATGGCACAAGGATTTTCAAACACAAATGCTGGCTTTGCAAAAAAGAAAGCTGACAGAAGTAGCACATACCTGTAAAATAACTGCACATGTACAACAGTTTGAAGACATCTTAACCTGGGAACCATCAGCTCTGAATATATAACACCCTATACTCCACCCACTGGTATATGTGGACTTTGGGATATAGTCTGTGAGCAAATTAAAGGCTGTGGAAAGGCCTCTGAACATTGTGGATCACGCAGTTTCATTGTGTGATGAGGCAAATTCAAGAAAATTGAGAAAGATAGTTGTCTTCATGCTCCAGACAATCTGCCAAGGGCAGCCTTTCTCTTAGAGAGGCTAGGCAGACCTGGAGAAAGCCAGAGATGGGGATGGTGGGCATAACATGATATGAACCAGTTTTCCAGCTTCACAAGTTGGCCGAAAGAGTATTGCTCTAAAACTACTCACAAAGGAACTCCACCAGAACTTTTCAATTTGAGGATTATCTTTGAAGCTCTGCTAGCTGACAACTCCTGTGACCTTTCCTGTGGTACAGAGTCTGTGATTCATGGTGTACTTGCCTGGTGCTGCTACGAGTATCCAAAGCAGCAGCAATTTGGTATGTGTTTTCAAGTTTTCAGCAATTGCATGCTTAAGTTTGTGTAAGTACTATTTAGACTAACTTTCATTTAGAGTCATGCTAAATTCCTTTAAAAGTTTTTTAATTTGAAGAATGCCTTTGCCTTGTACATGTAACACTTGAAACATATAGTAGTACAGCTATTAAATATGCCGTGTTTGTTAACTATGGCAAAAGTGAAAACGTATTTTAGGTAAAAGGAATACCTGGAGAGTCTGCTGAATTGATTTTTATTTTGTTTTAGACAGAAATCTACCATTCGGCAATAATGGAATTCTCACTACCTTTATCTTTGAAAGATGATTTTAGAAGAGAAAAAATGGGTTTTTTTGTTTATAGGAGTGGGCAGATGAAAACCAAACAAGAAAACTGATGGAATGGAAGTCAGGAATACTTTCTATCACATGCTACTGTTTGCTTCCAAAAGGATGTGGACAAAGACAGGTGTTATGGGAATTTAAATTGGGCCTTTCCACAAGACTAAAATGACTATGTTGACTCTGTAAATTTCTCTACAGTTGGGTCTTGGAGGCAAAGAAAGTTTCTGTAACATTTTCACAACTACTTGTCAGCTGATTCAATTTCTAATTAATTAATTACAATAAGCCGGTAAGGATAATTAATAACATTAACCTGCCAGCAAGAACAGGCTAGACCTTTCCCGGCTTTCTGGGTGATTTGTTCGTGGTGAAAGATGTTGGTAAAAAGCACACAAGTATGCATGCATGCAACGTCTATTTCCTGTGCAAAAAGAGAAGCAATCACTGGAAGCCAGAGTGAACAGCTGGCTTTTTGTATGAGAGACGACAAGACGCACCAGCTAGAAAGAAGAGAAACAGTGAAATAGGAACATATTCTAAACATTGCCCCAAGCATACCACTTGGTCAAGCAACATCTGAAGGGCCGGTAACACACCTAGGAATTCCCTTCCAAAAGAAAGAAACAGCGACGCTATCACTTGGAGGCAGAGGGACTACTGAAGAGAGTTTTCATGGTTTGCTGAAATGGTGTGACTCCCCCCAGCTCAGTCAGGATGAGAATGTAAAAGCAGAAATTTACCCTTTGGAGGAAACACAACCCGGAGGGTAACAAAAGAGTTGAGGAGAATAAAGAAAGAATACAGTCTAACCGAGGGTGTATAGTGGAAATATTTAAGCTGCCCTTTCAGCTTTTCATTCTTTTTCATTTGAAGATATGAAGTCCATAAGGAATTAATTATTATCATCCAAAAGTTAATGTTCACAGCCCCAGGATAAAGCAGAATGAACCCTTCTGCGGAGTTTTTTGGAAGATAAGAGGGACCTCGAGGGGTGCAGCACAGATTGACTTATCTTCAGCTGGGCCACGTTAGCGTCAGTGGCCTCTCTGGCATGCAGGCTGGGTTCACGGCCAGCTGGCGTTGCCCTGTCCAGCACATACTGGATGTGCCTGGCAGTCTTTCTGTCTTTCCTAATGGCAAAATGGGTGGATCGGGCCTGACAAAGCTGGTGAGGAGTGTGTGTTTGAGAAAGACAGCTCTTCACGCTGCTCTTTGCATGATTAGATTGGTGCTTTTGCTGGATTTGGCTATTCAAGAATAAAACTGTCAGTGGCTACACATTATAGGGAAGGCACGGAGGACAGGTGATGAGGTTTTCCTAGACCTGAGCTTTCTCTGCACATGGCCAGTCTGGGCTTTTGTGTTGTGCTCCAGTGATTGTACTTTGAAAAGCCAGGTGAAGTAAGGAGGCTGGGTCAAAAGACAGTGGTAGCCCTGAGACTGGGGATAGGAAGTGAGAGCTGAAATATTGAGATTAATTTTAAAAAAGCCAGAAAATCTCTGTACTCTATAATGTGTCATCTTCTCTGCCTCAACATCTCACTTGTGCTGGTAGTTGCTGGAGTATGATAAAATAGTACTCTGATCATTGAGCAGACGCAATGGATTTTCCTTGTCCAAGAGGAGTTCCAGTAATTCTATGTGCAAAGGCTTAAGTATAATGGATCAGGCTTAACATATGGCCATGTAACAACCTGGTTCAAAGAAGAAAATCTGTTACAGACTTTTCAGTTAGAAAGAATCATTTCCAGACACAGTATTAGTACAATAGTCCTGGTTCCCCAATTCGAGCTCTGCGGCTTTCCAATGGCAACACACACACAGTTAATGGAAAGCTCTAGGAAAAAAAGTCTGGCTCCCCCAAATAGTTCTTTAGAATTTAAGTAGATATGTACATTATCTCAATTATTGCTGAAACATACTTGTAACAAAAAGATCTGTAAGTCTGGTAACAGTCTGATAACAGTCTGATAACAGTCTGATAACTGTCTGATAACAGTATTTTCTTATAGATGAGAGTGAGGGAGTAGTTTAGTTTCATAGGCTGTGAATGCATAACCTATGGCATTGCTACAATGGTAAAGTGCAAAGATCAGGCAAACAGTTGAGGAAGTGTCTGTTTGAAAGAGGAACTGAATAATTGTTGGGTGTGAGAATCTTACAATATTTCTGGCATAAAATGAAGTAAGTAACACCCTTGTAAAGCATCTCTGAGAGTTCTCTATGCCTCTTCTTCATGTTAATTTCTGCCTCCTACCCAGCTAACCTCCAGAACAAAGACCTCCATAAAATGCAATACCCTCATTCTTATCACTGTGTAACTTTCAGTTCTAGACTTTTTTAAGTTTCCAAAGCCAAATCTAAGCAAGCATGTCCTGGTTTCAGCCAGGACAAAAGCCATTTTTTTCAAGGAAACAATAAACGTAGAAAAAAAACATAATTTGCATTATGTACTGAGTAACGTACACAAAACACTTCCACAGCACAAAGATAAAAGCTGTAGCAAGATAGAGAGGTCAAAATATTTAGGGAAAAAAGAGACTATTAGACCCATTCTTAACAAACAGTAGGACCTTAACTTAGAACAAAATGACCTGAAGAAATCCTACGCACTTTCAAACCCATTTGTTAATAAAGAAGTGATTACACTAGTGTAGACTCTGTGATTCCTCGTGTTCTTTTAAGTGTTTAGAATTTAATATTGCAGTTCTACTCATGAAAGGAACTTTACATTTTAGACTTCTGTGATGAGGTGCTAGTATGTTTCCAACTCCATTTCACTGTAAAGGTTTGTGTTGCGTATCATAAAAGATATGGTAGTAGTTACCTTGAAAACTGCTAATGCTGCCAACAAGAGATCTTTTATGTAAAGGCAATCATGGGCTTCCTTAAACACCACCCACCTGCCTTCAAGGTACAACAGAAGGAGCAAAGCAGAAAAAAAAAACCAGCCCTGGAGACAGCTGGAGAGTCAGCCACACAGGACACTGGAACTAAATGCTGTGAACAAAGCAGTCTCCCAGGTGCACACATGAGGATGTAGGATGCTGACCCTATCGCTGTTGTGTAGGCTCTCTGCAAACTCCTGACTCGGGTTGCTATGCCCAGGGCAGGGGCTGCTCAGCTGGGTGTGGGTCACCTGGAAAGAATTTTACAGGCAGGCTGACTGATGTAGGCAGGTTTCTTAGCCAGTTTATAGCCAGTGCTTTAACTGCCTGTAAGAGGCATTCCAGAATATGAAATTAGCCTAAGCAGAGTGCACTAGCAAAAACTGAGAAACAAGCCATACTTTTTACCTTGATCATCCTCTTGGTTCCTGACCCCACTCTCAGCATCTGTGAAGGAGATCCAGACACAATTTCTGTTAATCTCTGGTGTACTGATAAACATCAAAAAATGTGAGAGGATTACAGGGAGATCAGAACAGGGTGTCAAAGATCTATTGTCCCAAGACTGCAAAGACTTTCTTTATTCTCAGACGACAGGAAACTTCTTGGGTTTTTCTATATATTTGCTTAAAATTAAGACATCAACTATACTTTAGGTGTCCATGTAAGAAAAGCAAACCCACACTGTTAGTGAAGAGAATTATGATCTTCCATGTTCAAAGAATAAAACCAAACATACCTCTTGTCAAATCTGGTGAGAACTTTGCTGAAGTGTAATTCTTCTGCAGCAGCAATGATGTCTTGCTCTGAAAGGCTGAGATTTGTGTCAAAGAGCCCCACCATATCTAACAAAGAAAATGAAAGGTAGGATCTGATTTCTGTACCTAAGCCCTTTCTCCTTTAACTAGAGCTGGGACATTGCTGTGACCTTCCTGGAAACGATTGAAAATGTGTGAAATGGAACTAGACCAGCCTAGTTCCCATGAGTGGTCAGAAATGTCCATCTGTGTCAGCTCCATGCAGGCCGCATTGCAAATGAACTAAGGAGCAGTGGTTCTGTGGTGACAGCCTAGTTTTAGTGTGGAAAGATCTAGTCATCCTATGGATTATCATGAGGGACTGTAGCAGTCCCTTGTGTTCCTTTTGAGGATAAAGCTTGAAATTTGGTGATTTACAGACTCATGACATCAGTTCAATAGGAAACATTTTACAGAGGCCTCCAAATCCATGAACCTGAAGCATATTTGATTCTTACTTTAGGAACAAATTGCAGGCTATCAAATTAAGGCCAAAGCTCCAAGGAGATGGCAATGACAAACTGTGTCAGTCTTCTGTTGATACCCATTGCATGAAGACTCATAGCTGTCCTAACTCCTGTGCATTTGCAGCTGGACAGACACACAGGAATAGCAGTCTCTGATCATATCAAAATATCCACTTGTCACAGCATCTGATAGTGACCAAACACAGGTTCTGGGAAAGGAATGAGTTACAAGAACAAGCACGTAGTGATATTTACCCAGAATAGTTATTCAGTCTCCAATGAATTGTTCAGTTAATTTCTGAGTCACAGGTGGTACCTTTGTGTTTTACATACCTTGACGGATTTCTTATCCACATGTTTGTCCAGTTGTTTTTTGAACTTGTTTGAATTTTTAGCACCCATCTTGTCCCATAGCAACCTGTTTCATAGAGTATTCTCAGTTTGCATGGAAACCAACTTCTCCTTTTTTTGTTTGGAAACTACCATATGTTAGTTTCGTTTGATACCCATAGCTCTTGTGTACAGTCAGTATTATTTCATACCTGTTAGAAAGTTATGAAAGAAAACTTCTTTACACTTAAAAACAAATACCTCTAACTACTTGAAGTTGACTTCAGAATATGTTTAGGCTTTTTTTGCACTGTCAATTTAATAGTTTTCTGAGCTATTGTCACTGAATTGTAATCTTCACATAACAGCAATGAAGAAGAAAGGGTAACAAAATGAATGCGTACCATGTTTTAAATACTGAAGCTTCAAGACAGCAAGCCTTTAAAAGTAGTCCATTAACAGAATTCCAGATCTGCAGAAACAAAAGTATTACTTTCTTCTTGCTTATTCCAGAAGATGGTATCCTGTGAAATTAATGCAGAGCAAGATGAAGACACATAGAAGAAATAAATATTACTGTACATAGCAGACTATCAGTCTGTGAAGTTCACCATTCCATGAATTCGAGAAGCTAGCTTGTTTTTATGGGGTGGATAACTTTATCAGCAAAATAGCACATACTGCAATAGTAACCATGATAGCAAAATTCTGAGAAGATTGAGACTGCTCCCAAGGACCAGAAGGGAAAACTGTCTCGCGTATCACAATTATCGTTATCTTGTTTTCCTTTTCCCTATATGTCTTCTTATCATCATGAGAAACTGGCAAATTCTGTGAAGTTGTTTTGGGGATCAGAATGTCCATGCTGAAACCGTGAAAACAGTTGCAGTTCAGGAAAACAAGATTCTCATAGAAATCACTGGAAACATGCCAGAGGGAGAAGCAGAAGATGCTAGTTAAAGTGGAGCACAAGTGACTCTCAAACACTCAGATATTCCACATACTTTATAAGCATCAGCGAGGCCAAAGCACTTAAACCCAATTGGACGGGTATGAGAAGAAAACCTTCTGAAAGCTAATGCTAATTAGGAAATGCATACTTTCTATACTGATCAGCTAGGGCAGACTGCTTTAAACGTCACTGTTACTGGCACAGTCTGAATACTGAGATCATGCTTTAAAAAGTGCCAAAACTGAACTCTTGGACCAAAACGTTTCTTCCTTAAAGGTTGCCTGTGATTTACTGGCACACATACTCCCCAGACTCCTTAAAACCATGTCTTGCCTAAGCCGCTATGCAGTACAAATCTCTCTTCCATACCCTCAACATGCAGCAAAGCTCTGAAATAGTTAAACAGGCCAAGCGACACATGGATATTTGCCTCTGTTTTGAAGTTTAAAGGAAGGGAAAAAACCTCCGTCACTTGAAAATCCTATGCAAGTTCCTGCAGGCACCACATAAGGGTGAAAAAGCCCTTCCACATCTGTGTTTATTATGACAAATACCATTTAATCTCCCGGCCTGCATTGCAACTGCTGGTTATTTTTAACAATATGACAACAAAGGGGGAAAATGGAAGGTGTGTCCCACCCTCCACCCCTATGCCATTATCTGAGGAGCTACTTTGAGCAAATTACTGTTCTGGGTTATCTGTCAGCTCTCCACTGTCAATGTCAAACTAAAAAGAAAGACGGGAGACTAGCCCTGTGTTCTTTACATCTGAATAAGCAAATGCTTTCCCAGCAATGTCAGCACACGGATGAGAGAAGTCAACAGTTAATAGACAAACGCACTCATAGAGAAAGAACAAAGTAACAGGCATGTTAACGTAAGCCTTAATTAAGCGATTCCATCTGTTGAATTTCCTCGTTTCAGAAATACAGAACGGGAGAGAAAACTCAAGTGGAAAAGAGAGACTCAGAAATTCTCCACTTTTCTCTGAGTCCTCTTGCATCAGCTATTGGTACAACAAAGAGGCAGTGGTAGCCAAAAGAACTAGGTGTCGTAGACAGACACAGTATAAACTTTGCATTGTGGGAGCAGCTATATATTGGGATGGTTTAAGTGAAAATCTGGACAAAAAGAATTACTGTGTGAAAACCTTTGGTTTCCATGATATATTGTGCTGTATTATTTCTATAGAATCTATTATGCATGGACAAAATACTTTTCTTCATCCCATTGTAAAATACCAAAATAAATATTGCTTGAGTATCACTGCAAGTCTGCACTCCTGCCTATTCCATAGGTGTCTGCTCTAGTCAGCCTCAAAAGGCTCACTCTAAGACAAATATTGGGGTCCCTAAGACAAGGTGACCAATAGGACGTATCTGCAATTTCTGATGCTTGGACTGAAGAGGCATCAGCACAGACCGGGCATCCTAGATATTGGTCACTGGCTGACCGAGAAGCTTTACAAAGCTGTATTTTTTAATATTTAAAGTGTTTTTATTTAATAGATCTATTCAAGGCATTAACAAAATGCTATACAAGATGCTTTGGGAATTTTAAGACTCTGAGTTTAGAATAGGTCTGGAAAGGCCAACACTAATCCTCACTGCATGAAGAACCTTGTCAGCTTCCATATAATTCAGCCTGAAAAGACCGGATTTTGCATGGTTGCTCTTCGATCTAGAAGCTCTTATGTAAATTTTACCTCCCAGCATTTTAGTATTTATTCTCAATCTATCCTTGTAACAAATAATAGAAAAAAACACACAAAATTACTCAATGAAGTTATCCTCTTCAACACGTAACAAACCATTCCTCTTTTAAACTCTGAATTTCATATTTTGCTTCACCTGTGAAAATTAAATACTCCTTCAGGAAAACATTCTTTAAACATGAAGTAAGCTGGACTTCTAAATGCTCAGATTGGCACTGGTGCAGAGCAAAGCATGACCAGCAAGCAGAGTGAAGCAGTGAAAGGTCATAGGGCAGGGTAGATGGTAGAACTGCAAAGTGTTTTGAGCTCGTAGAGGGAGTTGGGCTTTCTCCTTTTTATAACACCTTCACTAAAGCCTTGTCTGAAAGTGGAATATCTTTACTTTAAGTGGTGTGGGTTCTTGTACTAATGTGGTTTACAAAGGTAAAACTATTTGATCCATAAAATGATTAATATGGTCAGCCTATATTAGCATGAGCACAGCTGAATGACTGTCTAGGCCACTAAATCAAGTGCCTGACCGTAATGAAATTGCTAGAAAAATTCTCACTGACTTCACCAAGGTTCACGCTTTATCAACAGGTTTTTGCTTAAAAGGTCTTACCAGATCAAAAGGGAGAAAAGTAATAGTAACCTTTGGGAAATCCGGATTAATACTCTGTGCCTTCTAGTGATATACAAGTGTCACTAACAAGCAAATCTTTATGAAAAAGAAATCTAAGACATTTTTTTCCTGGACCTGGTTATGTGTCTCTAGGTTAGAAAGTTATATAAATATCAATGCATAAAGGTATCTAAATACAATTACAAGCATGTATGGTGGAGGGAAACACTCTGAAGGTTATTTTCTGAGTTAGCATACTGAGAGGACACTGGAACAATCCCCTTTCTGATGGAGTTCCTGCCAAACTTAGTTACTTACACATAGAAGCAAACTACTGAAGAGAAGCCTTGCTGACTAGCCACTTTCACTGCTGCATTTTTCTATTGGCATATTTCACTCTTAAAACTCAATTAAAAGAGTGTTGCAGACATGGTAAACTGGTGGGACTCCCCTTAAATGCACACAGACATACCTGAAGGCCTGCTCAGATAAGAAATAATGAACTTCATCCAGAGGTTTTGTTTTGCTGAAGAAACACCCTTTAGTTTTCAAAACAAAATGTTAGCTGTTGGTGTGAAACTAACTAAAACTCTTGCTGTGACAATATTTTATACTGCTGTAACTGAGTTCCAGTCTTCAAAAATGTAGAAAGCTACTTCTGTATGTCATAATATTGCAACATGGGCTCTTTGGCAAGAGGCTGTTGTCAGGGTCCTTGCTCCCATTTGGAAGAGTACTTCAACTCTTCTCTATTGCTTCTGCCTGACTTTCTCATCTGCAGCACCATTAAACCCTCCAGAACAAGACAACGATGAGGTTTATTGTAAGCCATGTGGGCTCTGGGAGAGAAGAATTGTGCACACTGAGTGTTTTGCTAAGCCCCTGAGAGAAGAACAATGAAACAGGGATCTTGTAAAGGATTTATGATGCCTGGGATTAAGGAAATGTGTGAATGCTCTTGCTTAACTAGTCTGAGGTAAAAGGAACATGTGGAACACTTCAGTGCAGCATTACTAATGTTTCGGTGCAGGTGCTAAATAAAACAAAAACTTTTATCAAAGCTCTTGTTCCAGATATCAAATAAACAAACGGAGTGAAAAATGTAGTTCAGAATTGAACTGAGGAAACTATTCCAGTGACTATAAACATAACAGCACTTCCTAGGCTGTTATGGGGATATAAGGTGCATTCCCATTCATGATCATACCTGGCTTCACTTGCAGTCACAGGAATCCCAGCCCAGCAGTCTTTGGGCTGCAGTTTTCATCAAAGGGTGAACAACTGGAGGTACGTATCACTGGACAGCTAACCAGAAGATGGTTCCCACTGTTAATCTCTTAGCTCTGAACCTGTTACATTTAAATTCTTGCTCTATCTTAAGCTTTCTGGAAGCTTATTTTGTGTTTGTGTCCTGTCTCCCAAGCCATAAAATGACCAAAATAACCCCCCATGGAGTAGTATCTTTTTGAGTAGGAAGGCACCAACAGACCATTTGGCTTGATATCAGGAATGACAAGGACCACAGAGCATTTTCCTGTGCCTCTTGCACCATCGCACCATCTCTCCATCGAAGCAATATTTTTGGACTATACATAAAATTGTCCTCTTAATTGCAGAGATCTAGAGATTTGACAGCATGACATAAACATGGAGACATCTACAGCACTTGTAAAGCTATTTGCTGTGTCAGAGACAAGAGCAGCAGCTCCTTGCTCACCCTCAGGTCTGCAGTCATCAGCCAGATCTTGCAGGTTTCTGCTATAAAATTCTTGTTATTTTGTCTTCTGCAGGTGCTGAGCTATAATAACAGCTTTGCCACTGCTGTATCCATCAGTCTCTGATCATTACTAGCAATTGCTTATTTCTGATGTTATTGTTTTGTTCCCTTGCTGTTGAGGCAAAAGATACACGTCTCTGGTAAAGGTATGGCAGAGCTAAATCAGTGCCTACCGTCAGGTCACAGCTGCTGGAAATACCACCGTTCTTGAGTGTGGTTAAAAGACAGCTAAGACATCTGTAACTGGAATTTACAAATGCAAAACCCTGCTGAGAAAGATGAGTGCATTTTGACGGCCTGAGGTTATGTAGCTTCCTGCACCGACACTCTTGCTCCTTCCTAGCCACCATCTCACTCTAAGCCTTCTCCTTCCCACACGCAAAAGCTGTGCTGCACCACTCCTAAGTGATGGAGGTATGAGCCTTTGTAGGCCTGAAATAAATGATGTGGCTGGGCTGATAAAAAGCTGGCCTAATGCATCTTTATTAGGCAACAGAATTAGTGGTAGTTTCAGAAGTTATTGTTTCTAAACTACTGGAAAAAACATGTGTTGCATATTATAGTATCCTTGCCACTATTGGTGTCTCTAATACACTGTGCATGATGCAATACATAAACATCTACATGCCTTTTCAGAGTAAATCAATTTACACACAGTTAATTATGAAACTGTCATTCTAAGTAATGCTAAAAACGACTCATTTGAAGGAGGGGATGTATGGGATAATGTAAGAGATAATGTAATGTACCATCTGTTCAGGTTCTGTCTTGAAAAACAGACGTGATAGTCCTGATCAAAATGCTACTCATAAACCTTTCCACCATCTGGCTACAGTAACTGTTGTTGAACACAAGTGGTCTACAGAGCCATGAACATCTTGCTTTATAAAAGCAACAAGATGTCACAAAAGCAATAAAAGTGACATTTCTGCAAACGCAGCTGCACTAAGATGGGGAACATACCTGAGAAAGAAACACCTAAAGTTCCTTCACATTCCTAGTCCTTGAAGTTAGAAAATGTGTTATTATCTTGCGACAGAAAGATGTGTTATATCAGACCCCTCTTTTCAGTCCTTACAGAGATTTTATGGCATTGAAGGAACTAGATAGTATTTGATTTTTTCACACTGTGGGAGCCCATCCCTTTGAAAGCTAATCACCTAGTTTTATTTAGTAAGCATAGAATAATAGCTTTCTGGGCAAAACTGACAAGTTTTGTTTCTGGCTGTTCATTTGATACTCCCCCCTTTTAAACTGAAAAGTGATACGTGATTTCAGCTTGCTAACAATGGCTCTCACAATATTGATGTGAAGTGTCTGACACAGTGTCTGTGCATAGCATTTTGGGATTTGTTTTGTAAGGCAGTATTCGCAATCAAAAAAATACCTTGTAGTCTTTGGATTTTTGTGAGTAATTTGTACTCAATAGACAGTATTTTGCTTGCCTTCCCCCAGTCTTCCTCACATGTTTATTAGATGTTGTTACCAAAAAAGAGGCATGGCAAATACCAGAAAAGCTGTGTTACAAGTGAACTCTGAGAAAGTATCAAACAAAACTATAAAATAAAGGCTCAATTTGAGATGGATACACTGCATTGTGACTCTGGCTGGGAGGCCTGGAAAAAGAACTATTTGCTGTGCTAGGCTCAGGGAGATTCAGAGCTGCTTCTCTCAAGGAATAAAATACCTATCGTTACAAAGCCTCCTTAGCTGTTATTATGAATAATTCTTGGCTGCACTATGGTACCACACAGAAAGGCCAGACAGAGATCTGGGCTCTGGACAAACACTGTCTGATCTCACTCTTGCCTCGCATACGGTGTCATTTTCAGAAAGCTATTTAAGTTTTTTTTAATGGCAAATGTTTAAAACATCAGATTTTGCTGGTTTACATGCTTTGTGGGTACTGGAGCTTCTGATGTTGCAGTTGCAAAGGGCTGGGGGAGTGGGAGCGGGTCTTTCTGTTCCTCCTAAAGCAGATCCTGTTAATTAAGTGTGAAGGCTGCTTTCAGCCTAGAGTCCCCTCTTTCTGGTCTCCTGTTTCCTCTCTCTTATGTCCCTGTGTTTTGTCCTTTGCATTCTTTTAAATTCCTGCTACTCTCACCTGTCTTTCCTGGGCAAGCAGCCCATTTCCCAAAGCACTTTGGATCCCCAATGTTAATGTGCATTTCTTTTGTTCCTGCTGGCAAACAGGGGTTCCTTTTATATATATATATATATAAATCATATGTTTATATTTTTATATAAACATAAATATCTAAATATATAATAGGGCCTAGTTAGACGCCTAGTCCCAAAGTGATGAGGAACAAAGAGACAGAGGTGGGAAGAGAAGGTTAAACATCTTCAATGTTTCACATATTTTGCAGGCTCTCCCGCCACTCATTTCCACTTATGTGGCACTAAGTTTTTGAATAGACACTGCCTTTGAAATGAAGAATCTTCTATTGTTCCTTTCCCATCAACGGAAATAGATGAAGCTATCTTCAGTCATAAACTTCAAAGGCAAAAATCAACAGATTAATTCTCAGGTAGGATATTGATGCCAGTGGGTCTACTAGGACTAATGACTGCTACTGTTTGGAGGAAGGCATACAGACAGTGGAGATAATGAAGAAAAATGCCATACAGAAATAAAGTACAGATGGACAACCTTGAGACTAGTCTGGAGATATTCTCTGTGTTGAGAATGAAGACTACAGGACTGTATCTACAACAGGACATAGTACCAGTCCCACAAAATGATAAGTTCTCTGCCACTCAGGCACCTCTGACCAACATTTCCTCCCTCCCTGAACTCAGACATGCCAGGTTCCCTACTTACGTAATAGTCTGCTTCCAGCAGTGCCTTCAACAGTGTCAACCAGCTAAGAAGATACTCCAAACCCTGTTCCACCACAAAATTACAAACCAACACAAGGAAGGGCTTGAAATCAAGCTTCTTCTAGCCAGCAAGATTGCCCTAACTAGTACATAAAGATGGGTGCCTTCAAGTTCCCCCATCAACTCTGGAACAAAATGTGTGCTTGGATGGCCATGGCTTTGCCCAGCAGAGCTGACACGTGCATGGCTTCGGCCTCTGGATCTGCCATCTCCTGCTCCTGGAAGATGAAAATTTATGTGGTCTTGACCTGAGTGAAGGGTTGGCATGTTTAGAACAATAACGTTGTATTGTTACTCCAACATTGAAAGATTATATTCTCCCTACAAGCAAGGGGACTTATTTAGTGAAAAGGTCAGCTCTAGGCCACAGTAGACTAAAAACTAGATGACTCTACCTTCATTTCTCATTCGCATAGCATCTTTGGGAAACAAATTTTCCTTGTTTGACTTTCCTAGACTGCTTTCCTGACAGGCAGTACTCTAATTGTACAACAAGCGTCTAAATTAGAAGCTGAGTGAGCTGACGAAGCAACTTTGCATCTGACAGTTTTATTTGGGCTCCTAAACAATTGTCTTTTTTCCCATAAAGCACACATGATGATTGTACTGAAGAGCTGTTTTTTTGTCTTGATCTTTTATTAACCTGTCCAATGTATTTCCTGAGGAAGTATTTATGTCAGAAGAGATTTGAATTGTTTCTCTCCTCAAATGCTTTAAGGAGATTTCTTTTCTTAATCGCTCTGCTTTAATGAAAGATAAATTGTAATCCCAATTAATTCCAAGAGTGAAAGTGACCCTGACAAAGCATGTTCTTAAGTACTTGGCTGAATTGGGGCCAAATAATCAATAGTTTCTGTCAGGAATCTCTCAAAAAAGAATCATTCTTTTCCTGGATCATTTATGTTAATTGATTTGTATTGAAAGTTTCATAGGTAATGTCTAGATTACAGCAATACAAGATACCATGGAAATGGCTGTTTGTGCTTATCTGTATGAATAAAAAAAAAGAAGCAAGACATATAAGCAGGCTCAATCCTCAGATTTCAATAATCACTAAAAGTAGATGGGGGGTGGGGGTGGGGGAAGCAGTAAAAGAAAGCAACAAAAAAATACTCCCAGTACACAAACTTTACTTGTGCCTAGAGATGTTATATACCTAAGAATTACATGAAGGATACAGTATCTGCTCACAGGAATAGGTTCAGAATACTGTACTGCTTAAAACCTTTTTAGGAGCAAAAGGGTTTAATCTGAATTTGATGTGATGCCTCTGCTCTTTATTACCTGTGGTCAATACATGTTTTTTCAAAAGTAATTCCAATTTTTTTTTGTGATAAAAATATTAACTTTCTGTTGTGTGGCTTTTGTATGGTGTATCAAATGGTTGCCAAAGATGAAAAACCGTTCAGTGAGGAAGCGTTATTTAGTTTTACTTTTTGCTAAAGGAAAGTTCTCATCCTCTCTCTGTCATACATAGCCCTCAAAATGTAAATGAATCATTTGAGCACTGCCAAATGATACAGGTGTTTTTTCCACCTAAAGCCCAGCAAGAATGAATGTTAACTTCTCAGACCAGCTAGGGGTGTTATTTGTGTCCCTGGGACTCAAGGAGGATGCCAAATTCCTTTCTGAATTCATTATTGGGTTGATGATCTTGCTTGAATGGGGTCTGGCATTTCTCTGATCTTTTTCCATGTGGTCTCTCCGTAGTCTTACTAATTTAATTCCTTTAGTAGGCCAACGCATTTGGATTGTGAGATTTTCTCATGCATTAAGTAATTTTCTGAGACAGATCTAGAAATAGTTTTACCAGATCCCATACATTTGGTAAGAGGATATTTCTCCTGCATGGAAACAGAGCTCTGGTGAGTCATTTATTAGCATAGTATGTCATAAGGCATTTCTCGGTATAATACACTTATAGATTTGTATCAATAACCATTTCATTATCATTTTGTTGTTTCATCTCTTAAGGAGAATATCTTATTAATAACTTCTGTTTGATGTGTTCTCAAAATATCTTAATAAAGAAAAGGTATTACTTTTAGTGAAGACTGTATTGCCTCTAAACACTATTAATTTGGATTACTCTTTAATTTCTTTAGTAGTTTGTATTGAATTTGTCCTTTTTCATGACCAGGTTGAAAAGGTATCAGACAGAAGTAGCAACAGTAACAAATAAAAGTATGTCAAGATCTATGCAGATTATCTTTATGCTGGGTTATGAAGGCAAAAGAAGAATGTGCTTTTCTATTAGCTTTACATCTTGCAGTTGCTACCAAGTGGAGAAAAATCAGAGCTCCCACACTGGACAGATGGCTCCCAGAAGTATGTGGTGCCCATGGAAAAAAATGACTAGTCTTAGGAATGGCTCATACACCAAATATTAGTACATTCAATTTCCTTTCATTCTGTATTCCCAGAACACCATCTAAAAAGCCACCCTCTTTTTTCTCTGCTGAGGTTACTTTGTAATGGAAGTCATCATCATGTCTTAAATTCAGACTGTGCAAAAAAGGTACTTCCTTGGTTAGCGTGAGAAAGGGAGAAAAAAGATAAGTCAGTGGATCAAACCATTGATCAGATGGACAAAACTCCTTTTCACTTCAAGAAGCAGGAGTTTTGTCAACCTGAATGGTACCTACCCATGCACAACAGAGCAGGAGTAGGAACAGTCCTTAGCAAGATCACCAGGCCACTGGGTCAGCATGTCTGCATGCATTGCTCCAGGCTGGTTGGCTAGGGCTGGCTGGTATACAAAGCTTCAAGACAGGTCAGTACAACTGTGTGACTGCAATTATAGCAGTGATTTCAGCAGAGGACATAACCCATAAAATACTGCTGCATCCATATGCTTAAGTTCCAAAATAGCTCTAAGGTTCTTCTGTGTGGGAACAGGCAATAAGAGCACAGTGTCGGCGCAGGTCGAGAAGCTCATACAAACTACCTTCCCTCATCAAGTTGCTTTGCTTCCTTTTTCACAGCTGTAGGGAAAAAAGGAAAAAGTGCTGGATTTAAGATGCAGATTTTACTTTGTGGCATTTTAAGTTTGAACCACATCATCTGTAACAAAAATGGAGCAAGAATTTTCAACAACAGTGACAAAAAAAAATCCCAGCTTTGCCAGAGGCATGGTCTGAAACTATGCCAAAGATTTCAGGCTGGCAAATCAGCAAAGGAGCCAGATAAATCAGAATGAGTGTAACAGATCTCATCTATTTCAGCACAGCTTAGCCTCTTTACTGTATCATTGTCATCAATACCCAAAAATACTTAGCTGCAGGAAAAAAAGTGTCTGGCTAATGAAGCAGACCATTAAGAGAAAAAAAAAGTAAAGAAAAGGAAAGTGAGAAGTGTGGCCATAACTGTGTAATAATAATACGACTGAACTATTTAGAGGAAAGGAAGAATGTTTTGTATACTGACAGCAGAAAAAGATTTGTTCCTATTGTATAAAATAATTCAGTTTCTTGGTTTTGATTTACATTTACTGGTAACAGCTGCTTACAGGTCAGGTAACATTAGCATTCAAAAAGCAGTCCTAATGAAAGCAACTGTGCAGCTAATATTAGTGTTGATTCTATTCCATGCCCTTGGACTCAACTGCATACGGAATTGTTTAAAATGGAAATGCCTCAAAAACATGCTCTACAAAATGCACAAATACCCACAATCTGCCATCAAAGCAAACCCCTGAAATATATTTCTTCTTGCAAAAAATGTACAGTATGTATAGTATATAAACCTCCATCAAAGGCAAGCCTAGTCCTTACTGTTGCAGAAAGTCTGGCCACAGCTGAGACATTATGCCTCAGCATTGTGGGAAATGTGCCATACAGAGCATCCTTGTGCAGAATCTGCAAACATCTGCCGATTCCTCTGTGCAAGGCGAGAGCTGGGTGACTCAGGGGAAATGATGCAGACTGAGACTATGGTGAAGAAGCCTGCATATCAGTTGGCCCACACACTGTGTAGAGAGGGCAGCAGCCTTTTATTCTTCTACAGTCTGGTGCTCAACATGTGATTGTGCATCCTGTAGAGCAGGGCTACGAATCCTGCTTTTATCCTTTGCTCAAATGCGTGCACGTGTCTCCTCATCACTCTACCTGTGTACTCTTGAATTTCAAAAGAAAAAGTTTAAAACACAACACCCTCTGGAAATAGACCTGCTTGGTGTAAGACGTGTGGAAACTAAGAGCATATGTGATTTTAGAAAGTAATTGAACAAATTAAGGGGAGACAACACTAAGGGAGGGCTGCAGTAAAAAGGTACAACCTGAGATCAGGATGGCACCAGGGGTCGAATGAATGCAGACTGGAAAAATACTGTCATATTATGTTCTTGCCTTGCTCTTACACTGTTCCTTGAGCATCTGCTGTTGGACATGGCCAGAGACCGACTACAGCATTAGGCTGATCCTTTGGCTGGCCCACAACAGGCAGTTCATGCTCTTATGTTCACCCATTGGGCTTTAAAGACGTGTATCAAGGGTAGAATCACATTTTGCACCATACAAGATAACATTTTAAGCAGCTTTCAGGTAACACATCCATTTTGTTAATAAAACCCTGTGACCACAGAGTAAAGTCTCACCAGTCTGTCCTATATAGGAATTACTATATCCTTTAATCCATATCCAGGCTGTGGATTGCTGTTGACACTATCTGCTGGAAGGTTATTGGCTATAGTTTTTGTCAAAGGGACAACACCGACACTATTGTTTTGTGCACAGCGGGAAGGCACTGGGACCAGTGGGGAGGCAAGACCTCTTGAGGGGTTTGTAAGACTTGTTCTGACAGCTTGGATGTGCAAGGCTGCCCCTTAATGCCAGCACCACACTGTCCTATAAGGAGTGGCTTGATTCCCATGCTGCATGAACTTCCAGTGCCCTGGCTCCTCCATCACAGCTGGGCAACCTGGGCAGGCACCAGCAGGAGACAAAAACAGACAATGAAAAATCAACGTCAAGGGAATGAAACTCAGTTCAGTTAAATATCCATCAGGATGTTCCTAACTTGTGTTCAAGGTCAGAGCATGTGCTAGTTGCCATAGTAATGTTGTGAGCAAGCTAATGAGGGGAATGAAATTAAATTAAGATGTGGTCAATACCATCAAAAACTGAAAACCCAACCAGTTAACGTAAATTCCTAAGTAAGGATTGTTTTTCTATAGGTAAACACTGTCAGTAAGTCAGTGCTGCACTTTTTTAAACACGATACACTTCCCAAAACACCAGCTGTTTTGACAGATGACTATACCACTGGACAGTGTTTAGAAAATAAATAATATTTCCCTTGCTTTTATCTGAGTCAGTAGTGGCCCCTTATACATTGCAGTCTTTGCAGCTACAGTGGAGCCAGCAAACATTAAATTGGCTTTAAGCTGTGTTTACACAGATATTGTATACTTTAGTAGTAGTTTTCCAGTTGGTGTAGTTACATCACCTCTCTGGACTACACGAGTTAAGCTAACAGTGTCCTGCTGCTCAGACTAGCTGGGTCTGCCCGAGGGTGTGTGTGCCAGGCTAGAGTGTGAATTTTCACATGCATTTCTTCTCCTTTATCCCTACAAAAATGAGGCCAAGCAACCAATCTACAAGCTGAAACAAGGTACCCTCCTAGAAACCTACTTGAAAGCTTTTGAGGCACTTGGAAAACCAGATAGCTGAAGCCCCCAAGCAACTCAGGGCATATCTCCATTGCACATTAGGGCATGGTACCAGCAGCAATGATGCAATACAGGTCAGGCTGGACTGAGAAGCAATGCAGCCACTGTGGTGCAGTGCTCCAGACACCTCTTGAACTGGCAGACTGGGCTTTGATCTTTCTGTTAAAAATTCTCCATTTGGCTTTGAAAAAGCAAATCTAATCTGAACTGAACTCTCTCTGGCCATAAAAGGGGTATTTCAGTAACGAAGGGCATTAATGGAGTTTAAGATTACTTTATTAGCAGTTTCCCAGTAAAAATGGACAGAAATCATGATAGTGCGCAATAAGATACGCGTAATGAATAATGATGTCTTCCAAAACCAGGATTCTTGTGCTAAGAAGACTACTGGTCATCAGGAAGCCAAATAGGTTTGATGGGGCACTTAACGAAGAGGAAACTATCAGATCCTCGTAGAAATTAGAGCATATGTGTAATATTTGGAAGCTTTATTATCCTGCTATGAGGTTAAACCCATTTACATTGATTTTAACTGCATTCTTACAGCTGGAAGTGGGGACTGAGGCCCCATTTAGCTCTGATGGAGATGACAAGTGCCTCACAAGAAGGTGTGGCCTTTCAAGCATTTTTCTTTATGTGACAATGCTAGAGTTTAACTAATGGCTTCACATAACAAAAAAGTCATTGCAATGCAGCAAATTCAGGATCTTTTTTGTTATTCTTGGCATCCTGCAATGACTGCGCTTCCAAAGTGAGGCAGCTTTTTTATTACCTGGGCTCATCAATATCTTAAAAATCCTTTCATGATTGTCTTACAAGACAGAGTATCTGGAGCTCAGTTTTTACCTAATACCAAGTCTGCACTAGCACAACCACAGTGACGTTGGCAGAATTAAGCCTGCTTTACACCTAAAGAGATGAAAGGACCATTAAGGCCTTACTCTCCTTTGCTAATGGAATGGGAAGATGACAGGATAATTTCTATGTAGAAGAGTGTACTTGTTCACATGAACTTCCTTTGCTTTTTTCTGTCTCAGTGATTTTCAGCTTATGATCTGTAACCCGTGGTAGGAGTCCATGGACTTCTTCTTGGAGGATTGCAGAGGTAGAAGAAGCAAGCCTGTTGCCAGTGGACTTATATCTGCTGACATAAGTTCATTGGAAAACGTTAAAACTGATAAAAGAAAAATGCTCTATATGCCCTCCTTGTAGCAACATCCTGCATCTTACTGGACTCAAGGAGAAAAATAGACTGAACCCCGGTTTCCTGTCCTAAATCATAACAGCAGAGGTGGCGTTAAGACACCCAGCTGGATAGCACGTATATGTGCAATTGATAAAGTAGCAAATGTTTGCAGCAAAAAAATAAAATAAACTTTCTCTGGCTCTGGTAGCCTCAGCTGCAGCTGTTAGGAGGTACAGAAAGTAGTGTAGCGCGCATTGCCATCTTGTGGCTCCGGGGGAGATCGTCCCGGGCTGCGCAGGAAAGGTCATCCCCATCCCTACCCAAACCTACACCTGGCCTAAGGGACTGTGCTCTGCTACCTTTTGTTTCCTGCTCCTGCATTATGTCACTTTGGCAGCATAAGTTATTCTTATTGTATGCCTCAGAAAACACGTCCGGCATCAACAGGCAGTGAGGAACATTTTGTCCAAAATGTTCAGCAAAGTTGGAATACCTGCAGGTTAATTAAACAACGCTTTACTCTGCAGACAATTAGGGAGTCTTTTGGTGGGAAAACCACCTTCTTATGTTATTTGGTGGGTTTGCAAGTCAAACTGTTTCTGCAAAAGCTTGTTGGTATTACTCATAACTACAAAAGCAAGGACCAGAATAGGAGGTGTTCAGCATAAAGGTTTTCAAACTATTTTCCAGGTGAAACCATGTCTGGTATTTGAAAGATAATCAGTTTATTTAGAAAAACTTGCATGAGAAAACACATGCTTTTACATTCACAAACACCCTGCTTTCTGAATCCCTTTGTTCATATGGAACAAACCCATTCATGACATCTCTCAGTCAGAAAAGAGCGCATTAGTTTGAACAGAGCAATAAAATGCCCAAACCTGCACCCCACATTTGAATTTGGCATTTTCTGAGGTTTCATAAGGTTTGAATATTTTGCTGCTGGCATTTATGTTCACCTTCCTTTTCCTTGGTGTCATGCAAACTGGAAGAACTGACATGGCTAAAAAAAAATTCTTTGATACTTCCACACGGTCCACATGAAGTAGACTAGCATCTCCCATTAAAAATCAGTGTTTTAATGCTTCTGATTTGCTGCTTCAAACAATGGCAAGGTTATTAGTTTTGCTTGGTGTACTTTACTTTGCAGTTTGTTGTACAAGTATGGACTACCATCTGCAGGAACAGAACTTACATCAACTCTTGAACCTGAGTCCAAGCCTGATTGGTACCCTCAGCATGGTTATGATACAACCACTAAACAAGTAAACATGGCAATAAGTAAACTTTTAGAAAATGCTGGAAGTCAGGCTTATGTTTGGGTTTTGTTTGTTTGTTTTGTTTGGTTGTTTTTTGTTTTGGGTTGTTTGTTTGTTTGTTTGTTTGTTTTTTCACTAAAAAGACTGCAAAAGAAATCTTCAAGACCTGTAAGTTAGTTGCCCAAGGACACAAGGTGGAACTCTCTGGTGGAGCTCAGAGGTTAATCTTGTTCTCCTGAATTGAGTTGCATCAGAACAGCCTTGTAGATAATTGAACGTGAATGCATAATTTGCACATTTCGAGGACACACTTTCTTCAAAGTACTGGAGAGGGCAGCAAGTTTCTTTACCCTGGAGCTTATCTGAAGTCACCCTGACACTTTTCTATCTATTTTCTGGGAATACAGAAGTAGTGAAGTGCTTTTGAATAAAACCAGAAACTTATCCCTTCAGTACCAGTGAAGCATTTGGAGTAGACTTGTTTTCTTTTTTTTAATCTTTTCAGACTGCACTCAGATTGTTGTTTATCAGTCCAACAGCTTGTTACATGTTTTAAAAAAATTCAGAACGACAAGCCTTGCATCAGGGACTCAAGCCAAGAACAGCTTAGAAAGTATCAGTCCCAAGTACACTCTGCTTCTCTTGTTTCAATTATCTAGAAATCAGAGACCCACAACAAAGAACAGGAAAAGAAACCTTTTGTCTGTGAGAGAAGCCCAAGTGACACACAACTCCAAATTAATAGAGAACACCGGTTTACAGACAATTTGCTAGAACCATGCAGTGAGCTGATTTGAAACATATTTTTGCTTTCTTTACACTCAAAGTATTTGTCCTAGGGAACAGACATAAATATTGAGCTTGGTCTTTACAGCAGTGACTTCATCATTTTGTTTTAATTCTTCAAAGAGCTTAAGAATCATTGTGCTAGAAAGCAAGTGTTTAATATAAACTGTGGTAACTTCCCCATCTCCTTTGCCTATAAATGTTGATATTTGCCATAGGTACCAACTGACCGTGTTATTAGCTTTCTTTTATTGGTTTTATCTGCAGGTAAATTTAGCAAACTTGTCTTATAGGCTGTTATAAAGACATAAAATGCCACGTGAAGACTAGACATTTCAAAATCAGTGGGAGATTGAGTTGGCTCATCCCTGTCTCTGTATAATCTTGGTGCTTGGTGTTCATTACCGTATCCAAGACACTACTTGATCTGGGAAATACAGTCTGTGTTGCCTGAACTGTGCTGGCTGGAAGGAAACAGGCTCAGGCTGTGAAATTGTTCATGTAGTACCTCTCAGTGCCTTGTAGGTGGTAGGTGCTGAAATACAGCTGAGAATCTGGGTCTAACTCATGAAAGTTGCAACCTCAGTTACCACTGTAGGGCTGAATAATGAGACATGTATCCAGTCACAGAAGTGACTTTGTTATGTGATTTTCAGTGTATTTTGATGTGACACAAAAAATTAGTTGGAAACTCACAAAACGTCATTCAGAATCCTAAAGTTTTCACCTATAATCCACCTATGTAGATAGAGAAGACTTTTAAACCCTTCTTTAAAGTGATCAAAAGCTATTTTAGATCCATTAACATCAGAAATATTCTTAAAGTAGGCAGACTTTTGTGAAAGCACATTATGCTTCAGACAGTAATTTCTTGAAAGACATTTTCCAGAATGTTTTAACAGTTTAATCATAACCATTTATAATATGATCAGAAAACATAACGTTTTTTTGAAGTAATCATCAGATTCACCTCTCTCACAATTTTGCATATGGGATAGGTGGAGTTGCTTTTGCTGCTCTGTAACACCCTTCTTAGCTGAACACTTTGCTCTTCTTTAGCATGTTATACATATAATGGTATTACTATTGGTAATGGTTATACATATAATGGTATTACTACCACATGTAATATGCCTATATATGGTTTTTTTATATATGCACTTAAAACTAACATCATTAATTTATGAATATACGAAATATTTCAAAATTGTGTGTGCTTGTATGTCTGTATGTATATGCATAAAAATTTTTAGGCATTTAATTGTCTTATCAATTTTGGAGACTGCATGACTTTTAGAGGGATACATCATTATTTATTTAGTTATGATTCTTTAATTAAAACTAGTTGTTGCTCCAAGGTCAAAACCTCAATGATGTTAGTGAACCAAGTCAGATTTGCTTCACAGTAAACATATTTTCACACCTGAGAACAAGGATGTTAGGAAAGACAGCGAGGGGTGGATTCTTTTCAGGAAAAAAAAAAAAAAAAAGGTATCTGAATTCCAGCATCTCTCTTCAGAAAAACTGAAACCATCATCCAATGGGAAAGAAGTTGAAAGATCCTTTGGACATTTGCCCTGTTTATACCTGCTGCCAGTTGCTGACCTTGTAGGAAAGGCTCAGGAGCCTTTTGTCCCCCCTGCACAAGGAGCTCATTATTCAAGAGACGGCTGGGTAGCCCAAACTCAGTAAATTCCCAGATGTGCAGGACAGGATTCATTTCTGCACCAGTGTCAGAACGAGAACAAATAGAAAATGGTGGAAGCTTGGCAGTTGCCCATCATAGCCTGCTCAGGGTTTTAGGCTTTGTGTCCATTTGCTCAACCTACCAAAGGAGTTAGGGCAGCAGGAATCACCCGTGTAAATTCTGACATCTCTACCACATTTCCTTCCAGCTCTGATATGCCTTCCTCCCTTCCCCACCATCACCAGTCTCCATGAGTAAACACTTTCAATATGAATGTGTTTCATACTCCCTTTCGCTAGCAATTACCTTCCTTTTACTTGGTGAGTCTTATGAGTCATACATAGGATCCTCTCCATGATGCTCAGACCCACTGACTTCAGTAATTGAGGCAGTGATTCTGGGAGTCTTTCCATCTAAAGACTGCATCAACTGCTCATTTTGGTTGAGAAGTGATGACATGACTGCAGGCTTTCTGTTTCCATGACCTGCTGAGCTGAAGAACAGGTGGCCTGCTGCCTGAGACTGGTGACTGTCTGAAATACAGCCGATGCACAACGCTGGCTTTTAGAAGCCAATATGTAGGTAGTCTGAACCATCACTGTAGCATGAGGTCTTCTCTACACCTAGTTCAGTCACAGTCTTCTATCCAAGGCATATTCCTAGAAGGCAGCAGAAGAATGTGCTGCCTTATCTATCTGGTTTACCAGCACCAAACAACACCCATCCAGAAATCAAATTTGGCCCTACACTTGGGAAGTCTGTTTTCTAGAGTAATAAATGACCATTCTGCATTTCTTCATCACATTCATGCCTATGGCAGCTCTTAATGCTGCTTGAGGACCCTCATGGCAAAATGGGCCTGATAGAGCTAAATGAAAAAGCAGCTTATTCCTTCTAGTTGTGGAAGAGAGAATGGGCTAATGGACAACTTGTTAGTCTTGTTTCTGCTGGACAGTGGAAGTTTGTTTTAACTGATGACAACTGTATAAAAAATCTGCGGGAATGTTAATGACAGGTTGGCAATGAAGGAAGGGTCCTGGTAGCTGTGGATAAGTAATCACAGTGGTGAAGTCATTGTCCTCTCCTTTAGCAGTTGCCCAGTATCTCCTTATTTGCAAAACCCCATGGCCTTCTTCATGGGGAGGTTTATAAGGGAGAAGGAAAGAAATAGTCCCTGGAAAGTACCCAGGAGGGTCTTAGGGACTATGGGAAGCAGGGGGAAAAAAAGTTAGTATCAGAGATATGAATACTGTCTGAAAGAGGTTAGAGGAATCCAGGTGACTATTTAGGTCACTACACTGCCAGGAACATTTGACATAGGTAGCAATGGCTGTTTCTTGGATGCTCTTCCACTCTCTGAAATCTGTGCAAGTGCTCTGGAAATCTTGTGAGAATGAGCTTAACGTGAGACTCATAGTCTGTTACAGTCTGGACAGGAAATGTTCTTGCAGTGTTTTGGCTTCATTCATTGTGCCCAGATGACATGCAGGAATGTGTGAAAATGAAAAATGATGGAGCAGAGGTGGAGATAAACATGTTAATGAACAACAGTATTTGGTATCTTAGAAGGGTTTTGTACCTTAAAAGGAACCTTTGCTCAGGTTCAGATGGAGGAACATGAAAAAAAACATCTTGAATTGTTCCCAGATTGTTGGCTTATGTTGACCTGCCCCTGCTAGGCTGGAGCTGTGAGCAAAAGTCTCTGAGAAGAGAGACCCCTTTAAAAATGGGAAACCCCTCTGAAAGCAGACAAATACGCCAAGGAAGGAAATATGCTGCAAAACAAGCAGTGTCCTGAGGAATTACTCTTGTGGTCAGCCTGCACTTTCAGCTACCTTTCAACATAAATTCCTCATTGCAAACTTTGTCAGTTTGATCAAATAAGCTTTCATAAGTGGGAAAGCTTTCTATTTAAGGTAGCATACTGTGCCTTTGCAGCATGGAAAAAAATACGAGAAATATTGAGGGAATAAGCTTTCTCTTCCCACTTGGACCCCTATCCAAAATTTCAAGCTTAAGGTAATCTTCCCAGCATTAGTCACTGAGAATTAGTATGTCCTCCCCAGCTGTTGCTTCTAGATGCTGGGCCAGACTGTAAAAACTAAATAGACTTCAGTGGAATGCCTAAAATTCATTTTCTCACTCTGATGCTTTCATCTCACTCATTTCATTGTGTTTACAGGCTGGCAGGTTTCCTGAGGGCAGCCATGATTTAGATTTACAGTTCCCTGGCCAGTCTGATTCTGAAGAAAAGTTATAACACCTGTAATATAATACTGTTTCCGAAAAGAGTGAAAAATGTCGTGGTCTGAAGAGGAAGCCTCTAAACTGCAATAATCACAGTATATCACATATCTCTGCACCCCATTGCGGCAGCTGAGGTTGCTATTACTTCAAAACAGTTTCAATTCCCTTTCCCCTGTCTCCACCCACTCATTTTAAAGAAACAAAACCTGTCTGATCGTGCTGGAGACTTGGCTTTAGAAATCTCTGGGATTTCTCCGTTCTCCTATCCAGGTCAGGCTGGGGAAACTCTGGGATCTTTGGGAGGGAAGGAAAACAACTGTGTGACAGTGCAGTGCCTCTTCCTGGCTACTTAAAATGGCTGGACATGCTTGCCATGTCGTGCCAAGCACTGGACAGCCATATTTTCACTCCTCAACATTTATGGGCTCCCATACATCGAAGTGTGGTACAAACTTCACTGAGAATGATGCAAAATTTAAACTCCAAGCTGCCAAGAGCAGGTGGTCAGAAACAACACCAAAGAGCCGCTTTTACAGATAACAAGAGGGCAGGAGAAGCATCAAAGAAAGAAAGGGCAAGTCAGGAACAAGCCAAACACACCCGCTTTCCTCTGAGGAGGTTGTTATTCCTACAGTATCTTTTGTTTTATCAACATATTTAGAAACTCTTCACTGAAATAATTACTACTGTTATCCTCCCCACCAAAGATTAGACCCCTCATGGTTAGTCTGAATAAGATCCTTTCAAGAACATGAGCTTTTACATTTACTGTTGCTTTTTATGTCCCTCCTTTTCAGTTTTCCACATGCCTCTATAATTCTTGTTACTAGACCATTTGAAAGCAGGAAGTTCTCAGTATCTCTTGGAAAATGGTTTTGGTGCAAGATTGGCCACTGAAATGTAAAGATTTTGTGTTGCATATCTCTCTTGGGTGAATCACAGGTATAAATGAACTTATACTGGTAAGTAAGAAAAAAGAACAGGCCCAAGAATTCTGAATAACTACCTGGAATTTCAGATATTGATATAAATCTTTTTATTTGTGGATATTCTATCTTTATCCATGGCAAAGCACTTTTCAGCCTTCTAAGAAGGTATTCGGTAATAATAATTCAAGACCCTGAGGACAGATATAGAAATTAATGTATTGTAGAGATACTTCTAAACTCACATATTATGTTATTCCACATCTAACTGTCCTCACTACTTACTGTACCCTCACTGGGTGCTTAAGAATCACAGGCAACAGTGTGAGGTTTCTTAGCAAAATGTCATCTGACTTTTATTGGACCAAAGAGATGCTTCTAAAAAAAGCAAGTCAACAGGTTACTTTGATCCTCCACCCATGCCGTTTTTCTAAGTAACCCTGAAACTAGCTTTCCATATCAAGCTTTAAGGTCATTTAGATTAGCTTCAGATCTGAAACTACACTGGGAGAGAGCATATCATGTATCATAGCCCTTCAGACTGGGGAGAAAAAAAGAGGGACAGCCAGGTCACAAGTGACTTCACCCACTGGAGTGCATGGGGACCTTGGGCCAAGCCAAGATCTGATCTAAGTCTTTATTGCTGGTTCTTCTCGGCAGCTGCAGCTGATGCCAAGGGAACGTGTGGGCAGCTCTCTCCTGTAAGCTGGTAAGCTTTGTCACTTTCATCTGTTTCTAACACAGGGCTGATAGGTTTAATCACTGCCTCCATCCTCTGTGGAACATGTCATTTGAACACTGGCTTTGGTGTCCTGCACGTTTTAAAGAAATATAGTCCTGCTTTGAGCAGGAGGTTGAACTATATGACCTCCTGAGTTCCCTTCCAGCCTGAATTACCCTGTCGCTTCTAAGTCTTGGTGCATTTTGTGGTGCAAGAAGCCAAGGCCAGTCAGGAAAACACCTGGATTCGTTAGTTGGCTCTCTGCCTGTGTGAGTGAGAATCTATGCATGAGACACTGAAAAAACCACATTGTTTGCCCTTTGTGTTTCCTGTAAAATACTGGCCAAAACTTTTGGGGAATGAGATCTGTAACGTACACAATTCCAAGACACAAAATTGCCATGGCACTGCAGATGCTCAGTCCTGTGGCACATGTAGCGGTAGCATGACTTCTCTCCCTCTGTGCCTCCAACAACAGCAGGATGAGCACTCCATGTACAGTAAAGATCAGGAGGGTCATGAACGCTTATCCCTGCCAGTGTTCACCAAATATTCAACGCATACGTGGTTTCTAATGTGTCCTAGCCCTATTTCAGGAGCAGAAAGCTCAGGGAGATCTGAGACAGAGCGGAAGTGCCAGCGTAAATGAAGGTAGCACATACTTCACCAATTTAAGCTTCAAAGGAAATCACAAATATGCAAATCTTATTTGGTTCTGTATTTATGGTTTTGGGGATCCACTCCAAGAGAGAATCAGTAAGATGCCACCCCAGTTCACAGAATTTCCTCTCTCACATATCAGGCTGGTCTGCCTTTGTCTTATTTCATTTAGACATGCTTGCACATGCATAGCATTTGGGCTTGACAATAAGGTTCTCTTCTTCTACCTCAGGAATCCACAAAACCTGAAATTACCTCTCCTGGGGTATAAAAGAAAGAGATGGATAATATGCTGCAGCCTTCAGTGAAACATAATCTTTATTATTCCTACAGTAAAGAGAATAACCCCATAACTCAAATACAGAAGTCTTGGAAGAGGATTTTTCAGCTGACCTTTTATTTCAATAAATTATTTTATTTTGTATATCAACACAAGTGCAATGTTCAAAAAGTTCATGCTATTCAAAGTGATTAACAAGCACTTGTGACTTAGTATTGTGTAAACATAATAGAAGTTGGAGTAAGAGCAATACCTGCTTTAATTTGTGCTGTTTAACAAGCGTCTCTAAAGAACCCATCCCAAACAACACTCTTTTCACAACAGGACTCTTTGAAAGGGAGGAGGGCAGAGTCTGGGAGCCTGCACTGAAATGCAGTATTCCTCCCTTGTGTTACTCTGTTTTCGGGTATCTTGTGCTTACATGGAGTCAAATGGAATTGCCAGCAAGTGCTGGTAGGCAGTCACTCTACAACTTGTATGGAGTTTTTCCTGCAGACAGGAGATCTGTGGTAGGGCTTAAGGGAGGAGGAGACCCATGAATACAAGAAAAGGCAGGGTATGATCAATCTTGTTATGGTTATTTAGTTGCCAATAAACCCAAAGCCCAGCAAAGCTGACCACGTATAATTTTACTTCCCAGGTCATAGCTCCAGCTGCCATCACCCTAAAGGTACCCCAAGTAGGATGTGGAGAATTAGCAGGTATAGACATAAATGGGACATTCACATATCCCTCTGGGCACTGATTGCTGTTGAAGATCACAGAATCTCAGAATGGCTGAGGTTGGCAGGGACCTCTCAAAGTCATCTAGTCCAACCCCCCTGTTCAAGCAGGGTCACCCAGAGACGGTTGCCCAGGACCGTGCCCAGACGGCTTTTGAATACCTCCAAGGAGGAAGACTCCACAAGCTCCCTGGGCAACCTGTGCCAGTGGTCGATCATCCTCACAGTAGAAAAAGTGTTTCCTGATGTTCAGAGAGAACCTCCTGTGTTTCAGTTTGTACCCATTGTCTCTTCTGTCACTGGGCACCACTGAAAAGAGTCTGCCCTCCTCTTGTTTGCTCTCATTGAGTGCTTAAGGTGGACTTGGCTGGGGAGAAAGGAATATGCATCCACCAGCCTCCACCTGTGTGAGGGCTCTCCTTCAGGAAGTTAACTTGCTTAGGCTTTACTACCAGAAAATAAAATTTTTTAAAATGGTGTATCTGTGCCAGTTCACTACATAGCTTGAAGAGAAGTTATCTAAACTTCTTAATAGCTCTATCCACATTTGTGATAGAATCAGAATTAGCCACAGCTATTACTTTGTTGTTCCAAGTGGGCTGTAGGAACATAGCTGATGTTTACAAGCTCTGTGTTA
The DNA here is from genome assembly GCF_965183815.1 of Platalea leucorodia. Taxonomy (NCBI): domain Eukaryota; kingdom Metazoa; phylum Chordata; class Aves; order Pelecaniformes; family Threskiornithidae; genus Platalea; species Platalea leucorodia. Next base: position 30,301,360 of record NC_138858.1, read on the forward strand.
CAGTACAAGCTTACTGGTTAAGGAGATGGATACCTTGTTTAGAGGTGGGAGATGACAGGGACTCCCCGGTTCACTTAGCTGTTACAGGGTGGACCTGACCTGGAGCTGGAGTCCAGACTTGGGACAAGTTGTGATGATGGTCTTAGCGCCTCCTCATGACTTGATTCTTCTCTTTCCAGGGTGTGAGACAGCCAACATACCTGTGCCAAAATAGTCGCCTGCTATCAGCTTATGTGGGAGCCTGTGGTGGCTTGACCTCAGTAGCCAAGCCCTTACCCAGTTGCTTGCTCCATTCCTTCCAGCGGGTGGGGGAGAGAATTGGAAGGACAGAAGCGAGAAAAACTCATGATGGATGGAAATAAAGACAGTTTAATAGGTGAAGAAAAAACCCCAAACAGCCCCAACTAATGCAAAGGCAATCACTCATCACCTCCCACCAGCACACAGATGCCCAGCCAGTTTTGAAGCAATGGCTATTTTGGAAAAACTCCCTGCCCCAGTTTTATTGCTGAGCATGACGTTATATGGCATGAAATATCTCTTTGGTCAATTCAGGTCGGTTGTCCTGGTTGTGTCCCCTCCCAACTATTTGCCCACCCCTAGCCTACTCACTGCGGGGACAGAGAAACAGAGAAAGCCTTCACGCTGTGCAAGCACTGCTCAGCAATGCCTAAAATGTCACTGTGTTATCAACACTGTTTTGGTCACAAATCCAAAACACATCACCTTACCAGCTGCTGTGAAAAGAATTAACTCCATCCCAACCAGACCCAGTCCAGAGCCATACAAGCTGCTCAAGGCACTGGAACCACAGTTTGGTTCCGCGTATCTTCAAGAGCTCAGTGGCATGACATCAACAACACTGTAAGACAGGAATCACATATGTGCATGTCTGCAGAAAATCAGTCTGATATTTTATTACATTCCTAGGCTGTGCAGAGGTAATGTCACTGCAGATAACTTTCTATGTATTTGTAATTACAGTCTTCAATGCAACTGTAAATAATATTCTAGAGAACAGTGTGTCCTGAAGTGTAATCACAAAAAGGCACCCACTCCTACTTTCAATTCATTGCATAATGTTCCCTTCAGGCAAACATGCTGTATTACCCCTGGTTTTGCTAGTCTTCCTACATCTTCACCAGCACGGGCTGTTGCTGCCTGAAGTCATCAGACAGTCAGCACCACAATAGTGAAAAAAAAATTAAAAATTAGAAGAATATTGGAGAATTTACTGTTTCCTTTGAAGGAAAGCTAGCAGAAATTGTAACATCAAATGTGGCCAGTGATGTTCAGTACGCAGTTTTTAAAGGGCCATCTGTAAGATCCCAAGTTTTGCCTTTGACAGGCTTAAGCCAGTTGTTAACCCACCATGCTGCTGCAGGAATGAGCTGGGCCTCCGTGCCAAAAGTAGCCAGCTTGCCACTGGGAAAAGTGCTGCAGAAGGCAAAATAAATCATAATCATGCTGGCTATTGAAACATAAAAAAAAAAAAAAAAGAAGAAACAACAAAAGCCCAAACCAGAAAATGATCAGTAATCCACACTTTACAGATGAAGAGTGGAGGAATTAAGGCATTTCTTCATTTCTTTAACTTCACAAAGTCTAAGGTCAGAGAAGTTTATTTCATCTGACCACCTCCACTCCATACACTGAGGCCAGTATAAAACAGTGTCATTTGACTGCAGAGTTACCTTCTAGGAAGGCATCTTGTGGGTGGAGAACTCACCACTTGCTTTGATAGTTTTCTCCAGCAGCTAAAAATCACAAAAAACTCTGAGTCTTCTTTCTCATTTTAACATTTCTGGCTTTATCCTTTAACCAGCCACTGGTTCTTGTTTTGTCTTTCTCTGCTGAATTAAAGGGCTTTTGAATACCCAGTGTTTTATGTCCATGGAGGTATTTGTACACTGTAATTAAGCTATATCTCAATTTTTGTTTTTCTCTATAACTTAAAATGATTAAAGACTTTAAGAAGGGGTCTCTAAATCCTCGCTGTAAGACACTTCCTCCACTCCATCAGATCATTTTATGGCTCTTTTCTGTACCTTCTCCATGTCTCATGTTTGTATGTGTGTTTGTGCATGTCTGAGTGTTGAGTGCGTGAACTTCAAAACAGTACAAATGCCCAGTATCCAGCTCACCAATGTCACACTCAGAAGGAAAATCATACTTCTGGCTTCTACCCGCTTTTCTTCTTTATCTGTCCAAGAACTGTAATAACCTACTTCGCCTCTGCACTAACAGATGAACTCCTGTTGAGCTGAGTCTCCCACTTTTCACACTGCCATCTACACTGCAGCCCATGCATTTGTTGGCATGACTTGCAGGCCTTCTTTTTATGACCATGACCATGTACTAAATACTCACATTTTGCATGAGCAGTTCCAATATTCCAAGCAATCTAGGTTGCATAAACAAACATGCATACATATTTGTGCATATACATAAACCTCACGTATATTATATATCTGTATTATGAATTTATATATTTTATAGATACCATGTGTTACATATTTTATATATATATGTTACTCATAGTTGTTTGCCACCTTGTCAATCTGTGTCATCCACAACTGTTATGAGCTCCTGTGCTTACAGATCTCTGCCAGAGCTACAACCTCATCATCTGTCAGAGGCAGCTCTCCACAGGAGTAAGGACTTACTGAAAGAGCTGGGCTGTCATAACAGAGAGCAGATAGATGAAGTGACAGGAAGTGAAAGAGTCCTTATTTTTAGTAAAAATGGAATTTTATTGTACTGTAACTCTCAGAATTGGTCAAACATGCGGACTTCGGTATTTTAAAGTTGAAAAGCTTAGCAGAAGTGGCATTCTCACACATTGAGGCTCTCGCACATTGTGTCCTTCAACATTTGTCTAGGATGAAGTTTTAAAAAGACGTACCTGAACATATTGCAAATGTTTAATTCCCCACCGTTTGTTCAAAGCAACACTGCAAAAGTGATTTTCTTACCACTGTGCTGCTCTGCCTGACTTATTTTGCTCACTCACTTTCCAGTCTTCACATCCAGCATTAGGTTTTCATCTTCACCTTCCAGGGGTTGCAAAAATCTGCTCTGGCCTTCATTTTAACTACTCACCACTACCTTTTGCCAGATGGGACTGGAACTCGTACCTGCATCCCTGCAGATATTTTTGCTTGAATAACTCCATTAGCTCATATCCACGTACACACCTCTATACATGGTCCAGCCACTAGAAGGGACAGAGCCTTACACTGGTGTAAACACACCTCGGATGAGATTTTGTAAAATGCTTGTTTCTGAAATGAGGCTTGTTCATGAGGCATGAATGAGGAAGAAGAGCAGGTTGGACAGGTGGCTGGAAAACAAAATCTTTTATTTTGAGACTTTTAGGTTGATGGCACAACAGCTTGTCAAGAGAGCGGCAGGCTTGTGTGCCAGGGTGTTATTCCCCTTCGCCAGAGACAAAGCATGATCTCCCTCCCAAGGTACTCTGCTAGGAATGGAAATAATTATGCCTACTTTAGTGAAGCACTTTGAGATCCTGGGAAGCAAAGGAGCACCACAGAGCAAGAGCTGCTATTAATACTCAGCACTCCCCCACCGCACTCCCTGCCTTTTGTAGGGCTGCCGTTGCTTGCCATGCTGCAATAACCAAACCCTTTTCTGGTTCTTTAGCTCAGTTTGATTTGCTTTCTCTCTCACACAAACTCATAAACTTTGTACATAACGAATGTCATGTATGCAAAAAATTTTAACAAACTTAGTGAGAACTTATAATGGATGTAAAATAATGAATGTCTTCTGTACTGTGTCTCTTACTGTTAGTTGGTTGCTCACACTCTGTGTGCTTTGGTTGTGCTACTCTATAACCTCCCTGGCTTAATTTAGCTGGAAGGAGACAGGCATATTCTGTCATTTATGAACTAGCTGGAGGGCATCTGGGAGTTCTGTAACTGAGTAAAATAAATCTTAAACTGGAAAACTTGAACAGCTTAGCCTGTGGTTTGAAGACATTAAATGGGAACTCCAGGGGATGCATCAGCTTCTGTAATGGCTATTGAAATGCTGCTTTAGGGGAACATGTCAGGTCATGCAGACAGTTGCACTTTAGTTGGAAATGCTGAAAACTAACAGCACAGCATTTAAATTAATGAAAATTTGGCAGCATTGGTGTGACTATGCTCCTGTGGGGATCTGAAACTACAGGAGGGTAAAGAAGCTTTACCCAATCAAGATAATTCACTTTCCAGTTTTGTCGTTCATTTAGACCAAGAGATCAGGGGGAGACTTTCTGTGATGCTGAGAGACTGTGATTAGACTTTCTGTGGTCCTGAGAGTGGACTAATTTCCAGGTTAGTAAAACATATGATTATTATCTGGTTAATAACTTCTTAAATATGTGACTTGTAAAGGTGTACGACTGTGCCTTAAAAGACTTGGTAAGTTGAAAATACTGTTTAAGCTTGAAGCCATCAATGCTCTAATTCAGGTATGCAATAGAAATATTAATTAAGAGACCTTAATGGAAAGAGGATAAAAAATGATGCAAGCTCAGTTTTAGCACATAACATGCCTACAGCTGGTCTTTGGAGGTAAGGGGGGACAAGGAGGAGGTATTTCTGCATACACTGGGGAAAAAAAACAGATTGCCCAAAGCAGTTGTCAGAGGTCATCATTAGCCATAAAAGCAAAAAAACCACAGATCTAAAACTCTCCAGGACATGCCAGCCTTAAAGGACACTAGAGGAACTGATTAGTCAGAATCACAGGCAACCGGCAGCACTGCAGTAGCCAAGAAAAATCTTCACCATTAAATATAATCTTAACATGCATTTGTTATTTGATCTTTTGGTAAAGATCTTCCATTATTGTGAATCTACAGCTTTTAAGTGTTCTTTTATTTGCAAAACTTAAATAGTGTTAGGGCTGAAAGAATAATCAGACACAAGGCATGCTATTCCCAGGGGGATGGATGTCTTACAGACCCCAGTTGGAGACCATTGTCATAGTCACCAGTATATCCTAGATATCCAAAGGTCCAAAGGCCCTTGGATGTTGCCCGCTGGGCCAACAAAGGCTCCTTGGATGCCTTACGAGAGGTGGTGAATTAGCTCTGTCTTGTAGCTCATAAAATCATAGCTCTCTCTTGTGTGTGCCAGTCAGTAAATACTTGCTGTGTACTTGTAAAGTTGTCCATGTCCTGTTTGCAGAGCGTCTTTGTGCCTGACTATAGACACCTGAACAAACAGACCCAGAAGAGGGGTGACAGCAGGACCTTCTCCACAAAACATCACCCCTGAGCCATTTTAGCACTGGCAGACTGTATGTGAAGCCAGCAGTGTACATGGAGGAGGTTCTCACACAGGCGTTGGGGTTTACCTAGCACAGAAAGTCTGGAGTCCCTATCTGGGGTGTTAGATAAGAGCTTTAACTTTTACACCAGATATTCTGTGCCTTGCTTGTTCTGATTTATTAACAATATGTAAGATGATCCAATATTTGGCCACTGCCTTTAAATCATTGGATTTTCCATTCTAAATGACAACCTTTGCATTTTATTAGTGCGGCTTAGTCTTTAATAAGCTTTTACAATGTCCATATATATTAACGACACTCTAAGAATAAGCTTTTGTACCTACTATAAATAATCTTGGCAGTGGTATGACCACATCCACTGGCATGCTTGACAATATGATGCTGGTGCCCCAGGTCTTGGCAAGCACACATGGAGGAGGAAGCGTTCGCATTGCAGTCGCACCGAGAGGGGAAGCTGTGGCCCAGCAGTGTGGGTGCAGCTGTGGGTGACGAAGCCTCCTGAATTCAATAGTCTCTGCTGAGACTGAATCTCTATAAGCCATGTGAAGGTGTTTAGCTCCTCTTTCTCAATTTCCTCATTCCTGGAAGGGAAGTTTTAGTTCCTCCTTCCCTGGAGACACAAGAATTGATTGATTAATGTCTGTAAAACACCAAAGAGAGAAGCACTGTGTAAATGCCACGGTTGATTATTGCTACTTAGCCTTTCAAAGGATCATCAGACTACGTCTAGCCTTTGAGCTCAGCTGGATCTTTGGGATGAAACAGACAACTGTATCTTGAGAGTTTGGGAGCTACTGCTTGACAACCTCTGTAAACACAGCAGGCCAGCGTTTGCTGTGTGCCCTGACCTGTGTTTGCCTTACTCCCAATTCTTTTTGCTTTATCTGGGAATACATTATTACACAATAACATTATTATCAAGGGGTAAAATGGCTGGTTGGTATTACCAATTTGTTGCTAATTTCTATGGATTCCTCTCCCTTAACTCAAGTATCAGATATTTGAATACTATTTTTGAAGCCACTGGGAGCAATGCATTACAAGTGCAGACTCCTGGAAGACACCTGTTTGCAGAAGTCCCTGCCAGGACCGTGGCCAAACATGACTGGCAGTTTGGCCCATCTGAGCAAGGACTGGGGAAGGAGATGTTGCTATTCAAGGAAAGGACAAGAATGAATGTGTACTGAGCAAATTCCAGCAGTGATGCTGTGTCATCCCCTGGCAGTGACAAAAGGCAGCAGATATCTTCATCTACCCACAAGACATTAAGACCATTTCTGGAGGCATTTCTGGTAGCTTATGACAGTAATTATTTCTTCTGCCTGTCTTGTACAATATTACATCATGAAGCAAATTTATCACCTGCAGGCCTCAGACCCTGGAATACTGCCCTGGATGTACTGGAGAGGGTTGTTCTGCATTTTGTGGGTCTGGACCACCTGTGATATGGATAATCTCACCTAAGACTTGCTCCCCTGGAACCACCCCAGTGAAAGCTGTCAAGGTCCAGGGACTGGGTAGCTTGAGATAGAAATAGTGTGAGCTTTGTCCCTGCCTAATTATTGTTTTCTTTTGCAATTAAATGTGCCTAGAAGGTTATTAACAGAGAATGAATTGCTCATCCTGCTAGCTTAATGACACCACCAGGATTCTCAAACCATGAATGTTGTGACCCAAAGGGTCCCAAAGAACCTCTGTGGGAAGAACAAGTCATTACTTAACTGTGGTTGGTGCCAGTACTGCTAATGGGCTCCTTTGCAGAAGAAGGGGATGGAAAAGTTGAATGGGACTGCATGGTCTCAAGGTCACCTCATTTCATGCAACATTCCAGAAAGTTTCTATGTAGCAGGAGAAGCAGAGTACATGTCCTTGGAAACTTGCAGCAATTCAAAGCCTCCAGGAAAACCCAGAGGATGTCCACAGACAGAAAGGCAAAGGATGATGCTGTCTGCAGTTCTACAGCCTTCAGTCCTGCAATAACTGTAATCCTGCCCAGACTCCTCATGTCCCCTAAGACTGTGCTTCCGCAAGGGATGGGCTATCCATTCCTTGCCAAAAGCTCACTAATGTCTCCAGCCATGGGAGGAGTACCTGGCTAACCAGGAGCCAATGCGACAGGCTGAGGTCCTTGCATCCCCACAAACGGTGCTGCCAAGGTGCAGGAGCTCTCTCTCAGGCACACATCAGAATAGTTTCTTGACAAACTGGAGCATGCCTCCCTGCTCCAGCAGTGCTCCATAGCCCCAGGTCCCAACCTCCAGCCAGCTGTGCCTCTGTCTCCAGTTCTGCTCTCTCTGACCCCTAAAGTCTGCAGGGGAGGGTGCCACTCCTGCATGCCCCAGTTCAGGATTGCATTTCCAAAGTGATTACAGCAGAGACTTGATGAGTAGCAGACACAAGTGTATACCGCACATCTTGCTGCTTTCTCTTTGTCTGACAAACCTTACAGCAATGTGAAGGTTCATAATTTATTTTTTTCCCTGAGCTGATTCTCTTCTCCTTCAGCTCTCCCTGCCCCAAACCTGGCAGCACAGCCAAAGTTAAACAGCTCTGTGGGTTAAGTCCTTTCAATTCTCTGGGAAAGGAAAAGATCTATGACACTGAACAAACTGTCTCCTGGTCAGGAGCCATCCTTGTGGCACTTGACTTCATCCCACCTGCTTCAAGCACCTGTTACCAAAAGCAGGGATGCAGCCACTCTGTAGTCACTGTGCAAAGGACAGTGGGCCCTAGAAGGGATCTAGGTCTCAGATGAGCTACTTGACTGTAAAGGTATTTGTCTTATGCCTGTTACCAGGGGGCTGCAAAACATATGGCACAGGCCATAGGTGCCTGAAGTCAGATGGCAAGTCTACGTCTTTTGTGGAAAGATGCTCCACATTGCATCAAAACATATGGTTATAGCACACCTATGAAAGCGACTACATTGATTGAGGCTGGTTTTACAAAGGTCTATAGCCCATGGCTTGTCTGTAAAATTAGCAAATAAACATATTACCTATGGAAAATCTTGCTCTAGAAGCAGGTGATTTCACAGCAAATCATTGTGTTCCTGTGCTCTCTTCAGCTGAAACCACATGTGGAAGAAGTTTTCTAAGACTCAATATTGAACATCAGTTGGTTTAGATAAAAACTGTAAGTAAAAACTGCATGGTTAATGCTAGCAAAACAACCAGTGGAGGAGCGGTTTGGATCATAATCTTTATGTGGGGCTGAGTGAAAATGTTTAGGCTAGTATCTGCCACCTGAAATTTTTAAACTTGGCTGTAAAAATTTCCTAATTCTGTGTTTATACATATACTTGATTAAGAAGTCTGAATGTCAGAAATGATCAGAATTACATCTCTGATGTTTCATAAGATGACATACTACCCTACAGGTTCACCAACAAAGACAAATGACTTTATTTGGACTTCAATTTTTGGTCTTTTTCAGCATCAGTCTGGATACTTTGCTGTAAGAGTCAAAAAAACTGACCACTTTGTATCGTTATCAGTGTAACTGAGTAAAATGCACCATTCATGGTTCACCTTCAATTTATTGTCAAACATAACACTAATTTTTAATTTGGCTAATTTCCAAGTCAAATGAAAGTGCTTCATATGCATGTATGTTCAACTCTCACTGATCTGATACCAAACTAGTGCTACTTCAAACTATTTCTGGTTTTGTGCTGTGGGTTTTTTTTTTTTTTTTTTTTAGTTTAGACAATCATCTACTTTTTGTCTACTTTGGAAATTTAATGGGGTTCTCCTGTTTTGATGTGAATACATTATCTGACACTGCACTGCACCATCTGCTCTCTGAGGCAAAAAAAAGTCCTTGTTTACTTTTCTAGAAGTGTTTTCAACTTCATATATATTATCAGATGACCTCTCTGACCTTTTCTAACACTCTAAATAATTTGTCAGTGTAATGAAAGAATACATTTTCTCTACGATTTATTACTTGCTGTACTGGTTTAATTGATGAAGCAGAGTGGATCTCCGCATCTAGATTGAATTAAAATTTACTGATTTAAAACATAATGTAGATAATGTGGGACAATGCCATGTTTTAAGTGATTTGCCAGATGGCTACATGGACTGGGATATAATTTAGATGAGTCCTCTGCTGTTACATTCCTCCATGTATGTGTTTTATGAAAGATTTTTAGTACATTATCAGGGGATAAAACAATTAGGAAACTTTCAGTTGGATCAGTATTTAGTGTTGTCACAGATCGATCCTTTTTTTTTTCTTTTACTCCACTAGTTAATGATTTTATAATCCTGTCAGTTAAATACCAAACCACCGCTTGGTGACAAGCCAACTTGGCTTGCTTATGCAAATGCATTCAAACCTCCTTAGGTCTGGAAAGAAGCTCTGAGATCTCAGATGAGTGAGGTCTTTGGTTCATTTTTCCAGACGTAATCCAGAAGGTGCACAGACATGCAAAGCTGGAAAAAAGAACATTTGAAGATCAAGACAATTTCCATTGCGGGCAGAGGTTCAAGTCAGAGCCCATTCCACCTAAAGTGATTCACCCTGTCTTTACCTCTAGCCTGAATACAAAGAGGCAGGGTTTTGCTTTAGAGAAAGATTATTGAGCTTCTCATGGCGGATGGATGCCGGGGGGAAAGAAACCCAGGTATAAGCGACTGATGAGATTTATGGCTTGTTTCGAGTGATATCACTGCTTGCTCTGTACGTGAGTAACAGGATTTTGTTATACAGCAGTACTTGTTTGTTCTCTTATTCTGAGAGAAACACAAAAGTCCCTTTGCCTGCTGGCTGCAGTGGCTTCAGCCACTTCAGCAGGCAAGCTGAGATAGGAGGGAGCAACCTGCACCCTGCGCTGCCCAGTCTGAACTGGGAGGGAGGTGCCAGCGCCACTCACAGCCCCCAGCCTCTGCTCCTTGCCCCAGCAGCACACTGCTCCCAGATGCCACCAACCTCAGGGGCTGGGGGGGAATCCATGCAGGGGTGAAACGTAATGCACTTCCAGCCTTTCAGCTGTGCACGCTGCTGTCCCTCTACAGTCCAGGGCTAATTTTCCGCCCATACTAGAACTTAATATTGACCGAAACTTGATGCTGTTTCAAGAACATGTTTATGTACATTTTTGCCTCTATCTACCATATTCTAACGTCTCCTTGAGGACAAAATAAGTCCTGAAAGGATCTATTTTACTGCTGGCAGAATTGCATATCTGCTTTTTTCTGTAGGACTGGGGAGACATGAAAGTGCTGCTTTGTGCCTCAGTTTCCCAAACCATAGTTATCTGTTCAGGTCTGTCTAGAGTACAAGCCCCTCATAGCACAATAAGTCTCTTGCAATATTATTGAATGCAGTCACAGATATTAAAACACCAGTCTTATTTAAAGGGCTGCTATGGTAGCTCTAATATCTGTAATAATATCTTCCATCCTCTAACATGGAAATATTAGTTATGAGGCCCTCAGGACAGCCTTTCCCTTATGGCCCCAAAAGGGGTGGTGACAGTAATGGATGGGAAAGGTAGGGTAGCCCACAATGTGCAAAAGAAAGCAGATGAAAAACATCTGAGTGCTTCCCTACCCCCCAGGAAGGATGCAACCTGAGATAGGACCATGTGTGTGCTGATTTAGAATAACATTTCCTTCCTATGTTAGTCTCTATGAAAATGCAAACAGGTGTTAGAAAGCTAGTGTTACATTCTGAAAAAATCTATTTAAACAACAGGCCCAGGCTTGCCCCAGCTCAGGAATGGTGGAAGGGGCCAGGAGAGATGGAAAGTAATAAGCAAGCTCCTCCTAGAGGCTCTCTGCAGCTCACCCAGGTTTTAGGGATCACTTTCTTTCCTTGATTTGCTCCTCTCCCCTCCACTCCCTGGATAACACCGCATATCAGCAGCAGTCAAAGGGAAAGGAATGAGACTTTGGGCTGTGTCCCGAGCTGGAAGTGTGCCCGCTGCTGAAGCAGAGGCAACAGACTCCTGCTGGGGCTGTTGGCCTTCCCCTGCTGCCAAGAAAGGGTGCCAGGGAATAATCCCTTGGGTACGTTTACCTGCCCTAGGGACGAATCCTGTTGTGGGTGATATGTCTGAGCAGGAGAGCTGAGGAGTGCATTTCATAACGCTCTTGCATCAGCCATCGGCAGGAGAGGGGAGGAGAGGAGAAGCAGCTCTTTGGGCTCGCCCTTGTGTGCACACAGCAAGTGAGGAGCAAATGAGGAGAAGCAGCGGCTCGGCAGATGTTTCAGCTGGCAGCCTGTCCTTGCCTAGCATCAGGGTGGTACCTCCGTGCTCGTTGGGGAACAGAAGCATGTGGCTCCAGACACCTCAGGTGTATGTGTTTGTCAGGAGCACATGCTGGACAAAAAAGGAATATAACCCACCTGCCTGCTTTCCTAAGCCTTATTTAGCTAATACAACAATATACAGCCCCACACATAAGAAAAACGGACAAAATTTAGCCTGTAATTCTAATTTTGAATTTTTTTGCCTTCTCTTGCAAGGTAGTCAGCTCTCAGAGCCACAACAAGGGGACAGAAATTCAGCCTGCAGGCTTCTGGTCTTTATCCACACAAAACCTATATTGATTCAGCACCACAAACCTTTCCACACATCACATGAAATTATTCAACCCAATAACTACCTGCATCCATGAGTTCCATCGGTGGGGCTTAACTGCTGGTAAAATGGGGAAAATATGTTGCCTTGTGCACAAGAGCTGCAGCTCATCACTTAGCAATTCTACACCTAGACCACTTGCAGCATTCAGTGTTGCTTACAAATATCAGCTTCTGAAAAGTGTCTTTTTCCCCTTGCAAATTTGTATTGCAGTATTTTGGGAAAGGAAGGAATAGCATTACTTCCCCAGATCTATGAGTGTAAAAGGACCAAGAGAGGTTCCCAGTACTGAAACTGGTGAATATCAGATCTGCTAATGGACTTAATACAGCTCTGCATTTACATAATTTAACTGAGAATAGAATTTAGCCTTGTTATTTTATTATATAAAAACTGACTGGAGTCCTGGATGAATGTCTGAACACAAGCCAATTTTCCTCTAATTACTAGGGGGAAAAAAAAAAGTGAAAAGGATAGTGCTTTAATAATTTGATTTTTTACTCTAATTGAAACTTTTTTCCTTGTGAGTGGAGAGAGAACAGGTGCCTAATTAGAGTGCATGATAATTCTCACACAGATTATAATTAAGCAGGAAGATCAATGAAAATCTCTCTTTGCTGGACTGCTGCCATTTTGGGGATAGATGTTTAAGTATATAGAAATAAATCCTTTCCCTGGGGAGTACATGATAGTGTTTTGGGAAAAAGATTTTACTTCATTTGTCTTTGCAGTGGCCATGCTACTCATGAAGAGTACTGGCCCATGTTTTAGAAGAAAAAGAGTTTTTCTGTTAATGAGAAATCGTGTGAGTATGTACAGGAGTTTTTACCTAAAAGTAAATTCTGTAGGAAGTTGTTGGCCTTTCCAAGATCTTCTGGAATTTTTTTAAAATGTTTTACAGAAATTTTATTTGTAATGTATTCATGGAGCAACTAGAGATGCCTTAAATGCATCAAAGTGTTTGGTCCTGTCCTGAGCAGATGCTGGCTGGCCAGTGAATCTGGCTACTCTGGATGTGCATGAGTAATGTGAAGGAGAGGTAGAGAATATCATCCTTCAGTGACAAACTAAAAAAAAAGAGACAAGCGCATTGCACTGTGACTTACTGTGCTGGGGACCTCACTGGGAAGGCACAGCTAACAGGGAAGGATCACACAGATAACCTCTCAAAGCAGCAGACCAGTTACATGTCCTTTCTTTTCAGTATACTCTGCATGGATCCTTCATTTTTGTACCCTCAGACAACACTGTAGTGAAAAGAAAGCTCAGTGAAGAAAGCATAGTGAAAGCAAGTATAATGAAAGAAAATACTTGATCACAAGATTAGCTTTATATTGGGCCACACCATCAGAGGTAAAGGTACTTGTTTTCACAGCGAACTTTGGTGGTCTACCTGCAAAACTGTATCCCATGTGTGTCTTGGATGATACAAGCATAAATACATGGTTCACCAGCTGCCCAGTCCCTCCATTCCTAATATATCTTCTGAAAGTATCTTCTTTGGAAAGTGTTATAGTACTTCTGGTAATGGCACCACAGTGTCTGAAAATGCACTTCACCATAATGATCCAGGTAATGAAGGCTGAATTACAGTGAAAATCCTGGAGAAGTGCGATGACATCCTCGACTCATGGCAAACGTGTTCTTCCTGATTAATGCTTTTATAATAAAACATCATGATGATTAGGCCATTAATTTAAAAAGTCCTGAAATAAAAACCCAGCTGACTGACTGATGTTCTGTGGCATCATTTGCTAAAGTCTTTTCTTTACTGAAAAGACAACCACAGAAATGGCAGTGGATCTCTTAAACTAAAAAATTACTATTTCATTAATAAAAGAGAACATAATGGTGTACATCAGATCCAACATGACATTATTACTGAAATTACTTTCTGCTATAAATAAGCTTGGTGTTGAATAGAGTGCTGGTATACTTAACATTCTTAAATACATCATCAAATAATTCTTATTAACTGCTGTCCGTATCTTTTTGCTTACTATAAATAATCTATTGGTAAGGAATGTAGGAAGAATTAATTTGTAAAATCTGACATTTATATGAAAAAGGACATACACGAACATTGTGAACAACATTTCCCAATTTTGTTTCAACTTGATTCCCTCCTGCTATACACATATTCAAGGAGAGTGGCAAATAAGCATCCTCGAAGGCCTGGCCACTTTGTCTACAAACATTGTGGTAATGGTGTATCTTTAAATACAGAGATATTTTGTTGTTATCCTTACAGACTGGTCATAATTTTATGTTTCCTGTAACTTTGCCAGCCTTTGTTATGGGATGACATAATGAACTTGCTTATCCTTTATAGGTTGTCTAGAAAACCCAAGGAGCTAGCAAGATCTTTAAAATGTTTCTGAGGTAGTTGAAGATCTGATAGAAAAATAGAAGTCAGGACTTCTTTTCCTGTATCATTTCTGTCCTCTGTGGGAGAAAGGCTCCTCTCTGGCTATTGTTCCCTCCATTGTTCCTGTCTCCTCCTGTTAGCACAACCACTGAGCCGAGAAGCTCAGAGACATGTATCAGAGACATGTATCAAAGTGAATAAAATTCACCTGTCTGATAGTCCAGGCTAGGCACTGAGCAGTGGATAAACTCTGTATTGTCCTAATTAAAAGGAGGCAAACACCTTTTACCCATGTTTGTCCTCAGCTGCATTACTGCTCAGATGAATGCTGTGGAAATTTCACAGAGGAGGTAACTACCTCCTCAGGCCAAGTAGATTAAGTTACCTCTGATACCACAAGCAACCCCATAAGGAACAGAGAAAGAAAAAGAAAGACGACTCTGGTAGTCTGTACTTCAAGACAAATGAAAGTCACATTCTGCTCCTCTGCTTTTTAATGCTTCACCAAAATCCCTAAGGGGTATGCTACTGGCCCTTTTGATGTTTGCTTGCAGATCACAGCAACCAGAAAATGTGTGCATAATGAGAATGATCAAGGCTCATCTGAACATTAAGGCTGTTGCTGCTGGCGAGTAACTGTGTAATACCACCTTTTGGCTGTGACTACAAGTGTCTCATGAATATGTGAAGAAGTGGGTTGCATTGTCAGCACAGAAAAAAACAGTTTGGTTCCTTCTGCTTTTTTTTAATTATTGTTGGTAACTATTTGACTGAGAAAAGAGGAACATGTGGAGAAGGAAATGTGAAGGAATTAACGTGTAGGTAATGACTGCTGTGAGGCAGTCCTTAGCACTGATCATACTGCAGTTTTGTCAGCCAGGCTAGAGACTGTGGAATAATCTGTTTTAATGTTGTTGGTTTTTTTTTTTTTCAAGCTGGATCAGAAGCTGTGGAAATGATTCACTTTGACAAGAGTATGAAAACTTGTTTGCTGTCTTTCTGATGATGCCTGTTGTCTTTTGAGTTCAATTGGACTCCTGTAGAGTCAAGTGAAGGAAATATGCTTTTTTTTTCCTAATTAATCCTATATGATCATTCTAGTCCCCACTTAACGTGTTTGTGTGTTTTGGGAAAGGAGGTAGTTTGCTTCCTTTTTTTATTTTTTTCCACCACCACTTGTTAGAACATAATGAAAATGTGTTCCTCTTGAGGCGAAATCTGAAAAATGAAAACACCATAAAGATTCAGATGGAGCATTTCAGCTGTAGCCCTGAGGAAGCAGCATTTTTTAGAAACTACAGAGCTGAATCCTGATTAACAAAGAGGGTTTCTGTCCATCTATTTGCAAAGTTCAAGTTTTGAGAATTAATTTCTGAAAATTAAGGAGAATTTGGGAATTAAAGGGTAGGACTAAAAGGACATCTTTTTGTGCCTAATATTATCTATTTTTATTTTAGTAGAGGTTTTTGAGATTCACAGGTTTTATAATCTTACACATGCATAGAAAATGTGATGTAGCTTCATGAACAAGAGCCCAGAGAGGCCAGGGTTCTGCTCTGACTTGTGGCTTGCTTGCTCTGGATAATGCAACTTAAAGTTGACTGTGAGTCTTTCACCTGGTCTCCTGAGGACAGTCAGTTTGGTCCCTCACTTCTCCCACAGGAGTGACTGGATTTCCAGTTATGATTCTCACTTTTCTGGACAAAGCTCCCTAGA
Organism: Platalea leucorodia; assembly: GCF_965183815.1. NCBI lineage: Eukaryota > Metazoa > Chordata > Aves > Pelecaniformes > Threskiornithidae > Platalea > Platalea leucorodia. The sequence goes on from NC_138858.1 coordinate 30,317,340, forward strand.
AGCTACAGTTATCCTGATGGTGAATGTGGTCACTCCCAGGACCGTGGCAGCTGGTATGCATCGGAAAATCCCTTTTCAACCCTGCCAAAAGGACAGGGAACAGGCACAGAAAAATGACCTTCCACTGCTGCCTCCTCCTAAGAATGAAGGAGAGAAAACAAGGCCACATGGTTCAGAGCTGAAGATGTCAAGTTACTGCAACTTATCTTTCTCGTCTGCTACAACCAGAGTGTTCCCTTCCACCACCCACAGCAATTGGCTTACGTTTGCAATCTTTCCGCAGCTGACCTTGACCACTTCCAGCCTTCATCCCTCTCATCCAACTTGTTCTTCCTCACTTCTGGCAATGCCATCCCCAGGTAACCTTGCTGTTTCCAAGAGGAGGTATAGTGTAATGCATTTTTTAGTTTGTTTGGATGAGTGCAGGAGAAATGTGTAGTTAATGAACCCTGAGTATCAAAAAGAGTAGTTGATTTGGATCAAAGTTGATTATTGGTAAGTTGATGAGCTTGCAGGGAGAATTGCAGTCAAAACACTGTGGGGCTGCTAGACAAAACAGAATTTCATTAAAGGAAATTGGAATTTGGCCTTTCAGTCATATTTTCTTAGACCTCTTCATGCAGGTAGATGCATGTCAAAGCACTATTTACTCTAATGTCAGTTTGCTGGGTTGTCACCTGTGTCCACACAGAACTCTACCGCAGTCAGGGATGCTGACAGTGGCCTCTAGAAATATTTGAAGAGTTAAGTTCAAGTGCATGGTTCTTGAGATAAAAGTGAGATAAAAGCATGCTGACAACAATGGGAACAGGGCCAGTACCTCATCTGATTATTTCCTGCCCACATGAAATACAAATGGAAGAATCAACAAGCAGAAGGCAAGACCAACACTGGAAGGTATGTTCAGCATCGCTGTCATATTTTATTTGCAGGATGATTACTAAAACCATTTGGAAACATTCCTTCTTGGAAAACAGCAGACCAGGAAAGCATCTTGTCAGCTAAAAGAAACTGTGAACTCTTGGGTGCAGACACCCAAATACACAACTCGCACTCATACTCAGGCTCATCATTTAGGTTGCCTCTCCTCTGCCAGAGAAGTTAACAAACTGCTAGCATAAGCTTCCAGCCTCAGGTGATTATTTATTTAAAAGGATGGCAATGAATAGCATAAAAGTTAACATCACGATGTAGGGGGCACCTTCGACCCGGTCACCAAAATACCGTAAATTACCAGGACCATTTCACTGCAGTTGCAGAATCACTAATGGCACACTGGTTAACATAAGAACTGGTGCTTACTGATAAAAAGCATTATTTAAATCAATAAATGTACTTACATACACTGGCTACCATGCATAGCTATTAAAAATATTGACTACCTTCACAATATGATGCTTTGAAAATGACCAGTAAGCTGAATGAGCTATTTTACTCAACAAAAAGCAGATGAATGAAAATGATTAGCCCTGGCTTCTGAAGGAGTAGGAGCTTAAATGATCACTTTTTCAGTCACTTGCACTCTGATACCTTGAGAATGGACTCAAAAAATTTGTTAGGGACAGATTTCTCAAAAATAATTGAGTGTATAGAAGTCTTGTGGGAAATTGAAAGTTGGATGTAGGACATTTTCGACTGGTTTCTCCACTAGCAGCAGAGAAAAAGTGAAGTTCAAACACCACCTTTTTGGCTGGCTGGCCATCAGCTGTCATCATGTAAGTAGCATGGAACCATGTCGTCTCATTTTGATAGTATGGGGGGTGAAGGAGGTGTTCCAGGAACACAGAGGGAATCTGAAGGCAGTGCTGGGCAAAGGGTAGAGGAAGGAAAGCTAATTATTGTGGAGATGTGACTGCAGAGGCATAGGACACAAGCCCATACAAAATCAGGCTTATTTCCTTGTTCTATGGAACTTCTTTTAAAAGCAAAATAATAGGTATCAGAAGCAAAATAACAATTCATCAGATGGTGCTCCTGTTGTAAGGTGCTATATAGATACTTAACTTGGAAGCTCTGTAGCTTTTGGACTTCACTAGCACATGTTTTTTTCACATTGTTATGTGCGAACAGAAGTTGCATTACTTATTCGTGATGTTATACTGACAAGTGCTAACCTTTCCAAGACTAGGAAATGCAATTTTAGGGCAGAAGAAATGCTACTGAAAGCTGGTCATGTGCCTTTAAGAAAAAAAAAAAAAATCATATGTATTTCATTGCACTTATCCAGCTGAGGGGCATAGTTAACCTTGAATATAGGTGATCAAAGGCAAGATATCTCTTGTGGAAACAGTGTTCTGCTTTCCTCAGAGGGCTAGGAGCTGGAGATTCAGCCTCCCAGATATTTGGAGGAAGGATCCAGCTGCAGCCTGTAGTCACTGCTGACTGCCCTTGCCCTCAGGGAAGACTGGCAGCCTAAATAGCCTTCTTAAACAATGTGAACACTCTGTTACATGAATAATTGAGGAGGGAAGCATGGAGGTTTAAGGTCCCGTTTCTCCCCAAAATTTCACATGCTCTGTCTCTTTCCTGTGAAGGGACTGACCCTCTTATTGCCAAGAATTCTGCGTAAGGTTTGAATGTCCTGGCATTATTTTCTGTTAACTTTACAGGATTTTAAAATGGCTTGACCACTTCCAACACACAGACAAGCTTCTGTATGTGTAAGTGGGCTACTTTGTTTTGGGCACCAGAGCTGTGGCTAACACTTAGTACTCCTGGCTGGGGAACCTGGCAGCAAAGAGCTGCTCAGATCTAGACGTTATTTATTTTTGTCAGTTTTATGATGCTCTTGTCATGAAATATCCAACTGCTTTTACACATGCTTGTAAGATTTTTCTTTCACAATTTTTAAGGAGATGGCTTCCAGAATAGAAATGGTGATGTCGGTGCTCAGCTGAGATGCGAGGAAACTCAGGACTAAGTCTTGTGTTCAAAGCAGGCCTTTGAAAATGTTGTGAGCGGTAATCTGAAAGTGTGTCCATACAGTGTATTCACCTGCCATGAGTGATTATTCCAGCCTTTTATATTTTCTTTCATAGTGTGATACACAAGACTGAGCTCTCAGTCTTTGGTGTTTCTACAACAGAAAACGGAGTCTGTCCTACAGATTTTAAAAAGTGCTGTCCCATCCAGTTCTTCAGACAGAACACCTGGAGCATTCAAATTCCCTTAGTCTCTTCACTGTAAATCCCACCCACTCACTTACCAGCTCTGCCCTGCAAAACTCAGACATGTAAAACACTTACAAAAGGAGACGTATGAAATAACCTTGCCTAACTTCACTCTTTCTAGGCAGTCAACACCTGGGACTTTAAGACATTGTGTCCCTAAAAAAATGTAAGAAATGTTCTGTCCCAGAAGGCTAACTGTGCTTGGCAGCACTTACCAATGGACAACAGGAAACACCTCATGTCTCACCCTTGTACTTCTTAACCTTATGCATGCTTTGTACACTTAAAAACAGCAGTAACTCCTGATCCTTTAAATAACAAATGACCTTATTCCTTTTAATGGGATCACTAAGAACTCTAACGTTCCAGGTATAAATTCCTGCTACTACTGTGCGTCTTAATTTACTATTCATATGTGAATCCCTTTGGGTTCCCACTTACTATCCAGCAACAGCAATTGGCTCTTGAAATTATTCCCACAGGACTGCCTTTGTAAAGGACACTGCAGTTTACATCTTAGTTCCCTAATTAAAGATACAACGCTCGATAAACCTTGAACAACTAGTAATTGGAAGCTAACAGTTAGTCTTACTGAATCCCTCTTGACACAGGTTTTCTTGCTTGATAACTGACCACAAGTGGGTCATGTGAGGAGTGCAGAATGAATATTGAGGTCACATGCTAGTGAAACTGAACCAGTGGGAATTGACTGAAAAATGTCCCTGGTGTAGATGGTGCCTTAACATACACAATTTGTTGCAACTCAGTGCACAACATCTGAAACACCACAGGTTCTGCAATTCCAGATACCGGCTGGGGCATGAAATAGCAGGTGAGATTGGTCGGAGAAGGAAGGATGGGTTTCAAAGAACTTGCCATCCTTCTCAGTGTGCTCTTCTCTTCTCCGCAAGTGCAACTTAGCTTATGTCAATTTAATCAAAGTCTTGGCCTTGACAGTATTTCAAGAGCAGGAAGTTCTTGTTGCCTTTTTTTTTTCTTCTTCAGATTCAAGCCCTTTAAAGCAACTAAGAGCATAACTGCGATTATAATTTGACCATAGCAATATTCCTTTTCAGCAAGTGCAAAGAAAACATTTTTATCACAATAACCTTCACTCTGCCCTGTATTTAATACTGTTCCCTCATCAAAGTAAAAGTATGGCTCTCTTTGGAAAAAAGACACATAACTTCACAGATATTCCAACTAATGATATAAATACTGTAGGATTACTAGTAAGAATGACTGCAGGTGAAAAGCAGTATTGAGCAAGGGTCTGTGTTAAGGATATTGTGCTTTGATGAAATGTGCTTTTTATTATGCCAAGTAGGAAAAAAGTTTATGTGGAATTGTATCAGAACTTCTATCCTACTTTCTTTGAGCAGGAGCTTTCATAAAGTAATTAACATTTAAGTAACAAGTGAAAACAATGGTAATTTTAAATAATCCATCATTTCAATACTCCACCTATTTAGTTTCAATCTCCTTACCTCCTGGTTTGTCAAGATAAAAGGACAACATAAGAAGGGCTGTGCTGTCTCAAAAGAAGGGTGCACCGAGCCCAGCAGCCCATCTCCAGCACTTGCCGTTAGCAGGTGTCCAGGAAAGCACAAGAAAAATACAAGCCTATGCCCCTGCCATGTCCCCAATCCTCGACCTGTTTTCTGCACAGATGATTTCCTGAGCCTGATGTGATTTGCTGAGTAACCTACTGTCTTCTAAACATTAATCTCATCTTCCTCTGATGGGATACAAATGTTTTGTATTCAGAGCTTCCTTTGGGAAGAAGCTTCACAGATCTACTGCCTACTGAGCAATAAAACACCTCCTTTCATTTGTTTCAAACTCGATTCCCTCGAAAGTCTGTATTTTCTGTACTGAAATAATGCTGTCCTTAGTTCCAAGGGAGTCTAGTAATATGTTTTGCAAGGGTCTGACACAACATTTTCTGGCTCTTGTACCAGATCACGTATCCCTTTTATGTAGACATTCACACCATAGCATATGTCTTAGCTGGTGGCCTGTTACACGTGCACAGCACTGCTACACCTGGTACAAAAGCTTACACCAGGGCAGTAGAAAATAAGGCAAACCCAAAAACTCTACCTGTGACCCTTGATCCGTCTAGCACTCCACCAGTTCCAGCTACTGATAGGTTTCAGATGTAGGGCATGGCTCATCCGTTCGTTCCCCTGGGTCTGGGACCGGCCACAAGCAGGACTGTAGTGCATTGGCATCATCCTGCCCTGATACCAAAAGCAGTGCTCATCATCAACCAGGTAGGGGCCTGCCCTTAGGTGGATTAGCTTGCTTGGTTCGATCTTAAACACTCTCCTGAGATGCTGGAGCTGACTTTCATTTCAGCACCTAATCGCTATGGAGAGGAGTACACCACCACAGTAAGTAAAAACACTAAAATACTTTTATTCCTTAAACCCTAGAACGAGGCTTTTTAATGAAATTTAAAGGTAGAGTGACAAACATAAATGAAAATACTACATCTCCAGATGGCAGTAAAGTTCATTCGATTTGAGAACCTGAGGCACAAAATGAAAAAGCAAAGATAGATATATCAAAAGATCACTGCAATTCTTGCCTTGCCTCAGAGGCGTTGTTCATTAAAAAGTGAAACAATACATCTTTAATAGCAAAAATAGCAAAACAGTCACAAGTATGACATGAGCCAAGTGAGGATGAAATGGAAAAGAAGCATGCCAAAAGATCTAGTTTACTTTGTGTCTAACTTGCAGCAGGATTAATTGAAAGAAGAGTCAGAGGAACGTTGCAGCAGATCCTTGGCTGTGCTGGGTGATAGTGGCCACCGACGTTGGCGCATCTGTTGTCTTTTTGCCCCTTTTACATTTTTTCCATATCTATGCTTTGGTAGGTTGGAAGCATGTTTTATCTATAGTGCATGAGTGCAGAGCTGGCTTCCTCCACTGTGCCAGGCACTGCATACACAGACATGTGCAGTCCCACCTCTGTGGAGCTTCAGCTACAAATACTAGAGGAGACAGTAGAAACAAGGACAGCAAACAAAGACAAGGTCAGTAGGTAGTGTGTGAAATACATAAGGACTTTTTCCCTATGTCTCCCAAGCAGTGAGCTGTTTGACAGGAGCACCAAGTACTGCTAACTATTCATGCAAACAGAAAATTATTGTGTGGTATTGGAAAAAGATGAGGCAAAAACTTTTTATAGGTTGTAACCAACCTAGCTCTTAGGTTCAGAGGTCCAGACAGGCCTGGAAAGTCCTGTTTTGTGTGATGGAGTTCCATTACTGGACAACCCTGAGTCTGCTCTGACCAGCTGATTATAGGGACAGCTTCCCAGACAGAAAACAGCCGGGAAAAACACAGTTCTTCTTCTGGGCCCAGTGTGGATGCAGCTTCTCACGGATCTGCATGGTCCAGCTCAACAAGCATGTTGGGATGCTGGTAGGGACTGAGGTTGTCCTGACCTCCTCAGAAGAACTGCTGCCCTTGCAGACCTAAGAGACATCTCTTGAGCTGGACTCCAGGAGGCATCTGGCAGGACACATTATCTGGTGCTGTGTGTCAGCGAAAAACCACGATTGTGCTCACATCATGCCATGCGGCTGCAGCCTGTCTACCAGCAGTGCCACTGCCAACTTGGAGAGCCTTGCTTCTCAGGGAGCTCAGAGTCCAGGCTATGCTGCGCTTCAGTGCTCTCAGAGTCCAGGCTATGCTGCGCTTCAGTGCTATGGGACCCCTGCCTGACTTGGTCCAGACCCTCAGCTGGGAAGGAAAGGCTACTTTGCACAGGCATAAGTGACCACTCACGGTGCCCTGCTACGGTGCGTGATCAGCAGCACAGAGCCACTGGTGCTGCAGAGCTCCTCTTCTTCTCCTGGGCAAGAGAAGGGGGACTCCAGTCACTGCACACACAAATAGGCTTATCCTTGTTGGAAAGGCCAAACACAAACACAATTTTCTGCTCCTAGGGACTGACAAGGAGTCACCTGTCTGCTGGCCACCCAATACAGCAAATGATGCCACTTTTTCTCTTAAAAACAGAACAAATCTATTGTCTGGAGTGTCCTGCCAAATGAGCACTTTGGATTTGACTGACTGGAGTAAAGTTGGCTGTACACGCTATTCTGCAGAGGGGCTGTGCAGTCTGAATAGTCTGCTGTGTTATGCAGAGTCAAGGACATAACTGCACATGGTTTGACAACTAATCAGCAGTTCATCCTACCAGTGCTGTTCTGCAGCAGCTGAACACAGATCCCAGACAAGAGTTTGCTAACTGCCCACCAGCAATTGTTGAGTGATAACACATGCAGTTCCCCACATGTTTATGCAAATACTCAGATTTATCTGACAGTTTTATACCCCGAAGCATGATACACAGTAATTAAAATTAAAAATGTTTTGACCGCCAAAACAAATGGCTATATAAATTAGAAAGCTGTAAAAAGCAACAGTATGCAAAAATAAAGATCTATAGATAAATCAGAATGTTGCAACAGAGAACATTTTAATACAGGCATGTTAATGTAAAGCAGCTCTTTAATATAGGCTCAGGTTCTGACTGGGAGAAGAATAATTTTCAGAACTATAGCCAAGGGAAGCTGTGAGAGATCAAATGGAAAACAAATCTTCTTTCTAAACAAGGAGTGAAGGGGAAAGAAAGGACAGACCCTTTCAGTTGGAGGTAAAAATCCCAAAGAGGTAATGGGGTGGGGAAATGTGCTGCTGTTCAAAGTTTTCTCCCCAGTGTCTTGTCAAGAGTGGTGGGGTGAATGTTGCAGCATCAGGACAGGGCTGGAGGGTGCCTCAGCCCTGCGTTTTCTGCAGAGGTGTATAAGGATCAGTAAGGTCCCACCCTCTCCTGCTATGCTCCTGTAGCCATGTACTGCCGTGACTCGTGCCTCTAAAAGCCAGGAACCATCCTGACTTTGGTTCTTACTCATGCACGTTTGCACCAGAAGGCAGGTGAGGGCAGTCTCCATCTAAAAAAAACCCACGATGACTAAGCTGCAAATCTCTGAGATAAATCCCTTCCCCCTGACTTCTCTCAAGGGCTTGCAGCTACTTGCCTCACTGAGTGAGCAAGGGCCTGACCCCGAGCCCTTTAAGCCGACCCTGTGGCTCAGCAATAGCTCTGGAACAGGTCTTCTCTGCTGCTGGTTTACAGCCAACATCAGTCATTCTGCTTGGAGTCCTCTCGGTGCAACTGCCCCTCTGGCTTCTGATGTCAGCCTGGGAGCAATGATCTCTCCAAGGTAGAGAAGAGCGTTGAAAAAGTCTGAAAAGCTGAAAGCAGCATTAACAGCTGTTTGAAAGAGTATTTTCTCCCACAGTAATATCTGCACTTTTTTTCTGTTTCTGCCTCAACCATGGGACTGTGAGGGCTTGGGATGACGAGTGGGTTCAGAAATGGCAGCCTAGGAGGTGACTTAATGTCACTCCCTGCTTTAGTGGGATTGCACACTGGGAAAGTGACTTCCCACAAATGCATATTTCTCTTCTCAAGACACTTTTTGTGTTCTCAAAAATGCTGTCACTCAACTGGCTCATCTTACCTCTACAAGTCCTATTAGAGTTATCTGGAGCTTTGAGTGCACAATTCTGTCCAATAACGATGGTAAGGAGAAGGAAGAGATAATAAAAAACATGAGCACTCAGATTAGGGAGGCAGGTAGCTTTTTGTGGTGATTAAAACATCATTATCTGAGACATACTTACTATCCTTGCTGTATGAAACCCATCCCCGTCCCTTCCTCAAACTGGCCGAGTTCACTAGGAGATATGTGGTCTGTCTCTGTTTTCCCTACACTGGCAGAGCTCCAGGTAGCTTCAGCAGGATGACTGGATTTACTCTAGCCACTAGTGAAAACAAAATCCACTGCAGGCTATGGAGCTCAGAGCTGTTTGTGCTAAACAGCAATCTGACTGAATAAACAACAGAGTGCAAAGTCTGACTTTCCTGGTTTAGTCTCTCTAATCAGGTGGTTCTTGGAAAAGCATAGCTTTTGGGGAGCAAAGCAGAAGTTCTATATGTGGCCATTCCTGGAGAGGTACACTTGTGCAATGCTTGTGAGGACTTCTGTTCAAGGAATAACATATATCTGCATCGGATTTACCAAGAGGGAGGGCAGGGCATATTTGTCCCTTTTGGGAATCGCCAGTACAGAATACATTCCTTCCTTCCTTTCCAGGCCACACAAACAAATGAGTCATGTTTTTTTAAAAAATGAAGCCCAGGCTGTATTGTGCTGGTTCTCCCTCTCCTGGGAAATGAACCTTCAGGGCCACAGAATCTCTTAAAACCGCACTGGTGACTTGGAAGTGTAAATTGTGTTTGTTTCTGCATGCTATCAAACACATGGGGACTGACTGACCACTGACTTAACTCCATTGGTGTTAAGCTGCAAATCCATAGCATTGAATGGAGCTTCATAGGTGTAAATCTCCAGGACTGCAATGAATATTTGGATCCTCTGAGCCATGTTAACATGATTTTTTTCTTATGCTAGTAGAAACTGTGGTTATTTTTTGCCTTGTACCCACAAAAGCTTGAGGCTGTAAAACAAACCTGTATCACCTTCTCTGCCTCTGAGGTAACATGGCAGTAGCTGCACATGGCAAGCTTTGTTTCCTTGATGGCAACGTGACCTAGTATCTGCTAACTGTTACACTGAGATCCAGGAGCAGCATTTCATTGTTCATTCAGATGGCTTGTGGTGATTGCCTTCACTATCCTGTCTTGCACATGAGGCTTTCCAAGAGCTGCAGCATTTTGACTGTTCATGATAGGCAACACATGAGGGGGACCTTTTAAATGAAATGTCTCAACAAAACAGGTGACAGTCTGAAGCTAAATTGTCCTGAAGGGAGAATGCTAACCAAGGTTTTTGGAAGATTCATGCCCAGGGGCATGCAGCTCTGCGATATGTCTATGCAGGCACAATCTGAAGGATAAGAAGCCCTTTTAGCTTCTACCACAAGGTGTCCTGGCATCCATCTTTCCACGGAGTGAGCTCCTGTGCTGACAAAGGACAGGGTGAGATGGCACCTCTTTGCGTCCTTAGGTAACCACTCAGAAATACAGCACTAAACCCCTCTTGCCAGTCTGCTCTGCCCGCTGCCCACCTAGAAACACATGTAGGATGCAAATGTCAATCCAACAAAAAGCCAGGGCAGTAAACTGAAGTGCATAGCAAAGCACAGTGGGGAACCTGACTTGGCATCTATCATGATCAGACTGTGGGGAAAAGCAGGGGGAAATGTCTAGACAACACTGAGATTGTTTTCAGGTTGTTTTCATTCTTTTGTCGAAATGGTCCACAGCTTCATGCATTTGGGCTCCCCACTCTCTGAGGACTCTTTAGAAAGGAGCCCAGCTGAAACTTCAGGGTCTTGGCTGTAATAAAAGAAGAAATGATTCACAGCGTTGGAGGGAGCAGAATTAAATTGCAGTCAACCTTCTCAGGAGATGTTCTGATTTTTAGGATACGGATGAACACATCCAGCATGCTTCTGCCCTCCTAATCCTTAACCCATCTTCTTGGGAATCATCTCTCTGTGTGGTTCGTCTACTAGCTAGGGTCTATACACATGGTTATCTTTGATGAGGCTTACATGGGTACACATTGGGGAGGAACACCTATCTTCTTGCTCTTTGACTCCAAGATGAATTGTCCCACCTGATCCCATATCCTGTTACACACATGCCACTGATCAAATGGCAGAGACCATGCCTAAAGGCATCAGAGTGAGGAGGATGGTGCTACTTTTTTTTACTCTGCCTTTCTCCAAGAAAAATCAAGTCATTTCTGGTAGCTTTTGTGATTCCTAAAAGGAAAACCGCATGGCAATCCTAGATACTGCCATGTGGTGTTTTCTTCAGTACTGCCTCGTGATGATGAAGAGATGCTATTCAGTGATAATTACTATTGTGGGATACTTTTTAATTAATAAGAATATGAACAACGGATATAGACAGACCTCACAATTCTTCCTTGCACTCCAAAGGATAAAAATTGTTCTGTTTTGCTCACCAGCAATGCATGTCCCTAAACGCCAGATCTGCAACTGAAACATCTGCCAGGTTTACATGTGTGCTCAAACTTGTCATTGGTTTTGTATGCTGAAGTACTATGAAGTGGCTAAGATGAATGTGGCAAAATCCTAGAGGAGAATGCAAGAAAGTCTCTTAAAGACTGGGTCTTGATTTTGACAAGACTTACGACCTATACATGCAAGCTTGCTCTTACAAGCTCTTACCTGTCTGAACAGGATTGACCATTGCTGGTTACCATATCTATGAAAAATTTCAGACACACATACCACTGTGGTGTTTTTAAAAAAGTCCCTGTCAAATATCTGCAGTCTTTAATTTCAAAGGAAAATCACATGAAGTGCATATGGTCTTTACCAGTAAGCTTGGATGCCACTAGATCACCTGTAATAGGTTCAGAGTCATTATTTAAACCACTATTCAAATTATTTCAAGATTAAATTCCAAATCGAGCGGCATTAAAATGCATGATCCCCACTTGCATAATGTTCTTCCAGAAATTACTCTTCCCATTTACCAAGTACTTCTATTTAGCAAAAGTGGAAAAAAGTGCTAGTTTTCAATTCTCTAGACAGGGACTGCTGAATATGCAGACATCCCATAAAGTGAGAGACTGGCATTTCAGGCTGTGCAGAGTTAATAATGGGCTGCTGATTCACTTGGCGTTAACAAATGTTTATTTATAAGCAACCCAAATGATTGAAAATAAAAAAGTGTTGAGTAGTAAAGTATGTGAAATAGACATATTGATAAATGAAATTAAATTAAACCTGCTACAATGAAAAAATAAATCAGGGTTTTTTGTTAATGGATGTGTGATTGCTTCTATGTTGCCCTGGAAGATTTTCCTTTAACCTGGCAAGATAAAAGGAAAAAGAATTCCATGAATCTGCCATTTGAGTTTTTTATTCTTTTTTTTTTTCAAGTAGAGTTTTCTAAAATATTTTAAATATATTTAAGAGTTTGACTTAAAGCATGAAGACATTTTCAGAATAGATTCTGCAAAATCCTGTTAGAAGGAGTAACGATTTGCATGACAGTAACCAGCACAGAGGCTAAGATAACAATAACCTTGAAGACAGACCTCTCAACAGACCATTTGCTGAAGTATTCAGTTGCAGGTATCTGATGCCACAGTTATCTGACTAAGAGGAACAAGATTTTCAAAAGTCTGGAGCATCTGCAAATTGCATGGGAACTGGTGAAAAATGTGGATGTTTAGGATTTCTGAAAACTGGATCATTTCTACTTAACTATTGTGGAAGCTTTACCCTTAGCTCCTAGAGGCCATGTTAAACCCTGAAACTCACACCTATTACAGACTGACCGGCATGTTCATGGTATGTAAATTTTATTACGTCTCTGTGAAACAGAATTGCATCTTGTAACTTTAGTTTAGAGTTCAAAATCACTTTCTCTGAACCCATACAAACACAGTAACTGCTTGGACCAGTCTTGGCCTACTGAGAAATATAAGTTATGCCATTCATGTCTTTGACCTCATACTATTCCAGAGGCTGGAAGTGCTCACATCTAGAGTGTTAAATTAGACCCAAGACTTCCTTGTGGGGAAAATTTTCCTCCTGGGCAACAAATGGAAAACAGAGGTTTCTGCCACAGCTAGTATCTTTTTTTCTCTCCTCTCCTCTCCTCTCCTCTCCTCTCCTCTCCTCTCCTCTCCTCTCCTCTCCTCTCCTCTCCTCTCCTCTCCTCTCCTCTCCTCTCCTCTCCTCTCCTCTCCTCTCCTCTCCTCTCCTCTCCTCTCCTCTCCTCTCCTCTCCTCTCCTCTCCTCTCCTCTCCTCTCCTCTCCTCTCCTCTCCTCTCCTCTCCTCTCCTCTCCTCTCCTCTCCTCTCCTCTCCTCTCCCACTGTGTTTTGGGGTTTTTTTTGCAAGCATCACACATACCACCCCTGAGGCTCCTGTTAGTGTAGATAGGTGCCTTTCTCCTGCCTGCATCCCAGATGCAGAAACCATGTGCTGCAGAAAACAGTGACTGGATAGCTCGGTTGACTTAGTAGGGAAGGATAAGTGCTGATGCTGGCTCAGGAAGAGGGACCTTTGAAGGGTCAAGAGCAAGCTTTACTGCCAGTGAGCTGGTAAAGAGTCTTGTTTAACTACACGTGCAAGGATTAACTACATGTGCAACTCCCTGTGCTGGCTGAGTCCCACTGAGCAACATGGATCTCTCCACAAGGCAGCCTGCACGGCTGGTTTTGACAAGGTGCATCAGTGTAATGCCTTTGGATGGTGCCAGTATGAAGTGGTGGATCTAACTGCAGATGTCACACAAGCAGAGGAGGGTGACTGAGCAAAGGGCAAGGCAATCCCCAGCAACACACCAGCCAACAGGAACCAAAGCTTCCCTGTAGCAGAAGGGCTCTGAAGCCCTTTGAAGGTGGACAGCACATAGCCCAAAGTTTGACCAAGGTCCATTGGTGTCACATTGCTCAGCCTCATCTGTAGAGCCAGGAACCTTTTCGTACCGTGTGCAACAGAGAGTTCTTCAGCTCCTGAGCCACCTCTAGCCCTAAGTATGCAACATTTGGTGGGGGACTGTTTTCAAAATGCACATTACAGTTGCCATATGCTATTGAAAGAACTGAAATTGAGGTGGCATGAGGGAGGGAAAAAAAGTTAATTAAATTGTTAATAAATATCTACTAATGTTTGCATTATAGTAATTTAAACTCAGTATGTTATCTATCTTTTGTATCTCCTGCATCTGTTCTGATTTTCTGTTTCATTGTAAATGTATACAACACTCTAAGATAACGCAGCTTGTTCATCTTTGACAGGGAGAAATTAAAAAGACAGTTGGCATTTTGGGGTGTCATTTTGTTGCTATTAGCATAAAGTAAAAACTGGTTTGCTGTATAGTGTTTTCAGGTCTTGCAGGTGCTATGGGAAGGATTCTGCATATGGAATGTTGCACCTTTTCAAGTGTGGTCCACTTCACAATCAGTAGTCAGGGACCACATTTTTGCCAGATTTGGGGTGGCGGGGAAGGCTGCATTGCAATGGCACCTGGAAACTTCAGCTTGAAACAATGCCAGATACAACTGAAAATGAGAGAAAAAAAAAAGGCAGTCTGTTGCAGAGAACTTAAAACGTATCAGACAGGGATGGCAGGCAGACAGACAGGCAGGAGCAATGAGATATGATGAGACAGCCTGAAGAGCAATGTCAGGAAGCATGGCAACTTATTCCAGACTCTTAAAATGTGTTTTCTAGGACACAATTCTTCTAGTTTTGCTCACAAAAAAAAGACTCCACATGATGCTGCAAAGAACTTATTCAGAACTCTGCATGCAAGTTAATCAGGAGAAATCAGCCTTTGCCTTTTAATGAAGAATTGAAACAGAGAAGGGAGTCGGAAGGCATTTTTCAGTCCACCAAAAAATGAAGAGAAGAAGGAGAGTAAGATACTACTGAATAGTTGCTCTCCAAATCATGAAACCCTTGAAATAAGCCCCTCCTTGCTTTCCACTCTAGAAACTCTCAAAGAGAGTTTGGCCAAAAATGATGTGCCAGGGCTAGCAAGGAGGACCTGAGAAGGTACTTCATGATACCTGACTCCAAGGTGTAAGAGTAATTAGGGAGTAGCCAGCAGGGAATGAGGCCTTCACCTCTCTGCAGTACTGAGTGGAGCGAGAAAAGAGGACGTAAGTCAGAGCAGCCAATTGTTCATGCTCTGGATTACGCTGGTAGTGACCCACAGAAGGTCTTGGAGGGTGGCATGGAATCAGTCCCGTGCATGCATCTCCCAGGCGGCTTCCAGTGGGCTCCCTGCAACTGTTCCTTCGAGGTAGGGTCAGACCCATTATCCACACTTCTACTGGTCTGGGGGATATGGATTTGGACCAAATGACTAGTGATTACATTAATTTTCAGCTATTCAGCTCAAGATACTTTATAATGACCTGAGTGCTCGTCTTCAGAAATCAGGCCTCTGGGGACATTTTGGATTGAGCAAGCCAGAAATACAAGCCACTTCAGAATCACTGCAAGGAGGTAAGAAACTTCAAAATGCTAACCGTTCATCCTCATTTGTAAATTTCCCTTGAAATCAGACATCTTGAGGATTTTCACTTTTTGCTAGTTAAAAGCAGTGTGATAAGAAGATTTTTTGGGTGTGTGTTTAGAAGCCATGTGAGCTTTTACACCTGCATGCAAAACAAAATAAATATATTTTGTTACTACTTTAAACCATATAGCCTCTTCTATTAAAAGCTGCATGCAAACAGCTATCTTTAGTGTGCCATAGATTAGTCATATTTGTTTTCCAAGGAAGATTATAAATAGTGTTTAGGGCGGAAACAGAGAGTATTTTGCAAATGAGCCCAGATGGAAAACTAACAGATGGCCTAGTACTGTATTTTGTGTGCTCAGCCCTACATTTAAATTAAAAATTTTCATAATTAAGATGAAGGTCTGTAACAACACTAGCTACTTTTCCTGTGGCAGCATCATATATCATGTATCACAGGTATGAACTGCATACTTTTCATAAAATAGTAGTAAAACATATATACAAATTTTGCTACTTACTTAGTTAAAACAAAGGGAGGGAATAAAATGCAATTCATGGAAATTAAAGAAAGGGGGAAATAAAAACCTTTTATACAAACATACATCATATAGTAAAGATGTCTACCACCATCTGGCCTTTTTCCTCTGCAAATTGAATGACCCATCACCTCACTTTGAAGAGGAAGGAGAAGGATCACATTTGTTATGTGCCTTCAGCCAAGAACCAGAAGCCCAGTAAGATTTTCTTATTGCATTACCTGAATGAAATGGTGTTCTTGAATTTTAATAATTAGAAGATCAGGAGTAGATGGTTGATGAACTGTGGCCCTACTCACACATTATATTATGAGAACTGAATCAAGAGCAGTGATTTACATGCTAGTATTTTCCTCCCATAAAGTGGCATGTATATGCATGTAGGTGTTGCTGCCAGAGATGGTTGCTAAAGCAAGGGCAGCATCTTGCACATGGTCTGACAGGTCAGGGGATACAGCAGGCAGAGCAGGGGCTCTTTTCTCAGTGTGCAACCCCAACCTGTGCTCCCCACCACCCACAGCATTGATGCGGCATGGAAGAGATGCAACACTTGCAGTTATACCTAACAGCCTCTCTACAACTCCAACATTAGTTTCATGTCATCTGTAAGAGGAGGGAAGAGGTGTTCCTTTTACAGCAGTCTATAAGCAGGCTGCATTGAAGTCAATTGCAAGTTACAATGGTTCTTGGGCCACCCAGGGTTCAGGAAGAGTAAAAATGGCTTCAAAGTGTTTCTGTCTTCCTGCTGCCCTCCCCGAGGTGTTTTGCTCAGTTGTCCCAATTCAGAGGCCAACTGTCCAGGCATAACCTTGTGGCAAGAGGGACTGCCTCTGTACAAGGCACAAACACCACCCAAATCTACCTGCCAGTCATTCTTGAATATCAGCAGGTTTCAATAAAAATGACAGTACCAGGAGACCTTAGGCTGCAAGTCAGCAACTCACGGGGATTACAAATCAGTTCATAGTGGTAGAAAATATGTGCTTTGTTATCAGATAGCTTCTTCTATTGCTCTCACAGCCATAACATTTAAGTGCCTTATAACAGCGCATTAAATAGTGTGACTCAGAACTATCATCTGGCTCATTTTCCGGCTCAGCCTGTCCCCACACAGGGAATTTGATGTACAGCAGAGTGCTTTGTTTTGCTAGGGTAAATGCTATTTTTTCACATGTTGCCATGTATACATTAACAAAGGAAAGCCTGAAGCTGCATGCCTTGTGTTGCAGCAGAGCAGGGGATGCTTCTGACAGTCGCCCCCACCTGTGGGACCTCATCCCACAGGCACAGGTCAGCTCCCAGGATGGCAGAGACAAACTTGCCTTTTTTGATAACAAAAACAGCTTGAAAAATATGGGCGAAGACACCAAATCTAGAAACTTGCTATTCTTGATTAACCAATCTGATAGCAGAGAGTTCCTAGGCATTCATGTTACTATTTGTAAAGGCAAGTAAGAGGCTGTTTCTTTCCTAAGGAGTGCTGTTGTAATGCTGTCAGTCTCTGACTGCTCTTTCAGAATTTTCTGTGTAGGTTTGACATTTCTGGAAGTAAATCTTTAAGAGAAATGCCCACTTGTTGAATTCTCTCTTCCTGCTCTTCCTCATGTGTATATTGCTGATCAGGTGGCTGCAGAGACATCTGCTGGTTGTTACACATTTTGAGTATTGATTAATTACAAGGAAGACAGAAAATTCCTCAAATCACATTTAGATTCTTTCATACCTTTCTCTGTTTCCTGAAATTTGTTGAAATCACATTTGGCTGGTTGATGCAGGGGAGGAGTAAAGAACTGAACTAGTCTGCTTCTGTGACGACATTTAGTAAGTTTTTGCAAGAAATTTAGTTTGAGCTATAGCTCTGATTTTAGTGATCGAGCTTTTGACATTAGCAATAGCAGAGTTGGGTTCATTTAGAAGTTTATGATGACTCTCACATCCTACATGACATTTCCTAACATCTTATGTATGTCCCAAGTAGTCTTTTATCTTTACGTGTGTGTTGCAAGTGCAAATTCTTCAAAGTAAAGAATATTCTTTATCTATTGATGCACTATTTGGAAAAGCGACACCGCCATGAAGGCAGACACTACCTTCTACTTCAATAGTTTATATGGCTTGCAGTTCTGTATGTTTGTATTTGGGAAGACGTGCTTCCAGGTCTTGCAATAAGCCACTACTCCCCCCACCCCATCCTGCCCCTACATTGACACAAATTTTAAACGAATTCCACCTTAAAAGGCTGACTCCATGGTTATCAGCTAATTTACACCATTCTGCAGACCTGGTAATCCAAGGCACTGAAACACCAGTTTGATAATCCAGCAACATGCAATCTCATCTGGGCTTTCAAGGCAGGTGAATTTGACTGTAAATCCGTTCTGCACACAGGTTTGTCTCTTCTGTTCTTAATTACACCTGTGCAAATCTTCATTTGTTTATCATTGCCAAATATATTGTGTGGGCTATTTGCATTCTCAGAAGGCACATTTCCATATTGAACACTTCTCTGAGAATGAAAATGTCTCAATCACTAATTCAAATGTGACACGCAAAATAGTTAATTTTCTCTTAGTTGGTCTTACCTGAATTTTCAGCCCATAGCTCTAAAAACACTATGTGTAGCAGTTTGTTATGTTATGTAGCAGTACATAAAAATAGCAGACTTAAAAATCGAACTGCTTATTAAAGATGAAGGAAAATTTGTTTGTTATCAATGGCGTTTGCTTTGTAAATTTTTACTGTGCCTTGTTATTTTTTTCATTTCCAGAAATCTTCAAGACCCTGCTATGCACATTAGCCACTGATTCTATTCTCACAAGGAGGAGATGATGGGATATTTCCTCATGCACATTTCCTCAGCTGGGAAGGGACACAGAACAAGCACATGTGCTCAATAGGGCTTTAAAACAAGCTTTATCATCTATGTCACATTTCATGGAAAACTTGTAAATAAAAGGCTGGAGTTCAGTGCTATAACTATTCTGCACATGGAAGAGCTCCAGAATGAGCCTGAGAACTCCACCAGTGGTGGGGTACACCTGTGGCTGCAGGGAGGCACAAGGGAGGCATGGTAGACAGAGTCCGGCTGCCTGAGACATGCACAGCCCTGCTCTCCCCCTCCACAGCGTGTTCCACAGTGAGGAACCCAGTTGGATGTGGGTTTGGTGCTGTGATAATATTTCTCAGAGGTACAATCTTTGGAAAATATTCAAGGGATCGAAGGCGAGGGCAAATTGCTGAAGGCCAGTGACATGCCATGAAACTGTAGATAGATAGCAGAGAAAGCAGAAAGGAAATGTCAAAACTTCCTAGTAGTAAGGCATGTGAAGGAATTTGTGATGGGATATTTCAACTCAGCTCACGTTAAACTGAAGAAGACAATACAAGCACAAGATCTCCCAACAATTCTACACAGTTAGTGTATCAGAGCATTGCCCAGGTGACCTGCCCAGGAGATGGACTATTTCTTTCAGGTAAAAACAACAGATTTATCTTTTTCCTTCTCTCATTTGTTGTGCAAGTATATCTTCTTCATGACTGTAGGAGCGTGGCCTTTCTGTGTCTGCCGTTGTAAATAAAATGACTCAATATTTTTAACAGGGCCCCAGTTCAAAGGAAGCTGTGTGGTCATCACTGCTAAGATCTGGACCTCAGGGATGTCAGTCCCCTTGGCTGACACTTCTGTAACTTGTGCAGTGGTGGACCAGCTCTCCCAGAACAGGCTGAAGCAGAGGTTGATAGCCATGGGGAGCTTGTGCACCTCACTCTTGAGAGCAGACTCCCATGATGGAGGTTTTTCTCAAGGGCTGCTCAGACCAGGAGTTTGATTTAGACGCTCACCACATTAGATACAAAATGGTGTATTGGGAAATGTGCACTGGGGCATTGTATAGGAAGTCTCCATCACTGGTTAACAGAGGGGAGGAACTACCAGTTAACACCTTTTCCCCAGCTAGATTTAGAAATGGCTATTTTAGGGCAGGTGTTCAAATACTCTCTCTTACAGAGACTCTCTCACTGCCAGTGGACCCATAGGGTGGAAAACTGTCGGTGTGACAAATGATTATGTGAGGGAAAGGTTGAGGACAGCTGCAGATTTTACAGTAGTGACCCCAGTACAATTGACCAGATGGAAGCAGTCATGGAGAGGCACGAAGACTAGCTATTGCTGTGCGCACAAGTTTAATCATGGGAAAGATGTAAGGCTTGACAGCAGGTGAAGAGACTCAGGGAAGGACTACTTCCTTCATTTTAACCTTGGGATGTCCTTTCTCAAAGCTTTCCCCAGCTGCTTCAATTCACAAGTAATGAAATGGTCATTTTCAAGCACGACCGTTTTCCTGAAGTTCTTCACAGGAGAAAAATTTCAGTGGCAACTAAAACTGGAGTCCTGACCTTCATCTGGGAAAAGGAGGAAAATGAGGATGAGAGTTGTTTCATGACTTGAAGCAAACAGCAGAGCTCTGAAGCATCTGCCTCACTCCTTTTCACTTAAACTTGCATGTCCTGACCAAGCCTTGTCCATTTAAGAATGTGAACCTGTCAGGATCATCATTATGTTTTCTTGAGAGAAGAATTTTGTTTACACATAGTACCTGCATGCTGGTAAAACTTTTTCTTCACTAAAGAGGTTGTTTTGGTTTGTTTTGTCTTGAGTAGGTTTGGGGGCATCTTTAATCATCAGATCTTGAATGTGTGGTTCAAGACCTTATTACAAGCACTTTAACTACTGACAGATGAGGAGTAAAATCCATAAGTGGATTGTTTCACAGTATGATATAAAACACAAATTCTACAGGAACCATGGGGCTACTGCTTTCTGTTAGTATACCTAAGAAAAGGAAGGTTTATTTCCAACATCTGTTCTGTGTTTAGTGTGATGATCTTCAGGTAATGCAGAAGTTTCTGCTGCTTGTGGAAAACAGAACATGTTTTTTAAAATTTTTAAAAATTTCTTTCAAGTATGGCTCTAGCTGATTCATTGTGTTTCAGGAACTGAAGTCAACAGTTCCTGCCTCTGACAGGAATTTATATGAGAATACATGACTGTGAGCATTTGTCAAGGTTAACTAAGGTGAGGCGAAGGCTTCCTGTCCTGGCCTGAGGAGAGGGTTGTACTTTTGCAGTGGGCAGGACTGCCTGCAATCTTGCAGCTGATATAAAATTCACCAGTACTCAACCCTGTTCCTGTCTGCTGCAGCCTACTCCAGTTCAATACACTGGTAGGACTGGTGCGCTAGTTGGTGTTGGACGTAGGCCCCACTGTCGCAGGCAGGTCTGATAAGAATTCCCTCTCCTGGTGCATCGTTTTGGGAACCTGCAAATACCAGGTGAGGTCAAGGTAGAGGGAAAGATACACTTGGAAACAGCAGGCTGTGTGACTGATGGGCAAGTGGGTGACAGCTGTACTCCTAAGTTTTGCTTGTGGCTGCAGAGCCCTGGAAAAGAGGGCTGGAGTCTGTTCACAGGGTTTATGATCAGTGCAGGGATTCAAGCATGACTTGACGTGTAGGCCTGTCCTCTTCAGAAAGGTGAATGTTGCTTGGTGGGAGAGTTTATGCCTTAAGCTGCTCTGCTTTGTTATCACACAGATGCTGTGGGCATTGCTCACAATGAAAACTCAGTGTCGTACCTTGAGCAAGCAAGTCACTGAGACTGAAACTGCCACAGCAGTGAGGATAAATGCTGGCTAAATGCAGCATTTCTAAATGCTCTAGAAACAATGTGGAATGCAAAATTAAGCACAGGAAGATTTATGCATCAAGCATTCCCCCCTGTTTCACAAGGGTGCAGTGAAAATCCAAGACACTGCAGTTAGCACTATATGACCAGTTATGATACAAACGGAGCAAACTTCAGCAGAGGGACTGAGAGCTGTTTTGTTTCCTGAAGCTAAACAACAGATCAATTGAAATGTAACAGGCCTACTGTGGCCAGGAAATGAGGGTTGCAGAGGAAACTTCTGTGGAAGTGCTTTACAAATCTTTTTCAAATTCTTAGAGCAGAAAGAAACTTATTTTCTCCTGTTGTTATGGGAGACAATAAATTCCCTGAGTTAGATCCTGAAGTTCTTTTTGTTTACTGTTTGGCAACCTGCCTGAGGAAAGGTTAAGTAAAAAAGGGGTACTAGGACTGTAGGATTTTACCCAAGTTTCAATAAAGCAATGTTGAGGATCATCATAACTATCTGAAAAGATTCTTGCCTACCTTGGTCTGGGACAGGCAGCTAAACGAATGGCACTGGCACCAGAATTTATGTCCTCTTTTCAAGGTCCTCGGGGAAAACATACATACGCTTTTACGCATTTCCCAAAGAAGAGCATTCCTGGGCTGCTGACTAATGGCTCCAAAAAGGGCACTGGGGTCTCCACAAAACTCATCTGGTGTGACTCAGGCTGCCCACCTGACTTAGGCTGCTATCCCCCCCTCTGCCTGCGGTGGTGTGCTCCCGCAGCCTGACCTGCTGGTGTGGCCTCGGAGGGCATATCCATGCTTGTTCTGTGTCAGCCCTACCCAGCTTCTCCTGTTTCATGGTTGATTGGCTATTTGGCAAGGGCAGTTATGCAAGGCAGTATTTCTGTGAAATAATGCTGCTCTTAAGATATCAAATTTTACTCTTGCTTCAAGCCACATTTTCAATATTGTCCTTGATGCACACAGTTCCACCACCATGCCTGAAGGAACCGCTGTCCTGACTTCCTTCGTAGTGCAAGCTGTGGGGAACAGGCACATAGCATGCCGAATACAGTTCCTTCAGGCTAACACATTGGTAGGGTTACTGGACTCCTCAGTCTTATGCAGTTAAAGAAATGCAAGAACTTGCACAGTTTTGTTGTGTTTTTTGGCTCCATTTCTGCAAAGATGTGTAATTGAATTGTATTCCCAGTGCGTTGGGTAACTCCAGCTCTCTGCCACAAAGATGTCTTAAGGTTTTCTAAGTACCTGAGATAGACTTCTTAGACAATCTTTCCACAGATAGCGCTTAAATTAGGCCTGCAGAAATAGTTTTCTTAGTCCTAGCAGTCATAGCAGGGTACTGGAGTTTATAATAGGTAGTGACTAAAGAGACAGGAGCAAGCTGTTACCTTATCTTTGTTAGAATATTTTCAAACAGCTGGGATGCTGGCTTTTTAAAAGCTGCCATTTTTTGTTCTTCTTAGAATTGACCTTTCAGCCTGCAATAAGGAAAATGGAGATGGTCCTTATTCCTGCCTTGGGCAGCACTGCCTCTCTCCAGGTCTGGGTCCTGTTGGAGGGGAAGCCGGGCACCAGCTCTGCATCCCTTAATTTGCCCTTGTTCCCACAGAGTATTATGGAGAAACACAGCTGCCTGTGAAGCACTATTATTACAATGCTGCAATCAATCAACAAGGTACTTTGAAGCTGGGAAAAAGCAGTTGCCCCTGGCTTCCCATTGTTGCTCAGGCCTTGTGCTTTGCCTGATGGGTTACTTCGTGGTTTTGCATTGTTTCTTGACAAAATGTACTAAACACCTTAATAAGGAGCAGCCAGACCACCTCTTTTTGAATGGCTTTTATTCCAAGTGTTGTATCGGCGGTACAGTTATCAAAGTGAAGTTCTCGCTGCTGTCTCACACTTAGTACACTGCAGCATCATTACAATGTGGTCTGTATTTTAGGGTAGGAGATACTGACAGAGCATCAGCTGCAGGGGAAAGCAGTGAAAGGACAATATCCTGTTCAAAATTAGGTTTGTTTGTACAACAAAAGGAAAAGCACCATTAAAAAAATAATAAGCACAGCTGGTGCTAAACCACTCTGGTGTGTGTCTTTCTCTCCTTCTTGTGGAAACTGCTCTTTTTAGTGAGCTGCAGTGCAGTCACACTCCGTGCTGCTATACCCTTCTCCTTGTGCAGATGTGCACGTATGTCAAGCCCTCACTGCCGCCGTGCAGAAGAACAGAGGCAGTGCTGACCTCTTCTTTTCCTTCTGTCTTGCTGCAGGACTTTGGCTTTCCTTGTTTTTAAGACTTTTGCCCTCTTCCTTTTCCCTCTTTTCATGCTTCCAACACTGCACCCTGTTTCAGGATCTCCTGGTTTCACCTTCCACAGCGATTGTTCCTTTTAACATTATTTTCTCTGCAGAAAATGTTGAATTCTGTTTGTCTTGTTTTCAAAACTGCCACCATTCCCTCTTGTCCCGAGGATCACATCTCCCTTCTCTGCTCATCCTTCTCCCTTTCCTGTCTTTCAGCACCTTTCCATCAAAGATGAGTGGCTCTGGCCTCCTCTCTGTTTCTCAGTCCCACCACTTTTATTTTCTTCCTGGCATCAGGTTTAAAACATACCTACTGAAGCAAGTGCCTTGTTTTTTTTAAATCTAGCCATCTATGCAGAGAAATCCAACAAACAAATAAAATCATCCTGGTTGTTTTCTCCTCCTCCTATTTTCCCTGGAGCAGGTAAAAAACTATTTATATAACTTTGTGCCACAACGGAACCTGGCTTTTTTTCTGAAGGAGGAAAATGTGTATGCTTGTGCCACGGGCTGAGCCTGGAGATACGGAAGACAATCAAGTCCTTAAGGACATAAAGCTTTGAGCCAATCTGATTGTAGCTTTTGATTTCTGGGCCTTTTTTTTTTTTTTTTTTTAATTATCTGCAGGTTTTTTATCCTTATTCCTAAGCGGTAAAGAAATGTTGAAAATCTGTCTTTATAGGGGAACAAAAATGCTGATAGATCACATCTACCCTCGCTCTCAAAAGCAAAGTAGCAATAGCGGAACAAGATTATTTTTTAACCCTATCGTTCTGCTGCATTTATAAATCAGAGCAATATTACTGCTTCTGCAGCTAGAGAAAGGCATTACAAGATTGTTTTCCTCTCTGCCTTATCACACACTTTGGTACTTAACAAATTGTAATGAGCAAACTACCCAGCAAAAGCAGTCTTTTCTTCAGTTTGCAAATGATGTATGCACTGGCTTACATTCTGACAGATTGTTTTTTTCAAGAGAGTTTGAAATACACTTTGTAGATGTATAAAAGTTCATGATTTGCCTGAAAACAGTTTGCCTCAACTGTCTGTAGACATCCCTTACGAGTGGATCAGCAGCAAAAAGTGCAGACAAATAATTTGTTTTCTTACTGAGAAAGCAGGAAAGAATAGCAAACCATGCACAGCACTGCCTAAATATCCAGGTATTCATGAATACAGCTATGAAAGGCCACTGCCAAAAAAACATAAGCTGTGTAGGAAAGTGAATGTGGCAGAATCATTGGGTAATCCAAGATTTAAGAAAATGCTCATGAATAATTATGCCTTCTCTTCTTTTTCACCCTGCTTTAGTGTACATGACACTCTTTCCTCTGATCTGCTGCCCACCTCTGCTGGATTTCCCTGGTTTATTATAAAGTAACCCCTGCAGGGTGGTGTTCTTGGATGGAGCACAGAAAAAGCCCTCTTTGTATAATAAAAACAATGTGAGGGAGTCATTTATTGGATTGGCATGTTGTTGTTTTTGCTGCTTGAATGGCAGATTTACAGGCCTTTGCTGTGTAGGTATTTATTGCTGTGATGGGGGAGGAAACCGAATCATAAACATCTCGGTGACTTTGAATAAAAGCTAAAGAAGTGCTGAGGTCATTCTAGCAGCTTGTGTTTGCAGAGTGTGACAGAAGGTGTTCAGCAGAAGACAAATACTTGCCTTGGACAGCTACACTAGAAATCTGCTCAATTCACGTTATTAGCTATTATTTGTTTCTATGGATGAGGTACAGAAAAGCAGTGCTCTTCTCAGTAAGCTATTTCACCTGCAATTTACTCTTCCGAGAAAGATCCTTGTGATTACAATATTGAAAAAATGTGGTGGCCAAAGTGTAATTGAGACCTCGTCCCACTACCCAGACAAAAATGTTATTTTGTATAATTAAGTATCATTTTAAGAGGCATAAAAATCCCCACATTAAGTTGCTTACCCACTCCAAATACTAGCATAGGAGGTGGGATCAGGACAGGAATGAAAGGAAGACCATCAAAGTCAGAAGCTGCTCTACACCTCAGGCTCCTGTGTGCCTTCTTGGGGCACTCTCCTCACCCACCAAGATGTGTCTCCCAAGAGACCCTTGGCTGCACAAAAAGCAGAGCACAGACCTTTCTTCCAGCAGGCTGAGTGACAGGGCTGGGGAGAAGGCTAAGGATTTTGATGCAGCATTAGCCCTACATAAAATGGAAACAGCTCTTTAGAGCTGTTTTAAAATCTACAAGTAGCTAATACATATAACTGTAGGAACCTAGGTATTTTGCCAGCGAGCATAAACACCTCCAAATATTCCTCTATGTTTCTACCAGGAAGATGACAAAGTTCAGGATTACGCATTACACTTGGACTCCTAAAGCCTTCGTAGCAGAACTCATTACCATCTTATGACAGCAAATGTTATCACCAGAGGAAAAAAAATGAAAATTATAAGAATGTTCATTTTTGCTTAGTTTTTTTTAATTGTGATCCCCCCATAGTCATGCATCTCAACTAGTTTTAGTAAGTGCATTAGCACAAATACTCACACAAATACTGACAAATACGGTGATTTGTGCCCATCACTGAACCGTGTTTTATATGCTAAAGAAAATAGCCCTCTCTGCAAACACAGGTCAGAAAGATGCTTTGGGTAACTTAAGAAATTACTCAAGTTTGTATTTATTTTATTCAGAAGTCAGTGTACAATATGATCATTTTGTATTTATTGTCTGACCAATGTTTGCCTTTAGCCCTTCTTCCTCCTGATGTAATCCTGATATAATCCTATGTAAGGATTATAATTTCTGTACATTCACTAGCTTCACTTTCCCATAGCTCCACTACAATAGTGATAACTTATTCAATTTCTGCAGAATACAAAAATTTGATGTGTAAAGTCCATTCCTGCAGAACCTAATCTTCCACTGTTTTATTCGGAAAGTTCTGTATCCCAGCACTTCCCACACTTGTACTGATATAGGAGAGAAAATACACCTTTCAAAAACAGGTATTTTTTGTGGCTATGCTGAAAGTCTGTTTCTACCCATTGCTCTCTGATGTTGCAAAATTAACCTTTTCATGCTGACTTCACTGGGGTATGGCAGCCATGTGTCCCCATCACATCACAAGGGTAAGATTCACACACCAGAAGCCAAGAAGATTCCACAAAGGTGGTATCTTAGGGTTCCCACACCTGATTTCAACTCACCTTAAAATCCAGTACCTGTGCAGCCTTGACTAAATCAGTAAAGTAACTGATTAAACCTGATTTGTGAAGCTCACATCCTCTCTTGGTGGCTGAGACCTGATGTATATGAACTGCCACCTCAGCCAACCTGTTCTTTCAGATTGGAGTATCTTTGCAATTGCCCTGCTTTGAGCAGGGTCTGGACCATATGACTTCCAAAGGTGCCTTCCAGTCTAGAATTTGCATAACCATCCAAGGGAAATACCAAGTTCTTCTGATATGCAGGATTATGGTAGCACACTACTGTTCTCCCACCTGCATGTCACCATAGTAGGCTAAACTGACATAGCTACCCTGAAACCAGCAGCAGTAGCGAGTTTTAACTATGTAACTCAAGTGTCCTCTGTTCACTCTAGGAAAGAAATAATTTAGTTAATTCAGTTCTCCTTCCAAGCAGCACCCCGTGCTGGGGGGGGGGTGGTGGTGGTGGAAAAAGCTCTAGTTTATTGAACAGCAATGGCATCTATGGCCTCCCTGAAACCAGTACATAATTAAAGGACGGACTTGACAAGATTTGCAGGAACTGCCTGTTGTATGTGATATGTAACCTGCATTTGCCATAATGACTTTGAGGAAGCCTGTTCAGCAGCTGTTTTGTGACAGTCATGTAAGAGAAGAGAAAGAGAAAGAGAAAGCAAGGAGAGAATTTTCCCCATTGTTCTTGCCTCAAATCAGCCCTCTCAAATCCCCAACTGTCTAAAACAAGAAAGTGTCAACCTGAGTTGCTTTGAGAGCCCCTGGGATCAGAGTTTGCCTGCTGGAGAGATAATTTGTTTTCCTCCAGGCAGAATATATCACTCACACTTCCCAGTACAAGTGTTTTTATTAATCTCTTTTTAAGGGAAAAATATACCAATTAGCTCAGTTTGTGGTTTGCCAAGTCTTAATCCATGAGTGGAGACAGGTAGCTCAACACCTGTAAAAGCTGGTTTGTTAGATAAAAAGCTGGATGCTAGACACAAAATCACATATTAAGGTCTCAGGCTTTATCCACAGGTCTGCTACTGTGTCCCAGGAAACACCTCTGACGTAAAAATAATCCAGGTACTGACTCCTGAGGTGTTGACAAGACTTGAGGAGTGAATTTCTATAAAAGTGCCTCTCTTGACTGTAAAGCTTGATGTGTTCAAACCAAGCTCCTGAAAGCTGAAGGGTGGTCTAGCAACAACAGCAAGAAGCACAAGTGCACCATTACTACATCACACCTCCAGCAGGATTGTCCCCAAGAGCAGACAAGTGCTCACACCACCACAAACATGTGAGTCCTGAGCTAAAGCCAGCCTACCACTCCCACACCACACCAGCTGCATCCTGACATGTAGTGATGAGTCACGGTGGTGTGCTGCCTCACCAGGCGTACGGGTTGAGTTTCACTGTGGATTTGTGCCCATGGGGTTCCCAGTCCCCACCACAAGTCCAACTGACCCAACTTGACGATGTCTGAGGGATAGATACGCTGTTTCCCCTTTTGTTTTTATAGAGTCCGACCTGTCTTACTCGATGCTGGCTTGGTGTCCTGTCTCATGTCTATGGAAAGCGTTAGGTTTCCTGACACCAACCCTTCAAGACTCCTGCTCCTCCTCAGAAGAACACTCCTGAGAGTCTGAAGTTTTGCTGGGCAATTCAATTTGGAGATAACTGAGGTGACCCTTCGTCATTCTCAGACTCCAAAAAAGCCTGGCAACAGACAAATACCAACACAGGCATTGTCATTCTGATATTTCTTGGTCCACAGTATGTGGAAGCTCACCCTTGTCCTGCCTTTCCCTTTTCTCCAACACATACAGAGCAGCTGCCAGCTGCATTCCTTAATGCAAACTTCTCCCATGGGGACTTACCTGCACAGAAACCCACTGTGCAATTGCATGTACTCCCATTGCTACTTCTGTAATGTTGGTCTCCTTTAAAAAAAAAAAAAAAGAAGAAGAAAAGAGGACTACCGGCAGAGCTGTTTTAGCTTGACTGAAAGGATTCATATGGTTTGTGTCAGACATTCTTTTTGGATGGCAGACAGTTACATGGTGGTGAAGTCTCTGCAAATATTTTGTGTTTTGACGGCCATGGCCTTCATCTAGAATACCGGAGGCCATGTTCAATTCCTCCATCTACTGAAATGGACTTGAAAGAAGTTGGTATGGAGCATGTAGGTGTATGCCCTAGCTAAAAATTGCCCTTTGAGAACAGATCTCTCCATTGAGAGACAGTAGGTGGAAAAAGGTATGAAAATCATGGACTTCTAACTTAATGTCAAGGAAAACTAAATGAGGGGGTCACGGAAAGCTTATTAAAACTGATGAACAAAGCTGTCTGATATTTACATCCATAGCTATTTTGAAGGGTGTGATCAAAAGAGGTGTTGTTATTCAGTGGCGCATTCAGCAGCATTGTTCCACCTCAGCTACTGCCCATTTGCGGCAGCAGATCCAGATATGCCATGGAAACAAGCTGTGCCATGTCTGCTGCAAACCACTAACCCAGAGCACCCAGGGGCAACTGCAGAAAGGCAAAGTAAGAAAGGCACTGGGGTAAGACCGCTTACTGCATGCCGTAGCTTGGCACAGTGGGTCACACGGGCAGGGCTGGCTCGTCTGGTGGCCAGCCGCCTGCTACCCATTGATCTGGTGTCCTTCAAATGCCCTCTAGTGGCTATGGCTCTGCCTGGGGGCCACATTCCCATGGCACAGCTGGAGCAAATGAAGCACTTTGCATGGACATGCAAAGCATCCCCTGAAAGCAGATGTGTGGAAAATGCACGGTGGTCAATGAAAGCCCCCACCTCCCCCACTTCTGGTGGTGCTGTACCCAAGGTAGCATCCAACAGTGCAGCTTTCTGCTTCACTGAGCAGAAAAGCCAGGTTGGGAGGAAACTGGCATGCCAACAGTGGTGGACGCTCAGCAGGCCCTCCTTGTGTTTGCACAAGATGAAGTGTTGTTTTAAAGAATGCTGTCTGAGGGGAAATTTTCTCTTCTGAATCTCTGCTTAAATGGAGATGTAGCACTCCAGGCACCAGGGAAGGAGATAAGGCTCCATGTCATCCCCTGAGACGATATGGTCAGAGGCCAATGAGTAAAGAATCCTAACATAAACATCTGTGGGGTACGCCACAGACTCAAAAGAGTCAGTCTTTGGACAGTGAGGGTCTATTGCTGAAGGTCCTTAAGGACAACTGGGGGATCTTGTGAAAGAGGTGCAACGTGGTGAAGAAATTCAAGGCACGCTGGGAGTTGCAGATTTACTTAAGGGCATAGGAAGGGAATGACAACCCCCTTCCCCATCACCATGGCGCACAGTGCTGGTTTCTGAGGTCTCCGATATGGCTGTGCAGTCTCCACTTTCAGGCAGGGGCTCTGTCTGACCTGCATCTGAAGGCTTTAAAGGCGAAGGTTGCCTTCTGCTGCAGAAGATCATGAGAAGTCAAATTGCTGTGACAGTGAGAGTCAAAACAATTGACAGGGAAGCCAACTGAAAATCCCTCTCACATTGTCACTTGATCTTTTTTTAAGACTTTTGTCCTCTTATTATTACAGACCTGCTATTTTTATCTTGCAGACCAGCATTCACTGACTGCTCCTTGGTGGCATCCTGCTAAGATAATATTTGGGAGCAACACAGCTCTTGCTTCAGTGGGTCTGTGACTGCAGAGTGGTTTTGTAATGTTGGGTTTGGTATTGCTAACATCTCACACCTGCTGCAGACCTCCATATATGATTTTAGTCAAATCATTTCAAACACTTGCACTGCCTGTGTGTGAAGTGGCAGACCTAAAGAAACCTGTCCTGGTTCTCTGCAGCTGTATTAAGAGCATAAGCTATTTGGAACAGGGATCACCTTTTAGGGCATTTGTGCAGCACCTAGCACAATGAGCTCCAGGAGACCAAATATTTTCCTGCCCAGAAAAGCAGAGAAGAAGAAAATAAGGCACTGCATACTTATGTGAAGACCGCCCTGATCTATGCCGTGTGTGGATGTGTAAATTACACCAGATGATGCACTTAGCAATTATGTTCTTTGCATACACAAGCAGGAACAACAGATCCCAAACTGCCAATATCTCTCTCGATTCTCACTGAACGGCTGTGTGTCACACGGTCACACAGCAAGGGGGCTCGAGGAAATGAGAGGAAGGAATGACAGAGGAGGAAGCTTCAAATGGGGAGATACATCCCTCTCCAATAGGGAAATGAAGAACAGCATCTTGTTTTAAAGAGACTGAAATTCACCTGCCTTCCAAGCCCTCTCTTGTTTCAGGGAGTTTAGTTTGAGCAAGAGACATTTTAAACTAGCTTTGAAAGCAGAAAAGTGTCTTCAGCTAACCATGCCTCAGTGTGCACAGCCTGAGGCTGTCTGCGTGGTGGGCTGCCTTTTTGATCAACTCTGTTTTCTGCCCTTCCCTGTGTGTCTCTTCACTGAAGAGAAAAACAAAAAACAACCCACCCACCCACCCCAACCAACAAAACCAACCCAAACAAAAGGGAATAGCTCTGCTTATTCTTTTCTTATGGTAGACCACTCCACTTCTGAGAATTTCTGCACTTCGTCCCCTACACTGAATTGCACCTCTCAGCTTATGCAAGAACCATGCAAGACAGCAAGCACTAGTGCAGAAGATGTTACCCTTCCCATCCATATTGGCTGTCTATTGAGCTCTTCCTACACACTCCCAGAAAGCTGGAGAGAGACTACAGGAGCTGTGTATGGCTTAGGACTCGCAGGCTGGCTTCTCCTAGCAAAGGGTTACTCCAGACCTTGAAAAGCTTCACACTGACACACTAATGAAGGAAGACTGCAGTTTCTATGAATGCGTTGATATCCAGATAATGTTTTACATCACCTGACACACAGCCTTCCCTGAATCATGGCGTCTGCTGTCTTTTCAGCTTTCCTGCAGGCTTCAGGAGAAAGAAACTCTTGGCTTCATCTGCATGTGAAAATAGGTTGAGACCTCCAAACTCAGACATTTGGAAGATGATATAATTTGACATCAGTCAGCATGATTGGCAGGTCAAAGCATAATGCTGGCTCTTGCAGCTCAAAAGCGTGTGGTAAATTGGCAGAGCTGTGAAGCTCAACATGCCACAGTCTATGTGGTGCATCTCTTGATATTCCCTCTCTACGTATACCCAGAACAGTTATTTGATAGTTCATATTATTCAGATCACATCAGGGCTCAGAAAGGGAGCAAGAAGACAGAAATGCAGGTGACCTGACCCTCTGACAGGTAGCCAATGAAGCAACGACCCCAGGTGTGAAGTCACTTAGGGCAAGCTTTTGAAATGGCACAGCTGGTTGGGTGGTACTGAGCTCTGTTTAAAAACTGGGCCAGAATTATTGCAATGGAAACAGCTGGATACTGAATGATTTTAAAAATCTGGCTCTTGTTTAGCTGCCTCCATAGGAACTGAGCTAAATTGAAAACCTGGCCCTGACTGGGCATGCTGAGCACTTCAAAATTGATCCTTCTTCTCTTTGGAAATTTCAGCCAATGTTGTGTTCTGCCAGTAGTTGAGATTTCTTTGTTTCCAACGGGAAACTTTCTGAAGTATTGCTGTTCTTTGTTCTGCATTTTTTGTTGCTGCTTTCTTTTTCAGCTGACACAAACATCAGTGCCTGTCAATTTCAGAGTCTATTCCAGGCTCTGTATGCCAGTGTGGTTACAGCCTGCTAATTCCTTTGCTTACATACCAAAAGGCAGAAGTAGCTATCTGTCACCTTGCTATTTGTTGCCTTTGAATCCTAGCCTGAATGAGCGTGTGCATCTTTAAGCCTGAGTCCGGAATAATGCTAAAATTCAAGCCTTATCTGTAGGAGGAACTCTCTCCACCAAAAGCCTCAGCCAAATCTGGGGCCCTGTTGTACTCACTGTTGTGCAAATAAAGCTTGTATGTTCTCTGCAGAGTAAACAGACAATATAGACATGGAACAGCAGGAGAAACAGAAGGTATGAAGTGTTGAAGCAACTTAGATAAGGGTGCACAAAGCATGGACAGCCAAGATGAGAACAATACTTAGATCAAATTGTATCCTTGTGTTTCACAAACACAGCTGAACAAGTGTGTTTGCTGCATACCATCAGCTTTCAGCAACCCCTGAAGGGTTATTAACAATTAGCGATAAAAACAAGATGGGGGATTTCAAACATAGGCAGAGAGGCATATGATAAAAGTCTTTTCTAGGGCTGCACCCAGTTGTTTAGCATGGATGGCTGCCAGTTGACAAGTGAGCTCTTTTGACAGCACGCTGTGACGCTTTCCTGGGAATGGGAGAGGTGTCAGGACAGAATACCTCCATCACCCATGTCAGCTGCACACTCCTGGGAAATGGCGATCGGTGCTGTGTAGTACATTAGTGCATTTGGATGCTCTTGCCTCCAGCACAGGGATATGAAGGTACCAGCAGTGCTGGCTAGAAGGTTATGACGTGACCTTGGGGCATAGTATAAAATCCGTGGAAACAAGCTGTTGAGTGTTTTCAGCAGTCTGAATCCGAAGGGCCAACGCAAGGCAGCAGGCGGCAGGCTAAATCTGTCTTCCCATGAAACCCTGGTCTTTATATGGGCACGGAGTCATTTACTGCTTCTCTGAAGCTGAGGAGTGATGGTAAATACAGACCCGATGCCAGATGGAGAGTATGCAGATGTTTCTGCTTTCATATAAAAAGTATGAGGCTCGTCTGAACTGCTTGACTGTCTAGGTAGAGGACAAATCTCCCTGCTGTTAACTCCCTGTTGGCTTCCCGAATCTGAAAATGTCTCCAACTGGGCAGTAAAGTCAAAGGTAAGAGTTTGGCGAAAGCAGGAGTGATAGTCCTCCTGCTTTCCTTGAATCTGTAAACCTCTTGCTGCACCACTCGAGTCTGTTCAGAAGAGAGCTGCCAGATTCTCCTCACCCCATACCTCCACAGACTTCATTCCTGTGGTAACGCTGTCTTCGCATTTGAATGCAAAGTATTATTTGCACCGCACTGAACACTATTTAGGTTGGCTATAATGTGATAAAATCATTCGGGGGGGGGGGGGGGGGCACGTAGGGGAGGGAAATCCCATCTTCTTGTTTTGCTTCTGCTGTCTGAGTCCTGAATGGGTTTCTGAAAAAAAATCGAAACAGAAAGAGGAGAGAGAGGACCAGCATTGATTGCTGCTAGGGAAAAGAGCCTTCTGTTGGATAAACCTCATCATGAGTTACACACTCTTCTTCCCATATTAAAGACCATACTGCCTTTTGATCTTGTGCCTGTGACCACAAACTCGAGTGCAGGAGAGGATCTCTCTCTCTCCTTTGCAATAGCTGCCTCTCATGACGCAGAGTCTGTTCT
Organism: Platalea leucorodia; assembly: GCF_965183815.1. NCBI lineage: Eukaryota > Metazoa > Chordata > Aves > Pelecaniformes > Threskiornithidae > Platalea > Platalea leucorodia. The sequence continues at coordinate 30,351,659 of NC_138858.1, forward strand.
TTCTCCTCTCTCTGGGTGGTAGCAAGGACAGGCTGGACCCTCTGCAGGGCAGATGGTGTCTGTGCGTCTTTTTGGGATCTGCATCGCGCCCACATTTAAAGCCTAATACTTTAAAAATGGAGCACATTCTGTATGAGACACTAAATTCACTGTCTCGTTATAGTCTTACTACATGTCTTGTTTGTGAGTGAATCCTATTAAGAGACTGGCATAGATTAGAAGCTGGGCTCCAATACTGGGCATTACTAACAGCCCTTTTCTGATGAGAGTTTTGCTGTGGGTGGCTTGGTTCCAGTTTGAAGGAGATTTCCCCTTCTGTTTCTTCAGTATCTCCAGGGCGGGGGAGGAATGTGCTCCCCAATGTGCATTCTTTTCCACTGCTATTTCTGGCTGTGCGCAATTTGCTGCTTCACAGTGACTGGACCAGGGTGTTTAGTTAGTGAATAGTCTGTTATGGGAGATTAAACAGATTTCCCTACAGTGAGAGAACAATAATCTTGTGATCATTCAGTGGTTGTTTGTGGTTTTGTTTTTTTTTTTGTCCTGAGCAGTTACATGCTACTAGAGTTACAAGTATCTTAAGCAAACACAGATCTGTAAAGATCAAAACATGCTGCTGGTTTTGTGCAACTTTCTGTTAGAGCAAAATGGTCCACTTGTGAAGATGGAAATACAGAGATTTGCTGCATATACTGTGGAGAAACATGGAATGTGACATGAAACCCAGCATCCAAGCCAGGGGAGGAAATCTTCTCTTGGGCACAAACGTCGGCCTCATGCTCCATCTTTATGCCTTCCTGTACTTAGGTGGTAGCCATTAGATGTTTACACATGGGACCTGACAGCCCACCCGATGGATTTCATTAGGATAGATGCAAGAATGAGCCTTGGGGGGCTGAGAGGTACCAAGCTGCCCCCAGAAATGATAGGAAGCCATGAAACAAAGGATGGAAAAATGAATCCCTTTGTCTTGAGAAGATTTACCACTCCCACCCTTGCAGTGGCTGACAATGAAATTTTGTTTGTCCCCCTCATTTTGCTTTTCCACCTCCAGTTTTGGGCATGTGAAAAAAATGGCCATCTGAAAACCCTCAGAGGCACAATTATTTACATTGATCCACATTCAGCACTGCCTCTGAAGTGCACCCTCCCACCAACGCACTAAATAAGGCGCCTTCTGCTCTCAGAGGACTGCTCCTGGGACAAGAAAGGTGGCAGAGCCTGCATGCCTTTTCACCCTTGAGCACCACATGAGCAGCAACCATCAGTGTGAGGTGAAGGCCTGTCCCATGGAAGCCCCAGAAGGTCTTTTCAAGCCCCACTCCCCGAGCTGTCCTCATGCACAAACACACTGCTGCTGTTTCATCCGAGTTAAACAGGCAGCAGTGCCATAAAGCCAGGTTCAAACCAGACCTGGCAGTACCCAATGGTCAGTGAGGAAGATGACTCATGGATGATGGCAGGTCTGCAACTTAAAAGCTTCATTTAAAAAATAGTTGTTAAGACAGTTCTTAATCAGCTGCAAAAGCATCCTCATGAGGACTGTGGTAATTAGGAATTAATCTTTGTTTGAAACAGGAAAATATTTTCCACCAATGCATCAAAACCTGAATGTAAACTAGGCAGTAGGTGGAGAGATTTATTTTAATGACCTCTCTGTTCCTGTTTGCTCTTTTCAGGATACAGCTAGCACCAAAGAAAATCATGAATCCATGAATCAGCCAAGTCACTGGTATTACAGAAATTAAAATCTCCCATCCCTATGGTGCAAACAAATTAGGGGGTGAAGTGCATAATCTAGCGTCTTCACCCCAAATTGTATGAGGGTATTAGAAATGATATTGCCAAATCATTGAGATCTGGAGACACACAAGAGCAGTCACCACAGTAGATGTCACAGATTAATAATCATTCTATACTTAACTGAGGTGCAATATACAGCAAGAACATAGCTTCATGGAAAAATAGAATGGTAACAAATGTGTTCATGCAATGAATTAATGGAGAAAATGAGGTTTGCGCATATGCAGTAAAGTAGGCATACGTTGAAAATTTATCTCTCTACACTCTGTTACTGCCCAGAGAAATGTACTTATATTTAATCCATCTCTGGTGCACATGACAGGAATTCTGCAGCTGTCAGTGATGTTATGTACTGCAAACTCCACACATCCATTGTAAAACTGTGCTCATTATAAGAAGTAAAATACGGTACCTGAATCTTAACTGAAGTATTAATAATGAAAATGGATTACATGCATCCTGTTTGCTGAGCAATTATTCCATGGAAGAGATTGATTTTAGCTTTTGCCTCACTCACTGAATGGCAGAACAGGTATTTGCATGCAGTGTCTCTGACCTGGAGAAAATGTCAGAAACTTTATAAGCTTTAAGGAGAAATGCAAGGGTTTTTTGTCTTTTGCTTTAGCTATGTGCAAGTAAACCTTTATTATCTGTGTTATTTCTTAGAAAAAAGCAGCTCAGAAAAATTTAATATAATATAACTTATTTAATCAGAAGCCTGCATAATCATAAAAATCTCTACACTGGAATGTGATCCATTTTCAAATGTGTATCATTGAGGCTTTGTTGACAGGGCAGTTAATGAGAACCCTGATTTTGTGCAATGGGCACACATTTAGGTGATGCAGTAGTGTTTAATTTTACTGCAAGCTTCAGTTGTAGGCTGCTTGAACCACTTAAAAAAGCTCTTAGCTCCTGCTTAGCTGTTCTATGTGCAGAAAATGTATGAAACACTTCACGCTTACCTGTGTGCGATTCTGGGCCTCTATGTACGTCCCAGCCATTGGCGTTGTGCACAGAACAAGCTCTGTGCACATCCCAGTGCAGGCAGCCTGATTTCTTCAGCCTCTCCTTTGAAGAGCCCTCTTGCCTAGACAGGAATGTTGAAATAGTGTGTTCTCCTACCTGGGAATCATGCTGAATCAGGACAAAGAGCATCTTTACTATACAGTTTCAGTGGGAACATACCCTGAAGCCTTGAAAGTTAACCCTTTGAAGGAAACTAGCCTGCTTTAAAGAGCAGGAAATCTAAAAGTCAAAAACTGTCATGACAATAGCTGACTGCAAGGATCCCCTATCACTCCCCACGAGAGCCAGAATACACCTGAATTCATTGGTGACATTTCTTGTTGTGGAAGGTGTTTTGGATTTTTTCTAAACTTAACCCCAAATGTGGTTCGAATTGAATAATTTCACCAAGGGTCAGGAAAAGCACGAGGACTTTCCTTCTGTTCGCACTTTCACAGTCTGAAACCGCAACTGCAGAGCAGCAGTGTGCTCCTTGAAAAGGACCATTTGCATCTGAAGGAGTAAAATCTTTGAAAGTGGGAAGGAAAAGCACCTTTCCAGCACTCACTGCCTCCCAAGGAAGCAGGACAGGGCTGGCAGCGGAGGGTGCGACCGTCCCTCCTGTGGTCAGTGCCTCGGGATGTGCCCCGCACCACCTGCGAGCACGCTGCTGTATCCATGGCAATGGGCAGTTCAGCCATTAACTTTTCAACACACAAAAAATGGAATGACATTATTTCATACTTGATGTAATGACCGTCTGGTTGGACACTTACAGCCAATAAATAATAAGCTTGGGGTCAGGTATTTCTTGGCAGCTAATGGTCACCTGCGCTAAAAGCTGTTGGCTCCAGCAGTAATTCATTAAGAGATGAGAAACGGCCTTTATATCAGTCATTATGGCACCAGTAGAAAAGTTTTGTTTCAAATGTAATCAGTAAACCAAGTGAAAATGGGAGTAGTCTAATACATGGAGAAATGTGGTGGACACCCAGCCAAACTTGCGTCTTGCAGGGAACAGACCCAGCTTGTGTCAAGTGTGTTAATGTGTTAGTGCCAAAAGCAGAATTTTGAAAGGGAGAACTAGTATCATATTTCTAGATAGAAAGCACTATATGTCCTTTATAACCTACACTTCTTCTGAGGAGCCAGGGGACAAGGGAAACACGGGACCCCGCTTCAACATTTACCACATTAATTTCACTTTTTTGAAACTATGGATAAAGTATATTTCTTATCAGGGTTTGAGAAGCTGTAAAAAATCAAAAGCCTTTCCCACAGCTAGTGCATGATGCTAATAAGAACACATGTATGAAGGTCTAGTCAAAAAACATTAAAATGACAAAAGTCATATAAGTTTTCACATTTGCCCAAACCATATTTTTCTGGATCCTCCAAACTTGGTACGTGTCAAAAGAAATCTATTTTCAAATTTTAGTACACACCTAAACTTAGCTCTCACATGCAAGCTATAAGCAGCAATTGATTTGTAGGCAGATGAGAATTTGTAATCAAGAAAGGCAGGAAGACGGTCATCCTCTCTCTTCTTTCTTCTCCAAAACCCTTCTTACTTGATGAGGAGAACACTGCACTTAAATGGAGCTATAGACTAAACATAGGCACAGCGTGGTGCAACTTTTAGGCCCAGGCTAGCCAGAAGGTCAGGCAAGAGGATTGTAACAGCCTCTCCAGTAACTTTAAAATCTGTGTGTTGACTGCTGGTGTTGAATTCAGAAGCTACTCATCCCTCAAAACCCATGCAACGTGGACCAGATACTAGGGGGCAGAGCAATTCATGCCACCTCTATAGCTGTTTGACAATTAACAGGCAATTGCACAGCTGACAGAAGTGCTAATGGGAGCCATCGGGTCTGGCATGTCTGGATGTTACCTGAACTGAGTGCTGGAGAAGTCCCCCATGACTAGGGCAGCCAGTGTTTTCCAGCTGCAGGTTCCAAAGGGACACTGCCTGTCAGAAATGTCCAGGCTCTTACAGGCTTAGATGGGCCTGTGCCCCCAAGGGGTGGTCAGCAGCAAAGCAGGGCACAGCTGGGCAGATGTGCTGTACAAAGGAAATAGAAAGACAATTCACTGATTTCTCATTTGACTCTTTTGCCTTCCCCCCCAAAAAGCTCACAGAGGTACTTTTCTGCAAATAGAAATAGTGCTGATTATTTATGTTAACGAGTAGACAGTGTCCTCGGGAAAAAACTGAAGAGCACGGAATTCAATGGAAGTTTTATCCCCAACACCAGCAGCCTGGGATGCTACCAGTGGGCCCCACCTGCATAGCATAATATTTATCATTGATGTGCACATGTGAAAGGAAGAAGGATGTCCAGCAAGATAAGAGTCATGGAGGACTGAGAAGACAATCACATCTGCACTATTACTTGACCTCAGGCTTCTCTCTCTAGTTCTATTAGCTTTTTTATCATTTGAATCAATGGAAAAGCTTTCACTCTTGTTGCCAAAGGTGAAACAGCAGGCAAAACTCTCACTCCCTGACACTTTTGCAGCAACATACAGAACAGCAGGATGGAAAAAAAGAGGGATGATCATGGGAGAAAGAAAAGCAGCAGAATAATGAGGTAGCCACACTGGCAAATGGAAAAGAGCAGGTAATTTGAAAAGAATTACATTACACAGGGCAAATTAAAAGATTGAACTTGCAAATAGAAGTCAATGGAATGACAGTGTAGAAAGCACTGGAGAAAAGACAGAGGTGGAAGGTGGTAAAATATTTCTTTCTTCTCCTAGCGCAAAATGGGTATTAATGTTTCAATGAAGGGACAAAGGGTTGAAGCATTACATCATTGCCTAACTTTAAATGAATCAGGGAGCTCTTGCAGCAAATGAATATATATTTTGTGTGTGTGTGTGTGTGTATGCAACAAATATGTGTAAATTCACCCCCATTGCAGGAATTCCTGTCAGATTTACCCATTTCTGCAGAATTATTTCAAAGTCTGTCTTGTTTTTACTAACAACGACGTCTCTACTGCTCATGGTTTCTGAGGTGAAAATGAAAAGGTGAACAGTATGTGAATCACAATATCTTTCAAAGTTTGCTGACAGCCTGAAGAAACACTGAAAAGGTATGAACTTCCTGAATTCTGAAATCTGAAGTTAATAGTCTGCACCTTATTAAAAATAAGGACAATATAAAATTAAATATAATACCACATAATTATGAGATTTACTGAATGCATAAGTATTCTACTGAAGCATTTCTCTGTCTTCCACAGTGTTTTGCAACCTCCAGAAGACCCTCTCTGAAGACAGAACTGGTTGCAAGTGGAGCACTTTGAGACCTGGCTGTTTGGCAGACAAAGGCTGGCAATTTATGTCATTGTGCAATGTAGTGCCTTGGTGTAGTTACACTCACTGAAAACTGTGACCTTGAGAAGATATGGTCACATATATCTGCAAACTCACACTCCTTGTCTCCTTCAAGATGATGCACCAGATACTTTTGCAGGGAGACTTTAAAATACAGGGAAAACCTACGCAGACTTGACATCTGGTTTTGTTTCCTTCACAAAAAAAAAGGACTTAAAAGGTCGTCTTATAGAGGCACATGTCATCCCACCAACAAAGAAAATGACTGAAGTGAATTAGAACAGTTATTACAAAAGTATGAGATCAAGAAGTGCCAATATTGTAGAAATGGTTTATGCATGAGTCATTCCAATGGAAAATTTTGACTGAAAAAGGAACTACAAAGCAACATAAAAAGTTAGGTTTTTGAAACTCTTAAAACCTATTTATTTTTAAGCACAGATTAGGATTTATGTTTTATAAATACAAGAACGAATATACATTTTTCCTCTCCAATTTTTGTTCAAGGGAAACCACTGAAAAATAAGGTAGTCATTGATTTTAAAGGAAAATGGTGCTCCACACAAACTCGGCATATGGAATCATATCTTTTTCTAAGTGCTTAGTGGTAACTGGGCTTTATCCACCTCTGAAACAGGCAAAGCCCAGCTCATGCAAAAGTCCTTCTCATGAACATCCTACAAATGAACATAGCCAAGGAGAAGAAAATGAATGCATCTGCAAAAAATAATTATTGCAGATGAGGCATTAGCGTTAATTCCATGTAAAGACAAGGGTGCTGGGGCCATCTGTGCTGTACAAACAAAAATTAATCCTAAAGCAGATGAATCCTCCAGCACCTTTAAAAAGGGAAGTATTTTTTCATGTTTTGGAAACCAAAACTGGGCTCAAGCTGTGCTACCTAATGGGTATTATGCACTACCTAATAGGCAAAAATGTGAGTAAAAGTCTGAAATCCCCCAAGTCACTGTACATTGTTTTTAGTGGCAAGAACATCCTCTCTATCTCATATCACTGATAGCACCAATTTCACAAAGAAAAGTAAGTAACGAGTCATTTTGAAGAGCAGGTAATGACAGGATTGGTCTTTATTCTCACTTGTGCCAAAACCCCTTTTACACCAACTCGGGAGACTAGAGAGTCCTAAAAGCAGCACTTTACCAGATGTTGAGCAACCTTAATGAACATGAAAATCAAACCCATTACTTGAGAGCGGGTATGATAAAGTGACTGTCTGCCAATAACCCCCACACATGTGCCTCCCTCACTGGGAGACAGAGAAAGAAACACATCAAAGTAACTAGGAAGGGAAATTATTCCATTAGCTGCAGAAGTCAGGGAAAACCACTTCCAAGTAAGGTGGCACTGTGTCCTTGGAAGGAGGGAGAGCCTCTCTCCCACTCCGTAGTTGGTTTTGCAGACAGTAAAAGGTGGTGGGGAAAAAAAAGAAAAAAGGAAGATGCGGTCTTTCTAAAGCTTGAAGACTAGTCGTATGAAGGATCGTCTTACTCTGCAAGATAATGCACTGAGCAGACAGACACAGCTGAAGATGCCTGCAGAGATAGGAGAGGAAAAGAGAAGAGAGGAAAAGAGAAGACAAAAGCTGAGAAAATATTACTAGAGGAAACATAGAGAAAAGAATCAAAAGTAAAAGGGAGAAAAATGAAAAGAAAAAAACCAAAACCACCAAACAAATAACCCTCCAAACTCAAAACAGATGTCTCTAATAGGAGTCTGTGCTGCCAATACAGTACAAGTCTGTGTCTAAGAGAAAACACAAAACAAGACACAGGGGGATAATTTTTCTTCCAATCTGTCCCTGTTTGTTACATGTCCTGATTTTACATCTAAAAAGGGAAACTGTCTGTCTGAGAAAAAGCCTCACCCTTTCTCTGCTGTTGCCACTTACTTTCTCATTTCCCACCCCCGTTATCGGAGTTTTTTCACTTTGACTATTGATGTTTTCTCTATCAACAAGCAGCTTCATCCAGAGCGCATCACCTGGGTACAGTGGGATTTGGGGGATGGCACTGGGGAGAAAAGGGTGGTAGTGATACTCAAAACCCACAGTGGTCTCGGAAGGATATTTCCCATAAGAAAGGCATAATGCACCCACATGAGAAAGACATTATGCACCCACATGGAGACCATCAAAGAACAGGGATATAAGAGGTGCCGACTCCAGTTGCACTGAGACATTGCGTGGATGTACCTTACACCCAGGGCGTAGGGGTAGTAACCTCAGGTAACTTTAGTAATGCTTTAGTAACTTAGTGCAGCATGGCACCCCTGAAGGTCTGCTGTTCTCCACAGCCCCCATGGCACCGAGCCTGACCACAGTGGTGCTTCAACACTCCGCCCCACCACTCTGCTCTGCCTACAGAGGGTAAGGGGAGTTTGGTCCTGCAGGGTCCTCCAGGCTGCATGTCCCCAGCCTCTGTCACTGGAAACCCTCCAAGTCCGACCTTGGAAAATGTGCAACACTCTTCTCCTCTGCAGGTTTCCTAGCTGTGGGGGTGGCCTGAGGCCGTGTTTTTTACTGTGTGAGAGATATTTCCCATACTTGTAAAGAATAAGCATTTAATAGACCATCTGTCTATGGTCTTCTCATGGTCTACCGTGTTCCTGGCAAAACTGTGGCTCCCATTACGTTTTTAGCTCACTTTCCCTCAGATTCATTAATGCACTACGTGTGTGATGTCAAAATCTTGATGCAATAGGATGGGATAGAAATGGCTGCAAACTGAAAGGGAATTATACATATTTCTGAAATGGTAACAGCTATTGCTTTGCATAATGCCTACCCAACCCCAAATTGATGCGGCAGATGGAGGAAGGGAAAACAGGTTACATGCCTGCAGTGTTAGTGTACTGACAGGCTTTGCCCTGCCAACTATCTCAACAACTTGCCATGCCTCTGTTAGAGTGGTTTCTAAGAGGACATGAAATTTCAGTTTAGATTGTAATTTATGAGTGCTTTTCATGTCAGAAGAGTGTGTTGAAGCACAAGTTTAGCTGCAGGTATCAGCCCTTGAGTTAGAAAAGAATTATTTCGTAAAAGGCAAAATATCTATCATTTGTATATAGAGAGCAAACAGTATGTCTGGATCTGAATCTCCTAACAAGAAGTGCCTTGCAAAATCCCATTATTTGTTATAATCATGTTTTTGTCACTCTGTGACTTTAAAAGAAAGAACATTCAAATCGAAATTGCTCACTTTTATTGCGTTAATATTGCAGTTTGCTATTTTATGACTTCATATGTTGTTCTGTTCTGAGCTTTCACACCAGCACACTAATTAATTAATTTCACTAACTACATACTTAAAATCAGATCTAGGAACTTAGGAAGCTAGGTGTTGAGTTCCTCTGAATACAGGCCCCTTAAGAACTGTCCTGGGACCACTGAATCATTTACTCTGAACAGTCAGCAGTAAATGCTGTTTTCAGTCCTACTATGAATAACTGGGCTGGATTTGAAGGAACAAGATTTAAGACCTGCATAGTTTGCTACCAAAGCCAGATTTTTGTGTAACCTATGCATGACCCATGGATCTGTACCTATGTTTCACTGCAGGCTGCACATAAAAATAATTTCTACAGTATTTTAATGAGAAATTATATTTCCCATTACACAGCAATAATTACTTCAGCAGACTTTTTCATTTCAAAGGCAGGTATGAGATAAGATAACTGAGGGCTGAAGCTGTGTGAAGCAGGCTGAGGTTCAGAGTTCACAGAATATTGGCCTAATATATGTTGGTTTATACCCAACAGAGTCTGTAGCTAAGCATATACAACTAACACAGTTTAAAGGTGTGAAGCTCTGACTAGCCAGGAGCCAAGCTGTTTTAAAATTTTCTTGCTGAATGCATTTTCTAAAGAAAACCCCACCTGTATTCAAACCTAGACAAGTCTATGTACAGCTATTTTAGGCAAGAAGAAAATGCTTTTGGCCCACCTTGAATTTCTGCTTCCCAAGAATCAGTTTCTTTCCAGTGTCCTTGACTGTAATCCTACCTACCGTCTCCATCCCACAGGGATGTGAAGCCTGTCCTCACTGATGACTGCAATGCACTCTCAGGCAGGGGGTGCCACGTCCCCATTGAAGTGGTGGGAACGCAGGCACAGGAATGCAGCTGCAGGGCCTGGGAAACCTTTTGAGACACTAGATGCATGTCCTGGCGAGGTGTCTATTTCTTGGGGAATGCCGTCATCCCATACCACCATGGTTTTCACAGAAAAGAAACTGAGATGAGAGGACCTGAAAGGAAACACTCTGTTCAGACCTGGACAATGAAGGATCAGGCCTTCAAGGCTCTTTGAGGTATTTACCCATTACCCACCATTTAGTGTAGATGTGCCCAGAGAGACCAAACACATGCTGACTCCACATAGCGCAGAAGTGTTCACACTAGCTCCAACCCCTGTTGTCACACCTGCTTGTTATGGACCAGAACAAGGATTTGCAAGCTCCATGATGAACATGATGAGGCTCCTTGTCTGAGTTAATATGATTTTTCCTGCTTCTCATAGTGAAAGCAGCATAATAAGTAAAGGTGCTCCACATCCCATCCCAAGACATGCACATCAGCATGTTCACATGGGAGCTGAGGGATGGAGCAAGGAACTGAAGGTTGGTTCAACTTGTCCCAATAAGTTGCAGTTGTTCTGGTGCATTTTGGATGTAGCAGAACTGCTCGTACCTCTTTGACCTGCACCTGAAGTAATCTGCAGTTCATTTCAATGATACAGTCCTTATATGAGAACCAGCATTACAAAGAAGCTTGTGCTTCCCTGGGGTCTAAATCACTTGCTAATATTGGAATGGGTTTTTGGTAGGTACCACTGCCTGCCTCACGGCTGTATGCCCACAATAGCCTCCCCACAGCAGCATGACTCAAGGACTCAGTGCCTTCCTGCCTGCTTGCCCCAGCCACAGACCCACAATCACCATTTTCTTCTCCTCTGGCATTTCTAGATCTTGGATGCTGCTCCACACAATCTGACAACAAAGACGACAAACTCACCGTGGGACCAAGGTTCAGCCATTTCATCCAGTGTAGTAATATACTGTGGCCTGTCCCCCGTCTCTGGTATTTCCCACTCATTACTGTTGCCTTCACTGATCTTTTCCATGTCTGCCCTTTCATCTGCGTTGTTGTCAGCCTTCAGTGACACGGTACCAGCCACAGTCCCTCGCAAAGCCAGTGCACCAGCTGACTCTAACCTTTCCTCTCCTGATGTACTCTTTGTCCTTGTGAAGGATTTTAAATTCAAATTAAGTATACCTTCATCAGCTTTCTCACCTTTGAGGGGATACTAGAAAGTGCTGTGGCACCAGCTGGGGGGTAGGTAGACAATTATGGGGAAGGAATTCATCCTAACTAATCCCTTGTAAACACTGCTTCTCTTTGCACTGTAGTCACATTTAGCTCCTTTGTGTGTGTTTTGAAGATCTCGCCCTAAATTAAAAAAATAAACCCTCTGGGATTAAAGCATCCTGCTTTTGCAGACCTCCAGCTGCTGTACTGCCACTGCAAATCAGTAGGTCACACTTCTTTATTCCCAAACATCTACTCAGCAGCAACAAGGGAGCCAAATGAAGCCTTTCTACTCATTTGGTTTCTGTGGTCTAATACCTGCCAAGCATTTGACCACAGTTCTTTGGCTTGCATCTACAGCCTCCAGGATCCTGAGCTGGCTTGCATCCAGCTACTAGCTGAGCCTGCAACAGCTTAGCTGCCGTGGGCAGCACAGGCAGTGTGCATTTGGTTCACTGAGGCCATAGGCATATTATGTTCAGGCTGAATCTCCAGCTCTCAAGAGGTCTTGGGGAGGGAATCCATTTGGGGATTGGTTTGTTTTTGCAGAAATACGCAACAGCTCTTTTTTTCATTTCTGTTGCCTTTCCCACATAATGATGATTTCATTTAGGGACATTTATAAAAACACTGGAATCCTTGAAAGTGCTTTTGGAAACTGGAAGACCTAGCAGAGGCAGTTTAAAAGGCACACCAATGCAGCCAAATGTATTGAACTGTGAAAGAGTAAAATTTTTTTAACTGGTTTTAAATATTTTCCAAGTCAGTGGAGCATATTGCAAACAGCAATATGAAAGATCAACAGAGCAAAAATTGACTCTTTGTGTTGCAGAAAACAGAAGTTTTCTTGGCTGCATGCACATCAGCCCTTTAGTTTGGATCACAAGTGTGCAGTTCTCCATCACCCCGACTTTGGTTTGCATCACAGAGCATGGATCAGGTTCCCCTTGGGTGAAGCCAAATTGGAAGCTGCATACCAAGAGTGCACCTAATACACTCCTGGCTCCAAATGTATATCTTCAGTCTGGGGGATCAGAGTTAAGCAAGTCCAAAGCAAAAAACCCCACCACCCTGAAATGCACATATTGTATGTGTGGGTCCTTGACACCAGCTGTTTCACATTGTAGAATCTCTCCTAGAGCATTAGAAGCAGTCCACATCGTTTTATAATAGCAAACATGTAATGAAAACTGAGCAGGGCAGAAGTAACCCTTAGCATCTGCTATCCATGTGGGAAGAAACAGCTAGCCCACCACTGGCATTCCAAAATTACTACTACCGTGTATGGGAGTAGCACCTAGAGGCCCTTGACAGGGATTAGGCCCTGCCTATTATAGGCACTGTTCAGACTTAATAAAGTAGTCCCTGTCCCAAACAACATGAATGGAAAGAAATATACTAAGCTACAGTGTATTTGCAAAAGGAGCAAGACAGAGAGGTTGCTGCTGTAGTTATATACTTCTCCAGACTAGGCATAAATGGGGTCACAAGTGAGAAACTACTTTGGTCTCATCCTTGCTCAGACTTGAGCTCACCACTAAACTGCAAATAATCTGGCACAATTAGTCAGCTTGTCTCAGCTGAGGCCAGCTCTGAGAACACAGAAATGCTGGGGGTCGGGAGGGAGGTGAGGCGGCCAAACTGGGCAGGGAAACCTCCTGCAGCCGCTCTCTGCCAGCTGCTGGCTCTGAAAGCCTCTGCCGGGAGACCTGTGCCTTCCTAAGCACTAAATCCACCACTGACAGCAACTGAACGTCTTTGATTTGTATGAATAAATTTCAAAATATCCTATGATTACAGCTTCGTAATATTCTGGAAGCAGATGGCAGGCACAGCTGACAGTGATAGTAGTTGTAAGTGCAAATAGGAGGTGGCAGAGAGGAGGGGGGAGATACAGAGTTGGCTCAGGAAAACAGTGTAAGAAAAGCCGCTCTTATTTTGAAGACACAACCAAATGATGAAAGCAGGTAGGGAGGATTCAGTTGCTACTGGGAGAAAGACATCCAGCTCTGCTTCTTGAGCATAGTACAGCATGTGCTTAAATGTCTTACTAAACAGACAAGAGAGGGACACACAGAGAGAGAGAAAGACATTAACACATTCAACTGCACTTGACCCTTAGGAGTGCCACTCTGCTCTCCTAGGAAATAAACAGTAGTAGGCATTTCAGAAACTAACACTCAGTGCCTGGATAAACGCACACAATAAATCCCAGTTCCCCAGGACACCTCCTTACTTCTGGGTCGGGTGATAAAGTTCACTACTCTGAGATAAAGCTCTTACTAGTCTAAATCATGTCCGGAAACAAAGTAGCTGGCATTTATCATCTGATTGTACCAATGCTTTAAAAATCATTACAACCTCACTGCAATCCTTGAGGTGATGCTTACTTCATTAAGATGCAAGAGGGAATGTGAAACCATCCATGGTGTTAAATGAAGATCTTAGAACGTCTCTTCAGAATACTTCCATTCTCCCTCCAGGCAGCAAGGAGAGATTATTTCCTTCCTTCTATCATCTAAAGAGTTAAGCAATAGAGAGGAAATCTCAAGGAAGACACTCAGTGCATCTTTTTCCTCTTCCCCCTCCTTCGCCCAGCTTTTTTTTAAACATAGCATACATCAAAGTAAAATCTGACATGCAGTGCCCTGAAGCTCTCTGCAGCATGCTTTTAGGTTTTGGAAATTTCATTTTCTACCTTACGATGATTACGTGAGAGAGGATGAAATGCTTACTTTGAGGTTCATCTTAGACAGAGATGTAATAAACGTTGTGGCTTCCCACTGCAATGGAACAATTTCTTTTGTAGATGGGCATGGGGGGAGTATGTCATTTATATTTGAGCACTTGCATAGGGATGGAGATGCCATATGGGGAGTACTTGGAAGAGCGGAAAGGGGGACAAAGAGAAGAAAAAGACGGATTGGTGGCTTAGCCAGTAAAGTACTCGCTTTTGCTCTAAACGCAGTCCACCATAGTTGAAAATTAGTTTCTCAGTTCCCACTGAACTGCAGCTGTCCGTACACATACACACAAATAAAATCCCAACCCTGTAATAAATAATTCATCATATTTTACGGTTTCTCCTCAGCTAAGTCCCAAGGGTGAGACAGCATGAAGACTGAATTACATCTGCCTTGCAACAAAAAGTTTTTTCCTCCAGGTACATAAGACAAGATGAAGATCATTTTAATCATGCCATGCTGTGCTGAATTACTTGTTTGCTTTTTGTCTTTGTGGGCCGCTGTTGTTCAGAAGGGACCACAGTGAGGCTGATAAATTCACCTTACTTCCAGCTGCTAAGTAGGAAAAAATAGCTTTGTGTTGGTCTGATGTTCCTTTTATGAAGTTTATAAGAATTCCTAAGTATATCCATGCCTAAAAAAGAGAGGGCCGTCTGGTCAAAACCTCTGACTTCTTAGACATGTTTTCACACTGATCCCTGAGGGAAAGATCCTGCTCATGTTTATCTATCAACAATGTCCACTGCTTTGGCTCTCCTTTAAAAATGTCTTTTAATTTACTTTGGTGTCTTGACATGTAGGTGCACCCTCAGTGCCTGAATAGCTTTCCTCTGCCCTGTCAGAGCGGGGAGGCATTAATGCCAGAGATCCTGGGGCAGAGCCTGCCCAAGAGGACAGTGACATCTGGGATGGGGCTGGGACCAGGACACTCCTCTCCTGGGCAATGCCACTTGTTACCCTCCGTCATGCTCCTCACTTGCTCTGTCTTACCCAGTTAGCCCAGTTAGCTAACAAAAATGTCACTAGACCACTGGCAGTGCAGAAAGCAGACAGCTGGAGTACAGTTCCTCTATGCCCCAATTGTGCTGAAGATCAGAGTGGATCAACCACTTGAGAGCAGAGTGCAAACTGAGGGACAGAGTAGAACAAGACCAGGCAGGGCAAGCCTGCCTAGGTAGGGATGACATGGTAAAGTAAATTTGTCAGGTTGTCTTTCAAGGCTGTAAGCAGTAGGATTCATGACAGGCTCATTCTGACTACCAAGAGCTGGCATTGATGCCAAGCTCCAAAGTGGGCACTCAGCTAGATCCACTGCACCTAGGTTTGATGAGCATCTGTGTGGGCATTATCTAGGTATCATGGTGACAATTACGGGTTACCTTCCCACCTTGCCCATTTCACATGACCCAGGATCTTTTGGAAATTTAGTGATACCACTTGAGAGTCTTTGTAGCAGTCATGTGGCACTTGCATTGTGTAGGCTGGTCTGCAAGACTGGAGCCCCTAAATGTGCTCTGTTTAGCTTGGGTGATGGCCACTGCAACCTGTGCTCTGGTGCTACAGGCAACCTATCTTGGCGTTTTGCCTGTCTCTGTGCAGGATTTGGGTTATGGTGGATTGATTTCATTTTTTGCAGTTTATACCCCAGCTTTGACCTTTGGCTGTTGGTAGATTTATCCCTTCCCAACAGCTCTGTTCACCTGCATTTAGACTTACATCCTGGCAATAAAGGCTAGGGACCTCTTCTTCTTTCCTACAAACTTGGACTTGGACTCCTACAAACAAATAGCAGTATCATACAGAGGCAAGAGCATACTGAAAAAACTTGGATCAAACCTGAGTGCAGCCGAGCCTTTCACACAGCAAGGCCTACTTCCATCAGAGCTGAAGACAGCCTTAGCCAGTGAAAACCCTCTTCATTTCACCTCCACTTCTCCAGCTTCTTTAGTATAATCAGTCACACCTTGGGAGTGGGGGGAAGAAAGAGATAAAGCCCATTTCAGAATGGATGTATTTGTATGATTTTAGCAGCTACAGAGCTGGCAAATTTGAGGAAGATTCACACATGTCCCCACTCTAATGTTGCGAAAACATTGTCAAGCACCAGACTGTCGGAGCCAAGGGGTTATTTGAATGTGAATTGTCCTGTTTATCAGTTCTCCTGGGGACTGCAGTATCACCTTGTGAAAAATTGGCAATGCCACCTGTGTTGATTTTACCAGGGAGTTGAAACTGGAGTTTCTACTTGAACAGTTGTACTGAAACACAGAGAAAAGGGGATTGCTTCTGGATATCAGGACATCACTAGGCTTTAACTTGTGACCCCAGAGCTGTTTGATGCATATTAGGGAAAGTACTGAGTGTACCGTACCTTTGCCACATGGAGGCTTAGGCTACTTCTGAAACACCATATTTTGATTCATTTTGTCTTGGAAAAAAAAGGTTGTGAAGTAGTTAGTATTTTACCTCAAAATAATTGGACTGTAACTGCTAGTGATTCAGGAGCTGTTTCACACACAGCTGAGCTGTCCACAGGGAAGCAATGGGATGGTTAGCTGAAGAAGGTTATCTTATCAGCCCTCCCATCAATAAATTCTCCTTACAGAAGTCATCCTTAGCCCATACACATTTTGCTTTTCAATGTCCTTGTTTCAGTTAGGACTATGATTTTCCTACAAAAGCAGTTTGGTCAGTACAACTGTTACGTGAATGTCTTTTCCATAGCATATGGCCTGATAACTACTTGGGCTGAAGTAGCTTAATAAACTAAGTTTTAAGTATAAGAAGTGCTGCCTTTTGAGGTCTGACAAAGCCTTATGAATAGAAAGATTCTCCAAGTGCAAGCACAGCTGTGATCCAGGCAGTTCTGAGGAATGGTGTCAGCCTAACGCTTTAGGGAATCCAGACCTCAGTCTAGTTATCGTTTAGAAATGTATATCTCCATTTCCTGCTACACTGACTTCTGCATCTCTTTACAGGTGTGGAAAGGCTTTCAAGAGTTTATAATTCAGCTAACATGAATGCTGCAATGTCCTCAACTGCCTATTTCTTTGATTTCAATGACAACTTCATCTGTGAACTCTAAAGGTCTTTCTTTGCTTTTCAGAATTGCATTTGTGCTCTTTCCCTAATATTTTATTTGGGGCATATTATGAGTAAATGTGGGGAGAAGAAGAGAAATTAACTGTCGAAGTTAATCCTCTGGCTTTTCCACGCTGCCTCAATGTCTGTCTCCTCTACCTGGGTGCAGTGGCCTGGATTTCTCCTGGTTTATTTCAGGTATGTAGGCTGGCCTTATATTCATGTGCAAACCAACTTTTTTAATGTAGCCTTAGGACATACGTGCCTCGTTTAGCAGAAGAGGTTACTTCTAAAAACTTAAATGTTACAAAAGCAGTAAATCTTGGATATTAAAATCCCACAGTATACTGCCTAGTTAGGAAGGGAAAATCTTACGTTGGTTAGTGTGAGTGTCCATGAATAACAGTCATATCCCCTTTACTCTGACACCTTGTTAGAGTTATAATGGGAACTGACAAAATAAACAGGCTCTTCCTCTCCATTTTCTGTTTTTGCTACAGCAGAACAGCAGTATCACTATCTTTTTTTCATGCACTCCCTACCCATTGTATAAGGCAACGGTAGACTAATAGGAAGGAAATAATGACTAATAATTTCATGTTTCATTAGAGGAGTATCTGCTTTGAATGACTTGCCAATAAAGTAGAATGGAAGCTCTTATCTGAAATTTTATCTCTGTCAGGAATAAATGAATAAACAAGACAACTTCTGGATGAGCAGAGGATGGGCACCTTCAACACCAAGAAAAATGTCAGGTGGTTCACTGTATGAATATTTTATTGTTATCAAAAATGAATCCAGAGTCTTTATTCAAAGTTATAAAGTATTAGGGCTCTGTCTAAGATATCAGCTGATGTCTTCGCTTGTCAGCAAGGTGAATCCTCCGATGTATCCTTCCTACTCTCAACCACATTATATGCTCCCATATGAATATGAGCACCCACCCATGTGTGCTTTGGACTGCCTGGTTTAGACGAATTTCTTAATGTTCTAATTGTTAACAGAAGAGCTAGCTTAGTCTGTTTTTTCATGTTTTCTGGTGACACCATGTGTCATATACTGTTCTTATGTTGAATGGAGTTCTTTCTTACTCATAATAATGGGCTTGTGAGGTTTTCTGCTGCCCTTCCTGTGTGGTACTCCCATGTGTAACAGCCAGAATTTAATCACAAGGTTTTACAACAAGATAAGAAAACCGTAAAGAGCTGGGCTAAGCCAAGTAGAGTCAAGCTCAACCATTTTAGTTGATTCCTACTAGACATACTAGGCCTTAGCCTTGAATTAAATCATCACCTTGATGGCATAAGTACAGTCTGAAAAAGAGATTATGATAAGTATTATATTAACATATTCCCCAGGTAGATATGTGATTTTTGTGTTCTGTTATTTCAGAGCCCCACAAAGCCAAACTATATTAAAAATGTATTGGACTGAAATGATGTAAATACAAATCAATGCCAGAGCCCTGATCTATTTAAATAGAAATCCAAGTTAGTTTTAAAATAGACGGGGAAACCATCATTTAGGGTATTTTGCAGTGTCACTTCTTATTTTGGCACAAGCTCTCACCGGAGTCATTGCTAACAAAGATCTCTTAAAACACACCTTCTATACCCAAGAAGCCATGCCAACACACCGGCAGCCTTGAAGCACGGTCCTTTCAGGAACTTTCTTTAGACCGTGCAGCTGACAACAGCGAACAACATGGACCTTGTGAAAAAAGGTAGTGCTCTCAGCTTCCTCATTTGAAAGTGAGCTGTAGCTCTGGAGAACCAAAGGAGGAGCAGTTCATTCATTTCAGATGTCTGTCTATGGAGAGCAATTTAGTGTCAGGGCCTCAAAAACGTCTGACTGAGGCCGTGTATAAATTGGTCCTGAAGAAAAAGTGACAGTAATATAAAAAAAGGTCAGGAATGTAAAATTTTCTTGTTCCTTTCATGATAGGAACTTCCATGCATTTTTATTTCAAATTCAGAAGGAAACACATCTTGGGCTGCAGATTATTCCCTCTGCCACACTCCTCCCAAAATGGTATGGGCTCCCAGGGACACCCCACACTCCTTTGTAGATGTTTTCAAAACACTTTCACCTTTAACACCTACGCAAGGTGGCTTGACTGACTTCCTCCACACATTGTTCCCACAATAAGCAAATAATCACCAATGCATTCATTGCTAAAGTGCTCTTTATGAATTAAGTCCCTATCTGTCATTGTGTATGTGCATGATGTTTCCAGTGATGAACGAGATACAAGCCCTTACCCCAAACATTTTTACCATCTGACTCTCATTTACCTGCAACATTATGAAATCTTGATAGCCTGCCTGAGTAGCTGGGATAGGCAAGGGTGCTCAGCATACTCATTGCTATGCAAAGCATACTGAACAGAAATGGTCATCACCAGTTTGGTAATTATTCCTCCATTTTGTCATTTCAATATGCCTCTGATGTTGCATGGAAAGCTCTGCTTCTCAACTATATTTATGGGTATTCTCAGCTGTTTGCAGTTATTGTGTAGCTCTGATTAATACTTCCTCCTCTCTGACACAGAAGGAGCTGCATTCTAATACTGTCTTTATTATTTTTCATCAGATTCCATACTTCTGCATTAAAAAAAAAAAAAAGTGTAAATCAAGGAAGTAGTGTTGGAGGTCCATAAAATGTGAGACCATGAAAATGTCATCACTGTACATTTTATTTTCCTGTCTACTCTGAATCTCCCAAATATGTTGTTAGTTTATTTATGACTGCATTGTTCATTTGGGAGACCTTATTCTTAAAAGGTAGTCTGGCCCAGACCTCCAGGTCCACTTTCATGGTTTAGGTTGTATTTGGAATGGTTATTTCAGCTTCCCTCTTCATATGCAAGCTCATGTCCACCTGTCAGTCTCTGTGGTAAGCTCAGAGCATGCACTGAGTATTGTTAATTATGTATTTCCCAAGTCTAGCAAAATCATTATACCTTGGTCATACTACTTCTATGTATTTTAGTTTTCTTCAGTGACCTATGCTATTTTTCCTTTGACCAGAGCAGGCAGTAACAGACTTCATAGAAGATCTTGGCAATGAATATCACATGGTACAATTGATTTCCATCCAGCCCTGTGTGAATGATTTGTATGAATCAGCTTGCCTTGCAAAAAGATGGAGCAGCTATCACCTGGGTCTTTATTTTCTTTTATAATAAAATTTGTATCAATTAATGGCGAGGGAATTTTAGTCTCCCCTTAATGGGAAGTTACAGCTTAGTTCTACATTGGCCTTCTCCTCTTGAATCAGAGTGTGCAATCAATACAAGCATAACTCTTGGTTTAGCCTACAAAAAATAATGGCAATATTTTATCTGTGCATTTCAGTAATGAAACGATTGCTTTTTCTTTTGTTCTACAGTCCTCAGCTTAATAACAGCTTATAGGACTTAACATTTCTGGCTGTGAGTCCTTTATAGGCTGAAGGAAATAATCCAGATCAATTTCAACAGTTCTGTGATGCCTCCATAACTAAAACACTGCTTTCAATATTATATTAAGACAAAATTTTTTCAGATGTATGCTCTTGTGTACTTCAAGGTGGTAATTCACCTTCTTTAACAGGAGTTGCCACAGATTTATTACAATTTATCTGAAGAGAGGAAAGAATTCTTTGTCCAGCAGCTGAGGAGTGCTCTGCGTGTGTGTGTGTTTCTGTGTGTATGTAAAACAACATGTCTTTTTCTATGTTTCTGTAACAACTCTCAATGGAGTACAGAATGAAAGGAATGATTAAATCAGACAGAAGGTAGTTCTGTCAGGTTGCTCTTCAAGAGATGGACAGAGCCATTGCCAAAGCATTCTGAGTGACTCTTCCAAATCCATTTATTGTGATAGCCAAGACAAATATCACAGCTTATATCTAACATCTGAAATGTCAGGCCAAATAAAATGATGGATTAGTAAGGCCATGGACACAACAGTAGAGAGAAATTGAAATATAATGATGGCAGAGCCAATCCAGGTTGCAGAAAATGAAGCTGGAATGGAAATAGCAAGAAAGCTTATCATAGATTCCCCAAATGGGGAAAAAAAGATTCATCCTGCTCTTTAACATAAGTATTAGTGTTTCATCTGTTCTTTGTTGGTGAATGCAGTGCTACCTAGACTGTTCTCTTCCGACAATTTGAGCTTTCATTTGTTATCTGTAGTGTAACTTGTATTTTGGGAATAACCCATAAAACAACAAACAATGTACTATGCACTGCTATAACGATTGGTAATAATATTCAGCATGCATATATTTTCATTCCTTATTGTGGATATGATAAAGTTAATCCAGTACTTTCTGCATGAACTGCTGTAATACTCAAAGCAAAAGTACAATACATTCTCAAGCATAAGTGTGCTGATAGAAAATCTAGCATTGCAGAGTTCATTTATCAGAATATGTCACCTGGTGGGTGGTGTAAATACAGAAGGAATTGTGACAGAGGCACTTGTCACACTGTCAGAGTCACATCTGATTCAACACACTATATTTTGAAATGCAAGGAGTATACAGTAACAACGAGTCATCCTGTGTAATGTGTCATAGAAAGGATACCAACAGAAAAGATATATATTATTACCATAAAAAATAAAAAGTGTCTTATTATTTGTACTGTGTCCTCAAATCCTATCTTGACATTTTACAATCCATGGTGCAATAATGATGAAGGAGAAAGAAGAAGTGATTAAAACAAAAATCACAAGGCAGCATCCAGGTAATGTTCGATGCAGAGGATGGAAGGAGGATGTGCAGATGGAGAGAATGGGAGGGGGCATGCCCATGAGCCAGCCCCCACGTTTCGCCCACCCTGGAAGGAGAAGCACAGGATGGACAGCAGACATGAGCATGCTGGCTCCCAGCACCCATTCTCTTTCCAGGAACAATGCTGTTGGTCAGCCTGGCAAAAACTCAAGACTCCAAGACACCCACACTGTTGTCTGAAAGGTTAAAGCTTTGTACAGCCTTACGTGGACTAGCCTGTGGTATGAACATGTTCAGTCCTTCCCGATCATGTAAAGAAAACAGCTCACCTAGGCTAATGCATGGTGCAGGCTCACACTTTTTCCTTCAAGTATTGTGGAGGTTAGTCTAAATCAGCATCTTAGCACTACCTTACAAACGAAATGCATTTGCTGAACATGCCTGGGCAAAAAGCACAATGAAGTCTATGCTTAATTCATAGCATGGACGTACTTTAGCTCAAAGTGCATGATGCTACACCCTTTTCAGTGCCACCTTTCAGTGCCTGAAGCCAGTTACTCTACAGTTATGCTTGAAGCAATGATGAGAACAAGTGTATTTCATCTTGTTCTTTCAGTAATTCTAACCTTGCATGGAGGAGGAAGCACCTCCTTCATGGTGGTGCAATGGTCACAAGTACACAACATTGCTTGGAAGCCCTGAAGAAATGACAGACATTGATCCCCTTTCCTGGTGATTCAAATTCCTCCATTGCACTACCTCATACCCTTAACAGACCTGCCAACAGGCTAACCTTGTCCATAACCACCTACTGAAATAGCCCAAAATAATGGAAAACATTTCTATTGTGATTTTTCACATCTCTTTCATGCATCCTAACAATAAAAAAACAAACAAACAAACAAACAAATAAACAGCCTGGAAAGGCAAATTCTCTTCTGTCATGGCATTTACAAGCACAGCAGGGGGCAAAATACCTATTTTTTTAAGATTATATCCTTAAAGCTATTGCCATCTCCGCTTCTATTGCATCATCAGTTTAGCAGCTTTCTTCACAGTTGTTAGAATTAGCAGCAGAGGCCTCGGCTCAAATGAGCACATGCTTTACGTCTCACCGAGTGCTGGGGGAATTTAAGCACATACTTACAGTTAAACACATGCTTATGTCTTTTCACAGTGCCACATCCATCACTTCTGTAAGCAGGTATGTGTTCATTAGAAAAAAATAGATTTTCTTTCAACAAAGAGGATTTGAAGCTGCTCTTCTGAGTTTTTATACCAGCACTGATTTCTAGCTCAAGCTGTTTTATCAAGAGTGACTGATAAAAGCATCATATATCACAACGGAGTGGGAGGGGACAGAAAGAGTAAGCAAGTAATCAGGAAGATGTGATTTTATAGATTTACAGGCTGCTGTGACAGGGAAATGAGACTGAAGTTGAAAACTCTCTGTCAGCATCTCCGCCTCTTATGAACCGGAGCAGATTGAACGTAAGTTTGTCAGCTGAGCTCAGCTGACAGAGGAAGGCACAGAAGGAGATGCATCTTTCAGTGGGGAGACCATGGATCATGTTTATCTTGATAAGTCAAGACAGAAAACTCTAACTTCATCACAAGTTCGTAACTAAGTTCAATTCTGAACCCCTGATTAAAACCAGTGCAGGATTTGCTGAACAACATCCAGCTTGGTCCTGATTGCTTTTGCATATTCTGATCTTGAATGCAATCACAAAACCCATGCAATATCACTGGTTTATGCTATAATTCATTTACCTGTTATTTAACTGCACTATTGTCCCAAGCTTATGTCTAATACTGCCTGATAAGTGGCAGCCGTATCCAAGTAACCCTAATTCACCATATGAAAGTAATCACTGATATTAACAGATCTGTGTTTGCTGCGCTGAAGAGGCATTTCCCATGCGTAGTATCTGTAGTCTTTGGTAAACTATTCATATTCTATCTCTTTTTGATAGTATTGAAATGCTTATTTACTGACATATATATGCCAGTGTTATCTGCATTCAAATGCCAGCTTGACAGAATGTTGGCTAGAGCACGTTTATTCAAGCACAATAAGGGTAAGGTGATAGCTCAGCTTTCCCAAGTAGGAAATATTTACATTTTAGTATTTTCTGTGATAGTGCACCCAAGGTAAGGTATTACTGGATGTGTAACACACTAACTTAAGCAGTTACTGGGAAACGTTTCTTATACAGCGCTGTATTATAGCAGTATTGCAGTGTAGATATCTCTACAGAACTGGAAAAATGCAGTTGAATTCCAGTATTTGCTCAAGTTCAGCATTTAAGTTTTCTAATAAATTATAATGAAAATCTTTTATTTAAAGCCAAGTTAGTTTTGTCCATTGCTGTTGATACATAGTTCTTCTGTCCAGGAGGAAGAAAATTTTAAAAGCCTTTAACAATGTAGATGTCTTGGTGTCTTTTAAGATATCAGTCCTTTAGACATGCAGTTGTTAAAAAATGCTGTCATTATAGAGATACTGTTCACAACTCAGTAGACAAGGATTCAAATAAGACTCTTTTCTGGGGAGAAAAGAGTGAAATCAGCACTGATGGCCACATGAAAACCAGATCAGAAAGCATCTGTATAGAAGTAGTATAGATATATAGACATCTATACTGTAGTATAGATATACAAACTAAGATTTGCCAGTTGTCACAAAATTGTTTTGGCTGAATATTACAGGACTCCTCCGTGCCATCTTCCCTCTCAGAAGGCTCAATGCCTCTTTTCTGTTTTGGGGCCTTATTCAACAAACGCTTTTGCCATTAGTAACTTTATGCGTGCAAGTGAAAATCAGCTCATGTGGAGCTCTGTCTGGCAGCTGCCACAGATTACTAGGACTTTTGGCAGGATATGTGTTGTGGGTTAACCCTGGTCAGCCACTCAGCCCCACACAGCCACTTGATCACTCCTCCCACCACTGTGGAATGGGGGAAAGAATAGGAAGAACAAAAGCAAGAAAACTCAGGGGTTGAGATAAAAGTAGTTTAATAATTGAAGGAAAGAGGAAGAAGAAAGAAAACAACAATGAAACAAAAAAAAACCCAAGTGATGCAAAGACCTCACTCACCTCCCACAAGCAGACTGATACCCAGCTAGTCTCCAAGCAATGGCTACCTTCAAAAAAAAAAAAAACAAAACCACCTCCCCTCCATTTTTATTGCTGATTATGACCTTATATGGCATGGGATATCCCTTTGGTCAGTTTGGGTCAGCTGTGCTGGTTACGTCCTCTCCCAGCTTCTCATGCTCCCCCAACATACTTGCTGGGGAGGCAGAGTTGGGAAAAGAGAAAGCCCCGATGCCATGCAAGCAGCAAGCACTGCTCAGCAACAGCCACAACGCTGATGTGCCATCACCACTGCTTTAGTCACAAATCCAAAACACAGCACCATCCAGAAGAAAATTAAGTGCATCCCAGCCAGACCCAGTATAACATGTTTACCTTAGTACCTGTGCTTCCCATAGTTAGTCCTTTGCAAGTATGGGACTTGTCCCTGCAGTCAGATCATGCAGAGCGGAGCTGCACTGGCTTCAAGGAAAGTGCACCAGAGCAGCTTCTTACTGCAGGATCAGATCCTTGGGGTGTGAACATCATATAAATAACATTTCCTGCTTCCTTAACCAGCTTTTTATGGGCATGGCACTTCCCTCTGGAAATGATTTTTTCCCCAGCTAAACAGAGCAAATATTTTGAGTATTTGATATTCAAAATTATGGTTATTAGTTTACCTCACATTTCCAGTTTTCTCTTACAAAGGAATGCAACTCTTCCATGAAACATGAAAACCACAAATGGGCAGTAGAACTTTTTTTTTAGGCGGCAAAGAACACAATGGGTTTGAAACAAGCAAGCAAAGTGCTACTAGCATTCTTCATCCCTCTTGACAGATGTCTCGTCAAGATGGCTGCAGTTTAAAGGCTGTCTCATCAGTCACCACTGTTGACTAATGGAAGAAAAGGAAGACAAGCCAAAGACTGGAGGGAATCAGCGGTGCTGCCTCACTCCACACTGTGCTTTCCAGCCAATGGGGGGAATTTCTCTGCCTGTTCAATACTCCCTGCATCCATGGGCTTTATAGCATAAAACTCTGATCCACAAAAAGCTTCAATTCCATTGGTTCATGGGTTTAAACACACATCTAAAGTGCTGTCCTGAAAACTGATATTTACGTGAGTTACACTGAAACACTATTGTGGGTTAACCCCTGTAGGCAGCCAAGCACCACACAGCCACTTGCTCACTTCCTCACCACCAACCTCAGTGGTATGGGGAACGATAAAGAGTAAAACCAAGAAAACTCATGGGTCAAGGTGAAAATAGTTTAACAGTTGAAGAAGTGGAAGAAGAAATAAAGAAAACAAAACAATGTAAGTAAGTGATGCAAAGAAAATTACTAACCACCTGCCATGCTAGACCAATGCCCCAGCAGCGCCCAAGCGAAAGATAGCTAAACTGCCTAAACCCCTCTCCCCTCTGTTTTATTGCTGAACATGAAACTGTGTGGCATGGAAAATCTTTGCTAAGTTTGGGTCATCTGCCTGGTCATGTCCCCTCTCAACCTCTCGCGCACCCCAGTTTATTCACTGGGGGGACAGAGTGAACTGAGAAGGCTTTGACACCGTGCAAACACTGTTCAGCAGTGCCTAAAAGGTTGGTGTGTTATCAGCACCACAGGAGCTGCTATGGAGAAAATGATCTCCACTCCAGCCAGACCCAGTACAAATGCTTTAGATCAGTAACTGCCCACTGGCAGATGATCCTAACTCTGGCCTGCCTGGCAAATGCACGAGTCCTTTCAGTCTGCCCTTTGGCAGTCCCATGCTTTCCGCTGTTATCATATGTTACATTTTCAAAACAAAGACAAATGCCTCTCGTCGCTCTATGTAGTAACTGTAAGACAAATTGCTTTTGCAATGAACAGATGTAAATTGCTTGAAATTAATTTTTCTAATATGGCCTTGTCCTGCTTTCCTGTACAGGATCTTCTGTTTCTAATGGAAGCTCTCTATAGGGATTTACCTGTAGTGGAGCCATTTCCAACTTTCACATCTTAATGAAACAGTAAAATTAGATTGATTTCCTGTCTTCAGTTCACTTATCATAGCTATGACAAATGGGTTTAACTTGTCCAGTTAAGTTCTACCCAAAAGCTTCTCTCTAAGTAATTTGCACTTGATGGGAATTATTTCACTGACACCGAAATAGTAACTTCAGTGAGGGTGACAGTGGAACAAACTCCTTTCAAGCCACTGGAGTCGCAGTTGCTCACATCAGGCTTAGTGCAACCCCTAATGTTTACTGGAACTTGCAAAGCCTCAGTAGCTCTGGGCAGTGGGATAGCTCAGGGTCTTGGCTTGCTATCTGTCTATTTATAAAGTGACAGTTGCCATGGTATCTGAGCACCACTGGAAAGGCAGCTTGTTGCTGCAGGCCTACAAACAGCATCCAGCCTGAGCTCTTAAAAGTACTATCATGCCAGGGCTGTTCAACAGCATGTACACATTGGCCTGAAAATAAAATGAGTTAATTTAAACTTGGCTTCTCTGGAAGCTTTTAGTTTGAACTTCCTGAAATTGCTGAAAACCAAGAAGCTCAGTTCCTCATTTGCTGGGCAAGTCCTGTTGCAAAAAAAAAAGATGGACATTACCTGGACTGCCAGCTGTATTTAAGAATGAAAATGACCACAGCTGCTCTCTTTTGGGACGATTCATTGATAGCAGTATACATTCAAGTGCATGATATAAATCCAGTCACAGCACTGGATGCCTTTGAAGTTGTAGGCACAGCATCACTTATTGAAGAACCTCTGAACAGGCTCAGGCATGACCTGGAAAGCAAGCGCTCAGACCTGCCAAGCCAGCTGCAGCCTAGGCATGGACAGATACCTAGAGTACCTTACGATGAAAACTCGGGTGCCTATGTGCTTGGATGGGTCTATGTACAAACTGTATATACATGAGTCCACCATACAGGGGGCTACACAGAGGTGGCTGAACAGCCGGACAGCAGTCCTCCACGAACTGCTCCAATGTAGAGTCAGTCCCACGGGCTGCAGTTCTTCATGAACTGCTCCTGTGTGGGTCCCTTCCATGGGATGCAGTCTGTCAGAAACAGACTGCTCCAGCCTGGGTCCCCCATGGGGTCACAAGCCCTGACAGCAAACCTGCTCCAGCCTGGGCTCCTCTCTCCATGGGTCCACAGGTCCTGCCAGGAGCCTGCTCCAGCATGGGCTTCCCACGGGGTCACAGCCTCCTTCAGGTATCCACCTGCTCTGGCATGGGGTCCTCCACCATGGACGTCGATGGGCTGCAGGGGGACAGCCTGCCTCACCATGGTCTTCACCAGGGGCTGCAGGGGAATCTCTGCTCCGGTGCCTGGAGCACCTCCTCCCGCTCCTTCTTCACTGACCTTGGTGTCTACAGCATTGTTTCTCTCACGTATTCTCACTCCCTTCTTCCAGCTGCTGTTGCACAG
The DNA here is from genome assembly GCF_965183815.1 of Platalea leucorodia. Taxonomy (NCBI): domain Eukaryota; kingdom Metazoa; phylum Chordata; class Aves; order Pelecaniformes; family Threskiornithidae; genus Platalea; species Platalea leucorodia. Next base: position 30,380,191 of record NC_138858.1, read on the forward strand.
CAGTATTTTTCCCTTCTTAGATATGTTATCCCAGAGGTGCTACCACTGTTGCTGATAGGCTTGGCCTTGGACATCGGTGGGTCCATCTTGGAGCTGGCTGGCATCGGACATAGGGGGAGCTTCTAGCAGCTTCTCACAGAAGCCACCCCTGTAGCCCTCTCGCTACCAAAACCTTGCCACGCAAGCCCAATACACTTGGAGACATTCAAAACCAACCAGACACAGCCCTGAACAACCCGCTGTACCTGACTTTGCTAGAAGTGCCCACCAGCTTCAGTGACTGCAGTTCTGCTACCCTCATGGATTGCATGCTTTCATTTAGTTTCTAGGTGCCTAAACTCTTCTGTGTTAAGAGACTTAGCTATTCTGTCACGACTGCCAACCTGCAAAACAAGGGCAATACTTGCTTATTTTATAAAAATTAAAGGGAAAAGGCAAAAATGCTAGTTAATATCATATTTGTCCCAATCTGAGAGTGAAATTTTACTATGGAACAAAATTAATATTACGGTTGAACGTGTGCAAAAGTTAAGGAAATACCTGCTCAGCACACAAAACAAGCTGTAGCACACAGTTATACTATGTCACATGATCAGAGAGACACTGTAAATTGGATATAATTTCCATAAGAAAAGTTCACAATGGAAAAAATTGAACAGTACATGAAGCAAATTCTCTCTTTTCAACATTACAAAGAAAAGACCCACTTGTAAATATGAGGACTGTGGAAAAAAATCATCCCAGCAGTGGTGAAGAACTTCTAGGGATGGAGAATTGGCTGGGTTTCAGCTAAATTTAGCTAACGCATTTCAATTAACCCAACTTAAATAACATATTTTCCCTGTTGAAAGTGCAAGTTAGCACATTTTATTTCATTTTCACCGGGTAGTTGCTTTAGAGAAAGCATAACAAGTCCGGCACCCGTATCACTTCTCCTTTCAAAAACTTAGACATCTTGTGTAACATCTCTGAGATGAGTATCTACAAGGATTGTTTTTCTCTGTTGAGGAAGCACTTCAGCATAATGCATGCCAGATTTTCAGCACTTGCAGACTTGCCAGTATTTTACCTTAGAGCTTGTTTATACATGCACCTTCCTTCAAGCACCACCCAATCTGTCATAAACAATAGAAATAGGATGAAAGTCTGCTTGTTTTCATCTGCACAGTTTGCCAGCTCAATTTAAATCACTCTGTGGGAGGGAAACCTTAAACAATCAGTGAAAAAGGGAACATCTGAGTTCTGGTCAGCTTTGAATTTGTTCCCAGAGCTTCTCAAGAAAGTGTGCTTCTAAGCCCAAGTATCTCCCTGGTGGCTGAAGAAGGTGAAATGAGCCATTTGAAAGATTTGTCAGCATCTATGAATGGATCATTTATGGAAATATTATAAATAATGTAACTGGAGCTGTAAAAATCCTGGTTAGCCATGCAGCTGCAAGTAATTCTGAGGATTATTACCACTGGTAAGTTGTAGCATAGGTAGCCCATTTTTAAAAGTAGTTTTTCCCTCATTAGGTTGCTTCTCTGGAAATGAGAAATTTGCTTTAACTACATTGTTTTGAATTGCTGGGGGAAGAATCTATCAACCACAATGTGCCCTGCTGCTGAACTCAGCCAAAAAACTGTTAATAACTCCAGCAGATATTTCTGCTTTTTAGACAACAGGACTCCTTTTCTCCCACCGCTCTCTTTTTCAAAAGTAGACACCAATATGACTGAATTCCAGCATCCTCCACAGCTACCACTAAAGCGAAATCCAATGTTAGCCACTCAGTGGTGATAAAACTTCTGTGCACAGTCAGTGTGAGAGCAAAATTTGGTCTCAGTACATTTACTCTGGTGAGCACTGTTACTGTAGCCAAGAAAAATTTCCTTGTGAGAAAGACTTTAAGATTAGGCCCGTATTTCCATGACTAATAGTTTACACTTTTAAAAATGTTGACCTTGATTACCAGTATTAAGAAGCTGGCCTTATTTATTTAGGCATTGTCTATTGTTGAGCACATGGTCACTCATTCAACAACTTTCTCACAGAAGAGAATGGGCCCTGTTAAGAGTCTCAGCACAATACTGCTTCCTTTCTTTTATTTCCAGATGGTTTTTCATGCTCTGGCCTTCAGGGTTCTGCAGCATTGGGAACATATTTTATAAACATTACTACATCTCTGTGCTGTACTTAAGCAAGCCTTGGTGCTGAAGTGCTCAGAGACTTACTGTCAGCATCTTTGTAGTGTTGTGAACCTGAAATCTTAAACTAAATGTCTGTTCTATGCTTTTTCTAATGAGAAAGAAAAATGGTGAAAGACAGATCTCTGTTTCCTTCTTCTTGGAGTACAGAGCTTAATACACATTCTTAAAACAAGATGTAGCGGCCAAGGAAATGCAGGTGTCAACATATTCATGGAAAAAATATATTGCATATTTCATATCCATAAACAAGGAAGCAGTGTCTGGATGTTTCGAGAAGAGCAAAATGAAAGACTGATTCCTGACTTAGTATGCATTCTGCTGTTATTTAATTAAAAAATAACAATGGTCTGGGCTCAGTAGCACACCATCATTCACCAACTGTAGTACTTGGACACAAAAGTGCTCATTTTATAATATCCTGTCAGAGGTAAGAATTGTTAGGTTTTTTTGGATTCTCTTTCACACTCATTTTCAAAACTATGATTGCCAAACTAAGTAAGGTCCATGAATCTGTCAGAAAAGATACTAACCCACAGAGGAGTAGTTGAAACTGTGGGAGAAGTAGTCTCAGTCTTATAAAATGACTTTGTTGTCTTTTTTCAGAGATTTCTGCTGAGCAACTTGTAGTCAGATGGTACTCAGTGTCATTAATACTCAGTCTCGTGCAAATCAGTGTTCTTTGCTGCAATCATACCAGGTAATGTTTCCAATCACAAAGCTTAAAAAGGAAAAAAATAAAATGTGCACAGCTATAAAAACTTCCTTTTCCTGTGCAACGGCAGGTGTATCAGAAAAAGCTAAGTGACATAGTGGATCAAAACCTATTGTTTTAGGCATATTCAGTTCTCCCCTTTATTCACAATGCTTAGGAAAATGTTATGGAAAAAATGCTAAGAAATTACTGAGATTAGGGAAAAATAGCATAGATCGCATTCTGATTATATTTGGAGGTGTAGTTATTTCTGGAAGACGAAAAATCTTTTTTTCTAAAAACATCTTCAAGCTTTGAGAAATACACAGCACCACATCTTGCAATTTCTTTTATAGGAGTGCAAATCCAACTTTTGAAGAAAATGCAATTACAGTTTCTGGACAAAATGTGAACCTGTTACGGGCAAACCGCTTCCACCAGTTGTGAAGCATTACAGTTATTTACATTAAAGAATTACTTCCAAGTCACTGTGGGAAAACAGCAGTAGCCTTATTTTATCAGTACGCTACCTTACACCACTTCAATGATACACAGAATACGCTGGACCACCAAAACTCTAAAGCAGTCTGATGGGATAACTTCTGCCTGCAGCCAAACCTGTCATAAGGTGAAGAAACCAGAAATACAAAAGGGTTTGTAGCTCAGCTATGAATATTTAATATATAAATCCAGTTCCTGGAGGGTTCAAAAAGCTATATGAGCACCTCCTATATACTGGAAGCATCTTTGACTTTCTGGTTGCATTTAAAGTATGCGTTGCTGTTTTTCTTATTTCAAACCATGGTGAAGATTAAACCACGGATTTCAGCACTTCTTTTAAACTCCAACTATTTCCAGTATTTGCAGCACATTACCTAGGAATGTCTATACTACAGGAAGTTACAGGAATGGCTAAGTGACTGGATTAAAGAACTATCAATGAATCAAATGATTTTAACAAGCTGGAAAGAATAAATTACATTTATACTTGATTATTTTATGCTAATATTAACATCATATCAAGACTGGCATCAGTTCCTACATCATGTTATATAAGTACAGTTCCTAAGATTGTATAGCATCTAGGCAACTTAAAAGAATATTGTGCTTTGATTCAAGCTATATCATGACTATGTTTTACATATCAACCTGATTTATAAAAGAATGAGAAACAAGCAGCTCTTCCATAACTTTATCAAGAAATCATGGGAATTTTCCCAAGCAATTTCCCATGCATTGTCTGACTGTGATTTGTAAGCTAGCACAAACAATGTTCTCACTTGGGGAGAGGATCATGTCTTTCTTGTCAGTTCTATGAGCTAGAAAGATGGGTCTGAAGTATCAATTTCTTTCTTATTCTTAGAGAAATTGCGAAAGAATACCGTAGAAGCAGATGAATGAAAAGAGAATACTATGAACAACTAGACTACCCTTTTGGAGAACAGCAGGCATTGCTAGCAGAAAAATATTTGTTTGGATGGTGCTAAATTCCATTTTTTCTAACAGGTGAAACGCAATTTTAGCCTCAGAGAAAAACATTTTTGATGCATTTCTGGTATATTTACTTCACATTCATCAGATATCATTCTTCATTGCAGAATGCAGAGCAGAAACATTTTTCTTAGGGACCTCAGGGTCTCTTCTCTTTACTATGCATGAACTTATCTGCACGTATTCTGTAATGTGCAATAAATCAATCTGCCACAGATTACAGCAACCCCACCACTATGATGTCAGTGGTACCATGACCCCTGCTCTCATTCATGTCAAAGGTGTCATCTCATTTCCTAACAGCTTGTTATACATCTGTTATTCCTGGCTGCAATCTGCATGTCAGGGGAATCTTCTCAAACAAGCAGCACGTAAAGGGGATGTTAATAGGAGTCTGAAGATACTTCTCAAAAGCACTCGTCCAAAACGAGGCCATTTGAGAATTATGGCCTTATGTTATTAATACACATCTTCTTAAGCATTCCTTTATATTAACAAATGCTGGCAATTTATGGGTGAAACTGTAGACTCTGCTTTGAAAGATGACTCTTTTTATTTGGAATCAGCTGAAGAGGAATCTGGTTCGGGCAAACTCAGTGCAGAATGGGCCTCATCTCGAAGCTAGAAGCTGCGAGGACTGCAAGATAGGAGAGCATGAATTGCTGAGAGGGAAGCAAGGAGGTATGCTGCATATGATCATCCCGTGACACATTCTCCCAGCAAAATGGAGAATGCTCTCTTGGCAATGAATAGACTTTTTGTTTAAGACATGGTGAAGAAAAGCCAACCAAGGTTGAAGTGAAGGAACCTTTATAATCACATCCTGGGTTTCACCCATATTCCCTAGTGAGCATACAACAAAGCAGATCACTCTTCCATGGAGGATCACTGTGGGGAGATCCTTCATCAGTGGGCCAGTAGAAAAGCTGTCTTGGTAAGAAGTTGACTGGCTGCATGTATGGCACACTGGAGTTTATACTAGCAGCTTAGTGCAAATTTCTGTCCCTAATGGTTGTACTTGGATGAATTCTTAGGCAAGTTATACCAGGAAGACATGGAGCGTACCTCAGCTCCAGTTGCTGTAAAGGCAAACAAAATTTATTTCTACTGAAGAAACAGAAGTACAGTAGTGAAAAGCAAAGCACAATTATAGTTATTTTTCCAAAATAATAGCATTAAGATATTTTGTAAACTTACTACAGAAAGACATCTCACATTCTAAAATTTCTTCAACTTCAGAACTGAGTTGCAAAACTCTACAGATATTTCCTTAAATATTTGCTGAGTAACATGATTTGACTTCCATTACAGAGAATCATACAACCCCTTTGACTCCCTTAATGACTTTTCTTAATAGGTATCTATCCCTACTGAAGCTTCTTCCAATTTAGAAGGAGAGAACGACCTCGTCCAGCAGTATTAGAAACGGGGGTACCTCATCCAGAAGTATTAAAAAATGGGGTCTGTATGTTATATGGAGAGTTACATGCTACATATTCAAATGAATTTTTAAAAAGCTCAGTCAGCTGAGTTAATTCTCTAATTATACACCTGCTTCATTTACAGTCCAAGCTGGAAATCTGTAAACATGACAAGTGTTACATATTGCAAGCAATCCTACTGAAATCACAAGGACTGTCCTGCGTGAGCAGCAGTTCTACACGGGCTCAAGTCTGACGCTGTAAGACTGCTTCCACTTGCATATTTGGGTGGTTGGTGTAGTCTAAGATAAGAGAATTCGAACTGCAAAAGAAATATCTGGAAATGAGAATTTCAAATATCTTTTAAATGAAAGCTGTTGACTTCAGATGACAATTTTGTTTCTCAGGGCAGGGGTAAGTAAGTCCATGATTTTAATATGCAGTACCTGTTTTAGTCATGTTTAAGACTGTCACTAATTGGAAGTAGAATTTTCTTTGCTTTTTTGGTGGGAGGTTACTTTTCAACCTTGACAAAGTTTGTCAGCTTCAAGTCAAAGACAAGCTCCTTTAAATTTACTCTTACAAAAAATTTCCAGCAAAAACTATTGCACTTTCTAATGCAACAGTCAGAAAAACAACATAGCACATCTTGTTGCTAGATCAGGCCTTCAAGTATCTGCACAACGGGAATAGGAGACAATGCCTCCTTTCCCTCAGTTCAGTGGGACTTCTCAGACACAGCATTTCTGAAAATCAGACTGCTATTCAAATAATGGACAAAGAATTCCAAAGCCTTATTTTAGAGAATGATGTCCTCTTTAGTGTAAGGCAGTAACTGAAATTTATTTTTAAATACTGAATCACATCAGCCCTAGCTGTTTCTAGACACATGAAACTAGCTAGTGGCTCTGCCTTAGTTTTATGACTGCAGGTGAATCTCCCCAAAAAATTTTGCTGGGGCAAATGTTTGTAAAGTGAAAGAATTTGGAATGGAGTTATTATAAGCAAATAAATAATTAAAAATGACTTATTTAGCTTCAAGAATATTTGGAAGCCGATGAGGGGTTCATGCATACTTTTTGCTCTTTATTTTAGAAAATGAAAAACTATTTTCAGAACAAACAGTCTAGTGAAATAACTAAAAACTCCTTGCACCAAAATAACATTTATTTTCATCTATTTTGACTTGCCAATAGAGTTCCAACACACAAGCATTTTCAAAAGAAAATATTTCAGGAAGGTCATTTTTTTGTGGGTTTGTTGGATTTTTTTGGGGGGGGGGAATGTGTTCTAAAGAGTAGTTGAAGCTTTGAAAAATTAAAAAAAAAGCCTGTTGGTATTAACCTAGCTTTAGAGTACCAGCAAATTGAGGAACCTTGGAAATGTATAGAACATTACAAGAAAGTAGATACTTAAGTATAAGGAAGTTTGTTACTATACAATTTCACCTGAAACATGGAGATTTAAACCTTTTCCTCTTCATTAGATCTGTGCATGTTGCTCTTCAGATGGATCTGCAGCCAAGTGTGCCACCAGGAAAAATCACTGCTGGAGCTGCTATGACAGACAAGCCAGTCTCTTGGAAAGATTTTATTAATTTTGTGCTGTTGGCTGAGTAAGAGGTATTAGAAGTGTTAAAGCAGAGTAGTCATTAAGATTACAGTTGAGACATGATTAATTATGCGCTCTCTGTCACCTCTGCTTGTCTGTCACCTTTCCCTCTGACCTGTTTCTATTCTTCTTTCCCCAGCACTCTGGGACAGATTCTCATTGGTGACATCAGTGATGCTGAGATCAGAAATTGGCTCCTTGCCCCTGTTTTTCCCTTGCCTTCCCTCTAATTTGCCTTTCCCTGTGCTTCTCTTCAAAGGCTCCGCTGCAGCTCCCAGTGCTTTGCAGGTATCCTTGACTACAGCTCACATTCCCCCATCTCCAGCCAGCTGGAGCAGTTCCCTGCTATGATACGATCCAGATCAAGGGCAGGTGGCCAATCAGCAAACAAACGACTTGCTGGCACATAACAGAAGTGACTCAGCCACTAGTTGGACCCCTCTTTTCAGTTTTAAATTTGGCCAAAAAGTAGTTGTGGGTAGTGGATCTTGAAGACAGTGGATGGCGAGTAATGGTGAGCCGTACCAATTAAAAACAAAAAAATGGCTCTTCTGGAACTGGATGTAGTTACAGACTTACCCAATCAGTAATCCAGCTGCAAGGCAAACACAGCACAGCCTGATACTGCTGTGGATTTGTAATGTGCTCTTTGGAGATGGCACCAAAATAACTTTGTAATGCAAAAATCTATGATCAGATCGATAGCAGAATTTCTATAGGATTGGAAAGAAAATGGCAAAGTATCTTAACAAACTTTTTAACATATTAATTTCGTAATACTGAAACTGTAGCACATGAGGTTTGTACACCATTTAAACATAACCCATCCGGAGTAGGTTCTAGGCACAAAGCCACTACATGCACAGTGATGTGAACATGTTTACAAAGCCCTGCTTGTATTTGAAATCAAAGTACATCCTCCTACAAACATTTCCACCCCATGAAGTTACTCAGCAAGTTGTTACAAGGATAAGTCACTATTTATTTGCACTATCTATTCTTGGAAGGCTTGTTTTTTAAAGAATTTTTTACTAAATGGAAAACAAATTTAAAACCACAAGTTTTTAAACCTACCTGTCATAATTCTTGTTGACAGTGGTTGTTTCACAGAATGCCTTCAAAATATCCCTTTCTTCCCATCAAGTAATTAATACAATTTATTGAGCTGCAAGAGGAAATTCACTATGTCAACAAAGATTCAGCACTTCTACCAGTTAGATCACTGGATAAAGAGTTGACCTCTGTATGCTGGCCATATCTCTGCCACTAGTTTATTCTTTCTTTCAGGGAAATTGCATGCTGCCTTTGTGCTTTCAAAGTGGGGATTGTCTATCTTGCAAGAATTTGGGTGCTTGGCCAAATTATGTTTGCAACACAAGAATATTATTCTCCACAGTATACTTGCAGACATAAGGAAAAACTGGGGGAGAAAATTCACCACTGTGGCATGCTGAGCCAGAACTTCAACCATCATGTGTCAACATGGCTCCATATGCCAGGAATACATAATAAGAAGGCCAGCGTTAGGGATCTGAACAGCAGTGTTGGTACAGCTTACCCAGTTTAGCATCCAGTGCAAATGAATGTTGCTTTCTTTAGATCAAGATACAAAAGAAACGAAAGCAGTATTTCTCAAGAAGATAAAACTGTGGTGGCTATGTGCAGTATAGTTCCAGAATGCTTTGGCAGCAATTCACTTGCTGTTAGTTAAGTTAAAAATGAAAGAATTTCCAAAGAGGGACAAACCCAGATCACACGTGTACTTTCAGAAACAAAGTAGGAAAGGTTCCACTCATGGCATTTCAAGTCCCATCTGCACTAACATCTTTGCCAATTCTTGAAATCAGTGCTTTGTTTTTCCAGAAGGTCTCTGTCAAAGCGTGGTCATTAGACACAAAACCCAATACAGCTGCAGACCTGCATTCCTGACTGTTTGATCTGTGGGTTGTACGGGTTCCTTGCAGGGCTTGTGGAAACTATCACAGACCTTTTCACAACAAATTTTCTACTCACTAGTGCCTCCTAATAGCCAGAATGTTTCTTGAGTAAAATTACCCAACAATGTAAAAGAAACAATCCACCTACATGTTGAATAATGCTGCCTGGAAAATGGCACTTTCGTAATGACTGAAGTTAGAGATCTTCTCTAAGGGCCAACTTCCTTACTCCTCAGTACAGCAGTAATGTCTCCATAATCGCAGCAGTGTTAAGCTACTTGTTCCTTAAATTAGTTACCATTGCTTTAACTGTAACCGAAAATAACAAAGTGTACAGAGCCAAGGTAGCGTCTTAAGAGGGTTACTTGTTTACAATCTCTACGCTGTCTACTTTATCCCTGAGATCATCCTCTAACCAGCTACAACCATAACATCCTTCCGCGAAGCAGGATGTTCCAAAAACACCTGTCAGATGAAACAATGCATAGAATTTAGTTTTGAAGTTATACACCAGCTACCAGCAAAAGCTGTAGCAGCCATGAGGAGCCAAAAGAACTGGCCCAGTCAAGTGTGCTTCCCACTAGCTGCCAGGAACTTCCATTTCACATTCCTTGGCCCGAATTTCTTCACATCAATTAGTTTTGATTCTGCTTGTTTCTCATTCCCATTATGGCCTCTCTCATTCTTACCTCCTCTTGTGCTTTCTCTGATCCTCACTGCCTCTCCTCTACCCCTCCCTCAAATAAACAAAGGTCCATTTTTCTTCTAGACAGATCATGCATACCAGCTAGGAACACAGAAGCTAACAGGTTTCATGTACATCTGCAGATTTGAAGGCAGATTTACCAAAAAAAAAAAAAAAAAAATCCAAACCAAAAACCCCACAGGAATTAGGTACAGGAAAGAGAAAAGGTATTTAGAAGGAGCAACATTCTCTATTGGGATCCTTCATTCTTCAGAATGGCCAAAATTTTGCTTGTTTGCTGGGTGACAGGACAGGGAGCAGTGAATAGCTATGGATATATTAACGATGCTGATAATGAAGCCTCATCTCTAGATCTGGCAGAGTAATACAGTACCACACCCTGCGAATGTTATTCTCTGTAGGTGCTGCCTACACAGCAGTGAGACCCACTGTCTCCAGTGCATTTGCGTTGTTCCTCAACTGTACATGAGTTTTGATAACAACTTTACTGTTAAGTTCCCCATGGGCTGAAATGAGATCTTGCTGCTATTGCCCTTACTCATGCGTATGGTCTGATCCCTTTCTTCCAAAATTCTTCATGTGGTGACAAACACAGGTTTACAGGCCTGCTGTGCAGGCCAACGTGCCAGGCAACATAAATAGCTAGAAGTCTGTCCAACCAGCCAATTGGTTTTCAAGTGAGCAATTTCTATTTAACTTTTGGGATGATTTCAGAATCTAACATGCTGGTGGTACATTTAGGGTTAACCTTCCAGTTTGGATCTGTCTTGTGTAAGGATTTGTGCCATACCTTTGCTCTTGGGGGCTGTTTGGGAAAGTCCTCAGTGTAGTGGCTTCAGAAGCAGCCATGGTTGTGCATTCTCTGTTTGGATTACTCTGAATTTAGCTCTTTCCTAGGTTCTAAAACGCAGCCTGTTCAGAGTCTTGCAAGCGAAAAGGACTAGCTTCTGGCTCAGGCAAAGTAGGCAGCAACTTAGAACAGCAGACAACCTGCTCTCTCTGGGCTAAGACAGCAATAACCAGTTGCTTCAGCAGCCTATACAACCTGAAGAGTCAGTTTACTTCCTACTTGCACAACCTTGGCTCCTGAGGAAAAAGTTGAGGGATGCAAAGCAGCACCAGAAACAAACATGAGCAACAAACGTAGCAAGTCCTTTTCTTCTCCTGGCTGTCCTATACAATGACAGAAGTAGCAAGCTTAGTCCCTTCTCAGCAGCCTAATAGGCTGTTGTGGGAGGGATGTGGGAAGAAGAGCTGAAAGAGGGAAGACAAACATACCTCTAATCATTACATCAAATCAATTTTTCCTGTTGCGCGAACCTTTATCACTTCCCCCCAAACAAGAGAAGGTTATGATCATAAATCCCAATTTATTAATTAACAATAATGTACCATTCTTTTCTAAGTACAAACAAAATAGCCCCGTTTGTTTACTGTGGTGCAGGATAATGAATGCTTTGCAAGAAACTTCTAGAGATTTCCATGCTTTTCATACCTGTTTCAGGCCTTACACAACTGCACCTCCAATTACACTGTTGCTAGCTTGGTTTATTTTGTCATTACATCCCTTACAAGTAGGGCTATATTAGCATATTTTTTGTAACAGAGTATATTTGTTTCCTTGTTCTTGGGGCTCTCTTACACAACAGTCCAGTACTGCTTTCCAGTTATCTTTTAAATGTGACCTTATCTGGTTACTGTGAGGATGGTTGTCTTATTACTCTTCTATCTCAGACTGCTTCCATCTACCCACTCACAAAATTGTTTTCTTCCTTGCTAATTATTCTTAATGCATCCAGTCTTAGTGGAGGTTCACAAGTTCACCAGAAAAATGCAGGTCCCCTGTGCTTTTTGAAAGGCTTCTGAGCAAGTTTGATACAATCATGCATCTGTGCTGCATACCAGTCTGTAGACCACACATAGTAACATACAGCATTAAACGCTGCTAACACACATGAACTGAAACTTCAGCATATGCTTATACCCAGGTGTAATTTTTCATGAAAATCTTAGTGGCTTCCACAAGCACCCAGACTGCAAGCTTCCTCTGCTTGATGATTTATTTGTTCACAGCGCTGGGACCAGTGAGAAGGCAGATGGCAGTCAGGGGCAAAAGATGCACAGCCATAGTCCTTGATGTTATCATAAGCACATACCAGAATGGATGGAGGCAACACTGAGGCAGGGGATTGTATCCCTGCATCCCTAGAAAAATCCATTTGTCCTGCTAAATAGGCGGTAAACACAAAGGGCCAATGCATAATACAGAAAACAATTAACAAAATTATGGGCATTATTGACAAAATAATAATGACATATCTACCCAGTTTCATCCTCCATGATATTAGTATCAGGCTCTTTGTAACTAAGAAGTGTAAGTTTACCTAGCTCATCGGCTTCCCTGGAGTGGAATCACTCTGCTTTCGAAAGCCTCTAACCAGAGATAATCCATTTAAATGCATCCCTTTATATTTACTGAAATTAGCAAGTGCAATACAGTTAAATCCCTGCTAGACAAACACCTCTCCAGTGCAAACCCACAGTTGCTTGATGGTCTATTTTCCTTGATACTTTCATCTTTTATCCTGAACAAATGAATTCTGAGGTTTTAAACTTGCATACTTTCTCCCAGATACTAGCATGTTAAGATTCTGTGGCATCTTTCTTCTCAGTATCTTACAGTAATACTTTTCAAGTACTTTTATGTCATTTAAGGCTCTTTATGACCTGGACAACTACCTCAGATAACAAATGATAATTGACTTTTCCCCATATTTCCCCACCCTGCCCCATGGAGTAATGTGACATCTAAGGTTCTTTGCTTTATTTTGTTATTGTTCTTAGGAGGTCATTCTATAGGCGTTTTATAGAAGAAAAAGTCACCATTAACATAATTTCACAGAAAAGTCCTAGGCATTTTTAGGAAGTGGTAAATTGTCAGAAATTAAGGACGGTTGGTTAACTGCATGTTTTAGACAGTCTAAAGGAAGTGAAAGAAAGAAAATAATTTCTGTTTCTTGACAGTTGCTAACAGAAGTATTTGAAAACCATTGATATCAGTCTGTTACACAGAACTTAACTCCTCTGAGTATCTTATAACCAGAAATGGGTTATTTTCACATTGTTCAAAACCAGTATCCAATTCTGCTCCTTTACCCACAAAAAGCATTTTAAAAAATCAAGTTTGTAACTCCATTAACAGTTTTTTCATTAAAGTATAGTTCTGATTATTCTCTCTTAGGAAAAAAAACCGAATGAGGCCAGATGCATCTATGTTTGAGACACAGTTAGAGGCTTCCAGACTGATAAAGGCTTTTGAAAGTCCTAAAAATCGAACAGGTGGACGAGAATGCAATGTTTTGAATGTGATAATGGTCTCTCACATATATTATATTCCACCTGAGCATCAGAGTGCTTGGAAAGAGATGCAGGACTCTGACTCATAAGCATTGCAGCAAACTGCTGCAGCAGTTAAAGACGTTACTAACACACAGACTGTTCTGCTTTCTGCCAGCCAAGACAATGAAGTGTCCCAGCCACCACGATGCAAAGTCTCTTCAGCACGGTTTATTTTCAGTTCAGCAAAAGAGCAGGGTGACTTTGTGAAATGGGCAGTAACAGAATCACTTCTCTCCTTTGGGTCAGGCACCACTAGCCTTTAGTGTTCTCTAAAAGGAATAATTTTGCCTTTGAAGCTTGCACGTTTACTAATTTTCCTTTTTTCAGCCTTCAGGATACATACATTCCATTCCATCCTATACCTTCTCAACTGGAAAGATATCTAAATCCAAGGAAGTCAGATCCCCAGAACAAGCTGCTCTTCCACATCTGTGCAAGAGCACTGCATCCTGTTCCACACCCTGACACATCCACAAAGCCCCACTGCAAAAATCACCACCTTATGGGTTTGGCTCAGAAGCAGCACCATGTCCACACCTCAGCTACCACAGGTTACATGGGAACAGCACAGTCAAGCCTCTGCCAGTAGTCTATCTCCACAAACATTTAAGAACCTAGCAGGCTGATTCTGGGAACATGCTCTTTTCTGCTGGCCCTACATCAAGGGTTCATAATGTGGCTGATGGGAGAGGAAGCCTACCCATGGGGTAGCATCCTATTAAAATATTTTACATTAATCTGTTAGAATTCGTGTCAGATTAAAACATCTTGTATTAAAACAACACTTCATAACTGTTTTTAAGTTTAACGTGTACAGGTCACTGAACAAGATGGTAAAGGGTGAACAGGCTCTAATTCTGAAACAGACAGCAGGCAAAGCCAGTGCAACAATGAACACAAAACCCATGCAAGCTAAGGTAGCAGAATTTAATGTGTGATACAGTAGGAAACATGTATAAAAGCTGAACAACTCATTAGGATTTCTGAAAGCAGCATGCAGACCTTTTTAACATAGAAATGTCTCTCACTTAACTAGAATATGTTAATTTAAAATTAACTCAATTATTAATCCCTTGCATGAATTCCTGTTTATGGATGATGTCCCTTTCTGGATTCAGCTGTTTTGTTGGATTAAATGTTGCCTTCACCCATCACCACATTTCTTGTGAAGAATAAAGTTCTCTGTAATACGTTAAAAACAGAGTCTGTAGCAGCATTACTTCGGCAAAATCTGATGGGTTGGCTCACACCATTTACCTTAACAGTCAAAATTAACCTGCTTTATCTGAATTTCTGGTATTAAGAGAGTGGTCATATGAATTGCTGTCAGCAGATCACAGCAAGCAGTGACTACTGTAAACAGGGGTGGCAGACAGCTGACATCTACTTCTTCCATTGGCATAGCTGAATCTAGGGGTGTCCTGTACATGGTCTCACAGTGAATGATTTATTTTGGCTTCAAGATCAAAGGACTAAAGCTAAACAAAAGCAAACTATTCTTATACCCTAACCAGGATGTGGACACTAAATTAGGAAAAGTCTGCATATTGACAAGGCTAGTATATTCTAGCTGAAATCAAACTCCACAGCTTAAATCACATACCCCTTCCTTACCAAGCAGATGTATTTCATGTTCATGCATCTGATTTAGCGAGGGACAAGTATAAACATAAAATAAAAATATCTCCAGAGTCCTACTTACCTCTTACCGTTAAGAACGAGCTCATAAATGAGCATGAACAGAACAACCTTAAGGCTGTATCTTGCCATTATTCTACAAGCTGAATGGCAGCAGAGATGGCCCCAATTTATCCAGGTGTTTGATAGCATCTGGAGAGGCTTACGCATCCCAGGTCTGCTATTTGCCTTTGGCCTTTCTGATCTAATTGCGTAACTGAGCAGATAGCTGTCACTCACCTGGGGAAATTGTGTAATAGTACACATGACAAAACTGTCCTTGCACACTGAAAATATATTTAACAAAATACTGAAGCAATTCTCTCTTAATTGACTACTCCCCTCCCCATTTTACTGTTTTGTTTTCCCTTATCATCATACCCATTGTGTTGACTTTTGATAAAATACATATTTGAGTTATGAAGACTAATGAGAAGTTCTTGGACTTGTCTCAAAAGTTCCACCTTCCTAAGGTAGGAGAGAATCTCAACCTATTCTGCTACTTGATAAAAAGCAGGCCTTTGTTTGGTTGACTAAGAACACACTGGTAAGTTTCATCATTTTATTTGATAGCTACTATTGTATTTGGTAAAAGAAAGATGCCATGATTGAGAAATCAAAAATATATTCTCCTGTTCAAGAGAAAAAAAAAAGGAATTATACTGATATAACCTGTGCTTTGCTTGTGGCTTCACAACTCTGCAGTCTCAAAGCTGAGCACATGTGAAACATGTAATAGTATCCCAAAATAACTGTGAAAACAAACAAAAACCTTGATTTTTTTCTCTTCAGAGAGAGTTAGTTACATTTTTGTCTGTGGAATTTTATTTTTTTTTCCTGGTTGCCAGGACAAGGCAATTTTCATGCTATGAAGTTAAGTACGAGAGAAAATGCATATTTAGGAAGGATGTAAGTCATGTTAGCAGCAGTTAGAAAATTTAGGCCAAATTCAGCCTTATTTTGATCCCGTTGTCTTAAACGTGTTTATATCTGGGCAAAACCAAGTCCATATTTCAAGAAGCGGCAACAGTAATCATAACTGTTTTTCAATTTCTGCATAAATGGCAAGCAGTAGCTTATTAAAATGAGTAGTATAATTCCACCTTGTAGGCACTATGCATAACACTGGCATAAACAGCACTGATAAAGGAACAAATATACTGGAAGAAAGCACAACACAAATGAACAAAAAGTAGGTAACTAAAAAGGAACAGTCGTAAGATTTCCCTAGTACATAACTGTGACTTATCCAGAATTCAAGTGCAAGTCACGCTTTCCAAAGGCCCCAGTGTTCATTGCCTAAAAAGATTTCCTTTCTAACCCAACTTCATACTGCAGACCAGAAGTGATCCTGTAATATATGCCATTCTTTGAGTAGTAGCCCGGCTTGAGTTGAGTGTTATCAGATTAAAACAACATGGTCCTTTATACTTGTTTTTCGCTTTGACTAGGTTGAATCACCATAATCTTCGTAATCATACAACAAAGAATTTATTTTTCCCAATCTAGTACATTCACAACCTTTGCTAATTATAGGATCAAAATTCTACAGTGGTAGTTTTCCTTATGTATTCCCCCACTGCGCTGCAATTAGCACAATTCTAATACCAGGAACACCAGCATAAGCAAATCTCCATAGATTTTACTTCTATTTCTTGTACTCGGAGACAAACTTGGAGACTGTTTAAAGATGGGTAAATTCACGTTTGCAGTAGAAGTACTATTAACCACAAGAAGAACAGCAAAAGGGACTCTCCAGGAACTACTGACACCAGTTCAGAATTCTGGGTTTGTCCCACTGACCAAAGTTGTTTGACCACTTACTTCCAGCTGGCAGTTTAACAGGCCAGGAATAGCCAAAACTAGGAAACAGATTATCTCACCAAAACCATATGAAAAGACAACTGGCTGCCAGAACCAGAACAGGTTACCACCCCGGAATGAATGCTTAATAACTGAGGACACCTCATAGTCCCAGAGAAGTCCATTCTGGGCATGGTTCTAATCCATATTCTTTTTAATTGCTTCAGTGATTAATTTATTTATAAAATCTGCAGCTGACACAAAGCTAGTGGGATTCAGTGAGCACCTTTAAGAGAGGACTAGGACTAAAAATGATGTTGAGAAATTGCAGAGAAGCTCAGAAAACATTAAGATAAAATCCAATAAAATCAAGAGTACAGTGATACTCTTGCAAAAACAGAAAAACAAAACCAGGACCACCTGGTTAGGAAGCAAAATGGCAGCCTGAAAAAGCAAGGAGAGAAAGAGATCAACACCACAGTGTGCTTCTCCTCTCCTTTAAAATATGACATCAAACCGAACTCTGGAATTTTGTGGACTACAAAATAAATAGAGACACTAACACATTATCACTGCAAGCCAACCCACCCTTCTCACACACGGACTTTTTGGAATGCACTCAGAAAGGCTCTTTAGACAAAGGAGATAATTATGCCCCTCTACTTACCCCTGAGAAGATCTCAGCTGACTATTATCTTTTCAACATCACCCTCACAAACACACCTTGAGAGTTTAGAGCAAAGGAAGGTACTTCGAAAGAGGCTCTATCTTTTAAACTTATGAAGACAGCTAGATGAACATGTACATCTCCAGAAAAAAAGGCTGAAGGGAAAAGTGCATGAGTACCAAGCACATTCATGAAAGTTGTATTAGAACAGAAATTTTACTTTTAAATATGAAAACAATTACATCTTCCGTAAAAGAAAAAAAAACTCTAACCAGCTCTAATAATTACTTTGTTGTCAATCATATCAGGCTGAGATGCACCACTTCAATGGAGTGTGGCATGCTCATAATATTACGTACTGTGGATTAATAGACGGGTAGGTAAAGAGTATCCTTCCCTCTAGGATTCACATACTTCAGGAAAAGTACTGTTCCCAGTATACAACGGATAGGGCATGAGAAGACTTTTGCGAGGAGTACCAGCAAAACAGACACTTTCCAGGGTGTAAAAGACAACACACTTCCACCTTACTGCAGCAAACTCATAGAGGCCACTCTTATTTCCCCATCTGATGATGGCTTCAACAAATTTACCTTACTGTAAAGCTGAAGTGTCTTGCCTTCACCCCATTTTCACCTTTGAAGGCTTTGATTAAAGTTCAAATGAGTATCCTTTTTACTCTTTGCTTTTTGGGGTGAACACTAGCTGCCAAAGCAGCAGACATAAGCAAAAATGTTACGCATTTCCGGAAGGCAAGTCTTAAGTTTGCTCGCTTATGACTTTCCTGGATATGTAAGCCACTTTTTGTTCTGTTTTGTTATTTATATAGAAACATGAGCATGAAGCCATCTTCATGGAATGTTCCAGCTATATTCCAGTTCCAGAATAAACCAGTTTTCACTGGCCACCTAACCTAAGCAGCTGGACTTTGCTAGGAACTGGCTGAGGCACTAAAAAATACTCCTTTTTGCCATTTCTGCTGCAGTGGCTGCAACCTCTGGCAAAGAGTTGGCAGCAAACAGAGAAATACCACCACAAACTGTTACAGCAGGGGTTCTGAGGTGGTAATGGTGAGGTTGCTGTAAACATCTGCAACTCTGAGGGTACAGGGTTCAAGCCCCTGTTCAGGCACCATTTTTTTTTCACTGTCTCCCACAGCATTCTCCTGGAGAAGCTGGCTGCTCACGGCTTGGATAAGTGCACTCTCTGCTGGGTAAGAAACTGTCTGGATGGCCAGGCCCAAACAGTGGTGGTTAATGGAGTCAAATCCAGGTGGTGGCCGGTCACGAGTGGTGTTCCCCAGGGCTCAGTATTGGGGCCAGTCCTGTTCAATATCTTTATCGATGACCTAGACAAGGGGATCAAGTGCACCCTCAGTTAAGTTTGTAGACGACACTAAGTTGGGTGGAAGCGTTGATCCGCTGGAGGGTAGGAAGGCTCTACGATCTGATCAGGCTGGATCGATGGGCCGGGGCCAAGTGCATCAGATTCAACAAGGCTCAGTGCCGGGTCTTGCAGTTGGGTCACAACAACCCCAGGCAACGCTACAGGCTGGGGGAGGAGTGGCTGGAGAGCTGCCTGGCTGAAAAGGACCTGGGGGTGTTGGTTGACAGCCACCTGAACATGAGCCAGCAGTGTGCTCAGGTGGCCAAGAGGGCCAATGGCATCCTGGCCTGTATCAAAAGTAGTGTGGCCAGCAGGACCAGGGAGGTGATAGTGCCCCTGTACACGGCACTGGTGAGGCCGCACCTCAAGTACTGTGTTCAGTTTTGGGCCCCTCACTACAAGAAGGACATTGAGGTGCTGGAGCATGTCCAAAGAAGGGCAATGAAGCTGGTGAAGGCTCTGGAGCACAAGTCTTATGAGGAGTGACTGAGGGAGCTGGGGTTGTTTAGCCTGGAGAAGAGGAGCCTCAGGGGAGACCTTATTGCTCTCTCCAACTACCTGAAAGGAGGTTGTAGCGAGGTGGGGGTCGGTCTCTTCTCCCAAGTAACAAGCGACAGGACAAGAGGAAATGGGCTCAAGCTGCGCCAGGGGAGGTTTACATTAGATATTAGGAAAAACTTCTTCACAGAGAGGGTGGTTAGCCATTGGAACAGACTGCCCAGTGAAGTGGTGCAATCACAGTCCCTGGAAGTACTCAAAAAAGGTGTGGATGTGGTGTTTAGGGACACGGTTTAGAGGTAGACCAGGCAGTTAGGTTAAGAGGTTGGACTCGATCTCAGAAGTCCTTTCCAACGTTAACGATTCTATGATTCTAACTCCTTCATAGCAATGATCTTCTTTTGGTCCCTGCAAGAGTTCCACTGATGTATCGGTTTCTAAACAGTTTTAATTATATTGCCATCATTCGTCACGTACACACGCTTTAGTTCCACGATGACACATCTAGCTAGCCAAAACAGTACCTCTTCTCATTGTGGTACTTCACCTAGTTTGAAAATTTTATGGGCAATTTTACTGTCGTAGCAAGCATCCAAAGCATTCAGTTAAGGGCCGTCATCTTTTTTCCTTTTGCTGAGCTAGACAAATCAATCAGGGGAAAAATAACTTGTTCTTTAGCATGTGATTAATCACCATGTTTGCATATTCACTATACATGAAGCTTCAGCCACCCAAGTCTCATATAGTGAACTCTTATTGATCCTACCAATTTCAGTACAGATTTTCACGTCAGTTGAACATGCCTGCCTTGACAAAAAACATGTTTTCCAACCCCTCAATACAGATTACAATGAGATCAAATGATACTTCATCAAAATACAAAAAGCCTTCAGATTGACATCAGCAACATGCCCATTCAACGGGAGTTTTCGTTGCCCCAAAATGAAATTGGCTGCTGCAGCCTTCCCAAAATAAACATAATTGTTAAGTAAATATAGATGCATTTATCCCAAAGTGGGCAAAAGAAAAAAAAAAATGTTCAAGATTAATTTCATATTCCTTTTTTTCTTCTCTGTATGCTTTCTACCAAAAAGAATGGCTTGACCTGGTTTAGAATGGTTTGAGAGCTGCTGAGTCCAACAAGCAGTTGAGAGCTGTCTTGTACGGAAGCTTCCTCTCCACTATTTAAGGCTTGTTTTCTCTTCTGGGTAGAGAAAAGGCAAAAGGGCCTCACATTTACTCTGGGGAATGGAGGAGAGAAAAAAAAAAAAAAAAAGACTGCCTAATGACAGTTACAATCGGGTATGAAAGAAAAAAAAAAAGGAAGAATCCCATTACCCCTTTCATTTCCATTAGCATGATTTTCCAAAAATGTTAACTACATTCTTTTATCTCTAAGACATCTGTTACAACTCATACTTTAAGACAAAGCTAAAGCCAAAGTTATAAATTACTCGTTGATCCAAAGTTTTACATAACAACATTGGCTATTTTGTATACACCACAGATTTGAATGTTTCCATTTCTTTGATTTTGTTCCCAAGTAAACATTTTTCACACAGAAAACGGTGAACTAAAAATACAGTCTTTTAATTATTTATTGGATACTTACTGCTGTCCAGTTAGCCCTAATTCTTACACACTGACCTTTTAGTATTTTGGCAGTCACTTTACATAACAAATAAGACAAAGCTAACGATTAAGTAGTAACACCTCGAAAAACTACAGAAACAGTAGTAATTAGCACTGTATAGCTAGCATTGTAACTTGGCGATTACTGCTCCTATTCAACCAATGAAAAAAGCCCCAAGCTAAACACCAGGTAAACAAGAGCTGTGACTTAATGACCGCAAGCTGCATTCGGTGCTCCCAGCATTGCTGCAGGTCCTTAACTACTCCACCTCGCCACAGCAGAGGAACTTCACGTTAAATACTGTCACCTAGGCACCTGCAGCAGCTACTGATTTTAACTCTTAACATTTTTACTCCGTAGCACAGAGTGAAATCCACAGTAAGAGTTACACAAGCTTCAGAATAGCAAATACCTCCAATATGACAAGGGGAAAAAAAAAAAAAAAAAAAAAGATAATTACGTGTAACACCACGTATGGTAGGTGGGCTCTGTTTCTTTTCAGTTGACGCTACAACTGGTGTTCAAAAAAACCTCTCAGACGGGCGGGCTCGCTCCCGTAAGGAGTTACCGAGACTCCCAAACTTGCGGGAGCAGGTGCAGCTCCTGCGAGCACCGGGACAGCTCTGCAGCGCTGGGCTGCGGGTGGGGGAAGCGGCGTTAAGGAACCAAAGCGCACGCGGCACCAGCGCGCGGGGCTGAGCGGCGCGCTGCCAAACCCACCGTTACCAAGCCGAACGGACGGAAGCAAGACGGAACAAACGTAACCGCGCTCTCTGCCCTTCCCAAGAAACAGGAGATCCACCTCCGCTCTTCGCACGGCCTTGTTATACCTGGCGACTACTTCCACAGCCGCCTCCAGCCCTGCGACAAGGCGCAGCCCGGTCTTGCGAGCGGGCCTGCGGTCAGTGACCGCCCGCCAGCCGCGGCGGTGCCTCCTCGCCGGCGGCCGCTGGCAGCGGCGGCCCGCCTGACCGACCTGCCGCCTCAGCTGGAATGTTCTCGGCAGCCTCCTCTCGCCCACGACGGCACCCTCTGCCATCGGAGACCGGGCACCGGGTGTAAGTTTCGGGACGAAGGAAAAAGCCCTTCCATGCCTTCCCCCCCCGCCTTTTTTTTTTAAAAAGGCAGGGGGACACCCCCATACTCCCAACCGCCAGGTACGGGAGACTCCGACGCCCGCCAGGCTGGCTCCTCCCCGCACCCCGCAGCGGCGGCGGGCTGGCCCCGGCAGGCTGGGGCAGCGGCACGGCGGAGTTCCAGCACCTTCCTCACCTCTCCCCAAACTACTCCCGCGAGTACCGCCGCCGGCCGCACCCCGCCGCCGCCTCCTCACGGAGAGCGCTCCCGTCCCTCTCTCTCTTTCTGCCCTCAGCACATGCGAGCTGGGGAGGGGTGAGGGGGCGCGGAGGAGCCTCAAGCCGCCGCCCGGGCTGCCCCGCCGCTGCGCGGCCAGCACACCGGCGGCGGCCTCGGCCTGCGCCCGCTCGCACACTCACACCAGCCCTCCCCGCCCGCCACGCTCCTGCCCACCTCCTCCCCTCCCCAGCCCCGCCGGTGAGCGACAGCTCGCCGACGCCAATAGGGCCGCCATGTCTGCGTAGGGGGGCGGGCACTCCCTCGCCGACGGACCAATGGGAGCACCGCTTCCTCAGCGGCGGCGTCGGTGAGGGGAGGCGGCGGGCGGGGGCCGGAGGAGGGGCAGGAGTTTAGGAAGAGGAGGGAATGGCTGTCATCAATGAAGTCATGTTCATAATCTAGTCCCTCGCTCCGGTTCCGGGCTCGGGTGACTCACCGAGGGGGAGAGGAGCGACATCCAGCACGGCGCTCCTCCTGGGCGGAAGGTAAATATAACTTACAACTCGGTCCGCCCCCCGCCCCGCTCCCCGTCCCTGGCACGGCGGTGCCTGCGCCGTCCTTTATTGTTGGCGATCGCGCCGGCACGCACCGTGCCCGCCTCCCCTCCCCTTCCCCGGGCACGTCTCCGCCGGCCCCGGCCGCCGCCGTGCCACCTGCTTCCTCTCCCCACCTTCTCCGGCGCCCGGCCCTCCCAAATATTTATATCCCCCAGTGGGTGGAGAGAAGAAAGTTTTGATCCGGTATTTCTGGAATAATCACGATGCAAATCTCTGGGGTGGGAGGGCGTGAGGGAAAAAACCCCCAAGGCGTCGCCGGTGGCTGACGTGTGAGTCAGCGGCACCCGCGGGAGGGACGGGGGAGCGGCGGGGTGCCGTGCCCGCGCCTCCCTACCGGCCGTGCCGCCGTGCGCGGCCGGGCGGCGGGCGTCCTCCACCGGCGCGGCCGGCGGGCTGGCACGGCGGCGGCAGCCGGCTCCTGGCACCCCGTGGTCCGGCCGCCGAGCGAGCCTGTCACCGGCTCCGGGCGACGCGGCCGGCAGGGAGATAGATCGGGGGAGCGGCGGCCCCGCACGGCCCCCGTCGCCCCGGGGCAGCTCGGCGGGCCGGGGGCGGCCTCGCCTGCAGCCCCAGCCGGCGCGGGCGGGCGGGTGGGCTGCCTGCCGGCGGTGCTCGGGGTGGCAGGGTGAAGTTCACGGTGTCCGGCGGCGGGAGAGCGTGTCGCGGTGGGGTGGTTGGTGCGCTGTGACACAGGCTCGCCTCGACCCGGCCGGGAACAGGGAAGGGGGGAGGCATGAGGAGGGAGGAAGATGGTGCGTGGGGGAGCGGTCGTGCCTGTGAGTAGCGGCGTTAGCCGGCGGAGGCAGGAAGGCCGTGATGCGGATCATCTGCCTGCCTGCCTGCCTGCCTGCCTGCCTGCCTGCCTGTCACAAGCACTACACACGCCGGGGAGGGGAGGAGGTGGGGGCTGGGACTTCGCCCGACAGGCTGCGGCTCCTGTTGCTTTTCAGTCTCTGTTTTTAACTGTGCAGTCAGTCGCTCCTGCTATCAAGGTGTCGCGATTTACTTCCCAGAATAGCTTGTCTCTCCCCCACCCCGGTTTTCCCTGCAGAAATCATGCCTTCCCCCCTCCCCCCCCGCCTTGCAGCAGTCAGCGAAGCGGAGTAGCACAAAACATGCGCTTGCAATTTTGTAATCGCCTTCCAAGCAAAAAGCATTTTATTTCCGGTGTGCGCGGAAATTTTTTTTTTTTTTCTTTCTTGCTCGGGCCGGGCGGGAGCGAGGATGCATAGGCGCGCGGGTGCTCAGGTAGGCGCGGCTCGTCTGCCCCGTCGGGAGAGGGGGACGGCGGCGGTCGGCACCTGGAAAAGTTCTCTCCCCTGCCGGAGGCGGGGGCAGGCAGCGGGGCGCTGCTGCGGCTAGCTCCCGGGCGGGGCAGGAGGGCAGCGGAGCCCGTCCCGGGCCTCAGCGGCGGAGGGGGAGGCGGTGGCGGCGGGGGGTGGCCTTCCCCGTCCCTCTGCCTATGCGAGCAGCGGCGGCGGAGGATCAGGAAGTCACCGCCGCCACACACAGGCGCACGGACATGTTTGGTCGGCGTGAGATGGTGGCGGAGGGAAGGAGCGGCGCGGAGACGGGCCCGGCCCAGCCCTGAGGCATGCCCCGGCTGCTCTCCCGCCTGCCGCCGCCGAGCCGCCCCTCCCGCCCCGCCGTCGAGGTAGGGGGCCCTGCGCGGCCCGCCGCCGGGAGCGGCGCAGCCATTGCTTCGCGGCGAGGAGGGGGAAGGAGGCAGCGGGGCTGGATCTCCAGGCAGGGGCGTTTTAGAGCCCGTCGGCCGGGGCGAAAACTTTCCAGAAAGGCCGGAGGGGGAGAACAGGGCCCCGCTGTTTGTGCGCGCCCCCCCCGGCGCCTCTGCGTGAGGAGGCGGCGGGCGGCGCGGCGCCGAGGCCTACGCGGCGGCCGGCGGGGCCGGAAGAGCCGCTCGGCGCTGCCGAGGCCGAGCGCTGCCGCCGAGGGAGCGGGCGGCCCTCGCCGCTGCTTCTCGGCGTGCGCCCGCCTGGCTGCCCGCGCCAGCACGGGGGGCCGCGTCTCCCCCACGACTAGCTTCGTGATGCCCGCGCTGCGGGGCGTTTTTTATTTTGTCTCCTCGTCCCCGTCCCGTCACACCCTCCCCCCCCCCCAATTTATGATGGTGGAACAACAAACTGCACACGGCTGGAAAAGTTACAACTCTTCTAAACGCGAACTGTTACAGTTAACCGATTGTTTTGTTTTGTTTTGTTTTTTCCCCTCCATAAGTGTGCATTACGGCCAAGTACAGAGAGTGGTTAAGTGTCAGCATGACTACATAGATCGCACCGAAGTTGGTTTTGCTTGGTGTCTGCTGCTTATGTTTGATATTCAGACTTTCCAAACTTTAGGTTAATGCTGTTCTTTTTAAGATGTCTTTTGATGAATATTTTAGATAGGTAAGTGAATAACCAACTGAGGAACTGGAGCTATAAACATTTTTTTTTCCTACTTTTACCATTTTAAGTATTCTGCGTGCCTTCTGTAAAAAAACTTATATGGGCTATGTGACACGGTATTCTTCCGCTTGCATTCTTCTGTTTTGCTTCAGATTTCTTCAGTGTTACTTGGTTTTAACCACAGCCCCTAACACCCGGACAATAAACGTTGTACCGGAATTTAAGTCCTTTAGTAGTACACCAGTTGCAGGTTCGGGGTGGGGCAGTCTCTTCTGTGTAAGTTAGTATTGTTGTGCAAATAAAAGCACACTTTCTCTTTGGGAACCTAATTGCCCTATTACTGTCTTTGACTTTGTTTCTTTTGTCCTTTTGTTATTCTAAGGAAAAAGGCGGTGTACCAGAACGATAGGATTGGAGGCAGATTTTTATGCCTGTATATATCAGTAATAGAAAGCAAAAAGATTGTATGGCTAAGGAGCATTTAAAAATAAATTTAAAGCTAAGTGTATCATACAGCATATGTGAACTTGATAGAGGCGAGAGTAAAGCTTCATTAAAGAAAGTATTTCTCTCATGAGTTATGTCTCAGCTTTAGGACTGGTATTTCTGGGGTGTTTCATAGAACATGCGCCAGAAGAGTGTGTTCAAAGCAGTCTTAGATCTTTTCTTTTGTTCAATTCTGAAGTGGTCTGTGAGCGTTTCTTGTCAAGTTTGAAAAATGCTTTCACCAACACCTGAGGCTTGAAAATTGACAAGAGAAAGAGTGCTCCAGCTAGCATTCTTATATTAAATATATTCTTGACAAAGGTCTATATGAAATTAATACCTGCAGATAGATTTTCTCAATTTTTGTTGGGCTTTTGAAGTTAAGGTGAGAATGTGCACAGTAGCAACTTCAAAAAATGTCTGCACTTTTACCTCCAATTTTCATGGTCCCAATTAGTAATAGTGCTGTGAACTAGTGATCCTTTTCAGAAGGAGACACTTCATTCTTCGTATGACTGAGAACATTTTGGCAAATTACTCATTAAAATACCTATTATATTTTTTGTGTTTTCTGCTGCAGTTGAACTTCTGGATGTATAAAGAGTGTTTCCTGGACCTCCACCTCTTTTGAACTTTATCCGTTTAAGTTTTTATTTGTTTGATCCTCTAGTGGAGTAGTAAACACAACGTTATGACATAAAGATCGCTTGTCATGAAAATGGCAGCCACGTTATGACATAAATATCACTTGTCATGAAAATGGCAGCAGAGAAAAGCTTATGTCTTATTTGCGAGATGAAATAAGGAAGGATGAATAAGGGAAAGAAGTAAGGCTTACTTAAACACAGCTTTGGTAGTTTGCAAATATAGCAGAATAAGAAGACTAATACTGAAAATTGTTTTATTTGTTTCTGACACATGTAAAGTCATCACTTCCTAGGTGTAGATATTTTCCTGTTTGTCTCCACTTGGTGAAGCGTATTTCCTATGTATCACTGCAGGGTTTGAGCACCCAGGTGGATCGTTCGGAGCTGGGACCTTTGTGAAGAATGTTAAACAATGTTGTTTTTACAGAAACGATACCTTTTTCGTATCTTCACTGGTATTTTACCATAAGTAACTTGCATTTAAAACAATCTTCTCCCTTCTTCCTCCTCTTCTTCCCCGTTTAAGTAAAGACAAGGCCTCTCAGTGGTGTGGTGAATTCCTTTCCTTCTGCCTACCTGTCATTATGGCTTTTGTGTTTCAGAGTCTAATGTGAAGATGATGCTCAATAACTGTGATTAATACCTGTAGTAAAGGTCACGGTATGGAAACTTAATCCATAACCAGCCAGTGCTGTCATGACTTAGTTTTCTGTGCTTGAAACGTACAGTGGAATATACATATGTAGCAAACATGGAGTTGATCTTGGGCATTGTCTGCTGGGACTGTGGCTATGGGGTTAAAAGGCAATTAAACTTCTGGCTGCAGCTATCTGTCCTCCTCTTTTCCTGAAGGCTATTGCCTTCTGCAGCAAAGCCATCAGAGTGATCAGATCATATGTCTGTGCTGTAGCCTCTTCATTGAAAAGTCTGTCGGCATAGCTTAGCCTAACTTGTGTGAACTCTGACTTGTGATGATGCCTTTTGACTGTCTGTAGTACATTCAACACCCAGCTGTTAGCCAGTCATTTCTTGGTGCTGATTTTAGTTTTTCATAAGAGGGTAGGCTGTAAGTTAGAGTAGCAGAGAAGTTGCTTTATGAAAAACTGAAACAGCTACAGAGTAAGAATAAGAATTTCTACAAAAATATTTGTAGGGGTTCAAGGTGGGGAGTATTAGGACTATCATCCTAAAGTAAACTGTCTCTGCATGTGAAAAGGAGTCTTAGCTACTTCACTGCACAATGAGGTTTCTGGTGTAAGCACACCACCCACTCTGCTGGCTCTACTGGGGTGCATGCAGACAGGCTTTGGTAGACAGCTAGGCAAACGGCTGAAGCAGTGTCCAGAGGTTTTTGTCTCTGGCCTAAGTGTCTGGATAAGCAATTAAGGTGCAGCATTTTTGATTCTGTGGTTTGTAGTTTAAACTGCAAATTCCCTTCCAGAAGGTTTTGAACTTACAGTGGAGTTATGTGCATGAGTATGCAAAAGCAGAACCTCTCAGCTGTTAGTGCGTTTGGCTTCTCTTATATGGACTGGTTTATGTTAGTTGAAGATTTGATGGTTCTCCTTACTGATTTTTTGTTGTTTCATGTGAACCTGTTTATTGGTTGAATCATTGTTTGATGAAATGACAATAGTTAAGTCCTGATCAATGTTAATGCAGAGTGTCCTGTGGGGTTGTACAATACAAAACACTGATTTGCTTCTAAGTATTTTAAGTTATTTGTTATAATAATGATGAGCTGCTGTCATTATTAATCAGTTCTTAAACTTGGAACATCTTCATTTGATTATGGTTAGCAGGTTAAGCAAATCCTATGAATCACTGGCAGTATCATTTCATGTTTTCTGTGGTAGTGTAATAAGGATAACTCCTTTAGCCTGTAGTGTGTCACAGTTTCACGGTATACCTTTTCAAAGCCACCTGTGAATCATGACTTCAGCTGGAGATGTGTGGGGAGAATTAGACTGTAATTATTTTTCTGTGAAGGCAAAGTTACAGTCTGCTTTGCAGTGTGTATGTGGCTATTGCGTGGGTCCGCATTTCCTTTCAGATCAGATCTAAGTGGTGCAGTTTCCTTACTTTCCACTACCTATCCAAGGCAGGGGATTTGGCCAAAACATCCTGGCTGAAGTTCAATTTAGGTTGACTCAGTCGTGGAAAGGCAGAAGTTATATTGGATGGTGAAGGGAAACAGCTACTTACTGCTCCATCTGTTCTTAGACTCGGTGTGTGCCCTGTGTCAAAGCAGTCTGTAATCTCTGGATCTTTTTTGGTGTCCAGCTGGTCTTGAATTCCAAAGTAACATGGGTGGTTTGTTTTAGTTTTGGATCTACTAATGATGCATACTTTCTTCATGTGAATGAAATCCATGCCTTTGTTACCTTTGGGTTTGTAGCAGGTTTATACCAAAATATGTGTAATGTGCTTGGGTGCTGTGGGTCCTGAAACATTGAGCTATTGGAGACTCTATTGTATGATGAATTAGCTACATCTACAAAACCTTCTAGGTGCATATAAAGTGATAGTGCAGAAACAGTTATGCTTAGGGAATATTCCCTCAAATTCTTTAAAATGTAGATATTCACTGTCCTAAACCATTGGATCTAGAAATAGTTGAGAGATCCTAAGTCTCTCTCTTCAGCTTCAGCTCTTGGTTTTGTGGCTTTTCTTGTATTTGCATCTGGCTAAAGTTACCTTGACAATGATAGATTTTTTCCCCTCTGTCTCAACTCTGGTGTGTCCAACAGAGGTGGAGAAATTCTCTGAGACCACAGGAAGAACTGCGTGATTCACCACAACTCATTCAATCCTCACTAGTTCCATTTGGGGCTGTTCACAAAAGAGATTTGGTGATGTTGATGTAAATAAACCTAATAAGTGATAGGGGATTACAGTTCAAGAAGAGATATGTCTTATTTGAAGTCATGTGAATAACAGTACTCCCATGAGGATTTTGAGGAAATTTTAAGATTGGACACTTGAGAAACAATTAGGCAGTATGTAATGCATTTGAGAATCAGGGCCAGCAGCCTTATGATTTGGGACAATGAGATGGAAATTTATTGTTTTCACTGAAGTCCTTATAATCTGTTAGAAGCATTTACTTCCCCAGCAGCCCGCCTTGTAATTCTAACAGGCAGTACTCATTAAAAAGCAGTCCAAACAAATGCGTCAACACTGGCTTTGTCAGGGAGTTGGCTTCATTTTGCTTATTTCATCACAGGCACCAGAATTTATCCAAACTAATACCAATGTTATCTAGATGGAGCCTGGCCACTGTTGCACCTGTTGTCTCTTTGTAGATTTTTGCTTTGACTTTAATGAGACTTTTATAAGGGCCTAGAGGAATTAGGTATCTAACTTTTACTGAATTTTAATGGGAGCAGGGTGCATAATTTCTGTGGTTTTTAATACAATCTCAGTAAATATAAACTAAGCTATTTTTGAAACATGTTAAATCATAAGCTTTTTAGCAGTTCTGTTCTGTGAACAGATCTTTAGTTGGGAGGGCCATGTGTAATGTGTTCTGGTTTATGGCAGTGGCTATTTTTTTTAATTTTGTGGACTACTATTGCCAGAGAAAATGGCTTTGTCTCTTTATGACCATGGGTATATTCGGACAGGATTTATTACTTGCATTCAGGTAGTATTTTCCAATATTTTATGTTCCCCAATCTTATAATTTTTTTTTTTTTTTTGCATAGAAGTATGTTCTTTGACATACAAAAATCTCTGAATACAAATCTGTTTAAGACAATTCACAGTTATGTAAGATTGGGTGAGTTTATCTGCTCTTAAAGAAAGATAATGAAGGGACTTGATCTGGTGTAAGGGGTACAACATTCCCCTCTGGTAGCTATTGTTTTTCACACATTGGGCACTTATTAACCCATGAAAAAGAATTTTAAATTTTCCAAAAATGCATACAGGACATGTTTAAGGTACATGTAAATGACAGTGTAACTAGTGGAGCTGAGACTGGAGCCAGTTAATTTTTGAGAACTGCAAGTTGAATGTGAAATAGAGGTGAATAGAGGGGGAGATTTTGATACCCATTTTAATACACAGATGTAGGTAGAAGTGTTTTGTGAAGCAGGATATTTTGGGATACTGTGTGCTGATAGTAGTTTTGTAATTGATTGCATTGTCGTTCTGTATAAATTTTTCTGGATAGTGGTGGTGGTGCTAGGTTCTGCCTTGTTAAAGGGACTAATCTGGCTTATAACATGCAGAGAGAGTCAGCTGTGAGAGTGTCAGTCTTATATTTTGCAATGTAGTGATTGACTCATGTAAAAACTCTTCGTTGTGTGGAAATTATCTGTTGTCCTTCATAGAGACAAACTGTAGGCTTCTTACAGGAAGCTATGGCATGGTGTGTGCAGTTGTGAACATTTGATAACTTGATACCTTTTGTGGTAATGTTGTGGGTTTGCAGGGGACTAATTAGTGATGATACTGTTTTGTTTTGAACAGAGGAGCTTCATAGGCATCTCCCTGTTTTACCTTGCAAGGAAATAGGATCCCAAGGTAGCTTATTTCAGGTGAGGATATTTTATTTTAAGTGAGTTAAGCATTTTTCTAATTTGTTGCCTTTAATCAGAAGAGAATAGTAGCTATTAAAACATAACAAAAGGGAAATTATAAGCAAAAGCTGTTAAGCCAGTTTTGATTCTGACAGAATGATTAGGTAATTGGGGGTAAATAAGTGAAAATGGTCTTGATGTAGTAGCATTTATTTTCTGTGTGGATTCTGATAAGTAAAGACTCTTGCTCGTAAAAGAAAGATTATCAGTTCTGTAAGCTTTGAATTCCCTGATTGCTTGCATCTGACATATCTTGCAGATGGGCCTCCTTTCTGTTTTGTCGGGAACTTTGGGAGGCTACTTTGTTTTTCTTGAGTGTGTGTTTCTTAATTTGACTACAAGCCAGGGTGTTTGGAGCGTTACAGTGTGACTTTATATAAGCAGTGTCATAACAGGGTTACACCACTTACTCGTGTTAGAAAGTAATTACTGCTAACTATGGATAGTGATAAACCCAGATGTGGAAGGTGGAACACTCTTATGTGATAAATTCTGTAAGGGGAGAGGCTGGGACAGGGAGTCGTCTTAGGCCTTGTAATGTACCATTACATTGTAATTACCTTGTATGTACCAAATTAGAATGCTTTTTTAATAAGGCTCATTTTTCATTGTATTGCCTTTATTATTATGGGACAAGTCGTCATGGGCAGGTAACCTTATTATAGAACTACACCCAAAGTAAAGGGAACAGGCTAAGTCCATCTAATGGTCAGCTACTGCTGAAAGTGGTGATCCTACTTGCTTCCTTGTGGCAGCACTGGGACTCATCTGTCCTTTCAGAAAGTCAGTTCAGTAACCTGAATCACTATATGGTCTGGTGGTGTTTTTTTTTTTTTTTTTTTTTTTTTTTTTTTTAATATAGGGTTTTTTTCTGCTGGTTTAACTACTCAAATAATGAGATGCCTTTGTGATGAAACACATGAAAATGGTGCTGTTTGGAGTGGGGAATACCAAGAAACATGAATGATCTTGTTGGCAGCAACTGACCATCAGTTTTATAAAAATACGGCAGCTGTGTCACTGCATTAATGTGCTCTGTCATTCATAAACAAAAAGTTCCCAATATTAGACATTGATAAAAGTTCTTGGAAAACTGAATAAAAATTATAAAAGTTCACAGAAAACTGAAGAATGTTTCAAGCCTGTAGCCTGCATCAATTTGTTCTACTAGGAACATGGAAATAAAAAAACAGTAATAGTCAGTTTTCCAGCCTGTAAAAGCCTGTCATTTGTTCTCAGGGCACTTTTAAGCCACTTGAGCTGCACTCTTCTGGTTTGTGACATCAGCAGAACCCCTCAAGTGAATTATAGCTCTTCAGTCCTAAGTAATTGTCTTTTCTGCTCTGTTCCGTTTGATATTATGATTGCATACAGAGATAATGAGAGAGGTCCTACATTAATATCTAACTTCAAAAAAAAAGTCAGAAAATAGTTTTAATAATCCTTTTAATACTTGTTTTGCTGCATTACCATGAATTTCATAAGTATGAATTTCAGTGCAGTCACATCTGTTTAGGGAGAGATTTTTGAACACACATATGTTACAGAGGTGCCCAGCTATCTTCCCTGCCTTTAGTAGTACTGTGCTTGACCCCATGTGATACATCTGATGATAGCAAGTCACTTGAACTACCATTGTCTCTGGTGGATGTTTCTCATAGCGGAGCAGTTGCTTTGTTCTGTGACTAACATAAAAACTTCCAGAAATTGACTGAACTGTCAGTATCCTTAGCCTTCTAGGGGGCTTTTAGAAGGATGGTCAAACTAATGTGCAACATTAAGGATCGTTTAAGCATTTTCTGCTGATGACAGCTTGCATGTGTGTGTGTGTGTAATGATTGCCAGTAGATTTTACTATGTTTTTTTCAATGCCCCTAATGTCACATAGAAATTCTGTTTTTGTTTTTGTTTTGTTTTGTTTTTGTTATTAGAGCTATTCTGCTAATTGAAAAGGAGACAGAAAATAGATGTCCACGCCTACAGACCCTGGCGCCATGCCTCATCCTGGTCCTTCTCCTGGACCAGGACCTTCACCTGGACCGATTCTAGGACCTAGCCCAGGACCAGGGCCATCTCCTGGCTCAGTTCACAGCATGATGGGGCCAAGTCCTGGTCCACCCAGTGTCCCACATCCAATGCCGACAATGGGGCCTACTGATTATCCACAGGAAGGCATGCACCAAATGCATAAGGTAATAGTTTATTACAAGTGAACGTTTTTTTCCTAGAGTTCTCTTCACTGTTTAAGAAAACTACTTACACTACATTTAGACCTGCATAACTGCTATTACACATTGTGTATCACCTGCAAAACTGCAGCTACTTTCCTACTTCTGTCTTTATTACTAAAGATGATGCATATATCAGATGAAACACAGTTTCCTTTTTCTTAGTAGACTACTTTGAACTATAGAGTTAGTAGTTCGCAAATCTTCATTTGTAAACTGTACTTTTCAGTAAGATAGACATTACTAGGGAAAAAAAATCAATTATAGTGTTAAAACCTTACAGTAGACTATTCTACCCATCTTTTTTTCTTTTTTTTAGTTCTTGTCTGTTTGGATGTATCTTGTGTTTTTCTGGGGTGGCTTTTAGTTTTGCATGAATTTTTTTTTTAATTAATATTTTTAACTCTTAAAGGGCTTGTGCTTACAAATTTGTTTACTCTTCCATGTTGATGAAAAACCTGGTTTCCAAGTTATTTTATAAAGGCTCCATCTTACTAAGGAATTTAAAACTGTGTAATGTAGAACATATGAATAATTGGACTTCAGTGGTGGTTGTCATACACTTAAAATTACATGTGTGCTTAGACTACCATTAATGTCTTTTGCTTTGAGGAAATACTTGCTTGTGTGGAATTTCCTTTGCGAGAACAGTCTCTTTATGGATTGTCATTTTTATTTGGTTGTGTACCAGAGATTTAAAGCTTAGGATAATTTCAATTTCACTGATGTTCTACTCTCAGCAATATGCAATAACGTCTTACAGAGCCAAGATACTGAAAATATTTTGGTGACTATTGTTGATTTCACTTGGAATTACTATATGCACGTAGAAAAAAATTAAAATTACAATAAAAAATTAGTTTTAAAATAATGTAAACATATTTTAATTTTCCTCATGAATTGGCAACTTCTTCATGTTGCTGTTCTCGTATATGGATCAATTTCATTCATTAAAACAGTTAAAACAGTGTCCAAGTCAGTAAGCACGTGATACTACCATCTTTTGCGTGAAGAACTGTATCATTAAAATTTCTAATAGCACAAAGAGAGATGAAGTGAAGGAGGCCATGATTTAGGTGCCCATTTGTACTGAACTGTGGTAATTTCTGAGAGGTCAGTACATTCAGTTACTATAACTTCTGCAGTTGAATCTTGAAGCATGCAGTTCAGCTATTAGTCAGATTAGGCATTTGCAATTGGCGTTTCCTTGTTTGTGGGATCAGGTACAGCCCAGGCTTCCAGTACTCTGATGAATGCCCCAAACTTCATAGACAACTAGGATTTTTACATCCTTCAGTTCTTTCATTTCTTTCTGTTTCTAAGAGATTCTGTACCTGCAGAAGAAGAGGGCAGCACCAAGAATTTTCCATTAGAGTGGTTGAATGGTCCATACATTATGTTTGTAACTGCTGTATCCTGTTTTACCTTCTGTGTTTTTCAGACATTTGATGCTATGTTAGCATTAGAAACAAACCAACAAATGTCATCCCACAAAGTTTTTTCAGATACTTTAGAACCATCTCAGAAGTTCTGTGAGCCAGAGTAGAAATTCTTCCATTGAGGTGGCATTGAAATGTTTTGGAAAATGCACCACGAATGTGAAGAGTCTGGATAGTTCAAAGATGACCAGTCAGGATAGTTATAGTAAAATTACTTTTCCTTTTCTGTACCTTGATTCTGGTAATGGCACAAAGGCTGTAATTTCACAAGTCTTTATTTTAGTAGCAACAGCCTTGCTCAACCTCTAGGTTGCCACTTCACAAGTTCCAGCATGCCTTCATGTGTGTGTGACTAAGCTAGGAAATGGGTCTGTTGAACTGATCCAGGTGAAAAAAAAAAATCCTTTGTTAATTTTTCAGTCTAGATCAGTTTTCTGGTCTGTTTTCCTGTGCGACGCCAGAAATAGTGTGTTGTGACAACTGAGGGAAGGGTCTATTTAAGAAATGCTATGGAAGGGTGCCTCTAGGCTATATTGCAAATACTATTTGAGTGTTCTTTTGTGTAATTAAAAAACTGGTCAGCCACCTGCAGTTTGACCAAGTAAACGTTTTCTCTTTTTAGTGTTATGTAAAGCAGTTTGACTTTCAAGTCATGATGCAATATAACGCACTTTTTTTTCCTAGTGAAATGCAGTAAAAGTGAGAGGTCACGCAAAAAGTGTCCCAGTTACGCAACTGCTTGTGTGGTACATGTCCCACGTATGCAGTGGGATGTGGTTCTTGCTTTAAAACTTCACAAGCTAAGTAGTGAAATACCTTCATTCTATATTTAGATGTTTGACCAGCTTACAAGGAATAATACGATACATAAAAGATAAAAAAAATCCAAGGTATCTGACAATAGAGAAAACACTGGCTGATACAAATTGATATTAATAAATCATAATTCCTAAAGTATGTTTACTTAACAACAGTTAATATGAAAATTAAAGACTGTATATTCACTTAGTAACCAGAAAACCCTTCCACAGGAAAATTTACTATTGATTTACATAATGCAGTTTTGACAGAAACAATAAATCAGCTATCTTTCATGCTATTTTCTTAAGTAATCTTTAGATTATAAATCAAATTGCCAGGGAAATACTTATAGTTGGAAATTTTACTGAAGTGTGTCTTGCATGCAAGAGAACTACATTTAAGGAGAAATACTTAGAAGTTTGTTCAGGGGGTACTGCTAAATGGACAAACCATAACAGCCTCAGAGTCTCATGAGGTGAAAATACTTGGCAGCTGGGAAGACGTTAAAGGAAAGCATTGTTATATGGTTGCCCTAGTCTTACTTTTCCTTGACATCCACATACGAGCTCCTCTGGAGGCAGAACACAGGATTAGATGGTTTTAGTCTGAACTGATACAGCCTTCAGTATGCTCTTATGCACCAACTGGGCCACGTGATTTTCATGGAAGAACTATAGAATGGTTTGGGTTGGAAGGGACCTTTAAAGGTCATCTAGTCCACCCCCCCTTGCAATAAGCAGGGACACCTTCAACTTGATCAGGTTGATCAGAGCCCCGTCCAACCTGACCTTGAATGTTTCCAGGGATGAGGCATCTACCACCTCTCTGGGCAACCTGTGCCAGTGTTTCACCACCCTCACTGTAAAAAATGGCTTCCTTATATCTAGTCTAAATCTACCCTCTTCTAGTTTAAAACCATTACCCCTTGTCCTGTCGCTACAGGCCCTGCTGAAGAGTTTGTCCCCATCTTTCTTACAAGCCCCGTTTAAGTACGGAAAGGCTGCAGTAAGGTCTCCCCAGAGCCTTCTCTTCTCCAGGCTGAACAACCTCAACTCTCAGCCCATCCTCATAGGAGAGGTGTTCCATCCCTCTGATCATTTTTGTGGCTCTCCTCTGGACCTGCTCCAACAGGTTAACTGCTTAACTCTTAGTTACGACAACAGTATATCTATTTAATTTGCATGGTTCTCATTTGAGGGATGGGAAGAGTACTGTGAGCTCTTGGATTATTTTCTCTTCCATTTAGTCATAACCTGATGCATAATCACTTCTTTTGTGATTTTGTAATGGAGTGTACTGTAAATGATTACTGGCTGTGGAAAAATTATTATGAAGTCATGGACAATATTAGTGTTTTTGGTGAGTGAGAGAAAAAATTCTTTTCCTACAAAAAATTTTTATTTTACTAAATATATTATTTGTTCACTCAGATGTTCCATTAAAACAGAAAGCAAATAATTTCCCATTTCAAATATTGTTGGCTAACAGATCTGTGCACATCAGACATTCTGAGAATCTTAAAATTCTGTCATGGTCTTGGAAGTAATGCCTTTTTATTCAGCAGGCATGTTCCCTGCGTTATTTTTGTTGTATGTGTTTACATTAGTGAAAAAAGAAAGTATTGTAGTCAACCTTCAAAAATCAGCAGAGACCTGATGTAAAATGGTGTTTCAGTGATTTATAAGAGATTAACAGAATTGTTGGCCAAGTCCCTTCTGCAAGGACAACCACAGTCAATCTGGTTGTCCATCAGTGATGCATTCAGTTACGCTGTGCAGTTGTGTGATGATACCTTGCTGTTTGGTCAGTGTAATTTTTGTTGGTATAGAGGATACATGGTCTAGAAGAAATCTAGTTTGATACTCAATCTTAGTCTCTGATTCAAGGCTGGTGTTTTGTTTGTTTGTTTTTTTAAGAAGGGGGAAGGAAACAAAAAAAGGCACCATAATCTGACAGTTTACCTGGAAATAGGTCAAACCGAGTTGCAATGCTGTCTGTGAGAAGAGCTTAGTTACTCAAGTCAGAGTAAAAGCAGTGTAGGCAAAATGTTCGTTATGTGTTAGGCATTATGTAAAGTCTGTAAGCCTGCCAAGTTTGTACGTGTGGGCTTGCATACAATTGAAGCTCATCCCTCATTATGTTTTCTGGAAGCACTGTTTATGTATCTGGCCTGTTCTGTGCTTGTTATTACTTATGGGGACCAATGAAAATAGTAATGTGTACTCAAAGCTGAATATATCTCAACTTCCTGTTTCCCTTCTGTTCTGTTCTATTAAAGTACGGAAAAAAAAAAAAGTACCCCAACGTGGTAGTGATGCTTTCGTGGTAGTATAGGTTACAATTCTCATGCCAATAATGTCTTTGAGGAAGATATCTTTAATAATTTATACAGGACTGAAGAATTTACAGAAATTGCATTGTGTGTAAGAGCCTTTCTGTAATTCTTAACCTGTTACATAGATTTAAAGTTATCATCTAATGCTGTGACTACACAGTGACTCAAAGAAGTTATGAAAAATAACTGTTTTTCAGTTCTTGTAGTCCTCTGCTGAATTGTCCCTATTTTACAGGGTTTTTCCATAGACAATAGAGGTGCTTTTAGGTGAAAAATATTCTTGAAATACAAGACTCTTTGCATAAATTAGCAGTACTGTGATCGTTAAAACTAATTTTGTGTTCAAAGAAGTTTATGCCATCTTCATCTTTTGTAGCTTTGCTAGTAAAAAACTGATTAATGAGTTATAGAATCATAGAATCATTAAGAATAGAATCTATAAACTCATTTAAGAATATAGAATCATAGAATCATTAAGGTTGGAAAAGACCCTTAAGATCAAGTCCAGCCATTAACCTGCCAAGTCCACCACTAAACCATGTCCTCAAGCACGACTTCTACCCATCTTTTAAATACCTCCAGGGATAGAGACTCAACCACTTCCCTGGGCAGCCTGTTCCAGTGCTTGACTACCCTTTCGGTGAAGAAGTTTGTCCTAATACCAAAAAAAAAAAAAGTTCTACCTCTCCTAATCTGTTTCTAATGAATTTCACTTTCATTTTTTTCACAGCATAATTTCTGCAAACACACAGAAGCAAACCCCTTTCTTGCTCTATTTAGGCTCCCTTCCATTAGACGTGAAGCGTTTCAGTTTGCTACAGTTTCCCCTCCCTCCCTCTTTTTTTTTTTTCTCCAAAGACTTATCTTGCAAAAACCTGCTCTTTTGATCAATTCTTTCCATAGAAGCATTTCTTCAGTCAGTGTTTTCTTGTATGGTCATGTCTTTACCTTTCTGTTCCTGTTTGATTTTTTTAAAATTCTCTTTTTGGAAGGCCACGTGTTTGTTTTCCTCTTCACTGCTGCTCTTTGTTAGTGCCAGCTCCTTTCCCCACCTTCTATATGCTGGTACTTCTGATGCCCTGGGTATGCCTGCTGTGTCCCATCTTAGTCCCATCAGAGCTGCCTGCATTCAGAGAGGTTTCACGGTTGCCACCCATTAGTGCAGTGACACCCATCCCTGCAGTCACACCGTAGAGGTGTCCAGCTAGAGTACTCTGTTGTGGAAATGAGATTCAACTTCCTGCACAGTCTTCTCCTCCTCTTAGCGGCCCTTAAGAAAAAGTCCTCAACATGTACCGTG
The DNA here is from genome assembly GCF_965183815.1 of Platalea leucorodia. Lineage (NCBI taxonomy): Eukaryota > Metazoa > Chordata > Aves > Pelecaniformes > Threskiornithidae > Platalea > Platalea leucorodia. Next base: position 30,419,440 of record NC_138858.1, read on the forward strand.
AGAAAATAGGAATGGATCTGGTTTTACAGGTATTTCAGTTTCTGTGGTATTCAGGTCCTGTGGGCAGGATGTGAACTGAGTGTTCTCTTCCCCGTTGGTTGTCTTTTTAAGTAGGGGCGAAGGGAGAGGGAGGGATCTTCATGCCTCAGAAAAGGGCATTGGTATTTACTTGGTTGGCACAGTGGAACTATTTTTAATGTGTCAGTCATCTATCTCTACATTTCTACTCCATATCCTAAGTTCTTGTAAGCAAAAATAACTTCTCGAGTAACAGGTATTTTTCTGATACAAGTTCTTTTCACAAATGTTTTTATATTGTCATGACAACTAAATGAGTTGACGGAACATAAAAAATCCATTTTACTTCTCCTTTTCTGTAACTTCTCTGCTTTTAACCTGTAGTTTCTGATAAGGAAAAATGATAGTTAAATCCTTCAAAAATTCTGATAAATAAAAAGAAAAAGCTACATGTGTTTAAAGATACTTTCAATCAGATCTGATTATTGCAATGGAAAGTGGAAAATTTAGATGAAAGGTTTACAAATTAAAATTTAGAATTATTTTTTCCCTTGTAGAAATGATGACCTATGTTTAGTTCTGCTTAAGCTGATTCATGTGCAACAAATTGCTCGAAAAGAAATGCAACAGTGTCTTTTTTTTTTTTTTTTTTGTGAGTTGATGTAGCTTCTTGCACACTCTTTTTGTTATCTGCCTGTATTTTCCACTGGAGTAAGTTTTCTTAACTCTCTTTTTAAAAAGAATTCTCAACAAATAGGTGTGTATTTAGACAAAACAGACCACAAGGTCTGCATTCACAGTAGGGTTTGCAAAAACAGTATTTAGTGTGCAAGTATGCATGTGTTAAAGAGAGGGGTAGAGCTGCATATTTCTGTAGAGAGAAGATAAGTAAGTGATGCCAGCCTGTGCCTTCCTAATACAAAGCCTTGCAGAGCTCTAAGTTAGAAGTTAATGAACATCGTCTCCCCCCTAGTTAGGGACCCGATGTAATTTTTGCTTTCAGGTAAAATTTTTGTTTTTCTTAAGACATCTTCCTTCTAATGTTACTTTTCCCCTATTTTTGCATTCAGAGTCCTTCAGTTTCTATGATAGAGCCTTTTCCAGTGCCCTGCATGCCTTCAGCCTATTTTTCTGACCCCAAGCTATCTTCTCTTCACTGTCTGAAGAAGGCACTTGGCCCTGTTTTGCATTTCAAGTACCATGGGAACTGTAGTTTTTGAGGAGTGAATGAGGTGACAGGAACTGTAGGGAGCACAAGTATTTGAGTAGAACTATGTTTTCCCTTCCTTGACTTCCTATCCCTGTTTTTGCCTGCAAAGAAGAGGTTATCTCCTGCAATGTCATCTTTGTTTTTGAAGAGAAACAGTGTTTCGGGCATTCCAGTAGAGCAGTGACTGAAAGGGCAAAGTTTGGGCTAAAAATAACTTGAGACAAGCCACAGGCTGTACTTTCATAAGTTGGTGTGTGTTACACTGCTTTGTAATATGAGGCCAATACGGTTCGTGTTTGTATTTGGACAGTTTGCCTCCCTGGCATTGCCAAAGAGTTCATAAGAAGGGAAAAAAAAAAAAAAGCAAAAAGGAAACAGAGGGGACAAGCAGTCTAACACTGCTCTGTGCTTCCCCAAATGTCTGATTCCAGGGGTAAAGGTTCCCATTGTATTTATTTTGAATGACTGCTAAGAGGAGTTTGTACTCTTTACGTATTTGTTTAGATTTTGAGTTAAAGTCCTTTGGATTTTTATAGTGGATTTATATACTATGTCTATATAAATACTTATTTTGTTTTCACAGTCTATTGATGGCTTGCACGAAAAAGGAATGGTTGAAGATGTTCATTGTGGCTCCATGAAGAGTATGCGACCTCCTCACCCTGGAATGGGCCCACCTCAGAGTCCAATGGACCAGCATAGCCAAGGTTTATACATACTGTGCATGTTGTGTGATTTTGGGGCCCCTTTGTTCCACAAAGAGTCAGTAGTTCCATGTAACAGATTTCCAATCATTTCTTTTCAGCTTTGTTTGGAAAGGCTGAACTGATATCACAGGGCAAGGTGAATAACTGCATCCCTTTGCTTTCTGTAATGTCCGTCAGTCATGTATTGGAAAAAAGCTGAGGTTCAAGTCTGTGGCTGGGGCAAGTAATTGGACTTAGTCTATTGCAGATTTCAGTTCACATCTCTAAAAAAACCCCACCTATCTTTTTCCTAACTTATGTGGCTATTGTAAATGTAAATGCATTAGAATACGATTTATTTTAATCCTGTGGTGAAAGAATGGTAAGAGAGATGAACCCAAGGAAACCTGTAGAAACCTTCTTTAGTATCTGTGTTTGGTCAAGGACTGATGGAAGTTCTGTCCAAAATTTTTTATGCCAGAAAATAGAAACATTTTTTACCATGTTGCTGTATGCCTTCTTTGTGTTCTTTAGTTGCAACGTAAGAGGACGTGCATTCTATAAGCAGCTCAGTATGCTGGAGGTTTAACTGGTAACACCTGCTAGTATAATTAGTTCAGCAGATAAGGCTTTGTATATTGCATAATTAATTATATTACAGCAACACCTGAAGAATCCTAACTGAAATTGGGGTCCTAGTTTGACACGCTCTGTACAAATCTGTTAAGAGATGGTCCCTGTTCAATGTATTTAAATATTTATTACATAAGAGAAATGTTGGAAGGAAATAACAGGTACAGATCAGCAAAATCACTGAGCCTGAACTGGTTTGTGACTTTTCAGTGGGTTGTGACTGAAACCCTAGTCTGTAATTTGTCAGCTGAATCCCTATCTGGGACCTTGAACATTAGAAAGTACTGTTTTTCCATTACACCTTTCAGTATCAGTTAAGTAAAATAGAACTCACTTTGCAAGGACAAATTCTCCATCAGTTAAAACTTTTCCACTGATTTCAGTGAGATGCAAGCATGATCATCCGAGAGCAAAATTTTACCTGACTTTGCATTCAGAGACACTCTTTGCTTGTAATGAACTTGTTTCTTAAAATGAGCAGAGCATTTAGTCTGAAGATGAAGATCGGTCCAATTCAAACATGATGTGCTCAAAATACAAGACCATAAATTGCAAATGCTTCAAATACAAGTAGCTCTGAGTTGTTTTCTTCTTTCCTATGCTGGCTGAGATTAGACTTCCAGGTTGTGTTGCTCTGCAAAAAGATGACTGTATTAGCAGCAGCTGTGACAGGCTAAAGACTACAGATCCCTGCTCTCTTTTTGCTGTATGGAGGCAATTGTTGCAAGGTAAACAGAGAAAACTGGAGTTCTAACATAAGCAGGGTTTTTAAAAAAAATGGTTAAACCCCCGGAACGTTCTAATATTTTAAATACTCTACTTGACATTATCAAGGAGTGTTTTAGCTTTCTTTGCCTCTATGTCTCCTTTTTTTGTTCTTACACAATTATCTTTTCACGAAAAATGGTGGTGGCACTTGAGGCTATTCTTATACATGTTGGGGAAAGTCCCACCTGCTAAGCTTGTACTTTCTCCCCATTAGTATACATATCCAAGATAGAAAAACAGGTTTCTTAATAGCCCTTCAACCTGTTGGATACTTTCAGTCTGATTTGCCACAGGATTAAAGCTCTGTAAGACAGTTGTGTTTCTACAGGTTTTGTGGAAATAGGCAATGTAGTAAAAAGAGAGTGAGCTTACCCCTGCCCGCACTTATGGGGAGAGGACAGTATTAGTTCTCTGAGAATCCATGGAAAGATGCATGGTAAATCTTCTAATCCTGACAAAGTCTTCAGTTGCGTTTGGTACATTGTTAGAAATCAAGACTTACTATAAGGTTCACTTCCTTGTAGATTCTTGGTTGTCTGATAGTTGAGCTTACATTACAGTTGTGTAGTTTTTAACAGTATGCATGTCAAATAGAAATTGCACCTCATTTGTTCTAGGTCTATTCTTTTCATGGCTTATTGTTTGTAGGCCTCAAATTGAAGTAGATAAATATATGTGCTAATTAATGTTATTATTTTTGGACGTTTGGTGGAAAGTAGCTGAAGAAGTTCAAAACACCAGGGAATGGATGACCCTAAACTTCTGCCATTAGTTTGAAAGCATAAGCAGAATGGCCATTATGTCATTTAGTCTAGCACTGGTTCTAGGTAAAATCAAAGAACATTGTCTTTTAATTCCATATGACCTTGTCTATAATTCAGGCCATTGAGAGTAGTTTTATGGAAGAATCATGGAATCATAGAGTGGTTTGAGTTGGAAGGGACCTTTAAAGGTCATCTAGTCCAACCCCCCTGCAGTGGGTAGGGACATCATCAACTATATCAGGTTGATCAGAGCCCCATCCAACCTGACCTTGAATGTTTCCAGGGATGGGGCATCTACCACCTCTCTGGGCAACCTGTGCCAGTGTTTCACCACCCTCATTGTAAAAAATATCTTCCTTATATTTAGTCTGAATCTACCCTCTTTTAGTTTAAAACCATTACCCCTTGTCCTGTCGCTACAGGCTTTGTTAAAAAAAATTCTCTCCACCTTTCTTCTAAGTCCCCTGTAAATACTGAAAGGTTGTTGAAATCTGGAGCCTTCTTTTCTCCAGGCTGAACAACCTCAGCTCTCAGCCCATCCTCATAGGAGAGGTGTTCCATCCCTCTGATCATTTTTGTGGCCCTCCTCTGGATGCACTCCAACAGGTCCATGTCCTTCCTGTGCTGAGGACCCCAGAGCTGGATGCAGTACTCCAGGTGGGGTCTCACCAGAGTGGAGTAGAAGGGCAGAATCACCTCCCTTGATCTTCTGCCCACGATTCTTTTGGTGCAGCTCAGGACACAGTTGGCTTTCTGGGCTGTGAGCACATGTTGCTGGCTCATGTCCGGCTTTTCATCCACCAGTGCCTCCAGGTCCTTTTCCACAGGGTTGCTCTCAATCCCTTCGTCCCCCAGCTGGTATTGATACCCAGGGATGCCCCAACCCAGGTGCAGGACCTTGCACTTGGCCTTGTTAAACCTCATGAGGTGCACATGGGCCCACTCCTTGAGCTTGTACACGTCCCTCTGAATGGCATAAAGTCAGCTTTGTCAAACAAATTTACTATTCTTTTTGTGGAGATCATAAGCTAAATTGATCTATTAAAGTGTAGACAGGTGTGGTACAGTACTTAGTGCAGTACAGTATTTGTAGAGTTGTCAGGACAATGCATCCTGGCCCATGTATGGGATTTCTCTATGCATCATTAAAGCCAGTAGGAGTAGTGATAGACACAACTTTGTCTGTCTGATGGAGTTATAAAAGGTGCTTGGCTTGTTACTGTATGACATTCTGATTTAGAAGAAGGGTAGCACTAAGTAAAATATATATTAAATATATTAAGCTAGTTAAATGACAGATTATAAAACTAACTGTAAATAGAAGATGATCATCCGGTTGTGGATTTTTCTAGTTAGTCTTGTAGGACTCTGTTTTGGTCAGTGATGTTCACTGTATTTGTCAGTGATCTGGAAAAAAGTGTAAAATCAGTGCTGATAAAATTTGCAGATAGCACAGAGGTTTAGCAGTAAATAATAAACAAGTTGGTTACAAAGGCTGATCAGGATGCTCAGTAGAATGCACTTATTTCTCTAGCATGGATTTTAGCACAACAGCAGTCTATGTCTAGGAGCAAAGCAATTTACTGTGTAGGTAGTATGAGACTGTGTCGTGCAAAGCAGACAGGCTGAAAAGAGTTTTGGTTATTCTGGCAGACTTAAATGCGTATTGCTGTATACAGTGTTTGCAACCATGAGATGGAATATACTACCTGCATACAGAAGCAGGTGTATATTAATTGAGGAGTTGTATCACCTTTTCTAATGAACTAGCTGAAGGCTGTATCATACTGTTGTATTCCATTCTCGTGTCTACAGTTCAGAAAGCTGTTAAGAAATGTTTAAGGTACCATCAAATGTTTGAAGCATCTTTTGTATGAGGAGAGGCTGAGTGAGCTGAAAATCTGTAGCCTGAAAAAGAGAAGGCTTGGAAATACCTGATGGGACAGAGTGACGAAGAGGGAGTGAGACTCTTTGCAGTGATTAGCAATGACCGAAGAAGAGACAATTGGCACAAACAGAAACACACGAAATTCCATCGGAACATAAGAAGACTTCTACTGTAAATGTAGCTTTTACTGTAAATGTAGCTGAACAGTACGGTAGGTTGCCCAGAGAGGTTGTCTAGTTGCCATCCATGGAGACAGTCAAAACCCAACTGGACGTGTTGCTGGGCAGCCTGCTGTAGCTAACTGTGTTTGAGCGGGAGTTTGGGCTAGGTGATCTTGAGAAATCCCTTCCAGCCTTAACCATTCTGTGGTTCTGTGAAATTGTGCCTTATTTAGAAGACAAATAAAGGAATGATTTGAAACTTGGAAGACTTGGGGTTTTGCCTAAGAATGTCGAACTCAATTTTTTTTATTTTCTCTGAGAGAGAATTAAAACATGGCTTGGTCCGTCTGCACGTTCCCAGGTGATAGAAAGGCTTGTAACAGATGGATCCTTTATCTTTTAAAAAAAAAAAAAAAAAAAAAAAGTGCAGTGAATTTTGGTACCTGCAAATTTAAATTAGGTGAATTCAGACTGTGTTAAATATCTGCATCTTACTTAATGAAGATAATTAACCTTTGGGACAAGGATTACCTAAGTATTTGTGGTAGGTTTTGTGCCACATGGAATTCAAATCAACACTGGATGTCTTTCTCATCTGTTCCATAGACCAAAGGGAGGCAATTGTTTAGAGTCTTTGGTCTGTTTTAGACAAGTTAGGTAGACTGTTGTAGCTGTAATGGTCCCTTTATTGCCAGAAATCCGGGAACTTGTAAACAGGCTCCAAGATTGTGAGAACAACTGGTAAGCTAGAGGAGGAAACAATGTTTTTAATTCTTTGAGAATGGGAAGATGGATAGTCTTCATAAAATGCTGCTGTTCTTAGAGCTCTGAGTAGAACAGTTGTGATAAATGCATAGGCAGTAGTCCTTCTATATGCAGTTTATAGTTGGAACTGATCACAAATGAGATTTCATTTAAATGTTCCAATAGCAATCTTTTTAGTAATTTTTTTTAAAGAACGAGGTCTTGTAAAAGGGTGTCTCTAAGTACAAAAGCAGGAATTTTTATAAAATACATGCTTATGAATGTGGGTGATAATCTAGAAGTAAATTGACGAACTGCACATGCAGTTGTAGATATAATTTATGTAAATCAAATGTGCAGTTGTGAATGAATAATCTTGAAATAAAGACCACTGAACTTACAAAGAGCAAGTCGATACAGAATTTTGGAAGTAATGATTCTTACAGTCTATATTAAATAATTAACTGACCCTTTTTGAGGTGAAATAACTTACTTTGATGAGCAAATCGGAAACATTAGTAAGATAAATCTGCAAGCACTTTGTCATTTTCCTCATAAATGCCTATTTGCTGTTTGAATGCCAGTTACTGTTCTGAGATTTTTGCATTTTTTTTAACTAGCAATAATTAGTAAAATAAGCTATGCAACTTTATTATTTAGATTCTGGAATTTTTTTCTTGGTGCTCAGTGGGATGCTACTCATGGAGGAAGAATCTGTTACTAGCTCAGACAGATTCTTACATTTTTATTGTAGTCATACTGCAATAGGGTGCTTTTCAGAAGTCTGACATGAATTTATGGGGAAAAATATTCTGAATTCGTATCTTTCTCCTCAACAGTTACTCCTTTCCATTCTTGTTGCCAGATTGGAGAAAGGGTAACATTCCCAACTATTTCTGGTGACCAATTTTCTTTTCTTGAACTTATGCACAATGATGTCCCTGTTTAGTCTTAATACCTTTCTTTTCACGCTAGTAGGTTAAGTGAGAGAAAAATCCATTGCTCCAACTTCATATTTAGCTGTTTAAATAGTAATCTTATTACACTTCATTGAATTTGAATTGTTAGAAACTGCCTTCAGCCTTGGTGAATGAACTGTGCTGAAAAACCCAGTATTGATATTAGAAGCATGAAATTTACTGTAAATTGTTAAATGGCTAAACAGAGTTATCCAGAGGAATGGGGAGAAATTGCAAAGACAAGCCAAATATTTATATAAAATAAAATATCTTTTATTAGAAAGAATTCATAAAAAGATATAAATGGACTGAAAGAAACAATTTCTGTCTTTCTGGAATTTGGAACAAATGAAATACAGTTACTGTGACACAGCAGTGAAATACAGACCAGTTTGAACAGTTTAGATGTCTTTGCTTGCTGTTTGTAAGTGGAAGCATAAGTGCTGCAGGGGTTTAAGGTGCTGCAACTTGATCTGTATATATTTTTAATTATCATAGAATCATAGAATTGTCAAGGTTGGAAAAGACCCTTAAGATCATCAAGTCCAACCGTCAACCTATCACTGCCAAGTCCATCTATACCATGTCCTCGAGCACCACATCTATCCGTTCTTTAAATACCTCCAGGGATGGAGACTCAACCACTTCCCTGCGCAGCCTGTTCCAATGCTTGACCACCCTCTTGGTGAAGAAGTTTTTCCTAATATCTAACCTAAACCTCCCCTGGCGCAGCTTGAGGCTGTTTCCTCTCGTCCTATCGCTTGTTACTTGGGAGAAGAGACCGACCCCCACCTCGCTACAACCTCCTTTCAGGTAGTTGGAGAGAGCAATAAGGTCTCCCCTGAGGCTCCTCTTCTCCAGGCTAAACAACCCCAGCTCCCTCAGTCACTCCTCATAAGACTTGTGCTCCAGAGCCTTCACCAGCTTCATTGCCCTTCTTTGGACATGCTCCAGCACCTCAATGTCCTTCTTGTAGTGAGGGGCCCAAAACTGAACACAGTACTCGAGGTGCAGCCTCACCAGTGCCCAGTACAGGGGCACTATCACCTCCCTGGTCCTGCTGGCCACACTATTCTTGATACAGGCCAGGATGCCATTGGCCCTCTTGGCCACCTGAGCACACTGCTGGCTCATGTTCAGGCGGCTGTCAACCAACACCCCCAGGTCCTTTTCAGCCAGGCAGCTCTCCAGCCACTCCTCCCCCAGCCTGTAGCGTTGCCTGGGGTTGTTGTGACCCAAGTGCAAGACCCGGCACTGAGCCTTGTTGAATCTGATGCACTTGGCCCCGGCCCATCGATCCAGCCTGTCCAGGTCCCTCTGCAGGGCCTTCCTACCCTCCAGCGGATCGACACTTCCACCCAACTTAGTGTCGTCTACAAACTTAACTGAGGGTGCACTTGATCCCCTTGTCTAGGTCATCGATAAAGATATTGAACAGGACTGGCCCCAATACTGAGCCCTGGGGAACACCACTCGTGACCGGCCGCCAACTGGATTTGCCTCCATTCACCCCCACTCTCTGGGCTCGGCCGTCCAGCCAGTTTTTAACCCAGTGTAGAGTGCACCCATCCAAGCCGTGAGCAGCCAGCTTCTCCAGGAGAATGCTGTGGGAGACAGTGTCAAAGGCCTTACTAAAGTCCAAGTAGACAACATCCACAGCCTTCCCCTCATCCACTAAGCGGGTCACCTTGTCATAGAAGGAGACCAGGTTAGTGAAACAGGATCTCCCTTTCATAAACCCAAGCTGTCTGGGCCTGATCCCCCGGTTGTCCCGCTGCAGAATGGCACTCAAGATGGCACTCAAGATGACCTGCTCCATGATCTTCCCCAGCACCGAGGTCAGGCTGACAGGCCTGTAGTTCCCGGGATCCTCCTTCCGACCCTTCTTGTAGAGGGGCGTCACGTTTGCTAGTTTCCAGTCATCCGGGACCTCCCCAGTTGACCAGGACTGCTGATAAAAAGCAGCTGATAAAAAGCCAGCTCCTCTGCCAGCTCCCTCATTATCCTCAGATGGATCCCATCTGGCCCCATGGACTTGTGCGCATCCAGGTGGAGGAGCAGGTCAGTGACTGTCACCTCTTCAACAACTGGGACTTCACTCTGCATCCTATCTCCATCTCCCAGCTTAGGGGCCTGAAAAACCCGAGGATGGCTAGCTTGACTATTGAAGACTGAGGCAAAGAAGGCATTAAGTACCTCTGCCTTCTCCTCATCCTTCGTGGCAAGGTTACCTTCTGTATCGAACAAAGGAGGGAGATTCTCCCTGGCCCTCCTTTTGTCACTAACATATTTATAAAAACTGTTTTTGTTGTCTTTAACAGCGGTGGCCAGTTTAAGTTCCAGCTGGGCCTTCGCCTTTCTGATCTTCTCCCTGCATATTGTCACAACATCCTTGTAGTCCCCCTGAGTCACCTGCCCCTTCTTCCAAAGGCGGTAGGCTCTCCTTTTTTTCCTGAGTTCTAGCCAAAGCTCCCTGTTCAGCCAGGCCGGTCTTCTCCCCCGCCTGCTCGACTTGAGGCACATGGGGACGGCCTGCTCCTGCGCCTTTGAGATTTCCTCCTTGAATAACGTCCAGCCTTCCTGGACTCCTTTGCCCTTCAGGACTGCTTCCCAAGGGACTCTGTTAACCAGACTCCCGAACAGCCCAAAGTCTGCCCTTCTAAAGTTCAGGGTAGTGGTCTTGCTGACCCCCTTCCTTACTTCTCCAAGAATTGAAAACTCTATCATTTCATGGTTGCTGAGCCCAAGACAGCCTCCGACCACTACATCGCCCACCAGGCCCTCTCTGTTTGTAAACAGCAGGTCCAGCGGGGCACCTCCCCTGGTTGGCTCGCTTACCAGCCACGTCAGGAAGTTATCTCCCACACACTCCAGGAACCTCCGAGACTCGTGTTGTATTTCCAGCAGATGTCTGGTAAGTTGAAGTCTCCCACGAGAACAACAGCTAGGGATTGTGAGACTTCAGCCAACCGCTTGTAGAATACTTCATCTGTTTCTTCGTCCTGGTTGGGTGGTCTGTAACAGACTCCCACCACGATGTCTGCCTTGTTAGCCTTCCCCCGATCTTTACCCATAAGCACTCAACCTTATCGTTACTGTCGTTAAGCTCTAGACAGTCAAAGCACTTCCTAACATACAGGGCTACCCCTCCCCCTCTCTTTCCTAGCCTGTCCCTTCTAAAGAGCTTGTAGCCATCCATTGCAGCACTCCAGTTATGTGAGTCATCCCACCACGTTTCCGTGATGGCGACCACATCATAGTTTTCCTGCCGCGCAGTGGCTTCCAGCTCCTCCTGTTTATTGCCCATGCTTCGTGCATTGGTGTAAATGCACTTCAGTTGGGCTATAGATCTATTTACCAACACAGGCATCCTACCCCTAGGCTCGTCCCAGGCAAGACTGGTTTTATCCCCTTCCCCCTTCGCATCTAGTTTAAAGCCCTCTCCACTAGGCCAGCTAACTCCTGGGCCAGGATCCTTTTCCCCCTTTGCAACAGGTGAACCCCATCTGTCTCCAGCGGGCCTGGTGCCATGTAAACTGCCCCATGGTCGAAAAACCCAAAATTCCATCGCTGGCACCAGCCCCCAGGCAATGTGTTGATGTGGTGGGTCTTCCTGTTCCTTTCCATATGCCTCCCGGCTACTGATGGGATGGAGGAAAACACCACCTGTGCTCCTGATCCTTCAAGCAATCACCCTAGCTCTCTAAAGTCCCTTTTGATTGTCTTGATGCCACTATCGGCTACCTCGTCACTGCCGACTTGAAGAACCACTAGTGGATAATAATCGGAAGCTTTCAGCAGTCTGGGGAGCTTCCTGGTAACGTTTCTTATCCTTGCCCCAGGGAGGCAGCAGACTTCCCTATGGGATGGGTCCGGTCAGCAGATTTGCCATCTTCCATTCTGAAGGTTAAATTAAACAGAATGGTTTATGCAGAATACAAAAAGAAAATTTCTGTGGAGAATCTAGAGGAAGGCATACTTGGCAGTTCAGCAAGTAACAATTAATGTGCAAGATATTTAAAACCCTGCTGAACACTTATTGTGGAAATTCATGTGTGCCAAGGAAAAATGCATTTGAAATGCTTCATAGCAGATGAAAGCATGTTTGCAAAGTTCAAAAAGGTGTTTGTCTTTGCCTGTGTAGTAAACATTCCTATGGACTGTGTCTTTAATATTTTTTCTTTTATGACATATGCTGGTTAAACTCAATCTTCATGAGTCTTCATGTGTCCTTATTCAGAGCCCACGTGCATGCTCACCTGTATTAGAGTATGTATAATAAGATAAGAAAAAAGCAAGTGATACAGAGACTTCATTAGGACAGGCTTGTGACTGTGTGTATTGTCACACTGCCAAATCTTCTGAAAGTTTTCAAACAAAGAGGAAAATTTCCATATAGCATCACAAAATTTAGGTTCTGTAAATGCCACATTTTAGAGCCTTTACAAGAAGTTTGGAAGGCTTTTATTCTTTCCTGAGATATTATATTGGAATTTTGTTTTCGTTCTTACTCTCATCAAGCCTAGTTTCCTATTGCCAAGAACCCTAATGCACGGGAGTTTGAGGGAGAGAGAAAGTGTAAGTAATATGTATCTAGAAAGCTCAAAAAAATGCCTGCTTCTAAAAACTCCTGTCTGCAAAACATAGTCACAGACTTGCAGCTGGAACTGTCGGGACTGAAAACAAGTGCTCAATATCTTACACCACAGTTTTAGATTTTTATAGTCCAGATGAATTTCAAGATCCTGGGTCTGAAATCTATCAGTGGTTAAGGAATATGTAACTTGGACAATATAACTTGAGGGGGGGAAAAATCCCTTTCTTTGAAAGGCAGTTTTGAAAACAATGTAATTCAAAGTAGGTGCTATTTAAAGTAAATTCTGAGATTTAGAAAGGTAACGGTAATGGATAAACATTGCAATAAACTCCATTTTATAGTGTAAAACAATAATGCAGTTGTATATTTTGGTTTTTGTTGTGGCATAGTGGTTCTTTCAAAGCAGTGTGCTCAGCAAGAGGGATTTGTAGCTTCTCCTCTTCAAAAAAAAAAAAAAAATTGAGGCAAAAGTAAGTTAGTGGAAGGAGATGAGTAAGTGGAGTAAACTTATGGTTATTTATCGTAGCTTTTATCACCACCAATGGCTGTATAAACAAGTTTTATATTGACCTAGTAAATAACTTCAGTAATTTTAACTTTTTAAGGTCTCTTTCTGCCTTTGCCTTGAACTCCTCACCTCACTTCCCTATTTTTCTCTTGAACTGCTGAATTTTTCTTATTCTCACTAGAGTCTTCTTTCTTTCCTGTCATCATCGTCTTTAGTTACTAGATTGAACTCCGTCTGTTTCTGTCTTGTCTTATCTGGTCTTTGCCCATCACAAAACCATTTTTTCCCCAGTGTACTTCTACCTCATTTTCCTTTTTTAGAAGAGCTGAAATCCTCTCTTCTTTGTCCTTTATCTCAGACATTTACAACCTTTATTGTGCAATATTTTCATCCCCAGACGTCAGCATTGATGGACTTTGAATTCTTCGGCACTCTCATCTATCCACCTGTATAAGTTCTAGTGACTTACAGCTGCTGTAATCTCAGAAAAGTTGAGACTACTTTGAGATTTTGCCTATGTTGCCCTTACTGAAGGGCAAGTAAGAACAGTGAAGCTAAAGAGCGGACAAAATTACTTGCTTCTGTGATCTGGACTATGTATAGATGAAATTGGTGTAGTGTCACTTCAGAGTGTCAGGAAGAGTGAAGGAAGAGTAGATTTGGTGTGACAGAACCATGAACTGTGGCATGAACTTTGGAGTTCAGTGATCCATGGCTTGCTAAAGAATATGGAAGCGAACCAGAAGATTTCTTGATATTTTTTTGAAGTTTTTTTAGGCTTTTCAAATTGACAAGAGAATTATTTGTGCTCTACAATACCAGGGTGAAGTGGGTAAATATCGTTACCTCTTTTTCACTCTTGGTGGACATCTTTAAAATCTAGCTGTGTGTTGTGCATTACCTGAAGGATTGCTCTTCGTATTTTTTCTATGACATGCTACATATTCTTGGAAATCTCACCAAAAATCTATGCCATCTCTTTTCATGGATGCCTTGTAAAGCTCAAGGAAATATGTATTAAGTGTAATTAAAATGCAAACTTAAAACCACTGCATTCACAAGTGTTATAATAAGATACAAGCACTGTTTACTTCAGAACTGTGGTTGCTCTCCTGGAATTTTATAGAGTAACACAGTCTTCAGCAGCTTCTTCAGAAGGTGATTTTTGTGCTTGCAGTGGACGTTCCAGGTTCTTGAGCACCCAGATGGTAAAAGACATTGAAGGTTCTTTGTCTGGCTCAAACCTTTAATCTGTATAAATTAAAGAGCAATTGTATAGAAATTGAATGCCATCTGTTTCTAATTCTGTATGTTGGCGAGTTTTGGCAAAGAGGGCCTGTATCAGTGAATGGGTATTCGTTGATGTGTGTGCATCAAAATAAACTTATAATATTAAGCTGTAGAATAGGCAGACTTCACTGCATGTGTTCTACAATGAAATATTTGTCCAACATTCTAGTGAAACGGTACCACATCCTGATGCTTCTGTATTGTATTTCTTGGTTAAGTTTGTCTTACTCCAAATGTAAGGGTAATTGTTATTTTTAGGAACCATTGGACTATACAATTATAGTTCTTCTCAAAGAATAGCTCATGAGGCTATCTTGATATCCCAGGGAACTCCAGATTGCACTTTTGATCTTGCAGAAAACACTACAGCTATCCTGACTTGAGAGAGACATTTTTATACTCTATGTACTGTTAAAGAAATGTGATGGAATTTAGATTTGACTAACCAGAGAGGTAAGTTTGTGATCCTCTTACCTGTTCTAGGTTATATGTCTCCACACCCATCTCCACTAGGAGCACCAGAGCATGTGTCCAGTCCAATGTCTGGAGGAGGTCCAACTCCACCCCAGATGACTCCCAGCCAACCAGGACCCATTATACCAGGAGACCCACAAGTTATGAATCAACCTAACAGAGGTCCTTCTCCTTTCAGCCCTGTACAGCTGCATCAGCTGCGGGCTCAGATTCTAGCATACAAAATGTTAGCTAGAGGTCAGCCTTTACCAGAAAACCTCCAGCTTGCTGTTCAGGGCAAGAGGACCCTGCCTGGCATTCAACAGCAGCAGCCTCCCAGTGCCTTCAACAGACAGTCTGGTAAGTGAATCTAGGCCTTGTGTCATTGCTTAGGTAATTCTTGAAGTTCTACCTGTGGAAAATTAAGAAATGGGTGCTGTGCAGGGCTGTATTCTGGCATCTAATTGAACAGCAGCCGTTCATTTTAAGCTTGAGCAAGTGCATAAAACACATCTATTATTAATAGGACATTGTCAAAACTGAAATAAAAGTGATTTCTGTGTGCAGTACTCTGTCCATCCTGATTATGCTTGACATTTTTTGAATGTTAATCTTACTTTACTCGTCACAATTTTACTGTTTTTCTTAGAGTGAATTTTCAGTTTCCTGTCGCTATGCAGAAAAGTAGGTAAAAAAATCTGGAGCAAGTTGACTGATTATTTAGGTTGGAAAGTAAAACAAACCATGTATAGTGTCCTGTCAAATGAAAAACATAAGGAAAAGAAAATGTTCTTTTTTTTTTCTCCTAATGATAATAGATGTTACAGTGCAGTAAGCAAGCACATTTTGGTCCTAAGAAAACTGTGTTACATTAAACGCCCTGCACCCGTTAGTTTCTGAACACTTCCATTATTGAGTTTGCATTAGAAATCGAGGGTTAAGATGATACTATTTTCTTTTTAGTATTTTAGTAATGATTTGAATAATTTCACTTGTCACTTCATTTTGGTGGATATGGCTTTGCTACCGAGTAAAGTTTTTTTTAGGATACATGATTTTAATATGCTTTATTACATGTATTTTTTCACAATAAAATCTACTTAAATCCATATTTAATGAAGAAAAATACTACTTGCGTGAATAGACTAGCATGCTAGAAAGAAGACTAATTTTTGAATACTTGGAAATGCTTTATATCTTAATAAGTTTCTTTCTTCTGTCAAATTGCAGGTATTGGATTACATGCAATGAGTGGTGCTGCAGCTGGACCAGGGCCTGCTCCAGGGTTGCCTGGACATACAGCTGCCATTACCCCTAAAACTTGGACTGAAGGTATAGCGGAATATAATGCTAATTTTTTGTCATGTACAGAGGTGTGGTTAAACAGTGTGGGTATATTTTGGGGAAAAGATGCAGGGGAAAAAAAAAGGGAAGGTAAAAAAGCATGCAGAAAAATAGTGTAACCTTTACTGTGCCTGGGACTTGAATCAAGGCGATTCTAACCATGTATTCATCCATGAATGACTTGACCACATGAAATTACTGCAATTGTTAGGCAGCCTGAACATGAAGCACCTTTTTACAATCAGAATGAAATATGTAAGCTGCCTGAGGGGCACCCATAAAATCTACTTAATAAGTTATGTTCTGAGCATGCTTAATTGCAGCAAGCTTGTCTTTCAACTATAGTCTTTGCTAGTATAAACAGAAGTTTTCAAACCATGGTAGAATTAGGCTGCTTTTTTTTTTTTTTTTTTTTTTTTTTTTGTTTTAGATTGGATTACTTTGAAAGTTCATTGTAGTCTTTCAGATCTAATGAACAGTGTAACTTTTTTTCCCCTGCGTGGTAACCAGGTTTTGAACCAAATTGTTCAGATTTAGGTTTACAGGCTGATTTTATTGTTTGAAAGTAGAGTGGAAGAAGTATTGCATTGAAAAGAATTAGAAATCCCTAGTAATATATATCATTTGAAGTTTGGGGGTTTTTTTTAGAGAGATTTAAAAATAAATACAATATTGCAGGCTTGTGAATAATACAGGCTTCTCATACGGTAGAAAAGTTATGCTATGTTGTTGCTTGTGGGTAAATCTGGGACAGTGATGACTCCGTCATAGTTGATGTCATAAAAAATTCTCTGTCATTAGTCAGCTACTTAGAGCAACATAAAAAGAAAATGAAATACTAGTATGTAATCAGATGTAAAATAGCTTTTCTTGGAAGACTCCCAACGATTACTTAAATTTGAGTAGGATAATAAAGAGGGCGAAAAGCATTTCTTGAGAGGTTGTATGTATGAGTTTACCAGGCATAGTGCCTTTTAGTTCAAATGCTGCTACTAAAAAATTCTGGCAGGTATATGGAATTGCTAGATGGATAGTTTTATCTAAATAATCCAGTATGTCATAATAATAAGTCTGTCCTGTTTAACTATAAGCTGCTTATTTTTTGTCTTTTTTCATTCCTGTTTTGGTTTTTTTTTTTTTTAAGAAAAAAATTGTCTGTCCTTGCTGTATCTGTTTGGAGGTTTTATTTGATGTGTTTTAAAGATTGTACCTATTTCTTTAAATTTATTTGTCATTCACTATGCAGTTGTTTGTGGTAGTGTTTGTTTTACAGTTCAGTTCACATGATACCCTGAAAACTGAGACTACACAGAGGCTTTTGGTGGGCTTGTTTTCTTTCCTTATTTTTTATAAGATGAAATGTAGTGTTGCTAAATACAGAATCTACAGCTCAGGTTCCTTTTCTGGAGTTTGATGCAAATGTGTGAATGACAAATGGTGATTTCTGAAGGAATCTTTTTATCTAGATTTCAGGATGTTGGGTTTGAATTAAGGTTGATTACAAGATTGGAGCTGTACTTTGTAGTTGTTTTTCCTAGCATTAAATTACTATAACTCCTCAGACAATTAAGTGACATCTTTATTGTTGCAATGTCTGTTGTCAGTGACAATTTTTGAACATCTGAATGCATGGGTGACTTGTCATAATGGCATACTGAAATCTGTGACCCTTAGTGGCTATACATGGCAGGTACTATTTTCATGTTAACTGAGGTGTTAATTTTCAAGACAATTAGAATGCTGTAAGATAAAATAGTAATTGAATTGCTGGTATTTGAAATACTAACATACAATCAATAGGAGATTGTAATGAAACAAAGGCTATTTATATATGACAGATACTTCTAAGTACAGTTGTAGACATTTTAATATGGCTGTCTAGTTCTAATAGAGCTCTAAAAGCAGACCTGCTTGTGCTTGTTGTCAGATTGTGATTATAGATGCCTTCTAAGTGGTGCAAGGATAGTGAACAAGAGGCAGAATTAAGTCCTGCACTTGGACAAAATCAGTTCTACAGCTGTTGTACTTCTTCTAACGCTAGAATTAAAAGTCAGCAGGAATGGGAAAAGAAATAGGCATCATCATAAAGTTTCAGGTGTTTTGTTTTAATTTGGGCCGCTTCCTACAACATACGGTATACTTGCATTTTACTATGTTTTTTTAAGTATGGAGTGTAGTCTATCTCAGTGTGCTTTTTCTGGTAATTTTGAATGTTTACCTTAGCTTCACATTCTGTCTTCAGAAACCATCTTGATATCCTTCCTGTGTTCCATATTTCATGTTACGAATAAGTACTTTTTATGATTCAGGCCAAGCCCCAGATATGAGTGTCTCCAATGCACAGCAAAAGCTTCCTGCTCCACCCCCTAGTGGCAGGCCTTCTCCTGCCCCCCCTGCTGCCCAGCCTGCTGCCGCCATGCCTGGGCCTTCTGTACCGCAGCCACCACCTGGACAGCCTTCACCCATTGTTCAGCTGCAGCAAAAGCAGAATCGCATCAGCCCTATCCAGAAACCACAAGGACTGGATCCTGTTGAAATACTCCAAGAACGTGAATATAGGTAAAAGCAAATAACAAGATTCAAATGCATATGGAGGTTGTTGTTTTTCCCTTTCTCAGCTGAAACTCCTTGCAATCAACTACTGTAGTGACAATAGTATAAACTGAGTTTCCAGAGAGAGACCATGTCAAAGAGAAGTACGGAAATGTCAAACCAAACAATAATTTAATTACACCCCAAGTTATGAACTAGTAAAGCATACTGACAGTATCATTGCAAACCAGGTAAGTTTAAAACACGCTCAAGGGCTCTGCTGGGTTAGTGTATTACTTGGATCCTGCAAACACTGGAAGTTAGAAAATCAAAATCCTTGTAGTCTACAGAGAAACCAGTTCAGTGCAGAGAGTTTTCAGAATTATAAACAAAAAGGAAGTTAGAAGAGAACAGTAGAGGTCAAAAAGCTGATGAGTTAGTGGCCACAGCAAAACCAAATTTTATTAGTGATGATGGGGTTGGCTAGACTACCAAAGAGTAGAGAGAATTTTAAGGAGGTCACAGGCAAGATTGAAAATAAAGGTTACCAGGAAGCATGATCTTTAAACGTTGCCTCCTGGGTGCCCTAATTAGATGGTCATTTTTGTTCATTACAAAGTATAGAGGATGACATTTCTTGTGGAGTTAGAAAGAAACTTCTTCCCTCTTCCCATCAGCAAGGCTACTAAACAACTGACCATGAGAATCTACCAGGCAGAAAGATCTTGACCTGCACCTAAAATATGTTCCTGATCATTATCAGTCAAAGGAAAGAAACTGCACTTAGCATATTTGCTTGTTGTGGACTGATAATGCTTCTTACAGTTACTATAACAATGAGTTTGTAGGGGAAGGTAGCCAAAAGGGATGATGATCTCACTGAAGACTGGTTCAATGACTTTTGCTTTACGAAGGTAAAACACCATGAAGTGTTTCAGGATGTGGTACCATGTCCAGAATCCAGGCCTTGATACCAGAAAAGCTTACTTTTTGTGTAAGATAATGCTTAAGTCATGTATTGGCATGTTGTTGTGGTCCTTCTGTCAGTGTTACCTGTTTTACCTTAGGACTGAATGGCCATAGCTGTTTCAGCATGAGCGATCACTGTTTTCTAACATCTTTTTCAGAAAGCTTGTAGAACACACCATTAGAGGGGTTCACAGTGAAGAATTGTAGCACTATCCTGAGTCAAGAATCATGTGGCCAGTATAATGCCAGCCCTGCTCCATTGCACTATTTGTACTAGACTATTATGTATGCATAAATGGAGGAAGGTGAGGAGTGACAGAAAATAGCGGTGTTGCAATTACCAATGTGGAGAACTGGTTGCAGATACAGCATATCCATTAGATTCTAAATACCCTGATGTTCTTGGCAGAGTAAGTGAGGTGGAAGTTTGATAGGGATTCTGCAGCAGAAGGGTTTTATTTTTTATGGTAGCACATAGATAATGATGCAAGCTTTTTTAATGTTGAACAGTGCTGGAATTTGGTTTTGCTTTGTGTACCAGAATGCTTAGAACTTCTGGAAGTCTTTTCATTTAAAACTGTGTAAGTAACATCAGACAGAAGCTTTGGAAAAAAGCAGTTTAACAGCTTTTGGGCTTTGGGTGGTGCTAGACTTAGCTTTAGTATAGGTAAGTATGATACAGAAACATGATGTATTCACACTTTCTTCATAAAAAGAGAGTAAAAAAAAGGCAATATATAAACATTTGTATCCTGAAACCAGTGAAGTTAGCAAAAGCTTTATGAAATGGTTGTCTCTCGAGATTTCTCAGTAGTTAACTTTTTTAATAAAGGGGCATTATTATTTTCCTCTCTTTTCCTTACGATTAAAAAAAATTATTATTTGTTTTTAATTATTAAACTGTTTTTATCTCAACCCATGAGTTTCTTTCTCACTTTTACCCTTCTGATTCTCCCCCCATCCCACTGAGGCAAGGTGGAGAGTGAGCAAGCAGCTGTGTGGTGTTCAGTTGCTGGTCAGGGTTAAAACACGACAGTGAGCTTGAACATGGTGTTTCTGGACTAAAGGCGCGAAGCGTGCTGCTGGGGAGACAGTAATTCAGTTCTAATTCATGCACTAGGTGATAAAAAGTTCATTGCTGAAGTGTTTGGCTGTTTCTCTTGTTGTATGCACCCCTCTCAAGTGCGTAACAGCAGACTTTTGGGGGAGAATACATGCTACTGCATACACATTTCCATTTCTTAATTGATCATGTACATGATTTATGTATTAGAGCGTATCTTACACACAGAACAATATTGTAAACATGAAATACTTCAGGTTTTGCTGTTACAAAATTACATCTAATCAATTTTTTTCAGTGATAGCAATTCTTTTTTCCTTTCCTTCTTACTAGGAAGTTACATAGTTTGTTTCATCAAACAATTCATCAAATAGGCACTTAGAAGTACAGTATAGCATTCCTATTCATTAACCACGTTAAATAGACGAGTACTGATCGAGAAGCAGTAATGCACGTATTAACATGTTCCAGATCTGAAAAAGCTTTGAATCTAATGAAACATCAGCAGACTGCTTTTTCTCCCTGAAAAGCCTTGATCTGATAGTAAAAAAGGCTCCAGTGTATATTCACAAAGAGAAAGAAAATGGAGAGTTAATGTTGCTGTCAAATTCACATGGTTGTGTGCAAGCTATTTGCAGCATATGTTGATTTGAGATGAGATTATATGATAATTGTTGTTAATCTCTGTGTGACTAAAGGTGGATAAAAAGAAACTTAGATATTCGAAATTCTTATCAGTATAAGAAGTTTAAATTATTCATATGTGGAAAGCTGTTAAACTTGTTGCGTTCCTTGAAATCTGTCCAGAATGAAAAATTCATACCATGCTTTTATAAAACTCTCCTTAATACTTTCTTCAAAATAAAATGCTGTTTTTTAGTCTCACTGAATAGATCTCTGAAAGCTAATAACGTGTGTAATTTAAAATTGTTCTATTATGTGGAAAGGCTTTTTTCCACCTCCTCATTGCTAATTAAAAAAAAATACACTTGCTAGCGTCCTGTAGATTGTCCATGGTTTCCTTCTGTTATCTGCGAAGTGTATTCTTATATATCTTCATGGTTTACTGCATGGCATCCATGCCAGACAGGTTTGAATGTGCGAGCGTAACCTCTGCTGTTGACCCCAGTTAATGAGGAAGAGGTGTGCATCACTTGTTTTGCAAAGAGATCACTGTATAGATGCACTAGCCATTTTCTGAATGGATGAAGATAAATTGCTGAACTACAAAGATGAATTAAATATATCCTTTAAACGGTGAGATTATATCCTTCAAGTGCTTGTAAAAAGCATCTAGGAAACTTTTTTCTTTGGATTCTGTTTATGCAATAGCTATTATCTTCATTTTTCAATGAAGACAGCAATAGTCCAACAAAGTGCCATCATTCTCTAAAGACGAGAAGATGGCTGTGGTGAGAAATACCTCAAGTAGTTGTTGCGTTCACTTGAGTTGGGATGTCTGTCATGAAATTATTTTAAAAATCCTACTGACTACTCAAGAAAATACTACTGCTATTACTACTACTGTTAGTACCCTAGGGAATATAATTAGTACTTCTAGGAAAGTCTGAAATAAAACTTCAAAATATGTTCCTTTTTTTGTTTTATATGTAACAGATCTGGCTGCTGTTTTTCATTATTCTTCCTTATGTGTGCTGTGAATTTTCATTAATATTTAAACTTTTTTGACCAGGACTTTATTTTAATAGAAAATGGACCTGAGTTTCAGTGAGAATTTTGAGAGAGATTATCTGTACTGACTTAGAAATACTGATTTTTTTTTTTTTTTTTTTTTTTTGTCGTATTCCTTCCCTCTGGCCGGAAAAGGAGGGTAATCACCCACAAAAGTGTAGAAGTGTCATTGTTTGTAGCTCAGTGCAGACTTCTGTTTTTGCAGTCATTTCAACATATGGAGGAAAAAATAGGAGGAAAGGTTATCCTGGAAATACTAATCTGCCTTATAATTTAATGATAAAATTTCATGTGCGTTTATTTCTGATCAGCCTTTTTATAAACCTGAGTTGAAAATGATTAGCAGTATGAAAAGTCTTTTATATGGGGGTGCATTGCTTAGTGTGATGATGGGATGTAATAAGCACACCCTATAAGCTTGCATTGTGTTTAGTCATATCTCAAGAAAGTTGTATATTTGGATTTTTATTAATAATTTAGATGACAGAAATATAAACCCCAGCCCAATTTTGGCTTTTGCTTGAATTTCTACTCTGTAAACTTCTACGTCAGCAGGCACTTTCACCTCTTTTAAACCTGGAGTTAAAGTAACAAGCCAATTCTGGCAGAACTAATAAGTGAGCATTTCACTTCATGTTTGTTTGTGAAGTGGCTCATCCATTAGTTATCTAAAACCATAAGCTGTGTTAGGAAGAACATAGATTAACTTTTTGTGCTCATCCTCTTGTATAGTACAAGAAGGGACACTCAGTGCTAACAAAAAAGAAAAAAAATTGAAAATATGTTCAGTATTCAGCTGCCTTACTAAGTTCACAGCTCAAAAGAGAAGTTTGGAAAGGTTGTGACTGCTCCCCTAAAGTTTCATTAAAATCAGTGAAACCAGGATTTGGCTATAACTGTTTCCTAGGTGATGGTTTCAGAAGCATTGCAGCTATTTGGGGAGTGAAATAGAGTAATAAATCATAGTTGTGATGCATAATTACATCCACGTGTGAATAAGGAAGAGGCAGAGCACCTATCAGTGATTTAGAACAGTATTGTCTTTGTACACCTTGGCTGCTTTTTTATATGGATATACAATAGTACATCTAATCTCCAAGAAAATCGCTGAATTCTCAGTATCTTGTATCGTTAGGTGCACTAAAATCTGTTCTTAGTAACTGGAATGCCCAGTGACAGGTGAAATTGTACAAAATGTGGACTTCTTTTAGTTTAGTACATATACTTGAAAGAACAAAATATGCCAATGTCATTTTCTGAATGAATAATTTTCCTGTGGGAATCACGAACTTCCCTGGCAGCCTGGACAAATATCTGTAGCTTTTAATGGAACTTTCTCTTATTAGGAAGTAATGCTTCTTGATTTACTTTTCAGTCTGTATGAAAAACTTAATTAACCTAATTCGGCTTCAACTTTTTGCTCTCTTGAGG
Source organism: Platalea leucorodia (assembly GCF_965183815.1). Classification (NCBI taxonomy): domain Eukaryota; kingdom Metazoa; phylum Chordata; class Aves; order Pelecaniformes; family Threskiornithidae; genus Platalea; species Platalea leucorodia. The sequence continues at coordinate 30,443,150 of NC_138858.1, forward strand.
ACACTAAGTTAGTCTCCTGCAGTAACGCATCTTTACCTCCTTTTTGTTGTTCCAAGAATTTCAGAAGTCTTTTGGTAACCTAAAAAAAATGCATAGTTTTAGGAAGTTTAGGAGTTTTAGGAAGGAGTGCTGTTACAGAAGAGATATCGCCTGCAACTGTACAAGTGATTTCAGTTGCTTTTCAGATTATACAAAAGTCACTATGTATGCAGTTACTGTGAGATACTAGTATTTTGATTTGTTCTGACTTTGTATATCAGGTGCAGCCATTTTGCTTGACATGTGATCTGCTTTCCAGCTGTGAGGCTGACATGTTGAGTGTATGAGAGTTTATGTCACTGTGTTAATACTGTGGAGTGATGAGGGGGAGAAAGGGCAGGGGAAGAATGATCACTGTATGGAAAGAAGCCATATAGAACGTGTTTTCTTTCTCCCATCACAGAAGTTCCAAAGTCCTCATCGGAGGAAAACAGCAGCAGATACCTTTTCCTAACATGATACGATGTTTTGGGCTTTGGGGAAGTAAAGGGAAATTTTAAAAGTCCTGTGCAGTATAGGGAGATGAGATGCCTTCCTGTTCCTGGGCCTTTAGGTTTTTGATTTTGGGAGAGAGAGAACTCTGGTTTGGGGGGTGGTGGTGGTGTGTGTGTTTGGTTTTGCTTGGGGTTTTTTTGTTTGTTTTTTTTTTTTTTCCTAAAGCATGTGAGAAATGGAGGGCACTGATTCAGTTGAACTTAGATGCAACTTTTGGATAACTTAAAACTTTGAGGTCTGTTATTTTAGTGCCGTGGCAAAATTTGCAGTTCACAGAAGTACTTACTTGTAAATAAAAACACAAAAACTATGTAACTGTTAGCTCTGTGATCTTAGTTGTCAATGTAAAAAATAGGAAAAAAAAAAAAGTTCTGTCTGGCTTGTCCATTATTCTCTCTTTCTCTCTCTCTTAAATTTGCAAATGAATGCAAAAGGAGCTTTTAAAGGAAGAGTGAAATAGAATCTGATTTACAGTGTAACAGCTATGTAAGTGTGAATACTTTACTAATGAACTTTTCATTTATCGATAAAATAAGCAAGTAGAATTCCAGATATTAAGGAAAGTTCTGTCTGTGTCATCACTGACTACACTGTACATAAAACAATATCCATCAAAGACGCTTGAAAACAGAATCGTGTACAGTATGAGTAAAATAAAATTCCCATGTTTCTTTTCACACATATACATTTAGTCAAAATTAAAAGAAGGGCCAAGGGGTATTTTAATTTATTTTCAAAGTGGAAAAGGATACCTAATGTCATCTCTGCAAAAGCCTGTTAGTTCAGAAACAATTAGTAAAATCCAAATAAATGCCTGAGATAAATTGCCTATTTTTACTACATAATTTTGATAACCACTTAGAGATTTCTCCTGGTCTTATCTAATTTTCTGTTTACTTAGGCTTCAGGCTCGAATTGCTCACAGAATCCAGGAACTGGAGAACTTGCCTGGTTCTCTGCCCCCTGATCTGCGAACCAAAGCTACAGTGGAGTTGAAGGCACTTAGGTTACTGAATTTCCAGCGCCAGGTAATGCCTTTTGCTTCAGGAAGATTCTCATAGAGGTCACAGCCAAACGTATTCGTGTAGCAAAGAGTGAACTGGCAAGAGATTTTGCAGCAGCACTGAGCCTAAGCAGGAGATTTTGCATGAGTGCAAACTTGTCCAGTAAGCGAATCACAGAAATGATTAACTTAGATTTTATTTTTTTTTTTATAAAAATGTACAAGTGTTCTTTTTGCTTTCTGCTTTATCTTCCACTCTAAAGCGTACCTATAGAACTGTGTCCTTCGTAATGAACCTGGCACAAAGACAGAACAAGAGCTGGACAGGCTGCAAGCTGATTTTCAACACAAATCCCAGTAGACACCTCTTTCTGGACATACTTCGTATTTGTCATCGGTCCGCTTGTTTTAGGAAGTGTTGTATGTTGGTGTTGTGTGTGGTATTTCTCTGTGATCTGTTTTCAGGATTTCGACTGTGGCACACAGACTTTGAGAATTAAGCGTAACAAGATGTAAGATATAAGTTGGACCTTGAGTGCATGTAGCAGCAGATGAATTTCAGAAGAGGAATCATGCTGCCAGACTCTTATGGGCCTCTTGCCATTGGCCTTTCCAGCTAGTTTGGAAGAACAAAGATGTGATTTGGCAGGTCAAGCAAAAATACTTCCTGACAGGAGCCTTGGCAGTAGTTGTACCATGATGTCCAAGTGTTTCTTCCCTCTACCCTTGGCACTCCTTTGTAATGAAGTTTTGTCAGAGGTCAGAGGAAAAGCAGCAGGCTCTCCTGGCTGTACTGCTGGGACTGTGGCAGTACTGTTCCAAGCCCTTAACATTTACCTCTCCCTGCTGTCTTCTGTGCAGCTGGCAATGAGACGAGTTGTCAGCTATGTTCAGGTCCAGCTCTAGAAAGTATGTTATGTATATTGTTCATTCATGTTTTACTTTGATGGTGTAACATCTTGGCTAGCCCCTTTCATTGCAGCAGGACAGTCATTTGCAGCATCTTGTAAAGAAAGAAGAAATGATGATTAAGAGTGATTAAAATTTTGGCCATCCTGTGGAGACTTAAAATTTGTTTAGGGAGACAGACATAGCTGCTGCGACTGTATTGATGCTGGATCTTTTCAGAACTGTAATGGAAAGGGAAGAGGAGGCTGGGACATCTTCTGGACTGTTACTGTTTTACTCTGCCATACCGGTGTTTAAAGTTGTTCCTCCATGCATTAAAAATGTTTTTTTTTTTTTTTTTTTTTTTTTTTTTAAAGTGTTTCTTTTTTCTCACTGGTAGCTAAGACAAGAGGTAGTAGCCTGCATGCGTCGTGACACAACACTGGAGACAGCGCTGAACTCCAAAGCCTACAAACGAAGCAAACGCCAGACTTTGAGGGAGGCCCGTATGACAGAAAAGCTTGAGAAACAGCAGAAGATAGAACAGGAGAGGAAACGTAGGCAGAAGCATCAGGTATTTTAACTTACCAGCTGTTTGCCCCATGACAGAAATGCACTTTGCTTTGCTGTGTGAGTCATCTCTGTTACATATTTGTCCTGGTTTCAGCTGGGATAGAGTTAATTTTCTTCTTAGTAGCTGGTAGAGTGCTGTGTTTTGGATTTAGGATGAGAATAATGTTGATAACACGCTGATGTTTTGGTTCTTGCTGAGCAGAGTTTACACTAGTCAAAGACTTTTTAGCTTCTTGTGCTCTGCCAGGTGCATGAGAAGCTGGGAGGGACGATAGCTAGGACAGCTGACCCCGACTGGCCAAAGGGCTATTCCATACCATATGACATCATGCTCAGTATATAAGCTGGGGGAAGAAGAAGGAAGGGGGGGGACGTTCAGTGTGATGGCGTTTGTCTTCCCAAGTAACCGTTACGTGTGATGGAGCCCTGCTTTCCTGAGGACGGCTGAACACCTGCCTGCCCATGGGAAGTAGTGAATGAATTCCTTGCTTTGCTTTGCTTGCGCACGCGGCTTTTGCTTTACCCGTTAAACTGTCTTTATCTCAACCCATGAGTTTTCTCACTTTTACTCTTCTGATTCTCTCCCCCATCCCACCAGGGCGGGGGGAGTGAGCGAGCGGCTGTGTGGTGCTTAGTTACTGACTGGGGTTGAACCACGACAATATTTTATTTACCTTTGGAGTTTCTAAGATTAAAAAAACTGCAAATCATGTGATAAGCAATTGGAAAACGATAAGATTAGAACTTCTGTATTCCTGATTTCAAATCCTGTGCTTTGTCCAAGTGTCTGCACTAACTTGTTTCTCTTTCTAGGAATACCTGAATAGCATATTGCAGCATGCTAAAGATTTTAAAGAGTACCACCGGTCAGTTGCTGGGAAAATTCAGAAACTTTCTAAAGCTGTGGCAACTTGGCATGCCAACACTGAGCGTGAGCAGAAAAAAGAAACTGAGAGAATTGAGAAAGAAAGAATGAGGAGACTAATGGTAAGGATTAGAGGAAGGAATATGGCTGTTTTAGCTAAAATTGCGTACCGTATCCTTTTAATATTTCATATACAGCCTCAGCTACACCCATGTATTTCTTTTGCAGAATAAAGCCTCTGTAACGCAAAAAGTATAAATCTAAAACTGCTTCATATTGATTATGGGTATTTCTGATGATAGTAATGAATGTGACACTGTCCATTTTAACCTATAGCTACTTCTTTTTTTAAGATTTTTTATAAGAATAATTGTTTTTTCTGCCAGCATGAAAACTTAGCGCAGCCGCTTCGGTATAACATCATTTAATCTAATTAACTTCATATACTAAAACTGTTATATAATTGCAGAGGTATCAGTCCATTATATAAATACTGGACTGTTTTTTATTTCTAGGTTTATAGTTTTGAAGAGTCCATATGATTAACTTGTTCATGACATTACTCGGCAACTTTTACATAAAGCTGATTTCACATGCAAAAATACATAACCAATAGCAGTAATGCATGTATCTTGAGAATTAATAGCAGTCAGTTCTACGCATTAATGCTCCAGGACCATACTTCTTCTTGCTATTTTATAGTTTTTCCTTCCTTGCACCTGCATGATATCAGTTGTGTCGTTCTTAGGACAGAGTAGAGTGGGTTTGTGTATAACCATGTCTTTTCAGAACGCTGTGAAACCAGTCAGTGGGCTGCCTACATTTCAGGAGTTAAAATAATTCTGGAATTTAACGTGTGGACAGATCAATGCGTATTACAACTATGTTAGCAACTGGGGTTGGAAAAATTTCTTCAAGACATTGGTTAGCTCTTTTTTAACACTTTATTAACACTTCACCAACATAGAATTGAATGGAAATTGACATGCTTACTTTGAAACATGCTAAAAAATAGTAAGTATCTAATATGGGTGCAGATGTAGCGCAAAACTCTAGTCCCTGTCCAGAATCTATTCCCATGACTGACTGAACAGGACTGAAGAGTTAGTTTTAAAAATCACAAAACAAAATGTAGAAATAATTAAATATAAAAATGATAAAAACTTAGAAATAAAAGTGCATGTAAAATGTAAATGAAGGACTTGCATAAGAGTATAACAAATGTTGAGGCCCTAGAGTATTTCTTAAAATCACATAGTAATTAGCATTATAGAGCTTTTTTATAATTAGAGGTAACTGCCAGCAGTCTATCTAACCAAGCTCATAAAAATGTTAATTATTAGAGAAAAAAGAACTGATTAAAAAAAAAGGTAATCTTGATATTTTAGAAATATTTTTGTACATTGTGAGGTTGAGGTTATGTCAATCTAACATGTAGTACGATAAATAATAAAGATGTCCACTGCTGAAAAATATAAAGTAGATTTGAATGTCCAGAAATGGCACAGGATATCAGTGTTTCCAGAATATCAGTGCTTTCTCCTAAGACTCCTTCACCAAGGCTGTGGTTAAGCTTTTACCATAGATGCAGCACTTCATAGGCATTTTCAGTTCGGGGCTTTGCACTCAGAAGTCTATGCCCGTACCGCTCAATTAAATCCTTCTGCAAAAGCAAAAGGTACGTTGTGTTAGTGGGGTTATTTTGCCTATTTAGTTTTAGTCCCGTTGTGATAGATTTTGAATTTGCAGATATGTACTAGGGGTTTTTACAAACATCTCTCAGATGCTTGGTGTGGTCTAGGAAAATGTGCCATGTCTAAACCTCTTCGTATATCTTTTCAGGAATGTTGAATTCATTCCAGAGATTGTCCTTCATTGACTATGATTAGAAATGGTGATTGTGTCACAGCTCATTAATACTAGTATTTATCACATGCAGGAATGGGCGTTGGTATGATTTAAAAAGATACTGTCAAGACAAGCTTGAATGTATAAAGGAAGTACTTTGGCTAGATTACAATGTGTATTCAGTAATAATAATCATCATGATGGTAATAATAAAAAATTCTGAAAACTTAGGTTTTGAGTGTTGTAGTTCTGATGACTTGAACATTACAACTGAATTTTACAAGCTCAATTTGAACATTACAGCTGTTCTTGCCAACTTTCTGCAGTTCTGGTGTCTCTCCAGAAAGGCAGGAGATTTTTTATATCTCCCAGAGTGCTGTCTTTTAAAGTGATCATCTTTAAAATATTTCTTACTTGTGTTTGGTTTTTAGAAGGCATTGTATACTTCCTTTCTTTGTTATTTTAGCCAAAATTGACGAAGGTGTCTCTGCTGCTTTCCTTGTATTTTTCTGACATGCTCAAATGCTGCATTACATCTTCACAGCACATGAAAATAATACTTTGTGGTATGTCTTACCCCTAACAACACACTTACATAGTGCCATAAGGTTGTAGAAGTTATGACCCAGAGTTATGGCTTATCTGGTGAATCCTGTCTCTGATAGTGACCAGTATCAAAGATGAAATAACACCAGAGTAGAAAGATGATAGATAATCTGCCCAAAAGAAAATTTTCTTCTAACACCTAAAAGAAAAGGATTTATATTCACACTGGATAAAGGACTAAACACAAGTTCACATTCATCTCCCATGTTCTTCCTCTGGGTATGGGCTACCTGCACTTCATGTCTTTGAGAAATCATCTCTGTAGGAGACTTACAAAGCATCTCTGTTTCGGGACATTGTCGTCTGTTTGATGTGGTGTTAAATGATTTTTTTTTTTTGCCCCCCTTAGCTGTCATAACTCCTGTAGGTTTTCTAGAGTCCCTCAGGCTGACAGGGAGCTCTATAGTCCAACCACCTTCCCAAAGCAGTGTCAACATCAAGTTCAAAGCAGATTATTCAAGGCTTTTTTCAGTCATGTCTTGAAGACCTCTAAGGTCAGAAATGGCACAACTTCTCTGGCTGTTCAGGTCCTTCTGAAGTGCAGCCCAGCCTTCGAGCGTATTGACTGGTATCCCACAGTTTTGTGTCATCTGCAAACTTGACTAATGTGCCCTCCATCCCTTCCTCTGGGTCACTGATAGAGATGTTAAACACAACATGCCCCCACGGTATCCGTCCTCTTACTGTCTCCAGATAGAGTATGACCCTCCGCAGCCCTGCGGAGAAGGACTTAGGAGTATTGGTGGATGAAAAGCTGGACATGAGCCGGCAATGTGCGCTCGCAGCCCAGAAAGCCAATCACATTCTGGGCCGCATCAAAAGAAGCGTGGCCAGCATGTTGAGGGAGGTGATTCTGCCCCTTTACTCTGTTCTGGTGAGACCCCACCTGGAGTACTGCAGCCAGCTCTGGGGCCCCCAGCATGAGAAAGACGTGGATCTGTTGGAGCAAGTCCAGAGGAGGGCCATGGAGATGATCAGAGGGATGGAGCACCTACTCTATGAGGACAGGCTGAGAGAGTTGGGACTGTTTTGCCTGGAGAAGGGAAGGCTCCAGGGAGACATTATAGCAGCCTTCCAGTACTTAAAGGGTGCCTACAGGAAAGACGGGGAGGGACTCTTTATCAGGGAGTGTAGTGATAGAATGCGGGGTAACAGTTTTAATTTGAAAGAGCGTATTTTATATTAGGTATTAGGAAGAAATTCTTTACTATGAGGGTTGTGAGACACTGGAACAGATTGCCCAGAGAAATTGTGGATGCCCCCTCCCTGGAAGTGTTCAAGGCCAGGTTGGATGAGGCTTTGAGCAGCCTGATCTAGTGGAAAGTACCCCTGCCACGGCAGAGGGATTGGAGCTAGATGACCTTTACGGTCCCTTCCAACCCAAACCATTCTGTGATTCTATGATTCTGTGACTCATTAACACAAATGTATGACCCTCTGGGCCTGATCATCCAATGAGTTCTTCACCCATCTAGTTGTCCCTCTACGCAGATCATAATGATCTAAGATAACACATGATTATTGACATAGGAGTTGGTTGGTGTTTCTTGGAAGCATTTCTGTCTTGGCTGATTTCTATTTTGTATTGCTAGGCTGAAGATGAAGAAGGCTACCGTAAGCTGATTGACCAAAAGAAAGATAGGCGCCTGGCCTACCTATTGCAGCAGACAGATGAGTATGTGGCTAATTTGACTAACCTGGTATGGGAGCATAAACAGGCACAAGCAGCTAAAGAGAAGAAGAAGAGAAGGAGAAGAAAGAAGGCAAGTAGTTACAGCTGGTATTTTTTCTCTTCTTCAAATCCAGTTTTAATGTTGATAAATGTAGCAATACCCAATTGTCATACACATACCAGAGTATCTAAAATCATCTACACTGCTAAATTCTTAACACTGAGGGAACTCATCTCCCTCCACTGAAATATATAAGAAATTTGCTGTCATTAATTCTAAAGAAGGTGAGAAGTTGGCAGGATTAGAAGATTGTGGACTGTTAACATTGATTTGCTGATAAACTTTCTACAGGCAAAATTGGGCCAGGCACATAAATTCAGATTAAAGTATCCTAAAAGAATCCAATGGATCCAAAATACCTTGTGCAAAGAAGATGGGAAAAGTCTGGTTTGCATAGCTGTTTCATACAGGGTAACTTTTATAGACCTCCACATTCTACACTTGGCTCAGTCCATTTTGTAGGACCATTGGAAATGACTAGAGAGAAAGAACTTGCTTGGATAGGTTTATAGTAAATGGGTATTCTGCCAGTAGTATTGTTCATTGTGCAATGTTAACATTTAATTGAAGCTTTTAAAAATTACCTTTCTTCATATGAAATATTTTATTCCGTGAGAGAGACTCATTGTGGAAAGTGAACGATGCTATTTTCGAAAAAATAATTCTGTGTGTGAAATAATCATTAAGTAATGACTTGTCATTTTTGTGACCTCTGAGTACCTTTCATCTCTTGCAGGATGGATAAGAGGATTTTTATAATCCATTTCCATGCCTGGTTTGCTACTAATTACTGATACAAATATAAACATTATATTTACATGGTTTCCAAGCAGCTCTCTAAATATGCTAATAAATACCAGCATATAAAAAAATTCTGATTTTGGAGATTAATGGCCTAAAAAATGCTCCATGTTTTCTCCTGTCCCTCTCCAAAACCTCTGTACTTTTCATTGAGAGTATGTTCTTAACATAGGAACAAGTTCATGCATTGGAAAATGGACTATAATGGCAAAGACAAATGCCCAAGGCTTGATCTGAAGCAGATATTGAGGATCATCTCAATATTCAGAAGTGCAGCTATTCCTTAAGTATACCTCTTAAAACAAAGAAACAACTGGATTATCTGAATTTATCACACACATTAAGGATACTTGGAAGTTGTTTATCTATAAAACACAATTTAAGAGACCGTTCTTGTTGTTAGTCTGATCTGTTTATGTTGCTAACCAAAATAAAACTGTGCTGTAGTACTACAAACCCAGCACTGTGACAGGAGCAGAAGCTGTATTCTGTCCTTTCTTGTTCATTGTCAGAATTGTTTAAGAAGGTTCCAATTCAGAAGCAAACTGTGTGTTCCATTTTCTCATACTATCCTGGCATTTTTAAGTAGGGTAAATGAGGACAGGCTTTGATGAAGATACTGTTTATTTCTTGGAGTGGTGTCTGGGGAGAAAAAAAATATAGCTTACTCCAGCCAAGAATTCCAGGGTTCTTTTTGTTTATAATTTGAGTAACTGTGGTCTAGATTTGACATATAGTGAAAAGAACGCCCAAAATACCCCTTCTAGTTAGTTGTCAGACCAGAAGAAATTGTGTACGTACCCAAAATAAAAGTGCCTGCACAGATATACAAACTGTGATGCCTGGTGACACCTCTGAAACTGAGATTAAAGCACTTTAGAGGAAATTAATAATAAATCACATGAAAATTAATTACTATTTTATTTGTATTAGCACAGCCTGTAAGCAACTGAGCTCTAGGTCTGGACCAGAAATTCAGTAGGCCAGCCACTTCTTAGGTGGAGATTTATTACAGTGACTAGAGGTGTTGTAGGTACCCTAGTCATACTAGTAAATGGTTTGTGTGTGTGGTAGTAACTCTGTGCCTATTTCTACCTATATCCACCCACACCTTAAATTATGTGCACCCCAGGCTATTCAGAAATAGAGTGAAACATATTCATGGTCCAAAATGCGTACGTCATATAAAGTATTCTCTCTATACTTGTAATCCGACCATAATATTTTTTGCTTCTTCATTTGTTGTAGAAGGCTGAAGAAAATGCAGAAGGAATGGCATCTGGTCTTGGTCCTGATGGAGAGGTATGAATTTTACAAGGTGTTTTTTTTTGTTGTTTTTTTTTAAGCTTCCCAGTGATTTTTCTGTGTGCCATTGCTATAGCTTAAAAAAAATCACGACCACAAATGTTCAAAGAAGAGCTATTGTTTATAACCAGGAATAAAAATTATCTAGATTAACATTTATGCTAGCCTGTTTCTCTTCAGCAAGTTGAAGACAAAAAGAAAAATATATTGAATCTGTCACTGAGTATGCTGAAGAATCCCTCTTAGCTTTGTTATATGCTTAAGAGTAAATGGTTTTCTTGCAGTCTGTGTGTAGACATAATTTACTTCCTAAAATGAGATTGTAAACACAATATATCCTAGCTTCTCATTTTTATAAAATACATTGTTGACATTGCATGTAATTACCTTTCAGACACAGGACAGACTATAGTATTACGATGTCTTAAGACATCTGAAAGTTACTTCTTCCTCAGAAGCAAATGGAAAGAGTAGTTTTTCTGTGTCATTCTTTGAATAATATTTTTCATTCAGTAGCAGAGCATATGCTGCCTCATTAAGCCCTATTCTGTTAATGCCATTTTTCTGTTCCATTTTATTTTTATATAAAGACTCAAGGAATGTATTTATTGTTTTACTTTTGGTCTTTTTTATACTTGCAAGTGATATTTGTGCTGATGTAGTTAAAGAATTACAGCACAATCCTTTAATATAGTTACAGTTGCACAAGGAAAAGGCATGTAACATTCCTGTAACTTTAGTATTTATGGAAATGAGGTAAGTTTATATTCTGTCAGTCACTGTATTTATAACTGTTCAGAATTATTTTTTCTTGTTCATGTACATATACTAGGAAAAGATTCTTCAGTAGAAGCAGTAATAGAAGGCAGAAAGTTTTTAAAGTAAAAAAATCTGTGATTAAACAGGGCAAAGAAATAACAGAAAAAGTAATTACACTATTGTGGTTTCATTAGAGCACCAGAATAAGTAAAAGGTTTTGTTTTTGCAGGTGCTTTGTGAGATTAATTGAAGACATCAGGACAGTGAATCTTTAAAATAGGCCTTCTTTACATAAAAAATTAGCTATATTGTTACATCTTTTTTTCTCCATATGAGAGAAAAGGTCGTAAGGTCAATGTATGTTTTTTTGTTACAGATGTCCATTGGTATAAATAACAGGATTAAATGCTTATAAGTATGCATACCTTGTGTCTTGTTTCACAGAAGCCAACAGTTCTTTACCATGTTGCTCTTGTTAATTTATTTGGAATACTGTGATGTATTTGTGGATATTGCATACAATATGTTACATGCAGAAATACTGTGACTCAGTGTTTGCTTGATAGCCATGTGGGAAGGCGTGGCTTCTAATAACAAAACTTCACTGCTTGTTCAGATCTGGAATCTTGAAGGTGCTATTAGTTCTTTTTATTACACATTACAAGCGTGAAATTCAGTTGCCTTATGGTATAAAATGTCATTTGAATTTTTAGCCTATAGATGAGAGCAGTCAGATGAGTGACCTTCCAGTCAAAGTGACTCACACTGAAACAGGCAAAGTTCTTCTTGGACCAGAAGCACCAAAAGCAAGTCAGCTGGATGCTTGGCTGGAAATGAACCCTGGGTAAGTAGTTAACATACAAGTAGGCTGCTTTTTCTATTTGCATTGATGTTTTTCGTGGGCTTCTCTTAGCTATTCTTTTTTTCATCTGTTCTATTCTTGTTTTAATTTATTATGTGCAAACTGAGTAGATGTATTGAACCCAATCCCTCCTCCTGTTACCTGTAATTCATAATCTTTCTGTTGTCTTTGCACAGCTATGAAGTTGCTCCCAGGTCAGACAGTGAAGATGAGAGTGGCTCTGAATATGAGGAGGAGGTATGTGTCTTCAAAAAAAATACTGTGACAAGTAATACAGTAAAAAACAAGTACTTATTCCATGTAATATTTTCCTCTTTTTCATAAGGAAGGAAAGGAAAGTGATAGCAGGTGTATAAGTGTTTTAAAAATAATAGAAACAGGAAAAGTAACTGCTTTTGTAATTCTTTTCAGTTCATAGCAGTTGCCCTTTATATATGCCATAAATGCCTCACTGGTAACCAGGTTAGGAAAAGTAAATATTTTACTCTGATTAGTAATAATCATGAACCAGAGAATATAAGCAGGTTCCTATTTTCAGATATATGCTAGAAAAGACTGTATTGTGGCTTTGTGGTGAATTAAGTTAACATCTTTAATGTTTATGCATTGGAAGTTTTATTGGCAATTCTGAATAACACAGTTATTATTTATATATTATGTTTATTAAAAAATTAGGGATTATGTCAGGGATTTAGGTTTAGACTGTTCTGGGTAGGCTTATTTGATTCAGTACTTTAATGGTGATTTAAATACTATTATTACAAAAATTCTGAGAAGAAACTTAAAATTAACACACACAAAGATCCCAACCCTGCAGGGTCATAATATTAGATACTATGAATAATCAATACCAATATTTGCATAGTATTTTTCAGACAAGTACTTTCTAAAGGAGAGGAAAACTGAGGATTAGAGAAGGACTGTGTTCCATCAACAGGCTAGGAACAGAACTAGGTATAGAATTCAGACCTCCTAAGTCTAGCAGTCTTTACAATACTGGACCAAATGACCACTGTAACTGACTGGATTGTATGATGTTAAGATACATACCTTTGTAGGACTAATTACTACTAATATAATTCTACAAGACTCTCATATTAAGATAGGAGGGGAGGACCTGATACCTGTCAGAGTCTAGGAGGAATGTTAAAAGAGATGTGCCTACATTTTTAGCATAGTTTCCGTAGCAGCAGTGTTGTTTGGAGCTGCGGAAATCATTCTTAGGAGAATACACTTGCAGAACTCAGAGCAGTGTTTTGTTCATCTTCATTAGTGAGATTTTAAGTTGTTGATTATCAGTTGCAACTGTAGCCAGAAGACAAATTAAGGTATTTCCAAAACAGTAAAAATGTGGTCTGTTTTTAAAAAGTTAAACAATAGAAGCCTAAAACAGCAGTTCTTGGCATTTTTTTAAGCTTTATTAAATTATCACACATCTGGAATATGATATAAACATACACATGTTATTGGAATCCTCTCCGTGAACACAGTAGACAGAGTAAGGCTTTTAAAGGTAAGATCATTAAAGGGAAAAATACTTTTTATTTCAACGTATCATGACTTCCTGTGGGTTAATGTGTGTCAAAAATTATCTTCTTGTTATGTTGCAGTGCAATTCTGTTGCAGAATAGGTGTAAGCTGAACTTTGTGATTCAGGTTTCTGTCATAAAGCATTGACCAATGAAAGCTACCAATATGTGAATGCCGGTTGAAAGTATGACTTAGGAAGATGTTGCACTTCCCAGCACCCCTGTTCTTTTTCTGTATTCTGTAGGATGATGAAGAAGAATCAAGCAGGTTAGAAGCAGATGAGAAGATACTCCTGGATCCTAACAGTGAGGAAGTTTCTGAGAAAGATGCAAAGCAAATCATTGAGTGAGTGTTCTGTAGGTGCTGGTTTTTGCTAGGAATTGTGATTTCTTACAGTGGCATTTCCCAAGGGAAGCTTGCTCTAGATTGCAGTGAGTTGTCGTAGCTTCTCTGGCATGAACATCTGCAGGAAGAGGAACATGATCATTTGGTATTAATTGTGTACTGTTTATAAAGTAGCTTGCACCCTTTGGTGTACTCGCCACAGTTGGGGATTTGCACTGTTTCTTTAGACATACGTATGTGAGCTGTGGTCAAAAAAACTGTTTGTTTGTGGGAATTCACTTTAGTTCTTTTTCTGCTTCCCAGGACAGCCAAACAAGATGTGGATGATGAATATAGCATGCAATATAGTGCTAGAGGGTCTCAGTCCTACTACACTGTTGCTCATGCAATCACAGAAAGGGTGGAAAAGCAGTCTTCTCTTCTTATTAATGGCACACTAAAACATTATCAGGTGAGAAATCATTACTTGGAATTATGCTTGACATTTCACTGTGGTATTTCAAGTGGCAAACTGAAAATCTGCTAAGAAATACAAGGTCTCTAGTAGGTAAGAATTTAGGAATTATATGGATCTAGCAACTAGGAACTTCTGTATTCTGACATAAGCTAGATTCATGTATGATTGAAAATGTCCTCAGAACATGTTTTCAACACTTCTGCTGTTGTACAGCTTTCTAGGAAACTCCAAGAACCTGCATCTTTTGTGCAGTCAGAACATTATTTCTACATCCGTGTAAAATAAAGAATAATACTTACTCAACAAGATGTCATAAAGATGTGTATCTATTTCTACTTGCAGAGAACTAGGAGAAAGACTGTTTCCTAAGTGTGCAAAGCATTATGATTACAGCCCCTGCTTCCTATGCTCCTCAGCACTGCCATCTATTGCAGTAGCTTGTTTAAATAATTTAAAAATGAGTAGTTAAGCTGATTTCTCTTTTCAAAGCATTTTAGTATTTTTATATTGGACTCTTCACTGTGAGACATGGTGGGAAAACAGGAGATAATGAACACAAGTGAAACAAGAGGGTTCAGACTGGGTGTACAGAAGAGGACAGCACCGCTGTGGAGCAGGGGCTCAGAGAGGTTTTACCTAGGAAAAATTTCAGTCGCTGATAATGTCGCTGCCTTGAGCAACCTGGCCCTAAGGCTGGACCTGCTTTGGGCAGGGTATTGGCCTAGAGACTGCCTGAGGTCTGTTCCAGACTGAATAATCCCATGATCTGGCTTGTTCATAGCAAAACTCCATCTGAATTGGAATTCTCTTGTGAATCCTTAGCGCTTCTAGGTATCTCACTGAGCCCTCAACAAAAAAAAAGAACGTGTCATTCAGGGACTGATTTTGAGCATGATAGGTTAAATAACTTTTGGCACCTTTAAGGAATGCTGTGACTACGACAAGATAGAATGCAACCATATAGAGAAATATGCCACTTTCTTGGCTATGACACCCTCTTTCTTTTTGCTGCCTCATTGTCAATGTGTTGTCCAGCTTGTGCACCCAATGAAGCAGGGAGCCAACAGATGCAATCAGCAGCCTTCTTTACTGCATAATCCTGATTCATTGTCTGGGAAGGTTTACCTGATGTACTAAATGAATAGTGTATAACAATACTAATTTGATGGCCATATTGGCTTAAAGTGCTCATGGATGGGAAATGAAGATTGTGAAATTCCTTTACTTCCTGAATTGTAATTACTTATGGAACATAGAAATACTCTTAAATTATGCAGATCTGTGTTCAGCAATGCAATTTCCTTGCGTGCCACAAAGCAAAATAATTCAGTCTGTGGAGTTACACAGACAATCACAGGGATTACCAATTAGAGGAGGTCCTTTAGCTGCTGAATGTGATATCTAGCAATTGAATAAGTAGATTTGTTCTTTATGGTGTTTGTTTTATATAGTAATTGCACCAGAGGTAAGAGTCACACTTTTCTAAGGAGCTTTATGTCAGGAGTGTGGAGGCTTGGCTTTGGTTCTAGCAAGAATGTTCTGAAGGAGACTTCCGCGACTCTCCCCTTCACTCCCTGTATTTCCCCATCATCTAGATTTTACATGCTTTTCCCTTTTCAACTTTTTTTATGCTTTTCCATGTTTCTTACTGTCAAGTTTGATCAGATTGTCTCTTCTTTTCTATCGCTATGTCAGTGGAGAAAGTTCAATGATGTAGAAAAGAGTTTTCCTATTGTCAGTTCTGAAGCTACTTTGTAAGTAGGACGTACCATTGCAGGACAAATTCTGATCAACTCTTGGTGGCGTGAGTAATACCTGAATATAAATCAGTCAGCGTGTACATAAAGCCAGTAAATTGGCAACACTATTTTGGATACCGTCTCGCAGGGACAACAGAAGGTTACTCAAGCATGCTGTGTTTTTTCTCTGAACTTTCTCAGGCCCTTTAGTTTACTTCTCTCTCCATGCATGAGACACACCAAAATTCTGGATCTTAGAAGCAAAAACTTTGCACTTGCATGAGTAATGTGATACACATGTATGTGGAAGTCTGTGTGACAAGGGAAT
Source organism: Platalea leucorodia (assembly GCF_965183815.1). NCBI lineage: Eukaryota > Metazoa > Chordata > Aves > Pelecaniformes > Threskiornithidae > Platalea > Platalea leucorodia. Next base: position 30,459,326 of record NC_138858.1, read on the forward strand.
AATCCGAGTCAGTGCTTTCTAGCAGTACTCCTTGGAGTGTGAAACTCTGTTACAAAGACATTTTTTTAGCTACAGCACTCTGGCTTCCTTCCAGCTCTGGGATTTTATACACAAAGGCATAATTGAACAAAGGGGGCCTGCTCTGACATGTGGAGGTATAGACATCAGACACTAAATGGCCATGTGCTTGCAAGAGCTTTAGCATACCAGTGGTGCTGTTGGCAAGTGTGAGGCTTACATGTTTGTGTAGACTTGATGGGTTTGTTTTGAAAGATTTTAATTGACACAGGCAAATGGCGTAGAATATACACACAAAGTCTAACATTTGACAGTGTTGAAACTGAAGAACAAACTCCTGTAATGTTAAGTATTTATCAACCTTACATGTGAGTGCCTGTGTTGCTTTGTATGCAGTACAAAAAAACCTCCATGTATGAAATCTGACTTCATATTATGGGCTGTGCTAAACAGGAGCGATGATTTCCATATAGCTGTTACCAGAAATTTATCTTGCTTTGGTTTTTTTTTGGTTTTTTTTTTTTTGGCGGGGGGGAAGGTGTTAAGATAGCCAGGGATCCATGTGAATGTCGTATTATTAAAGGAAATCCAATGCCTAAGTAGGCAGGGACATCAGAATCTTGATTCTGTAGTACTGGTCTTAATTATTTGTGTGGGTTTTAAATAACTGAAACTATTATTATTCATTTCAGCTCCAGGGACTAGAATGGATGGTTTCACTCTATAATAACAATCTGAATGGAATTTTAGCTGATGAAATGGGACTAGGAAAGACAATACAGACTATTGCCCTCATCACTTACCTGATGGAGCACAAAAGACTCAATGGTCCCTATCTCATCATTGTTCCCCTTTCGTAAGTAAAGGATCTCTTTCTGCTGTTACCATTCTAGGCATTGCAGATTGGTTTATTCAGAACACACACTTGTTTTTCATGTAATGACAAGATGAGGTGCACAGTGGGATTACACTGAGCATGTATTCAGTGTTCTCTTTCATCAGCTCTTCCCAGGTAATTGTCTGGCATTGGAAGGGTGACCAGAAGGCTGATACAGGACTTGCTTCCATTAGTTTCAGGGCCCGCTCTTTTGGCAAACGTAGTAGTGAATTTACTGTAATTCACTCTTAAGCCACAAGAGGGGGATGGTATTTCTTTCATATTACATGCCTGCAGTTCCCCATTCAACTTCTAACTGTGATATTAAAAATCTGTTGTATAATTCTTTAAACAACTGGCACCCACTCTGATACCAAGTAATCACGCTTTAATGAGGTTGGATGGTCTTTCGAGTACTGTATAACTAGCCTTGATGAGTGATAGTCACACTTCTGTCAGGTGTCCAGATTATGATTGTTTATTGTGCTGCCCCCTTTTGCTTTTCCTTAGCTTTCCAAGATGCTGCTTGTTTTATACATTTCTTTTAATGCATTTTCCTTTCTCCAAAAGTGAGGTGTGGGTTTTAGTGATTTGAAGTCCTGTGTTTTAAATAAAAATTGTCAGGCATTGTAAGACTGATGTAGGATATTAAGGGCTTGTTTGCTTATTTTTGTGTGTAAGTGACTTGATTGATGTGCAGAAGTTCCCTGGCCTTTTTGTTAGATAACTTGTCCACCAATTGTGCTGAGCATGCAAATGTGTTGTAGGATTGGGATAAATTTTATCTGTGGCCATGTCTTTTGATTTCTTTTGAGGTATCCTGTCTTCTCACTGTGCTGCAGTAGTAACTGATTGACTAGCGTAAATATCACAGCTGTGCCTAACTGAATACAAATGATGAGCTCTAATGTGAAAAGAAATGGCTGGGAGAAGATCCATGAAGTAAAACAAAGTTAAAAATAAAGGGAGAGTGTTATTAATGTCAGATTTCACATGAGCACAGTAAAAAATCAGATTTAAGTACTCTGTGATGATTTTTCTTATGTTTCTAAAAGAGAGGAGCTGAAATGTCTTTCTTGTATACATTTTAAAAGTCACCTTTCCCTGCTTTTGCGTAATAACTAGTACTGCTGCCATCACAGGTCCAGTAAGAAAAAAAAAATGGCAAGCAACCAAAAAACCTCAAGGTTATTTTTTACTGCTGTACCATGATAAGCAACTAGCTTAGCCATAAAAACCTATTTGTTGTGATCGAACAGCAGAAACAGTGCAAAAACGGACCTGCATAGTGGCACTGGGTGGCGCTATGAGTCATTCTACTCGAGTAGAACACATCTGAACTCCATGAGACCATATTCGAAAAGTTGTAATGTCAGTTTGTGGAAGATAAGTGGTATAAAAGAACTTACAAATCTATATTTTGTTAAGGGTTATCGTTCTTATCCTTAATATGCTTCAGAATACAAAGATGCACGTAAAATACTGCTCTGAATTGGTTTCAGAGAGGCCCTGAATACGAGCTGAAAGAGAATTTCACACTTTCTTCTGTTTACTCCCCTCTCAGAGATGCTTGTATTTTATTACAGTATATAAAGTGCATTTTTTAAAATATACTGTTAATTATGGGGATTGCTTGCATGAAATGTGATGAAAATTTGGCAACCACATGGAAACGTTTCTAAAGTTTGACCTGCAAATGATGAAATACCTTACTTTTTCTTTATAATCTCTATGATAGGACTTTATCCAATTGGACATATGAATTTGACAAATGGGCTCCTTCTGTGGTGAAGATATCTTACAAGGTTTGATTTGTTTTTTGTATGATTATAGAGTTGAAGGAATGAGAACAGAGCCAGTTTTTCCTCTGCCTCTGTGTGCATTTCTAAACGGTTTGCTCATGACATTTTGTTATATATATCAGGTACTAAGCAGTGACAGTTAATTATACTAGGAAAAAGACTGTAATAAACTGTAATTACTTTCACATAGTGAAATGCAGAGTTAATTGTTAATTATCACATCGCAAGGCTTCTGATGAGAGTAACACAAATGACAACTACTTCACATTTTATACATAGCTGAGCACTGTGCTGTTTGGCTACTATAGCGGTGGTACAGGAAAGCAATTTGTAAGGAGACTATACCACTAGCTACATGTTTCCAGTGCCCCATAAACAGAGCTTTACAGTCTAGCAACCATTTAGGGAAAGCACTGTGAAAAAGTCTGGAATGTATTGATATATTGTTTGTAGTACTGTAGGATTATAGGTTCCTGTTGTTGCTCTGTGTCTGCTAATTCATAAAAACGATATACTTTCTTCACCAGAAGAAAGAATAACTACTCGGTTCTCTCTCTCTTTTAGGGTACACCTGCAATGCGCCGCTCACTTGTTCCTCAGCTTCGAAGTGGAAAATTTAACGTTCTTTTAACTACTTATGAGTACATAATAAAGGACAAACATATCCTTGCTAAGGTAGTAATGACTGTCATCTCTTAACAGCAAGGCCTTCAAGACACCTTTAAATGGTGCATAGCACAAAACACATTTTTGTTTATAGCGAAGTCCTGAGTTGTTCCGTCCTTCAATAAAAGTTAAACCTTTAGTTTACTTTTCTATTTCTCTGGTTATGATTGGACTTCTCAGTCACAGCTTTCTTCCCTGTAAACACCAGGATTTTCCTGAATGTGGCCAGGAGACTAATTCCTTTGTGCAGTTCTGTCAGTACTGTGTACCTGCCTGTCCCTGGAGAAACATGACTTTTCTCCCCTCTGCTTGATGGCATTTAACCTAATCTGCAGTTCTGAGTTTAATTTTTTTCCATTTTTTCTGACCTGAAGCTTACTCTTATTAGAGCCTTTCCAGCTATGTGGTCACTTTTCCCCAAATGACCAAATAGTTATCTGTATCATGAATTTGGTATCCAGACTCTTTACTACACATGGCCCAGTTCTTAAAGGCCCACTAACTGTCAACAGGTGTGCCTCAAATGTAATTTGAAAGCTACTGTACTGTAAGACTATGTCGTGTACACACAAAGCAGACTAAGGTATTTTGCCATATGGAGAAACCATATGGTCCTGCTGTCCCTTCATTGTTCATTTTCACTTTATTTCGGTCTATTACATACTGCATATTTAGATTATTCATTTTTGCTCTCTGATACAAAGGCAGTGCACTTTCTTAGCATAATTCTGAACACTTGAGAACAATTTGAGACTGCAGCATTTTCCTTCCCCTCCAGTTTTTACTCACCCTTGCTGAAAGATAGGAAGGACAGCACTATGCCATTCAGCCTGTCCTGGGAAAAGGAATTAGTTAGCACCTATGAAAGTACAGTCCAAGGCTTTTCTAGTCAATTGGTCCATGCGGCACATGTGTTGACTGCCCATGTTGTAGTACAGGTGGTAACGGAGAACTCGAGCAACTTTCTTTCAGCATCTGCTCTGACTGCATTTAAGCTTTCACATTAGGAAATAGAAACTTTATTTGAAGATGCAGTAACTGAGATGAGATGATCGTAATTATGCTGCTTTGTTCTTGAGTAAAAACATAAAAACATATGATTAGGTGAAACAAAACAAAGTTCAGGGTTGCTGTTATTTGTGAGCACAGTTATTTTGTCTGAAAATGCTTTTGTCTCCTGTCAAGGTTCTTGGTGCAGACAGGTTTATTTGGAGTTTATGTGGTCTCTTTTTTTCCCCTGGGAACCATATTATGGCCTTGAAGAGCCAGTCACCCTAATCTCTTTCCCAGAAATGGGAGGAATCCGCTGTTTGCTGTTGCAGTTCAAGTCAGAATTCAGCATCAGATTCAGCATACCTTGTGTTTGTTTCTATTTTTGCTGCTTGCAAGGGCACTGGTACTTGGGTAATCCTTGATTTGGCTTTTCTTATATATGGGAATGACTGATGTCTCAGGCTTGAAATATTTATGTTCTATACCTGTTGGGAGGAATTTGACTATGTCTGACCTGCTCTAACTTTGCCAACTTTTCTTCTTTTTCTTCCAGATTCGATGGAAATACATGATTGTAGATGAAGGCCATCGAATGAAGAACCATCACTGCAAGCTGACTCAGGTCTTGAATACTCACTATGTGGCCCCTAGGCGAATACTGCTGACTGGGACTCCATTGCAGAACAAGCTGCCTGAACTTTGGGCTCTTCTCAATTTCCTCCTCCCAACCATTTTCAAGAGTTGTAGCACCTTTGAACAGTGGTTCAACGCTCCATTTGCCATGACTGGAGAAAGGGTACTGTGGCAGTTTTTTTTAAAACATCAGAAACAAACCACTTTGATGAAAACAGAAAGGAGCTTATACAGAAGGATTAGTGTTTGAACTCTCCCTGGTACTTAGGGAATTAACATAACTAAAAGTCACCTTTTTTATAATGCCAGAAAATTTTAATATCAGTGTCTTTTTTGACTCAGCGTCAGTTTGGTTGTAACATGCAAGTAATTATTGCACATGCTTAACCTTTCATGTGAGAGAAGACATTACCTAATATACTGAGTTGCCTTGTAGTGACTTTTATAAACTTCTGTAGGTGGACTTAAATGAGGAAGAAACTATTCTGATCATCCGTCGTCTCCATAAAGTGCTCCGACCCTTCTTGCTGAGAAGATTGAAGAAAGAGGTTGAGTCTCAACTGCCAGAAAAGGTTTGCAATGAGAGGAGTTGTGGAAGGATTTTAATACTTTTTTTAAGCATTATGTAATGTTCCTTTTTCAGATTTATTTTACAGAAGAGGACTTCTTTAGCATCTGTTATTGCTGTGGTTTGTTCGTTTATAACTTTGCAAAGAAAGCTGGCCACTGAGGATGCCTGAGTACCTGAAGTTTCTTGCATTCTCAGGGTTCCTCACCAGTCTTAGAGCTTTAATCCTGTTTGTAGTCATCCATATAAGACATGCAACTTATTTCCATGATATCTGGTTTCAAGTTGTAAGTGAGTCAGCCATACACTGATGATTAGATTCTGTCCTGTCCCATCTTCCTTGCACTGGGCAGAACCTTTGCTCCCTTAGCTAGTTCACTGAAATTCCTAAAAGACTACTAGACTTCATAAAGCAGGCAGAATTTGGTCCTGCATTAGTATTCCAGGAGCTTTGTGAAGTGTCTTTTTGAAATTGAACAAGTTATTTTTAACTAGTGGCTTTTTAATTCAAAACATAAAATTATCTTCTGATTTGAAAGATCATTGTTTTTATCTCTGGGCAACTCATCTTGCCCCACCCTGTCCTCCTCTGCAATCCTGCATCACTTTTCACATTCACCCTTCTCAGAATACAGCAGCTAAATAAAAATGTAAATTTGAAGGTGTGGTAGGGAAAATTTGGTGCTAAGGTCAACTGGGTTCAAACCATACCAAAATGAAGTTTTTGTAAGTTGGGTTATGAGCTGACTAACACTGGCTGAATGAACGAAGAGCTCTGTACAGATGCTTAGTGACAGTACTTAAAGGAAAGGCGTTTTAAAAATTTCTTTCTTATCTTTATAATGTTGTGAACGCTATTATTATTGTGACTTTCTGTTTCTTCAAATGTGAGATTCTCAGTCTCCTCAGAAGCATTTATTTGACAATGAAATATACTTACAATTATTACTGAAATCTTTATTCAAATTTCTGCCAGTTAGAGCCACTGTATTTGATAAATCCATTAACAGGCATTGGAGGGGGAGGATTTAGAAGTTGCACACACACTGGTACTCAGAAGACCGTGTTTCTTTTTGTTGCCATTATCTTGTTTATGAAAAAAAGCAGTTAGTCCAACCATGGGGACTGAACTTGTTGACTGAAGCCTGTTAGTTAGTTTCATTTGATCTTATAAATCTTGGTAAAGAAGCCATTGAAGAAATAGTCACTTCTTTTTAATGAGTTCATCCTACTATCTTTCTGAGAAGAAAATAACCTGATAATTTTTATTCCATTTATTTGTTAAATATTAGGAAGCTTATGCTTTTAGTCATCACTTGAAAGATTTCTAGCCACTAGTGTGGCTTTATTATGTGACTGTTTTTATTTACTTAACTTACTAAAAGCATAGTGACTGTAATCTGGAAATTGGGTAATAGAAAAAAATTGGTTAAATTGGGGTATGAAGTCTTGTATTACTGCATTTAAAAATACTGTGCAGTCAAAAACTGCTTTAGTAAATGCAGTTTAACAAAGCTGAACAAGAGGTCAAACTGAATGTGGGGATCATACAGTACTTGATTAATTCCCTGTGTTTTTAGTTGATGTTGAGAAAACAGCATATTTCTATGCCAACCTAGGTAAGCATAATGCTAATTTGAGACTTTGAGGGATGCGTATTTGCTAGGTATACAATGATGATATTTTTATAATGCTTTGCTTGGTATTTTTATAGTGCTTTACAGACATAATAAAGTCTACAGGTTATTAAACACAAAATGTTTTTTTTTAAATTGCATGTTAAACATAAAATGAATTTTTAAATGTTTTTTTTTTAATTGCTAAAATTACAGAATGAGAAAAAAATATGTTTGGCAATTCTGCGGTTACATTCTTAGGATCCAGCTGTCTCATAGTAGTTGTGACTGTCTTTTGAGATACTCATTGCTGTGCTTGCAGTTGGATTGCTGCTCACTGAAATCATATGTGGTATTAGGGTACGCATAAAAGATTAGTAGTTTTTTTGGTTTGTGTTTTAGGATGACAAGAACCTGCAGGTATAGCCTACTAACATTATTATGTCAATGTGTTTATGGTTGTGTTTTTGGTTTTTTTTCTTTACAATAGGTGGAATATGTGATCAAATGTGATATGTCAGCTCTTCAGAAGATCCTGTATCGTCACATGCAAGCCAAGGGAATCCTTCTCACAGATGGTTCTGAAAAAGACAAGAAGGTACAAAAGAAAGACTAAAATATGTAGGAAACAATGTATTGTTATTAAACATGTTAACAATATGATTTCTGTTTCATAAAATTAGTATGTAGGCTTTTATTGCAGTTATCTGTCATGGGAAAAGAAATTTCTATCAGACATGGTTTTGTTTTACAAGACTGCAACTCATGCTTTCTATTCACAGGGAAAAGATACTACTTGTATTCACTGTAGTTACAATACCTTTCTGCAGACAGGCCGTGTTTGAAAAAAAGTAGCATTTCCCTTGGCCAAGTTTAATCCAATAATATACCTGAATAATCGTGATGGTGGCAGCGCTGGCTACAGAAGGTTATTGATCTTGTCTTTCAAGAGCTGTTAGTTAAGTATAAGTCTTGTTTTGGCCAGCTAGGGCTGTATGCTTGCATTCATACTTGTAAGATCTGTTAATGACAAAGTTCTTTAAGAGAACAGTAGGATTCAAAGTCATATAGTCAGATGTAGACTACGTATTAGTAAATGTTGATTATGCCATCATGGGACTTAATCCACTTAATATAGAGTAAAAAAGTTGCCACTCATCAGCGTATTTGTGTATACACTTTTCACATGATAATAAATGTGAAATACCTTGAATAGGCACTGCAGAACAGCTGGTGTGTAACAGTTTGTGTTTGCACCCTGTTATGTGTATGTTACTGATGTAGTGCAGTCACAGACTGTCTTTCCACCATCCTTTTGCAGGTTGCATTGGTACAATGGGTGACTTTTTTTTTTATTCAGTGTCTTATTTTACCCTCCTTGTTTTGTGCAGGCAAATTGTTTTTTTTGCTGATGCTTAATTCAAAGTCCAGACAAAGCTGGTTCTTATCATGGGATATTGATACTCATCTTCATAGTTTGAGTACTTCGCAAACATTAATTTATGTTCCTCTGTTGTATTTTTAATGTAATTTTGTAGTTTGATGTCTTTACCTTTGTCCTACAAATCTCATTTTGTATCACAGTCTTCTACTTCCTTCCCTTTCTGGACTCTTTCCTCTCTTTCACCAGCTCAGAATCTTCTGTCGATTTTTCCCTATTTGGTTCTCCACCCAGCTTTTTGCTTAACCAGTTCAAATTGCCTTTGCTGTCTTCTGAACACCTCCCTCTCCCTCCCCTCTCTCCAAGGGTCTAAAAGTTTTCCTTTCTTGCCACCCTCTCCTAATTAATATTTTTCTTTAACTGCTTCATCAGGCTCTTTTATCCATGCTACCTGTTGCCAGCAGAGTGAGGAGGTTGTTGAGAATGCTTGGCTTCAGTGATCAAACAACTACGGTGTTAGGAGAAAATCCTGTCTTTTTACAGCTCTGGCCTGGAACCAGCTCAGACTAGAGAGAATTCATGAAGCTGGAAAGTTCTAGGAAATGACTCAGAACAAATATGAACTGTATTTTCAAGCAAATTTGAGAGGATTTTGAAAAGAACAAAAACAAGTTTTAGATGTGTGGAGTACCCCCTTCAAACATAAAATCTCTGCTCTAGATAGAAGTTATGATTTCACTGTACTTTCCAGGAAAGAATAGAATATTACTAGTATATACTATAATCAAATAGTGTACTTTCCCCTAGTTTTACTATTGGAAATTGCTAAATTGTTCTAGCTGAGATTTTTAAAATAAATCTGAATTAGTTGTACAGTAAGCTTGGAATATTGGGGCCACTCTGGCTACATTTTCATAAAATTGCAAAAAAGCGAAGTGGCATCTGAAAGCAACAAGTGTTTGGCAATGTTAATACGATAGGATGTTCTCAAACTTGTATCCACCAGTTGGAATTAGTTTTTAACCGTACAGTTTAGTCTAGCACAACTGACTATTGTCTGAAGTCTGCCTTCATTCTGAAAAAGATTCACTGTAGAGTAGGTTTGGAGAATATACTTTGTTAAATATTAAGATTACTCACAAGATTTGGTTATCTCTAGCTTTTTAGCTGCCTGTGGCCCTGTGTTTTACTTGGCCTGGAAGGAGAAACCCGTATATTCAGTTAACAGACAGGAGGAGATACCATAGAATTGAAAAGCACCCAGCTAGAATAATTTCCTGTTAGAAGGTTCAGACCAGATGGAATTCGTATGGTTTCATAATGAACAGTACAAATATGGAGTTTGCAGTACATTAGATGCTCTGCTTCCCTCTGTGAATACTGCAGGTAGATACGTAATGCACTTCGTGCATTATTTCCAGGTCTTCCATTTTCGTTGCGGAGCATCCTTATGATAGATGAATTTATACAGCAAGACAACTGCACAGTAGCTTCTGTTTTTTTGTTACTTGTTTGTTTGAGTTATTTTTAATTAGTGCTGTGGTGTTCAGGTTTGGGGTAGAAGTATTTTTATGCCTGCATTTAAAAATATCTTTCGAAAGCTTCATTAATAAGCTAAGAAATTAAATTCATTATTTGATTTGCATTGTTTGTATCCATAGGGAAAAGGTGGGGCAAAAACTCTCATGAACACTATCATGCAATTGAGAAAGATATGCAATCACCCATACATGTTTCAACACATTGAGGTAAGACTCCACAGGTTTGATTTTGAGATTTGTTTTTATTCAGATGGCTAATATAATAGAAAACTGCTATTGCAGCTTATGTGTGTGGGAGAGGACATCTCTGTCTACATCATTTGTGCTGAAAAGGACACATTTGAAAAACATAATCATTGTGATCCCTTATATTTAGAAACAAATGGACCAATGGCCAGCTTTTTATTGGTAACCTGAAGTCTAGTTCTAAAGCATTTAATCTTGTAGAGACACTGTCTTCAAAAAATGAAGTTTTTTTTTTTTAAATTTAAGATGTTCCAGGGCCACTTAATCTCTACTTAGACCTAATTTATGATGTAGAGACACTAGTTCAAAATGTCATGTTTAGGATCTTTATAACTAGCAGGCTGCTAATCTTTTATGGTATCAACCAAAATTGTCCTAGTCCACCTTGTTTTTTCAGCGAAAATGTACTATCTATATAGCATCTCTTATTAGAATCCAAAGTAGATAAACATAATGATATATCTAGAAAGACAGAAAGTATCTGGAATGTAGCTACATTTATGAACGAATAATTAAGTACGTACTGTGATGTATTATCATTGTAGTTTTCATTCTTTGTTCTGTTGTATGCTAATTAAGTGAATTGAGTAATTTCCAAACGGATCTTCTAGTAATTAGGATAAATTAATTAGCTTCTACTGTATTTGTAATCTAGTAAAGTGTATGCTGCAGAAGTTACTTCTGCAAACCATGAATTTCAATAGTAGTACAGGAAAACATTAAGCAGAGCACTGTTGCTACAAGGTAGATTCCAAGAGTATGAACATAATGAACTCAAACCCCAATGCTCATGTATTGAATTTAATTGATACAAGAATGCATAATTTTGGGTTACTGTGTAGTTTGTAATAAACTGTTTATTGCTTATAACTCTGCAGGAGTCCTTCGCTGAGCATTTAGGCTACTCAAATGGTGTCATCAATGGGTAACTCTTTCAGTTTTTCCTGCTGTTCATAATGTTGTATTGGAACTAATGTATCATACTGTTTTTCTAGGATGTACATGCTAACAAACTCTAGCAGTCTATAGAAAGGCAGAGGAGGCACAGGGCACACATCTAAAGCAAAAGATAACAGTACTGGAAGTGTTATATGAGCTTTTTGTGACTCTCCATCTCTTTCAGGACAGGCAGAGAAGATTGTAAACTCATGTCTTCCTTTCCCCTTATTTTGAAATACCTTAGATACCATCTGAAATTAATTGAAATGACTCTTCAGAGATAGCAGTTGGGATTTTCTTCTCTTTCTTGTTACTTTTGCCTTCTGCTTTTCCCTCTTTACCATCTTTATTCTAAATTAAAGTAGCATTTTGTCCATTATTTGAAATGAAATAGATTTAAATTTTGTTGTTGGCACTTCTTTGTGCAACTGTCTAGAAACGGATGCTTTCTAAAGGAAATGTGTGTATCTTCCACCTGAACCCCTTCCTGTTCAGGTGTTAATGACATTTCTTTTTTTTTTTTTTCCATAAGTAGTATACCGGACTATTTGTCTCCTTAACTAGTATACCAGACTACATGTCTCCTAAACAGTTTAGTCTTTTGCTGATTACATATGTACGCATATCAGAAAGCCATGTATCTTGCGGACTTAAGTGTACCGTTGCTAATGATAAATCGTGTTTTGAGAGTACAGACTCAAGGTTAGAAATAAGTTACATAAAATCTGTTTTTGTAAAGCCTATCACTGTGATGCCGATTTAGACATCCTGTTTACTTTTATTCAATTTGTGTTACGACTTCAATTTCAGTGCTAAGACTCTGTTTTGCAATTCATAGCATAGAAGCAGAAGAGCAGCTAATCAAAGTAACTAAACATTTTTCAGGACTACTAAGGTTATATGGCTAAAGAGTATATCCTCTGTCAAACTCCTCCCATTATCTCTGTATATTAATTCAGTTTGGAATATTTCACTTTCATGTGCATAGCAGTTGAGTGGAAAGGGAATTGTTTCTAACATGTGCCTGATGAATACAACTTACAGCTGCAGTAAATGCCAGTTGAAAGCAAAACTAGCAGGTGAATGTCTCAACTGATAAAATGCTTATCTAGCTGAGAAATAATGTTTGTTTTGGTAAATAATGAAACAGAATTGAGTTTCATAAAGGAAGGTACTCTGTGTGGCTGAAAGTCCACACCATTTTTGCAAATGAAGAAAAATGCTTTCCAAACAGGAATTCACGAGTGGGTGTTTTTTTATTTTAATTAACATAAACAATTTTAAAGAGAGAAAAGTGCTCTTAGTCTTGTTTATCTTAAGTAAATGAATCTTTCTGTTATACTCTGACATAATAATGACTAGAAGCTTTTCTAAACGCGGGCTCATTCTGTCATTTACTGTGCTTTTTCTCTTCAACAGAGCCGAACTTTATCGGGCCTCAGGGAAGTTTGAGCTACTCGATCGTATTCTACCAAAGTTACGAGCTACTAACCATCGTGTGCTTCTTTTCTGTCAAATGACGTCACTCATGACCATTATGGAAGACTACTTTGCCTTTCGAAATTTCCTTTACCTGCGTCTTGATGGTAAGCTAAATGAAAAAAACAAAAAAAGGATAAATAATAAGTTAGGAGGTAACATGCTTCATTAGTCTGGGCATGGGATACCTGGGTTCTCTTCCTAGTGTCTTCCTAGCATACCAGTGCTGTGAGGTAACTATACAAAAGCGTAAGCAGGTTCAAAAAATGAATTGACAAATCCATGAAGGAAGAGTCTGCAAGGTTATTTATCATGAAGTTATGGCAGTAGACCCTTAAGCTGCAGTTCAATAGAATTTTCCCTGTTCTCACAGACAAGATACTGAGCCAGATGTACTTTTGCCTCTCTTGGTAGAGTTGATCTTAAGTAATTCTCTGTCTCCCTGGCTCTTTGACTGTTTTCTTTCATCTGTTTAACCTGAAAACCATTTGGTTAAGGGATTGTTTTGATGAACGCTCAGGTCTGTTCCTGGAATGCAGATTATGTAGAGATTTGATGTTTAAGACATTTGATGTCCCTTTTTCTAACAAGGTTTAAAATCCAAGGTCCCAATCAGTTGTCACTATTTAAATTGCCTGAAGATATTCTCATGATGAGAAATGGTAATGCCAGTGTTTTGCCTACATTCCAGTGGAATTCATTAATTTGTACTTGTTTAAAGTTTGACTGCTGTTCTTCACAGGATAGCTCAATTTCTGTGACAGGTAAAGTAGTACCTGTAGTTTTCTTCCTGAATTTCACAGGAAGTTCAATAGCCTCCATTATTTTATGTGTAGATGTGTTTTATTACCTTTAAATGAAAAGATGGTTTAGAAACATAGTGAAGTAATATTCAAAGGAAAATAAGTAAAAATAGCATATCCCACCTGAGGCTTAAACCTGTTTGAAAGAAGTTTCCATTTTGGCCTTCTTCCATGTTGATAATCTCTGCCTCACACTGACCTTTGTAAATACTAATTGTTTTTACTTAATGTATTTATCTCACACATTATAGTATTACATAGGGCCAGCAGCATTTATCAGATTACCTTTTTAGTAGAAAAGCAATGATTTAAGAAAAATATAAAGAACAGCATGAATAAAGTGAGAGTTTAAGGTCCTTTTGAATATTCTTTTTACAGCATTTTAAGTTAACTCTTTCTTTCTTGCTTTATTTGGAAGAAAAAGTAATGCTGAGAAGTATTCTTATCCTTTACAAATATTAATGAACATAAACTTGAAACACTATTATCCTCAAACATAAATTGGGGTAATGAAACTGAGACACAAATGAGCTGTCTCACTGTGCCACAAGATGTCTTTGTCGAAACTGGCTGAAGAGCATAGTACCACGCTAACAAAAGCCTCCTTGCGCCTCTGGCCTGCAGGTGTTTTAATGCTTCCATTCAGGAAAGATTAATTATATTACATTTAAATGAAAATGAATTCTTTTTCATACTAGAAGTTCTGTGGCAATAGGCAGTATGGTAAATATGGCTCCTTGTTTTCTTTAAGGTTTTGCAGGTAATTCATTAAATTGGTGAGGTGAACCCTTTTTTCTTCTTTTCCAGTTTTGCAATGACAGATACCTTCCATGCTGGAATGTGATGTATGTGTAGATTCTGTCCAGCTGTCTTCTCACATAGAGTGTTTTCTACCCAAGTCATGTGTGTCTTAAGGGAATGGGTTTCTGTGGGCCAGCAGTTTGGCTGTGTGATTGTACTGGGTCTGGCTGGGACGAAGTTAACTTTCCTCGTAGCAGCCCATATAGTGCTGTGCTTTGCATTTGTGGCTAGACATGGTTGATAGCACACCAGTGATAACACTCCAGTGTTTTGGCTATTGCTGAGCAGTGCTTGTACAGTCTCAAGGCTTTCTCTCCAAACCACTTCTCCACCCCCAAGGCCAGTAGGTTGGGGGTGGGCAACAGGTTGCGAGGGGACCCAGCTGGGACAGCTGACCCAAACTGGCCAAAGGGACATTCCATAGCATATGATGTCATGCTCAGCAATAAAAGCTGAGGGAAAGGAAGAGGATGCAGCGACATCCCTCATTATGGCATTTGTCTTCCCAAGCGATCATTACGGGTGCTGAGGCCCTGCTTTCCAGGAAGTGGCTGGACATCTGCCCTGCTGATGGGAAGTAGTAAATAAATTCCTCTTTTTGCTTTGCTTGCATGCACAGCTTTTGCTTTTATTAAACAGCCTTTATCTCAGCCCAGGAGCTTTTCCATCTTATTTTCTCCCCCTGTACTGTTGAGTGGGGGTGGGGTGTGTCTGGCAGCCAGCTGGGGTCAACCCACCACAGTCACAGAAAAACTTCATCTTCTGAACATATATCAAGACCTGAATAAAAATAGGAGATTTTCTTTGGCTTTCAGTTACAGACAGAAGTGTGAAAAAGAAAAGGCAAACAGTGGACCAGGCTAAGGTGATCCATATATACTGTTGTCAAAGTACATTAAATTAATGCAGTCACCAGAGTGCACAGGGCTTTGTTTTTACTTAGCACTTTGTGTATGTTTTCACCATGATTCAATTCCTTGCCTGCTCTCCCTCATGTCCCTCCCTGACATTGTATTTATATTATTTCAGTTCTCATCTTTGTTATAGGGTATTTTTTAATATTTCTTTTCAGGCACAACAAAATCAGAGGATCGAGCTGCTTTGTTGAAGAAGTTCAATGAACCTGGGTCACAATACTTTATCTTCTTGCTGAGTACAAGGGCTGGAGGGCTAGGCTTAAATCTCCAGGCTGCTGACACTGTTATAATCTTTGATAGTGACTGGAATCCTCACCAGGTAATTTTTATTTACTTATCTTCACGAAATGTGCAGTGAATTCATGATGCTTTATTGGATTGCTTCCTTAAATTGGGGATATAGCTGGGGTGAAAGGAAGAGAACCAGGTAAGTCATAAAATGCAGCTTTGAGAGGAATTAGTGAGGCAAAGTGCTACAATCAGAACATGTTTTAGTTTGAATCAGTGAAGTAATTCTGTGTCTGTGAATATATTTTATCTGAGTCTCAGGGAATCCTCCGAGCTAGAGGCCTTATAGACCTGCTTCATTTGTGTAACTGTGCTCATTCTTTAACCTTTAGTACATTAATAAGTAACTCCCCATTTTGAGTCTTCAGTAGGTAGGTTGCAATATTTTAGTAAAGGCTGTGCAGAGCGCTGCCTGTCTCAGGAAATTAGTGGCCATATGAATGCAGCAGTCTTGGCCTGAGACAAGGAACTTACACTGTTGGTGTGGGTGGGTAGTAGTAAGTACAGATCACCAGGAAAAGAGGCTATCAAACCAGTCTGGCTTTTTTAAAAAGCCAGAAGAGGTAACTGAAGTCTTTGTCACTTAGTGCCTTTTTTTTTTTTTTTTTTTTTTTTTTAAGAATATAAGTTAGATATCTCTGGAAGTACGTAGCTATGTGTGTGTTTTCAGCTATTGTGCAAATATATGCAAATCACATCATGGTCAATGGCCACCTGTAAAAGTAAGGGAAATGAGACTAAGAAGAGTTTTATATAGAACTTTTAAGGTAGCACTCCGATAGATGCCATGGTGACCAATTTAAAGCAAGACGTAAGAAATTCGGAGCAATTATATTTGAGGTTTTAAAAGCAGCTCAGAATGCACTTCAGTCTTTGTATTTTTGGTTGTCTTTAGAACACTTTCACAGACAAGTTTAATGCAGAGTAATATATATTTCAACAGTTAGATAGCAATAAATCCTTGCAGTGTAGTAAAAATTACAGAACATGTTCTGGAGTATTCAATGGGCAGATTGCTACATTACAAAAATCATAGAACAGTTTATGTTGGAAAAGACCTTTAAGATCATCGAGTCCAACCGTTAACCTAGCACTGCCAAGTCCACCACTAAACTACATCCCTAAGTGCCACATCTACACGTATTTTAAATATCTCCAGGGATAGTGAGTGAACCACTTCCCTGGGCAGCCTGTTCCAGTGCTTGATAACTGTTTCAGTGAAGAAATTTTTCCTGATATCCAATCTAAACCTCCCCTGGTGCAACTTGAGGATGTTTCCTCTTGTCCTAATGCTTGTTACTTGGGAGAAGAGACCGACCCCCACCTTGCTACAACCTCCTTTCAGGTAGTTGTACAGAGCAACAAGGTCTCCCCTCAGCGTCCTTTTCAATGCATGCAGTCTCTCTTCTCCTGCAGACGGGAGTGATTTGTGCATTTTAATGAGCAGGGTGCTAAAAGGGGATAGCTGGGGGCAGGGGGGGCAGGTAATGCTTACATGGCATATTTCAAGAAATAAAAACTCCCATTTCCTCACTTTACCATTTTCCTGTGCTTCTGAGAGTGATTATATAAACAAATTCATATTGTAGCTTCATCCTCACTGTTAATGCAAACTTCAAGCACACCTTTAGGTTGCAGCAGCTACATTGTATGTAGTGCTTGAGAAGGGAATTGTGGGAGGGAAGAGCTAACAACTATAGCAAAAGCAAGGTGCTGGACTGAAGTAGGCAAACTCATTGCCTGTTTTCTATTTTTTTCTCTATGTTAAGAAATTTCTGTGTTGTGAGGTAGCACAAAACTGTTATAGCATTTTGAGGTTAGGTACCCTTCATTATCTGACATGCTGAAGTAGAAACACATCATTTATAGGAGTTAATGCATTTCTTTTTTCCCCAAAGAAAATAGGACCTGCAGTGTACATTTCATTTCCACCATAGTTAAGTGCAATCACCTGACCAAAAAATCGTTATTGATTCACAGTCTTACATATATGAACTTTCAATCAGGAATATCATATTTAAGCTGTTAACACAAATACTCCAAGTTAGAAGCCTATTCAACAGATCAAATAATTTTTAGTTAACATTTAAGAATTAGCAATGGGCTTTAGTAGGTAAGTTTATGTATAAGTTTTTTCCTCGTAATTTTGTTGCTTTCTTTTCCTGCAGTTGAGAGATCTTTTACTTTAGGGTTCATTCTGGCTTGAAAGGCCATGAGCTTTGAATAGAAGGGAAAAAATAAATACATCAGCCCTTCTCAGTCACTGCACATGCTTTCATGAAGTTTTTGGCTTACTGCATTTATGGTGTACAGAGCATGTCCATGTTTTTTCCTTTCAGTTTTACCCCTACATGGGACTGATGAAGTTTTGGGAAAGAAAACAATGAGGAATGAACCACATGAATTGTGGTGGACTGTCGTTTGAGTACTTCCTTTTTATACCAAAAAGAATTCAGCATTATAATGTCATTTAAGCAGAGAACAATTTCTGTAGCACACTTACAGTATAAATCACGCTCTGTGTTCTTTGTCTAACAGGACTTGCAGGCCCAAGATAGGGCTCACAGAATTGGTCAGCAGAATGAAGTTCGAGTCCTGCGACTGTGCACTGTGAACAGTGTGGAAGAGAAGATACTTGCTGCTGCAAAGTATAAGCTGAATGTAGATCAGAAAGTTATTCAGGCTGGAATGTTTGATCAGAAGTCTTCAAGCCACGAAAGGAGAGCCTTCCTACAGGCTATACTGGAGCATGAAGAAGAAAATGAGGTAAGGTAGTTAGAAATAATCAGTAAAAGGATGTTTCGGAAAGTACTGAGTCATTTTTTTCATCAGTTACCAAGACTGCCATCTCCTTTGAAATTAGAAAGGTCATCATATTCTTACGATCCAGTCAAAGAAGCAACTTCATTTTTATCTCTTTTTTTTTGGTCACAGTAATAGGTTATAATATAATGGTTATGATGTAATGGTTATGATTAAATCTTAGCGTAGAGTTAGGCATTGTAACTTAAACCCATCCCTCCGTTTCATAATTTTGGCAAAAAATTGTATTCAAGCAAAGATTTTTTCCAAAACAGATTATGAAACAGTTCCTAAATCCAGTTTATATGTTACACTAGCTAATCTGATTTTCAGACATGGTAAGCAACTAGCACTACCTAGGTTCAATCATGAAAGACCCTGCTTACTTTTTTGTTGGCACTGGTGTTTATAATTTTTTTTTCTGCCAAGCCTACCTGGTAACTATGTAACTTCCTTTTCTTGAACGCTGAAGGAGTACTGACTAGAAGTGAGAAGAACTAGCTCTCTATCATTTTCCCAGTTGCTTTTTCATGTTAAAATTTAAATTATATGTACATTAAGGTACAGAGGTGTTTGTTGGGAATTGCATTAAGAACTGCATTTTTTTCTGAGGCTTAGAAATCTTGCCAGTGGAGGGAAAATAAGATGTGTGGATATAGATAAAGGCCTTTTCTGTTTATTTCTGGAAAAAAAGAAAGCTACAGAATGTTAGGTTTTTGGGTGCTGTGTGCAGCATTCTATACTCCCATGTCACTGAGTACAAAACATAAGTTTTCATGAAAAATTCTAGGTCTGCAGCATACTGTAACATAGGTTCAGTAAGCCCTAGGTAGGAACCAGTCTGTAGTTTTTATTGTTTCAATTGACCTGTTATTAGATTTGAAATGCCATGTGCTTTCAGAATAATTCAGGGAGGGAAACTGAATATTGTGGGCTCTGAGTGTGTTAAAATGGGTATAATAGCTGTTCAGCTTTAACATTTTTAGTTGAATCCTACAGTTCTAAATTGTTTTTCCAAAGACTGTTTCTGTTTTTATGAAATAATTCATTTTGTCTGAAGTTATAGGTTCATATCTCAGTTTGTAAGCAGATAACGGTCAGAGGGATTCAGCAGGGTTTTTTCCCAGTATAATGACGTGTTTCATTTTTTTCATTTAACCAGGACTTTTTCATTCTTCTTGCTTTGACAGCAAAGGCCTCATAATGCAGAATGGTATTTCTGAAGGAGTACTGTAGAACAGCAGAACGGAAATCATATATTTTAACTGAAACACTAACTGTGCTTTTGACCCAGGAAAACCACAACCCGAAATTTCCTGGTTGCGTATTTGCTCATTTCCTCATTCTCAATTTATGAAGGTGGTAATAAGTCCCAGTCTTCTCTCTAATTATGTCTATTTTGCGTTACTTCTGAATCGCTGAACACTTTAAAAGTTTTAGTTTCATTTTGAGTGTCTCACACGTGTTGTGACAGAAGGAGGGTCAGTGCAACACTGACTTGATGGAGGCTGTTGCTTCAAGTTGCATGTAGCTTCTTTCTAATACCTTTATCCATCTGTGTAACCAGGAGGAAGATGAAGTTCCTGATGATGAGACTCTGAATCAGATGATTGCTCGACGCGAGGAGGAGTTTGATCTCTTTATGGTAAGGATGATAGGATCATAAGTAGAATATCTTCTCTAATGTTTTTAACAAAGGCGTTAACCTTTTGTCATTCAAATTTTGGAAAACTTTGTTGGAGGAATAGGCTATATTTGCTCGCATTGTTTATCTGAGGAAAGACAGGTAGCCTACTTAAATACAGAGTTCCTCACATGACAGAAAGATTTCAGAGGTGCTTGCGGACAGTGTAGTGTAACAGTGCCAGCCTGGAGGAAAAGTCTGGCACAACCTGAGAAATTTACAGTGCAAAACTGATAGTCACAGTTTGGCTTGCTAATTGTCCTGGTTTCAGCTGGGATAGAGTTAGTTTTCTTCTTAGTAGCTGGTAGAGTTTTGTGTTTTGGATTTAGGATGAGAATAATGTTGATAACACGCTGATGTTTTGGTTCTTGCTGAGCAGAGTTTACACTAGTCAAGGACTTTTCAGCTTCTCGTGCTCTGCCAGGTGCATGAGAAGCTGGGAGGGACGATAGCTAGGACAGCTGACCCAGACTGACCAAAGGGCTATGCCATACCATATGACATCATGCTCAGTATATAAGCTGGAGGAAGAAGAAGGAAGAGGGGGATGTTCGGAGTGCTGGCGTTTGTCTTCCCAAGTAACCGTTATGTGTGATGGAGCCCTGCTTTCCTGAGGACGGCTGAACACCTGCCTGCCCATGGGAAGTAGTGAATGAATTCCTTGCTTTGCTTTGCTTGCGTACGCGGCTTTTGCTTTACCCGTTAAACTGTCTTTATCTCAACCCATGAGTTTTCTCACTTTTACTCTTCTGATTCTCTCCCCCATCCCACCGGGGCGGGGGAGTGAGCGAGCGGCTGTGTGGTGCTTAGTTACTGACTGGGGTTAAACCACGACACTAATTCTACAACATAGTTTTATTTTTCAGCATTTCTTCTGACTTTTGGGCTATGATATTGGCAAGGACAACTACAGGAACTTAACAAGATAGTAAATTAGTAGACTTGACAGTGCTGTTTTCTTTGTGAGTTAACTGGAGTTTGCTGATGGTTTTGTCAAGGTGCCAGGTAGCTGCATCTCTGCTGCTACAACTGTTGAACAGTTACTGAAGTAGCGCTAGTGACAGCAGTTCAAATGCGAGCAACTGATTTTTATTAGTACTTCCCTTTTTTTTAGTGCTGCTACAACACTGATGGAATAATTACTAAAATGTCAGTGTAGGCATGGCTCTTGCCTTTTAGTGTGTGTACAACATGGGGATTGCTGGAGGACCTTTGAGAGTCACTGACACAGCAACAGGAGAATACTTAAGTATTGAAGGTAAACAACCGACCCCTCTAGTTCTACAGAGGCTGCTTTGTTCTGCCAGGTGGAACAGGACAGACACTTGTACATGCATGAATGAAAGTGTATCAGGTGGTATCCACAGAAACAACCATTGATAGGACCACATCTTTTGCTCAAGGTTTCATCTGTAAAACTTCACTGTTACACAAGTGTGCAGGGGCCCTTTTTACATAAGTGACAGTTGTTCAGGTGCACAGTTGGCAAAGGCCATATTACACCACATGGCTATGCCTTTTGTCATTGCTGACTTTGCCAGTTTAGTCCTTTTGTGCTAAGTTTTATTTAATGTTGTCTCAGAAGAACTGAAATCCGTAAAGCTAGGCTGCATGGAAAATGAATGCTTACAGACACGTGTCTTTTTAAACTTTCCTTCAGTGATTCAGGTGTAAGGAGATTTACATGACAGAAACCAAGAGGTGGCCATTTGATCCAAAACTCAAAAGGAATAATTTCAGCCAAATTATTGGCTGAAAGTACCCTGAGTTCTGTGAAAGTCAATTTGCTGCTGGAAAAAGCTTGTCAGTACTTCTCCTTCAGACCCAGAAAGAACAAACTAATCCATGGATTGAAAGTAGCTGATGAATTTATGTCTGCTTGAAGGAAATGTGTACAACTTCATCTTTTTGGATTAGGTTTGAAGGCTATTAACAGCCATTCAGTAAAACAGTTGAGGGGCCTACAGTGCAGACAGTTTTAGCACTGTGTGGGCTCAATTCATGTTTTTCATATTAATTTACATGAAAGCTTTTAAGAGAGAGTAAAGAGTTGGTAGTAGCTAATAAAAATTTGAAGGTGCAAAACTAACATGCTTTGAAAGCCAGGGGTTTGAAAATACTTCAGATAGAAACAGTGAAGTTAAATATTAATGGCTAAGAAATAATTTTAATTGTTAATAAATAATTTGTTTTTCATTTTAGTAAACTGTTTAATTATACAAGAAAAGCCTGAAAAACAAGTTTGGCAGTCAGGGCTGTTTGTCATCTTTTTATCAATATTTTAGATTTTGCATAGTCAGATAAAGAGCACAAAGATAGGTTTGTATTCTCTTTACCTCAGTGATACCTATGCCACCTCATTCCCTCTGTTAAGGTTGTGCAGATGTAATCAGAATTCAGCAAACTGCAGTATCCAAGAAAAATGTGTTTTCTTTTGTTCATTTAACTAGGCTTAGAAGCATAAAAGCATGTATTTTGCTTATTTAAAGTGAGCAGTTCCAAAACAATAGGCAAGAGCTCCTTGAGAAGGTGTTCTGCGGTCACTTTTCAGGTTAGAAGTGTTCTTTGGCATAGATCCTGAGGTGTCGCTGTAGAGCTAAATACACTTCAGAAAGAGGATGTGTAGAAGTGGACTTTGTTCCCCTGACTTTTAGAGGCTCCACATGTATAACAATAGGTAAAACCTCTAGATAGACTCAAACCTCACACTGTCCTACTTTTGTGTTTATTGCGAATGACAGCACGTCATCATATAGTAAAAAAAGTTTAGAAAACATTGAGAGAAAAGTCAGTGTTTCAGTGTGATCTGTACAACTCTTGTCATTTCATAACAGTGTGCTTCGACAAGTGTTATTCTTCCTGGAAAAAATTTTAAGTTATTTTTTAATGTTATATTTACTTAAATAAAGATTCCTGATGTAAAAACTGCCTTGCAGGTGGAAGAGTGGCCGTTCAAGGAAGGTGTCTCACCAAAATGGGTGTCAATACTCTAGTTGTGCTAATACAGTTTATACTGAGTATAGAAATTACTGGTTTTAACTGAGTGGCTTGGGTGTTTTTTTAAGGACTATTTTAGTTACAATTTGGAAAGTTTAAAATAACCATTCACAGTTCACAGGACAGCAGTGCTGTGTGTTTTTTCTAAACTGGAAGTTTTAGGCTTTGAGTGTGCCAACACTTAAGTTCTTCACTTATGTGTAAGTATCCGTAGCGTAGGACTTTTTTATTTCCAGCATTTAGGCCTTGTTGAGGACAGTGTAAATAAAATTACTATATTTGTTACAATAAAATAAGGTAAGTCTGGTTTGGAAATATGTGTTTTGGTAAGACATGAGAAGATAGGACCAGAGGTTTCCTGGAGATAAAAGTGGTTTGAGTATGATCCTAGGAAAAAACAAAGGGCCGTTTGTATCTCTTACATCTCACATTAACTGAGAGTGTCTTTAATTTTCCTCCCCAAGTGTGTTTATTTCAGAAAACAGCTGTTAAAATATACTACCATAGTAGTACCTCAGTCTTTGTCTTAGAGATAAAAACATGGTCATCACGGAGAAAAATGAAGTTTCAGCATTCACTTCATATACTTAATGTCATCATAATATGATGTCCCTGACTTCACTGAAGTTCTCTGGTAAATAATAGAGAAATCTATCCCGTCTATCCCATTTGGGCCTTCTCTTAGTGCAGCTTGCTAGTTGCCAGGTTAGCAATAAACCAGGCCACATGTCTGGCTTGAATGAGACATTTTTGAAATGAATTCAGATTGAATGAGATGTTCTTTAAAAAGTGAAATATGGAAGTCTGCTATAAAAAACCTAAAGGCTATACAGCCCATTCATCATTATGTGAGGTAATGAAGGATGGGGAAGAGCCACATGTATTTATAGTTGCTTCTTGAATGTAGTTGATCCTGCAGACTGAAGACACACATCTCACATTCTGCTTTTCACCGAGTTTAGAAATCAGATAGGGCCCCAGACAAGATGATGAAGACCACTGGTAAGATGCTGTGCCTGCGATAGTATTTTGGGAATGCTTGCATTTGAGAAGTGCTGAGATGAGAGAAGATTCAGCATATTCAACAGTGCCATCGTTAAGCCTCAGCTAGTAAATTTGGCTGGATTTGAGCTGCCCCTATAGATAAATAATATCTCTGAATGTATGCATGCCTGTGTCTTGGCTAGGGGTGTAAAAGGATGATATGTCTAGTTGGCATCCTGTGTAAGTGCAGCATCATGCATGCAAGGGAGGGGTTTGCGCATACTTGAGAATGCTTTTTACAAATGTTTATTGGCCAAAGCAGTAGCCTGTTCTGATGCTAAGCCAATTCTGGTGCCAGTCTGTTTATGTTAGTTTCTCAAATATGAACAGTAAATGCTCAGTGGCCACCTGTTTGTTTTCTCTGCTTAGCAACTGATTACTGAGTGTTTAAGTACTATATGACTCTTCAAAAGGCCTATTTGAAATGGCTATTCATATTATCTAGGCTACTTAAAAAAATGCAAATGAAAATCACAAGACCATAGGAGCCTAGGTCAGCGTATAGTCAATGAAGAGAGGTGGGTGCTTCCCCGGGAGGGTTATAAGGCACCTCACTGATGACTCTGCAGTAGGTCATGGGAGTATATCCTGAGTATCCATATCGGTTTTCTGAGGTAATTGCTCACCACACTTGAAATTAATTTATGTGATTATTTCAATTTCATCTTAAAGTCTTAACATTACCTTCTAATATTCTTAACACTTTACCTAATCTTATCTGGTATTTTTGTATGTGTTTTGATTTTTGCCTAGTACATCAGTAAGATCAGGAAAAAAATCAGTGGTTTAAGCATGTTGGCCTTCTGGCAAACTTTTCTCTGAACTTCTAAGTCTCTCTCTTGATTCCTTTTTTCTAATACCGGCTTTTAAATATTCTTCTGATATTCAGGCTCACAAAACTAGTGTGTTTTCAGTTATTCTTTTTAGTTACATAGTAATAACACCTTATGGTGATGTTGTCAGGGAATGATTAGTATTTGCAGATCACATTTATGAATACAAAGAAACCATAAAACCTGTGGTAAAAAGGAAGAGAGTTGTTTAATTAACACAACACAATGGTGTTCTTGTGATCTGCTTTGTATCACTTAGCTGCTGTGTTGTCCCAGTTAATTCAGTAAAAGGTAGTTACGGAGTAGTGAACTTGACTGAAAATCAACCCTCAAGTGTAGCTTCTTCTTTTTATAATTGCATTTTAGAAGTATCATGGAAGGGGAATACTTGCGAAGGAATTGGTTTAAAGTTTCAAGTATCATTAGATAGCCAGGAATTTCCATGGTTCACTTAATATTTGCCCTTAAAATTGTTTTCTCTTTTCCCAACTGCCATTCCAGCGCATGGACATGGACCGTCGCAGGGAGGATGCCAGAAACCCCAAGCGTAAGCCCCGTTTGATGGAGGAGGATGAATTACCATCCTGGATTATTAAGGATGATGCTGAAGTTGAAAGGCTTACGTGTGAAGAAGAAGAAGAAAAAATATTTGGAAGAGGATCCCGTCAACGCAGGGATGTGGACTACAGTGATGCTCTCACAGAAAAACAATGGCTGCGGGTAGGTTGTCCCTTTTTTGGTTTTTGGTTTTGGTGTTTTTTTGTTTGTTTTTTTTTTACAGATGAAATTTATTCATTTGTGGTAGGGTTTTTTTCTTTTTGAAGTCTGCACAGTTGCACCAGGGAGAGCACAGTTAGTTAAGGCCTAAATATCCTTATTATCCAGGTTTTGCTGCTGTGTTGAAGGCATAAGTAAGTTTTAAGCTGCATTGCCGAAACTTAAATCAGTGTTACTAAATGCTGAATCAGGACTGTGATAGCTTTCTATTGCTACTATTCTACTGCCATGGACCTTGACATGTTTCTTACGGCTTCAGAAACTTTTGTAAGTGTCATCTTTAAGATATATGAAGAATTCTTTTATGGTGGTGAAGACCAGTGATCAGTGTATATTACAGCTTTCTGGGCTGCAGAAGCTTAATTTTATTATTTTTTTAAATACCTAAACCCTTTTAAGAATTTGGAAACTTTCACGTAAGTCTTCTTTCTCTTGTGCTGTTTCATTTCCAAGTGCTGAGCATTTCTTGGCTCCACTGAGATCAAAACCCTTGATAAGTGATATAAGAATTTAAGACCTGAAAGTAACGATTCTAAACTTAACTCACACCAAATCTGTGATTTTGTTGTACTTGAGGATTCTTGCCGTTCTTCTGTGAAATACACATCTGATGAATTCTAATGCATTTGCCTTTTCAGAATGGTAGTAAAAGGGGTGGCAAGGAGGTGAGGACTGATTGTTGGCAAGTCTTTTCAAAACCAGGAAATTTGATAATGTTATGATTTCCAAAACATACAGATAAAGTTATGTGCCAAATTAATCTACATGGTTTGACAGAATAAGTTTTATTGTAGAATAATTACAGATTTAATGCCAACGTGAATATACAACGTAGTTTTTGTGTATAGTGTGCTGAAGATAAGTAGAAGTCATACCTACTTCAGTTACAAATGTGATGTTTGTGAGAGTGCATTGTGCAATACTATGCTAAAAGCTAATCCGGATTCTGCTGCTGGATGTAAAGCTTAGGGGAGCAAAGGTTTGAATTATACATGAACTGTAAATCTAAGCAAGTTTATGAAACTACAGGAGTTTGATACTTGACATTTTCAAGTAGTCAGTGGAGAAGAAAGACCTAGAAACATAAACTTCTGTCTGGTTCTCGAACATTTACCTTTTCCTACAGTGGAAGTGCTTGCAACATAGTGTACATCTACTCAAGGTCATTTTAAGCTAATTATTTTTAATGATGGAATACTCTGGCTATGGCAACATAGAAGTTAGCTTTGGCTTGCATGTTTTGTGTCTTGAGTTGGCTCTGATATTTGTGTTAAGTGCTTTTGGCAGCCCTAAAAAAATAATCTAATCCACCTTCCTGCTCAAGGCAGAATCAGCCAGTCCTGTGTCATTTATAACAGATGTTCATCTGATCTGTTCTTCAAGGCCTTCCCTAGTAGTGAATTTAGAAGTCCACAGCAGAATGTATTTAACTGTTTGGCTTTGCCTTATATTTTATCTGAATTTTCTTGCTGGATTTTAAATCAATTACTTCTTTTCTAATCACTCTGGTCATGCAGAATGGGCTGCTACCTTTCTTTTTTTAACATTCTTTATGTCACAGAAGAGTTGTTTACCTGTTTGGTCAATTCTTAAGGTTAACAACCACTGCTCATTCAGTCTTTTCCCGCAGTTCTTGTTTTCTAGATCTATTGATTGTCTTCACTGATTTTCCCTAGCTGTTCTACATGTGACTGGCGTCTTTCTGCAAGTTTGGTCAAAAGACAGACATCAAAATTCCAGGTGCAGCCTCATTTGAATAAAAAGGAGGAGTTCTTTTGCATAATTTCTAGGATACTTACACCTCACGATCCAGTATTTCATTCTCGTAACAGCAAAGATACTAACTCAGGTTAAATTTTTGATCTAGTATAAGCCCTTAATCCTTGTCTGTGGATCTGCTTCCTGGCCAGTTTTTCAGAATCATGTTTCGTATAGTCAATCTTTCCTTCCTAGTAAGAGGATTTAGCATATGCCCTTGTTCAATGATATCCAAGTTTTCTTCACCAAAATTATTTTGAATTTTGAGCCTGCCCTCAGGTGAATTTCTGGTGAGCTTTGTGTTCTTTGGAGATTTAGGAGGCATGCTTTCTGTTCTGTCTTCCTAAAGACACTAAAAACACTGAAAAGCACTGGACCATTTGATAAAGAGCCATTAAGGACTATTCTGAAAACAATTTCTTACCAGTTCTCCACTTGCTTGATAGTAATTGTTTTCATTGTTTGATTCGGAGGCTGTTGTGTGAGACCAGGTCAAAAATGTTGCTAGTCAAGATGGTACATATACTACCCTTTTTTCAACATGGCTTGTTATTCTGTTTAGAAAAATTAGTCTCCCTCCTCCTCCCTATTAAGTTGTTAAGTGTGTTCTCAGATTAGCTAAATTAAAACTAAGATTGCTTCACAGTGCATTGCAGTCACTACTGTGACTCTATCGTATACATATTTTAACTTACACCTTCAGGTGGACTTGAGAGTGTGTTGAAACAAATGCAAATGTAGGAACTACTAATACTTTTTAGACTCTTTATTCAGAGTCTATATTATATTTATAGTGTAACACTGCTTATGCAGGTTCGGAATAAAAACTCCTCTCCATTGAGTGGGTACTGAAATCTAAATCAAGTTTTCTGAGTTTTTTCCTGATCTTATTTTCCATGTGTGCGTAGGTGTGTGTGTGAAACAGAGTTCTTTGTCACACCCATTGGCCTCCCACCATCATCACTTTTATGTCTTCTTTAAGAATTTAAGTGTTTGTCTTTTTCTGTAATGACATCTCTGGAAGATTGTAGAAAAAGTGATAATAATCTCGTACAACATTCTAAAGGGAATCTTTAACTGTATAAACAGATAAAATTGTGGTAGCTAGTTTATAAGTATTTGTATCTTGCGGCTTTGTCACTGTAACTTGTAACAGTATCGTGCATATTGCATGAAAATTTTGAATTAATCATTTCATGTTAAATTGGATGCAGTGAACTACTTATATCAGTGTAACTGGAAAAAATAGCAGAGCTAGTAAGTTCTGAATTAAGAATAGTACTTTAATTCGTAAGACATCCTTTTACCCGTGTTCTGTATTATGCCACTCTCCAAAGGTAACCACAGATACTTCTATTTTTATTGCAGTGTTACAGAAGCATGAGCTTTATTTACCAGCAGCAAGGATGCCCCTCATTTTTTCTCTTGCTGTGGCTGCTGTTACAGTTTTATAGCTATCTTCTCATGGGATTTTCTGGAGTAAAACTTTGCATTTCTGAGTAAGAAGTTGGTTTCATAATACCAATATCCAGTCCTCAGCTGTCTCTCTTTCTTTATGTGTCTTGGGGAAGTTGACTAGATCTGTTCTGAGGAGTTTTGCCTCAATCAGCAGCTACAGCTCTGACTGTGGAGATCAGCTACCTGCTCCTTTTCAGTTAGACCCTGATCCCTCTGCCGATACACCCAACAATGAAGAGCAGAGCTAAGGTCATGGCAAATCCCCACAGGATCTGCCACACACCTTGAGGTCTGTATGCATGCATATATACTGACCAACTGTGTCAGCTCCCTCCTTGCTAGGAGGTCAAGTACCTGAGTTTGGAAACAGGAGACAAAATAATTACAGAAGCTAAAACTATGGACATATGCAGTGTTTAATGAGACTGTGCTGCTGCCCTGAACAACCTGTAATTCAATACCAGCCTCCCAAGAAAGCTGTAAGACACAAAACGGGCTTTATCACTAGCTGTCGCTGCAGCCTGCTGTTCTGTAACTGTTGGCATGACAACCATATTTCCTGAAGAAAAAAAAAAAAAAAGAGAAAGGAGGAGTTTGCTTCCTGATCCTACGAAGCATTTATATTCTGGAAGTATTTCATGCTCTAGCAGATTCTGTCCCTGCACCATTTCTAACAGGACTGCAAAATACTTTGCTGGATCCCATGGCAGGTTATTTTCTAGAGGGGTCACCTACTAAGGACTCCATTGCTTAGGGTAGGCTTCAAGAATCAGAGGATTTGTT
Source organism: Platalea leucorodia (assembly GCF_965183815.1). Taxonomy (NCBI): domain Eukaryota; kingdom Metazoa; phylum Chordata; class Aves; order Pelecaniformes; family Threskiornithidae; genus Platalea; species Platalea leucorodia. The sequence continues at coordinate 30,489,030 of NC_138858.1, forward strand.
TGAGTAGTTACAAGACAGTTAAGACAGTTGCACCTGGATTCAGCTTCTCATTCAATTTAATTGCTGGCTAGGTGACATGAATAAAGTTTTATTCCGTAGTTGTGCAGTTCATGTGAAATATCTTTGCACGTTGGCCAGGGAAACATATTTGAGTCTAAAATGAGCAGTGTCTCGTTTACCTCATGCAGACATGCAAAAGTCAACTATTGTGGACTACTTGTTTTGCTGATCTAAAAATTGTAAGTGAAAATCAAGCATTTAGTCTGTAATTAGTCAGCCTTATTTAAATTTAAAGAAAGCCAGCGCTGGCTTTCATACATAGAGAATATTTGGTGAGTACTGTTTAACATAATTGTGACATAAATTTTATTTGTTCTTTTGTTTATGTTTACTAACTAAGGTAAATATGTTGTATAATAAATCAGACTACCTAGCAAGAAAATGTTGGGCATGTTTTCAACTGTTTTCTCATCAGCTAGAACTTTACATAACTTTTTGATTTTACACACTCTCTAATAGTCTGTTAAAAGTTAGGTCTGGCATCAGAGGTAGTAAAGTTGGGCCAGCTTGTGACTACAACTTGACATAAATTACTAAAAGTTTTTCAGTTAGGTTTATATTTTCTGAGAGAGCTTCACTTTTATGTATACAACTCTAGAATCAATAATAACATATTTTAAGACATGGCTTTGTAAATTGTGATGGTGGAATTTTATCTTACAGTAGTCTTCGTTAGACACTGAAATAGCTGTGTGGAAAATCAGCATTACAGTCGATAATTGTTTTAGCTTCACTTTTCATCTACTGGTTGTTATTTTTAGTTGTAATGGAGGGTTTTTATATAGTCTATTGGAGGCTGAGATTCTGTGAAGCAGGAGAAAAGAAATAACCTTTTACTCAGTGTGTAGTTTATCTGCACAGTTCATGTACATGATACACCTTCCACCCCTATTTTTCTCTCTTCCTTACTCCTCTATACCATTTCTGGTTACAGTCGCAAACTTTCCTGACTTGCTGCTAAACCTGTTTAGCAGTTGAGTAAGTGAGTATTTGCCCAGGGCATTTGAAGAAAATTGCATTCTGATCTGAACTCTGCTCTGTAGTATTGAATTGCAGATCCAATTGAATTTGTTAAGCTGTAGGGAAAAACAAGTCACATGTAAAAGACTTTGTCACTGGAGGCTTAAAAAGTCCACCATCCCAGGGTGTTGTCTGTTTTGTGACCAGCAATCATCAGAATGCCCCAGGCACTATTTTTTAATAGTGAAGCTGGTAAGTTTTATGCATGTGGAAGCTGATTTCTTGGAGGATTAGAAAGTTGGACATGACTTTAAGGCCTCATGAAGCCAAGCCATTTTCATGTTCTGAGTATTACTATCTATCTTTCATGGCCTTTTCAGGAAATTCAGTTCTGAATCTATTTAAGAAACGGGAAAAATGCCTACTTTTAAGTTGCAGTGAAATTAAAACCAATGAAGCAGTTTAGATGAAAGGGGCTTTTCCTGGCTTTTGATGTATGAGAGGGAATTTAAATGCATCTACCTGATAGCTTTGGTTCTCTATTTTAGCAAGATGGGTTTGTTAGTTTATAAAGAAAAAAAAACTGATTTACACTCTGAAATTTACTTTTACTTTTTCAGAATCTGGAGGCAGGATTAAGAGTATTAATTTTGGAAACTAACAAAGTACTTTGAAATACCTCTTCAATATTTGAGAGGTATTCTCAGTAAGACAGTTTTTAGTGTTCCAGAAACAGTTTTCATGTCAAAAAGACCTCAAGTCAGGAAATCTGAACAGCTGTTTCAGAGGAATACCTATCAGTAAAACATCTTGCCATATTTTCATAGGATTCTTTTTTTTTAGTATGTGATTTTGTCCATATGATGTTACATGTAAAGTTCCATAAGAAATATTAACACAGTTTCGATTGGAATTGTACATATATTCTCCCCTAGAAAACATTAGGATAATAGTGTAATATAAACACCTTGCTGTATTTTTAAAAAATGTGAGTAGTATTGTGTGCATTAGATTAAAAAAAAAAATCCATTTTCTTTGAAATAGGTACACTTTTCTGACATACCAAGTTTATATATCCTGGCAACCATGAGTTAAAACTCTGGGTTTCAGGCTTTGTTATATTATTATTGTTCCAAGTGCAAAATTTTGCATGAAAAAGTTAGGCCCTGTGGTTAAGATGCCTGAAATACTCTTCATGTGGAAGGTCAAAATTCAAGTCAACTTCCAAAACTGAAACACAAACAACTATTAAATACTTCACAAAATCCACAAAAAATGAAAGTGCATTAGAAGTTTAAAACATTATTGTTGCTAGGGGCATTTGACAATGGAAAGAGCAGCAGCAAACATTTTAATACTTGAGTCCACTGCATTGTTATGTTCTCTGACATGCCTTGACAGTAATGATGATAGGTCATATGCAGTAGGTGACCTTTTGTCACCTATCAAATTTTTGAATAGAGGCAATAAATTTTCCTGTGTTGATTTGCATTTACGACATGGGTAAAAATTACCCATACCTTTCCAAGCGTATATTGTGGCCAAAGTATTTATTCACTCTGCAAAAAGGGAAGCATTTCATATTTTGTCTTGTCACCAGGAGCAAATTGAGAGACCATTTTTGTAAAGTGCCACCTTTTGAAGTGAGACCTGAGCAGGTGATGGGAAGCTTCACACTGATATTTTCCATGCAGCAGGCATAACAGGCAAAAGTAATCCTTTTCATGGACCAGTGTGTGTACACAGAGCTCTGCTGCTTCTATAGAAACCCGCAACATAAATGAAAGCAATTTATCTCTTCTTGTATGTAAACAAGTATGGAAGTACTAACTTAGCAAATATGGAAGAACAGGAAAGTTTCGGACTGAACTTCTCAAACATTACTCAGCCTATCCTTAAGCATGTCGTGTGTGGAAGGCCTTAGGCAGTTAGCTTCCTGGGTCATCCTGAAGTACTCTGCTTCGTGAGCAGAATGGTGTATTTCCTTACTCTAGCAATGGAATTTTAACTTTAAAAAAGGAAAATCCTACAAAACTTTTCTCGTAATTGTAACCCTGTAATTTCATCCTGTACTCTGAAATTGTTAAGTTTAGAGTGTTACAGATTAGAGTTTAATGGATATCCATTACATATTCTTTTCAGTTGCATCTGGCAATGTAATAAAATATTTTTAGCTGGATTTCAAACTCAGAACCATAGGACTTTGTTGCTGCTTAGAGCCTTGCTTTAGTTTTTCATATATGCACTTACACTATACTATACATTATTCTGTTGAGAAAATTCACTTCCTCTTAATCCTTGTTGCCTTTTCAGGCGTCTTCTTTATATTCTTCAGTTAGCCTTTGCTTAGATAATAGTTTTTACTTGTCAGACTGTCATTTGCATTGCAGTTTATCCCAGAAGACCTAAACACCTTGTAGACAGATACTGGTCATGTTAGATTTTTACTTTTAGGCTGTGATATGCATATTAAAGGATCAAGCTCTCCTATAAGTCCTGCCACAGTCTGATAACTGCAGCTTTAGAAGCATCCTGAAAACATGGAACTCACTACATCACTGGTAGAAGTTAGCCTCACAAAATATTGTTTTGGTATAAAATACATAAAAGATACATATAGCTTTTCTTAGCAAGTTGTCCAAAGTTTGACTTAGTTTCTTTTCATGCTAGCTTCCTCCAAATTCTGCAGTTATTAGAAAACTATATTGGAATTGTCTTAAAGGGCTACCTTGTACTGTTTATTCTTTAAACACAGTCTATTTCTATGAGTAAAAATTTTTCCTCTGTCAGCATAGGAAGTGAGTAGTATAATCTCTTGCCATACATTTTCTTATATCATACTCTCTTAACATTGCATGCTTCCCACTCTTAATTGCTTCAGAGTACCTGCGTTAACAGTGATAGGTCTTTATAACCAATTTCCCACGCTATTGGAAAAATCCTTAAGCCATTTTCTATGAATAAGTAGATATGAGAGATTCTATGAACATCCACTGAAAAATAATGAAACTATTATGGTTTCTGAAAGTTGTTCTTTTATTTTTTCATTATATTTGTTTTATGCAAGATATTTTATCTGTTTGTTTTGAATTTATTTTCTCCATTTTACTCCCATTTGATTATCTTCCACATTTCAACCTTGGAATAAAAAATGTATGTTTGAGAATGTGTGAATATACTTAAATATATGGGAGAAGGAGAACATGTGAAAGAAAGTACTTAATGGTATGACTATTGGCAGAAGCTGAGTTTACTTTGACATGCATAAAACTGCCTGTTTAAGCTCTGTACTATAAGCTTCTCATGTTGCATCATTAAGAACAGTAGTGTTTCAGGGCACGTGTAAAATTTATGCTCACCTGTGAAATAGAAGCCTTTTGTTAGTCTGTTGATCAAAAAGAGAGAAAACACTTTTAATGTTTTTATGAGCAATTAGAAGGTATCACTGGGTATCTGTTCACTTGAGAGCCAAATAATTCACTTAATCTAAGGCTAGAGATTTGGCTCAAAGTGAGTGATTTCACACTGGAAATCTGCTTTGTGTTACAGTCCTCAGCTGTGTTGTTTCCATAGTAGAAGAAAAGGTGGCTTGTTCTTTATAGGAAACTTTCTACTAGGTTATGCTATCCTGCTGTTGGGTGTGTTGCAGAACGAGAGCTGGTCCTGTCTACTTAGCTTTATCCAGTGCTTAGAATTGTCAAATTTATTTTTACGATAGAAAAGATACCTGTCACTGCAAATGTTAGCAATGTTCACTGGAAGCAAATGTGGTCCTGGAAAGAGTCAAGACTGCAGTTTTTTTTCCAAAGGACTGATCTAGTGAGGGTATAAACCCTGGCTTTATACCAGGTATCTTTCTGATTTAATTAGTAGGGTCTCAAAGGAAAATGGAGGCAATGCTCTTTGAATGAAAAAAAAAGCCCTGGAAAGTTGGTTTTGGTTTTTTTTTAAAAAAAAAATAATCCATTAATTTCTATTCTGAAGGATTGAATTTTGAGAATTTTTTCATAAGGAGCAAAATCAAATGTTGGAGTCTAATGTCTTTAGTTCTTGGCATTAGGAGCTGCCACACTGCCAGTCTGCCAAGACATGTAATATTACAAAGTAAATATTTCCTACCTTTTTCCACAACAGACGAATATAATGTCCGTAAAAAAAAAAAAAAAAAAAAAAAGTAAATGTCCATAAAAACAGCCCTATTATTCAAGGAAAAAAAAGATAAATTAAGATTGTATGGTACTAAGAAACCAAAGACCTTTGGCAACTGCAACAGTATTTTGTGAAAGACAAGCTAAACAGCAACAGAAATTACTTGTCTCAAGACTGGGAAGAGAAGCCATCCTACATAACTTTTTATTAGTGGTCAGCTATAAATGCATTTCTGATTGTTTATTTTACAAGGGAGATCATGAATAAAAAAACCCAATGCGTTGTCTGACTGGGAGACAGTAAATCCTTGGAATGTTGTAGAAATCCTGTTTTTCCTTGATTGGGGAATTCCTGTTTTTCCTTGATTGGGGATCTGGTCTTTATTGTTGAATATCTTCATGACTTCATTGCAGCTTGTTTCCTCCTGCTCTGCGACATTTGTCTGTGAGCCTGAATGGAATGTAGTTGTTACCAGAAATAGTACTAAATTGTCTTAAACTTTGGTCGTAAGCTCTAAACTAATTAAACAACTGTTCTAGAAAATCATTAAAAATGTAGGAAAAAATTAATCTCACAAGGACAATAGAATGATATATCCCTCCAGTAAAAGATTATTCTAGACCAAAGAAGGAAGATCTGGGAGCAGAACCCACAGTACAGACTAAGCCATAACAACCTTGATTTTATTTTCCTTCTAAACTGTGAGATGCCAAGGAACATAGAACATCTCCTGTTGTAGGACACGAAAGTGTTACGCTGTTGATGAATTCCATGCTTGTCATTTTAAAGGAATTTAGGAAAAAGTGAGAAAAGTAATCTCCCCACCTCCCCCTGGCGCCCCTCAGAAAAGGTAATTTTCTCATGCAATTAATTTTCCTTGCCCCTTCTCCTAGGGAATATAATGTACTTGGTCAAGAAAGAAAGCATAACTGGAGTACTCATTATCTCACAATACCTTTGTCAGTATACTGTCCTCTGTGCTGCTGAAATAGGCTTTCCTGAGTCAGAATTCTGGATAAGTCAGGGAGAAAATGCTGATAAAAATAAAGAAGGAAGAAAACTTTCCCCTCCCGCTCTTCCTCACTGAAAAAAACAGTCACTAAATGCTCCAGAATCCTGTCTATAGCACAAATATATGCATCTCCGTCATACTGAACAAGAGAAAGGGGAAAAAATGAAGCATCGCCGCCATGTTAGATTTTACTTAAAAATGGATTGCTTGTGCATCTGAAGCCAGGAAACATGTATCTTCCATCAGCTGTTTTTCTGTGTTGATGAAAATTGCATCCATCATTCACAAATGGAAAGACTGCAGCAGGTACCAAGGAACACTTGTTGGCAGGCAGAGCCCTCTTTCCTAAACAGGACCTTTCTGTGATTAGTGTGAAACAAAATGCTTGCTACTTGAGTTCCTGTCAGAGGTTTTCTTGAATTTCCTGCTCATCCATATTACTTCAGCAAGCCTTTGGCACCTGCAGTCATGAAAAAACCCCAGACTTTTGCTGTCCTTATCAAGCCTGTTGAGAGGTTCTTAAAATTCTTCGTCTTTGGTTTTTGATCTGATTCACTTTTGGCAAGGGAGGCTTGAAGAAATCAGGACCTTCTGTACAGATGAAAAAGTGTAGCAACTCATGACTTAATGGTGTTATTTATAGATCTTGTAGACAAAAGCAAATGTACAAAAGTGAATTGCCATTTTTATACATCTCAAGTATATCTACTGAATATTACCTTGATGTATGCACATTAAATAATTGATCATTTTCTCCAGACAATTTAGAAAGTATGTCTAGAAAAGTTTACATCATATTAACTTTAAAAAACACACACCATGCCTTAATCATAGTAATGTCCTGTTTTGTTCTCATTTAGTTATTTGAAGTTACAATTGCAAACTAAAATGAATTCAGCTAAATCAGTCTTGAAACATAGCTTTAGTCACATTAAATGTATTCCCTTAAAACTGTGAATCTGTAAAGATTATTTTTTTCTCCCATAAATTTGCCTGCAGTATTGTCATAAGCGATAGTCTTGCAGTGTCTTTCTTAAGTTAGTTACATCTCATTCAGTCTGTAAATTTTACTTCTGATTATACTTCCAAAGATACCTGCAACTATTTCCAATGCCAATGTGTTAACAATGTTTACTCTTTGAGTCATCTATATGCTGTAAGGTTCTGAGCAATCTGAAATACGCAGGGTACCATCTAGTTCAGAACTGCTATTATAGCATCCCTTTCAGAATATGTTTGCTTATCATGTGTCAACTTTCATGCACAATATTTCACAAGTCCATTATATATTGTCCTCCAGTCTTGAATGAGAAAGTTTTTTCACTGTGTTTAGAAACAGGCTATTACTCCAAGTGGCAAGAGTTGTTCAGCAGGTGATCTAGCTTTCTGAAAAGAAAGGGAGAAGCTTGGGGGAAATGAACAACAAAAAGGCAAACAAACCCCGCCACAACAAAACAATTCAGTGATCAAGAGTAAAAGGTTGATATAAACAGTTTCTGGTATAGAATTTGTTTGGATTTCCACCCCCCCCCCCCCCCTTTTTGCTGCTCCTAGGTCATGTTGGCTTGGTCAAGAGGCTGTTCGAATTAAATCTTCTTAACAAGACATAAAGTACAGCTGTATGTCAAATGGGAGGGATAAATCACACTTACTTTTGAAAACTGCAGAAGACAATTAGAGATAGTTCTGTAGATCTTTTAAGAGTGTGGCTGAGCAGCTGTAGACCACAGAATAGTAATGATTTTTGGTAGTTCCACATTCAGTGTCTTAATACAGTGAGTATGTATTTTCTCAATGCTCTGATTGGTTAAGCAAAGCATCTTTATAGTCAGCATGATACAGTTGTTCCTCTTTATCACCCAGTTCCTTCCCTCTAATGGAGCACTTTCCTTGTGCTCCCTGAGCAGGCTGTGTGTCCTGGTATCATCGGTAATTACTGTCTTCTTCTGTCTCTCTGTCCCCAAAGTTTATGAAAAGCTCATAGGTCCAGTTTGAATGCTTCCATTTAAAATCATTGTTTGCCTTTTGGGGGAGGGAGGAATGACACTAATTATTGATTTTTTTTTTAACCAGATTTCACTTCTGAACAGAAGAAAATTTATGTCCTTGCCAATGTAGTTTGCCATAACTTGGAGCAAGTTTATTGGTGCTGGCTCTGTGTGATGCTTTACTTAGTAATTGTCACATTAAAGATTTAAGCTAAAGCATTAAGATATTTTACATTAAGATTAAATATTAGGATATTTTATCTGAAATATTTTTCTCAGACCAGAATGAAAACACTGAAGATAAAAGCTTTGATCGTATAAATATTTTAAATAGATACCTTTTTTTTTAATGTTATGCTCTGTTGCTTTGTTTGAGACTATTTCTCTTTAAAGGTAAGTATGTTCTTGCATGCTTCTATCAAGTCTTTTTGGCATCAGTCTTAAAATCAAAATGCAAGGAAAAACATTTGCATTATTGTTTTCCCTTAATGTCTAATTAAAAATAGGCACCTGGAGTTTCTGTGCAAATAATTAAGCAACTATTAATAGTTTTCACATGCAAAGCAGAAAACAAACTATCTTCTCCCACTTCTCAAAAAGAAGCAAGTTTCAGCGATGTGAAGATGTGGACCCTGACTGATGAACATATAGCTGAAGGACTCAATTCCCTTATTTTGTGGAAGTTCAGCATATCTGAGAAGACGATTTATTACAAGTTTTTGTGTTTTTGCAGTAATTGCATTTTGTTTGCGTTTTTAAAAAAAAAGAATACTTTTTTTTCTACTTAAGTGCTAAATGGAGACTTTCTGGAATATTCCTTATGTGGAGGAGAATGAGTCAGCAGTGAAAGCAAGGAAAAACTGGTTGTATTCTCTAATTCTTTCCCTTTGGCAGATTTTAATCTATACTCTGTTTTAGTTTAGTCCCAGCAAAACTGGTCTGATAAATCTGTTGTGCAATACTATCCAGCAAGGAGAAGAAATTCAGTTAAAATAACTCTTCATCAATCCTTATGATTATCTTCAGGTATTTAGTCATTGCACTGTTGATAGAGGATCTTATGCCCTTTCGTGTACTTGTCAAGTATTATGGCGTTGTTCTTCACAGTCTTTATCTGTAGTGTACTGACCTCTGTGCTGTAGCATAGCAAGATATAATTAGTTACAATGTAAGGTAACTTGCTCTAGAGAGCCAAGAAATAATTCCAATGTGTGGAAATTAGAAACAGTTCCAGACATCAGGAATGTCACTGTTGAGGAAACTAAGCAGGAGAACCAGATTTTGAAGAGATCTTTTGGAGAAGATGAACTTCAGGTTGGAAAGTTGAAGTCTTCATCAGTTGTCAGATATAATCTGAGAACAAAAATGTAAAATAAAGAGGGGTAGGATTTCAAGTAGAGCAAGACAGGAAAAGAAGTGGAATTTCTCTTGGAATATCAGTATAGGACTTGAAGGATTATGCTGAAGAGAGAAATTGGTAGGGGCAGGTAGATGACATTTTAGTGCTTTTGATGTTTGTTATTAGCCCTCTGCAGGGCTCTTTTACTTCTTTATTCTCTTCCAAATTGGTAAATGGGAACTTCATTTTGCAAAGCAGTCTTCTGTTGTTCATTACTGCATTACTGACGTGTTTTTTGGTTTTAAGTAGTTAACATCCCATAAGCTTAGTGCCCCTTGGCCAGTAGTCAGTACAATGCGCAGGTAAGTTATTTGTTGTTCCTAGAAAAGCTTATTCTTTTGGAAACCTTGAATAATTGGGTTAGTATTTCTGTTCAAGGAGTTGGGAAGCTGACTTTTTTTTCTGTTCACATATGTTTTATATGCTTTCTATGGAAACATGGAGTTTAATTAGCCTGCTAGCAAATCTGTTCACATGGTAATGTTAGTCACAAGAGCTCTCTTCCAGCTTTACAGATTGGAGAGACACAGGGCACTGACGTCTGAAGGGAAGAGTGCAAGCTATCTTAATTTTGTTAAGATAAAATCAGAGAGGGACGCAGGAAGAAATCCTACGTTCTGTGCCCATTTCCCGTTTAATCTGAACATATTTTCAGCATTATCAAGTAGACTTATTACATGGCTTCCTACCACTTTTGGTTTGTGTGTACAGTTTCTTTGACTCTAAGTAGTAGCAGTAGCTTTTGCTATGCCTTAACTTTCTCATAACAGTACTATAGTTATCTCCAATCAAAGGAAAAATAACTATGTTTTACAACGTTGTGTCATCTAAATATTAGAGACAGGCCTTAGACACCAAAACCAATTTTATGCTGAGCACCTCCATTGACTCACTGTGTGACCACACTTGAGTTTCCTGATTACTGTAAAATGAATTTAAAACTAATCTAAGACTAACACAACTGTTGACTTGCAGAAGGTAGTCGTGAAACAAAACTCAGAGCTGTAGCTGTTAGTGCTTATTTGGGTCCATAATTCTCAATTGAAAAGGTGTTCAGTTGTGGTGCTGTGTCATGCTCTCAAGAAGTTAAGAATACATCAATAATGTCCTACTCTTCAAATGGAGAAACAAAACAGTTTCCTTTTGATCTTTACTTTGTTTCTGTGGTGCTCATACAGCTGTATCCCTGTTCACTAAGAATACTTCCACCTCAAAACAGCTATTTTCCTTTGTGAAGGGGAAAATGTAATTGCAAGCAGCAATAGGAAGGCCAACTGTCTCAGAAGTAACTTCTTGCCTTCTGAAAAATCCACTTTTGGTTTGTTTGGGGGGGAGGGGGCACTTCTTTTTGGAGGAAGGCAGTTGGGTTTCTTTAATACATGGTCAGTATGTTCTTAAAATTCTGGTGCTCTGAGAAGCCTGCGTGCTCTCTGCTCTTTAGCCAGGAAATTGTTTTGTGTACATGGACCAGGATACAGAAATAAGATTCAGAAAAGCAAGATTTTGTCAGTACTAGACTTAACATTGGGTCCTCACACTTCCACTGGCGCCTCTGCCTTGCATGAGGTGCCCAACTCTTTGCAAAATTTGACATTAAAGTTTCACAGCTTTCTTTCAAAAAATGGAAGTCTCCAAACTTTATTGTACTCTTTTGTCCTGTTTCCTTAAGGGAAGGAAAGTGTTAAATTTTTATTTGTGTACTATTTTCCATGACACCCTTGCTGTTCACCTCACTAATCCAGGGGTATTTGAGCATGGGAGATGTCTGTGCTATCTTGCACTCTCTCACAGCCCATCATCTGTCAGGAACTGGAGATTTATGTCTGCAATTTGTATCGTTATCGTTCTGGTAAAGGTTTGGAAGGTGTGGCACCTCAGCCATAGAACAGTAAGCTTTTCTAACAAGTAGCACAGTCAGATGAATTAGTTTAATAAATATTTTGTTGCTCATACACACATGCATGGATCATATGTGTAGACATATGCACAGACCATTAGTATCTCTGCTGATAATTGATTTATATGATATAGTTCTAAGCTATCTTTTGAGGCAGCATAAATCATATAGGTTTAGTTTTAAATATTACTGTTTAAATACAAAATATAAATTTTCCACTTGAGAACTAATGTTTGGAGTCACAATAACAACATTTTTGGACTGCTGGTATTGTCACACTGATTTTCAAGTGGTGTCACTGAAGTCTTAAATTAAGGAAAACTGTCCGAGTTTACGTTCATGCATATAAATTTTGAAAGCTGAGTATAGTAATCAATTGGTATATTACTAGCTAAGTAGACAGTTTAATATTTGTTTGCAGATGTGTAGTATGCTAAGAATTAATTTGTTATCTGCTAGTCACTAATTTTAAGAGTGCAAGAGTATGTGTTAGTTTACCTGGGTTTTCTTTTTATTTTTTGTCTTTACTACGTTGCTATATGTAATATTAAAAAAAATCTTTCTTTTTACTTTTATCTTTTCTCTTTCTCCTGGTATTTTTTTCCAAAATATTACCTACTCCAAGCAAGAATTTTATGCAGAATTCTGAAATGAGATGTTAGTAAACTCTGTGATGACAGCACCACTGGTTTTTTTTTGGTGGTAGAAAATTTGTCAACCAAACAAAAATGTAAATACATTTTAGTTAAGGGAATACCAGTTTTCTGAAGGACAGCAAAATGTTAGCAAAGTTAACAAAATGATAACTTGGTTTGGTTTGTTTTTTTTTTTTTAATTTCTTGTATATCAGAATAGATTTTTTTATCAGTTTCAATAACCAAAACCTGATCTGTTCACTGCGGAGCAATAGGAATATATTTTCTGTAATAAATGCATCTTTAAAATGCATGCAACCTATTTCAGTTTTAAAATCATACATGAAATTGTTTAATTGTGCTATTATAATTAAAATGCTAACAAGAATCAGTACCTGCCCAGCTAAAAATCTAATTTGGTTGCCTAGAATAATAAGGGGAGAAATATGATAAGTAGTTGTCAATATTAAAGCAGGCTGAAGGAGGAAGGCTTCGGGCCTTGTAGTAGGTAGAATGAAACAGCAGATTTGAGTATCCACAATCCTTTCAGTATTAAATTTTCAGTAAAATAAAATTACTTGTATATGAAAACATAGCCTTTCCCCAGCTCTCTTTTTTTTCCTGATCAGCTGATGAAGAGACTAGCAGCTCGCTGCTTTGCTGGCTTGTTAATTTTATCCCCACTAACTGTGATTTCCGATAGCCGGCCTGCTGATAGTGGTAAGGTAAATATCCTTTTTCATTGCCGTCTTGAAGATTCAGTAGAACTACATCACAGGCATGTGTAGGTGTGTAACACATCAAAAGTCGGTGTTCTCCGTATTTCAATGTACAACTGAGTGCTTAAGGAGAGCAATGACATTAACTGTTGACAGCCTTGCATGCTGCATTTATTATTAGCTTTTCTAGCTTCCAAGATATGCAGAGAAATTTCCTTTTCTTAATCTTTGTTAGCTGCAGTGGTTTATAGTGGGTGTCCTGCTTTAGCCAAATTAATATTAATGAATTTGTGTGCAGATTTTTTTTTTTTTCCTTCTTTTTTCTTCTAACTCATCAGATCTCAAGCCTCCTTCATAGTGGTTATCTGAACGCCGTGGAAACATGATGTAAATTGTCTTTTGATTATTAAGGCCTAGTTTCAGGCTGTCCCTCAGGATTCTGCGTTCGTGTTTGTTCTGTGGATTTGCACATCGGAGGATGCATAGGAAACAGATTTCGAAATCCCACTGGTGTTTCTAACATGCCAGGTTGTTTTGTGTTGTGCATCAGGTTTTGTTCACAAAACGTTTTTCAAGAGACATTGTACACAATTGAGAAAAATTATGTCTGGGCTGTAATCACTCTTTTTATATTGATTGTTATGCTCACATGATCATAAATATTAGCCATGTTTGGTGCTGTGGAGAAATGAAGGTAATTGCCTTATGATTAGAGCTCTTTCAGCTACGAGAAAAGATTGATTAGCATTTGCATGTACTCAAGGCAATACTCAGAGGCAAAAGGGACAAATATCAACATCAGTTATGTTCTGAGAAAGCATTAATCAGAAAGCCTAGTTTTAAGATTTTTTTTTTATTTTTAATTTCAGTTCTCTTATGACCCAGTATTTTTTTTCTTTACTTTTGTTGGCTTTCCCAGTTCAAGAAAAGTTCAGCTTCTTTCTTTATCACATGGATCTGATAGTCAGTGTGTGAACAGATTCCCTTTATTCCCTTTATTCCTAGTTTTGTTTTTTGTAGTGATTTTTTTATCCCTCTGCATAGTGCTGCTGGGTCTGATTAAAAGCATACGTCCAGGTAATTGAAACTAGCGTTCATTGTTTGTGACTGTGTGTGTGTGGGGGGGTGTTTCTTTTTTTTTGCATCCCATGTTATGAGCGCTTTTTATGGTAAAACACTGTACTGTCAGTGCTTCTGCCTATCTGTTGGTTACTATTCTAGAAGAAAATAATACATTTTAAAGATGGTTTTAATGCTTAGGTGATTTGGAAGTTGCTTAAACTATTTGGAAGAGAAGTTGAGTCATTACTGCATAAAGTATCTATGTGTTGTTTTTGTGCACAAAGAACTGTGTGTGATCTGCCTTTGGGAGCCAAGCGCAGTTTAGACTGTCCTGTTTGAAAACATGTGATGTCAAAGTCTGTTTTACGTGTAGCTACATAAGCCAGAACTGCCACTGATATGAACAAATGAATGTTTGTTGTACAGTCTCTGACACAGGCCATTATTGTGTGTGAAACTGTGAGTTGGTGTGGAATGCAAGGTTCAGATAAACACATATCTATTTAGATGATAGTGGGATTCTTAGACAAATTAATGTTTAGTATCTCTTTGATTGCCAGTAACTCAATTTCTTGTTGTACTCTTAGTTTATAAGTAAGATGAACATTTTGAGTTGAATTATCTGCATCATGTGGATTGCATTTTTGTTTTTAAATACAGTTTGTTATTTCCCTTTGCAATATCTCTTCTGTTAAAAAATCATGCTTTTTGAATCCATGGTTGTCAGGCAATTGAAGACGGCAATTTGGAAGAAATGGAAGAGGAAGTCCGACTTAAAAAACGGAAGAGACGAAGAAATGTGGATAAAGATTCTGGGAAGGAGGATGGAGAGAAAGCAAAGAAAAGAAGAGGCAGACCTCCTGCAGAGAAGTTGTCACCCAATCCACCAAAACTGACAAAACAAATGAATGCTATCATTGATACTGTGATAAACTACAAGGATAGGTGAGCTTGGAGACAGTCTCTCTCTCTTGCATGTGCTCTCTCCCTCTCTGTTGATATGTCTTGCTAAGTTTTTTAACAGCTTCATTTTTGTTTTCAGTCTGTAGAAGGATTTGCTGACACAGCATTTCTGGAAAGTAATTCCCTTTAGGGCCTGATCCTGTAAGTCTCACTCTTTGTAGAGGGTTTTTTAAAGACCCGTCTGATAGGAAGTTGTTGAAACACAAATAAAAAAAAGTAGGCATAGAGCTCCTGCTTAGAAATGAAGACCATTCTGCTCAGGAAGTGTAGTTAAGAACATTTAGCTTGAGTGGGATTTTCTTTCAGTTTAGTGGTGCAGCATGTATTAAGATTAATCTTTTCAAATACATGGCTATAGATTTATTAATGCAAGTTAACATGGGTCTCACCATGACCTGAAAGACTGCCCAAAAAATGTAGGGCTCGTATTGTGAGCCTCTGAGCTGCCAAAGGGAAAACTGTAGAACTACTGAGCATAATATCTTGTCTGCAGCTGAGATGGAAGCCTGTTTGTCAAGAAATCCCTGTTTTCAGCGTAACAAAATGCTAAATAGCTGGACATTAGGAAAACAAACATTGCTTCTAATCTGAAATGTCATTTGGAGACTTCTGTTTTGTAGGTTTCCAAGCTGAAAATCATCTATGCTTCATGAGGAAGAAATTGAGAATTAGCTAATAACGTCTTTGAATCAGACTTGTTGGAGAAAGTTGCATTTTTTAACTCAACTTTTATTTGCCAAAAATCAGTAAAGCCTTCTTGTGTACTTATCCCTTCTTTGCTGTACATTGAATTACTTAAATCATATACGGAGCAACTATAAGCTAAATGAATATTAAATGCATTCAGAGAAAATCAGGAAGTTTTTGCACTAGGTGACAGGTGTAACAACATAATTTTTGCATGTAAACAACTTTCAGTCTGTGACTTCAAATGGCAAGATGCCTTTTTGTAGCTACTGCTCTGGGTCTGCTTGTACAAGTTTAACTTGGGCGGTATCTGGTGAAGCACACAGAGCTGTGATGCCTAACTTTTTTGGCACGTAACTGTTGAAAAGAAGCATTCTGTGATCTGAAGGCTCTCTCTAGAGTACGTTGAAAAGTTTATTGCATCGGAACAGGATTCACAGCAATCAGCATGATGAGCAGGAAGCTGACTACAGACTCAGTGTATTCAGCTTGCTGTGACTGTCCACTAACAGAATAACTGAGAAGGGAGAAGTGTCTAAATTTCAGGTATTCCAGTCAGGGCTGCAAGGAAGCATCTCTTCATTTTGGATCCCTGGCCTTGAGCCTTCTCATGAAGCCAAGCACTTCTGATCAGGGCGCTTACTTCTCATTTTTGGAATAGCAAGCAAAGTTACTTCTGCTAGCCTCCAGTAGGGGATAGCTAATGATAGTAACTGATAGTTACTGGGGAAGTTGAAGATTTTTTCTTGTTGCTTGTGCCCCAGGAAGTTCATACCTGATCTCTGTCAAACAAGTTAACCACTGTGCTATTATGTAGTGACAAGGCATGCTATTCCCTCTCCCAGGAGCCCATATTTATGCAAGACAGAATTGATTCCTGGTCTAAAAAGTGTATGGAGCTCTATTCTGTTAGGAATTAAAAATGCCTGTTAAACTGAGGTCTTCAGTGTGATGAGTTATACAGAAGAGTTCCAAGTTCCTGTATTCTGATTTTTTTGTGAGCTAGCATCAAACCACCCAATCCTATGAAAGCTAGGACAGAACAGAATTGCAAATTTAGGCATCAGGAAACTTTAATGTGTTAAAATCTTTGGGGTTAAGGTTATTCTAGAGTTCAACAAACACTTTCAGGATTTGCAGCTTTAGAATTAAGTGGGTTTTAGGCATTGGAACCCTTTGGCTTTGTTGGGGGTTCCTGTTTGTTCAGCTCTGGGCTTTTGTATGTGTGAAGGCAATTGGGGCAAGTATAAAGGGACAGGTTAATTGGAAGAAAAGTAAGCCATGAGCTTCATCTGGGGCAAAAAAACGGTTTTCATGTATTTAGTATTTGAATGCTTGAAATCATCTTTGTCTTTAACTTAAATTTTCAGTGCTAATAGATGTTTCATCTCTAATTTATGAAACTCCAGAGGGCTGATCCGGACCACAGAGTGTTGATTGTGTCCCAAAAGGTGGTCAGATGATACCCATCCAAAGTCTTTGGCCTGAGTTACTTTGTCAAAACCAATTCTACAATCTTTAGTAAGTTTGTTGCAGTTATTATAAGCTAGCAGGCAAAAAGAATCAAGAGAATGCATTGCTAAACTAATAAATCCCTGTGTGCTTTATCTCATGTTTCCCCTTGCTTTTGAGAAGAACTCCTCGTAAATACAGAACCACTTCTCTGTTCTTCTTAAAATCATTCTTTTTTAAAAAAAAAACAAAGCATTTTTCCATGGTGCCCACAAAAATCTGGAGTACCAGTTGGCTGCTTTTGTGTGGTGATTCTGTATAATGATGATGCAGGGAAGGAGTCTCCAAATACTTTCTTAACTGTCTTGTATTTGACTTCCGTTGTAGGCATTTGGGGGCAAGTACAATCCTTTCCTTCCTTATTTAAAAAGCATCCAACAAAATCGGCTGGGTTGCCTATGTCTAGGAAAGCTAGAGGCTACGATAATACAAGCAATAAGCTCTAGTAAACTGAAGTTTGAGCGACACAATCATTATATAAAGGTCAAAATAAGATTAAACAGAAAAATTAGCAACATTTGAGGTAAATGTAAAGAAATGTAGCATATGATTCTTTGAAAAGGAAGTTCAGAGGTAGATATCCAGCTATTTGCAAACCCCAGTTAAAGAACTCCGTGCAAGACAGTGGAAGTTAGCATTGAGGTCAAATTACTATTTCTTTCTGTCATGTCCTCAGTGCAAATTCAAGCATTTTCTTTAGATTTTCCTCTTTTATGCAGTACTGTATAGCAACTCTCGTATTTCCTTCTATTCCCATCCCACATCCCAACATGATACAGATTTTAATGAAACGTTCCATTAATGGTAAGTTTAATAGTTATTGCAGAGCAATTTATAGCTACAAACTGAGTTTCTTTGGATCTTTGTAGAGAACTAGGAACACATTGAAGGAGCGAAAACTTCCATGTTTATGCTGAGGTTTGACTTGACTGGCAGCCTAACTGCTTTGTTTCCTGGAATTCTGGTACCTGGGGTGTCTCCCATGTAATAAAGGAAATACTGAAAAGGACAGAGACATGAGGCACTGTGAAAATGTTCAGCTCAGACTGTTTGGACTCCTTTGGTGTGAAAGCTGTTCAGATCCTTGTCAAGTTGACACTACTTGCTTCTTGCAGGCTGCTGTGCTTTGGATTCCAGTATTGGGTGATGTGCTTTAAGATTTTCCTCGTGTTGATAGGCATTTCTTTATCATATCTTCGTATTTATCTTTGTTAATCTTGAAACAAATAGTCATATCTCAATTTGAAGAACTGCGGGGTAAGTGCTCCAAATAGTTAAGAAGTAAAAACGCTTGTTGAATTCACTGCTAGCTTTTAAACTGCACCTGTGCTCTTATTACTCAGCTTTAAGTATCAGACCATAAAACGTATTGCCAACTGTAGATACAGAGCAGTACCGTAGATACAGAGGAGTACTACAGAGGTAGAGTCTGTTTTGCTCTTCTACACTGCTTTGCCATCATAGGTGAAGCTGAGTTAATGTAGGTTTCATCTATAATGGCTTAGAATTAAGAATATATCTGTAATGAAGCAAAAGTAAGATAGAAAAGATGGTCAGAGTCCTCTGACTTCTAGGCATCTGATCTAGTGGAAGATGGTCCTGCCCATCCATGGCAGGGAAGCTGGACTAGATTATTTTCAAAGCTCCCTTCCGACCCAAACCATTCTATCATTCTGTGATTTTGGTAAAGCATTTGTTAGGGTACCACGGGAAAATTACAAGCTAAAATGAAAGAAAGAGATCTAATGAGTAAGCTCTCTAATCTGAATGAAAACAAGAAAAAAGATCTAACTGAAGGCACTATTAAAAAAGGAATTATTAAACTGGAAAGAAAATACCGCAAAAGTTCTTGAAGAATTGGTGTTGGCATAGATCATAATGTATTAATGATACATATTAGAAAATGAGGAGTGCCCTAGCCAAAATATAAAGTTTTAAAATATCAGTATTGGGATAGTATTTATGGAGGACTGAACACAGTTAAGTCTGGTGTAAAAGAACAGGCGTGAAATACAGTACCACTGAGTGCATTATAAGGTACTTACAGACTTAAAATAGGAAACTTTTCTTTGAGTTGGAAGCTTATCATGTGGAACTGACAGAAAAAGAATGACCTGGGCAAAGAAATTATTGATCAAAGCTAACTACAAGCCTTCAGCATTGTCCAGCCATAAGAAAATAGGAACCTGCCCCTGACACTATTGCTTGTGTGGATGAGGAAATACTCATTATATGTGTATGCCATTAGACGTCACACCATTAATGCTTCTGAGTTGCTGTATATAGTACTTGAATACTTTTTCCATTCAAGAAAGATTAGTTTACACTGAGACAAATGTAAATAATTATTGCAATGATAAGTAGCATGGGAGAGTCTTGCAAGAGGAAACAGGTTGGTTTGTTTATCCAAACACAGCACAATCTGAGAGGGGAAGATGATTGCTTTCAGTAAATTCACCTGGGAAAGAAGGGAAGCATAAATGCAAGGAGAGTGTAGAAATATGTAAAATACAGGATGGTGATCACAAGGTTATGTGAGTGTAAACATTCATGACTACATTCAAGTTGTTAACTAAGAGTTCTGGAACATTTCCATATGGAATAGTGGGGCAGAAATACCTAGATAGATTTGGGCTTTGTTCCTTGTATAAAAAACTTTTGCATGATTATTTACAATACCAAGGCCCTAGATTCAAGGACCTGGAAACACCTTTCCGGTTACACAGTTGATCCTGATACTCCAATGTAAAGTATATGCATCATCTTTGCAGACTTCATTTGCAATAATACATTATAATCTGGGATTTTGTTGCAGTTATTTCTTAAACTAAGATTTAGGTGCCTTTGCAGCCTTGTACCTTGTTCTAATCTTGCAGTGTAAAACACCTGTTTAGAGGGGAGCAAGTTGAAATGCATCAGTCCAGCATTGTCACACTTTTCCCCAGTTCTGATGCTTTTAACCTATCTTTCCTTCCCTCTAAAATGCCTGTAGAAATGGATGCTCATAGAATCGTATGGGTAATATGTTACATTTTCAGAAAGCAAAATTAGTTTGTATGTCCACTTTAAATGCTTTAGCCTTTTGAAAGCAGGGACAATTTTACTGGAGATAGATTTTCTTTTCAGAATATGGAATTTGTATGCCAAATTTGAGCCCCAGCTGCTGATTTTGCATCATGCACCTGCAGGCTTAGTCCCCCAAACTATCTTTTTCCTCTTTTGAAGGTTTTCCTTTGTTTTTTATTTCAGAGGAAGACAAGCAGTAAGTGTAGCTTCCCTTTCCTGATTGTTAAAATTAAGTGGAGAAAAAGAATGATACTTCATACCTTGTAACCTTGAGCTTCCCTACAAATCCACTGTCCTCTTCTGCCTTGCATCAGAGTTTGGTGTTTCCTGTCTGGGTGCCAGTTTGATGCTATTGCTAGTTTGTACTAGCTTCGTTTTGGTAGAAACAGCTGACTTCAAGAGTCCCAGGATGCTGATAGCTCTGTTACATACAGTGGTTTTCATTTGTGGTCTACCTGCTCTCTGCTCTGTTTGTGAGACTTAAAGTAAGGACTTGCATGGTGTACCAGTTAACTTCACAAAGCCTGCTCTCCGTAGCAGGTGGCTGTTGACCACATTTTAATAAGGATGGTAAGAAAACGGGAGGGTGGGGTTGTTGTGCCCTGTCCATGTTTTCTACTTGGCAAGAGACTTCCCCTGTCTGTGGTGCTTAGCATTTTGATCACTGCATCATTAAAGCCGAAATGTTTAAATTCATGCCCATAGTATTGTAATTTTGACAGGACATAGCTCAGGGAGAGAGTATTTTACTGTGTATGTGAAATGGATTTTATTCAGACTATTTCCAGCTGTTTTCTCAAGTTGCAAGTTTTTAACCGTTGTAAAATGGTGAGTAATGTAATTAGCCATTACTAATCTAACTAGTAATTAATTATGCCAACTGGTACTCTTCAGTATTCAAACACGCAAAGCAAATAATTGTTATTTATAGCCAAGCCAAAGTTATGGAGTACATAGCCATATGTCAAAAACAGGAATTACATTTTTAAGTATTTTTACCCACTTCCATTTCAATGATGGGGACAGGTCCACCATGTATTACTGCAGTCAGTTCCAAAAAGGAAGAACCATTAAATACATTTAATGAAAATGAATCATGAATCATCTCCCTACATAGCTGGGTTACTGTTGGAAGTTGTTAAATACAGAGGAACCACCTCGCTATATAAGCTCTTTTAATTCTCCTCCCACACACGCTTTTTTTTAAAGAGCGTCCTTGTGAGTTGCATTTGATCAGGAGTTGTAATTTTCACGCTGTGGTTCTGGTTGTGTGCACTATGACTATGGCAAGCGTGCGGGACTCTTCATTCTACCCACTCTAAATTGAATTTCAGTATTTGTTAAAAGTGTGAAATTTGCCAGAATACGAGAATGTCTTGTAGTTTCAGCTTCATAGTTGTCTCTCCTTTTCATTTGAAAGGAGAGAGGGTGTTGACAGTAGTAATACTTTTGACAGGTCAGTGGTGGCTTGCTTCTGGCCACATACTGCCAGGGAAAACAAATACAAAAGGAGCCTCATACAAATGAGGCCAAATTGTTCCTGCATTTAATTCCACTGAAGATAATACTGACTAAATGGCTGGAAATAAATGCTTCTATGCACCTTGTAAGCAGTTTGACAAAAATGAGCGAAAACCAGAAACATTGAGCACAAGTGTTTTGCTAACCAAAAATATTTTAAAAATGAGCAGTATTTTTTAACTCACACAGCATGAAAGTGTTTTTTATGTGAGCACACATAGGTATAGCATGTTGAGCTGATGCAGTAGCAGTGAACTGTCACTCACAGTTCTTTCACAGTCGGGTCTTTTAATTTATTCTCGTCCTTCTTCCCTTCAGCACGTATCCTGCTAGTTGCTAGGCAACCATAAGTGATTTTTACTGCGCATGATTTTTATGTGGTAGTTGTGGTTATTATTTTCTAATTACAAAAGTGGGGACAGGGATTAAAATCAGAGTTGAATTAATAATTACTAATATTCCTGTTGTATCCACAACACAGCCATTTGAGATTATGTAAGAAAAGATCACATTAATTTACAGTATAGATGTGCATATACAAAGGGAGCAGAAGATAATATTTCTTTGTGCGAGGAGGTTCTATAAAAATGATAGAACAGAATAAGCTGTTATTGATCTGAGTAGACAAAATCAGGCACTAGTCTTCTGTCTGTTGCATATTTCATGCCCTTAATGCTTTTTCTTTCACGGCCTTAAATGATTGTCAGTAATTAATTATATCAAGCAAAAGCTTGAAGGTTTTCTATGGTGTTCTTAGTTCAATAGAATGTGTGAACAAATCACAGTTGGTTAGATTTATATCTTGAAAATAGAATATTGCTGTTCAATAATTTACTACTTATATTTTTTAATATAAAATACAATGTAAGGGTGGGTATGTATATGTAAAAAGAGAAAAAGTTATGTAGCTATGAGATAAAAAGCTCTATAATCATCAGGAGCTTTTTTAATAGGACAGGTGTGCTAAACATGTTTTAAAATTTGATCAAAAATAGATTATTAGTAGCTGTTTCCTTTATAATTAAATCATTCTATTTGTTGTTAGACTCTGAAGTGTAGTTGAAGCAACAGCAGCATCAGTGGTTTAGTAATTTTTCTCAAATAGATATTTCTGTTAAAAGAAAGCTGCTGAAGTTTAAAACACAGCAGTGATAACTCAGTCCTTCTGCATCGCAAATCCAGATTCATACTGCGTGAAGTTTTGAAAGCAGCTTTTAACATTTTTTAAAGGATTAGCTTACATCTATACGACACAGAAACATAGGATCTCAAAGGTCTTTTCCAACCTAAATGATTCTATGATTCTATATAACAGCAGAAAGGCGGAAACCTAGTGTGATTCCCTCAGGAAGGTATGTTACAGTATGCTGTGTAATGTCGCGACAGTGTACTGCTTTGCTTTGCTTTTCCACAGGACCAGTGCCTTGTATATGCAAGGCGGGCACTGATCACTTAATGAATGCCCAAATTCCCCCTGAGCTTCTTTATAATGTCTATAAGGAATCTGAATGTTTTGCAGATACAGAACTTTTTTCACAACATTTTATTGTCATTTTACAAATGAGGAATAGATACTTAAATTTTAAGACACCATTTGGACACCAGAAATCTGATTTCTGAGAGTACTTAGTGTTCTATAGGTTCAGAAGAAATTTCCTTGATCTCAGTTTTAGCTGTGAGTACTCAACACTTCTCTTTATAAAAGAAAAAATACAGTCCTCAATTTGCGAAGAAGTAGAAACACATACTAATTTAGTCAGTTGTGTGTAGCGTGTACTCAGTGCATTCCTTTTCCTTGTATTGTTTCCAGTTTCTCTTTGAGAGGGCGGTCTGAGATGAAGGCAAGTTCTGTCATGTGGCATGACAAGCCATTGCCATAAATCATTAACAAGGCTGGTGCCTTTAAATCCATAGTATAAAGACCTCCCACTTTGACAGGGGAAGTATGAAAGTAATGAATTTGTCTCTTTGGTGTGAATCAGTACCAAAGGAGATGGGAGGTGCAGTGGCCTGAGTTTCACAATTATTTGCTGGCAGGAGAGAAATAGTAAGACTTGGGATGACAATTATCTGGTCATTTTATGATTCCCTCTAATTCAGTAATAGGATGCTTCCCAAATAAATTAGATCTGTTGGGTAAAATTGCTAGCAACTGCCTGGAGTGTGAGGTGCAGGTGGTCTGTCGGGGCATCGACTCCAACAGATGTATGGGGTAGACAGACTTCAGTCTCACCTTCCCTGACACAGATGCACAGTACGCCGCCTTGTCTCACCATGCAGCAGCAGCACCCAGAAGTGTGTTCATGCATGTCCCATAATCTTGCTGTAATCTAGGAGGCAGCCTAGCAGGTACTGCTAACCAGGCAAGGGGAGCAGCTTCTGCTGCTGCAAGTCAGGGAAAAGTTGTCGGGATGAGACAGAGGCTTTTGGTTTCTAGGTTTGCACTGGATGGAATAATACACTAGCTGTCAGCTGGCAACCAGGATATTGGTTGAACAGCACTGATTAGCAAGCTGCAATTAGAGCATTTACATTATTGTCCTCTCTGATGCAAGGTAGATAAGGAGCAGCAGTGTCCCAGGAATAAACTGAGAACAAGAAGAAATCCTTGATTAGGTGAGCAACAGCTACTTAGGAAATGAGGAAATTCTGTTTATTCTTACTTGTTCATTGGTGTGTGAGGTCCATAAGAAAAATAGTGTCTCCTCAAATTCTGATGCTATTTCAGGCATTAAGAAGTGCCTAACATATAGTAGGCATTCATGACTTTCATGAAGGGCAGAGCTGTGCTGTGCTTTTTATCATCCTTATCCTCTACCGCAGAATTGCCTCAGTTAACCTTCAATTCAGTATTAGTTTAATGTGTCTGATAAAATCCCACACCACTGTGGAGGGTGACTGCAAGAGAGAAACTCAGGTGGAGAACCGGGACTTGGCAGCCTTCTGGCCCAACTCCTGTGAAGGTTTGATATCCGTGAGTTACCATCCAAAGACATGAATGAGAAAACAGGGACTTTTTGGAGTAGCTGTGAGAGAAGGAAACGTGAATGTGGTCTGGGAAATGCTTGTGAATGCTATGTGTGGTGAATGACAGTTCTTCTCAGCAGAGGTTTTTTTCTACTACTTTGTGAGAAAAATGACACACACACAGAAGAAAAAGAAAAAAAGAGTAAGGCCGTAAGTGTTATCAACACATTTCCTCTCCAGGTGACTTATAGCCACGTATTATTTGGGAAGCCACAAATAAGAAGATGAAAAAAACCCTCAATTTGGAAGTATTAAAATAGCTATTAATAAAGGATGAACAATGGAAAATCTGGAAATCTTAGAAATTCTGAACACCTGTAAGTGCTAGACAGTGTTTGTAGATCTGAAAGGTTTTTAGATAAGAAGTACAAATGGCAGTAGTGATTTTCAATACAGTTACAATGATCTTCCCTAACAGTCATTAATGGAGCTTAATAATTTTTTTTGTTGCAACAGCTAGTCTGATAGCAATCAGCATCTGGTATAATGGAAATGAGTATGAACAAATGGTTTGCTATTGTGAGGAGGTACAAAACAACTATGAAATGACCAAGAAGAAGATAAACTTATAGTGACAGGAGGGACACTTGCTAAAAATTATAAAACAAAACTGAGAAAAGGAAAAGACTGTACTCAGCAAACCACTAGGAATTCAGATTCAAATCCTGATCCTGCTTCCGTAAAGCCTCCTACACATATGATCCTATAATGGTGGTGATATGTTAGGACAACAGCACAAAGGATATGTTTTAAATTGTAAATAAATTATCTGTACCAAATTAAAAAATCAGAGCAGGGTTCAATTTCCAATTCTTTGAAAGAAAAAATTGTGATTTTCTTTTTTCTTTTCTTTTTTTTCCCCCCTTATAATTAGATTGTATGTGTGTGTGTGTGTTTTTTGTAAGAAAGTTGTAGTAATTCTTTACATTATGGGTTTGTTTTTCTCAACAGTTCAGGACGGCAGCTAAGTGAAGTCTTCATTCAGCTTCCATCTAGGAAAGAATTACCAGAGTATTATGAATTGATTAGGAAACCGGTGGACTTCAAAAAGATAAAGGTAAGAACCTTTTTTGGGAGTGGAGATTTCTCCATTTCTTTTTGTTATACAGAAAGGTGAGCATGAAGTTGTCATTAAAATTACAAGAACATGAATATTGCATGTACCTGTATTTGTGGCTTAGATTTTAAACATTGTTACACACCTTGTTAGGAATTTTGTTTAGTGTGTATTGCAGTACATCACTGTAATTTCAAAGTTAAATCAAAATGTAGCAGTGTGACATGAATGACACTTTCAGAGATGATATCTCAGTGTCTTTTTTGCAAAGACCTAATTGTGAATCTGTAAGCACATCTTTGGTAAAAACACTGTGTTTGCAAAGGGTTAATGGTTCTAGGGAATATAGTCATTCCTAAACTAGCATCACATCTTGGAACAGCCAGTTCTGATCCAAACACAGTTTGGCAGATGGGGTTTAGGCAGCTTGTTGCACATTAGTTGATGTCCTAACTCCATGACTTTCATTCATGTCATAGCTTATTTTGTTTCTGTGCTAGAAAGAAGAAACTGGAACTCCTTTTACCAAAAGAGCTCTATTTCTGTTGCTTTTGTCCTGTCCAGTTCACAGAGCAATTGCTTAATTTTTACTCTATTACCCTGGTGTATTTTTTTGAGTAATATGTTAACAATAGGTTTTAAAGCTTTATTTGTTTTAAACAGTTACTTGTCTTGATGCTTAGGTAAAATTTTTTAAGAGAATGCTTTTAATGTGTTGAAATCCAATATTAATTTAGTGTCGTGTCTGCTGTTTTTCTTTCTGCACCACTGCCCATCCATACTTCTCTTCATTTCCTCAACAAATGCAACAGGAAAGAATTCGCAACCATAAGTATCGGAGTCTTGGAGACTTGGAGAAAGATGTCATGTTGCTGTGTCACAATGCTCAGACGTTCAATTTGGAGGGATCACAGGTCTGAATGAACCACTTTGTGTTAAACATACAGGTTTCCCCTCCCTAATGTTTTCAGTGCTTGTGGATTATTGTATTACGTATATAAAGCCTGTGTTTTAATTCTTGCTTTAAATAGAGAAAAATTCCAAGATTCTTAGAATCGTCCAGAATTCACTAGACACAGCTGCAGCATGCGCATGCAGAGAAATTGGGTTTGACTTTAATTCTGAGATCATTTTTTTCTGATCTGTGTGTAGTTTAGAGCTGCTGTAAGACTATTTGAATCTACGGTAAAAGGCAGTGCGTGTAGAGTGATCCATCAGCTTGGGTTTACTGCAGTGAAGATGTGGATGATAGAAGAAGCAGATTAACAGTACAGCTTAGGACAGGATGTTGAGGAAATAATTCATAGTGAACTCCTCAGTTCTGCTAATGGAAGATACAAATTCAAGGTTTGTCCAGCAGTAAAGCTTTGTGTATGAAGTGTTATATGCTCTGAACCCTCTGGTAATTTTTTTTTTTTTTAATGTTGAAAGATCAGTGTCCATTTTAAGAGACAGTAATAATAAATCCCAGATGAGTCTCAGAGGTTTAGAAGGCAAAATCTCTCATCTCAAACAGATGTTTCACACACATGAATGTGCTCAGTGCTGTGAATTCTGAACAGGAAACTGACACAAAAGGAGAGACTACAGAATCTGGATGACAGCTAAGAATACAGTGAAACATAATCTTGGATGATTATTTTTATAGATGAGGTGCAAATAGTGTGATGCAAACACAATATTAAATTGAAACAGAGAACATGAAGACAGCTCCCGTACTGTGCAAGAGGAAAAAAATTATGTTAGAAGAAACCTAAGTAAATGTAAGCTGAAGGCTGATGCTGCCAATACTAATCCATCCTTCAAATTCCTAAACATTGCTGATGACCCTTAGCTAAACTGGGGAGTTTATATTAAAGTTTGAGAATTAAAAATTAAAAAGAGCATGCAATTAATTATGAAGGATTGTTGAATACAGCTCATCATTTTGTGATTATTTTTGGTATCCAGAGACAGAAGATGTTTGCTGTAATATGTACATGCGGTATTTTTACTGTGTTCAGTTATAGGGAAACAACCTATAAACAAATCAGCTAAAAAATATTTTAATAAGAAAATTAATGATGATAGGAAGCGTGGGACAAAATTTGCTACATATCCAAATGTAAATTATCAGTTTACTGCTTAGTCACATAGCAGTAAAACAGCTATAAATATCTAATGATAACAAATGGAAAAAAAAAAAAAAAGAGGAAGGAAAGCTAATACCAAAAAGTATCACTGAGACTTTAGAAAATGGTAAAAGTTGGTAGAGGAGGTAAAAAGAGGCAAAGAAAAATCAGTAGCTAAATGGGAAGAATAATGAAATTATTCTCATCAGAATGACTCAAGTTGCTGATAGGAAACTGGTCTCTTGTTAGGCAGAGGTGGTAGAATTGACAGCAGTAATCCTGAGTGCGTAGACATGTTCAGTAGCTATTGCTGCTCTGTTTGGAAATAACCCAACCTGTATCAGAGTGTTGCAGTATTATCTTCCATTCCAATGTATCAACATTAATTACCAGAACTAGTATTACTTTTTATAGCATGAAGCCCAAATAACTTGTATCTAATATTTTTTTAAGTTTCTTTCTGGTAAGTTCTCATACCATTCATGTTGATTCCCAGTGAATTGTGGGATGCTTCTGCAGCAATCCTCCAGTTTTTAAGGCTACCTCATTCTTTGTAACAGTTCAGGTCCACCTTTGCTCTGACATACCAGTTCACTTCAATAGACTCCGTCATTTGCATGTGCACCCAAAACCAAAAGGCTAGTTCAGGCAGTTGTTTAAGTACGCAGTGACTTCAAGTGAAATTCTATGTGTTTGTTCAGTTAGTATGATGCATGCTTCTTTTCCTTGAAGCAAAGCAGTTCCATCGGAGCTGGAACCTTATGAGTGGTTTTCAGGGAGGGGCAGACTTTGTGTTTTGCGGCTTTTGTCCTCAATGCAACCTCAGAGATTTGAAAAGTTTTTTGTGTTGTAATGGTCAAATGAAACACAGACATGTAAAGGGTTAAAAGTAATATGTGTCTATTGAAACAGAAGATTTGTCATGAATGTTGTCATTTGTCATGAAGTTCTGTTGTCATTGTTTCTCCCTTTTTGAAGGAAGTTCCACTGTCATTGCTGCTTGTTTTTTTTTAAACCTGTTTAATTGGATTTTGGTCAAAATAAGAAAACTTTTATTTGCACAGCTCTTCCTGAAGCAGCCCCAGTTTTTTTCTGGATCAAAATAGATACTGAATATTACAAATAATTCCATATTAAGAAGGTTAAAATAATTTTTAAAACCCCTTTATTTCCCTAGGAAATTCTGTTCAAAAGTCTGAATTGCAGCAATACCTTAATATGTAGTGATTGGCATTAAAAATTGTAATGTTGTGCACGTCCTTAATTCTTTTTCTCTTAGAAAAGTGTTTGGTCTGAGAAAGGACAGCAAGGTTAGTTGAAAGAGCCATTCCAAAGAACAATGGAATATGCTAGGCCTATGCATAAGAAAAATAAATGGTCCTCAGGAGGAACCCAGGGGCTTCTATCAATAGCTGACTTGAAAAGAAGTAGGTATAAAAGAAAGTCAATAATCATTTGACTTCAAGGAAGGAAGCTGTGAAGTCTCACAGCCCATGAGTGTTGTAAGACAATAGGAGGAAAGCCTTTTCAAAACATTCATGATCATTATATATATGTCAAGAAATTTTACCATGGTCAAGAGCAGTCAAACATCTCATAACAAAAAGCAGAGCAGTACTTACAGAATGGGGAACAATCTGCCGTGAAAGGCACTTTTTCTAGAAAGGACCTGGCGGTCAAGTGGAAAAAGAAAGATTGCATATTTCATGTAAAGTATTCTGAACAAAGGTTTTCTAATTTGTTTTGTTGAACCTGCGAAGTATTAGAGCAGTTTTATCAGTTTTAACATACAGATTGGATAATGGCAGCCAAAAATCCTTCCGTTATCTTTCTCACAAATCCTTAGCGTCCCTTTATACAAGAAAGTCTGTAATTTAGCCAAAGGAGTAGTATGACAGCCAAGGTAGTTCAAGTGATGATGATGATGATGATAAAACCAAATACAATCTATGACTCTGTACCCTTCTGTTAACTACTCTTAATTGTCTAGTCCTGAATTGTGCCGTGTTTGGCTTCTGATGTTTTACAAAACACAATGTACAAGCTCATCTGTTAAGGTGATTATGAAGTCCCAGAAACTCAGCAAGACAACAAGATTACTGTGTTAATCTGAGAAATGTGTGACAAGCCAAATGCAGTCCTCTCACTCTTTAACCTCAAGCATGAGGGGACTCTCGAGAAAATCTGATGTACCCAAGATACTTAGCAAGCTACAGAATGTTTGAGAACAGGTGCTAAGTTTAGAACAAGCACTTATTATTATTTTTTTCCAGTCTTTTCAGATCTGGGAGGAAGGAAGGAATGAGCTGCTTGGGATAAATTATTTTCCTTGTAGCCACTCTGGATTTCAGAAAAAACAAAGGTTAATTAACATGAGGGTTAGCCGTTTGTCATTATCAACTGTATTGCTAGACTATAACCTGTTTTCTAATTAAGGTGCTTACTGCTGAAGTCTGTTGCTTTGGCAGTTTTTAAGGCTGTTACGATCTAATGAAAATACACAATAGTTCCTGTGGTAATAAAAATAATAAGAAAAACACCCTAACTGGACATTTTAGATGTAGTACATTTTAAGAGTTATTTTTTGTGTCTCACTGTTGACAAATTTCTTCATTTAGAGCATGAAAAATTAATGTTGTTATTTCTTGTAAAATTCATGCAACAAGCATTGTTACTCAGTATTTGGAAATGCCATATACTCTGTGGGTTTGCACTGGAAGTTAAGGTCTGTGCTGTGAATTTTTGATATTGCTTGACTTTACAGTTCTGACATAGGTTTGTATTCATACTGTAGATCTATGAGGATTCCATTGTTCTTCAGTCTGTGTTCAAAAGTGCACGACAGAAGATTGCCAAAGAAGAAGAAAGCGAGGATGAAAGCAATGATGATGAAGATGATGATGAAGAAGAAGAATCAGAATCAGAATGTGAGTCCCCTGCTAAATACTGAAAAGAAAATATATCTGGGGATGGAAGGGAAGGTTTTTCTGCATGGAGACTGCAGAATCTGCATGATTTTAAGGTTCTGTTTTCCATTGGTGAAAGTAACTTCTTGCTAAGTTTGCTGCTTTGGGTGTTAACATTCAGCTGAAATCTTTTGGCTGTATGTTCTGGCTATACCTCTTAGAGCATAGTAAACTAATTCTAAGCCAGAAACAAATCACAGGGGTGCTTTGTGGAAGCTGATCTGACAGGTCATGAGTGTTTATAAACCCTTCTGGTCTTGTTCACGTTATTTGTAAATAGAAGTGCCTGGAAAGGCTAGAGACAGTCTTTATCCATGGGTGATCAACCTGCAGGTATGGGGTGACATATAAAACTCATCACCTGGTTAAGAACCAGAAGATGTTGCAAATATTCTTCAGTGCGACAAGGACCAAGTGAAACTCCGATTGTTTCAGAAGCAGGAGGTGACACTTATTCAGTCCCTGCAGACTTTGAAACATGATACAGTGGAAAAGGAGGGATCCCTTCATTCCGCTTTCTGCCACCCAATACATCTACCCATACCCTCCAGCTACCCCATCTGTCTGGTTACAGGAACTGTAGTACTTGGCCCTGAGCTACTCTTCCAAGTATGTCATGCGGGTGTACAAAGCATGCAACTTTAGAGTTCATTTGGAAATGGGTGGATATTCTGGAATCAGGAATTTAACATGCTCTTCAGAAAGGTGTCAACTCAAAATCTGCCAGTCACCTCCATAGCATTTCTGTAGTTTAAAGTAAAAAAATTGTCCATTTCTACAAAGGATAAACATTTCTATGTGCAAGGAAGAAAATATTTTTAGATGTGTATCTTCTCACAGGACCATGTACTACGTGTAGACACCATGCATTCTGAGCATGAAAATAAGATGCACATGGTCAACTTAAAGTTATTCTTCATAGTTTAATACAAATTATTGTTAAAACTAACAAGAAATAGAGAAATGAAAGCAAATACCTCTGCTTCGTTGTTCCACAGTCCAGATAAAGAACAGAGGGGAATATCTTTTCATGCTGCTACCAAGGGTGAATTTCTGTGAAGAGAGACAGCATTTAAAAGTTGATAAGTGAAAGTTATATTCATGTGTGCTGTTCAACTTTTTGCAGCAAAATCAGTGAAAGTCAAAATCAAGCTAAATAAGAAGGACGAAAAAAGTCGGGAGAAAGGAAAAGGCAAGAAAAGGCAAAGCCGAGCAAAAGCCAAGCCTGTCGTGAGTGATGATGATAGTGATGAGGATCAAGATGAAAATGTAAGTTTTGTTCACTGAGACTGTGGAAGTGGTTGCAGTGATTGCGTCTCTACCCTGTCCTGCTTGCTGTCAGAATTCTCAACTATTCATGCTTAAGCACATTTTTAATCCGTGTTGATCATCTTGAGAAAATTGGGCGGGAATGTTAACTGTATCTGGGTGTGTTTATGAAATCTGGTCCCAGTGCTGAAAGACAAGAAGTCTAAGAAGTTTGGAGCTTATTTCTCGAAGCTGTTCCTGCTTTCATTGAACCTTTAAACCTCATGGTCTGTTTGCTTTTTTCCACAGGTGAAAAACTCTTAGCTTGATTTTTGGTTTGGTGGTTTTTTTTTTTTTTTTTTTTTTTTTTTTTTGGTGGGTGCTTCTACACCATTTGTTGCAACAAATGAAAACAGACCTTTTCCCAGTTGTTTTTAAATGTCTGGGTAGAAAGAAAGATCTGGTGTTTCCTGACTCTGTGTCTTTCCTTCTCTAAAGAAGTCTATAACAATTAAATGAAATGGCATGAAAGAGAAATATTAGATAACATAGTACTTTCTTAAGGCTATCTTGATTTGTCAGTTTAATTGTCATTTTTCTTCCTTTTACTTTCTCTTTTTTGTCCTTCTTTAACAAATTCCACAGAATAGCTGGCAAAGAATTTCTGACTTGTCTTGTGTCTCTTACCTCTAGGACCAGTCGGAAGCAAGCGGAAGTGATGATGAGTGATCCATAGGGTTTATTTTCTTGGCAAAACTGACCCCTTCCCCTTCTCTTCTCCCTTCTCCTATTTTACACCCAGTGAATTCATTTTGTCAAATAGACATTGGGTTGTTTCTGCATTCTCATTCTCTATAAATTAGCTCTAGGATAGTGCCAGACAAACATATGATATCATGGTGTAAAAAAGGACAAAAATGTAACATATTGTGACCAAATGGGCCTCAAAAGATTTAAAAACAAAACAACAAAAAAAAAGCTTTTGATGGAAAATGTGGGTTGATAGTATATTTCTATGGGCTGGTTTTAACTTGGTAATGGTTTGATTGTGCCTGGTTTTATCATTTGATAGGGTGTTTTTCAGTGACATCAGAAAGACAAAAAAAAAAGAAGTCTTTTGTAGCATTGATAGCCAGGAGAAGCCATTAAAAGCCACTGGTTATTTTATTTTTCATCAGGCAGTTTTCAAAGTTTTTATTTGTTCTGTATTGTTTTTTTACACTGTGGTACATATATGCAACTTTGTTTAATAGCTTATAAATGTACAGTAGTTAGCCTTCATCCACCTTGTCCCATATACATTTTTCCACTTTACGCTTGGCGATCTTCAGAAAAATGCTTTTTGAATTGTATCAAATTTATGTCTACTGTAAACTTCGCTTAACTTTTCTTTCCTCGATTAAAAAAGTTGGGTTAAAAAATGCTATTGAATATTGCAATCTATATAGTGTAATGGATGGCTTCTTTCATCAGACTGATCTTATATGTTACCAGTGTGGATTATCACCTTTTCCCTAAAGTGTACTTAATCTTTGCTTTCTTTGCACAATGTCTTTGGTTGCAAGTCATAAGCCTGAGGCAAATAAAATTCCAGTAATTTTGAAGAATGTGGTGTTGGTGCTTTCCTAATAAAGAGATAATTTAGCTCAATAGATGCGGCCTTGTGTTATGAGTTCCACAAAAATCTTTTTATGGCAGGGACAAGGGGGCAGCAATGTCCCCTGTAGAGAGGTCCATTGGGGTCTGTCCTGAGTGTAAAATAAGAACTCATTCAAATACCATAGAAGTATCTTCAAAGATGGAGAGAAGATATGCAATACATGTTAAAATAAGAATAATACAATTGAAATAGTAAAATAATACCTTGATATAAAAGTGTAGTTCATTACCTAATTACAGTTGAAGTGATTAAGCAATAAAATAAACATTTCTTTTTCTCTCAGGAAATCTATGTCCATAGGCCTCATTGGACATCAATACGATGAATTATGCAGGATGTCAGCCCACGTATAAGTCAGTTTATTTTAAGTATTTTCTTGAGGTATCAGGGTTATGATGCACTAAGATATGGTAGTATAAACATTTGAACTACATAACTACAATTAATGTTGCTACTCTGGAACATCAAAGTGTCTTAGATTTGAACATATATTGAGTAGAAAATGTGCAAGCCTAGGAGTTGATTTGTAAACAGAACATTTATTTCTTATCTGAACTATACTGTTTCTCAGTATGTGTCTACATCACCTCTTTATACTGCCTTGCAGTATGGTAACTGCTTCAGATTTTTCTGGCTCAGTTGAAAAGCGATTTATAAGTTTGTCTGGTGCCCATTTTTGTGTATTAGCCCTGCACTGAGATAAGGCAGCTTTGCTTAGTTTTAGCAATTTCAAACATTTCATTCCTAATATGTGCCCCATCTAAATGGAAGACCCTGTATTTCACAGGCAGATACCATTGATCTCAGAGGGACACATTGATGACACCAGTGTCTGAAGTAGCTTTGCAAAAAACGACCTGGTGGTCCTGGTGGACACCAAGTTGAACATGAGCCAAGAATGCACCCTTGTGGCAAAGAGGGTTAACAGTATCCTGGACTTCATTAGGAGCAGTGTTGCTAGCAGGTCCTGGGAGGTGATCCTTCCCCTCTGCTCAGCACTGGTGAGATATATCTGGAGTGCTTTGTCCAGTGGTGGGTTCCCACTAGAAGAGAGGCATGGACATACTGGAGCACTTCCAGCAAAGGGCCACTAAGATGGTTAAAGGACTGGAGCATATAACATACAAAGGGAGGCTGAGAGAGCTGGGACTGTTCAGCCTGAAAAAGAGAAGACTCAAAGGCACCTTATCAATGTGAATTAGTATCTGAAGGGACGGTGCAAAGAAGGCAGAGCTAGACTCTTTTCAGTGGTGCTCAGAGACAGGACCAGAGGTGATAGGCACAAACTGAAACACAGGAGGTTCCCTCTGAACATCAGGAAACACTTTTTTACTGTGAGTATAATCAAGCACTGGGACAGGTTGCCCAGGGAGCTTGTGGAGTCTCCCTTCTTGGAGATACTCAAAAACCATCTGGACATCGACCTGGGCAAGTGGCTCTGGGTGACCCTGCTTGAGGAGGGGGGTTGGATGAGAAGACCTCCAGAGGTCCCTGCCAACCTCAGCCATTCTGTGATTCTGTAGTACGGGATAGTTCAGTTTGCAGAAGCTATTCTGTCTTCAGTGACAGTTTCACAACACCGTATATAAATGTTATTTTTTCACTGGAAAATGAACTAAGTCTACCAACCCAATAGGCATGACAAGAACCATCTGGCAGTAGGCTTCAGTCACTGCTGGCCTAGACTGGATTTAAACTGGCAACTTAGATGTAAAAGGCACAGTATCACATTACCCATCCTCAGAGTGCCTGATGACTTTGCAGTGACCCAGTTTGATCAATTTTTCAAAAACTCATTATTTACAGATGAGTGTTCAGCTGGAGAATAAAAATTAACTAAGAAGACGCAACATTTCTGTTAAAAATGAAAGTAACTTTTTTTTTTAGTCAATAACTATAAGCCATACGAGGATATTGGTTTGCATGAAGAAATACATTTGAACTCTTAGCTGCAGTTTTTGTTTTACCAGGTTTAAGTGATTTCAAAATATTTTCAATTTCCCCTCTGAGTTTCAAGAAAAAATGCAATTATTTTTATCATTAGATTAAAATTGATTTATGACTGTTAAGTCATGCATCTGCTGCAGCTGGTCCTGTTATTTTGCTTAGGATTTGAATTTGTTTCTACCCAGAGTATTTTTTTAATTGTTATCTTGCTCTTTCTCTGTATGAATTTACTGCATTTTTCAAGATGAGTTTTTTTCCTGGTAATCTCAGCACATCACTATAGGAAGAAAAAGGTTCTAGGTAAATTGTTGTCATATGTAACCTTCCAAAGTCTTTACAAAAGAAGAGGAGGAAATATTTTTTTAAGGTATGTACAAATCCATGTTAAAGATGGAAGCACACTTTCTGTTTTACAGGATTCCTTTTCTATTACAAATTGACATGCAAAGCACTTGGAATACCTTTTGGAGAATACACAAATAAAAGCACAATGCTACAATCTGTATTGAGGGAAATTAACTCATTTCCTACCTTAATTTCAGAAAATTGTCTAGTAAAACCGGAAACGGTATAGCTTGGGTACTGAGGAAGATAAGCAAAGTGAAGTAAATAGCGGGAGGTTTTCTTGTTGCATCTCCTTCTCCTGGGAAGTAGGCAGCAGTGTAAGTGGGCCAGATGAATAACATTTAACAGCTTTTATACATTTCAGATGCTATTCATATTCTTTCTTTTCCCTGCACACACCTTCTGAAAGAAACAAAATACAAAACCTTTTACTCCTTAATAAAAATGGCTTCCCGCTTAACCGTGTCTAGTTGTCGATGCAAAGTATTGGACTGACTATGTTTTCAGACCCACGTATATTTTTGTTCTCCTTGTCATGTATGCTGCTTTTAGAATAGAAGTGCCAGGGTGTTTCCCCACCACCACCTCTCTGGCCCTGGAGGTGTACTCTTCACTCACTCAGCTCATGAATAAAGCTGGCGATTCAGTGATTGCTGAGGCAGAGAGACATGGCAGGGTGTGTCATTGCAAATACTGCCACAGCTGCTGTGCACTGTAAGACAAAGGCACAGCCGATGGCAGTAGTAAGCCTCCAAGTAGTGTGCAATTATTAAGCTGCTGGTATATGCTCAGTCCTGTCGACTACCCAAGGAGGATGTTAATAATTCTATTAATAATGCACAATCTACTGTCACTTTTCTTTAAAAATGCTTGGACAATAGGGTTTATGGAACACGTTGTCCAGTCTAGAAAACAGGTCACAACATGTTAAAAACAAAATGAGAAGTTTTTATAAAGGGATATTTAGACTGGTCTCTTTCCCCTCTGCTCATCCTCTGAAAAACCTCTGAAATATTTTAAAGTTCCTGCAAAAAAATCCATTTTCAATTTTGAATAGGGACTTGAACTGTAAGCTGAACCATGACTGTAAATCAAATTCTGTTCCCTTAACAACCAAGAGCTCACCCTCTTCTCAAGTGAGAGGAGCTTGGTGCAGGCGTATCTCTACTTCTTTCTCATGTGGAGGTCACGCCTGCTTTCCAGACATAGTCCTTGTCTCTCCATTTGCGTTACTTGTGAGGGTTGTGAATGTGGCAATATTTACCATACTTTTGACTCTGTGTTCACAGAGAGATGGGTTTGCTGATGAACATGTTGAATTCTCTGCCTTGATCTGACGCTGTTATGACTTATAATAGAGGCAGGGGAACATTTTAAGGAGCTTGCATTTCAAAGACTGAGTCACAATGAATAACTGCACCATGAAGTTCTTGCATTTTCAAAGTGACCAGAAGACTTGTATTGGAAATCATACCTGAGACAAGGACCATTTTCACGACAGCTTCCAGCTTGGACAGCTGCTTCCCGAGTTCGTGCTCAGTATTCACTGTCATATTTTCATGCACAATCCATTGCCGTGGTGACATATACTGATGCTTCATTACATTTACCACTTTTGATGGGATTGACGGTTTTAAGCTATATATTGCATCGTCTGCCACCTGTGAATACAACTGTTACGTAGGCTATTCTCACACCAGGAGATGGAGATAAAAATAAAGAGAAGACCCTAATACTAAGACATGAATTCACTGCAAATGAAAGAGAACTATCTATACGCCAAACATCATTTTCGTTCTCTGAAACAGCCATAGTTTCTGGTGGTGGTGAATTTATATCTGCTTGTGCTATTTGTATTATTGTTTATATGCCATTTTACTGTAGTAGTATCTATTACGTGCATTCTCCCTTTGGGCTTCCAGCATAGTTGCTCTTCTGTCCATCACCTTCCATTGAAATCAATTTTATATGCACTTGGACGCCTTACAGACTTGAAGCAGTTACTGCTTCATTGTGCAGCATTACTTCCCATCTCCTTTGGCCTTCTAACATGAAATGAGAGAGACAAGAAGGAGGAAAAAGGCATTGTCCGGCCATTCACTTAGGCCTTCTCATTTTCTGAGTCCAGGACACCTTGTTGCTATTAGTGCTGTTATCTGCTGGCGCAACCCTAGGGACACATCAGTGCTCCTGCGGTTCTTGAAGTTTCTTTGGGCAGTTCTTAAGGTCAAGGAACAAAGCAGTGAAGCTGAGCGTGTCTGACATTCTGCAGATGCACAAAAGACGGTAAGTATTCCATGTCAGTGCACTTAAGTGCTTA
The DNA here is from genome assembly GCF_965183815.1 of Platalea leucorodia. NCBI lineage: Eukaryota > Metazoa > Chordata > Aves > Pelecaniformes > Threskiornithidae > Platalea > Platalea leucorodia. The sequence goes on from NC_138858.1 coordinate 30,527,341, forward strand.
GAAGCCGTAATTAAAATAGGTATTCAAAACTTCACAATTTATTTAAACTGTGTAAGGGGCAATCTTATCAAAATAAGAGCATTTTACTTCTGCTTTGGAAACCCTTATTAGACCAACTTCCATTGCTGCACCACTGGATGTAACTTTTTGTGCTCTTTCTTCATGCCATCCTTATATCCTCCTGTTTCTGTGTGACAGTCAAGATTTAAGTCCTTGTTATCTTGAGTGCTTATAGGAAAATAATTTACCCTGCATCATTAATCAAATTTTTCACTACTTCTTGGGAATCTGGAAGATGCAGAGACGCTGTGTAGCAGGGCCCACACCAGAATTTAGGTACATTACTGGGATGATTTCCCTGAGATGGACAGGTAAAAACCAAAACAAACCCGCTTGTCCTGTATCTGGCAAGTTGATTATTTCTGCTTAGGAGTAAACAAATTGAAAAGGGTATTACTGTCTCTTTCTCCCATGTCACTCAGACTCACTTCAAAGTCTCCTCCTCATTCCCAGAACATAAATGCCAAGTTCAGCCACCAAGCTGTAGGTTAAAGAGAGAAGCTTGAGTTTATCCTTCATAAGCACTCAAGTGACACATTTTTCCTTGGGAGGTGCCATGCAGTTATTCTGTCATTCTGACTACGTCTGGGGCGGCGCTCTCTGCTTTTCCAGCTGTGCCAGGTCCTATTGCAAGTGAGCACACGAGAGACATTGCTGCTACAGTCCCTGGAGCAGAAACTAATTCAAAGCAGCTCCTCCAGGTGAACATGTTCCCTTGGACGGTGCACAGGGATTAATAAAGGAGGCAAACTTTTGGTAGGCCCAACTGTGTGAGTGGGCAGTTCATCACCTCTCAGAGCTCAGGTGAGCGCAACCATCTCATCCCTGCCTGTGATGCCCCTGCTGAGTTGCTGCCTGTTCTGCCTGTGCCTCTGATCACAGAGTGCTGCTTGCTTCCTGGAGACTGCTTGTTTTAATGGTCTAACATCTGTCTGATAAGAGATTTGTGGCCTTGGGGAACAATCCCGTTACCTGTCTGGTAACAGGCAGTCGTGGCTGGCTTTCTCACTGCTTTCCAAAAGTTCATGGCATTCTCACTGGAGATGTCTGCGCCGCTGCTTTCCTTTCTACTTGCTTGCTGCTGTAGCCTCCTTTAATGTAACTATGGGATCAACCAGAGTAACATTATGTAGGTAAAGTGAATCACAGACACTGATTCTACAAAACAGCTTCATGAAAAGACCATAACTTTAAACTCTGAAATGTATCTACTGTACAGAATTCACACAACTGTCTTTTTAAAAAAAGAGATTTTTCATATGAAACAACTTCACACTTTGCTGCTCAGAAAGAGAGCAAAAGGTCCCCTGAGGACTTGTCAGAAGACCGTCTCCAACATATCATGCCTCCTAACCACCTGTCATCCTTTTTAGCCATTAGCCCCCACCTCAGTCTTACCATATACTTTGATAATGAGCACTGGGACCCATCAGATGAGAGCCCTGTTTGAGTAAAGCCGGCCTTTATTTATCTGTCTGGGCTAAACTGCAGCACAGGGTACATGCTCTTCAGCGAGTGCAAGGTCTGACAATATGCCATGTGATGTCACTATTTGACTTGACTACAGCATTCAGTCCTGAAAAATACTGGAAAGATAAACATTAAATTTCAGTACACATTTTTTAACTTTAGTGATACAGAGAGCTACAGAAAATATTCTTCTGTGAAGGCTGCACTCACTGCAGGTGTAAATGTTTTCGGGAAGGTCACACATGTATTATCTTTTTGCATGTTCACTGGTGGGGCCTATTTTCCCCTCTAGTTTTGCCAGAAAATACTCTCTGTCTCACATAAATGCATCAGCTGTCTTCTGATAGCCTTTACACCCAGTAGTCAGTGTCAAGGTTTACACTGTACTCAATTGTGTCAAAGGCAGTAACCCATCGACTGTGTGTTAAACGATGCCTCTTTTCAGAGGACTGTATTTTGCCTTTAAGATTTTAGATAGCAAGGACAATTTCACTCTCCTAAGGGCAAATCCTGGGGGACTTTTAAATGAAAATGAAAATCAGTAAGTGAGGAATGAGTGGGAAGTTTAAGAAATGCCTACTTTCATGATCGAGAAAGTAATTTTTGAGATTTCTACTGAAGCATCTCTTGCTCTGTAACACAGAAATTAATTTCAGCCTGATGACAGGTCTTGCAGACATGCCTTCAGAGGGCTGTGAGGAACCGTGCTAGTTTGTGGAGTCTCTGAAGGCCATCTCTGGCCACGTGGTCTCTCCATTCCAGCAAGGAGCTTCTTCATCGCTGCAGGGGAGGGAGGGGAGGAGAGCCCAGGAAAATCTGCTTTCTGAAGCAACAGACCTCAAACAGGCAGGTCAAGCAGCCTATGCCTCGGGGACATGAGGCTGGGAGACAGGCAAGTAGAATTAATACTAAATGAAATCTCTGGTCCTATTTATGTAAGTGCATATGTACTTACAAATGCTTGCATAGAGTATTACAAATTGGCAACGGAATATTTGTTGTAGGAGAAACAGATGAATTTCCATCTTTTGCTTATAAATGACCAGGTACCTGTGAAAATATTTCCAAGTCTGAATGGGAGAAACCACTGTTATAGGCTAAAGGGATATCTTGCTCTTTATGCTGTTCAGTCATGAGTCTTTTTAGACGCCCAGTGCATCTCAGTCACTGCCAGGTTTGCACTGAGGATACCTGTCCAATAGGAATTTGAGTTATGCTGTCAATATTTCATGTAAACCAGCAAGCAATTGACAAATAGTAGCAGTTCTTGCCTGAATAAATTCAAGCTCAACTTTTATTTCCTCCAACCTGAACTGAAATTAAGCTGCCAGATTTCAGATCTTACTATTGATCCTTTGAGCTATGTAGTAGCCTGGTTTTATTTTTAATGAACAATACATTCTTCTAATTCACATCTACATGACTTCTCCTACTTTCATGTAAATAGCAGTGTAGCATAAGCAGAGTCTAGATTTCAACATCACAACAGGAAATATTTTGGGAGTACCAGCAGCAATAGGATCTACCTGCAAGTGTACAGTGAGTGAGAAGCAGACTGTTTTTAATGCTCCACAGAAAAGAAAGAAAAGTCAAGCTCACTGAAATTTTGTCTGAAATTCATGTTCTTCTCCTGTAAAAAGTCTGCTGTGATAAGCTTCCATTATAAAGAATAAATAGTATAATGTATGAAAGGAATAGGAATATTCCTGTACTGCTCTGCATTTACATCTCTATATCTCTGACTTGCAATTTTCTATCAAAGCTCTGAGCCTGCAGATCAGGATTCACAATGGTCATAGGCAAACACCTCAGCCAACCTGTCCCTCAGCCTGGCACTCACTGAAATCCTGATGTAGAAGAGGAGTGAATTACAGCTAACTTGAAGAGAGGCTTATATTATGTATACCATTCTGCACTTTTGTCTTTCCTCTGTGTCATTTGTGGACTCATACAACAGCTTTGGAAGGCAACTGTCTATAGTGAGGATTTAAATTTCGTTTGGGCTTCGGACATATGCTGTCCCAAGGCAGATAAGCACTGTGCTCTGGCTAGCACTTGTTCTTCAGCAGAGTTCCACTGGATCCCAAAACTCCTGTCTGAAGTATCCCAAGGTTTGAAAATTAATATGTCAAAGATATAGGAGAAATGGGGAAAAACAATCCATTTGAAAAATACTAGAAAAAGCAATCATCTCTTAGAATCTTTACTGAAAGACGTGAAAAATATATGTTGCTACAACTGGAAATAGCACTATTTACATGCATGTATAAACCCCATTATGGAATCATCCTGCTCCACCCTGAATTCCAGATTTACATCCTTTCCTTCCCTCTGTTTATGTTTTTGCTAAATACCATGTGATTTAATTTCCCTTCTCAGGCTCCTATGAACTTTTACAGACCTCAATATCTTGGCCGATCCTACTCATTGACCTCCTTTCCTCCTGAAGCATCAGAAGGCAGTTGTAGCATGGTGCTGGTTCAATACGTCAGGCTGTTCTAAGTGGCCAAAAATCCTTTGCCGCTCCAAGTCCAGATATTCTGACACAACACAGACTGTTGTATTTTTCACCGAAAAAGAAATAAAGCTGTGGAGTTGACTTATTCTGTGATATACATGCTGGGGGCGGGGGGGGATGACGACCAAAACAACAACAACCAAAAAACTTAAAACAAACAAAAACCCAAACCAACAAAAACAAACAAAACCAACCAAACGAACAAATTATAGCAGAGCAGCCAGAAACATGAAGACAATGAGCATGAGGACATGCAAACTAAGACATAGGTGGCATCACTAGATGCTAGAAAAGATACTTAGCTTTTGCTTTAGAAGCACTTAAATGAAAGTTTTAAAAAGTAGTTAGAAAGCCTGTTTGCTCAGTTGTTAGCTTCAATGTTTGGCTTATGTTTCATTGCTTTCCACTGTCATAGAACAGAACAGAATTAGAATTAGAATAGGATAGGATAGGATTAGAATAGAATAGAATAGAATAGAATAGAATAGAATAGAATAGAATAGGACTATTTCAGTTGGAAGGGACCTGCAATGGTCATCTAGCCCAACTGCCTGGTCACTTCAGGGCTGACCAATAGCTAAAGCATATATTAAGGGCATTCTCCAAATGCCTGTCAAACACTGATGGGCTTGGGGCATCGACCACCTCCCTAAGAAGCCTGCTCCAGGGTTTGACCACCCTCTCAGTAAAGAAATGCATCTATTTCTTCTCTAGACTTCAATAGACCAAGGAAGAAGAAACATTTCTCCAAGAATCTCTTCATGTCACTGGTATATCTCAATCCTGATGGGAATCTTTGGATTATATCAAAATGCAAACATTACCAAAGAAAACTGATTTAAGCAAACAAACGAAAAGCCTTCAGGGATGTAAGTACTTGGCTTCTTGGGTTTCAGTGGGAGAAACATGCTTTATAGTAATACTTCCTTAAGCAATCCATCAGCTTCTTGGTTTTATGACAGAGGTGATCCTGAGTTTAAACACGTATGTAGCAATGGAGTATTTTCATGCCATCTCAATACCTTGGAAACATAACCCAGGGTTTGGTATGTTGTGACAACTGAAAACATTAGCAAACTTAAAAGGAGGTTATATGAAACAATGACTACTGCACGAGGAAGGCATTTGATTAATGACCATGTACTTCAGGATCTCTTAATTATTTTTTTCTCCTTGTAAATTAATGCAACTGTAACCGTAACATATTACAGGTAGAAACTAAGGCATAATTTGAAGTCTCCGGGACAGACAATGTTCCTGGAGCACAGGAATAAGTCTGTCAGGGAGGGAAAATGATGAGCAGGTCAAGGGCAGGGGAGCTGGGAGCTGCATGTGGCTGCAGGGCAGGCCCGTGGCAATGACTAGGACCTGGCCATGGGGTCTGCGACATGGCCAAGGTCATGCTGGGACATCAGCCTACACGTTACCTTAGCTCAGTGAGGCCCTTGGCCAGGGCCCACTGGTGACACAGCTCAGGCAGGCAGGAAAAGAAAGAACCCAGCTTCCAAGCAACTCCCAGGGCAGGTAGGGGGGGATCTCCATTGCAGAGGCTTGGACAGCTCAGGGTCTTCCAGTTTATCTGACCTTTGGGTTTGGGTTTTTTTTTCACCTGGCAAATAGAAAAGAAGTAATTGCTCATGTTCTTTCACCTTGTCCAGAGGACCTGAGAAGATGCCAGCAGGGCTTCACTGTGTGAAGAACAAACTATGAAAGAGCACCGACTAGTCACCTCTGCCCCCGCAGCGCTGCCTCGACGCTGTCCTGGCACAGGGTGGAGCGGGCTGAGGCTGCACGCAGTGTTTGAGCTTCCAGCTACTGCAAGGCAAGGAGGGTGGCACCAGTTACCCAGGGCTCAGAGGGAACCTCAGCCACAGGCGAAAGTCCATGATTTGCTTCTAGTGCTAGGTCACAGAAGGGAGAAATCAACTCCAAGGTTGTCTTTGTCTTCACCTTCCATGCTTTTTCACTACTGAAATATTTAGCTGGTACAAAACCTTCCATAATGTCTCCTCTTGAACTCTCTCAGTCACAGTCCCATCCTGGTCTGCTTAGGATGATTATAATTAGAAGCCTAAAGTGAAGGAAAACAACAGAGTTTAATAAGTTGAACTGTACCACTGAAGCTGGGGAGGGAATAATCTGAATTTCTGAAGAAACTCTGCAAACTCATGCACTGACCCGTCAATGTCAATAATTTATACTGATGAACCAGTGAAGTGAGATGCAATCATGCAATCTCTGAACAAACCTCCACTGGCTGGTCACACTTTTAGTTAGTTAGTAACAATGTCCCTAACAGCCAACCCAGAACAGCTTTTTTCAAACAAACCTTCTGTGGGTGGCAGGTGTGTGTAAAACCAGGCTGATTGCTGCAATCCAAAATTTTACATCTCTGTGGGCAGATGGACTGTGTAGAGGCAGTTTGCTGTTGAACTAGTACCTTTCTGCACAAACAGGTACAAAGAGGTGTGTTTTCTTTAAATGTCAGTTTTTAGAACTTGCTTCCTTGTTTTAATGAATACAGTGTCTGTTTCCATCGAAATAAACTTTTAGCAGAGAGCAAAAGCCAAAAGTACCAAAAACCTAATCAGCAGGGAAGTGCACAAGTCCCCAAGGTCAGCATATGGCTAGAAATCAAATTTAGGGCCTCTTATTTGCAAACTTTTCAGCTTGTGTTAGTCTTGGGCTGTTCCTGGTTACTTTCTCTCTTCTCTCTGTTGCTTGTCCTCAGGTCTGGAAGGAGAGGGTTTTTCTCATTGTGGTCTTCTTTTTCACCAGCAGGACAGCAATGGTAATCATAATGCAAAAGCCAGCCTATGAAATCTATTTAATTCTTAGCCAAGATAGTGACTTCTTATTGGAGCAGACTTCTTCCTTTTAACTCGTAGCATACAGCATGTAAACCTCGACTTCATTTCCAAGAAACTCAAAGCTACTTTACCGTGTCAACCCAAAGAAATAAAAAGTCTTTTATTTCCTTACTTCCAGGTCAAAATAAGCTGAAATATTCCTTCCACGACAGAATTGCAGCTCATGGTTGATCAAGGAATAGCACAGCAAAGCTGACCATTGTAACCTACAGAGCTTTTGAATATTTTAATGTTACAGAAATCTGCAATCTCAGACAAGAAAGGCAACCTTTTCCTGTTTCTGCTTTTTCTGCTTACATTCTCTACAGAATGTAAGAAGATAAAATCCCTGAGGACATCCCTGCCGGGGGACCAGAAGCTTGCACATGGATGTGCATCACCACCAGCCTTGGAGTGTCACCCCATGTGACTTGGTACAGTCTGTTGAATCCTGTGATGGGATCCCACTGCTTGAGAAAAGCTTCATTCTGCCTGTGTCTTAATTAGTTGGCATAATAAAGTTAGCTGACATTCAGAATTTGGAAGAGCTTGCTCAGTCTGAAAGAAGTTCCTTCCTGTCCAATTGACCTCGAGTCTGGAAAGAAGTAGATCTGCTGTTTCCTTTTTCTTTTCTGGCTGCAGCAAGTCACTGAAATAAAGTGCTTTGTTTGTGGCTGTGTTTTTGTCCCTTAGTGCCAACTGAAGCCTTTCTGGGAGGTCCGTAAGTTTTCTCCCGTATAAAGTTGGCTTTCTTGAATATTTATGTTTAGAGCTGTATATATAAACTAATTAAGAAAATAAATTAAGTCTATACAAATCAGTTCTGTTAGGAGCCACAATAGCCCTGAATTTTTACTATGTGTTTCTGCCCAAGTTTGGTCAGAGGGCTCGGTTTTCTTTTTTGTAGGAGTTCAGCTGAGTTATTTAATCGGGCATTATAAGCAGGTGTCTTTCACTCTCTGTTTTTCTCCCTTATGCTTTCTTTCAGTCTACCATTTCTCCTGCTCTCACCTCTTCTCCCAGTTTCCCATGAAGTGGCTTTGGGAATTAACTCATTTAGTTTGGCATCTTTGGTCAGCATCACAGCCTGGGGCCAAGCAGGCTTAGTGCTAAGTCCTTGGAGCATACGCTAAACATCACCACCAGACTGTGACCCATTGAAAGGCATCGTTGCGTACAGGCCCCTTGTTGGTCCTGCAAGGGGGGATTATACCTCTAATGCAGCAAATTGTCAGACAGCCTTGCTTTTGCCATGACCTTGTGTTTAGACATTTTCATTCATAGCACGGATCTTACAATTTTCTTTCTTTGCTGTATAGAGGAATTGGCAGTGCCTCAAAGAGTGTTTTTAGCAGTTAAAGAATGAAATGGCAGGAGTATCCAGCCCATACTTCCTTCCTGGCACTTCACCCAGCCTTTCCATATCTATTCAATTCAGTTTAATACAGAATTGCATTCCCAGTAGAATTGCATATGATGGTTCAGTAACCTACAGCATCCTGTTGAGCTTCTGGTTTCTATGTCCAATGAGACTTTCTCTAAGGAACTGGCAGTTCTTTTCTGCTGATGAAGGCATGCAAGTTAGAGGAAGGATAACTGTTAAAGAAATTTCATCTTTAAGTTAAGTAGTATTTTTGGTCAGTTTAGAAGAGTAAAACTAAAATTTAACCCCTGTGTCAGAGTGTCCGACTGATCAGATGTCATGCTTTGTATGCACATTCTAACAACTGATGTATACCTTTCATTACTGTTTCTACAAATCCTGACATTGACTTCCAGACTTCAGTGCCATTACTGTTTGCACTGAGAAGCATTGAACAAATTTTCTTTTCTCTCCATACATCCTGGCTGTTCTAAAATTTCGCTTTAGTTTTGTTGACTCATTTGTCAAAACTATCATTCCTTTTTTTTTTGGTAGGTGCCTCTGCCCTAGAGTCCAGTCCATATGCCATATAGATGCCTTAATTCTTCTGACTACTCTGTATCTGTAATGCATTTTTGTATCAGATCTATTGGTTCATCTAGTTCACAGCCAACCAGATTGAATAAAAAAGCTGAGTTTATTGTGGAATGTGCTCTCAAGAGAACCCTACGCTATCTCTATGGCAAAGTTAAGCCAAATAAACCCTAGAGTTGTTTGCAACACGGATGACAAAGAGGTTCAAAATTATAGCTGCCATGAGTGTTACAAGATAGGCATGAAGAGACTGACTTAAGGAAAATGGATGGCTGAATGTCATCCTACAGCTTGGATGATGACAAATGCAGCTAACAGAGGAGCCAACAGAGCTCAGTAGTTTGTGCAGAAAAGTGCATGAGATGGTTCAAGAGCTTTTTTCAGAACAGTATAGCTGTGTCACTACAACAGCAGGGACACTGACATGAGCCTGTGTCTATGAAGTAACAAGCTATCCTCTCCAAAAGGAAGTGTTTTTTACTTACTGTGTTTCTGCAGCAATAGACTTGATGTTCAAGACATTTCCAATGCAAGAATAATCAACAGCTTTCCAACACAGGTGACTGAGAAGCCAAGGAGCAGACGTGGTCTGCTGGATCTGATACTTACAAACAAGGAGGAATTGGTCAGGTATGTTGAGAACAGGGACAATCTTGGCTGCAGGGACCATGAGCAGATGGAGATTAGGATCCTGAGAGGATGGAACAGGGCAAACAGTGGGACCACAACCCTGAACTTCTGGAGAGCAGAATTTGTCCTGTTCAGAGATCTGCTTGGAAGAATTCCATAGGATATGGCCCTGGAGAGAAGAGGAGTCCAGGAGAGCTGGTGGATATTCAAGGGTCACCTCCTCCAAGCTCAAGAATGGTCCATCCCAACAGGCAGAAATGAAGCAAAGGGAGCTGGAGGCCTGCATGGATGAGCAAGGAGCTCCCACCTAGACTCAGACATAAAAAGGAGGTGTACAGGAGGTGGAAGGAGGCCCAGGAGGAATACAGAGACGCTGTCTGACCACGGAGGGATGGGCTTAGGAAATCCAAAGCTCACCTGGAGTTGAACCTGGCAACAGCTGTGAACAGCATGAAGAAAGGTTTCCACAGGGACATCAGCAGCAAAAGAAAGACTAGGGAAAATGTGGCCCCACTGCTAAACTGGGTAGGGATCCTTGTGACAAAGGACACAGACGTGGCTGAGTTACTCAATGTCTTCTTCACCTCTGTGTTTACTGGTAAGGCTTGCCATCAGTAATCTTAGGCACCAGTGAGAAAGTCCAGGGCAAAGCAGATCTACTCTCAGTGGAGGACTATCAGGTTAGGGAACATATAAAAAAACTGGACATATAGACATCCGTGGGCCTGATGCAGTGCATCCACAAGTGCTGGGGGAGCTGGCCTGTGTCATTATGGGTTGCTTTTAATTACCTTTAAAGGATGTGGAGTAGAGGGGCGTGACTGGGGAGAGATCCTGAGGACTGGACGGAAGCAAGTGTCTCTTCTGTCTCCAAGAAGGAGGAGGAGGATCTGAGGAACTACAGGCTGCTGAGCCTTACCTCGATCCCTGGGAAGGTGGTGGAGAAGGTAATCCTGGAAACCATCTCCAGACACTGTGCAGGACAAGAAGGTGACTGCAAGTAGTCAGCATGGACTTATAAAGGGAAAACCATGCCTGGCCAACCTGATGGCCTTCCACAATGAGGTGACTGGCTTGGTGTATGTATGTACAATAGGAAAAAAAGACTGGGAAATAATTACTCAGAGCAATGACCAGTGAAAAACTAGGTTCCTGCTGTTTGTAATGTATTCAAGAAATGTTTACTTAGCATAAATTTGGATACCTCTGTTGGGTAATTTTTATACAAGTGCTGACAGCTGTTTGCTGTAGCAGATGAAAGTACAGGGCTGCTGCCCTCTTTGTGTTTCTTTCTTATTCTGGTGCTGAGTCTCCATTAGCATTTCTGGAGGAGTAAATACGTTGATTGGGAAAAGATGGCTTTCTTTTAAGTATGTGACATTGGAGTGTTACCGAGACATCAAGAGGGAAATGCAAAGATAAAGGAGATGCTGTTTTGTCAGTGTCTGCGTCGTCAAACGCCCACCACTACAAGCAAATATGCTTTATTTTTAGGAAGAACCATTATGGAGCTGGCTGCTACCAAGTGACATCTCCTTTATGAGTGGACTGTTTTCAGCAACTGAGATGCCTTTTGCTGTAAGAGTTGAGGAAATATTCCTCACCTTTGACCACCTCTTTGGTCACTGTCCCTGCCTAACAAAGAAAGGCAAAAACATGAGTAAAAACTACTAAACTAGCCACAAACAGCCAGAATGGATTGGACCTGTCCTGCTTCTGTCTCTGTTTCTGACAGAAGTTAGTATTAGATGTATTAGAAGAACATGCAAGAAAGGCTGTCACTAATTACTCAGCCCAAAGGGGAAACCTTTTATTACTTTTATCATTCTCATTGTGATGGCACAATGATTTTTTGCAGAGTATTTAGTCTTCACCAGCCTTCTGTAGCAGGATGCCATACTGCCAATATTTGTTATTCAGTCCTTCCATAATCCTCCTAAATTATTGGTTTCACTTTTAATTTGTGGCAATGGGTTCCATATGGTCTGATTATCTATATGAAAATGTTTCCTGGTATTGACTTGAAATGCTTTTCCTTTCAGTTTGTTCCTGTTCCACCATTAAAAAGGCCAAATAAATAGGGAGCTTTCCCCAGGCTTATCATTAATATTTTACCTTTGTGTGGATCCCTCTTGTTCGTCATGGGTGAAATCCTGCCTATGGAGAATTACCACAGTGACATCTTTGGGCCAAAACCACATATATTTTTCCTTTGATACTTGAGCTTTCTGCTCAGGAAATCAAGTCGGCCCAAGACTTCCTGCTTGGAAAGAAAATTTGCTTAACATCCCATTGCTCTGACACTCCTTTTGTTCTTGTATTACTGCTATATCTGTCTTGAGCTACAGTGAGCAAAACCAAATGTTTTATATAGACTGTACCATCACCGCAGTTAACTGTAATAGTTGCCTGGAATAGAAAAAGCTGAGTGTGTCCGAGTGGGAAGAAAAAAAATATAGACTATCAGGTGAGATATATTAGGAAGTATCTACAAAGACTAGTATTTTCAACTTCAGCCTTCGATTTTCAGTGGATTTCTGAGGTTTTAACTTTATACGCACCTAACGGTGCAGGGGGGCACTTTCTGTGATTCTTTTTGAAAGTTTAGTCTGTGCAGAAGCCCAGAAAGGTCAGATGTTTCTGACAAATCTCAGTAGGTATGGGACTTTGCTGCAGATGTCCAGGTAACCTGTGGCATTCCTGGCTTACTGATGAGCAACACCAAAGGCGCAAAGGCTGGCAGTGCTCTGAGAGCTGCAGGTGCCTCATGCTTTGGAAAGTCACACCACAGCTTTTCCAAGTCAGGCCACAGGAAACAGAGGATCAGCGAACCAGCAGCCTTTGCCTGGAAATGTGCTGTTAAAAGATGTTCTCAGGAGCTGTTTTTCTTTGCACGATGTTGCCATTGTAGAAACAATAGAAACATGTTCCTCGTTTGTACCAAACTCCCAGATGACTGGCACTTGTCTTTCTCTCACCTATGTTTTCATGATGGATGAAGGACACCTGCCACTGGGAAAAGATGATAACTTGAAATGTTTTGTCTTTGTAGGTGGTTTTGGTCCAATTAACAAAGTAGGTTAATTCAGATTCTGGTGAATGCATTTATCTTTATGACACATTCAGGCAACCTAAGTAGGACAAGGAAATTACTACTCTATTCCTTTACCCTGGTCCTGAGGTGACACTTTAGCCATTACATGCTTACCTACCACTGTCTAGTCAGCAGTAACAACATGTTTGGCCTTAACTGAATACCAGTAAAACATTGATTCTGCTGTGAGTAGCTTGAAGTCTTCAAAACAGACACAGATAAAATTCACAGGATGACCTAGGGAAATCTTTCTGGGATTTTTCCATGCGGCTCTTTTTCTCCTCTTATGGAGTGTAGTGGTAGAGAAGACATTTGGCAGACAGAGGATCGCAGCTATGAAAGAAGTGAATTTCAGTAAACATCTGAGGGCATGGCCTTGTTACACAGTATGGAGGACAACCGTTATTTATGATCTAGGCTTTTTTAATGAGGATACACTGTGTTCCTCAGACTACAAGCTAAAGAAACAGAAGGCTACCGGGAAGGACCTCCTTTGTGTGCACTGCTTGAGAAACCCCTGTCCTGTCTGACGTGAGTGATGCTCTGTTTGCTCTGATCATGATAATCTAATGAGGAGGGAACAGGAGCACAGTGTTCCAGGATTAGAAAGTTATGCGTCGTAGCTGGAACGTTGGTGGGGCAGTTGTATGGCTGTCACTGTAAGTGAAAGAAAGAGACACCAGAGCAGTAAAAGAACAGTTAGGCAGTGCAGGTAGTTTATGCAGCATCCTGATAAGAATTAGATTAACTTCTGGCTGTAATACTGTCATACAAGTAGTGGGGTAAAGGCCTGACTAAAACAAAATGAAAGTCTTTGCCAAAGGTGTATCTTTATTTACAGCTTTGTCTCCTAGACTACTTCCTTTCTTGGGAATTTCTCTCATACACTGTGTTTAAGTCATGGTCATCTTAGACACAGATTCCTGCTGGAATCTTTTGGTTTGTTGATCAGGTGCACAAAACAGTATTTAGTTTTAGTTTGTTGTTTTGTTTGTTTTTTTTTTTTAATTTAGGGGAAATGTCAGTCCAAAGGGATTTCATCCTATGCAGTCTAATGCAGCTGGTTTTTGTTACCTGCTTTTAAGAGATCTTGAGCTCAGAAGGCACTACTAGGTCACCTGCAGTGAGTTCTTACTTGATGCATACCATACAGTTCTGCCCAGCTACTCTGTGCAGAGTCTTGCAATTTGTGTTTAATGAAAGGTTTGCCTTCAGGAAAAAAAAAAAATCCATTCTTGATGAGGAGAGAGCAAGAAAAACAGAACCTACCATTTCTTAATAGTTATTTCTGGTAGTTAATCTTTGCACTAATTGCAGCAGCAATTTTAACTTTTAACTTCATAAAACAAGCAAAAATGAATCCCATGTCAATGAGCTTATAAATTCCCTTTTGCATGAAACTTCAAGCAACACCATTCCAGGGCAAATGTGTATGATCTGAAAGCATTAGTCCGGATTTGCGCTTGGAGTATAGCTCTGCTGAACCCCGCTGAGCAATGCTAGCAATGTAATAGCCTCAGAGACACACACTGCCTCATCTCTTGTCAGAACAAGGTATACTCAAGACTTTAATTCACACTACCCCAGTTTAAGTTTGGCACAACTGTGCAATAGTCCTTAGCTGTTGCCCAGTCAATCAGACTGTCATATACTCTGTTTCTGCAGCATAATACTGTTGATTAAAACCCCAGTTTGTGTTAGCACATATCCAATGTAAACATCTAGTGATTTTGCCTTTAAAAAATTGATCTGCTGATGCATCTGTACTGGTTGAAAACTAAGTCTTTCCCTTCTGATGCATAGGGGTGGGAAGGGGAAGAAAGGGTAATAGCACTAACATCCCTCAGAAAAATGATTAACATGTACAAAAACAATTGTGGAGAAATAAAGTTAAACAAAACATAGCATTATCACAGGCCTCATGTCTTGTGCATTGCAGGTAAATATTATACCTTTCCTTTTGCACTAAGGGGAGCCATTATTCTGTGCTAACAGCCTGTTGTGTTAACATTCTTCCCTGATTATGGCCACAGACACTCGTAACAACATGCTGAATACAGAAAAGACTTGTACAATGTTTTGACTTCATTTCAGCTGTTTAGTGTTAGACCCACTTTTCCAATTAAGGCAGGTAGACCAGTCCCGCTCTCATTAAGCTTAATGATAATTTCAATATTGATGTCAAAGAAAGCAGCACTGGACTTCCATGGAACATGAAATCTAAGATAAAAAATGGTGGTGAAGCAAGGCTCTCGTTCTGTCCTGCCAGCCTGTGCAGTACATGTATGAATAGAAGGTAGGTTATAATATACTTGTCACCATGGAGAGAAAATGATGCACATCTACTTTCTGGTTTGGTTTCACACACATCCTTTATAACATTGTTCTATAATGCATGAAAAGATCCTGGACCACATCGTCTGCTTATGTAACAGGTGTAAAACCGCTGACTTCCAAAGAACTGTTCTAGCACAATATTCTCCAGCTGAGGATACAGGCTGTGAGGTATTTTGCACTACAGATGAATAAGCATTGTTGTCCTTACAAGTGACAAGCTGTGTGGTTTTTTTATATAGGATTAATTTTGCTGAAAGCAATACAGCTTTTCACAGAGTCACAGAATGGCTGAGGCTGGAAGCGACCTCTGGAGGTCATCTGGTCCAACCCCTCTGCTTAAACAGGGCCATCTGGAGCTGGCTGCCCTGGACCATGTTCAGACAGCTTTGCTCCCTTCAGGTATTTATACACACTGATGAGATGCCCCCTTTAGGTGTGTGTGCTTCACTGAAGAGTTTGCTGTGCAGATGATGTGTGATGCTTTTGTTGTTTTGTATTTCCTGGCAAGCCAGTGCTAACACCTACTGATATGGACTTGATTATTAAATTAGAAAAACATTAAGTAAGCTGTGGGTTGTAACTCTGAACATCCCGTATGCAAATGTTTCAATACTGCAATCTCAGTAAAAAGACTGATTTACAGGATGTCTTCCACAGACAAATTCTGAAGTGCTACCATCTTTTGTGAAGAATTCACTCTCAATTTTGGCTGTCTTATTCTAAGCCCAACATAAGAAAACCAATCCATTCCTTGCTTTTCTTACAGCAATTCTGTTTAAGAAGGTAAATGCTCATCTAAGAGCCAAGCCTTGATTTATGTGCTAATTGTTATTATGACAAAGAGAGATGCACTATTTGAGGGTCCTGTCCTACCTTCCCACACATGAACGACATTTTTGTTTGAAGTCAAGATACTGCGTATGGATGCCTGTCTATGAGCAGCTCACAGACACTGGCCTTTCCAAGGGAGTCTCCAGAAGGAAAGACGCTGCAAATGACGTGGGGACTTTACAGCAGTTTTCCTGAATGCCTAAAGCTGTTCCCCGTAGCTCCATCCTACCCCTAAGACAGCATAGCAAACAGATGCCTTCTACTTGGGTTCTGACAGCAGAGCGAATCAAGGCCAAGTGGTGTAAAGTGTTCCTAGGATTTCTTTCCTGGCCTCCATCTCTTCTGTCAGTCCCATTAGGCTAGATTGCCTGGAAATGTTAAAGAGATGCAAGCTTGGCAAACCCCCCCACCTTGGCAAACAACCTCTCCAGTTGCTGTTAGAGCTCTCAGAGGTCCCCTTTCCAGGCATGAGTATTCAGTTAATTAATTGGAGAGATTTAAATACACAATCGGACTGCATGAAAGGAGACAGCCCACCAGAGAGCCCAGGGGTGGGTGCAGCGTGCAAATGGAGCCCAGGTAATTCAATTCTTCAGGGTAACCGGTGCTGTGGTTTAACCCCTTGCTAGCACAGATGGACTGAGAACTGTTCCCAAAGCTTTAATGTGCAAACAGTTAATGTAAAGCAAGGCTAAAACTGGCAGATAAACCCTTCTTTCTCAAGCTGAGCAGCTACTCCACTGCTGCTGCTCTTGGTCCAGCCTCCTCTTGCACTTTCTGCTCCCAGTGGTCCATCTGTCGCCCACCCTGGTGTCCCTGAGGGCTTTGTGGCTCTCAGTCCCAAAGAGGGCACCAAAGAACATTGCATTTGGGTAGATCCCGGGCCTGCTCACCCTAGTCAGCCACGTAACTGGCGTTTTAGTGGAAAAGATAACTGTTATGGGTGGGGGAGTGTTCAAAGTGCAGGCATAGGGACTCGAAAAGAAGAAACAAGCGAAACCCTGAATTGCTAAAGCCTGCAGGTAGTGTGTCCTTCTTAAATACCAGATAGCAAGCACGGTAAGGAGCCTTTGAGGGCTACAGCGTTTATCCCAGGAAACATCTAACAACCATAAGAACAAATGAAGTGGGGTTTTTCTTGCAGCAATACTGGGACAGGGGACACATAGGCACATAGCATGAAAGCTGGATCCTGGAATCACTGCTTCTAACACATTTTCAGCACTTAACAGTGTTAAGCCCAGTTTGTTGTCCTGTCCCTGGCAGGATGCCATTTGATATTCTCCCTCAGTTATTGTCCAGAAATACAGTATATTTCTGTCAACTGCTGTCATGTTTTGTTTCCTGAGGTGGTGGTATTCTGTTGCAAGTTATGATATAAAAATCTAATCTTTACCACAACTCTCTCATAAAGTACTATTTTTGCTGGCTAACCAGGGCCAGTATATGATGTAATGTCCTTGGCATGGTAACTCTCTTTGCTACCACAGCTGAAAGCTGCTATGAGGTCTTATTATATTACAAATCCTGTGGAGTCTACAGTAAGTGTAGTGTATATTAAAATACAATAGTTTTCTTCATAAATTACTAGATACAGAGAGTTTGAATGTAGGAAGTTGATGATTACCTTAGCTAATCAACTAATACTGTTTCAATAACTGCTGTTTCGTGAGTTACTTTCTATGCAATTTTATTGATCTATTTCCATTTGTAGTATAAGCCCCTGTATTTGGCTCTAAGGTCTTTACTGATATTGTTGTGATACACAAGAAAGAAATTACAACAATCTGTAGAGAATGTTTAAAGTGCTGAGGGCCAGCAATTGAAGGCAAAAATCTAATTATTTTGGATATGACCACAATTCTGTTACCACTAAGATTTCTTCAGATTAATTTGCATCAAAGGCTAGAAGAACTCCTATATGTAGCTATAAAAGTCTCTGAATGCCTATGTGGAAAAAATCTCTTTCTTTCCTCACCCAATGTTGTCTGAACTCCACTCGTACTGTAGTCTTGTGCCACTGCTAACTAACAAGTCTCTCTGCATTTCACTTTAAATCAAATGAAAAATAAATGGTGTGGCTTCTAATGCACACCAAAGAAGGAAACAGAGTTGCTTCAGTGAATATTTGATTCAATATAAGAATGGAGCCAATTTCAAGAACTTATTTATCCTGGGCGTGGTGCTTATACCTAGGGAAGCTTTCTCTTTGCTGTCACAGGGACCTGCAAACCTCCTATTCAAACCAAAACCAAACCAGATTAACTTCTCCTGCTCTTGTATGGCAAGGTTGACTTGTTACATTGTGAAAACAGAAAGAGAATAGCGCAACAGGAAGGTGTTAGTGCTTGCTTTTTCTGGTGCAAGGACACGGATGGGACTGTCTGAGACCTGGTGACGTGATTGTAAGACAAATTGCCACCGTTAGGTCTTGAAATCTCTACAGAAAACACTCTATTGCCTTCCTCTAGCAGCATGTTTCTATTGATGCTGAAGAAATGACCCCTGCAAGGCTGAGCAACCGCTATGATTCACGTACGACTGCCGACTCCCAGCCAGCAACGCAGAGAGCCTGTCCCTGCGCGCCTGCTGCTTTCCTGCTGGTGTAGCTCCGCTGCCAGGAGCGCCCTTTCCCTTCTTTGTGCCGGCAGGAGCCAGTGAAAACTCAGGCCTGACACACCTACCGCCTCACATACCAGGCCGAATAGTGTTAATTACATTAATCAAAGAGTCCTCTTGAAGCATAAGACGATGTTTTGACATTGTGAAGATGATGAAGCTACTTAACATTCAGGCTGCCATCCCACAGTCCTTCCCAACCCACAGAAATCCTTGACTGTGAGCTTCAGTTTGAACACACACTATGTAGCATGGACTTACGTGTTCTGCTGTATAGACAATCAAGTTTATGTTTAAACAGGATGGGTATGTTTGATCTCCCCTGATTACTCACACTAGCCTCTGAAATCAAAGACCTGCTTATGCAAGTAGTCTGCAGGGAGCGGGGGGATGTTGAGTGCAGGCAGCTCTTATAGCCTGTTCAGTTTGTTGGCAATAGGGTAGTTTTGGTACCTGCTCAGATGCAGATTTTTTATACTCCTCTCCTGAACTCTGGTATTGTGATGGCCACGGTTTCCTGGCGAAAGCTACAGCATGGCAAAGCCTGATCTAGCTCTCTCTGCATCTAGACATGACTGACCTAATTATTCCAGGCGTTTGAGCATCTTGAAGCTCAGCTGGTCACAAGTGGTTAGTAATGTAGTGTGCAAATGAAACTGGCTCTCTATCCCCTTATTGTTTTTTCAGGCAGCTCTTACCATGGCATCTCCACTCTCTCACCCTCTTCCCCAGCACACGCCCTAGTCTGTGGCTGCCGTACTCCCTCTCATTCTGTATTTTGGTGCTCTCTTATTGCATGGCTACTTTTAAAATGCTTAGAAACACAGAGTAACTTCCCCTCCATTTTAGTTTCATAGCCTTTTCACTGTCTACTACTATAGCTGTTAAAATAACTGTGTTATGAAAGTCATTTTCCTGAGCTGTGGGATTTGAGGAAGTGGTTACTTCATTGAATAATGTATTTTTGCACATCTCAGTACTGTTTGCATAAAGGAGTCAGACGTAGGATGGTGAGCAACAGGCATGTCACCAATGAAATATTTTCTCTTATCAAGGGCTGCACTTGCCTAGGGTGTGTGAGACCGAGGTTCAGTGTCTTCCTCTGATCCAGGAGATTGCTACAGAAATTCTGTGATAAAATCACTAAGATATTGGTGGAGCTGGGACGCAAACCCTCATGTTCTGTCTCTGTGGCTAGAGTCCTAACCACTTGTATGCTGCTGCTTGATAAGTAGCTAAAGGCGCCACACGAAGTGGGAGAACTCCCAGTGGAGGAGAACAGCCCCACCACCCCTGCAAGAGCCCTGCCTCAAAACCAGAAAAGTATGCAGAGGTGCAAGGAAGCAGGGCACAGAATGTGGGTCCCTTGTCCTCAGTGTTCAGAAAGAAGGGAGAGCTTGCTTCTCTGCTGTTCCGCTCACCCTTGAGCTTAGTGCTGTTTCCTCTGCTTTTGTAACATGGGCTGCAAAATCAAACATTTTGGTTGGCTGGAATGAAAAGTCTTTTTGGTACAAAAGGGAATTTTTCAGGTTTCCACTCGACTGGTAGGAATAAATGATCAATGAATGAAATGTTGGGACTGGCTACCAAGTTAAGGACGAGCAATTGCAGTGCTCATTCAGCAATCCAACTCCTCACACTCCCTCCTCCCCGGCACTCTGCTGCGGAGCCTTTCTGTTCTCCAGCCTGTGGTGGCCACCCCTCCGCACTCGTCTTTCTTGTTGTCCTAGCCCATGGAAATGTGCTAGCATCAGCTGCCGTTTCACAACATTCCTCTTTCTCTCTCCCTGTGCTAGCTCTCTGTCTCTTGGTTTGCCGTGCTACTACCATCAACTCACTTTCAGATCTCATTTTTCTTCCTAGAAAGGTGCGTTGCTGGACTTCCTTGCAGGTTAGCTCTGGAAGCAAAATGAGGGATATAGGGCAAGTCACCCACTTGGTTCACTCCCTCCTACCTCCGTAAGAAACAAGTGTGAAGCAGCTGCAGAACAACGCTAGGAATTACCTTTTTGTTTTGTGCTTTTTTTGTGATCACTTTGTGACTGGTATTTGCTTTGTGACTTGACTTTTTTTCTTTGGTCTCATTTCCTAACACCAACAGTTGCTCTACCTTTTCTGTGTTTGGCCTGTTAAACATTCTTCTGGAAAAAAACTGGGAGCATCCACAGAAAGTTTTAACCACTTGCTTCATGGACTTAATTTTTTTTTTTTTTTCAATTTTTTTATGGCTTTTTTTTTTATCATTCTAGCTTCTTTCTTTCCCAACATGCACCACTTGTGACCACCCTCCCACGCATCACATTTGCCAGCTCATCACCACACCATGCCTTCACGCTTTTGGATTCCAAAAGTGGCAATACCCAGAACTGAGCAATCACAGGAGAATTTCAGGGATTGGTTTATTTATTTATGCAACTATTAAGTTTCTGGCACACATGCTACAGGGAAAGCACTGAAGTCCTCACTTGGGCTAACGCTCAAAAACCCCTAAGTTTAAAATAACAGAAAATAGACATCTGTATTTTTTAAAAATCCAGTGAAAAATGTGTTTGTTTAGGACCTGACTTAAGTTTTGTACTTGAGTCCAGCAGTATTACATAAAACAAGCAGATCCTTTTTTCGTCCCCAATTATTATATCATCCTTTTCTTTGTTTAGGCATTTTAAACTGAAACTGAACTAAACTAATCTGGAGATCTTGACATGAAGAATAAGGTAAGCCTCCTAGGATGTCATTAATAAATGCCATGGAGTCACAATATATATCTGAAAAGTTTCTGGATTCATTCTCCCCTTCTTCTTTACCTCTCTTTTCTTCCCTTGTGTCCCAGAGGCAGATAACTGCAAATTGAGATTTTCAAAGCAGTGCAGAGGATTGATTTTAATGGTAGATGCATGGCTAATCCCATGCAATGCTTTCAGATCTCAACCCCCACTTCTTAATAACTGGCTGGAAAAGGCTGCAGAGTTAATCTGGGAGCTAATGCACATGTCTGCTAAGCATTTCTTTTCAGCACAGACATCTGGGCACTGTGTACTTTTGGCCCAGGAGGTCTGGGGATCTGTTAGACACAGATCTCCTGCGGGTCTGGCTTTACATCGCTGCAAAGCCCTTAGCTGGTGCTGGGGAAAGCCCCCATCTCCAGGCTCCCAGGCTTTGGGGTTGGGATGGTATGCACCCCGAGCCTATGTGTGTGCATCGGTGCAGTCACGCTCCCTGGAAAAAAACACAGTTGCTGTTAAAGGAGGGTCTGTGATGGGCACTATCAGGGTCCCAAAGCACCTACAGCAATCTGAGTCCCGAAAGAGCTCCTTTTTTTCCCACCATAGAGCTCTGCACTGGGCTGCTTGTCCACCACATGCTGCAGCAAGCCTCCTCAAGCAGCCCATACCCCCGTTTGGCTCGTGGCCCCTCTGCTGCCACAGTTTTGGCAGCAGTGCCTTTAACTGGCACATGCAGGTCCCACCATAACCTGCCCCTCTCCCAGTCACCGTGTCTGTCAGAGCTCAGGAGCACCGTGGGTTCCAGTCCTCTAAAAATGAGCCTTTGCTGCATTTTCCTTGGAAGATAGTTGTGGGCTGGTGGGGAGTGCTGGCATCAAGAGGAGGGCTCTGAGTCCTTGCTTAGCTGCACGGCCTGGCACAGTGATTTAAAGCTGCAAGGGAAAGTCACTGTTAGTAGCAAAGCAGCAGGAGGGCAGTCTTGCAATGAAATAGGAGTTTATGTTGCTTGTTTTCAAGTATGACATTTAATTGTCACTAATAATGCCATGAATCATAATTATGTCTATTGTAGAGAGGTTTGTCTCTGATAAAGGAAAGCAACAAATGGTATTAGCTGTGGGGATATTACAGCATGCATAAATCTTGCCTTTGCATTCTGGCTGGTGCGCAGGTGACCAGGGGCAGAAGGGGTGACCCAGGGTCCAGGGAGGGTGCCCGAGCCCCAGGGGAAGGGCTGGGAGAGACTCAAAGTGGGGAAATGGCTGGCGAGGGTCCTCCCTGGTGCTGTCAGGGTGACCACCCTGCCTGCTTGCCCCCCCCAGTGGCTATGCCCCCTTGTCTCCCAGGGCAGCCCTTGGAGCAGGGCGCCATGGAGGCTCCTGAGATGGTGGGACTGCAGAGAGCGGGTGAGCGTGCAAACTTGTTTTGGCTTTGGTTTAGCTTTCCCAGGGAGCTCACAAGCTGCAAGGAGAGGTAGGTCCGGTGAAATGAAATGCTCTCAAGGGCCAGTTCAACAGCGGTGTGCAGGAGAAGATCCTAGACTTGAACTTGTGGGCCGCCCTGTGGGGTGAGAGAAGACAGCCACAGGATCCTCAGGAGCAACTTGGGGTCACCACCTGGTGACCTGCTGGGATGCACAGGGCCATCGGGCAGAGTGCAGGCAGCAGAGGAAGGGGGGAAAACCTGGTGTCTGTTTCCTACCCAGCTCCCAGTGCTCAGCATGCTTGTAAAAGCATCAGTGTCCTTGAGGTTCCCATCTCCTCATTCAGGCATGTTTGAACTCTGCCAGAAGGCTGCAAGTTACTGCAGGAGCAGGATTATTCACAGGCAGAAACAGCTGGATCCTCCTTAGAACTTATTTCCTTAGGACCCAGGCTTAAAATATGCAATTTTCAACATCTGCACCTATTTTTCAGATTAAAGGAAGCAGCTATAAAGCTGTGATGGGTAGAGCACAGTTGATTGCCTCAGCAACCTGCCTTCCTATGAAATGAAATGCCAGCCACCTCAGAAATGACCCTAAAGCAGGTGTGGAGGCTTGCCCATGTCTCTTTTGCACATTTTTTCACCACTGAGGGGCCACAAGTGATGCATGTTGTGATGCAAGGACAAGCTCAGCCGCTACCACAGCTTTATCTTTTCTTTTTTTTTTTTTTTTGGGGGGGGGGGGGTTGGGGTTTTTTTGGCTTTTTTTTCTGCAGACTTTTTTCAGCTGTATGGATGTATGAGAGACATTTCTCTTCCCTCACATGCCCAGCTGATGGGAGTTTTTGCACGGATGGAGCACAAGATACATAAGATGCTTCAGCCAGAATTGCACAGGCTGATTATCTGAGGAACAGATAACTTGCAAATGGCCTTTACCCTCTTAAAATATGTTTAAGAACAAGGAAATGACTGTGTGAGTGATTGCCAAACTGTATGACAAAAGCCTCAGTATAATCTTGGAATGTTTTTTCCTGATAGTTGTCAGATGCTAATTAGGGTCACAAACGGGCATTCACCAAAGATGTCTGTATTTATTTCAGACTTAATTATGCTAACCTAGAAACAGGAATGGACAATCATCCAGCAGCTACTCTTTGGCTTGTTGTTCAGCTGGCAGCAGATAACCACGGTGCAGTGCATTATTTAGGATACAGGGATTCAGAACGATCAACTCAGGCTTTCTCTTTCATATTTTTTTTTTCTTCTTTATGGAGAGATTCTACCTCAGAGTTTGGAGGAGGCATGTAATCACTCACTGCAAGACAAGAAATTATTTTACGAGAACAAATGCTGGTTGCTATGGTTTCCGAGAGGCAGAAACTCCAAGGTCATTCCCTGAAAATTCTTCACAACAGGAGCCAGCAGCGAGGTTACTCCCTCACCTCGCCAAGTAACCCTCCCTTACCTATGAATACAGTCCTCCCATCTCCACTGGTATGCAGCTTCCCACTTAAGCCACAATAACACCGATAAGAACATGATGTGAAAAACCTGCAATGTGTCTGAAAACAAAGTCGTGCCTCGACTTAGAAGCCTGTGGGTTTTCCTGGTTGGCTGTTTTCTGGCTCCTCTGCACATCTGCTGGAAAACTTGACCAATTTGCCGTGTTTGCCGACTGGGGAGTCACAGGTGCAACTGTGACACTTTCACCTGATGATAATGCCAGAGTAGCCCTGCAAAGGAGGGCTGACACATGGACAAACAAGTGGAAAAAGAACCAAAGATGGGACCATGCATTTTCAGTTATATATTAGAAAAAAATATCAAAAGCTACATTTCATGGATTTCTCCTCTGGGTCTGAAGTACAAGGAAAAATATGTTTCTTTCCATGACTGAGGTGTATGGCATCATTACTGCTCCTGAATGCCTCAGTACTGACCTATGTGTTAGCAACTGTAAAAAAGATGTCTTCAAACATGTGCAAAATCCAGCTCTGTGACCCCTCAGCATCCCACGAAAATGCCAGCAACCTTTACACTGCTGAAATACTAAGCTGCCAATACAGTGATTAGATGAAGTCTCCTCTTACAGTGGAAATTAATTAACAGATAATACTATTCAGCCATTTGACTGAAACCATGAATTTTCATTCTGGCATGAATTTACAGGGGAAGGCACTTGAGCCTTTTTGTCACATTTGTACAAATGCACAAATCTGTGTGCGCATTACACCATAACAACTACAGTTTACTAAACTTGGTTCATGTGAAAAGAAAATGCATCCCTCTAAAATGTGTCCAAAGCCTTATTAGTGTAGCAAGCATATTTCTTTGCACAATGGAGTGTGTATATGGTGCCTCAGTCACCAGTGTCATAAAATCAATGACCCTTAAGTACTTGCTAATTTCCGTTTCTGTCAATTTAAAACCAGAAAAAATGTAGCAAAGATTAGAAGTGGCCCGGGAAACAGCTACATTTAAGTGATAAAAATAAATAACATTTTGCAGTGGATCACTGGCTGCACTGTGTGCACAACTACAACTCTCAACCTGCCAAGCCACCATCTCAGCAACTGAACATCTTGTGCAGGGGGAAAAATCTTTGTTATTAGAGAACTGAAGAGTGTATAGGGGGCCAATGCAACAAACTCCTTTCTGATGAGATTCCTGGAGCCAGATAAGCAAGAAGTCTGTGAGTTGGACTAGACCTTCTGCCGCTAGCTTGCTATTCAAATCAGAAGAGATCGATGCACAAGTTTATTACAGATAAAGAGAAACACAGATGGAGATTCAGGGGCTGAATTTTACAAAAGATTTAAGGACCCAAGCTCTGCTTAAGTTCTGCTTTCAGCATCTAAATTCCCAACTACCTTCCTAACACTGCAGTACAACTGTCACCTCTACTGGAAGCCTGTTACCTCTATGGCACCACAGTTCTGCCATAAAGCTGCCTAAATGCAGAGAGCTGTGTATCTGCATTTGTGTACTCTTGCCTCAGTGTAAACAGCTCTTTAATTCACTAACACTTAACTCTGCCTGGGTATTGAAATGCCTGAGCCTGGCTCTGGGTCCTTGGAGGCTTTTATCAGAAGTGCAAATAAAAATTCCACAACTGGTAAATAATTAGAAATGTTCATCATCTGGTACTGTCGAGAGAGTCAGTGCACCAAATAGCTGTGACCCTGGCCTGGAAATCTGAACAACACCACTCTGTGTTGGTCCACCTCTGACTCATTATCTGTCCTTGAAGGAATCATGTTGACCTCTCTGTGCCCTGATTTTCCCAGCTTTGAAATAACAATGATATGTTCCCACACTGGAGCTATGTGGTTGGAAAGTGCTAACAATTATTTATCTGTGACCCCTTTGTGAAGGCCAGAGGGACATCTTCTATGGGAGTTCAGATGCTGACCCCTCTTATTTCTTCACAAAGTGTCTTTTGATCTGTCTTATCTTCATTTTCAGGCCCAGGTCAAAATTGTTGAGTGGGTCAGATATATGGGTTTTGACCCGTTGTATCCCCCAAAATAATTTTTTGTGGGGAAATCTACTTTATATAGATATGGGTACTTTAACTGAATTTATGTGTTCATAACCTCTGTACAGGACTTACTATTTGAAAAAGAAAAAGACAAGAAAAAGAGAAAGAGAAAGAGAAAGAAAAAGAGAAAGAGAAAGAAGAAAAAGAGAAAAAAGAGAAATAAAAATAAAAATAAAAATAAAAATAAAAATAAAAATAAAAATGAAAAGGAAAAGAAAAAGAAAAAAAAAAAAGAAAAAGAAAAAGAAAAAGAAAAAGAAAAAGAAAAAGAAAAAGAAAAAGAAAAAGAAAAAGAAAAAGAAAAAGAAAAAGAAAAAGAAAAAGAAAAAGAAAAAAGTGAAATGATAAACATATTCAAAAGACATTACTGAGATATTTTTGGGTTTAATTATGTTACCTCTGTCTGTGGATGTGAAATACTTAAAAATCTTCCCCTCCATCTAAAACCAAACAAATCAATATTGAAGACTAGATTATATTGTTCAGCAGTACCACAAGCATTCACATAATTTAGAAATCCTAAGAAACAAAGAAGAGCACAGTCTCAGGCTGTCCCTGTGATAAACCAACAGATTATTGTAGCCTAAGTATCCAGAAATGACTATTTCAGCATAAACTTTCCTTTCCAAACTTTAAAAGAAACAAGTTTGATTTCCTTAAGGAGTCTGTCTGCAGGGAGCCTGTGTTAGGCATTGTAATGGTACCCACTATGCCAGCAGAGTGGGTAATTTCCCTCCTTCTCCTAGTACGCACGTCCAAGGTGAAATTCCTGCAGTTTTCCCTTGCTACATCTAAGATTCATATCAGTTTTCTGCTCACTAAATCGTAACTTTTCTGATGTGAGGCTGTCCCACAGTCTAACACAAGCTGAGCTGAGAAGGGGAGGGGCACATATAGAAGCCATCATCACAGTGTAATGTTGGCACTTAACGTTTAAAATGCCATTTAGGCTGTCTGTCTTTCCCTCCCACCTTGTTCCTATCCAAGTTCTCATTTTCAAAGTCTTTGTTTTCCCTTCTTCCATCATGTTTGTCCTCTTTCCCTTTTTTTGTTCTTTTAAAAAGCTCTCCATTTCACAACTTAATCCTTCCCCTTGGTTCAGTCTCTCTGGTGGCATCTTCTCATTGCAATAGTCCCCCTTTCCAGTAGATACATGTGCACAACCCATGGCACTCCCTGTGCTCTTCTCTCTGCTGTATCTCCAACTTTTCCCTCCCCTTGTCCTCAAGGCTGCTCCACTCTCCCTTGCCTGTGCAGCACAACCTCTCCTCTCTCCTCCAAATCCCCAACTCTGCTGATGCTTGCCCGCTCACAGGAAGAGGGCTTGTGGGAGGAAGAGGTTGAAGAAAAAAGATGTGCCCACAAGGCTCTCTTGTCTTCTCTGACTCTGGTATAACCCAGCCAGCTTTCTCCCACGTCTCACCTGAGCTGTAGCACAACAAATTACTGGACAGGTTTTCATCATCAGTTACTTTGGTGTAGTCTGAACTGATAAAGAGACTTTTTAGTTCATTTAAAATTAAGCATGTAAGTGATTTACTTTATCTAACTTAACTAACTGATGATACTCCAGGTCAAATACTCATCTGATATCCTGTTTGAGTATGTAACTGATTTTCCTCGGGGGGGGACGGAAAGAGAGTGGTGATATAAAAAAGCAAAAAAACCCAACTACCACCAACCAACCAAAAAAAGCTTTCCAAAGCAAAAATTAAACCCAGTCCAGGTAAGGGTTTACATATGCATATAATACCAAAAATATATGCATTTATACATGCAAATAAATAAATTTTGCAAAGAGATATATATGTATATACATACTTCCAATATTTTCCATCTTACCTTTGCCCAATCATCATTTGATTACCATCTATACACAGTAATTTTCTTGTACAGATTACAGCTGTTCGCTAAAATTACTCTACTATCCAGTAAACAACCATCAGTACGGCAGTTAGGCGATTAAAAAGAAAATGTCTCCCACAGTTTCACAGTAAAAATAACAGACTACATCTCCCAGCACAGGTTATGGGCAGAAAACAAGACTGACTCTCTCCAGCCAGCCTCTCAGCGTGCACTACAGAAACAAATGTGTTTTTCTCCATCCCACTAATTTATTCTTGTTCTCTGTGATGGAATAGAAGAGAATTCTCCAGATGCAAATATCTTGAGCTTAACTTCAGGAGGGTTTTATGATGCTGTCTTTCACATCTTTTAGGCTATGAGATTTTAGTAATTTAGATGCCAATGTAGTTCATGCCTTCTCTGACCCTACTTTCCTCCCCTGGTAGTGGCTTTGGAGAGATGTTTGCGCATGCACGTACACAACGTGTATGTGAGGAAGAAGGTTTTGTGAAGTTATCTATGTTGCATCTGAGAATAAAATCAAAGGGCATGAGAGACCAGCTGGGTCTGCCAGTATTATTGTACAGATAGTTCACCTATTCTTGTGGGGGAAGGCTGGAAAAATGCCATGAAACAGCCTTGTACTAATAAGTATCTTCTGATGTAATAAATAGGGAAATGTGTTTTAAGTTCCTGGTTCCTACATCAGAAAGACACATCATGTAGACCAAATCAAATTATATATAAAAACAAAGGAGGAGAAAAGAACCAAGTCTATCTGCTTTATGTCATCCCATAACAAAGGAGAAATTCCCCTGTTTCTGATCAATAAAAGTTAATTCAGATGAGTATATCATACTAATAAAATCATAAACCCCCATAGTTATTAGTTTAATCTTTTCATCTTTGTTTCTCAACTACAGTTTTGTTCAACTCAACTTCAGCTGATTTTAGAGCCAAAAGACAAAATCCTTTTCTGCTTCACACAGAAACATTTTGGGAGTATCAGTAAGGAAGTCGGTGGAGGTACCTGGATGTAAAGCAAGAGCAAAAGGGGAATCCATCTGTAGCCATCTCCTGTCATGTCTTATGTGAAGCTTAGCCTGGTAAAGAAGGGCTACTTCTGTGATCCAGGCCCTGAGCACTCCTGTAGAGGTATGGAAATGTCTTGTCTTGATTTGACTTGATGACCTCATGTCAGACCTCAAAAGCTTATTCTACCATTTCATCCCAGATGGTGAATTTCTGGGATGTTGTCAAGATTCACTCTCTCACTGGTGTTTCAGCCAGCCACTATTGCTTCCTCTAGCATCCAGGCCTTTAAAAATTATCCTTCCTGCCCTGTTGGCCATGAATACATGTCATTCTGGGGCCAAGATCAAGGAAGACAGCAGTTGCGGGGGAAGGAGCAAATCTAAATCTCTGCTATACTATTCCAGCTGCCTGGGCAGGTCTGAGGGGATGTGAACCTCTGAAGGGGAACTTGGCCATGCCTGCTAGTGTCAAATTAATTACTGACTGTGAGGCATAAAAAGCAGCTGTAAAAGGCTGGAGGGCCCAGATGCTGTTGAAGAGCATTGGCAGGAGCAACAGGAAGAAGCTGTGGAGTGATTAGAAACCTCTGGAAGATGAACAAGGACAAGGAAAAGACAGTGTTTAAAAACCTGTAGGCCTAGGGGTATGTGAGGCCTTCTGCTGGCTATGCAGGTCTGTGGAGCCCAGGGAGTCCCCAGGTTTTCCCAAGCAGGAGGGTAGGATGCCACTGAGGATGGTGGATGCCCTGCCATCAGCAGCGGGAGAAAGGAAGGGGTACGAGACTGCATAGGAGCTGTTTGGGAGAGGATTGGGTGATGTTAGGGCTTGGATCACAGGCTGATCAGGGCTTTAGTGGTGTACAGCTAGGAGACGTGAAGGTAGTAACCAGCGCTAGTCATCTCCCCAGTGTGGGCATTGTCAGCAGTGGTGCAGTCCCTGAGGGTGTCTGGGCTGCAAGCTGTTTCTCTGACACGGGCAGCTGTGGGCAGCAGGATCTCTGGAGAAGGCAGGTGAAGAGGTCTGCTGCCTGATTCCCTTCTTTCCAGACGTGTCCTTTATGCTGAACATGCAAAGAAAGAGTGCTAAGAGTGGTGCTACCCACTGGGTGCCTCCTGGGAATCCCACCCCTCTGCCACATTTCGCTGCCCTGTGGCCTTTTGCCTGGGGGTACAAAGCAGAGCTCATGGCCCAGACAATCTCCTCTTGTCTTGCCCCTCTACAGGCAGCTGTTCTCTTGGCTTGCAGAGCACTTAAGCTGGCATTTATCCTCAATAACAAAACAAGAAATGTGTCCACCTTGGCCTCTGTCCAGCATTTTGTCCAGTAGCAGTGAAGAGATCTGTGGTGGGTACGGCTGGAGGTCAGGCAGTGATGATGGGGAGAAAGGCCACTCTTAAAACACGAATTATACTGTATGCGGCTCCCTCAGTGCCTCAGTCTTTCATGCCTGTGTTTCTGAAAGGCCATAACCATCTTACTGTTTCTATCTCTACAGCGATTCCATTCTTTCTCTTGCTCTTTCTTTAGCACTTAACTGATCCACAAGCTAGAAGCTATTTGGCCTTTAGTGCTCCCTTGGACATGTTATTTGGTTAATGCTTCATCAGAATTAGAGACATTGTACTTGATTTTATACAGTTTGGGTTTTTTTCTCCATCTGACCTGCTTTCTTCTGGAACAAAGCCTCAACCTGAAATGCCGGAACTGGAAGGACACAAAGACCTGATGCAAATGGAGACAGCATGAGGCTGATGAAGCTGAAATAAAACCAAACACTGATCATAGTTGTCCTGGTGGTCACCCCTTCCTTCTTCTTGCAAATAACAAATTTACCTCCTGTAACTTTTCTGCTTTTCTGCTGTCTTTATTCTTGCCAGTTCAAAGGACAGTTGCCTGTCATTGGGTAAAAACAATGTTTTGACATAATGCTGAATATACACCCCTTGCTGCCACTGTATCAAACTTTTGCCTCAGACAGAAATCAGAGTAGGGTTGTATCACTACCTCACATCTAACTTTTTGCTGTGTATACCTCCTCTGATTTCTGTCTGCAGCCTGCCATGGCTAGGCAGGCCCCTTTGCCAGCTTAACCTCACAACCACAAAGAGATGCTTCAAAATATGGACAAGGGTGTCTACAGTTCTCCGCTAGACTGGTTTATGCTGAGCTGGCTAAATGGCTGTTCATCACCTACCTCCCCGCAGACCACTAAGCTTTGAAATGACAAGAGATTTTTGTTAAGAAGATGTAGATTCCTCAAGGTGCTCCATCTTGGCTTGAAACTAAAAGCAAAGGGAGTTGAATAACTAATATTGGCCTGTAGATCCATGTGAGGCTAGAGAGACAGGGCTGAGTATGGAAAATCACGTCATTCTGTATAAACATTAACAGGTCTGTCATATCTTTTGGAACAAGTTCACTGAGGCCATGGATTAACTCACAAGGTTTTCCTATTCCATAATGAATTTTTATTTAACAAGACTGTGTGTATGCATGTGTTTCCAGGCCAAAAAATATGTAATGTCCATGTTAAGAAACTGGAAACTCAGGAAATGAGAGCCTTTGTTCTTGGACCTTTGTTACAGCATCGAACAGATGATTCCTTCTACGCTAACTTGCCAGAACTTCTTGTGCAGTCTTGACTTATCTACAGTGCAGTGCTTTGTCTATTAATCTTTGTCTCACTGCTGTCTAGAAAACGAGCCCAACTTTCAGGAAAGTTATGTATAATATCATGAATATCCTTGGGCAAATGATCCAGAAACTGAGGCTTCCTGGGCTGAGCGTTGCTTTGAGGCTGAGAGCAAATACCAAGAACTCCTGTTCATTCTTAATGGATTATGTAAAGAAGGTTAGCATTTGCACCCATATTGACATTCCAGGTAAGCTTTCAATTAATATGGTGCCTTTTTACATTAAAATCCCAAAGACAACTCCAGGAAAGGGTCTGTTACTACATTCAGTCTCCCTCCTAGTTACTGTAATGACTCTGGATTAAGACACTATGAATCTGAAAGGTGAGTGAAGTTGTCAAGCAGCCAGTTTGGGATACACTAGTGAATTTGGATACGAATAAAACTGTTTAACTTAAAATCCCACATGCTGGGAAGAGGGGGAAAACAAATAGCAAGTCTGCTGTGCAATAAGTCTATTCCACTGTGCTATTGCACAGAGAGAACTGGGTGCATGTTTATCAGTTTCCCTCTAAGTATTAGGTCTGTTTAATTTAATATTTTCCTATGGCCTAATGTCTTTTAGAAGCCACCACTTGGTTCTGCTTTATTACTATCAATGAAATATGACTGTTGCCACAGTCTGGAACAAGGTGTTAAGCTAGCAACATGCCTGGAGGACAAGGACATGGTACCATGGTCTGGAATGAACAACTGATTCCCTTAGAGAATCTGCAAAGGAGGAGTTCTGTTGCAGCCCTGTAAGATGGACTGGAGAGGTTGCCATTCAGAAGGGTCCTATCACAAAGTGTCCTGTAAATTGATACTTGCTTGTGTAAAACATTTCACCTACAACTGCAACACTGAAGTGAAGCATGATGAAAGGCCTCAACAGAGTGCAGGAGGGACCCTACTGTCCCTGGGACAGCGACTGAATGCAGTCTAAAAATTGGTATTTGTTCAGAAAGAACATAACCTGAAAATGCAACTATGCTGTAATGAGCCCCATATGCTGTTCTTGCATCTCTTGCAGTTTGAAGGAAGCAAGAGGTTTTGTGATGTGTAAATATACAACTTAACCATTACTGCAACAAAGGTCAGGTGTGTATTTACTTTGTATGCAAAATATATGCTTTTCTGTCACCTTTTTTCTCGTTATAATAAAGGTTGAAGGGGAAGTTCTTAGTTAGGCACTTAGAAAAGTCCACTGAGACTTCAGCATCAAGTTCATCATTGACACAAGCACATCACTCCATGGTTTTAGGGTGCTGCTGGTTTGGTGTGTACGTTGGCATGTGTCCAGTTCCAAAAAGAGAAGCCTCAACCTCCCTGGCTATTGGTGGAAGCTGAGTGGATGCTAGTGAGTGTGTGTAGTTTTTGTACAAGTCTTGCTAGACCCATGCCTGAGAACAGTTTTGTCTGCATTATGAGTAGAGGCGGAGGGGAAAACACAGCTTGCCAATTTGATGCAGCTGTGCTGTGTAGGAGTCTGATTTGCCTTTGTGCAGATGAATTATACAGCCAAGGAATTTCCAGCTCTTGGCACAGGCTGCTAAAGCATGGATAAGCTTAGCATTTCTTTGCTCCCAGCAAGGACCAAGGAACTACAGTCTATCTTCAGAAGCTGGAAAAATCCAATGTGGAGAGGAGGCCAAAGCCTGCCCATGAGGCTAACTTACAGATTGCAACTGATTCTCCCTGAAAAAGGAGACTTTTAACACCAAGAAATTAGTGCTCCTCAAAGAATGATGCCCCTTGCAGTTGACTAGTCTTTATGCCTTGGGCAGGAGATATGAAGTCTGCTTCACACTGATTTTCTAGTTCACCTGTGACTTGAACAAATCCTTTCAAGCACCTTCAGTAAGCTTGTGTTTTGCTAAATATTTGAGGGCAATGGCTAGCTCAAGAAAGAAGCTTCATCAAAATCTACCTGTCAAAGTCTACGTATTTTGGCTGAAGTCAGTGTTTTCCTGAGAATATACTGGCTGTGTCTCCCATAAGCAGTGCAGCCTGTACTTCCAGGGTGTCATACACAAGCTCAGTCTTGCTTGTTGGGGTGTGTTCTGCTTAGCCTGCACCATGCTTCGGACAAAGGAAATACTACACTGTCCCCTAAAACCTTAAGGGTTGTGGAAAAATATCTGTGGACAAATCCAGAAGAATTCAGCCAGTCTTGGAATTTATTATCCTCAATTTGATCTGTTATATCTGCTTCATAGATTTGAGCACTGTACATGAGCTTAAAGTATGTGGCACCTGTGCTAATCTCAAGATTGCAAAGGAAAAATGAATTGCAGCACACGCACAGAGAACAAAACCTCTCTGGCTCATTGATGTCAGCAGCAATTTGAGTGTTGCCTGTTCTATCTGCAGGGTCTTTTTTGGTTATTTTTTCTTTGTTAGAGGGGCCTCATGTTGAATAGCATCTCCTGCTGATGATACAGATAAAGAAAAGCATCTTGTATCTTAACACAGAGCCTGAATTCCCAGGAAGCTATTTAGATCTTGGATGACTAGGATGTTTTGTTGAAAATGTCACACTAACACACTAATGCATGCTAACAATTCAATGAGTTCATAAAGTTTGAAAAAGCACTAACAAAGGACAGATGATGCAAGACAAGAAAAAAAAGGAGTCATTTGTTTTTCTCAATATAGTTGATAGACGCTTGGAAATTAAGCATTAAATACTTGCTGGAAGGCAAAATCTTCCATTGTCCTGCTGATCTCTCCCTCTGTTTGCTTTCTCTTCCTTATTATAAATGAAATGTTGGAGGAATTGGTATACTTAATAACTTACTGTTCTACTAAAATCTTACAAGAGTTTCAAATTCCTTTTTTTGCCTGCTTAGGATCAGGCCATGACATTCATGTGGAAGAAGGGGCACAAGGGGGGTAGAAAAACATGCGCTCACCAGCATCACTCTACGAGCACAGAGGTGATGCCCAAGTCCTTCTCTTTCACCCAAGCCTACTGAAGCCTTCACAGGGGCATCCTTACTGAAGGGAAGAAGTTTGACTCCAGGGAGGGCTTGTCTCTGCACTACATTGTTTTAGTATACACCAGGATGAAAATGAATTGAGCAATAATGCTTGGGACAGCTGATTGGCTTACAGATACCTCCTTCCTCCCACTCTATTTCTTAAGGCCGCAATTGTTTCCCTTTTGGAGGCTAAGTTGGTAAAAGGTCAACAGGTGGAATTTGCTTTGCAAATTCTAAATTCTAAATTCTAAAAGAAGAACTGAGTGTGTGAAAATTGTGTTTGTTTCTTTTTTTTTTTCCCCCAGAAGTAGGGAAGGGTTCAAATTAAACAGATTCAGCTTGAGAATTTAGTTAACTAGATGGCAATAATGACTGAGTGAGAAATGTTACTCTAGAGCAACTCAGTTATTTTTATTAAAAAAATCTAACTGCCTGCTGCTTTATGAAACAGAGAGAATTGTCTCTGTCCACCTGAAGAGAAGAAACACACATACACTTAGACTAGTTTAGGGCCTCAGCCAGTTCTGATAGTGTTTAGGAAAAAAACAGAGTAATTTAAAACTCCTGACAAACACAAATATTGGAAGCAGCATGTCTATGTTGTGTGGCTTTTAAATATTGCTCCATGAGTCTATACTGGTAAATAGAAGTCTGCCCTGTTCTAGCTAAAGTCTTTATACTTGATACCTTAGTGCAAAACCTCCTAACCAGGCTGCGTGCTTCAGAGGCAAGGCCCATGGGTGTTCACAGCTGTCTGATTGCGGGGCAGCATCATAGGAGGCAGCACTCTGCAGGTCACCTTCCATGGTGTCATCTCTGTAACTACTTGCTGGTCTTCATTCCCTTCTCTTAGGTAGCTGGCTTACTGGGACCAAACCTCTGTTTATTCCTTGCTTTTTTCTTTTCTTTCTGATATTAAAAACCATACACAGGACACTCAGTGGTGAAGAGTTAAACTAGGCACCCAGCTGAGATGCAGTCTAAGCTCATCTGCCCTGCAGCAGGCTTCCAGTGCATCTGGGTGAGATCAGGGAAGGAGACGTAACAGTCTTGCATCACAGTCCCATGGCTGCACAATGCAGTCCTTCCTTTCTTCTGTCTATACCTCCTTGGTTACCTACTTGGATCTAAGAGTTTTGACTTAAACATGCTAATTGTTTAGCAAGGGAACACTCTGCAAGGCTGTTCTAATGGCTGTCGACTAAAACTTGGCAGCAGACTGTCTCTATGACACAGTATACAAATGAATGAACTAAGGTCTTTGAATCCCTTATCCTATCCATGAGTCCTCCCATATGTCCCTTCTTCCCTTTTCCCACTTCGTAGGATTAACTCTTTGTTATAATTCAAGTGGTTACTTGTTGGTGGATTACAAATCCTCACTGAGTATCCTTGCTTAAATGTGTGAATAAGGATGTTGGTGTATACAGGCAGCAGATGCTAAACCTAAACTTTTTTTTTTTTTTTTAACTTCATGAATCTCTGGCTGGAAATACATTCAGGGCAACAAAAATTGTGCTTCCTGTGCAGAGCAAAACCTGGTAAAATCAGTCTACAAGGAACTGCTGTTCTTTTGATGTTATTTTATTCTGCTGATTTATTCAGCTACTTACCTCAGGACAGGGCTAGATTATTTATTTTAATGATGAACATTAACGTGGAAGACAATTTTGCCTTCTCACAGGAGGGACTCACTGGTCATAGCCAGGTTTTTCACTGTTCCTCACAATTACCAAAAATAATGATAAAATAAGACAGTACTCTATGACTCTAGTCATTGAATGAGTGATGAAGGACACACACTGTATATCTGACTTAAATGGATGCCCAGACCACAGTGTTGTATGGGAAGGTTAGAGGATATGGAGGAAATGTTTACTGAAGTTAGTGAAGTTATAGCAGAGTGGCTAAACTTGATCTCTGGAGCTGGAAACTATGGCAATAAGGGAATGGTTCTATCTTTAGCAGACAGCAACACGCAATGTAAATCTCATGCATGCTACCACGACAAATATTTAGGGCCCATACACAAAGAGGACCAGCATATCATGTTCTCTTTTTTTCCCAGCAGAAAGCATTTGGTCCATGTTAAACAATGTCTGTGCCAGTGAAATAAGCGCCAACATTTCACATAAAGCTCTGTCTAAGATCCCGTTCTTGTTCACTTAAGTAGCAGCGGTATTAAAGAGTACAGAGAAGCACAATTAAAAACGTCAGTATGCTGCAGAAGCTGCTGCAGGGGCTGAACCTGTCCAGGTCTGTGCACACAGCCACAGTGCCTTTGGAGGGGGAGCTATCATGAGAAAGGTCTCTCAAGACCTTTGGGTGACCCTTCTGGTTTCCGTGGCTCTGCTTCTCAGTATTACTTAGAGCAAATATGTTTTAACAGCTTATAAAGCCACTGTTCTGCTCCTTCTTGGACATGATGTAGAAATAAGTTTTCTGCTACCATTAGCTAATATCAAATACTTAAAGTCATATAATCCTCATGGAATTCATTAAGTATAAGTTGTCTATAATGCACAACCGTTTTTGTGCATGTTGTTACCTTTGGCTGATTCTATGATTTACCACTCTGAGCATTTATTCAGATCTTCTGAATGCCTCCAGAAGATAGCTATCTTTCAGTAATAAGACCAAGATCTATGGCTATGTGTAGAGGTTCTAAATTCTCCCTAGAAAGATAAAGATATCTTGAAAATGGGACTCA
This sequence comes from Platalea leucorodia, assembly GCF_965183815.1. Taxonomy (NCBI): domain Eukaryota; kingdom Metazoa; phylum Chordata; class Aves; order Pelecaniformes; family Threskiornithidae; genus Platalea; species Platalea leucorodia. Next base: position 30,564,644 of record NC_138858.1, read on the forward strand.
GACCCATACTAATAGGCATGTGTGACTGGCAGTGCTAAGAACCACGAAAATAGTTTTTTAAAGATGGACTTGTTGGTTGTTTCTATCTAAGAATTTCACTAGAACATATTTTTCCTATGCTAGTCTAGTGCTTTATTCTCAGGATTTTCTTCACAGAACAGAAAAACAATCTATATAAACTTTATTGTGAAGATGAATACAACTTTATCCAAAATGTCAAGACTGGACCTTTCTGTGGGACAACACTGAAAAGATCAAAAGTATAATTATGGATTAGGATTAAATTAAAGTGGGTTTAAGTATCTTTGAAATATTAAATAACTCTGCAAGTTAATGTCATATGTCAAAGTAGTTAGGGGGCCCTAGAAAGAAGTCCAGCCTCTGATTTCTACACAAAAAGCTAAAAGGAGGTTGCTGGAGTAGATAATCCTCTTATTACATTGCCCAAATTATTTCAGGGATTGTTCTGTGGAAAAATTTGACCTGGATTTATCCATGTGAAAGGTCTTTCATTGCTGTCCAGCTCTATCCAATTGCAGATAGCGAGATACCAAAGATGGAGGAAAGAATATAGTCTTGCATGAATTTGCTACTGAACTGCAATCAGCCATTCATTTTGCAAGCTATTGATAACATAGACTGAATGTGTAGTAACTTTGTCACTACCTCCAGAAAGGTTAATGTACAACAAACTCTGTAGAACCATGAATATTTAATAGGAAAGGAAAATATTCCAGGATATGTTAGACAATGAATCATAATCAACTTGGTCCTGATAACTGTCAGAGATGTTGCAGCACATAGGCTTTGCTGACAAAGGGACATCACTAAGACATCTGAAAAACATGTCAGTGCTTAGCCATGGGAACCACAAGATATCTATCAAATAAATAAAGTACATGGTCACTTAAAGTAAGGCTACAGTGAATAGGACATTGGAGACTGTCTCCTACCTTTACCAAATGATCTTTCAAGGGGACACACTACTGCTAAGCAACAAGAATTTGGCCTTAAGGCCTCTCCAAATAAAGGCTAATTTAGAACTAACGGGTATTTTGCTCTCCCCACTTTATTAATGTATGTTAGTTGCTCTAAAGAAAACCTCCTTCTTTTGCCACTGTTCATGATTTTTCTTTTACAAGTAAGTTGATGATAGAACTTACTACCCACTGTCCTCTGAGTCACAGTATTACAATGTGTAAGTCAAGGCACTCTGGTCTGACCTACTCTAAATGATCTTTGTTTGCATTAGTACTTGTCTGAAAGGCATTCCCCTTCACTTCTTCACGTTTTACAAATATCACAGATTGCTTCTTTCTTTGTAGTCTCAACCATTCATTTTTAAAGATTGTCTGAACTTATTTTGCAGAATATACCTTTTTCTGCACAGGTGTGTTTTTTTTTTTTTTCTCCTCTCCCCAGTGGTTCTACACGTCTGTAGAGTACTGAGCAACAACCTCCAGTGAACAGATAATTATATGGAATGGCTCTACTTTAATCCTTATTTTTCATCTTTTGTTTGATGCAATTCCTGTTACAGCGGTCTGCTTAGGTTCTTCCTGAATAGCCTATTAAATTTTTTGTCTATGTCTTCACGATCACAATGAACATAACTTTCCTCATGTTTTGAGGCAGAACATGTTTAAACATGTCTCCAACATACTGCAGCTATGTGCTACTTCTGCTCAAGGGGGCAATTTCATGGCACAAGGCCAGAGCAGGCAGCCTTTTCATACTCCATGCAATAGAAAACCTAAACAATCAGTGCTGTCTGTTCTGAGAAGCAATAACTAACAAACAGAAAATTTCCATCCACGGACATTGTGTTCTGGCAGTTTTCCTCTAGGAACTAGTACATAGAAATATGGAGGTCACTCAGTCCAACCTTCTTCTTGAAGCACCAGTCAGGTCAGCTGTGGATATGTCTGGGTCCTGAAAAAATCTGAGGGTGGAAGAGGGCAAAGGGATCACTTGAGGACACTTGGCACAGCCTATTGGACTGCCATCCAAGAGTGATGAGAGAAGTGGCAACTGTCATTGCAAGGGCACTTGCTACCATCTTTAATAGGTTTCTAAGCTCTAGGCTGCTGTTTCTCGAATGGCAAGGTTTAAAGTTGAGTTCCACACCCTAAAGTGAGTTTGCTAGCAAGTCTGACACAAAAATGCAACAGACATTAGACGTAAGATCAGAGTACAGTAAAATATATTTTAAGGTAATCATCCTGATGGCTTCATCTGTAATGATTTTATCAGGTGAATTCTGCAAAAGCTGACACTGCACACACAGCTGTTGGGGTTTGACAGGGGATGTCGCCTGTTAGTAGTGATTGAAAAGGATGGTTTTCCAGCTGCAGGAACGCAGACAATGGTAAAGATGGGCTAGGAAATGTACCAGCAACACTCTTACCGTGATTCTGCCTTTGTTGCACAACGCAGCTGCCCAATCTTAAAGTGAGTGGGTGTAGCTCAAGAAGTTGAAGGTTCCCTAGGGGTAGCTTAAAACTGCCTTTTAAAATGAAAGCATGGGACTTTGTTCACTCTCACTTCAACATATGTGTGCTGGGGAAAAGGACCGTATGCGAAAGCCAAAAGGAAGAAAGAACATACTCATGAAACATAAAGAGAAATAAACAAGATATTTCAGACTGGACTAAGCATTAATTTAATATCACAGGCATCAGGCATACTAGATACTTAGGCCATATGTCAATATGCTAACTAATACAATGGCTGACAAACCTAACCCTGTGTTGTAATAGCTTTTGTGCTAAAGTATGCAGTAGCAAGACTTACTCAACTGGTGGATGTGCTACAACATAAATATGGATAAGCAAGTTGCTGGGTTTAGTAGTGCTAAAGTAGTGCTTTTAGTACTTACACACTTAGCAAAGCAATCAGAAAGTGGAGATGAGCATGCCTAATGGAAGAATTTAAATCCACTCCAGAACTCCATCAGTGGAAATGCTCGGTTGCCCCATCTTCTCTTCAAGGGGTCACAACAGAGCAACATGCTGATAATTTGGCTTTATGTTTCAGGGGTTCTGAATCAATTTCAAGAATAAGAAAGCTAAAGTTGATTTTCTAGCCAAGTCTATTCATTTGCAATTATATGTAGTTAGCCTTCTCTTTTTTCATTTAAAATGGCTGGCAGGAGATGTGAAGTCCTACCACTTCTATGGGTCTGTGGTTCTTCAGAATAGAATGATACACAAACACCACCATTTCATTTCAGTGTTTACCTCACAGATATATTTGATAATGATAAAGTGTAACTGCTCTGTTATGTCTAATAGTTCAGTTATACCTAAAATAAAACAGTATTTTTATCCTGAAGTTCTTTGAGCCTAGTAGAAAAAATAGGAAAATGTCAATATGTCCCAGGTTGGTGTGGACATCTGACCTGAAACATTACAAGTGCTGCTTTACCTGGACTATCTGGAACACAGCAAAAAGAAGACTAAATTGGACTTAAAATATTGACAATTAGTTGGAGGAATAATGATTGACAAGACAAAGTCTGGATAAGCTTTGTTAAAATCTGGATAAGCTGTTAAAATGGGCTGGTAACATGAAGCTATACAGTATATGCTTGTGATCAGACAAGTAATGTTACAGAAATATCCTAAGTCCTATCTTTTTTTTTTTTGTCTTGAAAATATTTCATCTATTTTTTATTATTACATCTGAAAACACTAGGACCAAAAGGATTAAAGGATCTGATGCTTCATTGGGAGTACAAATATGAATGTCAAAAAATGGAAGCAGGATTACTTGGATCAAGAACACCTCAGTATTAAGACTACATACACTATGCCCATATTTTTTGCTTTTTGTATTATTTTTTGATGGAAAAAACCCAAAACATAACTTTGGTCTATCTGTCTCTCTCTCTCTCTTCCTAAAGAGGGGATAACTGTACATTTCTTCCCTGAAAGACTGACATGTTGGTGGTTATAATTAAAGACTAACCAGTAGAAACATTCCATCTAAGTTGTCTTGTATAACCCATCCACCTGACCTTGGCAGAAAGTGCAGAGATCCTCTGCACTCATGGAAGATAACATGAGATGTGCAATGTGGCCAGACAAGTGGGTCAGACATTTTTAATCCACAAAACATCTTCATTTGACCGTATTTCATACAAACATCTGTAATTCACAAAAACGCTTTGGTCAAGACAGAAATAAGATCATCTGCTCAAGTTGATGTATCCCCAGGTGAAAATCCCTGGCTTTGTAAAAGTGAACTGAACAGTCTCAAACATTCCACAGATTATCTGCATGTAAAGTTCAAGCTAAGAGTTATAAAACTTCCACTCCTTTTCAGTTTAGTCGTCTAGTTTGAAATAAATCTGGACAATGCAAAGCCAAAATGCAAATTCTTGTTTGCTGCCTTCCAGCTCCACTGCACTCCAGGAGGAATTTCCATGTTCTAAGGAAAATCTTTTCCGAAGGCTTGGATGAGAAGTCCTCTAGAAACAAGCATAGAGCTGTTTAAAGTACAAAACAAGGAAAGCATCTCTGCAAAAGAATCTCTGCACTGTTTCTCATTTCCTGAATGCAATTGTTCTATGATGAATTTTTCTTCCCTTAGTTTGAATTTAGAATCATAGAATCATACAATATCTCAAGTTGTAAGGGACCCATAAGGATCATTGAGTCCAGCTCCATCGAGTCTAATTCCACTTCCCATGAACTAGTGTAATCTGGCATCAAATGGACTTTATCTGTTAGGTCTCTATGAGTTCTTTTTCAGTTCTTAGACAGTTCTGACTGCTGTTTATATTAGATGCAGTGCAAATAATTACTAAAACTCCTGAAATATTTCTGTTTGACTTTTATAGAGAAATAAGATGCTTTTCCAGGTGCATAACTTTGTACCAAAACTGCATTAGGACTCCTTGTTTTTAACTGTTGGCTATTAAATTCACTTCTGTCTATAAGTATCTTCTAGAAACTGACATACTTGTTCTTATTCATAGAAGGGCTAATTCTGCACTCCTTGAGTTACAAATTGCCTGATACCTGTATTTACTGATGTAAAGATGTTCTCATCTGCTTGCTCCACCATGCTTGCTGCTTTCCCTGACTTTTAAACTCTTCTTGCAGAAATGAGTACAGCACTAAGGTCATATTAAATGTCAATAGGAAGGGATACTTGCACTGAAGCATTTAAGTTATCCATCTCCCAGAGAAAGAGATGAAATATACTTTATTGAAAACTCTATCATGGTCCATGACAGTGAGTCTCATTGCTACGGAGGAGGTACCAGTTAGGACAGAGCTCCTGTCAGAGCATGGGGAAGTATTTAGGGTAGTGACTGCAGCTACTTGGTTGGTTTTGGTCACGTTCCTGGCTATAGAAATTAGTATGTCGGAGGAGAAGGCTAAGCCTGGATGGATCTTAAAGAACTTGAATAATGTGTTAAGAACAGCATGTATGAAATACATATTTTCCTCAGCTCTGACACCACTGATAAATCTGTGGCTCTGTGAAACCAAGTCATGAGGGACTCTACTAGCTTTGTCACGGGATAACTCTGTCCTGGAGAGAAAGGCATATTTAATCCTTTACACAGCCAGCACCTAGCCAGCACCAAGCAATATGGTTTTCTTGACTGTATATATTGTAACCTGTAGCTAGTTTTAATTTCCAGAAGTCCAGAAAAAATGGTTCTATGCTTTGATTTCTATGCATTTCCTATCTCCATATAAATTCTGTAATGCATACCAAGAGCTGGCTGAAAGCGCAATAAATAGGGAGAAAATGGACCCACTTCAGCGTGGTTGTGGCTGAATTGTATTCCCATGAGATCGTACGTGTATAACCAACTTCTGAAGCATTTCCTATAGCTGACAACTTCAGCCTCAACACTGCAGCAGGCAGCTAGTTAACACAGATAAACACAACACCCCTTACTGTCCCAGGTTTTTCCAGGAACAGTGTCATTTTAGTATATTCCCATACCAGCCTTGAATAGTAATGACTTCTTAACACAGAGGTCACCCTTACCTCCCATCTGTTCTTTTTTCACTGCCTTCCACTTACCTTCTTCTGCATGAAAACACTACAACATCTATTTAAATAAACAAGTAAAGATAGTAATTCTAGATTTTTAATTTACTAACCAAATAATTCATTAATAAAATAAAATTTGTTGCTAAAATATTTTAAGTTGTCAAGCTACTGCAGAAGTTGAATGGCTGTATCAGTACATACAATTTCCTCCAAGTTTGAATACACTGGGTGTACCTGGAGCTGAGAAAATAGAAATTGTGTTTAACTTCTCTATGCTAAAGAACTTGCTTGGAAAAGGGTTTAGATTTTGGACTCTTTTTGTTGTGCATGTGTAGTAATACAGAAGCACTTCACATTATACAGTTCTTTAAACTTAGCAAGTGTCACCTTCTGTGTAAGAACAGGCACAGAATTGATTGCACTTTATAGCAGGAGCTGACGACATGCCAAAGGAGCAAGAAGACTGGGAAATCTGGTGAAAATGAAGAACAAAATACTTCTTGAAAGCTTGCTTGGCAGCAAAAGCTGCATTGTCCTCTGCAGCCCTCATGATTCAGGGCATTTCAGCCAATAGGATGAAAGATGCTTTTGTAAGAAGACCATACCAGCAAGGACTGTTCCCCAAGCAGCTGTTCCTACTGTCAGAGGGCTGGATCTATTTTACAGCATTAAGACCACCCTCTAAGCCTACAGCAATAGCACTGTGAGTGTTGATTCCCTGGTGGCTTGTGGGATGCACTAGAGCATTCCTGTCTCCCCTTTTTTGCACTCATGTTCCTTTCTCCTTTTCCTCCTCCAGCCAGGGCCTTGGAAGAGTCCTGGGGAAAGTTTCAATAAGTCAAGAGAGCACAGCTAACGATGGTAAAAGGGCAGTGCTCGTTCCCACATGGTGGTTCTGCACTCACTGAAATAAAAAGAAGACCTCATCCCCTATCCCAGATAAACTTGCTTATTAAATACAGACTGGCAGACAAAATGTTCTTATAATCCCTCCATTTTTGTTTATACACAAAACAGTCACATCATCACACCTGCCTCTCCCAAAAAGCCCCAAACCAAAACCAAGCAAATCTCTTTGACTGTTAATGTAAGTTAAACATTAAGTAGGGAGTGGAGCAAGAATTTGTTCCATTTCAGAGACCATCACTATATAATAACATCTTTCATGGATGCACTACAAAAGTCTTCCTCACAGCAGAGTTACTAGCACAAAAAGTAAATAAACTTAGTGTAAACAGCAAATTAAATGTAGTAAAATGAGATGGCGAATTAATGTAGTAAAAATGTAAATTTAAGGTCCATGTCATTGGGTACAGATTCACAAATCCATGCAGGAAACATCTTTCAGAAATGCAATGCTCTATTTATGTTTTTCTGTAATTCACAGTCCAGGAGAATATATTGCTCCTAAAATAGACAACTTGCTGACTAATTGAACTGTCATTCCGCTGCTTGATAGATTGGAAGAACAGACATCTGTGCTAATTTCATTTGAGGAATAAGTCACTGTAATCCTCAGCCCTGTATCCAAGCCTATATACTGATTTGTGCAGTAAGCAAAAACTACAGATGTGTGTTTCAGGTTCAGGCCAGCATTTACCCAGTTAGCAAAAACCTACATCTATGAAACTACAAGCTATTATCTCCAAAAGGAAGTGTTCTTTATTTACTTTTTTTTCAGCAACCGACCTGATATTCAAGACATTTCCAATGCAAGAGTAAACAACTTCCTGACACAGGTGACCAAGGAGCCAAGAAAAGAGGTGCTCGTTTGGACCAGGCACCTACAAACAAGGAAGAACTGGTTGGAGACGTGAAGATTGGGGCAGCCTTGGCTACAGTGACCATGAGATGGTAGAGGTCAGGATCCTGAGAGAGAGCAGCAGAGTAAATAGCAGGATCGCTCACCCTCAGTGGAGGACAATCAGGTTAGGAAACATTTTTTAAAAGTGGACGTACGCTTTGTCCATGATGTGATGGAGCAAGTAATCCTAGAAACCATTTACAGACAAGAAGGTGACTGGGAGTACTCACCATGGATTTATGGAGGGGAAATCATGCCTGACCAACCTGATGGCCTTCTACAATGAGGTGATTTGCTCAATGGACATGGAAAGAGCAGTGGATAGTCTTATTCTGGACTTTGGCAAGATGTCTGATGCTGTATGCCATAAGGTCCTCATAGACAAACTAGTGAAGTCTGGGTTAGATAAGTGAATTGTGACGGATTGAAAAGTAGCACAGACCTAAAGGGCTGTGATCAGTGGCATAAAGCCCAGTTGGAGGTCAGTCACGAGGGTTACCCTCCATGGTAATAATGGGTGCAATCCTGTTTACCATTATCATTAATGACAAGGAAGATGGGGCAGAGTGCATCCCCAGCATGTCTGCAGATGATACAAAAATGTAAGGAGTGGCTGATGCACGAAGCGGATATGCTGCCGGTCAGAGGGACCTGGACAGGCTGGAGAAATGAGCCAACAGGAACCTCATGAAGTGCAACAAAGAAAAATGCCAAACTGTGCACCTGACAAGGAATGTCAGTACATGCTGGGACCAACAGGTTGTAGAGTAGCTCTGCAGAGAAGGATCTGGGGGTCTGGTGGACAAGAAGTTGACCATGAGCCAGCAATGTGCCCTTGTGGCAAAGAATGGCAATGGCATCCTGGGCTCCATTACAGCATTGCCAAAATGTGGAGAGGGGTGCTCTTTCTTCTCTACTTAGCCCTGCTGAGGCGCATGGGGGTTCTTCATGCAGTCCTGGGCTTCCCTGTGAAGGAGAGACATGGACATACTGGAGTGAGTGCAGTGAAGGCCACAAAGATGATGCAGGGACTGAAGCATCTGTCATGAGGAGAAGCTGTGAGTGCTGGGTGTGTTCACCCTGGAGAGGAAAAGGCTCAGGGGCATCTTAACTGTGTGTATAAATAGCTGATAGGGGGAGTGGGGAGAGGAGGTAGAGGGTAAAGAGGATAGAGTCAGACTCTTCTTGGTAGTATCCAGTGAGAGAACAAGAGGCAATGGGCAGAAATTGAAATGCATGATACTCCACTGAACATGAGAAAACACTTTTTTCCCATCGGTGCAGTCAAACTGCAGTCAACTGGAACAGGTTGCCCAGAGAGGTTGTGGATTCTCCGTCCGTGGAGAGATAACCCTTACTTGGCACAGCTCTGGGCAACCTGCTGTGGCTAATCTGCTCTGAGCAGGGGCTTGGACTGGGCTATCTCCAGAGATACCTCCCAACCTCAACAGTACTGTGTTTCTTTAATCAGGATAACATGCTTATAAACTTGTGATAAGATCTAAACTCAGAGAATGCTATTCTTTCAGACCTTGCTTCAAGCAATAAAATGTATGTGATATCTACTTCTCTGGAAGATTTCTCTTTGTCTCAGAGAAAGGTGTGAATAGCAACATTTTAAGAAACCTAGTGGAGGAAAGTGGGTTGGGACAGATGTCCCAAACTCAGAGGCTTCTCATTTTCCAGCTCCCAGTGACTTTGACTAAAATATTCCAAAGACTAATTTGATTACTTAATGAAAAGCCATGTAAGCAGCTGCTGCTAATCACAGTGGATAAAGTAAAAAAATTAAGTCTTGCAGAATCAGGGCTATGCAATATTACTTGGGCCTGTAATACAGCTACTTGTCTGCTTGCAAGCTGGAAATGATTTCTGACCTGGCAAGGATAGCCTGTACCCTGCAGATGAAAGACCCCACGTGAGTGCAAAGCAATGCTGAGCTCTGGCTTGTTTCCTATTTTTTTTTCAAAAGTGTTATGGATATAATGTCAATAGAATTTCATACAGGGGTCACTTTCTGCTTTGTCCGTAGGAAAGGTCTTCCATCCTCCTCAATTATAATACTTCACTTTCTTTTTTCTAGCCCTTAGGCCTGTCTGATCTCTCTTTGGAGTCTGTGGTCTAGAGAACAAAGCATTTGTTGGTCAAGGCACACATAGTCTTCACTTAATTTTGGCTATCACCCTGCTGTGTAGTTTTGGGCAAGTTATTTCATTGCCTGAATTGCCTTTGTAAAATGGGGACAGTGACACTAGCATCCTTTTGAAAGGGCTTTTAGATTTACTCCATGTAGGACCCAGTGAGTAAGAACTGAACACGCTGTGCTTTAGTGCCAAAGATGCAGCTTCTTTGTGCCTGGAGAGATCAAAAGCTCTCTGACGCATGAATCAATTCCAGTAGAGATAAGAACATATTAATGTCATTATACAAGGCATTGACAACGTTTCCCCAGCACACTGTGCAAGTTTTTCATTGCCCATGCTTAGGAAAGATTTACCTAAACTGAAAAAGGTATAGGACAGGATTGGCACAATGATTAGGAAGAGGGGATATAAACAACTTTGACTTGCTTAGTATAGTAAAACCTTTGTTTTGTTAGAGGTTATGACTTCTCTAGGAGAAATACACAGGAAAGAAGGAAGAGGTCTGAAAAAAAAAAGAGGGAGAAGAAATCAATTAACCAATGTTGGCATGGGAACGAGTGGGGAGTGCCTGCAGAATTAAACTAGAAATGAAAGGTTTCTCCCTTCCAGACAAGTGAGGTTGTGTGTGCTTAGGCTAATAGTGTAACGAGATCACAGGGAAGCGCCTGGTCGCTTTATAAACAGTATTGCATGATGTGGTTACTGGTAATACCTGGGACAGGTCTCAGTGACAGGAGAAAATGTGTTATGGAGCTGTGTTTTCTGTCCCCTTGCTTATCCTGTTTGCTATTCCTTCTCACTCCCCATATCCACACAGCCTCCTGCCTTCACCTGGTGACAGTAACGACACTGACCTGAGAGAAGGTAAAATGGGGGCAGCCAGACCCATGCTGTACTAAAGACCAGTGTGTAGTAACTTTTTTTAATAGCCTGCTCTAAAAATGACTTGGGCAAGGGAGGCACAGAACTACTTGAATAAAGCTTGTAAGCTCTATAATGACTTGGAATAAATGGTGAAAGCTTTTAACTGTAATTAAAACCACTGGAAATGTAATTTTTAAATGTCTCATCCAGAAGGAAAAACATTTATGTCTATGTTTTGTCAGTGCCGAATTATTTGCACTAATCCTCATAAAACAGTCTTGTGTGATGACTAGCATTTTACTTTCCCAGTTGATAAAATAAAAAGCAGATGGGATAAATGTAGCTGCCACAGATGTGGCTGCTATTTCTTCATAATCTGCCTGCCTTTGAGCAAGCTGTAACATAGATGGTGAGATGCTGGATCCTGTCCAATAATGAAAAACTCTCCTCAAAGCTGCAGTATGCTTTCAAGCTGCAAACATAGTCTGGGCTCTGAAAAACCTGCTTTCACAATCTTGTTTAACTCTGTCGTTGCTGGCTTTACAGTACTCAAGGTCTGTGACTTGTATGGAAAGAAATGTGCATTTCCCACTGCCTTCACCCTCTGCCTTCACTGGGGCATTGGCTGTCATGGCAGTTATGTGAGGCAGCATCTGAGGAGCCTGCTCATGTAACCCATGTGCTGTGAGAGAACCAGACGCTCACAATTCCATCCCCATCCAAGAAGATGAGAAGGTAATGAGAAGATGAGAAGCTGGAGTGTAAGGGGATAGAGCAACAGAAGCATGTTGGACATATTTGTATAAATTCAACAATAAAATGAGAGGGACATTCCATACATCCAGTGTATGGAAGGGGGCGGCATTCTCCTTTCCAACCTCATACAAAAATTAGAAAACATAGGAAAATTGCTTAAACACTTTCAAATTTGAAACAAGCTCAATTTATACAATTTTTTTTTCTATATTACACTTAAGGGCTTGCCTATAGAATAGCCAGTCTTTAAACATGGATAAAAATTAACAAAGGTAATTTGATATTTGGTCATCAGTCATGATGGAAACAGGATGGAAGAAGCCTAGCTCAGCAGCCCTGCCTGAGAGAAACATGATCCCTCCTGTTAAGGCAGCTGTGGCAGAGCTGGAGGTCTGAGCAGCTGGAACACTGTTTACTGTCTCTACAGGATCACAGAATGGTTGAAGATGAAAGGGACCTTGTCTAGAGGACATCTAGTCCACCCTCCCTGCTCAAAGCAGGGTCAGCTCAAGCAGGTTGCTGAGAGCTGTGTCCAGCAGGATTTTGCATTCCTCCACTGGTGAAGACTCCACAACCAAAGACATCAGACAGCTCCCTCAGCACTCCGTGCATCCCATCAGATCCCATGGATTTGTGTAAGTCCAGTTTGTTTAATGCTTCCTAAACTGATCGTCCTCCAGCAAGGGCAAGTCTACATCTCTCTGGACTTTCCCCTTGGTCTCAGGGACCTGGGATTCCTGAAGGCTGAGGCAATGAAGACACAGAGTAACTTGGCCTTTTCTGTATTCTTTGCCATCAAATCCCTGCTCCATGTAGTCACAGGCCCGTATTTTGTCTAGGATGCCCTTTACTCCTGATGACCCTGTAGAAACCTTTCTTGTTGCTGTTCACATCTCTTGCCACATTCAACTCCAGCTGGGCTTTGGCTTTCCTGAATCCATCCTTCCATGGTCAGATAGCATCTCTACATTCCTCCTGGGTCACCTGCCCCTGCTTCCGCCTTCTGTACACCTTTTTATGCCTGAGTCTAGGCAGGAGCTCCTTCCTCATCCATGCAGGCCTCCTGCCCCCTTTGCTTGGTTTCTGCTTGTTAGCATGGACCATTCTTGAGCTTGGAGGAGGTGACCCTTGAAAATCAACCAGCTCTCCTGGACCCCTCTTCTCTCCAGGACTGCCTCCCATGGGATTTTTCCAAGCAGATCTCTGAAGGGGTTACAGTCTGCTCTCCAGGGTTGTGATCCTGCTATTTGCTCTGCTGCTCTCTCTCAGGACCCTGACCTCTACCATCTCATGGTCACTGTAGTCAAGGCTGCCCCAGTCTTCATATCTCTGACCAGTTCTTCCTTATTTGTAAACATGAGGTCCAGCAAAGCATCCTTCCTGCTTGGCTCCTCAATCACCTGTGTCAAGAAGTCGTTGTTGACACAATTCAGAAACTTTTTGTACTGCTTCTGCTCTGCTGTGTTGCCCCTCCAGCAGATATCAGGGTAGTTCAATGTCTCAAGACCTCTGAATGTGAGGCTTCTTCCAGTTGTTTGAAGATGTCCCTCATCTATTTCTTCCTCCTGAGCAGGTGATCTCTGTAGCAGATACCCACTGCAATATGACCCACGTGGGTCTGCCCTCTAATCCATAAGCTCTCAGGTGGCTTTTTGCCTGTGTCCAGGCAGAGCTCCACAGAGACCCACTGCTCGCTCTCATAGGCAGAATGTAACACCGTGTAAGGGCTGAAAAACTCAGTTTTGATACAATAATGTTGCTTTCAAACTTGCAGTTGAGCACAATGTAGGCTATGAAGTCTATGCAGTTTTGATTATGGGCTCTCTATATTTGGCAAGATGACATCTGTGTTTTGATCTTTGTGGAGGGCAAACATTTCACTTTTTAATACCAAAATCTTAAATGAAATCCTGCTGCAGACATAAATTAAAGCTCATGTCTATGGTTCTATATAAAGAAAATGTGCGGTTAGCCTGGATATTTTTACCACTGCTAGATAGCCTTAGAAAACAAATATGAAGTCTAAACAAGGAAAAGAAAAAATGATACTGATATTATCTGAATATTTGAAATTTGGTTTATGTGATTAAAGCAGCCATGCAATCCTGGAAGGGGTCTTCCATTTTAATGTCTCCCAGAGGATATGCAATAAGAGATATCAAGATGGCAGCTTAAGATTACTTTATGAACTACACAATGAGGACTTTTGAATGACTGTGAAACTAAGCTGGCTCTTAAACATCCATCTACACAGCATGAGGCATCAAATGAATCAGTTCGGGCTGTGGCAGTACTATCGGTGCCCGTGTTACTGTATCCTGCAAGCAAATGCAGCAACGCTTCAGTTCCTTTGCTCGCTATATTTGGACTGCTGTTTCTTGCTGTTGCTTTGCACAGACATTTCTAAGCCACACATCAAGACCTTCTCACCTGCTAATAGCTGCCCCAGGGTTACAACAATGTGTAAAGTGAAGGCAGCTGCCTCACCTGTGATTCCCACATCCCTTTGCTGAAGGGAAGAGGACAAATACTCATTGCGAGAGTCTTCACTCTCTGGGACTTGACCCTTTTACTGAGCTGGTGCCCAGTTCCCTGAAAGGCTCAGCCCTGATATAAGTGTGTATCTGTCTGGCTTCTTGTCACAAGCTGTGTCATCACATGCCTTTGCAGCTGGTCAGGTGAGATAGGAGATGTATAGCTACAAAAACCATATAATTCATCCCGCTGCACTAATTTGTTTCTCTGTCCATCTGTGATACAGATTAACAGCCATAGCAATCAAAATACTTTGGGAAAATCTTCTGCATAGCAGAAGGCTTTAAAAAGTCACTTGAATTTTTATGCTTTTGGAGGACAAGGGGGGCATGAAGGAGTTCTCCCTACTATGACAGCTGCCAGCACTCTCCATCCTAATTTCACTGACTTTTAGCACATTGTCATGTCCTCCTTCAGATGTGTCTTTGGAGTTAGTGCATATTGGCAATTAACACGCTGGGTATAAAGAGGGAATTGCTGTTTCCAGTCTCAGCTATATTTCTGGGTGTCACTATCTACATGTCACCGACTTCGTATGCTTCACTTGGACTACATCTTGTCAGTCCTGGGCCTTCTCCTGCTCACAGTCAGGATGCACTGGCACTGTGGTACCTGACAGCAGCTAGGAGCTGCTTTAGTCCTGACTGCCACCCTGCATCAGCACCAGTGATAAGTTTTCTGGCTGGTAGTATTTCAGGTCATTCTAGACAACTGTGTTTGTGTGTCACCAGCACTTATTCACTGTACTGTAGTTCAACAGCAGAAACAACCTGAAGACAGACTTCTTTTAGTTTATCACTGATTTTTTAAAGCTTAATCCCAAAATTCTTTTTTTACCTCTGGAAGTCTCAAAGCCCCTGTACAGCTACCCAGAAACTAGTTCAGGATAAAAATGGTGGAGCCAAATTCATGAAAACTTCTTTTTTTCCACAGACAGTTGGTACTACTAAGACACTGTCAAAGTCAGAGGCACTGCCACATTTGCACTCACACCCAAACGAGGCTACAGAGATAATCAAAGCACAGCAAAACCTTGTGGGAGGGATGGATTACAAGGTCAGTCATTGGTGAAAAGAAACTTTCCTGGGTAATGATTGCTACTCAATGCTATCCAGTGGCTTTCAAAAAATAAAATATTGTGGCTTCAAAGAGTTTAAGAGTCTGCTGTAGGCATAATAATCTCTCTACTAACACTCACATCTTTAGGAATAAAAAGAAGGAAGGACAACTTTGACAGCTTTTTTCTTGTTAAGGAGTTATAGCAAAAGATTAGCGTTTAAAAATACACTTTATCAGCAGCTGACCAGAGGTAGCTAGAAGACCAGGATGTTTGACTCCTCTGTGTCTTGCAGTCACTGCTCTGTGCAATGTATTTCTGGTCACACACAGGAATCAGTGCTGTTGATTTGCAGGCAGCTCTGGGGGTAATAAATGTGTTCTGCAACAGCCAGCATGTGGTTGGCACCAGACTGCCGTCTGTTGGAAAGTCAGAGGCCCACCCCAAGCCCCATTGCTGTTTGGTGAAAGTTGTTCCAATGAAAGCAGCCAGAACCACTAACCTGAACCTTTTTTTTTAATTAAAGTATTTCTTGGTCGCTGGGGATGTCAATACAAGAGAGAGCCGGAGCCAGGACTCAAATTAAATGCAGACAAGGTTCGTTTAACATGCCAGAGAAGTGATGGAAGCAAGGAGTTTTCTCTCCCTCTCTCACTGTGATCCCACAGAGCTGTGATGCACACTAAAACATCATCTGCTGGATTACCTGATGAGTCCAGCCGTCTTTGCTCAGAAACAAAGACGGGGAGATGTTTGTGTTTGTGTAATGGTAAAGCACTATGTGTATTTAAATAACTGAGCTTTTTCTGTTTCTGCTGGTCTAGGGATGGGGGGAGTGGCAGATGTGTTAAATTTCATCAGGTTTTGCTCAGTGCTACTCACAGCACTCCAAGACAGACTGGGTGAGAAAAGGAGTGTGAGGAGGATTATTTCTGCTCGTCCCTTCTTGGAGACAGCTTTTAATCAGCATATATTAACATGGCTACACCTTTAAAGCCACATCGGGTAGATGTGTAAGGCCAAAATGAAATATTGCTTCTCCTGGAAACTAGGGATGAATTTAATCTTCTTAATGAAATCATGTATTTTCAAAGTATTTCTACCATACAAGAACTGGTTGCTTCCCACAAGTTTATGACCCATATCATTCCACTCATGTAAGAGCTACATCCTCTCCCAAGTTTCTGAAAGAAGGATGCTTCTTTATGAGAGTTTGCTGTGCAATTTGAACCTGCTTTGTGTGCTGCAACGTCCTTTACAGCAGACCCAGCTCTGCAGGTACCAAAGTTGTGATCAGTTTTGCTGCTGGCTTCACCAGGAGCAGGGTTAAGCTTACTGTCCTAGAAAAGCTTCCGCAGACCCACTGGCCCACCCGACCTTGGAAGATGTATGCAGTTGTAACCAAGTACAGAGGGCCTCATTAACTCTTCTGAAAAGCAGGGGTGGTCTGCCCTGCTCCATGGTGGTGCGGTTTCCCCAGTGCTACCAGTGTGGGGGTGGTGTGGGGCTGCCCGAACTTCCCCAGAAGCAGGTGACGTCCAGGTGCAACTGGGTGGGACACGTGACTGCAGCCACCAGTGGGAAGCTGAATACAGCGGAAAACAGAACTGCAGGGAACAGCATGTCAGTGGCAAATCCAAAGCGATTAAGGGTGTATGACAAAAGCCAAGCTGAAGTAAATGGCAAAACTGCCCCAGATTTCTGCAGAATGGAGCCCCGGCAGGGGGAGATGCTCTTCACTGGGGTGGTGGTGACCAAGGCATCCCTTACAGCTGGGTCTGCAGGGAAGTGCTGGGCAGAGGGAGGGGGTCCAGCTGCAGTGAGAGCCTGGCTTGCAGCCTGTGACATGTGGGAAGGGTGCAGACACCAGGGCTTGATATCAGTGAGGCCTTCCAGAAATTATTAGAAAAAAATTTTTGTAGAGGTCACAGGAGTGGCATTTCCCTACCCCCTCCCCTGGCCCCTTCATGAAAAAGTAACCACAGTATTCAGATGTGAGCCTTATTGCAGGAGACATTATTTGCCACAGGCAGCTCCTGGGAACATGCTGACCTCCTCTGGCACAGGGGCCCTTTCTAGGACTTCACAGTTTAGAGCAAGATGCAATTGTCCTTTTACTGAACTATCAGGCCATCCCGTCCTGAACAAAATTTTGTTCAGGGAAGAATAAATTCAGCATCATGAACTGCATATATACAAAGTTACAAATAGCTCACGGAAGAGAAAGCAGAGAGCATCCTGAATGTTCGGGAACTACACAGACAACAGATTTTTTTTTTATTCAAAGCATAAAGATTAGAATATTTGTCTCTAGCCTTTCAAATTTTCTTTTTAAGAATTTCACAACAAGAAGAAAAGCAGATGGAAAGTCCTAAAGATGCAAGTCAGAACATATCTTGTAAGTATTTCATCTGAACAACCAGTGATACTTTGTCACTTCTGGTGTTACCAGCATTTTTGGGGATTTTATTTAACAGGACTGAAAAAGGTTCATATGAACATCTAATGCATAATGCATTATTATATGAAGATATAATGCATAACACAGATATAATGCATCAGCAGAACATAAATGTATTCATCTATGCTAGATAATTTAAAATGAGGGAAACATCTCAGTGTTTTCTTTGTAAGAAGAGAAAGGAAACTGTGTACAATTCCTGCCCATGGTTAAAGGAAAATTTCCCACTTTTTCCTTCATTCTCCAGTGGTATGTTCAGAAGAACCTGCAACAGCTAACAGGAAACTGTAAAAAAGCAAGAGAAAAATAAAACCTTTCGATGTTTGAATGTTTTTAGTATCTTTTCTGCCCACATTTGATAATACAAATTGCTACATACCTAATATGTAATACCTAACACCTGATTGCAGGCCTGGGAGTTTGCTTGGCTTCAGGGTAAGCAATCTCTCTCTTTGCCTCTCACTCCCAATAGAAGAATGGATAACATTCATAAAAAAATCTGGAAGTCACTCTCTGCAGTTTCAGTCACAGTATCCTACTTCACTTTGTTCTCGAAATGGAAAGGTGGTGTTAAAGAATGCAGCTAAAATTGCATCAGGCACGCATCTGCCCAGCAGTATCATGAAGGGGGAACCAGGTCAGCATGTATGCCAGGAGCAATATCCTGCTGGGGATACCCTGCTACCACTTGGAGAAGCGGTAGCACTAACATGTGCTTTTATCAAGCTTGTCTGATGTACAGTTTTTTTAAGTACAGTGCCTTGTCTTGAAGACTACTGAAAATTTTACAGACTTCTATGTACTAAATATTTATGTATACCTAACACTTGCATACATTTTGCAATTGTGTAGATGAGACATCCTGGACACATACTTGAGGACAGAGTTAATACCTTCATCTGTACACTGTTTGGTGTCTTGTCATGCTACCCATGGGGATCATGCAGAATCACACCCTTCACAGTGGATGAAAATTTAAAGATGAAAGTGTGTGTGAGTTGCAATAAATCCACTTTATTTTCCTATTTTTCTGGGTGGTACGCTAGGAGGACTGACCTTCCAGAACAGCTTCTTTCTGGCCCTAAACAATTGCAGACTATAAGTATCAACAGTCAGAAGTTCCCACGGAGGCTGTGGCCACCTGTTAACTATCGACTGGGAGCAATAGCTCTTTCGCTAGACTTCCAGAAATTTATACAAAACTGGGAACAGAAATTGCCTCTTCTCTTTTGTCCTAACAATGGCAAAATTAACAATGGCACTGCAGTATAAATAAAACCCCTTCTAGAAACATTTTCAGTGTCTTGATTTTAATCTGCTCGTTTCTAATACAACTGATTTTGTGGCATCTTCAAATTCCTCCCTAAAATCAGGAGATTCTTCCTGTTTCACAGTAGAGAACTGTGGCAGGAGACTGAGCAATTTCTTAGAAGTAAGTCAGAAAAGCAATAAAAAAGAAAGAGCCCAGACCTCTAAAATCTTAATCCAGATCATGAATCGCAGACTTATCCTTTGTTTCCTCTCACAATAGACAATTGGTATGATCCTCTGGATTATCATTGCACCGCTTTATTGTTTAGAGAGGGTAAATTTCTTAAGAAAGAGGTGGATGTAACAGTGTCTTGACTCTTAAAGAAGCTTAGATACCAACTGTTGTGTCATCTGAAATTATTTTAAGGATTCGGTAAAGTGAACATTAACGAATCAGGCACCTAGTGTACCTTCATGCTTCCCCTACTGCCACTGCATTTAAAACCTGCTGATATGCATTTTCTATATCAATCAGACATAAATTCCCTGCAACTTGTAGATGTTAAAAGTGATGCATTTTCCTATATGCTGCTAATAGTGGGAACTATACCATGCAGTCACTCTGCTAGACAAAGCTATGCCTTATATTTAATAGGATATGGAGACAGCTCAATCCTCAATGGCTGCACTGCATGTTGTGATCTGCTGGATAAACAGACCACTCAGCACGGCTGACAGTACAAAAACAGCCTATCCGCAACCACGCAAACTGCAGCTGCACCTTTAACTCTAGTGTGCATGGACTTCACCGTTAATAGACTGAAGAGTGCAACCAATTAAGGTTTGCTGTATCAGCAATCCCTTCCAGCTAGCAAAAACTTGTTCACTAGAATGGTTTATCAAAAAGGTAAACAAAGAGGACGAAAATACTGTTGACAACCATCCATTTAAAAATGTGAATAAATATTGCAGAACATTCTGCTGCTGTGTTTACCCTGCGCTGAGCAGGACCACAAATTAATTTGAAGATTAAACGTTCTGGAAAGCTTTGCCAATCAGACATAATCCTCAGTATAGCTGCAGGGAATAGACCAGTTTCAGTGTTCTCCAGCTCTTCTGAGAAATGCATACTTATGTTTCATGGTCTGCCTAAGCAAATTCTGACAGCAAAATACCAGCTTTAAGGCTCTGATTCAAAAGCTATTGAAAATGAATGGGAATCGCTCCATTGACCTCAATGGGTTTTGGATCACAGCCTGAATTGTTTCAATGCAACTCAATCTGGGCTGAAGCACGCAAAGCTGTACGCTTTTCCAGAGATTTGTGTTATTCTAGGAGGATAAAGTATGACAGCGAAGATCCTAAGATGCTTCTTGCTCTAGACTGGTCAGGTTCTCCCTGAAATGTTGCTGTAGTGACTGGCACATCATCTAAGAAAGCTGTTTGATTTCCATCTTTATGAGAAATCTTAAAATTTCCAATTGCCTTCCAGTCACCAGCAATGTTGAGCACATCTCAAAACTAGATCACTAAGGTGTATTCCCTAAAGCTAATAATCCCCTGATTTGTGCTCAACCATTGTTAAGGATTTGCTGTCTTGCAAAAACATAGAGAATCATGATGGCAAATAAACTCATCTATAGACCTAAACTAAGAACTCGTGTATCCCTTCTCTTTCCAAAGATTTCTAGGGAACTTTGTAATTACACTTTTCTCCTCTATAAATTTTACTTTATTTCTACTTTTCCTAATTGCTCTATTGTACAATGCTTATTGTTGTATAAAACAGTTTGTCAAAATACCTTTGAGAAAAGATGTATAGCTATAAATCTCTGAAAACTGCTAGACCTTTGACTAGAAAGCAATTAGCCTTACCTTAATATCTCTGAATGAATAAGGATTCATTGCCTCCACAGCAGAAATTTCTCTTTATCTTACTACTTCAGCTTTGCTTTCTATGGTGGGAAGATCTATTCACTCTACACAGCTGTAACAAAACTGCCACTTTCTACTCACCTCACAACACATCAAATGCTGTTTGAGGAAGTTATGTTTATTCCAGGACCAAAGTAAATACTATGTTGTATTATGCAGCAAGACCATGAAACAGGCAGATCCAAGAGAACTCAGCTGTAACTACTAGATCATGTCCTTTCACTGGATCACCCTGCGTTGTCACCCAGTGAACAGCCTTTATGCCACCACTTTGTAAAGCAGAAAGTATTATTGCTGTAGTCTGTCTTAAACTCTTAGAAGCTTGGGTGTAGTTTTAGCGTAATTACAATTATTTAAAAAAAATCAAGGTCCTTCAGAATATAAGCTATTGGCACATGACAATGCTTGAAAGAAAATTGAATTATGTGGTCTAAAGGGTTTCCTTGGAGACTAAATAACAATGGCAAAGAAATACATAAACAAGCTTGCTCGTTGGACTGCGGATCTTTGGATCATACATCCAAAGCAATGGAAAGATCAGGAAGGAGGCAAAAGGGAAATCTCTGGGTGGACTGAGGAAAAGCCAAGTGAAGTTTTGAACTGAATGCTGGCTGAAAGACGATTATGTCTGGAAGCAAGAAAATGGTCACCTGTAATTTCATGACTTGTGCTCCAAAATTGTGAATGCCATACACTTTTCACTTAGGTACATATGGTATCAGATGCACCTGATCACCACTCAGTATTGATTCCTCCTCTCCCTCTACGAAAAGACATGGGGAGTTCTGAACTTTAAACTCACCAAATCAAAAATGGTATGGAGAAAAAGAAATTGGCGTCCTTTTGGAGTTCTAAAAAACAGACTCCACATCTTCCCATTTTCCAGACCTGTGTTTAGCACTGGTGTACTTTCAGAGTCTGGAAGTCTCATTCAAACCATATATGGACCATCTTCAAAACTGATTTGAATAGTTCACAAAGCATGGTGGGCTTTGTCTTATAGTTTCTAATAAAAGCACAAGAATAATTTTTGCATGCTATTTCATAAATCCTCAGAAATACATACATACTAAGATAAGTGAGATTCTATTGTGCTTTATTTTTAAAAAGATCAACACTTTAGCTGCATGGTGGAGCTATTTTTCAAGTAAGAAACAGGGAAAATAAAGTCATTAAATATTCAAGGCTAGGAAAAAAACTTAGAGGTAACATACATTTTGACAGCATCCTTATAAGTAATTTTTGTGGTTTTCCTTGAACTACTTCATCAGTTATTTATAAGCCATATCACAAAAATCATAAACCATATGAAGGAACAATTTACAAGCAATGAAATCTGTATTAACATCTGAAAAAGTGTGTTTTCTAAAATATCAAGACAAAAAAAGGTGCAGTGCATTCTTTTCAGATTTCCTGCTCCTCCCTCTCCCTCCCCACTACCTTCCTTGAAATAAGGGAAGAAACATTCACAGAAAATTTTCACTGCAAGCCCAGGTCTTCAAAGTGCTGATTGTCCTCTGATTTTCAGATTGACTCTCTATACAGTGTCCCTTACTACACAAAACAGAGCAGATGTTCCCTATGCATACAAAGAGATTTAGGAAGCAGTTTCCTGTGCTTTTGCCGATGTATACTTCTTAGTTTTAAGGGACAAAGTCCTTGGGACTTCAGTGCCTGCAATCTCTTGCACCTCTGGAATCAATGAAGCCCCACAGCAGGAGATAATTCTGTCTGCAGGATCAGATAGAAATCCATCTGCATTAAAAGACACATGTGACAACAACTCTGAATCCTCCACAAAATTAATCAGCAATAACATGGAGTGATTGCGTTTTGAGCACGGAAGATGCTCTGTGGTCCTTAACTATTCATTTACTAGTGCCTTTGTTGTTACTGGCAGAAAAGTTTCAACCTGTATTGCCACCTCGCTCAAACAAAGATGCTAATTATTGCTGCATTTTTCTTATATCAATGAACTAAAGTATTAGAGGTTAATTTTTATAGTCCTTCAACCTTAATAAGGAAGTTTTCTGAGAAATATTTTACTGAGCCAACACTGATCATATAGCAGAGTAGTTCTATGTTAAAGTGAAATTTGTTTCCTTTGTCTTTCTTTTCTATTGCTAAAAAAAAAATCAGGAGGAGAGGAAGGGACTAGTTATTTGAGTTTCAGTGAGACTGGCATTTGCAAAACCCTCAGTCTTGTTTGTACCAGTTGGACAGAGTTATATGCCAGAAAACTGGTGCATAGCTCTGTTGTAAGCCTGTAAATCTTATGGTCAAGCACAAAGCTGACAACATGAGTCAGAGGATAAAGCCTGCTGCTTGGCTGGTTGAAGAAAACATTTGAAGCAGAGCTGTGCCTTGTAGCAGAGCAGTGCATTGGCAGGCGGTAAGACACGTAGAGACTACTGTTCCCTGCCACACAGCTAACAGAGTAACAAAAGCTGTAGGGAACAAGGTCTCCAGTTTAGAAATACAAATTATTCAGCATTGTGCTCTCTGCTGAGCTGCTGCTAATACCAAGCTTATAGGAAAATGTTGTTTTATGCATGAAGAAATCTACTGAAGGATCCCCCACCCTCATATTTTAGGAGCATGAAATATTTATATGGATTGTGACATGCAGAGAGCATAGATTGTATTGCAGCATATGGCTATCTAGTTTGAAGACATGAAATAGAAATGGCCTTCACCCTTTTGGATTGCAGTGAGTAATATTTTCGCATTAGATGCTGAAGAATTGCTGTCACCTCCCTAATTATCCAAGGCATAATTCAACCTGACAGAATAAAGACATATTTTTCTGGACTTTTTCTCCTTAGTTGTGATAGGGGTGCTGTATGATGAGAAACAGCTGCTACGCTGAGAGCTATTACTCCATCCCTGACCACCAGCACCAACACTGTGACAGAGGGGGAAGCAAAACATCCCCCAGCCTACCCACCCTGCAAGAATACTGGTATTCATTTAAGGGTGCAAGTAAACCTTTAAAATACTATATTATATCACACTGAATTGCTTTGGTTCTGTGCATAAAACTAGGATGATTGTCTTGGCTTACTAGTATTTCACCAAATAATACACAGAAATCACTTGCATCCCTTAAAATACAAAAGACAAAGCTAGAACAAGGGAAAACTGGTGTGAAATTAATACTAGGCTCCTAGGAAAGTCAAGAGGCAAAGTTAGATCAGCACTGGCAAAACCTTAAATTCTTTGTTTTCCTGTGTGCATTAATTTTACATGGGTTGATCTGTGAGATGTCCCATGTTGGACAACCCATAGAGTGTATAAAATATATTTTCACTTAAGTATCTTCCTGACTGGTGTGGAAACAACATCTGACATCACAATCTAAAGCATCAGCCTTGAGGCTACAATGCTACAAAAAAATGCATATTTGCAACCAGTGAAATTATTTCACTAGCCTATTATATTCCAAACAGTCAGATGTATTTAAAAGATTAATTTTCCACTTGGCTGAATATGGCAATATGCTCTCAAAACTCTTTCATTACATCTCAAATATAACGTGCATGGAAGCACAGCTGTAATGCAGCGATTCTTCCTGTGGAACTATTCACGGACTTCTTGAACTCATGTAGCTTTAATATGATGGCTTACTTGCCATTAGGCAAAACATTGGGATAGGAGTGGAGTGGCAGCTTTATCCTTCACAGACACCTTGGGGCTGAGCAGTTGAGCACTGCAGAAGCATTTCCAGTTCAAAGATCTGACAGACCAATTCTTGACAGCTTAAAATATTTGGGGGACTATCTGTTCTCCAGGATTAGAAGTTGTCTGACCTCATTTTACTCTGTCACTCTAATGAATGGTGGGAAAGGGAGGATGATCCTACAAAAAACTGTGCCTAATTTGGTCTAACCCACACCTGACGTAAAGTCCTGTAATACAAAGCCAGAACAGTAGTACCTGCAAGGCACACGTTATGTCCACACTAACAGGAGCAAGTTCTTCTGGCAGGCCATGGCTGTACCTTGGCCCTTTCATATTCCTTTCACTTTCCTGCTTGTCATGGATTCGGAAAATGTGCTTCAAAGTACGTCAGGAGTACATACCAGATTCCGTAAGTACCTTCCTCTTCCCATGGCACTGTATGTTACAGATGCCTTTCTCCTTTCCTCTTGCACAGCAAATGTCAGTAACAAGTCAGCTGGGTTAGTTGCAAGTGTAACAGTAAGCTTCAGTGCATCTTTGGGGTGCCAAAACTAAGCTTAAGTGATGTATCATAGAAAAATAAAAAACAGTGATATTTCAAGCAGATGTTTAACAAGAAAGAGGGAAAAGCTTATGACCTCATCTTCCGTGAACCTGTCTTCAAATTAACTTGGTTTCCTACATTGTTCAGTCTCATGTACAAGACAGTGTTGCAAGGGAACAAGCCACTTGGGAATGATGTAGCAAACTCAACCATGATTACTGCAATTCAGGAGGGAGTCAGCTGGACAGTTTCTATTAGCAACCACTAGATAGCTTAAAGGAAAAGCAACAGTTCTCCCCCCTGCCCCAAATCCTCCAGAAAACCCAAGCTCTTTTAGGGGCTCTGAGCAAATAGGAAAAAAGTATGTGAAGCCAATAGTTTAAATCGTCAATGTTCTGGGAAATATTTTCTTCTCTGGTAGCAATAGATCTTCCTATTAAAATAAACTGTATGCTTGTAAAATGAAACATTAGTCCTCCAAGTAGGACTCACCAGGAGTGCTAGCAGGTTGCTGCTGGCCTATGTCAACATAAAGTTATGCCTTTTTTTGTATTGTCTTGGTCAGACTGGAAACTCTTGGATAGAGGAGAATATAAAATCATTACTCCAAATGTCAGAATTGATGCATAGGCAGAAATTCTCCTGTGCTTGCTGGAGAAACCAAAAAGAACCTCAACTGACTGTAAAATGAACATTCAATTGTAGGCTTTTAGTCCAGGACAATTTAACACCAAATCCCATCTTTCATTCATGGACTTCAAGGAGTTTAACTGACGGAGGGGGAACAACCGTTCATCACCATCTGTTCACACCAAGTATCAGTTAGGATCCACCAACCAGCATGACCAAGAGCCCTTCCAGCACACCATATCCCAGAGAACAAAAAGAAAGGCCTTCTGAAATCATGCAGTTATAAGGAGCTGTTCTCTGCTTCCATTTAAGCTGATGGCAGGACTTCCACTCTGACTGTTGTGAACAGGTTTAGATACCACCTGGGAAACCTCCTTGACTGGTGGGAGTCACTGATGGATGCTGAGCAGATCATTTTCCGCATGCCAGGGCTGCACTGCACACCATTTCATAAACTGAGAGTTGAAAACAATTCAGTGGCTTATGCAGCTTCCAAATATAGAGCTGTTTTAAAATATGGCTTGTACATCTGCCAAAAGTTCAATTCACTAATTCAAACACCATGTCCCCTTTCAGAGTACTAGCAGTATCAGGTAGTTGTGTGGTTGAAATCGCTGAAAAAAACAGAAGGCCTATGCCAAATGCATGACTCAGTGTGACTGCTTGTCAGACAAGAGCACTGAAAAGGAGAACTTCTGTACCAAAGCCACCTCACACAGATTCCTAACTTCTGTTGCAGGTCGTGCTTTAACACAACCTGAAATTAGAATGCTGGCACACAGCTTTTCTCTAGGCGCTATTCTGTGACACCTGACATTGGTCCGTCCTGTATCTTTGCCCAATGTTGTCTGGTCCCAGCAAAACATGTACAGACAGACATTGACACTGATGGACAGGGGACGTTATCTCCAAGCACTCATATTTCTATGCCAGAGTCTTTCAGCCTAATTTCACTTTTCGGTGTGAAGTCTGTTTCTCTTTAAGGTTTAAATATAAGGAAGTTCTAGAGTATCTTTCGTCTCTCTAACAGGCATTAGCAAGAAGCATGGCACGTTACAGGGAGTCTGTCCACGTGGTACAACTGATTTGCCTCATTCTGTCATGAGACTGCTGACCTTTACACAAAAAAGTCCTTGGCTCACTGGTCAACAGTGCAAGTGCCATAGATATAAAGGAGATTTTACTGAGACAGCGTATTGATGGCGTATCCAGTCCTGTGGCTCTATAATGCAGGCATTCAATCCAGAAACCTTATTGCTAGGCGTAAGTTTCATTATCATAACTGATGTTCCCAGGCAGTTCAAAGTTGCAGCTCTTGTTCACTAGTTCCTGGTACAAGCTCACTCCATCTCAATAACAAACCTGTTATTCTACATATATAATCTGGGAAAAAAAGTATTTGAACTTCTCAGCTTTTAACACCTTTTTTAGAAAGAGCATGCTCAGCTATTTAAAGACTTAGTAAATGTGGCTTGATTGCTAGGAAACCACTTACTGCATTAAAATGCTAAACAAGATCCACAGGCTGCTTTTAGTGTCTAATCTGCAATTTCTATTATTTAATGTCTGTGTTAGCATACCCATCAGGCACTGATCTCATCCATTGTCAAAAACAGAGTGAAGCTTAGCTTGTTCTTGGATGAGTGATTCTACAGGAGAACAAAATACAGGACTTTATAAGGCAGCAGTCTCTCAGGAGATGGCATTCTATTATGATAGGCTATTCTATTATTGAAAGTAGTACATCTATGGCTACTGAACTTCTTGGCATGAGAAAATATGAAAGGATCCAGTTTATGAACGGGATAACACACTGGTAGTTAAATACATGCTTAGAAAATACACAACCACCTATATGAGCAAGAGCTAAGGCCTGTAGAATGAAAATTGATATGGTCCTAATAGGTGGAGATTTAATATTTAAGGAAGAAATCCTCAAGGTTTGAGCTATGCAATAATATTCTTTCCCAGGAGGCTGGTGGCAAGTGCACAGAAAGCAGAAGCATTCTGCTGACTGGAGTTTCTTCTGCCTCATTATCACCCTCTTATTTGAGGTTAGCTGAACTATAGCTTATCTGAGCCAATCTTCATCAGAGACTGAGACATTCAAGAGAAAACATCTTAACCAGGTCAGAGACTTGACAGCAAAAAAATCCTACTGCTTCTCTTGCTCTGTTTTCAGGTGTCATGCCACAATCTCAGATCCAATCATTCCTTGCTCTAGCTTGCTCTGAAGCCAGGCCATTGGTGTATGCCACAGTAAAATGAAGGCCAGATGGACAGGAAATGTAGACTTATTTATATTGGGGGTTTATATTTTGTATGTTGGAAAGTATTAGTCTTTTAATATGGGAATTCACACCCTGTGGGGAATAGTACAAGTCCTGGTAAACAAGTTTTGATAAGGAAGAGTCACACTGTTTAGGTATGATCAGGATTATTATTTACGTTTCTGAACACAGTTGAAGTTCAAAGTTCCTTATGGAATTAAATCATAATATCTCCTGCTTTCTTCACTGTCTCGGGCCTTCTTACCTCTTTCCCTTCAAACAACTCTCTTCAAAGCAGTTGCTGATCTGGATACGAGTCTTTCTTTGCATTGCATTTGCAGGGTGCATCCGTCTGGGTTTAATACACTAAGAAAACTATTTCTGCAAGCCTGAAGCAAAAAACAGCAGAGCACTGATTCAATTCTGTGCTCAGCTTCTCAGCAGTGCTTAGGGTCTGTGTCACATATTTTCTTTTCAATATGACTTCATCAGAACATTCCTGAAGTTTTAAGAAAACAGTTACACTTTTAGTCCACAAAAGTCAGCTTTTGTGCCATAGGCACTTTAAAAACATCATACAACAACCTAGGTGGAAAACAGAAGGTTTCAAAACTAAGCATGCATTCTGTGCCATGAATACTAATATTGATTTCATGACTGGACTTTAATATACTTATATAAAACAGCAGTATGTCCTTGAGATGTTTTAGGAGCACAAGGCGGCTGTAAGTATTAGGGCTTCATTGCCCACATTGCTCTTCAGGAGCAGAAACATTGCAGGTTTCAAATTTGATGTGTAATGCTAGGTTTTCTTCTGTAAGAAGATGACAGGAGGGCTAGAAGCTGTACACAGGAGTCAGTCCACCATTCCTGTCACTACAGTACAGTCCCTAGCAAGCAGTCTAACACAAAAGTGGAGGGAGTGACAAGTAGATCCTGCTTTCTGTGTGCCAGGTGGAGACACAGCGGTTTGTCAAAACTCGCAATCAGACAGTGCCAAAGCTGACCCCACACTCAAGTGGTGCTAGCCCAGTACATAGCCACAAGACTCCTTCTTCCCATGAAAGGAAGAGCCACTGGGAAAATGCCTTCCTTTGGATCAGGGTGTGTACTAGCAAAGTCTTCATAGAAACATGACCTGTGCATTTACAGGCTGTGTGTTTCAAAGGCAATCCAACTAAAACCAGAAAATTAGAAAGGTAATTTGCCCACCTGACTTGAAATACCCATTTTGTTCACTGCTTTCATTTTAAACACTTACAGCCTTCTTGTCAGTAACCACCTCCACAGCTATTATTTGGACAGCAGTGAACTTGACATTGCTCATCTGCCCAGTGCTCTTGTAGTGAAAGTCATACTGCAGCTCAGAGTACTGTGCAAGGAAGGGCTAACAGTATGCTCATCCTCCTCCTTCCCTCTCTGTAGGAAAGTTTATCACAGCTGGAGACATAAACTAGTCATCTAATATACCAGTTGTTTGCAGTAGGGCAGACAAAGGGAAAGCCGTCTTCCTGATTTGGTGTTATAAAAAAAAGGTGGCTAACAAAGTCTATCAATCAGAGCTAACTTGATCTGATTCCCAATTGCAAATCACTGCATGAGAATGGCACATTTCAAAATTGGTGATTAAATCAAAGCCAGACTCTTGCCACATCCCATACTTTGTTAATTCAAGACTTCACAGTATGCTTGCTCTTCAGCCTGGCACAGTCAGTCATCTCTGCTCTGGGTATAAAAAGGTACAGCATGCTAAACCTTGACACCAGCAATCATCCGTACATTTAATGTTGCATGATCTATCAAGCAGCACAGATGAGTTTAGTTCATGGAGGACTGAGTCCTGATACAATTATTTTAGTGGCAGTAAATGGTGGGTTAAGTGTTTAAGGAGAAAGAGATAAGCCACTAAATTGTTCAGCACGTCCCCCCTCAGAGGTACCCTAAGACTATGGGTTGCTGACATATATAATGGGTAGGAATGCATATAACACAATATTAAATTAATTGTTATGAACTCAGATGTTTGTATAACCACTAAGGTCTACTCTGCTGGCAGATAACACATATGCCTGCCATGATTTGCAACAAAACCACATTGTTCTGGACCATCATAACTCCCTGTAAGAGACACATTTACAAAACAGGTGATTAACTGAGCTGTGTGGCCTGTAACACTTAAATTGTGGTTAAAGCAAGTAGCTCTCCCAGATCAAGTACATTACAAGTCCCATGGTGTATTTCCAGTCCTGATCTCAGAAGAGTTCTCTTGCAATTGCTTGGTTACGTTTCAGAACAGTGTGTAGGTATCATGTAAAGGTAAATACCCTATCCTGTTCCTGCGAAGCAGCTAGATGTGGATATACCAACTATCACTGGACATTTCCCGTCATTGCAGAGGAATACAACTGGTTTCAGGGCCTATATGGACTACAGTTCCATAAAAGACTAGCAATTTTTGCAGAGTTTTTGGACATGCCACCTTCCAGTTTTCCTTTCCCATTACCTTTCTCCTTCCAGGCCTGTACACTATTGTATGTATTGCTATGCAGCCGACAAAATATATGTCAAGGAGAAGGCAGGACCTTATAAGATCTCCATCACTGCAGCAGCGGTGGGGGGCAAAGGTTTTAAGATTACCACCTTTCACTACACCTATGTTGAGTCCAATCCAACGGAAAAGAGTCCTTACAATTTCTGCAGACTTTTGCTTGTATTTGGTTTTTTGCTGTCAAACTAATGACCGTGAACTGTCCTTTGACTCTTGCCACAGAAGGCTTGCCAGAGGACAGCTCTGTAAGAGCAATCCTTGGTTTTGCCCAGAGCAGGGGATTTTAGAGTTCAGAACCCAAGATGCTATTTTAAAAGCAAGAGAAGTGCTGCAGAACAAACAAGGCATTTGTACACAGCATAGTATCTTCCTTTTATCTTAAAAAACCAAAACAAAACAAAACAAATTCTTGCTTCTCTCTTACTGTGGACATGTATAATCCTACAGACAGATCTGAAAAACTTTGGCTAAACTGATTTAATATGACAAGCTATAATGAGAAAAGGGGGGAAGACCTGTAGCAACCAATTCCAGTGAATTTTAGTGTGGTTTCTGAGCAAGGGGAATACATTAACAATACTGGCTAGTTCTGAAAGACAGGGGTTGATACATCTACAAATAAAGCCCATTTGGACTACAGGGCTTTATTTTGGGCACCAGAAGAAAGTTCTAAAGACTATCTTCTACAAAAAAACCCAAGAGTTACTTCACCTAAACCAACCTATACAGCAGTGTGTGCACAATGACATCCTAGAAATTACCCCTGAGCACAGCATTGTCCTGATGGTTATAAAGACAGGCAAGAGAGGGCATCCCCTTTTCTCCTAGCAGCAGTCTTTCCAGGCCACAGTTCTTCATAACAAGGTTAGACAAATTGCACCTTGACAGAAGCGCACACTATGGACTGGAGGGTAAGGACACATATTATTCTGATACCACTAGTTTTTATCTCTGCACAGAGGCTTTCAAAGGGCTATATTAAGCAGAAAAGCCTTGCACACTGTGCAACATTTCAACTGAGGCAGAGGTGATACCTATTTTCAGAAGCAGGAATCATCACCAGGAGATTAAAGAACCAAGGGGAAGAGAGTATAACAGGAGAGGATCTAATGATAAATCCCTTATTCTAAGTCAAAGGCCTAGACCATGGTCTCCCCTTACCTACTGACCTCTGAACCAGCAAGGGCAGTCCACGTTTGGTTTTTCAGTAGGGATGCCTGAATTTGGATCAGACAACCATGCAGGACAGACCTTACAGCAGCCCAGGCAGTATTTCCTGCAGTTGCAAAGTGATTTGGAGACCTCCCTCCCACTTCCGAAAGGGAAACATAAATTAGTGAGGGGGACCAAAATCAGCCACAGGCTTTCAAAGCTGGAGCCGAAGCTACATCCTTTCAAACAGTGTCCTGTTTGAACGTGGGAAAAGCATGTGGGTACCTGCTTTTCCACAGACTTTTTGCTTTAATGCATAAATGACACGGGTCAGTGAACCTACAGGTCATCTCAGCATGTTCATACAACTCCTTGCCCACCCAAGGGCCTTTGTCAGAGCTGAAATAACAAGGCTGAACATAAAAAGATGCAATATAAATGCAAAGTATGTGTGTGGCGAGTGGGTGGTAAAGATGGGAACAAAAGACATTTATCTAGAAATCCTTTTACAGACAAGATGCTGTTTCTTGGAGTGACTATTTTTCTACTACAGTTTACCTACCACAGCAGACTCCCAAGAACATCCCTGGAGTAATGTCTGTAGACATAACATTCTATACATTATTATTATTACCTTGGCAAAGGTTATTACAGCAAAGATTGCTCCTTGTCCAATTGCAGAGAAGCATTATTCTTTCCCCTGCAAAGAGTGCAGCGTTTGGTTTGTCTGTAGGACAAGGCAGCAAGAGCAGTTCCACCCCCTAGAAACCCAGTTCTGGCTTTGGAGAGCTGACTAGTTCTTACAATATAGTATTTTGCCCCCCAAAACTAAAAGAAGCTATCCTAAACAATCAGCTGCCTTGAAACTAGGGAGCAAAATATCCTGAAGAGAAGTTGTTTTGTCTTTAAAGTACTAGCCAGGGAGATGAAGAGAGGAATTAATTCCAGCCTTTTTGGTAATGAAACTTTTCAAATCAATAGTCAATTGTTTTGGAATAAACCTGCCAGACTAGACAAGGTGCTTTTGTAGCAAAGATTACCCCCCAGATTTGCATCCAGGAGTTCAGGATTCCAAATGCTTGACAGGATTTCAAATGCTTCACACTCAGAAACAGCATGCGTCTTTCTAGAGTCACTGGAAAACATAGGGAGCCAAGTCTTGCAGTCATCTAACTGGTCCATGGCCAGGAAGACCAGTTTTCACTGCTGACCTCTGGCAAAAGCCGACTTTTTGCAAGGTTACATGCAGACTCACACATTGAACAGGTAAAATCAAGGTCTTGCATGCAAGAAATGGTGTTGCAATACTGCATCAGCCAAGTAGCAAATCTCAACATGAGATCTTAAAGGGGGACAAGGGTGAGGGTTCTTTAAATAAAACTGAAGCAAAAGTGATTTTACTCTCTTATATCCATGTACTTACGATCAGCAAGACAATTGTAGCAGAGTGGCCTGCCCAGAAGTCAGGCACTGAAGTGCTTGTATCCCGGTGTCTGCCAAGAATTCCTTAAAATGACATGGAGGATGAGGGACACCTGCTATTGAGTTCTCCTCCTGTGTCCTGGATTCCTCTGAGTTTGGAAACCATCTGCCAATCTTTGGTCTGCTCTTCTGCACCCATTGCAAGCTGATAGTCTGTCTCTCCAAACCATCCCACCTCTGGGGATCATTAGGATTTGCTCAACATCCTTCATGTTTATCCGGTTGTCTTATGGTTCTTACTCTGTTTTCTGTCCTTTGCCATGATCTTTAAATGACTTGAGTCTTTATTCTAGCCTAGAAGTAGGGTCTTCCTTCTTTTAGGCTGTCCTTCCCATGCTGTGTGCCCTGAGAAGCTGCACATACTAGTGCTGGGGTCCCAGTGACATGCTAACCTGGGTGCGATCAACCAACATATGCCAGTAGCATAGCCCTTCTCCTGTTTGTTCCTGCTGCTGCTCCCAGAACCACACATGCCCATTCATGTAATTAATTCTTAACATTTCTATCACAATATCACACAGACTTGTCTCAGTAGTGCTGCCAACCTTAAAGTGGTCTTCTGGGTGCCTGGGAGGGAAGAAAAATACTTTTTACTTGCTTAAGGACTTTGAGAGCCTGGTTTTGTCACTCTCCAAAATTTTTAAGCTTGACTGAAATTTGTGCCTTAATTTCCTGCTGTGTAAGTAACAATGATGATCAGTTTATCTTCTGTCTTTATTCACTGTAAATGCTTGGGAACACAGATTGTCTTGGTAGTGTGTGACAGGGTGCTAGGCACAAGGTGGCACCTATTTTAGAAGGTATGTCTCAGTGTTACAGACATACTGAGCTCATGCAGGTAGGCAGGGAAACCTTTGGGGTGGGAATACACAAACCACACAGACCCAACAATTCTGTTTCAAAGGACTATTTCTACCATAAATGTTTAGGTATGTAAATATTGGGAAACCATGATTATGGTTCCTGTGCAAACACAGCTTGCTATCCTCGTGTTTTTTCTTAAGTACAGAAGCAGCAGTTACCAGCCTATGCAGTTCCTTCCTTTTTTGTGCCATTTCTCACGTACATGCAAGCTAGGATATTTGAAGCAGGGTGAGGGGTTTTTTCCTTCCCCTTCTAACTGAATGTAGTGTCTAAAAGGAGTGTTTGAAATAAGAGAAGAGACAGGTCTTCTATATTCTCCTTACTGCACATTTCATTCCTGACCTAAATGAGCAGCCTTCAAAGCATTGATGCAGTGTTTGTGTTCTCCACTCTCAAGCCTTGAAGTCTGCCTATGGCTTAATCTCCATGGTGGTCCTTTTACTCACAAGCCATTTAGTCACAAGGAACAGGCTAAGAGTACTTGATTATTTCTCTCTGGCTACTGAAAAGCCATCATCAGGAATGACTTTCTACCACCATCAACAGAGGCTGGAGATGAACCATTGGATGTTGAGGTTATGCCAAGTTCAATCCCTTTAGTCACTAGGTCCCAATAAAGACAAGTTAGAGGCACCAGCACTCTGCTCACCAGAGATGGATGATGATCTGCACCTTGCTGATTTTCACCCACAGTTCAAGTGTAGAGGGGAAGGAGGAAGCAGAGAAAGGAGCAGCAAACTACTGAAAAAGCTGGGTGTTTTTTGTAGGATGTCTAAGATTAAAACTTCCAATACTTCTCTGTATTTCTTAATTTTTACTACATTCGAGCATTTTTCTCCAGTTGAAGTATTTCAGAATTATTGCCCATTCCCTCTGCAAGGCTTCTCTCTAGTTTCAAAGTCTAGATATACGAAGCGACATCATTTTAGCTATGTATAGAGATGGATGTGGCTACAGTAGGTGTGACCATTCCAACACATTAGTGCAAGGGCCTGCAAAAGCCATTCTGAGCATCTCACCTGCAACATTGACTCAGACAGTTACTCCAGGATAAGTATCTAATGTGCTGAGTCAAAGCACCCAGAGAAGCTCTCAATACACAAAGTCAATATCATAAAATTATATTGGTTTATGTTGTCAAAATATCGCCATAGAAAAATTCAGGTGTCAGAATCATAGTGCTTAAGGTGCAGAGGATAACTAGGCACTTGAATGGGGAACTGAATACTTGCTGACCCATCGTGCTGTTGAATATCTCTACCTTAATTTGAATTACATTTATAGCTCCATATTAGGTATTTACTACAATGCACCAGCACAAGCACACTGCTTTTATGCAGCCAGGAGTAGATGCTGAGAATCTTATTCTTGTTCTGTTCTACTTAGCACTGTTCACAAAAGCTCAGACTTTGATTAGCATTTGCATGCAGGAGACTCTCTGTGGCTGTATTGAAGTTCTACAGCTCAGCATGCACTTACTAAATCTTCCAGGAAGGGAGTCTAGCTTGTATCTGCATGAGCAAGTAGATACAAAAAACAGATGCTAAGAAACAGTGATGAATATTGCACAAAAGCATTGACATGGATTGCTCATCTTCTTCTCGATATCTGGAAGCATATCCAACTTGGGGCTATGACAATTAACTACTGGAAGAACTGAAAGGAAGTTGAGTGCCCTTATGCACACATAGCGTATTCGAAGTGTCAGTATAAGGTATGGACGTGCTGTGTAGCTTATTTATAGTTATTCTAAATTATAGGATTTTCTTCACAGACTTGTAAAGATGCATGCATTCCTCTTAACATGTGAATTAAATTTGTTCGCAAAATTATCATGCAAAGGTAGTTTCACATGCAAAGCTGACTTCACATATAACCTCATGAACAGAGGTATCCAAAATCCTCTCTGTTTATCTAATTGTAATCATAATGTTGATGTGTTGACAATATTTGCATAGAAGAATATGCAAAAATCACAATTTATGAAGAAACCTCAGTCATGCTGTCCTATATTCAGAGCAGTTTCCATACTGTTATTGCCGTAGAAATTTGTTTATCTATATTTCATTAAATCCACATTATCTCAGGGAAAATTCAGCTGGTCTAGTTAAGATTTTCTCATTTTAACTTGTAAGAACTATTCCTTTTTTCAACTTAAAGTATTGTGTAGAGCCATCATCGGTCTGTTTATTTAAGATGTATAAAAGCAATACGTAATACAATTGTTTTTAAGAAAAACAACTTCATGTTTTCTCAGGTATTGCAGGATCGATTACCTGTGAATACTAGGGTGCCCTTACACTGCTTGGAACAATTCAAGAAATCTGCAAACACATTGGGAATTAGGTCCAGGTATATTTTGTTTTTTCCAGCCATACCAGTACAGAATCATGGGTTGCCAGTTTAGTATATTTGGATGTTTCCTTCTGTGATGAAGTGATCCAGCAGTGCAGCTGAAACAGAGCAGGTTCTTCCACACATTTGCTACATATTGACAAGCCTACTGAAAAGGAAAAAAAATAATAAGTTGCTTTTGAATGGTATTTTTCATCATTGCCTACTCTTCCAATATCTTTGGATACCTGTTACCAGGGAAAACCAGATTCAGCCCGTTTTGCACCAATCATCTACAGAATCTGACAAGGTGCTTGCACAGTGGGAGTTGCCAGTGATGCATTTTTCAGTACTTGTTCCATTTGATTGAATTAATCTCAACCTTTCCTTACAGGAATCAATGAGGTATTTGACTTAATTGATCTTTCTCGATAAATATGCACACAGGGAGTACAGTGTGTTTTTGCTAGCTCCAGTTCAACCTTCTAAATTGTGTCAGAAATGCATCCATCTCCTGTAACACCATTTTTACAGATCAGAGAAACTGAATGATTGATAAACACCTGAATCAATGTTACCCTTCTCTGCCGAGCTGCTCACAGGTAACATGGCTTTAATAGCAAAAGATCTTTCAGCATGGTTTCAAATGACAAAAATCACATCTATGCTGCTCAGTGCTAGGCTATCTCAACATCCACTACCTACACATTTGTGTTCGGTAGTTTCACTGTGTTTTGATGAGGCACTGTACTTACACCTGCCCTCAGGTGTAAACAGGAAAGCAACATCACACAGCATAAGTCCAACACATATGAGTTGTTCCTATTCCTTCTTTAGCTCAAGTTTTCACCTTGGACCATTTTCAAGGTCTTGTTTTTCTCTCTCTAATGTTTTTGTCACTGTTAACGTGGCCAGCTTTTTTTAAAGGAGGATTATAGAAAGAGATAAGTCTTAATATATTTTATAGTCAAGAGTTTGCTTATCAGATACAGTTTTCTGTTTTGTGGGAAATTTCCTCTGGAATGCCTTAGAGCATCTTTGAGCAGAGGCAGTAAAGGGCACCAGATATAAAAACCTAATGCCGTCTTCTTATCCAATATTTTTGGCACCGATTTGTATAATCCACTTTATGGCTATTTTAGAATAAGTGTAAAAAAGAAACTGCATCTCCTCATGATACTTTGTCTTCCTCAAGATGATTTAATAAGCCTACCCTTTCTATTAATTTACAGGAACATAAGTGACATTCATTGGCTTGATACTTAACCTGCATCATTGTAAAATTTGGTGGTTGTATTAATTCCCTGAGAACTGAAGCGTCCTTGTCTTGCTACAGAAATGATCTCATTAGTAAGCAAAGGCCTGGCCAAAGGGGTAAACTCCACGCAAGTGATCACTGGCAACTCCAGCTTCCTGGCAATCCTGATTGCTTAGATCGGAAGAC
Source organism: Platalea leucorodia (assembly GCF_965183815.1). Taxonomy (NCBI): domain Eukaryota; kingdom Metazoa; phylum Chordata; class Aves; order Pelecaniformes; family Threskiornithidae; genus Platalea; species Platalea leucorodia. The sequence continues at coordinate 30,602,418 of NC_138858.1, forward strand.
AGAACACACCCTTGTGCCAAAACCCAGCTTTAATATTCATGCTTCACTCCAGCACAAGCTATGCCTTAAGGCTAAAATATACCTGTGTGCAAAGACACAGCACAAGGTTCACAAGCCACTTACTTATATCTTCAAAGTAACTTGAGATGAGCCCTGGCCTGGTGGAGTATCCCTCTGCAGAGAGGAGTATGGTAAGCACTGAATACTGTAGAAAAATGATGGGCTGAAAGTTACTTTGATGATTTCCCTTCTCTCTTCCATCTTCCCATGAAATTCACAGCATTTTCCTTTAAAATCTGTCTCCCTCTGGCAAACTGTTTTGGGATCACTAGAAATTGTGTTGTCACAATAGGATACATATTGTATTGAACAACTGTGTGTAAAAATCACATTTCTTTATCACAGCCGTGGGGTGTAGTGGGGAACTAACAGGAAACTTCTTGGCAGAACAGTACTTTCACTTAACTCCCCAGTAATAGATTTTGGCTGGTGTTCCTAGACTTGAAGATCTTCTGTCGTTTGACAGTGCAAATACATCAGCACATACATTCCTCTGTTCCCCACCATGCCAAAACTCATTCACTCTTCCCAAACCATCTCCTCCCAACATTAGAATTCCCTTTTCTCTGAGCTTTCTAGCCTCTCCTAACTCAGTCTATTCCTTCCCATTCAATTTTCTACCCCCCAAGCTAACCCTTATAGACTAACATTGAGCTGCTCACAATCTCTTTTCCTTTTCCCATCTCTCTTACTTACATCTGCTATTCTCCCCACACAAACTCCAGTCTCACTGCTAATCTCTCCTTCCATCAGCACATCAGCTTGTTTCACTCCCTTCATCCTTCTGCTACTCCATCATGCCAGCATGTGGTCACCAGACCAAGGATCCCACTCACGATTTACACTTGTCAGCCTCAGGTTTCCTTTTCCCTTCTGTAACATACTCTGAGGATGTGCATGCAGCACACAAAAAAAGTCACACATGCAATCGTAAACAGCCTCATTCCTAGGGGAGATATATTATAAAAGATAGAACAAGGTATGGGGAACATTCAGACTGTTTCAGAAACCTTCCTACTGGGATCCAGCAGGTATCTCTAGTTAAACCTGTAGAGAGACTCAAGAGCAGTTTTTAATCATTGTATATATGAGAAACTGTGTGCAATAGAGTTGCAGATGTGCTACACACCATTAAAACAAGAAAAGAAATAATCCCACTAAACCTATAGTTTCAAATTTCCTTTGGTTGGTATTCCATTGCTTCAAAAGCCAATAAATCATGCTCAAGGCCACTGTCCTACTCAAACACCAGCCCATAAATGCACCAGCATAACCAACTGAACATAAAGATTTATTTGAACTTCAAAAGGGTTTACTGACTCTCAGTCACTGGTTACAATTTGCTCTTCTGTAGGAAACGCAGTTTACTTTTGCAGGTCTCCCCAGAATGCAGATGTAGACATTTCTGAGATGCTGATGTCTGATATATAAAGTCAGCAAATGGTCCATTCACTCCTTTGATGTGGATTTCAATACCTTATCAGTTTCTACAGGGTCAGCCTGCAATATCAGGTGTGAAAGTGTTAGTCTACCGTAACATCTAGTGCCATTAAAACTAACTCCCTGCACATTGCACGCCTTCTAGGATGGACTTCCACTGGCCACAACAGATGATCTCATTTAGAGAGATTCTTACTGTGTCAGAAATTACAGAGTGCTATACACAGACACAGGTTTGGAAGTGAGTACTGCCAAACTGATTGCAAATTGAAAAAAGAAATGCAAACCCAAGATAATTACTTATGTAAGTACCTTTGTCTCATGAGGACCTATAGAGACAGATGTAGCAGGAAGCATGTGAGACCCAGCACCTGGTGCAACATTTGCATTATAGGCTGGAAAAGAAATGAAAGGACGTGCACAGCTGACACTAGTACTCATCACACCTATTAATTCAGTGAGAGGGAATGAAATAGAGAACGACAAAAGAAAAGACAGAAAATAAAGCAGAAGGTACAATGAGTTCTTGTTCAAAAAAATGCATGTTAAGAAACACCTGTTGAATAGGAAGTGGCTCAAAATCTTTCAGAGTAACTCTGAGGCTGACCATGGTGGCTCAAGCATGGGTTTTCTGCCAGAGAGAATGGAAAAAAAGATATTGTGCAACTTGGAAACGCATTGCGTCTTACCAGAGCCTTTCCATAGGGCTAAGAGCACAACTCTTCTCGCTACCAGTTCACGGTCACATCTTCCAGCTGCCAGGAGAGAGCGCTAGCAGGTTTGGTCTAGTATGAGCGAGAAAGACGATACCCTCAACACTTCCTGTTGTAACTAACCGTGCCACTCGGTGTATTATGAAAAAAAAAAGATATGACATTGGGAAAAGATCCTAGGACAAATGCATTGGTCCCTCATTTGCTGTGCAGGCTGTTAGGCCATCCAGTAAAGCTGGGTCCAACAGAGATGGACAGGCTTTCGAATACTCAGGCATACTATGTCCTGTTTGCTATCTCTGTGCAGCTCCAAGCTGAGTATGCAACATTACTCATCAATATCCTGCCCAGGGACAGGGAGAAAAGGCACCTTGCTCCTGGTCCCAGAGTGCAGGACCTTAGATCAGTGCCAAGGTCCCTGGGACCCCAGTAGAGGAATTTAGGTCTGGTTGCCTCAATGACACAGATGTTCAAAGGAGGAATGTAATTTAGAGAGCAACAAAGCATGTTCAGAGCCTAGCTGACCTCCGCTACAGGGATGAGATGAAAAACCTCCATCTTTTGACTCCTTTAAGAATTAGCCAGGGAAAAAAACTAACAATAAAAGGACATCAGAGGGAAGAATCCTACACAATGTTGGCTAGTTTAACTGAAAGTGGTGTCTATTTTTAATCCATTAGGAAGCATGTCATTCCAGACCTTTTATATCTGAACAGGATTCTTCCACGGCAGGAGACATGCTCCTTTGGAACTAACTGAAAAAGCAGGATGTTTTTTTCCTTTCAGAAAAGCCCACTTACATTCCTGTAAGCCTTCCTCAAGTACCTCAAGAGCCCTCAAGATCACTCCGACTGGAGGAACGAAAGGAACATTCAAGGTTTACAACAATCCTTTTCCTCAAGAGTAGGAGAAAACATCAGATGTGGCTGCAGCTTTCAATGCATTATTAATACAAACCACTGGGCAGCATTTGTGTCTGTTAGATAAATTTGATCTATGAACACAAAAGAAAGAGAAGGAAGACAGCTGGTCAGAGGAATACCTGCTGAGCCCAATCAAAACCCAATATTTTTGTACAGGGACCCGTGAAATGTGGACATAAAACAAAGCATAAAGAGTAGTAAGTACTTGAAGAAAATGTATTCCGTTACCAATCTCAAAGAACAATTGTAATGCAAACTACAGCAGCAGTTCAGCAACAATGCAGACTAATTAAAGATATTAAACCATGTAAACAAACCTCTTATCAAATAAAGCAGGCACTAAAGGAGATCCTGAGGCATTTACTGTGCCACTGGGTTTCTGCAGTTTTCAATCCGTGAATGCCTAAATGCTTCCCAGGGAAGATGGACACCTTGCACAGCAAGACTGATCCTCCTGCCAGCAGGCTCTGTTTACTTAGCTACCTTATGTGGATTATGTGGATGTAATTTCTAGACTTACAGGACTTGGATACACAAAAAAAAAAGGGTGGGAAACCTCTGGTTTGGTGGCTCAAGTCATGAAAATAGAGAATAATCACTCATGCAAAAAGGGTGCAATTGCAGGCCTGTGATCTGCACACTGCCAAAGCTCCATTAATCTGCTGGGGGCTTTACCAGATAAAATAGGTGATGCCTATATCTGTGGAGGGAAGAAAGATGGTGGCTAGGAAAAGAAGTGGATCACAGAGTCTGGAAGCAGGTGTCCAGCTTTCCTCCAGACTCATGGAGAGGCCCCATGAAAAGATACGAATGCCTCGGGCTCTGCTATCTTATGGCAGCACACCCTGTCCATCCCCACACAGGCCCAGGGAGCAGCACTGCTGGTGCAGTGATAGGGGATTCTGTTTGGCTCACTAGGTCAAGGTGAACTGCATGAGGGCAGCTAGAGTATCTTCAAAGCCTGAGGAGATCTGTGGCGCTCTGCAGCTGCTTTTTCAAAAAACAGCTCTGTAACTTCACAGGGAAGCAGGGAAGGAGGAAATTACCCTAAAAACTCAGTACACTAGGACTCAGTTTGTATTTTCCTTTCCCTTACAAAAGGGGGGAAATCCAGGTCAGTCTACACTATACTGAGCATCGTCTTTGGTAGCTGCAACTAAACTTACATCACTTAGCTTATATCCTTGGTCATTCAACTGTTCTTCAAAAGTAGTAATTTATTTTATGCAGCTGACACCCTCCTTCACTTTCCTTCTTCCCCTGCCCCAGATTTCTGGAAGAAAGCATCACTCTGATATACCATCCTACTCACACAGAACTTCTGTAAGCAGCATTTACATAATCACAAAATGACCTATTCATCCCTGGTAGACCTAAGTCTTTCTTTAATCAAGTCTATAGTTCAGTTCCTTCATGTCTTCCTTGTTAAGCAGGCCAGACTTATCTTGAAATGTCAAGAGCCACTGTGACTAATTAATTATTCTACCTTATCAGTCTTCTAAGAATGACTTAAAAAATCACTGAGGATTCTACTTTGAAACCATATTGTCAACCAAGAAAGAAAAAAAATAGCATGCAAAAGAATTGAAATAAGAAAACTTCTTATTCAGTGCAGAAAGTTCACTTAGCCCAAGAAATGGCGTCCAGTAACATACCACCAGCTTCACATACTTTACAGAGTTTTGCTCCCAAAGAACTTGCTTGGTTATTTGTGGTTTGCCATGTCCTACCTTGCCAAGCATAAATACACACTTACATAAACACTCTGAACAGAGAACAACCTCGTCAAGAACAACTGGCAGAGCTTCTTTCTCTCTGAAAGGAGGCGTCTTTTTCTACATCTTTCCAAATCTTTCCCAGTCTCACATGTTTTTTTTCCACCTCCTCCGTTCCAGTTTAGGAAGCATGCCATGTGCTTTGATCACCTGTCCAAAAAACCCTTTATAATCTCAGTGTTATTAAGAGCAATCAGACTCGGAATGGGATAAAAATAACCAATGCATTTGTACACTTTCTTTTCAAACTAGCGTAATTCACTAACACATTGGCTACATGCAAAAGCTGCATTCATTCAACCATACTAAAGAAAGACAACCCATTCCTTGAGTTGTAATGATGAAAATGCCCTTTGATGCCATTGAGCAAATGCAAAGACTGTAATGAATTAGAGTTTTAGCTATGCTTACTAATGTTTATCAAAGATTTCCAAACAGAGAGTATCTTACAAAAGAATCAGTTGAAGAAAACAAACTGTCCCTTAACTGATTTCCACAGGAGTCCAGCCAGACCATGCTGTGGGTTGACACATATGTCCTACTGAACATACTCAGAGCCATTCAAGATGCTTAAAATAAATGCCATAGCCTTTAACAGATGTTAGAGTATTAACAGAGTTAGAGCATTAACTTTTCTATTTTTTAAGCATCCATACAACAGATTCTTTTGCATTGATTATCTTCTGTTGACTGGGAGGAGCATTGCTGTTTTAGATACTATGGAGAATTAAAAATAACTCATCTCCTCTACAAAATAAAGCAAGTGGAACTAAAGGAAGAATGTCAAAAACCTAACTGTTTGTCATATGTACCCATCTGTCATTCCAATTGTTTTATGCTGACATTATTTTCCTTTGTATACACAATAGTTCTTACAGAGCATGCATTATCTTCTATACAGAGAGATCCCATATAGTTTTTGTGGAACTTAACTGGAAAGATACTAACTTAAGTATACATTTACATCTGACTATAGCATCAAAGGGAAAACACTTTGTCTGTTTTCCTGCTCTTCTCCTCCCATCACTTTTAAGGTGAGAATTGACCCTTATTATTTTTTCCATATGTGCGAAATGCAAAAGCCTGTTTTTAAAAGCCCAAGAGATTTTCATGCTGGAAAATCATACTGCACACTTAGGATGTTTCTGCTGCCTGCTATAGGAAGCATCTGTATGCAGAATAAAACAATGCCCCTTTTCCAAGCATACTGGAACTGCACAAATCAATACACTGTGTTAAAATTATCAGATTTGTTTCATATCTTTAGTTCATTGTTTGCAGCTAGAAGAAGATGAACAAATGCCATGCTCTTAGCAAGAAGAATAGACAGCGTTTCTTCAAAATACACTGATTGGTTTGTTAAATGTTTGAGAAAGGATTTGATGTATTTAATTGAAAAGGCATTCCCCTTACTATACCAGTTTGCTGCATGAGGTTATGAGAATTTTTTTGTAGAAACCTTTAGCAACCCAATTTTGTTACAGAAATAGCTTAATTTCTATGATTAAGCCTGTGTGTACCCTCTTCTTTGTCCAGCTGCTAAGGCTGGCTAATAAAGCTGTTATTGCTCAGAAATGAGGTAAGCCACCTCTGGCTCTACGTCCCAAACCCTCTATAGGAAAAGGGGAAGCAGTACATGACAGAGCTGGTGTTTTCATTCCTAGGGCTTTGATTAAGGACAGAAAATGGTGCTTCTCAGAGCAGAGGAAATGGCTGTCCAGTAAATACATGCTGAAAAACAACATACTGTGATAGAGGCTGATAGCAATGAACACAACAGACATTACAACAGTAGCAGCCTAACAGTGGTCTGGATATACACAGAACTCCCCCTGGACATCCATAGGCTGACCAAGGAGAGCAGCTATGGGGGGACTGAAAGATGAATGGTGAATGGCAAGCACTTAAGGAAGAAGATGCTTTAGAGGAGTTGGGAAAGAGTCCGCACACCCTTGACAGCATGGAAAATTACCTTACAGCCTGTAATACTGGATTTACTAGTGTTTTTTCACAAGCTGTGTCAGGGTAGGAACAGAGATGCCCAGCCCCTGGAGCAGCCGCAACAGGAGTGAGTCAGGCATTAATAGCTTTAGTTCTCCTCCTTTCCTCTGGGGAACATCAATTTGCTTCTGGCTGTGACTATCTTCTCAGCTCCGTGCAGATGACCAACAGCTTGCCTGGGAACATAAACCAGATTTTGAGCAGTGTAGCTGTCGTGTAGGCAGATACTGTCCTTGTGCGCAAAGACCAAAAGACGGGTCCCAGAGGGAGCACAGCCAGGATTGCTTCAGGCCTTTCAATAATGGAGCTCAACAGCACCCATGGCTACTGCCAGCAAACACTAAGTCTGTTCACCAGGAGTGATGTCCCTCAGGGCATCAGCATGCTTCCAAGGCGGATCTCAAGAGGAGCCAGTATGGCTGAGTTAGTGCTGATTAGGGAGTAGAAAACCTTTGAAGAACTAGTTGAATGACTGGCCTTATCCTCCATAAAGCATCTCTCAAAGTGCATCAAGTTAAGCCCTTGGGATATTTGTGCTAAACCTGGAAGAAGGCTTTTTATCACCTCCAGTTAAGGAGGAGTCATCCCTTCTCCCCAGATAAGCAATGGTCACAATGACCCAGGCATGATCACTTCTGAGCTGGATTACTCTAATTCACTCTATCGAAGGCTGGATGCAGGCTGTGCCCAACTTCTCTGTTTCTCAGGCTGTGACGAGTAAATGAAGGCCCTGCTCAGTTTTATCCACTGAACCCCAGCCATTTTCAGAAGATAGCTTACAGCTTTGCTCCTTGTACTCCACACAGCTACTGTGTGGACCAAACAAGCTGTAAACAGCCAATATGCCTAAGAAACCAGTTTTCAGCCCACCGCCTGCCTAGAGACTTCCCTAGGGCAATGCAGCTCCATGCAGGCATGTGACAGCCAAAACCAAGAGATGATCAAATGAGAGGACTCAGGTCTAGCATAAGGCACTACAAAAAATACAGCTAAATGAAGAGTCTCACAGTTTTTAGGAAGTTTGTAGAAATTCAGAAAAAAACTTCACTGCTCTGGTAGTGCTGGGGCTATTTTGTATAAATGAACAGCACCTCATCCTCAGAGATTTCATAGCCTTTTCCAAAGTTTATGTAGATTTGCCCACACAATGGCAGACACTTCTGACTTAGAAGTGGAATTATTTTGCAGTAGTAACACAAGAAGGATTTTTTTAAGAAAGAAAACCTTGCTTTTTGAAACTCCAAGGCAGATTTTCACAGGTAGGAATGCAGCAGTCTGAAGTGGCGCCACAGGTCTTCTCCCATGTAACCCAGTGCCGGTTGATGGGTGCTATGATCTGAAAGGCAAGGGCACTCAGCATCTGACAAGAGCTGCCCATGACTAGTCCTGAGCTGTTGGCCCCATGCAATAGATTTGCTGGTTTCTTTGGAATGAGCTCCAGGTTCTCTATTAGCTGTGCAGTTTATAATGGAGTCAGATGTTTATCCATAAAAATCATCTCCCTCGGCTACTGTGCCTGGAGGACATCTTTTTGTTTGCAGGTGTCAAACACTGCATTACAAGGGCATGAGGTAGAGTAATACATGATTTGAGAACATCATTGTCTTTAAAGGTGTTGTGGATCATTTCCAAGCAGATAACCAATCCCTCTCCAAGTCTAGAAGACCAATTTCATTTCAAACCTCATCTTTTGCTTGAGATGAAATTAAGAACTTGCAAAAGCATCTCTTACTGTGTCAAGCTCTCATTCTTGCAAAAGGTATCACTTACTTACATAGCAAGGACTTATGGTAGCACTTCCAAGAGTATAATGCTTGCTACCTGAATATATTACCTTCCATAATTTTTTTTTTTTTTTTAATTTACCTGACTACTTTCTTCTGTTGCCTTTAAAACTCCCATGGCCTTTTCAGGTTTTCCTCTTCTTTCTCTCTCCCCGTTTCAACTGTTTTAGACATTTGTCCTGTGAATGTTCTTTGCACTTTTCAGAAGCAAGGTAAAAACCCTGCAGTAAGTCAACACGAGATACTACTAAGTGGAAGTACTTGTTCCACACCATAACGATAGGCCACAAGCAAGCAGCAAAGCTGTTTCCTACACCCAGGTTCTTACTTGGTCTATGTGGGGGACCTCAGTGGAGGGGCTTGAACCAAGGGGCACAATGCCCTGTGAGGACTGGAGTTGTGCTGATTTTGGGGAAAGAGAGGGATCAGAGAAGATTGTGTTTATGAGATGTTTTAAGTTGCTAGAGGGTGTTATAAGAAGGTAATTGTGTTGCCGTGCTGCAATAAGAAAGCAAAGCCTGAAATGCACTGGAGATACTACCTCCAAAACAAGCTTTGGAGTTTAGTATCAATAATTAATATAAATAATTTTAATCCTTCAGTTTAATTAAAGAGGAAGTGGACTTTCAGATACATCTCCTCCTGTACAGTCACGAATACCCGACAAACAATAGCTAATTTTGACAAATCATCTGCCTAACAAATGAATTTAGCTAAACAGAAGCAAAGCAGAGCCTGCTAGATGCAGCTGGGTTGTAGTCCCTCCACAAGGACTTTCAAACCTCAGATATGTTGTTATCCCATTCCCAAAGGAAATTAAGAACATTTACAGCTAACCAGTGCTATTACTTACACAGTTAGCAAGCAACTTAATGGGTTATAGCTTGAAGAGAATGAACAGCCCAGTTCCCTGAACAGTTTACGTTCAAGTTGCTGGCACACAGGAGAGTGCGTGCCACTATGTATGCCTTGCTTTTTTTTATCTATGCTATCTCAAACGGTCTGGCACAGATAAACCAGAACAACATTGTAACAGCACCTTCATTCAGGGCCAGGGAGACACCCATGAGTATGTGGTAAGCACCACCTCTCTTCCTTTCCAGAAGTAAAATGCTTAATAACAGCAAAGGCCATTTCTAGATTTCTGCTTATTTTGACACTTTCTCTGTCTATATTCCTTTCTCTTACCGAAATCAGAAAGGATCTTTCCTATGGAGAACCAAAACCCTCCATGCAGGCTACAATTTTTCTTAACAAAGTAGTTGTTTGCAATGTTAAGCAAAGTTTATGGGTAAGAATCAAGGGGAAGGGCCAACAAGGCAGATATCACAGTGGGAGTCTGTTATAAGACCACCCAACCAGGATGGAAAGGCAGATGAAACATTCTATAAGCAGCTGGGAGAAGTCTCATGATCGCTAGCCCTTTTTCTTATGGGGGACTTCAACTTACTAGAAGTCTGCTGGAAATGCAATACAGCAGAGAGGAAACAGTCTATGAGGTTCCTGGTGTGTGTGGAAGAGAACTTTGTGACACAGCTGGTGAGGGAGCCAACTAGGGAAGGTGCCCTGCTGGACCTGGTTTTTGCAAACAGAGAAGGACTTATGGGTGATGTGACAGTTGGAGGCCATCTTGGGCATAGTGATCACAAAACGACAGTTTTTGATTCTTGGAGAAGTAAGGAGGGGGGTCAGCAGAACTACCACCTTGGACTTCCGGAAACTTCAGCCTGTTTAGGAACCTGATTGACAGAGTCCCTTGGGAGGCAAAGGAGTCCAGGAAGGCTGGACATTCTTCAGGAATGAAACCTTAAAGGCACAGGAGCAGGCTGTCCTCATGTGCCGAAAGATGAGCTGTGGGGGGGGAAGATTGGCCTGGCTGAACAGAGAGCTTCAGCTGGAACTCAGGAATAAAAGGAGAGTTTATGACCTTTGAAAGAAGGGGCAGGCAACTCAGGAGGACTACAAAGATGTTGTGAGGTTATGCAGGGAGAAAATTAGAAGGGCCAAAGCCCAACTAGAGCTTAATCTGGCTATTGCCGTAAAAGACAATAAAAAATGTTTCTATAAATACATTAGCAACAAAAAGAGGGCTAAGGAGAATCTCCATCCTTTATTGGATGTGGAGGCAAACATCGCCACAAAGGATGAGAAGGCTGAGGTACTTAATGCCTTCTTTGCCTCAGTCTTTAATAGTCAGACCAGTTGTCCTCTGTGTGCCCAGCCCCCTGAGCTGGAAGGCAGGGACAGGGAGCAGAATGAAGCCCCCATAATCCAAGGGGAAATGCTACACCATTTAGATACACACAGGTCTATGGAGCCAGATGGGATCCACCCAAGGGTACTGAGGGAGCTGGCAGAGGTGCTCACCAAGCCACTTTCCACCATTTACCAGCAGTCCTGGCTAACTGGGGAGGTCCCAGTTGGCTGGAGGTTAGCAAATGTGATGCCCATCTACAAGAAGGGCTGGAAGGAGGATCCAGGGAACTACAGGCCTGTCAGTCTGACCTCAGTGCCGGGGATGGTTATGGAGCAAATCATCTTGAGTGCCATCACAGGGCACCAAGACAACCAGGGGAACAGGCTGTCAGCATGGGTTTATTAAAGGCAGTTCCTGCTTGACTAACCTGGTCTTCTTCTGACAAGATGACCCACTGCATGGATAAGGGAAAGGCTGTAGATTTTATCTACCTAGACTTTAGTAAAGCCTTTGACACTGTTTCCCACAACATTGTCCTGGAGAAACTGGCTGCTCATGGCTTGGGTGGGCGTACTCTTCACTGGGTAAAAAACTGGCTGGATGGCTGGGCCCAAAGCGTGGTGGTGAATGGAGTTAAATCCAATTGGTGGCTGGTCACAAGTAGTGTTCCCCAGCGCTCAGTACTGGGGCCAGTTCTGTTTAATATCTTTATCAATGATCTGGATGATGGCATCGAGTGCACCCTCAGTAAGTCTGCAGATGACACCAAGTCAGGCAGGAGTGTTGACCTGCTGGAGGGTAGGAAGGATCTACAGAGGGACCTGGACAGGCTGGATCGATGGGCTGAGGCCGACTGTATGAGGTTCAACAAGGCGAAGTGCCAAGTCCTGCAGCTGGGTCAGAACAATGCCAGGCAATGCCACAGGCTTGCGGAAGAGTGGCTGGAGAGCTGCCTGGCTGAAAAGGACCTGGGGATGTTGGGCAACAGCCAGCTGAATATGAGCCAGCAGTGTGCCCAGGTGGCCAAGAGGGCCAACAGCAGCCTGGCTTGTATGAGAAATAGTGTGGCCAGCAGGAGTAGGGAAGTGATCCTCCCCCTGTATTTGGCACTGGTGAGGCTGCACCTTAAATACTGTGTCCAGTTTTGGGCCCCTTATTGCAAGAAGGACATTGAGGTGCTGGAGCACATCCAAACAAGGACAATAAAGATGGTGTCTAGAGAGAAAGTCCTACGAGGAGTGGCTGAGGGAGCTGGGGTTGAGTCCCCATCCCTGGAGGTATTTAAAAGACATGTAGATGTGGTGCTTAGGGACATAGTTTAGTGGTGGACTTGGCAGTGTTAGGTTAACAGTTGGACTTGATGATCTTTTCCAACCTAAACAATTCTATGATTCTGTGATTCTGTACCTCCCCAGTCAGCTGCACTTTAAATCCTTGGGCTGAAGAGGTCTCGAGTGGCTGGTGGTCTCAGCGATATAAATTAGTGCAGTGAGGATCCTGTCTGCTTAAAGTGCTGGAAACACCACTTACCTTTGCAGCATTAGAGGAAGAAAAACTAAATCTAAAGACCAAAGTATTCACTGAGTAACATCTCATATCAATATGGGTCTCAAAGCCTGTCTAAGTCAGGTCCAGAAAAACTGCTGTCTCCAACATTCCTTGGATCCCTAAGGTCTGTAGCTAGAGAATTGAACACAAAGTCCCTAAAAACGCAAGGAGTCAGTAAGGTTCATCAATCATTCTTGACAGCATTATCAGCTGCTTTTTGGGCATCCATTGAAGATACCTAGCAGGAAAACTGTATAGTGCAGGCACTGAGCCATGCTCTGGTTGATTAGAAGTGCCAATACATGAGACAAATGCAGACACTATAACTTGATCAGCACTAATTGAAACCATATATTTTGGAAATACCCATACGTCCATTTGTTCCAGAGAGGTACCTAATTAGTGAATTAGTTTTTCCTGTCAGTTAGAATTATATTACAAGCTATCTATGTAATGTAAACCTTACAAAATGGAAACTGAATAACTACATTTTGGCTCACACTAGCACTAAGCATTGTCTATGACTTCTTTAACAGGCTGGCCATCACAAAATAGATTGTGTATCACAGTAAAAAAGCCCCAAATAAAGATTTGAAGGTACAGGGTGTCTTTTCAAAGAATTTGAATAAAATTATTTGCTGTCTGATTCTCCTCTCAAGTACACTAATCTGTTGCTCTGTAGCTCAGCTGTTGGTACACTTAAGCAGAAAAGCCTCAGATGCAGCTGTGTTTCCCTTGGCGTACCCAGGATGACAGCAGAGAAGAAGGATAAATTCCCTCCTCTGTTTTACTCCTTCTCCATCCAGACTGCTGATGGAGTTGTCCTTAGCTCTTGGCAAACGTGAGAGAAGCCCTAATGCTTTTTCAGTTTCAGTGGCATCATCTGCCAGCTCTGTACCACCCAGGTACACTCTTGTTCAAGGGTCTCCTGTCCTGATAATGCTAGTTTTTTCTAAATAGCTGGATCACAAAAGAAAGCACAAAAAAGAAGCCAGGTCTGAGAAATTGACCCCAAAAGGTCTGTTTGATAAACAGTTGGATAAACCACACCTAAGAAACAAAGCTCTGGACAGGTGTCATGGCCTCTGGCTAGTGGCCTGTTGAAGCTCTATCTCAGCATTGTTCTTTTTCGCCACAGATTTTAAATCATTTTTCCAAAAGTTAATCATTTATAGCTCCTAATGCTGAAGGCTTGCAGTGCATCATCTGAGAAGATGAAAATCTTATAGCCAAACGAGAAGGATAAAGATATTTTCATAATCAGTTCCTGGTCAATTCCCTACAACCATGGCTAATACTAGAACTAGGAATCTGTGGTGGGTTTAATTAATTTAGTAGAGTGCAATAGAGGGACACTGTAATCTACACTTTAAAAATTTGGTGAAGGTTTTAATAAAGCCTAAGCTGTTCAGTTTACACTGGTTTTAGATTCTGTTGTTAGCCCTCTGCTATTCTTTGAGGTCCTCATAGCTCATCAGCAGCTAAGTATGAAAGCAATGGTTGTTCTCCTGATTGTGGAATCTCCTCTCACTTTAGGTCAAGTAAGTCCAGGATCTGGTCTGAGAAGCTAGGAGTGAACAGTCTGGAGTTGCACGATGTTGTTTTATAGCTTACCACACTCAGAAACACACAGACTATCTCTTACATCACCTAATACATAAGTCACATTTCCCTACAGTTCTAAAAGTGATGTGTGCCACCAGCATAGGTGCCTCACAGGCTTATATTTGACTACTGCTTGTCAGAAAGTCTCCCATGCCAGTCCAGCTACCTCTCCTATAAAACACAGGTAGCCTTTGATTTTTGTTCTGCTACCACTGGCATTCCTAATAAGTCGTCCTTGAAAAAAGAACATCTGACATAGCAATTTGAGATAAACGAAGTCTGCAGCACACTGCATATAACATCTGTCTCAAAATCCTCAAGAAAATAGCTATAAATAGCACACCTACATGATGGAGTTTTGTTTACAAGTGATGAAGATGATGGTGGCAGTAATAACAATAACAACAGCAATGGTTGCTGTGAGAGAGGCAAGATTTGAGCCAAGAGTAAGAGACTTTCTGAAAGTTCTCTCCTAGAAAGAAAGGTTGTGAAGTCAACTCATCTCCTTTTTTAGCTGAGACTGGCAATATTAGACACAGTATTAGACATTTATTGTAATGATGAATGTCTTCAGACTATGGCTTAAATAATATTTTTTAAATCTTGGCTTCTGCTTCCCTTTGTGATGTTAGAGGCTATTAAAGTACATTACAATCACTTGCCAAATTTTATAATCTGTCACAAACAGGTTTCTGGAATCGCATGAGACAATGCCCACAGCAGTGGATGGATGAAGAGTGTGCTCACTGGTGTCCTCTGTTTTTGGACAAAAGCTCTTCCACAAAAATCCTGCAGAAAACTCCTTAGTTGGCTAATTAGTCCAGTCTAGTAGTCCCAAGATGTCCTGTTCTCTATGGGTTGTCTATAAGGGAAACTAGGATTTGAACTACCTGAGCTCAGAATTTGATCCCCAGGATCCTAAGGAAAAACAAGAATGGAGGCAACCTGTAATTGGGACTGATTCACTGGAAACAAAATAATTTTATAATATCTAATACTATATCTGTTAATTTTAGCAAAAGCACCTTTTTAATCTAAGGCATGTTCTCACACAAAAAATTGGGACTGTAGTTGTAAAGTTTGTCAAAAGACTTTGCCGGGAAGGGAATTCAGACACTGCAATCACTCAGACTACAGTCCCATCAGGGACCTGCATGAAAGGTCTCCTCACCCAGGTGTGTTCCCAGCCAGCAAAAGACTCCTCCAGGTAAGGAGCACAGCCTTTTCCTCAGCAGAGCAGTTAGAAGTCCATCCCCATACCTCTGCCTCCAGGATCTCTATTTCACTTGCCCCAAGAAGGAAGATTCTTGTGGGATCGCTTGATTGAGTCCTTGTGCCTAAGGACCCATCTTTTGCTACTCCTTAGCTCCTGGGCGGGCTCCAGCCTTCCTTGCTGAGCTGAGATTTTGACTCCAACACAGCCTTTGAATGCACCCCGGGGGAGAGGGGTACTTCTGGCCATGAGACATTTGGGGACAGGAAAGCACTCTCACAGAAAGGGGCAATAGATCATCTTGAAACAGTAGCTTGAGCCAGAGAATGCCAAAATCACTGACCATTTGAGATGAAGATCTTTGCAACAGCATGCTTAAAAAACTGCCATGTGTACAGAAATTAGCATTTTGCATGTAATGAACCATTTGGTGTGCACCAGTGGGAGGGGTCTTTGATATCTTAGTCCATGGATATTTTATCCAGAGCATACCCTGCTTGGCATGCCCTGGGCATTTCTTTCTGTAAAAAAAAATTATTGCAGGCACTTCACAATTCATTCAAAACAGGACAGTGGGCATGCCTCTGAGCTTATGTAAAAACAGAACAAACAGGCTTATTTTGAGAGACATCACGTTTTCTAGCTCTTAATCCTCTGTATGTAAGAAAAAGGAGCATACTAAAAATAAAAATGACTCCAATATTAAATAAATATACCAAGGTACCTAGAAAAAATATTCAGAAGCTTATTACTACAATTAATTACAGTGAAGGATGTAACCTCCCATCTTTCTTTTTACTACCACCATGCAGTCTAGTCACCCATGTGCAAAACCCAATATATCAAAGATTTTGAAGTTCAGTGTTACACAGCACCAGAAACTCTTTATCAGGGCATGCTGACTGATAAAAGGAAATGGTGGAGTTCCTTCATCCCTGAAAGGGTTACTGTGCAATCCTATTTTATGCAGTAGAATCAGCTAGAAATGGAAGCTACAGACAGGGTAAGAATTTAAGGAGCTCAATATTAAGAAAAAGAAGGAAGAAATAGCCATTAAACAGACAACGAACATGGAGAAGAAGGGACACTTGAGAAGGGCTAGCAGGAAACACACATATCACTGGCAATTCAATCAAGTGAGGTGTTGGAAATGGAGAAGGAGCAGAGAGCAACAGCACGTCCTGATAACCTAGGCAATTCATGTGCCTTTCTGACTGATTTACTTTTGGCTGTTCCTCTTTTCCCATGCAGAACAGAGGATGAAGGACATTGTAAATATGTGCTTACTGTATTGATAAACACTTCTTTTTCTTACCCTCCCAACTAATAGTGGGTTTCACAATCAGTATGAGCCAAAGCAATGTGGAATGCTCACTAATGTTGCAGAACATTTATCCCACAAAAAAGAAAAGCTTCATTTTCACAACACAGCCACGTAGCTGCTAATGCTAGCACAAAAGAGGTGGCAGGAATGTATGGTCTGGGAGTTAAGACTATTGTGAACTTGCACACTGCTTATGGACAGGACCATTGTACTGTCCCTCCAGGAATACTGTGTAAACAGAGAAATGCATGACTGGCTTTTGAGAAGCCATGATTTATCGTTTGCAAAATTCTGCTTTGTTCTAACGTAATCTTCCTCCTTGGTCCCCCAAGAACACATGAAAGTGGCATAAATCATAAGAAAAGGAGATGCGGTTCATTTCTGTATAAATCATTATTGGTTACATAAATCTCTTCACCGGTAGGACAGGACTTGGAGGAAATCTGTATTACAGCTTTTGAGCATTTTGCGAGTAAGGTGCTCTGCTCTATTCTTTTCACCCCAATGAGAAAGAAGGTACAAGCGTCTGAACAACACTTATGTCAGAAGTACCAAAGCTACCTGCAAAAATATTTTATTCAGTGGGTAATCGACCAAAAAGCTGGTTTTGATGCTCCTGCTGTGTTAATGTTAGAGGTTATTAAATGGATCATATTGTCAGTACAGAGGCATGCAAAAAACTAGGTTTATGACCATTTAAATGCTGTGGCAAAGATGATGAATTTGCTTAGATACAAAAATGGACTATTTCAGATGCTGTTTAACCTATTTTTACTAAGAGGTTGCAAAAGTATCAAAAACCTTTGACAAACAAGGTTATGAGCCTCACTTCATTCAGTGTTTTGGTTAACTGCAGATTTTTGACATGGAAATCATTAGCAAAGGCTGCAACAGAAGCTGTCTTATAACTTAGTTAAATTACATTTACATATGTGGGTATAGGTACATATACACACATATATGCCTATATATATATATATGCATATATATATATACACACACACATAGAGAAATTAATCCAGTGCTCAAATCTGTGGTGATTACTGTAAAGTTATTCTCTTAGGCAAAGACCAGAAATGAGACAGGAAGACTAACCATTTGAGTCAGGTCGTGTTGCTAAAGTATCTTTGATGGAGATGAAACTCGCTGATGAAGGCATCATGTGCCATCTGTTCATACCATATAAAATAGCTGATACATAAGATGGTGCTTTTCCCTAAGTTTTGTCACCTCTATGTGACAGAATGTCCTTGGATCACCACAGTTGAAACAACACCACAACTAAATAAATTTGGAGATCTGTCTCAGCATTCCTAATAGAGGATAAGCAGAAAAAAAGCACAGCTTGTTGGGCAGCTCTGCTGTCTGGAGGTTGTGTAGGAAGGTGCATCTATTCACAAGCTATACTTAAGTCACTGCCTAACCCTAGACATACTCATGAATAGCTCTATTTGTGGATAAGCTCTTAAAGGAGGTCTGGCTTAAGGTGCAGGCTGTGTGCCACATTTAAAAATTTGAAAAAATGGTCTCCTTGAATCTTAGCATATCAAGGCAGTGTGATACTTACTTACTAGATTTGGAGATGGTTACAGGCTGTGGCAGAAAGCATCTGTTAGGCCATGCTTTTAGGCAGAGCTTTCTGTCCTTTTGCATTTACAGCCTCAGGGGAAACAACTGCTAGCAACTGTTCTCAGTATTGTGTGAACTTCCAGTGCAAATAAAAATTGGGGAAAAAGAAAAGAAAACTTCTGAAACTGCATCTTAGATTTTAGTTTTCCATTTTAAAAAAAAAAAACAAAAAAACAAACAAACCAATATAAACTCAGAAATATTTTAACCAGATCTAGAACCTCACCATTTTTTCTCAGTCTTTGTCAGGAAACGGCTCATTGACTAAAAAACTGAAACAGTACCTCTTGATCTGACTTCATAAAAAGTAGCTTTGGTGGCTTTAATTTGGATGATTATTTTGGATTTATTTTTTTTTAAAGTGACTTAAAGCTGTTGTGTTGTTTGCACCCAAGCTACTAAATCATTGTGAAAGACAGCTCACAAGAACAAGAAAGTCTTGCTAGATAGAAACAAACCAGCTGTTTCCTTCTTTTCTTCTCTATTAAGGTTTTTTTAAAATTATTTTTGGCAACAGAAAAAATGCTATCGCTGAAAGGAAAATAGTCTTGTAATACAAACAACTCCTCACTCATTCCACCTATAAATTTTTTTTTTCATTCTTACAATGAATTCTTCTCAGGGAACTAATTAGAAATAGAAAGTTCTTTAATTGATGAGCATCTGACCATTAGGGCATTTTCAATTTCTCACAGCATCCCAGGTGACACTGTTACAGAAAGGCATAACTGAAAAGAAAGAGAGACTAATTGGAACAATTAATTGAAACAACATACAGTTAATTTCAATTATAAGAATCCTGACTGCTCCCTTGTCCCTTGTTGTGTGGCCTGCTGCACTGGGGTGACTTTCCTACAGACTCCTCAGCAAAAGCTGTGTGAGGATCCCATCTGCTGCTGATTATTCCTGTATTTACTATTTGTATTATCATAACACACATTAGCTCTACTTCTGCACATGATTCCCAGTGCAAAGCACTCTATAAAAGCAGAACAGGAAGATTCGTGACTGCAGACACGAGCATGACTTTGCATGCTTGAATTACCCATTCAGTCAGGAAAAAAGTTAAGCCACTCACTTGAATGCTTTCATTTTCAAATGTCCCTAATGCAAATTTCCTCAAGAAATGTCAAAGAATCTTTCTAAGAAAGAAGTCTGTTTCCAGCTAAATATACGGCTCTGATACTTACCAGACTCTGTGAAAAAGCTCCAAAATGTGCTTTTTACAGGCAAAGTTTTCATGCTCTGATTTGGAGACTCAAAAACGTTGAGCTACAAAATCATACCACCTGTTCATTGTAAAGCAGGAGGTTTCTTGCTGTCATTTTTACAAGAAGCAACTGCACATCACTGTTTGTGTCACCTTGCAAAAGTTGGTTGGGTGTGTAGTCACGTGCTGTAGGCTGATCTCAAAGTGATCGTACTCCTTTGCTCCACCAGCTTCTGCTAGCCATAGTGATCAATAAAGTTATGATCCTGTCAAACGCATGGCAAGGCTTACACTCATTTCTGTGAGGTTAGGATTTCATGCTGCATCTTTTGGTCAATGCCATAGCTTTTATAAAGGGTGCACTGATGCCATATTCACCTGCAGAAATTTTCCAAGTTCTAGCTTGAAATAGCATATGACTCGCATCTACATACAGCTGGTTTTGGCCTCAAGACTTCAGCCATACTAAAGCTTCTTATGGGAGAAACTGTTTCATTTTTTTATACTAACATTCATTTCCTATGCCATGACTCCTAAGTCTGCTACAGGGATCTTATATAAACAGCCTATTCAGCAAGTCTGTGCTGAGTTTGGGACATGACTAATTATAATTTTATATGGTTGAGTGAATCAGGACTGTACTGTTCAAGAAAGGGCTGCCTGGAGAATTGCATTTATTCATAACATCCACCAATATTTTACCTTGCTTTCTCATGCGTTGTCCTCCCAGAAAAACTGTCTCACTCACCTCAAATAAATTTTTCCTTCTGTATGGTTCCCCATACCCTTCTCACGTGGACTTTCACAGTTCCCTACTTCTAATCCTTTGCAGGAAATACAATCTGAAGCTGAGTTTGATATTGACATAATCTCATCTGCTGGTAGCGGAGTGAGCAACCCTCCTGATTATCGACTGTGTTAACAGCTCCTGGGCTTTTGAGTCACTGTGAAGACATGATCTGTGGAAGAGAAAAATGGAAAGCCTGAATAATGATACTGTCTTAAACGTATGTCAAATCCTTAATCTTTTATTTTGCAAACCATAGATGATCATCTATGAAAAAGTAGCATAGATCATAGATCATCATCTATGAAAAAGTAGCATTTCTTTGTAAATGCATTCTACACAGATGGGCTTCACATTGAGATTATTCTAGTCCTGTACTGATTATTTGAGTGAACAAAAGCTACCCTAATGCCTGAGTACCTACATGAGGAGGATGATCCAAACTTCATACAACTAAGTGTGCCAAATATGCTCATTGAGATTGGTCAGGTTGGTCCCCTGTTAAAATACAGTCTTATGTAAGACAATTGTGGTGGGTTGACCTTGACTGGCTGCCAGATGCCCACCCAGTTGCTCTCTCACTCCCCCTCCTAAACAGGATAGAGGGCAAAAGTAAGATGGAAGAGCTCCTGGGCTGAGATAAAGGCAGTTTAATAAGAAAAGCAAAAGCTGCTCATGCAAGCAAAGCAAGAAGAGGAATTTACTCACTACTTCCCATCAGCAGGGCAGATGTCCAGCCACTTCCTGGAAAGCAGGGCCTCAGCACCCGTAGTGATCGCTTGGGAAGACAAATGCCATAATGAGAGATGTCGCTGCATCCTCCTCTTTTCCCTCAGCTTTTATTGCTGAGCATGACATCATATGCTATGGAATGTCCCTTTGGCCAGTTTGGGTCAGCTGTCCCAGCTGGGTTCCCTCCCAACCTGTTGCCCACCCCCAACCTACTGGCCTTGGGGGTGGAGAAGTGGTTTGGAGAGAAAGCCTTGAGACTGTACAAGCACTGCTCAGCAATTGCCAGAACACTGGAGTGTTATCACTGGTGTGCTATCAACCATGCCTAGCCACAAATGCAAAGCACGGCACTATATGGGCTGCTAGGAGCTCCATCCCAGCCAGACCCAGTACAACAGTACACTGAGTTACCAGCTACTGAAGTGACAATACATGTGGATAATGTTGCTAGATCAATAGAAATTATATGACTGCCATGAGAACATATCCTAGATCCTATAGTGCAACAGAGAATTCCCTCACTTGATGACAAATGGGATCCTGGGAAGATTCTTTGTGGCTTTTGATGGGAACCTGAACCAGGAGAGTAAACACTTTCCCTCCTCTGAATCACATAGGTTTTTTGGAGATTTTCATCACTTTGAATCTAGCAGAGGAGTCATGCCAGCCCTGGACTCTGTGAGAGCAGGCAGAAGGTTCTTCACTGACACAGTGACCAGCAAGACAGCAACAAACTCTGCGGGCAAAGGAACAACTTACATTGCAGTGAACTCTGCAAAATTCCACCTGTCAGAACTCAGAAAAATTAAAAATCACAGAGAATTGAAATATGGGATACAGGAGATGGAAGCATTTCAGAGTTTAATTAAGCTAAGCCGTCAAATAACAGACTACATACTGCCAAGCAGGTAGCACATTGCATCTTCAAACGCAAAGGAGAGTTTCCATTCCCTTGTTTCCATCATTACTTTTCCACATATTTTCCCTAGTTTACTACATTTCCGTGGTTATAGAAACCAACTGGAATGTCTGGTGCAACTGGCCTATAGATGAACTTTGCTAAAATACCCACAGTTCTGAGCCATTAAAAATCACTAGGAAACTGACTGCAGCAAAGGAAACACAAGAGAACCGTGAACTTAAAAATCTAAATGAGAAAATATTTCATATTCTCATATTCATCAGTGCTTACAAGGGTTGGTGAGAAGCTCAGTGTTCTGTTAGCCTCTTGGCTCCTGTATTCAGTACAGCCTAATGCTCAGGAACTGGGTGGGAGATTTCACGTATTGATGAAAAGTCTTCCAGTGGCATTAGATATAACCGACAGAGGCCTCACACATTTGTCGGGAGGTGTTTCTATTCATATCTAGATATTAAACAACAGCACTCAATATAGGTTGGTTTACATTTAACTTGTTTTTCTCCTACCAATGTATTTCAGTCAGCATGTCTCTGCTATTCAGAAGAGATAGATTAAAGAAAATTGAAAACTTCAAATTGTTCACGCAAGCAGCAAGATAAGGATAATAAAATCTCATTTATTAGCATAAATGGATCAATCACACATGGAAGGAATTTACTCTGTGATGTACTCCTGTTGCACAATTGGTTAGATGCAGACAACAGCAGCTGTCTTTTAAAGCTAAAATATTGATTGTAACTGCTAATGATTACTGGAATCAATAATCTGATCTTGAATCAATGAATGCCAGGCCATATGGTCTTATATTTCCAAGGCAACACTATCTTTTAATGCCGCTCACATCTTTATGTTTACAAGATTATATCTGAGGTGCTAATTCAGAAATAACGATTTTTCTGTGAGGCCTTTTGGTAATCTAAAATTTTAGGTATATATTATTTTAATTATAAATAGCCATTTTCTACCAAGCTACCACAGCAGTCACACCTGTGTGTGATCACCAGAACTGTGTAAATTTAAAAAATTCTATAGAAGCTAGAATATTTTCAGATTTCATAATAGGCTTTCATGACTTCCAATAGTCTTAACCAAAATTGAACTTTCTTAGTGGAGAATATGTCATTGTTTCAGCCCTTAATCCATTTTGTTTGTAGGCTGTATGTACAAGAAACAGTATCTGTGCTTCTGGTTGCAACACAAAATACTTATTGATGATTTATTGATCCAGATGTAATGATAAAAAGTCACCTAAATGAGCAGCAAAACTGGACTCTGTGCAGAACTGGGCATTGAGTTTTGCTTTATGAAAGATGCCTCTGCCAGAGTGTAGCACATGCAAAATTCTGGAAGCCTGGCTCACTGTGATATAGACATTACCTAGATTTGATATGTGTCAGCCTAACATCTGGCTCTTCATTTATTCAATATCTTAGTTACTATGGTCAGCTGCTAATCCTGTTCCTCCTCTGCTGAGCAGGTGTAGGCATGAGTCCTCCATGTCTCCATGGCCTTTCTACACTGTGCTGGCAACATAAAGGACCTTGATAATATAAAAGCTGTAAATGTAATTTGACAGGACTTAAATGCATCTTTTGCCACCTTTACTATGCTGCAGTGATATAAGGTAACCTTCTTGTCAGTGAGGATTGGTTACTATGCAACTTCTATGCTTGTGGGTAAGACATAAATAATAAGAGCTGAAAAAAAGTTTCCCGCAGAGACAAGCCAATATCCAGAACACAAGGCTAATCATGCCTTTTTGTTGAAATATATTACAAATACGAATACTATTAGATCAAGAGTCACTGCAGGAACTCAAATCTATGTGGAAAAAGAACAGTACAAAACCTGATGGAGAATCTGGGGCATTGTGCTGGCACTGCCATGCATAAAATTTCATTATTTTTTTGAGTTTCTATGCAGACCTATGACCCACTTCTGTTCCCACTGAAATCCATGGCAGATTTAATAGGTGCTCTATTTTTTCATTTTAATAGGCACTCTATTTATAGAAAAATGTGTAACTTAAAACTATGCAAATTCTAGTCTTGCTTCACCTTCTACTCCTCAAGGGATACTTCTTACTGAAGAACTAAATGCTATTCCACAGTAGTAACTGTGAAAGCAACCATACATTGTGCCTAAACCGCCTGTCACAGCACGTTTAGCAGATTATCCTACATTGGAGAACAGACTTTTTTTCCTAGCTACTAAGATACCATAATCACAGTTTGTCATTAAGGCTGTGCCTGCTTTTGACAGACCATCCCTCAAAACAAAATCAAATTATTTTGTACTTCCTCATCTTTGACTTCCACCAATCAGTATTCGTCAAAGTTTAAGGCTATCAGAAAAGGCACTGATGAGGCACAAAAACTGGAAAATGTGGAGCTGCTTCCCATTAATCAGTCTTCCATCCTCTCCTGCAATGTCGTATGTTAAAAGTCGATTCTTTGATACACTCCACTTTTTTTATTTTTTTAAGGTGATCTGAGAAAAAACCTTTCCTGCTAACACATCTGGTAAATATCAAGGTTGTTTCCATTAAAAAAATTTCACTCTCTGAGCCCACATTACTTGAGGTTCAGTTTCTATGATGGGCCTAATACCGCTTTCAGGACTTCAGAACTTCTTCAGGAAGAATAGCGAGGCAAAAAAAATACGTTTCATAAAATTAAGTATATATATATTTAAAAAAAAGTAACACACAGATATTGTCAAGATAAATTGTGGTGGTACTTAAGCTTAGATTTCACTTACTTCTGTTTGTTGCAAATCAATGCCTGAATCCAGTACGAGCCAGGCTGGGCCTCGGAAGCAGTGCCCACACCACCTGAGCTACGATGTGTCTCAGGAGGGGCTTAGTAATTTGATATTGAGCCATACAGGCACACTCAATGGGTGGTAGGCAGTGTGCGGGGACAGTCGTAGAGGCAGCACAGTGAAAATTGGTGCTACACTTCTCCCTGCCCACAGCCACTTGCCCTCTTGAACCAGTGCCATCACTTGTGTGGCCACATAGTGGGCTGGATCTGGGAAGCTGCTCAGCTGAAAGCTAGCAACAGTGAAATGACTGCGTTTTAGCCAGGTTGGTCCACCAGCCCCATTCTCCATGTGGCTGCGCAAAACTCATACTTGCAATGGGAAGCCATGGGGATGAGAGGTCAAGCACAGTGGCAGGCATGGTGCCATCCCTTTTGGAGCAGCCTGGACTGCAACTGATTGAGCAGCCAGAGAGCTGCAAGTGGGTAAAACTGTCCTGCAGGCCAGATGTGCCTGCAAGCCCTACACTAGACAAGGCTGGCATAGCAGTACCTTAAGTATGTGTTAACCTGCTTTTAAGTAAAAGCCTTTAACCTTCCTTTTCATGGCCTTTAAAACTATTTGAATGACCCAATCCACAAGTAATTTACAAGCTTACTTAATTAAAGCAATTTTGTTTAAAAGAACTCCAGAGCATGCTATTCCCTTTTCTTAACCTTAGTGTTACAACAGATGCTTATCCAGTCCTGGGCCCTGGTAAGCTCTTATGGGATGCACATAAGCGAGCCACCACAAGCAGATATGAGCTCCCTTTGCCTGCACACCAATCTAATGGGCCTCCAGCCAGCTCCAAACTGAAACCCTTGTGACCTTGTTAGGGTGACACTGTGCCCGAGCTAATAAGCCGTGCTCAGAGGCAGAGCGATCTGGGCTGGGCTTCACAAACATGCTTTTGAACTGCAGCTGGCTTGTGTCCAGACAGCTGAACGCGCATGCAGAGGGAATTTGTGCATAAGTGCAACCAACCATGTAGATGGGAATATCCCAGATGGAATATTCACAGTATCATCAGACTGAAGGCTACAGCTTCTCTCCAGATCTGAGTATCTGCAAAGCCTCTATTCTAGATTTCAACTTATATGCACTGTATTTCACTTAACCTTCCCTTCTGTGCCAATGGAAACCTTTTGTATTATACAAGCTATCCAGTCATCTTCTGGCATTGTTTATTCCTATATAAATCCTAGGATTGATTTGGCTGTCGCTTGTTGCAGGAAGCACCCATTTCCATATGGTTTGAGGAATATTCCTGCAATTACCTTAGTTTTGCAAGGTATATGAGACACCATTATGTGTTTTCTGGTTTTGTTACCGCCATTTTGTTACTGTCATTTCTGCACTGAAAGGGTAGTCAGGCATTACTGTTCCAGGCTGTCCAGGGTAGTGGTTGAGTAGCCATCCCTGGAGGTATTTAAAAGATGGGTAGACATGGTGCCTCGGGACATGGTTTAGTGGTGGACTTGGCAGTGCTAGGTTAATGGTTGGACCTGATAATCTTAAAGGTCTTTTCCAACCTAAATGTTTCTATGATTCTATGTCTCACAAAGCTAAAGTTTGGCCACGTTTCTTGTTCAAGAAACCTACGCACTATAGAAGTCCTGTTCTATTAAGCTTGTCTTATTAAGACATCAATAAACCTATAAATATTTTGACCACGTAACAGTTAAAAAGTGGTTTAGTTCACATTATTTCAATAATGGTTCAGCACAAATAAAGGCTAATATATTTTCTAACTTGGCCATTATCGGTTTTACCCACTTCCCACTGGGTACTTCAGCTGGGCTGTTGCAATTATTTACCACACCACCATTGACAAAAAAACAACTATTTTCATTACTTGCATTATTTTATGTATAAAATTGGAACTTAACTCCACTCTTTCACTCTCTCTCCCCCTCTTTTTCTCTCCCCTCTGAGACTATTGACAAAGGTGGATGCCCTAATGCTCCATATCTCTGAAAACATGTAAGGTTATGCAAACAGAAAGCAAAATAAGTGTAGAAAAACAAATTGAAAAGGAAGACCATGCTCATGTCTATACATATAGAGTATATAAAGTGCAGAGCATAAAATGACAGCTGTTATTAGTTGTTAGAGAGTACTTATAACAGGAAAGAAAAATCTAAAAATCAGCACAGGAGGGGGAGGGAGAATTAGGCCCACTATTGTGTAAGTCAGGTAGAAATCGAAATGCGGTATTTCAAGTGGGGTATAGGCACACCATGAACGTTAGGCAGGTATTCTGACAACTTAGGTGTGTCTGGAAAATATCTGCATGCTAGATGAATGTTGAATTTTCCTTGGAGAAGTGAGCGTATACAGCTAACACATGTAATATCTCAAAAAGAAATTCAAAGACTCTTCTCACTAAATTTTAAAATAATTCTGTACCTTGACTGTGTAGCATCTACCTAATGTTAAGAGAGGCCAGCTTTAACATATGATGCTAGGACCTATTTAATTTCATTCATACTTTGTCCTGAGCAGTTGCTTCTTTATTTTTGAAATTGCCTATAGTATTTGTCATTACATATCTTGCAGCCTTCACGGTATTCATAATAGCTTATTTAAAATTGAGTTAGGAATTGTGGTTCATAAGCTGGACATTGTGAAAGCAAAAGTCTATCAAAGGTACCAATATTGATGTGTCTTTAAACAGCTGGAAAAACTCTACTGGCACAAAAAAATGTATTTAAGTGTAGCAACTGGCACAATGAAATTAGAAACTTTCAAATTATTCAATTAAGCAACTGAAGTTAATGGCTGAATGCAGTTTGCCTGCAGTAAAGGAAACAGCTCAGTTTTACCCAAAATCCAATAGCAAAAAAGAAACAATCAATATTTCCCCCCTCTGGGAATGGAAGCAAGTACCAGCTGCCACACTGTATATACAACTGAGATCTGTCTCAAGGACCAGTATTCAGATTTTCATTAGAATGAGCAAGGAGTGTTTTTAAACTGCCTATGTGACTCAGGAACATAAGTGCTTGTAGTGAGAGTTAAACAAGCAACCTAAACTTGATCCTTTAAACTCCCTCTGGGTACCTTTACCCTAACTCACCTAAATATGCCCATAGGAGATGTCTTCAACAGGAACAGAGTAAAATCTGAGAACAATGAAGAGCCCACTGTATAAATGGAGGGATTCCCACCACCTCCAAGGAGGGCAAGAGCTGGGCTTAAATGTACACATAAGCCACCTTTACTGTTCTTGCCAGATTGCATGGTTTTGCTGCATTTGATGGTAAGAAATTCATGCTAACGTAACTCTGGTTATACCAGTGCTGCATACTGCATTAGCAAAAAATAGCTTATGGCCATGTTTTTAACATGCAGTACAGCTAATCTGGTCCATATGGGAATGTGCACCAGCTCTTTATAGGGTTCTAGCTCTATCACTTGGAGAGAAAGGATCTGAACTGCTGCTACCCAAACTCTTTGCTCTGTTGCAGAGGTCCTACCATGACATTGGGAAGGTTGTTTAATCTCTTGTGCCTCGAGATCCCTCAGCCTGTAAAGCTGAGGTAACAGAACATCCCACCTCCCATCGCTGCCCTGCTGGGAAATATATTAGAGACTGTGAGCTGCTCAGCTTGTGCTATAGGCCATGACTGATCACTGCAGTTAACACCGTTATCCTTAATCTAGGCCATTATGAGTAAATTAAGGCTCTTCTGTGTCTTCAGTGTTTCAAGAAACAAGAGTGGGGAACTATTCCTTAATTAATAAGCTGTTTTCAACATCAACACAAAAAATCAAAATAAAACAAAGCTTGCCTAAGCAGTACAGGTGAGAAACATTAATTCAACTGAAACGCTGTACCAGTTAGAAATGGCAATCATCTAAATAATACTGAAACACAAATTCCTTTAAAAACTGTCACAGTTTGCCGTTTCTGTACTATAAAAATGCATTCAGCTATCCTACTGTGCTGGACGTTAATATGTAGGTCTTTGTTTAAACTCAAATTAGATTACAATGTTAGTAGGTCATAATGGAGCTATTGTTCCCCTACCATGTACCTTCCTGTGTAATTCTGCTGCTGATAACAATTCAAATCAGGGAATTTAGGTGGAAGGAGAATGCTATACCTTTATGTCAAGCCATCTAATGAATGTGAGTGTAAAGAAACGATACACTTTAAAACAGCAAGCACTCAGGTAAGTATTTCCTTCTTACATTAACACTGAAAACAACAATCTCGGGTATCTTTCTGGTGAGGCAAACTCTATAAAAACCTACCCAGTCTGGCCTTTCAAATCAGAGGTGTAAGGCTCACCAGTGGAAAAGAGAACAGGGGAGACTTTTATGCAGAAGTGAATTCGGCCGTGAATGCAGTATTACCACATTGCCCCTGCACACACAGCTTGGGATGCTCACGGTTCAATGACAGAAATCTTGCCTTCCCACATGAACCTGCTGGAGCTACTACCTGGAAAAGGTGGGACTGAGAAGGAAGAGAGATGCTTGTACTGTGCCAGGTCTCTGCCCTGTGACATGGTGCAGTGAGGAATTGCAGTATAGGACTCTATCTGCTACCACATGGATCAAATGCTTGAAAATAATAATCTAGAGCTTGCAGAGGTCCCTAGTAGATGGGTAGCTGCCATTTGACTTTGTTACTGCTCTGTAATCCACAAGTGCAAAAGTATCATTTAATGGAAAACTCTGCCTTGGAAAGAGACACAGGGAATGGGCAGGAGCCTGGGAGGGGTCTGTCTGGTTCACCTGCAGAACCAGAGGTCAGAGGCTGGAGTGGCGCAAGCGTGGAGATGGGCCTCACCGCCCGAGCACATGGGAAAAGGAGCAAGCTGCTGGCTGCCATCCTGCTCTCTGCCTTCTGCCCTCTGTCTAGCAGAGGGCAGTTTTCATCACCAGCCTGCACTGTGACTTTTATGTGCAAGGAGCCCAGTCAGCCGTGTGTATGTACACTGGGCATTTTATTCACAGGACTCAGATTCTTTGACTTCTGGGGTGACATTTTCGCCTAGTCACATTCAGATCAATTCATAAAGGGAATTTGTGCATAATCCCAGGACTACTTCTGCCTCACAGAACAGCTGTAACTGAAGTTTTCACCTCTGCTAAGTGTCCTTGAAAATTTCTTCATAAGTTAGATAAGCATGCTCTAAGTATCTGGCTTGTTTAACCAAGAATAAAACTACGTAATTTAAGTTTGCAAAGATACACTCACAGCCTCTCGTTCTTAATCAAAGACAAATGTAGCATCCTTAGCATACTGTTAGCTTCCTCCCAATAAAGCTTAATGCATCTTAAATATCAGGAGGAAAACTGTAGCTAACAAACCGAACAGTCAATAATGTCTTGCTGTTGCAGAAAAAGGCCTGGAGTCTCCATTGTTTTGAGGGCTTTAAAAACATGTTAGACAAACATCTGTCAAGAGTGACATAGGACTATCTGAGCCTTCCCTAGAGGCAGGAGCTGGATCAGACGACTCTGGAGGGGATCTTCTAGCCTGGTTTTTCTGGAGGTCTGCCTTAAACTACTTACCTCCAGCTGCCCTTAGCCAGATGCCACCTTACAAAGGCAAATGCTAACGACAGTCTTTGCTCACCCCCAAGTCTGATAAGAGTCTCACTGGAATCCACAAAAAATTAGGTGAAGACCTTATGATGTTATTTACTGCTGTCATC
Organism: Platalea leucorodia; assembly: GCF_965183815.1. Classification (NCBI taxonomy): domain Eukaryota; kingdom Metazoa; phylum Chordata; class Aves; order Pelecaniformes; family Threskiornithidae; genus Platalea; species Platalea leucorodia. The sequence continues at coordinate 30,632,758 of NC_138858.1, forward strand.
AGTATTAATGACTACTAATAATTAATATTAATCTGAACATGATTAACGTTCATGATTAATGCCTGAACGTGAGCCAGCAGTGTGCTCAGGTGGCCAAGAGGGCCAATGGCATCCTGGCCTGTATCAGGAATAGTGTGGCCATCAGGACCAGGGAGGTGATAGTGCCCCTGTACTGGGCACTGGTGAGGCCGCACCTCGAGTACTGGGTTCAGTTTTGGGCCCCTCACTACAAGAAGGACATTGAGGTGCTAGAGCATGTCCAAAGAAGGGCAACGAAGCTGGTGAAGGGTCTGGAGCACAAGTCTTCTGAGGAGTGACTGAGGGAGCTGGGGTTGTTTAGTCTGGAGAAGAGGAGGCTGAGGGGAGACCTTATTGCTCTCTCCAACTACCTGAAAGGAGGTTGTAGCGAGGTGGGGGTTGGTCTCTTCTCCCAAGTAACAAGCAATAGGATGAGAGGAAATGGCCTCAAGTTGCACCAGGGCGGGTTTAGTAGATATTAGAAAAAATTTCTTCACCGAAAGGGTAGTCAGGCATTGGAACAGGCTGCCCAGGGAAGTGGTTGTCTCCATCCCTGGAGGTATTTAAAAGAAGGGTAGACGTGGAGCTCAAGGACATGGTTTAGTGGTAGACTTGGCAGTGATAGGGTAATGGTTGGATTCGATGATCTTAAGGGTCCTTTCCAACCTTAATGATTCTATGATTCTATGATCCTATGAATAATGATGAAAACAGCTATAAAATAATAACAAATAGTAAGAGTTAACCCTGTCATAGTGGTAAGACAATTCTCTGCCCATTTACATCATTATACTTAAGCTATACTGTATCTTTACAAATATTTCTTTTTTGAAGCTTTCTTTTTGCTTGGGATGATCCATTTCCAGATTATACAACACACACAGAGTATTATATATTTCCCCTACACAGGCAGATATATAGTTACTTACCAACATATGTTCGCAACACCAACACTTACCAACATATGTTCGAACTTCCTTCGACCTAACCCTGGAGATGGGCCTTCCAGCTCCAGCCGTAAAGCAGCATACAGCACCAAAGCTGGTCATGTTCCCATTTTGTAGTTAAACACTCACGTTCCTGGGTTGTAGTTTTTCACTGGGGCTACTTATTTGGAGCCTTACACCATCTCTGAGCTAACTTTCAGGTTAAAAGCAGAATGTTTCAACTCATGGATATTATAAATGCTTTTTGCTAAAGCAATGGACTGAAATATTACTAAACTCCTCAAAAATAAGAGTGAAACTGATTAGCAAAGTGACCATATAAGTACTTCCCCAGCTGCTAATGCAAAGCTAAATAATATAATACCCTTGGCCACACTCAAAGCCTGGGAAGAAAGTCTGTTGCTTCATTTATATCCGTACTAAAAGCAGAATCACAGCAGCTAGCTATACCCAGGCAGCTGCCAGGCATGCCTTTGGCAAGATGCTGCTCTGAGAATTGTTACTACTCACAGTTACACAGGGGTGGAAATCAAAACACAGACACATTTACTGAACCAGAGGCCTGCAGTTAGACGCATAAAATTCCTTAGCTTTCAGAATGACCAGCAAGATGCTTCTACTTAAGGTCCAGGTATAGAATCTGGACCCCGACATTAAGCATAGATGTATAAAAATATTCACTTTATTGAAGAATTTGGATTCAAGTTGAACCAATGGGAAAAAGCACACCAGAAATCACATAGAAAATACTCATATCGACATTTCCTTAAAAAGAAAATAGAAAATACTCATATCGACATTTCCTTAAAAAGGTTGAAACTCAGATCCAGGCAAAGCTTAGATAGGAGCTCAGTTAGAAAATGTCACTCCAGATGGCACAGGAGAAATTCACCACTCTTCCCTTAATTGCGCAGGGCAGGGGGTTGGTCCCTGAAACACAGAGATGCTCCAGTTTGACAAGCCTCAGAGTGTCTGGTAAGATTTGGGTGCTTACACTAAAGCCCATTTACTTTTTTAGCCCCAAGGCTTCCTCTCTCAGATGCACAGCTCCTGGGGATCACTCTTCCAGAACTACCTTCTGAGACAATAACTGCATTCAGAAGTGGAAACAAATAAAACTGTGCTAGGGACTCCATGGCGCACTGAGGCAGCAAGAAGTGGGTAAACAACCAGGACAGCTTAACATGGCAGTTGTCTTCCTGCTGAACCAGTCCTGTGGCTGTCCCTCAGGCTCATCTGCAAAAGTTCTTTCACAGAACTGTCGCAAAGCTTGAATTTGATATCTGTGGAGTATGGCATGTTAGTAGGTACCAAAGAACTCTCTCCATGCAAAATAAATAAGAAACAGAGCAGATCCCACAGCCACTAACAGCCTGCTGACAAGGGGCTGAATCTTCCTTCGACCTAACCCTGGAGATGGGCCTTCCAGCTCCAGCCGTAAAGCAGCATACAGCACCAAAGCTGGTCATGTTCCCATTTTGTAGTTAAACACTCACGTTCCTGGGTTGTAGTTTTTCGCTGGGGCTGCTTATCTGGAGCCTTACACCATCTCTGAGCTAACTTTCAGGTTAAAAGCAGAAGTCTCACTGCTTGCTACTCGTTCAGAGCAGTACAACAACCATGAAGAACAAAGGCAAACTATCAAGTACCAGTCTCTTGGTGACACCCACGGACAACATGGAGACCAGTGCATAACATGCAAGACCTGGGAATTCACACACATTGAAACATGCATTTCCTGGCTTTTTCCCATCACAGGAATGATTACCTAGCAAAAACACCAAAGATAAAATAGGGGAGGTTGTTCTTGGTTATTTGTGCTAATGAGGACCTAGAAAAGCTATTATACTTTTCTAATTCCTAACACATGAGGACAAAGGATACAGGAATTTTTTCATGTATTTTTTTTTTTTTTCTTTGTGTGTTTTTCCCTGGAATATTGTAACACCACAAGGGCTTCTGCCATATCCAAACCAAATGCAAGTAGGCTATGACAGTCTTTTTTTTTTTTTTTTTTCTCTGAATAACCCAAGTAAAACCTAGTAAACCCCATAGCTGCATACACCTGCTGGAATTAGTCAGAAAAAGATGGTGTCACTAACATAGCAACAAACGGAGTGACACACATAGGAAGACGAAACAGGATAGGGTCATACTGGACCCTTTTTGCATGCTGGCTTCAAGCACTGCCTATAGCTGAAATATCAGAAGAAGACATGCCTTTTACTTCATCTCTTTCTTAACTGAAGGGGTTCCTTTGGCAACTTGCCACCAGCACCAGTGATGCTTACATGTAAGATAAGCAGTGCACTTGAACACGACAATAAAGATGAGAATGAGAACCTATTTGCTAAGGGCTGAGTAAATATCAGTCAGAGAGAGATGGGACATGCTGGGAAAACCAGAGCAGAAACCACAGTTAATTTCAATGGAAAATGCAACGAGATTGACCCTCATCTCACTGAAGCCACTGGGATTCACGATCCTGACTGCAAAGACGAATTTCAGTATGATATCCCATTGGAAGAATGTGACTGGCAGCTGTAGAAGGCTGTGTGATTTTGTGAAGATGATGTAGAGAAACAGACTGACTTTTGTAAGCTCTTGAAATGACTAGCAGCTGGAGAAGCTCATCTACGTCATCTAAGCTGTCCAGCTCCACTTTGCAGGAATGCCCACAGCCTCAGTAGCCCATCTGCAGTGATGCTGTACTGCCTTCTCATTCACCACCCAGTTACTTTCATTGTAAGAAACATATTCTTAATGACTTGAGATTTTTCTGTTTCAGCTTCAGGCCATTGCACCTTGTCTTTCCTTCTTCTGAGAATGCGGATAATTCCCTTCTTTCATCTATACTATTATCCCTGCAATTATTTATAGTCTGTAACTGTAAATCTCCCGAGTCCTCCATTTAATACAGTTCTTTCAGTGTCTTTTTCTGCAGTATGTTTTACTTTTCTATCATCACCCATTACTGACTTTTTTTCTCTAATTTTAAAACAATTTTTACATTACGGGTACTCAATTGTATTCACCATTCCAAATGTAGCAAAATCACAGCTATATGAACCAGAGTGTCATTATTTTAATACTATCACTTGGGAAAAGGTGAGTGTATTTTATGTGACAGTGAGATAGATTCAAAAGGCACAGGCAACCTCATTTTCAAATGGCAAATCACACATCCTAAACTTGCAAGTGTAGGAGCAAAGCTCTGAGTATTCTCAGCATGTCCAAAATATTGCAGTTTTCTTCAATCATGTGCTAAGAAATGCAAGAGCAAGCAATCCTTGTTAAATTAATAAATAACAATGAGACATCAGTCTGAAAGCAGGATCTCATAATAGAAACTATTAACAAAACCTTTACTCTGGGTGACAGTGATTCCCTTTTACATAAATCAATATAAATTTAAAATTTAAATAATGGTCCATATTTCCCTGAAAAAAGGCCAAAAGCTCCAATAATAATAAGTATTAGGAAAGGTGTGGATAGAGTTTATTGTACAAAATTATTGGCGTACTTTTAAATTTTTCTATATTTTTATTTTTAAAAAAATCTGTTAATCTGTTAACTGCTGCAATGAAGATTCAATCATCCAGTCACTTGAAGATGTATTGCAGGCCATAGACTCTCTCTATTTCCACAGTATTTACCACTAAATTACTTGAGCACTTGCCAATCATTAATAAGTATACCCCCTGGAAATGCCTTCTGGCTCAGGGAAACATTTTTACGTCCATTTTACTGGGCAAAGAGGCATAGAAGCACTGAGCTGCACAAGAACATTTGAAAAAAATTCAACAAAGCCAAGCTATAAATTGAACCTAGATGTCCTGAGCTGCTGTTCAGTATCTTCACAGCAATATTCTTAAGAAAAAACAGACAAGGTAGCTGCTGTTGAGAAGCCTACGGAATCATTTTTTATATGCAAGTAAGATTTATCTTTTTATATCAGGCGATGCTATGCTGTATTGGCACTGAAATGACTAATGCTAACTACAGAGATCATGATAAAATGGATCTCCAAGGAATAACAGAGACATAGAATAGCAATCATGACAAAAACACAGCTCTGAAAGGGTACTTGCCGATATTTTAAAGCATTCAGTTAAAAGAAATAATGGTTATCACAGTGCAGTAGTTTTGCATATTAATAATTTGATAGACTTCAGGAAAAAAAGAGATCAACATCAGTCTGGAAAAGGAGGGTTCTAATGGGATAGAGCTGGAGTCTGCTATGGGCCACCAGATATGGCGACACACAGGCACAGCTCTACAGTGTTACAAGGGAGAAAGATGTGTCAGGACAGTGTATTACTAGAGAAGACTTGAACTTCCCATACACAGAGAACAAAACTATTGACCGCTGTCGGTTCTGGCTACTTGCAGACATAAGTGATGGGTGTATCTTCATCAAGTAGCCAATTAATCCATACTGCTGCGGTTGAGTTTTAAATTTGTTTTCCATTAAGTTTTCCACATCAGATCTGGAAAGATCTGAGTTGAATGATCATGGGCCAACTCACTTTAAGTCAAATGAAATGACAGGCAGAATTAAGTTCTCTATTGTAAAAGATCGAATTAAAAAAAAAAAAAAATCAGAGAACTAGAGAGTTTAAGAGTTTGGAATTCCTTCAAATGCTCATCAACTGTATTCATAAAAAAAAACAAACAGAAAGTGCATTGCATATGTATTGCATATGATACTAAGATTAAAGATCCTCTAAGTATAACTATAACTAAATTAATACTTGATTCACTTTTTAATAGAAACAATGACTATACAGTCAAAGATAGGATGGTTAAAGGAAAAAAGGATACAGAACAAGAATTATCAAAAAGAAATAGAGGTGAAACTCCAAAGATCTTGCAATGGAGTAGACAGTCTCTATCCTAGGACACATGCTATAGCAAAACAGAATGAACATTGTTTTTATTTAAGGAAGAAAAGGGGAGAAGTTTCTCAAACTGTTTAGCCAGTCAGACCTGTATACAGTCTGACTTCAATAATGTATAAAGCTTTAGGACAAATATGGAAGAGAACACACCATAAACTTCAACGTGCTTGGAAAATGGGAGAAAACACAATGTGGATTTACCAGAATTAGATTGTACCCAGCTAACTTAAGTCCATCTTTCCATAAGGCATCTGAACATTTTGACAAACTATCTATCTAAACCAAGTCCACATGGGACTCAGTAAAGCATCTGACTGAGTCCAGCACAGGAAACTATTAGTTAAGCAGCAAATACTGGCAATTTGTACAAGAGTTGCCAGATGGGTAACAGATACCTTAAAGGGAACATGAGGAGCAATGTTGAAAAGAAAACATTAGGATAAAGGAGGTTACTAAGAGAGTTCATCTGTGATCAGCCATGGGACCAATCTTAATATCATCACCAATCTTATTTAATATCATCACCAACAATCTAGCCACAGAAATTAGGAAGGGGTTAACAACATTAAGGACATGAAGTTGGACAGCACACTTAATACGCAACTGACATATTGAACTAAATAATAGAAATTGCCTAAATGTCTGTGAATGGCCATGCAGAAATGTCCATCTCTCCCCTTTGCTTATAAAGGTAATCTTGCACCTCAAGTTAAATACTTAGGATAGGTGGATACTTACAACAGAGACCATGACACCATCTGATGCAGCTGGAAAAAGGGAACAAAGTGTGTCAGTCAAAGTATTTCTAGCAAGGAAAGTATTAATGTCAGCTTAATGTCAGCATAGGAGGCTGGGATGACACCTCCTGTGGAACTGTTTGCACCCTGGAGCACCACCTACCTTTCTGTTCAGTCAAGCCCAGGAAAGGTGGATTCAAGCTGGGAGAGGGGCTGATGATCGCAAGCACAATGGTTAGAGGGATGGTCTGTCACCAGTGAAGTGCCCAAAAGAGTTTGGCTAGTTCAGCTTGGAAAAAAGGGGACTGAGAGAGGACAGGGAAGAATGTCAGGCACAGTCACTGAAAGTGAACATCAGTCTCAGAAGAAATAGCAACAAAACGAACAGAAATAAATTCTGTGTGGAAATTAATTAGAAAATAACTACATATCGCAGGAACAAGACATCAGGGTACTCTTGATAAGGTTTACAGTAGATGTCATTGCAAAAAGAAAAAGGAAAAAAAAAAAAGAAAACAAGAAACCCTCCACAAACAAACAACCCTCTAAAGGGTTGCAACCTGATGCATAATCAATTTCTGGTTTACTTATGACTTAGCTTTCCACAGCACAAGACTAGACTAGACTTAGCCTTCCCTTCCAGTGTTCTGTTCATTATTACAAAAAGCTACTTTTCCTTTTGAAAATAGTTGTAACAAGGAAATAATGGACCTTGCAAGAATAAAACATATTTCTATAGATCCTATCCAGGTATGTCCTAAGATAGCCCAGGTCTAAGAAAGCTAATTTTCAATTAGCAGAATGAAACCTAGAGTCTATGTATTGCTATAGACAGACACATTTGTATTATGTTCTTGAAATAGATACAGAATCTGTATTTCATGGCACCATTTCATTTCACAGAAGCAATTTCCTTGTAGGCAAAATCTAACAACACTTCAGCATGCAGAACAATATTATCTTGCATATAAATACAAAGGCATCAGTACTGATCAATTTCAATGTAATTTAAAATTTAAAGGAAGTGCAGTTATATTGCATTTCCTCAGTTTGTAAATCTGTCTACCACTTCTTGCAAAACACCACCTGCACCAGAGAAGAGCTTGACCATTTGCCTGTCGAATATTCCACCTCCTCCCAAACGATAGTATCCAAAAAAAGACTGTGAAACTCAAACATATGGGGAAGAGGAAGGGCTAGTTAATGAAAATGGCAAGAGTTTACAACACCCTTAGGGATGAAAAATGAAATTTGCATTTAAAATATGAGTAGGCAATGCAGAGTGTGACAACAGATCATTTTTGCAGCATCTATGAGACACGGAAAACACAACCCACTGTTACCTCAAATAACCGATGAGCCCAGGGCAGCTCTGTCACCGTGTCCTTAGTTTATTCTCTTTTCAACCACCAAGCGCCACAGCCTCTCTGCCCAGAACAGGGAGAACTCCACCAGCATGGTTCTCTGCTGCTTATCCTTCTACAGAGGTACACTTTTCTGTCATGTTTCTTACCTTTTTTGCAAATCCAGAACATATTCAGAAATTTCTGTATTCAGGCTAATACACTGTATTCTGTTTCCATATTATCCTCCAAATCTGAACATTCCCAAAATGTTCCCAATCATCTGCTCACATGTTCATGTGAAGGGAAAGTAATATTTCTTTTCACACATCTGCAGTGACACCCTGATCATTTCAATAGCTGATTAAAAACTTCTCTGCTAGCATGCAATAGCATTATGGCCCACTCCAAGCTTTCCAGTAATATTTCTTTTTGTTCCCTATCCTATTTCCTGTGCTCTACAGGCACACCACCACAATCTGAAGTTTTAACTCATTTAATTAATCATATTCCCTATTTTTAATACACTCCGCCATTTTTCATCCCTTGCAAAGAAGAACACAAATATTAATATCCTCCTCCACTTAATATACAGAGTTTTTGGAACACAATGTCAGATTTCCCCATATGCATGTGTACTTCCACAGAGGCGAACATATACACTGTTAATCATGAACATACATTAAAAAAAACAAACTTCAAATTCCTCCTTTTCCCCTGGAAAGCTGTACAAACATGTACTTCTGGAGGAATTTTAATAAATGTGTGTATTAACAGATGTAAGTCTCACAGGAAAAACTCATCAGAATATACTCCAGCCTATGTATATGGAAAATAAATCTTGCAGTATCAGCAAGATGAATTTATATTTGGTTTATTACTAAGCATATAGAATTGATGTCACATGAGGTATGATATTCGAAATAGTATCTCATTTCTAAAGATAAATATAAAAAGGTGGAAGTAGCCACACAGTTGCAAAACGGGCAAGGCTGTACTTTGAAGCCACATTCTGTCCCACATCTGACAGAAATGGAAGCTCTTTTTCCACAAGAACTGAAGTTATATTATGTATTACTGAAAAAAAAAAAGCATAGTGGAAGTTTTGGTTCTAATGCATGACTTACAACTCTCTCATTTGCAAGTTTATGCACTGCATGCACAGCACAGTACCAATGAAACAAGGATTTGGGTTTTGAAAACAAATTAAATACTTCCAGGTTCTGATCCTAACATGACTTTTACTATTGTGATGTCTTCCAATACTGTAACACTACATAAAATGTGTTCATGCTTGTATGACACATGCTATATCCTCACAAACAGGGGAAATGCCTTAGTAAGTGACTATACAAAGAAAATTGACTAATTTGTAGCACAGAGGAGGAAATCCTGTCCTCACAGAAACAGGCGGCAAATTCCAATTGATGTTGGCAGGTCAAGAATTGTATCCAATGGTTTTTTTCCATTGTGAAGGATACATCCAAAAGAGACAAGTATTTTCTAACCTCCTTCAGAGATAAACTATCAATGTTTCTTGTACCACTAATGATAAAAAAATCATAAAAATTTGTATTAAACTCACCAGCAAGACATTGGTTCTCTCTGCCTCATTTTTACAACTCAGGTGATGATGATGATGATGATGTTGGAAAGGGCTAGGGGGACTTTTTTGTGAGTCTTAACTTACTGTTTGTTAGGTATCCTGAGAACAAGGAACAAGCAAAGGTTCTTTATTAGTGCAAAATTTGTTTGTTTGTTTGTTTTTTCTCCTTTTTTCCCCTAAAGCTGCACACAAAACACAGAACATGGATGGGAGTAGCACTTTTAACAACAGTATAAACCTTCACATAGTTAGCAGAGAAGCCTTGCAAAGATAAAAAAAAAAAAAAAAAAGAGGCCAATTTGTCTCTTAGATACATCCACAAAATCACATGGATCAGAAGGATTCATGCACATACCTACTTTAAATTATTCCCAAAGGATGCATTCTGTCTCTCTTATGCTCTGTACAACTCCTCTGAAGTCAGTAATACAGATCCTGGCTCTGCACTTCCAAAATGCAGCCATGAATACACCTCCTTCGATTACTGTCAGTTCAGGCATGCAATGATCTTATGAGCAGTTAATGTCTTTGATGTCAGCACAAAATGAAGAAAATATTTTTGCAAGTGATCCTAAGGCAGGATGCTATCCCATGATATGTAGCTGCTGCTTTTTCTACCCATGAGGCTTTCCTTTTCTTTATTAGATTAGGTTGCATACTGTAGATGTAGCCTCACTTCATGTTCTTCACCAGAGGAGCTGGATGCAAAAGTCCCATTGATTTAAGACCTGAGGGTGAATTAGTAATCCCAGTGCTTCAGGAACTCATTTAGAAATGGAGGCTATAGGGTCTTTAAGGCAAAAAGATAAAGGAACACAAAACACACTGAATTCAAATTATGTGTACTCCAGAAGGTCCTTTCTGTTCTTTATTTTCTCTTGTAAGTTGACTTTACACTCAATAACCAACAGGGTAAATTAATTATCCCAAAGGATCCAAACCTATTATAAGTCCAAATGCATTATCAGGCGAATTGATGTTGGAAAGTCTCTGGGGCCCCAATATCCACCACAATTCCCAAAAGGAAAGGTAATACGATGCCATTTCTTGTTACTTGGGTCATTTTTTAAGTAAAGGCAACGCCTAATGCGTTCACTTAGCTTCTTGGCAATCTTTTCCAGCTTTTTTCAAGGGAACATCACTAGACGTTCAAGAATATTCACCAGTTATGGGTCAGAAAACAGGACAGAGACTTGAAGACTTCTCTAAAAACAATTAGCAGTAATAAAACTATTATGCATAATATTTAATACCATATACCACTTGACATTTTACCGTTCTTTGTGCACACATGAACAGCTTGTTCTGTAGAATATCCCCACGAAGATGGCATGTCCTGTTACCAGAAATGAGAAATCTGCAGCAAACCTCCATATCGGGTGAAACTCCACTGAATCCGAGCTCAGTACAATAGAAGAAGCCACTGTTAGAAACATGGTTTAGGAATGCTTTTCTCTGGTGTCGCAGCCAGTCCAGTTAGTTAGAAACTACTCCTGCATAATGCCTAAGTGGTTTTGGAAACATTAGCCCTGTACTCTGCACATCATATATATTTATAGTGCATATTTAATAACAGGACTACAAATGTATGTTAATGCAAATAATAACTGAAGATGGACCTAGACCGGTTCTGAGAACAGTGCAGGAGCGGAGCACCCTTTGAGATTGTTCTTGACTACGGGAACTTGCTTAACTGCGGTGGCAATGCCAGCTTCCCCTTCACACTCCCTCAGGTTGCCCACTTTCTCATCCACCTTCTGCCTGCAGCTTCCTGACTTCCCCACAGGTGAAGAAGTTCAACTCAGAAGTTCAACTGTGCCGTGCAGACACGGCAAAAACCAAAGGAGACTGAGTCACACACAGAAACAAAGCAGATGTTAATGCATTTCCCAGACTGATGATGAAATGACTTACAGTTACAAAAGCCAGCTCACATTCCCTACAAAATTCAGGGCCCTTCCTAAACCTTAGGCCCTCTTGGGTGCTTTGCTTCTGTGTTATCACTAGCATAGTAGGACTGCTACCCACAATTTTATTCCAGTTCACCTGTATAGATCTATTCTGGCTTTTATCCTTGTGTGTATGAACAAAGTGACACTACGATTCATTACACACACTGCAGATCCCCCCAGACACCTTCCTGTTCTCACATGAAGCAAGCCTTTGCAGGACTATGGCTGCCACAAAGGCACGAAACCTCAGCAGACAGGTCCCAGCTCCCACATATCTCACAGATCTCCTCGTAGGGGCTGGCAGGCTACTTGCCCTTTTCTTAAACAGAGTTCCTGTAAGGATGGTGCTAAGGAAGGAAAAGACCTTTGCTGTCTGAGACCCCTTTCTGGAGATTCCACCAGAGCCTGCAGATGATCAGACTCATGCACCTACTTGCTCATGCATTTTAACGTAGTTGAAACACCAAAAATTATTTTACAGCAAGTTCTGCTTTGGAGTCCAAACCCTCAGGTGTGCAAAGAGCTAGGTATATCCAAGATAGAAAGTTGCTTCCCCATCACAAAGCCAGGTGCAGGTGCTCGTGGAGCAGCGATAATGCAGGGGACAAAGACTACTTTTCCTCCCTCCAGTAAATCTGTATCTTCCATAGACAAACAGGGAAGACCATCGACTACCAGCATACACTAAGTTATGTCCAGCCCTGTATTTCTGCATGACTGGAGTCTTCTTGTGCATTGCTGCACTCAGTGTATGGCTTATAAAATATTTCTGTAATGATAACAGGACATTTGTGAAAATGCTGTTCAGCCCACAGCACAGCAGACCATGCAACAGTGAGCACCCGACTGAAGGCAGTATGTCATCCTGAAGATCTGCAAGGAGAACGCTGTTTTCAGCACAGCACTTACACTAAGCCATCTTCCTGAGGACTCCAGTCAACCCCCTTGTACACCATAGATTTTTCTTGCTTGAAGCAGCATATGTTTGCAAGGACAATGCTGTAGCATCTAATGCCACATACCAGGCAGGCTGGGAAAGCAGAGTCTTTCTCCCACTCCCCCTGAGGCCATGGCGTAGAGGGGCTGTAGGCAGGCAAACACTATGAACTGCTCTCTTCACATTTACACGCGTATCAGAAATATCATTCCCAGATGTATTTCAGTTACATGAAGTCAAATCGTGACTTCTTGAGCAAGTCTCTGATACATCAACTATTTGCCCATTTGGATGACCTGGACACTCGTTCATTACATGAACTGCAAGAGATAATCCACTCTGAAGTTATCCATGCAGTGGTATGATTTGTCTTTAGTGGAGTCATGATACAACTGGATGCGATTCAAAAAGGGCTTCACTCTGTAAATAACGTATAAAGAAACATGTTATAACATTTAGGAAACACGGAGATCCAAAGATACTTGCTCCATTGGAGGAATCATCCACATTACTGAAAAGGACTTAAAATATTAGGCTAATAACTCAAGACTTCATTTCCAAGGAAAGAAACAGCAACCAGCTTTTTCATCATTTTTGGATGGAGCAGTTTGCTGAGGTTTATGTCGCCACTACAATATTAATAGCACAGCACACAATATTACCATAAAACAGCAAGCCTATGAAAATAAATGGAAAAAAAGCAGAGGATCACTAAACCTCACCTGCAAATTCTAAGAGTGCCATGAACAAAACCAAATTTACATTTTACCAACCCTTCTTTTCTTTCTTCGTTTCACCAAGACATAATTGGATGTTCGAAACGCTACAAATGTGGAATAAAACTACCAATTCTCCTCCTTAAAATAAAAGGTTAAGCTCGTAATTATACTACTTTGGCATATCATTTTGTGCAATTACTAATTAAGCACGATCCCTGATCGCAGAATGCAGAAGTAGTGATTTTCTTCCTCAAGAGCTGCGCCTCGCTTCGTTTTAAGTCAAGTTCTACTCTGGAGGGAGGAAAAAACCCACAGGCACGCAAGCATGTGCGCGGGGGGCGGCGGGCGGGGGGCACCAAATGGAAGAACCGCTGCTTTGGAGAAAACCACCCCGCACCGCGGATGTCGGCACGCCTTGCTGTGCCGCCCAGGACGGGGGGCCCCGCAACGCCCCCTCCCCGCGGCGGGGCGCGGACGGCGGCATCGGCGTTTTAGGGAAGCAGGAGAAACAAAGCCGCCGCCGCACCCCGCGCCGCCGCCACAGCTCCCTCCCGCCGGGGCTGTCCCGCACCGCCGCCCCGGCTGCAGGGGCTGGCAGCGGGGTCGCGCCGCCCCCGCCCCGCGGAAGGAAGGCCGGGCGGGGGGAGCGGGGGGAGCCCTGCCCGCGGCACCGCACCGCACGGCCGCAGCGCCACTCACCGCGCCGCGCCGCGCCGCGCCGAGCCGAGCCGAGCCGTGCCGAGCCGGTGTGCCGGCGCGCCGCCGCGGCCGCAGGTGCCGCGGAGGAGGAAGCGGGGGCGGGCGGCGCTGGCGAGCCAACCGGGGCCCGGCGCGGCGCCGTGAGTCACCAGCGGCCGCGCAGGGCGGCCGGGCGGCTGGTATAAGAGCGCCGCGGGGACACCCTCCCCCCGTGCATGTCTCCGTCTCCCTCCTCTCCTCGCCTCCCCGGCCGCGGCGCCTGCCTGCCCGCCCGCCCTCCCCACCTCTCCGCCCTCCCTCCCTTCCCTTTCTCCGTCCCCGGCGCGGCGATGCGGTTGGACCGGCAGCGCGGAGACCCGAGCGCCGCCGCCGCGGCGGCCGGCGGCGGCCCCGGGCGCGGTGCGGGGCGGCGGGCGGTCCCGCGCTGCTGGGCGCTCTGCCTGCTGCTCGCCCTCAGCTGCCTGCGCGCCGCCGCCGACGGTGAGTGCGGGGCCCGGGGGGGCTGGGGCGCGCACCGCCGGGGCTGCTCCCGCCGCCGCCCCCCGCCATCATTTCCTCTCCCACCACCCTTTTTTCTGGGGCGGGGGGGGGAGTCTCGCAGACTGCTTGCCGGCTGCGCCGGGGGGAACGGGGCTCCGCGGAGGGGCCGTCGGGGCGGGCCCGGGCTCCCGGGGGGGGACAGGGGGACGGTGCCGCCGGGGTCTGCCTCGCCGCCCCTCTGGTCGGCGGAGCCGCCGCCTTCGCCGCCGGGCCCCAGGCGGCCCGCCGGGGCGGTGGAGGTGGGCCTGAGCCCCTGCCCGGCCGGCCCTTCCCCGCCCCGGGGAGCACCTCTCCCGGGAGCGACGCGGGTGCCGCGGGAGCGCTTGATTTCCTGCGCGATGCCTGGTGCTGAGGGGAGGGTCTGCGTGCCTGGGGCTTACTGGGGGCGGGGGGGGTCGGGGAGGAGTGGAGCTTTGTCATGGAGGAAGGAAGAGGAGCCCTTGGAAAGCCTGCGGCGTTAAAGGCGTTAAAGGTGCTGTCAAACTACTGTGCAACTTCGGCTTTGTGGCATCCAGCAGCATTGGCGTGGGTCTAGCTCCGGGCCAATGGTAACCACCATGAGGTATCTCCACCTGGTGGCAAGGTTGAGTCTTGCCGTCGCCGGATCCCTCCTTGCGGGCTGGGCTCTCACTGGTGGCGCTGCCCGTGGCGAGCTCCAGGGTTGCCTCCCAGCGTAGAAGCTGTTAGCCCTACGGCAGAGGGACATGCACGTTAAGCTAACTGGATGATCGATTACAAGTTTTTTCCTCTTTAGTGGAGGTAGTAATCAATTGGCTGGCTCCTCTCTTCCTTCAGGAACTGAGGTACAGGCTACTCTTCTTGGTGGGAGGCAGGCAGTTGTCGTATGGCCCTTAATCTCCTGACTAGTGCCCTAAAGTAGGCTTAAGTGTCAATTGTAGCTGTATTGGTGAATTATGCTTAAAGGTTGTTGGACCTTGTAGTCCTAACTGTGTGCAGTCGTTCAGACACTGGGTCCGTCAGGTAAAGCCCAGCCAGGGAATTGTTGCATCCAGTCCTCATACAAGGAGGAAGAGGGGAAATGTCTGCCTAGTCACTCCTCAATTCCCGGTCACGTAGATTGCTCCCATGTCTGGCCTACAACAGACATGATTAAACAGCCGTAGTATGAAGGGCCAGGCTGGCTGGCACTGACACTGCTAGTGCACCGTAGTCAGAAATCATAATGAGATATGCAGTGCAGGGCAACTCTAGTCCGCCAAGTTAGTCTGATTCTTCCCGCAGTTCGAGTTAGTGTCCCCACCAGCTCTCTCCTACTAGTAGTTGCAGTTGGCAGGGTCTGGGGGGAGTCTAAGCTAGTTCCTGTATGAGCTCTCGCAAGGTTTCCCAATCACTGTTGCAAGCTTTTCTGGGACTTGGTGTCAGATGACAGCACACAAGTGTCACATGTTTGAGGCTGCCCAGACAAGTAATCTGACAACTTGCTGAAGGGGCTGAGACAAACAGTGACCGCAGAGGTATGGAGAAAGCTAGTTTAACTTGGGTAGTCATTGTAACTGTGCTCTTTCACCCTGCACACATTGCTGCTTATGAGCCAACTTCTAGTGAGTAGTTACGTGGGGAACAGTAAAATAATGTGTTAGTAATCACAGGCTGTGAAGTTACTGGTTCTCTATGTCTTTTGCTTAAGCCTTATCCTAAGGAGGAGAAAAGGTGTGAAGGTGCTTCTGGCGTATGAGTAGCGCATGAAGAGAAGCTTTGAATTAGTGGCTAATTGATGCTGATCTAAAAATCATTAAGTGTCTAGTGATTGAAGCTGCAACTGAGATATGGCTCTCTTGCTTCAAATAGCAGTGGATTAACTGGTAGTGTCATGACTAATGGTTACCTGGCATTGCAGAACTGTGCTTGGTGTAAGACAGGGGACCACATTTAGTTACTGGCTGGAACTAACCTTTGTCTTAACTGGAGCTCAGTCCCAGTGGCCTTTAGAGTTTGACAGACATCTTCAGGAGTAGCAACAGATGATGACCTTTACCTTTGTGCGTGTGTGTGGGTGTTAGGTGCTGTCAGTTCTTTACTTGTTTGTGGGCTAACAAAAGTAGTTGCTCTGACATTTCACTTGGTATCAGCTGCCAAAGTGAGGATGCCTTCTTGGAATGGCTTGTTGTAAGGGTTGTAACTGTAAAGTTACAGCTGTTACTCCAAGCTCAGTTACTGTTTCATTTATCCTGGTGTGTAGCTTCCCTGTAGCATTTGGTCAAAGTGATGTTATGTTTAAGCCACGATGTACTAGGCAGTCTTAGCAAGCCTCTCCTGGTTATTCTATCTTGAAACAGAGTAACTAAGGACAGTGGAGTTATTTTGGGATCTCCTGAGTGGCAGGCTTAGTCTAGTACTAATCTCTAGTATGCTATTTTGGGAAAGGTCGACTGTTCTCACTCTGAAAGCCTGGATGAGAATATCTCAAAACTAGCAGGAGTCAGTGATTGCATATTTTAGGTAGTAGTATGGTAATAACTGCAATAATGTGTGACCAGGGCTTGCAAGCAGAAGACTACTTCAGTTACGGGTTACTGGACAATAAGGTGATGTCAGGCTTAGAGCAAGCTGATAGCTGTGGCTTCTGCACCCTCTCTAAGCTGGCTGGGGTGTGCCTTCTAGCACATGGCAAGCTACTTGTTTGACAGCTCTTGACCAAATAGTAGTAGCTTTACAAAACCATGCTATTAGAAAGCGCATGCTGGTGTAACTCCCATCCTGAAAAGGAAAGGAGGAATGGAAATGCAGAGCACAAGAGCTGATGTTCAGCTTTTTGGCACTCTTTGAACACAGTTCCCATGAAACAAGTTGTTATGGCTTTACTCTGTCTGACAAGTGAGTTAGTGTTTTACTCAACCAGTAAGACGCTAAAACATTAGCAGAGCTCAATAAGCTGCTGCTTCAAATCCTTTACTTCTAGCATGAATTTACATGAGACAGTCAGCAGATAAAATTACCCATATTGTCCTTCCTTATACTCTGTCCAGGGTTTGCCATTGCGTAGTGCCTGATGGCTGGCCCATATAATGTGAAATGGGTGAATAGCTTCCTTCTGCTTGGAAAATGTCTTGCATTTTACGTGTCATACACAGAAGATACAAAATAAGAACTAATGTTCTACTAAAATTTTATGACCTTTGTGAGCCCTGGAATGCCAAGACAAAGCACCTCCACTAAATGATGCAATAAACCAAGGAGGAACAGGAGTCTTGCATCATGCTGTAGACATGTGCAACCAATACTAATGCATGAGCTTACACACTTGCCTGCATGCATTACATGGAACAGCTCTGGCTTAGCTGCTGAAGAAGCAGGCTGCTGTATTTAGTGTCAGTTATAACATGGCTTCAAGACAAAGTAGGTTCCCTTGAGGGATGCGATCATACAGTTGAGAGCTGAAGCTACTCTGGAAAATGCACTCTTAACTCTAAGCACCATGCAGAAAGCAGTACCTTACTCAAGTGTATCAATAAATCAAGACTTATCAGTTGGGAGACAACAGACTTGATTCCAGAAGGAAGTGACAAATTGCCTTGCTCTCTTAGCATAGCACTTGATCTAGCTTTAATAAGCAAGATCCAGATAAGTAATCATGCTTCTTTTTGTGTATACTAAGGAGTATCTCTGAGTGCCTTTGTTTGAGGAGTAACTTAAATCATGGAAGCTTGATCAACTACAGAGCAGATATGTAAGCTATCTTTACAGACATCTTGGGGATTCTGCTGTAATGTGTTAGCAGTGAAGTACTGAAATGCTAATCCAGCTTTACATTAGTCAAGTTCAAACCGAGTTTGCTTGAAGAGTTTTGAGAAGGCAATGCTAGGCGCTAGACAGCAGAAGTCATTGTGTGCACGCATCCCTCTGCCTTGCAGACTTGACCCTGACTTGAACAGGAAAACCCAGTCAGAACAACACTGAGGCTGGTTTACTGTTGTCTGACAGGTGGACTGTCATAGTGCTTAAACTCTGCACTTGTACTGTGAAGGAAAGCTTCTGGCTCTTCTTTCATGATTGAATAAGGTGACTACAAAGATTTGGAGCTCAGATCTGGTTTCATGCTGATGTTATGCTGTTTATTAAGCTGGGTAACTTCTTGATCAGCTGTGGGGGAAAGCAAGGGAGTATTGCTAAACAGTATTGAGGCTTGGGTTCCTTTTTTCATTGAAGGTGCGAGAGCAAAATGTGAGGAATCTCAATTCCCATGTAGTAATGGACGCTGTATTCCTTTAGTCTGGAAATGTGATGGTGATGAAGACTGTTCAGATGGCAGTGATGAGAGTGCTTGTGGTAAGTAATCAAAATAAATGATACCTCTGTGGTAGTGCTTGCTAGTTGGCAGTGGGGGCTTAACAGTGGATAGCTGGAGAGATGCTTATCTGTCCAGCACTTCTGACATTCAGAATACAGAGCAGAGGACAAATTCCCTAGAATAACTGGGGGACTATCTTGATGCCTTGTATCCATCTGAGGCAGTTGAATTTTCCTGAGTGCTATGAAAGTCTCCTGGAATTGGTGACTGAGGGAAAAGCTCATGACCAAAACTCTTTATTTGTAAGGGTGGTGACTGTCAAGAACAGAATGCAAGCTTGTTCTCAGTTCTTGCTTGAAGACATAGTAGAAACTGTTTGCTATTAGCACTTAGCTGTTGGCTGTTCCATGGTTAAATGCCCTGTTTTATGTGTGAAAGAGATTCTGCTGAGTCTCCTATAAACACTATATCTAGCTTTGGCTGCCAACTCTTGCTTTAAGCAAACATGGAGGCCAAGATGGATGACTAGATACACTTAGAGATGAGGCAAAATGGACTCAATATCCAGCATTGGTGTGGTTGAACTGCCAGTCTGCTCAAGCAGACCTAAACGGTTACCTTAGGGTTACATAGTACCATGCTTCTGTAATGACAAATCAAATGCCTTGATTATAAACTCAGAGTTCAAGATCTGAATATTAGTATCAGTAGACCTTTCTCTAACTCAAGTGGGTTCAAAGCAGCAGCTATTCTAGCAGCATAGTCTCCCTTAGCAATAGCAGTCCCTCAGTGGCTGCTTACAGGAAGAAAAATGTTTCTCTGTGCACAGCAGAACTCTCTAGGATGTGTTAAATAGTGCTGTCATTAGAGTGGTGGAGGATGACACCAGACATTCAAGAACTAAGGATATTACATCATTTTCCTAGGGCAAGGCAGCTTATCCCTTGCAACAAACAAGCTAAGCTCTGGTCTCTAAACAAGTGGCTGTCCTTCTCCCTTGCAGTGAAGAAGACGTGTGCTGAATCTGATTTTGTGTGCATCAGTGGTCAGTGTGTGCCTAACAGATGGCAGTGTGATGGGGATCCGGACTGCGAGGATGGGTCTGATGAGAGTGCTGAACTGTGCCGTAAGTGACCCTGCCTTGTCAGTGCAGGCAAGCCTGTGGGGAATAGTGTTTTGACTCCTTGCCTGCTTGCAGCCCAGCTCTCCTCCTAAAGGAAGGATGAACTTGTTGTCTTGGAGAGCACCTTCCTAAATGCTAGCTTGGCTTTGGCCACACCGGGGTCTTCACAAGACTTTTTAGTACTTAGAAAGATGCAGAACTGAGTGGGAACTCTGCACTTGTACCTAGTAACAGATAGCAAGTACAAGGTTTTACTGACAGTCAGAAGCAGCAAGCACAACATGGCAGGCCTGACCATTACTGTGGCTTGTTCACCAAGTGATCACTGTCCTCCAAGGCAACTACTTTGCAAGATAACCAGAGCTAGTATAGGAACTGAGTGACTGACTACATGTTGCAGGGTGGGAAGCAGAACTGCAGAGGCTTGACTGTGAGGTCTTGCAGTTAGCCACCCCAGTCTTAAGTGCAGTAGCTAATCAAGGAATATAGATCTGTGAAGCTTCACTTCTCTGTATGAGTAGGATCTACACTGAGGAATACTTCAGCCCCAAGTCCTACTGCACTTTGGCATTACTTCTGCCTACTATTATGTGTTATAGCTCAAGTTTCTACAGTGTAACTGGTGTGCAATCACAAAACTACCACTACAAAGATACTCTTAAAATACTACTGTATTAGGAGCTGGAAGTATCTGTTTTACTGAACAGTACAAACTAGTGTAACCTCTTCCATGATGGAGCCATCAACTTAGATGGATTCTGGCATCTAATTAACTGCAACTTTGTCCAGAGCTGAAGCCTTTCAGTCTCAGCTTTCAGGACAACTGCTAAAACCCAAGATCAGTAGCTCTTAGATTTCAGAACTCTTAAATTGAACTTAAACTTTTTTCAATAGATATGAGAACATGCCGGGTAAATGAAATCAGCTGTGGTCCTCAGTCAACCCAGTGTATCCCAGTGTCCTGGAAATGTGATGGTGAAAAAGACTGTGACAGTGGAGAAGATGAAGAGAATTGTGGTAAGGGAAGAAATGGTGGCTGCATAACTCTATTTGAAATTGACTTGTCTGGAAATGAGCTAGCTGGGCAGTATACCTGGGAAGATAAATTTCTCATAGTAGCAATATCTCCTTAAACCTACATTTACCCTGTATTGCAGCCCGCTTAACAAAGCGGACTTGTTCTAACAGTCCTCTATCCTGCAAGTTAAGAACTACTGCAATATAAGCTATTCAACATCTATCTTTGGCACTTGCCAAAATTAGCCAGAGACCATAGGCTTAGTCACATGTGAGGCAAACCATCAGAACTTGTTCTCTGCAGAGTTTCTCAACAGGTGACTCTAGTTGCTGCTCACATTAACAAATGGTCTCCTAAAAATGTAGTAGTGACTTGTAGCCAAGGGCACAGCTGATCTGCTTTATAGCCCTATCCTGGAGTATTCTGTGTGCTTGTCTGAAATTGCAGACTAGGGAAGCTAGGTTTCAGGTGTTGGGAGGCAACTTCAGGCTGGTACGCAAGTGAAGCTGCCACTGCCAGGATTAGAGTGCAGCATTCCTGGCTTGTTCTAACGAACTTGCATATGTATGAGTTGTCTGAGGTATCCTGAATCAAATTTGCTGTAACCAAAGCCACAGGTCTGGCTTCCATCAGAGCCACCTTACCTGGATGGGCTAATGAGGCACAGATCTCCAGGCTTCTGTGGAGTCTGTCTGTGGAGTTGCTGCCTTGCTCAGCAAGCAAATGCCTTAATGTGACAAGTGAATCTACAGACAGCATTTCTAATGAAGCTGATAAAACTATCAGCCTAGGCATACTGAGCTGCTAGCTACATTGCTGTTAAAACAGCCTAATTTGTACTGGTGTAAGTTGTGTGGGTGTGCTTAATACCACAGGATCAACTGGTGCAAGATCTTGATCTGTTATCCCCAGTGGTCCAGGTAAATGGGCCACTGCTGTCCTGGGGACCAGCACAAAACACTTCAATTTCAAACTACAGTGCATGCTGACCATCTGGCTACCTTAATCTTAGTCTGTACTCTAGAGTTAGCAATTCTCTTACCTTCTGTCTCTGGTTCACAGGGTTTGAGCCTGTTTTTCCAAAAGGCTCGTGCTCTGAAGCAGAACAGCCTAGCTGCTTCAGAAGGAGGTTATTTTTCACTCAGTAGCTCAAAACTGATGCCTCTCACTCATAACACCCAAAGGCAAGGAGGACAATCTGTGTGGGCCCCAAGTGTCCTGTAGGTGGTCAGTTAGGTTCTCCTAGAGCTTTATATAGGATGCTGATCTCCTGTCAGCTAACAGCTGGTGAAGAGCCTGCAAAGTAAAACACCTTCATACAAAAGTCTGCCTTCTTGTGATAATCTGCTAATCTCTTACTCCTGTTACTCCAGGCAATGTGACTTGTAGTCCAGCGGAGTTCACATGCAGCAGTGGGCAGTGTATTTCCAAGAGCTTTGTCTGCAATGGTCAAGATGACTGCAGTGATGGCAGTGATGAGCTGGAGTGTGCACCTCCTACCTGTGGAGTTCATGAGTTCCAGTGCAAGAGCTCCACTTGTATCCCCATCAGCTGGGTGTGTGATGATGATGCTGACTGCTCTGACCACTCGGATGAATCTCTAGAGCAATGTGGCCGCCAGCCTGCACCTCCTGTGAAGTGCTCTGCTAGTGAGGTGCAATGCGGCTCAGGTGAATGTATCCACAAAAAGTGGCGCTGTGATGGAGATCCTGACTGCAAGGATGGAAGTGATGAAATCAACTGCCGTAAGTTAACTTGGTCCTTCTCTAGGAGGTGCTGGTTGGCTCCTGTTTTATTTTCTTTCCTTCAGCAGACCTCAGGAGTTTAAGTCTGTAATGGCTGTGTCCTCAGCTTCTCGGACCTGCAGACCAGACCAGTTCAGATGTGAAGATGGGAACTGCATCCATGGGAGTAGGCAGTGCAATGGTGTGAGAGACTGTCTGGATGGCACTGATGAAGCAAATTGTAACAATGGTAAGTGTGGAACTACTCAAGAATAAAGTCTTCGCAGAATATCTGTTGAAGCTGGTAGTTGCCCTCACAATCTTAATTATCTCAGTTATTCAGTGCTCTGGACCTGGCAAATTCAAGTGCCGAAGTGGAGAATGCATAGATGCCAATAAAGTGTGTAACCAGCAGAGAGACTGCAAGGACTGGAGTGATGAGCCCCTCAAGGAGTGTAGTAAGTCAACAAACTCATTACACAGTGCTGACCACTAGACATACTTGGATACAGCCTCTGAGCTGTCAGCTGTCTGTCTGGAATGCCCATCTGCATTTCCTTGGTGGCAAGCAAACAAGAGCAACCTAGTCAATCAAAGGCTAGTTTTATCCTAGTCAAACTGGCTATTGGGATGACTTCTCCATGGCCAGAAGGCACTTGAAGGCATTAGAAATTCTGAAACTTCCAGGAGCCTCAATATTTGTCTGCTGCTGCCAACTTTCAACACAAGTAACATGCTGTTAGCTGAGCAAATATGAATTTGAGGAGGGTCTCTTGCATGTGACTTCAAGTGCCAGAGTGGTTTATCAGATGTTGTAGGCATCATTAGAAAATGGATGGGTATCTGGTAAAGCACTCCATGACTAAGACTTTAAGACTAAATATGTGCACTGTCTCAGAAGTGGCCAATTCTTCTCTTCTAGACGTAAATGAATGTCTGGTGAATAACGGCGGATGCTCTCATATCTGCAGAGATCTTGTTATTGGCTATGAATGTGACTGTCCAGCTGGGTTTGAGCTTATAGACAGGAGAACTTGTGGAGGCAAGTATCAAGTAGGTTAACATGGACCCTATTGATGGTGTCGGAGATGAGAACAAATTAAACTGTTGTCTTTACAGATATCGATGAATGCCAGAACCCTGGTATCTGTAGTCAAATCTGTATTAACCTGAAAGGGGGATACAAATGTGAATGTAGCCGTGGCTATCAGATGGATCTTGCTACTGGGGTGTGCAAGGCAGTGGGTGAGTATTGGCATAAGACTTCTATATCCCTACTTTAAAATGAGGTAGTAAGTGATGTACTGTTCATGCTATTGTGGCTTTGACGCTAGTTGTTGTGCTGTTACCAACATAACTTGTATAGACCTGAACACTACTAACACTTTGAATGATGCCATGATACAGTACTTAAAGTTGCCTGACATAAGCTGTTTGTGTCTGCTCCCTGGGCAGGAGGACCCTCCCCACCAAGTTGTGGAGGGAGAAAAGGGTGCGGTATGGTACAGCCAAGACCTCTGTCAGCATCCACAAGCAAGTGTGGAATGGCAAATACTAAATATAATGACTCTTAAAACTTGCCATAGAAGAACAGTATGTGACTGCATGTCTAGAAGTACAGATGTAACACTTACACTCTTTTCACAGGGAAAGAACCATGTCTAATTTTCACCAACCGCCGGGATATCAGGAAGATTGGCCTTGAGAGGAAAGAATACATTCAGCTAGTAGAGCAGCTAAGAAACACTGTAGCTCTAGATGCTGATATTGCTGAGCAAAAGCTTTACTGGGCTGACTTCAGCCAAAAAGCAATCTTCAGGTAAATGGACTCAGCTTCTGAACCCTAGTGTGCTCCCCTAAACCATCCTAGATTTTACCCAAGAAACTTCTCTACGCTCTGGTGATGAGAACTAGATTCCTGATGTCCTAAAGGCATAGTACAGTAGATGCAAGTTCCCACAACTAGCAGTGTGTATATGCCTATTGTGCTTCCTAGTAACTGCTACTACAGTTGTACAAACGGCATTCTGTGGAAAGTCACAAGTGCATATTCTACATTGTCTACCTGAGATCTGTATGCAGTATTTGCTGAGGCATGCCAAGTGGTAGTGTCTGTGGAGGAAGGGGTTGAAAGCAAGTAATTCTTGTCTTCCAGTGCCTCTGTTGATACCCGTGATAAAGTTGGAACACACGTCAGAATCCTGGACAATGTACACAGCCCTGCAGGAATTGCTGTTGACTGGATTTATAAGAACATCTACTGGTCTGACTCAACTGCAAAGACCATTTCAGTGGCTAGTCTAGATGGCACAAAAAGAAAGGTTTTGTTTCTCTCAGAGCTGAGAGAGCCAGCTTCTATTGCTGTAGATCCTCTTTCTGGGTGAGTATTTGTCATGGTTCTCTTAAAAGAGCAGACCTACCAGGTACTCCATGTCCTGATAACTGACTTAGGTAGCCTTTGTTAGTTATTGGTCATAATTAAGAGTGATACTACACAGTACTATAGTGCATCATACAACATAAATTCTGCTTCACAGCTTTATGTACTGGTCAGACTGGGGTGAGCCAGCAAAAATTGAAAAAGCAGGAATGAATGGATTTGACAGACAGCAGCTTGTGACAACAGAAATCCAATGGCCTAATGGAATTGCTCTAGGTATGTTGAACTTGTCTCTGTGCCAGAGGTATTCTGGAGCTTTAGCAATTTGTTTGCTACAAAAGCCAAGGTCATTCTTCAGAGAACTATTTTCAGCTTCTGAGAATGGGAAGTTCCTGCATGCCTGGAGACACTGCAATAGGCACAGATAGCACTTCTCAGATACTGAAATGGTAACTTCCCTTGCACTGCTCTGTTATAGTTGAGGTACAGGCTACTGAGGCAGCACTGCAGCAGCCTTCTGCATCCCAGTACGGTAAAAAAACAGGGCAACACTGCAACTATTCTTGAACCCTTGGGTGTTTCAACTTTGGCAGGAGGCTTTGGGGTTTTCTCCATGTAGATAGTAAATAAGTTTGGTTTTTTCTTCCTAGATCTTGTAAAAAGCCGTCTGTACTGGCTTGATTCTAAACTACATATGCTGTCAAGTGTGGACTTGAATGGCCAGGACCGTAGAGTTGTATTGAAGTCTCATATGTTCCTTCCTCATCCTCTTGCTCTAACAATATTTGAGGTAAGAAGGACTTCCCTGTAGTAATTTTCAAAGATCCTCTTCTTGCTAGTATGTGGTTAGCAGTTACGGTGCTGATAGCAGCATAGAGGTAATGAAATGCAATGACTGTCTTCTAGGACCGTGTGTACTGGATTGATGGAGAGAATGAGGCAGTCTATGGTGCCAACAAATTTACTGGATCTGAATTGGTTACCCTAGTGAACAACCTCAATGATGCACAGGACATCATTGTGTATCATGAACTTGTTCAGCCTTCAGGTAACTATTACAGTTTATAGTTACGTCAGTGTATGCTTGTAAGATGCCTGCTCTGCTTGGGTGGTGGCAAATGGTATCCCTCCCCTGTCCACTTCTACTTAAAGTGCTTGGAGCTTCTAACATAGGCACCCCCACTGGGGTTGAGAGAAGGTCTGGTTGCAATTACCCTTTCTTAGGCAGAGCAGGTACAAATCTGTAACCTGCAGAGACAAGTAACTCTACTAGAAAAATTATTGAGCAAATACTTATGCTATACACATGGTATATGAAGACTCACTGCTGTCAATTGCTGTACCATCAGGCAGGAACTGGTGTGAAGAGAACATGGCAAATGGAGGCTGTAGCTACCTGTGCCTGCCTGCTCCTCAGATAAATGAACACTCTCCAAAGTACACCTGTGCATGTCCCATTGGATACTTCTTGCAGGAGGATGGTCTGAGATGTGCAGGTATGGTAACATGATTGAAGTCTTTTCCAGGATGGATGGTGAAGGAGCAGGGGTACTGGGCCTCTTGGAGGCAAATGTGGCAGTATAGGCTGACAGCTTTGCATGAATTAATTTGATGTAATTAATCTTGGAGGGGGTGGTCTTCTAGCATGCATTAAGCTGGCCCTCAAAGTCTGCAGCTGCTGTTCAAAGTCCATGCTTGGCTTCTGCATCATCATCATTTGCAACAAGACCTTGTACCTCCATGGCTTTCTGCAGACAGCAAGCACATGCACAGAACATACTGAGCCCCTTTCTTATAAAAGAAGGGGTATAAACTAATATGGCTTTACAGTGTATTAATACAGTGTTGAAAAGCTGCTAGGCTAATCTTGCTGGCCAAGGAAGTTTGTTTGGACCTCCCTTCGTGGTCCAGACAAACATGCTGCTGTTACTACCCTGAGCACTGACTATATGGCAGGCTTGTTTGTCCAGTGGAGGGGAACTGGAAACTCCAGGGTGCAACTGACTATATTGCATGTTGATTCTGACTGCCACAGTTAGAGCACTGAATGCAAGGATGCTGTCCTCAGTTGGCTGCTCTAAAGGGTTGCTATAGGCATCAAAGACTGTATCTAACTGGTAAACTTGTGGAACTAAAATCTTACTTGGAAAACCTGAAGTAAGAGATGGGGTGGCTTACTGTTGTCATGACTCTAAATACCTGTAATTCGTGCCTAATTAAATGTCTAGCCTTGTTCTTGGGATTATTTTTGATCAAAACCCCTCAGCTGAGAGTGCTAGTGAAATAACTGATGTCAGTGTTTCCAGTAAAGCTAACAGGCTGCATGATCATTCTGCCATCTGCTAAACATCCACTACCATGGCTCTCATAGCTAAGCCATTGCAGAACTTCAGGATTAACTGGGTTCTTGATCTATAATTAGTTTCAGGTACTGGAACAACTGTGGCTTACACTGAGGCTAAAGATACCAGCACAAGAGAAAAATCTCCAACTGTTGGACTAGTTCCTGGAGGTACTGGTCCCAATAACTCAGACTGCTAAACATTAGAGAAATTAAATGCAAACTGACCCACTAGTGTACTTGAAGTTTTCTCCTTTGCATGCAACTAGAGAACACAGGCCAGGTCATGCGTGTAGTACAACAGCTGGAGCATGTGATAAACAGAATCAGTTCACTTATGACAGTGTGGAATCTATAGATTCCATGAAATACCAGGAGTACTTAAAGAAGGCAAGCAAAAAAAAAAAAAGCTTTCTACTAATATAGGATGAAGCCTGTTAGGCTGTTCTTGCCGTGTGTTACTGAGAAGCTAATATATGATAGCAACTTCTGGGCTTGGGAAGTGCTTGTGTCTCAAAAAGTCTGCCAGCCTGTCAGTAAGCAAGCTCACTACTTCAAATTCTCATGCAGGATTCAACATCAGTGGTACAACATCTGAAGTAGCTGCAGCTGGAGGAACATCAGCAGCTTGGACTGTTCTTCCAGTCTGTGAGTGCAGCATTCACTAGCCTTTGGGACTCCTTGTGGTGGCACAAGCCACTCTTGTCAGGAGCTTGGCTTGACCTTACTCACACTTGCAATCTGTTTCTCTCCCTAAAGTATTGCTCGTGATGGCTGCAGTGGCTGGCTACTTCATGTGGCGTAACTGGCAGCACAAGAACATGAAGAGCATGAATTTTGATAATCCTGTCTACCTGAAAACTACAGAAGAGGACCTCACAATTGATATTGGAAGACACAGCGGTTCAGTAGGACACACCTACCCTGCCGTAAGTAAAGCTATTAACATGTCTGAGGCTTCAGGTTAATCCTCAGAGTAGATATAAAGATTGCCAAACGATATCTGGCTTGAGTTTAGGGGAGGCCTCTGTTCTTGAAAGCTGCTGGCTGCAGCAAAACCACTGGGCTGAATCTTCTGAGAACTTGTCCTTTTAATCAAGGTTAAAGCTGTAGTAGGCCACTACTGTCCTCTACCTGGGATGGAGTAATCAGTGCTGGATGTGGTCACTAGCCTGCAGAACTAGCCCTTGCTTCAAACTGCCATGTAGTGATGATATGCATTGTTCTGTATCTTTTATTAGTACAATTGTAGCTAACTTGTACTTATTTTGTACAGATATCTGTTGTAAGCACAGATGATGATATGGCGTGAACACTGGATCAGCAATTGCTTCCGGTTTACTTGTGTTTTACACTCTTTGGGGATAGTAACCAGGTTTGTGGCTGAAAGACTTCCTCCATTCTTGGAAGAAAGAAGATACTTTCTGTATGTATGGAACACTTGTGTAAATAGCTATTTTATACAGCTTAACAACAAACTCTGTAAATACCTGTCCACAACAATTCAGCTTTTAGTGGTTACTGTTTTATCAGTAACCCTTGGATTGGTCAGTCAGTAACACCACTGACCAAATATAAAGCACTTTCCATAGAAAGCCATATTCCAGCCACAACTTGTAACACCTGTACATATGTGTATAGGCCACTTGTAAATATTATTCTTGGAAAATCACTGTCAAGCACTTTCAAATACTTCAAATGTAAATTATTGTACACTGTCTTTTTCAATGATTGGGGCAATGGCAATAGGAAAAAACGGGTTACTATGATTGCCAAAAATTTGTAAACGTAACTAATTTTGTATGTATGATTGAAACAATCTTGTCTGTTACCTCTTAGAGGTATACAGGTATGAATGCTCTTTAAGAAACCACTGTAAATCTTAAATGCAGAGGAAGGGAAAAATAAAAAAAAAAAAAAATTAAGCAGTTAAAGTATTGGTCTCTATTATTATGTTAGCACTGAAATAGAGTTATCTCCTAAGTTGGCAGCTTTAGTGGTCTACACTACTACTGCCAGCCAGAACATGAAGTATTTCTTAAGTTATTTCAGCAGTATCCCAGACTGCTAAGAGAGTACTGACCTGCCAGGTGACTGAGGTTTGTACTTGAAACTAACACTCTGCAGGGTACTGGACTGAATGGGTCGCCTTTCATAGGAGTCCAGCTGGACTCCTAAGTTAGGATTGACGGTGGCTAAAAATACTCAACTACTATTGCAAGCTCAGAAGAGGTAGCATTGACAGAGATGCTGTGTGGAGACAGGGCAAAGCATTGTCTGCCAGGTAAGAGTAAGGTCCTTGCAAAGGATGTTATGTACAAGTTCATAGTGGTGTCAAGCCATTAGCAGTTATTTCTCATGGCAATGCCAGTGCAAGTTGGATCTTGGTAGCTGCTGCACCTGTACAAAGGAATAGCAGAGCTGTAACTTGGCAGCTATTCATGGCAGCCTGCTCCTGGAGTCTCAGTCCTGAAAACCCCCTGTTGCTGCATATGTAATGACAGAAGTCCCCTGCAATGAGCATCAATGAGCTAGTGTCCTGTTCCCTGTGGGTACTAAGTTCATTGTAATGGCTCTAAGATACTCA
Organism: Platalea leucorodia; assembly: GCF_965183815.1. Taxonomy (NCBI): domain Eukaryota; kingdom Metazoa; phylum Chordata; class Aves; order Pelecaniformes; family Threskiornithidae; genus Platalea; species Platalea leucorodia. Next base: position 30,662,579 of record NC_138858.1, read on the forward strand.
TCACTTGAAGTGCTGGAGCCTTTCTCTTGGGTGACCATAGGAGTGAAAAATAAATTGTACAACTGTTCTGGGTCTGGGAAGGTGGTAATCATCTCAATGATAACTGTTTAGTACCATATACTTGAGTGCTAATTTTAGTAGCACCAAGTATGTTCCTTATCCACTCTACATCTATAGTTCATTGATGCAATAGAGAAGGATTAAGACTGAATTAATTTGCAGGTTCTGTGCTCTTCAGGCATTTTGCTCTGTGATCAAGTTTGGAGTAAAGAAAGGAAGCTTTTGATCTTTATGGGATAACTACTTGGCAGTGTCCAACTGAGTAAAAGGTAGCTTCCCTAGCCATTAGTAGTTTCCTTAATGACAGATTATTTTTCTGATATAAAGTCAGGGTTTCTCCCCTGACATTGCAGGATCTTGGCCTTGAATTGCCACCCCATAACTACTGTAGCAGGAGGTGCTACTTCACTATTGCTAATACTTCCCCCTCAGGGTGAAGAAATAATTACTTCTGATTGGATGCGGGTGTCAAGACTAAGACATAGTCTGGAAGAAGTGAAAATCTCCTGGCTATGCCTTAGTGATGACTTGTTAAATCATTCTCAATCAATCATGTCTCTAAAATAGTAACAATAAAAATCATTGAGTCAGAACTTGGATCAGTTCCTGGGTTTGGTTCTAATGCCTGTTCTCATTGCAGTTACAGCTGGGGTCTGCTCTCTTAATGGTCTTCTGTGTGTTGTGGACTCCTTTCTTGACAGATGAGGACAGCTGCCAACTTCTGCAGATTTAAAATAAGTTGTTTCTAGCAAGCTCACTACTCTTTAGGGAGTTGAAGCTTCTAGCCAGCTATCCCTGGCAACTCTTGTCTGTCTGTAGACACTTTCAGTATCTGGAATGCATATGGACTAAAGTGTCTTGCAAAGATTAGGATGTAAGGAGACCTCTGAAGTTTCTAGCCAAGAATACTGTATCTATTTCACTGAGTAATTTCTGGGATAAAGAGCCTTTCATATCGGCCTAATATGTAAAGATTATTAGTTATTGGACAGAATTCAGCTTTTTCACTTAGATGTCTAACTTGGGATACTACAAAGTATTTGTGCTGAAATGTGACAAAACCTAAAACACAATTCTCAGCTTGTTGGTTATAAATTTGCATGGCAGCTAAATACAGGCAAAATGCTCTGCCTTTTTAGTCTTCATACAGAAGATACAGCTCTACTTTTTTGCTAAAGTTCACTGCTGTCACCAGTATCATGCCAAATGGCACATGGAGTAGACCAATGAAGATGCTTCTTCCTGATGTTAACATTCCGTTGAAGTAGCAACTTAAATCTATTTTGGGAACCTGAGTTAGTTCGTACAGAAGCTGTGGAATCTGGGAACTTGTTTTCTGACTTTAGCCCAATGTGCTGAACGGAGTTGTCAGAATAGTACCTTGGCACACAAAAGTAGTTTCTGTAGTCTATAGGAGACTTAACACTTTACCAGATAAAACTTTTATGTCTTCAAAGAGCAGGAGGGAGGAGGAGTGGGGAATATCAGGCAGTAGCAGGAGATGATATAAGATGGTCTGTACTTAGTTGCAGATATTGTTTGGCTCTTAATCTCACTAGGTTTATTCTGCTCTGCTCATCTTCATTTTTGTATTATGAAATTGTTGTTTACTTCCACAGCAGGCTTGGAGAGTAGTCAGGGATTCCTTCTGTAAAAACAGATCCAACTTGCATACACAAATGCCTTACTATCTTTGAACAATTTTTTTTCCCCTGCCATCTGCAAGTGTTTGACTCTGTTTTATTGCTCTGTCATGTGACTCTCTTGGCATCTAATGAAGGAGGTATAGCTGTACTGAGCACTCCTGCAGCAGCAGGCTGTGGCTGTGCTGGTGGCCACTAAATGAATTCTCAGAGATCATCCTTGTCTCAATTCCTTTGCTGCAATCTCATAGGCTCCCAGAGCAATGGGACATTAATAACCTGTTTGGTCAGGTTTCACTATTAAGTTGGCTTTGTATTCCTCTTGAAGAACTTGCTGCTAATAGATACATAGTTATGGCTTTAGTTGGTTATTGAAGTACTGTTGAAGGTAGTGGCATAATTTTTTGTTTTCCAGCTGAATGCAAAGCCCTCTGGTTCTAAATACTGCCTATTTCTGTTCAGTGTCTGCTAGCCAGTGTGAGTGCAAAGCTAGTTTTGAAACTGGCTTTTTCTCTCCCTTACAAATATTCAAATTTCTCAATACTGTCCCTCTGCTCTGCTCCCACATTCTTTTCTGCCTCCTATTTGATCTGCCTTTGAGCAATAATGTAAAGTATCTACAATGCCAGAAAAAAACAGAGGAAAATGAACATAAAGGGAATTGAAGTTGCTCATGCGATTCACTTCTCCCCCTTCTGCACCTCATTCCTCTACAGATAGCTGCAGTGTGCCTTTTCCCAACACAACTTGTATTTGCTTACATTTTTAGTGGCCATACTTTTTTTTTTTTCCATCACATCTTTGCTGTAACAGTGAAGATCCATTTATCTGTTTTAGTTAGTGCTGAATCTTGCTAGATTAGGGAAAAGGGATAGAGGCAAGGACTCAGGCTGGTAGACCTCAGATAAAGGAAAAAAGCATACAGCTACAGAAGCACTCTTCACTCCATAACCTTGGATGCAAGTGAAGGCCTGCCAGTACTTTCTGTAGATATGCTACAGCATGTCTGTGAAGAAACATGCTGCTATTCCTCCTTTGAGCTGTCTCTCAACAATGATTGGTATCGTCACTTACTGGAAGAAGGTGCTTGAAGAGGTCTGCTCTGTTGAATTGCAGAAGCCAACTTAATACCCTCCTGGCTTGCTGGTTTTCACTTTTTTCCTCCTGAAAAAGCTTCATAATTTGCCCATGACAAATGAAAAAGTCTTAAGAGCAGGGGAGGAACAAAGAGGTTATGAAATCACAGTTAGGCTGCTGAATATCTAGGCTGTTGAACATCCAAAATAAAGACTGCCTGAGGAAAGGATGAGGGTCTTAATTCTCCCTTGCACAGCCATGGTCAGGACACTTACACACTTCTGTCAAGCAATGGAAAATGCTTCATAGACGTGGGGGGAAAAAAACAAGCATCACAACCTGAACAGACTACTGAAGGCAAACTTAACTAAGACACTCTTTGGTCTATAATGAGTTGCTTGAACAAAGGAAACACTAAGCAGTAAATGAAGACAAATGCCTAGTAAAAACAGATATTTAGTAGAAACATTTTTTTCCTGTAGAGATGTCCTCTGTAGAAAGACTAAGCAGTGTTCAGGACCTTTTTCCCCACCTTCCCTAGACATGCTTTCTTGGAGTGAAGCTTCAAAATACATGGAAATGGAAATGTTTTACTCTGCTGTCAGTGCATAGAATTTGAAGCTCAGATAGTTGGATAGCAACTTGAAAGGGTTAACTTAACATTCAGTACAGTTACTTCCCTCCGGTGGAAAGTATTCAGTGGAAGGTCTCTTTGAAAGGCTGATCATTGAATGCAGCAAACACCATAACAATCTAGAAGCAGTGCTGCCAGCTGTAAGGTCCCTTTTGTGGATGTGTGCAAGTGAGAAGTGGTGGGGTTTTTTGTACAACTTATTGCTTATTCCTTTTTTTGGTCCCTAAATATATGAAAAGTCACTTGTCCTTTTAAATTAAGACTTGGACTTTCTGATTCAAGAAAGTTAGCCTGTGATTTGGTAGTTGCATAATGTATTGTGGTTGCAGTTTTTAGCTCATAACTTAGTAACAGAGTATGTGCTTTAAGAGGTCATTTGTTCCTCTCAGGCCTGGGTTGAAAAGGTGCTTAGAAGGCTGTGTCTCGTGGGGACTTAGAAATATAAATAACTTATTTGGTGAGGGGTGGTTAAGGAAAAGTTTTGGTGTTCTTAATTTGGGCTTTAGCTACTCTTCCCTCCCTGCCAAGGTACTGATATCACTGTGGTAAAATTTGATGGATGTATTCAATCACATGAAGCAACTCCACACATGCTGACGGACATGAGAAACAGACTGGGTAATGTTACCAAGGGTTGATCATGCTCTAACAACCTGCTTGCCTTTAGGCTTTCAACACTGTCCTTCATGATATTCTTCTGTCCGAATTGGGACATTACAGCCTGCATGGGAGGACAACTAGATGGTTAAAAACTGGTTGGATACTTGGGGTCTGAGGGTTGTGCTCAAGGGCTTGTGCTCTACCTGGATGTGGGTAGCAAGTGGGGTACTAGAAGTACTATCCTGGGATGAGTTCTGTTCAGCATCTTTATCAGGAACCCTGAGAAGTACATGGAGGACAGCAAAAAGATGGTGGGGGCAGAACCACTGAATACACTCAAAGGCAGAGCTGCTGTCTTGGGGGACTTGCACAGGTGGGAGGAAGGGACCCAGTGAAATTCAGCAGGGGCAAAGGCCAAACCCTGCTCTGGGAAGGCAGAGCCCTGCAGGGATGCAGGTTGGGGCCGGGCAGCCATGAGGGCCAGCAGTGCCCGTGGTGGTGGTGTGTGCAGGACATGGCCCTGAAAGCCAGGGCAGGGCAGGGACTGTCCCCTCTGCTCAGTGCTTATCCAACTACCTCTGGGCGCTGCATCTGGTTTTGGGCCTCCAACAGAGGAAGGATGTCGATAAACATGGTCAAGTTCAGCAAACAGCCAGCAAGATGGTCCTGGGCTGGAGCCCTTGGCCTGGGAGGAGATGCTGTGGGAGCAGGACTGGTTCGGCTGGGACAAGAGACAGCTTTGGGAGCACCCAGCAGCATCCCTGGCACCAACAGGAGGGGATGGAGGAGGCTCAGCCAGACTTTTCACAGTGGTGCATGTCAGGAAGGTGAGAGGCAGTGGCACAAGCTGAAACATGAGAGGCTCAGTCTGGAGATAAGGAGAAGCCTTTTCCCCATGAGGACAGCCCAGTGGTGGGGACAAGGCCCAGGGAAGTTGCACCTTCTCCAGCCTGGGGGGTTTCACGCCCTGACTGGGTGAAGGCCTGAGCAGTCCAGTCTGAGCCCATGGCTGAGCCTGGTCTGGGTAAAGGCTGTGACTGGAGACCTCCCCAGGTCCCCATCAGTCTGAACACGATCCTATGATTCTGTGATTTGTTTGAATATTGAGGAAACAAAGGAATTGATCAACCTTGCAAAATGTTGCTCTTTTGACAAGAAGTATACTTTTTCTTCAAAATGGAGGTAAATATTATACAGGTAGATGAGAGTTCCTGTGGTGGATAAAATGGAGGTCAAGCAGTAGCAAACATTCTTACCACCTTTACAGAGAATGGTCTAGGCCCAGTCATTTGAACGCTCCAATCACTGGCAGCCAGTTTACGTTCACACCTATCATATGATGCATTTTTCCACCTCTTGGTTATCTGTGTTGGCTGGCACTAGTCCACTTGTGCCAATGGGGTTTCCCTTGTGAGCCTTCAATCCTATTTTTGCAGCTGTAATGGGCCAGGTAAAGAGAACTTTACCAAGGTAGAAGCATGGCTTCTCAATGGCTAAAAGACCTGGTGCTTGAGGAACTTGACCTGTCCTCCTAAGGTGGCACTGATGTTGCCTGGTGTAGTGTCATTGGAAAGTATAATCTCTGCAGAAGATTAGAAGAATCAGATGAATAACAAAACATTTTTCTCTAATTCCAGATGAAACGAATAGCTCAAGAACTTTATACTTCGGTATGTATTTCTGCTTCAGGCTCTTGCAGTCTGCAAGTTAAATGAAGCTTGAAACTTGTTTACTCCCTGGTGAAAGCATTCCCACTGTGTAAGTGACAAATACTGTGAGTTTCTAACTTTGAGCTTGTGCCTCTAGCAGCAAAAGAAGTTCACCCCATGAACCTTTGTCAAATAATGATATTAAAGCCTCAGTACAAAAATTCAAATTACATGTGCAATTATTGATGCAAGAGAAACTTGGCCATTCTGGTTTTCCAGGAAGAACCATTGATTATTCTTTTATTAAGCAACATCCAACTCGCTCCCCTCCAACTTTTTTTGGTTGAAGAATAGGACAAAGTAATTGGGGGGGGTGGAGGAATAAATTCTAATTCCATAGAGTTTATCTCTGTTGATTGTGATCCCTACACATTATAAAGTTCCTGCTACCATTTAAAACCTGGCAATTTTGTAATTGTAATGTACCTATTATCTTGCCTCAGAAACAGAGTTTGAACAATTGCTTGGATGGAAGTGGATAGCTGACAGATTGTAAAATGACCTGCACATAGAGAAATAGCTAGCTCTTCCTAGCCATTTTTCTTCTTTGGCAGCCTCCACTGCTGGTGTAATTTATGTAAGTGAACGTAGAGAAAGAAAAGCTGTAAAGCTGCTTATTTACAGAGAGCATAATTCAAATCATATCATGAGAACTGCATTTCAATATTTGATACAGTGCATTCACTTGAGAGAAAAACCATTCAAAAAAGCCATTTTTCACCATCTTAGGTGCCAGATACAAATAGCCACCAACTGCTGAAGACTAGCATTTTGTTAGCTGTCTTTGTAATTCAAAGGTCACATGGGAGCCACAGGTATTCCCAGTTATATGACACTACCTGAAGGTCCTTTGTTGACCAGCAAGAATCTCTAGCAGGAGACTGTTTAGTGCTCCATGTATAAACATAGTTTAGTCTGACATGACTTTCACTAGGAGCTACCCCAATACTTTCATCTAGCGTTCAGCACTTAAAAGGATCCACTTCAGAGTATGGCCTCTACAAGCAGCTGTGAAATAAATCGGCATTCATAATTAGACATGACATTTATTTTGTTCTTCTCCTAGTTGTCTGACACTTCAGTAGCAGTTAGTTAATTTAACAAACATTGTGTGGCACATTTTTATGTAGTAGTGTAGGGACAACTGAGAAAATGAATCTGCCTTTAAATTATTTCAGAACGAGAGGAAGTCAAGCAGCCAGCCTGGTCATTTAGAGCTTAACAATCACATTAATGGGTCAGTGAAGAATTGAAATAACCACAACTTGTGTAAGCCAATTCATTCTTTTCAGGGAGCCCGTTCTCCTCTCCCCGTAGGGAGGAAGTGAAGCTTTGCACTGTGCCTCAGGAGACAGGGCTGAGCCATGGCTCTGGCATGGGGAAAGCTAATCATCAGTAGAGAATATTCCAGTGCCCCTGGTGCACCGAGACATGTGGCATCTTCCCCTTTGCCTGCACTTCCCCTTTTAGTTGTTTTGGAAGACTCTTGATACTCTGAAATAAGATCTGTAGAACAGAGGAGTACAAGGTGGGTAACAATAGAGGGATGAGCAACTCTAAGTTCACTGGTGTCAAAGAGCCTGTTGTGGGCAGTAACTGCAGAGTTGTGAATGCACTGTAAGCTGGTGGTCTGGGCTATCTCCTGTTTTTGTTTTTGTCATCCCATACCCTTAGATAAACTTTCAATCTCTTTTGTGTTGACCATAGATCACAGGAAGGAACCTGACCCAAATCCATAGTGATGAGAAGAAATTGCATGGGTAAATCCAAGAACACAAGCAAGACATGCAAAAACCGCACTATTTATATTGTAAAAGGTAGGGCAACCAAAAAAAAGCACAAAAAGTCTGGGAGGCCTCCATAAAGCCTGGAGCAACATCCTTACGTGCTCTTTGAAGGATGAGTCTCTGCCAGAGAGTCTGGGGCTTATGGAAAGTCTCCAGCCCTCTTCTGAGGGCAGCGTACGATGCCTCATCCATCTGTTGAAACAAAGGAACAAGGAGTAATAAGCAGGCAGAAGGACATCCTGTATTATTTAGGGTTTTCAGAAATTAATATTAGAAATGGAGCAGTACATTACAGACTAGAGCATAAAATCAGTTTAAGTCAAAGGTGAAGCTGCCACATTAACTTGTCTTGCAGGGGATCCTTCTCAGTATAGGCAAGTACTTTATGAGCTGCATTACATACATACAGCAGAGGAAGGAAGGATTGCCATTCTCTAGTTTGACTATGAATGAAAGTTCAGAAGACCAGCTAGGCACAGCTCAGCTACTAAAATGATGAGCATTAAGAAGGCCATAACCAGTCAGTAGCAGGAAATATACATTACCAATGCTTCAATTCATTTGGTGGTTTTTTTTTTTTTGGTACGAATAGGAAAGAAACCAAATCAATGTCTGTTTTCGGCTTGACAAATTTATAGTTTGACTTGCTTGGAACTTGCTGTTTGCTTTTATAAGTACACAGACAAGCATACCAACAAGCAGTCCAACTGATTCTGTACAATGTTCTTGAGAGAGGAAACAAATGTGCAAAACTCACAGAAATCCTCAGCCTGGCACAGAAGAAAATGCCTTGCTCCACAATTTATCTTCTTAAGCACACAAGCTGACACAATTAGCTACAAAGAGGTATTGTCACAGGATCCCCGGACACTCCAGAGTTTCTGTTCTCCAGTCCATCATGTTTGATTGTTAAAGCTTCATGGACCTTAGAGGTATGACTAGACAATACAGTCCCGTGCTTCGTAAGGAGTCACAGCTGCCTTCAGATTAGGTACGTATGAAAGGCTATTAAATAGCTTTTATAGTAAGTAAGTGGAACATGTATTCCACTCATTCTGCTATTTGTTTCCTGTTTCATTTAGGGCAAATCTCTTTTCTATGCCTCAGTTTTTCCACGTGCGACAAGTCACAGAGCCATTGTGAATATTAACTAGAGCTTGCAAAGTTCTAGGGGAGTACAGATGCATGCACATATATGCACTCATGCACACAACCACACATGTATGAACAGATTTCACTTAAAGATACCCCATGCCATCATTTAACCAAATTTTAGCAAAGACTTGAGGTGAGTTCTAGTGTTCTGCTGCTGTGTTTTTTCCAGTAGGCAGTGTAGGTGATGTGCACCATAAGAATATCTACTTCACTGTTAGTTGTAAGATTTTGCTTTAATCATGTTGTTCTTAAGGAGAGAGAAAACAGAAATTGCATATCTATGAAGTTTAATCCAACCACATAAATTAAGTGTGTATATGTTCATTCCACAAGATGTACTACACTAGTCTGAGATGCAAGCAGCAAGTCTGAAAGTAACAAGAAGACTAAACAGAAAATATTGTGTCATCACCTGGATTTCAAATAGAGAACCACAGAAAAATCCTTGGAGGTCATCTAGTACAGCCTTCTGCTCAGAGCAGGGCTTGTTTCAAACCTAAATCAGGTTGCTCGGGGCCTTGTCTGGGCAAGTTTTGAAGATCCAGGGGATAGAGTTGCCATGACCTCGGGGCAGTCTGCTTCGTCACTCACACGCTCAAGAATTTTGAAGATTTGTTTTTTATGTGTCTCACAGTTTGCAACTTAGATCAGACTTTATTACTCAGTTCTTGATCAACATATCATTAAGATGTTAGTTTCTTTTAGCAATGAGTCAGTAAGGCTTTCTGGTACAGGGGCACAAAAGAAAGCATTCTTCTTTGAAAAAATAATGGACCCAAATGCAGATGTCAGCCACCAAAGTCAGTAAGAAAGCGCTATTCTTTGGCACAACTGACATAATGCTTTTAATGAAAGTAAATGTACTTCAGGACCTGGCTCAGTGAGGCTTTTGAATATATGTTCACATGCTTAAGATTTCTGTTAACTCACGGCCTCAGTCAGTAGCTCTGAGACTGATCTGTTCATCTGTTCAGGTTACATGTTCACGTTACATGGGAAGTTCAAGAATAATTTGGATTTGCTTTATGTTGTTTGGAAGTCTCATATACACACCTACTGCATTTGTGATGCATTAACATAGTCAGCATAAATACATTTGCAAAAGCAGCAAGCTAATAGTATGAGCAAAGGCCTTAAGGACGCAGCATTGCTGACCTTCAGATGTTTCTATTCAGTTTTATAAGACTATGTCACTAAGAACATTTTAAAAAATCAAAATTCCTCTTAAATTTAACAAAATCATGATACATTGCTGTGATTGTGACCTTTACAGTATTATAGTGCTAAACCATCTTTGTCCCAAAGGAGTGGAGATTTTATGAAAAGTGTAAGTTGAAAGAGAAAAAAAGAAAGTGTCTTGGGCTGATTAGTTTATTCATCCCAAAGACAAAAAGTAAAAACCAAATTAACGCAACTTGTACCACTATACCATTTTGTCTTAAGGACAAAGGACAGTGGCATAGAAGCTGGGTGTACTGTACCAGCCTGCCCATCTGTTGCTGCATTAAAAGTGGACAATTGAATAAAATCTGCTATTAGAAAACTGTCTGATGGCATTTAAAAAAAGAAAAAAATCAGCAATTTGTTAGCTCTTTGCTAAAGCTATACTATTGAACATGTGAATGGCTCCCTGACTTGGAAGATAATTGTTTTCATTTTGCCTGTCTTAATTCAAATCCTGCACTGCCTACTCCCTGAGAGTAGGCATATTTCCATCACACCTGGTCATTTTTAAAACTATCACAATGAAGCATTTTGCTTCTGTGTTAATATTGCCCTCATGATGCTTTCAGTTTTCATTTCTCTAGTGCTACTCTGCCTTCTCAACAGGCTTCTTAGGTCATTAGCAAACATGAGCAGTCTGGGGTAATCAGTAATGTAGAAAGCAAGAAACAGCCTTCTGCTGGAGGCTAGGTCACCCCTGTATTGTTGACGATAGCAAAGCAGTCAAAGGCTTTTTTTCACTTTGGAAAACAGCATTCAAATTGTTGTGGTGAAGAAATAAAAATCACTGGAAAGCCAGGAGTCCCCTCCTCACCTAAACTCTACCCCTTTGTCCTGCTGCAGTAATGGAAAGAGACCACAGAACTGCCTACAGGAGAACTGAACAACTTTGGAGGGTGGTGTGGCAGGAGATGGCACTTAACCAGAGCGCTGCTGCAGCCTGGCAAACCCTGTGCTGAGTGATACTTCTGTGGGACTGATCCGGTTCGTGCTGGAGGATTAGACCAGCCCTGAGGAAGCGGAGGAGCACAAAGGTTGTACAGTTGCTCAGTTCCTTCCCTCACAGCTGGGACCTGTGCCAAGCACAGGCAAGCCCTGAGGATGCGTGCCATCTCCCTCCCTCCTCCCTGCAGCAGCTGTGCACTCTGGCACCCAAATAAATCTTAATCACTCCATGGTGGCTCTTTTGTTCAACTGTCTTTAAACTTGGAGACCCATTTATGCAGTCAAGTTAACACAAGACTCAGGGCTTGATTCTGCATTGTTTTCCACTTTGTGTAGTAATTTAATGGGCATGCCAAATGGTAGTCAAACAGCACTAAACCCTGACCAACTTTTTCTATCATCTTTTGTGTACAGACAAGCGATTGTCCAAGAGGCAAAACAGAATAGCTTGCTTGATGTAAAACAAGCTGCAGATTTTGCCATATTGTTGTCATTTCCATCCTAGCTACAATTAATTAAAATTCACTTCATGCAACTAAAAAAGGAGAGGGACATACTAAGATATATGCATGATTGTATCCAGGCATAACAGTCAACATTACGTGTAGCACTGTGCACACTTTAGGTGGAACAAAGAAATTTTTTCTGAATGTTCATGAAAGTTTGCCCTGTTTTCAACAAAATCAAAGCAAAGTTATGTGCTCTGGATAAAGGGGAAAATGGAATGTCAGAGATTACAAAAAGGAATGTCATGTATTAGGAATATTTTTTTTTTTTATGGATCCTACTTCAGAGTTAGATGTCATTTCCATTATGTTGATGTAACAGCATAAGTACATCATTTTCCATGTCTGAGAGTCTATACGTGGGATATGTTTTCCCAGAGTCTGGAGCACAGCCATTCCTCAAACATCTGCAGAAAATCTGGAACCCTGGGACTGGAACCTGGTTTCCTCAAAGTAGCAGCTTTACAGCCACAGTAACAGCCTGAAAGTAACAGTCAACAAAGTTCAGCAGGACACATTTTACAGAAGAGAAATCTCCAGGATCAGAATAGCCTAAATGGTAATGGTAATGAATAGATTATTAAGATGAATTGGTTAAATTTTACAGCAAAAGTTTCCCATCTTTTTTACTTAATTGCCAGGTAGCTTGTTGCCTACCCTGTGCAGGATACAACATGGTCTTTGCACAGGTGGGAAATCTCTATGATGCTGTAAAGGTCTGGAGTGTATATTTATTGCATAACAATTTAATCTTCTTGATTTGATGGGCTTTGCAACAATTATATCAGCTTAAGAAACCAGTGAAGGTTTAAGGTCACACCCTGAGTTTAGAGTATTCCTCAGCTTCAAGGGAAATTTCCATCTGCCTTTAAGAAATGAATAGTTTTCCTCTGTTTTTCAGGCTGAGCAATCTATTGTTAGCACACGGTGTCGAATGCCAGAAGGGATTCTCTTACTTGAAATTACGCAAAGACAACACATATGACATATTTAAATAGTGACATTCTAAAATTCAACCTGCCTTGAGTGAAAGAGGACATCTTCATAGTTTTAAATATTTGGATAGAATTATCCATGTTACTTTAAAAAACATCAAAAAAGTCTTTGGAAGCAACATTTTGTCTTCTGATGTATTCAGACACACTGTTGTCCATCCAGTATTATTGTGAGACACGAGCTGATTTTGAGGATGTGTTAGTTAAGTAAGCAGAAAGAACCATGTTAGTTCAGGGCTTCCAAAAAAACCCTATACCTGAATATCACGACCCGTGAAACAGAAGAGCATGTGATTGGTTTAAGGAAAGCATATGGTTTAATTTTTGTTATGTAACAGAGTATAAACATTTAATGGAAGAAAAATAATAAATACAAGAGTGTAAGCCACCAGCAGGAGCAAGGAAATTTCCACAGACAAATAGCTGTTTCACAGCCTTTATTTTCTGTGCCATACATCCACCAGAGGCTAAAACTGTGACATCAGGGATGCTTTGCTTATGAAATGTCGTTGTGTCCACCACAGAGGGCAACATGATAAAGCTCAATCAGGCAGCCTGTCACCCAGCTGGCAGATAGTGAAATATAATATTATCAGAGGGCAAGCTAATAAAGAAATAAAGACAGAGAGATGATGCTTTTCTGGCCTATGACCAGCGTTTTAGTTATGTTAATCCAACAAATTAAATGCAAGAAAATCTACTTAAAAGGCAATGTTATGTTCCAGCTGCCAAAAAAATCAAGACATTGCAGTTTGATGCCACTTCCAAAATGTTAACTGTGTGCCCTCTCCATGTGTGCGCACACACACACAGGGTGGTTATATCACGCTCAGCAGTAATGTTGAGTTTTCCATTTAAGGGGAGCCAAATATACTGTATGTATAGTGTATATGAATTAGTGTTGTTAGACAAGTTGGAACTAGGTTTTTCTCAGTCTGATCCTTTTTATTTTTTCTTTTATATTGCATTAATATCCTCTTTTCCTCCTTAAAAAAAGAGGGGAAAGAAAATCAGGAGGTAATAAGTTCCCAGTTTAGCATTTCCATTGTCTTTCATGTTAATGACTTTTCCCAGGCTCACGGCTCACCTTGTGCTACAGGGCAGCCTATAATAATTCCTCTGAACAGCTAGCTCTTACGCTTGAGTATTAAGCTATAGGCTTAATTCTGCATCAGAGGATAGATCCTTATTAGACTACTCTCAACTCATTTTCCACCATAGACCATGTGTTCAAAAATATTTTATCTATATAGAAATTAATATATAGGGTTTTTTTCCCGTGATTGAAATAAACATTTGTTTCTGTGTTTCTATAGCACAGGAATCCCCAACAGCTAATTGCAATAAAGAGGCAATCTTATTTCGCTTTATACTATTTCAATTATAGAATATGTTTTAAAATTGTTAAATGATTTTTTTATCTAATTAGAATAGGACCATTGTTCCCATACTTGTAGGTTTTTATCGAAGTGCTTGCTCTGTACCAGCATAATTCTCTTGTGATTATATGTCTTTCTTAGACAAGCTGAAAGGGGGTCATGTCACTAAACTGAGATTTTACTTCTTTAATAGAAAGATTTTGGGTCCTCTAACCGGTAACTACGGAGGCCAAGCACCATGCCACAAAGTTGAATAAAAAACAGCCTCTCCATGCCATTTTCTGCTCAGATAATTCGAAGATGGCAAATGGGACATTGAAGCAGAAAGTCTATGAGCTGTTTCACTACGGCAAAGCTGAACCCCTAAGGTAGCCTGTGCTTGTGCTCTGCTCCTCACGGAGCAGGGTGGGTGTCCCCTGACGGGTGGGCAACTGTGTGTCATGGTTTTCCACATACATGCCAGTTCAGCTAAACTGGTGCAAAACTATTTGTGGTCCCTGGTGTTGCTATTTGTTTTGGTTTTATTTAAACATGTGCTGAACTGGTCGAACTAATAAATATGTTCAACCAAAATAAGCCTGATTTAAACCTGAAATACATGTGTCCAGACTGATTTATCCACCTAATTACATTACAGACAGAAAGAAACAAATAAACCCATCACGAGGGAAAAGTTAGAGAGAACACATAGATCTTTGGCTCATCACAGTATTGCTACACACAACCTCAACTTTGGGGCTTCAGTGGCCCTCAGCCCTTCAGCAGCAGCCTGGGAAATGTCTGAACCAGTGACTGCAGCTGTTATCGACCTCATGAGCCTTAAATCTTCCAGCATTATTATTTTTTAATTACTAAGATACCCGGTGAAAAATACCAATTCCTGAGCAACCAGCCAAGCATACCATTAAAGACACAAACATGATGGCAGTGTTGATTGTGTTAGCATCTCAGTGTTGTGGCGTCCAAACAGGTAGGAAACATAGATTCCCATGACTGACTCCACACAGTAAGTGTAATTTCTGGTAATTCTGGTAATTCTGTAATTCTGGACTTCATTAGGTTCCTTTAAATCGACCCTGGAAAGTTGCAGTGATGCAGCGAAGGGCTTGGAGGTTGGCACACTACTAGGCAGAGGCAGGAGATGCCACCACCTGGGTGACTCCCCTGGAGGCACACCTGCGGGGCTTAGGGCTGTCCTTGCTGTTTGCACCTGCAGGCAGGGGACCTGGGAGAGGCAATTCTGTTTCCCACGGCTGCTCAGGGAAAACCAGCAGTCCCCAGGGGTTACCTGAGAAAGCACAGTGCAAGTGTCAAGGTTTAAAACCTCTGCTGTGGCTCTTTCAATTAGACCTAAGGAACATTACACTTAACAGGCAAGGAAGTAATAAACCTGCCCTCAGTGGCTGTTTGGTCTAAAATTACACCAAGTCTGACATGCTTGTGCACCCAGGACAGCTTTTAAGGTGTTTGTGTCTTAATGAATTAGACTTCCTCGGGTTACTAAGAATGATGAGCCTCTGATTTTTTTGGCCTATTGCTAAACCATGGTTTGTCCATGTAAGTCCAGACCATTCATGAGCCTTTACTACCATTAATTATTTCTACTCTCCCACAGCCTTTCAGCCATACTTTCCATATTCTCTCATTTCCAGTCTGACCAACACAACAGTTGCTTTCAGGGAATGTAGTCTTTAATTAATCAAGTTACTGGCAGATGTTTTCTGCAGGCTATAATTTCTTGCCTAAAAAGACATTTTCCTTAGAAGAGAATTTAAGGCTGGTAAAAAAAAATCAAGTGGTAGCTGTAAAAACTAGTCACTTTCTCTGTCGCAAACTTAATCTCATTGTTCCAATGAAGTTATTTGGCAGCCAGATCTTTGGGGTCTCTGCTGTGAGTGCCCATTAGTATGCCTTCTGATGAATGCTGGAGTGTTGAAGCATATTCACAAATAAAAGAAATGAGACCGCTAGCTTATTTTTCATAGTGGTGGCCAAACCACAATAGTAGCAATAATAATATTTTTTGCTCCACTATTGACCCTACTGAAAACGGGAGCAGAAAAAAGGAACAGAGATTTCCCAAGCTTATAATGAGTCCTCTAAACTGCTCATCCTCTGCAGATCATAATTTTACAGCTATTTACATATAGAATTGAAATGTGTTACTATATCCCTAGTCAAAGATTTATCAATGGTAAGAAAGCACAATGGTAAGAAAGCACAGTGAGCCCCTATTCCTTAGCTGAATTTCTTCTAGGTGCTACCATGGTATTAAAACTGATGAATAACAACTCTTCGGATCTTGAAACATAATTTTATGGATGTATCACCTGCAAGACCATCCAGGGTTCCAATGAATGTTATGGTTGACTCTCACTCTAAGGCCACAGTCTGTGGCTGCCAAAGAAAGCAAAGAAATACTATACAGCATTTGTATAGATCTATTTTTAAAGTTACTAAGCAGTTTTGCTTACCACATATTTATACAGCTACTAAAGTCCATGCCTATCTTTCTTGCCAAAATCAATAAATCAATCCAACTTATTTATATATCTATTGGACTTTTTGTGTAGCATTGCAAGTTCACCATTTTGCTGCTGTGTAAAAATGATAACAAATAAAGACTGGAAATCTGTGCCACATCTCCAGCACATGTAGCCTTGGAGAAGCAAGGCCCAGTGTCTCCACACACTGGTGGCTGTCTGCAAGGGCAGTAGAGCTGGGGACCAGGAGCAGTGGTTGAACTGCTGTGGTTCAAACTGGTGGAAACAGCAGTGAGAATCTGAGCACCAGTGGCTGCATGAAATCTTAGGTGCTAATGTCACGAGTCCAGGCTAGATCTGCTTGAGTGACACAACCCAGAATAGAACTTGTGGGCTGTAAAATCTGTCTGTCTGGGGTACTGGCTAATCACTGAGCAGCTGGTGGCTATTCCCACTAGCAGCTAACAGAGAACTGGAAAACACAGGATGTGCTTTTTCCTCTCTTTCATTTCCCTGTCTTGCCAGTCCTTTTATGGTTTAATTAGGTTCAATAACATGTCCAAACAGGCCCTGAATGGGAGATCTCACATGAGCAATTCATGTTTGAGAAAGGCATGCAGAAGTCAAGCCAGCAGGGAACTCCTGTCCCAGCGACCAGGGTCAGAATTCAACTTTTTACACCCACAGCAAGTAGAGGAAATTTCAGTCCAAGCTGAGAAATCACACTGGAATTCCTGTTAATAGAAAATGAAGTTATATCCCTGGGCACTTCATAGCAGGGCACAGATGCTTTTCCTATCCAATTCAGCATTAATCACTATAATCATCCTCAATAAAAATGATTGGTATTTAATTGGCTATAGTCACATCCTGTCACTTTAATGTTGCTGTGTGTCCTATGTGGCCACTGTATCATTTTATTTGGGGCACGTCTGAAGTCTGTAAATTTGAAGGGGCTCTCCTCAGGGCAGAAAACAACAATTAGGTAGTTAAGATAGGTTGACAACGTAGTACGTATTGCACATTAGCAGGGAAAGTGAATACAAGAATGTCATCTTTATTTTGATGTTATTGATATTTTAGCGCAGCCCAAAGCTGCCATGAAAGTAAGGTCTGCATTGTGCTAAATAATGGATTGGAACAGGAAAAATGATTCTACCCTAAAGAATTTCCAGCCCATTGGGAACAGAGTGTAATGTAATAAATAACATTCAAGCAAAACATACAATCATAACACTCTTGAAGAAAATGCTTGTTTAATTATCATAACAGCCATGCTCTCCATATTCAGGACTAGATCTATTAACTGGACTGCATATCACAATCCTTAGGGCCACAAAGCTAAACCTTCAGACATCATTCAAAAAAACAGAGCCCCGAGCAGTACTAAAAGACTTCCTCCCAAAACAGTAGTAGAGGAGGAGAGCTGGGTATCTGTGTTAGGATTTCCCCAACCTACCTTCCCCAAACCAAAATGTGATGATGACTAGAGTGCCCCTGAAGTTTTGCAGACTTCTGGTAATTTTTAAAGAGTCCATAGGCATAAGTTAGCATATGTTTGGTCAAAATGTAACAGGGAAAATGCAAACAAAAGCAGCCATGGTATAGAAGGAAGCATCAGAAACAAACATTGGAAAAGCGTTTTTCAGTTCCAGGCCAAATAAGTCCAGAGCACAATCATATAACAGATTTGCCATACTTGGATTGATGCAGCTTTATTTTAATGAGCAGAACTGGTAATAAGCTAACAGCTGGGTACTTGTTCAAGAATATGTCTCAATCATCTGTTGTTCAAGCCGAGACTCCTACCTGCAATTGCAGCAAGATCCTCTCCTTCCTTTTGTGATGGACTCTCTGGAGCTTAGAATAGATTTGCCCCTGGAGGACTGGCCACCTACTGGTGTTACTTAGACTTAAGAACATAAGATTTGCTGTTAAGCTTTCTGGGGACATACTAAGGTCACAGATGCTGTATGCCACATAGTGTTTTCCTAATGGATTATTTTTATTGCATTATTCCCTACATGTTTTCTGTCTACCCTGCTACTATTGTCCGTAAAGTTCTCTTAGACCCTCCTTTGACAAGCTTGATTTCGTAGGTACCAACTGCTCCATGTCTTCATTCTTTGACCCAAGAACTGCCTAGTAGGAAATTCCACAGATGGATGTCTTATGCTCACCCCACCCATTTCTCAGGATTCACCTTTTTCTTCTGCTCAAAAATCTCAGCCTTCAAAACTCTTCCAACATTAGACACCTTTTTTTCTAAAACTGAGGGAAAGAAAGAAAACAGTTCTTTCCTCCCCACAGTCTGAACCTCTCCTCATTCTCTTAACTAACTTCCCAATGGTTATCTCATATGTATCCTATGAAACCAATACCAAGGACATGGCTGAGAAGGCTCAGTTTGTTCATTTTTGCCTACTTAGGGTGCCTACAATCCAGGTAGTATCTTTCTGTTACCACAGACGTGCAAAGCAGCAGGTACTAGCTGTCCTGGAAAGGTGAGATTGGGTACAGAAGTGTCAACAGCTCTATTAGGATATGGTTTCTGGAACTTAGGCAGAGTGGAAGAAAAAGGCAAATTTTTGGTTGGCCAAAGTTTATATTTGTATTTTTTCACAGATGTTTAGATGGGCTATACAAAGGCCTCTGAATTCTATTAAGGCTTTCTCCTTCAGGGTAGTGCTGGTGATCTTTAAAGCAGCAGTCCCACTATAGGACTAGAAATAGAAATATTTATTGTCTAAGGTAGAAATACTCTAATTCAGTAGAAATAATTGTTATTTATATAAATTTTGTATTACTCCTTGTTTCTCTTCTGAGTGTTACTAAATTACAGTCACCACTAAGAAAACTGTGACAAAGCTACAAGAGAACAAAAAGCCCAATGAGAAATGCCTGCCTCATTTGGCTGGAGTTTTAACATCATCCTTCATTTCAGGTTTATAACTGGCAGAAAAGTTGCAATAATGCATTTAAAAATCTCTTATATTCTATGCTAAATTTCTGCCAGGTTTCAAATACTGCACAAATGGACTAAACCAGTACCTACGTTGTCCTATAATTATGTTAGATAGATATACCATTGCATTATATATAACTTAAGATCCTGCAGAGATTTTGAACTGTTTTCCGTTATCCCCAAGAGCAGCGGCTGAATCACGAGCACCCTGGCCAAACTCCATATGATGTTTAGAAAATGTACATGCGCCATACAGTTCCCCAAGGACCTCAGGTTCTTATTCATTTCCTGCTTTACTCTGCTTTATTGTGGAGTGTTAAGAAGCTGAATAGGTGCTCTCTGCCCGCTGGAGACAGCTGTGAGTCTCTGATGAATGAAGCAATCCATACACTGTGGGAGCCTGAGTTTACTGGATGATATCCTCAGTTGGTGTAAATTAGCTTGAGCCCATTAAACTTAATGGGCTAGTGCTGATTTACCCCCTGGAAAATGGAGATGTTGGTTACTGCGGAGTGTGGGGCTCAGCAGTTCATTAATGAGGCCTAATGGCATCATATTTTTATACCTCACAGAAACCAGATTTGAACCACTCACAGTCATTTAGCTGCCCTGAGAGAAAAACGGCTATAAATTGTGTTGTAATTCCTGTACTAACCTCTCATCTATGGTAGTGTTGATTCAAACTTGGATTCTGCAAGTGAAGAAAGCCTAGTAATGTCAAATTCTGCACATCCATCCAGTTCTCAAGGGAGCTAAAAAAATGTACATGATTCACAGTCAAAAAATCCCTTTCTCAGAGGACAGGAGAGTTGAGGAAAAGATGTCAGCTGAGGTCCTCTGGCTGATACATCAACATTTACTGGAATCCTTATTATCTTCAACCAGTTTATTATTACTTTTAATGATTTATCCAAAGATTGCTCAGTGCTGTATCAGCCGTAAAGGTTCTTCAGGTTATCTTATGCCCTACACGCCCTGTCAGTATTCGCTTTCCTGATTCCTAATTACATTGAAAAATTTCACGTTTTGGCCCAAGAAGACATGAGTTATGATTGGGAAACATTATACATCAAAAGTAACTGCATTTGCAATCCTGTGCCAAGCAGATAATTGTAGCAGGATGTTGTGATTAGACTG
Organism: Platalea leucorodia; assembly: GCF_965183815.1. Classification (NCBI taxonomy): domain Eukaryota; kingdom Metazoa; phylum Chordata; class Aves; order Pelecaniformes; family Threskiornithidae; genus Platalea; species Platalea leucorodia. The sequence continues at coordinate 30,682,878 of NC_138858.1, forward strand.
CTAGGGTGAGTATTGTATTATTCTCTTCTCCGACTCCTTCATGAATGCAAAACCAAAATCAGACATACTTCCACTGTCACAGTTTGAGTCCCTGAACAGATTGTTACTCTCGGAAGCAAAATCAAATACACTAAATCGAAAGAACTTCTGATTCCTTTGTACCCTGAGGCACACAAATGACAAGTGTGCACTGCGATGGGAGACAATGATCCCTCTACTTTTTTCGGTTTTGTTTTTTGAAATATCTTCTGCCTTTTCTCCCATATCTCATCAGTCAAAAAATTGGAGGCTTATTTTGCTCTTTAAGCCATGATTTCAATAGAGTTAGATGGACAAGATGACTTTATGGTGGGAGTGAGGGCTGATAAACTGTCTCTTTGCTCAAGAGTAAATTTCGTTCCCGGACAATGGCCTCTGTTATTTTTCAGGTGTAGAGCGATGAAGGCACATCCTCCTGTGAATTACTTATTTCATACCATGAGGCATGCTGAAATAAAACACTTTTTTTTTATATCCTGAAATTCAGAGGGGAACATTATGCAAAAGTCCCCAAACTGTCTTTTGTTTCTCCAGCAGTTCATTTTGTTGTGTCATTCTAGTAACAGATTCTCAGTGTGATGGTGAATGAGTTGTTACATATTTAGGTTATGTGCTGCAAGAAGGAGGAAGGGCCATCTGGATTCTCATGATAGCCAGCTCCTATGAGAGTATTTCATCCTGGCTGTTGAGTCAGTGGTACACACAGTAACTGACAAGATGGCACAGTAGGATAATGCAAGACATTGTGCTTCATTTTTCTGGACTTCTGCATGGCTTAGGTTTTACACACCTGCAGATGTTTTACCTAATCATGTTAGTGTTCTAAAACCATTTGGGAGAACTCTGTTCTCAATGCAACAAGTGAAAAATGCCATAAAAAGGACAAGTTGTATTCTCACAATTACATTCTGTAGTTCTTATTCCACATATGCCTGTAAAACATCCCCTCTGACCCAGGGAGCAATCCTCAGGTGTAAATCAGCTTTACCAGGCAAAGGCAAAGGCAAAGTCAAAGGGGTTCCCTTACCTTCCCATTTCTCAACCAGTAGCAGCTGCAGGCTACCAGCCTTAGGGCAATTTTAAGTTGTGCAGTCTATAAAATGTTTCCTTAGCAGAGGAATGTGCTCCGCTTTCTGTTTAAACTAGCTCTTTATAACCCTTCACACAACACTGTTACTGAGTATGGGATCACAGTATACTATAGATTCGAAAGTCATCCCCCTCTGAATACTATAGATTCGAAAGTCATTAGGACAGAAATGGAGCTGGCACCATTGCATGAGTACCAACTCCAGAAGAATACATACACTGCAACACTTAGCTACTTACCATTTCTCTCAACATTATTGTTTGTATTGTCTCGTACCTAGGAGCCCCAAACATTTACCCAAATCCCCTTGATTTTATGAATACAGAACAGCAAGATTGTTTCTGCCCTCATAACTTCCTGTCTATGGGCAGATTACAGACAACAGGTATAGCAGATGGACAAGGTCATCACATGAGGAGAAAATATCAGTTGTGCCAGGGCACATCAGAGATCCATCTAACCCACTGCCTGGTCCCTGGCAGTGGCCATCTGCAGGTGCCTAGGGAGAATTTAAGGACATCATATAGTGATACTTTGCCAGAATATTCAACCAATCTTTACTGATTGCTAGGTCAAGGACTTTCTCACTGAAATGCTCTGTCTTCCTTTATAACAGTCCTTCATGTTTTCTTCTAAGAATTCATCTAGTCCCATTTATAAGCCATAAAAATTTTAGTACCCACAGTGTCTTTGGGTGACAGCCTTACAAACTGTTGTGCAAAGGAGAACCTCTGCAGTTTCATTTGTTGCCCATAACTCTGGAAAAATCTCTGAGCATCATACACTTACTGTCATTGCACCATGCACAATCTTGTCACCACCCCACCACCTCAGCCATCTCCTCCCCAGGCTGAGCACCATTGCCGATTTAGCCACTCCTAAGGAAAAAGAAATGCAGAATTCCTTCATGCGGACAATGTGGTCCACATGAGAGCACATCAGCTGCCTCGCCCCAAATTTAGACTGCCTGGGGAATGTTAGGATGATTTACTTCAGGCCTGCACAGACTGTCGGTCAGGGCATTTGTGAACCCTCAGTTCTGTCTGTCCCCATCTCCTACCTACACACACGTGTGCGTGCACATGCAGTTGCACGCGCAGCAGGAAGGAGCTGCTCCACAAAGAGAGCAGCAGGCTGGACCTTACGCTCAGGGCAGATTATCCCCTAGGGATGACACAACAGGGTGGGTGGTCACAGCTGTGGGCAGGGGTAAGACTGTCCCCATCAAGCCCATCCATGATGACTGGCTGCACAATCAAGAGCTGCATTGGCACTCGATGGACAACGGGGGTTTGGGGTAAGATGTGAGCAGGGCTTTTAGTGGAGTCCGGCTCTGAAATGTATTTCTCCATGGAAGCTGAGAGAAGGGGATTAGCAACAGAGCAATTTGAATTTCTCAGCTTGGTGTGCCCGGACACCCTCAGCCTCGCACCCGGCGACCTGACTCAGGCTTTGCTCAGCCGCGTCACCAAGACGCAGACCTGCCCCAAAACTCAGCTGTGCCAAGTCATGTCCAAAGCTGGCTGTTTCCTACCTATCCACATTTACATTCATGTTTTCACACACCGCTCACAGCTGGGGAAACTGCAAGGTCTTGCTTTTTAGCCATCTCACTGAATTCGCTAAGGCAGGGAGCGAGATTGTGTCTGGTCTCATCAACATACTAAGTATTACGCTTATCGCACAGAGAGCAGCATAGCTCCAGGGTGATTAATTACCTAAGGTACTCCAGCTCTCAGAAACATAGTAAACAATTAATATAATTTAACTTTACAGCTAACACAACAAATTAAAATACAGAAACAAATCCATTTTTTCAGTTCATTAGACAGGACATAAACTCTCCTGTGAACAGGCCTGATAAATGGAATTTCCCTTTAGGGCATTACTGATGAAAAATGACAAGTGTAATATTTCTATCTAGCACTTTGCTGAGATACTGTCAGCAAATCCCCAAACCTTGCAGTTCCAAACTACTCTGAGGGAGATTTCTCTTTCAAGGCTCTTATTAGGAGCTCCTTCCCTCCTAAAATATATTGGGGTTCTGACACTATGGGGTTGTGCCTGGAAATGCTCTAAAAACCACAAGGTATTGCTCCTCCTCAGGAGACCAAGTCTGGTTCATTAAAAATAAAATTTTGATCTCGCGGGTAGATACATGTGCTGTGCAAGCATTATGCTGAAGTGCAGAGAGTTCTTCAGCTGAACTGACATTTTATGCCATAAAGAGCCAACGTTTCTATCCGTCTAAACCATCTGCCCATTTATACCTCCAATCACCATGGCATCCAGTCACAACAACAGAAAAAAAAAACACAAAACCACCTCTTGGTTTGTCAGTCAGCATTACCAGCATGTATGAGCCATCAGATCCTGTTTGCATTGCTCGTGCAAGTAACCTCTACAGCTCCCAGGGTGCTGCATCTGCAGTCTGAATGCGTAGTGCTCACTTCAAACTAGAGACAACAGGCAATGCTGAATCCTTAAATTCTTCCTCCACTGGATTTTTTTGTTATCGTTGGTTTTTAAGGTGGAACTCCATTGGGAGTTTGCATAGGCAAAAGGCTAGAAAGGGATTTGTCTGTCAGTGACCTATTAACATATATTACCAGATGTCTTACACAGTCTGAGTATCAAGGCATCAGTTCATCTTAAAGGAACTAAAAAGCCATCATCCCAGATTCTCCATCAGTATAACTTGTTAGAGCTGCAGCTAAAGCTGCATTCCCTTCTAGTATGCGCAATATCATATTGAATTACATTGGTTTATTTGGACAGAGGATCAAGCTTGCAGAAGACTCGCTTCTGCTACCATAGCTGAGTAGGGGGGAGGTAGCTTTAGCTTGCCTAAATGCAATCAAGGATGGCCTCTATGTACTTAACATTCAGCTGAGCCTCTGGGAGCAGTCTAACCCACCTGCTTTTCATTACGACCTAACACAGCACCTAAATTAGTTAGCTCATTCCCCGCATGCTAACCTGGTTAATGCTGCTGGTCCTTCTCTTGCACCCTGGGTTAGGGACTGAGCTACCCCTGCTCATCCTGAGGGGTACCTGGAGATATAGGGACAGCCGCCCAAACTTGGCGCCATCTTCCTAGAGACACCTGAGAGTGGCAGTCCAGGCAGGGTGTGGATTGCAGCCATGATGGTGCTGCTCCCCGGGGAGCAGAAGGCTGCAGGTCCCACGCTGCTGCTGCTGGAGGGAGATGGTGGTGGTGGTGCAGCTGAGGAGGCAGGTCCCCCTCTGCACGCCGCACAGGCCCTGGCACTCTAAACTCCCTCCCTAGTGCCTTGCGACTTGGACACTTAAACACAGCGGACTGATTTGTGCCATCTGTTGTTAAATGTATTATGTGTGTGTTTCTTTAATTTATAAATTAGGTTGCAGTTAAGTAAATGGTATTCCTCCTATGCTGCTTCACTTACCAAATTGGCTATTATGTCTTTTTCTACGATCATTACAGTTTGGTTCCTCTGGACTTACGCCAACCTAGGATGAGTATTCAATTCCTCATATCCGAGGAGAAAAAAAAGCAGAAAAAATAATAAAAGAAAGAAAGTGCAAGGAATCCCTGAGCTAAAGATGTATTGCTGGATTAATTTAAGATCAAGATTTACTTTAAAGCATAGTTCATAGCAAAACAATCTAAGCTGCAGTTCATAACTCTGAACACATGGAAAGCGGCAAGCCAGGACACTGTAATGTATGCCCAGGTCCCCTCCTGTTTTCCAGGGTAGCCAAGGGGTAACGTATGTCCCCCCAAAGGTATGCAAGTCACTGTTTGTAATGGAGCATCACAGGCTTCGGGAGAGGCTATGGCCACCAGTGACAGACGGGAGCAAGAAGATGAGCGTGTGGCAAAGCAGTGGGAACATCTGAACTGCTAGAGGCCCAACCAACAGTGCCAAATAGTGATCTAATTCTAAGAAAAATACTTTATTTTAAGTCGAGCGTGTCACTCCAGTGCATGTGTTGCAAATTTAGAGCTGCCCTGTGATGCTTTATGAATACTACACTTTGTCCTGCCTTCAGCAGACTCTGTGTGAACATGTTGATTCACCTCAACGGGGAAACATGGAGGAAGAGCCAGGACAGAGAATAATAGCTCTGGAAGACACCTCTGCAAAGGTTCACAAAACAAAGACAAGGAAACAGTTCAGAGAGCAACTTTCTCTTTAAACATCTCCCATTCTTTTAAAATTAAGCTTTCTTCCCAAGGTCTACAAAACCCACCACAGTCCCAGCAAATGTGAGGTAACTGATGAGCTGTGGCTACTGCTTATCACAGGGATCACAACCATTTCACTCCCGTTGTAAGCCTTCTCCCGTGTGTGCATTACTTACCTCACCTCTTGCTGTAAACACCAATTTTAATTAATTTTGGTGGAACCACATTCCTTTTTGTATTTCTTGGGGTTCTTCAGTGAGGATGGGTTTTGGTGCTTCATCAGCTTCCCTGTTCTTTGGTGTTCAGTCCATCAGTATTCCTTGGCTGCAAACTATCATCCCTGTGCTGCCTGCTGCCTTCCACTACTGCACCCCCGGTGCACAGAGTCTGAGCAGCTTCTTGTCACCAGGTCTAGGCTTCCTTACTGCTTTCAATGAGGAAAGAGAGCAATCCAAGAAGGTTTCTTCCCTAGTTTTGTTCCTTACTTCAAAGATATTAAAGCTGCCATTTGTGGTGATGTCTTTGTGTTAGTGGTGATATGCTTGCTTACACTGTCCCCAGGAATAGCTAAAATCCTGCATGTAATTTGTTGTCTTTATGCCATTAAGTAGTAAGGAATCACAAAATAGGTCATGACTTCTTTCAGCAAACAAGGGAAAGTGTAAGGAAAAGAGTGCTGTGCTTAAACACCCTCTTTATCACTCTCCTGAGTCTTGGAGTGGTTTGGTATGATCTCCCCCTGTTGCCCTTCCTGCCTGGCTCCCCACTAAATGATGAAAGATGAATACACCTGTGTAAGTGTGTGTTGGCTTACCTGAGATCTTCTTCTTTCCTTGCTTCCTCTGGTCCTTCTGATCTGCAGCCAACCCTTCCTATAATTTCTCCTTCACACTTAGCTCCTTCTACAATTACCTAGAGCTTGCCATCCCATGCTTTCCATAGCTAAATTATGCCTGACAGATTACTGAGCTCCTTGACCCCACAGAGCCAAGTTTTGCAGTGATGAGCCATACATGCACATAGGAACTACACTGATGAGCCAGTGGAGAATTAAGCTGGTAACAAAGTAAAACATTGGACAGAGGACAGTTAATGAAGTAAGACATAACATAATACAGTTAGTGAAGCAGAATGGTGACAGAGAACTGTCCTTCAGGATCCATTTGTCCTAGCAGAGGATTTTAGCAAGTTACTGAGAAAGCAAGCTGTTTTCTACATGCTATTGAAACCACTGAATGACAGGACATGAAAATGTTTATTGGACCATATGGTCTCTGAGGCAGGAAAATATCACACATGCATGTTCTGAAAAGTGCCTGACCCATCACAAATGACTGAATAATCATAAGCCAAGTATCATGCTGGAAGGGACCTCCTGGCCATTAACTCCAGCCCCTTGGTCCTATAAGTATCACCAAAACTCACATCAAAAAATTTAATATGCAGCATAATTACACTTTTTCTTTGCTGTCCAGCTCCTCAAGTAGATTTCAAACAGGGGTGCTGACAACTTAGGCAAAATCACTGTTTGGTACACTGCCAAGATCCTGCATTAGCTATTATCAGTCAGTTATGTCTGGTTTGTTTCTCCCAAATCTCCCTCATTTGTGAATGAACTATATACTTCCCCAGCTGCATTTCTCATTCTCCTTTTTTCTGCCTCAGGGCACCCTGTGCCAGCTTGTTCTGGGAAGCTTTTCCTTCCTTCCTCCCTCCCTCCCTCCCTCCCTCCCTTCCTTCCTTCCTTCCTTCCTTCCTTCCTTCCTTCCTTCCTTCCTTCCTTCCTTCCTTCCTTCCTTCCTTCCTTCCTTCCTTCCTTCCTTCCTTCCTTCCTTCCTTCCTTCCTTCCTTCCTTCCAGCTTAGTGCTAAGCCATCCCCACTTCCATTTTGAACCCCAGCTTCAGCAACCCCAGTTTGAGCTGCAATGAAGCCCATCTAATCCAGGCAACCATGTCTCACCACTCGTGCCACTCACTTGCACTTGCAGCAGGGAAAAGCTCACCTATGACTGACTTTCTTCTGACTTCCTGAAGTCACTCCTGATCATAATGGTGTTACAGTGAATCACCTTTCTTTACTATCTTTTACTCTTCTAAGGCTACTTACAGAGGTAAACTGCAAGTCTGCTGATTGATAGTGCTTTTTAAGCTATCTAGATACTTTATTTCTGCAACCCCCTGTTGCAGTGAAGCAGTATGTATCAGGCTAACATGGTAGCTCTGAAGAACTCTCACAGAACTTCAATTTCACAGGTAGCAGCTGTATTTTTTTGATATTATGCCATCCTGATGTCAGTATGGACTGATTTTCAGTAGAAACAAGAGAAGCAAAATCACAGTGAAGAATAAAAACTCCCAAGGATCTCTTCTCTCTCCTCTGAACATTTTCCTGATTCTTGATGTTAACATCATGTTTGAGTACTACATTGCCTTGTGGGAACAAGAAAGAGACTTTAGTGCTTCAAAAGCGTTAAGCATGATTGTAGACTGAAGTAAACTGCTGCAATGCCATTGCGATACCAATATCTCACCTGACACAAACAGTGCATAGGGGTATGCAGGAAACCAAGACTAAACAAGTAAGAAAGGAGCAGGCTGAGATACTATCATTCAGCAGAAGTCAGTTTTGGTACAGTGAGGCACCACATGGACTTTTGCATGTAGCTGTAAAAGCAGTCCTTTGGGGATGCTGCCCATGGGGGAGGTGGAGGGGAACCACTGCAACATGGTTCTCATCGGGGTTTCTGTCTCTAAACAGGTGCAACGAACAACAGGGACAAACATCAGTCTTTGATGAAAAAAAGATGAAGAAACTCTCCTCAAGTAGCTACACCAAATTTTGTTTTTTCCTCACCTGTGGATTCAGTGATCCAAACCAGGGTTATCCACAATAGCAACGATGTCGTGTTTCTGCAGAATATTTGCTAAATACTGTCTTCCAAGCAAATCTGAAAATAATTGTCTTGTTTAGAGAGGTCTTAGATCACATGGCAACTCCAGTTTGACATAAAACATCATGCAATTAACCTGCCATTATAGCAAAATTAGCATTCATATTTGCTAAATAGGGATTCGTGACCTGTTTTTAAAACAGCAGAGCACAGTGGATTTTCTAAAAGAACCAATTTTGAGGATGATTTTCTAAATAGTATTTGACAAAGGTAGTGATTACATTAAACAGGCACTTGGTACTCTGTCACATTCAAAAACCTTCCACAGTCATGTAGCTCTACCTGGGTTTTTTTCTTGCCAGGCTTTAGGGTAGGGGAGCAGAAGGGAAGAACCTCTTTTTTGTCAGAAATCAAAATCAAAGTAAGATTTTCAAAGGTGTAGTCATTATTTCTTCAGACATGATATCAGCAAAAGATATTTTCTCTGGCTTCTTTACTTTCCAAATCATGACAGTTTCTGAGAACAGCAAATAAAAAGAAGGTTTGTGTATTGCATTGCATCGAGCAGAGGAGTACAGAGTTAGAAACTGAATTCTTCTCCTCTAGAAAAGTTTAGCCTGTAAATCAAGTCGGTAGTGTGCAGTGTGTGGTTGGAGTGGGAGAATAAAAGATAACCTGTTAAAACCACTTGACTCTATATTCATGAAATGCCTGACAAGCTCACTGTATTAAAATGATTTACACATGGCACATGGTTGGGATAAGGATAGCTGTCTTGCTGACAGATTTTCACACATATGCATAAATATGTGTGTGTAAACACACACACACAAAATCTGGCTAAAATCCAGGCTGCAAAAGCTCTCTCTGCTCCTGAACTGATATGTTCTTTGGTATGCAACTTCGTAGATAGAAAGCTTTATTACAAATCTGTGTTTATGTTTGGAAAATATCTCCTGGAATTTAAAATCACAATTAGGTCTGAATGAAGCATCTCTGTAAGGAGTGAAATCTTTTCTTCCACTGCACAAAGTTATCTAATTTCCTCTGAAAAGTCCCAGGAGCAGCTTGTTTATTGTTAGCCAATCTTTCTTGTGTGTAAGGAAACTCTAATTATTTTGCAGCTAAATATTTCAATTTGTATGCTAAAAGCAGAACACCGTGAACTTCACAGTGACAGAGCATATTAAACTCTCATAATGAAACTAAGAGATGAGCCTTCCAGCATGCTGTGGATAGGAAAGTCTTCATGAGGTATATACACAGCTGACTAAAAACTGTAGAGTGCTGGTGTCACTGATTTTATAGAAAGAGCTGCTGCTGTGGAGCAGGCAGACAGACAGGACCAAGGGAATGCACCGCAGACACAATGTGGGCAGAGAAGGAAGCAAGAACCAGCTCTAGAAGTATATGCCAGAAAACAGAGGCCACGCAGCTGTAGTCCCAAGGAGAGGGACAGGGAGAGGTGTGACATGCATATGCATGAAGGAAAATTTCAGAACAACACAGCCTTAGAAAATCCACTAGGGATTATGGACTTAGAAGTATGGGGTCAGAAAATTCGTGTCAAGGAGTGTGGCATCCCTTCTCCCCTCCTCAAAGGTAGTTCTCGGGCTTTGGTGTGGAGCTGGATATGCCTGTGAGTACACTGAGGTGGAGGAGGTACAGCTTCATCCCCTATGGACCTGGCAGATGCACCTGGGCTGTTCCTAGCCCCTGCTAGTTATAATCCTTTCTCAAAAGAAATGTTTTATTCTGCTATTCTTTAGCACCATCTGTATAACAACACTCCTTGCCGTGTTCTGATAGTTTCAGACATGCAGTTTGGGGCAGAATTCTGAGTGTTTTCAGCTTTGTAGCTAGAATCATACCTTGAATGTGCCTAGTGGGAGCTAGTACATACACAGATGCCAATGCACCTCACATGATGCAGGTTTAAGAGCTGGGATAAGTTGCTCTGGACTTTGGCTGACTAGGTCCCGCTCTGTTCCTTGCGGGTAATTCTGCCTAAGTATGCTTTTAGGTGACATCACGACAAGGATATTTCCCTGCAAAAGCATCTAGGGACCAGCTGCAGTAAACATTGTGGGTTTACCTGTTTAAAAATCTGCAATTTACAACAATCAGCAGAAGTTCACTAGGAGAGGAAAGAGATAGCATGGAGTGGCAGAGGTGGAAAGAGACACCAACAAGGACACATTGATACACAGTCAGCGATGGTAGCTCACATAGCTTGTCCTAGGTCCCTGGGCTCAGTACATTGCTGCAGCCATTAGGTACACCCCTTGCACATACATCACTGCTGTTGCCCTGGCTGACACAGCCTAATTGTTCAGGTACCACGCTGCCAACTTAACCCCAGTCAGGCTTTGCAGTCTGTCCCTCTGCCTCTTGCCTACGTCCGGAGCTGTCCCTCTCTCTGCGTTCTCTTTCCTTGTAGGTGCAGGCAACATTGATTTGTGGAGGCAGGGGATTGCACAGGCACATGAGCTCCACCGTAACATGTGAGCAGGAAGAGACGTGAGCGGTTGGGTGATGCTGATTAATTCACCCCTCAATTGTCTTCGCTTCCCACTCAGTCTGCCCTTTCTAAGCACCCTCTGGGTGGCTGCAGCAGCAGGGTTAGCAAGTGGAAAAACACCAGAAATATAGAAAGCAACAAGCAGGGAAGCATTTGTTCAGCAGCAGCATGGCACTCTGAGGGCTGAGAAAGCCTGCCAGGGTGGTAGGGTGCAAAGATGCCTGAAACCACAGAGCAGGAGGGATCCTCTTGCTCACTGCTGCTTGCATTTGATTCTAACTAACTGAGCTGGGTGGAGATGAAGGGTAGAGTGAAGGCTGCTTCATCTCTGAGTAGATCTGGTATTCTGGCAAAGCTCTAGCTCACGCTTTTTCTTTTTCTTTTTTGAGAATCATGTGTTATAAAGAACTAGTGTGTGGAGAGGCAGGCAGAACAGAATCCCAATTCTCCCACTCCCTGAGTTGCCCCTCACAGTTTTAGCAGACACTGCAGTCAATCAGTCTACCTTCAGCCCTACTATGCTTTTTGAGCACCCTGAGAGGATAAGCAGGACATTAATAATTATTATGCTATTAATAATTAACATTAGCAGTATTTTCCACATTGTCAACATAGCTTCAGAGGTCACTGGAGCTTAATAGAAAGAACCTGGCTGGACCCTTTGAAACAAACCCCCATGTAATTTTTCAGTGCAATTCCCTATGGATAGCTGAACATGTTATTTCAAGTCTCCAAGATGTTAAAGCAGTTTGAGCCACACTTTTTAGCACAATGGCAGAATTGCTGAGTGAAGTTCTAAGGTCATTGTTCAAGTAGGTCAAAATACATTATTTTACAGGCCTTTTCTGACCTTAAAAAACTATGAATCTATGAACAGTTCCTCTAGTGAGGGAGGAACTAGTCCACTGAGGCCTTACAGAGCCATATAAATTCTTTAAGGTAATTTTAATTAAAAAGTTCACTTTTTTTTTAACCAAGAAAAAGCAAGCATACTCAACTCTGAGTCTGATTTGCTCAGTGAAAAAACATTGCAGTTTTACAGTCCCCTATCCTGGGAAAAGTCAGCACTCCTTAAGATGAAGAGTTGCAAAGACTCATCGTCTCATGACCCTCTTCCATTTCAATTATAGTTTTCTCTTGTGAAAATACTGTTCTCAAGAAGCTTGTATTCAGAGCACTGTCTGGTTGATTGGACAGCATTCTCCACTGTTACTCACTGCTAGGTTTTCACATTTCTTCTTCTACCCGTAGAATCAATCACAGAATCACAGAATCATAGAACATCTCAAGTTGGAAGGGACCCATAAGGATCATCCAGTCCAACTCCCTGCTCCTCGCAGGATTACCTAAAATTAAACTATATGACTAAGAGTGTCATGCAGATGCTCCCTGAACTCTGACAGGCTTGGTGCCGTGACCACTTCCCTGGGGAGCCTGTTCCAGTCACTGACCACCCTCTCTGTGAAGAACCTTTTCCTAATGTCCAATCTGAACTTCCCCTGATGCAGATTAATTCCATTTCCTCGTGTCCTGTTGCTGGTCACCAGAGAGAGGAGATCAGCACCTCCCCCTCCGCTGCCCACCATGAGGAAGTTGTAGGCTGCGATGAGGTCAGCCCTCAGCCTTCTCTTCTCCAAGCTGAGCAAACCAAGTGACCTCAGCCGCTCCTCTTAAGTCTTGCCCTCGAGGCCTTTCACCGTCTTGGTTGCCCTCCTCTGGGCGTACACAGTACTTGAGGTGGGGCCGCACCAGTGCAGTGTAGAATGGGACAATCACCTCCCTTGACCAGCTAGCTATGCTGTGCTCGATGCACCCCAGGAGACGGTTGGCTGTCCTGGCTGCCAGCACACACTGTTGACTTATATTCAACTTGCCATCAACCCAAGCCCCCAGATCTCTTTCCATGGGGCTGCTCTCCAGCCTCTCATCCTCCAGTTTGTATGTATAACCAGGATTACCCGGTCCCAGGTGGAGAATACTGCACTTGGTTTTGTTAAATTTCATACAGTTGGTGATTGCCCAGCTGTCTAGTCTATTCAGATTTCTCTTTAAGGCCTCTCTACACTTGAGGGAATCCACAGCTCCTCCTAGTTCAGTAGCATCACTTAATGTACGTTTGATTCCTGCATCCAGATGATTTATAAAAACACCAAAGAGCACTGGCCTTAAAATCGAGCCCTGGGGAACCCCACTGGTGACTGGCCACCAGCCTGATGTAACCCCATTTATTAAAACTCTTTGAGCCCAACCTGTCAGCCTGTTGCTCACCCAATGTATTATGGACTTGCCTAGCTGTGTGCTGAACATTTTGTCCAGAAGCATGCTGTGAGCAGCTGTATCAAAAGCTTTGCTGAAGTAAAAAAGCCCCGCATCTACTGGCTTCCCCTGTTCAACTAGATGGGTGACCTTGTCATAAAAGGAAATTAAGTTGGTTAAGCAGGACTTTCCCCTCGTGAACCCATGCTGGCTATGACCAATGACTGGGTTGTCTCTCAAGTGTTTTTCAGTAACTACCAGAGTAACCTTCTCCATAATTTTACCAGGCACTGAAGTGAGACTGACAGGCCTGTAACTACCAGGGTCTTCCTTCTTTCCCTTCTTGAAAATTGGGACAACATTTGCCATCTTCCAGTCAACTGGGACATCTCCAGACTCCAAGACCATTGAAAAATAATGGAGAGAGGTCCCGCAATGACATCCACCAGCTCTTTCAGTACACTGCGATGAATCTCATCGGGCCCCATAGACTATTGTGCATCCATCTGGAGCAGCAAGTCTTGAACAGGTTCAGGGTCAGCTGGGAGTTGATCATTCCCCCATTCATGGTCTTCCCACACAGGGCTCCGAGGGTCCCAGGGCCCATCACTGGTACTGAAGACAGAGGCGAAGAAGACATTAAACTTCTCTTCTGTGTCTACATCCCTATTTGTGAGGTGACCGACCTCATCAAGTAACAGACCAATGTTATCTCTTATCCTCCTTTTGCTGTTAATACATTTTAAAAAAACCACTTTTTATTTTCCTTCATTGTGCTGGCCAGCTTGAACTTTAATTGAGCTTTGGCCACAAGAATTTTCTCTCTACAGTGGCAAACACCATCTCTGGTCCTCCTGTGTCACCTGTCCTTGGTTCCAACATCCATACACTTTCTTTTTCTGCCTAAGTTCTAGAAGAAGATCCCTGCTCAGCCATACTTGCCTTCTGCCCTGCTTCCTGGACTTCCGATACTTTGGAATTGCCTGCTCCTGCACTCTTAAGAGATGGCTCTTAAAAAGTGACCAGCATTCATGGGCCCCAATACTTTCAAAAGCAGATTCCCAGGGGACCTTACTAACTAGCTCCTTCAGCAGCCCAAAGTCTGCTCTTCCCCATACAAGAAGACGTTATGCAATTTTTTTTAATGAAACTTATGAAGATAAGCAGCACACTGAATAAGGTAGCTAAGGAGAAAAAAAAGTGGGGGAAAAAAGTCTTTCCTGGTCACTTCATTTTCTTATCTGTCTAGGCTGAGAATCTAGCAGCTCAGAACCAGGTCTCACCCTAAAGGAAAGAACATAAATAAAGCCTTTTATTTTGCCTATTTTGTCAGTTAAAGCCAAGTTTGAGCAGAGTGTACCAGGTGCCTGAGAGCTACATTCCCAAGAATATCTAGGTCAAAGCTATTAGTCTGAGAAGTGAAGCTAGCGATCTTTCTTGCTTTGTTTAGTAGTGATGTCCAAGATCTTAGCCCAGGTGCTTGTCATCTGACAGTCATGAAGTCACCCCATAGAGGCTCCTGCTACTGCAGTATGGTATGAGAAATGATCTCTTGAGTAGTGAGCAATAAGCCTTACTGGATACTTCTCAGAAGTGAGACCGGGGAGCCTGACAAAAAGCAGAATGAAATGCTACAGGGGAGGCTGGCAAGAGGAATATGGTTATAATCTAGTCTGAATCTTGATTAAGAAACTTTCAAGAATTTGCAGTAGTAAAATGATGTCATTGTAGACAATTTTTTTTCTTATGTTTGAATTAGTTTGCTTAGGAGAAAGAAACAGCCTTGAAATCGGACATTAATTTGCTTTAAGGTTGCTAACAAAGGACTCACCATGGCATGGTTTAATGTTCAAAGCAAACTGCAAAGCAGATTGGTATCTGTAATAAGGCACTGACAATCCCTATTAATAGGGGCCTTGCCTTTTTTGCATCAAGAAAGAGAACAGGCAGTGGAGACAAATTCATGAAGCAAAACACTTTTGAGTGCAGCTAAATATGAATTACCAATAATTCAGGCCTTAAACAGTGTAACCTGAAGAAACCTTGAACTATTCAGTGTGATGCACCCATCAGGATGCAGCGTGAGAACAAAAGTATTGCAAAATGCTCAGCTATGATGTCTTCCTGTTTGTCAAGAGCTAGTAAATATAAAAGCTGCAACCAGGGGTAGGGAAAAGGGGAAAAATAAGGGGTGATTCTCACGGCAACGGCAATTGCTTCACATGGGACACCACCAAAACAATGGTATTGGGGTTTGCAGGTGCAAGACCATGAGATTAACGACACAAGAACAGGAGCTTGAGGACAACAAAGGAAAAATACTGCTGCAGGGGCTCTGGGATACACTGTCCCAGCAGCTTGTGTGAAAGGGTAGGGAGCTGAGAGTGGAAGGCAGGCTACAGGATTGCCGATAGAAGGCCTTCCAGACCAGCGAGGATGTTGCCAAAGCTAGCAGTTTTCTAGTGCCTTGTCCCTTCCTGCACCAGCCTGGATACAGGTGGAATAACGAGCTGGTGTTAAGAAGCTGTAACTCAGCAGCTAAGAGCATGCCAAAGGAGCCATCCCTTTGTTGTGTGTATCCTCTACTTTACAGGAGCTCTAGCTCAGCTGAAGTGCTCCAAGTGACAAGGGGAAGTAACCTGGCTTTCAGGATGGTCATTGTTACTGGAGATGCTTGCGCCAGCTCAACCAGAGCTGAGGATGAAGCCTTCAGCAAAACAAAGAGAAAGCGTCTTTCTTCAGGGAGGTGATAGTGCCCCTGTACTGGGCACTGGTGAGGCCGCACCTCGAGTACTGGGTTCAGTTTTGGGCCCCTCACTACAAGAAGGACATCGAGGTGCTGGAGTGCATCCAAAGAGGAGCAACAAAGCTGGTGAAGGGTCTGGAGCACAAGTCTTATGAGGAGTGGCTGAGGGAACCGGGGTTGTTTAGCCTGGAGAAGAGGAGGCTGAGGGGAGACCTTATTGCTCTCTCCAACTACCTGAAAGGAGGTTGTAGTGAGGTGGGGGTCGGTCTCTTCTCCCTACTAACAAATGATAGGACGAGAGGAAACGGCCTCAAGCTGCGCCAGGGGAAGTTTAGGTTGGCTATTAGGAAAAAATTCTTCACCGAGAGGGTGGTCAGGCACTGGAATAGGCTGCCCAGGGAAGTGGTTGAGTCTCCATCCCTGGAGGTATTTAAAAGGGGGGTAAGAGGTGGTGCTTGAGGACATGGTTGAGTGGTGGACTTGACAGTGCTGGGTTAACGGTTGGACTTGGTGATCTTAAGGGTCCTTTCCAACCTTAATGTTTCTATGATTCTATGATTTTTGTCCTGCTAGGTACCTAGTGCAGCCTTCCGCTATCAAACATGTCCTGCAAAAGAAACAAAAGTGGCTTTATTCTGTTTCTCAGTAGCTCATGAAGAGCTTGAAGTGACATAGGGTGCTGGAAACCCCCCTTCACACCCCTGCCCTTCATTTCCACTGTGTCCAGAGGAGCATGAGACCTGTGCTTCCAGAGCACAACCAGAGCTTCAGGCACAGACTGCGACTTCCCTCAGCCCTTAACCAGATGTTTGTATTCTAACTGAGAATAAAAAGGGACAACTTTTATTTGCTTACCTTTGGAAAACATTTTAAGAGCTACTGTAGTGAATTCCTACCCATTATCTGCATATCAATTATTTATTGTTTTCATTAAGGAAAGCCAAGACATGTTATACTCACATAGGTGAAAGAAATATGTAATGTTCTCTCTCTCTCCTTCTCTCTCTCCTCCCCCTGCCCCTCATACATTTTCATTTTAAAATTATTCTTAATCCATATATACTTGAATTAGGAAAATGTATGGGGTTTATTAGCAATAAAACTTTAGAGTTTATTTTTTCCCCCACTGATTTTTCATAGATTTATGGATCCATAATCATTCACGTCACAGCCTGAGGGAGATGAGGCTGGAACAGGATAATAGCCCTTAAATCCCCTTCTCTAAGCACTCAGATCTTCCCTGTCAGCAAGATTAAAACAGTCAACAGCAGTCTTCATGTGTCTATATCACACACGGAGCTTTCACAACAACTGGAGTGGTGGCTGGCAGGAAGAAAAATGCAGAACTGCTGCTGTGTGTGATACTACCGAGATAAAGAGAGAAGAAAACAGGATTGTCAGCCTTTGTAGTGTTGGAAAGGACTGGTGTTAATTCCTTGATCAGGTGAATGCAAAGAAGGGAGAAGAGTAAGGAAAAGTAGTATGTTGCAGTTTAACATGCAGCAACAGTTTCCTTTCCTGAAACATAGAGGCAGAGAGAGGGAATCACCAAATGTCCTCCCGCAGCCTGACAAGGGGAAGGATAACGAAGGCATGCATGTGGGCAAGCAGAGTGGCTTTTCTGCTA
The DNA here is from genome assembly GCF_965183815.1 of Platalea leucorodia. Taxonomy (NCBI): domain Eukaryota; kingdom Metazoa; phylum Chordata; class Aves; order Pelecaniformes; family Threskiornithidae; genus Platalea; species Platalea leucorodia. The sequence goes on from NC_138858.1 coordinate 30,700,219, forward strand.
CCACTCCATTGAACTCCCAACCCCTACTGCTCCTGGGACCTGAGGGAAATTACAACTATTATGTGGACGATGAAGATGAGGAAGAGGAAGAGAAAGAACAAGGAAAATGGCCAAGTGGAGACACATTTGAGGGAGAAAACAAGCCCTCATCATCCATTCCTTGCTCTCCTGCCCTTTCCTCTGGAGCCCCGGCCACGGCTTCCACTTCGTCTATGCTGAACATCAATGTTGGCGGCCAAAGCTACCGCCTTACCTACCAGGCAGTGGCCATCTATCCCAAGACCCGCCTGGGCCGCCTGGCTACCTCCACTGACCGTCGCTGCCAGCTGGGCCTGTGCGATGACTACGCTGCCCAGGTAGATGAGTATTTCTTTGACCGGGACCCAGCCGTCTTCCAGCTGGTGTACAACTTCTACGCCTCTGGGGTGCTGCGTGTGCGGGATGAGCTGTGCCCCCGTAGCTTCCTGGAGGAGCTGAGCTACTGGGGCGTGCGGCTCAAATACACACCTCGCTGTTGCCGCATCTGCTTCGAGGAGCGCCGTGATGAGCTGAGCGAGCAGCTGAAAGTCCAGCGTGAGCTGCGCTCCCAGGCAGAGGCTCAGGAGAATGAGCAGCTCTTCCACCACATGCGCTACTATGGTCCCCAGCGCTGGCGTCTCTGGAACCTCATGGAGAAGCCCTTCTCCTCTGTCACTGCCAAGGTGATGGCAGTGGCCTCCAGCTTCTTTGTGCTCATCTCTGTGGTGGCTCTGGCACTCAACACAGTGGAGGAGATGCAGCAGGTAGACCGGAAGAGCGGGGAGAACCGGCCTGTCTTGGAGCACATTGAGACCCTGTGCATTGCATTCTTCACACTGGAGTACCTGCTGCGCTTGGTCTCCACCCCAGACCTGCGCCGCTTTGCCAGCAGCGCCCTCAATGCAGTAGACCTCATTGCCATCCTGCCCCTCTACCTGCAGCTGCTGCTTGAATGCTTTGCTGATGATGACCAGCCCCGAGGTCGGGGCTCTCAGCACGAGCATGATATTGAGAAGGTGGGAAGGGTGGGCAAGGTGGGACAAGTGCTTCGCATCATGCGCCTCATGCGCATCTTCCGCATCCTCAAGCTGGCCCGCCACTCCACAGGGCTGCGTGCCTTCGGCTTTACCTTGCGCCAGTGCTACCAGCAGGTGGGCTGCCTTTTGCTCTTCATTGCCATGGGCATCTTCGCCTTCTCTGCCATGGTCTACACAGTGGAGCATGATGTCTCCAGTACCAACTTCACCAGCATTCCCCATGCTTGGTGGTGGGCTGCCGTAAGTAAACACATCTCACCTTGCTGAGTAGCCAGAGACCCTCCCTCCCTTCCCCTCCCCTTCCTTGCTAGAGTCACAGACAGTCTTGAAAACAGCAGGCTCAGATCAGCGAACATCTGCTCCGAATTCTGAGCTTACAGGGCATATGCACTCGCTCACGCACACACGCACATGCACTCGTTCACCTCTGTTGTAAGCTTAAATCAAGGCTTAATCAGGCAGACATTGCTGAAATTCCTGTCCGACCAAATGCAGACAGTACTTGCACTTTTAAAGAAGAAGTGGGCAAAGAGACAGGAAAGAAAAGCATTTCCCCATTTAGTTCCATTGTCAGTGTTGCCAAAAAAAAAAAAGGAAAAAAAAAAAAAGCTTGCATCAGGCTAGCTGGTTGCAGGTAGACATAGGATTTTCATTCTTCTTTTTGCAGAGCTGCTCTGACCTGTCATACAACTGCAAGTTGATGAGACGTAGTTTATTAACTATGGTCTGATCACTCAAACTTGCAAAGCCAAAACTGTCCCAGAGCTCTGGCCATTAAAAATGCATTAGGACGAACAGTTATTTTACACAAGAGATTGTGTTCTGTTCCTTAGATGGCACGCCTAAAAGGCACATATCTGCACACACACAAAACATCGGCAGTTATTTATACCATGCCAGACTTGCAGAGGAATAAACACAGAATGAAGCAGAATGGCTCAAGGGGTTGGTAATGGGATAAACTGCCTTCTACATCTAGGTCACTGGTTTGAATCCCACATCAGTCAGTACTGAGAGCTGGTTAATGTCACCTTGAATCTTTTTTTGCAACCTCTGCCAGAAAGAGTGTGATTCTAGTCTGATCCCAAGCACTTGGAGTGGGGGTAAATGGCTGAGTTTCAGCTGACAAGCCTCAGAAATGAAGACAGAATGACCTCGTTTCTAGAGACTGCCACTGGGTTAGTGCTCTAAGGCATTTGGGTATGTGTCCTTGAGAGGTCTGAAGCATCACAGGCCTGTACTGTACTGTGTTATGTGGAGGAGTGTTTTTGAGGCAGCATTTTCCGGGCTGTTGGGTTCATATCTTTCAGGGGCATGAAGATTTTGCTGGGAACACAGAGCTGTGAGAGTTTAAAGTCCTCCACCTTGCTTAAATGCCTTCTGGCTCTGGCAATGTTCCAGCATCCCAAACTCGGAATTCACCTCTAAAGGATTTGGGAAGCAGTTCAACTCCAGACTTGGATTTCATTAACACCCAAGGACGGACATACATTCACTTATAGAAGGCTAACCAATACTTCTCAAACTATCGTGAGATCACAATGATAGTTATATCCTTCAAGGTGAGCTGTGAAGACAAAAGAAACACTTCTGGGTTTATCAGGACTAGCAGACAATGAAGAGGGAGTTGCAGGCTGTAAGTAAATGCTTAACAGATAATATTCATGCACAAGTATGGCAGTTTCACAATTATGACTTTTAAAGCAACGTTTTGGCAGGGAGGGGGGTGGTTTTATCAAGGGCATTGGGGAGAGGGGGAAGTCAAGCCCTGCCTGTGCTGCTGCCTGCAGCATTTCAGAGCTTGGAAAACAAGAGCTCTGTTATGCTACAGAAGATATGCACAGCTATACCAGCCTCAATCAAATCAGAGGGTAGCTAGAAGTTGCAGGTGCTGAGAGAAGGCAAAGGGCCCATAACTTAGCTGTCCATAACTCTAAGGCTTGTTCTAGTCTGTCATCATGTACATTTCATTTTGCAGCAGCTCATGCTGGCCTCCATAATCCAGGTTTATGGCAGGGCCCCAGGAGCACTTCTGACCCCTGGGCCTGGCTATGGGACTGGCTATGTCCTAGTCGCTTCCCTGGGGAAGGAAGTCCATGCAAATGGACTGGAAAGGAGTCAGATCTTCTCATGCTGGTTGATCAGTGCAGGCACCGGATGCACTGAGCTGCATATGGGGCACCCAGGACAGCAACCCCAACCCATCCAAGGTCGCTCCCTGGGCAGCAGCCCTGGGAGCCCATGACCTGCACTTGTGGTTCAGTGACAGCTGATGAGATGTGGTGATTTCCCATATACATGTTTGTAGTGATTCAGCGCATGGCAGAAAAACTGGCCCTACAGACACATGTAGACATTTCTACATGTACATGCATATATACATGTGCTGAATATCCTTTCAGCTGGGGCATGGGAAGGAGGGAAAAATCAGTGAATAAAGGATCCTGTAATGTGACCTTCACAGGTCATCTTTAAGTAATATACACAGGTTATGAAAAAATCTGTGCTTCATACATTACTAGAATAAGGACATTAGCCTTATATTTTGTTTTCTGAACATGCAGGATATATACAAAATCTTTAGGGCTCATTTCTGCAAGACAATGACAGCACAATCATTTAGATACTCCTAAGAAATCTATATGACTATGACTACATGAAAAAGGCCTATTTAGCTGAGCAAATGTCTCCAAAAGAGGAGCTGTAGCATGCACATTACAATTCCAAAGCATAAAACACTTTTTAAAGCCTATTCATTCTTTAAGAGTGAAACTTAAGATATCTGGATCACTCAAATTTCATTAAAATCCAACAGCGGTCATGGTTTCACACACACAGGAGGAGAAGTATCCCTCCCAAACTGTCACAGGCGTTGTGGAAGACTATGCCAGTGGAACAGAACCTTATCACAGGATAATGGTTTTGTCCTGGCTGGCAGAGATAAACATCTTGCCTTCATCTCAGTATTTATTTTTGGAGATATTTATCCTGTATTATCATTCAAATCCAGTGACTTAATTTCCATTAAACCAAGTGACTAATCCTTTTTATTCCACAGGAAGCACCAGGTGCATCCTACAAATGTGCTTACCCAGTGCTGTCTCATGTATCCTAATGCTTTCTTCATTTGAAATAACATTTTATTTAGCATGTTAGAGGATGGCAGGCTGCACACCGTGACCTTCCAAAGACTTATTTCAGTGCTAAAGCCACAAGGCCATTACAGTGAAAGTCCTACTGCCTGTGGTTTATTTCTGCCAAAGTTTTAGACTACTGTTTCACAGATATATACAGTGTGTTGAGGTACTGTGAAAAAAAATTAAATAAAATTCATGGGCTGAAAAAGATCCCTTCCACAGACTAGGAAGTGCCAGATGGCAGAAGCCTGCAAGTTTTACCTGCCAGAGAAAAATAAGTTCTATTTACTAAATGTAAAAATTATAAACAATCAAGATGTGTGCAGTGGAAATATATAAATTAGGAGTTATTTTATGCTGACTGTTTGGGAGTACATAATTCATATGTAGCATCCCCATAAGCAAACATCCTTGAATTTTTGAAACTTAATTTTACAAAGAAAGTATTGCAGTACTCGGTATAGTAACCGGGTCCATATAAAACACAGTTCCTTCATACATCCATAGGCTAAAAACAGAAAATGCTGATGGCTGAGAAGAAAAAAGTCTGTGAAGCTAGGTAGACAATGTGATGGCAAATGTACAGACTCCTATAAAGCGGATATACTAAATACCATCACTCCCACAAAAAAACATTTAAACCACTCCCAAACCCTTCTTCAAAGGGGAATTCAGCAAAATTTTCCCACCTGTATACCTGTCAGCTAAAACAAACAGGAATGTTCCCTACTGAAGGCACACATACACCTTACTTTTGTAACCTCTGACGTACAGCTGAGCAGGAAGATCAAACAATTTAGCACTATAAATATATATGTTGAGAGCACACACTGCGAGCAAAAACTTCCAGGCAACAGAGAAAGACCTTCATTTTTCCCACAGCTCCTTGTAGGTATGTAACCATTAAAGGGGATTTTATCTAGAAACTTCACAGAAGTCCTGGGTCACTTCTTCCTGTAGTGCAAGCATTACAAAAATACATTTCACAATTAGCTGAAGCTTTTCTTGTGTTTTTCATTAGTTCCTAAAATATATATGACAAACAGAGGTAATACTCAAAATACAACCGACAGAATAAGTCCCCAGATACCGGGTTTTATAAGCACACTGGATTTAGACACAGGGCATCTGTTCCAAGGGACACAATGAGGGAGCAGGGCTGCAGTTACCACCGGATTTGCACGGTGAGGGAGCCATCTCTATCTGCTCACTGCAACCGAGCAAACCCACCTTCTGGACAGGCTGGTGTGGAAATTGTTTGGAAATTTCCTCTGCAGGACAAAGCTTTTAAAAATCCTCCTGAATGGTGTCAAACTGGACTGTTGTCTTTCTTTACTGCATGAGAGGGATTTTTTTTAATTAGGGATTTTTGCATAAGATGGACGGTACAGAAAAAAAGGCAGCAGAGAGTATTTCAGATTTATGATGCAAAGTGCAAAAAATGCTAGCTTTAAAATTGTCCCTGATCCCTGAAAATATTTGTTTGTATGTTTCTTCTCAGCTAATAAGGTGAATGTTGGTTTGCCTGTAGGTCAGCATCTCTACAGTCGGGTATGGAGACATGTGCCCAGAAACTCACCTTGGCCGCCTGTTTGCTTTTCTCTGCATTGCGTTTGGAATAATCCTGAATGGCATGCCCATCTCCATTCTCTACAACAAATTCTCAGACTATTACAGCAAGCTGAAGGCCTACGAGTACACAGCTCTCAAGAAAGAAAGGGGGAAGGTGGACTTCACACGGAGAGCCATGAAGAAAATATCTGAATGCTGTGGAGAAGCTGTAACCCACCCTTTGTCAGAGCACTGATACAGTTTGTGCTTTGGATATTGGGAGGGAACAGAGAAGCTGAAGGACAAAGAAGAAAAACAGATCAGCCAAGCTAACTGAAGATAAACTGAAAAGGCCAAAAGTAACAAAAGTAGATAGTGAAATCTGTTTTGAAGGGAGTTGTTTTCCAAAGAAAAAAGGCTCAGATTACAACAACAGGTTTTTTTTTTTTTTTGGGCTTTGCCAGCCTGTGAGCAGCACTTAAGTGCTCATCAACTATCTGGAATTACATTCTTCAGATTAACCGCCCAGAAACTCTGAATTAGACCCACATGAAGATGTAACCCCCTGCTACTGATTAGACCCACCATAAAGACCCACCATAATCAAACCAAAGGAAAACAAATTGCTGCCATTAAGGGTCAGCCACCTCACTGCTGTCAAGGCAGTTTCAAAAATTAAACAAATAGAATACCCAATATACTGACTGCATTGCTGATACTGGTTTTGCACTAGCTTTCAAAACCAGGAAAACAGCCTAGAGTGTTTACCTGAATATTAGCAGCATCAATACTCCTTAAGATTTCAGCTTCTGTTTCCACTGTTAGATAGCTATGCTTCACTGTCCCAATTTTATTTTTTAAATGCAGTCCTGTGAATGATTCCCATTTTCATACCTAGGCAAGCAACACACTGCTTTTAGTACCTCCCCCCCCCCCCCCATCATCTTTCATTATGCCAAGAACTAGTGAAGAAGTCTGGAGTCTGAGTTGATAAATGACACTGATCAGTTTTGAAAATATTTACAAACCAAAACCTTCTTTAAGTAGAGGATTAAGTGATAAACTAAATTTATTTTACAGCATTTAATGTATCTACTTATTGAATTGTTAGATAATAGCAGGCCTGTTACAGGACGTAAGAGTTAAAGCAGTATTAAAAAAAATAATCAAATGAAACATGTAATGGATAATATCTCATAAAGACTTTTCATACATTGGATCTTATCAGCAGTTATCTGTAACCAATTTTAAATATAATTTGAAGTCAAGATACTTTGTCTGGTACATACAGCCATTAAAGACACAACTCTGACACCTTAGCTCACCCCCCAGTGGTACTTTACTTGCTAAGGTTACTAAGCCTTCTTGCACAGCTGGATGCAATTTCTCATGTGTCAGAAACTCACTCCAAAACCTACGCAACTAGTAACAACAACAACAACAGCAACAATTAAATGAAATCAGAGTTTCATGTATTAGTTTGCAGCATATCATCAGGAGTATTCTTTTTACGTAAGAGCAGCCATACCAGTTTAGAAATAGCAACCTGAATGATAGATCTGAAAGAATAGTTATTTTATTGATACTCAGATACAAATAGTGTGAAAAAAAAGGGTAACAAAAAGAAGCGATGGTAACAGTCACTGATACGACCCATGGCTGTTACTCAGCAGCACTCTTGCTGCAAAACCGTCTGATGGCAGAGATGCATTTTAAAATTCTTGAACTCTCACGTTGTGTCTGTGCTGCCCTGCTGAATGCAAATGGCTGCATTCAAATCTCAGAGCCACACTGGATACAATGGTGTGAAGCTCACTCTTGGGACAGCTGAGGGTGAAAAAGTTCATTAATTTTGCTATGTCCATGCAAATTGTGTCAAGCATAGGGACATTTCTCCTTTCAATGGTGAGAAGGTAATTAGTAACCAAGTTGCTCTTCTCTTTCTCTACCTCCAGACAAACGTATCATAAGCCCATCTGTCATTTTGTTCTTTAGGAATGACAGTCAGCACATTGTGTGCTGATCAGCTCTGTTAAAAGCTAAACCATGCCTTTAAGGCACAGCTGAGCCCTGGGAGTTGAATGTGATAGATGTTTGCTGTTCTGGACTGCACACAATGCAGCAGGCACAATCCTGGCTCTCACTGAGAAGAATAGCTGCTTTACGTTGGCTCTAGGGATGATATGAATTTGCATGGCCCTTCTGCACAGCAACAACAGGACGAGGATCTTCCTGAAACCACAGGAAGCCTCTCTCTGAGACCTCACTGCTGTTCAATGAGGTAGCAGGTTACAAGCATGCAAAAACACAACAGTGCTTTATTTTCAACATGCAGCTTGGGTTAGATCCATTAAAAGGACCTAAATGTTGGTGATTACCCAACTTTCCCAGATATGGGACACCCTAAATTAATTTCCTTGTCTGAAGGAATCAGTACTTCAGCATGTACCATCAGACGGGATGCAGATGCTCAGCCTTGCATGTCAAGCTCAGCGGCTTCTTGCCACCTAGAAAAATCCAGAGCCTGAGCACTTAATCTGCTGAGGCTGGACTTCCTCATAGCCTCAGACTTGACACAAATCACCAGCCTCATTTTCCATACCCCTTGCCTCACATGCAGGACCCATTCAAGTAGATGTTCTTCAAGACATGTAAGAGAATAGGCTTTCCACACAAAATACAAGCAGGAGAAAAAGGACTGTTCTCTTTTAGTCAGGAGTCGGAATTGAATGTCCTCAGCGAGTGCTTTCCTATCTGTTCAAAAAATTTTAATGCACAGGTCCCGTAGTACTGCTCTAACTGCTCGAATACAGGTTGGAGTGGGTCTCTCCTACCCCTCTAGCTGAAGCTGTTCCACTTTGCACCAAGTAAATAATGACCTGCCAGGTGACAGTAAAAGAAGGACGGTACAGCTTGGTGTTTGCAGCACTCAGCTGGGTGGAGAAGTGTGGGTCACAGGCCCTGCTTCAATAGAGTTATGAAAATACCCTGACCAAGCAGCAATATCTTCTCAAACACTCACTCTCCTCTGACCCAAGCAATATTTGGTTGAAGGATTTAGTCTGGAAGGACTTCAGAGTCAGTCTCCACATACTGCAGCCACACAAAGGCAAACCTCTTATTTAGAGTACCCTACAAGCTAATGACCATGGGCCAAAACTCTTCCTGACACGGAGGAGACCAATTTCTGTCCCCTCAGGAGAAGAAGACATTGTATCTAGTACCACCAGGTCATATCTGGGTACTCTGAACACGGAGGCCATCACTCCTCAGGCAGCTCAGCTCACCATCACTGTCTCACTGATGGCAGCTTTGGTAACTTTTTGATTCCCCTGTGCACTGACTCAACACAGAGATGTGATAGTTTGGGGGAAGAGAATTAGATTCTTGATTAGTTTGTGACCCAGCTCAATTTAGAGAGCTCTGACTAATGCTAGAGCTGACACAAGACGCATGGTAGAAGCGTGCAGTCTGGAGGACAGAAGTCCAGCTACCGCCACATGAAATAAGCAGAAGACTACTCAAAGTTGCTGTTTTTCTGTTTTGTAATACCTGGCTCACCTGCCCTGCTGCATTCAGCAGGTGAATGGGTCTTCAGTGGAGTAAGGCATTTTCCAGCAAACTAGAAGTTAGTGTTTGGTTTGGTTTTGGTTTTTTTTTTTTTTCAAAGACTCATCATTTTCTTGCCTGGATTACCTTATGCAGCTTTCTGCCTTGTGGCTTCACTAATCTTATTTTAGGGGTGACAAGCGTAAGTCTGTGCATTTCAATGGGAAAGAGTATGCCTAAAGTTGAAGTACCGCTATACCAGCTATATGTTGCCCCAAATGCCCAAAGCTCTGTCAGTACCCGCATTTTCTGTGGACGGCTACTAGCAAGGTTCTCCCACAAGGTCCTTTCCCCCTGTTGAGAGCCTGTTCAAGGCTCCTACCTCCAGCCAGCTCAGAGGAAGGAAGGAGTTCATACTCCCACAGAACAAACTTCTGACAACCTGCAGAAGGCTGTGCAAACCCATATCAGCTGGTTTTGAAGTAGGATGCAGACTTTTGCCGTTTTTTTGTTGACACAATGGTTCCTTCTGAGAAGGACTCTCAGTTAATTTGTTCTGCCACATTCACTAAAACTTTCAGTGGCATCATCACTGTCCCTAGATTACTCAAACGAAACAGTCAAATGGTACACATGATGAGATCCAAAAATAATGCAGGAGAGCTGTGATTGTCTTGCTTACTTGAATGCCACAGTGCTTTGACAATCAAAGGATTTCAAAATAACTGCATCAAGGGAAAATATGCTTAAACACAACAAAGATGAGCAATACAATTAAAGCTAAAGTAGATAGGGCTTGTTTTATGAGATGTTAATTTGGCATAGCTAAGTTTTTGCAGAAACAGGATGGAGGATTCTCAAACCACTGAGAAATTAGAAACCTCTTTGAATGTGGCCATGCTAAAGTCTTCTATTTTACCTAATTGCAGATATTAATGAGCCCCGGAAGGAGAAGGAAAATATGTTCTATATGTTTCACTACAGACTTAGCAAACATGTTGTCTCTGGTAGACAAAGAAACCCTCAATTTATCTGGATGGCCTGGCTTCAGTTTAGGGCAACTACGTGTTGTTTCTTCTACTCATTTTAGGCCTGGAAATTATGGGGGGGGGGGAGAAAAATTAGAAAAAAGAAAAAAAGAAAAAAAAAAGAAAAAATAGGAGTGGGGGCGGTAGAAATCTAAAGAGTCTGTCCCTACGTGAGATAGTGGAAAGAATTCCAATTAGAATATGCTTTTGCACAAATCGTTGTCTTAGAAGAACATCACTTTTTCAATGCAATTCAGCAGCTGTTTGCTTTTCTCATTCAGAAAGATAGCACTTAAAGGGGCAGCTACAGTAAGCCACAGACTAATAGGCATCTGGTGCTATTCCCAGGCTTCTAAGGCAAATAGTAATATTCAGTCTTTAAATATGTATAATTTTAAAGATTATAAACTAGGTATACTTCAAAGTTTTTGGAGAAAAATAATGACTATCAATAAGCTTAGGAAGGAAAAATTGTCTCCTTGCTTAAAAAATAGCTTCGACTGTTTATAATATTCTGTTTTTATGTTGTGCAAAAATATTTGATTCATGCTTATCTGCTATTTACAAAACCTTTATTAACTTCTTTATTCAGTAGTAGAGAAATTACATGGCATTTGACTGTAATCCAGCTCTTTACCTTGGATTGAAAAAAGGAAAGGTCACAGTTACTAGCTTTTTATGTACTTAGGTAATTTAATGGAAATATGCTGAGAAAAATTAAAGCATTCTACAGGTAGCCCCTGACATAGAGATTATCAAGGTTTTTAAATAAAACTTGTCAGAGTCTAATTCTACTCTATAAAATGACTCCGTACTGTCATTCTAACTTCTGAAGCAGATTTCCTCCATTTATAAGCAAAAGCATTTCCTCCTTATTAATAACAGGATAAACAAGTACCATACTTAAAAGTCAGTCTTTTACTACCACTAATAACTGTTCTTCAGGCCACCACATACCCGTGCAACACTATTATTTCCTTCGCCGGTTCTGGCAGAGGAAGCTGGCAAAGAGAAGGCAGAACCTGCTTTGGCTGCAGAGCTAACATAGCCTACATGGCTAAAACCAGCTAGCACTGTTACTGACGATGTCTGTCTGCAGAATTTTTCAATACCCATATAAGAACAGCCTTGCTCAGTAGGACACTTACTTACACATCTTTTTTTCTTACCAAAAACTACATATGGAGGTGAAGGCATGGAGTGCAGATGAATGCAACAGCCCACCCATAACAGAAAGGCTGGGCTCTGAGGTGAAGTCTTTGTGATCAAGCCCTGGCATAAGCCAGATCCGCACTGACATCAAAGGGACTCCATGCTCCTCAAGCCTGCTCCTCAAGCCTGCTACTCAAGCCTGCTCCAGCCAAGTCTTGAGGGTCAGGCAGGTCTGACTTCTAAATATCTTAACATCCAAATATTTCATTTGGGTAGACAAACAGGAAGGTAAAACAAACAAACAAACAAACAAACAGCAACAACAAAAACAACCAAAAAACACCAACAAAACCCCCCCAACACAACAAGTTCCAGAAATTTATGAAAATTCAGGAAATCACACACAGGTTGCGACAGCACGTCCCGCTGTGGTGAGGGGCTGCAACGCCCTGTAAGGAGGGGCAAAGCAACTGGGTATCCTTGTGGAAAGTACAGTCGCAAAATTGTTCACTGCTGCCGCCCAGAGGTTACAGGCTGCCAGATGCCCCTTTTCCTTAAAAATAGCTAGTGCCTGCTACCTGCTACGTTAGCTAGCTCTGCTGCACAGGCACAGAGCGTACCAAAAGCCTGGAGTCCTGTCAGCAAGAGTGTTTACAACAGCGTAAAATTTAATCTGTACTGCAAAATCTGTATTATCGTCACTATGGACTAAATGAATCTTCAATCTAATGCCACATTAATTACACTGGAGATGAATTTCCCCATTCCCTTTGTTTCTAAAAGACAGCTCCGATGCCTAAAATGTTCCCCAAAAGTCACTACAAAAAAAGAGGAGTGATTCTAGGCAGATCTAGATGATGTCAGGATATGTTTAATACTTGGTCTGCATATTTCTAGAACAGTTTAAGCAAACAAAAATATCATCACTCAACACCAGAAAATTAGTCAGGAAATGTGAAAGTTCAAGATGAAGTTACCTTAGCTGTAGATTGAATGGATTGTTTTAGATGAATAGGGAGTATTGTCCAGGCTTTTATTGACCAGATTTAACACAAGCAATCAAAACACAGGTCTCAACCAATTGTCATTCCACTTTGAGGCATGGCAGACTTAAAATAATGCTGATTTTCTCGATGTTTTTTTCCATGCAGTACAATGCATGTTCCTCGAAATCTCCATGCAGTGAAGAGAGAATGGTGCCATTTTATAAACAAATTTGCAATACAAGTTTCATCATGTGGCTCAGCCAACCTAGAAGATCAATTTGATCCCTTGCAAAGGGAAGGCTGGCTTCTGGCTAATGTCAGACTTCTTTCTGCCTTACCATGCAACACTGCTGCTTAGCTTGTGCTCTGGTGTTCAGGCAGGTTCCCCTTTGTTTAGTGAATCTTATCAGCTCACTAATAGAAATTAATTCAACAACACAACACACAAATCTCTAACTGGTTTGTGAACTGAATCAACTTGGCAAATAGCCTGACAAATGCCAGAGCTGCTGTAAGGAGAGGGATGCAGCACCTTCTGTTCAGAGGCAGAAGGAAAAAACACTACTGACTCATGTTGCAGCAGGCAAGCTGCTGGATTCAAAATCACATTTATTAGATCAACTGAGGGGCTGAAGGAGAAGAAAGAAAGGCACACAAGGTTTTAAGCACAGCATTCCTGCTTTATCTTTTTCCACAGGCCTCCGCTACTCTTACACAGCTGTAATACTGCTGTTACACTTGCATCGTCCCACTGCAGTTCGCTTTGGCATTGCTTTTCAAAGGCATCTTTCCTTCTGCAACAAGTTATTTTCCCCCAATCCCTCCCCCCTCAGAAATCTGCAAATACCTGCTTGCTTACAGCTTTAGTTTATTGGTATGCCACAGGAGACCACTTACACACCTGCCTTCTTCTTAAGTTTCTCTCTGTGCAGACTGTCACCTCCGCTCTTTATTCAAATTCTACCACAAAATTCACTTTCCAAACAAGTCAGATCCGCTCTCTGTGATAAAGCTCACCATTACAGATGCAGATTCACTGTGTTAGTGCGTTATCCTAAGGCACTTTGCATACCTGCCTCAAAAGAAGTTTTCATGTATAAACATGGTTTCTGTTCATGGTCCTGAGTAAAACAGTGGTTAGTCCAGTGCTAACTCAACACTTTCCCTTTGCAAAGATAACATGCTTTGGGCTTCATTCATTATTATATTTCTATTATTATTAAGAAAATAATCTAAATGTAAGCTTGATTTAATGAAACTTACATTGCTTATCTCGTTTCATTTTCACAAAAAAACCCCTTTATATGGGAAACTAGTTAAAACAACAACAACAAATAAAAGCTTCTCAGGTATTGCCACCCAGTGCAAGTTACCTGTTAGAAAGCAAGGCCTACATATTGCAGCAATTGCAATCTGGGCAGCATCACACTGCCTGAGAACAGACAATGCACACACAAATTTTCCACCTTAGTGCACCATACCACGATTAAGGACAAAGCACAGCCAACGGCAGACACTCGACGTGCACCTGAAGCAGAAGAAAACAGGAAACTTGAGATGCAGTTATGGTGCTTATTCTATTTGCTTTGTCAGTAACACTGTTCATCTCAAGGGCTGGTTCCAATGTGCACTTCATAACACCCAAGCAGCAAACTAAAGAGGCAAATGCTCAGATGGTGTGAAGCTGAATCATCATCTGTGAAAGCAAAAGTCCTCCAACTTGGGCATGATGCTGTGTAAAATAGGAAATACAACATTATGTTTGGCATCTGTCATTGATGAGGACATTTTAAAGGGAAATCACTTGAGCTGCATGGAGGCTGCTAAGCAGCACGAATTCTGGAAGGCAGACCCCAGTAGCTCCCTCATGCCCAGGCCTTGGCTAATAAAATACCATGAAACTTGACATGTAAAATTGCAAGATCAATCATTTTTAGTTCTTGTGAAGACAAATCATTCAGACATTTCTCAAGCATGTCTTTAAATTGGTACTGCCTGTTGTTTTCACTGCCCACTATCAAAAGACTTAGAATTTGAAACAGGTTCTAAATATTTTATCTCTTCAGATAAACAGAGAAAAAACAGAAAAAATATGCTTAACTGGAAAAACTGATGGCAACAGTTGGTAAAACAGTCTTTGAAAGCATTTCAACTACAGGAATGATTTTGACTGCCATGAAAACTGGTGCTGTCACCATGCCATGAAGGTGACTTAATAGGAGGTGTTGCAGCATGTTATCTTCTTCATCTAATCCCTCACTGGGAGCAGAAACTTTAACTAATGCAACAGATGGAACCAATTCTCATATTCCCTTATTACTTTTTTCCACAAAAAATGTTTTATCAGGAATGCTTATAAATCAGTACACCTTTAAAATGAAAAGCCTTGGTATTTTTTTTGCCCTGCAAGTATCTTGTTTGTATCTGTTTTACAAACAGAGAAAAACCTCCTGATGACTTCTTAGTTCACTGCTTCTAGCACATGGTCATATGTGCCTGTATACCCAGAGCTCCTGTCGGCTCCCTCCAAAAGCTTTTTATGACTGTCCCACTATTCTAATAAAAGATGTAATCCATGTAGACACACTCTAGTTAGCACAGACTGACAAGCTACCGCAATGACAGGCAGAAGCAGCTGTGAGGAAGATAGGGCAAATTAGAGAATCTGTAAGATTTTTATATTTTGTAAAGCGTAAGTGTACTTGTAAGACATATTCTGATTGAAAGAGCATAAAAATCCAACAATTAAAACCATCTTCCATGACAGCAGATGACAAGATGACTAAACTCACTTCGACTAGCATGGCCTTCAACGAAACTTTAAATACATGACTATTGCAAGAGAAAATCACAAAGATATATAACGTTAATTGGGCATATGTAAGGAATTACTGCTGATAACTAAGATTTATGAGTCTACCCGGCATGTTTTCCAGCCATCAGTGGCTTTCCCTTCCTTCAGTCCTTCTCCCTAGTATACCTTGTAAATAGACACTTGCTACCTTGGATGCTACAGCGAAGTGGGTTAGGATACTTAAAAGAAAAAGTCATGTCAAGGAAAGCTTGCACTGCTGAAATTTGCAGTTACAGGGATTGGAGAAAAGGTGAAGAACACAGTATGACAGATTCATATTTCTTAAATAGCAATCCTTCCCAGTAATGCCTGTTTCTCTTTACCAGATGGTTAGTACAATGGTATCTACCGTTAACAGATCTTGAAAAAAGTTACATACCCTAAAAGTCCAGGGTCTCAAAGCAAGACACAGAAAACAAGAAAAGGGGCTTTAAACAACAAGAAAAATTGTTAACAGTGAAAGAAAGTGCCACTTACAGAATGGAACATGTAAGGGAGCAACTTGATAGAAGAGCTTTAAACCCCAAGCAGAAAACAGGGGAAAAGTGCTGGAAGACTAATACAGTTAGAGCAAATGAACCTTTGCGTTTTCACAAAGCAGCTGAGGAATGCTGTGCACACTAGTGAGGCAAAAGGGACAGGTTTTAACAATGATCTTGAACTTGATAATGCAAAATGTCTAATGGACACTACAAATTGCTTCCAAGAAGTCAGAAGGAAATGCGTCTTGATTAATGCAATGAACACTGACATGAATCTGTTTCAAAGATGTAAGAAACAAAAAACCCACTACTTTTAAAATTTCATTAGTACCATATTTAATTTTTTTAGACGTACCACAGGAACAGAGAGAACACTTATGTAGAAACCTTTAAGTGCCAAGTGGTGTGCATACAGAGATATGGCCTTGTGTCCATTCTGACAAGTCTACAACCCAACTAGACAGGAGATGGACAGGAGTAAGAAAGAAAATCTCACAGCTTACGGGTCACAGTCTGCCTGCAATGTGCATATTGTCCCAAAGCATTCCCCCTTTTTTTCCAGCTACTTCAATCATTCCACATCTTCTGCTGACCCCACTTTGTCCTTTGTTCTGCACTCAGAAACAAACTCAGAGTGACTGTGTACAATTTCTGCTTTTGAAGAAAAGCTAAGTTGGTGGAGAGTCAGTAGAAAAGCGAAACATTGCTTGGTCTTGATAGCTCTTGCTGTCAGCAGCAAAGGGGAAAGCTGGTCCTTTTGTATACCTTAAACCAAGAGGTATTATGTTGCAATAGTACCTCTCTGTATACCCCTGTTTCCAAAGCAATGGGAAATACACTATTACACAATAATATACACTATTACCAAGGTAAAGGGTCTGCTGTCTTCTAAGAACCAAAAATGAAATAATCATCACCACCTTTTCTGTCCTAGACTGTCCTAGCATTCACAATGATTAAACATTGGCTCTTCACTCTCCAACTTCTGCTACATAAAGTGAAAGTGAGAGGTGTTGGCTCTGGATGACCAAGGGGACAGTCACTTCACCTCTGGATGACAGCTTCAAAACAAGAGCCCCATAATTCCTGGAACAGCCTCTCTTCTGAGTGAATGGCACAGACAGACACTTACTTGCTGCACGTGCACTTCCATTGTCTTCTTGGCAATAAAAAAAATACTGCTAGCTATATTAAGATATTGTCAATAACCTGAACAGTTTGGATAATCTAAAGTAGGCAGAAGTCCTTGCCAAGTACATTTCAAACAAAAGAAAATGGACACACTGAAAAAAATACTTTTGCTTCAGAGTCTTTCCAACAATTTCTCTCTCAGCCTTCACACAGTCACAGAGAGACCCACAGCAGACTGGGACAGAAACGGCACTGCATCCAACCAGCTTCTTCAGTGGCAAAAATTAGTCCACTCTGTGAAGCACCTTAAGCCACTGAAACAGTCTTTAGTACCCCCCGTAACCTCCTTTTCCTCTCCTTCCATTAGGCTATTTCAGAATTTGGTTTCAACTGATATTAAAGACGTACCTTGACAGTAAAATTTATGTTCTGGTAGGAAAGTAGTGGCATCTTTAGCATAACCTTAACTGATGTCTACTTAATCAAGAGTGGCATTTCTCAATTTGTGGTAAGGAAAATTAGTAGTAAGTCACTCCAAATTACTACACATAATTTAAAATAAATCATATACACAGTCTCAAAAATGCAAATAAACTGCCTGGTAGACATTCAGTTAAAGCAACCAGAATTAAAGCATGCAATCAAAGCATCAAATCAGATTCACATAACCAGACATTCTTACACAGCTTTTTGCTATTCAATTTATTAATATCTATCTTTAGCTATGACTGACTTTCATTGCCCCCTTTAATTCTCTTGATTGGAAATATGTCTGTGCAAGATTCTAAGCATTAGCTTATTCCCCTCAATAACCTGAAAATTGAGAAAGGCTGTATCAGATTCCACCCACCTCCCCATTTTACTCTACGAGTAATTATTCAGTCACGAATCTGTTGCATATTTCATTCAGGCTGCGTTTTTTGGCAGTAACTGAGACTTCTTTAGGAACAGTTCACTACAGTTTAAATTCATTATCTGTTGCTAATTAAAATGATCTGTTTTATTGTCACAAAAGAAAATCCTGTTACAGAAACTAATGAGCTGCAACCTTCAGTAACTGAGAAGATGTGTTTACAAGCATGAACACTTAATGCCAGTGCCAATCAGGTCTAATTGGGATTAACGATTAAGTATTTACTACTACTCATAAGCCTAGGTGGAATTAGAGGGAAGCACAGTCAGCAAAGCATCAGTAAATCAACAAACAGAAACAAGGTTAGAAACACTTCTCGTAACAATAATGTTCATCTACTGCTTAAATTAACCTAAGTAAACTATGAGTTACAATTGGGTTTATGATGTTTTTTAAAAATTTGCCTATTCAGGTATCTTGTCATTTTTTTATACTAAAAAATGTTCGCCCTAGACATGACCAGTGAGAAGCCAGAGATTACTTATTGAGATGAAACAATGTATTTCATTGCTTTGGATAAACTACTTAGACTTAAACATACACATCTAGAAAACGTACTTAGCAATTCCAGCACCTCTATACATACAGGTGCTTCCCAAAGAACCAGAGTATTTTACCTCATGCTAAGCATGCAAGTCTGAGTCTCGAACTGGGCAGTCTGATTTTCATGGGTGCTGAGCACTGCAGTTCCCGATGGACTGTAGGAGTAGTTGTGGAGCATCATGACCTCTGACAATAAAGTCAGTAATTTATGAGACTGATTTGAAGTATGTAAAATACAGGAGCTTAAGCCAGTTTACTTAACCACTGGCAACTTCCAGTTAGTTGCATTGTACTTTGAGGAAGCTGTATCTTAGGAGAAATAATGGCTAACTATCTGCTGTTAAAAATGGAGCCACACCTATCAGGCTAAGCAACTGTAAAGAGTATTCCTACAGTTGGAATTTTAATTAATTTGGTCCTCTATTTGGATCAGTCTATCAGTAGGGTATTGAACACCACCAGGGTGTTGTATGAATACCTCACCAAGAAAGTGTGGGTTCTTTTTTTTTTTTTTTCCCTTTGCTTAAAATGAGAAAATAAAATATTGGCTTGATTCTTCTAGATCAAAATAAGGTATAGCAGAAATCAATAGGACACTTACTTGATACTATGCAGAAGTAAATTCATCCCTCCCCTATTACAAGGAAGACACCAAAAAACCCCCAAATCTCTCTAGTTTATTAGGGCTTAAAAGTCTGTACTTTTTAGAAGACTTAAAAAACAAAAGCAAACTGTGCTCCATTGAAATAGTCAGCGCCACTATTTTCATTCTATTCTTGTTAGTTCCTGAAGGATGAGAGCCTCAATCACTCCTTCACAGGGTAAGAATGGGACTTGAGTTGTTTTTCTGCCTTGTTTTTTTGAGGAAACCAGGAGGAAAGGCGATTAAGAACAAGTATATTTGCCAGTACACAAGAATATCTCCAGAACAGATGCTTCTGTTTCTATGGTAACTATAACATACATGCAAATTTTAACAAGACTCAAAAACATTTTTGTGCAAGTTATCAGGGAAGATTTAACTTCTTGATTACATGTTCAGAAGTTTCCACTAGATCTTCAATCTTCTTGAGATTTAAATCTCTGAGAACAACCATTTACCACACAAAACAGAAAGAGTACAACAAGACAAGTTGTTTTAGAAATTATTTAATTTACAAATGCATACACTGCTTCTTAAAACAACCATGGTACAAAATCTTACCAACTCTCAGTTGGTTGCATTGATGTAAATTGTCTTTTTAGCCTCATTTACACTAGGAAGTCAATTTCTCCAGTAATGCTTCTATTCCTTTTACATTTTTAATCAGCTTCAACTTTGGGACAAGCTTTTTCAGTCCTTTTTTGACTCTGTTTGCCACTTCTTGATTGGTGCTCCGCAGAAGGCTATAAGAAACAGGAAAAAAAACAAGATGTCAAAGGTCAGCATGTAGCTCATAGGAAAAGAAGCTGTCCATGTAAGGAAACAGTAACTATTTAGGAAGAATAGAGTTCAGGGCAGATTCTGTCACCTCCTATTAGAAAAGCAGCCCTGGTACCACAGCCTCTCTGCCCAGGCCAAGGGATCCAGCCCACGACTATGCTGGTCACCCTCCATTAAAATTGCTCCAGTTGTTGACACCTTTCTTGTAGTGGGGGTCCTAAAACTAGATGCAGTGAAGTACATCCAATACACATTGAGTACTTTCACTATTGCACTTCCATGCTTCGTTTAGCGCAGGACTACAGAGCCTTACCAGTTCTGTTCTTTTTTAGATACTACTTTTGGAAAACAAACCAGCTTTCCCAGATAACTATTTTCCCCAGAACCAAGGAAATTCATTGTAAGCTGTAAAATACTATTAGGAAAGTAAGATTGGAAACAAACTGTACGGGTACCAAGCAGGCTGCATGGTAATGTAAGTTCTTTATAATCCCTAGGAGTCTTCCAAACAGCTTCCAAGGTTGCAGAAATGACATATGGAAATGCGTAAGTCATTTGGTGAAGCATGTTTTTATCCATTTTTCTACCCTGATGTAATGCATCATTAACAAATTAAAAAATACTGAGGACTGGTCAGCTGCAGAAACATAAATAGACCAGCATTCATGACATTCAAGTACTTACACCACTTTGTTTACAGTAAACTGTATTGTAATGTCTGCAAAGAACCCTCTGATTACCTTAGGACTCTTCATGCTTGTACTAGGTCAGAACTAGGCCCCACATTTTTTTATAAAAATCAAATTAAAAGCAAGTAGGGCAATGGAAGGAGAGGGTCCAGAGGATACCAGGTAACTAAGCAATCAAGCACACGCAATGAACTGCGCATAACTGGTCAATAAGCTTAAGCGACTATAAAGCCAAAAATCTTCAAATGGACTGACTGGGTAATTCTGAGTTTCAGATCTGCACATAAGTGACAGATGGCTTCTGAAAGTCAACAACAAAACAAAAATCAACCATAGCTTCAGGGAGAACTGCTAGCATCTGAAAATTACCTCTGTCTGAGGGATCTGAGCTCCTTTATGACAAAAGAAGAATCTGAATATTTTTTTTTAAATGAGAAGGTTTTTTAGAACTCAACCATTATTTTATGAAAAAAAATATTGCAGTTATTATCTATACCAGACTAAATTAAATTTACCATTGCTGTATAATTTAGGTAACCTCTTGACTTCAATGCATGCAGTGCATAACCAAAGATGAGGTTAATTACTACATGTTAGCTAGGTAAGCAGGTGTCACATGAAATGGAACAAAAGCAGCTGGTTATGTCCGTGTGTCCTCAGCTGCCTAAACAAAAGGGCATCCTGCCTAAAGAGTCATCAAGAGAAGTTCAAACTACAAAGGATTCAGATTTAATTAGAATTTTAAAAACCCTAAAAACAAAATTCCAGGAAACAAACACACACTCCTGACCCATACTTTTATCTCTTTCCTGTTAGGTGAGTTTCAGTATTGGTGAAAAATGTTGGACTGACAATCTGGGAGATAAGCTTCCCTGCTTGGTAACAAAGCACACTTGCTGAAGCCCCACCCTGTAGTGCCATGAGTCATAGGGAAAGACTGACATTCCTCACAGACTTTTCCATAAAATACACCACTCCTGTGCTGTTTTTTACTAATAAGCAATTAGTAGTTTCCCATTTTTTCTATACGTCTTCAAAGCCTATTAAAAGACTGTTGTCACGGTGACAGCCAAACAGTTATTCAAGTGTTGTACACGGAAAAAATTCCACTAATTTACTTTGCAACTTTACTTGGACAATTAAAATAGCTTAGTACATAAACCAGCAACATCACATGTTAAATGAATCTCCTGAGCCTTGAGTTAGGGGAAAAAAGTCCAAGCATAAATACACTGTCTGTGAACAAGCCTTTATAACAAATCTCTACTGAACATCTGTGCACAGGATCAGACAACTTAAAGGCATTCGATGCATTTATTGAATTCTAAAGTCCTGTTATGAGAGGCAAAGAAAAAGTGTTATCATTTTAGCAGCTGAACAATCTTAACAGCCAGATCCATATGACTATTATGATGTTGCATAAACTAGTTTTGTATCTGGATTGCAACTACTCTTCTACTACCAGTTCTTCTCACTAGTGCTCTGAAAAATGACTAAACAAAGTTAGAATTAAACTCAGATTACCTAACAGAAGTCCTATTAGTGAAAACAGCTTTTGATTCACCTTGCAAAAGAGCATGAACATCAAAGTAGCCTCACTCTAAAGTCATAAAGAGCAGAGATGGAAAGTAAACAGCAAGGAGTCTAAAGTGACGTTAGGAGAAGGAGAAGTGGAGTGGAAAAAAAAGGAGCAGAGGTTTTTATTTTTCAAAATCGTGTTGTCTGTTTGAATTGTTTGCTGATTTTCCCTCAGTGCAAGTCTTTATGAGGAGCCAGCAGTGCAATGCTGACTCAGCAGTTCCAGACCACAGACCACACACTTTGGGCTAAAGACAAAACCTTGGGTTTCTATAACCTGACACTGACAGGTAGTTACAAAGTGATAACAGCGATGATTAACACAGCTGTCAGCATTTGATAAAACAAAATGTTAACGTTAGTCCGATTCCTGTGGGGCTTTTTTGATCTCACTAGTTGCATGGTTCTCTGTTTCGAAGTTGTGAGCCAGTTAGCTCATCGTAAGCTTTTGCATGGTCTATTCCAAACACTTTTCTACTTCAGTATGAGACATACTTAGGCTCCATAATTAAGGCATCACACAAAGCAATAAGCTACAAAAAAAAAAAAAAAAAAAAAAAAAAAAAATTCTTGTATGTTCCCACCAGTCACAGGTATTTCAGAGTTAATTATTTTAATATAGCTATTTGTGGAGCGCACTTTTGGGAGTTTTGTGCTTGTAAAGCAAGACATGGTAGGCACAATTTTAAAAATAAATTTGATTTTTAATCTTAAGATTTTCCAACATGGAGCTACTTCCTAGTACTGCAAAAGCCTGAACTGAAGGAACAACCAATGGAAACTGGTTTGAATTTTTCCAGTACCCTGTTCCATCACAGACTTACCAGTGGCATGAAAGACAGCACACATTGAGCAAAAAATGACATTTTGCTGCTAGAAATTTCAACTGATGTTCTCTTAGCTGTTCAGGAGATTAACACTGGAACCTAATCAGAAACAGCCATGTGCTTTACATACCAACAAAGAATAATGGCACCTCGATTTACTTCTGCCCAGGTCTTCATATTCTCCATACCAACACGTTCCACCAATGTTCTTCCAAAGCAAACTGTAAAATGTGGAAAAGGGATAGGGAGAAGAAAAAAAATTAGACAGTATCTTTATACAAAGAAGCCTTTTAAAAGTTCTCTGCAGTTGCGATTTAATCAAATAGTTTTTAGCCACCAAGTATTCACAAAGTTTTGCTCTCACAAAATAACTGACTATTTGATGCAGTGAATAACCTTATAGATGTCTGACTACTTCCAAGTATTGGTTAAAATTAGACAATAGCAGCACTGTGTGACAGTTCACTAGTATAAAGCAGTCAAACTTCCTGTCTCTTTTTTAAAAGGGTGTCAAAGGCTATTCATGTCTTAAAGAAGGCATCCACTCCAAAGAAAGAACTTGGTAAGAATGACATCAACACAAGAGATAAATACATGCACTATACTAATACATACACACCTCTGCTGAAAAGTGCCACGTTTTTAAGCATCTGACTCTACAACTGAAGCAACAGAATTTGAACAGATGAAGTTACTTGAAACTTCAGAGCTAATCCTTTACTGATGCATGAAAACCACTAGGAACCTTGTTTCTTTCAGCTGTACTGATGCTACAAGGCTCTCTTTCTTCACTAGCTTTGAAAGCTTGTTGACTTGCAGATTCATTACACTAATGGCATATGCGAAAGAAAGAACCTAGGCTGACCTCAAGTCCTCAGCTCAATTTGAAGAACTGAACTTCAGGAAAACTGCTCTTACAACTTGTATGCTGAGCAAACTTACGAGTAAGCAATCCCAAAATACCCACCCAAACCCAACAAACTCCAACTTCCAAAAAAACCACTGAAGCTATTTTTCACTGTCACTTTAGATCAGAATTCCATTAGAAAAACGGGTCAGTTTTTATTCAACTTGTTCCCTATGTGATAAAAATTTTGTTGTTTTATAATGCCAGTTCCACAAACTCAGGGCAACAATTCTGAATGGCGCACTCTTTGGATGAAAACAAAGAAACCAAAGGGAGCAGCTTGTGTTTAAAGTTGGAATTGCACAATGTTAGAAGAAATAAATTCAGATAACTACCATCATCTCAGTTACATTAGTGTCTTTCAGAGACTAGCCTAAAACTTCCCCTTTGCATATTTTCAATCATCCACTTGAGAAGTAGCAAAACAGCCTCTTTTCAGAAACATTTAATAAAGCCCAACTAACTCTTATTTTCAAATGAACCAGTGGATACCTGAATGTAGTAAGAAGAAGAAAAGAAAAAAAAGAAGTTTAACACAGTCTGGTAATTCCACAAAGAAAAAAGCCCCCTACACACAGAGAAGTTTGTTCCAGATTATACTATACTATCCCCACCTCCTTGCATTTTTTGAGGTTTTTGTATGAGAAAAAGTAATCTCTATTAGGATATAGTGATTCACACAACAAGATTTTGCAGTTATGTAATAAAATAAGTTTAAAAGCTAAATTAAGATGAGAACATCTGTGCCCAATCTCTGCCTTCTGGGATATAAAATAGCAAAGACGTCCTATTTTTGTGCATGAATTATTGTAATAACAGTAATAAAGCATTAACCCAGCAGCACTAATGAAGACAGTAAAGATTACAGTTTGGCTCACAAGCACTAATGAAACAAGTCTTCCTGTAAGACTTTACTTTTTCTATTATTATCCCTTAAACTGCCGTGTAATTTAGCAAAGCTATCAAGACATTTTAAGCACAGAACCTGTCCCAAATACACAGTAAACCCCTGAGAAAAAAAAACAGACTGCTACTTGCTTTGCAGAAAAAGCAAACATATCCTTGGCATTCTGTTCATGTAACAGCTCAGAACAGCAAAAAGACAGAAGCAATAATCTTAGAGGATATGTTAAATTCTGCATACATTAGTATATTCCAAGAAATAAATGCAGTAATCTTATTTTAGGTCAGATAACTGATTACTCAGAAGTCGTAACTTGATCAAATGAAGCTGAATTTCCAACATACCTTCTTTCCCACTCTCTCTCATTTTGTCATCTTGCTCTATTAACCATTTCAAAACTAGATGGCCTGCTGGATGCTCTGCAATGTGAAGCTGTAAAGGGAAAAAACAAGCCAAAAGAAAACCAAATTATTTAATGACGATGTTTCAAAATGCAGTTACATGTCTGTCCATAAATTTTGCTGCTTGATTTATCCACTCTGCCCTTTGCCACCACATCATATTGATCCATTTGATCATCAGCTATGCAAATATCAACAAGTTTGATGCAAGTATCTGAATACTTATTCAAACCGACCACTTTATTTTTTTATCACTTGCCCTGTAACATCTGACTTTCAGTAATATAAACCATATCAACCAATGTTTCATCCACCCCTCCAAGGACTTCATGCTTACTGTGCAGAATCTCTTGGTCTAGCTGCCTCTACAAGAACTTCCAGACTTTCCACATTTTCACAGACCTGAAAATTCACTACAGTATGGTTCACAGAAAATCACAGAAAACATGAGTAGTTCATGTAAAATTCTGTGAAATGCGTATCTTAAAGAAGGGGAAAGACAGAGCAAATTCAGCACAACTACAAAAATCCGGAGGGCACCTATCTTAAATATAGTGTACACAGCATTTTTTGTTTTCTAGTCTACAGACACATATCTGACTGAGCTTAACTCAACAAAATATGGGAGGGGCACACTTCGAAGAGAAGGTCATACTGTAAAGACAAACAGCTATTACTGTAAAGACAAACAGCTATTATCTAAGATCTTTCCTTGCATGGAGATAGTCATACCTGAAAGCTAAGAGACCCTATCATTCTCAGCGTAAACAGTCAAATGAACTATAAAAATTTACTAACTGCTTGATTGCATAGTGATAACATTAAAAGAGAGACTGTGTAACATGATTGTCAGCTACCTTCCCACAAGGTATTTAAAGCAGTTCTGAAGATTCAAGATCATGAAGTACCTTGCTCTACAACTCAGATGAAATGCTGACTCAAGCCTTCATCACTCTAGATGCAACACTAATAAACTATGAAAGGAAAATGTCAGAAAACAGAGGCCATACCTAATGTATGAGTGCTATCAGGCCAGTATGTTGATGTCTTACGTAAAGAAAAAAGTCAGCAGACTTCATTTTAGTAATACAAAATAAGCAAACACTCTGCAAGATCTCAGCACCTTGTCCTCTGTTACCTTACCTGCCCATCACGGCCACCTGGAACCAGTTCTTCTGCTGCTAAATTAGCAATTGCATCCAGTGCAGGCTGGATGTCACCAAGAGCTGTTCTCAAGATGTCAGCAACCAAGACAAAGGTAGCTTTGTCTATCACTACTTCTTGGGTATGTTCTTGCAAATATTCTAGCAAAGGTGGGGAAATGGCTTCCAGGAGTTCACGACGGCGGAGTTCAGTATTCTTCTTACTGATGAAAGAGACAGCACATTACTGTAGAAGACTTGCTCTGTATGCACATTAAGCAACAAGAAATTCAGAACATAAACGCTATTTGAGACAGCTTTAAATTATCAGAAGATCAAAACAAAGCACGATTCTTCCCTGTTTCACATGCAATTAAACACAAGTTGCACACACATTTTAAGAACACATGGAGCGAGAAAGCGCATAGCATTTAAAGCTGACAGCCAGTAAACCTCAGGTTTTTGTTAACAATGATAATTTAACCTCTGTTTATTTTCTATTAATTCTGTTATCTCAATTACTGAGATGCATTTCTTAAATAGCTCACTAATCAGCTAAAATTGCTCCTTCTTCAAAAGCTGATAAGCATCAATGTCAATACCAGAGACTGAATTCAAATTAACAATTTCCATTTTTATTGCTAGATTTTGAGATATACTTTTATGCAACTCAAAACACCAATAATGCATATTAAAATTTTTCTGCTATGCCAAATTTGATATGAGTTTAAACAAAGAACACATCACAATTTTTGCCCTTTACAAAGAGGGTAAACTGCTGATCACCAATACCTTGCTGGTCACCAATCATCACATAGGAACTTTAAACCAAAAATGCAAAAATAAGGACTACAGATTAACTTATCTAATATACTTATATATTACTTATATATGTTTATATTACTTAGCTATATTATGATGAAAAGCTGAAATTAAATCAATCATGACAGAAAGTTGCGTGAACTCTTCTGGACTCTAGGGAAAACAACTTAACTTTCCTATCTATTACCTATAGGCATTTCCATCTCCCTGTTGCAGAAGTGTGATGATTTCTGGAACAAAATGTGCAGGGTCTCTAGGACTCAGCAAGTATAACAAGACCTTCTTTCCATATTTGTTGTTTATTATATTGGGCAAAGAAGCATTTATTTCCTGTAAAAGTAAACAAACAGCAACAAAACATAAATGAAATAATAGTTTTGAGCCATCAGTAATTACTGACTACCTTTCAAATGCAAAGGAAGACAACATACTATGAATAAGATTCATATCTGCTTGTGAAATTAAATAAAAAAACTAATCAGAATGAAAGTTTGGAGAAGTGAGAGAAACAAAAAAATATTAAGGTGTAAAATGTGTTCATCAGATGCATCAATGTCACTGATTAGAAAATACTACAAAAGGACAGGATTTGTTTTCACTGATACAGGCAAGTACAAAGAACAACACCCTTGTGGAACAAAGAACAACATCCTTGTGGAACAGATCCACAAGGATCATCAAGTCCAACTCCTGTCCCTGCACAGGACAACCCCAAAATTCACACCATATGCCTGAGGGTGTTGTCCAAATGCTTCTTGAATGTTGTCAGGCTTGGCGCCGTGACTACCTCCCAGGGGAGCCTGTTCCAGTGCTCCACTACCCTTTGGGTGAAGAACCTTTTCCTAATGTCCAACCTAAAATGCCCCTGGCATATCTTCCTGACATACATATTCTGGTATGTCATACACTGTACAAATGTAACCTCAGTAAAAGTCATAACCTCAGCAGACCAGACATACAAAGGATCACCTACCACATCACCTAAGAGCAATCACTGACACGACGCTGACTTTCAAGGGAGTGTTCATAAGTACCTAGACAGCAATGACAGTCCATGGGAAGGAAAAGTCCATCTTAAGCTGACCACAGAACATTCACCCAGAAAAATTAAATTTCAGTAATAGAATAAAGCTGACTTCTGCTGGGAGTATTAGTCGCAGTTTATTTGAGCATTAACAGAAAACACTGGGCATTCCCCAGAGGTTAGTTGTTGGCTAGGAGTAACCACTTTGTAACCACAGAGTGGGCACCTCATACACTTGTGCACTCTCATGAAAGAGAGTGGTTTCCCACTAAAATCTGCCCAAACCCTGACACATGCCAAGTTCACAATGTACAGTTCCAATCGCATATGAAAGTTTAAAGCACCATGCATATTCTTTGGTCCTGGATTAAGACTCCATGGAGCTGACAGGTGATGAGAACAAGACTTTCCTCAAATGATTTAAAGAGCTTAAAACCTTCCCTTACCTACAAATTCCCAGACATTCTGCCACTCCACATAAATGATCAGTTTTGTAATACTCCAAAACAAAAGACTTGCCTAAACATTGCTTCTTCTCCCCTCCCCAAATCTGTATTTTTTTTTCTTACATTCCTTAAGCTAAATTTTAGTATAGACAGAATGATAACCGGTATAAAGTGTTTTAGAAGTCTAACTGCTCTTTAAGATAATTTAAGGGTTGGATTCTTTCATAGACTATACTTCAATGCTTGATTTCTAGATGCTTTCAACTCATCCTCTGCTACTACTTTTCATTCACCATCCGAAGAGCTAGTTTTGATCTTATCTGATATTTTTTTCTGTTTCCCTGACATCCTTTCCCTGTTCCTGACCTCATATAAACCCAGATGGGCCAATGTTATAAGTGTGAAGGCCACTCCTCCTTCTTCTCCTTTACCCTTCTGTCCAGCTTGATGCCATAGGATGACCAAACAGTAAACACTCCATTATCTTTGATCTCAGATGGTGGGAAAACACAGGTGATTCAGGAATTAAATGACACCTTGGAAGCTCAGCTAAAGCCAAACACAGTATCTGAATTAATAAACCCTCCAGAAAGCACAGCGCTTGTAATATAGTACAGGAACACCTCAATGATGTCATGCCAAGACAGCTCTGATCTGTCAGGGCTTATTTGCTTGGATTTTGCCCAGAAGTTGTTAGACTCCAGACTGGACTCTGGAAACAAAACCCAGCTGTGATTACAGCTAATATACCAGAGAAACAAAAGCCATCTCCACACTGGGAAGCTTTCATCTCTCCACAGGCATCAGAGAGGCACAGACTTAGGGCCAAATCTCCATGCTAGGGTACAAAAACCCAATTCCCCCTTATACAAAGTTGCTCAGTGGAAGAACTGCTCCTATTTTTTAAAGCAAGCCTCATCATAACCACTTTTTCCTCATATTCCTCCTCCGCATGCAGAGTATGTGCCTCATCTTTATCTACCTGCCACTGCCTCTCAACCCATCAGTCCTAAAAGCTATGGCATGAGTACTACTATAAGCACATTACAACCTATATCTCAACGTTAATTATCCTGCTTGCATGAAAATTAATTGTGCACTATGAAGTCTCTTTTATCAGTGTGAAAAAAAAACTTCATGGTAATTTACAGATTAAAATACCTTAGAAATTATAAAATTTGCATGTAACACAATCTTGAGTATAAACACTTTATGAAACCACATTAAATAATTTTTGGAAGAAAGGTGGGGAAATGGGGCATTCCAAAAGGAAGCAGATGCAGACTAGATCATACTATGCTTAGTGTTCATTCTGCAATTCCATGTAGGTGAAATAAAACACCTAGAGTGCTCTCATGTTTCAGACATCTATCTGTATCCATTTTGGAAGCAAGATAAAAGTATTACATGGATTTTATCCAGAACATTATTTATCATTTAATTATCAACATATTACGTACAAATGTCAAGTTTCGAGAATTAATGTGAGTTAATGGTTTCAGCATCCAACCAAAAGTCCCCAAGTAGTTTTTCTTCTTTGAAGTCATAGTACACTATATTCACGCCTGTTGCCATGTTCCTGAAAGTTTACTATAGTTTATCTTGAAGTATCACTTTCCAAGATGCTACTTCTGCAAAAGAAAAGAGCTAAACGTGCCAAATAACCTCTTTTACATTAAGTTTGCACAATAAGAACATTCTAGGTACAGATATTCTTGACATTTTAGGTTTTCCTGTAAAATGGATAAGGTGACATAGAATCATAGAATCACAGAATCGTCAAGGTTGGAAAAGACCCTTAAGATCATCGAGTCCAACCGTTAACCTAGCACTGCCAAGTCCATCTATACCATGTCCTTAAGCACCACCTCTACCCTTCTTTTAAATACCTCTAGGGATGGAGACTCAACCACTTCCCTGGGCAGCCTGTTCCAGTGCCTGACTACCCTTTCAGTGAAGAAGTTTTTCCTAATATCCAACCTAAACCTCCCCTGGCGCAGCTTGAGGCCATTTCCTCTCGTCCTATCACTCATTACTTGGGAGAAGAGACCGACCCCCACCTCGCTACAACCTCCTTTCAGGTAGTTGGAGAGAGTGATAAGGTCTCCCCTCAGCCTCCTCTTCTCCAGGCTAAACAACCCCAGTTCCCACAGCTGCTCCTCTTAAGACTTGTGCTCTACACCCTTCACCAGCTTCGTTGCCCTTCTTTGGACATGCTCCAGCACCTCGATGTCCTTCTTGTAGTGAGGGGCCCAAAACTGAACCCAGTACTCGAGGTGCGGCCTCACCAGTGCCCAGTACAGGGGCACTATCACCTCCCTGGTCCTGATGGCCACACTATTCTTGATACAGGCCACGATGCCATTGGCCCTCTTGGCCACCTGAGCACACTGCTGGCTCATGTTCAGGCAGCTGTCAACCAACACCCCTAGGTCCTTCTCTGCCAGGCAGCTCTCCAGCCACTCCTCCCCCAGCCTGTAGCGTTGCCTGGGGTTGTTGTGACCCAAGTGCAGGACCCGGCACTGAGCCTTGTTGAACCTCATACAGTTGGCCCCGGCCCAACGATCCAGCCTGTCCAGGTCCCTCTGTAGGGCTTTCCTACCCTCCAGCAGATCAACACTTCCACCCAACTTGGTGTCATCTGCAGACTTACTGAGGGTGCACTCGATCCCCTCATCCAGATCATCAATGAAGATGCTGAACAGGACCGGCCCCAAGACTGAGCCCTGGGGAACACCACTCGTGACCGGCCGACAACTGGATTTGACTCCATTCACCACTACTCTCTGGGCTCGGCCGTCCAGCCAGTTTTTAACCCAGCGCAGAGTGCACCCATCCAAGCCGTGAGCAGCCAGTTTCTCCAGGAGAATGCTGTGGGAAATGGTGTCAAAGGCCTTACTAAAGTCCAAGTAGACAGCATCCACAGCCTTCCCCTCATCCACTAAGCGGGTCACCTTGTCATAGAAGGAGACCAGGTTAGTGAAGCAGGACCTCCCTTTCGCATCCTCATTCTAAAGTTTTCTGCCAATTTAGTCTCTTGAAATACCAGCAGAGCTCAAACTTCTATGACAAAGACATTGACTTTAAAGAGATTTGAGTCATCCATTAGCCAGAATGAACAAATACAAAAAGGGTGATTTTCAGCAAGCACTGAATCTAGCTTAACTAATTCAATAAAATAACAAAGAGAACACATGAAAGTGCTGAGGTCTTGTATGAAAAGAAAAAAATAAATGTGATACACAAACATCATGAAACAGAAAAGGTGAAATGGAATTAAATGGTTTGAAAAAAGCAGATGGATTCCTACTCTCATGCTCCTATACACTGACAAACACACTGACACTATTTATTATACTATTTTAGGAAAAATTCAATTACTTACAGATATAATTAACTGTTTCACAAGTTTAGTGTCATCAATGCAGTCAAAGGCTGCCAACAAGACCAGATGAGAAAATTCACCCTGCAAAGATGAGACATCAGAAACCACATGCAGTCAAGTTCTATGAATATACTAATTGGCTTAGAATCAACATTTCTGAGAGTTTCTCTCAAACATGACACAAAATGAATCACAAGCAAATTCTGTCTACTGTCATAGAATGAGAGAAGCCCAACATTTAGGCTTTCTCTGAAAGCAAGGCTTGTTAAGAAAAGCATGTTGTTAAAACAAAGGTAGATGAAGTTGATTTGCCATTGTAACTTGATATACTGCTTTATCATGAGCCACACAGTCTCTACTGCACTGTTGGACAGCAAGGCTCTAGCATACTCAAAACGGCACAACCCAATTCACTTATATGTCAGTGACACTCTATGTCAAAGTGAAGCCAGATTTCGAGTGCTCCAGTGTTGTTTTAGCTATTATTTTCCCACTGTCCCATATTTCTATATAATATATATATTTTATAAAATATAACAACTCATTTATTCTGGTACTAGAAAATTATGGAAAGAAACATTACCTAGACCAGTGGCCTCCAAACTGGCATGCACAAGACAATCCATTTTGGTGCAGGAAGAAAATTTTTTTTTGTACCATTAATAGATATATAAAATAACCACTGGTTATCTTTATGCCATCCTTTTTAAATTTCTGTTTCTGTGTATGTTTTTTAAGGTATACTAGTACAGTAGCACATGTACATAATTTATACATAAATATACATATATTGGGGATGCATGCTCAGGGTTGCGTGATCAAGAAAGTTTGGAGACCACTGAGTGAGAGCACATCAACTACTAGCAAACAGAACAATACAGCAACCAGGAAGGGAAGAAGTTTAAAAAGCTTTTCTTCACAGTTGCAGTTTTGCGCAGCACTGTGAAATCTGGTTGCAACTGTTACTCTATTGGTGCTGCAGTCTCCAAACATACATGTTACTCAGAAAAAAATGAAATACAAACTTCTTTCATTGTATGTCACTTCAGCATTAATTCATTTTGAAGCTTCCCAACTTAAAAAGTTATCGAGCAGCTTATAAGAAATATGCACATTCAAATGGCCTTTCTAATGACACCCCCAACACATCTTAATTTTTGTTCCTCTTCTGTATATGTGCTATTTTACTCCCGACCAAGGAGAATTAACCAAGACATATGAAGATGCAATACAAAGTTGGGATAAAAAAAAAATTGTAGAAAAAAAATTTAGGACTTATAATTAACTCAGCTACTTTAAAGAAGAATAGTACTACATGTAGTGCCCACAATGAAGCTTCTTAGCATGCCTCTAAATATTCCATAAAGTTCAATATATTTCATATTATCCAGTACATCACCACTATTTTAAAATCTACTTTTATTAAGATCTCATAGTTGTTTCCAGTACCAAAGCACATTCAAATTAGCCTCTATCAAATCACTTCTGTTTCAGAGACTATGAAATGGTTAATGAACACTCACCGTTGCTATTTTTTCAATATATGTCTTCATAGTTTTCACAATGACCTTTCTGTCCTATGCAAAAGGAAACAAGAAACTCAGATGAGCCTATAATGCCAGTGATTCTGAATAACTAAATTGTTATTTACACCTTCAAAAAGATAACCCTCAATTTGCTTACTAAAGCAAAGGCTATTTCCCAAAGTGTCATATTTGTACTATTAGTCAACACCTAGAAAGAGTGTGAAGAGTTAAACCTGAACTATGAAAAAGTCAATCCCAGGGAGTTTCTGTGATATGTTTACAAGTCCAGCCCATCAACGGGAGGGGAGATGCCAAAAAGTGCAACTTGGAAAAAAACAAACAAAAAATCCCCCCAAAAAAACAAACTACCACATATGTTCACTTATATCTTGTTCATTACTTACAGAAGAATGCACTTTAACTCTTCATTTGGAAAGAAACTTAACTCAACAGGACCTGAAACTTTGAAGTAGCAAGGACTCTAGCCTGTTGCAAAACCCCTTTACTAGCAAGATTTTTTTGGCGGAGTTTCCTCAATGCTTGTACTTTTGGCTCTTGCAATCACTGCTTAGTCTTCTTTAGACCCATTACTACCCCCAGATCCTAGCAACTTCATATTTTTTTCTGCACTCGTTTAACAAGTAGACTATTTTCATAAGTAATCTTTTTTTTTTGATACAGAAAAAAATAGGAGGCATTACAATATTTCGCAGAGACAATGGCATACGTGAAGTATTTCAAGATGCTGTATCAGCAGAAGAAACTAAAACACAGTTCCTATACTATTTTCTAAGTCTTGGTATTCCAAAGCCAAACATTGTTGCACATTATGACTTCTTTACTCTTCTCTCCCTACTGCCACTTTCACCTGTATTAAGAAATCTATGGGATGAATGAATGGCCAATAATCTTCAAATGTAAAAGCTTTATGTGTCATCTCCAAGAACTCTGCTAAAAATAAAAGGAGATGCTTCCACTATAAAAGTTCTAATGAAATCATTTGATTAATGAAAAACTACTGCTTACATTTGCCAATATGTAAAGTGGGGCCACTTTTTAACCCTGCTCTCAAATACTTAACTGCATTAAAATCTGTGCTGGCAGAAGGACCCACGTGCAATCATACTCACAGTCTCACACTAGACGATTATTAAAGAGGACTGAGTAAACAGAAAGCAAAAAGTACCTTGGGAGTACCATGCCACAAGCAGTGCATCGCTACTCGGGCTCCATCGTGAGTGTGTGCCAGGTAGATGACAGCCTCTCTGATAGCTTCTATCATTTCCTGAGGAAGAAAAGGTGACAAAGCAAAAAGGTGAAAGAAAAGGCCTGAGAGATCTCAAGGCAGGTGTGCAAGGGCATTAAGGGATTTTTTGTCTGCCCACAACACTACAGAGAGCATCACTGGCTCTGCAGAACCACTTTCATTGCCTTGACCTATGAAAAATGGCCTCAAAAGGAGCCCAAACGACTGTAAATGACATAAGCTTTCTCCCTTCAAAACTACACTGTTCATCATATTCGTCCTATGAAATCAAAACTGTATTGTAGCTTGTCAGTTGTCCTATTACAGACAATTCAAGGAAGGGTGCTCAGAACTGAGAGTAAAATGAGAGGAGACAAAGACAACCATTCATTTAGGAAGAAAACGAAGGTGATGCAATTCATTTACACGCACAAGGTATTAGCCAGAAAGCAAGAAGAACTTAAAGGTCAGTTAAGCACCAGGTGATGTTATAAATCAGATATGACAAGATTCAGCCAAAAATTAGTCTTCATATCAACGGAATGAGGTTTGGAAGCTATCTGACAAATAACACCATCAGCCAAAAAAGAAAAACCAAACCTAATAAAAAAAACCCCTCCCAGGTTACTAGATACTACTTCTGCTATTATCTGATAGATTTCTTTGACATGAAGCTCCCACGTATCTCCCTTTTTATCCCTAGCTTCTTCTCACTCCCTAGTCAAAGGTTTCAAGCATTTTAACATTTATTTAGAAACTGCTCAGTCACAACACGATTGGTGTCACTAGCTATATGCACAGGCAGGTACATATCTACAAAAGGGGGTTCCAAACCCCAAAGAGAATATCCATATGCTACCATGTCTGCACAAAAAGCCAAGCAAGGAGGAAGAATACAGAAGCATTCTCTGGCAAAGTATTACATGAAACCAGGCACAGGAACCTTTAATTAGGTAAGATCTGAACTCAGAATAGCCCACGAATAGTCCATCTCACTACCCTTAGCTTTGGGTTTATTAACAGTAACAAAGAAAAGTTCAGGAGTCCAGTGCAGTAGAAGTAGGTAAGAGATAGCAAGTCTAGAAGGCTCCACCTGGCCTGGAGTGAGATGGTGCTGAACTGCAGAACAAGGGCGAGGCTGATGGACACAGCTTGAAGACAGGTGAAGCCAAGCAGGATACCAGCTTATACAATGTCACATCACGCAGATGGATTTAGGCCTAGTTTTTGCAAGAATGGCTGTGGTGAGCTTAAAAGTGGAATTTAATATAGACATAGTGACACAAGGCACATGCTTGGTTCAGGAGGAGGCAGAAGACAAAAGTTTTGGCTGCTGACAGAAGGACCCAATCTGACTGTACTTTGTTGAAGAGTTTTTCGGACAATGGCTAGAAGTGGTTAAGAAACTACACACTGGAAAGCTAAACTACTAGAAGCAACATCCCTGGCTTTAATTCTTCTCCAGCTATTGAGAAGGACCATTTAGCATGGAGAAAGAAAACATCAAAGTCATTCCATGAGATTGTTTTTTTTTTCATTCAAATAGCACAAACACTATTGCTTTAGTGTGAAAGTTCACTGTGACTGTAAATCTCCATACAACACTACTCCTCAATCATCTATCTGGAATCGCCAGATGGGTAAAACTCTATAAATGCAAGATGTGTATTTTTGTCTAGTTACCTTACAACAATTTCATAACAAGATTAAAAACATTCAACTGAAAGGCAAAAGAAGACAAAAAACAAGCAAAACATACTTACAGATCTTTGTTTCGGAAGAGCATAAGTGAAAAAGTCCAAAAATACTTTATGTACCAGTGAGTGCTTTATCACAGCCTCTCTGTATTCGGGAAGAGGAAAATAAGCAGAAAGTCCCCACCAAGTAATGGTTTTAACATAAGATAGCAATACTTCATTTGTATTTAAAAAAGAAAAAGTTAGGCAGTGCAGTGTGCACATAGTCATTCTGAATTACATGTTTTGCATTTACAATATGTGGAAATTTCTACCAAAACTTACAAATTCTAAA
The DNA here is from genome assembly GCF_965183815.1 of Platalea leucorodia. Taxonomy (NCBI): domain Eukaryota; kingdom Metazoa; phylum Chordata; class Aves; order Pelecaniformes; family Threskiornithidae; genus Platalea; species Platalea leucorodia. The sequence continues at coordinate 30,736,951 of NC_138858.1, forward strand.
ACCTAGCAAAATATCTTCTCCTAAAGACCTCTGGAGAAGCTTATCCAATAATGCATTATGGAAGCGCACCACACTGTGGGATTTCTACCGATTGTTTGACTGGGGTAGGGGACACTTTAGCTTATAGAAGTGGAGTTAAAAATTAAGATAAGATATTCATTACAACACTTTGGACAAAACCATAGTTACTTACTATACAACACAGCAATGCTCCAGCTTAAAAGAGTATCAGTATCACTGTCATAAGAGCTTAAAAGAACATCAACATCACTGTCTGTCTGTATATCAGAAAAAAAACAGCTCACACTAGATTGTCACACCTTAAATCAATTTTTGTCCTTACTTTTGTGCCATTGGTGTAAGAATCTGTTTCATTTCATCCAAGATGGCCTCTCTCTTTTCAGGCTGAGCTTCTAACACTTTATCCAGTGTTGGGACAACTGGTGTCTGAAATGAATGCACAATCATGAGGTTTAATCATACCCACTAAGTATCAGAGTTCATTGAAAATTAGAATCTTTAGTCCCTTTTCAATCAAAATTCATGAACAATACCACAAACAAAATGAATTTTCTGCAAAACTAACAGTTTTTACAATTTTAAAAATAAAAAGCTTATCTACTTTGTCAGAAGTTGTATACTTAAGTTTCTACGAATTGAATATTCATAATTAGCAAACAAAACCTACTTCTGTGGTCTGAACCATAGAAAACCATATTGTTTTTTTGCCAGTTATGGTCAGCTCTTCGTGAAACTGTCAGATAGAAGGTAAAATAAACAAAAATGGCACTGTGGTAATTGGCACTGTGGACTCCTGAGATAAATCCTGCATGACAGTATGCATATGTCAGGGGGCAACACAGCAACAAGTCAATGATCTGAGAAGTTAACCAAGGCCCAGGAAATTCCAGTTCAAGAACAGCAGAGAGGAGGAATATATACCATATACCTTAAATACAGAAATACTTCTTGGCATCTCATCTGAACAATTACGCTGGTAACTTTTGTAAAAGAATCTGTTGTTAGAAGAACAGTCTGACTAGATAGAAAATTAGAAGAAATGTATTTCTAACCATACCTGCTGGGAGAGGGGAAGCGGGGGGTGGAGAGTTGGGAGGCAGGACAGGGAAAAGTGAACCATATATTTCAAAACTCCAAGAAATTCCACGTCTCGTTAAGAATTACATTGTAATTTCTTATAAACCCACTTACTGTTATGTCTCAGGTTTGCACTGCAATGTAAGACTACCTGAAGCACTCATGCCAAGAATGCTAGAATGATGGAAGCTAACACTGCACTTGATTTCAGAGGCTATTTTACTCCCAGTACAAATTACAGCCCACAAACACAGCAAAAACATCTTTCTATTACAGTGTTTCAAAATGCTTTACTAAAACTTTTAATAACCTGTAATGGAAAAATAGCAATATGGTTCAGAAATGAGCTGTTAATTTCCTATATAATTTTAACAGAAATCTTGGGTAAAAGTGTGCTGTGTTGTACACTGGGGTGCAAAAGTCATTGCAGTGTAGTTAATAATTGCATAAAACAGTTCTGTACTTTGTAGCAAATAAAACTATTTGTGCCTCTAACGGAAGCCAACTTTCCAAGTCAGCAAGAAAGAAGAAAAAACAGAAGTCAAAAGAAAGGATGTTGTACTTTTTTTAAAAAGGTTACCACTGCCTGGTGAGGATCTACATCTGAATGGTTTCAAGAGAGTTTGTACTCAAGTCATATAGACTCCATGGGAAAAGAAAACAAAGCCAAATATTAAGCCTAAATGGCATACTGTATATAGATACAGGCACATTCTGCCCACATTCAGTTCTCACAAGACGTAAGGCAGTTCTGACACAAAAGCCATATACAGCATTAATGGGGAATTAAGCCTAAACGTTATCTCTGAAAGGATGACCATTTCAGGCTAGACACTATGACACTACAATAACTGCAATGATGATATTAGATTATAATGGATATTAGATTATAACTGCAACTATATGATATTAGACTGTCTTTGATGAGCAGAGCAAGCTCATACATGAACATAACATATTTTACATAGTTCAGACTGAAAAAACGCAACAATTTAATCTCGAATAGAAATGTGCAAGTAATCATAACATTGAAACATGCTAAACTAGACTACATTTGGATGGCTGACATAAAGAAATTTAATCAAAAGAAACAGTAGGTAAGATAGGTAAGGTATTACTAACACAATACCTCAGATGCTAAAACACCTTATACTACAAAGTATTGAAACATCACCTTGTAGACCTGGAAAGTGTTCCCATATAGTTCTTCTGTCAGCATATTCCTCTGCTCCAGAATGGCTTTGTCATTATATGCATATTCCACTACAGCAGATGCTTCGGCATGACGGAGCATTTTTTTCACATGGCCTTTAAAACTTTTTATTATTTCTGCAACTTGTGGTTTTGTCCTGTTTCACAGGGAAAGACAGATAGTACGAGTTAAAACTTCAGGGATAAGCTGACCTATTAATAGTTTTATTTTTGGAAGCACATTTAGCTGAGAAGTTTTAGCATAGAAACCAGGAAATATATATGCATCTGGATCAGCCTTATGGCATTTATGAAAATATGGCGAGAAAGCCAGGAATCTGGAGAAATCATAAGGCATTTTGAGGGAAAGAAAAGAAACCAGTGGAAAAATTCTATGGAATAAAGGATGCCTTCCTGAAACACCAAGCAAAGAAACTTTTTAAAAGCCAGGTTTTTGTATAAGGCAAAGATCAACTTTGAGCATATATTTGAGGAAAACATATGCCAAAAAAGCTCAATGTGTACAGCTTAAGCTTTACTTTTTTGCAAAAGGAAAACTGCTGTTAGCAATACCAGACACTCTCCTGTCTCATCACTATTATAAAGATGTTTCCAGAGATGTATTTTTTAATTCACGATTGATGCACTATAGAGTAAGAGCAGCATTCACACTGGAAATGAAACAATGCAACACAGCTAAGCAAATTCACTTCAAACTCACCCATACATAAGAAACTTCTTCACAATATTTCTGGAATATTTTGACTTGCTCAACTCTACTAGGCTATCTATAAGAAAGGAAAAACATTCAGCTGGTTTGATTTTTCACTACGTTAACCCTACAAAACAACATGCCATTATTTAAATAAGTTTTAAGAGCTCACTAGGAATGATGCATCATTTCAGCAGAAAGTTAAAAATATCCAAGAGAAAATAATATGGCTTGTTTTAATGCATCCTAACAACAATACAGAAGCATATAGGTAAAGTGTAAATGGGAAGACAGTACCTTTCAATTCTTCAAATGTCTCTTGCCTTTGCTTCTCATTACCATACTGAATAAAGCACTGGATCACTCGAGTTGAATCATGTGCAAACGCCAGCTACAGGACAGATATATCTCATTACCCTAGGCCATTCAAATAGCACTACGGACCAAATTTATTTTAACACACTTGCTCTCTGATATAGTTTTATGCCACATGTAGCATGTAACGCCAATTATAAAAGTAGTTACCTGTTTATAACAAATTAAGTTTTAAGGTTTTTTACTGCTTTATACATAGTCTATCGAACAAAATATAAATGCTACTTGCAGTTCCTGACAATTAAGGACATGCATCAAGGTTTTAATACTGAAAGAGAAGCATGAAATAGTATCTCGTTTTCTCTCATGTTGTTTGTAATTTCAGAGTGAGTGTGACAATACAGTTCCACTTCGGCACGGAATACCAAGAATCACTTTAAAATCCAACATGTATTTCACTGCAAATTTATACACTTAAAGAATTAAGCAGAAAGACTGTTTAGTACAGCATCAGGACATTAACTTCTCTAAAAGAAAGCTGCAAAGCAACAATTGTAATTAATCAAAACTCTGACTGGCTGTTTTTGAACTTCAGTTAATATAGAATTTCACTGGACTAAAGCTGCTTGGCAGAATAAGAGAGCTTTCCAATAGCCAGCTGATAGACAAAGCATCCCAGGACTACTGCCCTGAAATCCAGGTGCCAAATACAGCCTTTCAACCTTGTTTTTGTTCTTTTTTACTCACAGTTTAAAAAAAATTCCCCGTAGCTTTTGGAAGAACAAGTTAGTACTATATTATTAAAAGTTCATTTATATTTCACCATTCTTTAAAGAAGCTTTTGTGAATTTGTGGACTACGGCATTAGTTTTTCTTACACTTTTAATTTTTCCATGAAGAAGCTTCTGTAGTTCATTCATTAGCTTTTCTCGCTTCTCCTTGTCGCATTTCTTCCTACAAACAACAACAACAAAAAGTAAAACAATCTTAATTGAGGAAGCAGCTTTTTTGTAGTATGATTCACTTACATCTATAAATTAAGAAGCAAAACAGTACACAAAATTAAGCTAGCTCCTGCTAATCCAAATTTACATTGTCCTTCATTAAACTTGTAGATAGTTGTCATTAAGCAGTTTCAGTTCCTAGAAACCAAACCAGATTTCCACACTTTAAAATTATTCTTTTCTGACTAACAATATTATTAAAAAGAACATAAACTCAAATCTGCAGTCAGAGTCGTTTACAGATCCAAAGACCTGTAAGTATCTTACAGCCAAAACTGCAAAGCACAGACACTTAGAATAAGTAAAATTAACTCCTTCTGATGTGGGGCCCCACTTCTAGAATTACACCTGCCCCGAGAGAGTATACAAAACTCCACAAAAAACTCATGCAGTGATCCCACTGAAAGATCAGACTGAATCAGTACATGCTCTGTGCTTCGGGATGCAAGAAAATACGACAATTCCTTCAGCATTTACTCACATATTTTAGCTTAGAATACAAGTGAGCTCAATCCAGACATTTCTAGCACCATGGGTCACCACACTCTGCTTGAACCATCTACAGAATTGCATGTAATGTTATCATTCACCCATGGAGCTTCACTGTAGAAATACAGTTTCATATAATTACAAGAGGAGAAAAAGAGTCTTCTTGCAACTTATGACTAAAAGCCAACCAAATGAAAGAAAAAAAAAAATCATTATTACCTTCTCACACTTTCCCATATTTGCTTTGATTTTACAATTATGTCATAATTACTTTTATCATTAAGTTGTCTGGTTTGCTTTAACTCCTTCCGTTTCTTTTTGAAGTCATTCCACTTTGGCTTCTTAGAATCTGACCCTGAAGACAAAAATAAATACATTTTCTATACCCAATAAAAGAGAAGCAATGGAATTCTTTATCAGTATAAACTGTGGCAGTTCCTGTGACTTGAATTGGTAATAGTTCAGGAGCTTTAACTGCAGTTACCCAGCTAGCTAATATGAACGCGTAAATATTTAATAAATATACTAAGCCAGTAATTTCCACTTTCAGAACACTGGAAGAACAAGGCAAACAACGATTTTTCCTCACAGCTCTGTGTGCTGGTTTTGGCTGGGATAGAGTTAACTTCCAAGGATACATTGCAAACCTCTTAATACCTTGAAAATTGACTCAAAATGCACCTAGCAATCTATGACTGCCCCAGGTAATCCTCCCTTTTTAGTTCATCCTGTACTTATATGTACCTTTTCCCCTCTCTTTTCCCTCTCTCAAAAGAAGAGCCCTAACTCAAAGATACATATCTGAAATCTCAGAGAAACAAAAAAAAACTAAAGTCTTTTTACATGCTTGATCTTTTTATTCAGTCAAATTCCTTGAACATGGGATTTTACTATACAACAGCTATACACTGCCACACAACAAACTCATTTAAGGTAACTTCATAGTAAGTGCCATAAATGAGTGTAATGAAGTAAACTTGGAGTCATTCAGCCAATTTGGAAAGGTGATAACAAGGCAGGGGAAATGAAGACCTAGATGAACAATGTGTTTCCCAAAACCTAGTTTGCACTGATATCCAGGCTTAAAAGTCTGCTCACCTCCCTCTTCACCATCCTGGAGCTTCCTCTTTTTTGCAAGCTTTTCTGATTGCTGTTTATTCTTGAATTGTTTGACACTAGCTCTTCCAGGTCTTAACTGTCCTTTCACAAATTTCCTGGAAATGGATTTAGCCTTTCCCTCCTCCTCGCCTTCGTTAAGAAGTTTCTTTGGTGGACCCGAATCTATTAACCAACAAAACAGAAATGAAAATGTTATCCTAGAGCTAATGTTGCTTCAAAATAACAGATTATTACTGTAACAAGAATTAAACTACTTTGTAACAACAATTGTAACAATAATTTTTACATGCTTCTCAAAGCTGGTGTTTTCACTGCAGTCCCTGGGTGCCCCAGTTTTCCCTTGGGAAGTTTTGCCCAGGCATCATTTTCTGGGCAGCAGTGTAACAGCCCAGGCATAAAAAAGGATTATTCTAAATTGAGAATTTCACCACCCCTGACATCAAAGTCATCAACCCCCAAATCATCTCTTCACAGTATATGGTCAGAGCTGTTTTAACATCATCTGTTTTAAGCAGAAAAGAGCAAACACTGAAAGGTATCTTCTCAATCCTAACCACAGCACTTCACACACCTTAACTTCAACTCTCAAATAAACTTTTTCTTAATGTGGGAAAGCAAAGTCTAGAATCAAAAAGTTATTAACTTCAAATTTTTAATTAAAAGAGTATTTTAGGTCAATCAAATAGACCTGAAGGGCTTGCAATCCAATCTATTTAAAGCATTTCAGCTGTACTATTTCCAGGTTATTTGATCATACAGTCAGTATAGTTTTGAATGCAAGACAGAATAATACAATGACTGATGTTGGAAGGGACCTCTGGAGGTTATCTGGTCCAACCCTGCTGTTCACGCAGGGCCACCCAAAGCTGCTTGCCCAGGACTACGCTCAGGTGGCTTTTGACCGTCTCCAAGGTGGGAGACTCCACCACCTCCCTGGGCAACCTGTGCCAGTGCTCCATCACCCTCACAGTAAAGAAGTCTTTCCTGGTGTTCAGAGGGAACCTCCTGTGTTTCAGCCTGTGCCCGTCACCTCTGGTCCTGTCACCAGGCACCACTGGAAACAGCCTGGCTCTGTCTTCTTTGCACCCTCCCTTCAGGTCTTCACATAGATTGAGAAGATCCCCCTCAGCTTTCTCTTCTCCAGGCTGAGCTGTCCCAGCTCTCTCAGCCTTTCCTCATAGAAGAGATGCTCCAGACCTTTCATCATGTTCACGACCCTTCACTGGACTCTCCAGTATGTCCATGTCTCTTTTGTACGGGGGAGCTCAGAACTGGACAGAGCACTCCAGGGGGGGGCCTCACCAGCGCTGAAGAGAGGGCAAGGATCACCTCCCTTGACCTGTTGGCAGCACTCCTCCTAACGCAGCCCAGGATCCAATTAGCCACCTTTGCCCCAAGCGCACATTGCTGCCTCATGTTCAACTTTGTGATCACCAGGAGCCTCAGGGCCTTTTCTTCAAAGCTGCTTTCCCTCAGCGTGCATGGAGTTGTTCACTGCCACACGCAGGACTTTGCACTTCTCCTTGCTGAACTTCATGAGGCTTCTGTCAGCCCATTTCTCCAGCCTGTTGAGGTCCCTCTGGAGGGCAGCATGACCCTCTGATGTATCAGACACTCCTCCCAGTCATCGGTAAACTTGCTGATGGTACACTCAGCCCCATCATCTAGATCATCAATGAAGCCATTGAACAGGACTACACCCAGTATTGACTCCTAGGGTACACTGCTAGTTACAGGCCTCCAACTAGATTTTGTGCCATTGATTACCACTCTCTGGGCCCAGGCATTCAGTCAGGTTTCAATCTGCCTCACCATCTGCTCATCCAGCCCATAACTCATCAGCACCTCTGTGATGATCGTATGGGAGACGCTGTCATATGCCTTACAGTAGTCCACAAAGACAACATCCACTGCTCTTCACTCATCTACAAAGCTAGTAATTTCATGGCCTTAAGTCTATCAGGATAAAGAATGAAGTTTGAGCATGCCTGTGCACCACAACAATCACTCAGCCACAACTCCTATTAAGGAGCCTTTGCCCTCTTACCATTACCTTTTTTAAATTTCTTTTTCCCGTGTGGCACTTTTCCATGAGCTGCTTTTCCATGAGGTGCTTTTCCACTCTTCCTCACAAACTTCTTTTTACCCTTTGCTTCCATTGCGGCAACCCTACAAACGGAGCAAGAGACAGCATTACTGGACCACCGCGGCTCCTCCGCTAATGATGCGAGGAAAAGACAGCCTGCGCTTCCCTGAACACAGGGAAAGGGCGGTTAAACACTTCTCAGTGGCGGTCGCCCGTTCCTTATGAGGGCGGCGAGGGACCAGAAGAGGTCGGCCACAGGCCGGTCAGCACGGAGGCTCAGCTAGGCAAGACCACGGTTCACCGGGCCCGGGCGGCCGAGGCCCCGGCCCCAGCCCCGCTCCGCAGGGATCCTCAGCCGAGGCCCCGTGGCAGCGCCCGGGAGGCCGCAGGAGGCGGCAGCCGGGCGCGGGTGCCCCGTGGTGGGGCTGTTCCGCAGGAACCCCCGCCCCCCGCCGCCCCACGACCCCCGCCGCGCTCCGCCGGCCCCGCCGCTCGCCTCACACGTGCCCCGCCGTGCCGTGCCGTACCGTGCCGCCCGCGCTTTGCGGCCCCCTCCTCAGGGCGCGGCTCCCCATTGGCCCGCCTGGCCGCTACCGCGCGACAGCGCCGAAGCAGCGTGCCGTAAAGCGCCGCGCAGAAGGCGCAGGGTGCCACGCTTCTCCCCCAGCGTCCTCTCCTGAGGCCTTGGCGGCCGGCGCCGCGCCGCGCCGCGCCGTAGTCGCCTCCATCCACCTCAGGATCCTCCGTAGCAGTTGCCGTTTCTGTAGACTCGCCCCGGAGCCCTGGAAAGGGCGGGCCGCTGTGAGGAAAGGCCCCGTCCCCTTCCCCATCTTTGCCTTCCGCCTGCCGCTCCGCCGGCCCTGCAGCCAGGCCAGTAGGCCTGCCGCCATCTTCTCGAGCGCGGCTTGCCCAGTGCCCAGCATAAATAAGAGCCTGGCTTAAAAATAAGGTAACGTACCACAGCACAGATTAAGTAGCGAGGGTGCTGGAGAGCACCAGGTGGAGCTGTTACTTCAAAACGATGCCGATGTGACTAGTCCCGTGAAACGCCGGGGTCAAGTGTTTTTTCATATTCGGGTGTTCAATAAAGTAATCTCTTCCGAATGGAAAGGGGATCCGTATTCATAAATAGGGTAATTATTCCAATTGTGTGATTACAGTAGCTATGACAGGAAGTCAGAGCATAGTAAATACTTCTGTAATACCACCCATAGCGTGTTTGACTAAAAAAAAGCAATGCAGAGAGAAGTTTGGTGGAGTAAAGCTTTTTCTTCAGTACAGCTAGTGATACTACTGTTTTTCTTTTATTTGTCTCCTGGGAAGCACTTGGCAGTGATTTGCAAAATAGAACAGGCATAGGCAGGATTATGGTGTTTAGTTTTCCTGCTCCTTGAAATGTTAACATCATGGTTGTCAAAATTATGGGAGAACTGTGTGTTTTAAAGGGGGCAGGGAGGAAAGGGCATGTATTTTGAAGCTTGGCTTAAGTCAAGGGGCATAACATCACAAGTCTGCATGCTCCCACAGCCCAAATGCTTTGCATCAGTGCTTGGAACAACTTCTGCAGATACTTGAGATATGTCTATTCTCCACACTAACTACATTTTCCATTTTTTTGGTGGTTTCTTTTCAAGAATTAAGACTGTGATCCATTAAGAGATGAGAAAATATATTGCTATGTTCAGCTTGGTTGCTATAATACAAACTTCTCCCATGGAATAAACGAGTGAAATTTTTGAATGTCAGGCAGAGATTTCAGGTCAACCAGCTTACAGGTTTGAGCATCTATCTTTCATAAAAATATAATTAAGGGTTCCTTAAAGGAACCTTCTTCAGGTACCTTAAAACAGGATGTAATTATAGAAGATAGTTCTTGACCTAATCACGTCTCCAGGATATTCGCAAGTGTGTTCAGAGTCATGTATCAGCACAGATGTTTTAATGTGTATTTTTTATGTCTGCTTTATCTCTCTTCTGAATGCTGTTTTGATTCCATGGAGATAAAAAATTATTAAAGAAACTAAAACACAAAAATTCAGAAAAGTAAATTTGACATTTGTGAACAAGATATGTAATGTTGAAATTCAGTATTTTGTCTAGTGAAAGCCTTATCTCAAGATCCAGATTTACATTCAGATTCTTCTAAAATTATGTCTTACCCACATAATTGTGCATTACTGCTTCAGCATGAGGTTTCCAACTTGGCATCCCAAGAATGTTGTCGGATACCCTTGGAAACATGGTTCTAACAACAGGTTTTTAAACAAAAAGAAGGATCATGCTCTTTGGACAGCAAAAATGAGCAATAAGAATTCCAGGAGCAAGAAGCATGTTTCACTGAAGAGTCATAGGCTGGATAAGATAATCATGAAGTGTCTACAGCCTTTTCTTCTTTTACACAGTGCATCCACATCCATTCTGATTGGTCTGGGGAATAAATTTGCTATAGTAGTACCAGAAGCAGTGCTAGCATACTTGCACTTAGCACTAGTCCCGGATGTGGAAGTTTTCTGGCATTGGCTTCCAGCTCAAGGAGAGCTATGGTGAATTTCCTGGCAGACTTTGAAGAAATAAGAGCTGTGGTAAATATAACAGGAAGTTTAAAAATGGCATGTCTCACATGAAGATTCACAGAAGTGTGACAATATGTCTGCTTATCTGTCCTAGCCAAAACAAGAATCTTGTAGTGTCTGCAGTACAGAAGTCAATGAAATAAAAAAAAAAAAAATAGGCTGGTTTTTATTCATGCACTTGTTAATAGCACATTTATCTCGCCATTTTCACATCTAAAAAAATATTTCGCCTCTGTGGCAATAGATCTGGATTTCGTACTAAGGCAGTTGTAGTGAAGACTGCAACAATGGAGTGCTGTCTGCTGCCTTGGTCAGGACTGCTCTGCTCGCTTCAGTGAGCATCCTTTGACAAGACATCTGAAGGTGCAAAGCTGTAAGAAAAATGGAGTGTAACCACAGCCATAACCTGACTGTTCCTACTACTAAGGCAGCAGGAGAATACCACAGAAGTCAGGTAAAACTGAATCATTTCATTTTAATTTGTGAATGGTACTGAAGGTACTTTCTCAGTTTCTGAAGACAGCTACATGCACCTTGTCTAAGGCTATTATAGCTTACATTATTTGTGGAGAAGCAGACAGTTCTGCTGTCCTTGTAAATGGATTGATCACCAATGCCTTTCAGCTGGTGATCCTGTTGGGAGAGGGCACCACTCTTGCACAGCCTTTCAATTCATTATCTCACTCTACACTTCCTACAGAATAGAAAACTTAATTTTTTAATCTTTCTTGTCATCACAATGCAGACCGCTGACCTACAGACACAACCAAAGCCATTTGTGTCCGTGCTGCTTCAGTTGCAGTGTGCCAAAGACCTCTTCTCTGTATTGCTTTTTAGGCACTGCAGAAAAGATGGTCATTAAGTTAGCAACACTGGGTATACTTTGCTCTGACTGAGTATACCCAACCCTTTCATAATGCAAAAAAAATCCCTTTTTTTTTTTTTTTTTTTTTTTTTTTTTTTTTTTTTTTTTACCATCAGCTGATGTGTAGGCATAACTGAATTTTGCTGCCCAGAAGAATCCCCAAAGATCTAGATCTAAAGACAGCCTGGAACTGGTTGCTCCTGAGCGAGGAGCAGTGGAGAGGCCAGTAACTCCTGCTGCCATGCTGGAGGTGGAAAGGATGGTGAGGGCACGTAATGTTTCTATGAGTGACCATCTGTTTCCTGGACTACACCATGGCCAGGGAGGCAGCGGAGCCACAGGTACTTCACTGCCCCCCACTGTCTGCTCCCTATTTTGCTTTTGCCTATAGCTGCCTCCAAGCTTCTTGCGTCATGATTTTTAACCTTCTGAGTGACTTAGAAATCAGTGCAATGTTTGTTAAAAGTCAACTGAGTTGGAAAAGACAATGAGATGCAATTGTAAAGAAATGGTGAATTCTCAGTAGCAATTACAGCATGCTACTCTGGGATGTCTGGTTACATTGAGAACCACAAACTAATTTGCACTTATGTTTCATTTCCTCACTTAGACTGTGAGAGACGGCTCAATTTCGGTCATTTTCCGAAGTAGAGAGACCTGTTAGAAGTGACTTACCAATTATGTGATAAATTAGCAAAGGAAAACTTGTTCTGTTGGGATTTTGGGTGGTGGTGATTTATTTTAAAGAAAGTACCGTGTTCAGTTCTGTGCTATTTCCTGAACTTAAGTGTGTTTCATATTCTGTGGTACCATACTCTTTTTATTATTGCTTTTTTGAATGTTACTGGATTAATGTAGATTTGAGGATCTCTGTCATGTTAGCCGTGGCACCTCAGCATAGAAAACCACCCATAAAACAGAAAACAAGTTTCTGCTTCCCCTTCCACCACTGCAGAATTGTTAGTTAGTGAAGAAGTGTTAGACTAAAGATTGCTTGGGATTTCTTCACAGATAACTCAAAAATGTTCATTGTAGGCCAAATTCAAATGAAAGGCAGTGGTTTGAAGTGAAAACTGAACACTCGCTGTTCTTCAGAGGCCATTAAACATAAGATTTATTATAAGTTCCACTGCTATTGAGCAATGCTTTGTTCACAGTAGTTCTGAATGATGATCCACTGGATATCTGACTACTGACTGACCAGTTAGTTAAGGGACATCTAAAGCCTCCTGTAAATTAGGCTGAAGTACCAGCAAAATCAGGCTGACATCCCAGTACAGTGTTGCAAGATGACATGCCTGACAACTGGCCAAGCTAGGGAGGGGCAGCGACTTCAAGAAAGACATTTTTACATTTCCCACTCCTTTGTCTTTTGTTTTCTTCACTTTATGTTAGTTTCTTTTTCTTCTGTGAATATGTGCATCTGAAGATCACCAAAATCAGCGTGGGTCAAACCTGGTGAGCTGAACCTGAACAGTTTATGTCAGGTATTTGATACCCTCTTGGGTGCGTCCAGCAAGAAATCAATTTATTTTTTTCTGCCTGCAGTCTCCTGTTGAACTGCTGTCCTCCATTCTACTGACTCTTCAGCTGCATCTTGACAGTGTATCTTTCCTCAGTGTTAGCTGTCAACTTACATCAGTGCAGAGTTGTAAATATGTGTGTTATCTAACCAAGAACAGCGAAAACCTGCATACCACATGCCAAGACTTTAGGAAGAATAAAATGCATACTGTCTGGAGACTTGTTTTCCAACCTCTAAATGCCCCCCCCCCGTTTTTTTTTTGCCCCCTCTCTTTTTTTCTTTTTTGCATCTTGAGACAGCACAACTCATAGAAACTTAGCTCAGCAAATTAACACCAATTCCATTGTGTTTCACAGCACTTAGATCCAGAGGCATCAAGATGGCTTTTGGATGTCAGAGTTGTTGTATTATAAAGAATGCTATCACAAAGATTTCTGTGGGTCTAGTGCACACAATGTGTAGTAAATCACTGCTTCTCCTAGCAGCCACTGTAGTAATAGTAACCACATCGAATTCCTGTACTTTTCCTAAGGACAGAATATTCTAGTTATTAGTTCAGATGGGACAACTCATATAGATGGACACTGAAAATGAAAAAGTCATTACTAATGAAAATGCAATTTTTCATGTATTGCTATGTATATATGACTGAATAAATGTTAAGTTTCATAATGTGGTGAAATCTGTTCAAGAGTCTTATGTTGTAAAACTACATCATTGCTGTTTGCTCCAGTGTCGCCACAGTTCTGCTTTAGTTTCCCTACATTCTCTAGCATTCATTAATATTGTCTTTATAAAAAAATAAAAAAACCCACCATCATTGGTATCAGTAAATTTTTTCATTGACATGTTTTTTCAAAAATACTTTACAAATATATTCTCATGTTTATACCCAGAAAGTCCAGTGAAAACAGTACATTGTAGTCCTTGAAGGTAGGCTCCTGTATACTTCAAAATCACCAGTGCTTCAAAGCAGGAAAGAAGAAAATGTTATATGATAAGGAAACGAAGACAGTCACAGGACCTTATTTCAAACTGCAAATGGTACAGTATCTGATGGCAATCTTCTCTTCGGTTTTAGCATACAATCTGGAATAAAGTGAATTCCTGAAGTAGAGAGAAATACAAATACCAGTCCTGGATCATCCAAATCACTTCGAAGTAGCAATCACTGTGAAATATTCTTTGTACTTGTTAGTGTGTAGGGAAACAATCTTTTCTATACATATCGAAGGTGCAGTTATTAGACACATACACCTTTTGCTCTGGAATTAGAGAAAGATACACAACTTGACAGTCCTGCCTGTTGCCGTTGTTTTTCCCCCCCTTTATTTACTTTCTTCCCTAAAAAGAATGGAAGTTGCCACATGAAATTCACAATGTAAGGTTTTTCCCTATAGAAAACAGAACTCTCTGATACACAGATACACTTTGATATACTTTTTAGAAGAGGTTTGAGACTGAAATGTGAGCTCCAGACAGACATGCAGGTCAACAGGAGATACTACAGACCTATAAGCTGAATTCAGATTCAAATTTCATATACTCCTTTCATAATTGCTGAGGAAACACTGCCATACTCTAGAAAACTCTGAACTACAGCTGCCTGATACTTGGATTTGGACATTCCTGGATTTGTTTCCTTCTCTCATGTAAGCATAAAACCACCAACCACTGTACAGACTAAATTTGGGAAGGATAGATACCCGACCATCAGACATTGCATGAGAACCTCATTACACTGCTTGTACAGGCTAGAATGATAATTTCCGTTACCATTCTGAGGGAGCAACCCACATTAAATACTATTTGTTTAATATATATTTGTGTAACAAAACAGTCGTTTATTGTGCAAACTATACTATTGTCACTATTGTGCAAACTGGACAGGCTGGATTGATGGGCCGGGGCCAACTGCATGAGGTTCAACAAGGCTCAGTGCCGGGTCCTGCACTTGGGTCACAACAACCCCAGGCAACGCTACAGGCTGAGGGAGGAGTGGCTGGAGAGCTGCCTGGCAGAGAAGGACCTGGGGGGTGTTGGTTGACAGCCGCCTGAACGTGAGCCAGCAGTGTGCTCAGGTGGCCAAGAAGGCCAATGGCATCATGGCCTGTATCAAGAATAGTGTGGCCATCAGGACCAGGGAGGTGATAGTGCCCCTGTACTGGGCACTGGTGAGGCCGCACCTCGAGTACTGGGTTCAGTTTTGGGCCCCTCACTACAAGAAGGACGCTGGGCGTAATTTACAAATGTGTCCTGTTACACTCCTACAGGCATAGAGAAATCTCAGAACATTTACAAAGTATATGCAAGATGACTTATGTTCATGTCTCAAAATGAACCAAATTAATGAGTCCATTGAGAGAAAATTGAAGTATTTAACACATTGTTCTGGTGAACTAGAAGTTTAACACCAACCATTGAAATATCTGGAAATAAATGCTGAATGTTTAAAGCGTGGACACCACATACTGCTCAAAGATCTTTTGATGTGTTACATATATAAACATGAGGTAGGTTTTGTTCAATAACCTAGAATATTGGTAAGAATATTAAAAAAAAAAAAAAGACCAGTGAACCAATGTGAGCTTACTGTAAAGCAGAAATAAAAACAAACACAGAGAAATAGTTCTTGTTCTATACCAAATGAACTTTCTGGAATAAAATTGAGTCTGCTGCAATTCAAATCTGTAAATATGAACGCAGGCTAAATTTCAATTTAAAAAAAAGGGACGGAACCACAATATTCCCTTCTCATGTGATCTGCATACAATTACAGATATGTACAGTTACAAATTGATTCTACACAAGCACCTGTAGGCCTACTAAGAACTGAACTGATTTCAGTCTCACTGGTTACTCAGCTTGGTGAGAATCTCACTTCTGTTTTCAGATGCCATATTACAATATATTCTAGGCATACCTAAAAATGGATGAAAGAATAAAACAGTTAAAATATACAATTCTTTGATAGCTTACAGCACTAGCTGAACTAAGCAAACTTAATACATTCTAATACAGCTTTTATTTTACTCTGGAGTAAAAACTATTAACAGGTTTTTGATATTTAATAAGGACTTTTATGAAATTGAAAGCGTAAGCACAACACTCAGCCAATGTCTGTCAGATAGATAAGTCTCATTGGAATAAGCTACGAAATCAGTCCCCTATGCTGTTACTGGATTTATTAAATGCAGCGTGATTTCAAATTTAAATTGTCTTTTCATCTAGATTTGCAGCTGTGCAAGCAAGTGGAAAATGCTACCAAATCCACTGTAGCTTATTTTACAAAGGCAGAGGCTTTCTTTTGCTGTTACATATAGGAGCTCAGGCCATCGCCTTCACAGAAATAAAAGGCTTCCCAATCCAGTCTTTTCTTTTTACCTTATGCTACAGAATTAGTATGGAGTTGTTTTAAGTGAGCAAAAAATGTCCAGAATTGCCCCTTCCCTACTATCCATGCCTGTGGTACAGAGATAAATACTTGTACCAGGGACACTATAAAGCAGTGACATAGAAGAGAGCTAGGCTGTATGTGTTGGCATAATGTCCCACCATGCACAGTAATTCGCATGTCACAGTTTAAAACCTGGCTTATATTTTAATTTTTAAAAACCTTATGAATCCTTTGAAAGTTACTTCATGTTTATAAATACACATTTTCTTTTGGGAAGTCATCTTTGCCCTTGTTTTTTCAACCCTTTCAGAGTTCTGGTAATTGCTATGGGAGGGCAGGGGCAGAATGCAGAAAGATCAATAAACAAAAAAAACCCAATGGAGCCTCACAGGGGAAGCCTGTTAAATAAGGTTAGTGTGTTATGGCAGGATTTCACAACCAAGCACTCTAAGAATTATTGTATAAAAGAACAGCAGTCTAAATTATTGAACTAGCAACCATGAAATCACACAGTGACATTTTTACATTCAATTTTCAAACTAGAATGCCGCTTTATATAACTCAAAGTACTTCTGTATGTAACACGCAACTTGACCATTTTCCCCCCTGCTTTCTTGCAAATAAGCGATAGCATTCTGAAAGTGATTTCTACATTTTATGTAAGTTAAAAATTCTTAACAAAAGCTTCTTTTGCTTCTAAATGAGTAGACTTGTATCATCTTTGAAAAGTCACTCATGCAATGGGTGCTGAGAGTAAATACGGAGATTTTAGAAGACCAGTAAACTTACTCATAATCATCCTCACAAAAAGCTTTTAGATTTGAAACTGGTATTAGCCAAACCAAAACCATAAGCAAGCTACACACTGCCCATGGCACAGGTCAAATCCAAGGAAATTAATTTTTTCCAGTGCATGATTTTATTTATAGTTATTGTAAGTCTTCCATGAACAGTCTTTATTACAAAGGCATTTTTACGAATTTAATCAAAAGGGCCCCACTCTAAAGCCAAAATGCACATTTAATGTAGAGATGAAAATTAATTAATTTTCATCAGACACAATGGATGATTTGTTTTATAGGATTACTATGGAATTGTCATATAGGACTGAGTCAAAAAAATAGGAAACAGGAAACACATACTAAGCGAGGGAAGCATTTTCCATGTGTACTTCTGGAAAAAAATCAATTCCACAAGCTGTATTTCCTTTTTTTTTTTTTTTTTCCCAAATACAGCATAAGAATGAGAACCAAACACAGCCAGCCTGTTTTTCTCAAAAATCTTTTTTTCTTTTGGAAGAACTGATGGCTCCTTCCGCCTGCTTGTTTTGGTCTGTAATTGACAGCTTTTGCCAAAATACAGTGCTGTAGCAACGCCTAATGAAGGTCCCTGCTCAGTTGGAAAGGATTGCAGCAAGTAGATTTTTTTTCCTCCCCGCACGTTTAGTACAGAAAGGACAGGTCCTTCATGTCAAATAATAATATCAATATTATGTACTTAGCAGTGTGCATCTTGGCATATCGCTGATTCCTCGAGTCACAATGATGCACATCACACAACAGGAAACAGAGAAAGATTTTAAGCATAGATTAGTTCAAATAAGTGAACATCTACTATTTTGTCACAGCACTAAATCAGTACAGATCTTAAATAAAGCTTTTTTCTTTCGCTCTTTGTCACATAGCCTAAATAGAATATTGGCTTATGTAAGTAACTACTGCTAATACAAAACAATGATGCCCTCATACCTGTAGAAATAAAATAAACTGTAAGAGGTCAGAAAGTTGTTCTTCCACAGTAGGTGTGCTTTGCTTCCTGTCATACAAGATGTTACCAGTCTACAAATGTTATATTTTAGCCAAAAGCATTTCTTACCTAAAAAATGGATTCTTTAAATCAAGAATGTTACCAGATTTAAATCCTGTCTGGTCCACCATAGCCACAATCTGAATATCATAACTCTGTCTGCATCAGAAAGAGAAGTATAAAAAAGAGGCAATGGAACTAAAACAACTATAACATCTTGTGTGAAAAAATACCAGTGTAGTAACTGAATAATAATCACTTAGTATAACAAGCAAAGGAAATATATTTGCAGTGGTATCAGTGGTATCAGCACAAGGGCATGATTATTTAATCATATCTAAAGAAGTAAAATTTACAAGATACTTAAGTGATTTTAAGAGTTTGCATCTGAAAAAATCATAATTTTGCACTGATAGTATTCAATAGTGAAAGGTCTTTCTCCCCCTCTCTGACAGAAATACTATAAATTTCAACATTAGCAAGTATAATCAGAGTATTATTTCATGACCAAAAATATCTAACTGGCCAAACAGCATCAGGTTCACTCTTGTCTTAATCCTGGGTTTCACCAGAAAGGATATTTTTCACAGGACTTTTTGCAAGAAACTGAGTTTAGACAGAAAAGTAAAGAGGACCAACTGAAAGCATACTGAAATGCTGAAGCTGACCAAAGCTGGTCCTCCTGCACGGCACAGCCACTACAGAGTTACATAGAGGTGCTATGGGGATCCCGAACGCAGATTAGCTTTGTGGCAGGACTTGTTAGCTCAGCGCTAACACCTGGTTAAAGTGCTTCTCATTCTCAGTCTGGAAGGTCGCAAGCTCAGGTGTCTCTGAGGCATGGTCCATTGTAGATAGGCCTTATGTATTGACCTATTTACAGCAGCGGCTGTGTGATCACTTTGTGGCACGTTTCTTTTATGTATGAATACATTTTATATTTGAAAGAGCCATATCAAGATCTGTATTATTTATCTTCTCCATGAGGAGTTTCTAAGCAGAAAATCTGGAAATTTGACAAGTCCCAAATCAAGTATTTGTTGCTGATGTGATTAAAGAGCCCTGGAAGTATTACTGACAGCTTTGATGTCACTGGAATCACCTGACTGGTTTTAAAACTGTTAAAAAACACATACACAAACTGTTAAAACTACACATACACATAAGCAAACCAGGCTGCAACCTGTGTGACCCAGTCACTTGAGGATTGTTTTCAAAGCAAAACATAGGAGTGGAGTTACGAAACATTTGACTGACAGCAGGAACAGCGGAGAAGTCTGGTGAGGAAATACGCCCTTCCAAAAGCAGCCATCTTCATTAGCTTCAGTGGAAGGACAAACACATGAAAAGCACTGCTCTTAAACAGGGGACCATGTGCATAAGGAATTTTTTTCAGAATTAAAGATGTAATGGATCTGGGATCAACCCTGCTTTGCCTTGTCTCTGCACAGGGCTTGCAGAGATGGGATGTTGGGGCTTCAGGCAAACAACCAGGCTGCTGCTGAAGACATAGCCAGACGTTACATCACCAGAACAAGGTGTGGAAAATGACTGGACATGACCTGAGAAAATTGTTGTGTGTGAAACATAGCGGAGTGGAAAGCTGACAAAAGCTGCAAGTAGCACTGTGAGGGACAGCAGGATGTGACAGGTGGTTAAGGAGAAGGTATGTGAGAAGGAACATCACAGGTAATTGGACTGGAACATGGAGACCTTTTGGTGAGCAAGTCTCACAAGGTCACCAATGCCTACGTAACTGTATCAGTGATACCATATAAATTGGTAATGGTACCAGAAATAACAAGTGAGGATACAAGCGTACCCAAAATTAACTGGTGTCTTTTGGGTACCTGTAACAAGAGCAGCCACACTACAAAATCTGCTTGAAAGCTTTTACACTTACCGCTTATTGGCAAGAAATAAGACTTTCCCTGAGAGAGTTTCCCCCTCTTTAGCAAAGAGGGGCGTCTGAAGAAGGCAGCGTACTTGATACCAGTGAGTGAGAGGTTCTGTCGGTGCAGTGGACAACCAAACAGTTACCCTAAAACAAATGAGAAAAACTATCTAGACTTCCTCTCCTGTCTTCTCCTTTCAGAAACAATTTTAAGTTGTTAGACCTTTATGTATGTGAGGCCTCAACTGCTTATAATAAACTTTAAACTGCCTTCAAGTGAACTGGGAGAGTGATTCTACCCTTTGTTGGGAAATCAATACGTTATGCCTCACTTACTTTGTTTATCTATATACTGTGTCTGTTGCCACCAGATCTGTGTGCCTAAGATGATTACGGAGATTCAAAAAAGAGAGTCTTCGGACTCCTGTTTTCTCTTCTTTCCACAGTGCCAGGACAGAGAATACTAATTTCTGTCTCCTCTTACCACCCAGACAATGCCAACAAATTACAGGAAATGAAGGTTTGTCCTAAATGTGGCAATGCGATTCTTCAAAATGGTAGTTTCATCTTAAACAACACTCCCCAAGAAGGTCCTATACCTAGTTTTGACTTGCAAGAGATATTTCAATAATACATTGAAAGGGGCTGTAGGTGCAAAGAAAGGGATAACACAGGTAATACTGCGAGCCTGATTCACTGAGATTTCAAGTGCTAAGACAAAGAACTTCCAGAGTTGTAGAAACATGAAAGAGCTGCTAATTAAGCAATTGCCTACTCCAAAATGGAGGCCTTCTCAGCAGAGGAGTTCAGTGAGTTCCTACAAGTCTGCAATTTTCTCTGTTTTAATTGATGTGGAGTTTCTGGTTCCTTTTTTAAGATTAAAATACTATCAGCTGTTATAGTAAATACAAATGTGCATATGTCCATTTTCTTTCAGTGGATATATTGTTCTGAATTCTTGACAATCCTTATTTCACATGCTAATAAAAGACATTTATCAACACAAATAAACAGAAGTGCATTTTACAATTTATTGAAAAAAATGACCTCATCTAAAACTTGATCAATTTAACTGGGAAATCAACAAATCTTATCTAAGAGCTAAATACAGATAACTGAAATCTATGTATTGACTACCTGAGCAAGTTTATCTGATTTTCACCTACTTAATATACCAGATGAATGTCCCCATTTTGAAATAAATGCCTGGTGCTGCAGTGAAAAATTTTCCCAAGCCTGGTGAAACTTCCTCCATTTCCATTTTGTTAGCTGGAACTTGCAACCTGCTTTCCTTTTTTGCCCACAAATAAGACCAGCCCAAATGGAAAAATCCAGCTTATGTTCAAATGCTGCTGCTTTACTTATAATGTAAAACAGAAAGGTATATAATATTACAAAGAATCAGTATTGTGCAGAACAGTGCATTTTAACCCTCAACAATTCCTGGATGTGGTCTACTATAGATAATGTGCACCCCAGTCAATGGGAAGCAAGATCACCACCATCTAGTCCTACTGCTAGCACTAGGTTATCACACTAGGTTATCACACTTCTTGCTACCTCTAGAAGGCATCATTTCTTTAATATGATGGAATTACATTACAAACAAGGTCAGTACCAGATAAAGGTCTAATTCTGGCACACTTTGTATAAAAGACGTGATTTTTTTCCCTGCAGTTAGTATTTTACAGGAAGAAGGAAGAAGTACTTACAGTGATCCTACAAATGCCACGTCAAACCAGAAGGCTAGGCCATGGATTAGTCCAGACTGCATCATTTGGAAAACAAAAGGGATTTCCACTCTGCAGGAGAAAAAACAATACGCTGCCAAAGTAATTTCCAAAAAGTACTGGGAATTCCACCAGAAACCTACCTTGTTCTAATTTTTGTATTTCCATTCTTATTCATCAGTTTATGTCTCAATTTTCCATATATTTAAAAGGATATATGCTCTTTTTCTCTGTGTCAATAGAATTAACCAATGGCACTGATTTCGGTGTTAGTTTTTGTGTGCCTTATTCGATAGTAGAATCAAATATGCCACTACGCAAGAGTTACTGCATCATTTGTGGCAACACTGCAGACTGTTATAAATACAGTGGTTCAGCCTTTCCAGTGGAAAATTTCCCATTCCAAGTGAAGGACTTGGATTTAGTTTAAATACTATTTTGAACAGGAAAATGTTCTACTACAAATCTGACAAACAGAACTACTAGTGGAACCAGAAGGAAAAAATGAGCTGCTTGAGCAAAAGCTGCTATATTTTCCCTTCCAAAAGAACTATTACTGGCTATGTAGTTGAACGCAAATCTCACCCACTCTTGCAGAAACATATCATAAAATTAGCATTCAGGTATGAACATGTTAGTTCTGAGAACCACTGAAGGAAGTCAACGCTTAGCCAGCTGAAACTGGAAAGCAATTCTCCAGCTGTTTCCCCCCTTAGAGCAATTCTTCTCTCCCACTAGACCATGTCATTCATACAATTAGTTGTGAGTCATGTTGAAACAACAAGGGTTCAGAATTTCAAAGACAGTCTGTGATATTTTCCCCTTATGACAATGTCTTGCAAGAACTTGAAGTAGTCCCTCAAGTTTTCCCATATGGTACACTTTATTTCACAGATGTACTGAGAAGGAGGCTTCTCTGCTGTCACTGGGGGACACAAGAGATGCAGGTTGGTTTATATATAGGGCTTCCCAACTAAAAATCTGAAGGAGCTCTGGAGGGAAGTAAAGAGGGACAGCTGACTCCTGTTAGACTGGAAAGCGTTTATTAAAAGACACACAAGAGTTCAGCAAGGCAGCTTGTGATGACATCATTTGACAAGGTCTTTTAAGATGTCTACACAGAAAAGCAAAACTGCCTTGTAACTAGATTTAAATGTGTCCCAACATATAAGACTAAGAAGTAAACACTGTCCTCCAGAGCCCATTTTATCCCTTTCAGTAGGAAAATTTCGTGAGCCGATCTCTGGTGTTTCACAGGTTCACAAACAGGCTTCTCTGCTAATACTAGACAAGTCGCCATGCAGATGAATGCTCTGGTCCATTATGAGTGGGGTACTAATCATTCTGGCATGCCACCTTTCCTCCTCCACATCCACCACCAAAGCTTCCTCTGTCTCTGAGCACCAACAATCAACAGCCAGTTACAAAAATAAAAGATTAAGAGGAGGTTGCTGGTGTCTGCTGACCTATGCAAATCTTCCTCAGCAGCTTCCATAAAGTTAACAGTGTACTTCACTGTCCGGGCCACCAGAATTCTCACATCAAAAGTATCCTATGGGGGTGAAAAAAAAAAAAAAAAAAAAAAAAAGAGTTGCAAGTGTTATCATTCTGTCTTGTCAGCTTATAAATTTGTTTTCTGTTAAAAAAAAAAACAGAAAAAAGGACAAAAATCAGCCTTCACCCCAATAAACTTATTTTAAATGTTTCATATTTTTACCATCCCTTAGAACACTGTTAGATTTTGCAATATTATCAGGATTTAATATATTTGATAGCTCACATATCTATCAGACTGTTTTATTCAACCTAGAAACAATAAATTTGTCCAGAAATTGATCACTTGTAAAAAAGAATGGTGGGTTTATTTGGCTGGTTTATTTGGCATTGTTTTGGTTTTTTTTAACTACATACATTTGAATGTGCTTTTCTGCACTGCACAGTTGGGTAAGCCGAACTAAGACAGTATGGAAATACTTGAAAATTAAATTATGAAGTATAGGAAGCAAAATTACTTAATACAGATTGCCCTCTAGAAAAAAGTTAGGAGTAGTCAGTAAGCAAATGAAAACTTTTCCCTTCATTTTTCTTTCTTTAATCACATGTACTAATCCTGATCTATCACTGTTCACAAGCTCGCTCTTAAGTAAAGCAAACTCTTAACATAAAGGCTTGTATCACATCCTCCCCAGTGATCCCATCTAAGAACTAAAATCTGTCTACAGAGCAAGGGGAAGCCAAGGAGATGATAACGTGATTTTTTTTAAAAGAAATAACAATTTAATGTGGCTTTTATTGGGCAATACATTTCTGATCTTCAAGGGAGGAAGAATCTCAGCTGAGAAATCAAAGCCAAACATGTACTTCATACAGGATGCAAGTATGTGCTGCAGTCCTACAGATTACTCCATTCTCTAACTGAAAGCCAAAGAGCCAGCGCTGAGAATGACCATGCTATAGTCAAAGCTGTGGCTGAAACTTATGAAGACAAATGAGAGTTTTCTCTTATCCATTTCAAGTACTAAAAGCAGTTGAGTGCAGAAGGTCACATCAGTAGTCTGATGGTCTTTCCAGATTTCTGGACAGGTTTTAGGGTCTCCATGCAACAGCAGATACACTACTATCGCTACTTAAACTAGTTAGCCTAAAACTAGCCAAGATTTGTTGCAGTCAAATTTCTGAGAGTGAACCTTTTCATTGCACCTACACTGAAGCATTATACTGGGGAGTGGGGTGGGGATTGTTTATGGTTTTCCCCCAGAGAGGTGAGAAGGATTTCTCGCAAATTCTTTCTGACTAGGTACCACCTAGACTTTTACTAAAAAGAAAGAAGGAGAACGGCAGGTGCTAGATCCAAGGTACCAAGGAAATAAGGATATTCATGTATTAAAAAAAAGTGTTTTCATAATACAGGAACCTGTTTGCTTGGCTGCTTTCTCTTTTCCTCTAATTCATGAATCAGAAATGGGAAGGGATAAATCAAGGTCAAGTTACTTGTTTAAGAGACTGGAAACACTGAGGGAAGCTACTTGCATGTTAGGAAGACAGTTGTTCACATGCTGTGGCTTCCTAATGTGTGCGTATCTCTAGACATCTGTTATTCAGAGTAAACCTGTGAGTATTACATATAGTACTTAACCTTTGACAGCAGCTCTGTTCACACTCACAGAGTTAGTTCCTGGCTCTCTATTCAACAGCCACAGAGCTCTACTAAACAAGGAGGCTACTGTACCTGTAGGATTTAGTGGAGAGGACAAGATAGGGAGAGGGAAAAAAAACAAAAATACAAGACATACAAACTTACCACAATAGGTTGTCGGAAATATTCCTCCACAGCTGCACTGCGCAGACTGGACAGGTTGACCCCATAAAAGCATTCTTGGTACCTAGAAAGAGTAACACATAAAATGTTTAGGGAAAAATATTTTCTCTGAGTTCTAACCAGACCCAGGCACAAGAACTGTAAATGGCAGGTGAAGTGTGGCTAAGCGCCTCTTTCCCTTTCTGCCGTCTGCCAAGAGGCCAAATTGCAGCCCTCCTTAGCTTACTTTACCTTCCCCACAGACACCCTATACAGCACTGAGGTGACATTATCCCCTCAAATGGACATACAGAGACATTTCACACTATGCTTCTGGAAGAATACACACAGCAAGCAAGAGAATAGGGAGAAGGGCTGAGGCACTCTTAAGCTACTTCTGTACTCTGGAGCTATTCCAGAATTGGGAGTGGACCTTGTATGAATCAAAATAGTGATGAGGACACCTGTATTACAGGTCTGTTCCATTTTATTGACAGTAAAGAGGAAAATAAAGGTCATCCTATACCAACTGAATGGGGAAAAGAAATAGTATTTTTATCTTACCAATTTATGAAAATGTGCATTTAATGTCTATTCAGACTGTTTCCAGTATGAAATTTGAAATGAAAATATAAATACTTGCAGTAATCTTCCTCCTATGTATAACCCTCTTATCAACTCATTGAAAAGTTTAATAGGTATCGTTACTTCCAGATAACATAAACAAAAGGGAATGGAAAGGGGAAAGGGCAAGGAAGTTCAACTCCTTGTCATGGAAGTGTCATCTAGATACAAAACGATGGTCAAGTCTTCCAAGTCTTCAGAAGCACTTAAGAAGGGAAACTTTAAATGTTTGTCCTCATTGTTACAACATCATACAACTCCTAAGCTATCATAACTTTTTTCAAAGTGGATGAGTTAGTCTAAACCAATCTGGCAATATCCCTTTAATAGTGATAAATTCTGCATTACTAGTTCTGTGCTAATTGCATAAAGGGAACATGCCCAGATGACTGTATGCCTTAAAGATATCTGAGAGGGTATCTTTCAGGGAAGAACTCAAATAAGCACAACAGAGGAAATCAGCTGACACCAGTAACTGCAAGTGATCTTTTACCCTCTTCCATATGTTTGCTGTACTGTATAATTGAGTTGCTTATTTATCACTGATGAGAAACACGGACAAAATGCACACTATTTTTAACCACTTGCTGTATATTTATGCTTTGTATCTTTCTATCTTTGCAAGGTTTTCACCAACAAAAATAGCAGTCTGCTCTTCTGCGGTAGACTATACATTATTACAGTTTTAGGAAGGATAACTGGTAAATACAAATTAATATGCAACTCTGAAGCACAACAGTAAGCCAATCTATAGGCCTGAAGGGAAACAAAACATACTTACACAGTCTCATAATTATTATTACTGTACAGATCGAAGACAATAATTCTAAGTGTATGAGAAACATGCAGCCTTTCCTTTGTCTAGTAAACAGGCTATGCTAACTGCTGCATCTAATGTTAGAACACATGGCATGATTTTTGCATAGGATTTTGAAGGTTTTTTTAAAGTCCTGGTGCCTTTACCAGATGAAAGTTCAAACTGCAAATCTAGATATTTCTTTCAGTCTTTTGCTCAAGTACTATCATCCAACTGGATCCAAAATCCAATCTCTAAGACACAGGATATAGATTTAGCTACATAGGAAAGGATTTATTACACACAAAACACATGTCCTATTCTGAGTAACAAATTTGGTCAATGAATGAAACCTGTTTGAAGCTTAGCAAATCACAGGCTGTCACCAACTAGTTCCTGATGGTTTATTCAAACATCCAAGAAAGCCCTGAGAAAGTGCTTTGTCTGAAATAGGACTTTTATAGCTCTGGATCTATCAGGATATCCAGACCTTTTGATATTAAGAACATGAATGTCCTAGAGTGGTGCAGAAGCAGAACTACTGCACTCTCACTGATAACATTTTGATCCCACATTTGGTTGAAGACATTAGAAGGACTAATTTGTTGGTCTTCAGAGCCCTCAGTAACCTCAAGAGCATTTAATCCTCTTGCACAATCAATGTCCTGGGCATACATGCATACAAAACTACAACTATGTGGACTGATAGAAGGACTGATACTATAGCCCTCTGCTCAGGGGACATCTCAAGATAGCAATAAATTATATTGTAAGCACACGAACTATTTTGTGTAGGAATATGTCAAATAGAACCTGATATACAAGAAATACCATCAAGGGTAATTGTGTGACATTTCTGTGGTTAGTTTGGTTGAAATATTTTCATTAAAAAATTAAAAGTAGGTAATAAAAAGACCTGTCAAAAATGGGAGACATCCTTTTGCAAAGATGGGTGGAGGAAAGACTGCAGTATGTTGCGATTTAGATACCAACCTGATCACTAACATAATTACAACAGTCTATGATAATAATATCAATGACAAATACATTCTTGGTGCAAAGAGAAATTAGTTACTAAAGCAGACTTGAAAAATCTGTTTTTCCCCATTGTGCAATTCTCAGAAAGCCTTGCAGTGGTTGACAGATAATTCAGCTTATTAAATGTAGAATATCTGGAATCGAATCATGCCAGCTAGATACCGATGAAGTTCTCTTTTCTTTTTTTTTAGAATGCAGATGGTGTAACAAACTATAAGAAACTAATCTAGTTGGACTATTCCATCCCAACTGTACAATTCTTAAACAACAAAAGGCAGCAGATTTTTTTCCCACCACCAATAACATTACCATATATGTCAGTGTTCTTGGAGATACACACATATACATTGTATCTACCTGACAGGTATTCCACAGAGGTCTTAGATTTATTACAAATGAAGATGAAGCATCCCAAGCAGTCTGAAATGAAATGCTTTCATATTGGCAGTAACATCCAGTCCTGTATAGACCTGGGAAAAAAGCTATATTTTTCCTTCAAACTACTAAGCATGTATCTTTTTTTTTTATTAAGTGACGAAGAGTCTGCATCGTGTTACAACATTGTGCTTCAGTCTTGTAATTTATAGTCTAATCTATATCTTTGATATGTCATGTACATAAGCAGAAAGAACAGGATCTGTGGGAAGAGGGACCAGAATAACAGTTGAGATGTGAAAACTTATCAGAAATTACTTCTACCTTCTTTTTTCAGTCTCTTAACATAGAAAAGTACTGTTGCAGTTTTTGTGATTGTAAACATACAATGCAAACATTTCATAACTAGCTCAACCTACACAGCAAGACAAAAGAGCACAAACCAGCTGTATAAAGTAACATTGCCAGCAAAGGATTCAGCATGTAAATCACTCAAACTTCTCTCACTCCTTTAATTGCTATAGAAATAGTAATATTTTGTCATAGGTCTACTTCAGAGACAGACAGAAGAGATCTTTTAAGTATGAGCTGGTTATGCCGTAACCTGGGCATGGAAGAAAACCATCTTTAATCTAAGAAACCAACAAATAGGTTTGATTAAGACCACTTAATGTTCACATTCCACATTGCAAGCTGAAAGAACAGTTGAAAGACTGCATTTATAATCTTCCAGAAGATGTAAAAATAGTTAACCCCAGAGTTCTACAGCACCTTTTATGCAAAACCTTTAAATAATAATCTATACATGGCTAATTTATAAATTAACTGATCTGGAGGACTGGAGATGTTTAAAAATAAACCCGCCCTTTGCTGAAATGGAATAACCTCAATTTTCCCTCACTAGAATATTGCTGTAAATGTTTCCTCCTATATAGAGCACAGCAACAGCTCAACAGTGGATAGTAGCAGCAGGATACTCTAAGGCAAAAGATGTACAACTTCTAGCTAAAGCTGCATGAAAAATTTAGATGGACAGAAAGTAGCTACCAAATTGGCAGTTGTCAGGACATAGGAATTAATACTTATTCTCTGTGAAGACTCCCAAGGAATCGTCCCTGTGCTCACGCACCTGGGACTTCAGGCAATACAGCTATCACCATCTGCAGCATACTACGCTTTGGTGTAGCGAAGGAAACGCTAACACCTGATTCACAGTCAACTCTTTTTCTGGCAATGGATGCACTGTGGAGTCAATTTCTCTTTCAAAAAGAGACCCAGTCAGCTCTAGCACTTTCTGAGAGATCCTTCAGACTTTCACAATAAACAGTATGACTGTAGGCCAGAGCAGAAGTGAACATGGAAAACATAAAATCATTCTCTTCCAACGTTGACAGATAGTTTACACTGAATCAAAGAACTGATTTAATTTTTAACCTCTAGTGAATCTTTGATAAAAATAAAATAATGTAAATAATCATTACCAAAAATTGGCTCTGGAGTAGTGTTCCATGTACAGCTGCTCATCAGAAAAAGGAGCCAAATGAATGTCACTGTATGTTGGGAACATCATTCCTAGTAAACAAAAGACAATATAAAGTAGAAAGGCAAGTGTTCAAGAAGCGTTTGGACGATGCTCTTAAATACATGATTTAATGTTAAGGTTGCCCTGTGTGGAGTAAGCTGTTGGACTCAATGCTCTGTGAGTCCCTTCCAACTCAGGATATTCTGTGATTCTATAGTCCCACAGACATCTCTACAGGAATGTCTTCACTAGCGAGAAACCACCAGTTCAGAAGCAGCAATTGTCATACACTTCAGGTATCTTAACATTTAGTTTCATTAATATATGGGTTATGGAAATGTGAATATGCTAAAGCAGCTAGTAAAAACCCCAACCCAGAACAGACCAAAACACTTCATAAAGTCCTAACAATTTTATGGTCCTAAATCACATATTTGAATTATTTAGCTTCCTTCAAATGAAGTGAAATGCTAGCTGTTAAATACCTTCTCAACACTCTCCAGTGGAATTATAGCACCTTCTTTGCTCATAGCTAACCTAATAAATACAACATCTGTGTGAAGGATTTGCATTAAAGCTCAGACTTGATCTTGAATTAAACTGCTGGGTATGGTTTCGGTCAAATTTGGAAGAGCTGCTGTTAATGAATGAAGTAGTTATATGCACTTCACTCTTAAGACTTTTATCCAGGAAACTCATAGCACTTCAGAGTAAACACTGAAAATTTGACAAACACAAAAATGTACATTATACCTTTTTTTTTTTTTTTAACACATGCTGAAGTTGAGAAACAGAATTTTATTTGCATGAAGTGGCAAATCAGTGACAGAGCAGGGAATGAAATTCTGATCTACTAGTATGCAAGAATGCATTTTCATTAGGATCTTTCACTCTAATGTCTCAGGAAACCAGAGGAATTACCTTCCATTATTTTCTGTGGACAGTGCATCAGACTGCCTGGCAGCTTAAAGGAAAGCCCTTGTATTCTATTGTGCATGTGTCAATGGAAGCAGGAAACAAAGCCTGGTCATTTTGAACTACACTTGAGCATACTTCTTCACCCTTTTTTAAACTGGTATAAAACACAATGCATAGTTGAAGGGGAGGATAAGTAAAGGAAGGGAGAGAAAAGGAAACAGCTTTCCTTTTGTAAGTACATCATGTAGGAAGAGTCCACAGGAGTTTAAATAAAGAACAACACCCACTCACAAAATAGACATGTTTTTTAAAACTGGCTGTGGGGAGCATATTAACAAGTTTGCAGAGAATTTGGGACAGAAAGTTTCCAAACCTAACTGGAACTAAATATTAGAAACTTACTCAAAATGTCACAATTTCAGCTCACTTCTTAGACAATCATTAAGTTTAACAATCAATCACCACATAAGGTGATTCATCCCCACTGTACAAGTAAGCAAGCAGAAAGTTAGGCATGTATCTTCAAAAGCATTCACTCATTTAAAATTGAAAAGGAGCTGTCCACTGCTCAGTTTTCAGAAGCCCTCCGCTGACACTGGGCCCTAAGAATCTAGATGGGAGACTTGAGATCAGTGGCTGACTTGAAAAATACTACCCAAATGTGCTTTGCAAGTTTGAAATGACGTAACAGCAAAGGCATTAGCTCCCTGCACTGAGGCACAGATTCAGCCCATGCTTCAAAAACTTCCATGCTGCAGTAATTTTACTTGAGAAGGGTCTCTTTTAAAGAAGTCTTTTAAAGAGAGACTTCATAGTTCATTTTCAGCAATTCATGTAGAAAGATTTATCATTCAACAATTGGATGCTCAGATTTGCCTCTCAAAGAAGATTCCTGTGAGGCCCTGGAACTTACAGATTCTCTTCAAAACTCCTCCAAATACATGAGGGATGAAATACAGAGCACTGAACACTGTGAATCTCTCACATGTCACTCAAAAGCCAACATCCAAGTATTAGAATAAGGTATTTGGGAGAAGCCCAATGAAAGGATGTCAAAACAATTTGAACTTCACAGTTTTTCCAAAGCAATATATATTAGCGTTTTTCCACAAAAAAAAAAAGCTCATCCTATTTGACTGTTCTGCTCTCATCTACATTCCACTGTCTGGCAGTTGAGGCTAGCATGCCATCATCTATTGTGATATGTTGCAACCGAGATGCAATCATAGTGTATACAGCAGCAGGTTAAAATTAAAACACAAGCAGAACTCAGCAGTGCAACAGCAGCACACTCTAAAGCTATTTCCACTGTGGAACAGCAAGAAGTCACAGCATAGTACAATAGCAATGGTGGCTGCATCATTATATTAATTCCCCTGGGCCCCTTAGATGTTGGTGGTAGAGGTAGAATGAGGGTATAAAACCAGACAATCCTGGACTACCAATTCAAGTGTTTTTTTCTTCTTTCAGAAGCTTTTTATCTTCCTTTCTCATGCAGGGGGTAACTGTGGTGACACACTCACCATTTGACTTCAACCATTTTTTGGAATGGAGGTAACTTTCCAACATCCTTTCATTGAACAGCATATAACCCATCGGTTCAGAAATTACCACATCAACACTCTCAGGCAGGGAGATCTCCTCAATTTTTCCACACAGAACTCTGATCTTGTCAGAAAGGTTGTTGCTTCTCACCAACATCTGGAGGAAAAACAAAAGCACGCATAAAGTGTTGACTCCTTTGAATAGCAGAATTTATATCAGAGATCTTTAATTAGCATTAAACTTCCTATAGTTTAAACCAATGACCTCAGTCTGATAAACAGAATAAAATAGAAAGGTAACATTTCTTCTTCCTCCACCAAAATTTCTAAAGACTAGGGCTCACTGGAGCAAATTCAAAGAAATGCATTGTGTGGAATCAGGAAGTGACAGTACAAGTACTGATGTCCTGTAAGAGATAACTGTAATCAATATGTACAAGAAAACATTATCTGCAAGGAAAAGGTGGATATTTTAGTTCAATACAGAAGATTACACAGCAAGTGTCTTCATAATTCTCCGAATTTTTAAAAATACTGTTCTTGAGTGAGTTGCATAGTCATGAAAGAATGAAGAAACTCAAGAGTTGGAAATTTTGCGGTGAGTAATTTCTAAGCAAAAACGGAGCATAGCCCTATATTCACATAAATGCATCCAATTGGGCCAGTACTTAGAGCCAGGATACTGGAGATTTATCCACTTCTATGTGCATAGTGAACCTCAGAGCAAAACATTTAATGAACCAAAGAAACGGGCCTAAAATTTTATGTTTGATACAGCAAGTTATTAAGGAAAAGAACAACCTTTTCAAAGCCTCTATATATCTATACGTAGATACATATCCTATTTAGCTGTACTGTAGTCAGACATGTTACAGGGAAGTATCTAAACCTCTTATGTTTAAGTAATGAGTAGAATCCGGGTTCTTCTGGCACAAACTTATAAAGAAGCAATTATTTCACACTAATCTGAGGTGTCTGCTGGGAGATTCTATAAAATGAAGCATCCTTTGCAACAGCACAGTAAGAGATTTGTATTGATGTCCAAAGATACCAGGAAAAACAAGTATACACAATCCAGTAATCAATAGAAAACACTCCCTCACAGATGTATGTGCCCTGGTATAGTTTTAACATCAATAGAAGCACATAACTACTTCAGCAAACCTTTTCCAAAACAGACTGGGCCTTAGGTAACAGCAATGAAACTTATGAGTCATTCTAACTAGAGAAAGAGAGACTAATGTTGTTATTAGCTAATTCACTGAAATGTGAATATGCTAAAGCAGTTAGTAAAAAACTCCACTCAGAACAACTTATAGAACAGACCAGAATACTTCATAAAGTCCTAATGATTTTATGGTCCTATATCACATATTTGAATTATTTAGCTTCCTTCAAATGAAGTGAAATGCTAGCTGTTAAACTCCTTCTCGACACTCTCCAGTGGAATTATAGCACCTTCTTTGCTTATAGCTAACCTAATAAATATAACATCTGTGTGAAGGATTTGCATTAAAACTTGAATGATTGATACAATTAATGATTTTCAGCTACAACCTGCCAATATAAACTACATGCTAATATGATAATAAAACTACTAAACAAAACAAAAATCATTGTACACTAATATGCTGTCAGTTAGGTAAATAACATTGATGCTTTATTTACGGACAAGTGTTTGTACCCATTTCTAAGAACAGGTCAACAGATTTTGTTTTAAGGGTTCTTTAGACCAGAGACTATGTGAGCAGACACGATGTGATTTCATTTTGGAAATGAAATTAGCATTTTGCTCACAAGTGAATTGAATCTAAAAATAACTAACTGTCAAATAACAGCTCAACAGCAGCATGGATGTATAAAGGCAAGAAGCCTAAATTAGTTCAGACTCTCACAGACTACGACAGATAACTCACATAGTTGGCTAGAGGGCAGCAGAACATTACAGTATCTCTATCACATGCAGTGGAGATGCTTATATTATGAAAATTTTTACTTTTGCTGGAAATAGTAGCATGGAGACAAATAGAAAAGGTTTTTCATTGCTATTCTGGATTATTATTATTATTACTCAACTTAAAAAAAAATTGACAATGTTTATTTGCTTTCATACCCTTAGACACAGCAAAAACAAAAAAAAGAATTCAAAGAAACACTGTCAATACTAATCCTCTCCTTTAGAGTGTAGCTATGACTTGGGAAAGCTAAAGTTCGCTGTGGTTTTGGCCTTCTGAAGCTTAACACAGATAGAAACTGCATTTTTAAAAGGAATTTAGCTGATGTCACATTTTGGCCAGAGTCTCAGAACAGAAACCTCTGCTTATTCACACAAGATTCTTCTCAGTGTCCCACCAATATGCTCTGACAGTGGTCTGAAGAATCAAGGCAATTCTGCATCTGCCAAAATCTCAGTCTGTATACCCAGATTGTCAGGAAGCCAATGAATGCCAGTTTAAGCAAGAATTTTTACATGCATATCTGAGACAGACTAGATTAAAATGTTAATTTATTTCAGGGAGAAGATCACTTGTCTTATGGTAGCTATTTTTTTTGTGATTTTCACAGCTGTTTAATTAGAGTTAATTACCAGTTCATATCTAGCTGGATTGGTGGCAATGAAAAGGTAGTTTCCAAAGTTTTAAACATTTAACTTCTTTAAATTATTTTTTAAGCACAAATATAATTTTTCTGAAACTGAAATTTACCATGCATTGATAAACTCTGAATAGTGGCTCACTACCACATGAACAGAAGCAAAAATCAATTAATTGACATCAACTATTGGAGAACTACTGTCTCCCACAAACTCCATGCCTCTCTTTTGTACAAGAGGAAGATTCTACAGAAGTAACAGAAATAATTTACAACAGATACAGAACACAAGTGTATTATATCAAATGCATACAAAATACTGTTAACTTCTACTCCCAGGCAATATTAGTCCAAAACTGAGATTTAAAAATAAATAAATAAATAGATGACTTTGAGGAGGCTATAAGCTAACAGCTATAAACTAACTCTTTGTCCCAACTACCTCCATCTTGTTTGAACTGACCTTATTTTTGACAGAATTATTAAGTTAGTTCACCCTGTGCAGCACCTTCATGAAAGGAGGGTTTTAAACACAGGAAGTTATTTCTGCCATCACCAATGTGACTTTGCTGCTCAGGCAGGAATATTGGCCATGCCATTCAAAAGACATGCCTTAAGCAAACTATTTCTTCATCTCCTATATTGGACTCCCCAACCCATATCTTCATCTTGACAGCTTGCTGTTTTTAGTAATCTAAATTGAAGCTTCCTTTTTAAATATTAGCAATTTTTGTGCCTTTTAAAAAAAATCTTATTGGCAAATGAAGAACAAGCAGCTAAGGGTGAGGGCAGTAGAGCTTTTTGACTCAGCGCCTTTGGGAATCAATAGCAAATGTGGCAAAAAGTGAGTGTGTATATCTGAGTGGGTGTGTTGACAATGTTTTTACCTCCCACACAGTATTTCATAAATTCCTGCAATCACCAAGTTATGGTCAGCACAATGTGTTTGAACAAAAGGACTGAAGTAGTTTCAGTATTTCATAGCTTTAGTGAAGGGAAAAAAAAAATTCAGGAAAAAAAATTCCACCATCTTATCATTTTGTCAATGACTGAAAGGAATGTGCTGTGCTCTCTCGTGATTCTCCTGGATTTCAGAAGACTTTGAAAGCAGGACAAGATTAGAGTGATGGAGGATAAAATTGATACCTTAAAACAAAATACAAACAGTTAAATTTGTGTCTGGTATATGCACTCATTTCAAATAAGTTGCATCAGTCTGCCACCAAATGTGGCCATGTTGGTGTTTTGGCAATCTTTTCCTTTACTTTTTTTCACGCAGCATTCATGAAAATTAAATGCTCAACAGTCTTTGCTAAAATAGTAAGGGTTTGTTTGACAAAAAAATAGATCAAAACTTATCTCTGTAATACGTACAGGTAAGCAGAAACTTCTCACATACATGTCCCCTGATGAAAGGCCCAGTTTTATATCCAGATACAGCAGATCTCTCACCCAATGAAAGAGAGACACAAAAAGGGGCCCAACTGTTCTGTAAGCTTGATAATTGATGTCATGGAACATACAAACCTATGAATAATTCAAGCCTTTTCCATATGATTTCCCCCGGAAATATCATGAAACACTATAAAATATCATAAAATGTTTTACATTTTGACACCAGGATTCATCCCTAACGAAAATCAAGAGCCTGTTTTCTCTGGAGACCCAACAAAACTCTGCAAAATTCCTCATGGAACAAAACCAAAACTCTGAAAACAAAAAAATTGACTCCCAAAGAAGTCCCGAAGTTGGCAAACAGATCAAAGTATTTCACATAGATTTAAGAGATAATCTGTACAAGCACTGCTGTATGAACCCTGCCAAAACACTAAACAGCATGACAGCATCCTTAATACTGAAATACAAATAGTCCAATGGCTCTCTAATTTTGCAACTACATACTTTTTAGAGATGCTTAAAACTATGTGTTTGAAAGTTCTGCTGTAATTAATCTTATTAACATACTGAATGCTGGGACAGAAAACAGAGTAACTTCTTCCCACTACATAGAAGACTCAGATGACTCATGTAGGTGAAAACATACATATATGTTAAGAACATGCCTTTGTGCAACACTTCAAAAAACCCAAACAGAAATAAAAAGTTAATTTCACAGACACATTCTCTGTGCATTTTTCAAAAGTAAGCAGCAAGACTGACAGATGGCCCACCCAAGCCTCTGAGCAAAAATGAGACTGAGCCTTTAATTGGCTGTAATCATCAATTGTCATAGATAAGCATACAGTTATGCAGCTGCAAAAGAAAGTCAAATTAGTAGAGTTAATCTATCAGGAAGCTTTATACAACTCCACCTGCTCCGATTTTGCACCTCAGCAGCAGCTGCATTTATCCAAGATCATAAGTCACTTTTCTGACCTCACCTAACAGGAGCTCTCAGGAGTAATTACACTTACATCAGAACTTAAAATATAAGGCTTGGTCCATACTTTCAAGTTCATTTGAACTACCAAGCCTTTTCAATATAGAGGGAAACCAAGAATGTATGAATGAGATGATTATTCTACACTAGTTCCAAAGAATACAAGGAGTTATAGGATCATAGAATGGTTTGGGTTGGAAGGGACTTTTAAAGGTCATCTAGTCCAACCTCCATGGCTGTAGGCAGGGACATCTTCCACTAGATCAGGTTGCTCAAAGCCCCGTCCAACCTGACCTTGAGCACTTCCAGGGATGGGGCATCCACAACTTCTTTGGGCAACCTGTTCCAGTGTCTCTCCACCCTCATCATAAAAAAGGTCTTCCTTATGTCCAATCTAAACCGAGCCTCCTTCAGTTTAAAACCATTGCTCTTCGTCCTGTCACTACAGGCCCTACTAAAAAGTCTCTCTCCATCTTTCTTGTAAGCCCCCTTTAAGTATTGAAAGGCCACAGTAAGGTCTCTCCGGAGCCTTCCCTCCTCCAGGCTGAAAAACCCTAACTCTCTCAGTCTTCCCTCATTGGAGAGGTGTTCCAGCCCTCTGACCATTTTTGTGGCCCTCCTCTGGACCTGCTCCAACAGGTCCATGTCTTTCTTGTAATGGAGACTCCAGAGCTAGATGCAGTACTCCAGGTGGGGTCTCATCAGAGCAGAGTAGAGGGGTAGAATCACCTCCCTTGACCTGCTGGCCATGCATCATTTTATGCAGCTCAAGATACGTTTGGCTTTCTGGGCTGCAAGCGCACATTGTTCAATTTTTCATCCACCAGTATCCTCAAGTCCTTCTCTGCAGGGCTGCTCTCAATCCCTTCATCCCCCAGTCTGTACTGATATTTGGGATTGCCCCAACCCTGGTGCAGGACCTTGCACTTGGCCTTATTGAACTTCATGAGGTTCACATGGGCCCACTCCTCAAGCCTGTCAGGGTCCCTCTAGATGGCATCCCTTCCCTCAAGCCTATGAACTGCACGACTCGGCTTGGTGTCATCTGCAAACTTGCTGAGTGTGCACTCAATCCCACTGCCTGGGTCACTGATGAAGATATTAAATAGTATTGGTCCCAGTACAGACGCTTGAGGGACACCACTCATTACTGGTTTCCACTTGGATATTGAGCCATTGACTGTAACTACTCAGACACAGCCATCCAGCCAATCCCTTATCCATCTAACAGTGCATCCATCAAATCCATATCTCTCCAAGCTTGCTTTCTGGGCTGCAGAAATCTACTTGTAAAGCTCTGTACGTCCATTATGTTCTTTCTGATGACTGTTTCACCAGATTCTCAGCAGCAAGTGCCGTGGTTTTTTGAAGTTACTATCTAGCACTTACACATCTGTATTCAGCTTAATGGCTGAAATCCACAACCCATCTTCCCTGAGAGAGAAACTGACACACTCTCAGATTTTTACACAGTTGCCTTTTGCAATGGTAATATATTGGAAATGCTTTGTTCTCCTTTTTTTCATAGAATCATAAAATCATAGCATGGTTTGAGTTGGAAAGGACCTTTAAAGGTCATCTAGTCCAACCTCTCTGCAATAAGCAGGGACATCTTCAACTCGATTAGGTTGATCAGAGCCCCATCCAACCTGGCCTTGAATGTTTCCCGGGATGGAGCATCTACAGCTTCTCTGGGCAACCTGTTCCAGTGTTTCACCACCCTCATCATAAAAAATTTCTTTCTTATATCTAGTCTGAATCTACCCTCCTTTATTTTTCAGTGTGCATTATCACCATACCATATAAACGCCACCACACAGCATCTGACATACCAGATGAGACAGCAGACAACTTACCACATAGTTAAATACAGTTAAAGTCTTTCAATATAAATAACAGAAGACACAAACAGGTGCAGTTTATTTGTTTATTGCATAGAAGATAGTAAGGTACATAAAAGTATCACCTAAACACTACATAGCAAATAACTGCAAACATTATGGGGCTTGAGACAGAACCTTTGCAAGATTGCCCCCAGTACACATCAAATGCTTTTCAAAATTCCTGTATGTGTCTTGCAGGCAAACTGAGTCCACGCATAAATGAGTACACTCATAGGAGTTGTAACACAGTCCATTCAAGGTTAATTGTCTTTCAATAAATTAATTCCCTCATGTCTGGCTATTGCAACAGATTAAATAGCAGTCTTACAAGCAACAACTCACTATTCATGTCCAATATCAGGACAGACAGACAAGCATTTCACCAGAAGTAATTATTTTTACTTTTCATAGAATCAGAAAATCATAGAATCGTCAAGGCTGGAAAAGACCCTTAAGATCATCGAGTCCAACCGTTAACCTAGCACTGCCAAGTCCATCTATACCATGTCCGCGAGCACCACATCTATCCGTTCTTTAAATACCTCCAGGGATGGAGACTCAACCACTTCCCTGGGCAGCCTGTTCCAATGCCTGACCACCCTTTCGGTGAAGAAGTTTTTCCTAATGTCTAATCTAAACCTCCCCTGGCGCAGCTTGAGACCGTTTCCTCTCATCCTATCACTCGTTACTAGGGAGAAGAGACCGACCCCCACCTCGCTACAACCTCCTTTCAGGTAGTTGGAGAGAGCAATAAGGTCTCCCCTCAGCTTCCTCTTCTCCAGGCTAAACAACCCCAGTTCCCACAGCTGCTCCTCTTAAGACTTGTGCTCTACACCCTTCACCAGCTTCGTTGCCCTTCTTTGGGCAACCAACCTTTCGCTCCAGCACCTCGATGTCCTTCTTGTAGTGAGGGGCCCAAAACTGAACCCAGTACTCGAGGTGCGGCCTCACCAGTGCCCAGTACAGGGGCACTATCACTGCCGTGGTCCTGCTGGCCACGCTATTCTTGATACAGGCCACGATGCCATTGGCCCTCTTGGCCACCTGGCCACACTGCTGGCTCATGTTCAGGCGGCTGTCAACCAACACCCCTAGGTCCTTCTCTGCCAGGCAGCTCTCCAGCCACTCCTCCCCCAGCCTGTAGCGTTGCCTGGGGTTGTTGTGACCCAAGTGCAGGACCCGGCACTGAGCCTTGTTGAACCTCATACAGTTGGCCCCGGCCCAACGATCCAGCCTGTCCAGGTCCCTCTGTAGGGCCTTCCTACCCTCCAGCAGATCGACACTTCCACCCAACTTGGTGTCATCTGCAGACTTACTGAGGGTGCACTCGATCCCCTCATCCAGATCATCAATGAAGATGTTGAACAGGACCAGCCCCAACACTGAGCCCTGACGAACACCACTTGTGACCGGCCGACAACTGGATTTGACTCCATTCACCCCCACTCTCTGGGCTCGGCCGTCCAGCCAGTTTTTAACCCAGCGCAGAGTGCACCCATCCAAGCCGTGTGCAAGCCAGCTTCTCCAGGAGAATGCTGTGGGAGACAGCGTCAAAGGCCTTACTAAAGTCCAAGTAGACAACATCCACAGCCTTCCCCTCATCCACTAAGCGGGTCACCTTGAAGGAGACCAGGTTAGTCAAACAGGATCTCCCTTTCATAAACCCAAGCTGGCTGGGCCCGATCCCTCGGTTGTCCCGCACTTGCTGCATAATGGCACTCAAGATGATCTGCTCCATGACTTTCCCGGGCGCCGAGGTCAGGCTGACAGGCCTGTAGTTTCCCAGATAATTTAATGATTCCATCACTAGCTGACCTCCACAGTACAATCACATTTAGTCATGCATAGTAGCTTGCTCTTTCTCTTCATCCAAGTGCGCTACATACATGTTTTTTCCAGTCTGTTAATGTTTCCCCTTCATCCTAGATAAGCTGCTTAGAATCACATTTCCTGTTTAGACCAAACAACTACCAGCACCAGTCACTTTCAGCCTTATTTCTTCTGCTCCCCACCAATTTTTGGCAAAGGATTTACTGCAATAGTGATAATAACAGACTGAGATTGCCTTCATCTCACATCTCATGCACACACCACTGAAGAGCACCGGCTACCATTCACTCTACACAATTTCCTCCCTATTACAAACTGTTTTGTTAGGCAAGATCTGTTTCAAATTTATTTCTTTACCATGGACTGCACGTGGCAGGAGCCAGCTGCCAGCAATTGTATATCCAAAACATGGAGTCACAGAATAAGAAAAACTGGTGCAGGGTCATGGTAAAGGTTCATAGGGTTTCTCTCTCCTCTGTTGAAGATTTTGAAACAAGAAAAAAAGATAGCAGGTAAGCCTTGGATACACAAATGCCAGGCAGAAACCATTGTCTGTGTTACTAAAAAACCAATATCCAATAGGTAGACCAGACTGACATGAAAGTAAACAAAAGGTGATAGTAATATTCAGAATTCCTTTGAATGCTATTCTTTTCAGTATGGGGACACAGCAAAGTACTGAAGGGGGAAATAAGTATTATTACAGTCCAAGGACTCCAAGGACTGTAATAATGAGTTGCATTTTAAAATTATATCTATTACAAATTAATCTTCTGTTGTCATTTTTAGTTTAAATTCTAATAAAACTTGTCTAATGTAAACCTGTATGAGCTTCACTGGAATTATGTCAAGCATATGGACAACCATAACAAAGAGGCTCAGGTCTGTCTAGCTTTTCTGAACAGCTTAATGAGGCCATGGAACAAAACAGAAATGCAAGCACATTGCAAAGCAATGAAAAAGCCACCCAACTACTACACAGAATACAGTGACACAGACATGAGATATTCTCCAGCGAATACCTGAAGTAAAGGAGTGACTAAGCAACAGCCAGTATGTCTCCTATACAGCAGCTGTGTTTTTTTCCCTCCAACACACTTTTCAGATATTCTACCATTGCACATCTGTACATAGTACAGTTTTCAACACTGTCAAAAAGACATCTGATAATTGCAGTGTAGTGCTAAATTTTTAATATCATTCTTTCAAAATAAACCTCCAACCATAAAGAGGAATTTACTGTAAACCTAACAAATCTCTCAGTAAAAAGTATTACAGCATTAATTTGCATTGTTCAAATATAATTTTCCTTCAGTCAGTACTTCATTGTATTGGTTTCAAGCGTTTAGTATTAAAATAGAAAAAAGGAACAAGATTTGTTAATCTCACATTCAACATTATTACACGTCTGAAGCAGAAGAAAAATATAATAAAACTGTACAGAAATGAGAGAAGAAATGAATGGAAAGTAATAATAATAATAATTATTATCTCATAATCCAGATACTTGATAAACCATACTAATGAAATCCCACTGTGGAATAGTAAGAGATGACAAATAGTATACCTAAGGCTAAGCATCTTTATACTGAATAAACTTAAATTCTTAAAACATACTATGTGTTAATAGATCAGCTGATCTGCAATACAGTTCATGAGTGAACAAGTTTTCACAAGAAATTATGGCTACAAAAGTCTATTATATTTGTTATGAAAACTGAGTCCCATTTGGGGGAGTAGAAGGAGAAGAAAATGACCAAAAATCTATGAATTATCAAACTGAGACTCACATTTTAGCCAGTATTCCCCAGTATCTACAGCTGCTTAAGGTTCTTTACTTCTCCTTATCAATCAAAGGTTCTTTACTTCTCTTTATCAATTATAGTTTTAAGCAGTTAAGCATTTCATCCACCCCAGGAGAAAAGCAATTCAATTTCTAAAACAAATGGATTAATGCTATTTCTCTACCAATAAGTTACCAGATATATTACTCACATTTACATTGCATCAAAAAATACATAACATTTGATACACTACAGAAGTAGCATGTGCCGTTTCACAACTATTGATTTTGCTTATTTCTGACTGGAGTCAAGTTCGAACCTGTGAACAAAAGGTTAAAAAACCTATATACACTGTACTCACTACTACACATTATACTACTACTAGGAAAAGCAAGTTCTCTTTTGCTCTTTTCATTATGCCTTCATAAATAAAACTTCTGTCTATCATGAAACAAAAATATTGTACAAAATCTTACCTGTTTACAAAATCCTGTGTGAAATAAGAACCACCCTCCACCCTTCCCTCTGCGAGATACCTTCCATATATTAACATTTTTAATGCTTTTGAAAGGTCTGACAAAATGACAGACATCAGACAAAAATTCCCTTTAATTGTGAAGAATCTTTCTAATTATTCAAATTATAATCAGAAAATAGAAATGTTCTTTCAGTACATATATGCTAAGTTAGGCTAATATATCTCGCCAATTCCAAAAGTAACACACACATAATAAGAAAACATTTGTCAATAGCAACACAAATAAGGTGGAAGTAGAAAATGATTGTATGAAACAACATTTTTCTTTAATATGTAAGTTAATGCAAAATGTATATGGGGAGATTATGGAGTCCTGTTTTTAAGCTGGAATGAAAAATACAAAGAATTTATACGTTAATAACTAATTCTAGCTGGAGAGAAAAAAAAATGTCTAATATCCACATTTTCTTCTTTAAGACCTAAACAGATTATCTCAATTTCCAATAGCAATGCATTGCCTTCACAATATTACAGCTGACAATTGGTGGTCGCCAGCCTTCACAAGAGCAAGGCTGGATTGCTGCATCAGGACATACGGGATGAACTGCTGCATGCTCATTGTGTGGACTTAGAGGAACTATGGACTCCTAATGTTGCTCATGAACATTTGTATTCTAGATCAGTAAAGCAAAAAGAAAAATTAACATCTAGATACTGCAAACTTTTTCAAGGTATGGGATAAAAAATCTTCCACTTAACCATTTTTCACCCTCTTCCACATTAAAACTATTTTTAAAACTCAGCTGGAGGTGATCAGTGTTGACAAAACTTGTAACAACAATGCTCACACTTCTTCCCACACATTTTAATGTTCACCTAAACAAGCAGAGATTGTGAGAAAAAACATGGAGATTTTTGCTGTTGCTGCTATTTAGGATTAGCACTTTTTAGGAAGTGAACTTCTCCTAAGGCATTTAGTTACCAATACCACTCTGAGTGCTTAATTTTTTTTTTAATCATATTAGAATGCTTAGTAAAAACAATGCCTGAAAAATATCTTTTAAAACTAAGTGCATTCTTTGGACATGTCCTTTCTAAATCCCAAGAAC
Organism: Platalea leucorodia; assembly: GCF_965183815.1. NCBI lineage: Eukaryota > Metazoa > Chordata > Aves > Pelecaniformes > Threskiornithidae > Platalea > Platalea leucorodia. The sequence continues at coordinate 30,780,926 of NC_138858.1, forward strand.
ACAGTTTTGTAAGAAGGTTGAAAAAACTAACTCATCACACTTAGCAGGAAACTAACTCAACTGTCTGATCACACAGGCATCCAAGAGTCTTAGGAAAAAAACACCTAAATATTTTTGCACAGAACTGATGACAACATCTGGTTTAAGTTTTTTCCTTTCTGAAAGTAAAAAGTTTAATCACAGTTGTAACTGTTCACCATTTTTCACAGAAACAAAAATCATATGGTTTATTTATTTGACACATTAGAACATTTAGAACACCTTCAAAAATTACCTTCCAAAAAGTGTTGCCTGTTAGAGACCTGACTTCTCAGAAAAATCACACTGAAGCCTACAGCATCAGTCTTTTTCAGGCACAGTTCTAGATCTCTTAATATTCTCACTCTACACCATTCTAACACTTGGCTCAGTTGAAAAACACTTACCTCTGCATATTTTGCCATTGAACTGGCTTCAACTGCATAGACTTTTCTAGCTCCAGCCTGCACTGCAAAAAATGAAAGGATTCCTGATCCGCAGCCAACATCTAGGACCACCTTGAAAACAAAAGGCAGACCAAAAGAAACAAAATAATCAAAAAGTAACTTCCTGACACTTGTTTTAAGTAACTACATTTTCGCAGCTGTACCCTGTATTTAGGAAGTCTGGCATTATGCAAAAATTTTACTAATTTCACTTGAAAAAGTGAAAAGGCTTGTTCAAGAAGAGGTTTAATGCCCTTAATCTTTATTTTAGCAGCAACAGCATATTTTTAAAAGACTGTGGATTATTTTCATGTGTAAATACATGGTTAGGGTTTGGAGGAAATAGATTTTTATAATGAAGTTTCTTTAGGAGAAAAGTTTGAAAAACAAGAGTAGTCTGAATACACTGGGGAAGGAGGGAAGACATGACAATAATTCTTTGAAGGACTACAAAATTGTGTCTTTCTAAATGAAAAATCACTCGGTGATGTGGAAGTATTTTGGATAAAACCAAACTATGTATCTTTGTTCAAATATTGGTTCTGCTTGCTGATGTTAGTATTAGACCTTTAATTGCACTGTTTGATGTGGTGTCTCTCAAAGGCCCTCAGTTAAACATAAATTCCAAAGCCTCATTTTCTCCATCAGTCAGGTGGCTCACTTGTGGCAAGCCAAAATGTGACTAAAATGTTTCAAAGGGTCAAAATTTTTCTTTCAATGTGTAGTGTAAAGCATAGCCAGTGACTGCTGCAACCATCCAGACAAGCCTCTAGTTCCTAGCTTCGTTCTGTACAGGCCACTCAACAGTGCTGCAAAGGCGTAAGTACACGGAAAGAGAAGCTAACGACTGGAGAAATGGTTAGGATGATGTGACTGATGTCATGTTTGATGCAAAGCTCACTTTTATACTGCCCAACAAAATTAGGCTAATACCAGTATCTTGCTTCCCAAAAATTTTAATACTAGTTTTGAGAAAAATCTCACAGAACAGCTCACCATTCAGGCGCCTCCTATGAGTTTGTGCTTGATTGAAAACAAGAAGCAACAGTTTTCCTGTGCCTGTGGCTGAAATTCTCGTTCTATTTTGATCCAAGATATGAAATTCACAAGCCCATTAGGTGATTTGAGCCACCTGCAACTGCAAGCTCCTAAGATTTCAAAGCACTTCAACCATGAAACCGAGCTACAGCCCTGATCCAATCTCAAGAGTCAAGAGCAGAGAAGCTTAAATATAATACAGATTCAGACTAATACTGCAGCTTTGTATACCACCAACTACCTCTGTTCTTTATTGCTTTTCTGCCCCAACATCCCATATGATGCACATTGCTTACCAGCCTTTAAAAACAACAAGAGAAAATTTTGTGTATTCAAACAGAATAGTTTTGACAGAAAAATAATCTCTTAGAATGAAGGGCACATTCCACTCCCCCAAAGTTACTCTACATGACATTTACGTTATGTATTACAGAATGCAGTCCAACACACATGGCCTGAATCTGTTGTAGATATTATGAATCTGTGTTACAGAAGTACTCCACTGCAAAATAAATTAACATTGCTTCTGATATTGCACATAGTCTCGAGTTTGGCATAGAAGCCAGAACCTTGCCTTTAATAATTTTCTTTCCTAGTAAAAGTTTTTATTAAGCTCATTTTTTATATCACAGATGACAGGCTGTTACAGATTCAGTTTTGTTTCTGTGCTTTCGCAGGTGTTAGAATACGCTCCTATGCCCAGAAGAACCAGCTCTTCAGAACAGTAAGTGACAGTAATTATTGGTTATGTAAGTAGGGAGGGAGAAAATGACAAGTCAAGGCCAATTTCATTGAACCATAGGTCTGACAGCAGGTTTGGTAGGCTACTTCTCAGTACCCAATGGGAACCACAAATACAATAATGTTCTCTCTCTGCATATGTGGAAAGTACAAGGAAGAGTCAACTGCTCAAGTTCAACATAAAAAAATCCAATGGAGAACTATGGCTTTTTGCACAAGATCTAATTCTGATGCCATTTCTTACACTATACCTATGTCTACATCAGCAGTTGATACAGCTGTACTGGAACTTTTTTTTTCTCAATGATTTACTAAGACTAACTCTAGCCTGATTTTCTTGTAGTTTAGTCCAGTTCAGTTTCATCCAAAATTAATCCAGCTTGCTTACTCTGAGACCACTCCACAATGTGAACTGAGGCACCCTGAGTGGCCATGATAGAAATTCACCTCAGAAGCCCATTCCTGACCCAGATTAAGACTCTAATGAAGACACAAATGAGCACAGCAAACTGAGGCAGCTGACACAGAGGTAGCATTTGTCCAGTAATTAGTGAAGCAAGGGGAAAAGGGGCTCAGAAATCATATGTGACACAGTGTCGGAATTGCTGGAGGCTGCACAACAAGGCACAGGCATGCCCTGTAAGACTTGTTAGATCAACAGCCCACCAGAGATCACCTCTGGCACACCAGAAACCCTGATCCAGGACAGAATTTGTAAGGGAGGATGTTGCTGTGTGGGTGCTGGGCTACATGGAATGGCTGAGCGCTCTCCCTGAGGCTGGGATCAATGGTGACCTGTGGGGCAGGTCAGCTCTGGCTGGGGAGAGCGACCAGGTACGAAGCAATAGGTGGAGAGGAGCAGACTGTGAACCATCAGGGAGGCTGAATAGGAGATAGTCGGGATCTTCACAGACACTTTTTAGAGGCAGAAGCCCTGAGCATCAACACCTGGCTGTGCAGCTGGTATCACAGACAGAAATTCAGCTGTCAAGAGCGCAGTACCTTCTCGAGGAATGAAGACTGCTGGGCAGAGACAGCACCACCTAAAAAAGCGGGGTGAGAGTATCTCTGCCATCAGATTTCCAACCTAACAAGGAGGGCTGAAAAACTAGGAACATGTTGTTGGAGGTCATCATAGCCTGAAGAGAAGTGAAGGCATGAGCAGAAGTGTTCAAGACAGCACAATGGTGGGTCCCCATGCACCCCTTATAAAAGCAGCATGACGGGAGCCATCTGAGATACATGTACACAAGCACACATAGCGTGGGAAACGAACATGAGGAATCTGAAGTCCATGCACAGATGCACAGCTTTCATCTCATAGGGATTACAGAGACATGGTGGGATAGCTTGCACAGCTAATGCTGGGATGGATGGCTACAGGCTCTCAGAAAGGATAGGCTGGGAAGGTCAGGAGGAAGGGTTGTACTCTATGCAAACAATGACTCAAAGTGCATGGAGCTTTGGGAACAGGCAATGAGCTAGCTGAGAGCATATGGGTAGGGATGAGAAGACACAGGGTAGGGATACAGATATTATTGAGGCAGGCATCTGTTACAGACCACTTGATTAAGAATAGGAGGGAAACAATGCCTTCTGGAGGAAGCCTCATGATCACAGGCCCTATTACTTAGGAGGAAATTCAACCACCCCAGTTCTTACTGAAGAGTGGTACGGTGGGGCACAACCAATCCAGGGGATTTCTGGAGTGTCTTGATAATTTCCTGATAGTAGTGATCAATAAGCTGAGCAAGGGAGCTGTTCTACAGAATCTGCTGCTCACAAACATTCCCAGCCTCTAGTGAGAGGATGACTGCTAGAAAGCAGCTTTGTAAAAAAAGAGACCTAAGGGTCCTCCTGCTGAACAAGCTGCTGGACAACAAGTCAGCCCTTGCAGCCAAGAAGGCCAGCTGCATACTGGGCTGTATTAGCAAGAGTGCAACCAGCAGAAGTCAGGGAAAGGCCATTTTTAAGATTAAATTTGGGGAATTCTGTCCATTTTTGATCTCCCCAACACACAGACACTGACATTGCAGCAAGTCCCATGAAGGTCCACCAAGATAATTAGGGGGCTGGAGGACATGACATATGAAGAGAGGCTTGAGAGAAATTGGTTTGTCTAGTTTTAACAACAGGAGGCAGGCTAACAGGAGAGCTTACTGCTGTTTTCATCTGCCTAATGGGAGTTCAGAGAAAACTGAGACAGACTCGTCTTGAAGGAGACACACCGTGACAGGACATTACACAAGAAGATATAGTAAAACTTTTTCACTGTGAGGGTTGTCAGACACTGGAACAGGTTGCCTACAGAGTCTGTGGAATCTCCATCCTTGGATCCATTCAAAATGTAACTGGACAGACCTTAAGCAACCTGGTCTAGTTGGCCCTGCTTTCAGTAGAGGTTTGGACTAGAGATGTCCAGAGGTTCTTTCTGACCTAAATGACTTTAATCCAATGAACTTGCAATAGCACACCTTGCTCCCCAAGTGGCATTGCTGATATCGCTGGCATCTCCAACAGAAAGCTTTGCTCCCTCTAGCTAGGAAAAGCATCCTAACAGAGCTGTAAAAGTAGTCATTAAGATGAAGTGCTGTGGAATAACAATACATGGTACTAGTACGCTTCTTTCTGAAAAGTAGAATTCTAAAATAAATAATAGACAGATAGTTGGGTGATAATGATGTCATACATATTGAGAGGAAAGGTGGTAGATTGGATGTACTTCAGTTTTTATTTTGAAATGAGAATGCAGCTACTCCAGCAATTATCAGAAATCAGCCAGGAATAACCTATACCCTACCCTCCTGACCACAGTTCAGTACTGTTCCTGCTTTCACCTACACAGATGAATAGCTTTCCTAATGTGAATTTAATGGGAATTACTCACATGTGCAAATATTTTTGTATGCTTGAGTACTTGCACAATTAGAGTCCTGAAAAGCACTTTTGAATAAAAGGGGTGGGGGGCAGAGGTCAAACAAGGAAGAGCAACAACAGGGCAAACACATAAAACTAAAAGAAAAGATGTCATATATCTACAATGACATTTATCATTCAAAATTACTGTACATCAGCAAGATTATATATGGAAAATATTCTTTTTTTTTTTTTTTAGCATGTGCCTTTGACTGCACAATGTGCATGGTTAATTTGTGTGATCCTTCATTCAGGATCACTGGAGATGTTCTAATTCTAGTTGCTTTGCTTTTAAGTAAACTATTCATAAATAGACTACAAATGAAAAAATTCAAAAGGCTCAGAACCCAAGACTTATTTTCAAAAGAAGTAGAAATGTGTCAGCCTTTACTCAGTTTGAAACAGCATTATACACTGCTACTGTAAAATTTAGTTATGAGCCCTTTTTTTCATATAACCAATTAAAACACTTTGAACTCCCCCTTTTGGCTCTATAACAATTCAAAATCTAAGACAAAGTTTTACTAGAAAAATTAGTGAACACTCCAAGGCAACTCCTTCTAAGCACAAATATAAAAGAGTATATGCCAGTAACAATTACCATATCAATGTGACAAATCCAGCCTCAGATTCATTAGATTCTGAATTAGTTCTCCTTACTCTTTTAAGCATCCACAGACATAAATGGTCAATCCAAACACTACTCCCAGTTTGTCCTAAAGTAGCTTACCTCTGACAAACAGTGTTTGAACTTATCATCAAGAACCCTCTCAAAGGGTCCAGAATTAATTTTGTCCAGCACAACTCAGATAACCTGTTACACTTTCTCATACAAATATTTTTTCAAAAACAATATAGAATTGAACAAGCCTAGAATAAGAAAAATTATACTTATCACCAGATATCCCTTCACTATAGGCAATGTTTGTATAATAAATCACTACAGAATTTAGGGAAGGAGGCAGCAAAGGTAAGGAAATATATTGGGGGGATGCAGAGTAGGTAGGAAACAATAAGACAAATAGCAATTGAATAAAACTTTTTCCAGTAACGGAGGTATTAAAATAATTATGTCCTTTTTGCCTTTTTTATCTCCTCACTGCCATCATTTAATGTTTCTGCCTGCCTTACAGTTTCTGGATGTAGGATGAATATAGTTGCCGTATTTCCAACAGATCAAGTCTCAGCACAATGGGTTTCTCAGGTTCTCATGGGAAAGCATTTTGCCACAATGTAGGTAGTTCAATTTTTTCAGCTACATTTGTTCTGAAAATTGCCATTTCTCAACAGAATCAGGAAAAAGAGAGATCATTTTCTAGGTGGGTGGTCAACAACACCCAGCCTGTAATAGTCTTACTATTAGGTATGCTGAAGAGAAGCCAAGGCACCTCCAACAGTTGGGAAAATAAATAAACCAAGAGCAAAAGCAAGCAAGCTGTACTACTGCACAGCAGCAAGATTGCCTCCTACAGAGGCAAAGAGTATGCAAAACCTGAATTCCTTACTGCAGCACAAAAATGGAATGGATATGTTACCTACAGAGATAAATTGGGCTTTTGCATTATAACATGGGAGCATCCTATTTGGTAAGAAGCCTATGGCAAATAAAATCCTCTCTTTGCTGTTTCTTTCACCATATATTCAAGTTACATATTCCAGTGCAAAATTTAAGCCATTAATGATACAGTAGCTCCACTTGCCCAGCTGGTATCATCCAATACCATGTGCTTTGGGGTTTGATTCTGATGCCTACAGCAAACTGGAGCAGCCCTCTGCACACCACTAGTTTACTAAACTTATTGAATTAAATATGAGAGGAGGATTGTCTCAGGCCTGAAAGAAATTACAGAGACTGAAACCTACTTGTTTCATTTCTATAAAGGTTTGTTTCATTTCTATGAAAGTAAATAGTTAAGTGTAGTTCTTAAAGAAGCACAGTTTACCTAAGCTGAATGGGAAAGAAAAATTATCTGCTGCACTTGAATTTATTGTGAAACTTTATTAATAGTTAAAACATAATGATCTTAAAACAATTCAGATAAATTTCACACTTACAACTCTCCTCATTTTGGCCATAAATATGCTACACATTTAAAGGGAAATGTTTTGTTCAGTATTTGCTTGTATGTTATTAAAGACTCTTTCCTGTGATGTAGTAAAGCCATTTGTGCTGGTGTGAGTTGAAGTCAGAGGCTCCTTTTAAAAGAAAGTGCACACAGAAAGATGAGAGAAAGGAAGGGAAAAGGAGAGAGGACAAAAAAATGACAACAAGGTAAAAAAAAAAAATCATTGCAGCTTAATTTTCTCCATTGTTTTTATTTGCAGTCTGCTGTTCAAACATCACAAACAGAGCTCACATGGTCTCAGCTGACATTCTGAGACCTACAAAACATTTCTGCTAGGCTGCTGCTTACAAACTGCCTATCTGCTTACAGAAGGTCATGTGTAGTCTAGTATTTTTTGCTGTTTTTTGTTATTTTATTAAGAGAGGTAAGCAGTATCATAGCAAGATATGTAGATGACACAACATCCAGTGATTAAAGAGCAGAGAGAACTAGCGAAGGTAGGCCACCGGACAATGCACAGATGAATTAAACTCAGTGCTCATTAATATAACTTTGTGGAAAATAGGAACTGTTCATGTACCATCCAAGTTCTAAATGAATCATCATCATAATCATCAACAAGAACAACAAAGAGCCTAGACACCATTATGAATTGTTTGGTGAAGATCAATGCTCAATGGACAGATGCAGTGCCAGGAAAAAAAGTCAAGATTTATGAGAAGTACAGTAAAGAATAACTAGGTAGTTAGAACTCTGCAATATAAATCAATTGTATGGCATTGTGTACACTACCATGCATAACTCCTGCCAATCCTTCTCGAAACAGGTGCTGCAGAATTAATGTTGACACTGAGAAAGAGGGCAAGAATGATAACGCAGCATATGCAATTTCTTCATACAGAAAAAGACAGAGAGGACACTGACCTCAGAAGCAAGACTACATAAGAAGAGACAACAAAAACTGACACAACGAAGGAACGATATAAAGAAAATTAGAACTTCAATCCTCCTTTTCCTCACAACATAAGAGCAAAATGACAGAATTAGAAAGCTAATAAATTAAAAAAAGGAGACACTTTTCCACATTATGTGTGATTATATTATGGAATTCATTGCTGTATTAAGGGTGAAATCAGAGGAGAGTGTGCATGGGGACTGGTCCTGGAGAAGGTCAGAAAGTCTCTAGTTAGCGTGACTAATTGCAATAAAAAAAATAAAAGTAAAAAAACCACCATAAAATATAGTAGTCCTATGCTTTGCATTTCAAGGATTACTTAATCTGTGGCTGGGAGGCAGATTATTCTACATCTCCCTAGTGTAAGTTTTCTTTTGTCTTTTCCTGAAGTATCTAGTTTGGACAATGTGAGAGGCAGAGGATTAGGTAAAGAAGTAATAATCATCGTTATATTCATTACAATAGTCTTCAAGATTTATACACATATGTTAGAGATGAGTTTGGCATCTGAAGATGTAAGTTGCTGTATTGTTTCCAAAGCTTTGCCTTGTACAAATCGAGTCACAGTAGGCACTTATGTGCTTGCTCAGTTTGTAATGACTGTGGAGGGCAAAAACATTTAGTGTAGACCTCCATGAAAGAGACATAAACTAGAATACCTTTGCAGGTATTTGCAAGAGACTATATGGCACAATAGCAAATACACAGTCAACAGTTAAGACAAGGAAACTAATATTGTATATGAGCTCCAAGATGCCAAATGAGAATGATAACAGCCCAAAATGTCAAGAAACCTATACATGTAGGTTCCCAGATTGTCCACAGAAGACAGCAGAGGAATTTGCAGCTCCTTTGGATCCACATTTGGTGCCATTCATCCCAAGGATGTACCATCAGCATCACACATTGTCATCCATGTGCTTGACAATAATATTAATAATATAAAGCACACATGAATTAGTATATTCATGCACAAAGTCCCAGGTGAGAAAAGGCTCCAGTCTGATCAGTGTTGCTCTACATGGCAAGTTGAAGTTTAGAGCGTAAGCAGCATACTGGAACATTGAAGACTCTCAACAGAGCTTACCTTGTCTGTAAAATCTATGTGGTTCTGTAGGATAGCTCTGTGATAAGTGGCCGTCCTCACAAAATCCTGCATCATATTCTGTTGTTGAGACAGACAGCCATAAAACTAAAAGGAAAGGAGGAGAGGAAAACCAGAAAAAAGATAAACCCCATCTTCTATCAATCTTACCTTACATTACTTGGTACTTAAATTACTAAGGTCCTGACAACCCTCTGAATAAACCTAAGCTATCTTTCTAACTGATGTGGTGACTAAGGTCAAGCAAACAACAGTAACTTAGCTTTCACAAACTGGCACTGAAGTTTCATTACCTGAAAATACTGAGCAGCGGATGCTTCATCAGTTCGCTGACTGAACACAGAGTTCTCCTTCTTTTGGCTATGGCATCTCTTCAATGCATTTGAAAATGTGTTGTATTCTGGAAAAGAAAAATAGAAAAGACACAAACGTAGCAAAAAACACAAGGATAGTAAATTAAGATAAACATCGAACGACAAGCTAAGAATACACTCAGTCACACTTGAGAGGAATGCTGCATTTGGCTTACGATTTTCATAAATACACAGTAAACAGTTTCAAATTTCATTAAATGGACAAGAGCTGTTGCAAAGATCTGGTGAGCATCAAAAGATTTTAAGAAGCACCTGGATGCATGCAACAGTGTTGTCAAGGATTCTCCATTCAGGTTACCTAACTCCTGCAAATATCCGTGATGGTGAACCCTAACAGAGGAGTGTCTGAACACAAGCCTGAACCTACTATTTCAGGTTAATCTACACTAACCCGAGCTCCACACAGAGAACCACCTAGGGTTATTGTGAAATGCTTGGATTTGGGTGAGGAGGTTTACAACCTAGAATAAAACATTCAAATTTAATTGGCCTAAAAAGCCAGGCTGAGGACCACCTATCTTCCTTTAGAAGCAGTCTAGCTAAAAATCCCAGAGTTATAGCCCTTTGGCTTCTGTGGACAAGATCAATTCTGACATTAGGTAAGAAATAGGATGTCCTGGTTTCAGCTGGGATAGTTAATTTTCTTCTTAGTAGCTGGGATAATGCTGTGTTTTGGATTCAGTATGAGAATAGTGTTGATAACACACTGATGTTTTAGTTGTTGCTCTGTGGTGTTTATCCCAAGTCAAGGACTTTTCAGCTTCCCATGCTCTGCCCGGCGCACAAGAAGCTGGGAGGGGGCACAGGCAGGACAGCTGACCCCGACTGGCCAAAGGGCTATGCCATACCGTATGACGTCATGCTCAGTATGTATGCTGGGGGGAGTTGGCGGGGCGGGGGCGGGGAGGGGGCAACAATCGCTGCTCAGGGATGGGCTGGGCATCAGTCAGTGAGTGGTGAGCAATTGCATTGTGCATCACTTGTTTTCTATATTTTTTTATCATTATTCTTATTTTCTCTTCCTTTGCTGTCGTATTAAACTGTCTTTATCTCAACCCACAGGTTTTACTTTTTTTTTCCCGATTCTCTTCCCCATCCCACCAGGGTGGGGAGGGTGAGTGAGCGGGTGCTTAGTTGCCAACAGGGGTTAAACTATGTCACAGGACAAATCACGTGGACCTAAAAAACAAATAACCAGTTCACACAAGGGCTTTTGTCTCCATCTTTTAAGATCAAACCAACTCCCCAACCATAAAGTAATTCCTTGATGTCCAAAAGAAAGGCACATGCCAGTAAGCGGAGAAAGTCTCTAGAAAAAGCACTATAAGGAAAAATTGTCACGGTGGAAGCATAGATGACAACAACAAAATCAGGGATGGAAGTCTTGCATCTTCTGTTCATACAAAGACAAGAGAAGACAGAGAAATCAGACCACACCACATTCATAATCTGCTAAACCAGAGAGACAGGAAACTCCTACAACAGTTCACAGATTTTCAAATAAAGATAGCAATTGCCTGAAGCATGAACTGTGCACTGGGAAGTACATGCTAAGTACTCTAATCATTTGGAGATAATTTGCTAATTCAATATTTTGAATGGCCTTTGAAACAAAGGGTCTGAAGATAACAAACAAATAATTAATAAACTTCTCAATACAGTAAACAAGGAGAATTTCCCTCATCATTTCAGAAAATTTCTAAATCCTCAAAACAGAGATTTGGCTGCGCTGATCCTTTTCCACAGCAGAAAGCCGGCATATTTGAAAGGAAAGAGATGTAAAAGATAGCCAGTGTCTTTCCCTTTAGCTCTGGAAATCAGGACAAGCACAATGTCAGGCTGTTTGGGAATGAAAACAAAGGCCCATGTTTCCAAAACCCAACATAAGCATGGTTGCTGCACAGTTATCTTTAATGGGCTAAAAAAGTATTTTTGAGTAGGGTCTTGAGAGAGAGCTCCTCCATAGAAAATTTTAAATTCTTGAAAAAAGTGTATAATAAAGACAATATAGAATTCAGCAAAAGCATCACAAATTGCTATTACTGTTATCCAAGCTTTCCAGTCTTTATACAGATAGAAATTACTAAAACTAGAAAACTACATGGAAAAAGGTCCATCTTTGGGGCCGTCATACATTGTTTCACCATAAGAATTTCACACTGAAAATGTGACAGACAGCTATACTTCCTCAGAGAAGTCCAAATAAATTGAGGACATGGCCCCTTGAACCTCTGGGCTACCCCACATAACAAAGTCCACTTGTAAGCATCCAGAATTCAAGACATTTCTCTCAGTTGAAATTATGAGCAGTCTAATGTATGCAATGAAATAATTTTGTTGAAAGTCTGGAACAATAGCTCTAAGAAGTATGACAGCATTGGTTTGCTGGGAACGAACAGGTCAGTTTAACCTTGCTCTAGTAGAAGACTGTAAGAGTGGCAGAAATTGCAAAACACAACTCACCAGCTTATTCAAATGCACTTCACCTGCTGAGGATATCTGCTAGAGAGCTGATTTGTTGCCACTCTGCAGATTATTCCCATGTAATTTCCAGGTGGGAGCAAGTCCCACTTTGTTGCTTCTGGCCTGTCAGCTCCAGTGGGAAGAAGATGCCACATTCAAAATCTGAATTTGGGGTGATATGGGGGGTCTCAAAATAATTACATTGCTCTGGGAGTAATTATAAATTACCACGAAAATGTACAAATGTCATCAACATGCCCTTTTCACTCCCACACCAGGATGATGGTCAGAATTAAACAGTAACTGACTGGATCATAACAATGAAGAGTGGCCCAAATTACAGACAATGCCAGTTTTCTGCTGGAAGATGCAGAAATCAGCTTAAAACAGACCAGCCCCTCTGTTCTTTCTCTGCATGAAGAGACAACACCAGAAAAAAGTCTGACCCTGGACAGTGGAGATTTTTTCCAGGCAATCACCATTGTCTTAAGCTTCTCCCATTTTTTTTCTATCTGAAAGTAAGAGATGATGCTACAGATTCAGTGACATGCTTGACTCCTTTCTTTTCTAGTCACTCTTCATTATTTTCATACCTCTGCAGAGATTCCTTGGTAGCTCAGAAGAACTTCTTTGGTGTCTTCTGTGTCCAGGAACGAGAATGGATTTCAAAACCACAACACTAAGAAAAGCTTGAAAAGCTTGCCTAGAGAGGTTATGCCATATAATTTCTATCCTTGGAAGTTTTCAAAACATAACTGTACAAAGCTCTGAGCAACCTGGGGCTGAACCTGCTTTGCAAAGGAGGCTTGACCAGATGACCACATGAGTTTGCTTCCAATTGAATTATTCTTTGATTCTATGAAAAAAAAAGTATGACTTCCTTGTGATACAGTACTTCCTTATATACAAATAAGACGTTTGTTGCCGGAGGTCTCCAGAGTGCTGGCAAATTACAAAAGCAGTACTCACTGGGTTGAAGGCTATATCAAAATAAAAAGAAAGAACAAGAGGTTGACGGAATTCCTCCACAATCTTTCATGACGGATCTCAGATGCCCTTAAAGTTTTCCTAACAGAGTACCTGCAAGATCACAAGAGGCTCTGGCAGACTATAGAGGAGAAAAGTGTCTCATTTTGTTCACCAACCTCAAGAAAAACACAGAATTAAAATCTTCCCTATTAGATGGCAGTAAAGATTCAGCAATAAAAATAGGAACAGCATTAGATCTAATACATCTCAATGTTTTCAAAAACTTTAAATCCCAACTCCACATTCTACGCATTCATCAGTGGCTAACACTGTGAGAAAAAACATCTGAGCATAAAAATAGAAATATACATTTAGTTGCTGTTGTTGGATGGGAAGTGAATAATACACTCTAGTGAAAAAAGCAACAGCAACCAAGAGCACTGGATTACAACTTATCCATGAAAATGATTCTACCTTTGAGAAATCCTCATAGCCTTGTCCGATCCTGCGCTGACTGAATAAATACACTGCGAAAAGTCCCCTTCAGTGGATGTTAGTTTATCCTCAACATTTATAAATAAAACATTCACCAAAAATCTTTTAGTTGCTTCTACTTAGTATTTGAGGGAAATTATAGCTAAATTGCTATGAACTAAAGATCAGGTTGTAAGGAAGGAATTACTGTTGCAGATGTGAATCTGGGATTTTGTTTTGCTTTTGAATGCAAACAGTCAAAGGATTCTAAAGGTAAATCTCTTAGGGAATGCAAATTACCTAGGAATTATTCATAACAATTGCTAGTAGTTTCAAGTATTGCCTGAGAGTTCAGCTACACATTCATTTACGTGACAGGGGAAAGTGCCAAATAATAAATCTTTAGCATCTAATACAGAAAAACAGAATTATTGTGAACACTCTGCACATGACACAGACACAAGACATAAATTCACAAGTAAGACATGTTGAAGCTTTAAGACATTCTCCCAAACAAGGACCCCCTACTACAGAGACGAGAAAGAGGTTTGTCTTTCTTTAGCATGGACAAGGAACATCATGTTTCTTCCTTTTGTAGACCATCCCAGAAAAAAACAGAAGAATTTATCTCAAGTCCATTTTCTATATCCGCAAGTCTATTTTCTATATCCAACAACAATTTACAATAGCCTGTCTTCTCTCCATTTGCTTCTGCATGCAAATACACTACGCTGTTTTCTTCCTATAGTTTCTGTAAAGGAACTTCTCTTCTTATTAGCCAATATCTCATCCTGCTTGTGGTACGAAATATGGCTTTATCTGCATATTAATCAAGGTCCTTAAAATTAAATTTAATTTTGATCTTCCTAAGAATCTGGGAACTTAATCTGTCATATGTAGAGATATATCCAGAACTGATCTTGGCTTTTACGAAAACTGGATTTTCTTCTTTATTTAATGTAAGGGGACCGGAAAAAGATCTACAGCAAAAACAGTCTGGCTCACTGACAGGCTAGAATACTGGTGAATCACGTACTTTGGAACTCTTTATTTCGCAACCAGGAGTCAACCATATAGAACTGAAAGTCAGTGAAATATTTTTCAAGAACAGCCAAAGAATATTTTTTGTTTATCCTCAGCCCTATACTCTTCATCAAAGTTCTAGCACTCTATGTATCTTTTCCTTTGATGCTGTAAGGAATTTATTTTCTCATCTCAGGGAACAATCAGGTAGGCTCTTCAGATCTTCTATCATCTTTTCAAAAGCAAACTCAAGTATAATGCTTTTACTGAAGGGTGTTGCCTAGTAATCTGAGTGCAGCGTTTCAAATGTCACCCCTTCAAGAGTCTTCTATCCAGTCCCAAGAGATTCTTTCTATTACCTTGAACAAATCATGCAGGGTTTTTGCCTGTTTGTTCATCTATAAAGAAAAAGGTTCTGCTTGCTTACAAAATTTTCTGGGTTATCAGGGGTTATACTAAAATAAAAATTAATCTATCCTGTAAAATCCAAAATTAATGTGCTGCTGGGGCCGGGGGGGAGGGCACAGGTGCTTCTTGATTAAGTGCTTCTTTATGCTATGCACAGCCATCTTCTTTCCCCCTCAAAATTCTTTCTTTTGCTTTATTCTCTGAAAAAACTGCAAATTGGGAAGATGCCCATGACTCCTCTTGAACAGTTTTGGCTGTCTTCAGAGAACTAACTTATAATTTTCACTGACTGAAAAACGTGTCCTTGTGCCCCCACCACCCCAATCACTTAAATCAATCTAAAGGTTTCCACTAGTAGGTTGAAAAAACCCTCAAAACCTGACAAGTGTTATAGCCATGTTCCAAGAGTGTCAAATTAATGAATCAAGGCTTTAAAATGTAACTCTTACAGTGCATTTACTCTTTCCCATGCATGGTAAGACCTCCAATAACTACTCCAACGAGAATGACCTGATGTTCTTGAGGATAGAGTTAAGCAGACATATTTATTGCCTTTTCATCTATACCTTTGCAGTATCTCAACTCCCCACCCAACTCAAAAATCCCCCCAAACCGACAGATGTTCCTCTTTCAAGGAGCCTAATCTGGATGTTGTTCTGAAAATAATGGAAAATATTGGAATGAAGACCACTATGAGTATGCAGCCTAATCTCATTTGTATTAGCTAGTCCGGACACTAATTTATTTCCAGCACAGTGGAATAGGCTGAAAAACTCACCCAAGTGCTGGGTGCATCTGAAAGACCTGCAGTCACCGTAGTAACTACAACAAAGCACTTAAATCTGTGCATTTTACCTGCTGAAATGAACTGTTTTTAAAGCACCTGTATTTTTAACTGGATCAAAAGTCCTCCTTAAACTCTTTGATGTGAATTGAAGCTTGTGTTCTATGTCCATAACACAGAAAAAAATTAAATCCACCAAGTCAAACTGTCTCTGTATTAAGAGTCAAAAAGAAACTTGGAAAATTATTTAAATTCATTAGGCACTCTTCAGTAACTGCCTATGTGCAAGCTCTTACTTCACAACAACTAAATCTCCTTCCAGTAAGGGGTATGCTTCCTCACATTTATTGTACATCATGTGATAAAACCATTCATGCAGGCAGCTACCAGAAAACAGCAAAAAAAGCCTAGTTCATATTCTAGCGTACCCCATAATAAATGCTTCTTTGGAGCAAAACTCATCTTAGAGAATGAATTATTAGCTTTCAGAAGAAAAGTGTCAGTTTCTCCTTTTTTCTTAGCCATTGAGAAGGCGAGGAAAACTCCCACTCGTGTGGGCTGCAGTGCTTTCACAAGGATCTTGTTGAAGAAACTAAAAAAGAAAATTCCCTGCAAATAAAAAATGTAACTCTCAGACATTTCTTTGAAAGCCAAGCTTGTTAGGATTTTTATTTATTTCTCACTTCCCCCCTTTTCTTTTTCCAATTAAAATCCGAAAACAGAAATTAATTTGAAAACTTTTATCTTGACAGAAAGATGTACCTTGCTGAAAAACTGAGGCATTTGGCTATAAAGTTTTGACTAGCTATGCACCTCAGCTAACTAACATTTGCTGTTGCACATTAAACCCACGCTAATCAATTATACAGTTTGATAACTTGTCAGAGATTCTGCAGATATTACTGCACTAATAGCCTAAAAACTGAACTGTGTAGAAACTGAATAAAGGCCAGCTAAAACTGATTGCTGTGACCAAAGATAACAGGAACATCCTGCCAAAGTGCCCTGCTTCTGGTGTCTCTTTACAAAACGCTTATCCTCACAGCAGAAGACAAAGACACACAAACACAAGCTATTAATATAGTGCACCTCACCCATCTGCTCAAAACAGATGGAGTCTCTCACTACTCCAAAGGGGAAGAGGGTGGAGAAGTAACAAAAAAAAAAGGTCACCAGTACCAAACATGGATGGTTATTGGGGGAGAAAGGGAAAAAACCCCAAACTAACATACACAGAATAAGGGAAAGAAAACTCCATGGGGAATAAAACCCCACAAATTCCACACAGCAGCAATCCAAAATAACACTACTTGCAATAAATCAATAAATAAATTTATTTTACCAACAGCTGTTAGGTTTTCTGATCTAAGGAGATTAGCATATCAGCCATGGAGAAGCACTACGCCCACATTATTTTGCACTATCTGCTGCAGGCTACTATTAAAGTGCAGTACCTATATTAAGCAGTAAATTTGGCCTGTAACAGATGAGAGGTGTACAGTCATAACTTTGAAAAAAAATCAATGGAAGTAAGTCCATAACTTATCACAAGACTATGTCAAATGATCAGACAGGTCAGGCTGTCTCCTGTTAACAACTGGGACACAGTCTTCCATTTGGAACAACAGAATTGCAAAATACCCAAATAATAAAATGCCTTCTTTGCAAAAAAGTGAAACATGCAGTAAAAATATACTAAGCTCATCAAGGCCAGATTACTATCCAAGATCATGAGATTGGAGTATTACTTCCAAATGAGGAAGACAATCTTTTTACTTCTATTCAATTGTAAGTATTAGACTTCAGAAATTCACAGTGACACCTATTACAAGTACCCTAGTAAAATTCCAACAGCATTCACCACACAGACTCAAAAGAAAAAGCTCCCAGAAATCCTTGCATTTACAGCAGTTTGACAATATTTATCCAAAAGATTTTTCTTTTTATGTTATACCTTTCAACCAATTATACAGCTTTCCATTGCCATAAACCACAGCAGATTAGACTAATGGTATTCTGTTCATTTTAACAACTAATTTACTAATATTTCAATCTGCGCTACATAATTTTGTTGTAAACATTACTCAATATTAAATCACAATTTGCAGTCTAGGTCACTTACCAAAATGCTACTTCACAAGTGAATTTCTGCAGCCTTCCTTCAAACTTTTTTTATGAGTCTGGATTTGTGCAATGGGAATGATTTTGTCCCAAACACACTAGTAGGTGAATCATTTCAACTGTCAGCACAGGAGAACTCAATGCTTAGAAACCCAGTCAGTAAGCACTTCATCAGCACACAAGGGACTCATAATCAGTTGTGCATTTTTACAGGAAAGATGACTGATGGCTTTTTGTCATTCCACATCAGGAACTGGATGTCCCATGTTCCAAATCTCGTTATTAAGTTTCCTAAGTCATACTTTTTCCAAAGCAAACACCTTTTCTATTTTTAGCATCAGTAATATATGCTTTCTTTGGTAAGCAGAAAGCAAAATACTGTATCACTTCCAAGCTAAACATCCTAACTAAAATCGATTTTCTTCTAACAGAACATTCCACCCATTAGTAAGTAATTCACACTGATATAAAACAAAAATGAAGCCAAATTGATAAAACAGTCAGGTATCACCAAGAAGAATATTAAAGCAGTACCTTTAATTTCAAGCTGCAACCACACTCCAAAGCAATGTGAACTAGATGTGAAAGCTTCCCCCACTGTCTCAATCTCACGCTAAAAACATTACCAAAAGAATAGTCATGATTTGTAAAATGGCATTATAAAGTATCTAAATATAAATGTTTCACTTTCTTTAGAACAGCCATTAGAGTTGTATTAGACAACAGAGAGAGAAATGGGTTTTTAAGTTGTAGTCAAATTTACATAAAGGTTGTACAAATTATTGTGATATTGGAAAACTTCTGATGTTAAACTATACTTTGGGAACTATTAAACTAAGCACCATTAGATCATTTCTTTTCTTCTTCCTTAAAAGAATGGATCATTTTTATGTAAACAAGCTTCCTCAGAATACAAATTACACTTTAATGAAGATTATTTGGCTCAGTACAGTATAATCAGATGAAATGGAAATACTGAGACAGATATGATTGATGCAGGTCGTTCACTTGTGTCTTCTAGTTTTAAATAGCCAGAATGCTCAAAGTCTTGGTACATACGAAGACTAGCAGTGCTTAGTGACAGCCTCTTCTGAACTGGTGGCCACAGATGTGCCTCACATGAAAGCACTATCTGGTAGCACTGAATTAGTGGCTATTCATTTTCAAAATACTGCCAACATTTTCTAAGACATACCTTGCCTCACTGGAATGAAGCACTGTAATTTTAAGCAACTATCCACCCACCCCCAATCTCTTCCACTCTTACCAGAACACAGGACATTAGAACTAATTGGATTTTTAAACACTCTGAATGATTGGACAAATTTCCAATACAAGTGTGTTACCATCTTCAACACAGAATTGGCACTGCAATATTGTAATTTACAGGCAGGCAGATCTAGCAGTACTCAGACCTAGCAGACAGGAGTAAAAGATCTAGAAATTTAAAATCCTTCATATAGTAATTTTTTCTAAAACTGTGGGAAAACTACGCTAGATTACTTGCCTATAGAAGAAAAGAAAAAAAAAAAAAATCAGATCATATCTGGAAAGCCAAACACTAATATTAACTAGCAAGAAAACAGCCCAGAATAATTCCAATGAAAATACCAGAATGTTACAAGTTACTCAAAAATGGGGGAGAAGCGATTTGACCTTTTTCCAGTCCCATTTATTTTGTCCTCCCAGGAATCAGAATCAATCAACACTTTAAAATGCTAATGCTGAAATCATTCCCACATAAATGTTCAAGGAAAGGTGGGAGAAACAAAAGGTACTGAAAATAGTGCCATAAATGATTAGGTCTTGAGCTTCCCTTTAGATCCTACCATCTTCAACACACTCAGCGAGTCAGCTCAAACCACCACAAAACTCGTGATTGGCTGCCTCTAACTGGATCAAGAAAGGCAATGGCACAGAAAACCACACAGTGAGACAATGGCAAGCCCAGAGGTTTGAACAGCGAGACTAATGGATACGGACACAGCAGAAGGTATGGTCGGTGGCAGCCTTCTCTGTTAAGATTTGCAAACAGACCAGCAGTCTCCCAAATCACGTCATGGTTATTTGTTCTTGCACACCACAGTCCCCAGCTCCAAATATAACCTGGAAAATTATTATCAGACACTTAATTCCATTGAAGCTGAACAGGTCAAACTCATTGCTGCATATTCCCAGAGCCTACCCAGTGTTTGGGACAGCCACATAAATTAATTAACTCAGGGAAAGCACCTACAAAGCCTAGAGCCACTTTGTGACGCTGGAGTAATTTAGAAACTAGCGTATGACACAGAACCAAAGTTTCTGCCCCAGAGATGAGAAGTTAGGGATTACAATTGTGCACATAGTATGGCTTAAAAGTAAAAATCTTTCTGTTTTTTTAAGTCATTCCACTAGTAGAACCTCCTACCCCTCTTTTGAGACTAACAAATGCTGGACTTCACAATCACTGTGAATTGCAGAGGTGCAATTACAGTCAATGCATTGAATAAATTCTCCTCTCAACAAGTTGCATCTCATTGTTTACACAATGAAAACTCCGCAAGAGTTTCAAGCTGCAAGATTGAAGACATTTGTTAATTTAACTGCTTTCTAAATTAACTCAAATAAAACAAGACTCAGGTAACCAAACTATTCTTTTTTTTGCTTTTCTGAAAAACAGAATCACTACTTTAAACAGAAGCTAGCAAGCAACCACGGAGTCATCTGGTCCTTTACTTCACTGAATTTATTATTTGACACAAATTTTTAGATGTAAACTGCTGAACGGCTTCCTTGTAACCTGTGGGCCTGGAGGCATATTGATTAGTTGTCCCCACTTAGAGTGCTTTGGATTGCATGACTGAGTGATCTCAGTACACGCTAACTGGAATCCTTCTGGATGAAATTAAACCAAAATATGCACTCCCAGAATAAACTTCGACAGTGAATGGTCATTTAGTCTATGTGACCAGACTAGATCTAGTTCAAAGTAAACACACCCTCCACCCTTGCCTTCTTCCCAAATGAGTACAGTTCGAATACCAGGGTCCCAGCACCAATTGTTCTGTTCTACACACTTGTTCCTTCTGGACTGTGTGACTTGCTAATGGAATTAGAGCTCATTAGATCCATATGCCATTATATGAAATAATAATTTGTGGAAAAAAAATCATCATAAGACATACCATGTTCCTTTGCTTGAATTATACTTCAGTAACAGTATGTATGTTTACATATATAAAGTTCAATGTATGCTTTTAATATATTTTACATATATATATGTATCTACAGACACACACACACACATATGTGTCTAGCTCAGTTCTGTATGTGGAGATCCGCAAGCACTATATGCTATAAGTAACAGAAAACTGTAAATAACACTTTTTTGTTCCACTTGTATTGTGCTTCTATGTAAGTAGCACAGCTATTAGAGCTGTGCTAATGAAACAACATCTACAGACACCAAATATTGGCATGTTCAATGCCTGGATGCACTGTGAAAATGGCTGGAGACCAGGGTTACGAGGTTTGAAACAGAAGAAAGGAACGTGCATTCTACCACAACCCCAAAAGAACAATTCATCCTATGCTCATGAATTAATTCTGTGCTAAATTAAGCAGGCCATTTCCACCAAGGAGTACAGAGCTACATACCAAGTCTGCCACAGATGAGTTACAGACTGGTTGGTTGGTCTGTTACAGATAAATGATCTTTGTTTTTGAAAGAAAAGCCTGTAGGCTACTAACTTTCATTTTTACTGCCTGCTTGATCCTACTCAGATGTTTAACATATGTTCAGCAGGAAATGAAAGATACAGTCTATGATTTATGACTGTCTAAATGCTGGAACCAGAACAGCAATTCTCTGTGTGGGCACAAGCAGGGCATGAATTTCCCTCTCCCTCCATTCCTCACTCCTCATCCTCCGCTACCTTCCTGAAAGACAGAGGACTTAAAAAACCTAAGACTTTTACAATGCATTTTCATAACTAACACTTCTAATGTATGAAAAAGGAGTTTTCAGTCCATTTTTAATAACAGCATTATTTTTATTATACACACATACACATTTGCAAATACGTAAAACTGAGAGTAACACCTATGCTTGTAAACAGCAAACAACAAAAGGTTACCTTCTGCTCTATAGCTTTGACTTCTTTGTAAAAACATGTAACTTTCTTAAGACTAGGTGCTATTTGATATACTGGACATGTATTAGAAGGTAGCGGCAAGCTATTCCTATGGCATGGGGAAATAATATCCTACAAGTAACTTTCAGCTTATTGCAGCACCCAACACATTCCATTTGATATCAACAGGTTTGTCATTTAATCTGAACAGACTTTACTTTGACCAATCCATTATATTCCTGTCATTTTATCAAGGAGTTGTTGCATGGACTAACAGGCCATTTCAATTTATTTTCCCATGAGATTTAAAGATGGAAAAATATATAAAGCACTCAATTTTGTCATGTTAACAAGCAATCAGAAGTAATAAAGTAAGAGACTTATCTATACTGTTCTTATCTATTTCACAATACGTAGCTATATAAATAAACTAAACACAAATCACGAAGGAATATAGTTAAAGAGAGGACTGAATTCACCACTTAATCTTCAAGGCACTCCTCTCAGGAAGAATACCAAACTGTACAGAAATTAGCTGGATTTTTTTTCAAATACTTGTTTGTAAAGGTGGGGAAGAGCACTAAGAGAAACTTCTTTAGCCTTGGGATCCCAAACTATCTGTGCCTTTTGGAATCAGAACCTTCCTAGGTAGGCAAGACATGGTAGAGACTGCAGACCAAAGAGTACTGAAAAACTTGCCTGACTCCTTAATTATTAGTTATTAATTATCTCAGCAGTGAGCTAATAAATTACTAAACAACCTAATCCCAATTATCGCTTCAGTTATGATGTGGGTCTCTGGAAGACACAATATTGTATTGCAGTCTCAAAACAAATAAATTAATGGAAGCACAATACTGAATCGTAACACTCAGATAGAGAGAATAAGAAAACAACAGACACTTGAAGTCATTCTTTGCTTACATTCATATTGTTTTAGTAAGGTAAGAGGTTGAAAATGTGAACAGTTTTTCTTGATGGATATAGATGAAAGGCTGTAACCAGGCAGGACTTCAAAGGCAATCAAGATTTGTCACCCAACTGAAAATATCAGGTTAGTCTAAAAACTATTTTCTAGTAGAGTGGGACTCAAGAGTTCAAGTACTGTGTTTACATGACACAGGACTAGCAACTCATTGCACAAACAAACCCACCTACATCCAAATTCTCAGTCCTTGATGCTTTGAAACATGTATGTGTCTTTAAATAAGCTGCCAAAAATCAAATCTAATTGCTCTGTTCCTCAGTTTCCACACAATATAAAATGGAAATAACTATAATGGCCCCCTGGAAATCACCAGACCTACTCATGTAGGCTGCTATATAAAAACTGGTTATTGCTAAAGAGTAAGCCGTATGTTACCTATAGTTACACAATTTCAAAATGAGTTGTGGCCACACTACTCAGAATAAATACGCAGCCTTCTGAATTTCCTTGCATAAAAACTAAGAACGCTTTTCCAAAAGCAAGTATGAGGACATGAGGATAGCACATATTAAAAAGTCTCAGCTGTTGGATTCACAAAAACACAAGTCAGGTAGAAGTATAAAAATACAGATCTCAACATTCTACTAAAATACAGTCATGTTTCTACAACAGAATGAGTTTCTTTTTCAGCATCACCACACAGAGTATCTATCCTAAGAACTGCAGGAGTATGTTAAAACTACCTCAATTAACTATACAGACAAACTGATCTGCAAGACAATTTCTGAATGGGGAGCAACAAGTGGCAGATTGCCCACACAAAGCATTACATTTACAAGTTATTAGCTTATGAAGTTAAGTCATATGAATGTGTTATCTGCATTTGGTTTCTTCAGAAAATTAATCTGCAGTTGTTTTGCAAAAATGTTATGTCCACTATGTGAATGGTCCGTACTCCAGAAAAGGCAGCTGCAGTGGGTTAGAGGCAAATGAAGTTGCACAAATCACCATAACCAAATGTAATATTTAAATAGCTAACAAGAAACACAGGTAGAAGACAACATATTTCAAAGTGAACTTGATCAATACAGTAGCACGGCACAAAGGAGGCGATGCTCACAAATGGAAGATGTACTTACCAGCTTGTGACTTGAACTGGAGCAAGGCACTGTTGTATCCCAGCGTAATTAACACAGACTGTTTTCCCACACGACAGTATTCTGTGTCTCTGTTAACCAAGCATTTAAACACACAGACTCCATCAGCTGAAGGGAAAAAAATACTTTAGAAAACTTTTAGCACTTAAAAACAAAAGCATATAATGAACTAGAAGTCTCTTTCGATTCATAATACACATAAGCATGTATTTGAAGTACACAACTTAGCAAAAACACATTTTCTCTAACATGTTGTTTCTTAAGCCCATTTTCCAGTGACCTACAGTTTCCATCCCACTTATCATCCATAGTTTCTTGAAGTTGCCCTATCCCCAGAAGAAAGAAAGAGAGCTGACTAAATTAATTTTTACCTAGATCTTAACAATGTCTTAAACTAACATTTTTTCTACTTCTTTTGCTTCCATAATCCTATGTGCCGATGTCCTGATAACCTCTAGAGATCCTGCTCTGGCAAATGAAATGGCAGGATAAAGAGTCAGGGATCAATTACATTTACTAAATGAGGAGAAGTAAATTAGCTTTTTCCAGTAAACACACTACGTACCACACCACGTATGAAAACTATCAATAAGCATACCATGTGAGAAAAAATAATGCCATTTTTCAGGCAATGAAGAACACATAAGTACTTCAGAGCTAGGAACAGGAGCAGCAGAGAGCAAGCCTCTGTACTATGCTCCCCTTGGCGAGGGGGATCCAATATCAGAGGCTTAAGTGGTGCAGTACATCAGTACACCTTGTCTCACTATCAGCCTCACAGCTGTCAGGAGGCAACTGTGTGAGCACATCAAGCAAGATGCACATTATCACTTTCAGAAACCTGAAAGAGGTCTGAAAGGGAACTTCGTGCAAACAGCAGCTATGGACATGGGCTACAATAGATAAAGCTTTTAAATTACAGGGGCTTTGTGTTACATGTATCTTCATCAATCAAACAGCAAAGCTCCAGGACTTAATATCCCTGGATCATTCTTTCATGCATTTTAGTCCACTTTGACAACTAGCATTTATTATGCTTCTCCCATGCACATTTAATCCTTCTGGGGATAAATGATGAAACAAAAAAAAAAAACCAAACAAAAAAACACCACCAGAACTAGAAAAAGTAAAAGATTTAAGGCAAAACAGAAAGACAACTAAAAGCAAAAGTTCACAAACTGGCAGTAACACAGAAAAATGATACACTGCAATGTACTAAAAAGTGTGCAAGAGAAAAAACTAAAGGAAAGCCAGAATGAAGGGGAAGGAAATACACATCTTGGAAAGCAAAAGATGTAATAAATAAATTATTATTAAAAGCTCAGTAGAAAGCTAATTATACACTGCTGAGCTATGTTATTCTGCTAGCAATGTTTGAAGGATCAGAATGAGAGGGCATACATAGGCACACACCACACAGGCACCCAGTACATTTTTTTTTTTAAGCCTTACACTTCATAGCATCTGCTGTGATGAGAAGTGAACAGAACAGAGAGAAAGACCACTATATGATGTTCCACATGTCAAATAAACTTTAACCAGGCAAAATATGTTACCAAGAAAGGGGATACATCCCACCTGGGCTGGCACTTTTACATCTGCACGCTCATTTGTTTTTGTACCCTCTTCTATAATTTAGGCTTGTGAACAAACTGAAGGCAGACAACTCGGCTTGACGCAATCTGTCACCATTGTCTCTTTAACAGAATGAACACTCAGCCTTATATTCCCCGGGCTGAACAAAGCCAGCTCCTCTGGTGTACTCTTTTTGTACACCATGCACTGCGGTTCCCTAACTATCTGGGCTTACTACAGTTTGCCAAAGCATTTCATAGATTTGCAAAGTGGTCGGCACATGGACTTCTGGTGTTCCAGAAGTCCCAGCTGAAGCACACATTTTTTTATATTTCACAAAATGCAAGCTTTTCTTCCACCCATAACCATCAATGCCATCTTTCACAAGAACTTTTAAAAACATATATATATATACTGCATCAGCTATTTAGAATAATCACTACTAAGAAAACATTCAAGCTTGCTGTAAAAGCAAAATAGTCTCAATGTAGAGTGATACAGGAGTAAATCAACCCATTTCTAGCTCACACTGTCTCTCAGGACACACATGAAATTGTCTTTTTACCTATGTCTCCATTCATTCATACTGATCTGCACGTGGGTTGGGGCAATTCCAAACATGCATACAGGCTGGGAGATGAAGGGATTGAGAGCAGCCCTGAGGAGAAGGACCTGGGGGTACTGGTGGATGAAAAACAGGACATGAGCTGGCAACATGCACTCACAGCCCAGAAAGCCAACCATATTCTGGGCTGCATCAAAAGAAGCGTGGCCAGCAGGTTGAGGGAGGTGATTCTGCCCCTCCACTCTGCTCTGGTGAGACCCCACCTGGAGTGCTGCATCCAGCTCTGGGGTCCTCAGCACAGGAAAGACATGGACCTGTTAGACCAGAGGAGGGCCACAAAGATGATCAGAGGGATGGAGCACCTCCCCTGTGAAAACAGGCTGAGAGAGTTGGGGCTGTTTTGCCTGGAGAAGGGAAGGCTCCAGGGAGACCTTATAGCAGCCTTCCTGTACTTCAAGGGTGCCTACAGGAAAGACGGGGAGGGACTCTTTATCAAGGAGTGTAGTGATAGGATGCGGGATAACAGTTTTAATTTGAAAGAAGGTATTTTTACATTAGATATTAGGAAGAAATTTTTTATGATGAGGGTAGTGAGACACCAGAACAGGTTGCCCAGAGAAGCTGTGGATGCCCCCTCCCTGGAAGTGTTCAAGGCCAGGCTGGATGAGGCTTTGAGCAACCTGATCTAGTGGAAGGTACCCCTGCCATGGCAAGGGGGCTGGGACTAGATGATCTTTAAGGTCCCTTCCAACCCAAACCATTCTGTGATTCTACCATTGTATCAATGCTTTTTTTTTTTGTACTGGAGGCCCAAAATGGGCTGTTTATTCAGCCTGCAGATGGCTTTGGGGGGACCTAACACCTATGTGGAGGTCTTTGAGAAGATGAAGCCAGGCTGTTTACCGAGGTGGCCAATGGGAGAATGTGAGACAGTGGTGTAGCTAAAGCAGAGGGCCTATTACCCCATGAAAGCAGAAGCACACTAAACAGATATGGACTTGTTTTGAACTCGGACATAAGCACATTGATATAGCACAGCTGTATAAGCATTTTTGTATGCAATGGTCCTGTAAAAAACAGAATTGCCATTGGTAGGAACAGGCCACAGGCCTAATGCAGACTATGCAAGGCTTTTTATCATATATGTATATACACCTGGAAATTATTTTTAAATATTTGACATTTTGCATGAAGAATGAGGATAAACGCCTGCCTCATTCCATGTGTGAGGTCCAAACACAGAGATTGTTATTCAGAAAACCGCACAGAAAACAATGTTGGAATGAGTGCTGCCTGATAACATTCCACAGAGATATAATAAAATCTTCAAACAAAAATATTTGTATATTCATCCTCAGAATACATATTACATTCAGAATACATAACATGGAAGAAGTCTGTACAGAGCAGGATGAAAACATGTTGATCTTTTCTTTTTGTTTTCTCCTATTCAGATCTTAATTTAGGGGAGGGCGTTCACCTGTAAAACAGTCCAACGTTTTTGTAAGATTATACACTCACAGAACCTTGATAAATCCTCACTATAAATGTATTCATTAAAAGAAGTTTCAGAAGTTTGCTGCATCAGACTAATGAAGATTAATCTCCACTGAACTCAACAAAAATACCTGTTATCTCTATGGTGATTATTTCAGACTAAACAAATCATTCAATAGTTAGCACAGTATTGCTCAATAGCTGTGTTAACAGCCAGCCATCCCAAAGCAAACTGACTATCATCATGTGAGAGCTGAATACCACCCTGCAAAGCATGGAAAACTTTATCTCACAATGGGTATTAATTTGTCCTCAGGATAGTCAAACTGTAGGGTAGTCATTCACAGGTTACATTTAATTCAGGCCAAAGATGATGGTACCCAGCCAAGCCCAGGAAAAGCAGCACTTCCAAAGAGGTGGAAAGTAGTCAAAAGTCTGACAAGAGCCTCAAGGCTGCTTCTTCCTTAAGTGAATGATCAGTAGCCTCTGGAGATGAGGCTGATCTGAAGTTAAATAGAATCCTAAACATGGATGCCTGTATGAAAAGAAACATGCAATCTGAGCTTGGCTCCTATACTGGTAAAGAACCCTCCGTACACAGAGTTTGCTGAAGAACATCAGATGTGTCATTGGGAAGTTTCTTGAGAAATTAATAACTGGGAATATCTTAGAGAGAGAAAAAAAAACAAAACAATTGGGAGTTGGTCTAAATATGCAGCTAGACATACTAAAATGCTTTAACTTCTATTTCTACTTATGTCCTAGAAATGTGTATCTGTTGTGTGTATATATATATAATATCGTGCATGTACATATATAAAAAAGTTTTACTCCCTGTATGGGTTGTAATTATAAATTTATTCTACTTTAATTTCCCAACGTACAGTTACAGTGATCACACTAAGATCATACCAAACAGGTCGTATCATAGGAGTATTAAGTATTTCAAGTTTTGCTGGTTGCTTGACACCCCTAAAGCCACAGCCATCATATACAATTCAGAAATCTCGTGCATTCATTTCACATATTTATTGCCAAAAAAGCAAGAACATGAAAAATGAATCTATCTATCCAGCCATGAGGGATTGGTATTTGGAAAGCCAAAGTTCAGCTAGACTTAAAACTAGCAAGGGATGTCAAGAACAAGAAGAGCTTCTGCTACTACATTACCTTTAAAAAAAACCCCAACAACAAAGAACTATTTTCTAAGAGAGCTGAGGGAAAGCCAAAAGGTTGCAATTCATAAACAAAGATGAAATTCAGAAACTACAATATGCATTGTTTAAACCCAGGACAGTGGTACAGTGGCCCCAAACATAAGGCAGTAACACTATTCTTCAATGCAGCTCCTTGAAATAAGACTCCAGATCATGAATTCCATGTCACAGTGTATTTATTTTATTTACAATACAAACAGGCTACTACAGGAGGGTGCCAAGGACATTTCCTTTACCCTTGTTACAAAAGTCAGCATTAAAAAAAAAAAAAAAAAAATCCCTACTTAGCCTATGAGAACAGTTCACATACAGCACCTTCTCTGTTGGTGAGAGAAATTAGTTCCTTTCCATAAGTCTTTATGTTTATTCAACATGTGAAACAGATTTTACCAGAGTTTACTACAAGGACTCTCTTTTTGCTTCTTCCTACTATGCTGTCGTGCATATAGATATAACCTTACAAGTGAAATGGATTTATGAGAAATGTGTCATGAGTGTATGTAATTTCAAAATCTGTGGAATCATACAGGTTGTCTTAGCAGGGCTTAAGAAAGAATTTAAGAAAATTAAATGGAAAAGAAAAAAACTGCATTGCATTCAGAAACAAACAAACAAAAACCCCTTGGTACTTGTTTTTTTCTTTAAAAAAAAAAAAAGTCCTCATAATAACTAATATTCATACAACAGATAATAAACCAATCACAGCTTTTGCAGCTTTGACTGCCTAGTGTTCAAGGGCACAAATGTTTCTGAACAATTCCTTTCAAAGAAAATCAAGGTTTCTAAGTTTAAAGATCAAGAAGGCATGTCTTCCCCCAACTATGTCACAGTCTACTGCATATAGCACCTTTCATTCAGAATACCACAAAAAGCTTTACAAAAATCAGTAGCTGCTCAGAAGAAAACCAAGCATATGGCTAACATTTCACCTGATAGATGCTAACAGTAAAGAGAAGATTTGCATGAAGTTTTTCATCTAAGCAAAACAGACTTAGCGGACATAGCCTGAAGTGACTCCATCAAAATTTAGACACAATGAACCTAAATGACTGAGGTTTGCAAGAAATCCATTCACAAACAAGAATACAAGAGGATGAAAGGTCAGCCATATCCTGAGGGCCATATCCTGAAATTGTCTTCTTTCACTTAAATTTACTGACCAATGGATACTCCTTTTAACCAATAACCAAGGAAAAGGTTTTAAAAACTACGAAACTCAGACAGTATGATGTGGCATTTCTCAAAGAATACAGCAGCATTTACTTAAATAGATTCACACCTGGCTTTTCTAGACAGCCTCTATTCCAGTCCCATTTCTGGGGAAGCATATCTTATGCAGCTGTGCTGATTGGCAATCCCATCTCTCCTAAATTTTGAACTCTTTAGCTGATTAAAATCAAATTTGTCTGACATGCCAAAACAATGGTGTTCCTGCAAGTTGCATTAAAAGGGTGGTTGAATAAACATGAGAGGCCCACTGTACCACTCTTGCTGAAGGAAATGATGAGACATGCTTAATAACTATATTTTCTTCACAGCTCATAGAATCATAGAATGCTTTGGGATGGAAGGGACCTCTAAAGGTCATCTACTCCAAGCCCCCTGAAATTGGCAGGGACATCTACAACTCAATCAGGTTGCTCAGAGCCCCATCCAACCTGACCTTGGATGTTTCCAAGGATGGGGCATCCACCACCTCTTTGGGCAACCCGTTCCAGTGTTTCACCACCTACACTGTAAAAAATTTCTTCCTTATATCTAGTCTGAATCTACCCTCTTTTAGTTTAAAACCATTACTCCTTGTCCTATTGCTATTGGCCCTGCTAAAAAGTCTCTCTCCATCTTTCTTATAAGCCCCCTTTAAGTATGGAAAGGCCGCAATAAGGTGTCCCTGCAGCCTTCTCTTCTCCAGGCTGAACAACCCCAACTCTCTCAGCCTTTCCTTATAGGACAGGTGTTCCATCCCTCTGATCATATTTGTGGCCCTCCTCTGGACCCGTTCCAACAGGTCCATGTCTTTATTGTGCTGTACTTCAATGTGGAGCTGCTATGTACTGATGACAGCCCATTCCCCTTGGAGGTATCATGGGAAAGGCTCATTGAAATGTACTCATAAGTTTTCATTACAATTTGTGAAGGCTATTTTTCCATTTGAAAGGCTGAGCCTTCACTTAAAAATTACCCATTTTTGGTTTTGGTTTGTTTGTTTGTTTGTTTGTTTTTTACTGAGAGCTGTAATTCAGCAACTTTCACATAGCAAATATTTTGTAAAAAAGTTACTTAAACTATTATTTTTCCAGATCAAATTTTGGGATAAACATTCACATTTTTCTCAAATACAGCAACGTGAGCATAACTAGATAGGGAGAGTCCTACCCTGTCTAATAAGTGACTGTGTTGTGGAAAGACTACAATGGTATTGGCCTAAAGTTCAAATCTAAGTGTATCTCAAAGTAGTTACAAAACATGTCTGTACTCTTAACACTGAAGTACTACACATAGCAGTATCAGGAAAAAAAAAAAAAAAGTATTACTCCAATTTTAGGTGCATGTTAAGAGAATGAAATATGGCACTCAGAAATTTTCACTTCCAGCTGTCACTTAAATATTCCTACAACCCACATTTACACTGACTGAGCTAATGGCCATTTTGGAATCAACTCAATGACAGTTCAATCCAAAGACTCTCACTCATTGTGTCTTCTGCCATGTATTAGTTGCCAATTACAATTAATATATCATAGTTAAGCCCAAAGTATAGTGAAATCAATTGCCTGCTAACTTGGAATATTCTACATGTTCACTGGAGCTCTTGTGGACATTCCCCACTTATTTTCTGACCTGTAAGGAACAGAGGGCAAATACCCAGATGTTCGCATCCTTCCTCCTGCCAGCCTGTAATCTATATAGTACAACAGCATCAGTAAAAATGTATTTGTTGTGTACAGATCTGTACAGATCTTTCTTCACCTTGACAGACAGGCAGCATAACACTGTGTTATTTCAAAACAACAACAAAGGACAGAAAAGCACCAGAATCCATATTTTGGTATCAAGACTCAAGGCAATAAAGATGGCAGCCAGTGTCTTAATCTGCAGAAGTATTTGAAAGGCAAGGGAAATTCTCTTTCCATTTTAACTGGGGGGGGGGGGGGGGGGGGGAGTAAATAACACTTCAAACTCAGTACACAGAATCAATACCATTTCAATTTGTTGCTTTTGGACTGCACTGAATATGACAGCTCACTGTACAGCTGCAACAGTCAACAACTACAGAAGACTTTAACAGGACTAGTAGGTGGTTATTGCGCTGAGGTGGACAAGGACATTGCTGATAGCACTGCTTTTCTACTCACAGATGCTAGACATTCTCTGTGATCACCTCTGTTTCCTCAGCCTGACTTTTAAAATAATTTCATATCCATTTTGGGTGGAGCACATCCCCAAGGTCTATGCACCACTGAAAAAATTAGGCCTACTTCCCCGATGGGCCCTATGTTTGCTCTCTCATTAGGATACATTTCAGGATACTCTAAAGGCACACTTCCCTGTATAAAAAAACAGTTTGTGAAAGGGTTTATAATTTTATTGTAAACAGGAGAAACAAAAGAGTTGAAGAAAACCCCTCACTTCCCAGCTACTGGAACATCTACAGAATAGTACAGTAACTTTAAGTTAAGCTTTGGAGGGCAATTCAGCATTTCAGAACAGCATGTCTTTTCCTTTTAAAGGACACACAAAACTTACATGGTTTAAAGGCAACATAAGCAGGACTCTCTCAAATCCTAAACAGTGCTCCAAGGAACTAGGAGGAATCCCCGGGACAGAGCCCACTACTCCCACCCAGCCTTCACAGAGTTGACTTCTCTTTGCTTTTCCCTCTCACTTTATTCCTCTTACATACACAGTCATTTTTAGGTTTTGTGCCTTTTTCGTTTTAAGTGGTTTAAAGGCCATCATGCACCACTGTGTGGCTCAGCACCAGGTGGGATGCTGCCCTGCACTGGGCCAGGTGCATCATGGATGCAGAAGGGAAGCCCAAGCAAGGAGGCTGTGTGAACACTGCCTTGGAGACTGGCTAGCTGCAGGAGCCCAGGTGCCAGAATGACATGTTTTCACTCATAGACTGTTCCCACTGCATTTGCAGAAAGGAAAACAGTCTAGCAGGGCAAAACGTGTAAGGACTTTTTACTAGGTCAGATTTTGATTACAAGAGTTTTCTCCATGCCAGTGGCATCCTCCCCTTCCCAGGCATCTCTCTTCTTATCAGCCTATACTTTACGGTGGAAAACAAATATGAGGCACCTAGATTTCCAAGCAAGCTCAACAATGATACGGTAAACCAGAGACAGGTAGCATTATTATACCATCTTTTCTCACAAAAGTGTGCAAAGCTCCTTCTCTTCTCTACATAGAAAGTAACTCCTTTTCTATGTGTGATTTATGGTATTTAGTCTATAAACTTTGAAATACTATACTTCTGATTAAAAGCTTGAAAGTTTAAAAGGTTATTGGGTTCACATCAGAAAAAAAAAAAAAACCTACACTACGGAATTTCTTTTTCTTAGACTACTATTATTTCAATGGCAAAAATCCTTCAAGACTCAGACATATGCTTTTTTAAACCAAATTACAACAGCTGAAAGAATGTTCCATACAACTTATAACTGATTTCTTAAATTTATGAAACATAGTGAGTAAATGAAATAAAGGCTTGGGAATAAGAGGACATTAAATTAGGAAGAAAGAGGAACAAATATTCGTATGATAATCTTACATACTCACTTGAAACTAATTCTTCTCTCCATAACTTTCCCTGATGTTCTTAGATGATTGTACACAGGGGCTGTAGTGTAGTAATATGGTAGTGTGGCACAATGTGACTAGTCAGCAGGCAGTTTAAAATACAAATATTGCATTATACCTGCTCTTATAATAAAAAGAGAGAACAAGTCTCCTACCTCTTTTACCTATATCAAGAACAACCACACTCAAAATGTCTAAAAAATCTGCTCTTTCACATAAAGCAAGATAGGAAAAAGGTGTTCTGAGATTTAAGCCTTGGAGTCTTGCCCAGTTAGGCATTATTTTACCGTAACACTTCACTTGTTTAGAGCTTTAACATTACTATCACTGTAGACAAAAAGTCCTAATTTACTGTTTTGATGGCATATGAACTGGCTGCAACCTCAATGAGGAGTACAGGCCTGAATTTTGTGTAATTTAAGCACAGGTGTGTTACTACATGGAGGCCTAGATTCTTTCAAGCTCAGAATAAACAGCTGCCCTGTTAGGTAACAAATGAGTACCATTTTCTTGCAAAGGGAGAGGAAAAAACCCCACAAGCACGAACAATTTTAAAAAATAATTAATAAATGCAAATTTCACATTTTAGAATAATTTTTATTTAAGATCTAATATTTATAATAAAATATATTTTATAATTAAATATTACTGTTTATGTTATTTAACAATTTTCTTTTAATAATTTTTAATAATTTCATATTTCAAATTTCATGTTAATTTCAAATTTCATATATTCATAGCATTATCTACCTACTTCACAAACAACAAAGTCAAATCATTAGTGTAGTAAGCTGATCTGATTAAATATATTCCTCTGAAATCAATATTAGCTAAATGATTTCTAGACAGAAAAATAACAACTGATTAATTTATTTAAAATCTTTTCCTTATTCAGCATATTAATAAAAAAAAAAGAGTTAGCAGTAATCTTTTTAGAAGTCTTGCTGCTTTGCTCCTCTTCAAAAGAGATCTTGGGAAGGTTTTCCTTGGCAGAAAACCCTGGGATTGAGAGTCTGAAAAGAAACATGATAAAACCTAGAAATGGGGCAGAGGGGCTTGGATGAACCTAGACAAAAAGAAAACAAAAGAACAAGCTCTGCAAAATTTCACTTTCACAGCTCAGTGCTCAATGATAACTGAAATGAAAACCCCTTATCCTGTTGCTGGAAATATGTCTAAGCACTGGCTGTTTACTTGGAAAATAAAATCTACCTTGCAGATACCTGTACCTACCCATAGATGCTTTCTACAGAATTAGCACTAAATATTTACTTTTGTAAATATTTATTTACTTACAATTTTTAAAAATTACAAAAAGTATTATTTCGCTCTTTCTCCTATTAAGATGTTAGGTGATCTATTGAGAACTATTTAAACACCATCAAAGTGGTTTTTAAATACTTCCCAGGTACACACCTTGAAACTAATTGGTATTTAGCCAAAACATTTGATCACCAGAAAAGGCATTCACCTCACAGAATGACTTTTCCTCAGTGTAAGAACTCTTTCAGGGAATGTAAGATTTAACAGTTGCTGGTATTTCCCTGCCAGTTCTCCTTACCCTATCCCCAATGACAAAATATTTTTCCTTTAAGATTTTCCTGGCCTTTGTGGTTAAGAGGAAGAAGATGTTTACATTAATTTAATAATTAATGCTAATCAGCTTTAGAACAAAGATAACCTGACACAGTTATCTACTCCTATATGCCTTTCAGCTGTTTTTTTTGTTCCGTACACCTGTACCCCATTTTGAACACAGATCAGCACCTACCGCATGCAGAAGGCTAATGCCAAAAACAAATTTCCAAGCAATTCACATCCTGGAACATCATCTTGTCTTTTACCATTGATGCAAATACAAAATGAAAGAAACACAGCCCCACCAACAGTGGGCTTCAAATACACCCGCTTACTAATTTCCTGTATCACACCACCGGTTCCTTCAGCTGATTCATGACACCCTTTAAAACACCAAACACAACAAAGAATGTTTACCCCACACAACTATGTGCAATGTAAACATCCCTCAGTAACAGTTAACCGAAGCTGGTACACTCACACAGCAACAGACATCTTCCAAAGACACTGGCTTAAGTCTGGAAGTTATCTACAGACAACACAGTCTTGAGTTAATATGTAACGTGACCTTTGAAGGCATAGCTGGTTTTTACCATGCACCTGTCAGGGTGCTGGTCTGTCAACCTCTAAACAGAGCTCTGCCTTTATCTGCAGTCATGCAGCTTAACAAAGAAAACATGTAGTCACAAGCAGATCAAAAGTCACCAATTGCAAGCGATGTAAAAAGAATACTGTGGTACAGAACAAGTAGTGCCAATTTTAAGAGTATTCCTATTTATTCGGTCAGCATCAAGAAGATGAAGTGTTATGTTGCAATAACAACAATAGACTAGAACAAGTTACTTCTTCTAATAACTGGTGTAACTGACACATCCAAGTTTCAAAAGCATAACTCGATTTATTAAAAAAAAACTTGAGACAGGAGGACAAGTTTCTCTTTAGAATCACGGGCTCTAATATTTTTCTGATACGCAAGCCACCTCATCCAAACACCCACCCCTGCCTGTAATCTCACTAGTGATACCTCCTCTAAGTATTAACTGCACCATTTAAAGCCTTGTATGTGACTAAAACTGGCACCCAGAAGGTGTAAAGAATCTCTGTGACATAGATTCACAGTGGTGACGATTTAGGACAACCACCCTCTTGGTATCCTGACTGTCTTGGATGTATTTTGTAAGGCAGCCAGAGCTCAAGCAACTACTCTTAAGTAACTGCCATGGGAGTGTAATCTGAGGCACAGAATAGGAGATCTACTTTATTCATACTACAGCAACCTTTCGAGAAATCACATACTTTAAAAAAATGAATACTTATTTGGATAGGTATTAAACTAGAAGTGTTTTGAGTCTGAGAAATTTATTTCTCAATTATACACTAGTATCTCTAGAAGAACTAAAGAGTTCCTTTTCTATTATAAACAAGCACAGTTTCATTAACTTTAAATCAGCAAGTATTAATCTCACACTACTGTGGTTTTAAATCACTGCAGCTTAGAGACACTGCAGCAATAAAGCACTGGGATTTCAAGTAAGATAGGATACAAAGAATACAATGGCAGTGTATAAGCTACTTCCTTGTGCTTTTAAAGGACTTAAGAGTAAGAAAACGAAGAATAGCATTTCATAATACCTCATCCTGCTAGTCGTAAACTGATTTCACACTGCTAGTGACATTAATGAGTCAGTGCATCTCCTTCTTTATACAAAAATACCGTGGAGGGGAAGGGCCTGGTGCAAAGTTACCAGAATTTCAGAAAGAGAAGGCCACACTTGTGGTCTCACTTTGCAACTTTGTTTCTTTTCTAATTATAATACATATTTACGTTTACCTTATTTTTGCTAATTTTATGTCTACACATTGCATTTCAATTACAGTTTTACATTAAGTAAGACTTACAAAGAATAAGCTACCATAAACCTATCAAGGAAAAGTTGTGATGATACATGACTTTCAACCATTTGTATTTAAATTATAACAAAAAAAACAGATTGAAAAGCACAATATTCTCTGGATTGAAAAGCCCAATATACTCAGCAGCAGTATTTTTTAAATAATTGGTGGGTGCAGCACAGCAAAAAATGACAGCAGAAATGAATCTGTATCACTTTGAGATACAAGCTTCTTTCATTTTGTATGGAGGACTAAACATGTTAAATTTAATGGCTAAATATTTAGCAGCTAATGCAAAGCATCATCAAATGTAAATTTAAAACATAGGGTTTGGTTCCTGAAAATTTCACCTTTTAATAATGAGAAAGAAAGGAAAGAGAGCATTAAATTAAGAATCTCTTATCCACGGATATCTAAAGAAACTAGCCTTCTCTTTATGAGTGACAATTTTAATACAGGGAAATTAAGAAATTGTAGTCACTGACCAATACATATATAAGACTGGTTACATTTTAATCAACAAGTCAGATGTATTTTATCTTTTTAAGCAGCAGTGAGAGGGAGCAGGGAAGAAAGAAACAAAAGATGCAGACAAATCTTCAGTCATCACTAATCTTTACTGCCTTACCTCAGTACCCTATACTTAGCCACGTAGCCTGTAATTTTCAGCCATCTCCTTCTGCCACTTCCAAAACCGCAGAAATATCTTATTTTATTATTTTATTATATTTTAATTATACCCGATATATTTGAAGTAGTTTTCCCACTTCAGGAATGCTTTTTTGCTTCACAAGTGTTTTTAACATATTATTTGCCAAACATTTAACCAGACAACAGTCTTACTTTCTTCCTACTCAGAAACGCACAGCCACTATGCATGGTAGAGTGCCAAAGTATTAAAATCAGAACATAGTAACTAATAATAAAGATTGAAGAATTCTAGATTTGGACAAAAAAATTGGAATGTCTTTCCATTAAATATTCCCTGCATATGTTTGAACCTGTTATCACTCTGTCTGCACCAACACTGCCTTGCACTTGTTTTGTATCATACTACTTTGGAAATCAAATAAGCAGACCTGCCCATAGGAAATCTAAGTTCCTAATACAGCATTTCTGCTACAGTTTTGGAAGCCACTGTAGGGTCCAGAGCATATTTGGAACATTCCGTACGTGTGACAGTATGAAATGAATGGAAAGCCTCTCTCTAGTGTACACTCTTCAGCTGCCAGAAGAACCTGGCATACAAGCAGCTGGCACCAAAATGATCAGGCCATCATGACCTCAGTGCAGATGGTTTGCTTTCCAGATGTCTATTATTAAACAGTTGCAATTTGTTTTCTGGATAAAAAGAACCTGATCCTACAGACACATGCAGATGTAATGCCACCCGCATTACTTCCAGGAATGCTGCCAACTGAAGTCAACGGCAATAAATCACAGAGGCCAAATTAACTAGTACACATTTTTGCAGGATAAGGATTTGTGCCTGACTCACTTAACATTATATAGCTAAACATAAATGGATGCAAGATTTTCAAGTTACACTTTCAGATGCAGAGACCTTGATTAATTTATAGATAGCATGTAAGATTATTGAATGGAGAAAATAATTTACATTTAGATCTACTTACCTCAAGATCCAAATATATTTACACACAGCTTCAGTTTCCCCTGCAGATTAAATAAATTGAAATTCACCACAGAAAATTCAAGATAGAACAGGAAAAGACCACAAAATCAACAGAGCTAGCAATGGGATTCTTACTATCCTAACACAAACATGTGCAAGTGTCCTGTGAGAGTAGGATTATAACATTACTACTATACAGAAATCCTTCCACGTACTAAAAAACTAATTCAGTCACCTGTAGTACACAGAACAAAACAGTAGTGGCTTTTGGAGTACAAGAGACAGAAGTGCAAGTCCACTGCACTAAATGCATTGCTGAGTACAACTTCTGCCAGCTATGAAAACATCTCAGCGATCCCAGTTTTCAGTTGCCATTTTGTTGCCTTTACAATACACTGATCCCTTTAATTGGCTTCGGTTGCAGAAAGAGGACAAGCAGGAGCTGATCCAGGCTCCGTTTCAGTCAATAAGAACCTTTCCATTAATATCAGTGGCCTTTAAATAAAACTCTCTTGGCATCTATCCACTCATTTTCTTTGGGCATGCAATTTAGGTAATTAGGCAAAATAATCCCATGCCCCTACAAACCTGAATAACCTCCCTTCTCTCCCCCAAAACAAACCCAGAAAAGTAAACCTATTTCAGAGGGCGTTAGTTTCTCCTCCTTTAATTAAAAACATATCCTAAACACAATCTAAATATTTACTGTGGCACTAAGTGGCTGACTCCTAGATTTAAAAAACTTTCTGTTAGTGTCCTCTTCCTTAGCTTTGTCATCTAAAAACCAAAGATGATTCTTCTTTCTTTCTTCTCTCATTC
Source organism: Platalea leucorodia (assembly GCF_965183815.1). Classification (NCBI taxonomy): domain Eukaryota; kingdom Metazoa; phylum Chordata; class Aves; order Pelecaniformes; family Threskiornithidae; genus Platalea; species Platalea leucorodia. The sequence continues at coordinate 30,820,610 of NC_138858.1, forward strand.
ACCTCTGTGCTCTAGTTAGGCTAGGAACTCCTTAAGAAACAAACACTTTTATTAAAAATATCTGGGCAGCACTGCAGAACATTTAAAAGCAAACACGTACAAGCTTAAGCAGGTATTTTCATTGATGTATGGTGCCTACCTAGAAAGTAAGGGGGGGGGGGAAAGAAAAAAAAAAAAAAGAAAAAGCTTACAAAAATGGAAAATCATGCAGTTTTCCATTATACCTATTTCCATCCACACTATCTCTTCTTGACATGAGCACTGGATGTTCAAAGTCCTAATTTAGTTCAAATCAAGTGCAGCAGAAGTAACAAAATCCAAAAGTACCATTATTCAGCAAGGCATTTAATGTTGTCTGGTTCACTGAGGATTCTTAATATATTGCTGTGAAAAGAAAATTTGCAGCAGTTTCATTTTACTAGCACATATTTAGTCTTGAGAATTTTTACACTCTTTTTTCAAGGCCCTTATTCAAAGTTTAAGTTCAGAAAGAGCTGGAGTCATCTTAAGAAGTCTTTAAATCTTTGCAAATTAGGCAAAGAAAATTGTCTGAAATTCTTCCTAGAAAGCTTTATTACCAGTAATAGTATAAGGGCCATCAAACTGCGCCTTAAAACTTCAAGTTAATTAGCACAAGAGAAGGAGTTGATTCAGAGGACAAACACAGGGAAAGGATGATAAGCCCAGGCAAATCACAATCACACAGTGGTTTGGGTTGGAAGGGACCCTTAAAGGTCATCTAGTCCAACCCCCCCTTGCAATAAGTAGAGACATCTTCAACTCAATCAGGTTGATCAGAGCCCCATCCAACCTGACCTTGGATGTTTCCAGGGATGGGGCATCTACCACCTCTCTGGGCAAACTGTTCCAGTGTTTCACCATCCTCATCATAAAAAATGTCTTCCTTATATCTAGTTTCAATCTACCCTCCTTTAGCTTAAAACCATTACCCCTCATCCTATCACTACAGGCCCTACTAAAAAGTATGTCCCCATGTTTCTTATAAGCTCCCTTTAAGACCACAATAAGGTTTCCTCAGAGCTTTCTCTTCTCCAGGCTGAACCACCCCAGCTATCTCAGCCTGTCCTCATAGGAGAAGTATTCCAGCCTTCTGATAATTTTTGTGGCCCTCCTCTGGACCCACTCCAAGAGGTCCATGTCTTTCTTGTGCTGAGGACTCCAGAGCTGGATGCAGTACTCCAGGTGGGGTCTCACCAGGGTGGAATAGAGGGGCAAAAACACCTCCCTCGACCTGCTGGCCACGCTTCTTTTGGTGCAGCACAGGATACAGTTGGCTTTCTGGGCTGTGAGTGCACACTGATGGCTCATACTCAGTTTTTCATCCACCAATACCCCCAAGTCCTCCTCTGCAGGGCTGCTCTCAATCCCTTCATCCTGCAGTCTGTACGGATACTGGGGGTGCCTTGACCCTGGTGCAGGACCTTGCACTTGGCCTTGTTGAACCTCGTGAGGTTCACATGGGCCCACTTCTCAAGCCTGTCAAGGTCCCTCTGGATGGCATCCCATCCCTCAGGCGTGTCATCCACATCACTCAGCTTGGTGTCATCTGCAAACTTGCTGAGGGTGCACTCGACCAACTGTTTCTGTCATTGATGAAGATATTAAACAGTACTGGCCCCAATACAGACCCTTGAGGGACACCACTCATCCCTGGTCTCCATGCAGACATTGAGCTGTTGACCACTACTCTCTGGATGCCACCATCCAGCCAATTCCCTATCCGCCAAATGGTCCACCCATCAAATCCATATCTCTGCAATTTAGAGAGAAGGATGTTGTAGGGAACCACGTCAAAGGCCTTACCGAAGTCCAGATAGATGACAACCATAGCTCTTCCCTTGTCCACTGATGCAGTCACTCCATCACAGAAGGCCACTAGGTTCGTCAGGCAGGACTTGCCCTTGGTGAAGTCGTGCTGGCTGTCTTGCATCACCTCCCTGTCCTCCATGTGCCTTAGCATAGCTTCTAGGAGGATCTGTTCCGTGATCTTCCCAGGCACAGAGGTGAGGCTGACAGGTCGGTAGTTCCCAGGGTCCTCCCTTCTACCTGTTTAAAAAATTGGTGCAATGTTTCCCTTTTTCCAGTCACCGGGGACTTCACCTGACTGCCGTCACTTTTCAGATATCATCAAGAGTGGCTTGGCCACTGCATCAGCCAGTTCCCTCAGGACTCTGGGATGCATCTCGTCAGGTCCTATAGACTTAGGTATGTTCAGGTTCCTCAGGTGGTCTCAAACCTGATCTTCTCTTACAGTGGGAGCGACTTTTCTCTCCCAGCCCATCTTGCAGTCCATCCACTTGAGAGGTGTGGAAAGAGAGGCTGCCAGTGAAGACTGAGGCAAAAAGGTTGTTGAGCACCTCAGCCTTCTCCTTGTCTGTTGTTACCAGTTTGCCAGTTGTGTTCATCCGGGGCGGGGGGGGGGCATATGCTTTCTTTGACTTTCCTTTTCTGGCTGACATACCTATAGAAGCCCTCCTTATTATTCTTTGCATCCCTTGCCAAGTTCAACTCCAGCTGTGCCTTCGCCTTCCTGACCGCATCCCTACACAACTGGGCCAATGTCCCTATACTCTTCCCAGGATACCTGTCCCTGCTTCCACTGCCTGTGCATTTCCTTCTTGCCCTTTAGTTTGACCAGCAGGTCTCAACTCAGCCATGCCAGTCTCTTGCCTTTCTTTCCAGATTTCTTACACCTGGGGATCGAGAGCTCTTGCACTCCATGGAAAGCACCCTTAAAGATCTGCCAGCTCTGTTCTGCTCCCTTGCCCCTGCGGGCAGTTTCCCAGCGGGTCCTATTGACTAACTCCTTGAACAGCTGGAAGTTTGCTTTCCTAAAATTCAGGGCCCTGACTTTACTCCTCACCTGACCCATGTCCCTCAGGACTGCGAACTCCACCAGGGCGTGATCACTGCAGCCCAGGCTGCCTCCAATCTTGACATCACCGATTAGCTCACTCGTGTTGGTGACCATCAGGTCCAGTATCGCATCCCCTCTGGTAGGGCTGTCTGTTACCTGGCTTAAGAAGTTACCCTCGATGCACTCCAGGAGTCTCCTGGATTGCCTACAGCTCGTCGTGCTACTTTTCCAGCAGATGTCGAGGTGGTTGAATATACAGTGGCTTCTCAGCATAAGGCATTATAGGCAACACTATTTACTCTAAACTTAGCGCTAATGCTTCCAGTACCAGCACCAACCACTATAAAGCTACTTCAATCCATCTATAGATGCTCTCATCACAGTTCCCAAATACCTCACAACTTTAAAACAATCAGCTTTACCATATGGCTGATGCGTCAAGAAGTGGTATCACCACATTTTATGGAAGGATTAGCTGTATTATTGATGCAGACACTTTATGGGAGGACACAGAACTGAATCCAGGTCTCTCAAATCCCATACTTGCATCCATAGCCAGAGCACCCCATGTGTTACACAGTACATGCAATGTGATGGTGCAATATAAGAGCACAAGAAGACTTAGATCGGATACAAGAAAGCAGTAGCAAAGCCAACCAACCAACAAAACCCCTAAACCACCACGACCAAAAAACAAACCAAGCTATCCAGTATATACTGTAGTCTCTTTCAGGCTAGTTATTGAACTTCCTGAATCAGTCTTTAATTTATTATCTCTCTCTATATTAATTTACCTAGCTATATAAACACACACATATGTGTGTGTGTGTATATATATTTACACATCTATACTGATACAAATATAAAAAATGAATGCTAATTACCAAACAATAAAGGTGAGGCATGCTCCTACTGCAAAACTTGCATTTCTTGCTTTACTTGCTTCTCTTCCAGGGTAAAAAAAGGGCCATGACTGATTAGCAAACTACTCACATATTGCAAAAGTTCTGCATGGAAGGAAAAAAAAAACAGTACTTGAGATATAATAAAAAAAGACCCTTGTGAAATGTAAGTTTAAGAATTTGTCTACTCAACTAACCACTGGAATACTTAGTACAATGACATGAAACAGTTAACAGAAAATTTCAGGATTACTGTTTCTAATTATACCTCTTTCAACCATATTACTATTCCTTCACACAAATTGTTCTACTTCAAGAATTGTCTGACCTGCAATTTCCCCTCAGAATAAAATAAAAAAAAAGAAATTTTAAGTTCTTTATTTATTCCCCCCGAAATACTTTGTGTTGCCCTAAAGATGTAGAAAGAAGTGGGAAAGGACAACTAAAAGCCTCCATGTCACCCACCTGTCAGAGCTTTCATGTATTACATGTATAAAATATTAACTGTGTTGTCTGCTTAAACTTCCTCTAGCAACTGATTTTCCCCCACTAGGAAAATGAAGATTTTCACAGTGGAAAAGGAAATGGGGAATGAAATCAGTTCTGCTGTTTAGAACTATTAGCAGTGATTGCCCTTTACCAGCACACCGAGGCTGCTGATGCTAGTACTATCTGTGCAATGCATGTGAATGTACAGTATTAGAACATAAGCATTCATACTATTAACACATTTTCCACCATATCCAAACCGGATGCTTTTGAATTTCAGCTAGTAAGTGATTCATTTTACTTTTTAAATCTCCTAATGTTTTAGGATTTAAAACTGGTCTCAGTATGGGATAGGAAAAAAATTACGCAATATATTTGCTTGCAAGGAACTGCATGGGGGGAAACTAAGCAAGGGCCAAGTAAAAGAATGTGGAGTTTATCTCTTGTGGTTAATGGTTCGTATCCAGTCCAGCTCAATAGCGTCTGAAGCTCACTACCATGAATGTTTTGTTACCACTGAATTGGTGGAACTGGAGCAGCAGTGATGAATTTTCCAAGCTGTAAAATTCTAATTAGCACCCTGGTTCTGGAGCACGAATAGAACACATTCTCCTTGAGTCCAACAGTGCTGCATACTTTCCCTTTTATGTAATTTTAAAAAAGCTAAATATATGGCCTATAATAGCAGTACTTATTAAGACAAAAGGCAGCAGGGCTTCTCTACAGCTATCATATCCTGTGAGAGTCAATACTCCCTGTTGACCATCCAGCTTGTCTGCAGTTTGTCTTCTGCCACAGCTGGGACATAATCAGCATATTTGACGTCAATACCAATTTTCCATCTGCTTCTGGGCTCACAGAACTACCTCCTGAAGAGCAGGTGACATCTTTAAACAAAAAAATATAACATTATTAATAACTCAGTCAAAAATTTGGTATAATTTCTCCTAGAGTTCAAAAGTTGGAACTCAGAGAGGCAACTCTTAAGGAAGATGTAAAGGCTCTTAAACAAATATAAGTAATGATGTAAAAATGTGGTAAAATACAATAGACTTACTCTCCTTGGAGCTTTAACTTATTGTACTAGTTCTTCCAAAATTCATGGCCATCCTTAGAAGCTCATACTTTCTGATTAGCAACAATTAAAAAGTATTAAAAAAAATTAAGCATAAGTGAAGACACTGTAACAGCTATCTAGAAGGACAGCATTTACCATATAGTCTTTCCTGTATCTGTAAAGCCCAAGTTTTTCTTCTTTTTTTGACTTCACCTAACACATATAAAGAACAAAATACAAATTTATTAGACTTCCTAATGTTCTTTCAACCGTAAACAGATAGAGAGAAAATAATCTGCTAGCCTCACAGTTTTTATGTCTGTCATTCACAACGAACAAGCTTATGGCAGATACTGGAACATGGAAGGTAAGGGGGACAAAAAAATCCCAGAATTTCAAAAAAGACTGTTTGCTCATTTTTCAAAACAAAAAAAGCACTACTCTTCCAGTTTCACCTAGCTCCTATCCAGGTCCACTGAATAAAAAGACAGTCTGCAAAGCAGCCTACTTAGGTATCGCTGAGTTTATTCTGTATGTAACTAGAGAGAAAAATTACATATTTACTAGGCTGCTGATGATTTTTGTCAAAGTATCTGTTGAATCAGAAAAAAATACTCCCTTTCTCTCCTTCCCTCACTCCAAACTATGAGGTACAGCCAACAACCCTTTCCTAAAAAGATATCGGGGATTTTGTTTTTCCTAGTAACCTCAGGCAAAAAAAATTAATGAGTGAAGAGCTGCTATAATATGTGCTTCTACAGAACTTCCACTTTAATGCAGAAATACATGGATGCTGCAGCTGCTGGCTGCCAGGTTCTTGCTCTCAGCTTCCAACAGCTCTAAACCTTGTTTCATATTAAAAGCACCATGACCAAGCACAATGTTATCTGTTTCTGTTAGGCCAGAGGGAATTGGATGTGTTTTGTTCTTCGGAACCTTAAATCCTGTCTGTGTTTATATCCTTGATTCTTGTAAGGGACAAAAAAGTACAGCACTACATCAACAGAATGAACCAAAATCAATACATGATTCCAAGGATTTTACAGTATGTTTTTAAAAGTATTCAAGGAAGTTTCTTTTAATTGTCTAAAGAGATGTCAGATGACATGGGGAAAAAATATTTCAGCGAAACAGTAGCTAATGGTCTTTCAGAGCAACTAAAGAATATAACAGAAGCAAAGCTGCTGTGGTTAGGAGAAACCTCCAGACGTTGCCAAATTTTGAAGCCTTCAGTTAGAATTTCACTGGCCTCAGTTTAAGATCACCACCTGTTTACATACCAATTATCACAGGAAAGGGAATCCAAAAGGTCTCCCAGCCCTGGAGAAGCCACCACGCTGCTACATTTGCATCTTATGACACTCAGCCATCTGCTCTTAAGCTTCCTTTGATCCAAGTAGGTTGCCACCCTGGATTTTCTCTTGGCCTCCTGGGAACACTTCCTGGACACCAATTTTCTACTTTCTTCCCAGAAGTTCTCACTGTTTATACAAGAACTTTTGCAATTCTGTTATGGTTCATTCCATAAACCAGCTATAAATTACATTTTTAATATCCCATCTTCCCAAAGCAATGCTCTATGTCAGTCAACAGGATTTCTTCTTCTGTTCAGCACCCTCAAAAATATTTTGGCCCAAGGTCAGAGTTCTCTCAGCAGCAGCAGGCTACCTTTCAAGAGTAGTTGTGCAGACATTTTCATTTCCAAATCAGGGGTGAAGAACTGTCACAGAAAATCAGTAGGACCAGGTGACCATCTATCTGATTGACAACACCTTTGCTCCACAAAAGGCATCAGTCTCCAGCTCTCCTTGGGTTCACAGCTCACCAGAAACCACTGTCTCCCTGACAGACACTTCTCTCAAATGGTTGTAGCTCCAGCTCAGCACTGGCCCCACTGCACAGCGCTCAGAAGTATACTCACCTGCTGCCTTTGTACTTTAGAGAGTCCAGTGTTTCTTCCCACTCTACATATATTAATACTGCATTGTGGAGATTCTTGCTTTCTCTTGTCTCCCAGCTGAAACAGATCCATTGCCTGATAAAGCATAATCCTTCATTCTTCCTTAATATCCTGTATTTATTTGTCAGTTTCTCGGGATCATAACCAGTTGTTATGGAGAAATTCTACTGTTTCAGACTCCTTTATGGGTAACAGAGAGGTTGTATTGATATCCCTTGACTTTAGACCCTGTATTGCCCCACAATGAAAGGGAAATGTTAAGGCTTGCATTGGTGGGATTCTTACTGACACTGCCAGTAAGGAGCGTGAACTCCAGCAGCCGATCAGCCACCGCAGAACCCGCTCACACATTTGCCTTTAAAATCACTCTCAGTACCAGCAATATACTATATACTATACCCTATAGTCTACATTCTTAGCTCTATACTCAATTACCATTATTACATTACAGACAATAATAGAACAGGTTCAGACAAACACAGCAGTGATAGGTGAAGCGTAAAAACTACAGATAAACTGAATGCTATAACAAGGGTAAGAATGTAGTCCTCATCAACAGTCTAATCACAGCTCTGCAGTCAGAGTAATGTTTGACCAGACAGTTTGACCAGGGGTATTTTATCACTTTAAAATACACACAAAAAGCACATGCTTCGATCTCCACAAAAATATTTCCTGACAAACACTCCCTTACCGGTGAAGAAAGTACATGGTATCCTAAACTAGAACTGGCTGTTTGTTTGTTTGTTTTGGCATTGTTTTGTTTTGTTTTGTTTTTTTAAATAATCAGAAAAGAAACAGCAACCCCCCTTCAAGATGTGTTTAAAGAATCACAATAACTACAACCAAATTATTTTTTTCCAAACATACCCAATACATAGCTTTGGAAGACGTATCCAGGTAGAAAGGTTGAAAAGAAAGGAATTTTCATCACTTCAATGTGAAGTATTGAGGGAAAAAAAAAAGTCAACACTTCAACTTATGCCAATTTCTTTTATTGCTTAAATAACCTGTGCCTTACCACCACCACCACCACAAGGCACCACACTATGATCAATTCTATTCAAGATTTGTAAGAAAACAGTTTTTCTTTTCACAGCAAAATTGTCCATCCAGGGTGAGACAACATAAATAATAGTAAGATCATTCTAATGAGCAGGTATTAATGCTAGAAAAACACACTATATTGGCAGTACTAATAATAGGGTATGTCCTCTAGCTGTTTGCAGACTTTTTGTCTCACCTAATACACAAAGTATTCAAGCATCAAGTGACTGAACTCCCAGAGAGCACTAAGAAGATCTGTGTTATGCATAGGGTCTGATTTGAACATCTTAATATGAAAGGAAAAAGATGAAAGAAGACAGCTTGCACTTCCAAACAGGTTTGCAAAGTTCCCCTCTCTTAGCAACAACAATACACTGATGCCCAGTGATGCACCCTCACCCAAAACTTACCACAGAAGTCTTTAGTAAACTACACTCCAGTGTTGTTGGGCATTAAAAATATATACATATATATATATATATATATCCCTTCCATATCTTCAAAGTTTTCAGTTGTGTCCCATGTGAGCCCTTCCAATTAAAAAAAAAAAAAAAAAAAGGTAACTTTGAATTTCACTCTGCTTCCAGCAGGTCTTTCATTCACATGCACGCAAGAATGAGCATGTAGGAAATGAAAGGCCCAGAGAACAGTAACTACGGGCCAGTCTTCACATTAATACAATGCAAGACAGAAGCACATCTCAACTGTGATGAGTGGTCAGGTTTTGTCACTCATGCTTTTTTGAACGACATGTTAAATGACTGATAGCACAGGCAAATATCCAGTATCACCTAGCATATGAACCCATTTATTTGCACTGCTGACTGAAAAACACACAACTGTAATCCACCTATTCCAGCAATCCTTTCAGACGTTACTGAGATCACTTTTGAAAAGTCAAAGCCACAACAGGTATTGTGTGTTTTGGCCTGCTCGGGATTGGTCTTATATCCACCCACCTCACTGAGAGCATTTCTAATTACTTTCTATACATACAGGAATTCCAGTTTTTTTCCCCAGTCTTCCCGCCACCAATATTCAAGAAGTTTGTTTTATTTTAAAATGTCAGCTCTGCCACTACCCTGTAAAGACACAAATCCAAAAGAATGATTGTTTTCGAGAAAGTTAAGTGTGTGCATGCAGACATCACCTATGCATCTTAAGACAACCTATCTACAAGTAGCAGAGCCAGAGAGAGTTACTTCAGGGCTAAGCACTGCCCTTCTGGGCTGGTCTGGATTTTCCCAGCAGCACAGCGCATCCCGAGACACTGCTGTGCTCCACGGCCCTCTCAGCACAGCTGCCCAACTGGCAGCAGCAGCAGAAAACCAAACGTAGTTCTGTTCACACAACTACAGACTGGCTTCTTTACCTCCTTCCCTTTCCAGTTCTGTTATTTTGTCTCTTCCATTTGGCTCCGTAGGAAGAAATCAAGACCTAGTTCTTTGGATAAGGGGGAAATACCTCTTCTGACCGTAACTGGCTAAAGTTACAAACTCAACAACACGCAAGAACAGAGAGGAAAAACGACCCTGACGTACCAGTTTGCAGCCTTCCCCGATATGGCAACTTCTTATTGCCGAGAGGCAGTTTGCCATTGACAAGCTTGTCACCACGGCAGGGAAAGCTGTACCCGGGGCAGCGCTTTGCCGGGCCGGGCAGGGGAGGCCAGGTCCCGCTGGCTGCCTGCGCGACGCTCGTCCGGAGCTGAAGCTGGCTCCTACCACGACTTTGTTACTATTTAATTCCCACGGCCACCCCGGGGCCCGGCAAGCCCGAGGAAAGCGCCTCGAACAGCCACCTGCTCCAAGAGCTGAACCGACTCCGAAGGGGCCGGGGCCAGGGCTGCCGCTGCCGAGCCCCGCGCCGACCCACCGCCCGCACAGCGGCCGCGCCGCACCGCACCTCGGCCGTTAACGGCCGCTACCGGCACCTGGCCGCGAGGGCGCCGGTGGCGCCGAGGGAAGGCGGCGGCAGCCCCCCGCGCCGCGCCAGGGTGACTTTCGGCGCTGACAGCCCGGCGGGCCACGAGGCCCCTGTCCTCCCGCCAGGGCCAGCCGCTTCCCGGCGGAGCGGGAAGGCGGAGGCCGTCCCGGGCGGCGAAGTCGGTGTCCCCCCGCGAGGAGGAAGGCGAGGGGGGCGGCCGGCAGCGGCGCGGCGGAGCTCGGTACTTAACCGTCTGTCACAGTCACGTCCGCGTCCTCCTCTCCCGGCTGCACCTCCAGCTGCAGGGCTTTCTGGCTGGGGCTGGCGAGCTGCAGCCCCGCCGGCAGCTCCTCCCCGGCGAGGAGCAGCTTCACACTGCACCGCAGCAGCAGCAGCTGCTGCTGCGTGTGCGGAGACGGAGCGGCCATGATCCCGCCGCCCCCCCCGCCCTCTGCCAGCAGCGGCTGCCGCTCTCGCCTCCTCCTGCCAGCCTGGGGGAAGGCGGCTGCGGCGGAGGGAGACCCGCCGAGCTCAGCCGCCTGCCGGGGCATCTGCACCGCACGTTGAGCGGGGCGGGCGGCGGCGGGCAGCGACACCTCCCGGCCGCAGCGGGACACCTCCCTCCCTCCCGCCGCCGCCGGCTCGTCCCTGCTCACCCCCGCGGCGGCTGGCGGCGAGCCCGGGGCCCTGACAGCTGTGGGGAAAGGCTGTGCGCCTGTGTTGACGGGCAGCTCTCGTCTTGGCGTCGGGGCTAGAAGTTGGTAGCAGTGATTTAAGAGGAAGGTTCGCCAAACCCCAGATAATTTGGCTTTTCCCTGGTGTTTCCCCCTTCGCTTTATTTTCTAACATTAGGGGTGTAACTGTAATATTCAGCAGTAGGTGTCGCTATTTTGCTATAAAAGTTTTCCCTGGTGGTTTTGTTTATTTCTTTTTTATTGGGGTTGGGGGTTTTTTTTGTTTCCCCATCCTCCTGCTAACAGGGGAAAAAAAAACCCAAACAAAACCACCCCGCCGGTTACTTTTGTTTGTATGCCTCTGTATCAAAGAGAAACTGTGAAAGTCAATTAATGAAGATTTGAGAAGTGCTCTGAGTTTAAAATTACTGTATAAAGTTTAAGCAGGCCTCAGCTCACTGAGTTTGCAGAGGTTATTGTAATATGTATGTCAGTAATGTTCTCTGGACCCAAATGGTGACTTGGGCTATCCTGTCTAGCTGGTTGGAAAGGAAGCGAATGTACCCACCCCAACTGTGTTAAAAGGACCGTCTTGTTGTACAAAGAAATCATATCCCAACTACACAAAGACTTGTTCCTCTGAGCCACTTAAGCCACAAAATGTACTGAAGTGGCATGCATGTTGCTAAACTTGTGTTTTCACTAAAGACCAGGATGGTTTGTCTACAAAGATAGTGCAACAGCACAGTTCTCTGCCTGGATTTAATTACCCCTTCTGAGAACAAAGATGAGGTATCACCTCTTGATTCTTCTATGAAAGAATTTGATGTTATTTACCCCTGTATGAAGGAGGAATAAGCCAGTCTGCGTATGCCATCAGGTGTTTGTGCAAAGGTGTAAGGCAAAACTGCAGCTGTTGATCCCAGAAGAAAATATCTATAGGTAGCTGAAATATAGGGGTAACGCCAGCCTAAGGGTTGTAGAAGTCCAGTGGATAAGCAGGAAGGTGTCACGCAGGTAGATTCTGCATCTCCTAGATGTGGGAGCCTGATGACACACCAATTATAAAATGGAGCAACAGGCAGGATGTTGTTGTTGTTCACAATGCTCTGAAAAAGAAGGTGGCAAGGGTAGTTTGGAGAGGTAAATTTTTTTCACGTGTACAGGGAGACAGAAGAGTACCTTTATTTATACCAGTATCTTTACTGGATGACTACCTCACCTCAGTAGAGGTGTGCCACTGACCACCTAGTCCTCAGCAGCATTACCGCTTCTCACACCCATAAGGGGTAAACAGCATCCCACAGAGAAGGCCTGTCTGCATTAGGCAATAGTTACTGCTGCTTTTACCACCTCGGTTTCAACTTGCAGCCTTGCTTCCTTTTTAGCTTCAGGCACCACCACTAAGCCGTCAAACAGCTACCTGGCTGTGGCTCCAGTACAGTAGTTTTTGGTGCAACAGTGAGTGTGATGTAGCAAGGTTGCTTCCTGAACTATGCTTATGTGGTTTGTTTTGTTTTGTTTTGTTTTGTTTGGGGGGAGGTACGGGGGGAAGAGGTCTGAGATAATTTCTGCTTTACAGCTCTTTGCCAAACATATACAGAGCAAATATATTTTCTGAAGGCATAAAGTAATTTTAATTATCAAGTCCAACAGGAGGACAATCTACCTGAAAAAAACCCTGTATTCCTAAAAGTTTGAGTGATAACAGCTAGTGTGAGCTGGGACTACAGAAGACGGAAATTTTACTTATTCCTTTTAGCCTTTAATGCACATCTTGAATTGTTACGTGAATGAGCAAAGAAAAAACTTCTAACTAACTATTTATGTTCTGCTCTTGTACTTTCTGATCATTTTCCTATCCAGATTTCCATCAGTCTCTTTAAACTATGGTATTATTCAAGTATCTGAGGAAGTACCTTGAAGGGTTATTGCTCAAACCATGTAATACTGTATCCCTCATATGGTGAATTCCACCAAAATTTGACTAGAAACACTATTCAAGATGTGACTCACCTGAAGTTGCTGCCTCACTGTGAATGCTTTATTGTGTAGAATGCACTATTTTAGTTTCAAAATTGATCTCTGGAAGTAATAAGAAAACAATTTTTAATCCAGTTTTGTCTTTCATTGGCTATCAACAAAGGCAGCAATATCAGTAGGTATGAAATTAATGCTACCAACTAGTTCTTCACTAATAGTATAAACACTAAGTTTTCAGTATCTCTTGCTAAAGCAAGTATTTTGTACTTAGAAATCGGAACCAAATTTAAGTTTAGTGGTGCAGCAATATATTCTATTAAATATTATTGTTAAGCTTCTCCTTTGACATTGAAGGCTAGTACAGATCAACCAGCATTTGTTCCATGGGCATACCCGGTCCATTTGCCAGCTACACAAATTGCTGATTTCAAAAACCAGCTTGGAATCTGACAAGTGCTGTAACACAGAACTAGGTTTGAATTTCACAGTCTTTTCCAGTTGGACTGCTGTGTCTGCAGAGCCCCATTGCTTTTGAAGTAAAGAACAACTAGAGTTACGATCCTGCTTAGTTGGTTTAGAGGTATAGGATCTGATGGTTTTAAATGAGAAAAGTTCTTTCTCTTCCAGACACCACAATAAGCTTTGTCTATAATGGATTAGCTAATTGACCACTTTTTTATTTTTTAAAAAAGTCCACTCAAATTTTCAGGAATTTTAAGTCCATTAAATTCCCTTTAATAGGGAAAAGATAAAAAAGCTTAACTGTGGTATATTATTCAGCATATTATTAAATATTTTGGCAATTTTGTCAGCAGGAACATCCTACAGCAACACACTGTCTTCTCTACCTGTAATGCAGTTGGTGTAGGAGAAGCATGAATTTGATTTGGATTCGCCAAAGTAAGAGGATGGAGGTGAAGTGTACAGACAGAAGGATCATTCTTTCCAAAGACACACAAAATGGACCTCTACCAGAAGTCCACAGGAAGGGAATGATCTCTTCTATGTGGTGATGTTTAGCCCTACTTATGGATGAAAAGTTTTTGTATTTCAAACATACAGCCAAAATAACTTCAGAACTATTCAGCATTTCCTTCCTGTGGAAAAAATGCACCTTTGAAAGCTTTGAGGATAAGTATGGTTGCAAAAGCTATTGTGTGTCACATCTGTGACCATAATACTCACACACTCTCAAAGTCCTTTCAGAGAAGTCTGCCTTGACCCCATAGCAAGGAGACAGCTGCACCTAACAAATGTGAGGGAAAGCGTCAGGCAGCTCTGTCTGAGCTCTAAAACAAGCAGCTTTTGGGGATGTCTCTTTCATGCAGACGTGAAATCCACGAGTTCGGTGGAAGCATTATCCCAGCAGTTGAGCAACATCAAAGTGACAGCTTTCCTACTTGCTATGTCATGCTAGCAACCTGAAACAACTTTGATATCATGCTAGTCACTGGTGGATCCCAGATAGATGTCTTTCGTCTGTGACCCTGAGGCCAGTGAAAAGATCCATCAAGAGCCTGGGGAGCATGCCATGCTACTTTAGCTCCAAGCCTCCTTTTGTTGGTGAAAGTGGGCTTTCCAGGCTAGGGCTGTCCCATTTCCTTGCTATGTTACTTACTGCACCTTTTGATTTTGGCTGTTGGCTTTCTTGAGTGAAAGTGGAGGAAGAAGGTGAGTCTGAACTTTTCTTGGGCATCAGAAACTGTTGAAAAACAGGGAAATAAAAGGATAAAGTAATTGCTACCGTTCTGAGGAAAAGTCACCTTGTCACTCACACAGGTCAGTAAATTCAATGCCTGTGTTGCAACTACACAATTCTTTGTGACCCTAACTTCAATCAATGTGTTGTTATAGCAGCTTCTTCAGCTGTTTCTGCCGTCTTTCAATATTGGTGGAAGGCAATACAACCTCAAATTACAGCTTCTGCAAAGGACCAGTTCACGAACCCTTCTTCTGAAGTGCATACTAAAGGGTATTCAGATATTCCTGTTCACACTAATACTACTGGTGGCTATCTTAAACTGTGCTTTAACAACTCAAGTACTGTAAATACGCTTCTGCCAGTAATACTTCATGAAAGAAGATAAAGAATCTGAGCACTCTTGTGCTTTCAGCGAGTTGTCAGGACTTTCTAACCAACAAATGTCTCCATCAGTGGAGACATTAGTACAGACCTCTTTCAGCAGCAGTTTGAGCAAAACAACTGTGCCAGGACACCATCTATTAGTGTGGCTCCATTGTGGGGAAAGGTAACATCCAGCTGCAAAGAGAGAACAGCTTGAGGCAGCAATTTTATAGTACTTCCAGCTAGATCTCTGCAAGTATGTCTGATTTGTTAACTACTAGTTACTAATTAAGTACTGACCTACTATGTCTGCCCTAAACTCCAATAATGAAAGCAGCAGCAGATTTTGTGCACAGTGTGCCAGTGGAAAATGTCTATATGGAGAGTGATTCTGCTTATAAAATTGCTTAGAATAAACTGTCAGCAGCAGCACATTGTGGTCAAGGAGGGGTTGTTTTGGTTTTTTGAACAGAAAAGTCCTACTGGTTACGTTAGTTCAGGTATCAGGGAAGAACATATGCAACGGGATTTAGCAAAATTTGGAATGAGAGCAGCAGAATCAAGTCAGAATAAAAACTCCCTCTAGCATACTGTTAACAGTGCCAAAAATGGATCAAGGTTTCTTCCTTGCCTTGCTCAGACACCTTTGCGGAAAAAATATTTCAGGTGCCTTTTGGCATAGACCTTGATATGGAACTAAACAACTGATGCACATTGGATTGCTGCAGTCTGTATGGCATTTTACATAACTGAAGTGAACACTTTAGGTAAGTCAAATTAAATACACTTAAAATAACTTGATATAGAATGTATCTTATTTATTTGATATCATTAACATTGTGCAGAAAATTACCATGCAGAAGTAATAAAATAAGCTTCCCTTATAAGCCTTCTTACACTCATGTTTTCTTACAGTACCCAGTATTTCTGAATTTCTCCTACATTTCAGCTATGCTTCATGCTTTGAGGTCTGAATCATAGTACTTTGGGATGCTGAACTAAACTTCCATTGCTTAACTAATTAAACCACTTTAATTAATATCAACAGCAGCAGAGGCTTAGTTTTTCAGGGTCTTCCTGGTAACACTGTCAGTGGAAAAGAACTGAGTAATGTAGCCTGTTGGCTATATCAACTCTTAGCTGGGGTGACATCTGTCTAGAGGGAGACGTCCCTCTGTGGATTGTTTTCTTGTGCGTGTGTGCCGGAGTAAGACCTATTTGGTCTCAGCAAGGCACCAGCTAGGAAACAAAGTCTTAGTCTTGATTAGCAAACCAATTAGGAATATTCTGTAAACATAGGTGTGGCTGGTCACTGGTGTAGAAAATTTATAGCCTGGTTTGGGAGGATGCATTGCAGGAACCAGTATTGTACTCTACTAAGCTTTTGTTCTTTATTTGAAATTAAAGGCTAGGAAATGACTGCACCATAACTTACAGCTGAACTTCCTGAGAAAAATAAGCTTTAGGATGTACCTTTTCTATCTTTACACAGCTTTGTGTGAAATACCTGTTTTAATCTTGGTATCCAATAGTCATTTTGATATTCTAGCATCTATTACTCGGTGGGTCCTCCCCAGTTGAAACAACATTCTACGTTTCTTTACATGAAACAGTGCCTGCAGCATGTACTAGAGACCCATAAGATATATGGCCTGATATGATTAGGATTTTGTCTATGTTTTGTGAGACTGCCAAAACATCCAATGCATTAGCATACTGCAGAATATTTAGAGAAAACCTGCAGAAGTAGGTTCTGCTGGTAATGAATTGACACCACTAGTTCCTGGAGGCCAAAGTCTGCATGCCCCCTCACTGACAGCTGTTAACTAGCTAAATCTGTAATGGGAAATTACTGTTAATATTGAAATTAATAATTATATTACTATCTGTATTTATTGGGAATGTGACAGCTACTTAATTGAATTGATGTTTCAAAATACTAGTTTCTTTTGCAGTCTGAGGCACACTCGTTACTTAGTTCTGTTGCTGTTAAATAAAAAACTGCCCTCTTATTTACAAGGCATAAGCTGAAATAATTTTTCTCTCAAAATCAAAAGTACCACCATCCAAAGTATCTGGCTACATAAAAACTGAAGCAATTCAGATATGTTTGTAACAAGAAAACAAATTTATTGATTTTAAAAGACAAGACACAATTTCGTTTTGAAAAACACAAGAAAGCTAGCCTGAGTTCAAGTCTGAAATATTCAGAAAAATCCTACTGTCTTTAGTATGTTCCAGTCATTTTTTTAAACAACACACTAAAAGTTAATATATATTTTTATAATTATAAAAGTTCCCCAGTTATTGTACAGTACACAATACAAATTGCCCACAAACTATTATTTAGCTCCTGCCAGTTTTGAGAGGACATGATATACTAAAAGATTTAGCATTTCTCACAAAAATCACATCAGGAAATACGTATTTACAAAATCAAATACATTATACAAAAAAACCATCACGTTATTCTGTAAAGATGTCTTCTTTAAATAATTAAAAAGTATATTCAACTGTAGTCCAAAAACTGGAAAAGAACATTACATTATCTCACACATACAATCTACAAAAAGTTGCTTACCTCATTTACATAATATATTCAGTCAACTGGAAAATAAAAGTTTGAATATGTCCTAGTGTTATGATGTTTCTGTGCTGTGGGACTGAATAATGTAGTCTGCCACTTACTAAGTGAAATTTAAATGATGGCACTTAAAAAAAATACAGTATAAAATAAATGCAACAAAGGAAGTTTCCTAGAAGGTAAGAAAGCCCTGAGTGATGATAAAATTACTGATTGGTAGCTCTAGAATTAACCTAATTAAAGTTTACCACCTCAGGCACAATTTTCCAAGTTTTTGAAAGGCACTCAAAGTTTCTTTAACAGCCTCATTGGTTATTAACTGTAAATCCAAATTTTCAGTGAAGATGAGTGGAGATGGGCAACTTGCTTTGGTACAAAGTGATATTTTCCTAGCATATTTTAAATTGCTTAATTGGGTTACTTTAAGATGGATATTTAATGATTAAATACAAGGCAATCACTTTAATATTGTATTGAAGGAAACTTTACTTGGGGAACCCTCTAAATATTCTTTGTGTAAAAAGCTCTTGCTGGTATCAGTGAGTCAAAAAGAATTGAACTGAGTTCCTGGTAAATACCAATCCATGCGAGGTTGTTCCTCCGAAGTCTAAATTCCTCTTACAAAGACATTTATTATTTCAGAGTAAAATTCATCCAGAACTGAAAACTCCTGTAAGATGTTTGCACCATAATCAAGAAAGTGCTTAAGAACATACAAAGAACATTTTCCTGATTTAGATTTAAGTGAGGCTCATTTGATGCTCATAGTCTTGTTCTGGGCCTTCTTTTCTACAATGAATTTCAGCCTTAATGAGCAAACTACAAGAACAATTCTTACCAAATCTTTAACTACTCAGGGCTTCCAATCCCAAAATGCTGATTTATTTTTTCAACAGGAAAAGGAAAAAAAAAATTCAGAATAAAACAAGAGTTAAAATGATCTTTTTCAAACTAAGGCATATTTTACTTCAAACAAACACTAGGCAGTCACTTTGTAAGTGGCTTTTACTATTTCTTAGTTAAATTGGTAAATTAAACTCAGGTCTACTGGCACATAAAATCACTAGCAGCAATGATCAAGGCATGCAAACTCAGAAGCATTTACAGTAAATTATGAATAAAAAAAGTTGTTAAATTAAAACCCTTTGAGTATTGCATTTATGTTAATTAATTATGCATGAATTTGTATTAACTGACTAAAAATGTTTACAACTTACTTGCACTATACTACTGACGTAATTCCATTAAATAACTTAAAATGAGACCCTTTTTTTTTTGCCCTCAGCTAGACTTAAAACAAGTACAGCTGCACTTAGTGTTTGCTGACTGACTAATATTGCAAGAAACCAGCAGAAAATGTATTGTACTCTCACTTAGTAAGGTGGCATTTCTATCTGTAAGTTCAAAGAATCTCTACTTGCTACTGCACTTGTTCCCTTGTTCTCGTAAGCAGTGTTTGTAAGAACAAAGGGGCTTTTTAAAATGGCAAAAGGCTTGTGCAATTTCTAGGTTGCTTTTAAAATTCTGACATTCAATAAGGGCCATCCAAACTGTACCACTGTAGATGAAGATGAATAAAATACCTTCATCTGGTCATTATTGCAGTGACTGAGTTTTAAAAGGAATATCAACACTCTTTGTTCTTGTTTACCAAAAACACTGCCAAATATTTCAATGCAAACATACCAAATATTCTGCAAAATTTATTCTTCTTCACTAAGCCTTCTTTTAATCCTAAAGATTCTCTTTTACAGTACACCAGAGTATTCCAATACTAAGCTACCTCAGGAGATTTGCAAAATAGTCTGAATACATTTTCTAAGCCTTTATCTTCTAACTGCATCTTAAAGTAGACAACTTCCTATCTGTAGAAACATATGTTTGTTTTTCTTTATATATTTATGCAATTATGAAAACAAGGGAGCTGAAGTACTGTTTTCTATTAGACAGTACACATTAATGGCAGTGAATATTTTGTCTACATCTATTGAGCCTCCTATAACAAAACCATTCCTGTATAGTATGCAAGTATTTACTTTAGACGTAATTAAAAAAAATTCTATAACACTATCAGCTATTTCAAAGTATATGCTCAATGGACTAATTAAATTATCTAAAAAGCTTGGTTCCCATCATGTTACTTACAATGCTCAAAGGGTTAATGCAAGGCATTATATCAAATTAATTTTCTAATACTAGAAGTAAGCACTGTGTGTTTATGCTTCTATTCCAGTTTTTATTGTTTGTTTGTCTTAAATCACCAAACAAATTAGCAGAGATACTAGAATTCCATTTATTGATTTGTTTTAAACCATATACAAAGAGGATGTCCTGGTAGAGAGACAAGGGCCCAATTTTCAGAAATTCATACTGCTCTCTCAGATGTACATTTTAAACTCTGAAATATTGTTGTATACTTATATTACTAATAAATCTATTTTTTGTCAGCACTTCTATGGCTATCAATGGTTGTTTTTATTTTGTAAAAACATTCTGAATTAAATTGGATAGCAGTGCATCTCTAATATAAATTTTTTTCTAAACAGTGCAGATGTCAATTGGTGAGAATGACAAAGATATCAGATCATTTCTCCTAGGGAAAACAAGGCGAGAAAAAGTAGTGTGTTAGATATTTAAAAATACCTCGCTTTAAATTAAATTTGTATATAGACCTATACATTCCTGAATGACAGAACATTACCTATTTTCTTATTTTTGAACTAAAGGCAGTAATGCTGTAAATCATCATTTTATAGGTAAATAATTTAAAATCTATTTTCCAAATTTTTATGGAACTTTTTTTAAAAGAAGGTGCTTAGAGCATGCTACAGTACAAGAGCAAAACACAGAAATAATAATTGAAAACAGAAAAAATAAAAGCTTTAAAACAGATTTACCATGAGAAAGATGAAAATGTACCAACAAATTTTAATAAATATAAAACTTTTGAAAATTGGGCCCTGTGTTTTGAAAAGGTAGTTCAACAATACCCATTCCCCCACACTGTTCACTGTGCTATTTGTGCTAATGGGGGAAATGTCTCTAAAATAATTATTTTGGATTCCATGTCAAGATTAGATAGAACACATAAACCATGTCAACTCTCATAATGTCTACCCTGTGGATACATGCTACACCTCTCCAGAGAACTAACGATAAACTTCAGAGCTGGTGTGGCAATGCAACCGCATGCTACACATTATAGAATATGGACTGAGGTATTCGTATCTCTGTAGTTTAATGATTACTAAAACCCAACTATTAAATAGCAAGAGTGTGCAAAATGTTTTATCTAAGTGTTTGATAAAAATTTCAGTAAATGTAAAAATAAACAGAAGACCCCCAAACCTGTAAGTACACAACGCAGCTTACAGTACCGTAGCTGTTCTAAAAAAAAATCTGGTAAAATCTTTAGAATTTAAGCATAGGAATACAGACTCCATTCAGTTTTCTGAATGTGGGATAGTTCCAATTTGCTTTGATAATTCATTGTTTTTAGAAGCTATGAAATACATTCTGGTTTTGTATTTAGATTTTTGTTCAGTTTTATTTTGCACTTTGTGAACAGTGAACAACTGAGTGGAGTGGGGAGCTAAATAATGAAAGATACTCAGGTCCCACCTTTTTTAGCAACCTAGATTTACCTATTACAATCGTACTCTTTTCTCAGCAACAACAAATCCAACATTAAACCAAGAACGGACAATAATAAGAAAACATTATAGGTCCGTCAACACAAAAATTGAACCAAGTACTACAGCATTAAAAAAAGCTGAAAATGAAAAAAATGTTGAATTATTTCACTTTATTTTACTTGTAAACATCTTATAATGCACAATGAAGGGGAGTAAATATTTATCACAGCTTAGTTTTAGCATTTTTGGTGAAGGGTACAGATGTGCTGATTTCCAAGGAAAAATCAGGACACACTGAGTGATATATGTGAAAACAAAATCTATAATGAGATTCAGTGCATTTATGAGTTTAGAAATAATGAATATAATCCTCACTTTCACTTTTTACTGAGGCAAAAACCATCTACTGACATTAGTAGGAATTACGCCTACATAGAATGAACAGGATGGGTTCACCTCCCAATTCTGCAAAGGAATTAAAATTTAGTTTTGTACACCAGTAATGTTAGGACATTTTAGTTGATGTACAGCTGTATTTGGAGCACATGTAAACTCTAGCAACAAACTTGTTTGCTATAGATACGCTGTTCATTTTACATGCTCTTCTCCTGTTTGGTATATATGACTTTAAAGTCATTTTCAGACACACTAGATAAACCAAAATAAAAGAATCCCTAATTTTCTTACACAGTCTTTTCTGTAAAGTTGATCTTTTTGTGCTCTCCTTCACTTTTTGGCTTTTTTTCTTATTTGATTCCACTATTTTAGTGTAGCAAATTCATGTGTCTGCATAATGAAATGTTTAAGAAGAAAAATTTGAGTTGTTTAATGTCAATTAGTATGGTCTCTATAAACTGTCATTTAACCATTAAAATGTAATATCTGGCTGATACCCCACAAAATATAGAAATTGAAAACATGCACTGCATTATGTACCTGCTCATTTATTTCTTTTTAGTTTTTAAAATTAAAAGTAGGCAAGGGTTTAGAAAATATATAATCATGCTTGGGACTACCATCAATCTATTTTGACATTTGAAGTTGGTATTAAAGCTAGTTTTGCTTTCCAAATTCCCAAGCAAATTTTATTTGTAATAAAGTGAAATCCAGCTAGAAACGAGAAAAAATAGGTTTATTGTCATTCTAAGAGGGATATTAAAATCATTTAATAATAAAAAAATCCTTTTATTCTTTTGAAGGCTATGTAACCTGTCCTTACTTCTTAGGGAATTTGAAAATGACAGGCACACCTTGTTGAATTAATTTAAGAGTTAAGAATAACAAAAAGTACTAAGTCTTAGCTTCAGTTCTGTTTAAGGCACCATGTAATAGCCGAGGTACAATGATCCCTGATGTACATTCTTAAATGGCAATGGTCCATCTAGCCACCTATTCAAATTCTACACAATTGGGAATAAGTACAAGTGAGGTGTGCCAGTTACACTGCCTTATCTAATTTTTGTAAAAATTTAAATCCACTTTAACAACAAGGAAATATTTTTGAAAGGAAAATGATGCAGGTTGCTACATTCCTTGCATTCTATAAATCATCTTTTCTAAGAGCAGCAGATTGAACCACTAGTAGGAAAAGACCTGGAATAGAAGAAAGTCATCCAAATGGAATGTTTTCCTGTATGTCCAGTTCAGCATAAGTAGCACGTACATGTAAAAGTAATAATAATAATAATCAAGTCACTTCTTTTTTAGCTTCAGTTTCTAACAACTATAGTACCACTTAACAGCCAAAAGCACCTGTTCAGTGGCCCCACATATAGAATCAGTAGTCTTCAAAACAGAGGAACTAGTATGCAAATAATATCTGGAACTGTTGATTTTAAAGGAAGCTTGCATTGTTTACATGATGGTCAGACAATTAGGTACGTTTGTGACGTACACATTACCACATTCTGTTACAATTCTGTCATTTAAACTCGCTTCTTGCTCACAGAAAGAAACTAGGAAATCTTCCCAACCCTCCAGCATTATTACAAAAATTCCCCCTGAATGTTCACAATTTTATCAAAATAGTGTCTTCTCGTTGTCCAATGAAAAGCACCTTTTATAACAAATTTGATACATCTGCTGTCAACTAAGTACGCCTCCAGTGTAAATCAAAGAAAATAGTTCTTTTGATATTTCACAGAAGTGCATCTAATTAAAAACCTACCTATATGAAATTATCATCATAACTAATAATTAACATCAAAATATTTTTAAAAAACTATGAAAAAATTTAAATTATTATAAGAGGACAAAAACATTAACATTAAGCTTTGCAAAAATCTTCCTTGCATTTGATACTAAGAAAACTCTTCATATTGAGTGGCCAATGTAAAATGATTCTGTTTACAAAAAAATCTCTTTTTTTTTTAAACAGATCTGGCAAAATACATACACCCATTCCATTTAACAACTCCAATAAAATAACGTTCAGCACAGCTAAAATTTGACAACAGTCGACTTTCGGACTTAATCTCTTTATTTTTTTTTTTTTTCATATTAAACCGAAAGGGCTAATGTAATGGGGTGTGTGTCGGGTGCGGGGGAGGAGGTTTCATATTAGACTGCAGTATATGTATTTCCAGTAGCACTGCATTGTCTGATAGTCTGAGTAGTTGCAACAATGTGCTCGTTATGAATTGGGCTCAGGAGGTTCTGCTGTACTCCACTCTCAAGTACTGGCTGCATGCAGCCCACCTGGAATGCCTGGTTTAGCTCTGTTTTCTCCCTCTTGGCTTGTGGCTCTCCATTTTCATCCAGCTCTTCATCTATTTCACTTTCAACTTCGCTGCCCTCATCTGTACAAACAAACCACCATGAAACTAGCACAAAGGGAAAAAATTCTAATACGAGGGCCTTTATTTTGCAAATAATAGTTGAAATACAAAAATACTGGAAAGACTAGCAATCTGATAAAGCACAAACTGAAAATTTAAAATTTTAATGGAAAAAGTCAATTATTTTATCAAGCTGGTAAACAGACTCTCAGCTTTAATCACTTGAGTTACACACTGTTGATACAGTATGTGGAAAAAACAATTGCAATCTCAAAACTAACCTCTAACAAACAATGTTAACTTCATATTGCAAAATGCCTCTCATCTCTAAGACATGATGAACAAAAGAGTTGTTACTCTTAGTTACAGATAGGGAAACTGAGGTGAAGAGATTTGGGGTGACTTGACCCCAAATTTTGACATACATTCTTATACTCACTGGTTGAGTGATCTAGGGTCAAGTCACCCCAAATCACCCAACTAGTCAGTGTAAGAATGTATGTCAAAATATGGCATGAATAGGTTATAAGGAACTCATTTCTTTCTGTCCACTTCACTGACAAGTTATCTGACAACTACCTGCATGCAATTCTGCCTTCTTCACTTAGCAAAACATTTACTACAGATAAACATACATAAGCATACTCCTGTCTTTCCTCCCACAGCTGTTACCCTCCTCTGTCCTATCAGATACAACTAAATTCTACGTAAAAATTCGAATATTTCTTGTGTCAATAATAAACATCTTCAAAATATATTCTTATTTTAAAACAAACCTACAACATTCTAGTAATTATTATATGCTGCATATTACATAGATAGCTTATTGTATCCATATATTAACGTATCTGTATAACATACACATGCAGTTTAAAGCATGATATGGCTCTAAATTTTGTTTTACTGTATTTTTAAAACATAAGGACTTGTTTTCCTCAAAGAGACACATTAGCTCTATACAGAATTATAGAGATTAAATACTGCAGAGATTAAATTGCTTACCTTTGTCCATATTTCCAGGGGACACAGCATTTAAATCACCAAACTGCAAAATAAACAATAAAAAAACCTGGACACAGTCTTAAGCAAATATGAACTTAGAGTATCTGTGATGGGGCAGATCTGTGCTTGACTGGTTTGATGCTAGCATTCAAACGCATGATCTTGGCTGCAGCCACATCCATAGTACAGCAATTCACTTTTCATTCCATCCTAGTCTTCTGCTTATTAAGACAATTATCACTAAGTAAACCCTCAAAAAATAAAATGGAGAAGTACAAACTTCTTTAAGATTACTTCATCAGGGCCTTTGTTGCTTGAAGTGAGCTATTTCTGTGTTGTATGAAGCCATAAATTATGATAGATATCCATTCTGAACTGCCAATATTTTAACAAAAAGCTCTTATTAAAATTTCCCAGAGACAACTTTAATTGTGCTGGAACAAAAATGAAGGTGTGTCACAGTGTTCCAAATCTACCTGTAAGGTAGATGAAAGGCACTGCTGAGAAAGGGTTTACAATCTGGTAACAATTTACTTACATCAAAAAAGTTGCTCACAAGTTAGATGTACAACCTTCCTCCCTGAATCCTCTTAAGTTCCTCTTAAATAAGAATCGGCAGAGCAAAATGCCATCAATGAATCTCAAATGAGAGGAGTACATTATTTAGATAAATACATTTCTAACCATAAATGATGATACCAGTCTTTTTCAGAAGAATTTTGCCAATACCTGTGTCCACAGCTGGGAGAAGAGGAAGGGAGAAAGATGAGAATGCTTTTCTCAGCTCCAACACCAGTTCATACTGTCTTAACAGTGTTTGTCAGACCATAGCCTTAGACTTCCTCACTTTATTTCAGTCACAGTCATTGAATACACAGAAACATAAAAAGACATGCATTTATTGAGCATTTACTACTTCTATTCTGCCCCTCTCACCTCCAAACGTTTGGGTTACTTATTTCCTCATAATATCTCCATCTTCAGTCTACACGAACATTTTAGAAGACCCTACACTACATTTATGTCTAACATATACAATGTCTGTTAAGAAGACAAGAATGTAGTAACTGTATACTTGTGTAGTACCTTGCTGCAAATATAAGGCAGAGATTAAGCCAATGTGCTATTGGTGGGTCACTAAGCAGGAACATTGTTGTTTAGTTTTTCTGAAACATGTCATGCCACATGATAGAAAATCATTTGACAAATAAAGCTGGGACATTTCCAATTTCTCTTGAAAGTATAACATCTGTTTATAGTATTTAATGAGCCTATTGATATATCTTGAGGGAAGAATGATACCTGACGCCAAATCAACTCACAAAATGACTTGCAATTTATTGGTAACACAGAATTTGATACAGTGACTCCCAAGTGTAAAAATGTAACAAATCTGTCCCATTAACTATCTAGCATATTTTCAAATATATCCATTTTCTAGCACTTTTGAAGTGTAATTCTTTGATGACAATTCATGCATTCCTCACCGTCTCACTCAAAACAAAAGGTTAGATGAACTACTGGGAAAAACAGGGATGAGATTTTCCTTGCTTTTTATACTTTTTCTACTTTCTATACTCATAGATGAGTATAAAAAACTGGTTATGAATTGACACTCGTTCTGTTTTTTAAACCAATAATCTTTGAAGCACATGTATGAAAATCAACTGTGTTGCAAACCTCTATGTATGTCTGCACTGGTTTTATTGCATGTATGTGAACAGTACTGTACGAGCCAAAATTCTACAGGTAAGCCATCCTTCTCAAGTCAATGGGGGTACTCAGCTCCCTTGTGTTAACATTTGTATGGGAATTCAAAACGTGTGCAAATACATGTAAACAGATCCATGTAAGAAACATTTTCCTATTACTCTGCTCTTTTTTTATTTTCACATAAAATATTCAGTTCTTAAAAATTGGAAGAAGGTTGTATGTTGATCATAGCAATGCAGATTTGTAAAGGAGCAAGCTCATTTGGAAATAATTGGTTGTTAGAATTCAATGTGATTTTATTACTCTGACAATCAACCAATGAAACAAGTTTGAAACTGTTGTATGTATTTGTAACCCAATCTATTGTTATATTGTAGGACATCCTACAGCTCCACATACATGTTTAAAAAATTTGCAAAGACACATACCCAAATTCATCACTAAATCTATCAATCTAGTCTCTTACGTATTATCTTACCTCTCCCATAACTGCAATAGGTGTCTCTCCTGTGGCCTGAGCAACACGATGTTCTACTAAGTAAAACATGTATTCATCGTAAAGCAAGCGGATCAGATGAAAAGAGCCAAAGCTAGCAGCACTGCGCAAGGTTAAATCTCGAATCACCATTGAGCTATTCAAAAATAGAAAAATATATATATTTATGTATTATATATCATAGTCATTTTAACACTTATCCATGTAGACATTTCACCTCAAAACCAATATTCTCAAAAGTAACGTTATCCACAAATGTCTGATATATGGTGTCTTCAGAAAGAGATGTCCAGGAAAGGCAATTATTTGCTTCTCTCCTTTCTCTGAAGGTATTGCTGGACACAACATTATATGAGAAATAACCAGATTGTTTTGTTTTCAGTTTTTCTTTGTTTTGATATATACATAACTACCAATACTTCAGAATGTGTAAAACCTAACTTGAAAGAAAACTTTGTTGAAAACATAAACAACTAAAATGGTACGAAAACTATTTGATTTTAAACAAACTAATGCTTAAATAGTGTCTGCTGTGTCCACCTTCCCAGTACAAAGGTTTTAATTGCCACAATTTTAAAACTTTGAAACTTAAAATTACAAAATTATATGTGTACATATTAGATTGACAAATTCTGATATCTTCAGCAAGTAGTTGCTACAGTCGTTTTCAAAGGACAAGGTTTACTCTGATAACTGTTTCAATAAGCAGCTAACATGGAATGCTTGTCTTAATGTTCTTTTTACACATTAAAAACAGCTTTTGTCTTCTTTATCTAATAAACATAGATACCACAGTGTTTTAATAAATAATATTAAAAATAGTGGCTTAATAATTGTGTAGTTATTTCCTGTTATGTTTCTAACTCAGGACAAAATTCCACCTGCATTCATTTGCCCATGGCCTTTAAATAAACAAGGATCACTTGAGTCCCTGCTGATTTGCAAGTGGTCCTGAGTTCAAGGTTAACAACAGTAATTTTCTGGGAAAAAACCCACATGTTTTTCATGACTTAGTGAGCCACTGTTTGATATTACATCTGTCAACTTTACTACAGTGAACAATACAGCAAATAATAGAATAGTTAGAATGTCTTAGAAGTCTATTAAATACTACCTGTAGAAAGACCATTTTAACAGAAATTGCCGTGCTGCTTTAGGAAAGCTGGGTCTTCCTTCGTATGGTTTCAATGCTTGCATCATTACATTATCAAGCCAGGCAGCCCACTGCTCCAGAGTGCTCTGCTGTTGAAGAGTCATCTTGAAATCTGTTTCTAGTCTCTGAACCATGTTGTCATCACACTGGCACACCCAGGAAGCCTGCTCCTGTTACAGTACGTGGCAACTCTTGAATTAACAATACATAAGCCAAAGCACAGAACGCAATTCTTTCTCAAAGATTAAGCAATACAATGGTTGAAAAGGACAAAACCCACTTACTACACAAACTAAGAAGCAGTTTTTATTTTTGTGTCTATAATAATTGTGTTGAAAGCAAATGGGTGGGGAAAGCGTAATATATAAGAGCAGACATCAAATAAAGAAATGAGAACGAACAATGGAATGACACAAGTATGTTGTAGTTTTCCACATTCTTTTTCAAAAAAGGGTTCTACTTTCCTCATTCATCATTTTTCTACTGCAATATTCGGGACTTGTCCATTTTTTCTGGGACTACAGGCAGGGCAAGCAGGAAGAACAGTTAAATGGGAGGATAAAGTAACAAAAGAAGTAGCAAGAAATCAAGTGCAAGGTTCCTTTCGTTCTGAAGAAGTTAAGCTTAACGACAATTTCTGTTATATCATCTTGTAAAAGAAAGCTTTGTATGTAAACAAGGATTGTTTTGTTTGCTGACTATAGGCAGTAATAGATCACACATTAAAGTACAACATGAACAATGCAAATGGAGAAACACAGTCTGCATACAATAATAAGCAGTTTTGTCAGTGTTATCAAGTTTAAATAAGGCTAGCTGATCAATTCAGAAACTAAGAAACAAAAATGAAGACTCACTAATTGCAAGCCATGTTCTTAAACTCTAGCTATCATGTGCCCAGTTAACACCTCATTCACAGACTCTGTATCGATGTTAACATATTACAATACTTAATATACTGTATCTTTATTCAAGTACTCTTGACTGACTTTTGTTAAGATTATTAACAAGTACCTTAAAACACTCGTTCACAAGGAAAAGAGACAAACATAGAACTACCAGTAATCTGGAACATTTCACTTTGCTGGGCAAAAGGAAAAAAATACTTTTCCTCAGGGAAGCAGAAACGTGGAGAAATTAAGCTTAGTGAAAATATAAACTTACATGCTATAGCTAACTGGAAACTAGTTCTAATCTGTACTAACAGAATCAAGTACTCATGAGGTCTTGTAAATTTAAGCATAGGCACTTAGATGAAGTATACTAATGGTATTGTATTTGAAATAATGAAACAGTCTCTACTAAAAACAACGTTGTGCATTTCATAGCTTTTAGAGACATTCAGAAGCTACGCTACTATCTCAGATCTAATTCTAAGAGATCATTTATGCTATTACTAAGATATCATTCATGGTACCCATTCTAAGAATGTACTTGCTCTACATTTGCATAGAAGTGGGAAGAATATGTGCACTTCAAGACAGTAAATAAAAACAGATAATGGTTCTGAGCTCTTACTTTCCTAAAGTGTAAGCTATCATGTTTGGACTGAATCACTGCATGTAAGAATCAGCAAAATGTTCTCACTTCATTTTCTTGATAGAATAATGACAGCTAACAATAAAGTTCAAAATCATAGAGGAAAAAACACTTCTTTTTTTTTTTTTTTTTTTTTTAAATAAACCTGTTATTTAAAGATACATTTTACCTGAACATTGGCAAAATCAACACGGTTGAGATCATTGAGCATCTGGTTGATTTGAGAAGTATTTTGAAGCACAGCACGAGCTGCTTGAGCCAGGTGATTAAGAGATGTGTATCTTCGCAGAGTCTGGGCAAAGGCACTTACAGCGGCAACCTATGAAGAAATTAATTTCTTTTTAAATATTCTACTCTTTATCTGTAGATTAATTCTACAGATTGAGTCTTTACCTTCATTTTAATATTTTATATTAATGACTCCTCATATGTGAATTGTGTCCGTTTAGCAGATCAGATAATGTCTTCCTTATAATTTTTCGACAAAACTAAGTTATTTCCTCTCCCATTATTTGATGCTTGATGCTAAACGTGAAATTTAGCATTAAAGTTAAAACGCTACTGCTTTTAGATGCTACTACCCACTTGGTTTGCCATTGCAAGAATAATACTGCAACAGTTTTGTCTACCTTGGTTTGTATCATCCTCTGTGGAATACTGTTCATGGCATTTGAAAGCCAACCTTCAAGGCTTTTTGCAAAATTGCGAATGGCTTGGGTCAAGGCACCTGTGCATTAAAGAATAAAAACAGAATGAAAAGAAAGCAATGTACCTGTCTTGAAATGTTTTGCATCCTCGTACTTATGTACTCAACGTTCTGGTCTGCTGCTTTTACTTACTAAAAGAGAAATCCAGTTGAGGTTCAAAATGCCTCATTCAGATATAGATTATGCAATAATGATTTTAGTTTTGGTTTAATAAACAGTTCTGACTTCTTCACCTAACAATCTTTCAAGACATTTGTGATGAGCAGTATTGTTTTGGGCACTCCTATAGAAGACACAGTAATTGCAGCAGTTGTGATGGAAATTTCCATCACAAACTTTCAGCTTTCCATTTCATCTAAGCACCCCTTTTAAAGAGAAAAACTCTGGAAAAAACTCCAGTTATTGGAATACTGCAGTTTCCTCAAACAAGGCCAAAGTAATCTTAAGCCATGTCATGGTGCTGCTTACTTCAGTTTTAAAGAACAAAATCCAACATGCAGTGCTTAAGGATATCATCAATAAGCAAGATATAGGAGTGTGTTTCACTGATAGAAAGTGAGAGTATTCAAATGGCTGTGGAATCTGTGTGCATTTTTGTTTCTTTACTATAGCACCCACAGAACTGCTGAGTGGCTGACAGAGATTTAGAGAAACTGAAGAAGCTCTTACAGCAATCTGCACTACTCAAAATCTAAGTTTTAATTTTTCAAAGGAGGAAGACAGGAAGTATTTTCCTAAGGAACTGTGTCTGGAAAAAAGAAAATCATATCTCCTGAGTAGTAGAAGCCTCACTTCCCATACCTACCACTTGCTCATTGACATAATAGCATCCACTCAAACAGCTGCAAAAAGGAGAAGACAAAAAGAAAAAACTACAGGTTTCTAAAGACTAGTAGAGAATGAATGCAACTACAAAAGTGAAAAGGAAAAAACTAGAAAGAGGAAATAATATTTATTTTCCAACTATTTTAACTACACGTGAGAAGAAACCATCCAAGTAAAGATCGGCTGGATTCTGTTTATAAGGCTGAATAATCTGGTAGAGTAAGAAATTAATGCTGATAGAACTTGTCTTTGAGAAATGCTCCTTTACTGTTTGAATTATTTATGATCCCTCTTTTAAGAAAGCTTTCTACTAGCAAAGTAAATTTACTAAAAGAAAAAAATGTATTCTTCATGACATCTTTTTCACACGTCTTCAAATTTGCAGTGATAAGCAGTGGAATCCATATCAGTAATTTATATAACTGACCACATATTTGGATGCTTAGCTGAAGACAATTTGATCTTACAAAGTATCTGCATTAGCTAAACACTCTATGATAACAGGTTTTTTTTCCCCTTGAGGTTTCCACATGAAGAACAAGCTTTTTTCTTGAGTCCTGTCAATCACCTAGCTCACTTGTGCTGCTTTGTAAATTACTGCTGTGCACTTACTAATTAACTATGTATTCACTCACATTTTCTTACCTGTAGAACAAGAAAATGTGAAGTGGAAGGAATAACGTAAATACTGTATGAATGATACTTAGACATTTAAGGAAAATATTACTGCTTTTTCACTTCTAATTCCCTTATTACTCTTTTGCACCCAACTATATATTACAAAATTATTTGCATCACTGTAATGCTGATGTCCTTTAAAAATAAATACGGAAAAGCAGCTCAGGCCTTAAGAAAGGCCTCTAACTAGGAAGAAAGAGGAGCAAATGAAAGGAATTCTAATTCTGAAGAAATGAAACAGCTAAAGTAGATAATCAGGCATCAGTATTGTATAGAACAACCATGAATTTCTAATGAACTTGGAGCTCATTAAACACAGATTTTTTTCTCATATTGCATTCTTAAGTATACAACTAGCCATTACCAAAACCTTAAGTACGTACATCTTCAAAGACTTCTTTTAAGTTCATCTGACTATCCTAGAAAAACAAGAAAACCCTTTCAAAGAATCACACAATGAGTATGGTGCAAAGTAAATGGCCTGCGATAGTTAAATGTTACTGGACACACACTAAATGATGTTGCAGTGGCAGTTACTGATAGAAAGTTTCATTTGGATAAGCACCTAAAAAGCTTGAGTTCTCAGCTGAAAGCCCTCTGACGTGCAAATCTCATAAAAAGAAGGCTTTACAGTCTTTTCAGTACTTTAAATTTTTGTCTGCCTGGAACTGTGTGATATGGTGTGGAAATATGCTTACCATAAATTCTCCACCTATGATATAAACTAACTCAGAGGCAAGTTTGTTACTGTCCATTCTGTCAGTTGCGAAGGTGAAAAAAGTCCATTCTAAAACATAATAGCTCTGGTCTATTGCCAAAGACATTAGATAATTATGGTCTTTATTCCTAACTCAGATGGACAGCGTTTGACTTTTCTTAGGAAAAGGAATTTTGCTGTTTTATACACAGCAATTCTTCATTCATTCTGTGGGTGCTAAACGTTTCAGCTGACAAATTTAACACAAAGGTTAAAAATAAAACATGTTTTTCCTCAATAATCATTTTTTTTGCTACTCCAGTAATATGTATCCCACAGCTGAGTAGCACAGTAAGACTTTTAGAAAAGAAACACACTGAAAATCTGCACATGAAAAAACATAAACCTTAAAAAAAAAAACATACGCTTACTTCAAGCACTTTCCAAATTAATATTTTTTCCTATTTTGAGCAGCTGCTGTCGATGTTTTTCCATTCATTCAGGAAAAAGAAATCATAAACGTGCCTTTGATGAAGCATTTACAGTCCCCTTTCCTCTGCAGAATCCAAACTTTCCTATAAACTGCTATTTTCCCACAGAAAATGATGAATTTGTCTACTTCACCCAGGTCCATTATTGACATAGTCAACCATTAAGCACAAACTTAGGCCTTCCTCTTGGTCTCTTGTAACGGCTGGAGATATTTTAATTCAGAAGCAGGAGTTAGAAAAATAATAAAATTGTAAATATTTAACAGGGAAGAGAGAACTTGTATGGACCATCATTACAGGAAAGCTGACTAGAAAAAGCCATTTAGTTAGCTGGTCCTAAAGATAAAAAATAAGAAAATACATTAGCCGTCTTCCAAAGGTAGCTCAGTGGGTGGACTTCTGAGCAGAAAACCACTGGACTGTTCATGAAATAGAGGCAGAAGTCTCTTGGGATGAATTTGTCCTGGGGATCAGATGATGTGTTTGCATCAAGAAGTCTGATAATCATCCCAAAAACAGGAATGTCAAACATAGCAGGTATCAATTATTCATATATGACTGGTAAGTCTAGAAAGAAAGACATAGCATGAAAAGGACCTGATGCCTGTAGTTATTGCTATTAAATGATTGTGTCCCATTTTCTTGAAACCCTGTACTGGCAATGCCCAATGCATCTTATGAATTGGGCAGGAAGAAACTACAAGCTAAGGAGCTATCATATAAAAACTTTTTTAGAGACTGCCAGGCTGTGCAGGAGAAGCAAGTGAAAAGCAAGGCAAAAAGCAGGTTTGATTAAAAAACATGTCTGCACCACCTTTTTATTCAGAAAATAATGTGCTTTTGGAAGACAGAATTTTAATTCAACCTATTAAATGTTGTAATTA
Organism: Platalea leucorodia; assembly: GCF_965183815.1. Taxonomy (NCBI): domain Eukaryota; kingdom Metazoa; phylum Chordata; class Aves; order Pelecaniformes; family Threskiornithidae; genus Platalea; species Platalea leucorodia. The sequence goes on from NC_138858.1 coordinate 30,854,772, forward strand.
AATTTCTGGGTTTTTTTATCATTGCCTATTCGCTTGTGATAGACTATATTACTCGAAAATTAATATCCTACATACTTGCATTGTCATTAGATAGAAAAGTAAAACATCAAATATAAACAAATGCAAAATAATTTATACCAGTAATGGTTGTCAGTAATTGCATGTATTTGATAAAACATTTTTCCTTTATTCTGCTACATAGATGAAAAGATAAATCATGTCAATCTCTACCAAGAACATACTCTTTTCTTAAAAACAAGGTAAAACTGCCTTTCTAAATGGCCAGCCTTCAGATTTTATACATTTCCAGCTTCACAATTTTTTTTGTATCATACATAATTTACTAAGACCTAATTTTATGTCGCTGACAAGCAAATAGTCAATAAAACTTTTCTGCAAGGCAGTACCTGCAAATATTCTCATGGATTGCTTATTACTGCTGGAGTCACTATAGCAGAAGAGGTGTTCACAGCACGACAAAATAGCTTTGTTAGCTGCAAAGCTACCTAAGGTCCTAATTTTTAAAAAAATATTAATCCAACTTTATAAAGTGACTATTTTCATGGAAAGGATATAATATGTAGGAGTTAGGAGGTTTATAGTGGGTTGCTAACATGATTTCTTTATAATATTTAGCACAGCATATGCAAGACAGTAAATGCTTTATAAAGCAGTTCAACTTTCTTCACATAAATTCATTTTCTACCTAACATAGCCATAAAAATACACTGCTGGGGCAACAATGGATTCTATGAAAATTAACTTTGAAAAGAAAGCTGTAATCTTAGTAATAGTTGAATGGCCAGACAGTTACTGACTCTTTCATGCAGGATGTATGACAGAAAGAACAGTACACTGGAATAATAAATTGGACTAAAAGTTTCTGAGTTAATTTTTCATTGCCTTAACTGTCATTAAAACTGATTTCAGCAGCCACTGTTAAGGAACAAATACTAATTGTCCAAAAATGGAATCACAAAGATCATATACCTTTTTTTTTCAGACTAATCAAAGATTAATATGTAACGTTTAAACTAAAAACTACTGAATTTAGTGGAAAGACTGACTGACACTTGTGCACACTGGCTCAGGGCCACAGGATTTATGTCTAAGTCTATCAGGTAGTCTAGATCCAGGGTAAAAGGAAAACATTTTTAGCTGAAAATATAACACACGGAGAAAGACGTACCTTTAATAGGAAACTACATCTTGAAAACTAGATCTTCCAACTGCACTAAAATCCTCAGTTACTTTTAAAATACAAAGCATACGTCAGCTCTCAGCACAACTTCCAACACAACAAAATTAAGGATAAATGATACACAACACTTTCCTAACTTTCAAACTTATTCCTAAACCTGGCTTGTGAGGCACAAGACCACCACCACCATACACATTCATGGACAAAAACCCTTACAAAATGTTTCAGGTGTTTAACTTACTAGGAATAGGTCTAAGGACGTCAGGAATGAGGATCTCCACCAAAGCCTGGTACATCACATGGTCACAGTTACACATCCATTTCAGAATAGACTCGTTCTTGCACAGAGTAATCAGCTTTGCTTTTGGAAGTCGACTTTCTATTTCACTCAGATTGCTGGTGTGAAGAAAATGTAGCAAACCAATAAATGACAACGCATTTACAGCAGGTAAAAGCCTGCAATGGGTGTTAAAATGTATTATTTTATAAAGATGTCATAGATATGTCAACTACACCCAACAGAACTTCTTTACATGTTGTGTCACATGGAAATGGATTTAAAGAATGCCTCCATAGCTCTGCTATAGCTCATAAATTATGCAGAAGTATGAATGATCCTTTCGGCTTAAAAGAACTGGATAGAATACTGGGAAAAGACACTTTTACTGTAGTTGTCCAAGTAAAGAGAAAAGTGGATGACACAATCATTTCAAGACTGCACTTTGGCATGCACTCAGCCTATACAAAAATGCCAGACAACATAAATTTAATTTGAAAAATTAGCATATGAAAAAAATTATTATTCTTCAGGTAAAACCAATAGGATATTTTTTATTTAACACTTGTATAATATTATCATGAGAAGCAGTAAACGAATAGAAACATTTACTGACCTTGGTTCAGTAATAGTAGTGCCATCAGGTGGAGCGGAGGGAGAATAGCGCCAGAAAGTTTGCCACAATTTTTCTATCAGGCTGAATTGAAGATTCACAACCACATCCAGTATTGCCTGAGAAAATAAAAAACAAGTACAGGCTGTCTTCTACTCAGCTTCCCCCCACTCCTAACTCCAACTAGATCTATAGCTTTTTTCCCTTCATCACATAGTGGAGCTAAGGCAAACTGTACATTTCTCAAGTTATAAATAACATCTGTTTTAATAGTTTGATATCCATAAATTATCCAGCACTATAAACTGGTGTGCAGAGACTTGAGTAAGGCCAAGTGCACATGCACAGAAGCCACGAGAAATGGCCCATGGAAACGTATCAGAGGTATTCGCCCCAAGAAAATGTTTAATGCTACTGCAAACACAAAGGAAACCTGCCATTTTATTCATTTTCATAATTCAGTATAGCTTTGAAATCACCTTCAAAAATAATTTTAAAAGACATATTGTTCAATATCAAATGTGGCTTAAATATCTCAATGTTTCTTTAAAATGAGAAAAAAGTTACTGCTTTTAATGTAAAAAAAAAAAAAAAAAAAATTTAACCTGATTTACATTTCCTATTGACTAAACCAAAGATCTGCATGTACAATCTGAAGTCTAGTTTCTCTAACATTCTGAAAACGTACACATAACTACATTTCATTCTCAGTGTCTATTATATATTACTTTTTTCCCCTGTAAAGGGGACCCTCCAGAAAATCTTTTTACTCATGTCCTTTCCAATGAAATAAGCAAAATACCCTGGGGAAAAGTCACATACCACTAACATGGCTGCAATATATTTGGCATTACTGTCTTGTACTGACCTTCACTAGAAGTCATGAACTTTAGAAAATAAATGGTTTGTAAGAAATACCTCACAGTGCTCTCGATAAAGACTCTGCAGTGATTTGATGTCCTCAAAGGTAGTACCATCTGGTAGAGAAGATATTTCAACTTCTCCAAACTCTGGAAGTACTCGAGATGCATCTGTTTCCATGACAACATAATGAAAGAGGGCTATTGTGAACAGTGCCAGTTACAGTATGATTAAGAAAAAAATTAAGGATGATACAAAGAAATAAATTCCAAAAGGTCATAATGCTCAGAGAAAAGTCTTTCGTACCTGTTGTATGTTAAAATTGTAAACAAATTCAGCCAGCATTTTTTAATCAAAAAGAAATATAAAATTGTTCTTGAAGACATTAAAAAGATGTCATGTACCTACTACACCTATATAAGAAAAGCTAACACACACGTTTTCAGAATATTACAGGCTGAAGGAAAATATCTATGTCACTGTATGAAAGATTAATCCCTGAATAGTTTTTTTCTTGTTCAACTGAATAGTTTCTATGTAGCCAGGTATGATGGGGCTAGTAGACTCAATATACATTTTTATTTGAAATTTACTAGACTTGCAAGTAGAGCCAATGTGTGCTTTTACTATTTTTCACAAATGTTTCCAAGAGACAAGCTGAGAAAAATGCTAGACAGAAAGGTACCTGGAAAGGAAGATTCAAAACATTTTAATGCTACCTTCATGTTCCCAATGATTTCAATTACGGCAAAATTAGGCCAAAGGATTTCGGGCTTGAAAATCCCAACCAAGTAAGCCTACACCTTCTGCAACAACACAGCCAAAGTGTCTTTCTACATAAACAAACAACTAAATTACCATTTGCTTCCATTACTGAGAATACATGCTTAGCTGGATCAATGAATCCACAACTTGGACATTTTTAAACATGAACTTTGGGGTTCTAGTTGAAACTATTTGACTCTTTCCACTTACAACACTACAGCACACTTTCAAAACAGCCCACTGGATGGCTAACCTGCAACAGTAATAAAACACCACTGCCCCCGCTTTTATGAAATAAAATGCACTGTAATGCACATGCAGGGAACAATAACTGCAGGAATTTCCACATGCATGTCTAATATAACTTTGCACAGCAACTGCATTGTGATTTATATAATATTAAATATATCACACAAATACTGAATTTGCATATTTTTTCCTTTTATACTTACATGATGCCTATTAAATATTACATAAAGCTCACAATACAGAACATGTAATTCAAGTGCCTTTCTGTTCTGTTGTGAGTAAGAATTTTAAAGAAGGCATGACAACAAGTTCATCTTACTTATTTATACAGCAGTATAAAACCTGCTTTCATACCTAAAAACTGTTGATGGTGTTGACTTTGGGCAATTACAGTTTGTTCAACAGATGTGCCTGTCTGTTGACCACTTCCTGTGAAGCCATCTGCAACTCCATCCACTTTCTGCATAGGCTTATACCTACAAAAATATCAAGTACAAAATTATCCTTTCTGTTCACTTCTTCATGAATAAGATCATACAATCTACATTCCCTCTGATTTCTCCATCTCAAAATAAAATTCTGAGGAAAAGTAACAAAAGAATTTACACATTTTTATTTTGCAAATAACAGAAGAAACAATTACTAAGGGAAGCTAGAGCATTAACAATGCATTACAGAATTCATGATATTACAGCATCACTACCAATTTCTTGTGGAATTTAGCTTAGGAACAGCATACCATAAGACCAGCTAATTTACACCAAAAGGAATCAAATCTTTCCCTTTCCAAATAGCTTGACTTCCCCATAATTATGTAATTCAAAAATAATGTTTCATTACTTTAAGAAAAAACAACACTACTGTCTGAGGATAGCGAAAGACTTTTCAAAACCAACAAACTTCTCTCATAAGCATAGAATGCCTGAGAAAGCTACTTGGAAATCTAAACTCTTCATCAGTCAATCCTCAGAATCTTATAAAGAACAAAAATCACAATGATACAAATAGGAATGCTGGTTTGGATGGTCAAGTGTTGTCTCGACAATCAGTCTGACAGTCTGATCATGCCCATCATTTCCAACACAACTGAGAATTTACTCTGTCCCAGGTCTTAATGGTAACATCTTGGACACTTTGCACTTTTGAAAAAGAATTGTAGCTACTGGGAAAGAAAATAAGAGAAATCCCAAAGCTAAATAAAGTGTGTTTTAACGATCACTCAAATTGGAATTATTGTGCAGACTGTAGAACTCCATACTAACTTCAGAAATGTGACAAGACATTCCACTCTCAATGTATTACTTTGAGAAACAGTTTAATCAGTTGGGAACATTTCATTTTGTTTCCAGTAAACATAAACCAGCATTATCTCATGTAATTACTGAGATTTTACTTTAAAAGGAAGTTCCCATGAAAAACATCCATTCAATATTCTACGCATTCCTGACATGAATCTAAATATACAATAACAAAAGACAGACAGAAAGTACTCTTTTCAACAGAATGAATCCTGGGCTGATTAACAAATAGTTTTATAACTTTAGGAATTTCGGTGCTTGGGAAAAAAGAAGAGACCTATACCTATCCTATGTCTAGGACACTTATATGAAGTTTCACTTTCTGCAATGGTCCGGTGTAAAATCCTATGCCTGTTGAAGACAATAGTGAAACTCTAATAAACTTTAATAAAGAATAAAATTTCATCTCTGGTATCACGGTAGCACTGAACTCGTCTGGATGAGGTTGTTATTACTTGATAAATCTACCTGCAATCCAGGCAGATCATCTGGGAAGAATTCTTAGCTTCTCTCTCATTATACATTATAAGAACAAATACCATGCAGAAGATCAACTTCTGGAAATATTTGTAAATCTAAATATATACTTTAAGATAGTTCCATTACTTTCTGCAAGATGTATTATTTTACTGGCCCTTCAGCTCCTGAAATAGGATTCAAAATGTTTTGAATATATAAAAATAACAGTCCTCTTAAGAGTTTTTCAGTTATGCAAAAAAACTTTTAATTAAAGTATAAAAGCCAACTTAATCCTTTGGTGCTAGGAATCAGGATTATCCACCTACTTACTCTGCTGTGCTTTATATAAGAGATGCTGGGCAAAATTCTTAATTCTGGCACTGTGAGAGGTAACTTGTCACATGAGTTAACCAGTTTCAACAGCATTAGGAAATCACTTGCAAAATGAAACCAAAGAACAAAAAAAAAAATTCTTTTTCAGGAGCTTCAAATGAAACATAAGCAGACAGTGGTTAACAATTTTAGATCTGCTGTCTTTTATGTACAAGTAGAACTTTGGCAGTTTAGACATCAAACAGCTCTCCAGAATTCTTAAGTTAAATTCGAGCCATTTCTGGCGCATGGAAAAATTAGTTACAATTTCCTAACTGGTAAGAGTTATATTTTCTAAAATTATCCAGACTTTTACTCTATTTCCCTATTTTACTCACTACTAACCTATACCTTATTTCATCTTTCACGTTTTTCTTTTAAATTACTAGGTGCTAAGAGACAGAAAGGACACTGTTTGAATTTTATATAGGTTAGCATGAACACAGTAAAAGTTTACAAAGTCTTTAGTTAACAACAGACATTTTCTCAATTTGTGCAAAGCTATGAAAATAAAAAAAAAAAAAACCTAAACCACTGAAATCAGAACATGGAATCAGGTGATTCAGAAATGACAATGATATTCTGGTCTCACTTTGCAGTTAATTTAGAACACAACTTCATTGACTTCGATAGTCTGTGACATAACTTCATTAACAGAAACTTCCTCTCTCACTGCAGAACAGATTAACAACTTCCTGACTAAAATTCATGTGCAGCAAACAATCTGTATTCATTAATAAGATAAAGAAGAAAGGGGAAGTATAATAAAATGCCTGCTTGGTTTGAAATGCACATATGAAATTGGCAGGAAAAGAAACAAGCTGAAAACTATCAAAACTAGAAGAAGCCAAAATGGATTGACTAAGTCACAAGACAGACAAAAAACAGATAGCAGCTTTTTCAGTTAAATTTTCTGCAGATTTCGTTGTTTGCTTTTACTGTTGCCATGCTGCCACTATTTGGATTTTACTCCAAGTCTTAGAATTTAGTATTTTTCTCAAAAATCCAACTCATGCTGTTATGCAATTTATAATATTCCTCTTTTTCTTAAAAACCAAGGCTTCTACCCTTCTGGCTTGCTAAAAAAACAAACTGTAGGGGTTCTAGAAAGAAACAGAACTAAGCTCTAAGGACTCATTTCTATTTTATTTTCATTTTAAAGATTTTTAAAGATTGTGATTTATCATTAGCAGTTCACTGACATCTGTGAGAAGTGAGTTAATGTACCAAACTATGTAACAAAATGGTGAGCTTACACATAACAATGTGTAAAGTATGTTAAAGCATTTTACTACTGTATGCAAATAAAATGTTGCCATTGATGCTACTAGGGGAAAAAATCTGTGTTTAAAATCAGCAGAAAGCAAAAGTTGATTCAAACAGCTTGCAACACCACAGGCAACACATACTAAAGCTGTTCACTACAAGAAAATTGAAGAAACTTAAATGCTCTAAAAAATTATTGAAGATACAAAACCTGCAAGTAACAAAGAAATACCTGAGAAGCATTTGGATGCTATCAGAGTTTTGGTGCGTAAATCAAGTTCATACTAGTTGCTTTCTAGAGTTTGAAGAAAATAAAAACACTTCCAAGTGTACTGTTGTGCATACATCATAAAGCCTCAAAAATAATGCGGAGGCTATATTTCAATAAAAGCATGGTTATCTGAAATCAAATATGGTAAAACTGTAAAGAAATTTAAGGAATGCAAATTTCATGTGTATGCTTTTAAAACATCTCTCCTCGGTCCAATAAGCATGGTTGAGATACATCTAATCTAGAAGCCTGTGCAGAACTTCCTAGTTTATTAAGCCACAATCACCTCAGCATCACAACCATACTATACACAAAGTATCTGTGCTTGTTCAAGAGAAAGACTCTGAATTTTTTCTGAACTACTCCATTAGGAAGTTGTTTAGTAGTTTATCATCTAAGTTCTCTTATTATCATTTTAGGATATTGTGTCCTAACAAACTTGTAGCCCAGCTTTACAGATGTCAGTATTTGTTGGACTATGATACCTTGCTCTCTATCTTCAAAAAGAATACCACTATAAAAATGTATAATTTCTCTGTTGTCCATAAACCCAAGCCCTTTTAAAAAAGATCTATGAATACTTGATGCTTTGGACTCACAGTGGCTTGGTTTAAACGTAATATTTGACTTAACAGTATATCAAGGAAACATGAGACTACAGGAACGAGAACAGTAGAAAAATACAGATTATTTTCTACATAAAATAAATACATAGGGTAAACAACATCTATAGGAAGTAGTGATTAATCATTTCTGTATATGTATTATCTGAATATTACAATGTACAGTAGATAACAATACAGTTATTTTATCTATTTGAAAAAAAATCTTAGCTAAATGTTCAGCTCCCATAAATGTAAGTAAAAAGGTATAATTGTTCTGTGCAAGAACTGAAAGATCTGTTTGAAATTAACTTGGAAAGCTGGAGGCTTAATTCTAGAAGTAGAATTTAAAACGTACGTTGTTTCGAATGCCCTAAAGAAAAGCATACTTGTATCAATTTCCCTAGAGTATGCCATAATGATAATTCAGCTTCTGAGCCACAAGCTTCTACTCATTAACAGAAACGTGATAAAAATGGAACTTAACTTTAGGAACTGTATCTCTGATACATTTCCCTTAAATGGTTTGACAAGAAACACTTATGGGAAAGAGATTTCATAATAAGATTGTACTTTAAAGTGGCAAGTGTTTAGTGCCAGACTTAAAACTGTGTAAATATATTTGGCATAATATTTGGGTTGGATATTACTTTATTTCTTCCTATCAGTCTTTGTCTGAAGTCCATTCACTGTTTGTCAGGCCTGTGTCTGACCCAGAACCGACGGAACCATTTAAATATCCTGTTGTTTCCTACCCTGGAAAACATCTAGGAGCAGGATGACAGAGGCAAGCCAGGCCTTCCCTTGCAAGTCTGAGCCATACAGCAGGTCCAGCTGAAAAGCAGGGTGTTAGCTATTATCTTCCAGCCAAGACTAGTCATTAACTGTGCATTTCTTCAGTTCAAAGGTTCTTTAAGTCTCTTGATATGTGGTGGTTGTTTCCAAACCACTGTCTCAGCTGGAAGATAGGACTGTTAGCACCTGTGATCTGTAGTTACTCTGTTTTTTCTTCTCACTGTAACAAAGAGTACTCCCACAGCTCACACTGATCACAACCAAGACTAAGCAACTAACGGCATTACCTTCCATCTGAAATTTATGTCTGATAAATCTCAGACCCTTGAATTGAAGCCCAGAACAAGCTCTGAACATGAACATACAAGAGCACCTTGGGATATTCAAGTTATGCAAATAGAAAAGGTACATGACCCTCAAATTAAGAAAAGGAATGAAGAAAAATGATCTGTACCATACATTAAGTCTACAGTCTTTGACAAAAAGGACTAGAAGTGTTCATCCAATTAGGTATGTGTGATAAAGGTGGTAGAATTGGTATAACTACACAGAAAAAGTATACTGACTGCAATTTACCACTGATATAAAGGACAAAAGAAACATTAGAAATATTAATAAAGCTGGAGAAAGAACGATGTTACCCTAATCATGCAAATTAGAATAGTCAGTCCTCTAGTTATGTCTTAATAAACCCTGCTAGAATTCTTCAATACACTAGGGTAACTATGATAAAAATACATACAGACATGTATCAAATATTGAAATTAGATACTAAGCATGTTCTGTAAATGTGGAAGAAATGTTACTTCAAAAATACAAGTTTACTTTTTAAATTGTGCACTGAAAGTTTTAAGTCAAGCCATTTTTATATTTAGCATTTTTTCCCCAAAAACCCCTAGCTTCTGAGGGCTACAAAACATAAGCATATCTCAGTTTCCATTAAAATTAATCAAGCAAAATATACAGACATTTTTATTTCAAGAATGTGGAATAAAGCTTGACATTGTGCGACCAAAGACTACCCTAAAATTAAAAAGTAAGGTTACAAAGAGAGAAGAATGGACCAAAGCTTATGATTACTACATGCTAGAGTGGCTGTAATGAAGTAAACAGGCTAGATTGTGGAATAATTTAATATATTTGTTAAATCCTCCTCTAATATGACTATTATAATCAGCACATTCCAATGAGACAAAAATATTCTGGAATCATCACACTTGGCTTTGAAAATCCCTGTTTCTACTAGAAGATTTTGCAGTTTTTTGGTATAGATAAGTATGAAAAAGTAAGTTAAAGTAATAGTGGCTCATGACTTTCCATTTTTCAATGAAAATTTCCTATATTTTGTTGGATAAACACCTTCATTCTGAAAATTTCTATATCCTATTCAGTATTGCTAGTATGTTTGATGGTCTGCAGAGCAGAGACAACATACATTTTTCACAGTTCAACTGTCAAAGTCTGGCTAGCTCCTTGATCTCTGCATTTTATTTATTTAGCATGCTGGGATTTTGGAATGAGAAAATATTTTACTGAGATTTGTGTACTCTGAACTAAGGGATGAACAAAGATCCTCAGAACTATTTTGTATGAATAGTACACCCATAGGACTATATGAAAAATGCTTCGATTTCTAGGGTACCTAACTGGACATCACAAGATTTCAAGAGTGTATGCAAAGACATCAGCCTGTCTTTTGTCTTAGAAGACAAGAAGGTAAGTAATGCAAGTTCCTGAGCAAAGAGATAAAGCTTTGTCTAGGAAGGTGTATTGGGACAGCTGCTTTTAAGGATTTAATAGCAAAGCCATTGTTATTATTAAGATATAACTATACAGTGGCCTTTTCTACAGCTGACAGAGGCTTCTACTTCTCTCCTTCTCTTATTCTCTTCTGTCTTATTGCTAGCCTCAACTGAAGATAATGCATAACCAACTTTTCTACTACAGCACAGTATTTTTCATGTAATAGTTACTTATTCATCAGCATAATTACCCAGTGCCTTGTAGATCCCATTCTTCATCTGTATCTTTATAGATTCTCATAGCAGAGCTTAAGATTGATATGAACTGAATATGAATGGGAGTGTGCTTGTGCGTGTAGGTGCGTACGTGCCCAAAACATGGGTTAAAGGAAAGGTATGCACTAACTACTACACAATGCCATATGTGAGATTTCATTCAAATATATAATCAGGGAACAAACTGACATAAAGATAATGTTAAGAAAATGCCACCAAACGTACATAGGTGAGGAAAATAAGCGAACTATGTAAGACATATGATGATAAACAAAACAACAGAGTAAATAATAAAGAAAAGTAGTATCCACTCCTAAGAGTTACATAGTGCAAGTTCAAAATCACTTTGTCATTGTGAGTCAAGAAGACAAGAGACGTGATGATGATTAGATAACTGGCATAATTTCTCCAGAATTTCATAGAAACAATTCTAGTTAGACATTGTGACATATGTCTTGGTGCATACATGTGATTTTGAGTGTGAGTGAATGAAATCTGTAAGTGAATGAGCTTGAGTGGGTAAAATAAGCTTGCTTGGAGATTTTGTAAGTATCTATCACCTTTTCTTACCATATAATCCTGTGATGATTTTTGTAACACGAATTTCCTACATGATCACTTTATGCTTCCATACTATGCCCAGCACAAGACAGTTAAGACCACGTATCTTACGATGAGTATGTATTTAGTGCTGTAACTACTTCTGGAAGTGATAGTAAAATCATTTCAGATTAAAGTGATATCTGTGTTTGAAGCTAAAGTTTGAAGTTGTATTTTCTACATCCTAATTGTGTCCAAGGCCACAAAACATGCTTAGCACACTATATCAAACTGTTTGTTCAATTGGATTTTTTTGGGGTAATAGCTCTAAAGATGTCTTGCTTGATACGTCCTACCTATGAGTTTCATGAAATTGCAGATCTTAGATATTTCACTTTAGGGTAATATGGGAGGCTAGTGACATCAATCAAATAAAAATTAATTTCAATAAAATGTACTGATTTCCATTTTTTTCCTAAAATTTTCTGTTCAAGATGGTTTATCATATGCATATTCACACATTCTTTCACCACCACCATAGCCCTTTGTGGTCACTGTGCCACTGCTTTCAAATACTTCTGAGCTTTCACCAGATCCTCAGGAACAACAGATGCTGAGGGAAAATACTTAAATCAACTTAGAGGCAAACCATTATGGTCACATTAATTCTTTGTAGGGAGAGGAAGTAAACATCAAACTGAACTTAATCATAAGCTCTCTTATAAGCAGCTTATACGTAAAATGACATAGTAATGAAAACAAACAGCAATATTTGAAATTCAAGGTCTTACTGCTTTTCTTCAGCTTGTGCGATAAGAATAAGATAGTTAAGAAGAGTCTGTTCATATCATATCTCACTTTATTATTATTACTTTTTGCAAATTTATGACAATTTCTAGGTAAATATTCTTTCATGTTGACTGATACCTAACTTCAGTGACGTCAACTGGATATCTAGCAAACTTTTATTTTTCACAGCAGAGAAGCTGAACAAAAGTTGCGTTAGAATTTCAACTTTTCCATGTAAAGATGTAAGTAAGGAAAATTAAGGATTTACGAAGTAGAAATATTAATAAGTACTCATGTTCATTTCACATTTTACCTCTGTTTCTGCTGCATGGGCTGTTGTCTCATAGCCATATATTGCATGTCCTCTTGTAGTCGATTAAGAGGAGAGTCTGGCTTGACACGAATCCCATAGTAATGATATTTGGAGTTTCCCCTTTATGAAAGACCAAGAATTAAGAGAGCCGTAACACTAGTTTTATGCATCTACATTACATTTACTTTACAACTTACATTGACAGAAAAATAATACCCACAAATCAGGCCTGACTCTCCTGTCATACCTGTTTTACATGGGTGTCATTTTTATCACCTTTGGGAAATTACTTCACTTTCTTAAACAAATATTATCCAGCATTTTAACTTGTAATCCACTTGAGTAAGAAAAATAAAATGCAAATAAATACAACTTATCTAGTTATGGAGAAATACAATTCTTAGTAATTTCCAATCAAGCTACGTTTTATTTGTAGTGATAAAAATCTACAGTGTATTTATCAAAATGTAAATACATAAACAGTCAAAAACAGGAGAAGTAAAAGTATAATAACATCTGGAAAAGCACAAAGCTGTTTAAGAGACAGAACTGACAGAAAACCACTGTAACATTTAAATACAAGTTTTATTTATTTTTTGATTAGCAGACAAGTTTCTTACTCATAATTATTACTTGTATTTTCTATTATAGTTAAGGATTTCATTAACACAAACCTAGTTCCAAGTCTTCTGGTTCGTAATCCCATGAATATTGACCGTATGAGTTTTCCAAAGGAGGCAGCATTGACTGGATCCAGCTTGTGTTCCTGACAATGTCGTAAGTAATGGTTGTAAAGGGTACTCCTTGGAAGGCTCACTCCTTCTGCAGTTTCATAGTTGTCTAAAAGCCATTGAAGCTATATCACATACAAAACAGAGAAAAAAAAAATCATTATTACTTTATTAAAAATATCTTAGCCATACAACTTATGACAGTTTTGAAACCACTCTTCAGGTCTATTAAACAATTACTTCCTTCTTCAGAGACTCCTTAAATGCTAGCTATACCATAGTGCTTTAGGATCTTCAGAATTACCAGGAAATAGCAGAACTCATTGCACTTGTGACTCAGATAAGTGTCCACTTCTTAAAATATTTTTGATTCAGTACCACACACCAGTACTTGATAAAGGTATCTATGCTTTGGAAACAAACTGTTAGTACTGCAAAGAAATAAAGTAATCATGACCATAATTCACATAAATTGCAGAAAACAAATTCCTTGGAGTCACAACAGTTAGTTAATGTATTTGTAAACCTGGAATATTATACCGGGGTTTTTGCCTGACGTTAAAAAACACCTAAAATGACACTTAACTGAATAGGATATTTTTTATTCTCAGATACATAGAAGAAAAAAGCTGTTGCATGTAAGTCAAAGAGCAACCCAGATAACGTTGAAAATAACTGGTACATCTATAACGCATTAGGGGTACAACCCCTTTCAGTTGTAGCCTGTTTGCCTTTGACTTCCAGGAGGAACAGAACGAGACTCTTGGAAAAATATTAATCTTTTCATGTAATTGTGGTAGGTAATTTTAGACACATGCAAGAAAAGACTTTTTACGTAACATCATTGGAGTCGCCAAGTTGTGCACACTCGTGAAACACCCCTGGCTGTCAATAATATACAAAAAAGTAAAAAGGACAATTTAATACTCCTAGATTAAACATTACAGAAGAATGACAAAATAGATCAAAAATAATATAGGCTGAGGATGCATTTAAATTCTACTGTTTCAGGTTTTTGATATGGCAACATTTTCCCCAGTACTTGCCATGGTTTCAGTTCCCGGAAATTTTCCTTTAGATATAGCTTGAATGATTCACAAATTTCATTTTCTTTTTGAATTTTATTTCTCTATTTTCCTAAGTATTTATACCAAAATAGTACAGTGTGAATATTCAAGCTTGCTAGGATCAGAGATCTTACCAAAACTCTGGATTTAACTTGATTATCCAGTGAAAATGCAAACTAAGGATGGTGTGTCTTCAAGACTTGCTACAAACTTTTATTCTGACGACCTAGATATTCACACAAATGTGTAGTAATTTTCAATTTAGTCCAGCAAAGCAGTAACTAGTATAACCAAAACACAAATTATTAAGTAACAATAAAAGATATACACGGTCTATGTGTTATTCATTCCTTTGCAGAATTATTTTCTGTTACAGCAGTGCACGAATTCTGTTCCATCAGTTTGCAGGTAATTTTGCAATTCAAATAGACAAAATGAAAAAGTACAGTTCATCATCTTTATATCAGTTATCGTACCATTATTTTAAAAGTCTTAACATTCACAAGTGCTTCCAAATTGAGCATCTGTCATTTTGAAATAAAGCTGAAGAAAAAGTATAATCATAAACATTAACTTTTATCTTAATGTATTAAACTTATTTCACTGAGTGAAATGAGAAAATCACCTGACATCAGCCTGTCTGGGCTTAGAAACAAAGGTAATTACATCTTTCAACTGTTGCATTTTATCTATATTTAAAATCTATTTATACATCTATATTTATATTATATACATTTATATAACATTTGTCATATATTATTGAATCTATAATTTAATCAGAACAGATACGGAATGTGAAGTATTTCTGTTTTCCCCAAAAGGAAAGACTTCATCAATCCCAAAAGACTGACAAACAAAAAATAATTATTTTCCAATTAAGTTCTGTATGCAGCGCTGAAGATATTTACCTCCGGATTGATTCTAGCCTATTATGAATCACTTTAAATGCACTTTATTAATGATATGAGTTTCTAACAGATGTTATTTCAACCATAACTTGCATTATTCAACACCAAAAAAACCAAATCAAAAGATAAGTACAATATAAGAATTTTTGCTCCTGGGTGGAGTTACTTAGTAGCAAAGGCTTGAAGTCATTACTTGCTAGATTATAGCCTGGAAGAAAAAGTGCAGTTAATATATGACTTTAAAAGGAAAATTATCTCCAAACATTACAAAACTACTGTAAACAACTTTAAAATTAACATTTTTCTACCAAAATGAAATACAATTCTAAAACGGAGCTGTTCAGGTTTGAATCCTGGCTTTTTAATTCGTAGTACTGACCATACTGTATGGATAAGATGGGTAAAGGTATGAAATATTTAGAGACCTGTTAAATTGACTGTGACTCCAATTAAGCTGCAATATTTATAAAACATTCAACTATCACTTAATTAAATAAGTCAATTTCATGCAGAAATAAATCAGGAAAGAAAAGAAAACAGAGGAAAAATGACAAACTTCTTAAAATGAGCACACATGAATTTATGAAAAAAAAAAAAAAAAAAATCCTAGAAAACCTCGTAGAGGTATCATAGGGCAAAAATCCCAATCCTCATACCAGTATTTTCCCACAAATTAATATATCATCTGCAAAGTGAAATTTAATCAAACACACAATTTAGAATTCTATTTTAAAACCTATTAAACCCAATTATTTTAATAAATGCCAAACCAAACCATTAGAAGTCAGAATCAAGAACAGTTTAAAGAGACAAAGGCTAAACCTATACTTAAATTTCCTCCATACTCTCTTTACTTGAGTTTAAATACAATAAACATTGCTTTAAAAACAGGCAAAACATCCAGTAAGTTTGATCTAGGTTGTTAACTTTTTCCAAAATGACCAAGGCTAGGAAAGACTGATTGCCACAAAAATATGTACAGGGATCTTTTTTTTTTTTCCCCCACAGAGTCAAAGATAAATCGCTATCAGAACAATTTTGAAAAAGCCTTCACAGTCAAGAAAGAAATATCATTATAAGACTTAACAGTTGGATGTGAACCTCATTATTAGGAACACATTGTGAACAGTGCATAGCACCAGGCATGAGTGGAACATAGTTTACTGGGGCACAGCAGCTTATCTTGTAATTCTTCTTAGTTTTATACCAAGATTCTGGACTTCATAATAGGATTAAACACAAACTTATCAACAGTTCAAGTGTTCCAAGTCTTAACATAAATTTTTGACACTTTGCCAAAAAAAGTTATGGTCCCTTTAAAAATAAGATTTAAAGAATAATTTTGATATTGTCTGTCTAATACTATCTATTATTATTTAAATAATAATTTTGATACTGTCTTCTCATCAAAACAATTATTTTATAAACATCCAAGGCAGAATCTAAAAGTTTGTCTGTATAACATTTTGTATAACTTTTTGTAATATGATTTTTTCCTTTTTCAATTTTGGCATTTTCTAAATTAAAAAAAATAAAATTGCTTAAAATTTCCACAAAACAATTCTAGTTTTGACTTTGACATGACCAGACCCATACAGAAAAAGTCCAAAGCCCAAACCCAAACCTGCTAAAATATATATTTTAAATTTTATTTTTGAGGGACAGCCTCTACCACCATATTCTTACATTAAGATCACAAACCAAACTTAAATTTCTTCTGTAAAACAATAAAGGAATTTGAATTTATATAAGTAGTAAAGCTGAGAAGGAAAAAAAGAGGTAAGATGAATGCAAAATAATCAACATGGCAAAAGGACAAAATACAAAACCACAAATGCCAACAGAAAAAAAACATTTCAAGAAAGACTAGCAACTTACAAAGCAATATTATTATTTATATAATAGGTTTAAAGTTAACTTCGGGCCTTTTTCCTTTATTTTAAAGTTACATATAATGGATTTATGACTATATTTGGAGATCATTTTTTTACCTACATATCTTTTAGCTTTGTATATGGACAGTTCTGAACTGTAAGATTTGCAGAGTAAGAACAAAGCAAAAGGCAGCCAAATAAGACATTTTTGTGTACTACAAATTAAGAAAATGCTTTCTTTTTTTTTTTTTCGGGTCATCATAAGGATTTTTAGGATTCTTAAGTAAGTCATTTAATAATAAACTCTCTATTCAGAATAAATGAAAAAATACCTAAAAATAATCTAAAGATATTATTTAGGCATGCTGTTTTCTCTTCTCTTCCTTTTCACATGCCCTGAAATTAATATAGGGTACACAGACTTTGCTTTGTAGACAACTTTATTTAAAATATCAAAAGCCAGCTTATTTAGAATTATTTGAACTTTACCTTGACATTTACACTATAATCCGCAAAACAGTCAAATGTGTTAACTTGTCTTAACACAGGTGTAAAGCATAGGAAACAGGTAACACTCTGCAATATACCATAAAGACATTTCATCTGACAAAATAAAGCCATGGGAGATGTAGTAGAATATTACAAGCAAATAAGATGAGAAGATTAAGAGCAAAAAGTAGTAATAAAATAAAACAAACATTTAGAGGCAGGCTAAGCATGCAGAACAAGCAAGAGAGAGTGTATGTGAAGAAGAGACAACTTACATGGCTGTTGAGAAGAGAGCTTCTGTGAGTGGACAGACCATCAGACTTTTGCAGTGTCTCAATCGCCATTTCAATCTGATAATAGATGTCATTAAAAAAGGGACTCAAGACGAGATAGTAAAAAAGCCTGATCAGAGAAGTTTTGACAGATTGCTTACAGATCAATAGAAATGCCTGCTTTATTCCTGGCTAGGGCATATGTTCTACTAAAAGGCCTCATTCCAGAGTCCCAGTGAACACAAACCTCCCCAGTGAGGTCAGAAAGGCATTTTTTTTTGCATATATACTGCAGGATCACAGCCTGAAAGTCCATTTTACCTTCCAACCTGCTCAGGAAATTGAATGAGTAGATTTACTAGTGAGCTGCATTGAAACAAAAATAATCCTGATTGAACAATTTTGAACAAAAATATCATTAATAAAATAAAATAAAAAAACCAAATCCCTAAATTTTAAAATCCCGGAATTTTAAAAAGGGCCTCCATATGTTTTCCTTCCAACTATATCAGAAAGAGACATGCACAGCTTGCAATAAGAATTGAATTAGAAACAAAACTTCAGCTCTCTGAATCACAGAATCAAATCCCAAACCCAAATAAGTCAATAGGTTTTCCACCATTAGCTTCACTGGGACAGGACATTACCCTTACTGCGGCCAGCACCCTTTGAATATCCCCAGCTGTCAAAGTAAATGGAGAGTCAGGAGTTATACAGACTGCAGGATCCAGCCTTTAGAAAAGCAGATTTGTTCACAACAATTTTGCCTTTTAAAAGGAAAACACAGTACTACTAAAATACAAAGTAATATTTCTTCAAATGCAAATGTATGAATACTCTCACATCTGTTCCCATTCTTTTCTTTTTTAATATCAATGGATATTTTGATCAGTTCGATGACAGCATTAAAGAAAAAAAAATTAGAACCTAACTGTAATTTATCTGGGGAGCTAGAAGAGCAAAAACAACAATAAAAATGACAGAGACAATGGGATGTGCAGTAAAGAAAAGGCATGCAATTAATTAGCTACATTAAATGGCCAAAATGAAAGCAATGGAAACCACCACTTGTACTTTTAAGAACACTTATCATTCTCTGTGTACATATTTTTTACTGAGCCCTCCCTATCCTACTTCAAATATCACAGTACTATCTGTAATTTTAGTGGCATAATTTATCAATATTGGCTGAATTCACTCTCTGTATAACGGAAACTGAAAAATACTAGAGTTGATATTTGAATTTACTGTACATATAAAATTAGCTTCTCTCTTTTTTACAGGGCAACTGACAAGTATTTTATCATAATAAGTGTGAGGAATCACTTCTTGTGTCTCTCTTACAACTGTTTAATATTAGCTATACAAGCCTTTTTATAAAAAGTACATTATTAAAAATATACAATTACTATGTAAGAAAACATACTCTTACATGGCAATAATGTTTTTTTTTAATATTCTGATTTCTTCTTGCTTCAGTGGAAAATACTATGAGGTCAAAGTATTCAATCACACAGGAAAGATCAAATTTTAAAAGCATGCTGCATGATAAAAATGAGAAGCTTAAAACATAATCATAGTAAGGTCAACCTACTATATACTGTAGCCATAGAATTTCCCTTCTTAACATAATGCTACAATCAAACAAAGAAGACCGTATACACATTTAAATCCTAATTCTGAATCTTAGGTTACTTGTTCCACAATGCTTAGTCCACAGCAGTACTACAGCACTGAAGTTACACCTCCTGCTGCTCATTCCCACTACTGCACTACTCTCATTTTATTGCTGCAACTTGTGGCTTTGTTTGTTCAGAGGACCAATCTGTTAAAAAGTAGTAGTAATTGCACTTAAAAAGAAAAGTGGCATTACAAATGACACTCATTCCTCACTGCGATATTGCGATATTGCTTCAATGCTGTTTGATTATGCTTCAATGCGATAATGCTTCAATTGCATTGGTGCTATGCAATGAGCCAAACAAAGAAACTGTTTCTTTTTTGTCATTTGGGGGATTTTTGTTGCTGGAGTTTCTTTTAGAAGTAGATTTCACTAGTATAGCCATTGAAGACAATGAATCTGTGTTCACTTTTATGGCATACCATAAGCCAAGTAGTGTCGGTCACCACTAAAACGTGTTAATTACTTCATCAAGCTGAGAAAGATATGTGATCTATATTTAAAATGAGTCTTCATCGTATTCTACTAGGGCAAGATTCCCAAGAGAAATTATTCTCACTACTAATTATTTTGTTCATTATTTCTAGTCTAAATTTTGATAAAATGAACTTTCAGCTTTATCTGACAGACACATATCTCTTTAATGATAGAAACCTTCTTCCTATACAATCACTTCTTAACTATTTTTGAGCATAAAATGTTTGACTTGAAGACATTTTCTAGACACTAAATCATTCATCTTGCCCTTTCTGAAAATTTCCAGCTACTTCTTGTTTTACTGTACTGGTGTTCCTCAGGGCTCAATTCTAGGGCCAGTCCTGTTCAATAAATTTATCAATGATTTGGATGCAGGAGTTGAATGCACCATTAGCAAATTTGCTGATGATACTAAACTGGAAGGTGCTGTTGACTGTCTTGAGGGATAAGAGGCCTTGCAGAGGGATCTGGATAGACTGGGACCATTGGGAAATCAGCAATGGCATCAAGTTTAACAAGAACAAATGCTGGATTCTGCACCTGGGACAGAGAAATGCCAGGCACATGTCTAAATTGGGAGAGGAGTAGCTGGAGAGCAGGCTGCAGAACAGGATCTGGGGCACTGGCTGGCAGCAGGCTCCATATGAGCCCGCAGTGTGCCCTGGCAGCCGAGCGGGCAAACGGCATCCTGGGGTGCATCAGACGCAGCACAGCCAGCTGGGCAAGAGGTGATCATCCCGCTGTATTCAGCGTTGGTGCGGCCTCACCTGGAACACCGTGTGCAGTTCTGGGCCACACCATTTCAGAAGGATGTGAAGGTCCTTGAGTGTGTCCAGAGGAGGGCAACAAAGCTGGTGACAGGGCTGGGAGGCAAGTCCTGTGAGGAGCAGCTGAGGACTCTGGGCTTGTCTCATTTGGAGAAAAGGAGGCTGAGGGGCCACCTCACTGCTCTCTACAGGTTCCTGAGGAGGGGAAGTGGAGAGGGAGGTGCTGAGCTCTTCTCCCTGGTATCCAGTGATAGGATGCATGGAATGGTTCAGAGCTGCGCCAGGGGAGGTTTAGACTGGATGTTAGGAAGCATTTCTTTACCGAGAGGGTGGTCAAACCCTGGAACAGGCTTCCTAGAGAGGTGGCCGATGCCCCAAGCCTGTCAGTGTTTAAGAAGCATTTGGACAACACCCTTAATAACATGCTTTAACTGCTGGTCAGCCCTGAGTTTGTCAGGCAGTTGTGCTAGATGATCGTTGTAGGTCCCTTCCAACTGAAATAGTATATTTTATTATATTCTCTTATTCCAAGCTTTTGGGTTTGCAAGATCTGTGTGACATGCAGTACCGTGTGTATAGGGACTAAGAGCTATCTGAGTAAGAAGTTGTTTGTGTGAAGGATCCATTCCTTCAAGCTTTTAAGTTCTAAGTTTTGACCAAGTACTTTTATTTAGGTTCTAGAAAAACTGAGCGTAATTTCAGCTCTATTCAAAACAACATTTAAGCACATACACAGATTAATTACATAGGTAATGCAGTGGTTTTTATTATGATATTTTGTGAAAATAATAGGAAAATAATTCTAACATTTTAAATTATATTCTGCATAAATACAAAAGGAAGACTGATACCCTTGCATTTTTAGCAATAAGCGGTGAGACATTCCATGCACAACTAACTACATCTGAAACGCTAAATGACAACAAGAATTACACATTCATTTATTTGAATATGTGATCAGTCATACATTCCTCCTATTCTGCTCTTAACAAGACTAAAACCATTATTTGTTAAAATGTTCTGACTGATAACTGAAATGTACACTGTCACTCCCACTGCAACTCCAGCTACATCATGTTAAATGTTACACTACTGGTAGGAATGATAATCAGTTTGTATAGTAACATAAACATGGGTGGACACTAAATTAGAGCATGACAGCTATGAAAACTATGATTGTAGACTTCTTCAATTTACTTTGTTTGCCAACTAAAATACTTCCTTACACTCTGACACAGTTGTTAATGATTAAGGGTAGTTTCCCAGGATTAAAAAATTCAACAGTTTGATCCCACTATGTGCATCCAGAATCCTACAATGTTCAGTCTTCATGTGATCTATTGATTTGGAAGTTATTAACTGTTCTTGCTAGTTTATGTCTTAGTGTTCATTAACATGTTACTAGATAAAACAAATTACACATAATAGTCTCAGATGTGTATAGAACAGACATAGTAAATACCTATCCCAAACCTACTTTGAAAAACTTTGCCTTCTTCTTAGGAAGAAGAAAGAAATAGTACTTTTTCATTATTCAGCTAATTAACTAACTATTCAACTAATTAACACGAAGTATTTATAGTACGTTGTTCTGAGGAGGTCAGGACATAAAGAAAACAATCCACAGAAGTTTAAGCCCTGAGGTTTTGCAATTAATCTAGATATCCTACAATTTATTTTCTTTATCTGTTTGCATCTGCAAACTCCCCTCCACCAGCAGCAAAGCAGGCAACTTTAAGTGGTATCTTAAAATTCAATACATTGTTGCATCATGTTCAAAAAAGATAGCTCCTGTCTCTATCTCCACAGGCACCTCCAATTCACAATGCCTTTTTTCCACTTCCAAAGGTTTGCCCTTTTAGGCTTTAAAGAAAGTGAAACTCAAAAGGAGCTTTCATCACATGCTCCATGATGAAGAAATTACTAATTCATCACATATGTACAAGAAAGATTACTTTGGTACAGCTGACTAAGTCCTGGGTACTTGTGACAACTGTGCTCACCTAAATAAGGTGTATACACATCATGAACTAACCTGAAGCTACAG
The DNA here is from genome assembly GCF_965183815.1 of Platalea leucorodia. Lineage (NCBI taxonomy): Eukaryota > Metazoa > Chordata > Aves > Pelecaniformes > Threskiornithidae > Platalea > Platalea leucorodia. The sequence goes on from NC_138858.1 coordinate 30,877,774, forward strand.
GATAAACGGATTCAGGACTCTTGAAAATGTGACGCTTTCACTCTTTGAGGATGCCACAACCACGCATTATTTACAGTGGCTTTCAATTCTGTTTCAGGACAGAGTATTCATGCATATCGTACTGTTTCCTGAAACTTATGCCAGTGGGTTGTGTTAGGCAGACAAGCTTGCCCAGAAAAAAAAGACGCTTGAAAATGAAATAGTATTGACCACACTAAGAGAATTCAGGTCTAGCCTTAGAAGAATTAAATTTAAAAGATTTGCATTCCTCACAATAGGCAAAACTGTAGCAGCACCTGTAAATAGGTTCTATGAAACTTTGATCAAGAAAATGAAACAGTACTATGAAGACAGAAAGAAAGATACTCTTTTAAGTCTGTTGGAATGAAAGAAACGTAAATATGCAGAAAGAGAAGAACACAAAAAGATGTAAAATAAGCGTGGTATTTTACATGTGCTGACCTTAAAAGAATACCGATAAACCTTAAAAACTTAGAAAAAAAAAAAGCTTTTTTTCCCTAAAATTGATTAATTTGTAACATCCAAGTTTAATATACATAACAGATACTGGTCAAAAGACCTGCTGCAAATGCACACCTCCAGTAGTCTGCATGTACATAAGGCATCCATAATGAATATAGAATGTTCCCTAGTGATTACAAAAGAATATATGGAGTCAACATAGGCAGAAAAAGCACACCTAACAGCCACAGGCTGGAAAAATAAAAAATATTTTGAGTTTAGGTCAGATTACTTTCTCCTTCCCAAATTTTCAAATGAAACATTGCTGCCCATATTTATCTTCCTTGCTGGAAGTTCTCAAACATATGGTCAAACTGACCAATTCACTGCCTCTCCCCTGGATCATCCAGTTATTTGTATACCTCATCTCAATTATATACATCTTTAAACAGATTCTAAACTTTTTTCTTTGTGGTCATTTTCCCCATATTTGGTACAAACACTTAAAGGAAAACAAAACAAAAAAAAATCCCTTCTCAAGCTGATTATAAGGACTTCTAGGACATAGACATTCCAGCTAACACTGAAAAACACATGGAAACATATCAGTTACTCACACTAGAAAATCAGAATTGAGAAACTAAAAGGAATGTTTGGCTCAGATTATTATTAAAACAAAATTTGAAAACATTTATGGCAAGACAGCCTTAGAGAGAGGTAGAGTGGCCATTTTACAACAAATTTATATTTAATCAGGAACAAAAAAATCCAGTCCTTTAGAAAGGTGATGCCTCCATGCCATTGATAATCAGAGTGTTATGAGAACATCAGTGGCAAGTCATCGTGCATTGAGCTTATGCATTTTCAAATAAAAGGAACTAATAGAAATGCTTCTCACAGATTCAGAGATACCTATTTTTAATATCTTATGATAAAAAAGCCATTGAGTTTTTACAATATTTTTAAACCAGTAATTGGAATGCTACATTGAAATAAACTGAGTTTCCAACAACACTACATCTTGATTTTTGATACACAAATACCAGAATAAATATTCAATTGCCAGAACTGCAAACAACCTGTGAGGTGCTACAGGGCTTTTATGCAGAAAACGCACCAAAAGCCAATGACTGAAAGCTGAAGCCAGACTGTATCAGAAGAGAGACAAGGAGCATAGGCAGGTGAAGCCAGAATGCAGACAGGGTAGGTGTGGCTAACCTTAGCAGGGTCATTCTCCCTTTTCCCCACATTCCTTGTCCTGTGAAAAGGGCACAGTCTCAACTCAAGACATCACAGTGGAGCAGCAAGGCACTCAAAGGGGCAGAGAAAGACATAAGTTATTTTCACCACATTGCTAGACTGAAACCTCTGGAAGAGAGAGGGAGAAGCCATGATGCTCCACAGCTCTGAAGGAGAAACCAAAGCAGGAGGAAAAGTCTTGGAGGCAGAAGTTTATAAAAACACAAGATCTACTAACCCTCTAAACTTCCCACCCCTCCAGTTAATTCATACCACATAAATGCTTTTTTAGCAGCAGTAGTGATTAACCATTCTTATGACTCATTTAAAAGGAAAAAAAAATATTATCTGCCTTCTTGTATCTGGAAATGGATGCCTTTTTTCACAAAAGATCTTCAACTGTGCTCAGTTGAAGAAGTCATAAGTAAATGTCTTGCCAGAATAAGAGGTCAGACCAAATGATCTAATAATCCTTTGTAGCATAAAAATCTGTGCATCTTCGATTTGATCAGAAATGGTTTATTTTATGCTAAGGTGGATCCAGCTGAAAGAAAATTACCAGAAAAGTTGGGGAATGGAGGAGGAAAAAGTTCCTCTACCAAGAAGGAGATTAATAAATAAAATCTCATCTCAAACTATTTTCCAAATGATAACCCCTCTACCTTTAATGGACCATTTAAACATCTGTTACTTTTTGTTCTTAAAATAATTATACTACTTGCACTAAAATTATATTATCAGGATATGATATTTACACTGGGCCTTCTCACTTCTTGTTGTTGTTCTTCTCCCTCCATTAATTACAACATATTTTGGGTAGGCGCCATCCTTCCTTTAAATTTAAGAGCAAATTTTGCACACTCTGCTTACTACCAGAAATAATAATTTGTGGTGATACATTATATTAATATTAATTTTGCTTTTATTTTCATGCACATTTAGATTTGCACTGAAATAGGATAAATTTCTGCAACAGCATGAGTGGAGACCTATGGTTGATGATGACTGATGAATGACAACTGTAGTTGCAGATCAGTCATAAAGCTTGTTAGAAAACAAGACTAATAGATGGGCGACTCTCACTGGCTGACAAGCATAACAACACATTTATTACTAGAAACTATATGAATTTTTTAACCTTGTGGTATTATGCAATAAGTTGATTATATCATCCTGTTTTATCACAAGAACAGTCCTTAGACATTTACATATGGGAAAAAAAAAAGGAAGGTGATTTAGATTTCATTATTAACATGGCAATCCAATTTTCTAATTAGTTAGAAAAAAATCAGTTAGTCTCTTAAATACAGCTGCCCCTTCTTTAATGATAGCTGCCAATAAACCAAACAGACAACTCTTTCATACAGGTTTCAACATGAAAATTCATTTCAAGTACAAATCCAGCTAGGGTAAATCACTTCTTGTTCAATGTAATCACAATTTATTCTTGACCAATCCACATATATTCACATGAAAATGGTCATTTTGGAAAGCTGTTTATCTGCCCAATGTCTTATATAGAAGGTCTTATAATCTGAATGCCTTTCTGTTTTAATGAAAAAAATCCTTTTTAGTAGGTAGAGAAGTAGTTTAATAGGACATAATGGGAAGAAGCAATTAAATCAATGGAAATGAAATGAGTAAAGAAAATGCTAAGAAATGTTTTTCATGCATACTAACACACACCACTACTGTATATGTGTTGCAATAGTTTTGATAATGCACAATTCTTAATATTTTGGCTATAAGAACACTGCTATTGCCTGCTATAGCTTAAGCAGCACAGCTTTCTTGTATGAATGTTTGACAGAAATTAAAATGAATGGAATGTTACAAACAAAATATTAGTTCTTTATTAAACCCGAAGCAGAACCCAGAATCACCTTAAACCATAAAGAAAATAAAGTGAAGATAGACTTAAAGTAAAAAGTCTCTGAGTCTCTTTTATTGAATTCTATATAAACCAAATAGCATACCTAGTGAAATGTAAATTAGACTTTTAAGTTTCATTTATCTAAGACACAGTTAATAAAATGAACTTATTTTAGACATTTGACTTTTAACTTTAGGTTTTGTTAAATTTTGGCAAATTTTACTTCTAATTTTGGGAAAAAAAATCAAAATAGTTTTTAATTTGCAAAATATAGCATGGAGTTTTGATATAATTAAAATAATTCTAGGATATCCAACTTCAAAGTAAGTCTACTACTCTTCATTTGTGTTTACTGGATGCGTTTAAGCCTCACTTGATTTCACATTCAGTTAAGTATTTCCACTGACTGAATCCTGTTGTCAGTGAATAAAACAAAACTTATAGCATGATATGCAAAACACAAAAATACATTTATTTTTATTTGATTAAGGATAAAACTAGCATGATCTCTAAAAGATGCAATATTTGTATTCAACTGTAGAACAATTTAAAACAACTAAGGAAATAGAGGAATATCATTGTCATTTAAGTATTTAGAGAAACATCATTTTTCAAATTTCATTCCATCTAGAAGACCTATTCCTTACTTATGCCTATAGAAAACAATTTGTTTTGCCTGTGCTTGACAATCATAAAGTCAGGTGAAAAATTCCATGAAATACCTTCCAAATAAGTACAATTAGAGAGTACTTTAAAGGAAAAAAGAAAACAGTCAAGTTAAAGTCTTGATTTTAATTAAATGAATCTGAAAGAGAAATGCTGCTTTTTTAAGAAACTCTACTTTTCTATTAAAATCATATAAAATACAGGCAAATGTTAATATACACTGTTTTTTATTTTGTAACTCAAATATAAAATTATCTGTTGCTAGCTGAAAGCTCCCACTATGTTACTGATATTTATACTATTCATAAAATACAAGACTCTACAATTTTTATTCTCAGAATACCATACAGTTTTTGGATTAAATAATAATTTTTTACATTGTGCGAAAAATTTGTATTTATCCATACCAACCACCTTAAGAATCAAAATAAAGATTTTATCACATCATCTAAATTGTCCAATGCTATTGTAAACGTTCATCATAATTCCAAGTAGAAGAATATTAGATTTTTACTCATTACATTGGTTCCTAAAAATAAAGTCCCCTAATTTTATTGCCCTTTTGAGTAGTGATGAATCTGTATTATTAATGATGCTTTATCTCCTTCACTATATTTTTCAACTCTTCCTACTCTATGTTTCATAAATCTCCACATCCAGACCAGAACACCCAGAAGAATTAAGTAAAAGTATTCATTAGGACTACGCAGCAAAGCTGGACTAGGTATAAACCCATTTTCCTAATTGAAATAAGGGCTGATTGAGTAAGCTATTAAGGGAAAGTTCTGTGTTTATGTTTAAGTGTCTACAATATTATCTATTACAGTTGTAACAGAATGCATCTTCCCATAGCATTGTAAGATACTTCCAGAATGAGCTTTTAATCTGGAACAGATTTTGGAGACATACCATAGATAAGTAAGAACAAAGTGTTAAAAGGTAGTATCTCAGTATTTTGAACAATTGGAAATATTTAGAAATAATATTAGAAATAAGCTACCAAACCTACACTAATATCGAGCGAACAAACTGAACAAATGCAGGGAAGTTACAGATACCTATCTGTAACTTACATTATTTAACATTTACATCTAACATAGTTATACTCAACAACACTGTTTTTCTTACGTTTTTAGAAAAAGTACAAAATGATAAAGGAGGCTGTTTTAGCTTCCAACCTGACAAATATTCAGCTCAGACAAACTATTATGTGATCATTCCCAAAGCACTCACTACTTAACTTAACCTATGAAATGTAAATATTTGCAAGCTGTCAAGGGAAGGTCTGCCTCCATGTTTAAGTTTTCACAGTATTCTTACTCCTGTATCATACTTCTATATATAAATTTATTATTTATTTTACAAAAAGTACTATGTAGTACTTATTCTGACAACATAGCACTGCTATACATTGTGTCACAAAAACTGTGTCAGTCTGCAAGAACATCTGAGCGACTAAGAAACTAGTCTCAAAGATTTTGCATCAGTCTGAAATACTTACTGTTGCTGGGGAGGCCCGCGTTGTATGAGTCACTGAATGACCAGAATTTTCCATTGAATTGCCAATCAGATAGGTCCCTCCTGAGCTGCTAATGAGTTGTCCTCCTGTGACACCCATCTGAATCCCTCCAGTGCCCACCATGCTATGAGACGAGACCACTGTTGTCACCTGTGCAGAACTTCCTTGAGTATCAAAGTAATTTCCCCCAGTGTTTTGGCTGTACATCTGGGTTTCTGTGTAAGGATAAGTTGTTGATCGGCTTCAAGAAGAGAAAAAAAAAAAAAAAAAGGAAAAGAAATTATTTGCATTGTTCATTTAGCTGAGGGAAATGTTGTAATTCTAGAAATGTATGTACAATAGCTATAACCAGATTAAATAAGATTGGCAAACAATCCCTACCTCCTCAGAGAATAACATTTCATAGAATCGTAGAATACCAGGTTGGAAGGGACCTCAAGGATCATCTGGTCCAACCTTGCTAGGCAAGAGCACAGTCTAGACGAGATGGCCCAGCACCATGTCCAGCTGAGTCTTAAAAGTGTCCAGCGTAGCAGAGTCAACCACTTCCCTGGGGAGATTATTCCAATGGTTGACTATTCTCACTGTGAAAAATTTTCCTCTTGTGTCCAATCAGAATCTCCCCGGGAGTAACTTGTACCCATTACCCCTTGTCCTCACCATGTAACTCCTTGTAAAAAGGGAGTCTCCATCTTCTTTGTAACTACAAATTTAATCAAGTCAAAGCACTAAATAACTAATTCAGTGACAATGTTAAACCAAGTATCTTACAGAAAAAATTGTCAGTCTTACCTGAAGAGGAAGAGAGAAGGGAAGTATGACAAAAATTGAGAAGACAGGCAGAAAGAGCTCATCCAATTATTAATATACTGCAAAGCAATTTATCAATCTCCATCTGTTTTAATTTTTTTTTTAATTCAACAGTAAAATTTTGAATTTTAGTCAGGTGTTACCTATTTTGCAAACTGTTCATGTTGCAAAATTGCAAACAATTCATACAAATGTCAGCCAAGAGAGTCCAATGTTCAAGAATGCTATGTTATCTATTGTTTTTAAATTCATTAAAGTTCTTGGCTGAAGCTTGAAATTCTGAATTCACTGGTATTTTGGGAAATGTAGTTATTTTTACAGGGTGAATTCAAAATTGAATTGGACATGAATTCATGTTATGATAAAAACCTGCATTTCAGAGATAAAACCAAAACAGAACTACGACTTGTAAAAAGGTCACAAAGGTGAAATAAGTTAAAGTATGCAACAGTACCATTTTTTAAATCATTTTCAACTATGAAATATTCATGCCTCATTAACCAGTTTACCCTAACAAACTATTCAGCTGCTGGAACCTTCTATCATATATATGTTTCACATTCTTAATCACTTAGCTTGAATCATTACTCTTCATAGGTTATAATCTATTTATAGGTTTTGAATGTGTATTTTTTTCCCATGTACTAAATTTGATCTTCAGATCAATGTATTTCAAAATTGTTAAGTAAATAGCATTAAGCATTTCAAAGGCCAGATTCCTCACTTTGGAAAAGTCTATTTGGAAATTTTATCCTGTTTCACGACTGCTAAGCTTTGTATCTTGTCAAGCATGATAACAGAAAGGTCAAAAACAGTCAGTTTACCCAACCATTAATTTTCTTATTTAAGCATAAAAATCTGTAATATTGCTTGTAATCAACAGGCAACACCATTTTCAAATTCAAAGTTCTCCATTAACTTCGAGCTGCATATGCTGAGATAAACTTAGTCCAAGTAAATAAATTTTAAAAGTACTATGATGCAGAGAAAATAGAGAGCTGCCCAAGCTCTGCAGAAGTCTCCAATTCATTTAGTATAATCAAAGAAAACACAAAATCATGCAACACTATGCAACTAAACGAGTTCAACAAAAAAATTCAGACACTTTTGTCCAAACACACAAGAGGAGGAAGCAGCATCCACATTTTATGCAGTAAGCTGGTGATGAATACGCCTATCCCAGAACTTGAAGACAGGTTCTTTTTCCCTTTATCTAGACAGGGATTAGTTTCTTATCAATATATAGAAAAGGTCATGGCAATTTACTGTTTGTTTTTATGGCTTTTTAATTACAAAAACTTACACAAGATTAATTAATTAGTAAACAATGGACACAGAGATAACGATTCCTTCTTTAGCTTCAGAAAATCATTACTTTTAAATAACAGATTAACATATGGCACCTTATCAACAACTAAAGTCAGAATTTTTGTTGTATTAACTATGGCCACAACAGTTTGTCCCTTCCTCTTCAGAGACATAAGAAACTCCAAAACTTTTTTTTTGAAATCCTAAATGTTTCATAAGCCTCATACTACATTATTTGCTCTCACCCCTCCTTAAGTTATTTAAATATTTTCCTTTTTATTTTGAGTATCTCAAAGGCCTCAAGATCAGCTGCAAGAAACTTGAAGATAATCTAAAAGAAATGCCTTGCAGTCTACTGAAAACAAAGCAAAATATTTCTTTTAGGGGCTAATGCTCAAGCAGACATTCTATTAACATTCCTTTTGGAGAGTTAAAATCAGTTATCTTTGCATTATAATAACCTATGTATGTGTTTAGGTACCATGCAGGTCCCCATTAATCTGTTTTACCAAGCCAAGGTATCATTGTGATGCCTTGTGATACCATTGTGATATTGTTTATCTTGTGATAAGCAAGATAACCCCTAGCAGAGCTGGTGTTGCATCTATTTCAGAACCACACAAATTTACAGAGTGTGAATAGTGCTATGCAGCAGAGGACAATGGAAGCTCAGGGGAAACAATTCATGCAAATGATCATTAAGGGACTGAACACTGTAATTTCTCCCAAAAGAGAAACTTGGTATCAGTATCAGGTATCAGTAAGGAAAGGAACGAAAGGACAAGACCATTGTTGACAGTAAAAATACACATGGCTAGAGTAAAAAGACTGTCCAAAAGATGCGAGGAGAATGAATCTCACTTGCAGAAGTGGAACTGAAGAGTCAGTTCTTTGAAGCAATGCAAACCCTAGAGAACACTCTAAATTTCACAAGAAAATTAAGTTATGGACTTCGTGTGGAATAGGGAGAGAAAAGGAAATGCCTGTTTGCTTTTACTTTGTTTAGATCTGTATATCATGTATAGTCTCTAAATAAGGACTGATTGTATCAGAACATCTACAATTACTTGTAACAGTACTCCGTATCAATGGATCATGAGCAATCATTGGGGTACACTAATGGGTCACACTTCACACACTATTCCCTTTGTTCCAACAACCAGCAGGTTCTTCTAGAACACCTGATTATTGGAGATGATTAAGCAGACCTTTAGCAACAGAGATCAACAGGGTAATGAAAAGTGAGATAAAAACATTATTACATGCAATAATAATTGCAACTTAGCAAAGAGCCTTTTAACATAACCAAAATACAAACTAATTAATCTGGAAATTCAAAATGTAGCTGGATGAGATGATGTTTTGGAAAGCAATGACCCAAAGGTTTTAACGTCATCGCATACAATAACATGACCCTTCATAAAACTGTAGCAAAGAGGAAAACACGATGTTATATCTTTTAGACACACACACGGGATAACTTGAAATAAGGAAGTGATCTTCTACTTCTCCATAGCACTTGTAGCACAAACATGCAATACTTTCTCAAATAATCTGACATATATCATATAGTCAGTTCTTTCCCATTGCGAAAGTTGTGAAAGTACTCCTAGCTCTTCTTTTGTCAACAGCTGCATATAAAGATCATCTAGGGACTAACCTTGGTGTAACTGAAGTCCTCTGGCTTTTTATGAGAACACCTTGGTGATATACTGTGGTTTAACATACAAGGTAGGCAACAGAATCTAATAGTTCCTCCTACCCAAACACTGTGAAATTCAGTGTTTACTGGAACGTGGCATTAGAAATTTCATCAGAGTTACTAGTAAGTTTGAAGTCTAAGTAGTTAGGCTGCAGAATCCTAGCTTCCAGAAGGCTGTGCAAACTAGATGATGTTTATCCTGAGAGCAAGTCGCACGAAGTTGGACACTGTGTGAATTCAATTTAGATTAAGCAAGCCCAGAACATGTGTCTAATGTTGAGATCCCACCCTGAAAATTAATGAGACCAGCATGAGTTGGACTAGGGATTGCAAGGTACAATAGTTCAAGGCATCACCTATTATGCTTTATTGCTTACATACATTTTATAATGATTTGCAAAACATAATGCTAGAAATAAAACACATGGAGTTGTGGTAGAAAGTTGTTAATAAAATTCTATTTTTTGGCGCATGAAAACAGAAAATAACTAATTTCTAAGTTCAGTAAGCCCCAGCATTACCACACAAATTAAGTGCAATATCTTGCGCTATATTTCAGACACTAACATCATGTTACTGATCTTAACTTTTAGAGACATGTCTGTCTATTCAGAGACACTGACACTTTGAAGAAAGGAGACAAATAAAAACAATGGCACAGAAAGAGTAAACCTTGTTGTTGTCCTCCCTTATTCGGTATGCACATGCACACATGGGAAATCATTTATTCCCAGCTGCACCTATGATCTGGTTCTATGTAAACATCAAGAATCTGATCTATTGACTACTAGAAATCAGTGTTCCTGCCATCCCATCATGTCCCAGTAATTTACGCAGGCTGATTATGGCACCAAGTTTTCTTTGAGCAGGTAATTGATGGGACATACTTATCTTTCCCATATTTATATTTGCCTAGACAAAAACTCTTACAGACTTATGCTGGTTTTATTCATATCTTAGAAATGTCTGCTTGTTGAAAGATTTTTCCATCACTCTGTGTTTTAGTAAAAAAAACAAACAGATTTATTTCCTTTTCCAGGAATTGAGAAATGTAGATTGCCTTTAAATAAAAATTCTCAAATCAGGTTAGAAGTCCAGACAAGTTAACTCAAGTGCAGTTTGTGTCTGTTTTAAATTAGGTTTTAACTTGAAATTATATTCCAGTAACTTCTCTGTCTTGCAAAATAAGCAATTAACTACTGAATTCTTATCACTAGCTGTAGGCACCGACTTGGAAAATTCAAGTCTTGGGTGAAATGCATATAAATCTATTTTTTCACTTGAAGATGTATACTTTTCATACTGTAACTTGAACTATCAGCATCCCTTCACAGTGGTTGTACAAGAGCAGCATCTTAGTTCAAACAAGAAAGCCATTCAGTGTCCATTTTTTTATTTTTCTGTAATTCTAATTCAAACAAACAAGTAACATAATAATTATTATCTTAGTCCTCAAGTAATAACCTCAGAATTACTCTTGTGGGTTTTGGTATGGATTACTTACATAGCTTAGCAGGCAGGCATGTAAGTATTTTTTCACTGTCATGTCTGTAATGAAAGTTAGCCTTTTATGGTACTAATCAACTAAGGTATTATTTCCTGGGATATAAATATGATAAACACTAGATGAAAATAAATATTTCAAGATACACTATTATTTATATGCAGAATAGCTAATGCTCATGATAATGCTATGGTATTGCAATATGATAGAAAACCTCCTTGCATAAAAGCCAAGAAAGTCTTTCACACCAGAACAATATCTTCAAACTCCTTTAAGATTTTTAGTATAATCATGTGGTCCTAAATCTCATAGTGAGCTTCAAAGAAACTAGAGAGAACAGAATCCTTTGTCTAACACTGAGGGAAGGCCTTATCACAGCCAATGCATTGCTGCAGCCTCTGGAGGTGGTCTATCATAAGCAATGGGAAGAAGGGGAAGTGCCATATACCCTAACACTGACACAACAGAACATGATACAGCAGTCAGATGATAATGGAGAGGGCTAAATCATCTGTCTCACCCTGTCTCATACAACCTCCTGCCTCCCCACTCCTGTAACTAGAATATTGATTTAGGGCTTTTTAATAACAGATCAAATCCCAATGAAGCAATAACCTTCTTCCACAAAAGCCTCCTCAATTGATCTAAAGACAGACATGGAGGAACTGATAAGACACTAAGTCATCATTTCCTTTCACCAATCCTCATTTATCAAACAAAACTGCTAAAACAAAAGATCAAAACCAACACTATGAAAGGGCAATTAATGCATCTATAACCAGAGAACAAAAATTCAAAGTAAGCAATTTCCTCTGTAATAGTGAATAGTTGACCTGCTTTATGCATATGCATTTTCTCTATATGGACAACTTGAAATATATCAGCCACAAAAAGCTTTATAAAATTTACCTAAAATACAGTTGCATTATTCCATATAAAGAAATTCTTATTTGTCACATTCACAAATTAAAGTAAATATGTTACTGACAGGCATTCATTTTCAATAAAAAAGAACAGAGATCTTCAACACTCAGTCCAAGATCTTTTTCCACATAGAACTAAAGCAATAAAAGCACACACAATCCACAACTGCAGGAAAACCCTGTAAACCTGGGAACGAAGTAAATGAAAACAGAGGAGAAATCTTATAAATTATATTCTCAGGAGCTGTAAGTTAGACAGATAAAGGAACCTTAGTTACAAACCTCTAAAAATTCTGATGAAGTACTGCAGACCTATAGTCCAAGAAATATGGTATTGCCACCGTTAAGAACATGTCACAGGGTTTGTACTAAATCTGCAAGACCTCATGACTTGGGCTTGTCAGGCTTCTTTTGTCTGGACTTGTCTGTGCTAGCCTAGAGCTTTGTTCTAGCTTAGCTGTAACAGTAATTGTCGAACAATCAGATAAATGTTACTTAATCTGTTTCCATTTTAGCTTAGCTTTCTACAACTGTGTGGTATAAAACCTATCATTAAAATGCTCATGCATTGCTCTAACTAACAGACAGTAATATCAAATAGCTATTCTGTGTAGAATAAACAATCCATGACCCTAGATTAAAAATGTAGCAAAGAGGATCATGAACATAGGATGACAGTATTCAAGAAGTATACAGGAAATGTAAAACACACCATATATAGTAAATTCAGATGTACTATGCAAATGGAAACCAATGAAGAATGAGTTGTAGACTGTGCTAGTAAATATATTAAAAACAGCTGCAAGTGGGAGTAGAAAGCCCCCCACCATCCATCATACTTCTCCAGGCATAACACATGTGATGGTGGTAACTTGCTGTAACCCCTTCTCAGATGTAAGCCATTGACCTTAGTATGCAGAGGGGTAGTAAAAGGGTAAGCATGATGCCAGAGAAAAGAGATGGATACTAGGAAGTACTAAGAAGATAACAACTTTAACTGTACTGATGATAATTCTTTAATTTGACAGTTAAGATTTCCATTAGAGTAATAGTAATTTCTTGGCTTTGCAAAACACACAAGGTGTGTTTTGCCCACATAAACCACATACATTGTAGTACAACAAATTGGTGAAGAATGCGGTTTGGACGCAACAGTAATAGCAATGCTTGGACAATCCCAGCAATTAAAACTGTCATTGCCACACCACAATTATCAGGTAAATGGTTACATTTGATTAATACATTACAATTTATGTAAGAAGAAAGTTCACGTCTAGTATAGGGGACTCACTTGTCTTTTTAATATGGGTGCAGCCATAATATTCTTTATCTATTCTAAACTGCCAGGTAAGCCTGTACATGTCATTGCAACAACAATGCATTTTTGTTTCAGGATAGAGTGACACGCTTGACAAGCAAAATTGTCATTAGCCAGATACAAATTTAGATAACATAATTCAAATATTCTCATATTATACAATGTATATGACAAGTTGTAGGTTACATCCCTTGTATTATCATTATGGCTCCAATTATAATAAAACCAAATAACTTTTAAGTGTAGACAAATCATGATATAAAATGTGTGGGAAGAATTGTGTTATAAAAGCACAACAGTTACACTTCAGAAAGACTGTGAAACCTGACAAACTTCTTACCTTTAGAATCAAAAAAAAAAAAAAAAAATCAAACTCTTTCCTCATATATATTCCCACTGAATCCTTTGTTGCTATCATATATGCACTTAAATCAATGCTAGTCTGCAAGTATTTTATTTTGAAATAAAGAATAATTGTTTCATCAGACATGCTGTAACATTTATTCCAGAGACTTCTATGAATCTGTCAGGATCCACAAGGCTCATCTTTCACAGATTTCAGTATGAAGAATAGAAAAAAATGAACTGCAATCTGAAAACTTGCCTAAATATTTTAGCACAAGAGAGGCTGTCCTCTGTGTCTTCTGTCACAGCAGAACTCGACACAGTCTATGCCATCTTTGTTTAGGGATATGGTAAGCTTTTTGTTCACTTCCAGAAATTCTAAAGTGTCACTCCTGCATTGCTATAGCTCTGAACAAGCTAACCCAATGTCAAAACAAGAAGAGGAAAAACAAATATCATTTTTTTTAAATCATAGAACTTAGGTAACAATAAAAACAGCAAATAGAAAAACAATTCTTTAATCTCTGAAGGAAGCTAGCTGTCAGCAACTTAGAGCCCTGTTCTCCTTCACTTATCAAATAAATGGCATTATAACATGTAATACATATATTCAATAACTTTAATTTACAGAAATGACATTTTTCCATTCTTAATCTGGAGCATGAAAGTATACAGGAAAACATGTTTCACAATATATGCTCTTTAAAAATTCTAAGTAGAAACACAGACTGGTCCCATTCTCCATGAATGAAACCATAATCTTTAGGAAGGTTAATGTTCCTAAAAGTATTGAACAACAAATTGGCTGTTCACAATATTGTTGTTCACAACAACATGGGTAAATTCTTCTTCTACAGGAGGGAAAGATAATCTGGATTAGGCTCACCTGTTAAGGAGAGCTTTCTTATTGTATTACGGAAGTCTTTGATATCCCATTGACTGATTTTTCAGAAACTGACAAAGAGATTCAGATATAGAAATAGAATAAAATCATGGAAACCTGAAGGTTCATACTAAGCAGTCAATAACATCTGGTTCTGTTTTTTCCAAGGACTATAAGCAGTCATGTAGTACACATCTCAAACACTGCCAAAAAGTGCATGTGCCAACAGCTCACATAAGAACTTACAACTGATAAATGAAAAGAGAAATTTGAATAATAGCCTACTTAAGAATGTCCTCTTTTGGAAGCTAAGAGTAGACCATCTTGGTTGCAATGAAGTCATGCTGCCACTGAGTGCTGCTGTATGGGACATGCTAGAACTCCAGTATGAACTGGAGTCAAAGGCAACCAAGTGGTATTCTACAACTGATACCCCTAATACATTCTTCTCAATCCCTTTGGCAGCAGAGTGCAGGCCACAGTTTGCTTTCACTTGGAGAGGTGTCCAGTAAACCTGGAATCGACTGCTCCAAGGGTGGAAACACAGCCCTAATATTTGCCGTGCTCTGGTTTTTGCTGTACATTAAAGATCGGTTTTGGCTCTTGTAGTTAGAAAAATCAAGTAATGAATACTCTGACCAGGAATAAAGGGGCCCTACCTCCAGCCAGGTGGAGAAAAGGAACAAATGGGTTTACTGGACTGTGTGGATTAGATGGCTTGGCACATCAGCCCCACAGGAGACAGCTTGTGCCATAGCACTTGCGCCAGTCTGAAGACGATAAGATGTGAAAAAATACGCTTTACACCACAGCCGGGGACTATAGTCCCATGCTGGGTGCCAGAAAGAACTGCCATGGTTTAACTCCAGCCAGCAGCTAAGTCCCCACAGCTGCATGCTCGCCCCCCCACTGGTGGAATGGGGGGGAAGAATCAGAAGGGTAAAAGTGAGAAAACTCATGCATTGAGATAAAGACAGTTTAGTAAGTAAAGCAAAAGCTGGGCACACAAGCAAAGCAAAATAAGGAATTTTTCACTACCTCCCATCGGCAGGCAGGGTGTTTAGCCATCTTCAGCAAAGTAGTGCTTCATCACATGTAACGGTTACTTGGGAAGACAAATGCCATAACTCCGAATGCCTCCCCTGCTTCCTTCTTCTTCCCCCAGCTTTATATGCTGAGCATGACGTCATACGGTGTGGGATATCCCTTTGGTCTGTTAGGGTCAGCTGTCCCTGCTGTGTCACCTCCCAATTTCTTGTGCACCCCCAGCCTGCTCACTGGTGGGGTGGTGTGGGAAGCAGAAAAGGCCTTGACTCTGTGTAAGCACTGCTCAGCAAGAACTAAAACATCCCTGTATTATCAACACTGTTTGCAGCACAAATCCAAAACATAGCACCAGACGAGGTACTATGAAGAAAATGAACTCTATCCCAGCCAAAACCAGTACAATAGGGAAATCTAATGCATATTTAAGATACATTGTTTAGGATTTACAAGTGAGAAGAAAACAGACAAGACAGTATGTGAAAAACGAATTAAGCCAAAAAAGCTAGTAGAGATGACTAAAGAATGCTGCCAGTGTTAACATCAGAAATCTCTGATCTGAATAATATTGCTCTTTTGAATCACTTTTGGATCACTATCCACAAATAAGTACCTGCAGACAATAAAGAAGCTTTCTAAATCATATTTCTTCCTAAAGCCAATAACACAGAAAAAATGGCAAAAGGTAGGTAAATGAAAAAAAGAGGTAGAGAAGCTCCTTCCCAAGCAACACGATCCTACTTTGATGTTTGAACCAGCTTCAAAGTTGGTACTGCTCCAAATCAAGGATTAGACTAGGTAACCTCCAGAGGTCCCATCAAACCTAGATTATTCTTTCTACATTTCTAAGCTTGTGTATTGGAGAAAGGAACTTGATGATGGAAAAGCGTGTTCAGGGAAGCAGGAAATGCACAATAATGTGAAGAAAAGAGGCTAAAGAAGCAACAAAAGGAGACAATGTTACTCTTCTTCCTCTGCCTCTCCTCATTCCCTTGGAAAAAAATACTTATTTTATTAACCACAGGAATGAAATTGCATTACTACTTTCTTTAAATAATAACTATGGCTGCTGCACCTTTCTGTGCATTTGCCACTAGGATCACAGCCTGGAAGACAGAAGGCCCTGCCTTCTGTCCTAAGGGCTGAAGTTACAGAGTACATCCTATGGACAGAACTTACCCTTAAACTGAAAGGTACTTTTTCAAACAACACTATGCTGTATATGTAATTTCCTGTAAATCCAACTAAAACAATCAAAAGAATTTTATTTACACAAAAATTCTGCCCTAATAAAAACAAGCAGTGTGAATTCAGCTTTTCATCCAAAAAACTATTTTGACAATAAAAGAGCTTTGACTGAATCACTTTTCTCTCCAACTTAAAATACACTAGTTGGTAGAATATAACTGAAAATATATATTTAACTTCACATTTTAATAAACATTCCAATTCCAATCATTTGCCAACTTACATAGCTCCATTAGTGTAGACTGTGTCACTTCCCTCCACATACTGAACCTGGGCTGGGTAGACATGCTGCACCTGTTGCACAGTCTGCACTTGCTGTACCTGAAAACAAGAACATCAGAAATTTGTGATATTATAAAGAAGGACTGATGGTTCAGTACACCTAATGGCTTCTAAACAAGATGGGATATCTCTGTGCTCAAAATTACTAAAGGTATGTCATAGCAATAGCAAAGAAAGTTACTGTTCTTACACAATATTTGAGCTGTAAGTCTGGTAAATGGAGGCCTAACATTGAAGATGCACGCTCATGGAGCACACATACCTTCAGTGCCAAAACCAGAGTTAACGGGAACGCGTAATAAGGATGAAATGAAGTGCCACTATGCTTTGCACCACCCAGAAGAATTACATTTACTACAGAAGAAGGTATCATTTGGCCACACGTTTGCCTTTTCTTATTCCATTTCAGGCCTGAGTAGTACAAGCCTTAAAATCACAGCTCAAATGTGTTGCAGTAAGTTTAGAAATAAAGGTTCACATTAAGATGGTTTAACTCTTGTTTAACTGGAGTTAAACTACAGTGATACAAGCTTTTTTCCCAGTAATGCTTTGACCCAATGTAAAATTATGGATAAAAACCCCCAGTCTGAGTAAACCCTTTCCCAGAATATCATCAGATATAAAAAACTCCAGCAAAACCTGGTTTTACATCAATAAGCTAAACAACAAAAGGCAGTAAGGCATGCATTATCTTCACATATATTGCTGAGATGGCATGCCTGTTTTGTAAAAGCACATATAGTCACAGATCAATTCCTTTGATTCACATACTACGTAGGGAAGCTCTAGGTTATGCATATTTCCTCTCCAGTCTTAATTTTTTGTCTTCTGCCACAATGAAGATTAAGAATTCAATGTTTTACACCTGCCATCATTTAAAGAAGCCATATTTTGGTTCAAGAGAAGTCTGGAATCTAAAAGATGCAGAAGAACTTAAGAGACTTCACAGACTGGCACAA
Organism: Platalea leucorodia; assembly: GCF_965183815.1. Lineage (NCBI taxonomy): Eukaryota > Metazoa > Chordata > Aves > Pelecaniformes > Threskiornithidae > Platalea > Platalea leucorodia. The sequence continues at coordinate 30,895,859 of NC_138858.1, forward strand.
TTTTACCCAAGGAACTAAATCAAGAAAGTGGCAGTGCATATATTTAGTAACTAGATTTAACATAAACTACTTTTAAGTGACTGTTATTTTTCTCAGATATTTTGTTATGAGGTAACTTGAGCCTGATCCAGTTGGTCCTAAGGATTACAAACACTATAATCACAGATGAATCTGGGTTTCATGCATTTGATGGATCATCTCCAAGAGCTCTTTGAGAATATCCTAGTTTAATACCTTCAACTCTGCTATATTTTAAAAAGTTCTGCAAATAAGCACATTTTTCGTAGTCTTTTATAGTATTGACTCAGATCATGAAAGGAAAATCTAGATTTTTGCAGAAACCTTCCCTTAGGTTGACATTAAAACCTGAATTCTGAAAAAAATAAAACACCCAAGGTTTTGAACACAGCTATACTAGCATGATAGAAAAGCAGATGTTTCTGTCCATTAACAGCAATGAGACACAACATGATAGTTAAAATACCTTATAAAATCCAAAGTTTCCTGATTTCCCACAGGGATCATTACATAAATTGACAAATATACCTAAAATATATTTTCTGAACTTCAAAAATTATACTTCAAAGATGTTTTCTAATTATTAAGGTAAGGCACAGCTGTGTACCTTTCCTCTCCTAATAATACTTAGTTATTTAACAGAGAGATTCAGTTCTCAAAGTCAACACAAAGAACTCTGGTCCAAATTATGCATGATCCTAGGCTTTAGAACAATATTTTGAATTAAAAAAACATAAATAGCTGTATTGTGCAAACATCTTTTCAAAGAATTAAACTATTTCTATTTCCATCACCTTTGACTTCATAACTTAAATTAATTCAAATAGTAATTTCATGGAATGTGCTTGATCCAAATCCACTACAAGAAAGTTATGCCTGTAAGCTTGCTAGTAATTAGTTCCTCTCAATATTCAAATTTGCCAATCTGTGACAAAATCATCTACTCATGCAATAATTGGCTAAAATTCATACGTGCTTTACTGTGAAACATATATGCAACATATGATAGTTTTTAAGCTTGACTCTGAAAATATTTCTTCCTCTTGGGTGACTCAAGTTCTACGACCTTTAATCAACGGGAGAAGGAGAGTGATTGTTCATCAGTCTACTACAGAGCACCAAACTGATCTACTTAACCTATACAGTGAGAAAACATCTTGAAAGCAGGCTTTGTTCTTAAAACCAGTGATTTGTCACCTGCCATGTAATGGATGTGCTCCATTTTCTGTCCCAGTAGTACAGCTGGGGAAACACTGTGGAAATGATGCTGGTGTCAGTATGAATTCCATGTTCTTGTCCAACCTCTCCCAAACTGCATTTCGTTCCCTATTCACACATACTGGATATGTCTTACTCCCTATTAAAAAAACTCACACTACCTTCTATTAATAAAGGAAATGTGATTTTCTCCCTGCAACCTGCATACTGATAAAATGGAATTCTACAGTATGTACAAACACAACATTAAAAACTTCCTATCAGTAAATACAGGTCACGTTCCTATTCTATACAAGGTATTATATTCTCCTATTATTCTTTGATACAAGCTGCTACCATTTCAAAAACAACAGATTCATCACAGTGCAAGACCATTACCATAGAAGTGAGACAGAAGCAGAGACAAAGTGGTATAGAGTGTATCAAATCTCAGTGTCTATCGGACAGAAAACCGAAACATTCCAAAATGTGTTTATTTTCTGATTTGGAACAACAACAACAAATTAATTTACCATAAAACAAAATACCAAAATGTTAAAATTTTCATTAATTTAAAATTTTCACTATTTTTTATATAAATTCTTTATTACCGTAACATGCAGTACTACTAGAAATGTTATGAGTGTTTATGCATATAAAGTGACTTATTTTTTAAATCAACATTTAAGAATGGATACACTACAGTGTTATTAAAACATCTTGTCTACTTTTGTAGACCAAAATGTTTTTCCTTTAAATTTTAACAATGAAGTTCAATACAAAAGGGCCACTGAATTAGGTTAATTTTTTTCCAATACAGTAATAAAAAAAGACAGCTTATAAAAAAAAAAGTTATTTTGCTTCAGCTTCTCTGAAACTCAGTACTGCTACGGTTAAATTGATAATGGTGCCCGAGGAAGCTTCGGTCACTACACTGTATTGCAATTTACATAACAACCTTAAGGTAGAGAAAGTTAGGGGTAAATATTTTTTTCTGTCAAGCAATAACAAATAAAATAAATAAATGGCCTTTAGGATGCCCTTGTATACAAAAATTCTGCGATGCTGAAAATATTTGTTGTATGCTACCTCCAATACTAATTTTATTTCCTATTTTACTTCATTTTGGGAAAAACATTTTCATGAGAATTAAATCTAGTGCCTCTGGATTTTCTTTTTAATCTTCAATGACAGGAAGAAATTAAATGCTTATATCTACTCTCTATGAGCACAAAATTATTTGAGAAGAAGTTGGTTATGAGGAAACAAAACAACACCAAAAAAATCAACAATTTTTGTGGAAATTGTAAAAAAAAAAAACCAACACCTTTCTTCTGTTTTATTTATCATTTTCCTTGCACCTTTTATTAAGTTGTTAAAGGAATTGTATTTGCTAGGTTCTTTAATTCTGGGGGCAGAGCAGAAATTGGAGATCACAGAGAGAATATTCAACAGAGATCTAAAAAGTAAATGGCCTCCTTTTATTAAAAAATACTCCAAGAGTTAAATGATTCAGGCTGAAAATAGAAAACACAATGGAATATTTATGAAAAAAGTGACAGTATGGAAGTTCAAAAATTGTATGTTCTGGGGTGGACTGGTGAGCTAGTCATGGTAATTGTTATTGTCTGGCTGGAAAACAGAAAATTAACTGACTTGTATAGGAAATAATGAGTTAAGTAGAGTCAGACAGAAGATCTTTCATTCCTCTTGCTTCAGTGATTCTAGCCTGAAATAAATAACTGGAATAGGATTAGAAGTAAGCAGCTGAAACGTTCCAGGAGAACAAGAGGCAAATGAAAACTTATTTCAATACACATATGTAACTATAATTACTAGTTGAAGGAAAAAAAAAAAAAAAAAGGAAAATAAATTATATTCTTAATTGTACTGCCTCAGAGGAACAAATGAGGGACTAAGTTATATTGTATCTATGGGAGTTTGTCAACAAAAATAAAGTGCATAAAAGCATACTGAAATGCAGAAATTACATTGAAGCATAAAAAGAAAATTTAAGAGAGAATTTTTATTTCCAGTAAAAGCTGCTTATGTTCAAAGTACTACTAAGCAAAGAGTAGAACAATAGGGCCAAATATATAAGGATATTTAAACTCCATTTAAAAAAGGACATATAATTATGCACAGTGCCTAGGCAAACAACTTGGTTGTGCATCGTTTTCTGTTCTCAGAGATAAAAATAATTTTTGTACCTTCATTAGTCTGGATTACTTTTGGCAAGCAACATATAAATAGCACATGCTGTAATATTCTAAGCACATTCATATTTATATAATGGCTAATGTCAGTTCATGATTATGTTTTTCATATGCTAAACATGATTTTGCATTAAGAGCAAGTTTGATTAGCAGAAGTCTGCATCTCCAGTTAATGATACAATGCTTTGTGAATGTGATGGTCATTGTGTATGGTGAATATGAAGAAATGCTTTGCTCAACTTATGATGCATGGATATACTTTTATAAGATAGATTATATGAGTATTTTTAGTTTTATTTCTCCAATCCTTCCACATTGCATGCCATAAACTACAAAGTGAGGTTAATTTTGAATCCTTAGAAGCTTACTGCACTGGGCTAAAGAGTGCCTGTTGAAAAAGCAATGATACATTAGTGAAAAATCCCCCTATCTGAGGAAACAAAAGACTAAGAAAATTCCTCAGGCTATTAAAATGGAATTTAATTACACTCCCACCTTTTTGGTGTTACTCTTGTTGCTTTTTGCTTACATGTGGACATGTTTGTCCCCTTACCAGTCCCCTCTCTCCCATCTCAACAGTGACAGCTGCTGTGCTGCATGAAAGCAGTTGTCACCCGTGCCACTTTTACCAGAGGGGAAGCCCAGGTTTTCATTAATGGTACCTTTTTTTCCCCTATTATTGGAGCATCACAGGAGACTTATGAGCTTCATATTTATACTAGCTATATACAAATTAGGGATTTGTTTTAGCTGAAAATATCAAAAGTTACTCTTTCGCTGTTTGCTCAAAAGACAGGATGCTTCAGAACAAACACAGCTGTAGGTAAAAGGCTCTTAGTCCACCCTTCCACTTAGTCAGCTTGCTCTTCTTCAGGGCAAAAATGTTTCATTTTGAAAAAGATATCATACATTTTGTGAGCATAAATAAAACACTGATGCCATGAAAACAACCCCAAATTAATGCATGCATGAGACATCATTTAAGTATGGTGTATATACAGGAATGGAAACATGGAAAACAAAGACCTCTCTAGGAAAAATGAAATACTATACACCACTTGAATATTAATTAAAACCAAATTCATCTAAAGTGGCATTATTTACTAAAAAGTACTAATAAATTACTGTAAACATGATAATACAGAAGTTTCAGCTTACACCAAATTGTTGCATATACACAGACACTTATGTTACAGTGTCTGAATTTAACAAAGTTCAAGAAGTGCCCTATTGCTTTAGTAAATTATATTCACAAGAGAATATAATCCAACTGTGAATATTCACACATATTTTGGATATGGCTGACATTATTAAGTATGTCTCTTATAAACTACAGAAAAAAACCCAAAACCGTATCTTATACACTATGCACCTAAAACCTTCCCTCCAACTTTCAACATTGGCAACTTTGAACACACAGAAATAATAAGCCCTACCTCTGCCATCAAAAGAATGGCTTTATGAAATTAGCACTCTTTCTCCAGATTTTCTTTAGGCAAATTGGCCCATTCCTATCAAATGTATATAAAGCTGATAATAACTTTAGGCAAATGCAGCCTATACACAGATAGTTCCTCAGGGCAGATCACACCTACAATTTCCTCAACACAGCGACTGTTTCGATGTTTGATATTCCTTTTTTTTTTTTTAAACACTACAGCTGAAATTACCTATCCCACCTACATTCTTCACCACGTCTCCTGCCAGCATACCACATACACATCCTCACTCTTCCTTTTCTCCTCACCACACATCCACTTCCGTAATCTATCCTTTCTCTCTACACAAATCCTCCACACATACCATGTTTTAATCACTGCAATACTGTCTGCATTGTATTTCCCAACATTCTTGTTGCATCTTCAATCCCTGCAAAATTTTGAAGAAACTCCTCTTCCTTGGCTGGGTTGATGCCTTAGCTTTCCTTTCTGAAACGTTATGCTGATTCCAATGGTCAGTGTTAAGAGTCACCTGGAAAAATATAATCCAATATCCCCACAGGGAAAAATAATCCAAAATAATGATGGATTATTCAATGAAAGGGAATACTCAGAAGCAGCAGTACTAAAGGAGATGTATGTAAGGTTGATCAGGGACAGTTTTACATACTCAGTGCAACAAAAAAATTCAGTTTCCTCTTCTCATTATGGTATAATCAAGCAAGAAAAAAAAAACCAAACAACAATCTCCTCCTGGGCTTCTGTGTTTTGACGTGAGTACTACATTAATAAAGGACAACTAGAATAACTTCAGAAAAGATATAGACAGTCGGTGACAAAAAATAATGAATTATTTATGTGGAAAAACAAGGAGCCAATTCTATCCTAGAAGTCCTCAGAAAGGTAGAAACTTTGCACAAGCACAGTTTATAAACACCTAAGGCCTCCTCATTCTTCATTTCCTTGTGACAAAAATAGAACAGAAATGCATAGAAGATCCTATCCTTACAGGTCAATCAATCCAATGATTAGAACAACAATATTATAAGGTATTCTATATGCCACTAACTGGTTACCAATCTTCAATCCCTCACACTGATCAGTATTTCACATGGATAAAATTCAGTATGTAATATTAGACCATCATATGTATATCCTATTTGCTTAAAACAAGCAACTGTGCAGCACTGTTAAATTGCAATCTTTTATCGGAAAAGCTGAAATACAGGAATAACAAAGGACAAATCACATAAACTACATCTATTAAACATCTGTCATCATGAAAGAACATAAAAATCAGACAGATTATCTGACTGTACTTCATAAAGAAAAAAAGTCTCACACTTCACAAACCTTACAAAAGAGTTAACCAGACAAAATCTCCTACAAAGGTTAGCTACATTCGAGCATCATGGAAGCTTCAATTAAAGCCTAACATAGTACTCAAAAGTCTCTATCCTAATCAACATTCAAGCAAAGAGAGAGAGAGCTATTTAACAGTCTGAACTCAGGAGAAAATATTTCAAACAATTCTTGATTCACTAGTCATGGATTCTGAGCAAATACACAAAGACAAGCATTTAAATAAAATTTTTTAAGTCCAAATTCGATGTTTTTCTGAATCAGTTTTTTTAAAAACAAGCTTGCATCCTAAAAGATACATGAAGATATAAGCAGAAACTATAGTAATGGAACTATGAGGCATTATAAATAGAGTTTGTACATCAGGAAAAAAATGTTAGTGAAACATATGAGATTGTGGCACACATACATAAAAATGCACCACCTGGAATTTTAGAACTAAACTTAAGAAATGCTGAAGAACTTAATTTAGGGAAAAGGGCTCCACTGGCACAGAAACAATTTACACTATTAATAAAATATGTCCAGTTTTCATATTATTGATTCTGAAACTATGAAGTCAGTTTTTGATGAAATACCATATCAGATGTCACCCAGAGTACCCGTCACATGGACAGCTCATTCTGTGTGTTCTGGAAAAGTCTTGGACAGCTGTCATGGCTTTCACATTCAGTCCCTGTTTTCTACCTCCATACTCTTCCCTTTTTCCTCCCCATTTTCTTCAGGCACCACTCCTTCCAAAGCTTGTGGGTGAGCACATAGGTCAGTAACTGTCTCATGTAACAGAGGCGTATACTGTGCTGGCTGCTACAAAAGTCTTCTTACTTCCCTGGCAAATGTGCATCCCAAATTACCTATTGTCATACTACAAATACTTTCATGACATTGTGCAAAGATCTGCAGGGAGTCAAGCCTAGAGATGCAAAGGACAGTGCTTTTCATTTTCACATCTGTATTGCACTTACTTGGTCAGCCAAATGAAAGGAGAAATGATATAGCCAATAATATCAGAAACATATTCATTATTCATTATTTAAAGGAAAAAATGTAAACATTCAGTAACATAAAGTAAATTTCTACAAGCTATTACATGAATTCCATAATAACCTACAGTTAGAATCATGCATGTGTACTACTGGTGCTTGTCAGATGCTTCAGTTAAGGAACAGATCCTGAAAACTGCTTGCCTTTCTCTGGCTATTTTAATTCCAGCAAAATAAAATTGATAAAAGCAGAGTAAAAGAATTAATTTAGCAGCCTTGTACAAAATCATGTTATTCACTACATAGTAAAGAACTATCCTTCCTGAATTTTTTTTTTTTTTTTTAATCTTCCCAAAACTAACAGCCACCTACCTGTTGCTGAACTGGTACTTGCTGTACTACCTGTGTGGGCACTGCTGCCTGGCCAGCCACAGATGTCTGTAAAGTCACAGTTGAACCTGTATCCGACCCAGTCTCTGATGTCTGCATCGTGATCTCTGAATAAAATTAAGATGCAAAATTGAAAGGTTAGTGCATTAATTTCTTTATTTTGTCACTTATACTAGCACACTAATTTGTCGCTTATCTCTATGTGTATCTTAAAATTAGCTAATACCAATCTTGGTATGAGCCAAAAGGCTTTTCCCCCTACTAGCATATGAGTTAGTATAAAAGGGGTTTTATCTTACTTTTATCTTACTTATATTCAAAATACCTTTTATTTGCATGTGCAGAAACACGTATCACTTCTCTGAGTTTTGTCACTTTAGGACTAACTCAGAAAAATCAGCAGCAAATCTTCTCTCAGCTTGTAAATAACTGGTCATCATTCAAAACTATTTTTTCTCTGGCTTATTGAATTACACTAAAAACTCTATACACTTAAATTCAAAGTCAAACTTCTAGCAGACCACAGAATGAGGGGCTGTAATCTGGAAAGCAAACTCTGAAAAGCATTTAATGAGTCACACTGAAAAAGCAGCTTAAGGAACCTTCTTCAGTAGAAAGCATTAAAGCAAACACTGTAGTTAAAATCTGAGAAGAAGAAACTTTTCAACACTAAAACCATATGGAAATACCTATGCAGTAGAAAAGTGCCTAAGATCGTGGCCCTGACATTTAAAGGGAACAATGGAAAGTTGGATGGAATACAGAAATAGTCCGAGAATCAAGGAAAATGACTTACAAAGAAAACTTATCAGAAAGACAACCAAGGAATGCCTTCATAGGAAATATAGACTGGGAACTATGGGATTCCTCAGTTTTGCACAGCAGAAATGACAATACAACTGACTGGGTGACAAACCAAAATTAATTGAAAATCAGGAATTAGACCTCTTTTTTTAGGCAGTGGATGATTAACCAGTGAAAGTAATAACCCAATGAGGCAGGTTCTTCTTCACTTGGTACCTTCAAAACAGAAGACTGCATGCTTCTGTGAAGAATTACAGTAAACAAATACAAATTACTAGTCTGTAGACCAAATGTTCTGTGATCTAAAAATTTCACTGCCCTTAATCTCTATTAATCTATATTAGCTACAGAATACTTTGGCAACCTGAGGATCAATGTCACTAAAAATGAGTAGCACTATCATAGAATCATAGAATGATTTAGGTTGAAAAAGACCTTTTAGATCGTCAAGTCCAACCGTTTAGCCAGCACTGCCAAGTCCACCACTAAACCAGTCCCTAAGTGCCACATCTACACCTCTTTTAAATACTTCCAGGGATGGGGACTCAACCACTTCCCTGGGCAGCCTGTTCCAGTGCGACCACCCTTTCAGTGAAGAAGTTTTTCCTAATAGCCAACCTAAACTTCCCCTGGCGCAGCTTGAGGCCGTTTCCTCTCATCCTATCGTTTGTTAGTAGGGAGAAGAGACCGACCCCCACCTCGCTACAACCTCCTTTCAGGTAGTTGGAGAGAGCAATAAGGTCTCCCCTCAGCCTCCTCTTCTCCAGACTAAACAACCCCAGTTCCCACAGCTGCTCCTCTTAAGACTTGTTCTCTAGACCCTTCACCAACTTCGTTGCCCTCCTCTGGACACGCTCCAGCACCTCGATGTCCTTCTTGTAGTGAGGGGCCCAAAACTGAACACAGTACTCGAGGTGCAGCCTCACCAGTGCCCAGTACAGGGGCACTATCACCTCCCTGGTCCTGCTGGCCACGCTATTCCTGATACAGGCCAGGATGCCATTGGCCTTCTTGGCCACCTGGGCACACTGCTGGCTCATGTTCAGCTGGCTGTCGACCAGCACCCCCAGGTCCTTTTCCACCAGGCAGCTCTCCAGCCACTCCTCCCCAAGCCTGTAGCATTGCCTAGGGTTGTTGTGACCCAAGTGCAGGACCTGGCACTAAGCCTTGTTGAACCTCATCCAGTCGGCCTCAGCCCATTGATCCAGCCTGTCCAGAGCCCTTTGTAGAGCCTTCCTGCAGATCAACACCCCCACCCAACTTGCTATCATCTGCAAACTCCCTGAGAGTCCAGATCATTGATAAAGATATGAAGCAGAACTGGCCCCAATACTGAGCCCCGGGAAGCACCCACTTGTTACCGTCCGCCAACTGGATTTAACTCCATTCACCACCACTCTTTGGGCCCAGCCATCCAGCCAGTTCTTTACGCAGTGAACAGTACACCCCTCCAAGCCATTATCATGAATAATAAAAGAGCTTTATATGAAAAAAATCTACAAATACTTAAAATGCCCTATCCAGGTGATTTTTAGTTTAACCGAACAGACCCAGATGGCTGACAGGAAAGAAACTAGACTTTAACCCTGCCCCCCCCAACAAATAACAACCTCCCCGCCAAAAAACCCTACAATATTTTTTGAGACAAAAGCATAATACAAAAATGTGTCTAATTAGGGGCATAGCAAAATATAGCAGGAGGAATTCATTACTGTATCAAAAAAACCTCAGAGCCTCTCAGAAAATTCAGTGTTCTCCTTGCTTGACAACTGAACCACCTGCAACAACAGACCTTCCTTTCAAGGCTAGGTTCCACAGCAGTTTTAGCTGATTTAAAGCTAGGTTTCTGCAATCCCTCCATCCAACTACCTCTGACTCACTTTGCATTCAAATGTAGCCAGTGCAACGCAGGAAACGGGTATATAAATTTGGGATGGGGGCAGGGGATAGAGGCAGGACCTTCCCAACTGGTACCATCATTGGTTTAAACTCCATGGAACCATGCCTATGGTACCTGACAGATTGAACTGCTTCTTTTGAAATATTCAGAAAGACTGATAAATTGTTGATCTAACCTATTTGAGATTAATCAATAGACTCTTGAGAGTTTTCAGGTTGACTGAACCTTCTACTTCTTTCCAGCATGCCTGACAAAAATCAGGATACAACATGAAAAGAAAAAAGGAATAGAACTTCACAGATGACTACTGAAATGTTAAAAATTATAAATATGGAGGAGTTGGAAGCCACTGTGCTGCTAGAAAGCTACAACCTAGTTGCCATTACTGAAACTTGGTGGGATGAATCCCATGACTCAAGTGTGGTTATTGATGGCTGCAGGCTGTTCAGAAGGGACAGACGAGGAAGGAAGGGCAGAGGGGTTGCCTTCTACATCAGGAAATGGATAATTGTAAAAAGCTGACTCTGAAGAATACCCACAGGCAGGTTGAAAGTTTATGGGTAAGAATTAGAGACTGAGGCAACAAAGGGAACCTTGTGGTTGGTGTCTACTACAGGCTGCCTGATCAAGGGGAGCCTATTGACAAAGCCTTCTTACGTCAGCTACCGGAGGCATTGCGCTCACAGGCTCTCATCCTGCTGGGGGACTTCAACCACCCTGACATCTGCTGGAAGATGAGCATGGTGAGCTGTAGGCAATCCAAGAGACTCCTTGAATGCATTGAGGATAACTTCTTAAGCCAGGTAACAGACAGCCCTACCAGAGGGGATGCGATACTGGACCTGATGGTCACCAACACGAGTGAGCTAATCGGTGATGTCAAGATTGGAGGCAGCCTGGGCTGCAGTGATCACGCCCTGGTGGAGTTCGCAGTCCTGAGGGACATGGGTCAGGTGAGGAGTAAAGTCAGGGCCCTGAATTTTAGGAAAGCAAACTTCCAGCTGTTCAAGGAGTTAGTCAATAGGACCCGCTGGGAAACTGCCCGCAGGGGCAAGGGAGCAGAACAGAGCTGGCAGATCTTTAAGGGTGCTTTCCATGGAGTGCAAGAGCTCTCGATCCCCAGGTGTAAGAAATCTGGAAAGAAAGGCAAGAGACTGGCATGGCTGAGTTGAGACCTGCTGGTCAAACTAAAGGGCAAGAAGGAAATGCACAGGCAGTGGAAGCAGGGACAGGTATCCTGGGAAGACCATACAGATGCTGCCCGGTTGTGTAGGGATGCGGTCAGGAAGGCGAAGGCACAGCTGGAGTTGAACTTGGCAAGGGATGCAAAGAATAATAAGAAGGGCTTCTATAAGTATGTCAGCCAGAAAAGGAAAGTCAAAGAAAGCGTATCCCCCCCCCAGATGAACACAACTGGCAAACTGGTAACAACAGACAAGGAGAAGGCTGAGGTGCTCAACAACCTTTTTGCCTCAGTCTTCACTGGCAGCCTCTCTTTCCACACCTCTCAAGTGGATGGACTGCAAGATGGGCTGGGAGAGAAAAGTCGCTCCCACTGTAAGAGAAGATCAGGTTTGAGACCACCTGAGGAACCTGAACATACCTAAGTCTATAGGACCTGACGAGATGCATCCCAGAGTCCTGAGGGAACTGGCTGATGCAGTGGCCAAGCCACTCTTGATGATATCTGAAAAGTGACGGCAGTCAGGTGAAGTCCCCGGTGACTGGAAAAAGGGAAACATCGCACCAATTTTTTAAACAGGTAGAAGGGAGGACCCTGGGAACTACCGACCTGTCAGCCTCACCTCTGTGCCTGGGAAGATCACGGAACAGATCCTCCTAGAAGCTATGCTAAGGCACATGGAGGACAGGGAGGTGATGCAAGACAGCCAGCACGACTTCACCAAGGGCAAGTCCTGCCTGACGAACCTAGTGGCCTTCTGTGATGGAGTGACTGCATCAGTGGACAAGGGAAGAGCTATGGTTGTCATCTATCTGGACTTCGGTAAGGCCTTTGACGTGGTTCCCTACAACATCCTTCTCTCTAAATTGCAGAGATATGGATTTGATGGGTGGACCATTTGGCGGATAGGGAATTGGCTGGATGGTGGCATCCAGAGAGTAGTGGTCAACAGCTCAATGTCTGCATGGAGACCAGGGATGAGTGGTGTCCCTCAAGGGTCTGTATTGGGGCCAGTACTGTTTAATATCTTCATCAATGACAGAAACAGTTGGTCGAGTGCACCCTCAGCAAGTTTGCAGATGACACCAAGCTGAGTGATGTGGATGACACGCCTGAGGGATGGGATGCCATCCAGAGGGACCTTGACAGGCTTGAGAAGTGGGCCCATGTGAACCTCACGAGGTTCAACAAGGCCAAGTGCAAGGTCCTGCACCAGGGTCAAGGCACCCCCAGTATCCGTACAGACTGCAGGATGAAGGGATTGAGAGCAGCCCTGCAGAGGAGGACTTGGGGGTATTGGTGGATGAAAAACTGAGTATGAGCCATCAGTGTGCACTCACAGCCCAGAAAGCCAACTGTATCCTGTGCTGCACCAAAAGAAGCGTGGCCAGCAGGTCGAGGGAGGTGTTTTTGCCCCTCTATTCCACCCTGGTGAGACCCCACCTGGAGTACTGCATCCAGCTCTGGAGTCCTCAGCACAAGAAAGACATGGACCTCTTGGAGTGGGTCCAGAGGAGGGCCACAAAAATTATCAGAAGGCTGGAATACTTCTCCTATGAAGACAGGCTGAGATAGCTGGGGTGGTTCAGCCTGGAGAAGAGGAGGCTGCGGGGAGACCTTATTGCGGCCTTTCAGTACTTAAAGGGGGCTTACAGGAAAGATGGGGACAGGCTTTTGAGTAGGCCCTGTAGTGACAGGACAAAGGGTAATGGTTTTAAACTAAAAGAGGGTAGGTTCAGACCAGATATAAGGAAGACTTTTTTTTACAATGAGGGTGGTGAAACACTGGAACAGGTTGCCCAGAGAGGTTGTAGATGCCTCATCCCTGGAAACATTCAAGGTCGGGTTGGACGGGGCTCTGAGCAACCTGATCTAGCTGAAGGTGTCCCTGCTTATTGCAACAGGGGGTTGGACTAGATAACCTTTAAGGTTCCCTTCGAACCCAAACTATTCTATGATTCTGTGATTCTATGTTTACTGTAAAAGAGTAAATTCCATACCTTTTTTGGCCTACAGGAAATGCTGTATAAAATCCAGAATGAAGTTATTTAATGCTAAAATCAGTGCCACAGTTCCAATGTCAGTCCACCCTAACTGAAAACCAATAGTTTTTCCCTTAATTCCAGTATTAACAAGAACATTAAACTTCCAATAATAACATCCAGAAAGAACATTTTCTTTACTTTCCAATAAGCCATCATCTTAAAAGTTTCTGCAGATAAATTAACAAGACATCGCGCCATCTAAGACATCCCTAGGTGCACTAGACCAAACTCATCCACAAGGTAAATGTACGAGCTTAAATTAACTGAGTCAGAGGCTTAGAAAACTACTTTTTGCAAAGGCAAAAAGGGAACTTATGCTTTATATACATATGCCTAAACATATATATGGAAATAATAATCATAGCAGTCATTATTATACCTTTTGAAGAGAGTCACAGCACAGCACAATGGGATACCAAGTACTTTCTGGGCTTTCCAAAACATAACAAATGACACAGACAATGGCAACATTCCTAATGGAATACTAACAAGTTGAGTCTTTTAGTTTTATACTTAAATACTGTAACCATTTTCTAAATTTGAGTAATTCATGTTTTACTCAGTCCTTCCACCACATGAAGTCACTGCTAACAAAAAGGAACCTATGTTGTAAAAAGATTACCATTCTTAAAGGAAGAAATGCAATGAAACTGGCTTTTAAGGAAAACGATGAACTTCAAACTACATTAAACTGACTTGTAAATGATCTTTAACTTAATGAAGTCAGAGATAAATATTCTTCCTATTTAGAAAGCAAAGCCAACTATTATTTAACAAAGGCTATATTTCTTTACATTGCAATAATTTAGAAAAAAATCTCTTTTTGTACTTGCTATTTTCCACAATCATACATAAAAGCCATTGGGCAATGCTTTAAGCATAAATATTGAAAAATAAAGAGAAGAAAAAAAATGTGTAGTGTAGACACAGTGCAGTTTGGTCAAAACAACAGTTCTGCCAATTAAGAATTTAAAATTTTTCAAAAGCATCAGGATAATCCTTATGGATATGTCTACTCAATTAGGGATGTAACTTCACTTTAACTCTTCAATCATTTGTACTTTTTTCTCAGCCCATTACCTTTGACTTCGAAAATTTTTTCAAAATTGAAGTAAAAAAAAGAGCCAGCTTGTCTGAGCAAACTTGCACTCACTCTTTCATGTAACCCAGACCAAAACACTGGCAAGCTGGAAGAATAGTGGAAATCAAAAGCTAAACACTGAGTAACTTCATAAACCACCTCTCTGCTACAAAAACACTTCCAGTCAGTTTCAGAGCACAATTAAACAGGTCAGTTTAAACCACCAGTTCCAACAATCAATCATTTAAGATACTGCAGCTCCAATGGGAAGCAAAAGGCAGCAGTTGAGAAGAATTAAAAGGCATTACTTTATACCAGCCCTTAGCTTTACTTGACTAGACGTTGTTTTCATGGTTACAGTGTACAAACATGTCAGTCACTGCAAGGGAGGAGGAATGCGACTACAGTCAATTACAGTTGTGACTAGTGAGAGGCAGTTCTGTATTGCCATATATCCGCTAATTGCTCTGTCACATCTCAGGCAGTACTTGGTCATTACAGCTGCAATTCAAGATGCTCAAGAAACCAGAGCCAGGTACTCCCATCTAAGTGAGGAACATAACGTGTACATTTCCTTGCGGCAGGTGCTATGGATTGTGCCTGGCTGACATCAGCGTGGCCCTTTAGGAAAAAGAAGCAGCTTCATTATAAGAACAGAGGATACTTTCGTTGTAAACCAGCTGTCCGTCACTGCAGAGAAGTTTTGAGATGGGCAGACTGCAAGCGCCAGTGACAGCCAACAGTCTGCTGTTAGGCGCTGAGGGATGCTGAACTGGGATAGTCAAGAATCAGTTATTCACTACCCAGTCCTAGAAGTGACGAAGTCCAGAGACATATTGGGACACATGAGAGAGAATCCAGGGTTAGGTGGGACAGAACCCCCAGGGAGAACTGGAGAGACCCCAGAGGACGCCATGGCCCAGCCTAGGACTGCCCACCGTATAGCTGGCACTGCTACACTGACATACCAAACTTCAGACTATGTCGTTCCATCCACAGGACAAGGAAGGTGTGTAATTTCTAAACTGCACGCATATTTTTGATTAAAGTGTTTTGGTGACTGAGTCCATTTGAGCTCCACATGTCAATTTGGTGACAGCCCTATATTTAAGCATACAACCTCATGTGCTTCTCTACCTCAGAACTGTAATATGCTTTTATTAATAATCTGATAGACAGGTTAACTGGTTGCTCTATAGACCGATTTATCAGTAGGTAAATTAGAATAGCTAAAGCACGGTTGCGGAATATAAACTTTGCCATTAGTTTTGCCTAAGCAGAAATAAACCTAATGACTTAATATCAATTTATTCAAAAGTGTTTAGGTTGCTTCCATTATTCTGCTCTAAGTATCTATCCTAAATGCAATTCTTTACTATAGCTCACTACACAGTATAGATTTTTCCTTGTAGATGCCATACAATATGTTTTGACAGTCAACCTTTATTGTCTTTGTATGCACTGGATGTTTTTCTAGCACCATGTTAGTGAGGCAGTCAGTGCAATTCTTTTACATTGCATCAATATTGGGCAGTTATATGAACACATTTTTATAATCTAAATGAAGTCTCTCAATTTTTCACTGATACTGCATATAAGTAAAGGAACTGCATATTACAGCAGAAAAGACATCATCCTTGCCTAATGGGACTGTCAGGTGTATCACAAGCAACAGATGAATGTTTTGACAAGACCCTTGTTATTATGGCTAATTAAGCAGTTGGACACACCCGTCTGTTAATGGTTTTGCTTTGTATAGCCAGCGCTTGTTGTATCATGTGAATGTAAGCTAAACAGGTCACATTCTGAAAGAAGGTTAATTAACCCCTCCAAGTGGGAAAACAATATTGCCCAAGCGCAGCTGCTGAATGTGACAAGATTAGTATTTCTTCAGTCTAATGGGCAGAACTCAGGCAAAACTACTATGCTGAAAATTACTCCGTTCCTGTATATTCTGTGGAATTTTATGTTGTCTGTTAAGTTCCCTAAAGATTTTTTAATACACTGAAATTCTCAGTTGGAATCCTTCTGTTTTCTAGACTTGAAATACCAAGACTGAATGGTTTAAGAGTCTAACTTGACCAATTACTTATCAAATGAGATTGTTAAAATGTGTCAGATTAATGATTACTGTTTATTTTGTTCCTGGACTACTTCACCCTGAACTAACTTACTTTTTTTAAGCTACCAGAGTTTGCAAAGTTTTGTTCCGCTACATATGCTTTATTGTCTAGATCAAATAATGTAGCAGGCTTTAATTCAATGCAGAAAATGAAAACCTGTAATTTACTTTCAAGTGCAGCAGGAAATTTCTTTTTTTCTCCTGTAGAAGGCTAAATAAAACATCACAGAAGGTAAAGTGAACTAGATCTCATAATCACATGCAGTAATGCCAGGCTTTTAATGGTCAGAATAAACGGCTAATCTTAAGGTCTTATCTCTTTATAATGATGAATCACCAATATACTCATTAAGAATTTCTGGCAACATAATGTGTTCCCAATAAAGGAAAACTTCTCAGAACACGAAGGTTCAACAAGTAATAGAGAATGATTCATTCCTGAACAACAGTATAAATGGAAACAAGTTTCAATAATACACTAGAGTTTTAGATAAGCATTCCTTTTCAATTTTTGTGTAAACAAAAATTTTATGAATAATTGCCCTCAAACAAGCAATGTTATGCATTTGAAGGAACCATTTACATGTGTTAAAGTAAAGCAGAAGGCAGTTTATACATGCTATTCACAGGAAAAAAAAATACTACAAATAATTTTTAGCTACTAATGTATTTTCATGTTAGAACACCAGTTTCTTACTAAACACTATTTGATGGCTTGTCCTCTCCCAAGGTTCTTAGGGATACTAAAGTAAGCAGCTGGACTCTGCTGATATAAGGCCCGGCTGCTAAATATTTCAGTTAGCAACATGAATTTCATTACTCTTTTTTTCAGCTTTTCACGGATTTATGGGAGGAATAATAGTTAGCTGAATGGCACAGAATGGAGTATATAAGCTGATTCTCTGGATTCACATATAATTTCCAGTAGCAAAACCCTACAATAGCAGAATAACAGAAGGGGGAAGTACAGAGAGATACACACTAGAAGGGACCAACGCAAGTGGTAACTCTTGGTAGCTCCTTCAAAGAAAGTTCGTAAGATCAAAAAGCAATGTCTTGACAATTAGATTATGAAGTACCTAAGAGCAGTACCAGTCAACAACTGACATAATGAAATTCCATATCTCCAGCAGATTGCAGACAGCACATGGATGCTTCGGCTGAATGACTACTTCATGATTCTCTCACTTTGATGTACCTACTAATTTTACCTGCAAAAACTTCAAAATAGTATTTACTCTTGGTGGACAATAGATCAGTATTACACATCAGCCCTACATATCACTACACATCAGCATCAAGATTACAGTCACAAACAAAACTTCTGAAGAGTTTTTGTTGTGATAAGACTAACAAGTACAGCTGTTACAATAAACAAAACTAGCAAATCATCAAACAATTATATTTATGCTATTCTAAGGCATTAGTTTGTCCACTGGAGATTCTGTGAGTGGAAAAGCCCAGGTGACGTTCTCCTTCATCCTGGGCGACAGGGTGTAAGGAGGAGGGCACTGATACTGCGTGTCAATAACAGGTTGTGGAACTGGCGCTGGTAACAGGGCTTTGATTTTTACGACCATAGAGATCCTCTTTGAGGATAATACCTGCTTAGGAGAGATGGGATCCACCTCACTAAGTGAGGCAGAGGTATCTTTGCCAGCAGGATGGCTGACCTGGTAAGAAGGGACTTAAATTAGGAACGATGTGGGGAGGCAAATTGTTACCAGCAGCCCTGTGAAGGAGTGGTGGACAGGACTGACAAACAAAGAGCCTGGGGTGATGTGAATGAAAGGGAACACATAATCAACAAAACAAGGCTTAAGCAGGGTCACCTCAAGCATTTGTATGTGAGCAAGGAAGTGGCCATAAGGCATCGTTCTGAGGAAACTACCCAGACCCTCTCTGGGAAGTAAGTATGCTGAGCTGTCTCTCTGAAGCAGTCATAGACCAAGGGCCATACAAAGGGCTCACACACAGCATGGTGAATAAACACAAGGAATTGCAGACCTGTGTGCATTTGCAGGGCTATACTGTTGTTGGGATCACAGAGATGTGGTGGGATGGCTCACAGGACTGGAGTGCAGGCATGGAGGGATACAAGCTATCTGACTTTATAGTTTGTTTCTTTCAGAAATGAAAATGTCTCTAGGAAACAATCTTCACTAGGATGAAGTTCATGGGACCTTCCTTGTTAGGACTGGTATTTTGTTGTGTTTAACCAGAAACAAGTTTTGACAAAAGAATTAAAGAAATTACAGAACATTTCTGTAAGTTTAGTATGCTTTCGAAGTTAATGTTTACACTGCTAAGTCGAGGATACTATGGCTTTTAAGTCACAGTTAGTCAAGCATTATCTACCTTAAACAGTATTTGGGTACTTTCCCTATACTGAGGCACCTGTCTCTAATACATTAAAGTTAACTTATACGGGCTGGGATAAGCATGTTCACAATATCCCAAAAGTACCTCTATGCAGAATGACAGTTACAATATCAGATGGAATTTCTAGCTTAGATCTTACTCTGCCACACCACTGATATTAGCAGAATTAATTATAAAGTCTAATGTGTATAACGCTACTTCTTCACACCTTTCAAAATACTTGACAACAAAATGTAGTTTCATGAAATTTTATCCTTGTTTTTGCCTGTTGGTCCAGGGCAGGGTGGGAACAGGCCATAATGTAATACTTCAAGCACTAACGATCACCACTTAAGGCACTTTGCCTAATAACCAGTGTTTTCTGAGGAAGAATGTGAAAGCAGGAGCACCACCTGTACAAAAGTTTCTGTCACTTCCACATCAATTATATGGTTCTGAAAGTAGATTTAGATTATGCTTCAGAAGTGAGTTCTGTTTGTTTGGGTTTTTTCCCTAATATGATATTATGCTGGAGTCCTTTCATCAAAAGAGTGAGTGTGAACCTGATACTAACAAAACAAAGGAAGAAAAATCGATGTGAAAATGGAGGTGGTATTCATTTTTATCACTCAACAGATCAAAACATAATATGAAAAAGTCAAAACATCATAGCTGGAGACATCTACTTTAGTAACAGAATGAGCAATATTTATAGGAAATGGATTCTGTTCTTTGTGTGTTACCTCTGTGTTACAAATTTTCTGTTTGTGATGCTTCCTGTGTTACTTTCACTGAATCACAATATGGCCCCAGAGGCTGGAAGGGATCTGCTCAAGCAGGGATACCTACAGCCTTGTGCCCAGGACCATGCCCAGATGGCTTTTGAATATAGCCAAGAATTGGGATTCCACAACCCCTCTGGACAACATATGCCTATCCTTGGACACCCTCACAGTAAAAAAGTTTTTGCTTGTGTTCAGAGGGCGCCTCCTGTGTTTCAGCTGGAGCTTGCTGCCTCTTGTCCTGTCACTGGGCACCACTGAAAAGAGTCAGCTTAGCTTTAGCCCATGTCATAACTAACCTGCAGATATACTATGACAGTTACTAATTAAAGTGCCATTATTATTATTGATTACTTATATTGTTATTACCTCTAAAGGCTACCTAACACTTCATGCTTAAAAGTTATGAAATTAGTAATAAACTATGACATCTTCCAAACGCTTCACTTAGCCATTACCTCAGCAGGTACAAAGAGAAGGAAACACTTCATGCCTGGATTATTGCTCCAATGACTGTGTTGTTAACTTCACCCATCACCTCAGCAGTAGTAAAAAACTAGAAGATGGGACAGGTGACAATCCAGGGTTCCCCTATGAGTAGGGATGAGGGAAGTAAAGATAAAGAAATCAGAATGGTACAACCAGAGAGAGAAACACAAGTTTCACCTACTAATGACCTCACCACACCAGATTCAGGTTCCCATCAATACCATTTGCTAAACTACAATTTATAATCACTGGATAGTAAAGAGGGCTTAGAAGGATAAAAAATGATGAAAGCTCTTCAAGGGCTATAAGCATAGCTATTTAGAGCTTTCAAGAGACTACAAGCAGTCCAATATTAAAACATTTCCTTTAAATTTAGGAACCTCTACAGAATGAAAGGCTGAACAGCTAAAAGTAAAAACCATCATACTCCTGCTATGCTAAATCAAATTAGAGGACAACAGTTCTAATATGAAATTCTGCATCTGAGGGAAAAAGAAAAGGAAGAGAGACACCTTTCTCTTTGTTTTGAACTACATAAAGATTACTTCAAAGTCCATCCGTTATAAAATGATCAGATTCCAAGTGGCTAAAGCTTTGGGTTGTTTTAATTAGGGATGCATAAATCTCAATACTTCTTAATTTTCTGAGAAGTTGAAACAAGCTCAAAACATTGGAAATAGTACTACAGGCTCACACACAGTTCACATTATTTTCACACAGACAGCATTGATATTGATATTATAATCCTAATCCATAAAACATTTAATTGAAGTACCTAGTGTATGTACTACAGTAACGAGATAACTATGTGATGGCACCCTATGTATGCAATACCTTCAAAGTAAGTAAAATTTTATATTCCATTTTTGCCATCTTTGCTGGAAGAACTGCATTACAGTACAGTGGAAATTTTATATTCTTAAAAAAATTAGTGTTTTGGTAGTTAGTAGCAACCAACAAAACTAAGTCTATGCTAGAAAATTTTACTAATATGTCTAAGTCAAACAGGAGTGTTTAAAGAAAAAAAGTATCACATCTTCTGACAGTATTATACCAGCTTTTAGACACTTACTCTCCACTGCTCCTATTTCTACTACATGATACTCTTTTCCTGACTTACCAAGATATAGAATACTGCTCTGAGATTTGGACTCTTAGTTAAAAACACTGTTGGCACACTGGAAGTTATTTGAAGAAGAATGTTCTAAACCTATCAGGGTTAGGAGCTGGAAAACACATAACAGAAAAGATGAAGAATTATGCAAAATCCATTCAGTTACTGAATACAAAAGTCACAGTTATCATTTATCTATGGAAATATCAAGGAAGGAGATTTCAATAAGAATGCAGTAACACTGACACCAGTAAATAAAAATATTGGCTTAAAACAAACAAGCAAGCTAGAGCAAATCCTTTCCCTATTGAACTGGGAGACATGCAAATAGGCTTATAACTGGGATATCTGTGGGCTTACTGCAGGGATAACTATATGTAATCTGCTTAAACAATGAATGGACTGGATAAAATCTCATCAGTTTCTCCCATTCCTGACTTCCTCGATCTGCAATGTTATTTTGCGAGAGAAGGATGTATGTCATGCGGGACAGCAGATGAGTTAGTAATTACTTTACCCTGCTAAAGATGGAGGGACTGGATATCTCTTTCACTGAAGCTTTCCTTCCCTGTAGTGTGAAGGCCTATTTGTGAAACATATCCTTTTATTCTTGCTCCCAGATGTAACACTGCTTGCTTTAAAACAGAAAAATGAAAAAATCTTGCTTGCCTTACACCCAGACACCTAAAGACTGTTTGAATTAGAATCTGAAGTACAGTATTTTATCATGTTTGCTTGCTTGGCATAGTCTTCAACTATTTGAAGGAAACAGATGACTGGAAAGCAGTCTGCAAATAGGTAGTATCCCTCTGAAGAAACCAGAGTAGACCACTACCCATGAGGTTGCCTTTGGACCAGATTGGTCTTGGCCCACAGAGAAGTGTTCAAATACCAGTGACACCCAGTGGAGCCTGGGGGAAGAGAAAAAATGCCCAATTTCATTCCAGCTTTCCATATCAAAGAGCTCACAAGCCTGGTCACCTTGACCTCAGAGACTAAGAATCGTCAAAGACTATGGCCATCAGAGCCAAGAGAAAACATCAGACTTATGGTACTGTAAACCTATGGCTTAACTAATGTACTTGATTAATGCTTGATTCTTAGCTTTTAACAGACTAATTGGCTAGTAGTTGAGCATAAATAAATGCTTGCCTGAAATTTGGAGATTTGGTCAGTGTCTCTCAGAATATTCAATTACAACAGTTCCCAATTCGCCAGCAATAATATCTGCAACAATTCACACCACAGGTGCACCTGGAAATCTGCTTGGTATGGTGCCAACTCACTGCAAAACGGAGAGGAAAGCACTGGGAATGAAAGATAATTCTGAACTACAGTTTAGTGAAACTAAAACAGATATAAGATGTCAACAGGTAGGGACCATGGAAGGGGACAAGGACACATAGTTGCGCCCAGATGCAACTTCATCATGCTCATCTACACCTTCTGTCATTCTGCAGCTGGCAGCTATCTAGCCAAACAAGCCTTGCTTATCCTTATACTTTCCTCCTAATTCACCCTTATATCCTAACTTACCCTTATCCTTGCTTATGTTTCTGCTGAAAGAGCATACGAAAAAAAGAAGGTTAAAGTTATGTAATACTTAAAATTAAAAAATATTCCAAAGGGTAGAAGTGCATTCTAAAAAGCTCAAGAAACAAGGTAGAAATTATCTGGGATGAGGTACAGAATGAGCCGAAGTTCTGTGAATTGAAATCACTTCAGTGCAAAGCTTCTTTACTGATCACATTGAGACACGAATTATCTGGAATGCTCTGGGCAGGGCATGTGAACTCCTCCTTGGCACTAGAGTAATTAACTCAGCCATGGAGCTTTAGTCAGCCCTGAACACTGGCATAGCTTGCTCATCTCTGTGCTGCATCATGTAGAGGTATCCTCTGAATTACCATAACTGAAAAGCATTTTTTGAACTATTTCAAGGAAATGAAAACTTTCTGGTGTAGAGAGCTGACTAAATAATTCCCATGAAATTCTGGAACCCAAAAGTATGGAACTTACAATGGAAGATTTTTAAAAACTAGTATTTTGAATAACTTCAGGTCCTAAACCAACCACAAATTGGCGGCTTAGGACTTCTTACTTGTCAGGAGGCTTGTATAAGCCATACTCTGATATACTTTATGTATCAATGGACAGTGTCCCTCTCTCTTCTTAAGACTACTTAAGACTGTCCCTGGCTTAAGAGCATTTAGTAGAGCAGAACATTCGTCTCTCAAGATACTTTGAAAGCTTTATTTTATATTGCAAAGAGAATTTGCAAGGACTGAACTGTTTAATGGACTGACAGTGGAATATCTATTAATTTATTTCTGTGAAGTTTAAAAGGTACAAATCTCAGTATATTATGTGCTGTCTATTCTAATGAAAATCAGAGAAAAAAAGATTCTCATAGGCTTTATTTATGCTGGTAGTTGTAATTATGCATGACATTAACTTGCTTCACTGAAACACATACACGTCAAAGTCTTTCTGACCCCCCTTAAAGAACCTCATTGTAACATGTATTAAGTGTTGACATCTTAAAAACTACTATGTATTTAGATACAACTGGCACTCTGTAAAGAAAATTGGAAGTTAAAAGAGATATATCCTTGCAGCAAAGACGACCAACAGCAGCCTTGACTGTATTAGGAAGGGTGTAGCCAGCAAGTGCCTCTGTTCCACACTTGAGACCGCATCTGGAATGCTCTGTCCAGTTTTGGGACTCCCCAGTAAAAAAAAAAAAAAAAAAAAAAAGGCAACTAAATCTAGCTGAGGGTCACCAAGATGGTCAGGGACCAAGAATATTTGATGTGGGAGGAAAGGTTGAACAAACTGGACTTGTTCAGCCTTGAGGAAAGAAGTCTACATATATTCAATTTCCTGAAGAAAAAATGCACAGGTAAACTGCTTGCCTCCTACATTTCATGACATGCCGTTATAATTTCAAAAAATGTGCATCAAAGTACTTCTAGTGGCAAATAAGATTATTTTCTGGTTACCAGAGTTTCTCTGAGACAGACTACCCACATACTCAGTCTTAAAAGATACTAATTTCCAGATGACATGTATTCTAAATGCTAAAGATGCTGCTTATGCTGTACCACAGTGACTCTTAATTCTCAAATACACCAATAATCCAGTAGTATTGCTAAGAATACCTAGACCTTGATTGAAAAAAATGCAGAGACACATAAGAAGAGTACCTAGATTTCTTAATCCAACCTAAAAAATGCTAACAACATTCCTTCCATAACTCATTTATCTCTGTTTAATTCATCTAACATCTTGGGGAAAAAAAAAAGTAAATCAGTAGCTATTGAACAATACATTAACCTATATTCAGGTTAGCTAGCTACTCTGATGCTTAGCCATTGCTATTTTCTAGGCATCAAAATATTGGAGATTTTAACAGAAAATTTGGAATGTTTTAGTTTCTTATAGATAGCTTCACTTACATTTAAGAAGTCCGTACACGGAAAGTGGAAAAACATACTGACTGGCTGCAGCAGCTGACAAGATTGGTTAAGGAGAGAATGCACTCAAAATCAAACTAAGAGAAGTTACTGACAGTTTGGTTCCAGATTCTACTGGGCTTTAAGAGTGAAAACAGTTTGTCTGCATCTGATGCACTGTGGTTGTACACAAAAGAATAGTAGGACACAAAAATGATGCAAGTAGCCTGGAAGGTTAAGTTTGGAACACTACATGTAAGAACAAAAAGATTTAAGTTTTTAAGGTAAGAAAATTTCCAATAAAAAATGAGTTTGGATCTGTACATCATCTTCACAAATAAAAAATGAAAAAAAAGCTCTCAGATAAAAAAAGAAATATATCTCAAATTTCTCCACCATCTGACAGGTGGAAATAATAAGACCTAGTTCAGAAACAGTTGGTAATGTGTAAGAAATAACTTAGCAGACTTCCTAGTTCAGGTAGCTTTGCCTTATTAATAATGAAGTTCACCATCCATTATATTTTCATTCATCTTGCTTGGATTATAGTATGATACCTTCCTGTCTCCAGCTAAAAGAGACACAAGAATTATTTGTTCTTTCACTGCTCAGAACCTTGCAGCATTACAGCAGCAGGCCTGCTGTCCTGGCTGAAAACAACTGTTTGATTCCTACTGCAATTTTTCTCAAAGCTTTGGTTCCACAGGAAGGCTTCATCCCTTATTTTGAGTCTTCCTTACGTTCCAAAAATGACACTGATGCTACTACACTGATTTCTTCTCACGCAGAAAGAGACCAAACAGCCTGATGCCCATATTTGAAACTTGCACTGTATGAACAAATGTGTATGGACTTTCAGTACAAAAAATAGTTCTACTGTTATAGAGCTAATATTCTACGTGTCCAATTTCACCCCTATTTCAGAGAGCAAACTACTTTCCTTTCCCAGAGAGAGCAAATAGTTCTTAGTTTACCTGCAACACACATCAATATGGAATTTTTTTTGTGACTTTAGGAGGACAACTGTAACTTGAAAAGCTGGAAGTCCCAACTGCTCTCAACTGTTCACTGATTTAGCATATAGAGAGATAAACACTACAGGCAGTCCTACTAAGGTTCAACAAAGCATGCAAAAACTATCAATCATTATACGGGGAGTTCCTTAACTGCAAAAGAAAACTTGCCTAACTGTCAGACCCCACATAATTAGCTATATGTTTTAAACAAGTTTGCTGAAGTGTTACTGCTCACAGCATATACGCCAATGCAGTTATTATATTTACATTTTAATATCTGAGATCAATTGACAGGTAGCACACTGACTACATCATGCCTAGAAAAGTGCTGATTTTTTATTTCTGGTGAAGAGCAGCTTTCCTTTAATTCTGTGGATTGTGATTCAAGTTTCTACTACAAAGTATAATAAAGTGCCAAGCTACTGCAAGATTTATTTTCAGCTTAAGTGAGTTAACATTGATTTGCTACATTGCATTGTGTTATTCCGAAGTAAACAACACCACTCCCACACCAAATACTTATTTTGTCTTCGTTCTAATTTTCCAAGTGAAAAACAAAAAAGTTCCCTGTATTATGATGTCAAGCAAACAGAATTCCCTTTTCTATTCCAAGAAAAAACAAAAATCCACAGAACTCTGCAACCATAATCAAAATACTTACAGGCAGTTAAAATGTCAGAATCTAGTATGTTCCCAAGTGATTCTCCATTTTTGGTGAATCAAGATGATGACACAACTACCTCAATTGCTGTGAGAAGGCAGGAGAAAGAAATGTCGTTCAACTGACACCAAATATAAAATAAGCTCAATGACAATACTTACAGGAGTTTAAAAATGGACAGATTCATGTTCTGGTTCCTGTTGTATCTGTTTTATTTTCATAATGAATATGTTTGCAAATAAGCCAAACCTAAATGGTTTATTCATGTTTAAAATGTCAGGGCTGCTTATTAATCAAAGAAGCAGCCAGTCATATTTGCTACTTTTTCAATTACTGTATTTAAGCACTTCAGGCAAAACGGAAATTTCCTTATGGAGTGCAAATTACACAAATCTACACCAGATGAACTGCACACTTATCACACACTGAAAGAAAATACACTAACAAAATATTAATGACATTTTCTTCCCTTCTTTTAATTTATTTACCAGGAGAGACATAGTGAATCTCCTAGAATAAGAGGAAGCCACAATAATATCCTTATCTGAGTTTTGTGATATTTACAAGAATCTGTGTTTTTCTCTTCTTTCCCTTCCCATCTCTCCTCACATCTTCCCAAGATTCTCAAGTTCCTGGACAAAAGTTCTCTACCCTGCAGAAGACTACATGCATGTTACTCCTATCTAACTCAAACCTTTGAAAATACAGTAGTTTTGCACTTTGGAAAAAAATCCATGGTATATTTTCTCTCTTGGTATCTGAAATGTGTCTGAAATGTGCCACATCTTATATCAACACAGATAATTGTGTGGTCTCCATTTACAGATGGTGCACACAAATAAACTATTGTGCAATTATCACCTAACCAGATACAATACATTAAGATGAAAAAAGGTGTCTGAAGTACTCAGTGCAAGGTGTATATGACAAAGTTAAAATCTTTCTCTCAGGACTAGAAATTTGCTTTAAAATATAAATAAATTGTATCTATTTCCCATATCATAAATATAATCAGTTCTAACACAGAATGCTAAAATATTAAAAAACAACATGAAGTTCTGTGCAGAAATAAATATATGTTCCTGAACTATAGAACAGGAAAAATAAACAAGAACATTTATAGATATGTTACCATATAACCTAGAAAAAAGAAAAAACAACTTATAAACATGTGTTGAAAGTTGCATCCTCCAACTAAGTTAAAACAAATTCTAAGATAATCCAGATATTCCCAATAGAACCATTTCCATCTATACAACACTGAATATTTAAACTCCACATTGGTAGAGCTGGATGCCACATAACCTGGACCCTTAGCATGCAAAGGAAACACTTCCATGTTTAAACTGTTGACAAGCATGTGCATATGCACCACAGATTCCACCCTGAATTTACGAAAAACCTCCAGTGCAAGATCTATCGAAAGCAACTAGCTTGTATCTTGTAACAAAAATCCTCAGCTGCATTACACAAAGTGTTGAAGACAGGACGAAGGAGGGGATCCTTGCCCTCTACTCAGCACTCTTGAGGCCACACTCGGAGTACTGTGTCCAGTTCTGGGCTCCTGTACCGGGTGTACATGGCATGGTTTTGGTAGCAGTGGGGCTACAGGGGTGGCTTCTGTGAGAAGATGCCAGAAGCTGCACCCATGTCCAACAGAGCCACTTCCAGTTAGCTCCAAGACAGACCCACCACTGGCCAAAGCTGAGCTAATCAGCAATGGTGGTAGCACCTCTGCAATAACATATTCAAGAATGGGTAAAAAAAAGCTATGCAACAGCAGCTGAGAGGGAGGAGTGAGAAAATGTGAGAGAAACAACCCTGCAGACAACAAGGTCAGTGAAGGAGGGGGAGGAGGTGCTCCAGGCACCAGAGCAGAGATTGCCCTGCAGCCCGTGGTGAAGACCATGGTGATGCTGATATCCATTCTGCAGCCCATGACTGAAACACAGGAGGTTCTCACTGAACATCAGGAAACACACTTTTTTACTGTGAGAGTGAAAAAGCACTAGCACAGCTTGTGGCATTTCCATCCTTGGAGGTCTTCAAAAGCCACCTGGACATGGTCCTGGGCAACTGACTCTAGGTGGCCCTGTTTGAGCAGGGGGGTTAGAAGAGATGGCCTGCAGAGGTCACTTCCCACCTCTGGGGCTTTCCCACCACAGACAAGGGGCGAGTCCTTCTCCTCTGACAGCTCTTGGAAGAGCAAAGTCAGGGTGCTCCAAAGAGGCCACGAGATTTCCCCCACATGCATTGCTGCACTGCCCATTACTGGGCCCTTGTGCTCAGGGGCACGAGCCTCTCACCATGGGACCCAACAAGCCTGAGGTTACAATGGGGGGTTTAAGGCCACCAAAAGATGTCCAACATCCCGTGAAGCAGGGGCTTTCCCCCTTTGGAGTGTTCGCCATCCTCGCTAGGCGGTGGGGGGGGCGCAGCCCCAGAGACCTCTGTGATGTTGCCAGGCGGCATTTGTGATGGCCCCAACCTCTCTGCTCTTCAGTAGCTGCAGGCTCTGTCCCGGTGCCTTTGGTCCAGGCTTCATGCGAGTGCACGCACACAGCTTGCAACCTCCAGCAGGACTGTGGACCTCCACTTGGAGTGCTGTCTTCGTGCAGACTTGGCTGGCGTGGGTGCTGCGGGTCCTACACAGCGGCTGTCCCAGGGCTGTGGGCCTGAGGAGGCTGCAGGGGGCCTTGGCACCACTGCAGGCTCCCAGCCAGTTCCTCCACCTTCCCTGACTGCCTCCTGCAGGTACCCTGTGCTAGCCTGAGTCATGCTGGCTGTCTGGGGGGAGTGCAGGGGTGGGGGCCATGGAATGGGGGGCAGTGTGCTTGGGGAGAGCCAAGGGGGACGGGCACATGCGGAGGGCAGCCTGTGGGGCTGGTGCGACACTTTCCAGCCTGCAAAGAGACCCTTCGGGAGGCCCTTACCTCCCCTCTCCCACCACTTGCTGAGGCTTTCTTTCCTGTTCCATTCCCGGCACCAGAAAATCTCGGGCACTTTGCATGTCTCTTGGCAGGACATGGCATCAGGTGCCAAAGAGGCTCTGCAGGACAGCGGCTCTGCCACGACAGCTGGCACAAGGCAGCTGCAGCGGGCAGGGAGGCGGGAGGCAGCAGCAGACGGCCCGTGCCCCATCTGCCTGGATGATGTGGACGACGCAGCCTACGTCGACATCTGCTTCCACACCTTCTGCTTTGACTGCATCCAGCGGTGGGCTGCCTCAAGAGCGGTGTGCCCGCTCTGCAGGCGGCCTTTCAACCATGTCCTGCACATGGTGAGGGCAGGCAATGGCTTGTCCACCCGCCGGCAGAGGACCGCGGCCAGGCAGAGGGTGCGCAGCAGATCCCCACAGCGGCGCTACCACCTGCGCCCAAGGCCCAACAACAACGAGCCCGCTGCTGGGAGGAGGGGGCCCGCGGGGAGTGACCGAGCGGCATGGGGGGACGCAGCTCCAGGGACCTCCAATGCCTCCGCCCAGCAGGCTGCAGGGGAGCGCCCGGCCAGCCCTGCCCACGGACCTGTTCTCCACTTCGACACGCTGGTGCTGCAAGCTCAGATTATTGGCTTTGTAGACATTGAATAAAGATCCAGAAGCTTTTCAGAGCATGTGTCTTTCAAAACCACTTGGTACCCTGTAAGTGAACAGACTAAACTGGTTGTAGGGCGAGGTGTAATTTTATCTCCTCCTCTAAAGATAACAGTTGGATTTGCACTACATAAACCATGACATAAATAAAAGCTGTCATTTACTATGCCAAGAGAGACAGACTGTAAAGAGATCACCTTATACAGTGTAACTGGGCACCTTTTAAAATGAGTCATAAAGAGTAGAATCAACACATGTAACAGTCCTTACGCTTGTAACACAGCAACCTGCTGAGAACCAGTACACTCCGCAAACTTCATACACTCCATTGCTTATATTTGTCTGTTCTGAACAGGAAGTTTACAACAAAGCAGATATGTAAATTAAACCAGGTTTACAAATATACCCATTTTATCAGTGAAATCAGTTATTGTAATGACCTATGAAAGCCATTTGGCTCGGAGTGGCAGCGTGCAATGAACTACCTTTGAATCAATAAACATCCCACACCTTCAGCCTGCCTCCTGCACACAGCAGCCATGTGGGCAGGAAAGGCAAGACAACAAACTCCCCTCCAGGGGGTCAGCGAACTGCCAAAGCACAACTCCAGAACATGGTACCCAAAGAACAAGCATGACAGCCAGCACCATGCAGTGTTCTGAAAGCTCAGGGAAGGAAAAAAATGCAGGTGCGCTGGAGAGCCATATATGAGGCGTACAAGGGTGGCACTCATCCTGGACCAGATGCACTGCTCTTCAGCACCCAAAGGGAGATCTGCCCCCTCCACCTGTCAGCACTACCACTTGCCCCAAACTCCCTCACCTTCCGTCCCTGTCACCAGTTTGCCCCCTCCATACCCTACTTTTTGGCCCCTGGGAGCCACCATTTTGTCATCGCACCCGCACGTGCACAGAGCGCCCTGGGTCTGGCCAGAGTACCAACCCCTGGGAGTTTGCCCAAAGTCCCTTTAAGCTTGAGAATACCTAAAGATTGGAATGTTTTTACTAATGCCCTGATTGTGCTTAATGTCCTATCTTCTGTCACTGGTAAGGCAGCAAACCAGGATCTCTTGGAACAATTAAAGGTGAATGAAGAGAACTGAGAAGCACCACACACATCATGTTAGAAAAGAAAGCTACATAAAACGACCAATGCCTCACCCTGTAGTATTTAGTGTAATACGTAAATCATCATAAAAACTTCCAACTTGAATGTCTACATTGCCCATTTAAAAAAAAATAATTGGGGGAATAGTTGAAGAACACACACACACACACACACAAACTTCCAGTTGGGTTCTAAGTTTCATTTAACACAATACATTTATGAATAGCATTACAAGAGATAAAGGTAAGGATTTTCATCCATTTTATGCTGTTTTCTTTATGACAGGATCACAAGCCAGGGCAACAGCTGGAGAGTCAATGTCTGAAGCTCTATTGTGGGCGTTAGTAAGATGGTTCGTACATTCTATCAATAGCATGAAGGATGGTAATAATGCAGTTTCTGTGAAGTATACTCCCATATATTACCCAGCCATGTCTTACCTTGTTATTTCAAAGGTGCTGTCTTCACTGAGGTTATTCCTTCCGCACAGGTATTGTATTTTTGCCAACCTCACCTCCTACTTGCTGGAGAGCTCCAGAGGCCTCACCAAGTCTATGGTGCAGTTAGAGATGTTTCGTGGGAAAATTCTGGTGCTGGGATTGCTGACTAGTATAAGGTAGAAACTGCCATCTGCCATCCTTATTTTACCCCCACTCAAACTCCAATCACTACACGTCCTGGACTTGGGCTGCTGTTTCTTTCTTATTCTCACTTTCGCAGCAATAATTTTGTCAGTTTTGTAGGTTCTGTCCTCACTGGGATTCACTTTTCTAAATTCTTCAGTGTAAAATGTCCCCTCCATTGCTTCATGAGCACAGCCTATTAAACTGCACGGGTGGGTACCTGCTCCCTTCCCACAGTCTCAGCTATTAAAAAGATTTCACTCATGAACATCTGATGATAACCTGTCTCAAATCTCTTTTGTTATAAACACTGTGATATGGTCTGCCTTTTTGAGCAAAGGCACATATTCTTTAATTTTAAATCAATCCTTGGATTTGATTTTCCAAACCCTCACAGAGTTTAAAGGGATCACATACATAGGCCTGACTGTGATAACTCTGTGAAAGCTATGGTTATAGTCCTTTATAAAACCTGGTAACTCATCAATGTAGCAAAAACTGTTGCACACTAAAATACCTCCACGTCTTAGTTTTAAGCAACCTGTTAAAACACTCTGCAGTGGAGGCTTTTGCTTCACTGCTAGTAACAAGATGGTAAACATTAAATAAGCTGTTAAAGCAGTATAAAGGCTGGTTTAAAAAAAAAAAAAACAAAAAAAAAAATCTTTCCCCCATCAGTCTGTAATTTCTGACACATGCACTGCCTGCTAAAAATGGCTTTAAAAGCCCCAGCTGTATCAGAACCCATTTTGCCTTTTAGACCAATGGCAGAGACATGCTTGTGTAATATGTCTAGCACCATACTTAAGCTGTACTTAACAGCAGTGTCATGTTTGGAAAACTACTGCACATCCACCAAGTCTGCTGATATCGAGCATCCACCTCTACCACAACCACCTTGTTTCTCTTAAAGTGCTTTCTTGGTGGCTTCCATAAGGTCCAGGCATCCTGGTTTTTGCAAGCCAAGTTGCCACTTGACTCCAGTTCATCAACAGTTGGGCTTTTAGCAGCTTCTAAAAAGGGATTTATATCCCCCAAGCTTCCCACCTTCCCAGGAGCATAGTAAATGCCTTTATAGAGAAGTGGCAGCATGGACATCTCTATTGGCATGCCACTACTACACATATATAAAAAATATAATACTTCACCATGATTTAATTCATGCACAGAGATACTTTATTAACTGGTTATGATGGGTGTCAGTCATTGGTCAGGCTTTTCCAAGGTTTTGTTGGGGTTTTTCCCCTGCTCTTCCATGAAAGCCACTGTCCTTTCTCTGCTCATTCTTTAACTGCTGCAGGCCCAGATAGGAACAATTCTGTCTTCTGCCTCCTCAGCTAGTCAGCTGGAGCTTTTTAAAACGTTCTATAAGGACATCGACCTAAGGATAAGGAAACAGATATAGCACAAGCCTGTACCTCACAGTGATGTAAAGAGGAACCTCAAAGTTCCCCCAAAGCAGTGGGCAAAGGCAGCTCCCACCAGCACCTGCCCCTTCTCTGTGAAACTTACCTGGAAATTGTTCCCTGATTCACAGGCCTGTCAGATGGCTCCTCTGCTTCATGTGGTCTTTTTGTGGGAGTCCTGCTGGAGCTTGTCCTTATTGTCTTCACATCCATGTTCTTCTGAATTTGGCCTTTTGTTCTGGATTTCCATTTTTGCGGACAGAGATGCCTGTGACTTGTAACACAGCGCAAAGCCTCAAAGCTGCCCCAGGAATAAACGGTGCATGGCCATCCTCGCAGGCAGTTTGGCGCCAGATGCGGGGCTCCAGGATTGGGCTCCTCTGCTCCTCTTTGCACATGCAGGGGATGCCCAGAGGCCCCTTGATGGGCCATCTCTGAGGACAGGCCAGTAGCCCCTGGGCATGTTCCCACTTGATCGTGCCCTTCGCCCCACCCTGCCTGCTTCATACCCCCTCCTCATCCTCTTGTACCTCCCTCCACCCTAAACATGTCAGGATTTGTTCATTGGACTTGTGACGTGGGGGGCTCCAACCTACTTTATGCTGTTATTTAATTACTTTCCATTCACATCTAAATTTTAATTAATTAATTTCATTAGATCTTTCTAACAAATATTTTTACACATCTTATGCTTACACTTTCATTTAGAGAGAGAGAGGGAGGTTTAATTTGTATGTCTTTACACTATATAAAGTATATATATCTATATTACATATAATACTTCTATAAAGCTATATATAAGGTACATCAAAGTATAAGTAAAATACATATTTTTACATCTTTATAAAGCATTTTATATTTAGATTACTATGAATATACATACATATAAATGGACATATATTTATATCTGGGAACTTTCTGGAACTTTTTTCCAAAGGAAATAAGCAGCCAACCAGAGAGCATGCTGAGGTCACATGCCTTTGATGTTGCAGCGCTGGCAGCCAGTTGCAGGGCAATATGTAAGCATGTGAGTTATGAGGTGGCCAGACATGATGGCTTTCTGCCATGAGATGACAGCTGAAGCAAAGTGGTGCCCCCAACTCTGTAGCAGGAGGGGACCTCAAGTTCCACCCTGCTTTGGGCAAATCGTTGGGGGCAGCTGCTCCAGCCAGTCCCAGGGTGCCCTGTGCACATGCAGGGAGACAGCGATGACAAAATGGTGGCTCCCAGGGGCAACAAGGAGGGGTGGGGATAAAACAGTATGATAATTTTTAGAGGGCATATTAATCTTTGGTAAGAATTTCAGTCTGTTTTCTGAAAAAAAACTGCCTATGGACTTCAGATACTGAAACAAATCACACTTAAATGACAATATTTTTTTTGTTTTTTAACACAAATGTTCCTTGCCTTGTATTGCATTACTGTATGCAGAAAAATTGCACAGTTTAAAAAGCAGTCAGACGATACTGTTGTTTTCTGTTTTATCAAGTTTCCAACAAATGCTAACAAGTTTCTACATATATCTACACAAGGAGAAAAAAAAAAAAAAAAAAAAGAGAGAAATCAGTGAGGATGTGGGTGATTTTAACAGGAAGTACACCAGTAGTATACAAATTGCAAAAGTAGAATATGACCTCAAGTAAATAGGGGTACACTTCCTTTAGCAAGCTATCATAAATTAAATGGTTACTGTTATCACACTCTGCAATAAATGTCAGATAAAAATACATTCAGGAGTTAATATAGTACATCAAAGTCACAATATATTAACATTTTATCATGTCAATTTTTGAGAGTTATTGTCTAACTTTTGTATGAACATCAATGTATCTTTATGATAATCAAATGATTAAAAACTTCTGTTGTGTATTAGTTTATGATATGCAGTACATTATTTGAAGCATTACTGTATTAGACGCAGAAAGCAGCCTGAGAGAATGGAAGGAGAAGGTAAATAACTAACAATAAACACGGACTCAAACTGGCAACGAGCAACTGTAGCTTCTGCAGTGTGTCTCATGTACCAGAGAACACAAAGTGAACTTTACTCAGATTTTTCCAGCTCATACAGGAAGAACAAAAGCACAATAAAATATAATAGCTTAAGAGCTAATTCTATCATCGAGTTTCTAGGATGTTCAGTCACTACCAGCAATTCATTGAGACTGGGCTCTTCTCAAAGCTTAGATCCCATCTGAATTTGCAATTCACTCCAACATGATGTAGTGAGAGCTTCAAAATAAGAAATAAGGAAAGAAGGCTGAAAAAGATTTACTCATGATTCCACAAAATTCCACTCATGATTTTTAAGTAAATGAGAAAATGGGCCAATAAATTAATAAAACAATAAAAAGCAAACAGAAGAATACTAGTACTGATGAAAGCATAAGTAAGGAAAGTATAAGTTAATGAAAGGATTACATCTAATCTGATTAGGAAATTGATTTGGATAACTACAATCTTGTGTGTCAAAAAAACCCAAAATATTTAGGACCCTCCCCTCCTTTCCTGCTCAAAAAGGAAATAGAGTTACTTTGGTGAAACATCTGAAACATGGTACCACCATGTCATCAGAAGCACAGTAGCATAGCCAGCATTACAGGAAAGAAAAAAAATAGTGCTAAAATATGAATTTGCAAAAAGAGAGCAATGAAGATTACAAAGCAGTTTCAACAACTGTGTAGCACAGATAAAAGAAAATGTGTTTGGATCAAAAGCATGACAAATTAAGAAGTGGTATGAATAAACAAACCACTGAATCATAGAGTCGTTTATGTTGGGAAAGACCTTTAAGATCACTGAGTCCAACCGTTAATCTAGCACTGCCAAGTCCACCACTGTGGCATTTATGAGGGAAATATTACTTCACAAGTTTATAAGAGGAGACTAATTTTTGAGTTGTAGCTCAGGAACTTTTGTTACAAATTACAGATAAGGTTCAGATATTCATGGATATCATAACTGCCATGTTTCTTTACTAAGTAGGCCTAAATCTGCTTGAAGCATCTCATGCTACAATCCTTAACTCCTGTGCAGTACACTGTTTTACGCCACTGGAAGCTAAAAGGATTTCATTAGCAGAATCAGCCTAACACATGTTGTATGAATTTGATAGAGATGCCTGTCATGCAATCCTTATGAACCAGTCACTGAACCAGGGTGTACAGACCTTCAAGTATCTCCTGTGAGTGACAGGCATTTTGTATAAGCATACAGGTGCAATAGTAAGGCTCTAGAGAGAATCCTGCACCACTAATGACCTCTTACAACGAGAAAGTGTGTGTCTTCAAGTCTGCAAAGTTCTGAAAGTTGTAATTGGTGGTACATACATTTCAAAAGAAGAGCTCTGAATGCCTTTTAACAACAAGAGAGGGTTGTTATCAGTTGGCGCAAAGTCCAGCTGGAGGACAGTCATTAGTTGAGTACCCGCAAGGATTAATACTGGGTACAGTACTGTTCAACATCGTCATTAACGACCTACATGGTGGAACAGAGTGCACCTCAGCAAGCTTGCAGGTGACACAAAACTGCAAGGACTGGTTTATAGACAGTGGTTGACAGTCACTAAAAACCATGACACAATCAGTCTGCTTTTGAATGACTTAAAATTTACATTCTTGAACTGACAAACAATGATAAGGATCAATCTTTGTGAAATAAATGGATAAGATTAAAAAAAACACTGATACTCGAGTTCCAAAACATTTTTGGAGACTTATATATGCTAAATAATTTTAGCCCTCAATTTACCCTCATTTCTTCTCTGTTGATTAGGATATTGTCAATTTTGTACCAATGTATTATTTTCGTCAAATGGAAGCTCTTCAATCAGATTGGAAAAAAACACATGGAACAACTACTGAAGAAAGAAAAGATGGTGAGCCAACACTCATATCTCTTAATTTCTAGCCATTTCCTTCTAAATTCAGCAGCATATGGAGATGCTAAATCACAATATGAAATTATGTCAAGTGTATTGATGAACTTAAAAAAATGCACACTTTTGAAAAAAAAAAAAAACCAAACACAAACTAATACTTAAAAACTCTGACTAAAGATTAGCTAAGAGGAATTAGAATCCTAGATATCTTTGGGTACATAGGCCTAAACAATTTATTCTGGACAACATATAGAGAATCACCAATACAGGGAACAGACTGCAAGCTTCTAGACTAAGACTCTTATTTCTGGATCTTCTTCCATCTTCAACTAGACATGACACATACTAGAGCTAAGCTTACAATTTACAAAAATACATTAATGTAAATAATAACCATCTCTCACAAAATAAACCCGCAAGTCCTAAATCAAATTTCATATCAAAATGGTATGTTTTTAATATATCAGTTTATGTTCCTGTGTGTGTCAGAGTACATATTTCAATTACTTTAGACATTTTTATTTGGTTTCTTTCAAATGGGGTAAAAATGTTATTTCAGAGTATAAAATACATATTCTTTTCTCTGTAATTTCCATTACTGGTAGTGCTGACAGATTTCTAAAAAGAACTAATTTTCAAAGTAATATTTTAAACATACTTGTTTCCATTCTAAAAACAACCGAAGTGGTAATCACTTTTCAAAATTAACTTCTGAATGCTGAAGTGTTAAGGATTATGCATCTAGGACATTTTTTAGACTCTGCAACACAGCTTTTTCTTGTAGAGGGACTGTAGCTGTCAATCATACCTTCTCCTGCAACACAAATATGCTTTGCAGCTTTTACTTGTCACTCCCATTACATGTAATGTAGGCAGGGTAGCACTAAAACAATTTATGAAGCTGCAGAAATTAAATACCTAAATTATTATTATGATAACAGAAAAGGCAATGAATGTCTTGCAGCTCCATTTGCTTTCTCTGTTAAAGAAGAAAAAGCTATTTTTCCCCCCTTTCTGGAAAGCAGGATTTTATTGTAAAACAATAAGTATCTACACAAGAGTGAACAAAGACAAATCAGGCATAAAACCTATAAGGATTTCAGTTTTCATAAACAATTCCTTATATTATTTTAAAGATGCATATGCCATATAGAATGAGAATATTCATTTTTTCATTATCACATCCAGAACTTTGACAGTTTTAAAGAATTTCTATGTATAAAAAAAATTAATCTAAAAATTACAGAAAGAGTTGTGGTTGCAAATTTAAACTTTATGTGCCACTTCAATTTTTAGACTAGAAAGGTTGAATATCTCACAAAAATGGAAAATATGACAATTTATATTTCAATTCAAACTTCAGAGAGAAACCTAAAATCTTGTTAAACTATGAAATACATGTAGAATACTTCCTTTATAAAGTTTTAAGGACACTCACCCAAGGTGTGAGCTTTTAAAACTCTTCTTTTACTGTCTTCTTCTATTACAATTTCTCATCCAGCGAGTACAAGAAAGGGAAAAAAAGCACAAAAGGGGAGAAAGAAAGGGGGAAGGAAGAAAAAAGGACAAAAAGTATACTTTCTGTCCTCATTTTTCTAACTGGTTAAACTACAGAAGTTGCTGCATCTAGAGCTTATTTTATTTTTTCCGACTTATTTGTCAAAAACAAAGAATTACTATATTTTGCAAGAATCCAACTATGCTACAACAGTTCTCAAATTTTTCCTTCCCTACTCTTATACTAAATGGCTTGATCCTTTCCCACTTTCATCTATAGCACATACTTATCAAAACATGCTTTCTCAATTCTCCATGCTGTATTCAAAGTCTGACCAACTGGCCTCACCTTCCCTCATGTCTGCTTTCACAAACTCATTGATTCCCCTGTACAAAACTTGATTTTCCAACAAGATCTTCCCTTTTTAAACTGCTGTCAGAGTCAGTCAACTATCCATAGAGGAATTTGTCCAAGCATAGGACAACAAATGAATGGACCACTTTGTCACATAATCTTCCGAAAATTCAAACACTTGACCGCTTTTAAACCTTTACTCTTAAATTGATACCATTTCCTACTAAGTTAGCTGAAGAAAAAACATGTTGCTAGAATCCTTTGAAATTCCAGCCATTGATGCTTTCATATTATTTCAGGTGTAGGCAAACATGGCATGAATAAAAAAAATACAGCAAACTTCCCCAATTCCATCTTTAAAATGACACCTTCTGGCAATTGTGTCTTACCACAGTCAAGGAATGTTGACTAAAGGTCTTTAGCACAAAAGTTTCAAGCAAAAATATTCATCATTTACTTCTATAAATTTTTTCAGCCAGCTCATCAGCAACACAGTCCAGAAACGTCACAGTTAGATAACAGTGAACTGTCCTTCCAATGGCACACACATTTAGACATCAAATTCAAAGCTATTTTAAACACCAAGCATGTGAAGAATTCTTAAACTTCTGAATTCCATAAATGGAGAAAGTTAATTAAAATCTTGATGTATCCAGAGGAAAAAAAATTATGAGGAGGATCTAAAATTAACAACTAGATGATTATTAAATGTATTGTAGATTAGTTTACGTCAGTAGACAGAGAGCAGGTTAACTTGCATCAAATGCAAATGTAATAGAGTCGGGAGTCCCACTGGAACATATACGGAGAGAAAACTTCAATGATTTTGCAGGACAATAACTTGATTCCGGAACAGATAGCTGAAAATAAACACCCATACATTTTCACCTTCTAAAATTACATACATACTTTAAATGGACTGGATTTATTCCTGCTGGAACACTCAGTCTTCATGGGAATCAAGAGGAACACATACCAAAATGTTTAATTCTACAGGGGATGAAAGGGAAGCAAATGGTATAAACAAACTAAGTTCTTTCTTATCCAAGAATTTTATGACTACAGAGTATTTCCAGTCAGAAGTCAAAATTCATTCCTGTATTATGTATACATATTCTTCTGGTAAAACTTGTATACCTTATTTAAAGATTTCTGCCTGGTTTGCTTTATCAGAAGTTGTTAAAGTAACTTGATTACTATAAATTAACTGAACTACATACATTCTGCTATCTTGAAGTGTATATTGTAAGAAGAGTAATTATAAATTATGCCTTTTCCTCTTGTTGATCTGCTTACAAAATTCAGGAAAAAAGGATAGAGATGAGGCCATTGACAGAAATTGAATTAATCAGCTTCCCAAGACAGTTAATGCAAGAGTTAAAATACTAGGAGTTTTGTTAAACTTCAGCTCTGAAAACAGAAATGAGTAGAAAACAACTGCAGAAAAATCCATATAAGAAAAAACATAACTATTTTTTCCAGGAAATAGAAGAAGAATCCATTCTAGAAAGAAAATTAATTGGCCCACACGGTGGCAAAAAGGACACATGCACACTCCAAGAAAAATTCCTGAATTGTATTTGAAGAAAAATATCTAGCTTTAGTAGCACTTCATCTAGTAGCGTGACAAAAGATGGTTAGGGATAAAAATGAGGTAAGGTACCAATTTATTCATATGGCTTACTTACATGTTCACTATAGTGTGGAAAACTAGGTAGGTAGTATATTACAACATAGTAACCACACGATTTAAGAATACTTCCTATACTCTTTCTACATAGAGTAGTATATCTAGACATGCAGTTTAGTAAGCACAGCTGTTTCCAGAAGTGTGTTCTGTCTTACCCTTAAATT
Organism: Platalea leucorodia; assembly: GCF_965183815.1. Taxonomy (NCBI): domain Eukaryota; kingdom Metazoa; phylum Chordata; class Aves; order Pelecaniformes; family Threskiornithidae; genus Platalea; species Platalea leucorodia. The sequence continues at coordinate 30,936,791 of NC_138858.1, forward strand.
AAAAACACTCATTCCTAAACTCTAGGGTTTCTGATAAATCTTCACTACAGTGAATGCTGTATAGTTTTAGTTTGAGTTTAGCATTGATATAGTGGTATTCCAGTCCAGGCTAAAAAAAATAATCAGGACTGGGGTCTAAACATTTTCAAACAAAGTAAAAAATAAATAAAAAAACAAACAAACAAACAAAAACAAAACCCAAAAACATAGAACTTAACATTTCCTAACTAAAATGCCCATCATCAAGATCCTCATAGTATCTAAATTATATGACTACAGAAGTAGCACAAAGAAAGCAAAACAGTTATTCAGAAAAGCATCCCTAAACAGTTTATGGCATAAAAGCTCAAAAGAAGTCTTTAAACTACCTGAAACCTTAAACACCGAAGTGCACAAAAATATAAAAGGCTAGTGGAGAGATATTTCACTTGAGAACAGGCTGATACACCAATCCTTATTTCTAAGACTAGCACCTGTTAGAAATATTACACACACCTAGTAGTTTTTAATTCCAAATGCACGCCTGTATGAAATCTACCAAACATCTAATTTCTTTCCCACCTTCTGATGATTACTGATAGAGACAGAATGATACCTACACAGAATTTGAAGCCATATGACAAATATTTATTTAACATGGGTTGTTTCATTGATTTTTCTTGTTGCAGTATGCACAAATATCTTTAAAACATGAAACATTTGATATTAATGAAATATAATGGAAGGTTAATTAAAAAATAATAATCACCCTTATGTTCTTTCTTACCTACATATAATTTTAAATGCTTTTCAGTAGATACCTCTCTCAGACTAGATCACACTGATAAATCAATTATCTGGCCATCAAGAAAAACTACTACATTAAAATGTTCCCCTACAGTGACTAAGCATGTGAAACTTATTTCTTAAAATTCAGTTAATGAAGATGTTAATAGGTCAACTCCAATAGTATCAATGAAGACAAGTGACAAACCAATTTAGCTCTTCCTATATTATGTTACAATCACAGACAAAGATAAATTTCAAAAATCTCATTAATTATGTTACCTTCTGAAATTTAATTATGAACATGTGAATTACACAGACCTAAATACACTAAGAATGTAGCTAAGCTGCAGTTAATCCTAGAAGTTCTAGTCCATGCAAACTATTTTGGCTGCTTACTGACTCCATTTTAGGACAAGCTGTGGTGGCTTATTATGCTGTTTCAGTAGATTTCTTGATTTAGACAACTGCAAGATCATTACAGAAGGGGTGCAGTGTGCAACATGAGAAAAATATATACCTAAATCATTAATAAAGACTTAGATCTTATTTAGAATGCAACTGGTGTACTAACCCACTTGCTTTTCTCATCCCTTTTTAGAAAGTCACTTTTTACAAAGTTTATAACTCAACCCTCTAATGGGTGATACAAAAAAGATGATATTCATCTTATTACAGGGTCGAATTCTGAACTAACAGCAGAAGGGAGTCCCTTCAGCTCTAGACTCTAATAATATACACAACAATGACCATCTATTTCCATAAATCATTTAATGGTTTACATAATATTATATATTTCATTGACTTAAGGGTAGAAAAGGAATTCTAAATATATCCAATAGACAACATATTTCATTCTCTCAGTAGCCTCTAGGCTAGAAAGACCAAAATAACTCTCAGGAGAGTCCTGGTCCATGCAGTGAAGATCCTTGCCTAAGAGTTGGGATCTTTAAATTCAGTACCCTGCTTTCCCACATACCTTTTCATGATCTTTGTTACGCCACTTTGCCTGCCTGAGTTTCAGCCTTCCCATCTCTGAAATGGAGATAGCAGTATTTCCCTGTCTCACAGACAAGTCAGAAGAGGAAATGCACTGACATCTCTGATCCACTGAGATCCAGTAGTAAAGAAATGTCATTATACAGCACAAAGTAGATTATTCTCAGATTTCTAGGACTGAAACTGTTGACTGGAAGAATTGAGTCCTGACAGGTATTTCCTATTGAAATACGCTCTGCTTAATGCTTATGACCAATAAATCAATTCCCAAGCACCTTGTCATTTAACTTCAAATAGCCCCAGATGGATACAAGACACTGATAGCAATTATATAATCTGTAAAACTTAGATTTTCAATTTAAAAGCAAATCAGAAAGAGGAATAGGCTCATTGCTGAACAGTAGATCACTTAGTAAGATATGTAGTAACAAAGCCTCAAGTATGTTGACAAGTTCAGTGATCTTTTTCGGCAAGAATACAAATGAAGAGCAAGAAATTGTTCTACGCAGCTTACTTTTATCTAGACTATCACTGTGCTCTGCTTTGACTCTGGCATTTAACCAGATTTAGCTCAATAGGTTTTAAAAGTAAGTCATTTAACTGACTAAATTCATGAAATCCAACCCACTGTGGACAATTCGATTGCTTTGTTTACTTCCTTATATTAGTCTTTTACTAGCAGAGTCTAAACTGTCGTAAAGCTGCTTTAATAAAGCAGAACCAAACAGCTGAACAGCTTTGAAAGAACTGTAACTAAATCATACCATGTTGCATTCAAAATAAACCTCAATTTTCTGAAACTCTGATAACTGAATAGCTCAATTATCCAATACTAGAACAGCATGGAAGAAAATGAAACAGAAACAGTCAAGATTACCAGTACCTCTCTTTAATCAGTATGGTACCAGAAAAGTAAATATGATCCTAAGCAAAAGTGAACACTATATAGATACCTATTAGTTGGGAAAAAAACATTTAATAAAATGGAGTGAGTCATGTGGAAGAAGGTGTAGTTATTTTTAATGAGAATATACACAAAACATTTATGTCTCTGTGATAATTGAATACCAACAGCAGCATGGATCAAAAATACAGTTAAAACACATACCCCTATCCCCACACTGCATGTTTTATGAAGATGCAGACAAAGTGGTAAGTTAGTGTTTTATACCAACTGCAGCTGTTTGACATTATATACCTAAATCAATCACTTAGGCAGGACTCTTAGATTCACTAGAGAGTATGCTCCAAAACTATAGTTTTCATTTATAAAAATATCTTCTGGCTTTCAACAATATGAAGGTAATTTTGCAATCAGAAAAACTGTAAATTAATCAAAGAGATGACATTCAGAGTTTGACACAGATTTGAAATGTTAGCACTCAGTTCCACAAGTTTCCCAGATGCATTCATCATTTTGCTGTGACTGCATGCTTGTCTTCACCCCCCACCCCACTCCTCAGTCTTCAGGCCATACCAAGATTTCTACCAAATGCCTCATGCTTTCCCACTGGATGGTAATGGGATGTGCTGTTCAACTGTCCAGACATCAGGGAAGCCTGGACTGCAACAAAACTAGTATATTCAAACTTACTGTCAGGAAGCAGGTGAACAAAAAGTATAGACTTTTGTTGATCTTGACTGAATCAGGAATTAGTCAAAACAGGCGATGAAACTGACTACAAATTCTCATTTTCCCTTGTGTACAAAAGAAAGAACATACTGAGCTAGCCCCAACACCACACCCAATGTGGAAGCTACCAGAACACCTAGAGGGGAAACAGTATCCAAAAAAGACTACTAAAAATAACCAAGCATTAATGCTTTGTTACTATGTATTCATTTCCACTCATTTCACCACTGAGCCAGGACTATGAGATCCGTAGAAAGGGAAGAACTACATTACACCTACATCTCGAAGAACCAATCTCCAAAATGTAGAGTTGACTTACAGGCAACTGATAGGTAAACTATGCCTTTTGATTGCTGTAAATGCCCTCATGCATGACCTCATGCATTTCACATAATGAACCAACTGCCCCCTCAGTCCTTTTGCCAACTGAAATGCAAGTACTTCAAGACTGTAATGGAGACTGATAAGACTATGGAATGATATAAACAGCCCATCCCCAAGGACAAATTACTGTAAAATAAGTAGGTTTTTTTCTTCAGATCACTGCATGTATTTCACTCATTCAGAAGCTTCAGAAGTGCTCCTACTGAAAGAGATCAATATGAAGCCTCAAATCACTGGAAACTCAAGGACAGCATCTGTTCTAGAATTCTGTCTGTAGAGCAGTGTTTGTGGACAAAAGCCTGAAAGATAAGCAGCAGATCTACACATCTCCCAGACTGTTAGATTTCTAAGAGGCCTGCAAGGCTTCTGGAACCACAGCCTGACAAGATTCAACCAAGTCAAACATTCAGAAAGCCATACTGATAACATTTGAAGGGGGAATGTTTTCCCTTTAACTCTTTCCTTATACAACCCATGTATCTTCAAAACTGTCTGAAAGACATTTACCTCTGAAAAAAATACAATATTACCCTCACATTACAACACCAGGTCATCTCTAGTGAAGAAGTTACAGCTACAAACACAGAAGTATTTGCAGTAAGATACTAAATAGACCATAAGAAACTAATACAAGAGTTTCTGTCTCACCAGGCAAAAACTGCTAAAAACCTTTCAAGTAAGTAGAAATGCTAAACATTACCACATTGCTAAAAGATCCTGACACATCTGAAAATGCTAAAAAACAGATAAGAGAGTCCATTGCTGAAGAACATTCTGGTTTGGAATGAATTTAAGACACACAGTCTTTCTGGGCTGAGTAACCCAACACTGACTTTGCTGGTAGCAACAGACTCTGTACTGATGAAGACAACAAATACAAATTTTGGAGAGTGCACCACAGTCTTGTTATTACAAAGTATTAATTAATGAGAATATTAATATGTGTATTATCTTCAGGGAACTTTATGAGGAAACTCAGGGTGGTTCTAAGAAAAATGAATTATTCTACTTTCCACTTACCACAAAAAAAAAGGGGGGGGAGGAGGGAGGAAGAGTGGGTGGAAGGCTTTTGCTCTCTTCTCTTTAATGGAGCAGTAAGAAGCCTTACCCCTTTGGCAGGTCCAGTTATCAGTAATGTCTGCCAAATTACAGTGGACCTCTGTCCTGGTTTCAGCTGGGATAGAGTTAATTTTCTTCCTAGTAGCTGGTATAGTGCTGTGTTTTGGATTTAGGATGAGAATAATCTTGATAACACACTGCCATTTTAGTTGTTGCTAAGCAGCATTTACACTAGTCAAGGACTTTTCAGCTTCCCATGCTCTGCGGGGTGCAGAAGAAGCTGGGAGGGGGCACAGCCAGGACAGCTGATCCCGACTTGCCAAAGGGCTACTCCATACCATATGATGTCATGCTCAGCATATAAACTGGGGGAGTTGGCAGGGGGCCATCAATTGTTGCTCAGGGATGCACTGGGCATTGGTCGGCGGGTGGTGAGCAATTTTATAGTGTACCACTTGCTTTGTATATTATTATTGTATATTATTATTATTACTACTACTACTGCTGCTACTATTCTATTTCATTTTACTTCAATTATTAAACTGTTCTTATCGCAACCCACGAGTTTTCTCACTTTTACCCTTCCGATTCTCTTCCTTCATCCCATCGGGGGCAGGGAGAGTGAGCAAGCGGCTGCGTGGAGGTTTAACCCCAGCCAGCAACTAAGTATGACAACCTGTAGAGCCTAGCACACCTTCAGAGGAAACAAATTGAGGAAATGGAAATATTTTAAAGACAAATTACTTTGTATATACATACATATGTATTACAAATGCACAGAGACGTAACAGCTTTCTGCATAATAAGACCTAAAATTCCTCAAAAGTTTCTGATTTTAAAATAGAAAAACGTTTATTTATCCTTATACAACAATGAACTACCAGTAATTAACTGCAGGAAAGATCTATTTTCAAAACAACAGTCATGTCTGGCTTAATGTTATATATGTTCCTTCATTTCTGTCTAGAGCAAAATTTAAGAACAGGGACAGTTGACTGTCCTATTCTAAATAATTCTTTCTTTCTCTCTCATGTGCCTTCTTTTACTTCCTCCATCTCGTTCTACCCCCGTCAGATATGAAAAGAGGCAAAAACAAACTACCCACTGTGAAGACAACAGTCCAAAAAGAAAATGGCTGATACAAACAGCTCTGGATACGCTAACCGCCTGTGAATAACATCAGAAAAAGAAAAGATACATCATGGGAGCAAATACAAGAGTTACCAGCAGATTTCAATATCCACGTACTCTTCCTCTCGCTTCAAAAGAGCAACTCAGAGAATCACAAACCTCTGGAGTTCATCTGCAAATAGTAGAGTCAACTAGAGCAGATTGCCTATGACCACATACAGGCAGGTTTTTAATAAATCTCCAAGGATGGAGACTCCATAATCTCTCTGTGCAACCTGTTCCAGTGTTTTCTTATGTTCAGATGGGATTTCTTGTATTTCAATTCTTGTACTTCAAATTTTCATGGCCAATTCTCTGTCACTGGACACCACTGAAAAGAGTCTGGCTCCCTCTTCTTTACACACTCGCATCAGGTATTTATGCACACTCCTGAGCCTTCTCTTCCCCAGGCTGTACAGTCCAGCTCTCTCAGTCTTTCCTAGGAGAGATGCTCCAGCCCCTTCATCACCTTCATGGCTCCTTGCTGGACTCACTCCAGTATGTCCATGTGTCTCTTGTACTGGAGAGCCAAGGACTGCACTCAGCACTATATATGCCTCTCACCAGAGCTAAGGAGAAAGGAAGGATCACCTCCCTCCATGCACTGGCAATGCTTTTCCTAATGCAGCCTAGAAGGCTGCTGGCCACCTTTGCTACAAAAGCACATTGCTGGCTTGTGGTCAACTCATTGTCCACCAGAACCCCCAGGTCCTTTTTGGCAAAGCTGCTTTCCAGCCAGTCAGTCCCCAGCACATCCTGCTGCATAGGGTTATTCCTTCCCAGGTGCTGGACTTGAAATTTTTTTTGTTGAACTTCATGACGTTCCTGTCAGCCCATTTCTCCAGTCTGCCAGGGTACCTGTGAACGGCAATGTACCCATCTCATCTACCAACCATTCCTTTCAGTTTTGTATTGTATGAAAATGTGCTAAGTGTGCACTCTGTCCCACCATCTCTAGGTCATTAACGAAGATGTTTAAGAGTACTGGACTCAGTATTAATCCCTGTGGCACACTGCTGGTGACTGGCTTCAAAGTTGGCCTTTGTGCCACAGATCACAACCTTGTGAGCCTGACAGTTCAGCCAGTTTCCGTTTCTCCTCAGTGTCCACTTACCTAACTCATACTTCATCAGCTTGTCTAAGAGGATGTTATGGGACAGTCTTGAAAGCCTTGCTAAAGTCAAAACAAACAAGATCATCTGCTTTCCCCTAACCCACCAAGTCACTAATCCCATTATAAAAGGCTAGCAGGTTGGTCAGATATGATTACTTCCCAATGACCTTTTCCTTTACACGGTTTGGAAATTATTTCCAGGATTATTTGCTCCATCTCCTTCTCTGTGATTATGGTGAGGATGCTCTGTCTCTAGTTCCCTTGATCTTCCTCTTGAAGATGGGAGACCTTTGCTTTCATCCGGTCCTCAGGAACCTCCCCTGATCACCATGACCTTTCAATCAAGAGTGACCTCCCAGTGACATTGGCCAGCTCCCTCAGCATTCATGTGTGCATTCTACCAGGTCAAATGGACTTGTGTATGTCCTATTTGTTTAAATGGTCATAACCTGATCCTCCTCCAAAGAGGGCAAGCCTTCCTTGATCCAGGCTTTCCCACTGGTCTCATGTATCTGCAACTCCTGAAGGCAGGTCTTACCAATAAAGACCGAGGTGAAGAATGCATTGGGTACCTTGGCCTTTTCCACCAGATCTGCCCCTAATTGCACCCACAGAACCTATCTTCAATTACTGTCTAGATACTTCATTCCCCTTCTTCTCCCTTCCACACATTTCAATATTTAAGTAGTCCCTGAAGAGAGTGTTTAAAGCAACTTATTTCTTATAATGATCTGCTGTTCCCTTGTGATCAAACTCATTGCAGGGTGTGTAGGATTGTGACATCACAATTGTTTTAGTCATACGGCTACAGTTTGAATGATATTTTGATTATTCAACTCAAAACTAAACAACTCACTTTACCCATTACACATTTGTCTCACATATAGAAGAAGAAATACAGAATTAAAGTGACAAGTGCAGGAAAGAACTGTAGTGTGCACCCAGAAGTGACTAATGATAAGATTTTGGAGCCAAATACTAAACATTTAGGCCATCACTACCTGGTAAAAGATACTTTTTCAACACTACAATGGTTTTATTTCAGATATTAAAAACAGCAATAACAAAGAAAGCTGAAATAGCATTGGAGCTTATTTGGGGGGAAAAAAAAAAAAAACCTCAAACATGTGGCACAATTGACATGTTAATAAATTTTGATACAATAACTTAGCCAAACAATTTAAGGAAGCAGAAGGTGTTTAAACACTGATGTATGTCTGAATCTACAACAGTGATTTTTTTAACTGAGAATTACTGCAGTTATAAAATAACTTTATTTTGAAATATTAACAGCAGATACTTCCTATGTTCACCACTTTTTATAATAGCACTGGCACGCCAACTTATTATTCAAAGGAACTACACTGATTTTAACATCACATTCATCATGTCAATGCAACCTTCAAGTTCAAAAGAAATTGTGTCTTCTACAGAAAAGGAAAAAAGAGCCCTAGCTACTGACATTTCAATTAATTACAATATTATTTATCTAATGATTGCAGGTTTAATTTTTTTTATTTCAACCATGTAAATGACTGTAAGGTGGTATCACTGCTATTCTCATACACATGTTAAGAATTGAATGGCATATTTTCTCAAGGCATGAATAACCTTGTGTTACTGACTGTGATTTTGGCTTTGTGGTTACATTCCATGGTCAATGAAGAGAAAATTAAAATAAAGTTTGCCTTGTAGGTCAGCATCTTCAATCACTATAACAGGAAATTTCTGTGCTTCTAAAAAAAAAAATCTACAAATTACCCAAGTTCCAAACACAGGAGTCTTTGTTCTAGTGTGCTTCAAAAAATCAATTCCTGAGAGACAGCAATTCACACTCTATATCTGGAAAATCCTTGAAAGAGAACTCCTTAGCGAAAACTTTCTCATCAATAAACTAATACAAAATAGGTAGCAGCAAAAATTCTTTGGCCCCGAGAGTTACATTTAACATTGTATCATGGTCAGCATTTTCAGAATAGCCAAAAATTCTATTAAAAATATTAACAAGATGAAACGCAATGAATTAGTACAAGAAGGTATGAATGTGAAGCTATATGAAATATTTAGCGATATTATTTAGATATCCTCCTATTTATTACAGTATTCTTTCACTGGTTTGCTTCCAAATGTTTTTAATGTTTTCCTTCTCTGAAGCATAAAGAAATCTGAGAGATTCTCAATTGCCAGAAATACAGGGAAGTACCAAAGAAAATCTGTAAACCTTGGGCACCTCAGAATTTTCCAGTACTGAAAACCCTCATAATAAAAGTAAAATATGCACATTCTGAAGAATTACTTTCCAGAAATCCCACGGTGATGCCTTTCAAAACACAGGAATTTAAGGGAAGGGAACCCAACAACAATAATTTAATATGAGCAGTAGATCATAGACTAGCTCACTGGGGGGCACTGCCAAAAGTATCTGAATGGTGAGTGAGCAGAGAGCAGGAAAGAACGAGCAGAGGCGCACATGCCCATAAATGCTAATACCCTTCCTCAGCACAAAATCTCAAGGAAGCAGTTGGATTAAGACAGCAACTACTCCTGTAAGGCAGCTGCTCTCGTCTACTTTAGACTTACACTTCCGAAGGCCTAAGCAAGGACTATTCATCTGACAGAAGCCACAACTCCTTCCTGTAACTAAAATGCACACCAGGGAGGTTAGTATATCCAATCAGGCACTGCACAATGAACCACACAATTTTTGGTGCCCAGAAGAAACTTGGTCAAGAATTAAGTTAAGTTCTTGTTGGCTGCCAGTACAACATACACACCTAACACCGTTTTCAGAAAGAGTTTAAATATCTGAATAAATACCATTCACAATCAAACTTTACAACACTTACTCAAAGTTGAACATAGGTTCCTCAACCTAAAGGGAATTCAAAGGAAAGCCTACAACTTCTGGGTACATGTCAATCTTCACTTACACCTTTGAACTCTTACCCATCTCTACTCTAATGTCTACTTGTACACACAGTCAAATCCTTGTAAGGCCACTGTTGTAATTACTGTTTCTCTTTCAGATAATACAAGTGACATACAAAACTTCCAGATCCCCTTCCAAGGTCAGTATTATAAACACACAGTGTTAAAAATTAATCCACATTATACTTGAAGATTTTTTATACTTTTTTATGACTATCATAATCCAACAGAACTTTTTGGCTTCATTGGCCTTTGAAATACATGGTCGCTTCTTAGCAACTGAGAAGCTAGAAACATTAAAAAGACTGTTTTCCAGACAACTGGAAAGCAGGCACACAAACACACTTACACATTCTTGGAATTAAATACAAGTCACTTTTGTAATTACAAAGTGCTGTCCTGGACTTGAATCTAACAGAAAACGTAAGTGCTCACATTTCATTAAGTCAAGAGAGGTATGCCCATAAAATGTAAAGTTTTCTTCTTTGAAGTTTAAAAAGTAAAACTAAAAAAATTTCGCTAATAATTTTTCAATTAGTTCTCTAGTTGCATAAATGTCCAATGGTGTTCTGAAAATTCTGCATTCTTTCTGTACTTGTCCCAGGTTCACAAGGGAACTTTTGTTTTGCCCACTTCCTGAAACATTACCTATTGTTTTTGAACTAACAGACATAAATCTACCAACTTGAAAATTCCATCTACCTCTTCAAAAGGTTATCAGCAAAGATTATTTTTGTACACCTTTGTCCTCTCTAGATAAAAGCAGGGCTGATTCACAAGAATACTGCATTGTAGCCTCCTACACCTACCTTTCTCGTACAAGTCACTTTAAAATCTTCAAGGGCATATCAAGAAGAGAGATACTGACGCACACAAATATAGCTTCAATGCACAAACAGCATTCTGTACTTGTATCTGATTAAATGCTATGTTTATGTAATGTAGGCCCATTAAGTTGGGACTTAAGTATTTAATTAAGCAGAAAAACAGCTCATTTACGTTCCTCACTCTTCTTGGCAGATAATTGTGCCATAAATATAGTATATGATCCCACAGTGAATATTGTATATTGGTAAATTCATTCAAGAAGAATATCATACATGCTCTAGTAGCATATAAATAGCAGCTGGGTCTCAGAAAATTAATTACATCTTGTAGTCATTCACACAAGTACATTCAATGCCAATATAGGTTTTTGCTTGAAAGTGTTCAGTACTTAAAACTCTTTCTTTACCCATTAAAAAAATGCTGTATTTTTAAACATCTTGTAATTTTACACAGTATTTCACTAACACTACATATACTAACGTTATTGCTTGTATTTGCTATTTTAGTCATGGTTAGTGTATTGAAGAAAGGAAGACATCACTACAAAAATTAAACAGAAAGCAGATAAAAAGTTTGCTTCAGAATTGGTGTCTGACCAATTATTTCAAGCTATGCTTTTCACCATACAGACATTAAATAAAAAAAGATAAATAATCATTTCAACTTCAATATAACTGTTCTTACACTAAAACAATACAAGAATAAAATATGTTTACATGACATGGAAAATTCTGGAAAGAAATTTGCTTATCAACAGCAGTCATTAAAAAAAAAATTAGGAGTAAGCACATAATGTGACGCCACAACACATTAAACTGCATGGAAATTCAGTTGAAGGGATACATGCAAACTGACTACACAGATTTTTTTGCCAAACTTTTCATTTTCTATTGTCCTTTGAACTTTAGTGGTCTACTTCCTCCCAGTCTATTTTTCTACATTTCCAAACACTCAAATGAATTTCCTAAACTTACATATTGTTATATTTTAAAATAAATAAATAAAACCATAAGTAGGTCTATTTTAGTTTCTCCTTTGCTTACATTCCTTTTTGTTTCTCAGTCCCCAAGCTTTTTTGTTTTGAATGGGAAGGTGGGGGATTTTGTCGTCGGTTTTTTTGGTTGCGCTTTTTTTGTTTTTGTTTTTGTTTTGTTTTCTTTTTAAATCATGAAGAAAGCAGCCCAATAGGTTAGGTCTGGATGCAATGGAGGCATTAACCTGCAAATCCAGTTATTCAGGTTTGTCCAATAAGAAAAATATTAGGAAGTAACTATTCTAAGCAACATCATCTGGTCTAGAAATAAAGACAAGCACCAATGCAGTATATAGAAATCCAGCTATTTGGGAGAAGGGGCACAGACACTTGAACAAAGATAATGACTACAGTTCTGGAAAGTAAAGTACATCCTTACAGAAATTCTGAAAGTAATCTGAATGATTTGGGACTATGTATTTGCCATAATAAATACTGGATGCTATCTCCTATAATGTAAGGTTAAAATGCTTCACGCTCCTCTGAAAATATCAGAACTGTACTATATAAAACAACTTCTAGTAAAAACACCTTTAAAAGGGTATCATCTATGAATCTGAACACTGCAAAAGGTTATGTTCTTGTTTTTTTAAAATTTCTGCTTTTTATATACTAGCTGAAATTTCATTATCAGATTTTAACCTCTTTTAAATTACGAACCTCTAGTCTTCCTAAATCTTTCAAACTCTCCTAGCACTCCAGCTGTGGCAGAAGTAGTTACTTTACCATATAAATACCTCTGGATTGCACAAAATTAGCAATCCACAAATGCTACCCAAACGCTTTTGAGTAGATATCATAGACTACATCACACTGCTAAATCATTTTTTAAAAATTTTAAAACTTCAGAATTTAAATGAGTTGATACTCTAAATTATGAACATCATACAAATTCAGAATGTTGTTCAGACTAGCACTTAACTCACATTTAAACTAACTGAACTCAGGTACCTGAAACTTAGCACCAGCTGAGCAGGTTGCCCAAAGACTGCTCAGATGAACCAAACTACCTTTTCAAGATTTTTTTCTAGATCTGGATTTATATATGCCACATTTTAATACAATTTTCAAATACAATCATATAAAGCCATCTTTATTCATTGAATATATCCAAAATATCTCTCTGTGACCATACTAATACCCTTTGCGGTGAGGATTCCAGTGTTAGATGATGTGGAGGAAAAACATTCTGAGATGAACAGTTCAAGTGGAGGATACTACCTACGCAGTCAGACCTAAGAGGTCCATTTAAAAGAAAAGTTTTTTCAGAATTCAGTTTTTAAAATTCCTGTATTAAAAGAAAACACTATTGATCAACACCTGTATCTACTGAAACAGCAGAACCCAGTGAAACATCCCAAGTCAAGTCTGTAACATCTAGTTGTTTACATTTTATAACTTTCTTCTACACTCTGTAACTCCTAGAGTTGCCCCTTTTATCAGTAACTAAAGATGTAAGTTTTATACTCTTAGAACAGCTTTCCTCTATTCAGAAAAAAAAACGGTGCCATCTTAATGGAATATAATAGGTTACAAGTAACTAACTTGGGCCCTCTGTTAAAATAACTGGCCTTTACCACAGTGACATTTCAACCACCATTCCCAAAAGCAGACATAGGAACTGAAGACAGGTGTTTATCTAGTGTAGATCTACATCTTTACTCAACAACCAGTGTTTCAATTTTCAACTCAGTTAGCCAGGTCAAAATATTTAAACTCAAATGTAATCATCCAGAATTACATCTATTACTGTTTTGTGAGACAATTTCTGTCTCTCATCCCAAATCACCTCCTTGTCCACACATTTCTACCTTTCACGTATAACAGGTCTTGAAAACATGAAATACTGACAGATTGGTGTGACATAAAATAAACTTGTCTGGCAGTTACTCAGTTTTATTCACTACCTCTTTTTGCAGTATCTTCACAAGACATTTGCAAACTTTTCTAAATAACATGTTAGAATTCTAATGATTTAAAATGACCTTTTTTATTGTGCATATTACAAAACAAGATCTCTGTATACGGATTTTTATATCAACATGTGTCTCCAAAAAATGAGAACTGCTACATAGTATCCGATAGCTGAATCAAGAGAAGACAACAGAGCAAATACTAACTTCAGAAAAGCCTGACTACGACTACCAACCACTCTCCAGCAGTAGCTCATGCCACATGCTCCGAAGACAGACACTGCCAATCTAAATAGTAGGCAGTTACAGAATAACTTTCTTCAGGGAATTAATTCAAGTGTGACTGACCATATTCCTTCCATGATATGCATCTACTTCTATAGCTAGGGACTGCAATGAAGTTCCAGTACAGATCAATTTATAAAAGAAGGTGAGATTTACAAGCCATTTAAAGTGGGTATTAAATTCCCGCTTTCCTTGATCACTCATTCAGTGTTTCTTTGTCTTCTCCTATATTTCAAACTACTGACTTCAAAGTCACTCATTCTAAGCAGCTTTGTCAGGGTTTAGGTATGACAACTTTTCAAAAGTACCTTCATTTTGCAAAGAGGTTCACCGTTCTGAGAAACAGAATCTCCCTAAATTCACGCTAGTTTTTTTATGAAAAGAAAACCATGACAACTGTTTGTACTCTTGCTTTATTATTACATCCGGCCTGGTCACTATTGGAAATTCAATCTATTATTGTTGCTAGGAGCCTGTTGCTATGCAACCTGAAAGGGTTATGCAGCGCTTTCAGGCTGAGAAGCATTGAAAACACCACAGGCCGCCTCCTAGGGCTCTAACCAGTTTATTTAAATAGATTAACACTCTCAGTCAACCCCCAACTCCAGGCATACCCTTAAAAAAAAGTTACAACAACAGATTTGAACAATGTAAACAAACACAAAACCAGAAAAATTACACAAAAGCAATATATCTGATCTCTACTGCATGCTACAGCAAAGTGAACAGCAATATTTCCTCTAATTCATCATTTAAGTTACAAAAGTTAAAATCCGTAAACTTCAAACCCCTTCAAAGTTTAACTTTCAACAGCTAGTATAATGGAGTCGCACAACATGCTCTGCACAGATATTTTATAAGAAACTTTGACGTAACAATACATTAAGTTTCATACTCTAGATCATAAAGCAGGACTTTAAAAAAAAAAAAAAAAAAAACAAGCCCTAAAAATAACTTTAAAATGGCAGAATAATACTTAGTATTTATTCTCTATATCAAAAGATGTCGAGCAGGCCTGTAAAGTGGTTTTAAGACTTTGCAGTCAAACTGAGTTCTGCCTTTGTGCGTCTTTGTCACCTTTACAGATTATGCAAGCCAAATTAGACATCTATGTACGTCTCTGCAGATTCATTTCTTTTGGCAATATTTTTGCAAATCTGCTGGAAAATGGCTAAGAAGTGACATGCAGAAGAGCTGAATATTATGGCTTTTCTCCACTCTTTCTAATAATCTGAGGCTGTTCCAACTTGCACCCAACAGCACCAGAATTAAGAAAGCTGCATTTCCTCCAGCTTGGTCCTTTAAGTGGATCCATAATACAACACACTATCACAGCTTGTGAGTGTTTGCTAACTGACTCAACAAGATGCGGGGAGTGCAAAATGAATTGTAACTCCATTTTCTTCAGTGGTAGTACATGTTTTTGCTTACCTTCTCAAACTAATTATTTTGTTGGTATCTGTTTTTCTGAAACTTCTAGCCCTCTTTTGAATAAGATGGACAGCTCTACCAGAAAAAAACTGCTTCCTTAAGAGTACAAAGCTAAGAAGGAAACATACTGTCCCAAAAGTTATTGGAAATGCTAAGATTAATTGTCTATACAATACCCATAACAGCCAGTGCCACAAAATGGATTCCAGAAGTCAGATGAGGAAATGTTAGCGTTTGTCTTTCCCAAAATGCTTCGTACACTTATTGGTCAAGGTTTTCTAGAGGAACCTTGAAAACAATAACAAATTTGAAGACTGTTCTGAAGAAAAAAAAAAATCTCAGAGCATTGGGGGTAAGACAGAAAACCTAATCAGAATGCACTAATGAATACAAACTCTTCTAACTAGAACTTTGTTTCTTCTCCAAAATTTGTAAGCTTGCGGGATCTTTTTCTAAAGCCAAGCCAAACTTCTCATCTATGTTAGGATAAGACTCAAACCACAAAGAAGTTGCTTTATCCCCTATACTTGGGGGATTTAGTCTAGCAAAGCTGACAGTCACTACTCTAGTACAGTCCACAACCAAATGCCACAATCGAACACATTTCATCAACTTCTACAGCCAAAACCATAAATCTAAAGTCTTACTGAGTATGACCACCATTGCTAGTTTACTTTTTATAATTTCATAAGGAAAAGATCACTGTAGCATTAAGATACCCTAATGGTCATGACCTCAAAGATGACAGGCAGCTTGGAAAACATCAGCAGAGATATAGCTAGAACAATCTAAGCAAGTTATGCTGTAGAACTACCTACTGGTTTGTAATTAAAAACTAGATATTGATTATCTGAGCTAACTTTTACAGTCAACTTTTTGTTAGAGCTTGTTAAGTGCTTCTGTGTTACCCAAGGATTTATTAGAGATGGGAAGCACTTTGACAAAGAGAGCAGAGATTCAAAGCTATGTCCATCTACCATTTTTCCTTAAATGACCTTTCATAAGTATGATATTCCCTTCAGTGTCACTGAAGCAAATGAAGCTTGCAGACATCAAGGTTTTGTTTACACAAAATAGAATAGGATCTTAATTTATTAAGTCTGGTGAGACAACCTGGTTGTCTTCATTGACAGCTCAATAAAATAAATTTGACCAGAATCTGGCCATAATGAGCTTAAGGCCTAGCCTAGCATTCCTCCATCCTTTGTTACAGAAGATATCTCACCTGTAGGACCGGCCATTCAAGGAAGCTGTGCAAGCTGAATGTTCCTTCAGCAAGTAGCAAATTAGCTTGAGGAGACAGTTCCACATTACCAAGCTGATTTAAGAAGTTAATATTGTCTCCCATAACTCTAGAATCCCTATTCTTAGGATATAATTCACTACCACCATAATTATACCAGAGAAAATGCACATGGAACTGCTCCCCTATGTTTCCTGTTCAGAAGAAAAAAATTTTAATGAATGACATGAAATTGATAAGCTGTGACTACTGCTACAAGCAAAAAAACCTGAATCATTTAAGGTGATTAGAAAAGTTGTTTCAGCCTTCAGAAACAGTGCATGGGGCGTAGGGATCCTGCAGAAAGTTTTTTCCACTAGTTTCTTCTGGATGTGAAATCACTTAATGTAGGTGGACTACACTTGGTTCTACATACTCTCTATATACATAAACAAGATATACATACACACTGTCCATCTGCACACACATATACTGTATGTGCAAATATCTACACATAAAGATACACATATCTACACATAGAAAACAGCTGCTTCATGCGTATAATACGCATACATCCAGCCATCCAAACTAAGTGGCATATATGTTGTCACCCATACTTCATGTTTTTGAACATTTTCCATTATACTGCGGTTTTCATTTCACTGTATCTTTAAAAAAAAATTTCGTACATAGTTCCTCTCATCCGTAAGTAGTTTCAGAAGATTAAATAAGGTGCAGGAAAAAAAAATTATTAGCCTGTATGTATTTAAATACACACATATTTTGTGATACTTAAAACCCAGCTACTTCAAGACTAAGTTTTAGTAAATGCACAGATTCCAATAGTAACTTAAATGGGGCATAGCCATTAACTTCATTGCCAGAAACTGGCAATATTAGGCTGTTAGCTGTGACTCAACTAAACTGCTAAATTTCTCTGAAGATACTATTTAACAATGAACAAATTGCTCACATAATCATCTTCCACACACAGACTACTGACACCATACCCTCAGATCAGTAAACATGCCACTAGCTGAAAATATTATTTTCTCCCAAACTGATTTCCTACAAATTTATTAAGGTGTTTAGCCCTAAAGTCAATGATTGAGAAATCTTTGTTGCTGTATCCCCAACACTTCCACAGCTAATACAGAAGCAGAAGGAAGGGGAAGTGGAAGACAAAGAAAAGAACAAAGGCAGGATGAGTAATTGTAAAAGGCCAAGCACATAAGAGAGTGATCAGGAGAAGAGATGTAAAGTGTATGTAGAAGAACAGCCATTAGCTGAGACAGAAGTGAAAGCTAGCAGTGAAAAGCAGGGAAGATAGCTGGAATTAATGCATATAAATTAATGGTTCTCAGCTTTCTGAAAAATCTCACCTTTCGTGCTTTAAAGTTAAAAAGAAGCAAAAACACTTTTAAACACACTGTCCGTATATCCTCTGAATGGTTGTAAAATCGGTGCACTGTACACAAGAAAAAAAAAAGCAGACATATTGCAGGCACAAGTTTGGTTATCCCTAATATAGAGAATACAGTGACCATACAGACAGTTCAGAAGTGTACAAAATTTACAATAATAAAACTATTTCACTTAAAAATAAACAAGACTAAATATGTTTCAGTAAATTGTTTATAATTCTTACTGAAATGTAGTATATTCTTAATATTTTAATTTATCAAAACTACATTATTGTGTTCAATCACATCACTTACCATTTGCAATAGGTATCAAATTTTCAGGACCACAAGAGCTAAAAATTTCATATTCAGGAATAAGAGACTTAGGACATAAAACCAAGTGCTACAGGAACAGTGACCACAGTGAAATAAAAACTATGCCCTTTTCACTTTGTACATACATGTGCCTGTAAAAATAATGTATTTGTATCTGTTACTAAAAATTTTGGCAAAATTTAAATTACAAAGTTTTTTCAATATTATAATCAATTATATGAAAGGAGATGGGATTCTTTTCACATCTCCAAACATAAAAGGATTGCCTTGAATAAGACTTGTATAGTCTATAAACGATCAATAACAAAGAAAGCTAATTTTAATTTGTTATAGTTCCACTGAAAGCTTGAATTTGTCATTACAGTAATGAAAGTCAGTCTAAATTATCAACATAATAACATTATCAAAATAATATACTCTGATGTGAAATGAAAATTATGATTGTAAATCATAAAAAAACCTTTATACCTTTGTGTATGGATAACGCACTCAAATATGAAAACATAGATTAAAATTTATCACATTTAAGGGATATAAAGGATTATGAATACGTATATGACTACACTAATATAAAGGATAGGGAGAATCCAGAACAACTCTTAAAGAAACCTGGATCTCTAAACACACATAACTTCTCATCCCATTATAAAAGAGTTCCAAACAAACAGAATTACCCAATCTGAACATTTCAAATCCTAAAGCTCAGTTTTTCCTGAACCAAGCAACACCAAGCTAGAACCCTAAAGCTGATCAATATGGTTAGACTTACTTAAATATTTAAAAACTATTGTGGATGAACTGTTCAAAACTTTGACCAAGAAACAACTATGTGTGGAAAGAAGTATAGAAAATTATGGCTGTAAAGAGTATAATAACACCTTGAGATGAGTCACACAAATTGTTCAAAAGTTAGCCTCTAATTGCCTTGGAGGACTGTACATATGTTTTCCAGGACAGATTCTGACAAACCCAAGCAAGCAGCAGCAGCAGCTCCTTGGTCAGCCCTACCAGGTGTGGGAACTTGGCTTTGTCATTTCACACAGGTGGCAGGTATCAATAGGCTCTGCAGAAAATCTTAGTAGGAGTCAAATGAGCACACTTTTATAAATTCAAAATTATTTAAAAAAAAAAAAAAATCACCAAAACCTCAGCAAACAAAAAACCCAAGCAAACAAAACAAAAAAAGCAAACAAACAAAAAAACCCAAACCAAACCAACCAAACAAACAAAAACCTCAAGATCTTATTTTAAGACACCCTCAAAGCGTCCCACGCCTCAATATGATTTTATTCCCAAAGCCTGGAGATTCACCTATTCTCAGATACTGCTAAAAGAAAATTCTGAACTTTTCAATACATGTTCTTTCCAATTATATAAAATTGGCTAAAAGAATGTTCCTCGGAATATATTTTTTAAGTGTCAATTTTGTGTACATTGACATGAAGCCGGCTAAAGCACCCTGAAAGAAAGCTAGAGATTAGCAAACAAGAAAGCAAAGTGGCTGCTGGCAAAGAAAGAATCATGTAGTCCCTGGAAGCAGAGATCAGTAGCTGTAGGCTATCCCTACAAACCAGCCGGATATATGTCAGCAACGTGTGATGCTTAGCAGCCTTGTCACACCCCACTATCTCAGGTAAACTGTTAAATATTAAACCACATGCAAGCCAACAAGGACCAGGAAAAAGCAGTAAATGCTGAACTGCACAGCTTAATAACTAAAAAAGAGTGCCAAAAAATACTGAAAATATAATTTTAATTACAAAATATAC
Source organism: Platalea leucorodia (assembly GCF_965183815.1). NCBI lineage: Eukaryota > Metazoa > Chordata > Aves > Pelecaniformes > Threskiornithidae > Platalea > Platalea leucorodia. The sequence goes on from NC_138858.1 coordinate 30,957,063, forward strand.
ATAAACAGATAACACTGTCATCAATGATAACATAATAAGGCAGCCAAAAAGGACTAACTGCAAAGGAAGAAGAAAATGTTGACATAAAGGAAGATTTAAAGAGCGGTATATACTTTAATTTCCTGTCTAGGAAAAAAGACAGAAAAAGGAAGAAAAGAAAATGAACAATCAATCTGTAAGTATATATATAAAGAAAACTTTCAAACAAGTATTCACAGAGAAATTACAAAATTGGGTACACATTTTAAAAAAGCTACCTTATTTTAAAATACTGCTTTATGTCCTAAAGATATCCTTCACCCTGCCCATCACCTGAATTTTAAGTACCTCTCAAAATCTACCACTTTGCTTTGTATCCATATATTTAAAGTACAGTAATTATAAAATTAAATTCTCATTTTGCTAATACTGTATTAAAGTTCACTCAAAAGGAAATCAAACAATCTCATTCTACTTTGGTAAAAGAATATGAAAAAAAAAAAACAAAGACAGATGGTAACTGATGATAAAGGTATCAATGTCCTTTGTCACCTGAGTATAGTTGTATGAGGCGACTAATATTTCCCTATGTTTATCATGTTCTTCCTTTTTTTTTTTTTTTTAAGAAATATATATTCAAGTTAACAGCAAATCCAGCAACAGCAATTCTACAGGAAATACACAAGAAATGTATTACGTTGGAAGCAATGACAAAGAAATATGCTCACTGTAAGAATATTATTTTATCAAACACGCTTGAAAATTCAGTATCACACTGGATAACATTTAAGATATTAATTTTAACCTTGTTTGCTCTCTCGTGCGACTTCTCCCAATATGTTAGCTTTCACAAGCACATATTTATTCACAAGACAGCATTATTACTATAAATGTTTCAAAAATAAAAGCTTGACTTTGGTGTCTCATGAAATGATTAAATATTCTTAATGTAAAAATATACACAAATTCATACACAGAGATATAAACCAAAAAACTTCATAAGTCAAATGCACCAAAAAACTCCCACGTTTTTTTGTCCACCTTGCAGTAAAAGACACACAGTTCCAAACATTGCATTCTGTTCTGCTTTTCCAACCTATAGGTACCCAGCATCTTAAAAGACAGTGATTTGAACAAGTCTCAGCTTATATTTCCTGGATAGATATCAATATTTTTATTTTTATTCCATATGTGACTTAAAACCAAACACTTCAATGTTTGTTTTTAGATTACAGGCATAGATTTATAAGTGATATTCTAAAATGACTAAACCCTCCTTACTTATTAGTGCAGTTCTCTCAGAGAAACAGTTCTCTAAGCTCTTAGCTAAGATTCACTCTAGAAAGCATGTGAAAACATGACACTGTGGAAAAAACATGCATAATGGTTCTTATTAGCTAGGATCATCTAGCATGGCTTTTTTCCCCTCAAAAGAAAAACCACTGAGATAGAAAAAATAGGAAGTACAGTGTAAAGCCCAAATGAAGTAATGAACAACATACCAGCACACCAGGGGGGGAGGATTATTAGGAGAAATCCATTAGTTATAAAAAGAAAAGTATGTCATTAATCAAGCTAGTACTGTACAATAGTGAATAGTTAACAAATCTCTATGTTTACAGAAATTGTACTTAAAATACAAGTGGAATATCGAGAATTGCACAACTCGATCCAAAGCACATTTGTTTGTTTTCTGACTTTTAAGGTTACAGAGCATTCCTAACAGAAGTTTTCGTGTTATCTGACAAAAAGCTTGATGCTCAGGTAATGTAAATACTATTACTTTCAAAAGATGGTTTAACAAAAGGTAATGTTAATTGATTTTTATAATTGTTTAGTAAGATTTCTTAGGCTCCATCCTACTGCATATATGGAGAATCAGAAAACAAATATAAAGAATATTCAGTGACAATATTTATTAAAGGTATATGTCATTAACAGCAGAAACTAAATTTGATTTCTAACTCTTAAAATAAAGACATAAGGCTATGTAACATATCATTTCACGGTTTTTCATAATTGCCAAGTAACAGAAAAATAACATTATCAAATAGATACCATTAGCTACCTCGTTTATAATATGGGAACACAAAAACCTAAACTATGACATATGCAACACCAAAACTCAACACTACTTATATAATTTTTGAGATATGCTAAAGATTTTTCAATTTGTTTTTCTTATTGAAGCTCTTTGTTTTGCTCAGCAAGATTTATATCACTTTCATTTTCTTGGCATCCATTTTAATCTCTTACTTGTAAAAGACAGACATGTAACCTTACTTGACAGGAATGTTCTTAAAGACAAGCACAGTAGAATAGAGGTTCTTGAAAAAAGTACTGACTATGTTATGGTGTTAGATCTTTAAGGACATTTCAAGTTTCACTGTGCATTTAGTTATTTAGTTCAACCAGAAAAAGGATTTTTCCCAGGAAAAAAAGCACTGCAAACACTTTATGGAAATCTTATGTCCCTCTTCCATTGAAGTTCTCGAATTTGAGGGAGGTAAGTTTAACAACTTATGAATAAAATCAAAATGCAGGTTCTGAATAATATATTTGCTTGTTTATGCCTTAATCATTGAATTTGATTCAGCTAACAATAAAACATCTGTATTTAAATAAAGGGATTACTTTCTAATACTGCCTTGATTATCAAGACTATATTTATCACAATTAGTAGTATGTACCTATGTCTTTGCTTATCCCTCAAGCAGCATTGAACAAGAGTAAGAGATACATTAATTTCACTATGGACTTCAACATCTGAATGCCCCACAATGATCAAACCCCAGCCAAAACAAACAAAAAAAACCACCAAACTGAACCACTTCAATCAACAGACACATTGATTCCGAAATTATTTTTCTGATTTCATCAATAGTAGTTACTGCCATACACACTTCCTTAGACCATTGGTCTTCATCTCCATCATTGCTATTCATTTAATAGTTGCAGCTACATGATAAAGCAAACATTTTTGCTAAACAAACACCTCTTTACAGACACTCAGAAAAGATTATCCTCGCTCCCAAGTCCTTTTTTGGACACTATCCCGTTCCTATCAAAATTAACAGGAATACAGGCAAGTTATAGGAAAATATTTTAGATATCCTTATCACAAAAAAAAAAAAAACCCTCTTCAGACTCCTGGCCATTATATTTGTTGAGTACCACTTACAAATCACTAGGCATTTAGCCAAATATAGAATGTTTCATCAACGCCCCTGAACTGGTCTCAACAAAGCAAGGAAATTATCCAATTGATTTTAAATTTTTAAATAATTTCCAATAAAAAATTAAGTTTACTGTTTTTCCTCTTTTTCTTTATTTTCCTCTTTCACTGCAACAAAAGAATTAAGAACTGCAAATTAAGACCCTAATAAATACACACAAATAAAAGTCCACAGAAATCAACAACTGAGGTTCGTTTTGCCAAGTATTCAACCAAGATCTTTCCTCCTTGTTTTTTAAATCCTTTTGTTCATAGTTGCCTTCTCTTGAAGAGACCTAACAAATTTGTTTTCCTTCTGTTGCAGTTTTGTCTATTGCTATTATTTTTGCCTCTGTAGGGCTCCAGTAAAAATTCTCAAGGTTTCATTGTAAAATATTTTATAAATAAATGCACGGAATCCAGTTTATGTCCAGTCCTAAGTTTGTGAAATCCAGAGAATAAAGCATTGGACCAAAATAACATAACTGTAGTAATGCACTGAAGGAAAAAGGAATACAAGAGTTCTGTGTTGTCAGGGAGACTGTCTCTTGGGCACCCAAACTATGTCTTTGTGATATATCTCAAGACAACTGTTTTGTGATTTTAGCTCTAGACACTATCCCTCCTCTTTTACCTCCAGAGGTGAAGATTCAATTGCAGTCCTAAGAAATGGAACTAGCCAAGATGAAAAAGAAGACAAACTAGATCACAGTCCAGGAACTTCTGCTGTAGAGTAAGAGTCACAAGTAAAACCATAGTACAGTTCAGGCTGCCAGGGACTTACGAGCTCTCAAGTCCAACTTCCTTCCCAAAGCAGGCTCAGACCTGGCATCAGACCAGCTCCTCAGGGCTTTATCCAGTCAAGGCTTGAAAATCTCCAAGGACAGAGATGGCAAAACCTCGCTTGGTCCCACCTGCATTGCTGGGCTGTCCTCATGGGGAAAAAGGTTTTTCCTTACCTCCAGTCTAAACCTCTGTTGTTTCAACTTATGAACATTGTCTCTCATCCTTCCATGATGCACCGCTGCCAAAAGCCTGGCTCCATCTTCTTGATGACCTTCTTGTAGGTATTAGGGAAGGCTGCTGTTAGGACTCCTGAAACAATTTCTTCTCCAGACTGAACAAGCCCAGGTCCCTCAGGGTCTCCTCACACACATGTGTGCTCCAGCTCCCGACTGTCTTAGTGGCCCTCTGCTGAACTTACTCCAGTTTACAAATGTCTTTCCCATAATGGTGGGAGGGTGAGAGCAAAACGAGACAAGGATGTAGAGATTGCCTAATGAGTGTGGAGAGGGGTGGGATAATTATTTCCCTCAATTTCCTGCCTATACCCTTATTCGTACACCCCAAGAGACACTGTTGATCTTCCCTACTGCCAAGACACACTGCTGGGTCACATTCAGCCCACTGCCAACCAGGGACCCCAGGGCCTCCTCCACAGTGCTGCTTCCCAGCCACTCTGTCCCCAGCCTGTAGTCTACCGACTATTGACTGAGGGTCTGTGAAGACCTAGACAGCTGCACAGGACTGGTATTCCTCTCCCTTTTGACCAGTATATTACTGTAGAAGTAGGTTAAAAGACAGGGTTTTTTTTTTAGTGACCACTTTGGTACTAGATTTCACTAAGTAGCACAAAAATACCATGTTCATAACAGATAATCTATACATTTGTTGTAAGAAAAGATGCACTTTCTAACACTCTGTGAAGGACAGTTAACAGACTATTTGAGAAAATATACTTAATACAGAAACAGCATGATAACAGTCAGTGATGTGAAAACCAACAGTTTTACCCGTTGCCATAACACAAGTAACTCCATTTGACAAGGCTGGACCACCTAGATTGAAAAGCAATGCCCTGCTAGATGATTCTTATTCCTATGAAATTATCTGCCACATTTCTTTTGCTCATCAAGAGAAAAAACAAACAAACAAACAAACAAAACTGGAGTGCCCTAAGCATCTTCTGTTCCTTTGGTCTTATGGCAAACTTAACCATTTTCATACTAGCAGGTTAAATGCTGTAACTAGAGTACGTAAAAAGCTTTTGAATCAGTACGTGAAAGACAGAAGTACTTCATGTAGAATAAACATACTTTTAAAAACAAAATACGAATACTAGCCAATGAGAGCAGATCATTCGAGTTCAGAAGCATAGCTATAAAACAAAGTTATACTTGTGGCCAGGCAACTTGGTTTATGGAGATGACACAGCTAATTTTATTAGAGGGCTTAACATATTATCAGTCAACATCTCAATCCCTACTATTAACACCCAATTACATCTTCAAGTCATTTTTAATGGCCAAATCCTGCTATGTTGCCCTTCCTATACAACAAACTTTGGAACAAGTACTTTAGCATTTCTGATCAAAACCATCCCCCCTCACACCCTTTCCTCTATCATAGATGACCAAAACATAACTTCCAATTTCCTATCTGCCAGATACATCTGTTTTTCTGCCCTGGGCATTATACCTCTTCCTATATTATAAAACATGGGAAGAGTGTCTTATACTTTATTAAAAACATTAGTTATTTTCAATACAGGAAAAAAAATGAACTGCTGGCTCTAGCTTAACCTTCAGTAGGCTACAGATGGTCAGCCTGTTGATGTTGAGCTTTCAAGAAATTCAGCTGTGTCTGAAGAGTTACCATCCTTGGATCATAACATGTAACCAACAAAACTATGCTGACACAAGAATTCTTGAGTATCCAAAACTTACGACTGTGCTGAGGACACAAGCCATTAAGAGCTGCTGAGATTTACAGCACTGAGTTGTTCCAGGTCCCAACCATATGTCATCCTGAAATCAAGCAGTGGGAACCCTTAAAAGGCAGTCTTACACATGCAAAGTAATCCTAAAACTCACCTTCATCCCAGTTGCCTGAAATATGTTTGTGATACACAACTTGTGACTCAAGAACACATGAAGAATATATCTTCATTAGGTCATGAAAGTTGGTCACTGCACTGAAGTCATGATCCTGTGTCTAGCTCTTCTCTTAAGACAAGAAATGTCAGTTTCTTCAGAATTCAATCAGGAAAAATATATACTAAAGTAAGGACAAGCAGTGAAAATACTGAACACCTTCAAGCCCCATTAAAGACAGGAAACTTGACTCAGTGGCTCGTATCAGGATCATGGCAGGTAATTTCAGTATCTGAAATTTAAATCTTAGTAAGACCTGCCTCCCTAAACAACTATTGATATAAGATGGTAACTGAAATCTGAATATCCCAGACCACACAAGTTCAGAAGGTTATACTGTTTGAGTACTGACCATCTGGATGACTTGAAACAACAGCATTAAAAAACCCACACCAAACAGCTGCAACTGAACCAGTATAAAAACACAACCTTTAAAATACTAGGAGAAGCTCTGTTCCATAAACCCAAATGACTACTTGCGTGATAATTTATGTTACTGCTTTGTAGGACAAACTCTAATTCTCAGTCTATTGCTAAGAAACCTTCCCTTGGTTTGACATAAATTTGCTAGTGAAGTGTACTTCAGTCACAAAACCAGAATTCTGTGAACCAGCCTGAGATTTGGAAAACCCTACGCCTCTCTCAGCTCCACATAACTACAGACCCAGTGCACCAAAACCTTTACAAATTTACCTGCCCCCTATTGTTCCTTAAAATACCCTGTCAGGACTACGCTCCTTACAGTACAAAGGAGTTTCAGAGAGTTGGAGAAAAATAGAGCAACTCGGGACAACCGTCAGTCAGAAAGCACCTGGAAAGAGACAATACCATGAAGAGTTGTACTTTCACCTTAGCTCATTCACACTTGCTTTACTTCAAAACCCAGAATCCAATCACAAAAGTATTTCTACAAAATAAGGGAATGGAGCCATACTTCTGTGCTACATACCTTCATTCTAGAGCTAAGCATGTTTTACTCCCTAAAACAACCATAAGGATGGTACAGCTCACAGAAGAGTTTTCACGCCTTTCAGAAAGTCCAAAGAATAATCTTCCTAGAATTTATAGGGAATTGCTATTACTATTACACAGAATCAACTCTGAGGAGTTAAAAATGCACTGGATTCTACATTTTTCCATTTACTAAATCTGATAGAAAACAACAAAATGAATATGGAAGAGTTATTTATCAACTCTTTTGCAAACTGCAACTCAGTTGAAGAGCTTTAACACAGAGTGGACCAAATAAAATAGAAGTGAACTATATACTAAACAGAAACCCACATGTTGACATGAGCTTAGCAACCACATGCTCAACAAACTAGCATGTCACTTTCACCTCATGGATAACAGTTAATTTGATAAGTCAGCTATTATGCAGGTAATTCAACTGCTCCTCACTAGCCAAGGCTAACACAACTTTAAATACAGCCAGACCTTTCTGCAGAAGTAATCTAAATAGTTTTCATAAATCATATATTAATTTCATAAATGGGTGTAATAGTTTGTAAAGCTATAGATATTTAGTTAAACATTAACTTTCTATAACTTAACTAACTGTAAAATGTGTATGATCTGATCATTAAATTATTTTAATTTTTTAATCAGAAATTTTGAGTAAATTTACTTTAAAAATGGTGATTCTAGAACAACTATTTTCCTAAAAAATACTTTGAAAAGCAAGCATGGGGTTATAATTAAGGCAAGTTTTAAGTTTTAAGGCAAGCTTTTTTTCTTTACTGTATCTTTCCAAATTCTTCAAGAGACCGAAAGCAATTAACATTGAATCCCAATAATAAACACAGTATGTAACAACTTAACCGGAAATACAAGTTAACAATCCTTTGTATACAGCCTTCCTAATGGAAGAACTATGATATACATCTCATCAATAGGAATGTGGAGTAGGAAACATTCTTCCTTCACTAAATCTGTAACTCTGTTGTCTCTCCTGCTTATGTCAAGCTACAGAACAATAAAGAGATAAGAGTACAGCACACATCTTATTGGAAAAGAAGCAGTTAGGGCTCTAAATACAGAATTCTGAAAACTTTTTGCAACAGTTAAACAGAAGGTGAATCTTCAAATTTATGAGACATTTAACCTAAGACAGAAATCCTGACAGTCACCACTCCTTCCAATGGCAAGAGAACTACAATTATTTTGTTATTTTTGCTGTCACCTACCTATAATGAGTAGACTTAGTCCTCCTTAGTAAATACTAGTTATTTTTTGTAGTTCAAGTCATCTAAGACTTGCCCTGTCAAAGTGCACTCTCAGCTGTTTGCAGTGCAGAACGCTACCAAGAAAGAAGGAAGAAAAAGCTCAGGTGGTAGTATCTCATTTTGTTTAGATGAGGCTACACAGACCAATAGCAACTTTGTAAATGCTTTGTGGATCATGTGCAACAGGTCACACTGAAAGACACTAGCTCAAATTCACAATCCTGGTCATCTAATCCACTGGAAAGTAAACCCTTCAGATAGCCTATAAACATCCAATAACATTGTCAGATTAAGGGAGCCACGTAAGCAAGACTGCCCTCCCTTCTCCGCCCCTGATTTAGGTACATTTTGCGGGGGGAAAGAAAATCAGACCAAAGGTACTCCAGAAACAATATACAATGCATCACCTGAAAATTCAGCAGACATGAACTAGCTCATTGGAGCTCAAAATGTATTTTCAAATTTTAGCTCCACAGAAGCATAATAAATAGCTATCTATAAGCTTAATAACTGTGTTGTAAGTAGTTCTGGCTCAGAATCCTATTACACTTTTTCAATTCTTTGTAAGGGAAGTATAGTTAACAACACACAAAAAGACATAATCAGACAAGAAAACAGAACACCTTAAGTGAAGTAGAATAAACTGACTTAATGGCACCTGCAAAGTGACATACTGCACCTTTTAACAGATTTGTTTCTATTTCTACTTTGCAATGTTGCATGATATAACTACACTGAGCTTAAGTGTTTAGAAAACATCCCTAAGGTGGTATGTGAGAGAAAACACAGTCAGATTAATTATTATGAGGTAATAAAACAGAAGAGAGAGGACATTTACTTGGTAGATAAACAGTAAACACGGCTTTAGGTCATTAGTTGTAGTGGTAGCATCCAAAGCCTGAACAAAATCTAAAGACATGGCTCTTGCCTTAAAGACCTTATAAACTTATTTGAAATAAGACTTCAATAAGAAAATTAAAGAACTAAAGAAATTGTTCACTCAGAGAAGGTCTAAGAAGCTGAAATATATTCCATGTACTGGGTCGACGGGTGGATGAAACGACCTTCAAAAATAGTGCTAGATATTTTTCTCCTCTCATTAATGAATGAATAAAAGTCACAAATGTTACAAGTACACTCAAATTTAGTGATTAATATACCATTTTTGGATGTCAGGTAAGAATTCAAACAAGACAGGCTAGAAATAAGTTAGGAATTTACAGAGAAAGTCTGAATTGCTAGAATTTAAACTTCCAAGCCTCATTAAAATTTTTATTGGAAATTCCTTTATTAAATACAACTTACAATATAGTCCATCCACCACCTCTTGATTTTGGGCCACTAAATCTGAAGTTAGGGGACCAAAGACAAACAACTTTTCGTGGTGGAACAGGAAAAACAACTAAAGGTAATGTGCAAAACCAAGTAATTTAAGGTGTACTATCCCAGCTCCGGCCTGTACCTTTTCACATGTTTCCAAAGGGAAATTACACTGAACTAGACACCATTATGCAACCATGCGCACAAAAAAGCATTGCCTTGTTAATCTTACAGTGTATAGAAAAACAAGATATTATTAAACTACAGAAGTTACAACAATGAAATTCTAATCTGTCGGGTTCGTATATCCATAGAGAAATTTTTCAAATGAAACACCGTAGTACTCATTAAGTATGCAGAGGATACTACTTTTATACCGTTTTTTTTCTGGCTTGGGGGCAGAGGGTGGGGCGGCATGGTGTTGTTTTGGTTGGTTGTTTTTTGGGGTTGGTTTTCTTTTTTTTTGGGGGGGGGGGTGGGGGGGGGAGGGGCGGACTGTGTGTCTGTCCCAGAACTGAGGATGGAGAAAGATAACTATCCTAATCAACCAAAGTTTCTGTCTCTTTTCCAATTCAGATGTAAACAGGTAAGCTTCAACCTCAGTTTCATCCAGGAAGAGTTTCAGGGAGAAAGAAAAAAAAAAAAAAAAATCTATATACAGCAACGTGTTTTTTAAAAAGCATTCAGCTATAAATGAACAAGTTACATAAAATCTGAATATAGGCCTATAAATGAAAAATGTAACATACAATAAATGTCAATCCAAAATGCATGTGTCTCTCAGGTAGTTTCATTTAGCTTTTCAGATCAGCAATAATTTACTTCAGTAAGTATAAACTGTTTCAGCTATATGCTATATAGACATAATTTACATATAAATATTTGTTCTCTTTCAATGAACAGAGATTGCATATATTTATATACACACACATACACACACACAGACATACTCGGATATGGAACAGCCCATTTCTTCCATGATTTTAGCATAATATTGCCAAAATAGTAAGTTTGCTATACTGCAATGCACAGAAAAAAGCAGAAAAAATTCAGTAAGATTTATTCAAATCCCATATACATTATCAGTGTATTTCAATAAAAGAATTTTTAAAATTTTAGAATTTTCTTTCCTTTTTGTATTTCAAATAGCATAGCACCCTCTGGTGCATCTATTAGAAAGAAAATAACTAAGAATAAACACCAGTCATTGTTATAAAAAAGATAACATTAAAAAAAAAGAAAAAAGGAACCCTTAGAAACAAAAAATGCCTAATAATTTTTAGAAATCAAATTTCAATTTCATTCTTTCTTATTAAAATATTTTATAACTGAGGAAATTATAACTATTGAAGAATAAAATAAAAAAAGAAGAAAACTGCAAGTGTGCTAAAATAGAAGGGTACCAGAAAAAAAAGACAGAATTTTGAAACTAATCCTGTGTTCTTAATAACAGGCCATTTTTGTTAAAAAATATTCTTAAGTGAAATATTCTTTAAAAAAAAAAAAAGAAAAGGTAAGTAATTTAGTGAAACAAAATGACGATTCACGCAATACAACTGCTCTTGGTCTTGCAAGAATGAAAATTTTTAGGACTACAGCTATCCACACAGTCATAAGCCGCTAAATTTCACACCCAAATAGTCACATCTCCTTTAAAAGTCCAATGAGAAAAGAATTTAAAAATAACATGATTGTACTATATGGAACATTTCAAACTCTGAGATGACATGTTAACTATTAAAACACACCTAGTCACTAGCAAAATAACTTCCTACAAAAGTACATTTTGCTAATCACAAAAGAAGAGATCACCACCTGCTTTAGGCAGCTCTTTTGTAAACCTCTGGAAGTCTCAACACAATGCACAAGAAATGAAAGTGACACCTGTTTAAATCAGCCATCTGTCCCTAACAAACTAGATTTAGCCAAATCAATATATGTACTGCTCCTTAAATTTCCAAAGTACGGGTATACATAGCATCTGTGAGAAAAAAGAAGTATTGTTATGATTGACAACCAACTTTACCAGAAATATGGAAATAATAAACTTGTGGCTAACAGATAATCATCATCTTAAACATTAGCCTATTCATTTTCAAAGCCTCATTTATTTTTCAGCCTTCATTCTTAGTAAAAAAATAAGTAGTTTCATTCATAATTTAAAAACATACTGCTTTTGGTATTCTAATACATTAATTTGACAAAGTTTGATTTTGAAATGGAACCCCAACTACAAGAACACTATAGTACCACTGATAACTTATTTTTGATTCTGTCTGTATTTGTTATTTCAACTGAAAATAATTTTTAAAAGGACTTTAAGAGCCACATATCTTATATTTTTAAAAGCCTATTCATTTTTTAAGTATTCCACATGACAATACCTGCAGCTGGTAAGCTTTTGGAGAACTGTAGGTAAAAATACAACTAATATGGAATATTTTAAGAGGGAAAGACTCCTTTCATAAGGGGACAAAGTAAAGCATGAAAACCAGAAACACTAGCTAGAACACCAAAAGAAACTGCAATGATAAAAGATTATTGCATTTTAGATACTTGCTTATGTTTCGAGTAAGAAGAGAGGAAAACAGTTAACAGCATTCCCTCTCAATATGAAGTTTAGTAAATGTAAAGAAACAGCAACATTTATTTCTGTAGACAGTTTTGTGATTAACAAACTACCGTATCAGGCGGGAACAAGAAATGGAATACTGCTAACAAAGCTGAACCTAATTATCAAATAAAGTACCCTAACTTTAAACTCTTTAAAAGCATTGTACCTTTGATTCCCATTTCATTTACCTACACTACATTACTGAAAGGGTTTCTCCACAGCAGCACAATGTAGGCTAGCTCGCTAACAACACAACAGAGCATATGATTCAGATAGGCTCATTAGGATATGCTGAAACACAATTAGATAGTTACACAGTCTAAGTCACGAAAACCAATGAATAAAAAAATCGCAAGCCACCTGATTTTCAAACACTGGTTAACAGCACAAACACCAACTATTTTGATAGCTGCAGGCATTAGGGAATCAGAACGTATAATGCAGATCTCATCTGTGATCTTTACAGTATTTCAGAGAGAATAAAGAGTCAATACTTTTCTTAGTAAAGTCCATAATATTAAAAGAAGTGATTATAGCTGCATTATTATTTTCTAAATTGCAGCCACTGCCTAAAGAAAATGTGGATAAATACTACTGAAAAGGTCTTCGTTTTTAGACAAAATTATGTACTTTTAATCTGATTTTTAAGAAACATCTGTACGTCTCCTGACAGAGTTAAAACAGAAAGTTTGTCTCATAGCCTATGCACGCACTTTACTTTGCTACCAGGCGTCTGGATACATGTTCTGCAAAGGCAGATTTCATCACGCAGGAAGGATTCCATCCCGAGTAGTAGTCTGTCCCGCTGTAAGAGGGCTACTCAAGAAAGGCATGGTGCAGAACTGACATCTTCTCTTTTCAACAACAGTAGATGCCAGGAATGATTTCACAACCAATGAATCGCATAAACTACCCAATTAAACTAATAACAAATACATTAAGATTTAAATGTGCCGTATGATTGATACAGTACTACAACTTATACCGCAAATTCTTAAAGTCTTTAGAGCTTCTTTGACAGCAGGACGTAGAAAATTAGCACTCAGTGGTTTCATCTTGACTAAAATCATAAAAAGATGACAATGTAGAGACCTCTGGTCATTACTCAAAATAATGTATTTTCTAAGTTGTTGTTGGCCCATGAAATATACATTAAAAAAAAAAAAAAGATAGATCCAATATGCCTTAGCTCAAGAAATATTAATATCAACAATGCACTAACTACTTAGCATGCTTTGTAGTTGATAGCTGCTTGGAAAAATTGCCCTTGTCACATTCATTGGTAGTTCCAATGTGAGACAAATGAGTATATTGTTGCTGAAATTGTAATGAGAAACCCTGCATTTTACACAGGTTTCTACAGATATAAAAATAGAAAAAGTCTATATACAATTAAAATGTAGGTTTTAGATTAAAAACAAGAACATCCTTTTTCCTAACTATTTTATTAAATAAAGCAATAAGGAAATAAATAAGTCAACACTTCAAAAAGAAAAAAGCTTGCCACAATGACACAATTTGACAAGTCAAAGGGGAGAGTGCAACTGCATATGGAGATGTTAAAAGAGAATTTCATTGCCATAATAGATGCCAAAAATTCACTTTATCCAAAAGAATTAAAAAGTATATAAAGTATGATTTGATGTCACTGACAATACACATGTTTAGACCTTAATAAGCAATCATAAAAAGGATGAAGAAAACAAGCATTTTGGATTGAAAAAAAAAATGCAAACCATCCTCATTAATAACACAATTTCTACTATAGCTCCTTGAGGGGTAAAAAGCTGCCTCTTCCCTCTTTCCCAAACGTACTCTTGAAATACAGCAGTAATAACAAAATCACAAAGACTTTTTTTTTTTTTTAAAATACTGTTTCTTGTTTTCTCCTTGCTTTGCTCCTCAACACACAAACTCGCAGTCAATATCTTGAATTTCCTTCATTGGGAAGAGTTTAAGGAAACTGAAATGGATTCTCTCCACATGAACATAACTCACTGTGCATAAACTAGATCTACACATGCACTGTTCCATACTACACTGGCAGTATGAAAGCATCATTTAAAAAATAATCCCCTGCAGAAGGAGTGCAAGAAGAAAAAAAAACCTGCTACACTGTATGTGTATGGGTATTGAATAAACAAAAAAACACTCCACAATACAAAGAAAATACAGCTCGTACTAAAATAAGCAGCAACATTAATCATGAATAAAAGAAAAAATTACATGGCTACATAAAGCACAGAAAAGTGATCGATACGATCGATAACACGAGAGTCTCATTAAAAGATATAGCAAGTTCACAGAAATCTGCAACATTTAGCAGTTGCACCAAATCAGAACTAGGCCCCTATAAGTGAATGGGGAAAACCACCCCCTGCTCTCAGTGTGCTACAGGATCCGTCTCTGGCTGCATCTTTCCTCCCACCCCCACGGTTTTTCGGGTTTAAAGTAAGTAGCGTTAGACTGTGGCCGGAGCCTTGTTCCACGATTTCTACATTCCCCCATCCGTACAAACGAGAGACCAAGTAAGATGCATACCCACCGCATCCAAGCAATTGTCCTGGAGGTCCCAGAAGCGTGCCGCCGTCCCCATCACCGCCAAGCCTCTCTTCCTCCTCACTTCGCACCGCGGCCAGCTCCCCTCCCCGCCCGACAGACACCCCCATCCCAACCGCCCCTCTCAAGAACGCGCTCCCCACCCAACCGAAAAGTACACCCAGGGGCAGCGGGGCCGGGGCCGGGGCCGGGGCCGGAGCGAGGCGGGGAGGGGGACGGGGAAGAGGAACAGGGAGGCGGAGGCGGCGGGGGAAAGCGGGGGAGCCGGGGGGGCGACCCACGTCCCCCTGGCTGCACCGCAACCAACCGCGCAGCCCAAGGGAGCAGCCCCGGCCCGGATGCTGCGGGGAGGGGGGAGGCAGCGGCTGGGGGAGGGAGCGCGGAGGGAGGGCCGGCGGCCGCCCGACAAGCATATTCACCTGGGCTGAGGCGGGCTGTGGTGGTGTTCCCGCTGTCGTTGCTGCTGGCGGTGGCTGTTGTTGTTGTTGTTGTTGTTGTGGGTGACGATGAGGAAGGGGGTGAGGAGCAGCAGCAGGAGGAGGAGGAGGAGCAGGAGAGGAGCGGTTGTTGTTGATGGGTAACAGTCGCCAGGACTACGGTGACTATGGCGCTTGATTCACAAGGCAACGGTTGCTATAACTCACAAAAGGGAGAGCGAGCGAGAGAGGAGGAGGCGGCGGCCCAGCCGGAGAGGCCCGGAAGAGGCGGGGCCTGCCCTAACGGACGGCGCCGGGGCGGGCGGGGGCGGCTCCGTCGGCCAGGCCGGGCAGCGCCTGGGCTCCTGTGCCGCGCCCGGGCCGCCGGCGCTGGCGGGCGGACGCAGGGGCGGCGGGGAGGCGGCGGGGCTGCCGGCGGCGGGGGCGGCTGGCGGCGCCGGGCCCGCGGCGAGGGGCGTGGCCGCGCGGGTGCTGCCTGGGCCGGGCCGGCGGCCGCCTGACGCCACTTCCGGCAGGCGGGGAGGAGGGGGCCCGGCTGCGGCGCTGGCCGCCGCGGGGGTCGCAGCGCACCGCACAGCGCAGTGCCCGCCGGCGGGCGAGGGGGCCGCCGCCAGGCGGGACGGGCAGGAAGTTGGGCCCGGCGGCGGTTGCTCGCCCCCTCCCACCGCCGCTTGCCACAGGCGCCCCACGCCTCCTTCCCTCGGAAAATGGCAGCGAGGAGCCGCTGGCGGAGGGGGAGCTGCCCGGCTGCCGCCATTTTAAGGCGGGAGGGACGGCGGCGGCCGGGCCCGCAGCCCTGTGGCTCTGCGGTGGCCCTGCCCGCCCTGGGCTTCTCCGGCGGGCAGACCCAAGGCCACGCTGTGGCCGAGCCAAAGCCCTGGGGCGCCCGGTGGCCGCTCTGGGTCCACTCGGCCTTGCTGCGCGGGCGGGCCTCGACCCCTGTGCAGGCGGTGGGGCCGTGGAGGCCGTGGTGCAGTGCTGACACGGAGCTGTGAAAACCGGCAGCTGTCTTCCTGGCAGTTTGTGTCTCAGTTGTGGGTGTGCACTTGGGGGACAGGTGATGTGGAGGTGTAGGTGGTTTTCTGGCTACGTACAATGTCCACCTGTCTAATGGCAGCTACAGTGTCTCGCTCTAGTCCCAGTGCATCCCTATCTGCAGCTCTTTACTAACCTGCAAGGTATCTCTGCAGCCCTATACATAGCTGCTGCTGTCTGTGTAGCTAGTAATGCTTGCCTGTAATCTCTGTGAACCACGCAATTCCCTCATGACCGTTACCTGTGTACTGATCTGTATCCTCACGTTTTGTTACCAGCACATGGTTTAACAATCTTGACACCTTTCTCATACCTGTCGCTATAAGCACCTGACATTTGCTCACATACATACCCTACAACCACTCCACTACAGCTGTACCTGCAGGAACAGATCAAAATTGTTCTTGCATGCCACAGAAGCATTTTCAAAACATTAATAGGTTTACTGTGATTTTCAGGGCCCCATGTAACTATAACAGCCGTAACAACTATTTGCAAAACATACTGAAAAATCTGTAAGTATATAAAAATAAAACCTTAACTGACGGAGCTTTAAGTCTATAACAGAACAATCTTGCATTAATAAAACTGTGCACTTTTACAGCTGAAGCTATGTCCTACTACTTCCTCCTGTGGTACCTAATCTTCCTGAGATGCTAAGCTGGTAACTGCTCTGCTGGGGTCTTCAACCTCAGCGGATGTCTGGGTGTTTTAAGATCTCAGACCCACTCACTTGCAACAGTAGCCTTGTCAATCAGAAACACTAAGATGAGACACAACCATAAGCAATCTAATTTAATAACTATACATAGCAATGCATTTAAGCAGTGAATTCATTTGACGGTAAAAGATATTTTGATGAGCATCTTTCATTCTGTCTATCCAGCAAATACAGGTAGTTTTATTTAGCTGTTAATACATTGAAAGGCTTGAGGATTTGTGTTTTCATTGAATTTTAAAGTTCATGTGAACAATGTAAAGGACAAAAAGGCGCGTTGGACACTGAGTATTTTTACCAGAAAATTGTTGCCAGCGTGATGTGACTCAATACCATGGTAAAGCTTTAGCAACATTCATCTCATCCATGTTGCTAAAGAAGGTGTTGCTCTTAAGTTTGTTACTTCTTGATACTGTACTGTCTTTTCTGTTGTGTCAGTTGTCACATACTTATTTGCTTGGCAAGATGAACACAGCGAGCTGTGGTAAATGTCATAAAGTTGAAGGATAAAAGCACTGTGCTGATTATTTGTGTTATTAAATCATGGAACTTTATGTGTTTGTGGGGAAAGAACAAATCAAACCCAATTCAGGCCTTGGCAGAAATTTAAAATACACGCATAGAAATATCACTATACTTCTTTCCTTGAGCTGGTATATTTGCAGAATATTTTAGTCTATACCAGCATTTCAGTCTATAAATACATGATCACTTGCTGTGTCAGAAAGAGGGTAGTAGCTACTTTTGTTACAGGGAAATTATTTAACCACTTCAATGTTTTGATGCTTCCATCTATGAAATTAATTTGCAGAATGTCGTGGTTTAACCCCAGCCAGCAACTAAGCACCACACAGCCTCTCGCTCACTCCTCCACCAGTGGTATAGGGGAGAGAATCGGAAGGGTAAAAGTGAGAAAACTTGTGGGTTGAGATAAAGACCATTTAATAAGTAAAACAAAAGCCCTGCATGCAAGCAAAGCAAAACCAGGAATTCATTCAGTACTTCCCATTGGCAGGCAGGTGTGCAGCCATCTCCAGGAAAGCAGGGCTCCATCATGCATAGTGGTTACTTTAGGAAGACAAACGCCGTAACTCTGAATGTCCCCCCCTTCCTTCTTCTTCTCCCAGCTTTACATGCTGGGCGTGACGTCATACAGTGTGGAATAGCCCTTTGGTCAGTTGGGGTCAGCTGTCCTGGCTGTGTCCCCTCCCAACGTCTTGTGCACCCCCAGCCTGCTCGCTGGTGGGGTGGGGTGAGAAGCAGAAAAAGGCTTTGGCACTGTGTGAGCACTGCTCAGCAGTAATGAAAACATCCTATATTATCAACACTGTTTTCAGCACAAATCCAAAACATAGCCCCATACTAGCTACTATGAAGAAAATTAACTCTATCCCAGCCAAAACCAGGACACAGAAATACCCACTTAGATCAGTCAGGGCCTAATGGAAACTGAAGTTCCTTTTCAAATAATTTCAAATACATTTCTACAAATTTTTAGCTCAAAATTTTAACAATTTGTTATTTATCAAAGAACACATATCTTAATTTTTGAAGATGATATCTTTTTTTTTAACTTGTCAACAGTTAAAGAACACATATCTTAATTTTTGAAGATATTATCTTTTTTTTAACTTGTCAACTTATTGCAAGATAATCAATAAAAACATTCGATCACTTCATAGAACTTCTGTAACTAACAACACTATTAAACAACCTGCCAAATTGAAATATGAAAGCGCTATTGATTAAAAGTTGTTGTATTATTAAAAGCCTTGTATTTTATATTTAGATGCAGCATATACTGTATATCTCAAAATAGTTTTATGCCTACTTATGTGGATAAGGAATAATCAGAATATAATCAAAGTTTTTCACCAGTGAACTAAAACAGGGTTGGACAGAAGTTGCTCATGTACTTTGAAAAGTATCACTTTTTGTTGTCAGAATCAAAACTTTAATGCCTCTGAAAAAGAATTGGTTTCATATGCAGGAATTTATACTGCAGTTTTTTATGTTGAGAATGATAATGGAAGAAAGGCTATTCCTATGAACTACTTTTTTTCTGATACAAGATTTATAATGCTTTCAGTTTTTGATCTTCAGCAGAATTGCGTTACAATCCCTCAGGACTTTTCCAAAGTACAGAGTCTTGTAGAGTTTGGATATTTTTTATAAGGTCATAATTAGCCTGCCTAGTAATCTCATATAACATAGCCCACTTTTTGTTAAGTCCATTTTATAGGTTGTTTGTGTTTCCAAATGGTTTTCAGATACAGTCTGTCATTTGTAGCATATCTGAAACACACCATAAGGCATTCCTATTAGCCATGTTGTGCAGAAAACAATATATATCTTATGAAACAGTGTAAAGACAATAGAAAATACTAAAGTAAAGTGTGGAAGAGCATTCCAACTGATTCAGACCATGGGTACATCTAATCCAGTATTCTTATTGGCCCAGTTAGTATAAGTTAATGCCTAAAGAAGTGCAAGAACAAGCATATACATGCATTTCACTTGTTAACTTTGCCAGCCTATGACCATTTTCAGCTCAGGGATTTTCTGAACCCTGCATGATTTGTCTTTTTTATAACCTTCAGAGAATCTTTTCCAAGAATTTATCCAGTCTCCCCTTAAACTTGTGTATAAGCTTTGCATTCTCAATATCTTTTGTCAAGAAGAGCCAACTGTCTGGCAACAGTTGTATGAAGAAAAAAGCCCTTTTGCTTTCTCTGAAGTCTAGTTCCGTTGGTTTCTGTCTTGTCTGTTCTTGTGAGTGCTCATGGTGAGAGGGAGAAAGCAAAGGAAATCTGTATAGATGTTGATGTTAAGGGATTGGCAACTTAGTGCAGACCTAGAGGCTACGCTGGCTGGCTGCGTGTCATGGTTCTTTTGGATACTGTAGTAAATACACAGATCACCACACAATTCTGCTTAAGTAAATTAGTTATTTATTACTTACCTAATTGGTAAATACTAGTACACATAACAATCTTACACTTATCTTATGCTATCTTATAGCCATAACAAGTCTTCACTGTTCTCTTGAAAATTTTCTACCTATCTCCCTCATGACATGGACATCCCCTCTTGCTTGGTGATCTGCATACCTGTAGTCCAGCTATGTGTGATACACGTTCCCCAAATGCCTACTAATATGTTGGGTTTTTATAGGGTTAGGTGAGGTTGGCTTGGACTATAAGGTCGGTCCCTTCCTGTTTGCATGAACAGTATATAATTTTTTATGCAACTTTTTTCTTCAGTTAGCATCCTGGAGTGTCATAGAATCACAGAATCATAGAATAGTTTGGATTGGCAGGGACCCTTAAAGGTCATCTAGTCCATCCCCCCACCCTTGCAATAATCAGGGACACCTTCAACTAGATCAGGTTGCTCAGAGGTCATTCAAGGTCCAACCTGACTTTGAATGTTTCCAGGGACGGGGCATCTGTCACCTCTCTGGGCAACCTGTTCCAGTGTTTCACCACCCTCATTGTAAAAAAATTCTTCTTTATATCTAGTCTGAATCTACCCTCCTTTAGTTTAAAACCATTGCCCCTTGTCCTATCACTACAGGCCCTACTAAAAAGTCTGTCCCCATCTTTCTTATAAGCCCCCTTTAAGTACTGAAAGGCCACAATAAGGTCTCCCCAGAGCCTTCTCTTCTCCAGGCTGAACAACCCCAGCTGTCTCAGCCCATCCTCATAGGAGAGGTGTTCCATCCCTCTGATCATTTTCCTAGCCCTCCTCTGGACCCGCTCCAACAGGTCCATGTCCTTCCTGTGCTGAGGACTCCAGAGCTGGATGCAGTACTCCAGGTGGGGTCTCACCAGAGCAGAGTAGAGGGGCAAAAACACCTCCCTTGACCTGCTGGCCACGTGTCATTGCCATTCATTAAGGAACACCAGGATTCTTCTATCAATCTGTACCGGGTAGTTGAGGAACTGAAACTCCTTTTTCTCTACTGACTCAGCTACCAGTGCAGCCTGTATGTTTGACCTTGGGGGTGGGAACAGACGGCCAGACTGCTTTGCTGGGCAGGATGCTCAGTAGTGCGCCCACCTCATGTTTGCCTAGACCCTCTGTTATGTGGACAGTACTGCCATGCTGCTCTGGAAGTCCTGGGTTCTGATGAAGGTAAGTTTGTATCTTTTCCACACTTCATCTTCTTAAATTATATTTTACCCTAGTTGCTGCTCCTCTCATCAGTGGTTGATGAGACAATCACTGGCAGACCATCAGTTTGGTATCGTCCTGGTACTGTGAGCTCTCTGTCCACACAATTTTACAAGTGTACTTTTCTGGATTCCCTGCAGTTTCCCATGTGGGACACTGTTGACAATTCTGAGACATAGAAGACGTGGACAATACCATCACTTGCAGGGATGAGGAAGGAACAAGATGGCAAGAACTGACAAAGGCTGACCATAAAGAGCAAATGTAAAACTGGTGACAGTTGGCCTTTTATGTGCATGAAAAGCACTTCAGGATGTGGCTTAAGCTGAGAGCTTTTTGCTGCTACCTCTGTGCTTGCTATACACTGGAGGACTTAAGGGGGTGCAGTCTACTCACTGAGTTGAGGGTCTTGCAACCACATTAGCAGCTGAAACATGTGCATTCATGCAATGCATCTTCCAGTTTGGTTGCATTGGAAAGGTGCCTTGAAAAGACACATGAAGTTTGCATGCACCGAAGAAGTGCATCATGAAGATGATGCATGCATCATGAAGATGCATCATGAAGAGAATCAAAGCATGATGAGTGGGGGTGATAAGAGATTTGCCTTGACAATGCACTGTTGATATGAACTAAAATGCTGTAGTAGGCATAACTGTAGTTAATGTACAAGCTTGACATGTTAATCAGTATTTAAAGTCTCTTACAGTTTGGTTACACTGAGTTTGTAAAAGTATCAGTAATGATTTTTAAAATGATATTGAGATACAGTTGTAGAGCAGTTTTACCTATGTAATGAGTAAAAATAATCTAGTATAAAAGAAATTCATCATTCTTCAGTATCTGATGTAATAAATGTAAAAAACACTGAGTAGGCATATGTTAAGCCACACTGTATCTTAAATAAACAAATACAGATTTGTTTGGTTGCCATGTGAAATCTGAGATTATACCAGCCACTGACAATCCACTTTTCTTTAGGAAAATGACTAAAATCTCCAGCCCTAATCCTGGAAGAAATTCCTTTGATTACTGAATTCAGGGTTTGTAGTTGTTTAACCAGAGTTAGGATAGTCATTTAAACAATTTCTACAAAAATAATAACATCAGGGAACAGTGCCAAATTGATGACCTTTGTAGGTGTGGCAATGCCAGAGGTTCCTGAGTCTAAGCACTGGCTTTTGTACAGACACCAGAGAAGGTGTTCAGCTGTTTGGCCACACGAGGCTTTAAAATTTCTCCCTTATGCTCAAAGACCATGGCAGAAAAATCTGTGGATTGTATGGAATTATCCCCTTGATCTGTTCTCATTAAATCAATCCACTCCAGACAGTGCCAAAGGATAAAGTAATTAATTGTCACTTTCTGCAGTCTGGTGTCCTGCGGAATTAGTGCAAGTCCTTGTCTTCACTAGACTGTGGCCTAACTTTGTAACTGCTGTGAAGACCAAGTGAGCATTGCCCTTTCTAGAAAAACATGTTCAGACAGCTGAGGTAGTAAATGAATGCTTTCTGAGAATGCAAGACACAGTACTCTTTGTGAGAACGGTGCTACCTGCTCCATGAGTGGGTAACTTTGCAGATGAATTTTAAAAATCTAATAGAAAGCTTCTCTAATACAACTATTCACCCTCAAGAACATATGCCTAATAGATCTTAATTTAAATTCAGCATACAATTATAAACCAAACCACCCACTTGTTTACATAGATTTGGCTTCTTTGTTCAAGTCAAATGGGGATACTTCATCACTAAGCTGGGCTAGAGTAGACCAGTCTAGGGTCTTTTGGTAGGCTTGGCATTTGTAAACAACAGCCTTTGTTTGCGATGTAACGCTTTGTATATTGAGTCAGTTAGCCAAACACATAGAATGTTATGAAAAAACAAATTTGCAGTGGCAGTTGTGGTATACAGTCAAGGGCATTGTGGCCTGCTTTTGGTATAAATATGTACAGTTTTGCATGATATTTTTTCCCCCATTGCAGTGAGCCTAGAGAAAACATTTATTCAAGCCTCTTATGTGTATTTTCATTTCTTTCCTAATTTGTACAATCAAATCTGTCAAACTCAAAACCTGTTACATACTAAAGCTTAAAATCTGTTGCTATTTTGGGATTTATTTGTTCTTTTTGGTAGCATCCAAAATTACAAGCATGTAAAAAGACTCAAAAGTGCATGGCCCGTTCTGCACAGGCAGAGTCCCATTTACTTGACTGAGGCTCTGTGGGGTTCCTCAGCTCATTTTTACTGTCCTATGATACCTCTTCTGGAGGCTGATGCTACATGGTACTCGGAGCTATCATGACTGCTTTTTGTCCAAACCACAGGCTTGTAGGCTGCCTTGCAAATATTTGGGTTACAACACCCTGCCTGACATGGGGGTGGCTTTGGGCACATCAGTCTTTGCAGGAGCCCTTGTTGCTCCTTGCTGACTCTGAGCTGCACCCCAGCAAGCCAGGCATGGGTCTGTTTGTGGAGGTGGGGAGCAGGTGAAGATGCTGGCTGTGCCCATTGGTGGTGTCTGCAGGGCTGTGAAATGGAGGCAGTCATGTCTGTCCTGGCAACAGTGGTCAAGTAAGGTGAGCTGTGACTGCCCAAAAGGGCTGTCCCAGGAGGCTGACTGGGGGACTTGGGCTGCTGGACTGTGACAAACCTGGTGCTTGTTTAAAGCAGGAGGAGGCAGGACGAGCAGAAGTAATATTTCCAAGAGCTTGATAATCAGGGCAAGTGCAGGTGCTACCAGCAGCCTGCTCCATAACCTTGGCTCATCACCCTATGGGTGAAGCAGGCTCCAGTGCTTTGACAAACGTGGGTGTGAACTTGCCTGCTGAGAGCATCGCATGAGCTTCCTCGGCAAGGGACCCTGGCAGTGCGGGGCAAGCTATGTGAGTACCTGTGGGCCAGGGTAAGCAGGGGCATCCTGGGTGTGCAGAGCCCCTTCACTGGGCTGCTGGCCATGGGAATGCTGGGCAGGAGCATGGGATGTCAGTGCAGCAGGAAAGCCAGCACAGGGCAGTCCTGGGCACTCTGTCACCTGCCACAGCAACTAGGAAAGGCAAAGGCCAAAACTCAAGGCAAAAAGTGAATGGTCAAGAAAAGTGGCTCAGACTGCCATTAGAAGACAGGCAGAAAGAAATTTGGTCTCATCCTTCTTCGGGCTAAACCTTTTTTTTTCCCTCAAGTGCTATCTGAGTTTGCTCAAAACACATGATGTATAAAATGAAAGACTACAGATCTCTATTCCATGTGCCCCTGATATTTTCTAAATACAAATTTTGGATCCTGTTCCTCCTTGCTCAGACCATATTGGAAGCAGTACAGCGTGGCCAGTTCTTGTTCCTGCGACTGTGCTGTGCTACCATCGGGTCTTACTGAGGTTCCAACTGCAGAACTGCAGAAGTACCGAGGCTGGCTGGCACCTCTAGAGAGCGCCCAGTCCCACCGCTACCCAGAACAGGTCAGCCACAGCGGGTTGCTTAGGGCTGTGTCCAGTGAAGTTTGAGTATTTCCGGGGATGGAGACTTCACAGTTCTCTGAGCAACCTGTTCCAATGTTCAACCACCCTCACAGTAAAAAAAGTTTCTTCTTATGTTTAAGTGGAATTTTGTGTATTTTGATTTGAACTCATTGCTGCTTCTTCTGTCACTGCAGACCACTGAGAGGAGTCTGGGTCCATCTTCTTTCCTCTGCCCATACGCAGTGGTAAAATCTCCCTAAGCTTTCTCTTCTCCAGGCTAGACTCGCAGCTCTCTCAGTCTTTCCTTGTATGGGAGATGCTTCAGTCTCTTAATCATCTTTGTGGCCCTTTGTTGGACTCAATCCAGTATGTCCATGTCTCTCTTGCACTGGAGAGCCCAGGACTACACACATTACTCCAGATGTCTCTCACCAGAGCTGAGTAGAGAGGAAGGATGCCATCCCCTGCCTTGCTGGCAACACTCTTCCTAATGCAGCCCAGGAGGTTGTTGGCCCTTGCTTCAAGGGCACCTTGCTGGCTGACAGTCTACTCATCCTCCAGGACCTCCAGGTCTTTTTTGTCAAAGCTGCTTTCAAGCTGGTCGGACCTCAGCCTGTTCTGCCGTGGGAGGTTATTTCTCCCCAAGTGCAGGACTTGGCATTTTCTTTTCTTGAATGTCATGATGTTCCTGTTGCCCATTTCTACAGCCTGTCTAGGTCCCTCTGCATAGCAGCGCTCATCTCAGTTTCGTGTCATCTGCAAATTTGCTAAGGTTGCACTCTTGTGCCACCACCTCTAGGCCATAAATGAAATTGTTAAACAGTGCTGGACTCAATCTCAGTTCCTGTAGCATGCCAGTAGTGACCACCCCACATCAGCTGGATTTTTTGCCAGTGACCACAACCTTTTGGGCCTGGCACTTCAGCTGATTTTCAATCCGCCTTGATTTTTGTAGTCCATGCTTCATCAGTTTGTCTGAGGATGTTACAGATGACAGTGTCAAAACCCTTGCTGAAGTTGAGATAAACAGCAACCACTACTTTCCACTCATCCACCAAGCCAGTCATTTCATTATTGAAGCTTATCAGGTTGGTCACACATGATTTACCCTTCATAAATCCATGCTGACTACTCCCACTCACCTTCTTTTCCTCAAAATGTCTGGAAATGGTGTCCTGGATTATTTGCTCTCAGTCACCTTCTCTGGGATTGAGGTGAGGATGATCAGTCTGTAGTTTTCTGCATCCTCCTTTGGACTCTTCTTGAAGAAAGGGATGATATTTGCTTTTCCCCAGTCTTCAGGAGCATCTCCCAGTTGCAGTGACCTTTCAAAGATACTTGAGAGTGGCCTCACAATAACATGGGCCAGCTTCCTCAGCACTCGTGGTGCAACCTGTCAGGCCCTGTGGATGTATGAATATCCAGTTTGTTTATAGGTTCTCTAACCTGATGCTCCTCCACCAAGGATAAGTATTCCTTGCCTTGGTCTTTCCCACTGGTCATAGGGACCTGGGATTGCTTTACCTCTAAGGACTGAGATGAATAAAGCATTGACTAGCTTGGCCTTTCCCCATGTCCCTTACTTCTAGATCCCTGACCCATACAGCAGTAGGCCCGCATTTTCCCTACTCTCCCTTTTCCTGCCAATGTACCTGTTAGAAAGCTTTCTTTTTCTCCCTACATCCGAGTCAACTTTCCTAACCCTTCATGAACGCTTTTCCTAACATTAGGGTCTGCCCACTAATCATTACCTATCAGCTCCCAGCCACCTCATCATCCATCCCAAGGCAGAGATCCATGCACTCCCACTGCCCTGTCATATAAAGGATGATGTCCCCTCCTCACCTTCCCAGCCTGTCCTTCCTACAGACCCTGCATCTGCCCATTGCAGCACTCCAGTTGTGTGAGCTATCCCAGCATTCTCTCTAATCACCAATTCTTATTTCAGGCCTTAGATTTATTGCATATTGGTGCTTTTGAACATTAAGTAACTGGCACTCTCATGATGGCTGAGGTAGTTTCTTAATCTTTGTGAATCGCAGAAATCCTATTGCATTTCAGTACTTGGACCATATTTCACAAGATATTAAGTGTGATATATGTGATAAGGATGCAGTCTTACTTTCCATCACTTTTAAGAAAAAAAGGGTATAATTTCTGAATTTAGACATCCCTTCTACAGAATTTCATGTAAGGTTTTAGATGAATGCATTTTAAGATGACCATGATTAAGTGGATATATCACAAATCAGAAGTTATTTCAAGTAACTGTAGCATGTTTTATCTTTTATTTTTGGCAAGATGTAGGGGGAGCAGTAAGATCTAGATTGTGCAAGTTGCTCACTGCCAACTTCAGTGTCTATTCAAAAACAATGTTATTATCCAAAGGAGAACAAACGCAGTTTTTGAAGACAGGAGAACAGAAGTATGAGAAAGTGTAAAGATTTTTCCAGGATCACACACTGAGCCAACAGAAGATCAAGAAATTTGGAACCTCATATTCTGCACCTTGGTAAGAATATTTAACTTCACCTGTAACTGGATAATTATTACACAAGTTTATAAGGCACTACTTAAAAGCAGAAATTTCATGGCAGTGTTCCTCTCTGAGCTTCATGGTATCAAGGACCAGGCACTGTTATTATCTCTATGCCCATTCACATTTCAGTGGCTGCAGACAGCCAAGAAGTAATTTTAGCATGCAGTCCAAAAGCCCTCAACTTTTACAAGCCTGTACATTCATAGTCTCACTGTGGACAGAAGGGAAGGAATTTGGGTGAAATTGTGGGTAGCTCTTGTCCAGACAATGGAAAGGGAGCTGTAGTGGAAGGAAAGACATTTTCAGTTAGGTCCACACAGGAACACAGATGTTGCAAATTCAAGTATGCAATATCTACCAAAAACAGAAGCTAGGGTCCTGGCTTGCATATTGGGGGTGTCCATGCAGCTCACAGGAAGATTTAGTTGCCACAGGAGGGATTCGCTGTCGCTCCTGAAGGCGGAAACCTGTGCAGTTCTCAGCCTGTGCAGAGTTCACAGTGTTGTGCGCTTAAACCTTTCATCCTGGTAAGGCGACACATGGACCAGCAGAGCCATGAAGCACTTGACTGATTCCCCCTGCTCTCTGTTACTCACTGGGTATTTGAGAGCAAAATCCTGCAAGATGAGGAAAAGCAGGATGAAGATAACTGTTTCTGCAAGTCAGAATGAAGAGGCCTGTAGGAAGAGGGAGAGAGTATGTCCTAAAGCAAAGCCTAAAAGCAGACAAGAAGAAAGAAATTGTCTCATTAGCAGCAGGTCTAATGCTTTTTAATGGTAAGGATCTTGGCAGACAATTTTGTAGCAGGCGTAACTTCAAAGACAGTAAAAGAAGAAAATAAAATATCAAACTCTGTTACACGTAACAAGTTTTTTACCTATTGTAGCTTTGCCTCTTTTGGTACATGGTACTGTTTTGCTGTGTGTTACCCTTAGTTGCAGGATGCTGACATCGCATGTTGCTGCTGATGTGAACAAAGACATTATGGTGATTATAAATGATGGGGCATGGGGGTGTCCCTCTATCCTTAACCCAACCTTTTGCATGTAAAGATTTTGGCATAATAGATGAGCTACTGGGGCAGCTCCAAGTTTAAAATTAAAGTTTGATTCTGGCATTTCTGGAATTCTAAGCATAACTTCACAAATTTAATATTCTTTCAACCTGTTTTTTGGAGGGAATGTCAGAAAAATAAGCATTAGAGATAATTCTGTTGTCATGTATATTCACAGACAATTAGGCTCTCCTTGACTTTTGGAATACTCATTATATGTACTTCTTTGTCTGCAAACCCAAAAAGTCAGGAGGATGCTTTCAGAAAAATTTAGTTTACCTGTTTATGTATTTTCTCAGTAGTTGAGGGAAATACTTAATAACATGATCCTAGAATGTAACTACTGTAAAAATACACATTAATTCTATTTTGTATTTTCTTATAAATATAAGGTATCATGTTTTCAATACTAGAATGCTTTCTTTTTTACAAGTTCTCACACAATAATGCTTCCTTTATACTTTGCATTTTTTCCCTTCTCACTCTCTTCATTATTTTTTCTTTGGGTGTGGCAGGGGATGAATTCCTTGGAGATCTCAGGATTATTCCTCTTCAGCCAATTTCAGCTGAAAATAAATTTTTCCACATTTTCTATTTTTTTATTTTAATATATGATGCAAAATCAATGTTATTCTATTGGATTTTCCCCTCACTATATATTACATTTTCCTTGTCTGGGTTCAAATAGATTTAATCAAAATGTAAGAAGTAGTTTCTCTGGTGTTGGCCCTTTTGATTAAGTCTCCAGGCTTCGTTCTTAGGAAATCTATGAAGTTAGTTATTAGTTTACTTAGCACCATAGTTAATTTCAAAGCATGATCTTTTCACTGTACACCAAATAAAATTCCAGTTTATACTAATAATTAAAATACAACCCTATCTGAAAAATGACTACATAATATGGCACCTTTTTTATTAGATAAGGACTCTGTGTGTACAGACAACACACAGATGTGGCGTGAACCTTGGAGATCTCATAAGCAGTATAAGAGATGGGGAAAGAACTAAACAAGAGAGGTGGAAAAACTAGCCTTCACAGGTGTATGTAACCACTGGAGGAGTTCCTGTCCTTTTACTGAGAGAAGAGCCCAGCAATTGTTGACTCAAAAGAGAAAAGCATCAAAGGGAGAGCCTGAGGTTTTGCAGTGCTTGCTTGTTTTTATGCTTCAAGAGGAAGCAAATGGCTTGGGGCCAGCTCCGGGTGCATTTAGCCATTGCAGAAGGTAGCGTGCCAGGCATTGACTTTCTCCAGTGCTCCTTGGCTTTCTGTCCTTACTGGCATGTGTTTATGCCTTCTTAGGAAACATTTCGACAATGGCAACTAAAGCATGAGTGACTACAGTGGTAGGAAGGCAGAGGCTAAGTAGCATTTAAGAGCTATCAGAAATAATTAAAAGCAGAAGAGGAAAGTACCTGTGTGATACTGCAGGGCTAAGCCGCTGTATTGTGGATGGTAGCATGCTGCTACCATTGCAGGCTGCTGTATTAGGGAAGGCAGCATTCTCTGAGGCCCTTCCATTGCCCCAGTAAGTCTGCTTGGCAGTGCCTGAGAATAAAAAAGTTACACTGAAATTTTGAATGCATAATGCTGCAAGTGGCCTGAATATTCTTTTTCTGTAAGGTGTGTTTTTGTGAGTAAATCTCTACAGACAGTGACTGCAGCCTGGCACACAAGTCCTTTTCTAATCAGTAGTAACTGGATTAGTAAAGGGAGAACAGGGAAGCCAGCTCAGCACTTTCAGGATGCCTCCCCAGAGGACTCTAATATTGTCTCAAAGTCCTTCTGAGATCTGACAGTGGATTTTCAAATATGAGAAAACTGGAGTTCTTAGATCAGTCCAAAACAAACTAAGCATAAAACTGTCAAGCCTTGGGCACCAAGCTTCCGTAGCATGTCAAGCTTTAATAATGGAAAACTGCCCTTAAGGTCACAGGTAGTTTCTGCCAGTCCTGCCTCTGCTGTTTCTAAAACACTGAAAAGCCCTTTTTCCCCCTGAAAACTCATACTGTAACTTCCCTGTGCAGGTTAAGAAGGAAATAATGCATCTCATTTTCTAGTATTTTAAAATAGCTGTATGATAGTGCTGGACCCCAGCTAGTGCCAAAAATGCAGGGAGGGTGCAAGGAAGCATTTTGAGTTATCATAGTTGCAGTTTTGCCAAGGTGTCAGTTTCATGCAAAAAGCCACCAGAAACATATACGAGATGTAATTAACACCTGTTTTATGGCTGGGCGAAAAAATACTGCCACAGTATCCAGGATCAGCGCCATTAAGTGACAGAGTAGGGAACAAATCAAAAGAAGTAGGTTGCTAATGGCAATTTTAGCCTCTGAAAACAGGTGTACAGATTCTACTGTGTCCCCTGCCAGCATAAACTGGGGGAAACTCAGTCCTGACCCTTCCCATTTGGCAAGGACAGCAGCGATGAGGCACCAGCTGCCTGGCGGGTCAGTGTTTGTATAGCCCGCCAGCCCCATTTGCCCCTAATAGCAGCAATTATAGGAGCTAGAGTCAAAAAATTATATGCCAGCCTTGTGAGGTGAAAATAACTAGTGGCAGAGTGTTTAAGAGACTTCCAGGAAAACTATGTAGGAAACTAAATTTCAGTAGTCCTGATGCTGCAAGAATAATTTTATGTATTTTTACTTTAGAAACCTAATGTAGGAAGAAATATTTAGCAGCACGACGGTGTATCATTATCATTTTCTTATCAGGTTAACCAGCCAGAAGGTGTCTGCTATAGGAGAACATTAATTTAGTAGTAATATTTCCACTTTCACAGGAGTAACAGCATGTCACAAACTGCAGAGAAAAAGTGAAATGAAAAAACAGATTATAAGGAAATGCTTTTTCAGATCTTTTACACGCTACTTGTCCCTATAATGGCATTCATGGGTGCTGGTTTCAAAAAAATAATATTGCCAACCTAGCCAAGAGAAAATAACTAGTCATCACCCCCAAAAAAAGACTGGGTTTGAAATATTTAAGATTTTTAAAGAGACCATGCTTGTGCAGCTTCAGTTTACCTTTGAAAATATCCTTCCTAAGCCACATGCTCCCTAAAATGAAGTAACTTTAAAAAGTCAAAATACAACCTTAAATACATGTGAGATATTTCCTATTGATGCTGAAGGACAACTCTTTTAATCCCCAGCCTTTTCAAGACAAAAGAGCTGCCTTTCCATCCTCCTAAACACGATTAGTCTCTTGCAACATTTTACTTGGTCTTGCCTCTAATAACTTTGCAATCTTTTCTTCTTGGTGTTCCCGTATCTCATTTACTCACCCCTTCTTCTCACTTTAGGCTCCCAGTGTACATTTTCCAACATCTTTTTTGCTCCTCACACTTTCTGTCTCTTAGCAGCATTTCACAGTGCCCTGTTCATGTTCCCTGTCCTCCCCCATGCACAGAATGACAGCCAGTGCTGGTAATTATGGTCCTCACTTCATTAAAAACAAAAACCTGTAGCAAGCATCTTAGGATCAACTTAACTTCTAAGAATGCCTGTTTACTGCAAATTCAACTCTGCACTAATTTAGCACATGTAAGTGTCCGTATGAAAATTCTCTGGCTCAGGGCAGACAATGGTTTGCTTTTAAGCTAGCAGAGCAATATCAGGACATCAAAGCTCAAAGGCTGCTGATGTAATGCAGCAACTGGACTTGTGATAGTTTTCAGTTCAATTCATATTCATGCTTTTTTGTAGTCTGAATTTTCAGCTGAACTGTGCTAGCTACATAACTTAATCAAAAAACAAGCACCAGTTTTAAAAAAATGTGTAGAAAAAGTGTCCATCCAGTTGACTTCAACCCTGCAGAGAGTAATGGAAATGTGTGGACATTTGGGGGTAAAAAAGGAGACTGCTTAGCATTACCTGTTACATTCCAAAATACACACACCAAGGTTTGTCATTAGTGTTAAAATAAATAGATGAATGAATGGAGGTAGAGAGCTAGGATGCCCTGGAAAAAGCTGGAGCCTGTCCAGGTGCAAACCTTGTGCATACTACTACTACTACTACTACTACTACTACTACCACTACTACTACTGCTACTGCTACTGCTACTACTACTACTGAAAGAACTTTAAATTCAAGCCAAGGTGGAACTAAGAAGCATTTAACCATTTCTCTTCAAAGAGGTTTATGTAAATTGACTGAGGGATGAGACAAATGAGAGCATTTATGTAGGCCTAAGGACAGGACTGAAATAGTTAAAATAGTTCAGAACAAAACAAAATTGCAAGGAGTTTTCTACGTACTAAAAGACTATATAAATTTACATTGGAGGAAGCCCTGCTAGGGCTCACTAAGGTTTAAGTGATTACCTTAGCACTTGATTTATGTCATCCATTACCAGCTGTAATGTGTAAAGGGAATGGCTCATCAGCTGAGCCTGACTTGAGGCCTGACAGGCTGCTTAGGAGCCTGCTGTTCACTCCTAACTAGTTTAAATGCCATTAGCTCCCAAGAAATTAATAAGAATCTTTGGAGTCACTGGAACAAAACCTACTACTATGATTATTACTGTTACTGCAATAATACTCAACTACTGTTCTTTCATAGTGCTTGAAAGAGTATCTTTGGCACAAAGATCTTAAAAAGCCAAATCATGACCAAAAGATGAGAAGCGAGGTACACACAGGAAAATCAGATAACAGTGGGAATACTGTCATTTTATTACCCTTCTGATACAAAAAGTTAATTAGATATTTATTTCCCTTAAATTTTAAATTAAGCATGTTTATTTTTCTCCTTCCACGGCAATAGAGGAGATAGTGATATGAAATGACTGAAGGAGTGAAGAAGGGTGAAGAGAGGTAGAACAGATCTTAGTACAACCAGCAAAACTCAGCGTGTCAGAGTTAAGTAAACGATGAGGTTTCTCACGGGTCTTTCCATTTTTTATAGCAAGGGACTCTGGCAGAGGCCTGGGAAAACAGGGAGGAGGGGGCAGATGAAGCTGTAATTTACAGCCTTCATGGTTTGTCCGCACTGGCCCTGAGTCCACAGAAGGAGCTGAGAAGATTTCAAGGGGCAGCCAAAACCCCTCCTTCAAGCGGCTCCTGCTGTTTCCCATGGGGGCTGTGAAACAGGAGGCCTCCAGCCCCAGCGCTTTTGGCTAGTCCCTGCAGCCTGAGCCTGATCTTTTCCAATTAATTCTGTGTTACAATTAATATTGAATTTATTGTGCTAGGAAACTGTTTGGCCACAGATGTGAAATTAATAATGCGATAATTAGCAGAGACATGATTTCATTTCCTTCTCAGTATTAAAATGAATGTTAGTTCAGTATTGGAGAGTAAAGGCCATGATTTGATGTTAAAATGGAGAGTGGAAAACTAGTTGAGTTAAGCACTAAGTGTCACCTCTGCAGTCGTGTACGGAGACCTGTGAGGTAGCTGGCATCACACCTGGTGAGCTCACATGGCATAAGAGCTTCATGACAAAACTGTCATTAATCCTGCAAAAACTCACACATGCATATTTTAAAGAACGAGAATAGTTGAACTAAACCCAGTGGAATGATTGTTATGGTTAAAGTAAAAAATAAAATATAATAAAATATAAAAATAAAATAAAATAAAATAAAATAAAATAAAATAAAATAAAATAAAATAAAATAAAATAAAATAAAATAAAATAAATAAAATAAAATAAAATCACAGCTGCAGAACTAAGCCTGTGAATCTTTTCAGTTGTATGATTGAGTCCTTTTTTTTAATGAAAATTAGACAAATGTTTAGTTAGGACTGATCCAAAAATTCATTTATTTTTGTTCTGCACTTACAGAATCATAGAATGGTTTGGGTTGGAAAGGATCTTAAAGAACGTGTAGTTCCAATCCCCCTGCTGTGGCAGGAACACCTTCCACTAGATCAGGTTGCTCAAAGCGTCATCCAACCTGGCCTTGAACACTTCCACAGAGGGGGCATCCACAACTTCTCTGGGCAACCTGTTCCAGTCTCTCACCACCCTCAAAGTAAATAATTTCTTCCTAATATCTAATCTAAATCTACCCTCTTTCAGTTTAAAACCATTACCCCTTGTCCTATCACTACACTCCCTGATAAAGAGTCCCTCCCCATCTTTCCTGTAGGCCTCCTTTAGGTACTGGAAAGCTGCTATAAAGTGTCCCCGGAGCCTTCCCGACTCCAGGCTGAACAATCCCAACTCTCTCAGCCTTTCCTCATAGGAGAGGTGCTCCAGCCCTCTGATCATCTTTGTGACCCTCCTCTGGACCCACTCCAACAGATCCACGTCTATCTTATGCTGGAGACCCCAGAGCTGAATACAGTACTCCAGGTGGGGTCTCACCAGAGCAGAGTAGAGGGGCAGAATCACCTCCCTCGACCTGCTGGCCGCACTTCTTTTGATGCAGCCCAGGACCCGGTTGGCTTTCTGGGCTGTGAGCACACGTTGCCGGCTCATGTCCAGTTTTTCATCCACCAGTACCCCCAGATCCTTGTCCTCAGGGCTGCTCTCAATCCCTTCATCCCCCAGCCTGTATACATGTTTGGGATTTCCCTGACCCAGGTGCAGAGCCTTACACTTGGCCGTGTTGAACTTCATGAGGTTCGCATGGGCCCACCTCTCTAGCCTGTCCAGGTCCCTCTGGATGGCATCCCATCCCTCAGGTGTGGCAATCATACCACTCAGCTTGGTGTCATCCACAAACTTGCTGAGAGTGCACTCAATCCCACTGTCCATGTCCCTGACAAAGCTGTTAAATAATACTGGTCCCAATACGGACCCCTGAGGGACCCCACTCATCACTGGTCTCCACCTGGACATCAAGCCATTGACCACAGCTCTCTGGCTGCGACCATCCAGCCAATTCCTTATCCACCAAATAGTCCACCCATCAGTTCCATGTCTCTCCATTTTAGAGACAAGGATATTGTATGGGACAGTATCGAATGCTTTGCACAAGTCCAGGTAGATTACATCAGTCGCTCTTCCCTTATCCACCAATGCTGTAACCCTGTCATAGAAGGCCACAAAATTTGTTAGGCATGATTTGCCCTTAGTTAAGTCATGTTGGCTGTCACCAGTCACCTCCTGGTCCTCCATGTGCCTTAGCATAGTTTCCAGGAGGATCTGCTCCATGATCTTGCCAGGCACAGAGGTGAGTGACTGGCCTGTAGTTCCCTGGGTTTTCTTTTTTTCCCTTTTAAAAATGGGGGTTATGTTTTCCCTTTTCCAGGCACTGGGAACTTCACCAGTTTAAGTGAAGGAATATCTCCTTTAACCTTTACTAACCTTCTTATTCGCACTGATAGCACCTTCACCTTCTGTTGGGATTGCTGGTTTGTTTGTAACAGAGCAAGATCCATGCCTCCTGTGTAAAAAAGGTAAATTAGACTGTATTTTGATCTTAGTCATTAAGTATACCTTGTACAACTCCTTTCATTGCTGGACATCTGTAATTGATTCTAGAATTATCCTCAAAGTATTTATAATAATCTTCAATTTTACTCTAAATGTATAGTATCGTATTTATCAAAAGTGTTCGTGGCACAGCACACTGTTAGAGCTGTTATTCCTACTGCATGCAACCATCCCCAAACAAGACTAAATATGAGAAAGAGTTAGCTGTTACAGTAACCCACACGAGACACAGGCATGTATAAAAAAAAGATAATGAGTATTATAAAGTGCAAAAATCCTCAGCAGATATCTAGACAACTGATATTTAAAACCCAAACAAATTCATGTGGATCAGGTTCACATGTAAGACATCATTGTAATACTTCTGAGCTTTGTTACAAAAGACCTAAAGGTAAAGTCATAGTCTCGTGCATTTAATATACTGAGGCAGGTATAATTTCTAAAGTGTAGTTCATAGAACAAGGAATAGTTAAATCTCACTCTGTTTGGAATCTGGCTGTTTAGGTAAAATCTGTTCTGTCATTTCTGTTTATCATGCTTTATTCTCACCTCTTTGAAGAGCAATGATGAGGCTATTAAAACATTTTACACTTTTCTAATGATTAAGTTACCAAAGATACTGTGCAATAAATAAAGAAGCCATCTTAGAACATATTCATAGATAATAGGACTTTAAGGAATTTCCTTAGCATTTTGGAGAATGTATATATACCAAACTACAGTCTAAAACTGTTTTGAGAAATTAACTAATAGTTTTGTCACTAGTGCAAATTATTCCTTAACTACACAAAAGAGTTACATGAAATCTGCTTGGGCCTTCATGAAAATTACTGTGTCACACATACCAACTGAAATGATTCAAACCTTTCACAGATCATGCTCACACTGAGTGGAGGAAACACATATTTTTATCTATCTTTTGCATGGGACATTAAGATTTAGAAAATGAAGGTAAAACCACATTAGAACAAGGTAAATTCCTGACACAAGTTAATGAATGAATTGGGGAGCGGGGGGGGGCAAGGAAAGTATGGCTAAGGTTGGAATACACAATGCTTTCTAGGACTTCAAACTAAAGGATTTTTCATTAAGAGTAAACATTATTTTTCCTGTCTACCATATGTCTTTTTTTTTTTTTTTTTAATTTTATGTCATGATCTCGCCACGAAGGATGAGGAGAAGGCAGAGGTACTTAATGCCTTCTTTGCCTCAGTCTTTAATAGTCAAGCTAGTCATCCTCAGGTTTTTCAGGCCCCTAAGCTGGGAGACGGAGATAGGATGCAGAGTGAAGTCCCAGTTGTTGAAGAGGTGGCAGTCACTGACCTGCGCCTCCACCTGGATGTGCACAAGTCCATGGGGCCAGATGGGATCCATCTGAGGATACTGAGGGAGCTGGCAGAGGAGCTTGCCAAGCCTCTCTCCATTATTTATCAGCAGTCCTGGTCAGCCGGGGAGGTCCCGGATGACTGGAAGCTAGCAAACGTGACGCCCCTCTACAAGAAGGGTCGGAAGGAGGATCCCGGGAACTACAGGCCTGTCATCCTGACCTCGGTGCCGGGTAGGATCATGGAGCAGGTCATCTTGAGTGCCATTATGCAGCAAGTGCGGGACAACCGAGGGATCGGGCCCAGCCAGCACGGGTTTATGAAAGGGAGATCCTATTTCACTAACCTGGTCTCCTTCTATGACAAGGTGACCCGCTTAGTGGATGAGGGGAAGGCTGTGGATTTTATCTACCTAGACTTTAGTAAGGCCTTTGACACCATTTCCCACAGCATTCTCCTGGAGAAGCTGGCTGCTCATGGCTTGGATGGGTGCACTCTGCGCTGGCTTAAAAACTGGCTGGACGGCCGAGCCCAGAGAGTGGGGGTGAATGGAGTCAAATCCAGTTGGCGGCCGGTCACGAGTGGTGTTCCCCAGGGCTCAGTATTGGGGTCGGTCCTGTTCAACATCTTCCTTGATGATCTGGATGAGGGGATTGAGTGCACCCTCAGTAAGTTTGCAGATGACACCAAGTTGGGTGGAAGTGTCGATCTGCTGGAGGGCAGGAAGGCCCTACAGAGGGACCTGGACAGGCTGGATCGTTGGGCCGGGGCCAACTGTATGAGATTCAACAAGGCTCAGTGCTGGGTCCTGCACTTTGGTCACAACAACCTCATGCCACACTACAGGCTTGTGGAGGAGTGGCTGGAGAGCTGCCTGGCGGAAAAGGACATGGGGGTGTTGGTTGACAGCCAGCTGAACATGAGCCAGCAGTGTGCCCAGGTGGCCAAGAAGGCCAATGGCGTCCTGGCTTGTATCAAGAATAGTGGGGCCATCAGGACCAGGGAGGTGATAGTGCCCCTGCACTGGGCACTGGTGAGGCCACGCCTCGAGTACTGTGTTCAGTTTTGGGCCCCTCACCACAGGAAGGACATCAAGGTGCTGGAGCATGTCCAGAGGAGGGCAACGAAGTTGGTGAAGGGTCTAGAGAACAAGTCTTATGAGGAGCAGCTGAGGGAGCTGGGGTTGTTTAGCCTGGAGAAGAGGAGGCTGAGGGGAGACCTTATTGCTCTCTACAACTACCTGCAAGGAGGTTGTAGCGAGGTGGGGGTCGGTCTCTTTTCCCTAGTAACGAGTGATAGGACAAGAGGAAATGGCCTCAAGCTACGCCAGGGCGGATTAGGTTAGACATTAGGAAAAACTTCTTCACCGAGAGGGTGGTCAAGCATTGGAACAGGCTGCCCAGGGAAGTGGTTGAGTCTCCATCCCTGGAGGTATTTAAAGAATGGATAGATACGGTGCTCAAAGACATGGTATAGATGGACTTGGCAGTGCTAGGTTAACGGTTGGACTCGATGATCTTAAGGGTCCTTTCCAACCTTGACGATTCTATGATTCTATGATTCTATGATCTCCACTCATAAGAATGTTAAAGAAAAGATAAGAAACCCCAATGGATAGGTTCAGAATAAAAGCACTCAGTAGAGCTGGAAATGCTGTTCTGTTCCCTTTACCTTAAGTAGTAGTAGTAGTTGTAGAGCTTTTGTTATACAGTGGGACATAAACAGATAACAATAAGTTAAGAAATTAGGCTTCTATGTTATTGCAGTTAACCTAGCCAACTGAAATGGGACCTCATGGCCTTCTGCCCCTCCTTGCTGCTCAAAAATATGTGATCTCAACATGAAATTTCTCTGAAGTTTTCCAGTATAATGCTATACTGATTTTGATCTTACATTCCTATCATACCTAAAACTCTTGCAAAAGGAAGGCAAATCAATCATGGTATTAAGGAGTATCACCCTTGTTTCAGATATTTATCATTACAAAACTGAAGCATTTCATTTATGCATTTAAAATTTACTTTTGGCAAGGCAGCAGTTCTACAAAGGAGACTTGGCTATTGAACAATAATGAATAAAGAGCTCCACGCATTTGCCCATCTGCTTTTCCAGTTGTTAAAATAAAAATACCAAATCTGAATGGGAATAAAAATGTTATTTTATACAATGTTGGTCCTTGCAACAAACAATTTTGGAATTGTTAAGTTAAAATTTTTTTATCTGAAATTTCCCTCAGTGCTGATCCCATCCTGCAAACTTTATTTTCTTGAGATTGGTCTTGAATAATAGAGGTGCTATTTGACAGAAGCTTAAATAAGGCCTGTGCCTTTGTGTTACCACAGTGTAACAGGTGATTGGGCCATGTCCCCCAAAGATCTTAATGTCAGCTGGTGAGCTGTGGTGCCAGGTCCAGCCTCTTCCTGGCAGAAGAAGAAACAGAGACATCCAGAAAATATTCTCTGTGTTTTTCTCCGAAATTGCTGCCAATGCTTGGATTAATAGCTGTATGGGCATTACTGCAGGATACTCAGTTCACAGGGATACACTTAACCAATAGCCAAGCAACATCTGGAATGGAAAAGAAGTATTACAGGCTATCCATGTAAAATAAATAACCAATTAAACAAACTGAAGGTGGTAAGCCAGTGGCCTGAAAGGGTAGCCTTGACCAGTAGCCTTGGCCTCTTGACACTTTTCTAGTAACTACTAGTTGGATCAAGGTTAAATGTGGAAGAGAAGTTACTTCTCAGAAGTGTGCAACTTTTAGTGTATCCACCAAAACAAAAATAAAGTTTTATCTCCTGGGCTGGAAGGAACAATCACCCATATAACTACTGGTCATCTTGATGTTTAGTGAAATCAGTGCTGGCTAGAGACTCTTCACTGAAAGAAGCAGGTGCCCCAGCTCTGAGGCATTGATAACAGAAGCCAAAACCTGGTATGATTAAAAGGGACGTCAAAAACAATCTAAAAACTGTGCTCAGTAGCTGTGACAACATACGTGGAACTGTAGCTCAGGAGCAGCAGTTTTCCTTCCACTGAGGCTAGCTATAGGAAAAAATTAACAAAGCTGCATAGTTTTCATTGTTGTCCTCACCTTCTGATCTTAACAAGGCCAGAGTTTGGGGATGGTGGTGTGTATTACCTGAAGGTCTTGCAGTCATGCCCGGCATTGCTGGACCCCACTGTCTGTTGTGCTTTTCAGTTTTGTCCTGCAGTGACTGCCACAGGCATCTCCTATTTCCTTACCTCTGTGGAGTGCTGCACATTAATATTCATTGCAGTGAAACAAATGGAAGGTGGCTTACCACAGCTCCCAAGCAGATGAATGGCTGAATGGCACTCTGAGGACAGATATAACCCTGCACCTCCACAGTCTATTGAACACTGCAGTGCCTTACTGCTCAGAGCTGCTTTCAAGCACCACCTCTTGTCACATGGATGTGTATGCCAGGTCCTCATAAAAAGTGTCTTTCTTGGCTATTTTAGAAATGATAGAATGCAAAAGGTATCAGAAGACTTCAGCTCAAAGGAGCTGCCCATGCAATCAGCATAGTGAAATCAAGTAGCATTCTGTGCATATTTTTGCTCACCATAGCCACAAATTAAACACTTTGCATTTTGCCCTTTCCATGGAACAATAAAAAATCTTCAAAGATTTTGACTAGGTAACTTTGTACAGCATATCAGATGGACATATATGCAGTAATCAGTCTCTCTGAGTTTTTTAGGCATATTAGAGAAAAGATTAGAAATCAGGATGCTGGAGAAGGCCGTATGGAGGTGTATAAAATCAGAAGATGTAATATGTTCTATGTGCCTTGTAAACACTCAGAGGAGCTGATTTTACTGTGATATCCATGATTCCCAGGGCAGGATCAGCTCCTTACTCATAGCCAAAATTACTCATTTTAATATTAAAGTTTTGTTGT
This sequence comes from Platalea leucorodia, assembly GCF_965183815.1. Classification (NCBI taxonomy): domain Eukaryota; kingdom Metazoa; phylum Chordata; class Aves; order Pelecaniformes; family Threskiornithidae; genus Platalea; species Platalea leucorodia. The sequence continues at coordinate 30,997,971 of NC_138858.1, forward strand.
GTGGCCTGCCATGTGAAAAAACTGAACTGTAGTCACTCACCTAGAGTCAAACTTGAAGATGGCAGTCAGAGAAGCTTCCTTGGGACACTTATTCAAGGCCTCAGAAATAAAGCAGACATTAAATTCTTCATATGAAATAAACTGCTGTTCAGGCATGTGTCATAAATTCTTGCCATGATTATTCTTCACCTTACATGAGTGATTCTCAGAATTTTTCACACCACATGCATTCTTTCAGTTAATCAGATTCATGAAGCTCTCTTTCAAAATAAAGACAATAGATTGATCACAGCCCTCATATATGCTGTACAACTTCAAGTTGAGAGACGAAGCTGAAGTACTCTTTAGTAATAAATAGATGATCTGCATATTTATTTCACCAGAACAATAATGAAAGAAAAAACTGTCAGCCTGATTGTCATCTGCAAAGATGTACTTCATGTATCTCAGCACTGAAGATGATGAAAATAGACATATTTACATTAGCACCACCTTCAGTCCAAGCATGAATAATAGGGTGTTTTACGGTTGCGTACAAGATGCTTTGGAGCTAAGCGTATCACTTTAAAATGATACCATTCCTCACGACTGGAAAAAGAAAAAAAAAAAGAAGAAACAAACAGCTTGTGCTGACAAACACTGTCAGTTCTGTGTTCTGTCTTCTCCTGTCTTGTGCACTGTGGTAACATGATGTAAAAGCCTCATTCTTGCGTGTTCGTGTTTTGTTCGAGGACCATCTGCCAGGGACCGGGAAGAGCTGACTGCCTGCCTGCAAATGCAACTTACTTCTCAGATAAACTTCTCTATCGGCTGCGGGAAAGGCAGCTCCACCTACTGACATTTCTGTCCGTCTGCTCTTTAAAGGGTGGAGGAATTACTCAGAAGTGGCATCTAGTCTCATTTCCCAGTGGGAATGCTGCTCTCAGAAACACTGAGAGGGTATTCCTAAGCTTTAAAGCTAGAGGTCTGCATCAGGGTATATTTTCTGTCTTAGGATGTCTCAGTCATTCTGTAGATTCACAATTTCTTAAAACATGACTTTTTGATAGTAGGAGATCTACCAAAAGCAGTACCTTAGTACATTTAAAATGAGCTATTGATTTGATTTTAATCATGCTCTGTCTTGAAATAACATAAGTCTATCTGTTCACTTTTGATCAAGTCGTATTTTTCTGTGTTGCAGGTGCTCAGATATTTATCTTTGTAACCTGGAACATGTTGTGTCTTTCAAAGGATTTTTCCAGAAACTGCAAAATTTGTTGTGTTTGTTTCCAGTGCAACCCTACTGCACTTGGTCCATCAGGGCATTTTTTTGAGATGATACCTAGTGCATGCTCAACCCCATTGAGGCAAATAACACTCTACTTGTGTGGAATCAGGATTTGGATGTGGATGACTCACAACTTCTGAGCAAAACTTGCTCCACAACCTCATGAGGACTGCTTCTGGCTGCTGTCGTGCAAGTCAAAGGAACTGAAAGCACACCTTTCAAGTGCCCAGATATGGAAAGGATGAGAAAATCTCTTGTGCCATGAAAAGCCTAGACTGACTGCTGTAATAAGATGTTTGGGTGGGAATGAGAGTTAACTGAGCTTGATCTGAATGCTAATGTAGCCGTAAGTAGGGTTGACCTGATTTCTACTCACTGAGGGGATAGGAAATGCACTTATGCAACCTTTATTCTGCTTTTTCTGTGGGAGGGTATGGAAGAGAGATACTGGTACTGATATCAAATAAACACACATACCTGATTCTTAAAAAAAAAAAATTCTATATGACACACTTATCATGCCTCCAGATTTCACTGAATTTTGAATAGTTTGGCTTAAATCACTCACTTTGAAAAAGTTAACTTCCAAGTCAAAGCAAGCCTGCCTTGCTGATTATTGTTCCCTGTGCACTTTCATTAATTCAGTCTTTTTTTCAGAATTTGATTCACACTTACAAAGGTGAAAATTAGTTTATCCAGCATTAGTGATAAAGTATACACTGGTCAGTCCCATAAAATATCCAGTAGATGGCTATTCAGCTAAAAGAGGCAATTAGTAGTGACATATTGATCACAACTTGCATGAGTTAGAACTTTGATTGCTATGATGAAGAACTGCAAAGGCAGAAACAAGGGAGTATCCTAGTGCCAAATACAGTTGTTTAAGTATTAGCTGGAAAAACTTAATTAAAAAATAATCTGGAGCTGTGAGTGTGTTTTGCACTAGGATAATGCTCAGTTCCATCCAGAAACAAAGTTCTCAGACTGAATCTATATGTAAAGATCAAAATTTTAAACTGTCCTATAGATTGAGGGCAAGTGCCTGAGAGCTTCACTAGCAGCAGGAGATCTTACTACAGGAGTGCCTTCAGCTGATATCTGAGAAATGACAGAGCAGCACATCTCTAGCTGGGGATATCTGAGGTTTGCAGTTGCTGAAAGCTGCAGCATATTCAGAAGGAGAAAGAAAATGGTGTTGCCTGTCAGAGGTGAGGAGAAGTTAGGGAAAAAGAAGGGATAAAGAGAAATAAAATAATAGGAGGCTAAATTTAGGGAATTCATCTAGCCTTTGCAAATTTAGAGCAACTGATCGAGTCCAGGGAAACAGGTTAAAGGTAATAACTGACTAAACAGAAATAAAACTGTTTAAGAGAGCAGGTTACAGCAGACAATCAGTAATCTGGTGGGGACTCTATGCTGAGTACAAACCCACTGGAGGGAGGAAGGGGTTCTTCCTTCATTTTCACTGAAAATGCTGCTGGTGACCCAAACCGGTGAGCAGAGGGAATGCCACCTGACAGCGCTGGCACAAGACCGGCACACCACTAGCACAACTGAATCTTCTCATCCCAAGGATGGGGTGACAAGGACCTGGCTGCTCCCACTGTGGGAGAGGGAGAGAGGAGAAGGGCAACAGTGGAAGAGCGAGGCAGATGCTGGGTGAGCAGGCAGGATCTGTGGGGCTGTTTCTGGCTGTCTCACCCTCCTGGTGACAGGGTCATAGGGACCCAGGCCTGCCAGGGCAGCACTGCAGGATGCTATGCAGGTAGCTATGCACAGCTCTTGCATGAGCCAGGCCACTTCCACTGCCTGTTTTGGCTACATTTAGTGAAGAAGTGCTAATTTTAACACTGCAGAGGTAAATGTGCCAGCGCTTTTACCAGAGGGGTATCACAACCATTGTCAGGTTAGCGTGCAAATGATCCAACTATGCTGCTCTTGAAAGCGAAGTTTGGAAAAGACCTCCTGTTTCTGTGCCTCCGAGACACAGGACTCCCATTAACCGAAGCTGATGTTTGCTTGCTGAGTAGCTTTATGTGCGTTAGTTCATCATCGTGCTGGAATACAACTTGCCAAGTGCTCAGCACAAGAGGAACTCATTATGGTCCAAGATCAGAAGTGTTACCACAATATAAAATTAATGCTTAGCACTTCTCTGTTACGGTTTGTTATGCAGACGTGGTTCCATCTCTTTTCTAGGACACAGATTACACATGCTGTATGTGTAAAGCTTTGGGAGATATGTATGGCAGCTCCCAAAGGCAAAACAATTTTGTCCACTGTTCGTCAGGTGATTAAACAAAACCATGTTGAAGCTCCTCTGTGATGAAGTTGTGTCATTGTGCAATAAATGCATTCAATTGATTAAACCCTTCATTTTCACAGGGATAAGGCAGCATTGCCTTTTTTTCCATTTTTTTTAAGCAGTTTCACAGAAGCAAGGCTGATGTTCAGAATAATTTCAGAATGGATCCAAGTCAAGAAGCAAGGGATTAAATGCAGGTGCTAGAAAGGAAGACAGAACTTGATTATAGACAGGCAGAATATGCAAAATGGTATAAAAACATGGAGCTAGAGGTAAAACAAAAAATTAACTCCTCCCCAGAGGAGTCATCTGTGTAAAGTCTGCTAACACTGCTGAACAAAATAGCATTTTTGTATATTTTATTAATATTTTTCACCAAGGCTCACTGGTTTTTTATCAAACCAGAAAACTCTCCTGCAGATCTCTAAAAATTTCCTGTTATGTGAATAAAGGATATAAATATTAGGAAATGCTTTCTGAGACACACTAATTTTGGAAAAATCAAATGTAATTAATGCCCTCGTATTTCTTTCTCATTCAGTTTCTGCTTCTTACATCTCTTCCAGTTCTTTATCACCTTCCTCTCTTGTGCAACATTACTATTTCCTCTTTTGTCTTAGTAAGAGAGCTAAGAACTTTAATTTTGCTGTTGACTTAGGTGCTGTTATTATTAAGTCGCAGTGTGAGATAGCTTAAGTTAAGGTCCACTGAGCCCTGGAAGATACTGCTCCAGAAGAAAGTGTGGACCCATTGCTAGGGACTGTAATGAAAATGAGGACAGTAGTCTATTGTCCACAGCGGTTTAACAACTTCAGAAAAGCTTAGGAAAGTACACCATTACATCATTAGCTGTTGAACAATTCCTGAAGTTGGTGGGAATTTGGCACAGAGAAATAATGAAGACTAAAACTCTTGAGTTTACCTTCTATGGGTTATGGTGTGACATGTCAAGAAAATGAGGGTGTAAAAATTATTTCTGCATAGGTTTGTAAAAATCCATTTTTTTCTGTTCTGTCCTCCTCTCACCCCCCAAAAAGACATAAGATTTTATGGGTTTATTTTATACTCCTACTTTACGAGGCCTCTGTTTCTTGAGAATCTTTAAACTACCAACAACATTAAAATAGTTTGTTCAATCTGAAATCATATTTGAGATAGGTGACAAAGAATCACACTCTAAAGCATGTACCTTATCATTGTTTAAATTCTCATTTGATTTTCTGTTTTGTTTCCCTGGTTTATTTTTTTCCATTTTTGCATGTAAGATTGTTGGTTGTTGCCATGGTAATTCTAATTGATTTATTTTTACAGTTTTTACAGCCTTTCAGAAGAGAAGCCCTTCTTTATACCCATTTTAATTACTGTAGAACAAATGATCATACCGCCTGCTATTCAGGTCTATAATGTGGCACCATCTTCAATATAGTCTTTTGTCTAGATCCCCAAATTCTTGTTACAACTAACCCTTGCATATACTTCCTGAATAATATCTGAGGTAAGGCCTGTCTTATCTATCCACACAGGTAAGAAGTGTCTTTCAGGGCTCAGAGCTATCATAATTTTCAACTGTAATTATGTCAACACTCTTTTCTCTCTGAGCAAAGCAAGTGTTGTTTCCACTAATATCTCTTCAGCATGCTAATGCAAACACACTTTTACTAACTTGCGGTTTTAATCATCTACCTGTGTCCTGCCACACTCTGGAAATTTCTCTCTCTTTCAACAACCATAAAATATTGATTTTCATTTTTATGGCTCCTTGCAGTCTTACCCCCCATGTTTTATTTCTTCAGCCTCAGGAATTCAGCTCCTTCCTCTAATTTGCCCATAGTAGTAGCCTTTGTTGTCTGTTATTTATACATACAAATAAACAATTTCACATACTTCCTTATGCTCAGAAAGAACTTCCAGTAAACATCTAAGGCTAATCTCCATTGCAAATGTAGTGATAAAACTAAGGACATCTTCAAAAACCTCTGTAGAATTTTCCTTTGTCCTTCATGGTTTTAAAAATGCAATTAAATGTGAATATTTTTATTTTGGTATTATGTCAGGCATCCAATAACAGAAGGGAAACAGAACATCTCATATGTTGTGCTGCAGTCCACACTTTGCAATCTATTGTAGTGAATCAAGCACAAGCATTCTAGCTTTGTGTAATGTATACACACACACACATAAATATAATTATATCTGCTAATATATGTGTATATAAGTATATAACTAAAATACATCTCTATATACCTATTTTTAATTTTTTTAAGTTCTAATTTAAGTATACATTTATTTTTTTTTATCTAAGGGGTGGAAAAATATAGGAGGAAAGTGATAATTTTATTATCCTTTTCTGTAAAAATATAAAGAATAGAGCAGGATTCCTAAACAGAAGAGCCTAGAAGTTTCTTGAAAAGAGGTGATAATTGCAGTAGTGTAATAGCACCAGAAGGTGTGCAGGTGGCTTTGACAATAGGCAGCAGTTTTTTCTTTATTCATTGTCTCAGAAAGGTGAAACAAAACCAGAGGAGCCTCAAGACAGCTCCTCAGACTCAAAACCAAGCCAATACAGAAACCAGCTCTCGGTCTTTTTGCTAAGCCATATGCTGTGCTTGCTTGCCTTCAAACCCATCAACACGGGTTAATGTTTGCTTTTCTCCTTATCCCTGTCACACTGGTGCAGCTCCATTTCAGAGAACTGTCTACCTGGCTTTCATATCCTCAGCCCTCGCCCTGAATTAGCATTACCTCTCTTGTGCCACGGCAGCAAAATGGTAGCTTGTGAGCAGCCTGTGAGAGGAAGTGTGGTTAACTTCCTTATGCATATTGGCTCATTGAGAAAATTCAGGACTCCCTTGTCACTTCCCACACTGAGAGCACAGACCACAACAAATCTCTTTGTAGCGTATTGAGGTTTCTCTGCACTACAACCCCTCTAGTGTTGTTATCTTCTATTTGTGCTTCAGAAACACTCTGTGGCCAGTTATTGTAGGGACTGGTTTAGAATAGGGAATGATGAAGCTTTAACACTATTAATCACATTATTGTTCAATGTGTGAGGATAATTCTTTTAGATTCACAAAAGTTAGGAAAGGGGTTTTCTAAATAGAGCTTGAATGTCTTAAAAATAAATCTGAGGCTTTAATACTCTGTAATTATCTTGTCTATTATCTCATCTGCTGCTTAATCTTTCATGTTTTCTCCTGATGTTTTAACTGGGGGGGGGGGGGGGGTGGGGTGCATTTTTTTTTTTTTTTAATCTCTTCAGACAAATTCTGGGCATTTTTTAAGTATTTTTTCTCTTGTGAAGCTCCATAAAATTCACTTGAAGGAAATTAGTTTTGAATCTTCATACAGAGAAGATCACTGGCTATTTTATACTTGAAAATAGTACCTAATTATGTTATTGCATAAATTCCTGAATTTAAGGCAAAAATATTTTTCAACTTGCCTAAAGCACAATATGGTAATTCTATTACTTTCCTGTGTTAAGTTGTATACGTAGTTTTTCTGCCAAGACATGGCAGCGTTAAACTGGCTTTGGAAGTTAGTTTTATGGGGGTGAATTTCTAGATTTATCTGAGGAGTGAAGACATGAACTGGTGCTGAGTCCCACACAGGATTAGATGCATTGGTTCAGCAATGTTGGCTTAGAGCCAACGTGCCATCCAAGAACCATAATTTGGCCTCATTCTGTGTTTTAGTGCATTTTTCACTCATATTTTATAATAGGTAATCTGTAATCAGTGAAAACTTCATCAAAGCTGTTGTTAGAAGTGTAAGGGGCCCAGTACTTGATTCCTGGCTTATTTTGACAGTGTAACTCTTCACATCCAAGTACCTAGTGACATGGTAGAGGAAGGAAGATTACCTTCTGCTTGCCATTTTCTTCTTGATGCTGAAGGCTAGAGATGATGATAAAATGTATAGACAGTTTATTCAACAATTTTCCAGTCTAAGACCACCCTCACAGTAAAAAAGTTTTGTCTTATGCTTAAATGCAATTTTGTGCATTTCACTGTGTGCTCATTGTCTCCTGTTCTGTCACTGGGCACCATCGAGAGGATGATCTTTACTCCCTGCATCTGATATTTATAAACTGTGATGAAATCCCCCCGAACGTTCTCTTCTCCAGGCTGAACAGTGCCAACTCTCAGCCTTTCCTCACAGCAGAGATACTCCAGTCCCTTCATCATGTTTGTGGCCCTTCTCTGGACTCTATCCAGTAGCTCCATGTCTGACTTGTACTGGGGAGGCCAGAACTGGACCCCAGTACTCCATGTGTGGCCTCACCAGTACTGAGGAGAGGGCAAGGATCACCAGGAACTCCAAATGCAGCCCAGGAGACTGTTGGCATTTTGGCCACCAGGCCACACTGCTGGCGTGATTTGCATTTTGGTGTCCCTCAGGACCCCTCAGGTCCTTTTCCGCAAAGCCGAGATGGATGACCTGCAGAAACGCTGCGCAAAGGCCTTGCAGGCTGCAGGGAGTCTCTGCCAGCAGGGCTGGGTAGTCCTTGAGGGATGTGGGGGAAGAGTGTATGGGGCTGCCCAGACGTTACAAGGGGATGTTGTTGACGGGCTTGTGGTGCAAGGCTGGTGCCAGCAGGTCTGGGGAAAGGCTTAAAAGCAGGAGACTGGGATGGGTCTAGCAAGATGAGGGGGAAGTGGCGCGTTTCAGACCATGGCACAAATGTGCTTTGCTTTAATGGCAGTTTGCTTCTGGATTGCTCCCGAAATCCTGGGATGCTTGGGGTTTGGAGCTTTGCTGTCCCAATAGAGATTAAGCCAAGGCGTGCAGATCAATAGATGGGCTCATTCCCCTGCAATGGCTTTTGGAAAGCAGGCAGCCTGTCCCCAGAAGAGAAGAGCAGACCCCTCCCAGCTATGGCCACAGGGTTTGGGGCTGAAGGAGCCGGGCTGCTGTTGTAGAGATGTGTCAGAGAAAGACTCAGAGGGCTGTGACTGGAGGATGACAGGAGCTGTTTGGGTGTGGAGGCACCAGCAGGAGGCCCCAGCAAGGAGAGAGCTGTCAGCATGGCCTCTGCCCATGGGACCTGGCTTTGCTGCAGGACAGGAAGCCTGGCTGATGGCCAAGGGGCTTGGACAGCTTTGTTCCAGTGCTTGGAAGGGGGAGGCTGGGAGAGTGTGAGTGAAAGTGGCTCTGTTGCAGCATTTACATTAAAGAAGTTCACGGCACACTCCGAGACATTATCCCCTTTTGCTTTCCTACACTGTTGAGACCCTGCTAGAAAGCATTGCCTGAAGTGGCTTGTGCTTTGATTTTGAAAGAAATACACTTTATTCAATGTCCGCAATCTTTATTCAATGTCCACAAAGCCAATAATCTGAGCTTGCAGCACCAGCGTGTCGAAGTGGAGAACAGGTCCGTGGGCAGGGCTGGCCGGGCGCTCCCCTGCAGCCTGCTGGGCGGAGGCATTGGAAGTCCCTGGAGCTGCGTCCCCCCATGCCGCTCGGTCACTCCCCGCGGGCCCCCTCCTCCCAGCAGCGGGCTCGTTGTTGTTGGGCCTTGGGCGCAGGTGGTAGCGCCGCTGTGGGGATCTGCTGCGCACCCTCTGCCTGGCCGCGGTCCTCTGCCGGCGGGTGGACAAGCCATTGCCTGCCCTCACCATGTGCAGGACATGGTTGAAAGGCCGCCTGCAGAGCGGGCACACCGCTCTTGAGGCAGCCCACCGCTGGATGCAGTCAAAGCAGAAGGTGTGGAAGCAGATGTCAACGTAGGCTGCGTCGTCCACATCATCCAGGCAGATGGGGCACGGGCCGTCTGCTGCTGCCTCCCGCCTCCCTGCCCGCTGCAGCTGCCTTGTGCCAGCTGTCGTGGCAGAGCCGCTGTCCTGCAGAGCCTCTTTGGCACCTGATGCCATGTCCTGCCAAGAGACATGCAAAGTGCCCGAGATTTTCTGGTGCCGGGAATGGAACAGGAAAGAAAGCCTCAGCAAGTGGTGGGAGAGGGGAGGTAAGGGCCTCCCGAAGGGTCTCTTTGCAGGCTGGAAAGTGTCGCACCAGCCCCACAGGCTGCCCTCCGCATGTGCCCGTCCCCCTTGGCTCTCCCCAAGCACACTGCCCCCCATTCCATGGCCCCCACCCCTGCACTCCCCCCAGACAGCCAGCATGACTCAGGCTAGCATAGGGTACCTGCAGGAGGCAGTCAGGGAAGGTGGAGGAACTGGCTGGGAGCCTGCAGTGGTGCCAAGGCCCCCTGCAGCCTCCTCAGGCCCACAGCCCTGGGACAGCCGCTGTGTAGGACCCGCAGCACCCACGCCAGCCAAGTCTGCACGAAGACAGCACTCCAAGTGGAGGTCCACAGTCCTGCTGGAGGTTGCAAGCTGTGTGCGTGCACTCGCATGAAGCCTGGACCAAAGGCACCGGGACAGAGCCTGCAGCTACTGAAGAGCAGAGAGGTTGGGGCCATCACAAATGCCGCCTGGCAACATCACAGAGGTCTCTGGGGCTGCGCCCCCCCCACCGCCTAGCGAGGATGGCGAACACTCCAAAGGGGGAAAGCCCCTGCTTCACGGGATGTTGGACATCTTTTGGTGGCCCCTCATTTTAACCTCAGGCATGTCAGGTCCTGTGGTGCCCCTGAGCCTTCTCTTGTTCAGGTTGAGCTGTCCCAGGTCTCTCAGCCTTTCCTCATAAGAGAGATGTTTCAGACCTTTCATCATATTCATGGCCCTTTGCTGGACTCTCTCCAGTAGCTCCTCATCTCTCTTGTACTGGGGGGCCTGGAGCTGGACACAGTACTCCATGTGTGGCCTCACCAGTATTGAGGAGAGGGCAAGGACTACCTCCCTCAAGCTGCTGGCAGCACTCCTCCTAATGCATCCCAGGAGACTGTTGGCCTTCTTTTCCACAGGGCCACCACTCCTTGTTCATGTCCAGCCTGGCATCCCCCAGAAGCCGGAGGGCCTTCTCTCCCAAGCTGCTGTCTGTCCAGTTGCCCCACATATTAGCGCATTGTTTTATTCCTCCCTAGGAGCAGGCTTTGGCATTTCCCTTTGTTAAACTGCATGAGGTTCCTGTTGGCCCATTTGTCCATTTAAATAAAACTGTTAAAAGAAAACAGTTGTTTTGGAAAATGTGAGTGATAAGGCAATGGTAAGAATATCTAGATTAAAAGATACAGTAAGGTGGGGATATACTATCTTTTCCTTCAAGGGAGAGTAGAGGAAAGAGGAACAAGAATATAGAATTTATTTTTCATTCTTTTCATAGGCAAAATGGTGAAACAAAACAATTGTACTAGTATTTCATTGCTCTCTCTAACATTACTCCTGACTTTCAGAGGCTTCTTCCACCTCACATTTGGGCTTTGGAAGACACAGACATCAGTAAATTAGACACAGGACTGCCTGTGTGTCTTACTTAGACTTCTCTTTCTTTCTTCTGTTGAAATGGGAGAACAGTTGATTGTGGCCTAGATGCCATTGGGTCTTTTGTTACGGGATGGCAGAAACTCACTGAGCTCTACTCTGTTTTAGAAAAAACAGACAGGGATGTGATCTCAGTCAGTCGCAACACATGCGTTATACCAGATGGTGCTCCTAAATCTAACACCTGCAGTTTGGGCGACATTTGTTTTAAATCCAGAAGTACCAATCTTTTCAGTAAACAAAACCCATTTTTACTCTGGGTCCTACATCTAAGAGCTAGCAGTCCAGACAGAGAACAGTTGAGGTATCCTGCAGTGAGGGTCACCCCCTCCAAGTCAGGGCTGATGCACACAGCAAGGGCTGTGTGTAGGAAAGCTGTTAAGAATGAAGAGAGAAATATTTCAGCTTTCAAGAGTACAGTCTGTCACCTCTCATAATATTAAATTATCAACTGGTATGTTTTATATCCATACATATATGTACAACATATACACAAGTTTGGTAGTGCAATCTTTGATGAGTGAGACTGTCTTCACTGAGAAAAATGGTGCATTTTGTTTTAAAAAGAAGCACGACAAGTTGACCATCTAAATGTAAATCCTACTTGAGATAAGGCATTTTTAACCTATTACCTAAACTGTGATAAAGGTAGCCTGCGTCATGTCTCCTGTGGGACTTTACATTAGGGCAATTTACTTAGCAAGTCTTAGCTTACTTAAGTGAGTCTTAGCTCGCTTAAAATTAAAGCACATCTTTTGCAGTAAAGATTTAATGTTGAAGTTGATGGAACTCCATGTAGCACACAACACAACAGTAGCTTGATGGCAGGTAATAATCAGGATGATTTAAAAAAAAATTCATAAAAGCTTTATGATAGAAATTCAGGATGAGGGAATTCCAACAAAAGAAAAAAAAAGAGATTTAGGGAAGGGAAGGGAAGGGAAGGGAAGGGAAGGGAAGGGAAGGGAAGGGAAGGGAAGGGAAGGGAAGGGAAGGGAAGGGAAGGGAAGGGAAGGGAAGGGAAGGGAAGGGAAGGGAAGGGAAGGGAAGGGAAGGGAAGGGAAGGGTCTTTTTTCCCAGATAAATTTAAATTTTTCATCCAAATCTGAAACCTGGGGTTGGGGGGGGTGTGGGTTGTTTTCTTTTTTTTTTTTTTTTTTTTTTTCCTTCTTCCTAAAAGCTAAGACATCTTAATTTTTCATTAATAAAGATTTTTGACAGGGGGCAGCATTTCCCACTAGTTCAAATAATAGGTTTAGCCCCACCCATCAGATATACCTTCAGTCTTCAGATCCTCCCATTCTATTATCACAGCATGATCCTTTTACAGTTACAATTTATGCAAATTAATACTGTTAAATACAATGTACATCAGTGACAGTGGTAGATTATACCTACAGCACCTGAGTCATTCTGCAGTCTGTGGCCTGTAGTGAATTCTCGAACTAGGATTACAGTCTACCATATGTTTTTGAGGTTTAAACTTCATGAAAACAAAGCTGAATGATAGTAACTGACAGGGGCAAAGCAAACCTTTTAAAATTATTTTTATACATACTGAAAGATTTATGTAGGCTTAAGGTTGAACCCAGATCTTTTTCTAAATAATAAACATCTATCTGGAACAATGTTCTGCACCTCTGGAATGTTCTTGCTTCAGAAGAAAAATCCCTTCAAATTGTAAAGTTGATTTCTGAAAAGCATTTAGATAATGTATAGATGTTCTGGCTTAGAATTTGACATGCACCACATGAAAACACATATTTGATGATCTCTCCCTGAGGGTATATGACAACAATGTCCCAGAGAGCTACAAGACCATTTATTATCCGTATTCCAAGAATATTGCAGGTGAGTATTAAGGTGCCTTCTGCATGAGCAATGGCCTTATAATAGGAAACCATATTGCTTGGCACATACAAATGTACCAATCAGTTTGGAATGACTTACAGATGACTTTTCATTTTGTCCTGGAGCTGCAAGCAGAACGTTGCAGCTGACAATCAAATAAAAAATTTATCATCACCTTATCATGGTATCTCAAAATTTGTTAAGTTGCATTGGTTGTCTGTCTTGTCAAAAACTTCATGTCACTTAGGTAGCATGTAAAAAAATTCCAGATACATTAAGGGCATGAGAAAGAGCTAGCTTTAAAAAGCGGGGAGAGGGGGGAAAACCATGAAGTACTTTTGGGTACTACAAGCAGCTACTGAAACACACCACTAATTCTTGTAGTTTTGCAACAACAATTTCTTATCCTTTTTTAGTACTCTGTACAAGTTCCATACAGTCATCAGAGGAAAGTGAAATCAATAATGAGGGAAACAAGGTAATAAAGTAGGATAAAATATATCACAATAGTGAAAAAGGGTCTTTCTCACTTTGCTAAAGGATATTCAATGAAACTTGCCACAAAAATGCATTAAGACCTGGGGATTAATTACAATTTGTATTTAAAGTTTTAAAATGTTTGAAAAAGAGTTTGTAACAGTAGAGTGTATTGAAAGTAAACATATTCCTGCAGGGGATTTCAGCTCAAACGCCACAATATTGTGTTACCACATGTGAGACAGCATGTTAAAATGAATACACACAAAAAAGAGGCTGCCCGGTCTGCTTTTATTGTTCAAATTGAATGAAAAAGAAAAAGAGAGAGCCAGCAAAAGTGGTGCAAATAAAAGGTATTTTTATTATGGAAGTTTTTACAAAAGCTTTTTAAAAATACGGGTTTTAGTCTGACAGTGTCCCTTTCAGTTTGTGAGATCAGGCAAAAAAACTTCTTACACCTACACATCTTTATAAGTATCAGCAGAAATTATGCTGCCCTGAAGGATGGCAATTGGTAAGATAAGTAGATTTCCATTTGCAAAAATACTGTTTTTTCCACTTTTGATTCTCCAGAAGTTTAAGAAAGAGGAATTGGCTATATGATTGAAATATTACATTTTACTTTTCTTCACCAAGTAGAGCACATTATAAAAGAAACTGAGAGAACATTGTTGTTCTTGTCACAGTGGGCTATAAAGACAAAACCTAAAACTGATCTACACAAGTCATATGGAAGTAATACAAATAGCTTATATCTTAGACGTGCTTAATTCAATAAACCTTCTGTCAAATTATAACAGAAAAAATCTAGCTGTAAAAGAGGCCTAGCATCTATCCAGGGTAATGGCTGCCTTATCCAGCAATCAGATAATATTAATTCCTGTTGCTAGAAGCATCCAATTGTTTCTCAGAGTAACTGAAAACAGTGTTTTTTAACTGGCCAGATGATAATGCAGTTCTAGTGTTTTGACTGAAGAGGTACTTTCCTGAGGCCCTTTTTTTCACCCTTTAGTTATGTCAGTACCACTGCTAGTAGGTCAGTGCTTTAAGTCACAAAATGTAACTGATTCAAGTTGCAAAAAAAATCCTTAAATATAGTGAGAAAAGGTTTCTTCATCACTCATATTATGTTATCAATCTATTCTTCAGAACATTGGCAGAATTTCTTGTAACACTTTTACACATAGGGTTGGATCACGTGTAACTATAACCTAAACTCTCAAGTGACAGCCCAAGACAATAGTGACAAACAATGTATCTATAGCATCACAGGCTCTCTTTCAATTGTCCCTCACAGCTGAAGGACACCCTTCACCCTAATCAAAGTTGGACCGATTAGCCTGATCGCGAAAGGTTTCTTTTATGCTTGAGACTGGCTTCAGTGTTAATTTTTGGAGTCATGGGGGTTTTTTTGAATCTGAAACCCTTTGTGTCTAGGATAGAGACAAAAATGGTGTACTTTAATGAAATTTTGACAGAAATATGATATTCTTGTGTTTCCCAGAGCTGCCCTCCTTGAATTGGTGCTCACCTAGAAGAAAGGTGTAAGGCAAGCCTAGCTTCCTCAAGAAATGTGGGAAACTCATGCCCCAACACTCCTTTCCACAGTTCAGCAGAGCTAGAAGGGAATATAGTTTTGCCCTGCCATTTCAGGGATGCTCTTTTTCCCAGCTCCGCCTGCATACCTTCTCCTGAAAGAAGCTGCTAGGCAGGAGGTCATGGCATCTCCCATGCTTTTTTCAGCATCTGCTGGAGCTGCAAGTGATCCTTCAGATCTTTTCCCAGTTCCTGCCTTCCTAAACAAATTGATCAATCCCATGGCTTGTTCCTTAGATTTCTTTAAGATTTCTGAAAGTCCTGGTCAGAGATAAATTTGTCTGGCTTTGTTAGACTGGAGTCTAAGATGGTGGAGAAGAGAGAGAATTTAAAACCATGTGTAAAATTCAGAATTGCCTGCAAAGATGTTATTGCCACATTAAGAAATTCTTCAGTCCCTTTACTAGTTTGAACATTATTGATAAGTTATACAATTGGTAAATAGAACTGTTATGCCTAAGCTTTGATGCTTTAGTGCTTTCCCCTTTTATTCTGGTGCAAAAATAGCCCTTCACTTCAGCTTTAAATTAGCAGTTAATCTTGTGTCTTCTACACACGTGCTAGATTTCATTGCCAAAAGACCATGAATGGTTGAGAAATGTCTACGTCTCATCTGTATTGTACATCAAATACTTGAGTCTGGGGCTTGTCAGAAATAAAATATATTGCTTAAGTAAATTATTTATCTTAGATATAAGACAGACATAATTTTGATTGTTATGAGGAGGTCTAGGTTAAACACCTTCTACTTTATATGCGTTTCTGTGATAAAACTATAGCTGCCTGCTATTAATTCTCACATTTAACTTCTTTCTTAAAAAAATTAGAATAATTTAACTTCTCATTCATAGAATAAAAAATTCCAAATGGGTATGCCTTTGTTTACTACAGCCTATGCAGAGAAGTTTGTGAGGCAACAACATACATGATGTTGTCTGTTTAAAGAGGAGTTTATATTCTGTGTTATTTTAGGCATTGTAGGAATTGGTATATTTAAAGAAAAAGTCAGAGACAAATAATTCTATGACTCTACATTTCACTTAACTATTCTGCAGAGCAATGCACAGCCTTATTTACAGTCACTGAGTCTGTTTGATGAAGGACTTCTCATCACTAACACACTACTCCAAAAGGGACAATTTGACACAGGCTTAGCACAGAGCATATGCAGAAAGGGCTGGGATAGACAGGGACAGTGGGAGCCTCCTCAGTGCCCTGAGCAATGTCTGACAGTGCAGGAAGCATCTGGACTCACAAAGCTCCTTGTGATTGCTGTACCATTTAAAGCTTTCCCTTCTGTGGGTCATAAAAGAAACAGGGTATTTGTACAGTAAAATCATTTTCATCTGATCAGTTGACTCTTTTTTTTTTTTTTTTTAATAGGGATGCAGGAATGTAGTTCATTAGCTTTAGATCTGCTTAAGATAGACTAATATCTTATACATCTATCAGGTCTGGTGCTAGTCCAGCTACAAAAGAGCTGTTTTCTTTGGCATGCCATAAAAGAGGTTCGTCCTTTTCTTTCTGCTTTTTACAGGAATAACTTTTCTTTGTTTTTTGATTATAGTGAGAATTGACTGGACTATTCTTCCAAGTACATCTTCAGTTATCTTTTCAATGCAGTGCTTAGTTTATTCACCAGGGGTCATCAAAGGTCTGGATTTTCTTTGTCTACTGAGATGAACTGAATGATGACATTTCACAGCTTTCTTCACGACTTCGCATTTGGAAATGTTCGTGTACCCTCTCAAAGTCCTATTGCTCAGTCTGTGGTAACTATACAATGCACTCTCAAGACTTATTTCAAATATTTAAGACCACAGTAGCTGTTTTAGCAGACAACGTAGTCTGAGAGTCACTTTTTTATGCACTATTATTTTTCTGTTAGTGAGTTTAAATTTCCTTTGTGTAATATTTAAATGAAAATATTAGCAAATGCAGGAACAATAACAGCTATTTGTTCCTTGCAGATACTTGTAAAAGCAAATACCGGATAAAGTGGCAAAATTTGCATGAGGTACAAATCTGGTTTTCCTCTGAATTCTGAACTGTTTAGACAGCAGAGGAATCAGACTTTTCAGACCTGACTACAATATAGGCTCTCACAAAGGCAACAGCAATGAAGAAAGCAAGTACGAATTTTCCTAATGAAGCACTTCTAGTAACTATTTTTTCAGCATTCGGTAAAATGCGTACTGCTGGGAGTAAAAGATGCAGTGTAACGTGAGTTATATACACATTATCTATAGGCTTGGGTCACTAAAACACTATAAGAAGTGCATATTGTCCTGGACAAAACTTGCCAATGTTGAAATATCAGGTGAAGTATGCCTTCCATCAACTTCAAAGACTTCTGGACATAAACTGAAAACAGTTTACCTCACTTTGCCAGGCACTTCAGGATCTACTTCCTAATCCCAGCCAGACAACGGAGTCAGTGAGAGGCGAGTGCTGGGTGGCAAGAGCAAAAACAGCAGCTTCAGCCACTGAGTCTGATGTGCTTTTCTCTCCCTGTTTCTGCCAGTGAATAATGGCAAATCTCTACCCCAAGAGTCTATTGTAGAGAAAATCATTTCTAAAAGGCTGAGATAGTCAGGTAGTGTAATTAAAGGATGCATATTAGTATGTCAGGTAGATAGACAATGTTGAATATTCAAGGATCCTGAGAGACGGTTGTTCAGAGAGTAATAACTGTCCTGGCATTACTCTGTCATGGCTAAAAGTCTGAGGTAACCTACTGGCTGCTCTGAACTTTGTCACTGCTTCCCATTATAAGTATATTTAGTGATCACCTCACTTCCATTAGACTAAATACGAAACCTGTGTCACATGGATTAGTCTCTTTTCAGAGGACCTCTAAACTCTCTGTAAATCATACCTTCCTCCCGAGACATCAGCCACTTTCAAAATTTCCCCATTTTTAAAGCATCCAGTTCCATGGCGGTAAATCATTATTTCCTATGGTTTCTGTTTCATGCTTGCATGATCACATATCTTGAAAGAGATGCACTCATATTAAAACTTGTCCTATAAGGAAAATTTTTCTCTCCTTTGTGGTTTTTGGTTTCTAAAGACAAACTGGGTTCATGCTGTATCCTGTCAGTTGGTCACTGGAGCACTGATACGTTTTCTCTTCTTTGCCCTACTTTAAATGCATCTGCAAGAGCTTTTATCATTGGAACCTCTGTCACATTTGTTTGAAATTGACCATCGGAGTTAAAAAATGTTGACTGACAGCAACATTTACCAATAGCTAAGTTAGAAAGGTAAAACTTAGTGTTGCCATTACTCCCAGAAAGATGCCTCAAGAAAGAGATATCTAACACAGCTACACCATTGCCTGAGAGGGAATTTTTACACTCATCTTTTTTGCACTTTTGTGCTCTCATTTGTAACACATTCATGACAATTACCATATAAATGCTTACCACCACTTTAGGTTTCTGTCCTTATCTAAATATTTATATTTGTATTAATCTACACATATCACTAAAATCTTCAAATGCTTTTATGATGAGAAGTTTGATAGGAGAAAAAAATAATTTAAATAGTAAGATAAGAGAGCCATGTGTAAAGGAATACTTAAAATATGGAAAAAAAATAAAATCTTCATTTTGAACAGAGTTTCCATATGTTCCATAAGTTGCTTTATGGCCTTTTATAAGTCTCAAAAACATGACACACTGCTATATCTGATTTACGAAGATGATCATGACAGGCTCAAGGTAACCAGACAGAAGACTTACATGCTTTCACTGAGATCAGTGCAGCAGTATTGATTTAGGCCAGCTGATTAACCATTCCTAATTCAACAAAGGATTCTTAGGTCTGTTTAATGAATATTATTAACTGATTGTTTCTGGACAGTGTGCTAAGTAGTTACAAGCAAGAAAGGGTTCAGCGAATACAGTCTCTGTGGCTGAGTAACTGTCATGAAATACACTGAATATGTATAAGTACACCCTAAGAATTTCCCATCAGTTTTTCCCATCTACTCTGATCTTGACCTGCTCAGAATTCCCCTCTTATGCTTATAGATATATAGATATATGTCTGTATCTATCTACAAAAGGTAGCAATACAGTCTCGCTCTCAAATAGGAAAGCACTAATTAACGTACTTCTAATACCTTTAATGGTCTAGAGTTGGTGGTCACCTTGTTTGATGCTGTTGATATAAAATGACATCTTTGTAAGCTTAAGTCTTTTCCACAGTAACCCTGAGAGAAGACCACTGGAATACGCCAAAACCTCACACGGGAAAAAAATGTTTTGCCATCAGTTTCTTACCTGGTTTTATCTCACAGATCTCAGAATAGTTACTTGGCAACACTAAGGAAAAAGCTCAAGTGGTGTCACTACTCCTTACACACTTGTGAAGCAATTTTGCCTCTTGAGGAATAATGGCAGCAATTAGATATCTGAAGGCCTTGCTAGTCTAATCTTTTGTGAGTAGGCCTTGCTCAGCTCAGCTATGAAAAGTCACTGTTATAGATTAAATTTTTTGCAACTTTGACTTGTGAAAGTTGGGGATAGGGAGAAGGCCACAACCTATTGGTGTATCCGCACTCAGCTCAGGTCTTTGTCTGACTCATTTTATATCTGAAAAATTTCTATAGACAAGAAGCAGATATACATGTGTGTCAGGCTGCAGAATCAGGCTCACCAAGTTTACAATGGTATCAGTCTCCAGCAGAACCAAAGCTGTATTGCATCATTTAAGAGATACATCTGTCAAGCTTGGGTTATGCTGTCTGGCTTTTTCTATGGGACCTAAGAAAGCTTAAACTGAATTCTTTCACATACACATTGTGGAAAAACATTTCTCAGAATCAGAAATATAATGAATGACCAAAAAACCCTCTTCCTCTGAGTCTAGCTGGACAATATTCTTGACAGTCATTTTCAATTAAGTATTCCCTTCTCACCTCCTTTTATATTCAAATTCAGTGAAGAATGGCAACTAGTAGAAAGAAATTTCTTTTAGCAAAGAGAGAACTTCATATTACTCTTTGGAACCATCTCTGATGCAGCTAATTTGGAACAACAAATTTGATCTCTGACCTAGGAGAGACTCAAGCCAACATATCATTAACATGTGTATAGACATTTACAAACCATTCCTAATTTACAAACACACAGATAATCTGGGTTTGGGGTTATGGGGGGGTTGTTTTTTTCTTGTTGTTTTGTTTGTTTGTTTCCTGATGGGCAGGCAGTTTGTCTTTACTCGTCTTTCATTTATGAAAATGTAAAGAAGTCAAAAGTAGCACACTGATTCACCATCAGTGTTATCGGTTTACTTATTTCATTGTAACAACAGGATATATTACAGACAATGTGTCCTAAGTTTTGATTTATCCATTAAATCTGGAGTGCAATAACACTGAAGTTGACATTACTGAAGTTCGGTTTGGGGCTTTACCATCCCTTGCCATGTTTGGAATGGATGTAAGTGATTCAGTATTCATTTCTTTCTTCAATCTGTTTAGAAGACTGTAACAAAAGTTGAGTAACATTTATGTCCTTCCACAAATATGTAGTTCTCTGTGCATTTCCCAGAGTAAAAAACATTTCTGTGTTGGAGCAGGAAAAAAAAATGGAAAGAAGACTATGATAGTAACACAAAATAGTATCTGCTATGATAAAATGACTCTCCCTGATTAAGCAAGTGTTTCACCGTACCTTGCCATGCCTTGCAGAAGAGCAATACTACAATTGAAACTGCTCTGCACAAAGAACAATGCTATGAGACCAGGACTTGTTTAGGTGCTTCTATTTATTTGTTCTGTTTAATAAAGTTGTTACAGCTTGCTTAGTTGAAAGTCCATTTAGAAAGCAATTAGTATATTGATTTTAAGACTGCTGTTTTCCTTCATTGCTTTTAGAAAACTGCTGACTTAAAATTATTCAACTTTGTCTTTCATACACATAATTTTTTTTAACTGGATGAAACAACATAACCACAAGTGCAAGGAATCAGGCCAAAAGCAGTCTCTAAATTCATTGCTGCAATTCTATGCAAACAAGTAGAGTAGAACAAGATTTGGAGGGTTTTCTTTGGACAAATGTGGAAGCCAGATTAAGCAAAAGAATAAGTTTATGTTTTAAAAGTAATTAATTCAGTAGACTATTATCCCTGTAAATGGATGGATTATATGAGGAACAGGTAAATACATCAAAGCCAAATCTTTTGAAGTTTATAGGAGGACAAAACAGATAAAATTACTTATCAGGAGCAAAAAATAACACTAGAAAGTATGATAGCACAACACAGTGAGTAGTCATAGTACCACTTCCCATTCATAATCTTTGCTGACTCTTACAGAAAAACCATCTAGGGTTTTGGTTGGTTTTTTTTCCTATGTTATTTGTTGAAAAATGTATAAGGTTCTCTGAAGTACTTGCGAAATCTATTGATTTTATGCATTAAGAAGCCATAACTTTGGTTTGAAAGTTTCTTCTTGAGTTTTAAAGAAAGAGGAAGGGTGAGAAGATTTTTAGTGCTGTAAATCTGGATTCTACCATCTATCTTTTGCATGTCCTTTACTTGAAGCGCCATATAATTCCCCTCATTAAGTGCTATACAGTACTGGAGCTGACTGCTATCACCAGGCAAACATGCAACTGCACATTTTCACGTGCATCATATATCCCTACCTTCCTTTCCAAATAACTTTGAATATAAGGTGTTGTTGAATGCTGATAAATCTTGGGTTTTCATAATGTGTTCAAAAGTAATTTTCTAAGGCGTTTACTTTCAAAAGCATTTAGGCCCCTATCTGCTTTTTTAGTTGACTTCCAAGGCAGAAATGCATTTATAATTGAAGATTAGTAGTTTATTCATTAAATTGTAATTTCAGATGGTCAGTGTAGCTGATGTCTTTCCCACTTGTGCTGTTGTTCCCTCCCAAATGTCCTCTTTGACTCATAGTTAAGGTATGGCAGTTGTATTTCTTTGCCTTTAAGTACTGCTTCAGTTAGAATCTTCTGGAGTTTCCATTAGATTTGGTTTTTTTTTACAACCAATTATTAGTTCTGCTGTTTGCAGCAGGGTCCTTTGTTATTTGCTTACTAGCTGACGAAGTCTGTGTTTTAAAAAATTGTTAATCAGGAAACTCAAAATATCTTTCCTGATTTGATGTTATTATGCCAAGCACTATTTTTGTTAACTCTGTCTAAGCAAGTTTTTCATAATAAATCCAATGGCAAAAGTGAGAAGTGAGAGAATGGAAGTTTGATACCAAACACTACACTGAAGCTCATTGTGTTTACTTTAAGAGTACTTGCTGGACCTGTATGTAAAGCCTTGACATTGTTAATTGGTTTTGCTAGCATGTAATAACATTTCAAGTTGATCCATGGATATGATGTTCAGAAATTTGATAAAGGCTCTCAAATGCTTTCTTCAAACCCAAATATCTATGGTGAGAGATTTTTGCTATTCAGTGCTCTCTGTTATTAATATTGCTAGGATGAAGATGTTCTGGATCAAAAATCTAGCCTGCTCTTCACCTCAGCTACTTCCTTTATTCTGCTTTAAAGAGTTTTCCTGGTGCTATACCTGTAAGAAATGGGTGATTTTCCTGTTCTTATTGTCAAAAGCTCTCAACACTTCCCTAATCTTGATCTTGATCTTCACTTCAGCTTTCCCAGATTTTAACTTTCTATTTCTATTTTTACTTCCTTGTAACTTGAGACAATGCACTCATTTATTTTGGATGTTTAAATTCTTTTACAGAGGGATCACAAGGTGTTAGGGTTGTGGGTTTCCCCCCGCTCCTCCCCCTTCAGCTTTTACTATTACTTGAAAAATCTGTTGCTTTCTTGTTTTAAGTCTTCCCAGACTTCCCTGTTGTGGTAGATAGTGCAACCTTGCCCATTAAAATCTTGCTAAGCAAGATTTTACAACTTCACAGCCAAAACATTCAGTAAGCTCTTCAACACCCTGGGAATATGATTCATTGATCTCTGATACACAAATGTGCCTCTAGGAGATGTTCCATTCAGAGAACAAAGAGAAGAGAAAACTAAAGTTAAGAAAAAATTAAAAAGTTTCCCCCAGTGATACAATGGAGAAAAAATGTGGTAAACTTGAGCTTCTGGAGAATGAGATTGAAGATGAACACTTTTTAGCTGGAGTCACCAGCTCACAATCAGGAGTCAAGCTTGTAAATTAGTTCAGTGGGAGGAAGCTGCCTGCTTGCCTGAAAACTGTCATCCAGTTGTATTTCATGGAAGGGGAAGGAGCATCACAGCATGCTGAGTTATAATTCACAGAAAAAACAGGTCTTGGCACCTTTATCAGAGTGTGCTAGCCACATTGTGTGCTTCTCTGTCCAGAAGTTGTACCTGTGTTTTCTGTCACTGCTGGCTGCTTCCAGTTTACCCAACCAGTGAAGTCCCCACTTTGACATCTGTTTCTGATTGCACTGCATCTGTCCTGCCTTCTTTTGAGAGTGTCCTGAAGCCCAGGGCACTTCTCAAATCCAGTAAAGATTTTATTCCATATCTTAATACGCTATATTTTTAGGGTACAGAATTACAATTAATAGTTCGTAATACTGATGCAGCTTGAATATGGTCTCACTTGGGGGTCCTGACAAAACTTATCTGCTATGGGTTATTCATTTCAGGGATTGTTCAGGGAAGACCTTGAGACATGGTATCTGCCTGCCACTGGTCACTTGATATGCTGGGGCTGACAAGTGGGCCAAGCACAAAGTTTCATCGACAGCAGGTAGGTCCACCCTAGACTCTGCTCTGAAGGAGTTGTCCAGGACCACTCTCTGAGGTGCTCTACAGCAGCTGGAAGAACACGATAGCAGGAAGCAGCATTTTTGGAAGGCTGTTTGGGCCTATTGTAGTTATAATGCTATTAGAGCAAAGCGCTACCAAGTGAGCTGATGGTTTGTTTTATTTTTAAAGGAAAAACTAGATATTTTCAACTTACAACAAAATGGTAAAAACACCTCCAGCCTACACAGCTTTAAGGCAGCTTGCATTCCTTCTGAAGCTCTTCACACACTAAACTGTGATCTGTACCAGTGTGTTTTGACATCTTAACCATAGATCAAACCATAGGGTGTTACCACTCTTGAAGGCATAAAATCATACCAGAAAAACACTTTGAAAAAAAGTCAATAAATAAATCTTACACAAAAAGACGAATTGCTTTCTCATTATTTTCTTCTTTGTGTAAAGTCAGCCACGACCAAAAAATGCCAGTATGTGAATTAGTAAGTAGCTTCTTGAGTAATCATTGATGTGCTGTAATCTTCTGGCATGAGGTAAAAGATTCTGCAAATCAAAGACTGGAGAGAATTTTTATTTAATATTTAGATGTATTCCAGTACTAAATTGTTTAGGGATTTTAAATCTCAGCATTAATAATTTTTGTTTTGTTTTGTTTTATTTCTTCTTTGTAAGGTTTCCTCAGAAGTGTGGGAATTTGTTGCTTTTTAAATCTCTTTTTTTTTCTTTCCCAAATAAAAATGTTGTCCTCTTCTCACAAGGAAATTGAGCAGTCTGGTATAATAAGGACAGATCACAAAGAGCAGGTATTAAAAGGTTTAAGAGAAGAGTGAAAAAGCAGAGTATAAAAGTTTGAGCCAAAGATCCATTATTACACAAACTCTCTGTGATTTCAGTAGTCTTGTTCTTCTGTTGGAAACAGTAAATATGGGAAGAAATTAAGATTTGGGTTTTGCACCAAGAAAAATCAATTAAGAGAAACAGTGAACGGATGTAATTACATTCAAGTGGTTTAAATGACTAAACATTAAAAAATCATAAATAGTGTAGGAAACAGAGTAGAAAGCAACTGTCACTGGGGAAAGGGCATTGCAATTAAACTAGACCAAGTTTAGGGTAGGATTTAGTCTTGAGGCTCAGTCAGCATGAATTATTCTTACAGACCAGTGATAGTAAAATACCTCAGATGTTTCTGTGAGGCTTTTGCCAGTGAAAAATAAAAATCTTTCATTACAACTTGAATGATATTCTTCATGGTTGAGAAAAATATAGTGTGCTTCATCAACATTTGCAAAAATGTGCTCATGAATAGTTAAAACTGTTCAAAAACTACAACAGAGAAGAAAACGAATAGGCTTTACTGTTTTGAGATAATAGGAAAAATAAAAATCCAGCATTTCTTGGAAGTTTTGGAGTGGGATCAGAATGCATAATGAAAGAACTGTGAAATCTGGACCCAGTTTTACTACAGCTGATCATTACTCAAAAAAGACAGAAATTTCAGGAAAAAATTGTAATTTTCCCATCACTTGTCATACTGGAGATTTTTATCTTTTCATTCTCTTCCAATTGCAGCCATCTAAAAAATACATACAGCCAGTTTGCACTGCTTTACAGTACAAACTGTACAAGAATATGCCTGGAATTAAATCTAAACAGCTCTTAGAAAAAATAATTATGTTAAACTCTACTCCAAGATGTATGAATCGAATATTCATCAGCATCTATGGCCCTTTCTAAATCTCTCTTACAGAGATTTTGGCACAATGAGAACTCATCAGATTTGACATCTGCATTTTCAAACCCTTTTAGTTTACAGATAATGGATAGCAGACACAGATGAAAGATGCCCAGTGCAAGTAGTTTCTCTCAGCATTTCCAAGAGAATTACTTAGACATAGCATTATTATCATAGTGATCACAAAAATGAGATTAACGATTAGCCATGAAGTATATGAGTCATGAAGTTTTCTTCTGGTGCTTACTTCAGACGCTGTTTTCCATTGGTGTAACATATGAGCAGAAATATAAGGTAAGGGATCTCTATCTAAGGATCTAATTGGGAAAAAAAAGAAAAAAAAGGACTAGTAAGAGAGGTCTTTGTCTCTGGGAAGAAATTACTAACAGTTTTGCTATGTGCTCTTTCCCAACTGAATTTAGGCACACATAATCACGTCAGTCCAGGCTTCACTGTAGTTTCACTGCGGAAATGAGCCCATTTTATCCCTGCTTCATCTCACTTTTTAAGACTGCTAAGCAATAAATTTCTCACTTCATTCACTTTTAGGTCACCTTACGCTGCCATGTGTTCCTGTGCCAGGTTTGCTTTTGGAAAGTAAAGAACATTACATTGGTGACAAATTTCTATGCATCTGTTTGCAGATAGTTTGAAGTCTCTTTATACCCTCTTTATCTTGTTATCCATAACATCATAGTGAAGATTCTCAGAGCAAAGTATAACTGCTACCAGTCACCTTAAAGACCAAAATTCATCTAAATATTTTTTACAGTAGAGTGTTCTTTTGAGTCCTTAGAGTCAGCTCTCCAAGGGAGGGCACACACAGTCACCGTCTGAGGCTGACTGCCTGATTCTGACTCTGCTAATACTGATTTATGTCAACATAGTTCCAGGGACTTCAGAGAAACTGCTGTGGAATGATAACTGCCCTCATTAAGCAAGTACATACACGATCACTAACAGCTTAATACAGAAAGGAAAAAAAATACTGTGAGCTCATTTTAAGATATCTTCTAAAGTTTGATTCTACTTTTCCTTGTACTGCTCCAATCTGCTTTCATTTCTGGGGAAGAAGCAAACTGGTCTTTCAGTCTATCAGTACACATAGGTACCATATTAATTTTCCAAAGCTTTTTATCAGTGCAACCTTTCAAACATGAATAAAGCTCACAGCACATTTCAGCTAAACACAGCAGTCTATGTCTTCCCAGTGTAAGCACAGAATTAATTCCATGGAAACAGATAGAGTGACACCACTCCAGAATTAGGGTAACCTAGCTCAAAACCAGGACCATCAAACATAAAGAGAGGAAGTCAGCAAACAAAATTAGCATTGTCAAGCAGTACTCAGGATTGAGAGGGTCAGCAAATTTAGAAGATCACATACCAATTAGATGAGGCACATCAACAGTTTCAGGAGTGACGGCATGGTTTCTTGGACTACTATGACTCAGCAAGGTTATTTGAGTTGGCATAAGATTGGATTTTTCTATAAATTTACATATTTTCACATGTCTCGTGCAACTGCCACATGTGTTACCGGGGCTGTTGATCTGAAACAAATAGGAGCTTTATCCCCTGTTTTGTTGATGTGTACATCTTTTTTTCTTGTTTTTATGTAAAATAATAAAATCTCTTGAATGGTAGAACAAACACATGCTTGCAGTTGATCTGCTGCTGGAAATGTGCCTGTTGCTAATTTCACTTTTTATTTTCTGGACAGTATTGAAGTAACTCAGTGGCCAATATCAGCTCAGAGGGGGCTTTTGTTCTCTTTGTTGTGGATGCTTTTTAAGTTGTTTTACAAAACAAAGAGTAAGAGTCCCTGGAGTTCAAAAAGGCATGAAAAGACTTTTCCAGACATTCCCAAGAATATTCTAGAAACCCACAACCCGAAGGGAACAGGCAGGATCCCTCCTCAAATGCAAATGCAAAACCTAGGCAGAACCTGCTGTTACTTTTTCCGATGCTCTCCTGCTGCTGCAGCCAGCTGGAGGGGATAAAACCTCAAGGTTGTTTCACTCAACTCCTGCATTTTAGACACCAGGTCTTACTGTTTCAACGTGTTCTTCCATAACAGAACTTATTTACCTTCACTGAAGAGTGGTTGATAAGCTCACCAACATCCCTGAGTTCTTCTCAGCTTCTAACCTTGTAGTAACACAGGTAGCTCATAAAAGATGGCTTTGTTATTTTTAGAACTGCTTGATGGTGATGACCTTGTATAAAGACACTGAGTCCAGGAGATAATCTGGGCAATGTGTCTTTCCAATGTATCCTCACTTAGCAAATGCAGAGTCACAAATGGAGTTGTCTTTGCTCTGAATCAGGTCTGGAGCATAACCTGATTCTGGTTTTCAATTTTTTTTCAAGCTATGGCATACATATATTTTCAGAGGCCATCACATTTATGCTATGCAAAGAATTCATTAAGAATGTGACCTCTCAGAAAAGTGTGGTCTGGCACCCTTTTTCATCCTGTTGTTTCTGGAGTGCCCTTGCACCCCATTACATTTTCTCACTGTGCAAAGATGCATGTTTGGAATTCCCAGGTACAATTTCCAGGATTAATTACTGGAGGCTGTAAGGAGACACGGCGAAGCAAAGAACCTCCTGATTCTTGCATGTAAAATACAACCCCGCAGCAACAGGGTTTTACACACTTACACAGGTTAAATGAGGTACCAACAGGTGACACACTTCTAACACACTTACTAGCTGCCATTTTTCATCAAGTTCATCTATCTCCTTTACTGAGAAATAAGGGCTTATTTCAGGAGCTCATGAAATGTGGCACAGAAAGCTTATGTTATCCTAGATGTCTGGGTGAATTATTAACATGGCATCATGTCAGGTGCTCTTTGTCCCCTTTTTCTCTCACTCACTCACTTCTAATAATTAGTTGAAACTCAGCATTCAAGAATACTGCCTTTGTTAAATGCCTGCAGGATGAGGTAAGGCTGTAGGATTCATTCCAGCATTTTACAGACCCACACATAGTCTAGCAGGGACCAGCCTTCAGAAGCAAAAAAGTAGATTACTCACTTTTTCTCTCCTTTCCACCCCAACTCAAGTATATGAAATTTAGATGAACATTTACTGTAGCACTTACTAGGCCTGATTTGATATTCACACCCATGACAAGCTCTCTCTATATAAATTCTAGCAAAATTACTCCTCGTTCACTTCAGTGCAAATGGAGCCTGAATTAAAGTTAACATTTCAATGTCACATTTTTATAGACTTTTCTATTATCCCCCACTCCAGCAAAAAAACTGGGAGAGAGGATGACAGATGTTATTCCCGACTTTGAGGTGAGATTTTCCCTACTTCCATGTCAGGGTATTCAGTAATTGTGATGGCAATACCAAGGAAGACTGCATTCCCGCTATCAGTTCTTTCTCAAAAGATGTAAGACAAAGAATAGAGAGGAATAAAAGAATAGGAACCAGTGAATGCAAAATTCTCCTTTGCAGTATAGTTTGTGCAGTCAGTTATGTCAGGGAAGAGTGGATGTACAACTCTGCCATGCCAAAATGGTAGTACTTTGTGACCATGGCAATTTGTATTAATAGCTACATACGGTACAGTGCTGCTGAGAATCTGCTCAGGTGTTTACATGGAGTTGGAACAAGGCTCTTAAGTGCTGTGAGCATAAAATCAAGGTGAGTAAGACAAATTTAGAAGGCAACAAACAACCACTGGAAGGTCTTCCAGATTATAAGCAACCTACATCTTCCAATAAGTAGTAGTTTCTGGGTTTGATGATGGTTTGGTTTGGTCTGGACTGAAATGATATAATTGATAGTCTTATAAATGTTACTGGCAACTACATCCAAATCAAGGTTAATGATGTATTCTCTTCTTGTTTTAGGACCATCGAGAGCTTTGAAAGGTAAAAGGTTTTATCAATTCCTGCATGTCCTTCCTGTGTCTCTGTACATATGTAGTTTATAGGTATATTGTACTATGACTGTTTTTACTCTTTCCTTCACTATTTTTTTCCTGAAAAATTAATGCTCATGAGCCTCTTGAATCAACATTTAAAATCAGTTTCAGTTGCCTGTGGCCAGTTCCCTATTACTGCTAGCTTGCTGTAATGATACTTCTGTTTGCAATTGAAACCAAGTTATTAAGACCCTTCCGTTGTAGGCTAAATGTTTGTCACTGTTTTCAGGTTGAGAACTAGGTTATACATCTATCATCTTTGCCCTTTGATTCTTTAAAGACCTATGTGTTTACATCCCACTTCATCCTCACCAGATCCCATGACACAGCAGGCCACACTTCACATACTAAGGAAGCAAGGAGATGTGATTTTTCCATTCACAGGACCACTGTTTCCCAGTGGATCTTGGGAAGAGCAGCATAACACTACTTATTGTGTTTGGGGTTTTCTAACAGCACTCTGAGTTTGATTCTACAATTAGCTTAAACTGTGTAAAGTAATTGGATAGAAATACCATGTCTGCCTTCAGGTGATTTAGTTGTGGTATGTTTTGAGCAAATTGGCAAAAAGCACCTGAACATGTCAGTGACTTCTTTTTGCTTTTAGGTTAAACCCAAACTCCAATTCAAATTTAGACTCGAGTATGATTCTCAAGCAGGACATACAACTTAGGGCAACATCAGTTATCCTACTTATCTTTTCCTGCAAGCAGAGAGGGGTAAATCTACTCTCATCCACATTTGTGCAGAATAACAGAAGAGAAAAGATACTACAGGAAAAGCTTTTTTCCTCTCCTTTCTTGGTATTGATTTTAGCATAAAAGAATAACCTAAAAGCCATTAAACACAAAGAAACAGCAGTAATAATAATAAATATTAGACTGTCCAGTGGGAATTCATTTGATGTAATATCTGTTGCATTCAGTGGGCAAAACACAAATACTAGGCTTCTTCAGTTTTTCCCTTGTACAGGTGGTCAGAATTACATCCAGCAGCTTTGGCTTTGCTCAATAGCCGTGATCCTCCTAAGTCCAGTGTAAAAGCCAGTGGGTTATCTTCCTGAGGATCCTTTCTGTGGTGGGTTTCTCAGGTGGCACAGAGTCACGAAAGCCATTGATCATGTTTGGGAGAAGCACAGGCTACAGTGAGCCCTGGGCCACACTGGTCTCCAGTTGCTTCAGCAAACTTTTTGCCGTCAGAGTGCTCCAGCAGGACCAGCAGGCCCAACACTGGCAATCCCTTGGTCCAAAGGAGTGTGAAGATCACTTTTAGTCATAATTTCATTTAAGGCCCTGGCTTCTCTGCTAACAGCCTTCATCATGTGTGATGACTTGATCAATAGTCTTGCATGAGACCATAATTCATACAGTGAAAGTAACAACTCCATAAGTAAGGCATGAAAAACTGATCAGACCGAGCAGTCTGGCTTCAGCTTGTTCCTGTATGTTAAGCGTCCTGTTGGAGGTCACACAGCGATGTGAAAGTAAAATGAGGAACAATGGGACTGGCAAGCTCAATTCTTTTTGTCCTTTGAGCCATTGAACATAGCCTCATTGGCTGTCATGTTGGGGTTAGGGATCCAAGAAGAAAGTATAAAGTGAATGCAACAAAGCCATTATTACATAAGTCCATTTTAGCTAAAAACAAACAACTGCCCCCACCTTTATTCAAAGTAGGTTTGCTCAGCGGTGTATATAGCATGCGG
This sequence comes from Platalea leucorodia, assembly GCF_965183815.1. Taxonomy (NCBI): domain Eukaryota; kingdom Metazoa; phylum Chordata; class Aves; order Pelecaniformes; family Threskiornithidae; genus Platalea; species Platalea leucorodia. The sequence goes on from NC_138858.1 coordinate 31,029,001, forward strand.
TTCCATGAAGAAGGCCCACCAAGCTGAGAAGCCCAACTGCCAGCACAAATTCTGTATCTACCAGTCTCTACAGTAAAACATGGCTCTTGAGTGATTGAGACATACAACTGCAAGTAGTGGAAAAAGTGTAGCAACAAGTAAGAGTGCCACAGTGGATTTGAGTGCCACTCTTTTCTGGTTCAACCTTTAAGCAGCATTTCCATTAGTTAGGTAATCTCACCTTATTGTAAATGTTGGTTCAGCTTTGGTTTGAGTAATTATGGTAGAAATTACTGGTATTGTGCAGATTCTATTTCAGCAGGTTCCCTAAAATTAGTTTAATAATTTTAATACCATTTCTATTCAACACATATCTAGATCACAAAATTGCTACCATATTTAATGCTTTTGTGGACTCTCTTAACAAAGTCACAAAAGAGAAAATTGGCATTGAAACAAGACAACTTTTACCCAGCATTCTTTCTTTGGCTTCTAAAGAAGGATTGAAAAAAAATGTGTATGATAGAATGCAGCTTCCACAGATTTTAAGCTTCCAGGGTAAAAATCTCCATTTTGCAGAAACGTTTTGACTCCTCATTGGGTAAAAGTCAAATTGATCATGATGAAAGGTTTAGTGCGATAATGGTGCCATCTAACACTATTCTCACTTTGTTTATCAACAAGCTGATCCAATATTACTGCTTTAACTTTTGCCTAGGATCATCACTCACGCTAATTTAACTTCCACTAAAGTAAAGTAACCTTCCTCTTCCTCAAACCAAAGATAGAGGCAGCATAATTACAGCTGGGTGCTATGTAAAGCAGTGGGTTAACAAGTGAAATCACAATGCTGTCAGCCTTGTTATTGTGATTGTAAATATGTCAGCCACAGTTCTAGTAGCAACTTAGTTTTGTGTTTTTCCAACAGATTTATGCTGGAATTTTCAGGGAATGAGGAAGCCAGCACACTCTGGTTTTCATGAGCTTAATCAGCCTCACTGTGTCCATTCCTGGAATAGCTGAAGTTGGATGATTTACATGTGTAGCCAAGCCTGCAGTGTGCCCACTGATTGGCAGGTTCAAGTACGTTTTTGATCAAAAGGAAAAATGCATGATATTGAGGAAATGGTTATATTTTGTTCTGTCTACCTAGATGTACCTGTTATGCTTTATCCTGTGTACCTAGTTGCAACCATGCATGAGGTTTGCATTTTCTAGTTAAAACAAAGGTATGTTGGAACTTTTAACTAGACACACAGAAAGGCGTTCTTTGTAACAGTTCACTGAACTAGCCCGTCTCATTTGTGAATCATTAATGATCCTGACTGCTGGGTAAATTTACTTTGGTTGTAAATCTATAAATGGCATGGGAAGATGTGGTAGAATGATTTTTCATACTTAGCTTTTAAATGGGAACATTATAGTTTCAAGGAAGGTAGGGAAAAAATATAAACTAACATTTTGGAAGGAGACACAGAAACCTTAAAAAGCTAACATTTTTCATTCTGTAGTATTACTTTTACCATTCTGTTTCCTGTAGCTATATATTGCAGTGAGTGAGTATACACAATCATGCAGAAGTTGCCCACTTGAAGACTGACCATTATGGGAGAAGCTTTTTAAAGCTGCTTCTTGAGGAGGCTTATTTACAATGGTTTACAGACAGAGTTTAAAAATCAGATAATTCAAAATGCATTTGATGTTATTTGGGGTGATAAAGTGATCCAAGGTAGGAAACAGCAAGTCTGAACGTGAAGAAGCATTTTCCTGATGATCATGGCCTAGGAAAATGGACAATTGTGTTTTCATACAGACACAGTCACTCTATTACACGATATCTTGTAATTAGGTGTGGAAAATATTAATAGATTCGTATTCAGAATAGAAGAATGCTGTTTGTTTTTTTCCACTCTTATTGAAGGGCATAGCTGTATAGCAAATGGACCTTTATTGAACTATTTTCCATTAGGGCAAATTTGGTATAAATTCAGGAATACACTGTGGCTTTGGCACAGGTGGATGGGAGAACTCCTATAGCCAGACTCAAGCCACAAAATAATAACTACCACTCCCCCTGCTGAATTTCTATCTCATGAGAAATTCTGATGTTTCAAAGTGGGGTTTTGTTCTGAAATAGGAAAAAAACAAACACCAACACTTTATAGAATAAAAAGTTCAGGCAACTTTCATTCAGAAATTATGTTCTCTGGAGGAATATAACTGTCACATAATTTCTTTCCTACACTTCACTATTTTGCTGTAGGAGGGTTTGCTGGACATCATGAAAAACCGATCTAGCTCAGACACCCAGAGAAAAGCACATGGCTTTGAGGTATTTCAAGCTATGTTGCTCCTCATTGCATAGGGAACTTGTATACTTCTCATTTTAAGGTCTCTCTCTCCATCAAAAAGAAAAATTGAATTCTGAAACACTTGAATTCAGCAACTCTCAGTTCTTCATGGTAGCTTGCAAGATTCACTAACAATATTTGCTAAACCACGGGGCAAGTTTTGTACATTGAATTAAGATGCAGTGTAAATAAGAATGCACTGGGCAAAGTTCATTTTTAGTAAAACTCTACTAAGCTCACATGTATACCAGTCAGTGAATCTGAGCTTACTAGTTTTTGTTCTGCTCATGGTTGACTCAGAGCCAACATTGCTAATAATTTCATAGTAAAACCTGCTTGGACCATTATTTTCAAAGGTCTCTTTGTAAACATATAGCAGGATTTTTTTGCACTTAATTAATATATTAGTTTGTATTTTGTCCTTAGATTTGTAGTCTAACTTATGGGTGTGGTAAAAGGTAACATCTTATTTCCTAAGCATGATGCATTCTTAGGATGTGTTTTGGACAAGATGGACATTAGCATGCATCAACTTCTGTCTCTATCTTTTGTTAGCATTTTGCCCAATGCACAATAAAAATAGATACGCTTTTCCTTACATTAAATGCTCTGAAATGACTTCTTAATTGCTTTTGTATGTTAGAAACAATAACCAGACAGAAAAGAAAAATCTCTTTACATGCTGTATTGTAGAACCACATGAACAAAGGAACCAACAAAAATTATCACAGCACAAAAATGTAATTAAATGTTCTTCATTTATTTGTGTCTCCACCCAGGGTGTAAACACACACTGAGGCATTCATTTATCTCTACAAATTTCTAGCCTGACTATAACAATAATTAAATCCAGACTTTAAAACTCTGACCCAAGTGTTTTTTAGAAGAAATCTCTGAGATTTTTTTTTCTGTTTCTAATTATACTAATCCATACATATACAAGTAGTTTTATGGTGAAGGACAATGGCTGGAGCAGTATTCTTTAAAGGCATCTCACAATAAGACATTCTACTGGTCATGTCATTGAGTTTTCCAGTTTTATTTTGTACCATGCACATACACCTTTCAATTTTACCTTTTACATAAAAAAGAATTTTATGAAAGAGAATGAAAATAACTTATGATTATATGAAAAATAACTGTAACAAATCACAAAATCATACATACTAGTAGAGAAAAAAGTGTAACTAATTCTTTTGAAATTTATTTTTCATGGTATGCAACAGATATGTCTTTAGAGCAAATATCAGCCAGATATACAGTATGCAAATGGTGTTCATATCTGTATATGTAAGCATGTATAAATATGTAGAATACTCTGTAAGGTTTAGGAAAAACATACTCCCAGTTTCTTTCCTCACCGAAGTGCTTTGTGTAAAAAATATTACACAAGATGCTGCTTTCTGTATAGAATAAAAGGATTTTTTTCTTAAATAAAACCCCACCAAGCTAATTTTAAATTGTGGTCTTTTTCTTTTGCTTTTTTAGTTCCTAGGAACTAGGAAAAAAAACCCAAACAACAAATTTTCACACAAACAACAAAAAAGTGCTCTTTAAAAAAATCTGCTATAAAATTACACAGGGAAAACAGGGATCAAACAGTTAAAATCTAATTTTTATACTCATTCACACCTCTTCAAAGAAAGTTGAAAACAAAATACAATGTGACAGACGGCCTTAGCACTGCAATACTTCAGCATCCAGTATTAGTAAACCATAATGCCTATATGTATCTGTGTATATATACATGTATATATATACACATAGAAAGAGATATCCAAATACACACATGCACTCGCATACACTCACACATGTATCCATGTGCTTTGAAACTATATTTTAAACTCCAGTGTAGACCCATTTCTAATGCAGATATAAATAGACCATTTGAGTCTGAAAACAAGAGAATTGTATAAAAGCATGATTGTAAATAATTTCATTAGAATATTGTTTAATGTCCATAGTCTAAAATAACTTCATCTCTTAGATATGAATCCCTTTAGAAAGTTAGCAATCCAGCAAGTACAATAACAACACAAAAATCACTGAGGCACAAGTATTTGTATGTAAGTCAGTAACTGGCATTACGCTATGTATTTTCACAAGCACCATTTTTCATTGTAACAACATGTGACAAACATGACTCCCTATTTAAATACCCAAAATACATGAGATGATAGATAGAATGGTTCTTTTTAATACAACTGCCCTCAGTGATATAAGTTGATCCCCCAAAGTCAGTCTCACTCTAAAGAGAATAATGAAATAATCACGAAGAATCCTCTTTGTCTTTGACACAGAAGTAAACAAAGGCATACCTTTTTACAGACTGGTAGCCCACTCTCATGTGCTTAATTTGACTGTACTCTAGCTCCTTCTTTTTAAGATTAATGCTTATAGAAAGCTGTAAATATATTTTTTATATATATATATATATATGAGAGAACAAATGAATGACTTGCAAAAGTTTCCTTTTTTAAATGTAACTGATGAACCCCCAAATTATGAATACCCTTTTTGAATTCTGTCTTCCCACTTTCCCTTTGGTCAGGATCTTTCCTGATGTATAAGCCCCCTCTCTACTGGATAGCTTGTATATTCAGATACTAGAAAAAATATTTCAAAAGATTTAAAAGTCAAGGTGGTATGGATCTGAAGTCAGCAGCAATATTTCAGTTTTGTACACAGCAACTGACAAATTCTGACATGTACATGCATATGTACACACTGGGCCTGATCCTGCCCTTACTGACTTCACTGGAACAAAACATAGTTCTACACATTTCAAATTGAAGTGTTCAGTGTGCCTAATTATTCCTGCTAAACCAAATTATGCATGTGCAGTGACCACAGAAAGGGCTTTAAGACAGCACAAAATTAAAGCTTTATTAAAAAGGGAAACTTATTGTCAATGCACTGGGCCAGATCATACATTAATACAAAAGGACTGTCTTTTTGCCTGTGTAGGGAAGCCTGATGTCATGTAACCCAATGCAAACCACATATAGTAACAACTAGACCTACTATTGCAAGCTGAGGCAGAGGGACACATTCACTTGTGATGTGAGGAGCAGAATAAAAGGGGCAAGATTTTTTTACAAAATTATCTCTATTTAGGCCATATTACTTCTTATTGTACATCATTTATGTGTATGGTTTATCCATATATACTTTGCATTTATTGGATGAAAATCTCTCCATTAAATATATAAGCACATATGCCTGTCTGTACGTGAGAATGTATTTCATTAATATAAACCTCAAAAGATTGCCAGTGTTTATAAACATCTGGACATAAATTAATCTATGCAACATGATGGCAAAATAAATTATGAATTTGACCTAGACTGCATTCAACAACTCTCAAAAGCTTCTCAGGACAAGAAAATGTTTGTATAAACATTTTTTAACATTCATTTTTCTAGATGAGTGATTTCAGAAGCATAGTTATGGTCTAGCCTGTAAGGATGAACTTTGGATTTTTGTCCTTCTTATTAAATCAGGTCAGGAGAATATTAAGGTGCACACTACACAGGAAGAAGTCCACAAAATGGATGAATGGGGATTAATAACCTAAAACTCAGTCTTACATCATGTAAGAGTTATTCCCAAGGTATACAGGATCACAGCAATGACACATCTCCACTGCAAAATACTGTTTTTAACACATACCCTTGTAGCCTTCATGAAGGGCAACCTCATTTGCTGGCATCCTGGACTAAATTCAAGGATCAGAGCCTGATACTGAGTAGAAAAATCAAAATCACCAAACCAGTTCAGTTTTACATCTCTTAATAACCAGAGGGAACACAGCAAAATTAAGAGTACATCTTCTTCCTGAAAATGTGTTATGAAAATGAAAAATGTTAGGGCAACAAAAATTTAATTGAATCAGTACAGATTTTTTTTAAAAAAATCTGTGGAATTTAAGGAATAGTATCTGTTCTACAGGGTATTTTAAACCTTCCTACAGGGTACTATAGCACATACAGCAATAAAGCTCTACAATATAATTAAAAATCATCAGAAAGTTAAAACATATTTATTTTTATCTAGCAGCTGTGCTAAATATAGACAAAGTCCATGTACCTTCTCACGTAGTGCATTTAACCCTTCTTATTCATTGCATAAAGCACTGGGTCAGAAGGAATATTGGAAAAATAGCAATGGCCATATTGTATGGCTTAAAATACAGAGAGAAGGAAAAGACACCTAAACCTAGGCATGTAAGATATCCAGTACCAATGATCTTTGGCTCCAAAAAGAAGCCACACCAATGCCTGCAATGGGTAGTGCCGGGATATATGTCTAATTTCTGTTCCTTTTTGATGCTGGCGTGTGTTTAACTTTGGAAGCATCACATGCGAACAGATTGTGCAAAAAGCTGTGTGCCTTTGAAATGTTTGTAGTGTGCTCTGGTTATACTTCTTTTCCTTTTTTTTTTTTTTAAAAAAGGAGTTTCCTAAAGCTGTGTTCTTTAATAAGTCCACCCATTCAGCCTGAAAGGATTACAGCCAACAAGCAGTTTTCTTATTCAGTCTGTGAATTCCCTTTGAGAAATCAAAAAGAAGAAGGAACAAAAAAAGTAGAGTTGCTGTGCCACAGATGAAAAGAAAACAAACAATTGCTAAGGTTTTGGCAAAGCTTGCTTTCTCTGAATGTTCTCCTTCTCAGTTGGCTGGTTGATAACATGATGAATGCTCGGTGATTGCTCTCTTCCTCTCCTTTATGTATGTATATCAACCTATATCCCCATACATACATGGCAGTTTTATGGAGAAGAAAATTTTGTAGAGAAATATCAGAAGGACAAGATGAAATGAAATCAAGTTCTTGTAACTAGATTTATATTACTTTAGTCTTCAGACAGAAGAAAGCTGGCTAGAACAACGATCCACTGCATTTACTTGCAGGAAACTGCTATCCTCTGGCATGCTGCGAGCTGAATCACCAAAGATACCTGTGGACCCTGCTGGAAAGTCATAAACTGGAAAAAATACAAAAATAATTAATTAACTAGGATAACTATATCATGGAGAATGCCCTAATACTTATGCAGAGAACTGGAAATGGCTTTAAACCAAATAAACAAACAGAACAAAGAAGTCAACATATGTATGAAGTTAATAATAATTACATAAGTAACTGCTTACCAAAGGAGGAATTTCAGTTCTGTCAGAATCAAGTCTGAAGTACAGCAGATTTCATCAAAAGTAACACCTGCCCATTTAATGGGTGCTAAAATTGTGACAATTTTTAAAATAAACTTCATGCTTGCTTATAGAATTTCATCATACCCAATATACGATAAGAGGCAAAAAATATCGTAGAACTCATTTGCTGTAAAGCAGACTCTGGTACAGAAAATATCAGTTTCTACAAGTGATAGTAGTAAGCACAAGAGTAACTGCAGAAAAATTCCCATCTTTTGGATTACATCTTTACATACTGTGAGATGCCTCTTTGAAGTTACAGGTGCATTGGCTTTTTAATGAACTACTGAAGGATCAAGACGTAAAAGAGTTTTCAAAGCGCAGTAAATGTTAAGTAAAATCATCCTGTGTAGAAGGACAATAAAAGACTTAGGCATCAATTGTGCTTAGGCTCTAAGACTAGGCCCACTGTCTTGTACTGATCCTCTGCACAGAGATAATTTTCACCCTTCCAGAGCAGCATGGAAACCCCTTGTGTACTTTTCAGGTAGGCAGAGACTAAGCCAAGTGGGCACAGAAAAGTGCACCCAGGCAGTTCTTGTCATGGAAATGTGAATAAATGAAATTCAAGACTGAGAAAAATTAAACATGCATAAAGCAAAATCAATGGTTTGAATCATCTCAGGTCCCTACTACAATAGTTATAGCAGAGTGGAGTGGCGGCACAAATATCACACAGGGCTCAATGGACTGTATTTCAAAGCGAATACATGAGCTAGTGACTGTCTGACCCCCAGAGGTTAGAAGACTTTGAGAAGCCCTCAACAGTGTGCAGTCTGCACAGAGGCCAGATGTTGCTGTGAGCCATGGTGACTGGGTCCCAGTGCCAACCACTCCATAAAGGTCTGAAAATCATCTCCTCTTTGTGAAGAGTCAAGTCTGTCATGACAGGTCCCAGTCACATACACAGCTCAAACAGACTTGTCAAAGTCCACAAACTGTACACAACTGTCCGCAAAGTCCCCAGCTGTCATTTACCTGTAATACCAGAATGAGCTGAAAAAGTTCGATGGAAAATGCCAAACCCTGCCTGGCCTGCTGACGTGGGAACTAAGCAGTCTTCAAAAGGAGGAACCATATTGCAAGAAACACCATGTTGTACGTTCTTCTGAGTGTCAGCATAATGTGGAGGGCAGAAAGTCTGAAGCTGCCCATAAAAACCTACAAGGAGAAGAAAGTGGTCAGAAAAAGACCTGGACAGAGATACAAGGGATAGCATGTGGATCCGTGGCCGTGAGAACGATAAAAACCTCAACTGCAGTAGCACCAGGACTTCAATTATTTTCCCCTAATAAAGCAGCTTTGATATGAAGCTCCCTAAGACTTCCTCTGGTTGCTACTAATTCCAAACACAATCTGCTTCATGGACATCCTGATTCCAGCATGACTTGTGAGAGGCACTGACTGGCTAGAAGCTGAAATTTTTCAGGAAATTTCTCCCTTTACTCTGCAGCCCTGCTGTCTGAACTGGTACTCTCCAGATTTCACAACGGGCTGCTGCCTGAAAAATCTAAGAACATGCTTAATTCAAAATCAAGGAAGATTACCCAAGTAAGGTCTGAATAAAATCTGAGGGTCTGTCACTGATGCCCAGACAGCTGGTTGATAGTAGGGATATGCATATGAGACTCAGAAGGGCTGCTAGCTGATGATCCATGGGGCCTGCTGTTTGTAAATACAGGGTGAGAGTCTTACTCACTCATCGGTAGGAATGAGTCCACATGGAAGAAAACCGAGACCATTGTGCCACATGACATAAAAGATCCCCACCAGGGTTTTTGTTCTTTGTTTTTTTGTTCTTCAAGTGATATTTGAGAGAGGCATATAAGCACTGAGTAAATTCACATTGAAGTCCATGCCAAAATATGTATTTATATAACCAAACCCATGCTGCTTCTTAAAATAGGGACACGTGTGCAACCTAAGAGGCACAGACAGATGTTCTGCAGTAGACTGGCCTGAAGATTATTCTCATGGAAGCAAGGTCTTTTCTCCTCCTTAAAAAGTTGCTGCTAAGTCTAAGTTTTGGAGATTTTGCTCAGAGTCTGAAGGATGGCTTTTCTAGGTAAAAGACTGTGGTATGCATTTATTTCTGTTTTCCATAGTATGTTCTTAGAGTATATGTCAGAAATGAAACCATTATAAATTCAGTATTACAACATATACATATTTTTCTTTTGAGAAAAACCTGTGAATCAAGCTCCTCTCTGCCAGTGCTGTGGCTCCTTGTTCCCACCACTCTCTTTCTGTGCATAAAGGAAAAAGGTAAAAGACAGTGCATTGCCTCCAAGGTGCTACATAGAAATTGTAGGCCTTGACTGTCCAAAAATAGGCCCAGGAGTGATACAGTCTCTGAAGATTTTATTAGCAAACAGCTTATTGCCTAAGGGCTGGTGTGCTATTCTCTTGATGAAGAACATGTTGTGCTAAGTCATACCAAAAAGCCACTGTCAGAAAAATGACCCCCCTACCTCAGAAAGTACCTTAAGGAATTTCCTGTGTCTCAAGTTTATTCCATAGACATTACTGTCAATAGAAAAAGCTGATGTGCAGGGCTTTCTCCTCTAGCCAGTCTAGTTAATCAATATCCATATAACAAAGTCCTTCCAGATTAATTTCCTTTTAGCGTAGAAAGATCAATAAAAAGAAACAACAACAAAATCTTCCCTAAACTCTTAAAACATCAACATCAGGAAAAAAGTTAAATGGGGGAAAAGAGGGATTGAAAAACATCTTTTAATGCATCTTCTGTATATAAACTCCATACTGCAGATACTGGCTTACAATTCAAGAACTTAAATGACTCCCATCTCCTTAGGCATCTGTTTATTGTCTTTTGGATATTATAAAAGAGGAGGAAACCTTGTTACTCTCAGTGATTATAAATGTTCACAGATTTGACTTTAAAGAGCATTTAGTACTAGAAGGGAATAAGGAATCCTAATCTGGACATTTACAGAGTCAGCCAGCTAAGTTCATCCTTCTACCTGTTCAGGAATTAGCCTCAGTACATCCATACTGTGTAGTTAGGAAAGCATATTTATACCAGACATGCAGCTTTCATGCCTGGGATCTACTGATGTCCATGAGCAGTAAGAAACCATGAGCAGTACACAAATTAGTTGACAGGATTAAAAGCTCATATCGCTCCCTAAAAGTAATGGGATATTTGGGTGTGCAGCATATGACAAAAGGCCTTTGGGTACCATTTAACAGTTCAAAAAGGATCAAGGAGATATCCCAGAGGATAGAAGGTTATAAGCAGAGAAGATCCTTTTCCTTGAAGCATGAAACATGGAATCACAACCTATTGATATTTGAGAGGGACATGTCTAAATGTCTTGGGTATTATATGAGACCTGAACAGAAATATTGGCCTATTCATTCATTATAGTAATTAGAAATGCCTCACATGGGGCATCTAGTTTTGACTTATGAATAAAAACTATTTTAAAAATAGAAATTTTATGTTGGTGCAGTTCCACATCCCAACCCAAACAAACCTTCCAACCTCAAATCCCTTTACAGGGACAGTCTATGCTTAGAAACATGTTATGAACATAAGGCCATTGGCAAACTTTTTCTGGATTGTGGCTAGGAGCTAGGTGTATTTCCATTAACTTCCCTATGGAAGTGTGCACATGAGACTGTTGTTTGCTAAAGCTGCACAGAGTGTTTTTGTACAGATAATGCATTTCACAAATAATAGGGATGGAGAAAGGAGAAGGACACAGTGGAAAACATGCTATATCACTTTATGTGATATAACTGATTTTCTGCCAAGCAGGAGGAAGGATGCCTGATTTAGGAGTTATGATGCTAATTATTTTTCCTTTGAGACTAATTTATGTGGTCTCCATGAGGAAATGTCAGCATGCACAAGATGTGCTTGAATTGAAACAGAAAACTCAATATTTAAAAGCATGAGAATAGACCAGGACTATGGACAGGAAAAGACAGTCTGAACCTTCACCTGGGAACTTGGAAGAGATCTTATGGAGAGGTCTAGGTAACAATGGTGAGTGAAACATAGTCTTTGCATTATATTTAGTAGTCTTGCAAGACACTTCTATGTACACACAATGAGAGAAATGCCTAATTTGCATATATATAACAAGAGTTTAGATCAGGCAAATAGTTACATGAAAGAACATTGAAACAATTGTCAGTGTTGTGTCTGAAAACCTGCATGAAAAAGAGTATTTTGACTTCAATATAAAAGCAGCCAAAACAAACAAACAAACAAAAAGACAGAAAAATAAAAAGTAGAGGCATGGTTCCTCATCCACAGCAGGCACAATTTGCAGACTGTGCTCTCTAGAGAGGCTGAACATTCATAGATTTCATTGTCTTTTGCAGTGGCTGCGGGCACTTTGTAGCCCTAGCTGTAAGATGACGGTTTCAATCTTTTTTTTCTTTTAAAGTTTAACTGCAACAAAACTGAGTCAGACTGCAAAGCATGTTAGGAATTTACAACCTGTCAATCCTTAAATGTTCAGTCCTGACATGTAAGAATCAATTGAAGTAAAATAAAATAAAATGAAGGAAAAAACAACAGCCATCCAAAACTTGACTTAGAAGCTACATAGCTATTGACAGTTTTTGCCTTCTTTAAAAATGCTTTTAAAATCAACTTTTTTCTCAAGCAGCAATAAGACACATTGTGAAAGTTTACTGTTGAGTCAGACTAGTTACCAGAAACAACCATTTCAATCTATAGTGGTCTGAGCCAGCTGGCAAGACCCTTCAAGACACATGCTGAAATGTCCTTTCACATTGCTCTGTGCTCATTCTCTATTTGTGCCTTTCTCACAGCATCCTGTTCCCAATGCAGAACAATCTGGCAGTAACTTTGACTATTGCTAGCTGAAGTCTGGCAGAAAAACTACTTACCTTGGGGTTGAACTATTGTGAGTCACATCCTCTGTGTTTGCTCATTCCCTACTTAAGCAAAAGAATATGTCTAGCAAAGTCTTACAAGCTTTGACCCATTGGTACATTAACTGCTATATTGCAGAAAGAACCAGGGAAGTGCCCAAAGCATTTTCATTAACTGATAAACCCCCAAATAATTTTTTAAGATGGAAAGAGAGCACAGAAAAATAATTCAACTTTCCTAGATACATGTTGTTTTCATAATTCATAAATCATGAAGTGTCATAAGTATCCATCTTATAAAATGGAGAGCCATAAACAGGAAATAGCAGAACAGAGCATACATCATTCTCTTCCCCTCAGTTATTTAGCACTATTCTGAATGTCTTTGTCCATGTCTGCAGTGCATCAGGTCACAGTGTAGAGGTCTTTGAGCTGGAGCCCAAACATGATACAGCAAAATCTCCTAACTTGGTATCAGGAGCTCTTCCCTTTATTCACATGGTGCCATGCCCAAGATAATCTACACTACTGCTGAATGTAGGATAACAGGAAACCATATGCAATTCAGGCCCTAGACCCTGACCACAGCTGGCCCCTCATTCGAGACTATCTGTTAGAGAACTACCTGTAGCATCAGTTTCCTGTTTTCATGCAGTACTGGAAAAATAAAAAGGCTGGCTAATTAAGTTCCAGCAACTGAACATTTCTTCTCAGGACTACAACTCTGGATTGTATCAGTTTCTCTCTTATTAAACTACTTAAAACACAACACACACAAGGTTATGTCAATTGTGTTTCTTTGATTCAGTACACTATAGCTAAGAGCCATGATGTCAAGATACAGAATAAACAGTTATTTTTCTGGCATGATAGCATTATTTCCTGAGGAAAGTGAAATATTTTTAAATATGGTAAAATAGCTGTATACTGCAAGAATCTCTTCTGAAAGCAAGAAAATCCCAGGTACACAGCCTATCTCAAATTCACAGCTGAAATCATGGTCCACATAAGTTTGTGATAGAGCTCTGATCCCATTGAACTGATGTGGACAAAGATTTCATTACAGATATGTAATGAACGACTGCCACAGTTATAATTTCCATAAGGTAGGAAGTTTCTGATGGACATTTATTTCCTCCTCAGTCAGCTCTCTGCCTGGCACCACAAAGAGAGAATATTTGCTCAAGAAAATCATTACAACTGCCATTAAGAAATATACATCATGGGAGAGTAGTCTTTACTGCTACGGTATGTAAAATTTCCACCTGTCTTTGGGCTGAACTACTTCAAAATAGTGTTCCTCTGCAGTATATTTCTACAGTGTCCACTAGCTGAATTACATAAACATCAGTAACCATTTGGTACCGAGTGTGAAGAACAAAAGGAAAAGAAAGAGTAAAACAAAGATATAATCACATATTGTACGGCCAGACTGACCTGCAAATGTGAAACACTAGAAATGTTTCTATTTATTTAAATCTGATTATTTGTAATTAAAACGTAACTATTATTAGTAGACCTGCCTGTACAGATACACTAGTATATCTAACTCATATCAGCTAACAATTTTTTAAAGAAATGGCAACTTTTTTTTTACTGAATGTTTTGCATGACTTTTTTTTATTTCTTCCATTACTCAGCCAGCATTGGTCATCAGCTTAACTCACACACACATATGACATGAATTACAGGAACAAGTTTAAAGGACAGTCATATTTCTAGTGCAAAAATGTTCATAGTACCAGAAGCATCCAAAATCAAGTCAGCTATGTCCATGCCTAAAGAAGCTTTACCTCACTCTATACCATAAGCACAAGAAGCTTGCTCACTGTGAAGGAGTTTCTGTTGCTGCTCTTTTCTTTCCTACCCCATGCATCTCTTCTGACTTGTCTCAGAGCAATAGCTTATTCTTGCAGCTGCCTGTGTGCTGCAGATGCCTGTGTCTTCAGATGCCTCTCCTGAGATCCCTGTAGTTGTTCTTGGCTGAAAAGACTCAGCAGTACAATACAGTCCTGGGCCAATTGTTGCAGACTTCCAGGACCTGTACTGTCTTCTATTCTGTCTACAAACACATAGTACAATGGCGTACAATGGCATCAAGCTGGGAAGTCGTCAGTCCAGTCTCCAGTCCAGGATACTTTCAGATTTACTGCCTATGGTAATCCAATAAAAGATACTACAGTCTAATGAAAGGAAAAGAAGAGTTTCACTTCTGTAGCTCAGTGAGTCGTCTGACATCATCACTTCCAAACATCCCATGCTGCAAAGGAAATTGTGAATTTCACAAGAGGAAGGAAAGGGAATGTTTAGTCTATTAAATAATACCAACTAAGGCAATAAAAGGCCCTCTCTGACATTACCGTGTATCTGATGCTGAAAATCACTCAGAACAAATAATTAAATCTGAACTGTAGACAATGTTCTTCCAAGAAAAAGCAGTTTCACAATACAAGTAGCTATTAGATATAAGAGGCTTGTCAGTCTTGGATCTCCTCCTACCTCATCTGTTTCTAAAGGATAGTGCTCTGAGATCTCCGTGAGCTTTTAAGATGCTCAGGCTTTCAGTAAGGGAGTCTGTTTAGAACTTGTTTTCTTCAAAAAGCTTTCGGGCAATGAAACTCTTTCTTCCTTGGTACAGCCAATTTAAATGGAGTTGACAAGTTTAAGACTACACATTGAGACAAAAATGTCACCATTGTTTGGTAGCAGAATGAGCTGAAGTGGCTATAGCTACAGCACTTTAAATCATGAAAAGGCAAGTTATGAACTGCAGGAGACAGAAACTAACAGAGCTTCCCACAGACACTTCTTATATACCAAATAGTCCAGGCTGGTGAGATAACTCCATGGTGTTTTTCTACATTATAATGATGTGACCAAGGAAGATGGCAATCTTTGTATTGCTGCTGGGAAAACATGACCATGAACTCTTGAACCATTTGCTTTTGAGAGGGAGAGTTTAGGCAAGCCTTTCAGGCACACAGGACAAACAAGGCTTTCAGTGTAGCACATAGGAGTGAGATGGCTGAGCTTCGGTTGGAGGGAGTACATTCTGACAAAATACCTCTTATAGCAACAATAGGTTACTTGATCTTAGAAAGAATATTTAATACCCAAATGTGGCTATTGTATTGCAATGTATTATATCGTGCAATACTAAAAAAAAAAAATAGGGTTCAGCCCACATTGTCTTTCTACCAGTTGTAAGTGCAGAGATCTTTACAACCGCAACTTTGAGTTGCCATCTACGTGTTTATAATTCCTGTCAGCAATATCTATTTTCAACATAGGTTTTCCTAGGACAGGGAGACAAACACAGTAATGTTAACATGGGACTAAGTAAGGTATGGGTTTAAGGTCCAAGCCCTTGAGATTATCCGTTTTTTGATTGACTCAGAAGGCAGTATTAAGCTCTATCTTAAATTTGGATGGGCAATGGGGCTTCAGTCCATATATGACATCCACCCAGATGAGAGTCTCTACTGGGCCTTCTTCTTATAATGGTTTTAATGACTCATGTCTTTTGTCCTTTTAAATCCTCTTTGGGCTGTAGGAGGGGAAGATGGGAATACAGTAGCATCGCTCTGGCCTGCCCTAAAGAGAAGACGCCCAAGCAGATATGAAGCCAGCTGCGCCAGCCAGTGCAAGTCCTGTGTGGAGCAGCAACTAATTCAGGGTGATCTGTGAGCCTCTGGGAGGCAGGATTCTTTGGAAACTGTTCAACTTTGGAGCAACTGGTTGTGATCCCGGCTTCTACAATTACTGAAGCTCCCATGACCATGACAGGAAGAGGGTGGTAAAGCCATCTATGCACTCAAAGACAATTTTTGTTCCATGCGGGAAGACAGACCTTAATGTCTGGACATCTTTCTGGAAGACAAGTTCTTGACAAATATTCAGCAAAAAAGCGAACTGAGTAAAATGTATTGTACTGTGGAAACAGGAAGGCTAGCCTGATCCCTTCATGCCCCATATGCTACGAAGTTATTGAACCTGCTCTGGCATGTCTTTGCATATGTCATATGACAATGAACAGTATATTAATAAATTTCATCCTGTACTCTGTTGGCCTTCAATTATCAGTGAAACTTCCATCAGAGAACAGAGAAAGCCAACAATAATCATTTACATGCATTGGTAATTTCATGTTCTTCTATTACTAATCAGTGCTGTACAGGATTACCAGTTCCTGCAAGAAAAGCACCTGGCTCAGATCCTGCTTACATGTGGTCTAGTACGATAAGAAAAAAACAGGACTGCCACCTTCCTTTCTCTCGTTCATACTCATGAACTCTGGGAGATGCCTCAATGTCCTGTCTCATCCCTTTGCCTAGAGAGACTGAGAGACTGCCAGAGAGACTTCCATCAGTGGAAGAAAATAAAATAAGCCTTGGTTTTCTCAGGATGTTTCCTATGATATCTACTGTCATAGTTCTCAGGAAGCCTGATCAAAAAGTAGAATCCCAAGGCCTATAAAAGTCCTGTGTACTATGTACCTTGTGTATGTAAATATCTCAAGCCATATATTTAAACAGTTGAGAGGAAACAGTGTTACCACTGTCAATACATTTCTGAAATGTTAAGGTAATTACCATTCAGACTTCATACCAGCTAGAAAAAAAAACCCGGAACAACCCAACATTGTTTTCAGCTGCTCTTAATTTTCTTCTTGGCTACAGAAGTTTATACTTGATTGAACAAAGAGGGACAGAGAAGTCTTGAAGAAGCTGTTTACATGGTGCAAGTGGGAACACAGCTGTAAGAGACATGTATGCTAATAAAAGATCACTCCATCACTCCACAAGGGCAAGGGAGAAAATCATTCCACCTCCTGAAAACCTGGTAACGCTTCATGTGTGAAGTCAGGAGGGATTAGAAGCATAACATTAGAAAATTAAAAGCAGAGGCCATCACAGAATTATTTGCAGTTGTATTTCAACAACAGCTCTGAAAAACAGTCTGAAGAGAAACCCGTAACTCCATAGTAAGATTAATAACAATTATCTAAGCTAAGAATTTTAAGGAAGTCTGAAAGCTGGGTCCTGAAGGCTACATTCCAGAATCTTTCAAAAGGAAAGGTGCCTTAAAAATACCAGCGCCAGCCCTTGAAGCACTTAATTTGAAGCCATGCAGCAGTGACAAACAACTAACACCAGTGACGAAGATTCTTCCTTCTTACCTTGGATGTGGAGGCTATTTGGTTGAAAAGAAGGGTTTTCGGCTGTCTGGTATGTCTTTAGAGGCATTCCTGCAGGCTGTTGAAGGTGGGGAGGTTGTGGTGTCCGTCTCTGCATCATGTGATGCGGAACTGAAATTCTCTGGGGGCTAATGTGGTGAGGAGAAGGAGATGAAATAACAAACCTAGGAGTTCAGAAACACAAAACTGTAAAATCCCCAATAGATAAGAGATAAAGATCGTTTCTATTTTACTTAGATCACTATAATGTTTAGCAGCCTGCACTGATGCAGACTTCCAAAACAACAGTGTGCAGCCCAGATACAGAGAAGATATATTTTCAAATGGTGACATATCATTAGATTTGACAACTGTGAAATTAAACGGCTGAATTGCACTCTTATCATGGAAAACTCCTTTTAACTTCTGTGGGTTTGTTTAAGTCTTAATGGGAGGAGACACCTCATGGGGGTGTCTGAGGATTTCTGAGGCACTGCCAGATGTCTCATTGTAAGGTTTGTATCAACTCTATCTGTCAATAAATAGCTGTCCTTCCTCACTGGAAGTGAGCGGTCAGTTCTGGTCATTGGACACTGAAGAGTTAGCTATTAGGGTCAGGTCCAGGTTCAGATTTCAAGTTCTAGAAATCTTTGTATGTAACATAGAGCTACTTGAAAATAAACAATCTGAATTCAATATAATGTACATAAAGGCAAGTGTTAAATTGCTTCCAGTTGAGCAGAGTCTGACCATAACAAAATGTTGATCTGGACTCAAAGTACAAACTTACAAGCCTGGCAGAGGAGGAGAACCATTCAGATCAAACCTGGTGCTGCAGCTGCCACAGAGGTTCATCACTTCAGTGGTATGTTTTGCACAGCTCTGTCACTACTGGCACTACAAGGATACACACTACTTTGAGGATGTGAGTTTTACAGACTTGAGATGTGAGTTTTACATGACAGTTTTACAGACTCTGGAAGTTTAACTTCTTCCTACATTTCCTTAAAATTGCATACCTCAAAGTACATGACAAATAGGTGCTACAGTCATTTTTGCAGATGGAAATCTGAGGTTATAAGAGCTCTCGCCCATGCCCCCGATAACCAAACTACCCACTAGACGAATGGGACCTGATTAGTAAATGAAAGCTCAGCCCAGGCTCAGGAATGGCTCAGAGCCACTTTCTCATCCATGAGAGGAGAGCTGGGAAGGCCAATGAAAAAGAGTCAGGATATTTCTGCAATAGAGTGAATGATGTGGTATTCCTGTCACAGATCAGACTCACTATCTCCACTCCTAAAAGCAAGCTGCAAGCCTGTGCTGAGCAAGAGCACCCACCTACCCTTCTCTGTGGTGGGTGGGCTCAGTAGCTGCTGCTAGGAGGGATTAGTGCTTGTAGTGAACACACTCTGCCAGGATCCTAAAGAGTGGATCTAGTCCTTGTTCTCCTAAGACTGGACCTCAATACACTAGATTACTTTTTTTTTAACCTAGCAATAAAACATGTTTTTTCTGTAGAAGTGTAAGGAAGCTGTTATCTCACCCTGAATACAACAGAAGGTGCAACTGTGGTAGTAGCACTACAGAACACCTCTGGACAAGATCATCGTACAGGTTGTAACTGCATTTAAATCCAAGACACCTGAGAGATTTTATGCTGCAGCTCAGAATCAGTATCCGCCACACATTATTTGTGTGATTTTGACTTAATTTGAAACCTATTTACTATATTTCTGGTAGATCCATAATTTACATTTGGAGTATAGCAAGTGTCAAGATGAACTTTGGATGATTTACAGCCTTTTCAGTTTTCTCTGAGAATCGCATTTTTAGGCATATTAGGTAGGATTTGGATGGTCTTTGTGCTGATTTGGTATTAACTTCATAAACACATATAATACTTCAGATATGCTATATAGATGGAGGAAATAAAGATGTCACTACTGCGTCATTGAGTCTTTAACGTGTCAAATATTTCATTGTTCCAGGTAACTAATGTAGTGTAGACTTAAAGACATGCTAGGGAAGAAGAAAATAAAGCATGCATGTGTTTCACAGTAATATTAGACAATAATTTTTTAAAAAAGATAAATCAGTAGCTATATTGTGATAAAAATATCAGAGGTTTTTAAGAAGTGCTATAACTACCTGGTTATATGTGTCCTGAGTAAGGACTGGAGTTAGTTTTTTGTATAGCACTCACATAGAAAGCCTGTTATTTGCTGCCAGAGATTAAGAGCAATGCACAGAGAGTCTTTTATTACTACTATTATTTAAAAAATCATGGGATATCATCCTCTGCGTTTTCAAAATTCATTTGTGAAAATTAATCTCCGAAAAATGGTTTTAACCAGCAACCAACAACAGGGAAAAAACCCTTTTCAAAACTCAAAGTGAAAAGCACAGTATTACAGATTTCACATTTGATTTAACATCCAAAAAAGCCTCCCAATAATAATGCACTACTTTGTATAGCCAGACAGGACTCCTTTTTAGTAGACTTTAGTGGTCTTTATAATGATTTATGAATCACTTCATGAATTCCTGGCTTACTCATATGGGTGACTATAGTTATCTACTTTTACATCCCTTCTGCCTAACAAAAGAGAAACTTGGACTTGTCTCAGTCCAGATTTGTCCCTGAACAAATCACAGTGTGTTACTGGGGGAACTGCAAATTTAATTTTATTCCTGAAACAATCAGGACCAGCTTGTAACCACTCAGAAACTGCCATCAAGATTTGTGGCCAAGCCCTGGAGCTGATACAATCAGGAACCAGCCAGAGTTGCAGAAAGGTGACCTTCCCTATGCCTGCTGGATGCAATATCAGAGCAGGAACATTTCTGGAGCCATCAATTAGCCTCTCCCTTTCCAATAGTAGCTAGGAAAAAGTGTCCTGCTGGGGAATGACTAGATTTGCTAGTAAGCAAGATAGATGACAAAGTTATCAAAGCTTACCTGTTTTCATGAGATTAGTTAAAATGGCACATATATAGGTGTTTTGTTAATGACCAGTACTGGTCACGGCTACATGGAAAAAAGATTTTACTCTAGCATTTGTTGACTGGAGCTGGCCCAAATGTAAACTACATGCACAATCTAAGCAATGTGTGGAAAAGGAAGGGAAGAGGAAAGCTAACAGTAATAGTATATTTTATATAGTATAAATAATGTATTTGTATAGCATTTATAACTATCCATACAGTTCATTTTAGAATGGTTGGCCACCTGTAAATGAGTCTTTGGTGTGGTGGGGAAACAACCTGTTATGTCTCTGTAGCAAGGATATATACAAGGTGCTTCTTCACCTAGAATCTCAAGCGCCTGGAGAATCCTCGATTAAAAAACTGGCTGTGCTGAATTGTCTGGGCATAAAAGGGCTGAAGGTCTTATTTTTGTAGGTGGAGAAAATACTGAGAACTGGGTGGTAGAAAAACCCTTTTTTGTTAGACTTCCTACCAAGCAGAACTGCCATTGCAATCCAAGGCAGTGGAGACAGGTATTATAACTGTGATATCAAGTTGTCACTGTTCAAGCTGATTGGAAACAAGGAAAGCAAGAAGAGAATTACCATTCAAAGCTCTGCCTGACCTACAGCTTTTTGATGGTGCTGCCCTTTTTCCATGGGAATTTGAAAGACTCATCACCTCAGAATTACCTTAGCTGCTGTTCTTTTAGGCTGGCAGTCTTTCATTTGATTTCACAGTCCGAGCCTCAGGAAGCTCATGGAAGTACATGACTGGCCCAGTAATATTGGACATTGTGCTTATACAGGAATCTCTCAGTGGGCTTCTCCCACCTTCACTGCTTGATGTCTCCAAGAGCTGTCACCTGCATCCACTTCACAGAGCTCTCTGTAGCTAAGTAGCCAGCTCCCCTTCCTGAGGGGAAAAGGGAGAGCAGGAAATTTGGTCCAAGACTGGAGCCAGTGTGCTGATGACAAGAAAAATTCCAGGTCTCTCATGGATTTCAGTCCCATCTTAAAAGGAAACTCCTTCGACTCACTGCCTGCTTCACTTACCGACCTCCTGAAAGAGAATACAAACTCCAAGCTGCAACAAGAGGCTGAGTTTTCCTTGTCTCTTTTTTCAGGAGATCAGGAAAAGGGCAACAGAAAGAACACAAGGCAGCATCCCAAATCTTTCTGCTCTTCTGTCTTCCTCCCTCAATGCTTGAAACCTTACCCTGTAGAAGCGAGGAGCACAGGAAGGATGGGAGACTGGCATTTTGGGGGCAGAACTGGGGCATGATTGATTGCAAGACAGACTTAGAAGTGAGAACCACTGCAGCAAAGAAAAGCTGGAGTTACATGTCTTCTTTGTGAGGCAATCTGGAAGAAGGGGCTAATCTAATTGCTACATATGTGCACATATATACATATACATACATATGGTGGAAAGAAGTAACACCAAGAGTTCAAATTTCAAAATGCACACAAAAATTGGGTACAGTCATTAAAAAAAAAATCTATAATTTGGCAGCCAATCACATTTATTTGGTGTCTGAGATATAATTTCTGAAATATTGTTTTTTAGCACTAATGGTACCATGAATTTCCCTTCATGCTTCTGGCTTTCCTCTCTCTCAAATTCTCCTTCCTGTGTGGCCATATTCATAGGATATCAGAAAGCACATTTCAAATGTGGGTAAAAAGACTACCCTGAATCACAAGAAAAAAGTGTAAGGGCAAACTTCCTTTAAAAAAAAAAAAAAAAAGTGTGAAGGTAAACTTACTCTGACCCTTTTTTGTACTCAAAGAGAATCAATTTTGTCAAATCTTTGAGAGCTGCTAATCTATTCCAGGAAACAGGACTTAAGACTTTTTACTGCCTTTTTGTAAATAAACCAGATTACACAAAAAAATGTATGACACAAGCAATTTTTCTTTTTAACAGAAAAAACATGTTAAGAACCAAAATACCAAATAACCATTTGGGCTGCAGGACAACAGCTCTGTCAATTTCATATCCCTAGGGCGTTAGTATATTTCTGCTTTTCCTGTTTGTACTGTTTCAGAGTTGTAGAAAAAAGTTGATTTTTGCTAAATCTAGCAAAAGATCATTATGTCATATTACATCAAATTCTGTGTTTCACTTTTCCCAACTAGTAGTTTGCTGGGAGAAAGGTTAATTCCAATCATTCTACATGTTCAAATAAATTCTGCAGGGGACTAGGAGCACGACAAAAAAATAATGATAACAGCATATTGTACTATAGTAGTAATAATAGCAAGTGAAGGGAATATTTTCTTTGCTTGGGAACAGCAAAGAAAATATTTTCATTGCAACTAAATATTTGTTAAAAATATATTGAAAAGAAAGGAAACTGCACCTGCATATAAATGAGGAAAGAGGAGAAGACATAGTTTACCTACCATTAATCCATGCTACACTATGGCACAAAATGCTACTAGCAGGAATTATTTGAGATAGGAACTATGTAACTATGTTGGATGTAGCTATGTCTTCATTCTCTGCTTTTCCTCAACTTTCCACTGAAAAGTAAAACATGTGCCATCATTTAGCCAACATCAATCCTTATGGTTGCTTTCAGTATGCTTCCAAAATGGAAATGGAACATTAAAGCTGAAAAGTTTGGTCTTTTTTTTTTTCTTCAGAGGTCATAGTTTTCTTTGAACAACTTGTAAATACAATTCATTGGGTTGCTGCTCTGTTAACTGACTGAGTTCTAATCCTTTTTTATTGGGCTGCAAGTTTGGGAACATATCCAGATGTTATGCAATTGACACTGCCAGGAGATCATCAGGATTTCATCTTATTACAGTTCAAGTTTTGGCTGGACAGAAGACAAAACCATAAGCTTCCTGTGGCAGATTGCTGTCTCCAACAGTGTCCTGTACAGCGCAGCACTTTCTGACAATGTTAAGTGAGGAACAATCTATGCTCGCTCCCTCTTGATTGCCTTTATATTTCTAGGCAGATACAGAAAATCTGGAGTGATTTCTCCATTCTCTGCTTTCAGCATTCCTGTCATTCTGCAGTGATCTTACATTTTGGTTTGGCTCCACACTTCATGCTGTGTGCTAGTGACTTTGCAGCTCCTCAGTCCACTGTCAGTGGGGGAAACATTCTGTTTTAATAGAGTATTCTGTAACTCAACGTATTGCACTGTAAGTTAGTCCAGCTAGCTATCAATGACTATCAAATAAACATGGTTTAAAAACACCTGTAAGGAAAGCACAGCTTTTGCCAAGAACAATTTTGAAAAATCAAATGTTTTCCCCAAAAATCATGAATGCATTAATTTGACCAAAATAACAAAACCTTAAATTTTTTCCTACCTATGATACAACATGTTTCTCTCCAATGATTCTTCTGTTGCAAATGACTTTTTTTAAAGGAAGGGAATCTTCTCCCATAACAGAAATATTTTGGCCAACACAAACCAAAATTTTTGTCCATGGTTTTGTTCAGCCACTGAATTTGCACTCGTCAACCTCTGCTTCACACCCTGCACAGCAATGATCCCACAGAAGGCTTCTATCCCCATGGGGTCTGCCAGGACTAGATTGCACGTGCCAGTAGACTTTAATTTTATATCCTCCTTTACAGTCATTAGTAAGTGTCTAAAAATCCTTTTCATGCTCAAGCACTAGCAACACAGGACTGCTATTTCAGATCAAACCAGTGGTCCATCTAGCCCATCATTAGATCAGCTCTTGAAAGGAAGTTGTTGCAAGGTGGGGGTTGGTCTCTTCTCCCAGGTAACAAGCAATAGGACAAAAGGAAACTGCCTCAAGTTGTGCCAGGGGAGGTTTAGCTTGGATATTAGGAAAAATTTCTTCACTGAAAGGGTTGTCAAGCATTGGAACAGGCTGCCCGGGGAAGTGGTTGTGTCCCCATCCCTGGAGGTGTAAGATGTGTAGATGTGGTGCTTAGGGACATGGTTTAGTGGTGAACTCGGCAGTCTTAGGTTAATGGTTGCACTTGATGATCTTAAAGGTCCTGTCCAACATAAATGATTCTATGATCCTATGATTTTATGATTCTATGGCTCAGGTTCAGGGTTAGACTGGCTGCCACCTTGACTCTTTAGCATCTGTCATTTATATGGGTCATTTGCTTACTAACAAAAAAGTGATAATGTCTCAGTAGACAATCCTCTGAAGTGTCCCACTCCTGGAAAGAAATTACTGTATTGATTTCAAAACCACACTGTTAAGGTCTTTAACCAAAGACTTTCTTTGAGGCAGACCCTTGTATGCCACATACAAAGGGCTTTGTAATATGTGAAGATCGGATGTCTTGACTCCTTGGTAGACATACTCAGAGGCTTTTGCTTCTGGAAGTCTGGATTGGAGCTACTTACTATTTTACAGCACAAGCATCAAGGGAATATAACCACACACTCAAATAAGCAAAAAGAAGCATGGTTGCAGAACTTATTATAGCATTACAGTAATGCTAAACTGAACAGTTCCGCCCTAAGTCCTTCTTTCCAGCTTTACATAGTCTCTAGAAATTCCTGTCAAGCCAGGATGTGTCATGCTTCAGGGACATACCAC
This sequence comes from Platalea leucorodia, assembly GCF_965183815.1. NCBI lineage: Eukaryota > Metazoa > Chordata > Aves > Pelecaniformes > Threskiornithidae > Platalea > Platalea leucorodia. Next base: position 31,054,127 of record NC_138858.1, read on the forward strand.
TAGCTCTGGTTCACAGGAAGGTGAAAAATCACCGGGAACACCAAGTTCAAATGAAAAATTCTGTTCTGGTCTCACATTGGTTAACAGGGTACTTCTTGCACAAAAGCAAGCCTTAAAAAGCAAAATGCATATGTTGGGTAATTCAATAAATAATAAAATAATAATAATTAAAAAAAAATCAATCATTTGGCACCATAAATTTTGGGACACTGAGCTACATATGTTAACTATGCCATATAAAACCAAAAATTTTTATCTAGGTTTTAATTAGATTGTTTTTTCAGCTTCCTTGAATGCCCATGTCTTCTTTTATTACAAAAAATGAGCAAAAAGGAAGCCAAGTACATACTGTCTTTTATACATGTGCTTTTGGGTACCATCACCATTTGGTACCTTCATTGAACAGCTGCAATATTTCATATTAGGGGAGCACTGAAAGTTAGTATCAAAGAGCTGGAACAAACAAAATGTAAATCTGCATTTTTATTATGCATGTTCTCTCCTTTGATAAATGAAGTTGCTTCTTCGACCCAAACTCTCTATCTGACTTGCAATTTGTGTAGACAGAGTTTTGTACACAGAATGAAAGCAGTGTAAGATATGTTTGGTTCAATTTCTCACATTAATAAGGCTTAATCAAGTCCACACTCTTACTCCCATCACCTAGGTGGGGAAAGACACAAAAGAAGCCCTCCAATTATTTCTCTACCCCATGGTACCTGGAGATGTAGGGAAAGTGCTTATTTCCTTCTGCTTCTGTCACTCACAAACCTGAGTCTGCTGTCCAAAATGGAAGGGGCACATGACTGGCCCCCAGAGTCCTCAAAGCAGCCAGGCCAGCTTGGATCGGCTTCAGTCCAACAATGCAGCCTATTGCAGGGGCTAGTGCCGGTGAGCCAGTCCTAGCTCTGGAATGACCCCAGGCATGCACAGCGCATCAGGAACCGCACAGCATGGGGGGAACAAATCCCCTGCTTGCACCCCTAAATCCTGCAGTGCTCTCTATGATGAGATTGGGATAAACAGGGTGATTCACAACTTTCAAAGACACTATCTCTGGCACTTTGTATACTGAAGTGTTGGTTTGTTCAGTTCACGTTTTCACAGCTATCATCACACCCATGAGGTGGTGTAAATGACAGCCTACTCGCAGGGCCCCTAGGCAAGTGGACTGCATTAGATTCAAGATGCAGATTCTGTGTTAGTTTTTCTTTTAAACATTTCCCTTAATTTGTACTATATGTTCTGAAATCAAACTAACTCTGCTGTAATACTTCTTTTCTTTTCTGAATTTAAATTGCCATTTGTCATACTACCTAAAAGAAGATACTGGCACTTTTTTTTAATCCAAAGTAGCTCCACGTATGGGAATTAGCACTTAAAGCCTTTTTAGAGACAGCATGTACAGTTAATGTATGAGAACGGAGTGTATCACACTAGCTTTTTATTATTGTTATTCTGTAGAGTACTGTAGTATCCTGAGGTCTGTAACGCCTTTAAGGACTTAATGATGTGTTAAGTCATGCTCTAAATGCATCTGCTATGGTCCTACACCAGTAACTGTCTCAGAAATGGGCTAGTGAGAAGATCACTGTCTTTCATCATGAAATTTATACCTGTAATAACTATTGATCTGTTCCTACCTGTCACCTCGTGCTCTGGCAATTGTTGGATATGGATGGTGGACAGTTCATGCACTGGAAAGAAAACTATACTGGTAAGAAAAAGCCTCTGGGTAAACAGAAACATGAATCTCAGGGCCCTCATTCTGTAAGGTATGGGTGGGCTCCTCTGAAGTTTAGTGTCCCACTCAGTACGACTTTCCTTGCCTGGGCCATTGGTCAGGCAAGAGACCATAGCAGCCCCAGAGTTTGCACAGATGGCCAGAGCCAGGGCAAGGGAAAAAGGTCAGGGCCGTGTGGCCAGGAGAGGGGAGCAAGGACTGAACCACTAGATGAGCTCCAATGATCATGAAATGGTAAGTTTCATCTCAGACTGGTGTACAAAAAGCTCAACAACTTCCAGTGGCTCCAGAACTGGCTGAATTCATGTGTGCAGTCTGAAATCAAAAAGAACTTTCACCTGTTGTCATTTCCCTGAGCCATCATATTCTTCCATCTTCCTGATACAATGTAGCGTGAGTACTGCTTTACTCCAAAGAAATTATGCTCATTTATCAGTAATTGAAATCTAGTGAATGTTCTTTTCAGGTTTATAATTGGACACTTTGTGTTCTCCAAATTACTGGCATTTCTGTCACTCAAGGCAATTAAACACTTCGAAATACATTAATGAAATACAGCAATTTATCATTTATAGCTCTGAAAAATACAGAGATTAACAAAATAATGTGTAAATATTCATATACATATGGTTAAGAATTCAGTATTTCATGTGATGGTGTATCTTCCTCACTTTTCCACTGGAAACCTGTTTGCTTAGGCTTCTTCAGTCTTGCGATCTGGTAGACCTCCAGCTCAATGAACTAAGTGGAGTTATACACTATATAAATACCATACACTATATAAATAATACCATACACTATATAAATACTATACACTATACATACACTATATAAATAATTGGAAAGATTGCTGAAAATAATTTAGGGAATGTCTAAACATGAAAATTAAACCACTTCCAAGCAATCTGCTTTCACATCAATGAAATACCTAAAATCACAGAAACAGCAAAGGTCAAGGGGTTTGTACCTAGATAGCATAAAATAAATCCCAACTATAAATCAAGCTCTCAAACTAGTGAACTAAAAATTCTTTCATTATCTATTGGTCTTAGTAAAATGCCAAGAAAAAAAAAATGCCAAGATCCTGCAGAAGTACTTAGTATTGAGAGAATATTGTCAGAATATGACTCTCCTACCACAAGTAAACAGAAACATGAATCTCAGGGCCCTCATTCTGTAAGGTATGGGTGGGCTCCTCTGAAGTTTAGTGTCCCACTCAGTACGACTTTCCTTGCCTGGGCCATTGGTGGAGATCAAGAGGGGACTGGAGGAAGTCCCTTAAATGGAGATGGATGGAAAGCCTCCCTGCACAGGCTGGAATGACAGAGTCCCTTTTATGTCTCCTTCCCCTGGTAAACCCATATATATCCAGAGCAATTGTTACCCAGAGGCTGCCACCAGCAACTTTCTGCACACCAGCAATTCAGTTTCCACCCATCCTGGCAGCTCTGAAGGCAGTTCTGCCCTATGCTCAGCATGGGAAAAGCAAGGGCTGGTCTTACCTCTCTGAGTCCGCAGCTGAGAGAAGAGGTAACTGGGGGGGAGGATGGAGAGGACTACCCTGTACGTTATGTCCTGGGGAGGGGTGGCTTCTGGGGTGGGACAAGGACACTGCCCCAGCTGCTGTTCCACTTCGACTTGTCTGTGTGCTTGGGAACACGACTGCTGAAAGCAAAAGGAGAGAAATAACCCTTATCAGGCAGGTGAAAACATTGATAACTGACCAAATACTAATGGGTAACACCTCCACTAAAGCTGTAGCACCAGTTCTTAGCAACTAACTGTTTTTTCTCAAGTGCTGATTTCTGTCTGAAGGGAAGAAAAACAAAACACATAAAAAAATAACTAAATAATCTTTGCCGCTCCCAGATGACACTTTCATAAAACCAGGCATGACATAGCTGTGCTCCTTGTCTTGGGAATTTTGTCTGAACAAGCCTGCAAACCTTCTGTAACTTCCTGTTGTAGAAGAGGTGGCAAATACTTCCTAAGATCTATTTTTAGAGCTAGTGAACAGAAAGCACAGTTTCGTAAATAACGAAATACTTTCCACATTTTCCCCTCAGCTGTAAAAATCCCAGATTTCTTGAAGAGGTCAACCCAAACTCAAATATTGCTATTATTGCCCCCAGACTCCCCAGTAATGCATACAGAAAATTTAAACTAACATTAACAGTTTGATAATTTTCTATGAGGTTGCTCTTGTATACATTCCAAATAAGGAAAGGTTCTGCATGATTAAACAAAAAGCAATACAGGACTCCCTCTGAATGTCCTAGTTAGTTGACCCCAATTCTGTGACCTCATTTTCAGAAGTTCTTTAAATCAGGCAGTCAGAAAGTAAGACACTGATTACCAAATCCCTCTGAAAATCCAGTTACTCAATTATTTTTACTGACATCTGTGCCAGGTAACTTATGTTGATGTTGAATGGCAGCCAAATACATGCTCTTAAATATTTTATGAACCAAGAGAATGAATTACATAGGCCGTCTACAACACAAGAATGATCTCTCACTGTTTGGTTGTCATATCTACCAGTGTATAAAAAAGTATTGTTTAGGCCTAGTTTACATAATAAAATTCTACCTATAAAACTTACATTATGTTAGTGAATATGTTGGAGCTAATGATTCAAATTTATTGATAAACCCCTAGAATTTAAACCAGTTCCCGAAAGGGCATTGTCACTTGTAAAAGATCTTTCTAGGCTAAAATACCTGCATGGATGCTGCAGTCCTAGCAGAACAAACACTACTTTAGGAGTAACCCCACCACAGATCCATCTTCAAGAAAATGATTTCACATGTCACAATTTTGAATGTTGCTACCCAAGATCAAAAAGGTGAAAAGTCCAATTCATCTCCCAAGTCCTCAGCCTATTTCTGGAAAGCCTCTATTCATCCTTACAAGCCAGCCTTTGTGACACACTCGACATTCACCAGGCTAAGGCAGAGCTAAGGAAAGGCTCAGGAGTTTAATTATGCTGTAGCCTCATTAAAGACCAGTCCTGGACATCTTTCAGCTGGTGGACATGACAGACAGTCCGAGATGACAGACAGGAAATCATTTTGTGAATGAAAATATCTACTATAGATGCTACAGAAGTAATGTCAAAGTTTAGGCAAAGCTGGTATGAGCTACGCTGGTGGGCAAAGCTGGAAGAGTGAGGGCTGCCCTCCCAAATGGCCAGGAGGATCAACAAAAATGCCTGCGGCTGCCCTCGCCACTAGCCTCTACTGTTTGCTAATTCTTATATGGACCAGAGCCTCCTATTCACAACTCAAGTGACAACAGACATCTGATAGTAGAAAGTATCCCAAACCTTAAAAGAGGTACAGAGGATGCAGATCCCACAGGGATCACTTAAGCCAGCAGAGTAACTCACTAAGAAAGGGCTGAGGAAGAACCGTGCCTAAGATGGGGGAAGGTAGCTTTTTTTGTTTTTTCATTTTGCTCATGCACCCCAAAAATCACTCTCTCCACACCTGTCTCTCAGAGCAGCATCAAGACAAATGCAGAGGGGAAAACAAAGGAATGACCTTTTGAATTTATTATTTTATGCTTACATGCAGTGCGGAAGAAAATACTGAAAAAAACCCAAATGCACATTCTGGCAGAATATTTAACAAATCAGTACAGTGCAAAAGAAAACTCTGATTACTTAAATAAAACCAGAGACTATTTAAACTGTTCCTTGCAGAAATACAGCAACTTGCATTTTTTCCATGAGAAAACTATTAAAACGTGTAAGAAAATACAATGACTTAGTTTTCCAGTACTGTGATGTTTGACTTTAAAACAAATTTCTTCAAGGCTGTGGTTGATCAGGAATAAAACGGCTGACTATGACTGGGTTTCCAGCATAAGGTAGCAAGAGTTGTTCTTCCCTGTCATAGCTGTTCTCTGCCACAACCATGATAAGGATTTCAAGCAAGTATTTTGTAAGTTGAGCTTGCACATTTCTAGCTGGTCCAGGCTGCAGTGGTAGCACAGGTTCCCACAGCACTGCCCGAGACCTGGTGACTCTGTCCCCAGGAAAAGGCTCTCTGCAGCCAGGCATGGGCAACCATCTGTCCTTTCTCAGAGCTAGAGCAATCTAAAGCCCACTGCAATATTCACCATCATAGCAGTATCTGCTACTGTAGTACTTTTTGGCTAGCTGTCCCAGCAATTTCTCTGTACTTCTTTCATTTCTGATGAAGAGACAGTACACAGTGCAAAGTAAGAGCTAACTATGGCAGGAACTAGAGGGGCAGGTAGGATATTAAAAGAAGAAAACGCATATATATTAGCTGCAAAAACATATTCCTGTACACAGGGTATGTTAAATGACCACAGCATGACAGAAGAGCATACCTGGGCTCCCACAGTAATTGTAATGAAGCCTCCAAGAGCAGCACCACAAATGATGGTGTGGGAGACCTTATAACACCCACGGGCAGCGCAACACATCTGTTGTCAGTGCAGCTTCTTGCTGCATAGAGGTACTGTGCTGACAAAAGCACCTCCATGGGCACCCAGTGAAGTGAAATTGCAATCCTGGCAGCTGCTTCCCAGTGGAAATGCTACTATTAAAACTTCCTAGTGTAGACATGGCATTGGTCCAAGCTACTCCCTGAATCTTGTAAATACCAGTTGAAGAGAAACATTGTCAGCCACTGGCCATCTACAGACTTACAGCCGTCAACAAATATTGTCAGTGACAGGTCATTTCCCTAGTAGAGCTAGTCTTAAGAGACTGACAGAAAACTTTGGACACTATTGAAGAAACTACTAGATGACCACTTTTTCTTGGAGTTGTGTGTGTGGCAAGCTTTTCTAGTGGTTTAGCTGCTAAATGTGAGTTACTTGCTCAAAGTGCTGGCAGGAAATACCTATACAAAGGAATGTCTTTTCAGTGCCTGATTCCATTAAACACCTGATTTGAATGGTATAAAACTGAACAAATGTTCACGGCAACCAGCATGCTCACTGACTCCAATATACCACCACCAGGTAGGTCCACACAGAAAAATGCAGAATTAAGTGTAAGTATTGCTTAATAAAAAGGCTTCCTACAACAAGGCTTTTCTCTCTATCAATACAAGATAAACTAAAACACTTAAAGTAATTTTTAAAAGATTCAGATATTCTGAAAAAAAAAACCCAAACCAAAACAAAAAAGCAAAACAAAGAATTGTTGATGCTATGTCCCATAAAAAGCCCAAGCTACACCAGATGAATATAACCTGTTAGTTCTGAATGTGAACCTCGGATTGGGTTACACCCACAGACTTTCAACCACAGAGAGGGAGGAGCCATGTTTTCATTTCCGGAGTCTCATCACAAATCAGTTTATCAACACATGAGAATTTTCCATGAGAATATCTCTGCAAAGGCTTCTGTATGAGAAGCTAAATTCACATGCATTTTCATAATGCATAGGAACACATTAGGTGGTTGGAAGAGAAAAAGCTGATTCTGAATAAGGTTCCTTTAAAACAAAAGGCAGAAAAGTAGCATTTAAAAAGTTACAGAATCCAAAGCCTAAAAAAATATTTTTTTTTTAATGCAGCCAGAAACCTGTAATTTCATTGAACATTTTTTAAATGCAGAAGAATCACCCTCCCCTTTGCAAATTACCAACAATGGTATAATTTACTGTCTTGGATTTATTACTGTCAAATCAGCACTCTGTCAATCTCTTTCTACCCCCAAAATACCTCTCCTCTTGCCACTGCCAGCATGCATTTGGAGTAGGGCTGAGAATAAGACAGTGTGAAGGTTTTATTTTGTAGCTCAGTCAATTAAAATTACATACATACATTTGCAAGAGTGGTTTTTTTAAATTACTATATTTAACCTTCCATTTCTACAAGGAATATTTATGTGGTCCTTGTGAACAAGTGATTTACTAGTGCACAGAGCAAAAATCTGAAATGCTTTTTGCACTTGCGAGCATCACCTCCATATATTCTCCCCTCTCACCTCCCCTAGGGAGTCCATACTTCCTTACAGGATTTTGTGGCCAGGAGTATGTGGGCATGTGCTGTGTTGAGCCATAAGTGGTAAGCCCAGCAAATGTAAAACATGCTGCCTGTGTTGCCTTGATCCTGCCCAGCTCATCTGTAAATCTGAAGACTCTGGTGTGCATGGAACTTAAGAAGCCATCATGCATTAAAAAGTAGAGCAGAACTCAAAATTGCATTATGAAGATAACAAGCCTGTCTCCAAAGTGGGTAAGTCACATGGACCATCTGCATTGATGGTCTCTGTACCTCTCTTCAGATGTTCTGCAGGCAGATCAGAGATACTGGAGGCATCCAAGTTCTGGAGGCACTTAGAAAGCTGGGGAGTTTACAAAGTCCACCCACTCAAGATATTTGGATAGGAGAAGAAAACAAGTCTAGGAAAGCACTTGGTACAGTAATCCAGTCTCATTATTTTGAGATCTGTACAACCAATCTCTGTCTTTTGAGATCTCTTACCTCAAACATTTAGAAATCTAAATGCTTACAACATAAAGATCTTCCACAAGTAAAAATTGTCCTAAGACATCACGCCATCTACTAAGAATCTTTTCCCCTACTCCACAGCTCAGAAAACAGGAGAGGAAAATGAAGAAAGTCATTGAAGAATTACCAGCTGAGTCAGAATAAAAATCTCAGAGATAGTTTATAGGTAATTACAGGCCTCTGATAAAAATGGTTAAATGGTGCTTGCTTAAAGCCTCCAAATTGCTACCCAAGAATTTCCCAAAGCAGCCTATAATAGAAATAAGAAAAGGTGTGTGGTTCTAATTTTGGAACATTTTTTGATCTTTTCTCTGAGCTGGACATGATAAACATTTTCTAGTCTTCTTGCTGGACACTTGCAATGATGGGCAGCTGAACTGATTATTAGTTGAGAAAGGTGGACATCCTGGAAACTCCTATAGTTTCTGAGATTAAGAAATAATTAAATCCCTGAAGCAATAAAGTGGGGTCTGGATTGGGATTTAAAGCTGTTCCTGCCATGACATCTTTACATCACATCCCTGCCTTTCAAGACAGATTCTTCTCTTTCAGTGGACTGCAGTTTCTGAAGTTCTGTCTAATCATGAAGAAAGGAACTATAAATGGTAGAGTTGCCTTGTTGCTTACAATGTTTGTACCAATTCATCAGTAAAAGCTCTCTTCTTCACAATGTGAACCCAATCATTACACCAATTTTTGGAGAACCATTAAGCCATCTCAAAATGGAAATTATAAACTCAGAAGTAAAACTGGTGAACAAAAGGACAAGTCTGAAGGGAAATAAACTATCCTCTTTAAAACAGGTAAGATAATAACATTAACACTTTTCAGCCCCCTGTAATGTGTGTATGGTCCTACCTTGTAATACATCACATTTAGTAGGAGTTCTGGATATGTATGCCATACTTAAATTCAGCTTTTTGGCTGTTGGTGACAACAGAGATCCTCTTAATTGTTGGCTACCCTACATCACCTCCTCTTTTGGAAACATTCCCTATGCATCAAACACAACCCCATTTTTCACTGCAATGGTCATTCATATCTTAGTTCTTCCTTCTCATTCTTTTTTTCTTCCAGTAATGAGCCTTAACTACTTCGCAAGGCCGCCAGCTTTAACAAAAAGACTGCTTATTCCTCAGGTATCTATCTCCTGCACTGCCCACGGTGCCTAATGGTTAGGGAGCTCACTCACTGCGACAATTGCTTTAATAAAATTCTTCCATTTTTCCTGTATGAGTCCTCTACCTGCCTGTTGTGTCTACCTACTGCCCTAACATTATCTTTGATATAAACTCCTTTGGGAATGAATTCTTTCTTATTACGTGTGCAGAGCACCTACCTCAGTACTATTTCATTGGAAAAAATAACCCCCACAAGGAAAAGTGTTACTTAAGTAAAGGACATCTTAAGTCATAGGCATAAAAGTAGTTAGGTCACATTTCACAGTACTGGAGTCTAAGATATTATTTAAAATACACTTAGAATTGCAAAAGCTTCTGTAACTTTCCTGATGCTTTCCTTCTGTAACTTTCCTAATTTCCTTAATTTCCAACTTTCAAAGAAAATCATGCACTTGACAAGTTTTAGTAATATTGTTTGCTTGCTCTGGAGCAGAGCAGAGTATGATACTCAATAACTATTTATAAATGAATGACACATTCTGGTTTATTCTTAAATATGAAATAGTAAAGTTTTAACTAAACAGCATAGTAAAAATAATTTTTTTTTTGTATTGCATTATTTATGATTGTTTCAGCCTTGGGGAGCCTAGATTGCACTATAGAAAGTAAATTGATTTGATGTCACAGTAGAAGAAACATCATTTACATGTTCTTATTATGAATGAATTGCTCACATCTTCATTCTACGAACTGGATAAACCCAAAAGCCTATGTATTTTTAAAAATTAAAACCTAGATGCTACCAGAAATTTCGCACTTCAGTAGAAACAGACTTTGAATTTCTGTTTTACAAAATATGCACTGCGCTTAGCCCTAGAAGAGTATGAATGCTTGCTTAACTTTAGACCTGTAAATGTAATTTTGTGTTAGTTTTAAGCAAAGGATCTGTCATGGCTTCACCAAGGGCAAGTCCTGCCTGCCCAACCTAGTAGCCTTCTATGATGGAGTGACTGCATCAGTGGACAAGGGAAGAGCTATGGATGTCATCTATCTGGACTTCTATAAGGCCTTTGACACAGTCCCCCACAATATCCTTCTCTCTAAGTTGGAAGGATATGGATTTGATGGGCGGACTGTTCGGTGGACAGCAAACTGGCTGGATGGTCCCATGCAGAGGGTTGTGGTCAATGGCTCGACGTCCAGATGGAGAACAGTGACGAGTGGTGTCCCTCAGGGGTCCATACTGGGGCCAGTGCTGTTTAAATCTTCATCAGTGACATAGACAGTGGGATCAGTGCACCCTCAGCAAGTTTGCAGATGACACCAAGCTGAGCGGAGCAGTTGACACACCTGAGGGACAGGATGCCATCCAGAGGGACCTGGACAAGCTTGAGAAGTGGGCCCGTGTGAACCTCATGAGGTTCAACAAGGACAAGTGCAAGGTTCCACACCTATGTTGGGGCAATCCCCGGTATCAGTACAGGCTGGGGGATGAAGGGATTGAGAGCAGCCCTACTGAGAAGGATGTGGGGGTACTGATAGAGGAAAAGCTGGATATGACCCGGCAATGTGCTCTCGCAGCCCAGAAAGCCAACCGTGTCCTGGGCTGCATCAAAAGAAGCATGGCCAGCAGGTCGAGGGAGGGGATTGTGCCCCTCTACTCTGCTCTGGTGAGACTCCACCTGGAGTGCTGCGTCCAGCTCTGGGGTCTCCAGCATAAGAAAGACATAGATCTGTTAGCGTGGGTCCAGAGGAGGGCCACAAAGATGATCAGAGGGCTGGAGAACCTCTCCTATGAGGACAGGCTGGGGGAGCTGGGGTTGTTCAGCCTGGAGAAGAGAAGGCTCTGGGGAGACCTTATTGCAGCCTTTCAATACTTAAAGGGGGCCTACAAGAAAGATGGGGATAGTCTTTTTAGCAAGGCCTGCTGCAACAGGACAAGGGGTAATGGTTTTAAACCAAAGGAGGGTAGATTTACACTAAACACAAGAAAAATTTTACACGATGAGGGTGGTGAAACACTGGAACAGGTTGCCCAGAGAGGTGGTAGATGCCCCATCCTTGGAAACATTCAAGGTCAGGCTAAATGGGGCTCTGAGCAACTTGATCTAGTTGAATATGTCCCTGCCAATTGCAGGGGGGTTGGACTAGATGACCTTTAAAGGTCCCTTCCAGCCCAAAGCATTCTATGATTCTATGTTACCTCACTGTATTAATAAGATTATACTCAGTTCAGATTTCTTTTATAAAGTCACGAAGGTCGCAAGATAAGAAAAAACATTTATGCAGTCTTAACTTTAAGCAATAGATATGTAATGAAAAATACTATTTTTCTATTTAATTTAAATATATCTGCATTTGCAGATTCTGTACTTGAACAGTACAGAGAAATGCTGATCATTACAGGCATTGTTGTACTTTGGTAAGTGGAAATGGACTAGCATCTAAATGTCTGCTTTTGTCATCTCTTACATATTTCTAGTAGTTTGCTTTCAAACATTTATTCTGTAGATCTTTTAGGAAAGGAGAAAAACTACCTTTGCTTTAAATGTGCATAAACGATAAGTAACCTTCAAGTGAGAAAAGTTTGATTTAACAGCATTGGAAGAATGCTACTTGAAAAGTAGCACAGACACATTTTAACTAACATGTTGTCTGTAACAGTTCCCAATAAAAGTTACATATTTTATTTTTCATAAAAGTCTCCAAGTTTTTCTTTATATTTAGAAGAAATGTTGTTTTCAGAGAAGTTTGAAGGGTAGCTTCTCTAACGCAGGACACTTAAGCTTTCATATGTTTTGCTTTTGCCTCCTTGGGGCATGAATAATTTTCATGTTGCCATTTCGATAAAATAATTCCCTCCCCGCTGGAGTTATCTACTCATTCACATAGTATATTATGTAGCAGTCCTGATAAGTAGTTAATGAAACAATTCATTTCAACTGGATTGGGTAGTTGTAAAAATGCAGTGACATGGTTTCATCTATACCTGACAGAATATCCTCAGTTAACTGATGCGAAAAAACACAAGCGAATAAAACTACGAGAAATTTACCAAGTTATAGATAGCTGTGAACACATGTAAGGGAAAGCAGTTTATTACTTACAGAGAAATTAATGCCGATAAAAGCATATTGATTAATACTATAAAAATTGCTGCACAATAGGAAGCAGTGCCAAGTAAGAAAAAAACAAAATAAATTATTCTATCAAAGAATGCCAATAGTTAGTAGTGTAAACTCCAAGTATTGAAAGACAAGGCATGAATGAGATTACAAAAAGTAATGTCACATTCTCAGAAGCTGTCTATGGGACATCATGACTGCAGACAATTGCCAGCTAAGGGCTGGCTGGAGGCAATAGCTTTACATGGCCTAGGATCCTGACAACTCATGGGGCAGCAGTTTGTTCAAGCCGCTGCCAGTCTAGGTTTGGACTGACCCAGCAGCCGGAGTTTGACACTTAATCATAGTCTGGAAGCTAGACTGATAAAAAAGATGAGTGCTCAATAGATTCCAGCAGAAATCTCCTCTGAGAATATCCTCAATTTCTGAAAACCTGGTCTCAGCTCATTTGACACACTGTCCCCACCTAGCTTCCATCCTATCTAGGAACTTGAAAGGAAAAGGAAAAGCTGAGTCTTTTATTCTCTCTCAGTTTTGCACATTGCATTGGGTAATGCCAGTAAATAATTTTTTACATCTCAACATTCCTCACTATCCAACTCCCTCTCAAAGTACAATATAAAATAAGCAACTGTAACCAACAACAGGTCACTAGAGGTTCACTGGTCAAAATCAGATCTTTAAAATCTGAAATTTCCTTTAGCTTTCAAATAACAGATGCCACACTCAGCCCACACTCAGACTAAGGCATTTAAAAGTTAACAGCATACAAGTAATACCAACTATTTTACAAATTAGGATACAGTCAATCACAGCTTTAAATTTCCTGATTTTTGTCATATAAACCTACATCACCACCAACTAGTGTGTAGCTCACAACAGCCTTGACAAAAACATAGCATAGAATTGATAGGTTTACAAGCCTCTCAGTAAAAGAAAACCACTTATTGAAGTGGCCACTTCATATAATGTCATTTTCAGCACTGCACGTAACATTCAGCCAATTCTTTCACTTCTTACATCTGGTTCTCAATTAAAAGTTGAACTGCTAGAAGATGTAATGCATTCTGCCTGAAAGTTAAAACCAGATGTCTTTACAACTACTAAAATACTGCATTAAAGAACATCCTGCCCATTGTTGTCTTGAGCTTTGAGATGTATTACCACTCATAACTTACCAAATGTTTCAAATTTAGCTGAAATGTGTACATTTAGCCAGGTATGACAGAGTTAGGTATTTTAATATGAAAATCTCAGATACCTAACTGAAACAATAAAATAGAATTATCACATTTATAGCATAAATGTGTTTATTGGCGTATTTATAGTCATAATATGAGAGCTCACAATGCAGCATTTAAGTTCATTAATGTAGATCTGTTGGAAAACTGATATGTGATCCATGAATAAGGAAAAGGAAAAATACTCCTTTGATTTTAAATGAAGCTTAGTGAATTCAAGATGGCTACAAGGAATAGTAGAAGTGAATTGCTAGCAAAAGTCAAATGCCTATAGAGCAAAAATATTGCTCTTTGTTGCAGTAGGTCTGTTCATGGATAAAATATGATTTGTCCTGCCTCCCTTCAAAAAAGGTGTAAAAATCTGTTCAAAATCTATCGTTTTATATTACTTTGCAGATTCTATCCTTCTCATAAGATAGATATGGATTTTAGAGTACATCCTACTCTGCAAAATCATCCCTAATCTTAAGTGAGCAATAATATTAATCTGTCTTTTTCCATACCTGGGTAAATATCGTGAGCAGGCCCGGGGGAGTGTCCCCTGGTATTATCTGTAGCATCATGCGGTGACAGGGCTGGCTGGAGAGGCTGAATTGCAAGGCAGTCATTCAGGATGTCCTGACTAAGCTCTGAGCTCGATCGCAACTGAAACACAAGAAATAAAAAAGGAGAAATTATTATAACATCGACAAAAAAAATGGAAATAAATCACAAAAATCCTTAAGACACTGAAAAATTATAATGAAGAAATGTTGAGGCGTTAGAGAAAGAAATGGAGCACCTGCAGAATTCTTGTCTTTTAAATCCTGGTTAGTACCCTTCCATTATAGCAGGTATTTTTCAAATCTGAGGAAGGAAACTCTTCCAGATGCTTAACAAGACTGTACTCAGGACAAGGGCTACTTGTACAGATAGGACCTTGGACAGAAGGACTTACATGTGTTTTCTTGCCATACACTGCAAAAGAGAGAAGACTGTCCTGATTCATGGATAATGGAGATTTATCACGTCTGACATCTCTTATATCAGCAGAGGGATACTATAAAAAATACAAATATTTTCCTGCTGGTTTAGTGCCCTGAACTGGCTCACTGAATGACCAGAAAAGCAAAGGTGCTCGTGGCAGTGGAAACGAGGGACTGGGAGTGAACAGAGAGGAGTGGTATTATTCGAGATGGTCAGGATAGAAGTGGTACCACTTTATATGGACCAAAGTTGTCCTAAGATCGCATTGTTAAAGTGACTAGAACTGCATTTGTTTCACATTATGGCTGAACTGATCTGGAAGTGAGTGCTGTGTCACTGCCACTAATCCCAGGTCCATGCATGGCCACTTGCCTGGTACCTGATCCATCAAGAGCAAGTCTGTTTATCTGGCTTATCCAGCAGAAAATTCACTCTCCAAACAATTAATAAACAAATTCATAAGAAAGAGTTTTCCTTTGGATGAAGTTGGATGAACAGTCTCACGCTGAGGCTACAATACAATACAATAAAAAAATACAATAAAAAAAAAAAATCCCAAAACCAAAATAAGGAAAAGGGAGAAAGCCTACTGCAGCACCCTGATGCAAGGCTGTCCAAGCTGTAATGCAGAACTGCACCCTGAAGCTTCTGGCAGATGGATGCTGCTGCAGGCTGCAGGCTGCCAGGACTGATGCTTGCCCCAACTCCCTGCCTGATGTTACTGCTACATATAACAAAAATTTGCCTGTTCCTTATGGACATCTTGGCTCAGAAGCTGGTGTATTCATTTAAAAGCATGAAAAAGGAGGGTCTGTGCTTATATGCATGTGGGCCACTGCCGTGACTCAGATGCAGATAAATATCCTGTCCTGTCACCCATGCTGATGAAGAGATAGTTCATGAAGCATGATGGACAGAAACCTGACCTAGTGCAGTATGATTTGCTGCACTTATCATCAGAGTCCCAAGAAGCAAATCTCACAGATGCAAATGAGGCTTCTCCTCTCTGTTTGGTGCCGTGAAAGGTGACCAGGTAACAGTAACTAGAATATAACCTAGCACCTCTAACAAACTCCTGAGGGGAGGAAGAGCAACAATAAGATAACTTTCTGTCCATCCTATACTCAGAAATGAAGAAAAAAGAGTAAGAGGGAATGATTCTGAATGCAACTGTAGAACGACCCATTACTGTGCCACAAGATGCTGATAATCATTAAAATGACTTCAAATGATCTGCATTAGTATAAAACCATTGCAACAGAGTGGAGAGTTGGTCTTACACATCATAAGCACCTGAGGTAGGGCGACTGTAATAAGAGATATTATGCAGCCTATGGTACCTATGCACAGACTGTGCATGCCATAGATTATTCCTTCTCTTAAAAATTTAGTGAGTCATTATTAAGCCCAAAGGCACACTATCTTTGTGAGGTATATTTTTTATTCTAGAACTTGTTATTCTAGAATAGTGCAGAGAGAGGGGGATGGCAGGGGAAAGAGAAGGAGGGAGAAAAGGGAGAAAGGGGGAAAGAAAGGGAGAAATACCCCGACAAATGCTTTTCATGTATTATCCATATTTACAATCTGCTATAAATACAAATGTTTCTTCCAGTGTAGCATGTATGGTTGTCTGCTATTATCCATTATTCTGTTTTTACTGCTATCACTACTAACATGTTTTTTTCATGAAATTAAGTACACGTGAAATTAAATGCCAGATATATCCAGATTCAAATTCTTATCAGTTACATTATTAATGAGCATTATGTGACTTTACATTTCTATGAAATCTAACATGAAAATAAATATTTAAAAAATCTGACTTCTATAAAAAATCAGGATTCTATCACACAGAATACAAATTTACAGAGGTTGCTTGTGTAAAGTTATTTGTTTGCACAATTTTTTTTGTAAGAAACTGATCAATTTTCTATTTTAATAAAATAATAAAATAAATAATAATAATTAATAAAATAAAAAATAATAATAAATAATAATAAAATTTTAACTGAAACCAATGTTTTGCATTTTGTTAAGAGCCAGGAAATCTGAGTTATGATTCTTCTTTAGTATGTGAAGAAACACAGAATAGAAAATGAAAAGAGAGATGATCTTAAAAACAAGCAAATAAAACAACCATTCATTGCATCCATAAGATTTTATCTTCAGTTAAAAAAGCTAGAAAGGAGAAATAATAGTTGACCAGATCTAACTGCTGCAGTCTGTTTCTTCCTTTGCTCTAAAGACAATGCATTTCTTCTTTTCCAGCCTACACTGTAGACTTATCAGCCAGCTGTAAAAGACAGTTGACACTCTCTTTGACTTCTGTATAAATCATATCCCAGCACAAATCTCCCAGCATTCTGGCTGCAATACCTTGCTTCCCCCATGATCACCTTTCTTCCCTCATGATCACTCAGCTGAGCACCAGTACAATCACACGGGGAGTGAAAACTTGCCAATCTATTTTTGAGAACTATAAGGTTAGAAAGTTTCCTTGCTGAATGATGAAATCAGTAACTGACAGTTTTGCAATGCTGAGCACAGACATTTTCTGTGTGCTGTAATGTAGCCGAAATTTATGGCTGACCAAGGTGCAAGTTAACAATCAACTGCTCAGCTCACTTACAACTTCCCTGTATGAAATACTTGCTCTGAATGATAGATTTTCAATTATAATAGCTCAGTTGTATGGTAGACTTGTGAAGTTTTGTATTTGGAAATCTGAGACATTCCCATTATCACAATGTGGCAGTTTTTTCTAACACACAAAACAAATCACTGTCAGTCATGATTTACAAGTGTTTTACTTCTATGACAATCAATTAATGTTTATCAGCTTTCAGAACAATGGATGGAAATTCTACTCCTGTACATTTTAGATATGATTAAATAATTACCCAAGATTAAATGATACATGCAAAAGTAGTTAGAAGGGAGTAAGATTCTACATTCTTCAATTTTCAATTTCATTATATCTGAGTCCAAGATCAGAGACATGCTGTTGACTTGATACCTGACATAATTCCAGAGAAAATGTCTCCTTAAAAGAAAAGATCATTTGTTTTATATTTTTCTAACCAATGTGTCCTTTATCTGAGATCTGCATGTTTTTGTGCAACCTGGCTAGTTTCTTAGCATTATCCCTGTTCAACAGAAATCAGACACCATCAAGGAACACATAAGAAATGTGTGTTTATGAATACTCTTAGTCAGAAGAGAAGTAGTTTAGGATTTCTCAAACATTATTTCCAATACACGCAAAATAGGATCTCAGTAACTTCAAACTCTGCCTATATGTACTCAGATTAACTCGAGTAATTCTTAAGCAAAGTTTGGACTCCTCCCATCATTCAAATATACCCGTTATGTCATCAAATCACAGCATTTTAAATCTTGCTTTCATGAAACCAGTATTTCTATATGTAAGGGAGACATTGGTTATAGTCTATTTATTTTGGAGCAGGTTAGATCTGTGTCTGCCATGTCTAAGACCAGCAAAAAACCCCTAAATACTGCTATGTTTCATTGAGAAGAATTGTTTTACACTAACTGTAATAGCTTTATAAATGTGGGGTTTTTTCATTGTAAAGCTAAGAAGGAATTTCTGTTATTCTGATAGTCAGTGTGTTAATTTTACTAAGAGCTATTTTCAAGTAGAGAATAAGCCAGTAATATTATTTTTATTGTCTATAAGTTAAGTTGGCATTTGGAGAGGGAAGCTGTCTACATAGAGCTACATATTGTACTAGTTTTTCTGAAGAAGTAGCCAGAATTTTAATATTTGCTTGTACAGTTAGAGTAAAATTATGTCCTGTTAGTATTATGACATTGACAGTACACAGATGTGACCACTAGAAAATTACAAGTTCAATATGAAGCGATGCTATGTGACAGTGTTTACTCATATTATAGGTTTACTTGCTAGATCATCCCTTTACTCATGCAGATCAGCTTCAAGGTCCAGTGCTTTCTTGCACAGTACTAAACCTTTTTGACAACAGATGATAAAAGTTTATGTTTGCTAAAAGTTAATGCTTGCTAAGTGTCCTAATTCTTGCCTCTGGATGCTACAGACATCTTGGAGCAAAGAAGTAATGCAGACAGAAGGGATTCTTCAATAACCTTTGTTTCCAGTGAGTCATCTGGGCAGGATTTCTAGAGAGCCATGGCATTCATTATCCTGCTAATTGTCTGCCACAGCTTTCAGGTGTATGTGCATGCTACTTTCATCTGCTCTTCCATTCTGTTTCAATTAAATGTTCAGCCAGGAAAACACAATAAAAATCAAGTTAAACTAGCCTATCTGCACAGTAGGGATGTCAGGTTCCATACAAGAAGTAGTTACTTTTCCTCCTCTCAAAGTTTTACTACAAACATTTCAGTTCAAATACAAAAATGGCTTCCATCTTTGTGACCCAGGGTAAATCAGGAAAACATACCAAAAATGTTTTTCAGCCTCTTGCATTAAAAATCAAAAGCACCCAGAACCTACACAATCAGCTAACTTTGGTAAATTTCAAGTCAAGAAGAAATTCTGATTTTGAAGCAATACTACAAGAGGAAAACACGGTTACATTAAGATTGATGACACTGAAATGGATTCTACCTTTATTATATATAGAGCAGAGAGTTTTCTTTTAATCGGTATTATTCTAATATAAGGAATAGTTTGGGTTATCTCCTCATTAAAATGATATGTAACACCAAGAACACAATTTTAAGAGGAAAAATTGCAGCTGGGACAGATCTGAAAGGAAACTTTGAATAAAAAATCAAACTGATAATCTTACTTTAAAGAAGGGAAGTACAGTTTGAGTGAGATGTGTTGTAAGTGGCCATTTTCTGAAATAAACAAAAAAGCTTGTTTGGTCATAGTTCTGTTAAAAACTGATTATTATTTTGCTCTACATATTTAACATGGAAGGCTCCTGAGGATGCTCCTTGTTGTGACATCCACTGTCTTGGAGAAGTCCACATTTTCACAAATTTTCCTTTCATTTCTTTCTCACTCTAGTCATATAACTGGAAAGCACCCATACAGATGCATGCACGCACACACACATACACACACACGTTACCTCTCTCCCTGCACCGTATTAGATTGTATCAAATCTGAAAACATGCAACTATCTTATAAAAAATGCTACCTACATTATACGTATGACCCTTCCTATTTCAACCTCTTTTTCTTGCAGTTCTAAGAGGCTTGTAGTTGGTTTTTGTGTGAACAGCAATCTAAGAGCTGAGCTGTGCCATTGAAAAAGCAGGAAAAACATCAGTCTTGTTCCAGACTGATTTGGAGATATAGCTAGTATACGGTATTGCTAAACATCAGCTTTTCCAAGTAAATGCAGCCTGATAGAGAAACCACTTGTACTGAAGAACGATTTGCTTTCTCCTTCTGAAAATACATCTGTTTGGCAAATTTTCACTTCATGACGGGAAAAATGTGGAAAACAAACAAGTACTCATCCACCTGGTACTTCCTGTACCAGGAATATGTACAAACATATTTTTCTGCCTGTCACAGGTTACCAAAAATTGCCATGAAAATCTGTAGATAACGTCAGCAATTGTTAATATACAGGAACAAAGATCTTCAGATTTCACATTCTTTTTCTAAACCCTGTTTCACCCTTTATATAACACTGGCCTTCACTTCATATTTTTGATTTTGTGTTACTCTTCACTGGAACTTCAGTTCATCCATATACCAGTTCCTACAAGGAAATACTCATCTGTTCAAAATAATACCTTGATTAGAGCCTAAGACTAGAACTGAAAAAACTTTGGCAGCTTTACTAGTAAGAGATCCAAATTATTAGCCTTCAGGCATATTTTTACTCTTGGAAAGATTCCTTAGGACATCCCTTTGCAGTTTGATCCACTGTCTGTGAGTTGCCCATTTAGTGAGTTGGTGATGGCTAGATGGTGATGTGACAGGCTGGCTGTGCTGGCACTGCTAACTTTCAGAGTTCCTACAGCCTCCCAATTGTGTGGCATTTATGTTTCAGGTTGGGTTTTTTGTTGTTGTTAAAGCCCTAAGTTGTTGTTAAAGCCCTACAGTGCAGTCTCACAAACAACTGTGTCAGCAGATGGGGCAGAGGCCCTCTAGACCTTTCACCAGCTTTGCTGCTCCTCTTTGGATGCACTCCAACAGCTCAATGTCTTTCTTGTAGTGAGGGGCCCAAAACTGAACACAGTATTTGAGGTGCGGCCTCACCAGTGCCAAGTACAGGGGCACTATCACCTCCCTGGTCCTGCTGGCCACACTATTTCTGATACAAGCCAGGATGCCATTGGCCCTCTTGGCCACCTGGGCACACTGCTGGCTCATGTTCAGCTGGCTGTCGACCAGCACCCCCACGTCCTTTTCTGCCAGGCAGCTCTCCAGCCACTCCTCCCCAAGCCTGTAGCGTTGCATGGGGTTGTTGTGACCCAAGTGCAGGACCCGGCGCTTCGCCTTGTTGAACCTCATACAGTAGAGCGTTCCTACCCTCCAGCAGATCAACACTCCTGCCCAACTTGGTGTCATCTGCAAACTTACTGAGGGTGTACTCAATCCCCTTGTCCAGATCATTGATAAAGATATTAAACAGAACTGGCCCCAGTACTGAGCCCTGGGGAGCATCACTTGTGACTGGCCGCCAAGTGGATTTAACTCCATTCACCACCACTCTTTGGGCCCAGCCATCCAGCCAGTTTTTTACCCAGCAAAGAGTATGCCTGTCCAAGCCATGATCAGCCAGTTTCTCCAGGAAAATGCCGTGGGAAACAGTGTCAAAGGCTTTACTAAAGTCTAGGTAGATAAAATCCACAGCCTTCCCCTCATCCACTAAGCGGGTCACCTTGTCATAGAAGGAGATCAGGTTAGTCAAGCAGGACCTGCCTTTCATAAGCCCATGCTGACGGGGCCTGATCCCCCGGTTGTCCTGTATGTGCTCTGTGATGGCACTCAAGATGATTTGCTCCATAATCTTCCCCGGCACTGAGGTCAGGCTGACAGGCCTGTAGTTCCCTGGACCCTCCTTCCAGCCCTTCTTGTAGATGGGCATCACATTTGCTAACCTCCAGCCAACTGGGACCTCCCCAGTTAGCCAGGACTGCTGACAGATGATGGAAAGTGGCTTGCTGAGCACCTCCGCCAGCTCCCTCAGTACCCTTGGGTGGATCCCATCCAGCCCCAGAGACCTGTGTGTGTCCAAGTGGTGTAGCAGGTCACTAACCATTTCCCCTTGGATTATGGGGCCTTTGTTCTGCTTGCCATCCCTGTCTTCCAGCTCAGGGGGCTGGGTACCCTGAGAACAATTGATCTGCCTATTAAAGACTGAGGCAAAGAAGGCATTAAGTACCTCAGCCTTTTCATCATCCTTTGTCACTCTGTTTCCCCCTGCATCCAATAAAGGATGGAGATTCTCCTTAGCTCTCCTTTTGTTGCTAATGTATTTATAGAAACATTTTTTATTGTCTTTTATGGCAGTAGGCAGATTAAGTTCTAGTTGGGCTTTGGCCCTTCTAATTTTCTTCCTGCATAACCTTACGACATCGTTTTAGTCCTCCTGAGTTGCCTGCCCCTTCTTCCAAAGGTCATAAACTCTCCTTTTATTCCTGAATTTCAGCCAAATCTCTCTGTTCAGCCAGGCTGGTCTTCTTCCCCACTGGCTTGTCTTCCAGCACATGTGGATGGCCTGCTCGTGCACCTTTAAGATTCCCTTCTTGAATAATGTCTAGCCTTCCTGGACTCCTTTGCCCTTCAGGACTGCCTCCCAAGGGACTCTGTCAACCAGGCCCCTAAAGAAAGAAGGGTTCCTGCTCTCTCAAGACCACCTTCATGCCTACGCTGTGGCAGGGAAGTGAAGATAGACAAATGCAGAAAAGGCTATTGCTACCAAAAACAAGCCTGAAGAATACAGAATGCGATGGGAATGCACTGACAGCTGTTTACATAGTTTTGAGACAATCTGGATTTTTTTTTGTATGGGTGTAAATGTAATGAGGGTGACAGCACTTATTCCTTTTGGTGAGCTTTTCAACACATCACGCTGCCGAAGCTCACAAGAGTACAAGCTCAGGGCAGAAACCAAGTGCATGGAATCATGATGTGAAAGAGCAAATGTTAACATCAGTGTGAACCAACAATCTCCTGGTTATAACAACTGCCACAGCTGCCAGAGCACCATGAAAACCATAGGAAGGTTTTGATATTTCCTCCTCCCTGGAGAGCAGAGCTCTACATGCACCACTGGCAAAGTATATCCCCCACGATGGAGCTTCCTTGCAAGGCACGCCTCGTGCATCCCACCACAGTGCACATCGCTGCCGCTGCAGCAGGTCGGGGGGGGGCAGGTCAGCCACAGCCAGTCCTCCATCACTTTCAGGGTCTGTTTTCCTGTTTCTCACTAACCACACTCAACAGAACTGGTCATTCGTAGTCTCAAAAGTTTTCCAACAAATTGTATGATTAAATTCCTTAAACACTGCTGCCCATTCCTAATCCCTTTTTGCCAACACCCCTTTCAGGAAAAATTGCTGCACGCCATGGTGCCTGATTTATATTTCATTTCGAAAACAGGAAGTAAAGGGATTAAAGTTGTGGATTAAAACACTTACTCTTTACTGCATTTTTTCTGCAGAATAGTTTCTTAGTTGCCATGGGCACTGCTCACTGACCTTTAGCCCCTGAATGCACTTCTTTTTGGATTAGTGACATTTTTTAAATGGACTCCATAGAGAACAAATGAGGGAAAATATCCTTATGTTCAACTGCTCCCAAAGCAAGAAAATAGATTTGCTTCCCTTTCAATCCATTCTTTCCCTTTTGCAGTTTTAACAGTGAAATCTGAACTAAGAGTTTGAACAAGGGCAAGTGAAACCTGAAACACGCAGAAGCAAACTGGGCTTATGATGTAGGGTCTGGCTCTTTGCTCCCCACGAGGCAGGTGTTCACAAACAGAGCAGTTTCTCCAGATTAATATAGTCACAAAATGGACAATGTCACTGGTAACTAGCTTAGTGCCTGAATAACTTGCTGAAATACCAATGATGTAATGCTCTAACCCTCCTTGGCTCCCTCTTTCCTCATCAATTAAACATTCTGAGGTAGAAAAAATAAAAAAGAAGTTAATTTCTTTCCCATAAGAAACACATTGTGTTTCTTGATTAACAAAATAGCCTAGTTCAAATAGTGAGAAAGGAAAGGAAAGGAAAGGAAAGGAAAGGGAAGGGAAGGGAAGGGAAGGGAAGGGAAGGGAAGGGAAGGGAAGGGAAGGGAAGGGAAGGGAAGGGAAGGGAAGGGAAGGGAAGGGAAGGGAAGGCTGGAAATAAGTGTTGCAAAATTAAATAAACCAAAGATACTAGCTAAAGAAAATCACCAGACATTGTTTGCTATTCATGTTCTCCACTAAATCTAAATGCTGGCGTGAAATTTTGTTCATTCCAAAATCTTTAAACAAACTGGTAGCTTCATTGATTGTGCAATAAAATCAACAAGTAGTCACATTAAAAAAAAAACCTGCTTCTACTGTAAAACAATGTAAACAGTGAACAATCAAGAATTGTGCAGCCCTGTAAGAAGCAAGAGCTTTGTATTATTTTGCTTAGGGAATAATGTATTTGCTGACATTACCCACAAAATACAAAGGTAGACAATCTCTCAAAACTTTATAGAAAACTCCATGTTAACCTGTAATGAAAACACTTGTATGTCTTATTTCCAGAGAAATACTGTTCAATAGGGGGATATCATGTCTTTAAGCACTTTGATTTTTTTCCCATTTCTCTTAACATTTTTGTTGTAAGATGTACAGGTTTATATACATTATACATAACAGGTCTCTAAGAGAGAAGAGGTGAACTGTTAGAAAAGGGATATAAAATGACTAGGCTTCAGAAGAATTCAGTTACTGAGAACTGCCTCTAAAGGTGGAGATTTTATATTCCCTTTTTGCTAATATGGGGGTTGCACAGTGGCAGAAGAGCAATATCTGCAGGATCATTACTAGCTGTGCAAGATGGCTTCCCTTAGTTCAGATGGGAACCCTGGTCAAGGTCAGCACAGGCCACTCTGCAAGGCAATTCCAGTAACTGCTTTGGCCAGATGATCCATATTCTTATTTCATTATTTCCAACATGCTCCACACCTAGTGTGGACTGCTCTGCTCTACTAGCCTCTATTACAGTCCGAAGTAGGAGTGAATATGGCTGAGGTGTCACACAGCCTGCTTCACCTCAGCAGTGTAGTGTAGCACCTTTTTTCTTTATTGTAATCAGGAAAAGTATTCTGCAAACTTCCAGCCATTGCTAGCTGATCAGTTTTTGAAAGAGCAACAAATGCAACATGGAAGAAATCATGCACAAATAGCAGCAGGATTAGAGAGACCCCGACTGCCTGTCCTTTACTCCTCCTCAGCACAATAACACCTGAAAAGATCTCCTTCCAACCAGGTATCACAGCAACAAATCTTGGAAGAGTCCATCTTCATTGGAAGAACATTTGACAACTCCCCAAAAGCCACTGTTCAGCCATCACTTTGCAATTGACCATTCTGTGTCAAGAAGGAGGATTATTAGGGAGAAATGACCCAAGCTGGAAGTCTGTGCACATATCCCTTATCTCCTGAGGTCTTACCATCCCCTTAATTCCTTAGTGATTTGGTAGATGTAGCATATACACTACAATTCAAAAAAACCTCCACCAAGTGTAGACAACTTTCAGAAATGTCCTTTGGACCGCCTTTCCCAAAGCTATGCCTCAGTGATATTTGCTTTCTGGCAGAGACAGTACAAAAATTCTGTCTCATTACCTACAGAAATATGCAGTTGCCTTTGAATCCCACATGGGTCTTAGCTTCCGTTATATGTTGTGGTAATAAGCACCACATAGTAACTGTTCAACTTACAGAAAAATCTTTTAAGTTTCTTGCCCTTTCAAAGTTGAAAGGAGGAGACGACTAAGAGGAGGACAGGTTTTAAAAGTAATTGTAGTCCAGGGGCTTGTTGTACATTAGCATTCATCTCAGCATCACTTTATGCTCTCATTTTGGGTGCTTTCTAGTTTTCTATCACCGACTTCCCTGCTTAGAAGGAGCTCCATCCATCTTCCCCAAGGGAAGATGAAATCCAGGCATAGTCAGCAATTTTTACTTTTTAAAATAAGATAGGAAGCACTGCTTTTTATCCCACCAAAATATTTTAAAAGTACAGACTGAATATTATGATGCATAGAGATTATACTCAAAATGTTTTGCTAGACATTTTTGGCATCTGTTCCCAGGTGTTTACATGGTACATGTTTGCCCTCATGCTTATGAAGAATTTTACAAATTACACAAAGATGATTAAAGCAGGCACGCCTCTTTACTCTCCTGCTTTCCTTTGAAAAGTAAATGAAAGTTTATTGTACTATCCAATAAACTGCTTGCCTTAAATGTATTTGTGCCGGGATCTTCTTGGTCTATAGGATTTCATCCATTACCTGGAGAGATTCCCAGTTAAATGTATTTGGTGGATGGCTGGAGGCTGGGGGATGAGAGGAGAAGGGCAACAGTGGCTGTCTTACAAGATTTTCAGAAAAGGCATTTTTGCCTTACATGGTAAGCCATAAACATATATGAACAAAAGTTGCTTAAAGTAATTCAGACGTGGAAATTTATCTGTATCATGTTGCATAACCTGGCCCCATCTTAGAGGGCCAAGTAAAGGCTCAAAGCTTTGAAGACAGATCTAGAAAATCTGAGCTGAAGACTCAATGTAATGTTTAGCACAGCAAGTAGCTGATTCCGCTGTTATGAATATACTTCATCCTGCTATTTTACATCTATGCAACATCAAAGACACATTTGCAGGTAGAGTCTTGGAGAGCCAGCAACTTAAGACACCACAATAATGTCACTTGGTGTGTAGGGAAAGGTTAAAAGGAGGATTAAAAGCAGTCAGGCACGATATATTAAATGAATCCATGACTAACAGGGTGTGACAGCAAAGGGTTTCATTCTTTTCAACAGAATAGATCCCTAGGGCTGGAAGTATTACTCCACTGTGCCTTTGTCACCTTGGAATTTTTATGGTTATTTTTGACGAATTCACATTTTTGTAAAGACTTTTTTGACATTAAGCCAATTTTCAGTTTTAATTAAAGCCATAAATAACCTTAATTCTGCATTAAAAGGTTTATTGTTTCTTACTTTTTATTATTATTACTGCCAGGCAATATTTCAAATACCAAAGCATGATGTTAGTTAGCAATTATGAGTTCTCAAAGGTCCAGTAATTATGCTGTATCTTGTAAACATTATACATTGCAAACTTTATCCATGCTTTAAGTATCTGGCTTAATAAGATGCCACAATTTTTCTTTTCTTATTGTGGAGCTTTGGCTTATTTCCCCTTCCATATATCAATGTATCTTAGGTGATCAATGAGCATAAATAAATCCTTATCAAACAGGGATGAAAAAATAAGCAATTTTCAGTCTAAAATGTGCCCATAGAGAGTCAAGCAAGGAGTAAAAAGGGCCAGGTTTAAACTCTTTGGCACAAAGAAGGAATGGAAAACGAGCAAAATCAAATAGTGAATGAAATGCAGGAAAGAAAATCCCACATAGTATTGCAATCTGACAAAATGAGAGAGACGAGATAACATATTATTTCACTTTCAATGACAGTAACATTACAGTGCAGTTTAATACCTGTATTCAGGTCCACTATGCCAGTTTTAGTTGAGGCACCACACACAAATTTCTCAGAATGCAAC
Organism: Platalea leucorodia; assembly: GCF_965183815.1. NCBI lineage: Eukaryota > Metazoa > Chordata > Aves > Pelecaniformes > Threskiornithidae > Platalea > Platalea leucorodia. Next base: position 31,081,574 of record NC_138858.1, read on the forward strand.
GTCTTGATCGGCGTTTACTTTACATGCTTGTAAAAGACAGTGTCTGGGTGGCTGAGCTGCCGTCCTGGGACAGGCAGGACAGGGCTCACAGACCTCCTTCGGCAGTCCTGCCTGTAGGCAGCATGCACAGGAGCAAGGGAGCCAAAACACTACTTATTAAGGTGAAAATGAATGCTCAGTTACTTCGTCTCTGATACATGAGTGGGCACGCATAAGTTTAAAGGAAATTCCTCAAGAATACTACAGGCCAATTCCTCAGAGGCTGACATGCAGGTCTCTGCTGCCATGTCCTGCTTCAACAAAGTATTCGATCAAAACTCACTCTTTGAATTTGTATACTGTGGCTTTAAAGACTGCCACTTAGTGTTCCCAATGCTGTGAAGCAATTTTTTTGCTACCTTCTATGAATGGCTGTGCATTTAATTTTAAAACATCTAAACTATAACTTGTTTTACATGGCGCTTACATCTCAAAGGTTTATCTAGCCCTACACCATGCATGTTTCCCTTTTATCAGGACCAGTTTCCTTTAAAATGAAAGCTTAGAAAAATTACATTTGATTTGCCTCATTATGTACATTTAGTGATTAATCATCACATCAGAAAATAAAAAGCATTAAAGCATTAGCAGCCTCATTAAGTCAAAGATGAAATTATCATCTATATAAGAAATTATTTATCTATTATTTCCCATTAACAGTTTTTCTAATCAACAGTCTGAAATCAGCACAAGTACTTGAAGATGCATTGAAACATCTAATATTAGAACACAGACTTCTCCACATAAGCTTTACACCAGTCAACATTGTAGAAAATTTACCTTTTTCCTGACTTGTTGGTCTTTGGAAGAATGGGCTTTCACATGCTTTCTCAGGGAACTTGGATCTGTGTATCGTTTAGTACATCCTGGAATCTGACATGCATAAGGTTTCTAAGTTAAAAAGAAAAAGGATAAAGCAGCTGTTAAATCACAGATTATTTTAACTGAAGAGAATCCCTTTCGAGCCTTGGGATGCTGCAGACCACCAGTGTTGTCCATTATTACAAGCAGAATGCTTGGTAATTTATTAGAAAGGGAAAGGAGGAAAGTAAGGCTTATAAGGAAGACAAACCAAAGGAAAGCTTTCATTATGGCACCTTTCATTTTTACCTTTGTTTTTGTAATCAGTACAATGAATGTTGCTAGTTATACTCACATTTCTTCCACCCTCAGAGCAATCTTTGACTTAATCAGAAATTACATTCTTTAGTGAATCAGGTAAAGAAACTGCAGTAAAGGCCCAGATAGACTGTTTAGGATTATAGAAGAATCTGCTTCAGAAAAAGAGAACAAGAAAAGTGTTAGTTTACTACATTACAGAGAGAGCAAGCAAAAATCAAAGCAAGCACTGAATACTGAACTTTCAAAAATATTACACACAAAAATACACATTTTAATGTGAAGTACAAGACAAACTCCTTCAGCTCACATTTTCTAATAACACATCATTTTAGAAAGACACCAGTCCTGTAATACCTTTGTAGTTTTCTTAATAGAAAGTCCAAAAAATCTAACTCACCAAATAAATATAAATCTCTATAAATATCTCCTCCTGCCTGTTCTAACCTGTCTCTTTCCTGAAGACTTGTAGGTCCACAATACAGAGTATTAAATGAACATTAGGTCCAATTGTTTGCTGAAATCAGCTATTTTGCAATTTAGCCATTTACGTTTCACAATGTATTTCTGAAAACACTTGGTACAAATGATTAACTTACCAGCCATACTATCAACTATTCCAAATGGATAATTTAAGTTTTCTGACAGCTATTTAATTCAAATGGCATTGTTCTTTTCTTTATGGACTTCTGCCCTTTGGAAATCGCTTGCCTCTGACAAAACATGATCTTCCGTTATGAAACAAAACTTTTTAAGCAAATCTCAGCTGTGACTCAAATTCACAAGGAACAATTTGTTGGCATGAAAATTTTTAGATTTACAGAATTTTTCTTCCTCTCCTGACTTTCTGGTACATGCCCCAGCCTTAAGTTTAACTGACTTTTTGTCAGAGAATAGCAGTTATTATCACAGATAATATGTGTCTTTGCAGAGTGACTTCAGGTTCCCCAAAGATCACCTAACTGAGAGAAAGTTACTGTCTCTGTCTGCAGCAAAGCCCATGGAGCTGTGGCCTTTTTATAAACTAGTTTGGCCCGTTTTCATCCATGTTTACATTTACTGGGTCACTTCTGAAACAGTTTAAACAACCTCATCAGACACTTCTCCCTCCTGTCTCTAAGGTTATGGGCTACCTCCTGCCACCAAGCTGGACGAAAGGAGCACATGGTCTAATGTACAGGGGACTGCAACGGGACTTCAGCTTCCTTACAGTGTCCAAGTGTGTCCTCTGGTGCTTGGCGCGGTCGCTGGAGTTGCTGAATGCTTTCTGGCAGCCAGGGTGCTGACAAAGGTACGGCTTTTCACCTGTATGGCTCCTTAAGTGAATCTTGAGATTTTCTAGTCTGGAAAAGGCTTTCTTGCAACCCTCAAACTAGAAAAGAGAAAGAAATGGTTTGAAAGGAAAGCACACACAGCAAACTGCAAGAGCAAACACTGAGCAGGAGGGTGAAAGGGCTTGCAGAGACCTCCAGCCTGCTATGGCTGGATGCCTCTCCAGAGGTGAGGAAAGCCTGGCTTTTCAGGGTGAGTGTGGCTGCAGGGTTTGAACCATTTAGGCCATAAGAATGTATTTATCCTCCCTGCACACGGCTGAATTAGGAAACTATGTCCTCCTCCCATTTTACAGATGGGACACTGAGACCCCAAGAAACCGGTCAGGTCAGAGCGCAGTACCACTCAGCCTATCTGGGAAACACAGCCCCAGCTGATTCTCCCAATAGCACACGGAAAGCCAAATGGTCACTGTGGGGTTCCCAAGTCCTGTGCTAGCTACCCTTATCTCCTCTCTGGGCTTGTTTGGATATTAGCAACTGAGCCGAACACAGGCATCTCTCAGTACCAACCCAACCTACACCACAACAACAAAATCGTGCAGAGAAATGCCAGTCTGCTCTGCCTTGCTGATGGTGATGTAAAAAGTAAAATTATTTCTGAAATATTTCTTTACCTTTCTGCCATGAGTACATGTATGAGGTACTAAAAATAATGGGAGCCCATCAAAATAGGTTTTAATCCAGATGGGTAACCAATAATCACGTGGCACAGTATTTCTACACCTAATCAAGTACTGCATCTGCAGAGAAACCTACGTTTATATGAGCAGAAAACCAGTTCTTTATCTATCATCTTCCCATAGTATACTTTATCCTAAGGGAAACTAAAATCCACCAGTTCTATTTCACGCCAGCATTTTTATGTACATTTGATTTCAATTAGACTTGAATATTTATGAATACTAGTTAGAAGTATAGGCTTTTTTAATTCTATCTGTCAAGATCAATTAATCTCATTAGTTTCAGCTGCTGCACATTCCACTGTGCAACATCGAAAGCATCTGCTGCATAACATGCTAGTTTGCAGTTCTTGTATAATTGCAAAAATAATAATGCATAAACAGAGATGTCAAATATTTCTAATGCTAACACAAAATTTTTCACCATATCTCTTCCTATTCATTTTACTCACTTGAAAAGAAATGGGCCATTTTTCACTGAAGTTAGAATAACACAAATATATTTTATAATATATTATTCAGTGCACGTATGTTTACAAAAGCACAGGTAGGAAAACACTACCTAATTCTGATAATAATTAGCATGTCTTTCTTACAAATCTGTAAGACCTTCAAAAAAGAGAAAAAAACAGGATATAAAATTTTCATAACTTAATTTTAAGCACTTCAGTTTTTTGGAGGAATGCAATACAGAGTTACAGCTTCAAAGAACAAAGTGCAGAGACAAAATACAGAAAAACAAAATTTCTCCTCAAACAAACTGGGGAGGGTGAATTTCTGTGCAGCACCCTTAACAGAAGAATAGACTGAATGTTGCCCAGGAAAACACAGTAAATAGGAGAAAATACGCATTACCTATAAAATAGTAGTATTAATATTAAGCTTAAGAAATTAAAGCTTGAGAAATGGGATGAACCACCCCCACTATATCATAACTGTAATTTTATCTTTCGTGCACATACATTTCAGAAAATTTCTCAACCCATGATGCTTTTTATTTATACTCCATCCCTTTATCCAAAGCAAACCTACAGTGCTTTCCAGATTATCCAATTTTGATCACTAAACATTAATTTATGCTTGTACATATATTGTTATGTTTATGTTTATGAAGGTTTAGTATGCAAGCAAAACATTGTTGCAAGTATAAAAATATTTTTACTTTTAGGGAACTATTATTAGAAAATATTCCAGGATAAATAAATAAATAAAAAATTAGACAGATATCTCTTACAATTGCCTGAAGTGGAGAAAGCACAGAAAACATGAGACCAAAAGGACTGGTATAACAAATGGCCTTTGAAAAGCAAAATAATTCAAGAGCAGCTGTGTTAAAATAACAAAGAAACCTACCGATTAGCCTGTCTTACGTAGACAAGTTATTATTTCTTATTAAATTCATAAACTAACAACCATCCATTCTAGTGACAGTAACTAAGCTGTGTAAGATAAACTGTAGTATCTCAAGCAGCCTTCAATTTCATAGGGTAAAACTCAGCCCAATGAAAAAGTTCTAAAAGCAGGCCCTCTGTTTTGTTTACTTCACAAGTTATTAAACCTTGAATCTTCAAGCATACAAACAAAATTAAACATGTAAATAATTGTTTATATGATTGTAAAATTAGTGTTGAATTTAACTAGGCAAAAATGTTTAACTGAGCAGAACTGGGGAATGTTATCTTACAAATTTAAAAATTGTGATTTCTGAATACTCCTGTATTGCTGATCATAATGTTGAAGCAGAGTAGATACCCTGCAGTTCGCTCTCCCCTGCACAGCCCTAAATTACTGTGTGTCATATTCACAAGGCTATATATAGTTGTGTATTGCAGAAAAGGCTATTCTAGCAAAACACAGAAACTACAAGCCTGTATTATTAGGAAAAACATCTTTACACAACAGTTAATGAATGTTTACTCTAAAACCCAGACTTTTTGAAGCCTTGGGAATCTCTGATGCTTAAGATAAAATGAATGAAAAGATATTATTTCCAACAACACAGAACATACATTCTTTCCTGATAACCAGATTTCAGTGAAAGTATTCCAGAGATGACACGATTACCTATGGGGAAAAAAAGTCAGGTAGATGGTAGTTGTTATTTTGAAATGGAACTCGTCGTATTTTTTAAGTTATTAACTGTGGTAGAAGAGGAGGATGTAACACCTTTATTACAATTAGTCACTTAATTACATGGCATGCATTTGGCATTCTGAAGCTGTTTAACACTCCTAAACATACTCCTGATTAAACCAGATTTTTTGGAAGTATTATGTGGAATTAATTGTGTTATGTTTTCCTAAACTGCAATACAGAAATCACACTTACTGAGCTTTTATTTTTATTGTTGCATGCAAATTGAAACCATTAAGTAGCTCATAAAGAAAATTTCCTCTGTTTACTTCCTAAATTTGGGAGTTCTTTTTAAAACATATTCATTGGGGTGTCCAAATCCACGTTTACTTTATCTTTTTATAAGGATACTTGTCAAAGGAAGAAACTATATATTTACAGCAAAAGGTAAAGCATGTCAATAAAAAGCAAAAGCAGCGCTATGACTTTAAAACATTTGTGTTCTCATGAATGTGCTGTTCATGTTTGTATACACAGATGCCTGTAAAATTACAACATAGTTACATAGATTTATATAAAATAATCTGTGCAGCATGTAAAGCCCTGCTGGATGCACCATGCACTTCTGAGCCCTGTCTATAATTAGACAGCAACCTTAATTATGAAATACATTTAGACCCTTACATTATAGAAACAGCATGGTAATACTTGTGTGAGTACTTTAATGTTAGTAGCAGATATCCAGTGGCCAAGTGTTTAAGAAATTAGTCAGTTTTCACTGTAAAAGGAACTGCTCCGATTATCTCAGTTGATCACCACTGTAACAAAGACTGAAGACCTTGCTCTGGCAAACAACATCTGCCTGAGATCTGATCCATTCACAGGAAAGTATCTAGTCTTGATTTTTAAAGTCAATGACAGACAGCCCAGCTTCCTCTTAGTCCAACTATCCCCTAATATTATCTGCTATTAAAAATCTTCACCTTTTCCTATCTGAATTTATTTTGCTTCAGCATCCAAACAGTGTATTTTCTTTTGTCTTTTTCTGCTATATTGACGTGATAAGTAATGTAAAAGATAACTTCTGATTTTAGGTATTTTCTGTTATCAAGTCACTTAACTTTCTCCCAAATAATTTTTATATATATATAAATTATTTGCTTTCTCACTATAAACAATGCTTTCTCAGACCTACTTTGAAATTGATTCTAAAACCAAAACAAATAAAATTAAATACTCTTAGAAATACTCACTCAATATACAACGTAATGTTACTGTCCTATTCTGATACTCTCATGTTTAGGCTTTTAATATCTTTTTTTTACACAGTGATCCTCAAATATTTTTCAGCATCACTGCATTTGGGGGAGGATCATCCTTTATTTGTTAAGTGTGAAGGATAAGCATTTCCCTAGTCTGTTGCCATGTGTGGGAAAATATTCATGGGATATTATATTGAATACATTTCATTACATGTTCCCAATCTGGTCTCTCTCTAAGGTTACGGGGAGAGGGGTGTTCTTCCTTTTTAATGTTGACGTTGCTAAACATCAACTTTCCTATAACCATTAAATTGCAACAGCTGGCTTTCTATGTATCAAGAGCTAGCCAGTGTCCACACAAAGTCTCAATAACAAATGTAGATACTTAAGTGACAGAATACATTTTGTTCTTCAATAAAACAGAATACATGCCTCAGGCAAGAAGCAGAAGAGACTGAGAGGCCCCCAAAAGGCTGTGATATAGGGAAATGATTGGATGAGATACATCCAAATGATCTCAGAAAGTTAGCTGTGACCTTTACTGATGTAAAGGTGAAGAACTGTCCAAATCTCTGCCAAACTGACTTGGAGGAAATTAACCCAACCCTACGTACACACCCAGGATGTACTAACCAGATGCTTCAAATATGTTCCTATATAGTTGCAGAATACGAGTTTGTTTGGCTTAGTAACCTGTTAAGCCATGGTGAACCTTTGATGATGCAAAAAAAGAAGAAAAAAGTGCACCCAGAAACTAAGATACATATCAGAGGGGAGAAATTCCTCCCTGATTTTACAAGGTCAACAGGATAAGAAGCTTCACCCTAGCAACACTAGCACCCTTCAATACGCTTTCCATGAAAAAGTATCAAAATAATCAACAACACCTTCCATGCCCCTTCTTCATTAAGCACAATGGATGCTACTTCTGGTCCAAGGACACATGGCATCATAACAGTGTGGGACTGGGCCTTCCCCACTACATCCACACCGGTAGGAAAACCAGCAGTTTCACAGACATACAGTTCAGATCATATCTAGCTCTTCCTTCATCAGCTAACCCATGGCTAACCCACATTAACCCATGACTGACTGCCCATGACTACATAGATGCATACTTTATAAATTATACTCTTCACACAACACGGTTTGGTTTTCCATGGATAATTTCTGTGGTCCCCTTCTGACTGCTTCTACATTCACTTGGGATACAAAATATAGGATCAATATTTACATAGTAGTGTTACCAGTGCTAGGCATTCAGGTAACGTGACTTTTCTGAATCAAACCCTCTTTTTTCACTCATTCAAGGATTGTGTTAGCCTTGTTTAAGTCATAGCATTTTACAGAGGGTTTTCATTACAGTTGGTAATACTAAATTCCCACTCAGACTCACTTTTTGCTAGGCAGAATTTCTCATATTGTAAATACAAGCTATATGTCTTCATTCTTGCTTGTATTGCTTTGCATTTGGCTGTTTTACAGTGCACCTTTTTATAATGCAGTAATTCAGAAAAGTCAATTAGATCATCTGTAACACTGTGATATCCTCAGTATTTGTGGCTCTACTAGTCCCTGTTAAATGTACAAAGTTTACCTACTTAGCACCACTATTTAGAGAACAAGTGAAGCACTCTTTATCTAATATGTGTCCTACTAATGGAACCTAACACAAAAAACTTAAAATCATAGAATCATAGAATCATTTAGGTTGGAAAAGACCCTTAAGATCATCAAGTCCAACCATAAACCTAACACTGCCAAGTTCACCACTAAACCATGTCCCTAAGCACCACATCTACCCGTCTTTTAAATACCTCCAGGGATGGGGACTGCCTATGATTTCACATTTGAATTACATTCAAGATACACTCATTAATATATCTTATAATAGATATAAAATAATATATATTAATAATTATTAATGAATAATATTGGACTATTTTTAAATATTCTGGGCTTACCATTTACAATTTTATTTAATATTTTTTTCAGTAAAAGATCAATAGAGAAACATAGTACTAGTTTTCTACTTTTCTTTCTTCCATCCCAGGGTTGATAACACAAGCTCCCTCGAAGAGCTGATGGATATGGGAGAAGAAAATGGAACAAGTGGGACACTACAAAGGCGAAGAAGGAGTCCAAGATGTTTCATGTAGTCTTCTGAGTCTTTAGAAACAGAATGAGATAACTCGATATAACGTGCTGAAAGATCCAAACTGGTGTGAGTCTGCTTGCTTGAAGACAGTATAAAATGCTGCCTCTGTCTCACACAGATGTCCTGTCTGGACATTGTCCTGATGCCATTCACAACAACAAATTACTGTCTGAGCTAGCTTTGACAAGCTGCTTGACTCACTTACTTTAGCAATATTCATAAGCTGACCATAAGCTTGACAAAAAAAAGTTTTAAATCCTAGACTTTGGAGAAAGTTATCTGAATGAAAATATAAGCCATTTCTGAATTTTAGGGAATGCTGGCACATGTGAATGCATATACACAAATGGAGGAAATGGTATCCCAAAAATCTATAGAGGAAAAAATAAATCCAGAGTAGCATATACATAAGGCCTCAAATCACATCTTTGAATTGTTCAGTAGTCATGTAGCATTTTAAAAAGATTTATTAGCAGATAAAGGGCACATTAATTATTTAACAATGTTTTATGTCTATCTGTCAATTAATTTTGAATGTTCTGATATACTGACCAGGTAAGTTCTTCTGTGTCAGCACCAAGGCAGGTGGTATGACAACGACAAAGTATCTTTCCCAAGCTTTGCATTTATCACAAAAACAGATGTAAAAGCTGTTCTTTATATGGCTTTCAGACAAGAACGATGCATTTCAAACATTAATTAATAGTCTTTTAAAAAGCATTTCCCTTCCTCAACAGCATTAGCAGGGTGCTGCTCTGCAAGAGACATAAGGGCTTTCAAAGAATGGAGAGTAAGACCTCATATGAAAATCTTTTAAATGGTTTTTTATTCCCCAAGACTGGCAATCTTGTGAATGACACATAATTAGTGTCAGACATCATTCAAACTGCTGACATCAGGTGCTCACCAACAAGGAGGCTGCATGCCACAGCTGAGATTTAAAAGCCCAGGTTCATTTCACATAAAATAATTGCTGTGCTTTTAACCCTTGAAGTGTTTAAATGGGGGGAAATGTAGCATTCAAAGCAGCACTTCATTATAGTGCAACCATTTCTGTCTGAACAGAACACATTTTGTGACATGGTAACTGAATGCTTTGGTGGATGCACAGTGCTTATACAAGGCTATATTTTCCTCAAAGCTATGCAAAGGCTGGGATTTATTTCTTGCTTTTATAGTTAGGCTTACAAAATGATACAATGTCTTGGAAGTCTTTGCTCCAGTAAATAATGACAGACCATGTTTATATTTGTTGCATACAATTATAGTAGATGCTTTTTTGCCCAACCCTTCAATGACAATTTAGTCCAAAGCTTATTGAAATCAATAGGTAATTGTTCTCTTTTTTCCCTCTTAAAAAAGAAGGTTTATCATCCTCACTTCAGGTATTTCTGGTAGACTCCATTGAAAGTTTATGATCCAGCATTGCGTAAGTATAAATGCAAACAAAAGATAATTACAGACCATGACAAAGCCTGAAGTAAATTGTTATTTATCTTCTTTGTACTTCCTACTTTAAGCTAAAAGGTTTATTATACTCAATATATTATACTCAATAGACATACATATTATAGAAGTTCATAGTATGAGTCAGGTGTAAGACTTACGGGACTAGTCAGTGCTTATGGCTATAAGGCTCATATTTTAAGAGCTTTTGACTAAGGAGCACATAATGCTTTTTGTGTGTGTGTGTGTATGTGTATAACAAGATTAATAAACTATATCCTAATCTGATTTCAGTTTTCCAATACATCCATCTCTTTGGTATGCTACATACCGCTGCTATAACTAAAAAATGCAATGAAATCAAAGGAAAAAAAGGAGATATTAATGCAGAGCAAAAAGTTACACATTGGTTAACATATGGGAAATTTAATTGGGCTACTTTTTCAGACAGACACATAAGAGAGGCTAGTCTATTGCATTCTCTTTGAACAAAATCTCACTTTATCAGTCACACGGTACACACTTGGCTGAGTATTTCCATATGTAGACAGATTACTTGAGTTTATCAATAAAATTTAATTTTAATCTCCTTTCCAAGGAGATCAATATTCACAGAGAACACTCTGGTGTCAGTTCTGACAAGACAAACAGGAACAGTGGATTAAGGATGCCACCAAATTGCAGTAAAAGTCGAAGAGGAAAACAGGTAAGGAACTGACCCCACCCACAATACTCATTTATTGTGAGAACTCTCTTTACAGATGGCTCTTTTCATTTATGTGTTCGTGAGAAATGTAGCATGCTCATTTCTCCTTTTCATTTTCAGTACCTAAAGACACAAATACCTCAGCTGAAATGAAGCGCAGTACATCAAATGTTATTTATCCCCTAAATAATGGTGTCAAGAGATTCATTCACCATGGAAATGTCTTTTGTTTTCATTAGTTTTAGTAAGCATGGCCATTTCAGCCTTGGAAGCTATTTCTGTTGCTGTAGAGAAGGTAAATATTATGACAAGTCCCTTCAAAAGGAACTATTACTGAACACATCAGCTGCTACTGATTCAAAAACCATATGGTACAGAACCCATTAGAGGAAGAATGAACAATTTGGGAATTCTTTCATTGCTTCCTTTAGGAAGACAGTGCTCCTGATTTTTTTCTGGGTTTTTTTTGTCTTTTTTTCTCTTCCTCTTTGGCTTTTCTAAAAGGCTGTCTTTGATTCTCTTGTAACTGAGGTCATCATCTGTATTCATGCAGCTTTCTCTACTAAAAGTCAACACAGTTCTAAAATTGTTCACTGTTAAAGCAGCTACTATTATTGCTAAACCCCAGAGAAGTAATCTAGATTTGGATACTTCTTCCTTCTAGTAAACTTGCAAGAACTAAATAACCTTTTGTCAAGTAAAAAACCAGTTATTTCTTTGCAGGTATTTTAAAAAAATATATGCAGGAACACTATCTTCCCCTCCAATACAAATTCAAACGTGTAGCTACATCTCCTTTCTGTAGTTCAGATCTCTACAGGATCTCATGCCAGAGATATGCTATAAATTGAGATCATAGGCTTTCAAACATGGAGATGAGGGAGTGTAAACCACATTCTCACTGGGAAGATTCTGTTGTTTTAGAGAATTTTGCTCTTTGTGAATTTCACATAGAACTAAATTTTGATCTCTATTACACCAGAGAAAAAAAGGAATAGAAGATCAAGGAACCTCTGAAAACATAGCCCAAATGGAAAAGAAGCATGAGTCTAGAGGGTTCTTCCTCACCAAATTCCATGTCCAAATGCAGATTATTCAGATTCATTCTATTTTCTATAAATAGAAATACAATACAAATATGTATACATAGAAATAGGAATGGTCCATTCTGTTCTATTCCATCCTATCCTATCCTATCCTATCCTATCCTATCCTATCCTATCCTATCCTATCCTATCCTATCCTATCGCATCTATAAACATGCAAACTGGGACTGAAAAATTCAATCAAACATGCAAGCTGTTCTACAAATACTATCAAAGTATTTCTTCTTACAGTTATTTAAAAATATGTCACTCAATTGCCATTTTTCACAGATACAATGATATTAGAGACAGGAAAGCACTAAGACAATTCTCTAGACTAGAGTATTGGTAAATTCTCACAGTTATGGTACATAGCTCACTGCTGACACTGTAAAACTTATAGCACAGCTTTTTACAGATCTGGGTATGAGGTTCTTTCTACCCCCAGCATATGTACACAATGCCAGCTGCTATCTCGCACAGGCTCTCTTAAACCCCATTTATTATTTACAGAGTAAAAATTAATTTTTCTTACAGATTTTTTTTTAAATTTAAAAAAGCCATATAGATCACTGCCAAGAGCAAAATAGGCAGTGAGAGATCCATTTGATCTTTCATGAGAGCAGCATTTGCCTAGAGAAAATATGCTAGAATACAGTAGAACATGTCCATAAACACTAACTTTGTGTCCAAAGAAATTATGTACTTAAGTTATCCTGGGAAAAAAAGTTTTAATAGCTCCAACTTTGACAAACTGACACTGATGTTAATTAAAGGGCCTGGTTAAAGAGGTTTTATTAAAGCAAAAGCATAAGACATAATTTAATTGGTTGCTTGTTTATGTAAAGTGCTGTTCAACTTAAAGTGCCCAAGACAGAAAAGCACAATGCATACAGGCAGAGGCATCATTAGGAGAGAGAAATGAGCTTGGCCAAACCTTGACTTGCATTTAGAAGTTCAAGGGTCACTGGAAAAATGCACCAAGCAATATACTGAAAAAGGCAACTCTATTAATTTTAATACAATATTTACATACATTTGCACTTATTTTCCTGCCAAATTGGCTCAATCATATATAACTTCTTGCATAAACACAATTTTAATTTACTCATATAAACACAATATTTTATTGTTAAAATAACAGAAGATTAAACTGTGGTGCTGTTCCAATCTGTAATTGTGTGAGGTGTACCTTTTTCTGAGTCAGCTGTCTCATAGGGATACACAGAAGCATACTGTTTGATTTCAAAAACCAAAAAGTCTTAGATTATCCATTATGCAACAATAACTTCATCAGGGGACATAATTTTTTTGCAAATTTCATATGACAGAATTTATTTGGCATATTTCTATCAGGGAGGTAATATTTCTCAAACGTCTCTTGTTGAATTACTGAGAAGTTCAAGCCACTCAATCCATGCTGTATTCATGGTCCACTCAGTTCATAATATAGAAAGGACTGTTTCTGTTACACTCTAGCAGAACAAAGAAATATTCAACAAGACAGAAAAACCTCTTGGATAATAGTTCTTTCTATTTTTTTCTCTATATTACTAACAATTTATAAAACCACATCTGTGAACCAACCAATCTCACTTAACTGGCGAAGAAACTATAAGAAAATTAGAACCATGCCACAAGTTTATGAAAAAATTAAGGCTAAAAATAGGATTTTTTATTTTAAATTCTGTATTTTGACAAAAATAATATATTTTCTTCTATATTTAAAGGAAATATATTATCATAGCATTAAGTTCAAAGAACAGACTTCCCAACATCCTTCAGTTAGTTTCTTCAGAAGGATTAGGGAAATTTGAAAACATACATCCTTTTTATTGGATGCAAGTCCTCTGCTTTTGTTAGAGGATTTAATTCATTTTATTCATTGAGTAATTCAGGTGTTTCACTGTGAAATAGAAAAAGGAATTTAGCTGCACTGTCAGATCCACAATGCTGTTTTAAGGAAAAGTCTATCACTATGCAGTTGTAACTTTTCATTTCATAGAAGATAGTACTTTTGCACAGTTAAAGGGAGGGGGCTGGAGGAAGGAGCTTTCTTTTAAAATGACCTGTTCACACACACAAATTTTTCCCCAAAAAGATTGATTGCTGATTCATAAAACAGAAGAAATTACACCTGTATTGTCAAAAGTACTCTTTTAAAATTGAGAATTGCATGTAACCAACTCCAGCATAGGAACTTCAGATGTCTAACTAAATTAAATGTATAGTTTGTTTCTTCAATGTACTTAGCATTTTCCTTTTAAATAACATTCTGAATGTTATTATATCAATGAATCGCTCCGACATCTATGTGAGAAAAGAGGGAAAACATTACTCTTATCCTACACAAAGGACCTGAGGCATATAGTGGAATGGATATGGTCATACAGTGGGAGTGAATACATATAAGTAAGCTGAGCACCCTTACCTCTGCCAGTAACAATGTTTTATAATAAATATGCAGTGGTGATCAAAACATTATAGGGGTTGTCATCCCAAGATAATCCCGTTTTAAATAAATTATTCCAAAGTTTTATTCCTTGCACTGCCTTTTAGTAGAATTTTTTTGAAACATAATCTGTGCATCTTTATAGCTATGGCTATCCACTATACTTGGATACTTGGCTATAAGGATTACTTGGCTATCCTCTAACTGTACTCTTAACTTTGAATTTCCATCTATTTGGGGAATAGACATGACACATACTAGTTTTTTCTACCTCCATTTTGTAATACTCACTCTCTACCATGATAATGCCATCTCACTGATTTTTCAAAGGAAATTTTAATCCTGACATTTGTACATAAAAAGCAGATAACAGTATGTTGCCTTGTGATATTTCTAACTATTTGGAGGCATGTAAAACATACGGAAGTTACACTCATGGCCATATTCATAAATATTCAGGATTTTCTAACATTTCAAGTGGTTAATTTGGGTTTGCAGTTGTATCACATCTGCTTGAATGGTATGAGGCGTCCAGAATACACTCTGTAGTATTTAAAATCCAGCCCACATGGCCTAAAACTATGTAACTAGAAATTAAAAAAAGATCATATTACAACGTTTATTTTACGAATTTTAGAACTTTAAAAAACTACTCAATTAAAATTTGGCATTTTTAAAAAGAAATACGCTGTTGCAAAATAAAAATTGAAGTTTTATATTGAAAGTGTGAAAATCATGTTTAGACTTTTCCCATTGCTTTCTTCCTAATTCAGCTGAGGCAAGTTGCTGATTCTGACATGAATCTGTTTATTTCTTTTGCTAGCCCTTAGCTGCATTTCCCAATAAATAAAATATTCATCAAAAATACTAGCTCAGAAACAGCAACAACAATTCTTACAGACACTGAAGTGGGACATCTCTTGCCAAATAGTTTTCCTCAAAATAAAAAATGAAAAATAAACACACTATTTTTAAATCAGGTTAACTGACGCTTTATTAAAAAGTGTTCAGATTAGTATCTGTATGGCTACTGAAAAAATATGGAACAGAAAACTCACCAAAAGTTACTATTCAGCAAAAATGTAAGCAAATTAAAATAAAGTAAATGTGAATTCTTAAACAACCTTAACATGGCTGTATTACTGCCAACCCACACTATAACAGTTTTGTCATAATAAACAGGTCCCAATTCTGCATTCCTTGAATATGCACCACTTCCACTGAAGTAAGTGGGAATTTTGAATATGCAAGGAATGTAGAATTAGTTTCTTAATCCTTAGGCCACGACCCATGATAATTATAGTGCATCAAGTCATAATATTGCTGGCTGAACAGCTCTGCAGCACCTTTTAGGGCATTAACAGTAGGATTCTGCTGATTTAGTCTAAAAATCATTCCAGGACCTTGCCTCTGCACTCTTATCTGTAATAAGTAAATTAAACTAAGAAACCAAAGGTTTAGAGTGAAATGCATTTTGAGCTGTTTAGCAATGGAGCCTTACCTCTTCTTCCCCACTTGTCCCCTGTTAAAGGGGAAATCAATAATACAACTCAGCATTTAAACTCATAGCTTTCCCCTGTTTCGAGCAGAGCTACTTACACAGCTCTCCTTTCATGGCAAAGCACATGAGAATATTCACCTCGCAGTTTAAGAGAGATGGACTGCAGAAAAGAACAGTTGTGGAAAACAAGGCAAAAGCGCTTGCATTGTAATCCAACAGCAAACAGCCAGAGGATGTCTCTTTCTTACCCCACAAGTAAACCATATGCAAATTTCCAGCAATATTCAAAACGCAGTTCTCAGCTCAGTAAACGTTTTCTATTCTTGGCTGCTTAGCAGGCTCAGCTTTTTTCAATTAGGTCCTGTTTGTTTAGTTTAAAAAAAAAAGCTCTAAAGAAAGGATTAAGCCCTGTATCTTATGGAGAAAGGACATAAATTAGAAATTCTTTTCGAATCTGGAGTATGCATTCTTTAATCTTCTTTCCTGCTGGGAAGTGTAATAAGAATAAAGGCAGAAAGAAGCTTTTTTGCTTCATTTGATTTGTTCAGCTGAAAACATGCTTTTGACTATCTGCAACTAAATCTCAAAATTCATGACAACTCAGACAATACTCCCACATGTTATAAGCCTGTGAATTAAAAAGAGAGCTGGGAAAGCTTACAGAAACCCACCTGGTGAGCAAGCTCTCCAGATTCAAAAGGGCAAGACAGAAGACCATATGGATGTGAAGCGAGCAAGCTGTGACTGTGAGAAGATGGTGACAAGAGTTTAGGTGCTGGCAATGCAGTTCTTCAGTGCAGTGTGGCCTCAGAAGGAAAATAATTTTCAAAATGACCAACAGATCTGACTGATGGGTATGAGTTAGCTAGGGATGAGAAAACCAATGGAAGAGGCCAGAGGTTGGAAAAAGTAAAGTATTGGTTACCATTTACTATTTCTTTGCAGTAGAATTAACTGCAATCTAATGATTATGCTTTGAATATAAAATGAAAATTAAGAAAATTTGATGAAAAAAAATAGAAGTCAAAAGAGCATGCTAAAAGCAGAAATAGGCACCTCCTTCTTTTTAGGAAAGAAAATCACCTTGCCTGTATGTGCCATGTCAAATTGTGAAAGATTTTTGCTGTGATCCCATGCCAGTAAAAACAGCAGCAAGAGAAAACTGTAGAAGTTATTTTCCTCCTTTTGGTGCAACGTACCCAAGTGCAAAGCACCAATATATACAAATATGTACAAAAGGAAAGAAAACGAGGCTGCTGTTCCTCCCTTTCCTCCTCCTTCTTAACATCAGAAAAGACATAGTAAGGAAGCAGCGTGATCTTCAGATAATCATTAGGGTTTGCATCTTTCTGACATTCTGTTTAATGTCATCAAAGCTCCTCTCTCCATTCCAACAAACTGAGATCATTCTGCATCACCTGAAACTCAATTTATGTGCACAAGAAAGCCTAGCCTCTTGCAGACATTCCTGACAGCAGATAGAGGAAAACATTTGGTGTCAGCAGAAATCACACTGTGAGGGCAGTAGGGGCTGTATTTGTATTTGTATCTGACCAGGCAAGCCCTGGTCAGAATAGGACTGTGAGCCTAGGTTAGGCCACAGCTACAGTCAGGACAAACAGAAGTCACTGCACTCAGGCTGTCACCAGAGAGTTAAGGCTAATGCCTGAGATAACAATGTGATGCAGAATCTGGGAGTGCAAATATTAGGGCTGGACCTTGGTTTGGAAGCAGGCAGGGCCACAGCTAAATCAACAAACATATCTGGGTACCAGGAAAAGGACTAGGGGTTCAGAGCAAAGGCTGAGCACACGGGACGTGATCTGAAGGACCAGGCAAGGCATGGAGCTGGACCACACCCAGCAGAGCTGCTAGCACATACTCTCTGGTTGTAAAACTGTGGTTGGGGCACAATATTTTTTTTCTAAAGAGCTCAGCAGTCAACAGCTTCTGCCTAAGGGCAATGGCCACCACAGATCTTTTCTGACTCACTACAGGGTTGTTATTCCTCCTGCCACACGGACTGTGGAAAAAGGTTCAGGTTCCCAAAACCAGAAGATAAGGTAATGCAAAGCCTATGTGGATCCCCTTGAAAAGCTGCGCTCATTTAAGTCACACATATACGGACTTTTGGCCCCGTCTACTGAGATGCTACCTTATGCAAACAAAATCCTTGTGACAAAAGGCCTCTGGTGAAGGGACCGTGAGGGATTAATGCAAAAGAATTCCCTCAGGGTGAGCCAAAAAAACTGCTCATCTCTGAAAAATTTAATACAGGAAAAGTTGAGGAATACGCTAATAAAGATATTGTGGTATTGATTATTTTTTATTCTCCATCTTTCCAATAAAGTTAAATCATTCACACAACATTTACATCCCACAACCAACCTTTAAAATACCAAAGACATCTACATAGCTTAATAAAGCAAGCACGTACTTATTTCATGTCAGGCATAGCTTAGAGGTGTGCTGAACCCTTTTCTTTCTCTGGGGCTCCTGACAAAAGTGGCATGGCAGCGATGCAGAAAGAGAATTATTAAGTACTTTAGTAATAAACCAGTTTCTCTGCTGTATAGCACAGATTTTCCAATGCATCTAGCAATGCATTTCTTTCCCCTGAATGTGTAAGTAGATGAGGCTCGTACACATGACTGATTCTCACCATGCAACTGGGGCTTAAGCTATGATAAAACTTAAGTGATCATTATAGAGCATGGGCAAGCAAGAGTAAATAGAGGAATTCAGTAATAAATGTAGGGTGTTAATGGAATAATCACAAGCCTTAATGAATCTAATGATTTTGCTCCTATCATGCAACAGATGTCATTTTCGAGAAAAGCCTTGAACGGTTTACAGACTTTACAGAAGCAGAACACTTTGGGAATAAATCCAAGGCTAGGATGAGAGAAGCCAGTACAGAGCATGCAACGCCAGGCAGAAGAATGAGATGCATGAAATAGGACAGGAAGAAAAAGAAGATTGGTAAGTATGGCATATTGCTAAAGATAAGTACATACACCCATTCCTCAAGTGAAGTGTTTGTTCAATGAGTGAGTTACAAGACTTTTACTTATTTATGCAATATGTCTGGCACCAAAACTGATTATGGAATACCTAGAGGACATTTTTGATAATAATAGATTAATGGCTGTACCTTATTTTTACTCCTCATGGGTATAGCCAAAAAGAACAAACCCCCAAATACCTGCAGGTTCAGAGGCACAAGTAGGGGATGAGCTGTACAATTTTCAGAGGGCAAGGATAAGAAGCTTTGAATTTCACCAAAGAAAAATAAAAGGATGACTCAGTAAATAACTATCCTTAGAACATACCACCAATGCATGAAGTTAAGGGTTTTTTTCTGCTCTCCTTGGTGGACATTGCATTCTTCTTAGTATGTATTTCCCCTTGGCAACTTAACATTTACCTCATTCATTGTGAATCATTACAGTATTCAATAGTCCTTGAAATGAATCTTTTCTTACTGTGAAAGGATGTCTTAGAGGAGCTACAACAGATACTTGAGCTATTTTTGCGCTGTTGGCTAAAATCATTGTGCTTGTTTTTTTTTTTTTAACTGACAGTAAAAAATTTATCTTCTATTTTAATGGTCTGTGCCATTAAGACAAAGCCAGATGACAAAAATACAGACTAGTACACAACACAAAGACTAATTGAAAATGAACAGCAGATGAAGCTTACATGAGCTAATGGAAACTGAAGACTAACTCTGAGCCTGGATTTATGCCTACTTCCTAATCAAGTGCAATGCTAAAAGTGCGTGTTGATGCATGCCACAAAACCAGTTGAAAACACAGCAGGATGGTGCTCTATTGCACTTTACCTATCTGAAGTTTCTGTTTCAAAATAACTTCATGTTTACACTGCTATTGAAAAGGTCAACATCTGACTGGACAGATGTCCAAATGCAGGGTGAGCAAATCTGGTATCTGTATTACATTTTAAAGCAGATTGGTAAATCTGTTAGGTGTTTGATATTGATAGCTTCATACAGAGCCCTGATTATCTTCAGATAACAACTACTATGTTAGAGTGTGTGGGACGGAGGGAATGATAAGTGAGGGGAAAACTGGCATTGTTTCAGAGACCTGGAAGAATCAAGAAATTGAAATGAATGGGCAATCTCAGGATGGATCCTGCTGGACTAAGCACTTACTGACTCCAGTCACACCAGCAGCACTATGAAAAACATCTGTGACATCTGTATTCTGTTCTTCTCTTAGCATCCTATGTACCAATAAAGCATTCAAACCGGAGTGGTTTATCTTTGAAGATGACTCGAGTTTCAGACCTCAGAGATGACTCAAGGAGGGCTCAGTGGAATCTCTGGGTGTACTGCACTGGCAACTTTTATTTCTTCTAGAAAACTGACCACTTTTGCAGAAAAAGTGAGGGTTTCATTTATTTATTTTTATTTTCATAGTTAGTCAGAGGAGGAATCAGAGCCCAGCAGTGAAGAAGGATGATGGCAATGATGATATTGCCAGTACGAAGATGGTGCTACAGATTTTTTTTTCCTCCATTAGTGTTTGCTCATAAGAAGGCCCCACAACTAATCACCTTTGCTAGCCCTGCTAGCAATGATCTTTTGATGCTTATTAACAGCACACATTGTAATTCCAAACCCAACATACATTACGGGATCCTGACATTAGGGCTATGATGGTATACGGATTATATTCTCTTTACGAAAACTATGTATAGATCAAACATTAAACACTCTCCATTAAGTGCATGCCAGCTGTTACTCTGTTACTTACATTACTTTATTACTTGACTTTCGTTGCTTTGTCCTACAGTCTGAAAACCTGGGAAAAACCTGAATAATTCTTTTGCACTTAGCTCTTTCAACATACATATATATACACACTTACCTGAAACATTGCAAGCCACTATTGTCAATAAAGGTCTAAAGGGCTCTTACAAAGATTTCCCTTTGATTTCTGCTTCAATTTATAATACCAACACTGCTTGAAAGGCTTAGTTGTTTCCTTCAGTGTCCTGATGTCCCATCAAACAAAAATGAATTGATTGAAATACAGCCTGTTGATGCTTTTGTATCACTATAGAAGCTGATGGCAACCTTCCACCTCTTTTGCTGAATGGTGTAATTGGCCTGCCAGAGAGGATTTGGGATTTTAACACGTTCCCTGTTTGGCTGAGCTAACCAATTATTCTGCAGTTGCTATCAAGGCTGCAGACTTTTCTTCATTGGGGTCATTAAGCTTGTCAAAACTAATTTGTCACCACAACTGCTGACCCTCATTGCCTCTGACAGCAGCACAAGTGTCAAAATAAACAGGCCTTTGCATTACAAGAAAGTAAATGACTGATCAGAGCCCACCAATCGTCCTGACCATATGCCACAGTCTGGCCTTCTGACCCCATGAGAGATGGAAACAGCACCAGCTAAGTGACATGGGGTCACCAAACAACACTACTAATCATTTTGTAGAATAAGTAAAAAAAGCCTCAAACAGCTAAAGTGAAAGAACACTCGAAGGTGGTATGTGACCTGCAATGATGATAATAAAGTTTTGGGTTATTTTCTTTTTAATTGAAAAGAGATGATGGAAGTCACTTACTCTGAAACCAGATTCTACGAAAAAAGTTACCAGCTGACTCAGACCACAATTTTGGAAAGCTGCTCAGACACAACAGCTGGCAGTGGAGCACTTTTGAGCCGAATCCAGCAGGTCATTACTGCGTAATCCTCTTTGCATTCTTGACCACTTGATTCTTGAGTGGCAGGTTCTTCATCTGACATAATACTATCCACAAAGTACTTAGTATCAGTCCACACTTACTACAGTGGGGTAAAATTTGTCCCAGAAACATCTTCATACAACTAGAATTTGCTTCACTGAAGGTACAGGATATCAGAGTCTTATAATGGAGTTACTCCCTTCTAATTATCCATATCACTAAATTATTTTGGTGATAAATAATTCATAACCTGATTTTAATCTTTCCTTCACTGTTGAAATTATATTCAGTGTAATAAGGTAACTTGGAATTAGCACCATGTCCTCAATTGCTATAGGGTATTTGACAGGAGAATAAACTTGCAAAAATAAGGGAAAAGTTTCAGAGCAACACTTTCTCTCAGCATATTCCTAACCATTTAAGGCACCAATTCAGGAATGGCCTTTATCTCCAATACTCTGAGAGGTCCTGCTTGGTTCAATTAAGATGACTTACACTGCCATAAGCTCATCCCATGAATCAATCTTTGCAGTGTCAGGACCTTCACTTGTATGCTACCCTGCAGTACAAGTAAAATTCTGTAAATACAGTAACAGCAAGAGGAGTTCAGTTTTTCCCCAGAAGCCTTCAAATGCCATCATCTTTCCTCTGTACTTTTTGTAAAGCAGTATTTTTCTAAGCCTTTGGAAAGATACCTCTTTAATGAAAACAGGCAGATGCAATATACCTCAGCAAACAGGATCCAGTCTTAAGAGACAATGAATGTTGCTGGTTTTTTTGTCTATGTGAATTACACTTATTTAAACAAGGCTGAGTGACTTACAGTTCATCAGCAATGCAATGACTTTGAACACCACTGTTGCCCTTTAAGAAAGGAAAACTATAGAAGTAAGAGGAAAGGAGACAAAGAAGAAAGAAATGGAGAGTAGTACTGCACAGGATCCCAGGATTTTGCTGAGCCCTAATAATGTCATTCAGTATTTAATGTCTGGTGACAAGAAGGTTTTTTTCCCTCCTTTCAGCAAGAAAGCAAATTCAACATAAACAAAGCCTTGTGTTTGAAGCCAAGATTGGATGTGAATCTTAAGTTGTTCCTAGCCTTCTCTATCCCTTCCCCCTGGACACAGAGAGTAGCCAGAACTAAAAAAAATATGCTTAAGAAGACACATAATTATTTTGAGCTTGTTTTTAATTTATATTGGGGATAGGCTCTTACAAAAAGGCTATTACATTTATTGGCAGAAAAATAAATAATGTCTACGGTCATTGTGCTATGAATAATTGGGGAACTGCCAAATATTGCAACTTGCCAAGCATCACAAACAAAAGGTTTTGGAAATATGCACATTTTTTGACTAGCATCTTTTCTTGTTAAAATCAGGCATGGGTGAACCAATCAGAACAGAGGAGAGGGAAAGTAAGAGTAGAGAAAGAAATGGGTATGACAGTCATCATATTCCCTAACTACTAATCACTTCTAGAGGGAGACACTCCTCATTTAAAACAAATTGCATTATTCCTTGATGCTTTTATTTCATGGAACAGCATTGACATTAAGAGTTGGTATATGCAGAGAAAGGGGAAAGATTTTTTTTTCCTTTTGTTTTACTTAATGGTTAGCATTGACAGGCAGCTGGATAAACTGTTGCTCTCATGTGATATACATCAAAATTTTACAGAGTCAATGTTTTTGGATGGGTCCAGTAAATATCCAAAACCAGTTACGTAAGTGAAGCTTCATTCTGAATTTTTTATGATTGTCCCCTAGCAGCCTAAAGCAACTAAGTTCAATGCAAAAATAATGGCTAAGTGCATATGAACTGTTCCACAAAGGCTCCAAGCCAGGAAAGTAGCTCCTTAAGCTGCAAAGAAGATTTTTTTTTAAGGATTCCCATAGAAAGGAATAGAAGAAGAAAACAATTAGTATAGTTTTTATTCTCTGTAAAATAAAGAACTATACCCACTAAATGCAGATTCTTACCATACTAAGCATAATTTACCTTATGTCATCAATAGGTGTCAGGGACTGACAACAGGTGTCAGAAAGAAAGAAGAGGAAAAGATGCACCATGCAAAAGTGCACAATAAACCACCTACATGCCAATAATCCTCAGTCACCTTCTCATAACTCCCCTAATGTGCCCCAAACATGTAACTGCTCCAGGATCCAACAGGAAGGACTCAGAGTTGTTGAGATTACTGCCACAATTTCAACCAGAAATCTGGGACCCATGACCCCTGAAGGCACAGAGAGAGGATAGCAACGATGAAAATACTGTGTCTTGATACTAGCTTTTCAGACCAGTCATTCATCCCAGAACTAGACTTACCAAGTTAAGTCTCAAAGTCAAGTTGCCACTACCTAATTAACATTCTGCAACATAAAAACACTCGTTTGCTGTTTGTATGGGGATAAAGAACATTTTTCAGTTTTAAACTTACAGATTCCTACAAATCCATCCCCTTACTTGGTATGTGGATCTGGCTACTATCAGAAATCTGTGCTTTGTAAGTGCCAGAATGGGCAGATGACTAAAACTGCAGAGTTGTGAAAGACAGCACAGTACAGCTACACATAAAGACTGGGAGTTAGGTTTTAAAGTATTCTTTCTAGTCAAGTTTAAATCACATCTCTATTCAGTCTGAACATTCTGGTAGTCATATACTTTAGCACAAAGATTTATAAAATGCTGATTTCAAAGCGATATGCATGAGTACCCAGGGAAAACAAACTTTTATCTGGATATTCTTGAATATTCATGCTGTCCGTACAAGAACATAAATAATTTTAAGGAATAAAACACAGCTTGTGTACCCAGTCAGAATCATATCAAAAATGATTTAGAGAGAAAGGCTCAATGAAAAAGTTTAGGATCAGTATGCAGACATAAGTTAAGAGCTGGGAGTCACTGCTGCTCTCTTTTATGCAGAGAATTTCACCAGTGAGAAATTAATGTGAATAACATAAAAAACTATCTATAAAAGAAGTGCCATTTTGCATTCTTTTTAATTAAATATAAATCTCTACACAAATGCAGGAACACTGAGAATCAAACCT
Source organism: Platalea leucorodia (assembly GCF_965183815.1). Classification (NCBI taxonomy): domain Eukaryota; kingdom Metazoa; phylum Chordata; class Aves; order Pelecaniformes; family Threskiornithidae; genus Platalea; species Platalea leucorodia. The sequence continues at coordinate 31,106,214 of NC_138858.1, forward strand.
GAAAAATACATGGGAAATATTACCTAATAGTCCATATTACAAAATACATCTGAGACTATAATGTGCTATAGAAATATGCTGTTCTATGAATATAAGAAATAGATGCGTTTACAAGCTATTCTATACTTAGTTCCAGCTATATAAGAAAAACTATATCCCAATCTGCATTTTTCAGAATTATCAAATCATTCAGTAATGACCTGCACTGAAAAACGGTTAAAGATCTTGGTGAAAAATTTGTCATTAAAGAGACACTCTTTGCTTCTTCAAACATACAAGCACAAGCCAGCAGACTTTAACTTTGAATCAAAAGTATTCTTTGCCAGTTAATTTAACCTTGTGATTTTAGTATTTGGATGTTCTCACTTGATTGACATCTATGGATGAATTCAGTGAGATAAGGCTGCTGATGTGTACTGGTGCCAGCCAAAGGTGACTCCAACTTCAATTGCTCAGTGCTGCCTAATGGTTTGCTAATTGCTCCACCAACACTGCTGACGGATGTGATGATGTTACAGTGTTTCCTCATCCACAGACAAAGTCAGGCAGGTTAGTTTATATCATCAATATTTAAGCGAGATGGCTTAACACATATGCACATGATTAGAGAAAACCTATGCTATTAGACATCTTCCAAAGTCAGCAAAACACAGGGAGAGTAAGTGCCAGCAAAAAGCAGCTACTGGGTAAAGCTTTGTTTTCTGCCATTCCACTGTCTGCAAAACACAGTAATTCTGACTATGTCTGAGCAGCCTGGATTTTTTTCAGTGGTATTTATTTTCTCAACTTGTTAGTACTTGTATTGTATTCCCAAGGAATACAAATTTCTTCCTCAGTATTTTGTAGTCACATGTTTTTCAGTAATTTGTCAGCTGATAATAACCTCAGTGGAGCTGTCTCAGTTATGGTCAGAAGAGCTATTCATCAACTTTTTGGTGAGTGTGAATTTACAGTTTCTCCACAGGCATCTGAAATTGATAGGTATCTTTCCACAGATGATAAAAAGAAAAGGAGCAAAAACGAGGGAAGATAAGAAATCTCCACTGTCACTTCCAGGGAAACTGTAAAATTCATCCTCAGATTCCAACGCAAGTTATTAAACTTTCAGTCTTCCAAATACAAAGTAGAATTTCTAAAAACAAATGTCAGCAGAGAAACTTCACCTCACTCAAGGCTGGAACATGGCATCAGCAATGCAGTGGAATGGCTGCAAGGATCCCCTCTTCTAATCCTCCTAGCTAGGCACAGACAGTGATGGTTCTAGGTTTGTGTGTTGTTTCTGCTGTGTAAACAATGATAGTTCACCTGCATGTAAGTTTGCATGACTTAACAATGTTTTGTGTCAAAGCTAGAAAGTTGAGCTTTTGACTCATTTTTGGCTTGGTTGTGTCCTTTGCTTTGCTATCACAGGAAACAATTCCATATTGAGTTATACAAATAAAGTATGCAAACAACTTGGTGCCTCCAGCTGTAAATTTTGAGCACTTGACAACAAAAGATTTATCACCCATTTTGCAAGTAGCAAAATCAGCTATGGCATAGCATAGCTATCAGACGTCGCTTACCATTTTGACTACGCAACTTGAAAAATCTCCCAGAGAGTTTTTCAGAGATACTTATGACCTGTTACCCTTCAGACACAAGCATCCCAGAGTTTTGAAAAGCAGGTCTTCAGCATTTAAAGTTGAGCGCAAACCAGAGTGATGTACTGCTATTCAGAAGTTCTTTGAATATTTCTGCTTATGGGACACAGTAGTTTCATAATGTAATTTCTCCACATAGCAGTGGAAGAAGTGACAGGTTTGATATCCAGGCCACAATGAAGGAGCACTGCCTATGACTTCTCTAGGGTTAGGATTCAAGCCCAGTCTCCCCATTCAGCCCAATAACCACAGGCCCCACTGATCTCTGCTGTTCCAGTACTCCTCCCTTCCTAAAGATAACAGTGCATGTTGTAGATGAATACACTTCTAACCTGCATAAACAGAAATTAATTTACTAATATTTTTTTTGTTGGTTTTCCAATTGTGTCTTACAGTATCCATATCTCATTATTATTTTCCACTTAATTGTATTAATTTTCATTTTAATTTTAAAATTGTTTTGAGAGCGATTAACATGACTAAGATTTATCAGACTGCCACTACCTATTGAAATTTTATGCTTTTACCACAGGTTTTGTGTTTGGTAATTAGCCCTTCCCTCTCTTGCTTCGTTTAGCAGCCAGCAAGTCAACTTTAATTTTGGTTTTCTTCTACTTCAAATGCAAGGAGAAAGCTGTTAAGGTAACTTGAAAACATTTATAATTTTGGCTTCCAGTAAGAGGTTCAGCAAAACCATTGCTCTGGCACTAAACCTCAGAGGAGAAATAAAAAAGATCCCAAAGGAGGTTCCTTGGAAGAAGAGGAGAAAGAGAAACAAATGCACTCCTGCAATTTGAATCAGAGATAGGGTTTCCTGGCATCTATTTTATCCACCTGTGATGGAAGACAAAACCATGGTTTCTCATGAAAAATATGCAGGACATGTATCAGAACAATGTAATTTTGTTTTCTTACTCAATTTTCTAAAATTAGAAGCATTCTGTAATGTTTTCAAAGGGGGCCATTAATCATTAACTGATTATCACAACTGAGTTAAATATCACATCTGTGAACCAAATTGATAATGCAATGTAAACATACAGATATTCAAGAAAATTATAACTGGGGCATCATTTTGATTTTTTTATCACCCATAGCCTGAGACTTGGATGATGGACTTAATCATGTGATTTGATAAAATGTATGTAAAGCACACGCTTTTCTAAATCATCCATTTTTATCACTTTATTTCCTTATTAAGTGGAATATACTGCCAAGTTTATAAGGAAAATTTATAATTTCATATTTCTACTTCTCCATCAAGCAACTTGGTCTTGATAATCATTATTCTAATCAGCTTTGTATATGCATTCTCTATAAAGGTATTAGTAGGTTGATGTAACCTAAGGTCACTGTCAGTTATATATTGAATACTGTAGCAACGTGTCAATTACATTTCCATGAATGTGTGATTACACCATAGCTAAGCATGCTTCCTTAATAAACAATTTTTTGTTATTGTTGTTTAACACTACTTACAGGAAAAAAAGAAAAAAAAATTACCTCAGCTCTGTAATTAAGACCTGTCCACAACTGATATCATTCATGCTTGTTGAATTTACGAACACCAGATTGCAATGCTGAAGTCAAACATAATATGCAAAATTCTGAGATCATAGAATCAGAGAATCATAGAATGTCCTGAGTTGGAAGGGACCCACAAGGATCATCGAGTCCAACTCCTGACTCTGCACAGGACAACCCCAAAATTCACACCGTATGTCTGAGGGTGTTGTCCAAATGTTTCTTGAATATTGTCAGGCTTGGTGCCGTAACTACCTCCTGGGGGAGCTTGTTCCAGTGCTCCACTACCCTTTGGGTGAAGAACCTTTTCCTAATGTCCAACCTAAACCTCCCCTGGCATATCTTCCTCCCGTTCTCTTGGGTCCTATCATTGGTCACCAGGAAGAAGAGATCAGCGCCTGCCCCTCCTCTTCCCCTTGTGAGGAAGCTGTAGACCATGATGAGGTCTCCCCTCAGTCTCCTCTTCTCCAGGCTGAACAGACCAAGTGACTTCAGCTGCTCCTCATACGGCTTCCCCTCTAAACCCTTTACCCTTGGTCAACACAACCAAAGCAGTGGTCTTAAGCAGCATGACTGGTATCTTTTAAAGCTTTGGAAGGTTGGTATATTTAGGTACAAAGAAGCCAGTAATAAAACTTTCTTCAAACAACTTACTCTTTGGAAATGAAGATGATGCACAACTACAAGTGTCCTAATAAAAAAACAGGAGGGAAGAGAGAAAAGATGCAAGTATTGCTGACTTCTTAGTAACTTTGTAATTCCAGAATTAGTTCTTATTTCTATTCCAAAACTAGAAAGAAAACCATTGATGTTTTCCACATTCAGTCTTCAAATATTTATTAGTAATAAGAGACTATGCTTGCTGTAGAGATTACATCATTTAATGAAAATGAAAGCCTCCAGTTATAATTGTGATTGTCTCTAATTAGAATTATATTTCTTTTGAAAATGTATGTCCTAATCTTCTCTACAGTTTGTTTGAAAGCATAAAATTTTATGAGTTTGACTACAAGTCTCAGATTTGGAAAAACTGATTACTAGTGCCTATGTACTCTAAAATAATACTAGGAGTTTTTGTTAATCTTTATTATTTAGGAATTCAGTCCTCATTATGTAAATAACAAAAAAACGTTGCTGTTATACTCAGCAGAAATTGCTAGGTTGTCTTTGATTCACCTTTTACTATTAACAAGGGCTGCCTTTGGCATATAGTGAATTTCAAAGGAATGCTGTTCTAGTGAAAACTCCTATTTAATAGCTACTGTTGATGCAGCTGATGTATTTAGTAAAAAATGGTATTTCTTTTATTACTAGCAGGCAGATTTGGCTTATGTTACTCTCACAAAGTCAACCAACATTATTCACATCGTGTGAAAAATATTTTTTTTCAGCAGTTGGCAGGTCAGAAAGTTCACAGAGAATTTAGAACAAGATTGTTATAAGGCTTAAAAGAACAAGTCAGAATTTTTTTCATATATGGAAAGCTAGAGTGCAGGCTGCAGGTGAATGAGTTCTTAGAATCTCAGTTTACAGGATTTGAATATGTCTGACGTAAAAAAACCTGAGAACATAATAGCAAAAGAATCTAATTTACTGAAACAATTTCACCTTCCCTAGCATAAATAAATTGCAGTCTCTTTACTTGCAAAATAAAGTGTGTATTTTTCCAGTCTTTTCAATGTCAACTGGAAAATCAAGACTAAAAAAAGCAATATTAACTTTTCAAAAACAGGATTATAATAAGTTACAAATATTTTGTTCTCCTCCATTTATATTGTGTAAGAAATGAAAGAATAAAGACTCAGGAAAATTTTCTAATTATGGCTGTTTAGACCATGAGCTGGATTGCAAATCACTGTTTTCTCTCTCTAATGAGAAGGCAATGGAGTATTTACTTGAAGCACAGCTTCCACTAACAGGAAAGGGTTATGCACTGTTGATCAGGTATATTTCAGCTAATAAAATCACTATGTTAAGGATGAATCTATATGGAAAAAAATACAGCACTTTGCAGACAAAGCTGGGCTATACCTCAACAAGCTAGTGCTGATGATTGAAGACATGTAGTCTTGTCTCTCTAAATAATATTCTCAGTTTTCCTTGTTCACCACTACCTTACTGATCCCCCATAGATACACTTTCTCAGAGTTTGTTTCTAAAAAAAAGCTTCTTCCAAGGTCTATGGCTGTGGATACTCAAGAAGTCACTAACAGATGGCTGAATTTTGTAAAATCTGCCTCAGTTTTCAGCCTGATTTGGCTGGACAGTCTCTCTAGCAAAGCACACTTTTCTTTAAAAGTGAACTGAGAAATCTCTAATTACATTTATGTGGCACTGCTGGGAGGAACAACAAACAGCATTCCTGTTAGTTGCTGCAAAATATCCTGTGTGAAGAAAGGTATTTAGAAATAAAAAATGGGAACAATAATTTATAGTCAACACTTAGAGTGACAGGTGTAGCCAGTCAGACAGCAGGATAGATGTTACAATGTCCTGTTACCCTTCCACACTTAATGCAGCAGGACGAAGTGCAACATACAGAACAGAAAAAGGTCTTCTCTCCAGTTTCCTCTTGGAAGTCATACATAGACAGTAACATGTATCAACATAATTCATTATCAACATAATTAATATCAACACAGAATTTATTCACCTATCTAAACTACTTTGGAGGCAACATTTTCTCTCTTAATTTTTTTCCATGCTGGCATAGCCCATGGTAGGATTTCACTTGGTTTGTTAAACTTGGTTTCCATTTTTTTCCAAGAGATGGATTTCTACTACAATTCCTAATTGCAAAGAGTGTTGGTGTATTTTTGGGAGAGGTAAGGCAAACACTAAAGAAAAGTCTCCTGCAATTAAAGCCAAAACAAAGACACTGTCAAAGAACATTATATGCTTAGTTCCAGGGCCACGTCAGCCACTGGTTCAGACTGGATCAAACCCCATAATTTTAGTCTTGATTTTAAAAATTCTTTTGGCTGATTGGAAGAAAAGCATGAACATGTGTTTCATATTTTGCTAAAACATGACAAATATTATTCTTAAGCTTGAATATGATGAAAGCAACAATCCAAAAGTGTATTTCTGCTACTAAAGCCTATTTTAAATTGTTTTAACTTACTTCTTACAAAAAGTTTAAAAACTTTTGATTTTATACTTATTTCTTGGGTTTTTTAAATTACTGCAACATCTCATTTTTCATGACAGAAAGAATTGAGGTGAACCCTCTGAGCCTGCAAAGGACAAAGAGCAGATGCCCAAGAATGAGGGGGGACAACAACTCATCACCTGATAAAGAGGAAGACCATGATCATAAACCAGAATGGAAGGAGGATGATAACATCACCATTTTCCTGCCTGTTGCAGAGAAAGCCCACCATGAGGCAGGAAACCTCCTTCCAGCTAGACAGGGTGCTTGCAGCCACTTTAGCAATGTTTTTTAGGAATAAAAAGCTTCGTGATCTGGATGCTTTGTATCTTCCACATGAGTGAGTACAAGCTTGGCATTGTTGAAAACTTCATACATTGAGCATACACCCCAAGAAAGTTTACAGCATCTGTAGAAGCTTAGCAGCCCTAGGAAACAAACAAGCCCACAGCTCCCTGTAGGTTTTAAGCCTCCTTTTTGAAGGTATCGGAATCATGAGCTGAAACAGCTCCCCACCACCACCACACCTTTGGCAGGGAAAAATGGTGCAAAATATCAGGATGCCCATGACTAACCTGTATCTGTTGGCTCCACATTGTGGTGCTGCTGCCTACGCACTGGCAGCAAAGGATGCTTTTGTAAACAGCTCAGCTTTTGGACAGTCTAACACAAACAGAACAGAGGTGCAAATACCCCTGCTCTTTGCTGTGAGTACTATATTCAGTTATTTCACTGTTTCACTGCTCAGTGAAATTGCCTTCCTTTCTCAGAAATTATGGCCTACTTGTTTGCTTCATTCAAGCCCATTAAAACCTAAGGATATAGAAATCTTGGTAAATTCAATACTAACAGTTGCTATTTTTGAAATTATCAAAATGACTCTCACAATGAAGAATTTGATACTTGGGCACAGTATCTGAACAATAATTACACATAGTGAATCACAGAGTTGAAGATGTAAATTCCTAGGTAATTATCATAAGTCAAATGTAAAAGATACATGTGAATAACTGAAGGCTCAAAATGATAAACAGCGTTATTCACAAAACATAGAGTAAAAACCTAGAAAATTCAGAGTTAATATCACAACTAGCAAAATAACGTGAATCAGATACAAATAAGAGCAAAATTTACTGAACATGAGCTCACATAACTAAATATCTCAGAAATCTATAAAACACACAAGAGAGGCACACTATGCCATTCAAATGGGAAAGAAATATTTAGGAAACACATAAGATGTCATAGGCTTCTCTGGGGAATAACAGTGAATGGTAAGAGACCTTCCTTCATTTTCTAGAATCTTCTAGGAGCTTCATAGATATAAGTCTGCAAGATAAATCTCTGTGATCTTTGAATGCATGTAGCCAAACTGAAGTCAGTCTAGCCTATTCCTCAAGAACATCACTATGCAAAGTTTCTTCAAGGTATCAGTTATATAAGAGAACATAATCTTGGCCCTCATGTGCCCTTGAAAGCTAAATACTTAAAGTTTATAACAAGACGTTTCCAGCACAACACGTTTTTGACTTCTAGCATATACTATGTACATAAGCCTAGGGAAATGAATAGGGCCATCTTATTCAACAGCAGTTTAACTCTCACCTCAGCCACCAGTGAAAAATGAGGGTCAATTGTTTTAACAGTATAGAATATCTGTGCTATTTAGACCCGTGATCATAACATGATTTGTACTTGATATCAGAAAATACAAGGGTTCTGTAAAAGACCGGTATGCGTGTGCGTCAGTTCAAGAAGAAATATTTCTTAATTCATGTTCTGTAATCAAGTCTATTGAAAATGGGCTCATGGAAAAAGTACTACTGACCCTATCTTCTGTCTGAATCGGTACAGACTGTCTGGCTCTGTTGTTCTCCTGTTTCTTGCTTGCTTCCTTTCAGAATTTTATTCTTGCTTCCCTGTAATCAGCTTCCAGCAAATCAGCTAATTAAATACCACAGTGGTGACAATGAATTTCAATAAGTACTATGTGATTACTCTGTGGACTCTTGCCAGCCTCCTATCTCAGCCAAGAGACAAATTCTGCGCTGTTCAACTGAAGCAAGTTCATTGTGTTTCTGCATATACCGCCTACTGGCCCAGTAAAAGATGGGCTGGCATTATACTACATGCTGTACGAACAGGGTAGTTAATTGTCCCTGCAAGTACCTGCAATAAAGAGAATAAGCAATAAAGGAAATGGTATGGTATATGGAATGAAAAATAGCACTGTTGCAAAGATGTCAATGTCACGATCTTCATTTAATGAAAAGGCTTCAGTGAGGGGATAAGCTAAAGAGAAAGAAAAGTGAAGGGAGGAGGTGAAGAATGTAAAGGAGCAACAAGGGAGGTAAAGAAGGGCAGACTGAAGGAAACTTTTGATTTATGCAGGGCAGAGAAAACCTAGGGAAAATTCTCTGTGAAAAGATTCTCTCTTTTAGCTGTTTCAGCCAATGCTTCTATCAGGTTGAGTATTTGAATGCATCTTTTTCCTGAACTAGATTTGTTTAAATTGTTTTCTAAAAAAAAAGCTGTTACCCCACTTTCTGTCCCCAGACTGGTGATACATGTCTGCTGCAGAAGTTCGGTTTAGATGACAAAACAGAGGCAAAGACAACCCTGTCTGAGCCGTCGTTTATTCCCAATGGTGAACACTGAGGTGGAAGACCTAGAGAAGATTTACCTGGAGACCTTGCAGCCCTCTGATATCAGATTTCTAAGTTCCAAACACTGGGAGGTGTTCACATCAAGGCCTTTTATAAAGTATCATCACCGATAACACCTAACAAGACATGCTGCCTACAGTTTTTAGGTGTGACTTGGTGTTCAACAGTACTGTTTGAGAGCACCTCCTTAAATATTTAAAATAGCAGAAAAACAGGAATTTAAGGAGATAGGATAATCAAGACAGGATAAACATCCCATTCCCAATTTCTTAATCAGATTCCTGGGCATATTTATGAAGCTTAAAAATAAACAAAAAACAAACAAAACCTACTGCAGTTCAGGATAAATTAGCCTCAAGTTTCTAATAAATTGATATATGGTCTTCCAAAGAATCAATGCTAAAGTCCCATGTATGTTATCATACTACAAAAGCATAATACTTACCTACTCTGTATGCTGTTAGCAGGGGCTTACGTATGAGTAGAGAGTAACCAAAACTTTAAAATTCACAAACAAGAATCCTCTCAGTCAGAAAGTACACATTGCCCTTTCCAGGGCTCCAATTTTAACAATTCTGACTGAGGTCTAGATACAAGTCATTTTGGAGCTGAACAAATGATATCTTAATCCTTAAAATTCTTTCTGCTTCTTTGCAATAAAACTAAACAATGTCCCTCTGATTTGTTCCTTGGAATGGAAATATAACTTTGAACAGCTTCTCTAAATAAATACCTGAGGAGTTACAGGATGAATTTGAATTTTTTTACATGCTCTGCTCATGAGCATTTTGTTATGCAGATTCTACATCACCCTTGAATTACTGTTTAAAAAGAGCTCCCATGCTCCTGAACAGAGAAGATTAGTGCTCTTAACAGTATGCCTGCCATGAAACACTCACTCATGTTCCTTACTGTGATTCTCATAATTTTAAAACCAACATGCTAAATTGCAGTTTTTCTTTCTTCTAACATATTGCACATGAAAGCAACAGGTTTATTAACACTGTGCTGTCCAAAGTATACAACTGCTAGCAAAAGCAATGTATCATGCAGACCTTACCAATTCACAATAATGTTTTCACTGTAAGTTCTCCAAAATAATTTTTTAGCATGTTTTTGATAAACTTGATATAAAGATAAGTGTTATTGTTGTATATGAGTATCATATGTCAGTATTGAGCTCTTTGTGGAAAAAAGTTGAGTTTTGTTACTCTTTGGTCAGGATATATAGACTCCTTGAGAGGCTAAATACATCTAGCTTCTGCAGTCATGCTCAGTAAAAAAGCTTCACAGACTTGCAGTGCATTTCCTGTGTCATTAGTATGATAGGGTAAGGAGTTCATACATCAAGGAAGTTTCTTCATTGTAACAGAATTCAGAGTATAACTGAGACAGTGAAAGAGAAACACTGTGTTTTTATTTTTGGCGTATTTATGAAACACTCGTGGAAAATGAGGGTCAATATAAACCAATTTAGGGTGCAAACAGCATACATGAATGGAGTACTGTCTTCATGGATGGAAAAAGTCAGTGATACAGGTCTAACTTTGTTACAAACAGCCTACATTTAGACATTGTGATTTAGCAGAATCAGCTCTGGAATCATTACAAGAACAGACTCCACATTTAGTCATTCTGAAAATACCATGTGTGAGAACAGCTTTCCATTTGGTACCCACCAAGGATCAGCTTTTAAACATTTCAGGAATTTTGCTTCAGTACCCTGCTGTTCTAAATCAGTGATACTGGGCTCATGTAAAAACCTGAATCTTTATTTCAATTGCAATACAACTGGTTTGTTTTTGGGGTTTTTTTTAAGTTATTCTGAACTGTCCTCTGTGAGTTCATTACTACTTTACAGAATAGCACACTAATTCCTTTGTTTTGTTGCAGAACTATTGTATTTACTTGCTAATGCAGAGACAGAAAAGAACACGACATTCCAAAATGCACTCTTTCCCATGATTTGTTCTGCCTCTAACAGCATGTGGTAAGACTACTCTGAATTTTAATACAACTGCATAAATAACAAAGTAACAATGTTTACTATAATATCCGGATGGATAAAAAAAGAAGAAAAGACTAGCATATGAATTACAGCCCACTTCCAGGAGCATCTCAATTTGCCATTCGCCCTTGCAGTGAAATGTTTAAACTTTTGCAAGCTGACATGCTCTTTAATACTAATAGGTTTATTACATTCTTCTTTTTCAGTGTCCCTTTACAGAACAAAGACAATATTTTCTTTTGTCTCTGTGGGCCTCTCCTTCTACTCATGATTCAGGAAATAATAAAATAAATATTTATAAAATATTTATAAAATAAAATAAATTAAATCAAATAAAATTAAATAAATTAATTAAAAATATAATATAATAAACATAATAAAATAAAACTGATTTAGGAAATAATAAAAATGTAAATCATACAAAAGCGTCAAGCAGCTGAGGAATTTCTTTTCTGGAGAGACTTTGCTGATAGTATCTGTGCAAGTTGAAGTACTGTAGACATCAGGTTTGGATTCACAATACTTTTAGCATCGCAAGAATGTCTCCAGTCATTACCCAAAGCATAGCTAAAAATGCTTTAGTCCAAACACTAATCTGCTTCGGTGCCATCAGCTGAAATGCATGGCTTTTCCTTCTAACTCCTATGCTGAGGGTGCCCTTGTTTTTCATATTTTTAATGTCTATAAAATTAAAAAATACAGACTACATTCTTCAGCTTAATTTTGTTCATGCTACAGATCCACAAATCAGCATTTTATTCATCATAAAAAAGAAAATAGAAAAACTAAAGATAATATTTCTAAAGTGATGTTGTGAGGTCTAGTCTCTTTGGTTAAAAAATTAAATTGGTTTGCAATTGCAAGATGTATAAATACATAACTCCCTACTTAAAAAGTATTTCAATAAGGAGCATAATTTGTAATCTAAAGTGAATAATGCAACAAAACTCTATAGTTTAGCTTAGTGTTAAATATCCGCTGTCACATCCTGGCCTAGAACTATAATTTAAATTATATAATTTTATCATCATTCCATTTTAAATTCTATAGCTTGTATTTAGCTTATAAATCTGAGGAAAATTATTTCATGGGAAAAGGGAATAATTCTTCATGGCCTTGTAATAATTTAAGCAGGAGACATTAGAACTGCTATAGTCCTACAGACAAGCGTCCACTTTGAGCAAAGAAGTATGGGATGTGGAGTGAACAGCACAGCACAAAAATTTATTGCCCATACAGGCAAACCAGTAGAGTGCTTTTGTAAATAAGCATCCTCATTCGTCAAGATGTTCCACCCAGATTTTATTTTTTTTTCCCTCATCTCCTCTCTGCACTTCAGGTTTTACTTTATGTGCCTGTGATCACCGTGCCTTCCCCTCCTATCTACCCTGCCTCACCTCTTCAGCCCTTCCTACAACTCCAGTGCCCTCCCATGACCTGCCCCTCACCACTGGTGGGACAAATGGCAACCTGTGGCACAGCACGGTTGGAATAAAGCGCACTGACTGGACAGGGTGTCTCCACCAGTCTGAATGAACACCTTATAACTGCCTTTCCCTTGACAGAAGTAATAATTTGGGCTCCTAATGTATCCAGTCACCAATTTTCACACAAGCTACAGGAACTTCAGATATGCTTCAGGACAGACTCTGCCCTCCCTGGTTCTCTGGATGGACAGAAACTGCAATAGAGAAGCTTTTCTTCTACTGAAGAGGAGGAAGAAAGGAAAAAATATTGTCGAGAGAGAGTAAGGATCAGAAGTTCAGTCTAGTCTCAGATTCATGAAACTTCACTTTGTATACGTATGAGAAATTTCACTTTGTATAGTATCAGATCTATCCGTTCTCCTACATTTAGGCTGCATACATCTTAAAACCATTTTGGTTACCTGCAGTCTACAGATCTTTATCCTATATATCAAGCCCAGACAATTATGAACTGAAACAGTCATTTTTTTCATGGACGTATCCAATTGTGGTTTAAAATCTCTCTATTTCTTGGAAGATACAATGCTCATTGGTAAAATATTTCATCACATCTTTATCCTCATAGTCACATTAATGACTCATTTAAGGTTGGCTTCCATAGGTTCAGCTTACCTAAATGAGGTTTTTACTTTGTCAGCTGAATTTTGCTTGCTGAGTAATGCCAAACATTTATTCATACGGATAACTGCAATAATCTTGCAACGTTTTCATATTTTTTCCAGCTGTGTACTTTCCGTCTCCTTTCTCACTTTGAAGAAGTCACATGCTCTGCCTCATTCTCTCCAATGCAAGGAGTGTTTTCAGAAATGTATACAGCATTTCACAAGCATTTTCTTTCATGAGATGTTCAAGCTCTGTATCATTATAATGAGTGGCACATTAGATTTCTTCAGCCAGGGTTGGCCTGGAAAAGCTGCTTCAAGGAGTGTAACCCTTTCAGGAGATGACAGAACACGTGGCAGAAGTATGGAAGGTACCTACAGAGAGCATTTAGTTCATGTCCCTACCAGAGAACATGAACTTAGAGCTTCCACTGAAAGTATTGGTGACTGGCATTTATCTATTTTTCTCAAAGGCCTCCAGATCTACTATTGCATCACTTCTGGTGGCAATCTAGTTCAGAAATTCACTGCAATACTGTTCTTAATGATACTAGGTTTTCCTAACAATCTCCCTTCCTGAAAAGAAGTCTCTATATCCATGAGGGACAGAACAAGAAGAGACTGATCCTTTTCAATAACATTTTATGCACTCAAAGAATTTATGTCTGCTTTCCACTCTTCTTCAGTCCTCCATTGCTTAGCTAAAGCTAACATAGCCCTTGCATGTTGTCTAGGTTGTGTTTTCTAAATCTCTGATCATTCACACTGGTCTTCCTGGATTCCAGGGGTGATGTTTTTCAACTAGTCCATGTCTACTTGAATTGCAGTGTTAAACCGGACAAATTCTCACTGGACCAAGAATAAGCTAAGGATGATATCCCACGTCTTACAGACAGTACTTCTATCTATAAGTCCCTGTGTCCTAAAAGTCTCATTTGCAGCAGAACAGCATTATTTAATGATATTCAGTTTCAGGACCATTATTGTATTCTTTTCCTTTTCCCCCTGACAATCTGTTACATGGCCAAATGTTACCAGGCCCCTACAAGGTTCATTATTCCTTTCTAATTACAATCCCCTATATTTAATCTTACTGAATACCAATTGCAAAAAAAAAAAAAAAATCAAGATAGCTTTGTATTCTAATCCTAATCTTCAAGATACACACAGTCTTCCAGCTTCATCTGCAAATTGAATAAACATGTCAGCCTGCTAAGCAAACTACTGACTAGACATGACATATCACTGTGAAACCCCACTCAAGATATATTCCTCTCTCTGATACAAATTATTGGGGTCTGCTGACAGGGTACCTCTGGCACGATTACTCAGCCTGTTTGGCGTTCACCATTCAACAGTTCTGTGATTACATTTCTCTAGTGCTTATAATATGTATCACGTGCAAGCATCAAAAGCTTTCATAAAGAACAGTCACAGCATCTATGAACTCATAAGTGTTCTCTCATAAGTAGTACTGGGCTTAGGAAAAGAAAAAACAAGCACAACAAACAATTGCTCTTTAGAATTAAGCTGTGCCTTTAATAATAGAGCAGATGTTTGAGAACAAGGATGATGTCACGGACATATCTTTGCTCAGTTGAGAGAATCCAAATTATTTCTTCAGTCGTCTGACTGCAGTCCTTATTTGCACACACTGACTCACAGATAATGGAATTTGTGGAGGGAGGAATCACTTGACTCATGCAGCCTGACTCGGCATCATCCATAGAGCTACTCACTGTATTTTCCTGAAGTCTCAGCTCAACTGTATTTACACGTCTGTAGTGATAACCTCTACTGCCCCCTTGTCTGTCTAGTCTGCTACCACATTATTCATGCCATCAGGATTTTTTCCTACCTCAACATGTAATGCTTGAGTAAATACAGAGTGAACAAGAATATGAGTCAAGTTCTCTAAACCTATTTTCACTTGGTGTCAAAGCCTACCTGTCCAGCTTCAAATTACTAGCCTATTTTTGGACCCCACACATTTTTACCTAATTTCTTTCTGTTTTTAAGAAAGAATTTTTAAAATTAAAAACTCAGATGCTTAACACCCACTGGAAATACCAAACACTATGTACTGAGGACACTTAGTCAAAGAATTTTGACTACATTTGTCCAATTTCTGTGAACAGCAAAATGTCATTTGATTGGCCAACTAAGATTTCTATGGTAAATATGTCCATGTCTATTGCCTCTGACAGGACCTTACAATGGTATGTGAGACAGGAATGGATGTCCTTAGTCATGTTTCAGCATAAGTGAATGTGATGATATATATTTGTAAACCTGCATTCATTTATGTATAGGGTTTTGGGTTTGATTTGTTGTTTGTTTGGTTTTGTTGGTTTGGTTTTTTTTTTTTTCAATTTTAGCTAAAGCTTCAAAAGCACATGGACTGAACATGTAAAAACAAAATTGCTTTTCATCTTCCTTAGTTTCAGTGCTCCCTGGTCAAACACAGGTTCCACCGGCAAGCCCTGCCTTATAGGAAGGCTGACTGCAGCTGAAGTTCAGCACTGAGACTGTTCAGAATTGACTGCAAGGTTTAAAGACCCATTTTGTACAATGCAGTCCTCATATGAAGTAATCTCTTGCTCCTGACTACTTTATGAGTGTGGCTAAAACTGTGGTATTAGAAGCTTGATCTAGACACTTTTCACATGTTACAATGTATTGTGAATCACACCATGAGAACAGATATAGAACCTGCAGTTGACTACTGCCATATCATTTATGGCAAACAGCTTACAGCTGAAATCAGTACATCATGATTCAGTGAAGTAAGGGTTCATATATTCAACAGACCCAAACAGGATATTCTGCAAACCATGGGCACCACAGCTCAGGAGATAACTCATCTCCTGTATAAGAGCTGGAAATCTGCATCTGCCTGTGAGGTTCAAATAAACTGTTATTTTTATGTATTCAAAGATCCAGAGGCCCATATATTAAAGAGTAGAACCTCAAATACATTACAAGGGTAATTCGATGACTAAGAAGTTAGGCTGTAGATTTCTAAAGAATTAAATAATTATTTGCTCCAATGTTAATTTAAGAAGAGAGCCCAAGCTCATATATATGATTTCTCAAAGGTTAAAGAAAAATGCCCATGGAAATCAGAATCATAGTAGACCATGGGTTATGGAATAGCAATTGCAGAGAACAGCAGATCTTCAGGATGATCTTATCAGACTAGTTCAGGCCTAAAGGCATACACGAAAAAGAGCTTATAGCAAATGCTAATAAAGTTAGTTTAGAAAACTGACAGGGCTAGAAGGAAGTTAATTTAAAAAAAAAAAAAAAAAAAAAAAAGTTTAAGAATGACCGAAGCAGTCATTGAGTTGTAATTTTGTAATTCTTTACTAGGGGAAGAGACACTGAACACAATTAACATGAACACCCAAAGGGAAAAAAGGTAACCAAAAATCTTGAATGGGCAATAATGCCTAGCAGAAGTATCAGATACAGCATAACACACAGACTGCTTACCATAACAATTGTCTATAAACTCTGAGCATGAAAAGAGCCATTCAAGGAAAGGACTGAAATCCCACAAACAGTACTACACATCTGCAGGCTGCTTAACTGTGCTTTTGCAATCTTCAGTGTTTTCCTGACTGTGTTATCTAAACTCCATGAGTTCTTCATACGGCTAAAAAAAGTTTGCCACTTTCTAGTTACTTGCCTGAAATCTGCACTGTAATTTAGTCTCACCCATGGATTTGTCCTGATAATTCTGAGAAACTTTGATAGATATATGTGTTTCTTATATTACCACACAGGCTGTAAGTTTAGCCCAGCAAAGAATAATGCACCTGTTACTTCATACTCAGCCCTGCAAAACTTTGCCCTAAGCACCCACAGGTTTTAACATAATACACAAATGCCATAGAGTTACACAACAACGTGGGGGTTTTCAAGCAGGGGCCATGTACCACAGTGACTGACCCTCTGCAGCATCTTGGAAGCCTGGTTGTGGCCGAAGGGCACACCAGCCATCCCCAGCGCTACCACCCGGGCGTGGGGATGTTGTGACGGCGCTGCAGGAGGGGCCCTGGGCTCTGCGGTCCCTGGAGCGCTGCCTTAGCCTGTGATTACAGGCTTGCCATCCCTCTTCGGCAGCCCTGCCAGCAACGCCGAGGAGCGCTGGTTTCCCTGAAGTGAATCAGATGTTCAAAATACCCAACTTCTATTTCTGTTGTTTGGGTGTTTTTCACTTTTTTTAAAATGAAATCTCAAATGAGACTGTGAAGGACAAAGGCATACCTGGGTCCTCTGAAACGATGAAAAGCCCCCGGGGCACTTCAGGAAGCAGCACAGCTTGCCCCAGCCACAGCGGGGAGCCAGTGGGATGGCTGCCTCTCTCAGCCTCCTCTGAACCGCGCTTCCTGGCAGGAACCTGAATATAGCCTTCAAGTCTAGGCTGGGCAAAATTGCTCCTACGTGGCTGGGTGGATGAGTGATCTTATCAGGTAGCAGACTCTAAAATATGGACTCACTATAGTCAGTTACATTTTGAGTTAAAACAACCACCGATGAGAGAGTAGAAAAGGCTATTTCAGCAAGGATGTTCTCTCTTTTGTGTTTGAGCTTTGCATGCTGGGCCTCAGCCTGGGGGGCAAGTTTTGAACCTTGCTGCTGTACCTCATGCTTCAACCAGGCTGGCCAGGAACATTACAGAAAATAACATTCAGACAATGCCAAAACAGAAACTTTTCACAAGAATAAGCAGGTCTGACTAAATGCATATATGGAAAACCCTTTTTTCCAGTTGCATATACACTGTTTCCATATCCTCATACAGCATTTTTCCATTTTCAGTTTGAAACTATTTACTATTAAATTATTATACATGTAAATGGGAATAGAAAAAAATGTTTAAAAGTTTAAAAACTTTTCAATTATTTACTGAATTTTAAATGTTCCACCTAAGCTCTAGACACAGCTGTTTAGCCAAACCATGTAATCCACCATGGTCTGATATAGACCATAATGGGGTTTGTACTGAATTGTTTCTGTAAAGAATATATACTTTTGGCTTCTAAGCTACATTTCCGGGTCATACATAATATTGGCTAAACTGTGTAAGCTCTGTCATCTCAGCCACAAATTGTGAGTAGGCTAATCATAGCTACTGTGCTGCTGTACGCTATGTCTGGCAGACAACATGACTAAGAAGCCAGTTCTGGCCTGGAAAGTCAACAGGAGGGATCAAAAGGCAGACAGACAGCCCCCATCCCTGACTTAAGTACAGGCCCTTACCCCGACATAGGTGTGGACCAAAACACTAGCTTAACCACTGACTATAATTGGCAAAGATGTGGAAGTAAGAACCACACCCTGAGCCAGATCTCTCTGCTCAAATCTAGTTTCCAGGAGGAGTGCTCTGAAGAGGTTGTGCTGCTCTGCTGTGCCCAGACTCACAACATTTTTTCCACGTGTGCAAACTTTGCTAAGGAAAAGCAAATGCCAGGCTCCCCTAGCTTGGCAGCATTGTGATGACTTACTGGATTGCAAAATAGATTAAATAATAGCTGCTATAAAAATCACAAGCATGGACTGAAAAAATAAGTATGCACTAAGTTTGCATGATGCTGCTTCATCCTACATGAAAAGAACACCACCAAAAATACTCTTAGAAAAATCTTAAGAAAGTGCCATCCTGCTGAGGAAACGAATTCCACATAAAAAAAGGAATGCACTGCTGCATGTCACTGTTACATCAGAGCTCTCTTCAATTCTGGCAAGTAAGTCGGAACCTGCAAATTTAATTACTCTATTTACTTTGTGGGCCAGAGATGTATTTACCAGGCTCATCACACATGAAAACTTGTTAGGCTCCTGAAAGACATAAGTAAATACTCATCTTCTAGAACCTATAGTTCTAACACAAAGTTAAGAGTGATTTTCCAGAATCCTAGACAGGGTGCAAGAGATAAAATTAATGCACTGTACTCACAATTTGTACATGTGCAGGAGAAGCCAAGTTTTGTTGCAGATTTAAATTTCAAAAGCGTACTGTAAGTCAGACTTTTTAACCAGTCTTCACCAATTTATCTTTATTTTAATGAACACCTCTGTTATTAAATATCTGATGTTCAGCTCTATATACGTAGTAAATTACTGATTTGTACTTGTTGCTGAGGCTTACAGTTCAGCATATATAGGATACTAAATTAATTATATAAAAAAATATGTGTTTGTAAAGCTAACTAAAATACAAAAATAAAACCCCACCCCATAAACAGCTGAATACAGGCCTCAGCTCAAGAGTTACATGCTGTCTAGGTCTTGCTTTCAGCCACCCCTTCCTTCCTTATGGGAAAACGCAAAGTGCAGTTGGGAGAAATGTTCTGGGATCATACTCAATTCTTCACAGGGAACAAGGATAATTTCCCATTTAACCTAAAGGGCGCAGGTGTGCAGCAATCAAACTGCAGAGTTTTGCTTAGCCAGGGGTGCACCAGAATCTGTGCTCACTACTGTGTTTATGTGCACTGGCCTCAGCCTGTCCTGTGGCATCCCTGTGCACAGCAGGAGACTGTAGGAGCTGATCTCTCTAGCATCTTCCTCCTTGTGTCTTGCTAGGGAGGACTCCCTTCCTCCTCCTCCTCTGTCGCTATCACCTGGCCCATTGTTACCTGTTGCTCCAGCTCAACCTCTCTCCTCTCACACTGGCCTAGTCAGTAAGGCCAGAATATGACAAAGACAGAAGCACATGTCTGTGCTTCTGTGTGCTGTTTACAGGTTAAATCCTCACACAGCAGGTACTCTGTTAATAGATCTGTGGGTAACTGTTCACCCTGAGACTCAGGGAAACAATCTCCTAATTAGCTTGCCATTTTACCTTTTGATACAAATACATGAAATAAAGAGCTCTTGTTACTGCTTTTTTTTTCTGTGCTCAAGGGATTAAACACAGGGGAGCTGGATGACCAAATTAAGCCTTCCTAAAGAAATCAGTGCTTATGTATTCTGCAAACAGACAGCAAAATCCAGGCAGAAGATTACAATGTGGGCTTGCAGCATTATACTGCAGCCCCCAATTTAAGCATGGACCGTCCTTCCTGAGAGTTACGCGGTTCTGCACATACTTTAAAACTCTCATACAAGGCTGTGCTAAATCGCTCTCTCCTTACTAAGTGAAACATTGAAGAATACTGCCACTCATTATTTGTCATGTCTCTTGAGGGTTTTGATGCCTATGCCATTGTTCAAAGCCATTACAATCCCATCACCAGATCGCAGATGGTCACAATAATACCACCACCACACAGAAACACTTAAACACTGGAAGGATTGATTGAGGTCTCCGTGGTGGACAACGTAGCTCAGGAAATTTTCTGATATATCATCTGCAGCTACAATTCTCTACAAGCAACAATTCTATTGTTGAAGAAATAGCATACATGAGCTTGCTCTTACAGTCATGTTATCTAGTCTTGAGTGCTGAGAGGGATACAGACCAGTGCTTTTTCTCTCTTAAGGAAATATTGTGCCACTCAAACAGTGTTTCTTTGAGTGTTTCAAAGTCACATACTCTGTTACTAAGACTATATGTGCCTGAGAGAAACACATCAGCCTAGGCAATAAAGAATCGTGCTATCTCTGAATGATTACTATTTTTCATACATTTTACTTGCAATAATATGACCATTTGCCATAAAGACTGTTAATAAGATACACTAGTGCATTTAATCCATTAAAAATAATCAGATCTCAGTTCATCTGTAGCATTTTTTTCCTTAGCAGAAATAGTCATTAGCTGAATCTGAACAGTTAGTCAGAGACAAGATGATCAGATATTGAGACCATAGGTCAAAAGTCAAAATCTCGTCAGTCCTAGCCTTGCAGATAAAATATTATTGGACCCTGAGCAAGTCACTTAGTACTAAATCCAACCAGGGACATAAATACCTTAACAATTTCAATGCTAAGTTTTGGACTTCTCATGTTGCATGCAATGCACAGGGAAAAGAAGAGAGGCAAAGCAGCAGCTACCATCACATTTTCTGTCAGGCTCATACACAGATATGATTGATATTCCCCAAAAATGCCAGCTTGGTTGAGCCCCCAAGGAACAGACAGAAGAACGTCTATTTTCTGGACTTGACTGGGAGTCAAGAAAGAAAACAGGGCTGAGTCACTCAGCTCTGTCAACACCAAATACCTGCACACATCATAAACCAGAAATGCAGGTGCCCATGGGACTTCAAGGTCAAGAATTTGTATGCCTATGGACCCGCCCGAAGTCAGGCAGTACTTTACCAAGAGTTTTCAGGTCTCTGATGCCAACGGGGAGACAGGGTTTCTTCTCCCGGGTCTGGGCCACTTATGTCTGACCCTCCCTCTGTAACAGATAAAGACTTGCCCTCTAATAATGCCCTGTGCCACTGAGTAAACACTTCATAGCTGCACTCAAGGGTGACAAAGCATTTCCAACCTGTAAAGAGAAGCAGCTTCCTTCCTGCTTTTTCCTCCATTCCAGTGCTTAAAGTTGACATTTCAGGAGTCAGGCCTAGGAGTTAACTCTCCAGTTATTTAATAACATGGTGACAGGAAGAAGATAAACCCAGTCCCATGAATGAAGTATTAATTATCACTGCATTAGAATTGAAGAAGTCATGTATAAATAAAACTGCAAAAATTTTCCACACAAAGAAAGAAACGACGAGAGGCATATAAAAAATCCAAAACTTTCATATGTTGGCTAGTTTACATGGACAAATGGTATAAGACTAAATTATGTTTACACAAAGTGATACCAAGAATAGCGTAACTGTACTGTTTCCCCACTTAGAAGGACCAGAACTCTCAGCTATTTCTATCTGAAGTAAAAATTCCTACTTCTACAAAAAATTCTCTTCCAAATCTGTCCTTCCATGCCAATCTGTCCTTTCACCTGAGCTATCAAAAATGCAGGTGGACACCAAAAGGTACATGAAGATGGAAGACTACAGATGCTGTTCAAAATAATAATCATCTCCCTCAACTTTGAAGGGAAGCAGAAATTGCACAAAATAGCTTACACATAGTTTTTAACAAAGTTTTTGATGTTTTCATGTAGAGAAAACCTTTTACTTCTGAACTGAGTACAGTGATTAAAAACTCTGTTACAGCTAACATATCAGAAATGTCCCTGAAAAAAACTGAACTAAACCTTTGGGAACCCATAACCCCTCCCAAGCACACACAGACACTTGCAAAAGGCACATACATTAAAAAAGATACCATGAAAAATGGCAATTTATAACAATCTATCAGAAATTTTTCAAGAGGGGAAAATTATTTATAAAATACTGATTGGACAATTGGAAACTATTTAAAAAAATATATTTTTTCTAAATTATTTCATGTTCTAAAAACCCATTTGTTTTCAGCATTTATTTCATTATAAAAGATCTATCTTGGGTGTAAAAACCTTAGTTTTCTTTATTTCAAAATTTTTATCTCAGCCTTTTAACTTTTAACTTCATTACTGTAGGTAAATTTCCCTTTTCAAATGAATATTTAATCTAATTTCACTTCCTATTTCACATTTTAACTTAATGAGTATTTATAGATATTTTTCTTTTTCCACATTTCTGAGACAGGAAATACACTTTAAGCCAGAAACATTCTTTGTAAAACAAGTCAAAATAAGTGTTTTGTGACCCATTGCAGTTATTGATCCCTTTTCTGCACTAGAAAGGACATGGGACCATCAAGCCTTTACTTTGAGGAGCTGGATGTCTATCCAGTTCTGTAGGAGTTCATGCCTTTTAATGAGGCAAGCCCCCATTCAGTTATCACTAAGTACAAAACCAACTGGTCAGTATGGGTTGCATGTTCCCTTTGTGACCTCCTCTACAGAGTGATTCAGAATTAAAGAACGGAGCTTTGTGACAAGCTATAAAGACTCACATTACGCTGCAGCATTCCCCAGACCAGCACTTGTTGCAAGTGATGGCAGCCCTCAGGAAAGCATAAAAGCCAGCCTGAGCCTTCCGGCACTTTAAATCTGTTGTTCTAATTAGTATGAAAAAAGTTTTACAAGTTGGCAGCAGCAGCAAATTAATAATGGCTGCATCACACCAGCAGTAAAGAAGGAACAAGAAAAGACGCAGAGAAAACCTGTGCCTGGGTATTTTTATCCCAGCTTGTATGGAAACTTTGTTAGAAGAAGAACTGTCTAGAATAAAAAAGCACGTTAAGGACTCTTTTCCCCTTAGTTGTTCAGTTTCTCTGCTAAAACACTGAAGCATCAGTAGCAACACTAAGTAGTTACAAGAGTCTGAATAGTTCTGTGGGCAGTGTAGGAGCAGCGTCCTGTGGATAGTTATTTTTGCATTGTGCTCACACAAAACTTTAGCAATAGGTGACCTCAAACAGCTACCGGTTTATCACAGCCAGCATCTCCTCTACCCACCTATTTGCTGGAAAAAGTTACCAGAGACATTGCAGAAAACTCAAGATGTCCCAACCAATGACTGTTTTAGGATCAGATGGATCGCCCCTTCGTAAATGTCTGTGTCTGCCTGTGCGTCTCTCTCCACCGAATTTGGAGAGCCTAGACAACTTGCCGAGGAGACACACCACTGGAGTGCAGAAATTACAACAGGGCAAGAATAAATGCAAAGAGCTGTATGACACAGTCTACATCCTCACAACGGCTTTCTTCAGCATCTATGTCATATAAGAGCTCTGGTTGCTAACAACTACAGATTTCAAGTTACACAGGCAAATAAAAATGATAAACAGTTTTTAAAGCATACTAAGCTACTGGCGCTGTTTCTAGGAAAGATTCGTCTACTAACAGTGATCCAAAAGGGCTTTCAAAAATCACTCACCATACTTTTTTACTTGTGCTGGAGAAAGACCAAAGGGTACATATTTCTGTAGCTTAGGAAGAATATCAGTATTGTTTATATTTGCATATGATGTTGCAAAACATAGTTTGAGAGGTATTATTTTAAGTTTATTTGAAGTTTGCCTGATACATTACAAATATATTCAAAGTTGAAACAGTGTTTAAAACTTAAATAAACTAATAGGAAAAGTCTAATATGGTAGAAGAACCTGTGTATTAATTTCAAATCACACTGAGAAACAAATGCTACAGTCCGCTAATGTTTAGTACCTTCTGAACCCTCCTTTCACTCTTTAAAATGTAATATAATTTTGGTAATCTAGACTTTGGTGAAAATTTTAAAAAGTGACCCTATTTTCTTTATTATTCATTGCTTCAAATATACTTTAGGCAAGAACAAAGGTATATAGACAAACTTTCCTTTTAGAACAGTTGAGTGGCCCTGCTGAGAAACCTAATTTAGTGCAGATATCCCTCACTTGCTCCTGAGAAAATGAAAGAGTAATCAGGCTTTCGGGCTTTTACATCCCTACCCATACAGGTATTTAATTTTACAAACTTTATTGTTTCAGTTACTGCTGACAGTGCACTTGAGAACAGAACAAGTTCTGTTTCACTTTAAATGGAAAGACACAATAACTTACCAGTAGCCTGGGCAGGCACAGCACTCAGATTGGTTACCACACAATTGAGCTCGACAGCTAACTGGTTTCCTGCTAAATCCAGTCTGCTTCCCAGTCATGCTAACCATGTTTTTTGGAGCCTGGGGAAGTGGAAGCCTGTAATTACTGGTTCTCAGATTCCTGGCTGAAAGCAAGGGAGGCTGGAGCATGACAGTAGCTATAGGACTGTAGGACTCAAGAGCCTTGAGAAGTGCTCCAGGCTTTCCAAATCTGAAAGTGAGACTTAATAAATCATGTAAAGAGATCTCTCATACTGTAATTATGAGCAAGAGTATTTTCTTTTGAGGTGATTAACATGCAGTCATCCTCAAGTTTTGACATTCCATAAATATTATTCCTTCAGTGATTGTTTCTCTTGAAGTTCAAAAGAGAGTTACACAGCTTGTTACCAAGCAATAAAGATTACTTTTGTTGACACTCATGAAAACCTCTAATTACATGAGTCAGTGGAGGTTTACAACTGAATAAACCGTTAAGAAAACTGGAAAAAATTGTTACAGAAGAGATAATATATGAAAAGTGTGATGCCCAGCCATTTACTCATGTCTTACATGAAGCATCTATTTACAAAGGAAATAATGACGGAATGTAAAAGTGATGAGATCCTATTAGAATAAATTGTTTGGGTACATGCATCAATGTAATAGCATTGTATTGAACAGTCTTCAAAGAAAAGTTTTTAAAAAAAGGCATCCCTTGAGTTTTTTACAAAATGAATGGCATATTCTGATCAGAAAGCAAGCCCTCTTTTGCACACAGAAATCTATATTTTGCTATTCTGTGAGCTACTGCTTTTACTGTTATGCTGAACCACTATTTTTTAATATCTTTAGTTTTGGCCTTGAGGACCAGATATGGCATTTAGCTTCAACAACAAAGGTTTATTTTAATGGCAGAAATAACTCAAGATATATTTCCCGAGAACTATTTGGTGTTACGTTGTGAAGTATCAGGATCTTCTTCCTCATTCAAGGAACAAAATAATCTTTTATTTTATGCTAAAAAAATCCTTACAGAAAACAGAAATCCCATTATGGAAAATTAGAAACTGAGACTCTAAAAGACTGTATTTTCCACAAGATTCGGTATATTCTGATCACTGATGATTTTAATCATGCTTATTTTACTGTCTCCTTATTCTTGAACTAGCTTCCTTTAGGAGGAAAGGGCAAGAGTGTCACCTCTTCTCTGGCATATTCATTTCTATCAGCCCTGATTGTAAAACTGTTTCATCTGATCAACCAAAAGACTACACTGGTTTCCTAGAGGGCTTTAAGTCAGGAAAATTCAGTTACCTTCAGAAAACCTTGTCTTGCTATTGATTGAATCATGTTCATTCCTCCTTTTCAGCTCCTCCTGCTTCTATGCAGGCAAAAAGGAATAGATTTCTTCTAGATATAGTAAAGAGTTATAAAATTCTCAATTAAAAAAACATATTAAAGGGATGAATGTTGCTGGTATGTATTATCTACAGCTGTGCAAGACAGACTAGTCTGACCTGCAGCTGTTTTTTTTTGCTGCTGGGGAGCAGGAGCAATGTGCTACACAGGAGGTCATACCTAACCTCAGCTAGCAAATGATGTGGGAAGTACAAAAACAGCAGCTGAGATATGCTTCACTATAAGAGAAGGGCATACAAAACAGAAGTTTTGACAGGCTGCACAATCTGCTAGATGCAACATTAACACAGCAATTGCTCTTAGTACTACTAGTACTGCACATTTCTGTGCAGAAAATCATGCAATATTGCTCAAAGTCACTGTTGATTTCTGGTGTCCAGCTTGAATAATCTCAAATTATCCCCATTTCCAGGAGGCAAGAGAACAATACTATGATAAAAAAGCTTCTTGAAAGAGGCTCTAGTTAGGTACTGAAAAGCCAAGGCAGCCCAAGCCATTAGGCATTACTTGTCCTTCCTACACCGCTGACAGAAGAGTAAAACACCAAAACAGGCTGTGCCCAAGTGCACACCAGCACACTGTGGCATCCTGGCCTCTCAACCAGAAGAGAGACCTAGGTTCCTAGGTTAGGAACAAGAAGAACACCAGATCCTTCCTAGACTGAAATCCCAGGAAATCAAAGTGCTGGAGAGCTGGGGCAGGACAGGCTCATGCAGATGGGACACTCCATCAAACCCAATGTCAAACTACTGTTTCTTCGTATGAGAGTGGTATTAGCATGTCAAACTTATAAATCCTCATGCTATCATATGGTGATTAATTTATTCTCAAAAGCTTTTCAGCCAGAAATGTTGCTACCCGAGACTTTATTGTATTCATGCCACTGAAACAGTTTTCAGAATCATTAATATTTTCTATATTTCTTGAGAACATCCTTTGTGAACACCTCTAAAGTTTGTAATAAAAATAGTTAATCAATCTTCAAAGCCTGTTATTTTCTACTATGCAAGTCCTATTTATTTGGCGTATTAATTTGTTTTACCCCATACAGCTGTATAACAAGTTTGATAAGGATTTTTAACATATTTGTTTGGCTTTAACTGTATTTTGAAACCTCTAGCTATTATTATTTATTTAGCAAAAGAAAACCCCACAGACTGGGTTGATCTTCTTTTCTAGTGAGAAACTTGTTAAAAAATGTGTCTTGCCAAAAACATCCTACCAGTACTGACTTCATCACCCATGCAGGTACTGAGGAGCACACATACTGTCTTTCTGGAAAACGAGGAGTACCTGCTGCCTGATCCAACCCAGCCTAACTTGTGGTCATTGCCTAGAAGGTATGACTGAATTCACCGTTTGTAGCCTAGGTGATTTCCCTTTCTGATCCCACCGTGTATATTTCTCATTTTTTCAGGACACCATGATTATGATGACTTTTGGTAATGACAATAGGATTTTCATCTAAGCCTTTGCTGAAAGTTTCCATTCCTCACTGAAGTATCTTCTTTCCTTCCCACTTTGGACTGGCAGCTGCAATACCATAAAATTTGACTTCGTAAGAGGGCAGCCTGGAAGCCTCTTTGACATGGTAATGTTTTTCTGCATGTTTTTCATAGAAAAGACCAGGCCTACTCCCCTGAATGGAGAACGGGAGTCCAGGAACAGCATCCCTCCTAAAACACTCTTATGTCCTGAAGACTGAAAGAAAATTTTTCTGAAGTGAGCACTGGGTAAAAACAATTTTAAAACAGCATAATAATAGTAACTCTGCCAGAATTATTCTTTATTTCCATAGCTGCTAGCACAACAGACACTGGAATGACTGAAGAAATCAGTGTAACAAAGACAGACACCACAATGTGTTTGTACTTCTGCACACACAGGCTTAGCTGAAGATAGGGAGATGTGAGTCAGCAGCTCCTACAGTAGTTTTCAAACCAATCTGAGTATTTAGGGCCAGTACCAAGAAGGAGCAGCAATATAGTACCAGTAAGGTGAGAGAATGTGTGGTTCAATGGCTAAATATTTACCAAGGATACTGACGTCTGCACCAACACTTATTTGCAGTAAATCTATTTTTCAGAGGACAAACACAATTGTACTGTGCGTTATGGACACACAGGGCTGCAAGGAGACAGCTGTACTTCTGGTTTTCAGCAGAATAGGGCTAATCTCATCCCACCCCCAAGTATAAGGGAAAACTAAATAGAGAAAACAACTCAAACCGCTGAACAGAGATGGTGACATTAGGCTAGAACGTCCTGCACTTCTTGAACCTGAACAATTTCTTTAATTCCATAGAGCTGCAGGTGTACAAATAGCTTGAAAACAAGTACTTTTCCTTCACAGATTATTGACACTCATGCAGCAAACACTTAAGCATGTGCTTTACTTACATGCCTCAGCATCCTTCCTGAATAGGGCTGCTTCCCTGAATCTGAACCACGGAAAAACACATATCTATTTGCACATGAGCGAGCACATAATTATTTCTGTTTCTATCTTTCTGACTCACTGCAGAAAGCCCACAAAAAGCCAAGAGTGCCATGGAAATTCCTTCTGTCCTCTACTGCCTCTCCCCATATGCAATGGTTATACTGTCTCCCTGGTACTGATAAAAAGAAGACACCTCTTAAGATACATAAGCAAAATACAGCAGAGAAATATAGTATCTGAATAGAAGATAATATCTAGGGTGCATATGTCTATGTTGGTATGTTTAATAACATAGAAAGTTGAAAAGGAGTAATAAAGACAGAATTCACCAGACTGCTAAAAAGAACAATTAGGCTTTTTGATAAAACCTTTGCAATGCTTCAGCTAATAAGACCCATCAATGGAAATGATCCTGTCCTTTCACAGAATCATAGAATGGTTTGGGTTGCAAGGGATCTTTAAAGATCATCTAGTTCACCCCCCCTGCCATGGGCAGGGACATCTTCCACTAGATCAGGTTGCTCAAAAGCCCCATCCAACCTGACCTTGAACACTTTGGGATGGGAAAGAAGATCTTGATCTTTCTAGGGAACAAAGATCTGGGAAATGCAATTGACTGGTGGCAGTGTTTCTTTCAAGGTCTGACTCCACTCTGTACCCTCTCCACACTCACATTATTTTCTCCCTTGCGTATTAACCACTTCTTTCTTTTTTTCTTTTTTTTTTTTTTTTTTGTTTTGGCAGGGTGGGGCAGCTGTAACCATCCAGCAAGTACCTATTCTGCTTGCAGTATTGAATATTAAAGAGATTAATTACACAAGCTGCCTTGCCCTTTCTTATTTTAAATTCCTGTTCCATGGTTAAATATGAAATAAGTTTTAATGTCTATCTTCTCATAGTTTTAAATGTCTCTCCAACATTCTCAAGCAATGAACATACTTTTGTTCTACCTTCTCAAACACATACTAAGACTTAAGAGTTTACAGAAAGCATTCAATTACCTTCAAGAACTGGCTTCTAACAGACTGCAGAGGAAGTCTTAAATGTCAAATTATTTGCTCATTAGGAAGAGATTGGGATGTGCATACTTAGCAAAGAATTACCTCACATACCATAAAGAGTTGATTTAATTCCTACTTTGCAAAATGAGAAAGGTCAAGATAAAAGCTCCTATTTTTATGCAGCACAACCTTTAAGAAAAGTAAGTTTGGATAGTTGCAGTAGACAAAGTCCTAGCAGAGATCCTGGAGGAACTGAGTCAGGAATAGATCTGCTTGTTCTACTAACTCACATCAACAGCTGGATTTCTGTACTACCAATAGCCTAAGTGCACATCTGCAGGTATGTACGAACAACTGAAGCTGGAAGTTTTCTGTGTGTTTTTTTAATGAATATGTTCCCTGTGGAAAATAACATTGTAGGTTATAATCAAAGCCTACAGCATAAACAGAATATCAATGATTTATGCAACGCCATCAACTTGGCCAAGCAGCGAGTCCCACAACATAAGGAAAAGCATGTTTATAATTAGTGTCTAATGTGTTATTACGGAAGTCTGGAAATCAACCAATCCAGAAATAGTTTTTATCTATGATTGTGCACAGTTAAGATGTGATTTGTATGGTATGTAGCAAACCATTCCTAGATGTAATATTGGTAAACTACTCTAAGACTTTTGTAAATTAAAAGTAATTTTTAAGCATGAGCCATTATTGCTTCCCTGATATTCTGAGAGAATAATGACAGGATGTACTTTCAAATATCCATTTATAGTTCAGAAACTGCACAAATGAAATCAAAATGTCCTCAAATCTAAATAAACCCACCGAATTTCCAGTTGAATCCTGCTCTCCTACAGTGTCTGGATTAGCTCACCTGTATTAGCCAGAAGGAGCTGGGAAGTGTTATGCATGCAGGAACATCCTGTTCCCTCACTATGTTTTTAGACAGAAAGAGAATACAACTTTTGCTCCATCCTTTTAAATGTTCTTTCTGCATTCACTAGGCCTGTGTTGTTCCAGGATTACAGCTGTGCTGGCCCTTTAAACAGGGCGCACACAAAAAGAGCAGGGTATTCATGCTCTTCCCATACAAAAGCACACACCACACAGGGGTCAGGGACAAACTGGCTTGGAAACTTCTTAGCCTTTTTTAGAATGACAGTATAAATAATGTTTAATTTTTTTTTAAATATTTCTTCAATGGTATGCAATATCAGCAGGTCTCTGACATATATTGATTAGTTCTATTAACATTACTTTCCCATTCAATGAGGTAACACTGTTAGGAGCAAGGTACTTTTACACAAACAAAATAGTAATTTCAGTTGAGGAGAGTCTGGAAAGTTCTTTAAATGGGAAAAAGCTAAAACACCTCCCAGTTTACCTGTAACAACAGCAGTAACAACATCAAATTTGATGGACAAATCTATCAAAGGCAAAAATTTTGTAACTGATATGGAAGAAATAAACAATGGTAGCATTTCCAATACATAGACCTCGTTAAACATTCTGCAGAAGAAGCACGCCTGAGTAACAGTAATGTGTCTTCAGCTTCTTGGGAGACAGCAGGAGCCAGTTTGAAAATTAAGAACGAGGGGGCCAACAGCATGCACGTACACACACACACCCAAACACACACACCCCCCTAATGCAGTGGAGCACAGAAAGAGATGTAGGGGAATGAAACCCAGCTGCTTCCTTATCCTTTTCTGAACAGTCATCGAAGATGATTATGTTTGCAAAACAAGGTGAATGTATACTTTTTCAGAAGTTAAAAAATCACATCACTTTGTCCAACAAGTAGAAATAGCTTCTTATCAGTATTGCACAATTTAACAATTTCCCAGTCTCTCTATTTTGGGAGTGTGCCTGGGAGTTCAGGTAGCTGTGGCTGTTACATGGTGCTACACACAACCAGAGTAACTGTTTGGCTTTCTCTGGGAATCTGCATCTATCTTCTGAGGACCACAAGGTAATCTGCAGCAATAAGAAGTCTGCAGCCACAAGGAGCATGCCTTTCTGCAGCAGTCCAAAGTGTAGAGCACAGCTGGTGCAGAGACCAAAGACAGCAAAGCCAGTTCAACAGCAACACTGGGATAGCATTGCAAGTGCAAAGCAGCACAGCCCCTCGAATTTGAGAACCAGGATTTATTAGCATGATCTTATTTCTGAACTAATGTGGCAAAACTGGCTGGGTGCGTGGCAGTTTACTGCTCCTCACTGCACAGGGTAGAAATACCAAGTAGTGGTCCAAGCTGAAATCTCAGCTCTGTGGAGTTGATGGCTAAATAACTGATTTGGGATCTTGAGCTGCTCTGCAAAATTGACTGTCCATTCGTTTGTAATTTTGCTTCCCAGTTTGCTCATATGTTGTCAGGCAGTGGTCTTCTTATTTATTCTCACTGAATACTTTAATATACAGTAATGTTAAAACTCTCCTTTGCTTGTGCTGCCAGTACTTTCCTTCACATATGAAGAAACAAACTGAAGATGTGCAACTACAAAACACTTTGGTGTTCAGTGTAATAATTTTAGAGTATTCAAAATATGGCTGAGGTTTATATATCTTATATGGATGTTTTTATAATACACATAGGGATAAACTTTCAAATATTAGTATTCTGAATGTTCATTTTCTGACCCAGCCAACTTCTTTCATGCATGTGTGAATAGACATAAGCAAAGACTAATGTTTAAAAAGTTTACAGCACCACCTGAATATCAGTTGAGCAACTCCTAGTTTTTAAAGCATAATAGGACCATCACCTGCATCTAGACTGGCATCCTGAATAACACAATACACAACCAGTAATTTCTTGAGTATAGGAAATTATTCATGCTCACTTTCTAAGTTAACTTTACATAGTCCATTAACTTACGATTTAAGTCGAAAATATGTGTTAAAAAGACATCCAATGTCAGTGTTGATCTTGGAAATCAAAGGGGAAACGAATCTAAATAACCATATAAATACATAATTTTCTCCTTTGATTTCCAAATTTATTCACTTCAGAAATGAAAGCATAAATTCTACTTTTAAAAAGGTGGAATTCCTCATGGCATATTTTTTGTTATTTATTTGCTACCTAATATTGACTTACAGCATTGGATATGTGCCACAGCAAAGATGTGAAAATGTCAGAGCTCACTTTCCCATAGCAGGGTTTGTTGATGTTACTTTTGCCACAATTGCAGGCAGGCACTGAAAAATGTCACTGGCCTTGCAGATGGTGCACAAAAAAGGTTGCTTTGAGTTCTGCTCTCACAATCCAAGAGCACATAAAAAGGAACAGAACTATGCATTTACACTCTGCTTCATGATACCAGCTATACAGAAGGAGATTGAAATGCATAAATATCAGTCACATTACGGGGCCAAATATATTTGTGGTGTTTACAGATGCAAACATGATGGAAGCTGCAGATAAATTAGCTGGCACGTAAAATGGCACTGGAGGAGAATACAACTAGAACACTACAATATGTTTCAGGGAAGGTGCTCAATGGATACAACACACATCCTTAGAAACAGAAGAGGACTGATACAGGGAACATCATTATCAAGAAACCATAAAGCTAAATATGGACAATTAGGGCCTGTGCTGATGCAGACATCCTATAAGCAGCCTGCCCTGGCAAGACCTCTATAGAAACTGAACTAACATCACTTACATGCTGCTAAGAAAAAGCAGAATAGGACTCTCTGTCCTCCTTCAGATAAATCCCATCTCCTCTCATGGTACAGCACCAACCTTCTACAAGAACAATGAACATCATATTAGAGTTTTGACCATGAGAATCAACATATTTAGCCTCTCAAGTCAGTATTTTGTAATCATTCCTAAATTAGTGACAAGTCTCACTAAGCTACATACCCCATATAAGCCTCTTATGAGAAAACTCTTTTTCCAGAAAAT
Organism: Platalea leucorodia; assembly: GCF_965183815.1. Taxonomy (NCBI): domain Eukaryota; kingdom Metazoa; phylum Chordata; class Aves; order Pelecaniformes; family Threskiornithidae; genus Platalea; species Platalea leucorodia. The sequence continues at coordinate 31,139,590 of NC_138858.1, forward strand.
ACAAAAACAATGCAAGATTTTCCTTTTACTGCCAACAAGCAGAACAAATAAGAAACGCGTCCTTTATTGAATTATATTTACTCGGTATGTCTGGACTTTGCAACAACACAAGCAGTTAAGTCGTACAGAAGAATAATACATGATGATGTATTACAATTTCAGTTAGCGATATACCTAGTGATCATGCCTACAAAAAAGGTCTTGATGTGCAAACCTTCTGTCCAATATGTCAGTAAATAAGGAAGGCCACTGTGTCTATACAAAGTTCTATCACGTGACAACAGAGTATACATCAGCTGGAGATTTGTATACATTGTCATCGTGCATCCTAAACAGAAAACATGTGATTACAGCAACTGAATGTAATCTGTTACAAGGCAAACAAGAAAACAATTCAAAAAATACCTGATGTAACAGCACACAATTTTAATTTGTTTGCATGGTAAACATACAGCCAAATTCTGGCCTTGGATATGCTGCTTCATCACCGTTTACCTCAACCCATTTAAATAGTATGGTAGTTCTAATGTAAATTTAACCACTCAAACTAAAAATGTCACATCAGAGCCATACATTACTCAGACCCGTGTAACCGTAAAAGAAGACAATAAATTTATTGGGAGCATTTAGAGTTTGGTTCCATGCTTTCAAAAAGCTGAACAGTCAGTTATATGACTGCAGGAAAAAAGCCGCCAATAGCCCTTAGTAACACAGCCTGTGGTACCTCTGACACAGTTTACAGGTATACCTTGGGATCATCTAGCTTTTTCTTGAACATTTAAAATCTATTTTAAACATTGTTTCAGAGGTCAAAGCATTTTAAAATTATTAGATTGCAACTTCACCTTTTAAGTAATGATAAAACATTGTTAAACCACGCTTAACAAGAAGGTATTTAGACAGATGTTACAATATTTTCAGAAGAATACTATTGTAAGTAAAGAGAATCAGATATGAATATCTGCAGTGACAGATTACAGAAAACTGTTATCCCTCCTGAACTATTGAAACATTCTTTTTAATAACAGACTGTAGCTCACATATTTTATTTCATTGAAGCTTTTTAAATGCTTGAAATTTTAATTTCTTCAGGAAAATTTATTTTATATCTCTATTTGAGCAAGACTAAAAAATATTTTTCTTCAGCCACATCATACAGGCCTAGTAACACAATACAATACTTACAGTTTGGTCTTAAGTTCTTGGAAGTATTTACTTGCTATTTAAAGTACACTTTATTTAGTACTTCATTTGATTGATTTACTAGAAAAGCATTAATCTAATATCCAAAAGATGAAACTATACATACAAAAATTAGAAAAAGGGCATATTTTTAACAGTAAGTTTAATTAACCATGCAAACGAGTTACCAGCATAACTACTGATTCCTCCTTCCTGAGGTTTTCAAGATTAAATGTCTTTTTGTAAGGGATATTTCAATTATCCAGAAGTTACTGGTTCAAAGCTTAACTATATAAAATAAAAAAGTCCCCAGTAGATGTTTGGGCCAGATTATGTAACAGACTGTTTTCACTTTACCCCTGTCCCACTAACACTATCTGTTAAAATAAAGTCCCTCTCACCAAAAAGAGAGATACATCCCTTTTGTCCTATAGTCTTGAAATAGTTACTCATTCATTTGAGAGTCTGCTGTATTGCTTCACACCTGTGAATCACGACTGTATCATAGAGACGGCACTTACTCAGAACTTTTCAACACATCAGCTGCACATAAACTGCACTCCTAATCTCACTAAAAATCCTTGTTTGTGGACCGTTTCCAGGTTTCACTGAATGTTAACAGGAATAGGCCAGTTCATGACATGGTAAAGATTTATACTCTTCCTTATGTACTTAAGGAGAGTAAGAATTTTAAATATTGGGGACATATAAACATAGGGCTTAATTTCCACCCCCCTCCACACTTTCAGATAACTATGCTCTTATGCCTTAAGATGTTCAAGTTTTTTGTTTTTTAGACCACTGGAGTATACTACACACTAAGCATTCTGGTAATGTAACTCAGTCTGTTCCCCTTTAAAAAAGAGAAAAAAAGACATGTTAGGCATTAAGGAATGCAATTCAACAGTCATCTTCTGTTTTGCTGAGTTCAGGCATTTCCGGTTTCTCTCTACTTTGAGGTACAATTGCAGACATTAATTTTAATGCTGCTGCCATTTTAAGTGAGACCTTTAGAAGAAAGTAGGTACATACACTAGCCACATTAGCAAAAACATGCTAAAAGCACCTAGGTTCTCAGTGTATGTGTCTCTAATTTGATGTTGCAGCTTAATTTGCATTGCAAATTTTCCAGTGCTGCGTATGGTCTTGGGAATGTGTGATTACAGATGCATCCCTACTGATATGTCCCATTAAAGCGTACCTTGGCTTCCTCCTCACATAACTGATGCAGCACTTAACCAGGTATCAGTAGAGGTGAAGAATACTACAGCCAATAGCTACAAGAACTTTTGTTTTGTTTTGTTTTGTTTTGTTTTGTTTTGTTTTGTTTTGTTTTGTTTTAAAATAACAGCTGTCAATTCGATACTGTCAAAGATCCCTCCTACAGTGGGGAATCTCCAGCCAAGGCAACATTGCAGACGTGCAGACCTTTTGTCCTCCCATCATGTCTAAAGTACTGCCTTCAAGTTGAGAAAACAGCCTCCAAAGCACTTCATGAGACTAAAGAGCAAAAGATGTTTGAGTATCTAGTCTCCATTAGTTATTTTATTAACATGGCAGAAAACACACTCATACACATAGGTAAAAAAATCATGTTAAAATATAGCATTGCCTCGGAAATAGCATAGGGTTACATGAAATGTCACCAGATGGCACTATTAACATAGTCTTCCAGTTCTTTTAAGCATGTGAGCAAATTTTTAGCCTTAAAGAAAGCATACGTATTTTTGTTCTTGTTGTTGTTTTGGTTGTGAGGTACATGGAAGAAGTCATTGCAGAAAGCAGACTATTGTTACAGCCTGGGGGAAAAAGTCCCTCACAAAGAATTAAGCGGTAGTGAAGAAACAGACTATGACTTCTGGGTGCAAATCTTATGCTGTTTACAGCTTATTCAAGGGACTTACGCTTGCAAGACTTTCTTGAACTTACTGAGGACCAGAGATCTCTTTTCTGAGTCTTTCCACAGAGAAGACTGCTGTCTTCAGAGGCATGGTCTGTTGTCAAGGAGCAGCTGTGACAGCAGGGTTGAACTATCATGTATGTGAATGCAGCTGTAATATTGCTTTTGCCCACATGAATAAAACCTCAAATTAAGTACACACAGACTTTCCTTCCCCCTCTCTCCGATGAGAGAACGTATTCTTTTCACTCTGAATATAAAATTCTAACAGTGGCAGAGAAGAAGGTATATGTCAGAAACTCATCTAATTTTACCCAACTTTTGCAGTGATGTGAGGTGTACAGCAAACCTTCCCTTAAAGTGACATAACCTGGTGCTGCTATTCAGCATACAGGCATGTACTTTAAAAATTTGGAAAAGATTCTGAAAATTATCTATCCTGTTCTTTGCATCACTTGCATAATGAGTCCTAAATCATTCTGTTTATGCAGGTGGAAAAATATAGAGATAAACATGTTCAACTGGATGGTGTAATGACAATATTTCAGACAACCCAGACTTTTGTCTTAAGCAATGTTCGTTCCTGTTTTAATATTTCATAACCCTGAGTCTGAAGAGGAAAACATCAGTGAATATCCTGCAAGTACATTTGGCTACTTCTCCTTGCCTCTTAAACACCTTTGCATAGTGGACTCCTCAGAAAGGTGCTCCTGAGATACCAAGTTTTGAAAATAATTTTTTTTAAATCCAGACTGCTGTATACAATAGTGAAGATGTTCCACATCTCTATGGAACACTAGCCATTAGTGTCCTGAAAACCATCATGCACAAATATCAGGTTACCACCTCTGACTGAGGGTTATTCTATGTGCTTCAGATTTATTATAGAAATCCTGAATCTTCTGACAATCCTCTCAAAGAATGTGCTGAGGAGTATAATGAATAACTCTTTGCATTAGAAAGATTCACAGGACTTTGATCACTGTCCCAGGAAGCATCAGGTCACAATGAACTGTACAAGCTGATTACAGTCAACCATCATCAGTCTACGCGTAAGCACTGCTGTTGTCAATTGCCAGGTCAACCACAGCAAAATACATTCAGTAATAACCATTCATATCTGATGTGCTAACTAGGAGTTTAGGTACTTAATTTGTATTGAAGTAATTGTGAGACTTTTCATCTATCTATCTAATTCCACAAAACATGAAATCAAGCCATAGTATCTTGATAAGAGAGACTGTAATGACTTGCATGTTAGTCATTCATTTTGTGGCTGGTTTCATAAGAGAAGCTCAGAACTGATATCTGAAACTAGCTGGAAAAATTTTTGTATTTTAAAAATCTGAGTCAACAGCCACGTGCATTTTAAATTAAAGGACACAATACTTCTATTTTGTGATCCTTCTTTTTTATTCCATAGTCAGCCTGTGAGTTTAATTACAGAGAATGAATTAAACAGATGAAATATTAAAAAACCCTGAACCTACCTTCTTCTTCCGTTAAAATGGTCCAGTATTTTTATTACATTTGGTCTTGTACCTACAACATTTTACTGTGTACATCACACTGAGAATACACAAACCTGCATAAACAGTCCTGGGAAATGGGTAAGGCACATGTCCTGAGAGTTCCTTCTCTCGCCCTGGGCTAGGCACTTAAGAGATTGCAAACCACTGCAGCAAAGCACGGTTCTCAGACATCCTGAGAAACCGAGGCCAAGGTGAAAGCTATGCTTTGTCAGAAAACTTAAGAGCCTCTCAGGAAGTTCTTTGTCAGCACTTTATCTCTCCTAGCCAGGCAATCAATTACATGATGCCACATGGAAATGTCTCTTTTTTAATTAGGAACAGTCCAATGTAAATAAAATAACCAAGATACAGCTGGCCACAGCTGTGTTCCCATAAATCAATATTCCAGGAGGTGAAGAGCAATCCTGTGAAGCTGACAGAGTAGCCTGGAACAATCAGGACACAGCTCATAGGACACATGCCCTAGGATACAGAGGAGATCCTCATTCACTGCTCAGTCCTAATCCCCGCTTGCCCTGCACCAGTCTTCATCCTGTATTGGATAAGAATCACTGGTCCTTACAGCTCTGTTCTAGTTATTGCTTTTTAACCATTTGCCCCTGGTCTGCTTGCGTTTCCATCCTAGCCCAATTCCAGATTTGCAGCATATGCTCCTCAGATTGCTATTTTCAGCCACTGGATGCCGGGTGCTCTTGACAAGGTTTTTGAAATAGTGCATTTCTTGGCTGCTTTGATCTGGACCACAATTTAACCTGATCATGATACTCAACTCTACCCTTGACCATTGCCTAGGTCTGACCACTAGAACTGACTATGTCTATTGCCAACAGAGATTTCCCAGATGCTTCAGTTATTTTAACTTTAGGGACAATACAAAAATTACACTTTTTTTTTTTTTTTTTAAACTGGAAAAATGCATTTTTCTCATCTCCCCTGTACTCAAAAACACCTGAGTTAATTCTGCTCAAATCTGAATAAACACTAAGACTATAAGCATAAATGATAAATGTTGTTGATGTATCTACTCAGGAATGCATGAAAAAAGATTTTCTTTCTTGCTGTATTTTGCTTTCCTCTGTATTCTGACATTTTTTTATTAGATCCACCTGAGGTTTGTGCAGATAAGCACCACTGAAAAAGACCTCTGAAGTGCAAAATAAAGCCAATTATATTACAGAAGCACATGGCAGTCTGATCTGTAAGATATGTGAATGTCAGTTTGGTAAAACACAGAGTTTAAAGAGAAAAAGACCACTAAAAATGGGAGCTGCCTCTCACTGCAAACAGAATTCTTATGTGGGTCACATCATGCAGCTGCAGAAAGATCTAAGATTTTGGAGCAACAACACATGCAATGACATATGCCCTGACATAATTATAATAAGGTCATTTTCAATACATGGAAATTTCTGCCAGAGTGCAGGCTGCTTATGCCTTTCCTTAAGAACTGGACTTTTAACCTGATGGCTGGACATTATCTTTTTTTTTTTTTTTCCCCTGTAGAGTGCTTAGAACTATTTAATACTTCACTGATTGCAATGGACAAGTCACTCTTGTTAACAGATGCCTTTCCTTTAGGGTACCAGATGTCTCACACTCCCCCCCACTGTTCTAGAACTTTTCAACTGGGATAACAGAAGCCTGTTCATTTCTAAAATGCTTAAAATTAGACAGCTGAAAACTGCAACTTACAGCCAACCCTTCAGGTGGCTCAGTCCTGTTGCAAGTCAAGTTGCTTTTGAACTTCAGCTGCAGTTCACTGAAGCCAAGGAATACTGTCTTCACTCAGCATCTTACTGCAAAGAGGTAAGCATCGCATGGTATGCAGCTCAGAGACTTCAGATTGTTCATTTACCTAACTGTGAATTCCTATTTGTGAGTCAGAACTGTTCAGCTTGAGAGCCGCTGTAATTAAGCTGACATGCCATTCAGTGACCTTGGCATAATCCTAATGAGATCTAAGTTACAGACAACAATTACCGGAAAAATAGAGGTACAGTTCAAACAAAGGAGAAAGTACTAACATTTTCCGTGAGCAAGATCAATGTACTTTACGGCAGAGAAACATAATAAACTGCTTTATCAGCTAAGTCTCTTTATCCACCACAAAAAGTGGCTTGTACCTGAATAGTATGTCTGGCAACAGAATCAAGCAAACAAATTACTCTAGGAGATGAATTGACTGCAAACTGATGCCTTTACAGCATTTATTTCAACAGACAAAACACAATGCAGGCATGCCTTTTAAAAAAGTCAGCAATCAATACTACTCCAGAGTCAGCTGAGTTTTGTAGTTATGGTTGTACACTGGCAGGTGAGGAAAAGCTGCTTATCCATGCTGCTGTCGTTCCCATTGATGGTATCCGGCCCGAAGTGAGGTCAGTTTTGTTCTCTATTTGAGAGGTTATCAGCCCTTGAAACACAGAGGTATTTTTTTTCTACTTACAACTAACTGAAAAATGCATTTTAAAAGAAGGTTACCATTTGATGGGTTTGTACAGCGACCCTGAAAAAGCTTCCCTGTTTAAGAATGCTTTTATATCATTGATGGCAGGTTTTATACTTAAAAAAGGAAAATACATGTTTAATATCTTAATAAAACAAAGAGTTGTTAAGCAGATAGTCCGAGAGTAGTATAAAAAAACTAATGATGTTGTTAAGCAATAACAGCCATTTTCATTAAAAAAAGTCAAATGACAGGACAGCATATGCTGTTCTGTTATTTCGGCCTTATTTAAAATGTACAAATCCAGTTGCCAATTGGACTTTCAATGCAAGTTTAGCAAGATGAGAGTCTTGTTTACAGCTCTAGCACAGTCAGCTTTAGTTATTCTTAGAGGGTATGGTGATACTTGGGACTTGATTTCTATTCAAGTATTTCTGAATCATCCGAGTTTCTCAAAAGAAATCTGTTATTTCTGTGAAAGAATTAGTGTCTTGCAACTTAGCTATTTGTAGTGGCCTAAACCTGTGTTACTTTTCAATATACCTCTAGCAATCTAATTAATGTTCTGCCATCCATATGCCAGATGGTATAATTCCTCAAACAGATGAGAGAAAAACTTGTGATCCTCCCCAACATGTGGGTACTCTGAAACATTACCACTTAAACCAAAGGGCATCCACACTAAGGCTAACATATTTTTATTACCACAAACCATGAAGACCATGTACTTGTCAAGTAGCCAAGACTGAGATATTTTGTTTGCTGTTGTAACAGGCAGCAAATGGAGCCAGTGTGTTTTACACAAGAGATATTTTATGTAGGGATATTTATAACAAACAAAAATTGAGCTTTCTGAAATTGCAGTTCTCAAAAATCAAAATGTCTGTTTACCTACACCTTATGAAGCAAAGCTAAGCAAAACAGGTTTTAAACAGCTTCTTTACATGAGAATGTGATTCATAACTAGCTCCAGATTCTAACACATGCACTTGTGTGGAAAGCCAATGAGGTCAAACTTCACATTTCCTGGGATGGATCCCCTGTGAGATAGGTGTATGGGCCATGTACTATACACCTGCATGCTTGTCAGGATGCATCTCATTAACTTTTCTTCAATAATGAAACAATGGCATGATAAAATCCACCTGATCTCCTGAATACCACCAATAAGTTGTTTCAAATGCTAATGACACTTTCTCCAGGAGGCCACGTTCAAGGACAGTCAGGTATTTCACTGTGAAGTACTCAACGCCCTACAAGAAAATACAGCAGAGACACCCTGGGTATCTTTGTTGTAAGGACAGTGATCAAGCTCTTTGCTGCTCCCCTATCCTGCCATCGCATTTCTCACTGCAGCAGCAAAGCTCTTACCCATGATCAACAGTTGATTTGTAGCAAGATACAGTTTTTGCACCATGGGAATCAATGTATAAATTTAATAGATTCAAGTGCATTTTACAAGCTCGTGATTAACTAGGAAAAAATACTTCCAATTTTTAACAGGGTTTTTTCCTAGCAGTTACAATATGCTCCAGAATTTACCTGTCAAAAAAATGGGGCTAATCTACAAAAATTGCCAAACATTTTAAAAATCAGGCTTACTGAAAACCACCCAGGATGTTTTACGATTCTGACAGTTCCTTCTCATTTGCAGTCAATAGGTACATTTGCAAGCCATCACGATTCTAATACTTCGCAAGTTACTACCTATTAGTTGAGTTGTAGTATACGATATGTATATCACCAGTCTATTCCAAATGCAAAATAAAATGCATGTCTGACCTCAGGAGCTGTAGTGGACTAAGTGTTCAGAAATTATGATTTACCATGGCTTTGCAGGTGGCCAGTAACATGCGAAGCTCTGGTAATACAATCATTTGAAATGGAACACCCATATCCGTAGATTAGCTCATCTTCTGACACTACAAAATCTTGTATATAATTATATCAGCAAATGAAGAAAGCTACACTATTTTTTCCTAACTTGAAAAGTTGTTCATCAGCTCTTCATATCAAAAACTTGAAGAAGTTTAGATGACCAAATGTTGCTAGCAACTCTGCTATGACTAGAAACAGAAGACAGAACCTCATAACAGAGCATTTTATCTTACCCCACAGGCTAATATAGATGAAAATACTCACAGAAAAAAAAATAACTAACTAACTAAATAAATAAATACCGCACACTGTGCCTGTGCCTTACCAGGGTCAGATGTGTTTCATTTACTGTTTTAGCTTTCCCAAAACATATGTGTCTTTTCTACACAGGTCGAATACTTCACAACTTCCTGTGCAACTTTAAGTAACATGTTTAAATTATTTTCTTAATCTGCATTTTTTTGAAGTGGTGACTGTTTGGGGAAGAGGGTGTTATGGCAATGACACAATGTTTTATCAGATCATGACCTTGAAAAAATTAAATTACTGCAAATTTATAGAATGGACAATTATTTTTCTGGGACTCAAGTCAAAACATTTTTCTTTGTAAAGATTTTAATCAACTTAAAAAGAAAAGCCTATCTGTTAATAAATTTGGTCCACAGTTCATTAAGAGAAATTGCATTTTGTCTAAACTTTTAACTTCAGAAGGAAAAACATGCAGTTTCTGGAAAGTCTACTGATCAAGCAAGCCAAAATACTGAATGAGGTAATGCAAAGAACCCCAAGAACCATTCAAAAATTGGAAGAGTTCAAGCTATTTAATTCAGCTTACTCTTACCATACAAAGGCATTAAAAACAGTAGTTCTTTCTTTAAAAAAAAAAAAATGCCTTTCAATAAACATGAAAACTCATGGAATATATAGCATCAAAGTGTATATATACCAAACCTATAGCAACGAGTCAGATTCTGAAACACCGACAGAACGTTTCTTCGATCTTCCCTGTTGTCACTCTAGAGGTAAAACAGAGTAATTGAGTTTGTGATTTTCTTCAGAAGTTAACAAAGACAACCTTGTTGTTTGTATGGCTCGTGTCACTAGTGTACTGAGGGAGGCTCTCAGGATCACTAAGATTGTACCTATATGATCTTATACAGACTGAAGTGACCTGACTGCCTGAACTCTGAACTTGCTGGATACATGCCAGAATAGGTCCCAATACCACATATCCATTGTTAGTGTTGTGGACTGCTCCCACTGCACAGAATTTCACAAGGACTGTGAAGAGAAATCTTCACAACTAATACAAAATTGACTTAATCCTGTCTACAAAGGTTGAAAATTGGAAAAAAAAAAAATGCAAATTGCAGGTGTGCATAAAACAAGAACAGCCAAAATTGGTGTATTGTCCTCATCTCATATGATGTAAAACTTGCTAACCTAATTGTCTTCTCTTCCTTGTGACAGCATGTCAAAGTCATAGTATGCACCCATGTCCTTCCTCCCCATCCTAAAGAAAAACAAGTAGCAGCAGCAAGAAATATCCCATGCAGGCGCCAGGTTGTCTAAGAAGACACACCACAGCATCTGTTTCCAGTCTCTGCCACCAGCATAGTCTGTAACAGAAATGTTCTACATCCATGCACCCCCAGACATGCTCTCTGTATCCACACCTGAGACATGATTCCCCCATTACATCTAAAAGGGAACGTGCAGCTGCCTCACCCTGCCTCACCCTTGCCTTGTGAGCTCTGAGCCGTTAAAGGCCTCATGCTTCTCAGTTATACTGCATACTACTGAGGGAAAAAACAGTATCTCAAGATAAGGCCTGAGAGACAGATAACCTACTAGCTTTTCTCATTTTCTGGGAATATAAATAGAGCACAGTTTTGTCTCACTCTCCTTCCTTTATAAAGACTGCATTTTTACTGCAACAGCTTTTTACAGTTATTCATCTTTACCAGAGCAGTTCACTCCCATCTTTTGTTCCTCTTTAAAAACTCCAAACATCTTTGAGCTAAAATTGTATCAGAACTTCACAGTCATGGAAATCTCCAGGGGCTGGATGAACACAGTCCTTCCTATAAGCAATCAAGAATTCTCCTTATTCAGCTCACTTTAGTCTCCCTCAGGTTTGGAGAGTGTCCAGGTATATTGTTTCCTTGCTGACCAGATACAATTTTTGCTTGATGGTAACGGAGGATCTGTCACACCAGCAAAATACAGCATAAACTAGAAGGATACTAACATTTTAGCCTTAGTTCATCTGCAAAAGCCCATGGTGATGGATTCAGTGACGCATCTTTTCTTATGTAATGGAAAAAAATAAAGTACCCAGATACTAGTATGATGAAAGAAGTATAAGAACTAAAGTTAGTAAACAGAACCTGCCATGATGAGTTCATTTTTGCTGTCTTCTAAGCCTTGCAAAGACTATCTGCAACATATGACCACTATGCATCTTGCACTGATAAGTGTAAAAGAAATGAAAAAATGAACTCCAAAGCTTTTCACTCTGGGTGGCTGAAGGATGAGGGGAGAAGATGAGTTTCCAAACAGGCCATCACCATTTTTCAAGATGTGTGATGATTCAGACTCAGTTTTTGAGATTAGTGTTGCATTCAGTGGCCCTTCAGCAACCCTTGACAACCAGAAGCAGAAGCAGCAGACCTCTGCCTTCAGAGGAAAAGTCAGCTCTCACAAATACGCATGACAGACTTTTGGGAACCTTATCACAATTAAAGCAGATCAACAATCTTGCAGATGGCTTGCTTTTAATTTGGAACCAAACTCTCCATTGATTCACTGAAATGCCATGTTCCCAACCCAGGCTTCACACAGATTCATTTAACTGAGTTTAACAGTCTGAGTTTAACTGGTGGTATGTTGTATATTTTCAATCACTCTGCCTGCAGAGCTACAAATTATAATGATTTCTACAGTATTTGCTCAATCTGTATGTCTCTTTCCTTGACAAGTTATGCGGTAATGGACCTGCTTCACAGGTGCAGACATAAAATCAGTGTCACAACTTAGCAGCTCACATCATTGTTAAGTTACACAACAGATTCAGATCACATTTGTCCAGGCATTCAAAAGTCAAGAGTTCTTGTGAGTCAGTCAGAGCTGAGCAGCCTTGTTTCTCAACAGTGGTTCATTTTTAAAAAAGGAGTCTCAATAATCTCAGCAGTCTCAACATAAATATTCCTTAATTCAGTTTATGCATAGCCCACTCCTTTAAACAAACAAAGCAGACCTCATGTTCATGCCATCTACCAACTTCTGTAACAGATTACTATCGAATACCTTAAACAGGGTTCGATAAGTGTGTCTGAATCACTTGGAAACTAAGATCACAGGACCAAAATTTTGCCATACCAATTATGTAAAGCCACTGGAAAGAAATCCATGCATTTTTGCAAGCAGGCAAAGCAGGCTTTTTGTGGAACAAAAGAAGCCTTGTCTTTTTCTATTATGTGATGACTCCTAATTAGAATCAATGATTTTTTATTGTCAGCCCAGATAAGCTTGTTTGCATAGCTGTAATTTCTTAAAACAGAAATCTGAATGTTACTAGGAAAATATATCCATCAGCAGTATGACGGACCTTGAAGAAGAATAGTCGCATTGCTTGATGTTTACATCTGATTAACCTTGGAGACAATTCTGCAAGTGTTGAACAGTAAAGAATATAGTAAAGAGCCAAAGCAATTTAATTTTCTTTGAATGTATTTATAGAAATGTACCAAGAGTACCCATAAAGGCACGTTGTCATCTTTTCCTTGAGCTTATGCCAGTTGATGACCAATAGAAAGCATTCAAAGAGGGAGAAAAGAGAGGGAGGGAAATTATTTATAACAACTCTTTGTATCAAGCACACTGTTTCATGGGCAGATGAGGAACATTACATTTCAATATTTCATGCAGAAACAGCTCTTAAAAAAGAATTTCTTACCACAGTGACATGTCTCAAAAATGATTCACTTGTGATCTTGAACTTTGTAATGATGTGTGTGAATTCTCAAGGGCTGAGTACTCATGGAATAAAGTTGCTATACGTACTTAAAAATAATGGTAAGAAAGCATCAAACTTAAATCAAAACAGTCTTTAATAGACAGAAAAAACAACCACTCTGAGTAGATAAAGGCGATATCAGCAAACAATCGCCATGTGGCTATACTAATGTTTAGCAAACCCAGATGCATTGAACAGAGCTGAGTCCCACAGCAGTTCCAGAGAAAACAGTCACAGCAGCCTCACCAGCTCCTCTTTCTGAATTTCCTTTTCTCAGTTAGTTCAGCACTCTACACAAACACAGACTGCACCTTCACAGCGACTACCTCCAAAAAGACCTCCCTGTTTCCATGCGGCCTTGTTCAGAAAGGATTGTTCAGCAGTTATTCAAGCCCTGGTAACACAAGATCAACAGCAACTGCATTTCTGTAACAGAGGACTCCACTGCACTGGCTGTATTGGTAATAACCTTGTCCAAGAAGTCTGTTTCAACCATTTATAGGGAGAGTCCACTATAATCATGTTCTGAACAGTGCTTAATCCTTATACTGTCCAAGCCCTTTGGAAACCTACCCTGCAAATATCTATCTGTAAAAGTACACAAGCTTTTAGCACCTGCTAAATGCCACCTCAGCCAATTGGGACTACAATGGCAGTAAAACAGAACTGCTTCAGGGATCAGAGTGAATCAAGCTGATTCTTGTCTTCCTTGGTGTTTGGGCTACTGTACCTCAGGCTGAGGGGAGACCTTATCACTCGCTACAACTACCTGAAAGGAGGTTGTAGTGAGGTGGGGGTCTGTTTCTTCTCCCAAGTAACAAGTGATAGGACAAGAGGAAACGGCCTCAAGATGTGCCAGGGCAGGTTTAGGTTGGATATTAGGAAAAACTTCTCCACTGAAAGGGTAGTCAGGCACTGGAACAGGCCGTCCAGGGAAGTGGATGAGTCCCCATCCCTGTAGATGTGATGCTTAGGGACATGGTTTAGGGGTGGACTTGGCCGTGCTAGGTTAACAATTCGACTCAATGATCGTAAGGGTCTTTTCCAACCTAAATGATTCTATGATTCTATGTAAATATGTGTATAAACCTGCATTCAAGACATGCCACTGAATCAATGTAATCACTTAGCTGTGTGTCACTGACTTTAGGATTCTGCCTGGAAGAATCTCACTAAAGTCTATGAGACTACTGCTGTGCAACTTCCCCTTTAAAAATTCACAGGACCAGCCCCTTCTCTTGATTACTTTAAACATTAAGTCAGTAAAAACATCTTAAACTAAATCTGAATGCTGAAAAAAATGTCAAAGAATACCTTACCATGTCCAAATGCTTCAGAATATATTCGCATTCAGTTTGCAAAATATTTAGCTAGTTCAATCATATGTGCACAAAAAGGTATGTGGCATTTTTCCATTTCTTAATTACTCTGTCCAAATAATCCAATGACTGTTCTATGACGCTTAATTCTCAACATTTGTTTTTAAAGCCTATGTTCACAGATAAACCAGCAGACTTAGGTGTCTGTAAAGTTCGCCACAGAATGCCAGAAGCATTAATTAAACCTCTAATGCTTAGGAAATCAGTGTCAATCAGCTGAATAAAAGCCAACAGTGTGTTTACCTTTGCTTAAAACTGTATTTCCTTTCTGAAGAAGTAACATTGCAATGCACAGTATAATCTATTAATTAGTTCCCTCTACTTTTCTCTTCCTTTCTTTAAAACAGAATAATGTTTTCTGGGAATGGTTTCTGTCTGTTTCTGTTGTGACTGTATCATAACTTGCACTTTCTGTTTTCCCATCAGATACTGTTAGGCATTTCTACCAGTAAATGGAAAGCTTCATAGTTTACTTACTTTGTTCCTGATACAGGTCCAGCTATCAACCAAACACGGATGCTGAAAATGCAAAGTAAAACTGGCAGAAAAGAGCAGAAGTTATCTAAAAAGATTTTATGGCTTGGAGAGTTATCCAGTTTCCAAATACTTCACACAGATGTGCTCCAAAGCCACAATCTTAGCATTAGCCCCCCAGCTTTGAATTCAAATAATGCTCTACTTTAAAACCCTAGTATTCAAAAAAACCAAAAATCAAACAAAAGAGAAACCAAAACCAACCTTTAAATTTTCTGGAATTCAAATTTTGGCAGATACAAAGCTTTATTTGGGATTCCACATTCAAGTAGATCAAATTTTTAAGAGTGCTTCACTTTTTTAGTTTCTCATTTATTTATAGTTTTGTACAGCAATGAAAAAAACCACAAAAATGTTCCATTAAAATCATGCTACAGGGAAATGAAAATAAATAAAGTATAATCTTTGTGCCTATCCACAAGCACAAAGATGTAATAAATTGGAAACCTTTCCACACAAACGTAAGTGTTTGTGCAATTAGGAACGTTCATTGTTATTTTTGGATACTTCACAGTCATGTTCTGGATTACAGTGAAAATAAAAAGATGCTTGTTTGAAAAAGTTCTTTAAAAATCTGTCTTAAATTTTCCAAATATCTAAGTCAAAAGGCAAGAAAAGCTGGTTCAAATACTTAACAGGAAAATCACATTATTCATTAGAAGAACAATAATAAAATTAGAGGTTTCATAAATTTTATTCCATAACATAAAATATGCTTCTCTGGCTGTCACTTTTCATTGTCATCAGTTCTACATCTGCATGTAGAAGGGAGTCTGCTTTGCATTTTTGAATGCATGAAGAGATACTTTAATATTAAAGGTCAGTATTTTGGATACCATAAGCCTTCAGGTGCTCACTGAACTCAAGTGGAAGTTGTGCATCTTAAGCAGCCACAGCAAAAGCACATATCATTACATTTTGAACTATGGATGCATTGTGTCTTTCATACTGAGAGAATAAGATTAAAAGAGCATTAGTACCACTGCTGAGAGGTAAGATTTATTAGCTTGAGCTAGTTGCCATCTGATGTGATCACATGAGTTTGAGCTGTTTGTGGAGGCACACCCACCATTCATAATTTGTTTTTCCTTTAAACAGCTAAAACATCATAACCAAAACCAGTAGGTTACTAAGATTGGACAAACTTGTGAGAGTTAGGAAGCCTTAGCTTTATTGTTGCAAATTAAAACTCAGCTTTTCTGTGTCTATACACCATGATATAGTCTAATTACTCATACACCTCTGCCTTTTCCATGGTATTTCTGTTTCAGTTAGTTTACTGAATTAGTGAGAAAATGGGCAATAGGCAACTATAAACTTGGCATTTTCTAACTTTCAGCAACTTGACTCCACAATTAAATTACTGTTCTTTTAATATTGAAGACTAGGTGCTCAATTGCTACTTTAGCATAGTGAAAAATTCTCCTGCGAGCATGCAAGCAAAAACAAATTGAAAAATTTTTATAGTTTTTATTTTGTCAAGAATTCAGTGCAGTATAGGATTTGATATGGTCTTTCCTTATCATCAAGCAACAGTGGCATGTGCTGTACTAAAACATATAGTACATGCTATATATAACACACCACATGAAGAGACGCTGCTAGAGCCGGAAGATGGAAAAAAAATCCCAATCATTTTTACAGAATTCATTTCTGGTTTTAATCAAAATTTCATCTTGAACACCATCTTCCAAGCACATGTTCTTCAAATAGCACACACAGACATCTATCTAAATACTCATGCTCACCCAAAGATGTTTACTTGTGTCTCAAAAAAGCATTACACAAGTGTTTCAAGTTTTATGTTCTTTTTTAAAACGATAATTTCTGTTTTACATGCTTAGTAGACTGATGCGTTGTGGGATAATTTCAGACATTTAGCAGACATTAAATGGATGTTGCTTCAAATCTGACAGGAATACTAGCAATTTTATTGGTTTAAATCACACCAAGCAGCTGTGCTAAAAAGTGCAGTATATGTATTACTATCCCGTACTTTAAAATATTAAATGGCATTGTGCTGAAGCATAGCTCAGAACTTACAGAAAGGAAGAAGACTGAATTCAGTTTCAAAAGGGAAGCATTCCTAGTGTACCTGAATAAAACTGCAAAGAGCGAGCCTGAAATTTATCTCTAACAACATGCTGTTGCTATTTACACCAGAAGAAATATATTAAGCTTATTTTTTGCACAGCATGACAATAAAGTGAATTAAGTACCTCTTACTGCAGCTGAACTTGAAAAGTACAAAAATACTCACTATAAAAGAAGAAACACTGAGTAGAAAATAAGCTTACAGGTACAGCCAAAGAGAGCAAAAGGTCAGGATTTGCCAATTGCTACTGTGGAGTTTCCACAGCTACTGGGAATTCTCTTTTTTCCTAATCCAGAGGAAATCTGAAGGAACCTCAGATATTGTGTGGTAACTGTTGGCAAATGCTACAGATTTTATCTCAACCACTGGTGCACTAACTGCTTTCAACATCCATTTTTCATTCAACTTTTTCTTCTTTAACTTATTTCTACAAAGTACAAGCTAATGCATAGATTAATAAATAAATATAACACATTTGAACATGTCATACCTACTTTATGTAAAGAAGTTTAGGAATAGACACTAAATATATATTACCATGTCATGAATAATTATTTTTAGTCTTTAAACCAGGTCACTGAAAAGAAGAATGCATTCCAGATGCAGTAAATTGGAATATAACCTGAAAGATATTTTAATGAACAGTAAAGGAGCCCAATACATTTTAAGAACTATTTAATGAATTCCTATTCCAAACAAGCCAACTTCAGGTGAGGCCTCTTGTATGCAGGTACTCTTCAACTTCACAAATTTCCATGTAATAAAGCAAGGCCAAGCATTGTCACCTACTTTGGCTTCCCATATAAAATAAAATGCAGGACTCCATGAAATTCATGCCTTTTAAAATTGAAATGCATTTTTTAGAACAAGAACCAGTCTTCTAAAAATGAGCAGGAATAAAAAACACACCATGATCTTTCAGTACACAGAGAAAGTATGTTGGATCAAATTGCCAAGACCTAATACGAACATGCAGCTTTGGCAGCAAATTCAGTTAAAGCTGGGAAAAAAGGGCCTGATTCACAGAAAAACAACAATACAAATCTATCAGGATTTGCAATTATTTTCCACTCCACCCTAGTTACCTTTGTACAGAGGGACAAGTATGTTCTGAGTTTTTGACCTCAAGAATGCTTGACTTCAAGTTTAGATCTGATGTTTTATGTGCTGCTATCTGATTAATAATCACCCTACAATACTTTTATCTTCCAGAATCGAAGAAGACTGCTCATCCAGAACAAGAAGGAACTAATGACTAAAGTATCGCTTGTAGCTGTAGTTTATCACTTCAAATTTTTGTTACATAGATACATAGAAACTAGTTCAGATGTGGCAAAACAAATTCTGAGGTCCAAGGAATATTCTGCTTGGCTCTGATTTTAACTATAAGCACATCAAGTACTGCAGTCCTAGCTGTTCTTCAAGTCTCTTCTCAAATATATGATTTCATCATCACAGAGCAATAACAGAGAAGAATAAAATGATTTTATGAAGTTCAGCCTATAATTAGTTGTGCATCTGATTCCGCATTATCTCTATTAGTGTTACAATTATACAACTTATAAGTAACCCTGAACTTGTATTACTAAAACCTTGCAAAGCTTGCTGAACTATCATAGCAATCCATTGGGATATACAACACAGTATACAATAATACACTTTCAACACTCAGCTGCACAGGAACAAGTATTGCATGATAAATATACTGACTAGGACCCATAGCAATATATGCTTAACGAGAAGATTCTCTCTTGCAAAATGTTAGGACCCATCAACACATACAGTGCTCACACAATGACTAGTGTGTGATGTCACTAAGGCGACTACTATAACTGGCTTCCTTTGATTATAGGATGTCTTGATACGTTACATTAAGATAGTTACTCCCAAAGACCTATTACTTCTGCTACATTCTCTGTAGTAAATCTGGTTGGTTCACATATACATATGTATTTGGCATTTTTCTTTCCCTTCTTGGTCTACTAGAGTGCCTCTTATTAGTCTGCAAACTGCAGTGGACACAGACTTTTACTTTATGATGAATTTAGAGAAAGAGGCATCCTACACACACAGAACCAGAAAATAAATTATAGGAGGACCCTAGGTGGACAAATAAGATTATGAATGGATTATTTTGATTTATCACTTAAATGCATAAATTCATACAGGTTTGGTGAAAAGTTTCAGATTTCTTTTGCATAATTTTTTGTTAATTATGGAAATCATACTTCACTATCATCTTGCCCAAAGTGTTCTCCCCAATATCTCACTTAAAATCTCAATTTAAAACATTAGATTGTATTGACTGAATTGAATTGTATTCATATGTATGATTGTATTGATTGTAAATTTCACTGCTTGGTAAGAAAGGTATGAAGTCTGGCTGAAGTAGTTTCCTAAATATATTGAGAGACTTCCAGACCATGGCCCCTTGGCATTAGAAAGCCAAATACATTTTTTCAAATTCACACTATTTGTGAAATGGTCAAGGAAGAAAGCAGCAAGCTGTTTCACTCAAACCTTGCTAAAGAATGCCATTTCTGCATGCTTGTCCCAAGAAAGGGAGCCTATGTTCCAGATTCACACCCACATTATGAGGGTTAATATGTCACCCTGAATATTTCTACATTTCATTACACTTCTAAACATGAAAGCAACATAAGCAAGTGGCTGCTGCTTCTGATATGCAAACTTCTTGACGCTATCCAGCAACAATTGCTGAAGTTCAGTAAAAGTAATCACACTTTTTAATGTTTATGAAAGTAATCATTCTTTGAGAAGCTAATATAGACACCTCTCATTTTTCTGTGGTACAGCATGACTTGGCACACACTTTAGTTTAGGTTTAGTAATCTCAAAAATGTTCTCATACGAAGTACCTTATCCACTTAAACATCAACATATTTATCAGTGAGTGATGATTCTTTCAAAGCTAAGGACTCCTCAAGGCCTCATAATAACGAGTAGGTCTCTGTAAGCATCCTTTCTGAACAGGCAGTGAGGGAGTATAGAGTACTACTAACACAATGTTTTCCCCAGTCTTACTGGATCCCTCATCATAATTCTCCCACTAGAAAGACCCTGGGTACTTGGGTACTCTTTTTTCCATTCATTTCCATGCTCCTTCACCATTCCTGCCCTCTTTCTTCATAGTGTTGTCTGTCCTCACTCATCTGCTGATGTCTGTCTCCATCTCTTTTTTCCCATGTGCTATTCCCTTGAAAAATTCTTTTCTTGACCCCTTATAATTCTTTTTTCTCCTTCTCTCTCCCCCCACAAAGCTGACAAGAAATCCCTGAGGAGGAACTGAAATTAATGGTAAATTCTGATCCAATATATCCGGAGAGCAGAAAAGAGAATATTATGGAATTTAAATATTGAGAAAGCAGAGAGGCTGAGTTCAGGCTCTGGTGTGACAAAAGGGAAGGATAAATAGTCTTCCTAGTGTCGTGACACAACCTCTACCGGGTTCTTTAAATTCAAGAGAGAAATCTGAGGAGATATCCACTCTCCCTGAAGGAGATTGGCAAATAACAAAAGTGAAAGAAAAAAATTTCCTCTATCTATCTACTGTACAAGCAAAAATCTACTTCATGGTAAGAAAATTATTCAAGTAGGCACACACCGAAAGAGAATTTATATTTCACAATATATTTCACAATAATTTATATTTCACAACATATAAACAAATACATTTTTTTTCAAGTGAATAAAAATCAGCAGTTAGTCCTAGAAATTATATATTCCTTCTTTTGTTAGGTTATGTTGGGGACTGGAAACAACACTGGTGAGGCTGCTTTCTGCTGACACTAAATAAGCACTTAGTAAAGGTAAACTAATCATCATCCAAAATACAGGCTATATGTAAGGCCAGTCAAGAATCTGACTTACAGAGATTATAGATAGTTCACTGGAGTCTAAACATAAATTGATTCTAGGGTTTACTGGCTAGATTGTTACCCCATGTGATTACATATGTGTGAGACTGACTTGCAGTGACCCTAAAAAAAACGGCAAAAAAAACATTACTTTGGGGCTTGAATGCTCACTGCTAGAATCTGTGAACAGAGAAATTGTTGTGTGTTTTATTCCTACTGTATTCACGGAAACAAGGCTGTGGGTCTGTTTTTTCTTAGTAATGAAACAAACAACTGCCTTAAAGAATACCCAATCCTTCTCAGTTTCTCATGGTAACATTATGCAAGATCCTGAAAATTCCTCAAGTCAAAAAGGAGTAACATGATGCAAGAATATTTCAGGATAAATTGTGCCATTTATTCTGCAGTACTTTTCCACATATATCCTTCATGCAGGTGCTTAAGTACTGCTGGTACTTAAGTTTTGCTATATGAAGGTCTACCATGCTACTTTTGCAGCCCACAGTAAAAGTTTATAGATTTAGAAAATAAAATTTTGTCTAATCCTATCTGTCAGTACATATGGAATTAAAGAATACCTTTCCTTTCTATCTAGGTGGAAAGGTGGAGCAGTCATTCATTCACACAGACTAGTTAAAAAAGCACACCATTAACTAGGAAAAACAAAGGTAGAATTACACCTTCTCTGTATTTTCATGAGTAATAGAGAGCCTTTTATTGGTAAGAGCGACAGAATTCAGACTTACTGTGCATTTGTTCGGCTTCTCTCCTGAATGGACTCTCATGTGAATCAGCAGTTTATAACGGGCATTAAATGGCTTGTACCTTCGTGGGCACCCTGCCCAGAAGCAAGTGAAGTCCTCTCCCTTCCTCTGGTCTATATGGATCTTCTCTATGTGCCGCACAAGTTCCTCTTGCTGGTCATACAGTGCACCGCAGTCAACCCAGCGACAGCCATGCTTGCCATTGAAATCGTCCAGCTCACCATCTTCATCAAGCAGGGAGCCTGGGGCAGAAGGAGGCACAGGCAGCGGGTGAATGTGACTGGGGAGGCTGTGTGGATGCCGGTGCTGGTGAGCATGGTATGGTGGGGGTGGCCCTGTCGGAGGAGGCAGCGGCAGCAGAGACGGAGGAGGCATGTCGACTCTACGGCCTAAGAAGTCATCCAGCTGTTCATCTTTCAGGATGCCCACCACCTGGTTGTCTGTGGGCGGCATGCCCTGCTGGATCACCATGTTACTTGTGGTGGCCATCTGCAAGCTGGCTTGCTCCAGCTGCTGCATCCGCTGGTACTCACCAGCCCCATTCTCAGCATATCCTGGGAAGGTGACGTTGCCATTAGCCATGAGAAGGCCTTTCTGGGCAGTTGGAATAGAGCAATTTTGGGGTATACAGCTCCCTCTCACTCCCAAAAAATGTCCATAGACCTCAGGCTGTGGGGAGACGTTTGCTGGTGAAGTTCTGGAGCTGTTGATGTAGGCCACCAGAGAGGTTGGGGATGTACGGATGATTGTATTGAAGTCGATCCCAATGCCGTCAGACAGAGGAGATAGAGAGAGTGCTCTTTTTTTAGAGCGGGCTGATTGAGACCGGGCTGAGGAATGGCGAGGACTAGAGTAAGGGGAATGCTTATTTTCCATGCCATATAAGTAGGATGGTAATGAGTTAGAGATGCAGTTACTGGACACAGATGCTCCAGGTGAAAAATTCAGTAAGTCCCCCAGCTCAGTGCCGTTTTGTAAACGTTGGTCAGGAGGAACAGAAGGAAGTGTCCTGTACCCATGCGACCACTCTTGCTTAACACTCAAAGTGGACTGACTTTCTGACAAGCTTAATGTCGTAGAGGCCAGAGACTCATGTGACAAGAGCGACCTGAAATAAAGGCACAATAAAGTAAACAGTTAGACAATTCAGCAGTGGTTCTTCTGTCTTCACACACACGTAAAATTAAAGAAAGGCTACATGTGAGAAAAGTTCTCCCTAATTTTAGGTACTCAACTTTAGCACTCTCAGTTAATGTACCAGCAGGTGTACACAGGCAATACATATGTAATAAGGTCACCTAGGAAACCAACTTTAAAACCTCAAGATTTTGATGAAAAGTTGCTGTAAAGGTTCTTGATACATCACTGCAGAAATCAATGCAAATTTTTTCATCAGCTGTGGTGTAAATAGGTTTAGACTTCTGAAGCCAAAGCATTATGCTCCTGCCTTGTATGAAACTCATATTGATTTGAGTTTACCATTATTTTTGCTGGCAAAGAATGGGAAGAAAACCGATTAATAAAGAATAAATATTTAACCTGAATGACTTTGCCAATTGTAATGCATACAAATAGTATTCTCTACAGAAATAGCTCAAGTTTATAAATACAGATAATATCTAACTTCACAAAACAAACAAAATAAATGAATAATGTAGAAGAACTGGTTGAAGGGGTTTATTTAGTTTTGGTTTGATGATGTATCTGCCTCCAAGTCAGCAATCAAAATTTTTCACAAAAGTGTAATCTTCTGTTATCATTAGTTTTTCACAGAAATATTATGAAACTTGTTTATGCTGAAAATGTCCTACGGGTAGCTTAAAAAAAAGAACTCATAAGCTCTTAACAATATTGTTTTCTACAGAAAGGTATAAAGGTATAAAAAGGAAATGCAAGGACATCAGGGTCCCTGATTCGTGGCTGCAAATGCTGGGTAGAGGCCAAGTGGATTTATGTCTTTATGTTTCCAGTTCACATCTTGACAGACTTGGATTTTCCCCCAGTCAGTGGTGCAATCATTATATTAATTTCTATTTTTAAGGGACTCTTAACAGTAGGAAGAACCAGGTATGTATCTAGATAAACACGGAGATCTCACAGACACAGAAGCCTCTGCATCTTATGTTTTGGGGGTTAATTCCTGGGTTTATTATTTTCACAATACACTTTTGAAGAAGCATAGAATTTCAATGGTGGATCAAGTACATAGGAAAATTTGTTTCTCTTCTAAATCTAAAATGCTTTTTTAAGGTGGAGAAGTCAATCACTGCTTCTCAGCTTCTCATATGAAAAACAAGATACACAATAGTTCCTCCTATCTACAAAGACTTCAGGAGGTCAAATTAACTTAAAAAAAAGACAGCTAATAAGTGCTAATAGGTACCTTAAATACCAGGTGTTGAAAAATATTTCTTAAAGCTCTAAGTAAACAGTATATGAAATGTTTACATGCAACAATCCAAAGGAACTGTCATATAGGCAAGCAATAATGTATTCTTATTTACAAAGGTTAAGTTCCTAAATTCAGTTATTATTTTTTTTTCAGTTATTATTATTACTATTTTACTGCATGGTTTTATATTGTTACAAACTTCAAATTTCTAAAAGAGAAAGTATGCACTATAAAGCAAATTAATAAAAATAAACCTTATCTCTTTCTTGATATAGACACAGTTACAGCAAGCACCTTTGAGGAGGCACTTCCACGACTTTACTTGCTTCTTTTTTTTTTTTAATAGGGAAGCAAGTTTTGATGTCTACTCAGGGTAAGCAATATTGCAGTTGCTTCTGAGTTCTGCAAGATTTTCTTATAGACACTGCTTCAGGAAACAAGGATCCATTGGCCAGACCTGTTAAGGCTCATAGTTGCATACTATGTCTGCACCATAGCCCTACTGCAGTGACTGCAGCTTTGGTGGAGACACATGAAATTACTTAATTTAAGAATTGGTGGTAGGCTAAAACTGGGGATCTGAATCTCATTTAAAACAACATCAGTCAACCCAAGAGAGCAAGAACAGATCCTAAACAATGGCTCTGGAGATATTGCCAGTGAATATGGCAATATTTACCAAATTTCCATGATATTGCTTGGTAAATTGGCTTTTCACCTCTGAGATCTGTGGATTATCTTTCAATTAGATCAGCAAGGTTGAAAGTATATATGAAAGCACCAGGTAAAGTCATTCAGGCAAGAGAAATGTGTATAGCTTTCCACATTCAGTTCTAGCCACAGAGGTTAAAGCTGAAAAATCAGAGTCTGTTATCTTATTCTGCCCACCACACAAGCACTCCCTGAGTGATGGGGTTTTTCCTACTACTTAATATTACAGCATTTTCCAACACTTGAGAGTCAACCAACATGAAGAAAGAAAAGTCAGTCTTCAGTGACTTTGGTTTTGGATCGTGCTGCAAGAACACAGCCCAGTCATTGCCAAAGAGCTGGAGGAAGGGAACTGGTGCTCAGGGCACCGTGGCTGTCCCTCAGCCCCCTTTTGTCTAGAGGGGAAGCCTGGCACAGGCTGAGGGAGAGAGGAAGCAGTTTGCAGGTGGTATGTCTGTGCACTGAGATAGCTCACAAACGGCAAAAAGGTAGCTTTAAATACCAGCCAGCCTTGCTGTGGTGACGTAGGGGATAGACGGGTAAACGCTCCTTTGCGCAAGATACTTGTTTTGTAATGGATGGTTGATTTGCTGTATCAGAATAAGAAATATCCTGTTCAGATTGAATGTCAGTATAGGGTACTGTTATGGGGGTTATGTTACTCCATCAGGGTTTAAATGGCACTTTCAAAACAGAGCACTGAAGAAATGCACAATTAACATGTTGACTACAGTTGCATTGAAAGAAATGAGAAAAATGGGATTGCTATATCAGGTCAATCTTGTGTAAGATTTAGATCTAAAGGGATAATTATTTGTGAAAAAAATTTATTCTGGCTGTTGGGTCTGTTCTCAATGGACTTTGTTAAAGCACAGTTCATTATAGGGCAGTTAAATCCTGTTAGTATGCCGTGACCCCAAATACAGATCCACAGTCTTCAACAGATGAAGAAAAGTAAGGAAGGTATGATTTTTCCATGCTAGGCTATATATATTTCTAGCTGGAAAATATAAATAGGGCAGGGGTTTGCCAGTTTCATTATTTAAATTTTTATTTTCTCTTTTATAATTACGGAAAAAATCATTCATCAATATAACAAGTCTATTTTTATAATGTCAAGAATTTTAATCAGATGCATAGTAGGACAAGTGTCATTCAAAAAACTACTAATGCCTAACACAAAGGGACACACCCATCAGTGAAGCTGAAGAAAAACTATGTTTTAAAAGTCTCATAACAGCACAAAAATAAAAAGTTGTCCCAGAATTTCAAGTATACAATAAGTAAGAGCCAGATAATCTGAAGAAGTCTGGTTCTCACTTAAGTCTCTAAATTCAAAAGTAACAAAGATTCCAGCTCCCAAAACAAAGAAAAAAATCTTTAAAACCCAGCCCACATTGTGACTAATTTTCTGGAGGAAAATAAATATACCTAATATGAAAATGAAGGGCCAGGTATACCACTGTGTCAGATTCTCACATGGTATTAATTGACATGTCTGCTTATTGTAATCTAAACCAGCTTGAGTTTGGACCGGATCTTTTATGAACATTTACAAGAGATTCCTCCAATTACTTTCTATTCTTCCTCTGTGTACAGAGGCCACAGTGTCAAGTATAACCCTGACTCTTAAACATAAACATGGAAGAGTGAAAATTATACTTTCTTATCTTTTTGCGTGGTCTTCTGTTTTACTAGCCAAGGACCCTTTGCTCTTTCTCAGGTCCTTTTCCAACTTGCATCAAAGTAAATGGCAGTATTACATCTGGTTTCAAGCAGCATAACTGAATACTCTGAAAAAGTTTTTGGGAAACTCTCAAAAAAGATGGGGAAGGTTCTATCCCTTGTGGTCTGTATACCAAAATCTGATGTTATCTGTAGCAAAACTCCAATTTTGCCAACTTTTTTCTTTCTTCTGTCAGTAAAAATCAAGACAAATTGTTTTGGTTTGGGTCAATTCAGCAAATAATCTGGTTTGGATTAGGCTGCCAGAGCACAGTTCATGACACCTGGGAGTGTCATGTTCATGACACCTGAGTGCCAGAGAAGGCACTCAGCCCATGAAGCATTATGGAGTCAGCTTAGGCAACCAGTTTAGGCAAATGCAGTTTATTGCTGAAGGATTATTTTTTTTTTTTTTTAAAAAAAGGGTGTTTCAACAATCTGTGAATTAAATTCTGACTTCAAATTTGTTTTGCCCTATAAAATACTCAATCTGAGGGCAAAATTGCTGAAACAGACATTCTTTGTGCGACAATCTGATTTTATAACATCTTCATTGATAAATCATTAAAAGAGACTCTAGGGACACTAGAGCCTCAATTCTGCCAGAGTTTTAACTTCAGTTCACCCTTAGTAAATGTTTATTTAAAATAAAAACAAAAATGTATCACTCAGTACTGACATAGTACACCCAATCACACATTCAGGTAAAAATAACAGTGTTTGGAACCATACAGGCACATCTAAAACTTATTAAATAAGTAATAATTACTTAATGATATTTTTATATCATCACTTTTGTTCTGTCTCAGAGGTATGTCTCTGGATTTGTCATTTATCATCATCTTAGCACTGAATGATTTTCCCTGACATGTTCACATAGGAAGCATAATTAATTTTCAAAATTGTCCTGGGGGACTCAGTCCTCACAACGGAAGTGACACAAATGACACAAAAGTAAAGCAAGGTTTTCTTCCAGTTACATAATACTAATTTTAATTATTTCAAGAATGTTCCTTGGCTTGTAATAAAGTGATACAGTAAAATATAAACAGTTTTGAGAATAAAGACTCTTGTGGCCTTTTGTAAATAAGAACAGTTACATTTCAACTCAGTAGGCAACTGTTGCACGAGTCACATCTACAAAAGTGGGAACATAGCGTCTGAAATAACACAGCAGAATTTTTTCTCACTGTATGTTTAACTAATGTCCAGGGATGTGCTTAATGTATTTGTATGGAGGTTGTCAAATAACTATTTTCCCTTCATTCAGGTTTGTCAACAATACTCATATCCATAATCTCAAAAGTTCTTTAAGCATGTAAAAATTAATTAACAAATATTTATCTGTGGTTTAGTGACATAAAAAGGCAACATTTACAGAAAGAGGCCATAGTTTTTATTAAACTACCCACCAGAGCTAGGAAAATGGACAAGTTTTCAGGGACACAAGTCTAACACAGGTAAAGTTAACTGCTGGCTCAGTGCAGACTGGGAATAATTGATCTGATTAACTCAATAATGTAAACAATTAAACAA
This sequence comes from Platalea leucorodia, assembly GCF_965183815.1. Taxonomy (NCBI): domain Eukaryota; kingdom Metazoa; phylum Chordata; class Aves; order Pelecaniformes; family Threskiornithidae; genus Platalea; species Platalea leucorodia. The sequence goes on from NC_138858.1 coordinate 31,167,560, forward strand.
TTTGAAAGCAAAGGTATTTGATGAGGAGAGAGGAATGTTAGCAGGGCATTTAAGTTTATTCTGTCTGACATTTATGTTACTTGACAGGCACCAACATAACACTTAGCACTACGGTAACCTTAAAACAAGTCATTGCCCCTGAAGATGTAACACGTGGACTATTTCTGCTTTCATGCTCCACAACATTTCTTGTCCTTAGTACAAAAGTATAGTTAAGTGACTATAAAAATCTTTTCTCTAACAAAAAAACCCTATCAAACACAGAAAATGTGTGGCCAAATTTCACTCATTATTTGAATGATCCAAACAGTATGATTATAGCTGATGTGAATTAAATTGCGTTGAATTAAATTTCCGATGGCATAACAGAGCACCATTTAGGCCATTTTAACAATCAGAAAGGTTGCATTTAAATTACAGGAGAATTAAAATACCCTCTTTTTAAAGTACTGAATATAAAAACATAACTCAGGACCTTGTATCTGATGAAGAAGCACTTAGGCTGGAAGCATCCATAGACCTCTGTAAGCTACGGCTGATCTGGTTGCATGCTGTTGAAACCTGATTAGCAGGAGGTGAAACAGATCCCAGCTGCTGAACTGTCATGGGACTGCTGGTGACTATTACATTGTTGCAGCTGCCTTTTCCAATGGACTTGCACTGGGGTCCATAACCGAGATCTCCTAAAAATAAACAAGGCGGGTTAGTATTCATCTCCCATGAACCCATGATGAAGCCACAGAACTCACATTGCTTTGCAAATCGGAAGAGTGACTGGAACTGAGTATCTTCAGATGAGGACAAAACAGGGGAGCAATAGCAAGATTTTGCAAACTTCTCCAAACACAAAAAGCAATATGCTAAAGAGGAATTAATAAATTATGCACGCTTAAAACATGTGCTGAAGAACATAAACTAAAGAACATGCATCACAGATAAACATCAGAAAAAACACCACTGGAAGAGTCTGGGTGAAAGAGCAGCCCTCGGCTGGGAAACAGACAAGCCATAAGCGTGCCTTTCTCTGAAGGAGGAGGGAAGAGAGAACCCAAGGAGACTGCAGGAACACCACCATGCCTTGATTCAAACCCCACAGTGCCAAGCCATTGCATGCCCTTCCATCATTCCTACCACTAGCCATGCAAAAAGTAAGGAGACTGCAGGCATGCATGCAAATTACAACCCCTGCAATAGGTCTGGTGTGGCAAAGTGCACGGGCTGCATAGTTTCCCCAGCAGGAGAGAGTTACAGCTGGAACCCAGCATTCCTCAGAGGTCTGGGGAGAGGAATTTGAGCTGGATCAAGCAGAGAAGCATTCTGGACTTTCTTTAAAAGGCCACAATCTGCTCTTAATCACTGCTGCCATGACTCAACTGATGGCTATTACACAGTAGCACGGGAGGTGACTACAGAGGTAGCTGGCATGTAGGACATATCTGCAAAATGCTCTGTGTACTTTGTGTTCTGATTTAGGTGACAGATGGTGGTTTACAAGATCCCCTGAGTTAAAACACATCAAGATGAAAAAGTTAAAAAGTAGGTCATAATATGGAAGTTGTTGGATATCTAGCAAATTCTCATCACAGTTGGAAATTAATAATTAGATAATTCACATTTCTAGCTGCTTCCCCATGTTCAGACTACTCCCCAAAGCAGGATAGCAATATCAGGACAAAAAATGAAAAGTACTTCAATTTAAACCATTTTGTAAATTAAATCTACTTTTGACTTGGTTATACAACTCTCATACTACTTTTTCTCAAGGATGTTCAAATGGGTGGTGAACTTCACAAAGAAGTACATTAAGGCATTTATGGCCCCCACAGTCATAAGAAGAAAATCCAAATCCTTCAGCCTCCTCCAGATCAAATAGGATTATCTTAAAAATTTGCAATTCACCCTAAACATTTCAAATTATAGCTTTTCTTTTTCTTTTTTTTTTTTTTTAAGAAGAGAACAAACAGATATGTTTATTCCTGTTTCAGAGGTTTGTGCCTTCTTTTCAAATTCTTCTTCTTCTCTTTGACTAATTAGTAATATCTCACATATATGTGAGGAGCACATACATGATTCTCAGTCCACTGGGATCCTAAGTGCTTTGTAAATTCATGTGCAGATGTTACAAGCATGATCCACCACCAAAATGCACTCCTTGGGATGAAATATGGCAGCCCTTTGAGAAAAACAACTTATTCATTGCTACTACTTCAAAACATAAGTGAAGAGTATAGCATCTGGCTGAAAACTCAAGGGTAAGGAAAGAAGAAAACATTTAATAACCCATCCTGAAATTTAACTAGAAGGACTGGAAATTTCCAAGGACAAACACATAAGGAGAATTCCTTGTAGTGCACTCAACTCCATTGTGGGTACGAGAAAAAAAGGCTTTTAAGCTTTGTAGGATTACTGTCTGCTCTCACTCAAGATGTCCAATCAAATCAAAAGAATAAGCGAAGGCATTTTATTTTCTTTCCTGTGAAGCAGTTTGTATTTTGAACTCACTAAAACTGAATCACTGTGCTACTCAGCAGTTGCTTTTATAATTTTACAGAGTGTTAAAATGGGAACCAGCCAGCAGAAATTAGGCCAAAAATGTAACTTGCCCCAGTAATAACATGGACACTACTCCTCTTAGCAAAAGGCTGGGCAGGGTGAAGTTAAAAATTTGCATGACACATTCACATCATATAAAATACATAATACTACTATATGTGTGTGTATATTACAAATATTCAGTCAGCTATTTTTTAGAAAAGCGTCTTTAGTATGTAGAACCAAAAGCTCCCTGCACCAAAGGATATAAAAGACAGGGAAGCATGCTATAATAACGTAAGAAATCCAATTGGTTTTGACACTGAAACACAGTTGTAATGCTTGTAGAGCCTACATATATTGACTACTTAATAAGATGTAAACCTATTATTTAGCATTAAGAAAAGCAGCTCTACCACAAAAATGTAACAAATATATACTGATTCTTCCCTGGATGACACCATAATGCCCTTCACTCATAAGCCACTTTCAACAAATTTCAATGGTAACAATAACATCTACTTTATCATATCCAGGAAATCAAGGGCTGGGCACTTGTAAGATTTTCATTTAGGGACAGGCCATGTGTCAGTTCAAATAACAATCTACAACTATACAGTGAAATTGCTATTTATACATGATTAAACCTGAGATGCTTGGAACTTACGTGTCAGGGAAAAAAAAAAAAATCCCAAAAGCAAAACCAGAAAAGGGAGTAGCGTCAAACCAGTACTGTTAAATACAGAATGTTGTATCCTGGTTTCCCTTTCAATTATAGGGTCTGCTCTTATTATCTGTGCATAAACAGCACCTCAGTGATGCCGAGAACAGCTAAGAGAATTTGTTGTGTAAGGATAAGCATGGCCAAAGATGGTCTGGTCACTGGTCACTGAAAGGAAAAAATGAGAAAAGGAGTACTTTGGAGAGATTGTATTACTGGGATGACAGACAAAAGTAACGCAAGACTCCGGTCCTGACAGAGATTTGCCTTGGCATTTGTCTGATGCAGAAGTGGAAGGAAAAGGTTTTGTTCTTTTTATCATTAATAAACATTTGCTGTTGTGGGGAAAAATGACAATTCTTCCACTTAAAAGGCCAGGGGGTGGGGGGAGGGAGGAGGAGGAGATTATCAAGAAAGAATCTATTGTCAACTCCCACCATTGAAAGAGATTGCAAAGTAAAAGATTACTGCTATGAAAGCAAAGTTGTAACATTTTATCCACTGTTTCACACAGGTGTAAATGTGCCGAAAGACCATCATTAATACCTCATCTGTGCCCTGCAGGTCACTGAGCAGTATTACTTTGATCTGAATCAGGTGTGAGCATACAATCCCATGTCTGTTGAGCTAAATCAGATCACAAGACAGGAAGCTTATGCTGACTTTGAGCCAGCTGCAGGAGTACAGACCACATCTGATCTAGCATAAAGTTAAATGGGTGTGACATGGATATCTGACCTGGTATGAGCCAGGCTAAAAGGCAAGCTATCAGAAAATGTATTCAAAAGCACTGAATAAATGTGAACTAGCAGAATGGCTGTGTCCCACATCAGCATTTGGCATCATATACCCACAATGCAAGAGGACCCCTCAGTCCAGGTTTGCTCTGTCATTGACCCAAAGCCTGAAAATTTCAGGACAGTGACAGGACACCCAGGAATTCCTTAATGTCTTGAATCCACATCAGCTGAGATAAATGGGAACCTCTTTGGAGGACATCAGTGGGTTTTGAATGAGGCTGTAGATTCTAAGAAAAATACATGGACTTAATATTATAAATAAGCAAGAGAAGCAATTTCTTTTCTTAAATACTAAGGTATAAATCAGGAGATCGTCCAATAAAGACAACAATAGTTGAGGAGGTGGAATCAGTCTTGAGCTGGCTCACAGGAAGAGCTACAGTTGATTAGCATGTCATTTATTCCAAATAAACATATTATATATAAATCAAAACTGTTCTTTATCAATAACTAACAGTAATGTTAACTAAGTATAAACTGTAAAAATATTTTATGGAAATATTTTAATTCATTCACTTCCTCATTCATTAGCTTGCCTGTTTTCCTTGTTTATTCTCTCTAGTTGGTTAATAGCTAAGCTTCACTCATCCTTGACATGCAAAAATATTTCACTGCTATCTGCTGAAGAACATTCAAAGAATACAGAAAAATACAACTACTTTAATTTAGGTACACTGAATTTCAGATGAGATTCTCTTAATTTACATCACACTCACACTTCTTGGAGGCAGAGTCCAATATGAAATTATTTCCATTTAAACACATTTTCTTCATCAGATATTGATTGAAAACCAATCAATTTCTTTGTCTACTTCTCCAAACCAAGAATAGTAACTTGTTAATTCTGCCAAGTAACTCAGGTTATAAAATGAAAATGCTTCACCAAACCTTTGAAATTATAAACTATGCTTCCCATGTACAAATGATAATACAACAAAAACATACAACAGCAAAACCAATTTTAATTGTTTGGTGTTCTGAAACACACAACATACCAAATACATAACACTAGATCAAATTCAATCATCTCTTAGATCAATAAATTCTGCAATAACTGAATTAATCAGCATGAAAAAAAGCTATTAAAATTATCTGAAAATCTGTGCTGTTGTTACTGTTAGAATAACAGCTAGAAATAAAAGAATTGCAACAAAGGAGCAAAAGGTAATTTCCCTAGGGAATTTTCTGTCTGTTGACATAGAGTAATTAAGAGCTTTGGAAACGGTTGGTTTTAATGTTTCCCTTATAATTGGCTTCCAGTCTTGTTTGTGTAGATTCTGTATTCACCAAAATGGGAAGAAAAGGGCACACCCAAAAAAGCATATTGTAAGACAATAAATAGTAAAGAGGACAGAGACCAAAGCAATAACTAAGACTGTGTCAATGTATTCTTCATGTAAATTTGACATAAGTCACCAAGACCTTTTCAAAACAAATTTGGTCTTTTTCCACAACATGGTGAATCTTCTGGATGTTGCAGTTCCCAGCTACCATGTACATCTTTGCTGTGTGTCACCACATCTGTGGGGTTGCTGGCACCCTAGTGGGAAGGGCTTCACAGTAGCTGCTGACTGAACAAACTCAAAGGTTTGCTTGGAAGACTTGTTTCCAGATGGCAAATATCCCAAACCCTCTCACCTTGGGGATGCCAAACCTTTCAGGCTTCCCCTCCACCCATTTTAGTCATATTATTAATAACTACTAGAGAGCTAGCACTTGTCTCTTTGTCCTTAAATGCAAGGGCCACTTTTCTGTTGTTTCTACAGCCAGCTAAGAGGCACTATTGCACACCAACTACGTAGACAGAAACGCCAGCCGCAGGGCAGGGGATATCAGATCCCTTGAAGTCCTCTTTAAGTGTATTCAACTGCAACTTGAAAGGGGGGAAAAAAAAAAGGCAGAATAGGGGGGAGATTGCCACTTGCCTCTATTAACATAGGATCAGCCAAAATCTTTGTCTGTTTGGGAATCTGGGCTTCTTCACACTCGTATCATCCTCTGAGCCCAAATCTTTTTTGGGAGACCTTGAGGCTTGTAGGTGAACTACACAAAAATTCAGTCAAAATTACATTAGGTATGAGCAATTTTTGTATGGCATGCAATCTGGATTCTTTCAGGGGACAAGTAAATTACTAAACTATGGCTCAAAAAGTTGCCAAATCAATATTTTTATTGCAAGTCTTATGAAATACAGTAGTTTCTGAACTACACTACACCACACAGACACTACATGTAAGTGAAACAGTGATTCTTGGCCTTTATTTTCTTAAAAAATAAAATTTAAAACATCAAGGCTTTGTAGTTAGAAAATTCTGAAGTTGAGACCCTAAAACCTCACTGGTTTTAAGCTCATGGTTATGATCTTAGGTCATGATTTTCTTAACACTTATAATTAGCAATGCTTTGTTACTAAGAAATTTCCTCCAAAGCCTCTGGCAGTGTCCACTCTGAACAGCAAGTTAGACAGACCATTAATCTGACTAGTATTGGTGATTCCCATGTTCTTAACTGCTTGCAGAGACTTAATCTTTACAATCAAGAAAAATAATCTGGAGGAAATACACTAAACAGAATTATATGACCACATTGTATTATGAGAAAATATTGTGTATGCACTTTGAAAACTTTCCATGCTTTGAATCTAGGAAAGGCAGTTTCTCCACTATCAGAGTGCACTTGGTAAATTAGCTTGCATTAATTTCCAGTGCTGTTTGCCATTCATTGTATGAAGTAACCAAGCATGCACTTTCAGCAACTCTACTATGAGACAAAAGAGACTGACAAAGCACAATGAAAAACAATGCCTCCCTTCAAGTGGAAACAAGGTAAAAAATTATCCAGAACGGACCGATTAAAACAATACCTCACAGGTGATTAACTTAGCTGGTTTAAAGCAGACAGCAATGAGATCACCTACTTCTATGGAACAGTTTAACCACTAAATTTAAACAAATGAAACCAGTGGTCTTTTAATGACTAAGCTAAGAATATATTATGAAACAGTCAGGTTCAGGAAACTTCCAGGAGAAAATACACACTGTAAAACAAAGATTTTCAATTAGATCTGCAGACATTTATCGTATCTCATATTACTTTTGAATCAGTTTTATTTATATCAGGAAGGCCTCCCACTTACTAAAAAGCTATTTTGAAAGCTACTTTGTTTTCTTAGTTTGCATAAAAAGTAAGAAGTTATCAGTTAACTGCTGCACAGACCAGTAAATATTTAACTGAACTAAAATATAAATGTTTTAGCTGCAATGGGTAACTCTTTATTTGTTATCAGTGACATTACATGACTTCTGCTTGTGTCCTTGTTAGGATATTATATAGTATGTGCTCTTTCTGTTGCAGAAAACATACAGCTTTACATCTTTGGTTTATGCTACCACTTCTCTATACTACTAGTTACTCATACCAGCTTCTGATAAGTTTCTATCTGCAAAACTTAGCCTGACCATTTAGTTTGTATTTCTGAAAAATTAATACATTGTGCAAGCCTCATATTCTTCTCAAATAACTGGTATAAATGAAGAGAAACTCCACTAGTAATGTAATATATTACTCTACTGGTATATTAATCTAATGTTGAATAATATCAGGTGAAAAAAACAAGTTTCGTGTTTTAAATTTTAGTATTGGCCAGCTCCTTAAAATACCATTACAATACAGAAAGAAAACTATTATTATAATCAAAATAGAAATATACAGATATTTGAAAGAACAAAAGAGAATTGTATTGGAATTAGAGATAATACCCTCCAGTTCCAGTGCCATTGGGAAATTACTGTTTGAATCTGACCTAAATGAACACAGAGCATACATCTGTATATGTGTAAGAGCACAGATCATTATTTCAACTGCCTTGCAAGTGGCATTAGCTGAGGGGCAAACAAAAAAATAATATTATTAAAACTTCCTCATACATTATGAACGGTAGGAGTCAAATGAAATCTATAGGGAAACACTTTGGCCATTAAACAGTGCTGCACTCAACTCCAAAGTAAGCAGATTGATTCCAACAGTGTTATTGGAATACTACTTTGCTGGTGCCACCTGACTGCAATGCAGAACAGCCAACTATGGAGGGGCAATAAGAAAACACGTTAGAAAAATAATTCTCTGTAATACTTCATCACCCACAACAACTTCTAGCACTGTTCAACCTTCACTGCACATTTGTGCTTTTCTTCACGTTAGGAATACATACTTAGCATTTTTTCCAGTAATTCCTGAAGTTTTTTTTCCTCAATTTTAATTAAAAGATACTCAGATCAGATAATTTCTCTTACCTCAATATCCTTAGTGTTCTAGAAAATACCACATAGGAGCTTTGCCATCTGTGACCCTGGGCACATACAGATCCATTACTGAAAAGACTTTATTGTTCCATGTACCAAAGCAAGGCAGCATAGCAATGTACCCCCTGCTCACATGGTAATTTCTGGTTTCTTGCTGTGTTCATTGGATTACTATCTAACACAGAGGCAGCCTTCCTTGTGCACCCCTTATACTTGCTTCTCCTGTCAGCCTGGTTGTATGGGCAGTGAGTAATGTTGGGAAGAAAGAAGCAGACCCCTTCTTGCCTCCTGGCCCCAGGCAAAGGCAAGATCTTTTGTCTCCTTTATTCACTTAGACATGGGGATGCTAGCTCCGTCCACAAGACCACCAAGAGTAAGGGGACAGACTCTCAGTCGGTTTAGGCTGCCGTAACTCCGATGGTCTATGACAACTTCCCCATAGTAAAACCTGCTGCCAGCTGTGCAGGAGCCCTGAGCAAGAGCAAAGAGGTTGCCTTCTACCTCAACCATGGGCCAGGTCTCAGTCTGTACACCGTAACACATCAGTGCCAGACTGCATTGCATGTCATGATCCAGCAGGAGACATCTGTTCAGCAAAAAAGCCTGTAATAAAGGCTTTGTTCAATGTTAAACTGTAATCCCATGTAAGGCTCTCTTTCTAAATCTTTACAGATAACCCAAGGTATTTGATCACTGCTTCTCAGAAAAGTGCCTTTCCTCCTTTAAGAGACAGGAATGCACAAGTAGCAGAAAAGAATAAATACCAACCTGTTGAATAGTGATACTAATTAAGAACAGGTGGCAAATGTTAACATGGGAAGAACTGCAGAAACTGGCTCTTGCAGTATGCAAGCAGGAATGTAAGTAACTTGCAATCCCACTCAGTATGTTTTTGTTTCCCAGATAAAGCCCATTGTTCAAGGATACTAAAGGGTAATTTTTAAAACTGCATTGTCCCTGAGTTTCTGAGCAGTACAAACAAACTATTATCTCTTTCCTTGCATTAGAAACAAGACACTGTTTAATGATGTTTCTCCTACAAGATAATATGAGAACGTTACCCTAGTTGTCAGTTTAACCAGGCAGAAATAACAACCATACAGCCCACATAACGTATGTATTCTAAGAGGCTTTATCCTCAGTTAATTAGTTTAACTATTGCTTTCACGGTTCATTTAAAAGTTTCATGCTTCATTAAATATCAATATATTTTATCATCTCAAAAAACTTTTCAGTAAAAATACAATTGTCTTTTCAGGTGATAATCTCGTTAACTGATATATACATTTCAAGCATGTCTATCAGACACTATCAAAGTCTGAATTGCTACAGCAGCAGTATCTCAAAGCATTATGCAAATCTCATTCCACACACAATGGAAAGATTTTTTTTTTGAGTGAAACAAATGTACTTTGTCAAGAAAAAGAAAATGGTTTCGACACATATTATTTTCGTCATTAAAAAAGTTCCCACACTGATCTCTGGTTGTTACACCTTCACAACAATCAGCTCAAACATACCTTTGATTCAGTAGTTGTGACTGTTTTGTCAAAAGTCCTTAAGCTCAGGAAGACAAAAAGTCATGTCCTCAAGGGAGCATGAAGATCAATGAAATGAAGAGTTGCAAAGATATAGAGGCCAAAAGCCAAGTGCAACTCATAAAAAGAAACTTCTGTGATTAAGAGAACAATTTTTCTACTATAAAGGTTTATTTACTTATGTGGAGTATGCATTTTCTCAATTCAGGATATAAGATTACCTCATAGCAGCTTAGAAGAACATTTCCAGAGAGAGAAATTACTCCTTAAAAGTCCACCTGCATGATTACCACAACTTCTCTGGAAATTTCTACTACTATCTTCATATGCATTCTTGTTCTATGAAATATATGGTCAGTAAAGTGCATTGCAATAATAAAATGACAGCAGTTCTTATTATTTAAGCTGACTTTTAGAGGACGCTACTATCAGCATCCTTCATGTTATAGCCTATTTAGATTTCTTAAAAGCTGAAATGTTATTACATCATGGTCCAAACAGAACTTTCCACTTGCCTTTCTACTCTTATCTCTTCAAGTCAATGAGAGGCAAACCCTGGGAAAATTGTACAAACTGCCATAAGTATTTAAAATCTGTATTGTCACTACATGCTTCCACTCTTCTCAAAGCTTTAGACATTTTTCTTTCAATTTTATTCTTCCATTAGCCCAAGGAGTGCTAATTAATCGAAATTTCCCAGGTCTTCTGTTGTTGTGATCAGAAAGAAAAGATCAAAAAAAAGCTCATTCCGTCTTGTTAAAGTGAGTCCATCTACCTTCTACAAAGCCAGGACAATAAGAGGGAGGATTAAGGCCACTTGAATGGCTTAGGCCCCGTAAAGACGACTTCAGCTCTTGCCCTAGCCATCATCCTTGCCGAAACTGATTTACGGAGAATGACATCTTAACCACAGCTATTACTTTGTGAAGATGAGGCTGCTGTGTTGGCAGGGTTTGCCATCCAAACTTGGCTACTGAGTAAGGTCTGATGCGAAGACACAGGAAACCACACTGGCATACCAACGCAATGGTGTGTGTGCATGTCTGCAAGGGCCGTCTGAAGGATGGAAAGAAGTGTTCATGGACAAGGGCATAAAAAAGGCAAATGTATGCGTACTCAGCTGTGCTGAAGCACCTTTGTTAAAGGGTGGAAACCCACACAAATGTCCTGATGGAGACTGAAATCTTTTTAAGAAGCTGCTCATCCCAACTGTGTCTCTCTCCTCCATACCTCTAAAAAAATAAGGCAATACCCATCTTTACAATAGTTTGACAGAGAGAATGTGCTATATAGGTAAGAGTGAAATGTTCAAAATGGATTATGTGATTTCTGAGGACTTCATCCAATTGACTTTCAGTGAAGTTAAATTCCCAAGTACCTAAATCATTTTTACAAAAAGAACCTGGCCTTATGAGCTCCTTAGGTACTTTTTCAGATTTCTGTCATATGCAGGTATTCACATATTTTTCTTCATAAAATTTATTGTGTGTTTCTTTAGTATTCTGGTGTGATTTTCATTAAATTGCAGGGATTCGATTCCCTGCCATTCAGGGATTGCAATTCCCTGAAGTTAATGTGAATAGGATATAAATCAGCACCTCTTACAGTCAGCTGTGGTTGTATTTCACTATTACTGAAATCCACATTCTATTCTACAGTCTGTAAAACTTTATGTTAAAAAAACATGTTTGCTTTTGAAGTACTTACTTCTGATGTGCAAGGCACGCTAAAGATGCAAAATAAAGCCCATTCCACTTCCAAAAGACTCAACCAGGCCAACAGAGAAGAGTTAAAGTGCTTATAATTGAAGAAAAGACAATAACCAGAATAATGGTTATAGTATTTTTCCTTTTATATGACTAGCTCCTCTTCTTCATGCAACATTCAAGAATAAAGTCTGCACAGACAGGCTGAAGGAAGAAAGAGTGTGGATTTGCAGTCTGTGTTTGGGAGAGTTTTCAATGCCTCACGTGGTAGGTTGACCTGGGATGGCTGACAGATGCCCACCCAGCCAGTTTCTCACTCCCCTCCCCCGTCAACAGCACAGGGGAAGAAAATAAGATGGAAAAGCTCCTGGGTCAAGACAAGGACAGTTTCGTAAGAAAAGCAAAAGCTGCATGCAGAGGCAAAGCAAAATAAGGAATATATTCACTACTTCCCAACAGCAGGCAGGTGTCCAGCCACTTCCTGGGCAGCAGGGCCTCAGTATGTGTAGCAGTTGCTCAGAAAAAAAAATGCCATCACCACAAATGTCACTGCATCCTCCTTCTTTCCCTCAGCTTTAATTGCTGAGCAGGACATCATACAGTACGGAATATCCCTTTGGTGAGTTTGGGTCAGCCCTCTGTGCTGTGTCGCCTCCGAACCTCTTGCTCACCCCCAACCTACTGGTCTGTTTTTTGTAGGGAGTTGGGTGGTGGAGAGAAAGCCTTGACACTGTGCAAGCACTGCTCACCAAGAGCCGAAATTCCAGTGTGTTATCATTGGTGTGTTATCAACACTGTCTAGTCACAAATGCAAAGCACAGCACCACATGCGCTGCTATGAAGAAAGTTAACTCCATCCAGCCAGACCCCGTATAGTAGATATGGAAGAAACCCAAAGACATGTCAGGAGACTGCTCTGGGAGTGGCAAATGTGTGGGGAACCAACTCAGTAAGGTAGGGAGGGGAAGCACTTCCCAGTGAATGTCTGGACTTAGGCATCACACCAGACTTCAAATTTACTTCCAAAAACATTTTTCAGAGTCCATTTTGAAAAGAGGAATGCTTTCCCATTGTGATTTTATTTTAAAATATGTGAGAAAAAGGAAAATTAAACATTAGCTAGGTATTAAACACTCAGTTTTCTGTTCAAATAATGTGGTTGTAGGATCTCACAAGGCTTGCATTTTCAGGAAAGAAAGTCATGAGTTTCATAACCAGGGATGTCTTATTGGTTTCAGACAACAGCAAGAACTTTTAATGTGAATATGAATACTTTCACTCTGTTCACTCTGAATAATTCTTTGAAAGCCAATTTCTGCCTTTAAATCATCATTACACAAAGGCTGTTGCTTTTTGAATCAGCAGGCGTTTTTTCAAAAGGATGTTTCTGCCTGAGAAACCCAAGCAAGGAGGAATCCTGAAGGCTCAGCCAAAACTGCAAACTGAGCTAAGTGTTGCACGCACCACAGAGGAGATCCCGTTTCTTCATGTACACCCTTTGCAGAGATTATATTGACTGCACCACCACAATTCTTTCCCCTGCTCTTCTCAGGCAGATATGACTTGGATGTACAGGAGAAGGGAGTTACCCAAGATGCCCTGAAACAGACAGGCAGAGGAACAGTAGCTCCTCTCTGCAGAATCAGGGCAGTGGGCCAAATGCAGTGTTGAGATGAAAAGCTGTGATTAAATTGCTCCTCCCCCAGGACTAAAAGGATGACCCCAACCACAGCCTGTCCTCTAGGTTGCTCCAGGAGGACTTCAGCTCTGCACTACAGATACAGGCACAGGCTGCAAGGTGACAGCCTATCTATCTCATACAATTTGCAAAGAGGGCTAAAAGCTAGGACGTGAGGCGAGCAACCCAGAATAATAACTATCTCATAGTAATACGGATGTTCACAGGGAAATGTAAGCCAGCAAGTGAATTTCACATAAAACTTCCACCAGTTGCTCAAAGATCCTCTCTTTAGGTCTGGCTTTACTTCCATATAAACGCATGAAAACACTAGGTGCATACACCAACTAGGTATCCTTCCTTTTGGTAGCTGACTGTCCTGACTGCGTTCAGGATCAGAAAAGAAACTTAACAACTGAGACTGCCCTGTTCCTTCTGCCTAACATGCAAGACAACTCCTAGTTTCCTAAGTGAAAAGGCCAAAAGCATATATCCTGAGACAGTTTCAATGGGCTTAACAACTGTTGGAGACACTCCAAACTTGCCAACTGAGACAAAGTTGTAGGCTCTTTTAAAATTCTTCTTGTTAAAAGTCAGATGCTGAAATCTGGAAGTCACCAGCATTTTCTGCAATGCCAAATAAATATATCTGAAAACCTATCCACATACATTACATTGTGAATTTTTGCTCCTAAGCCTAATCAGTTACCTACTCAATGGTCCCTTTGATTTCTGGTCCAAAATAGGGACTAGTCAGTTTCAGCTCTAATTTGTGCCTTATGTTAATGAGAGTAAAGTTTTCATCAAATTATATTTGAAAACAAGTTCTTGGGTCGTTGTTTTAATCTCATTCCACAAGAAGTGCAACACAACCATGGCCTCACAAAACAAATATCTGCTATACTAACAATGTCTTTGTTTCTTTTTAGGTATTATACCTGGGTACTACTAAGAATGCATGTGAAACTAAACCGTATTACATTTTATCACAGATAAACATGTTTCACCACCTAATGTATAAATACACAGGGGCAAAAGTACAGCTACCCACATGTCTTTAACTTTGCCAGGTCTGAAATTAACAATTCATAAACAGGCACCTATAAAGTCTGAAGTCTTCACGACCACATTTTGATCTTCTCCATGTTTTCTACTCTTCTAATCCTGTTATGGTCATCACAACATTTTTAAGTAGGTTGCCACCAGGTTTTTCAAAAGTCTGCGCTGAGGGGCAGGAAAAAAATATAAATATTTCTAAAGTTATCAGCGGGCTAAAGTAGGATGCTTCATTGAACCACTACACAATCTTTGTGATACTAGTTTGAAAAAGTACAATGTGATCGGCGAAATAGATGAACAACTGAACAGCTTCACCATGTGCAGTAAAGTAAATGCTCTAGAACAGGGTATCTCACATCAGCAAAGGTGTGTAAATTCTTAAGTATTTACGGGACTGGATCATAGCTGTCAGAGTAAACCTATACATTTGATTAACCTAAACAACTAAATCATATAGATCTCAACAGTCACACCCAAGTTTCTATTTTAAAGAAACAATGAAAGACGCTTTATTGGGAGCATGTTAGAATTGTAACTTAGCCCCTGTTTTCTTGTTTGCAACTCTTACAAAATTCTTTCTCCATGAATTTTTTAAAAGAAAGAAATCTTAGTCTAGCTATAACATGCTAGGTAGTCGCAAAGGAAAAAAGGAGATTATTATCATTTTGCTCAAATCTGGTTTTAACAATCCCCTTCCTTACAAAAGACTACAGCATCTAATTTAAAAAACTCATTTTAGTGATCTGTGGGTGAAGAACTATTTAAATCATTCAGTTTGACCATTAATGAACTTATAGGGTAGTATACGGTGAAGGAATTAATGACAAGAGCAATCATGTGGAAAGAATCTGCTCATGACTATTTGTTCTTGTTTTGCAGAACTTTTTTTTTTTTTTAATCCAAGAAACGTGGATTGTTTTTTTCTGGTTTAACGTACTACAACATTTCTTAAGTCTCTCCAGAGATGGAGGAATTCAGAATCTTTCTTGAATGAGAATCCCCAAAACTGAATATAAGAAGAAATGCAGAACGAAAGATTAACAGTGATTTTTTTTTTTTCTGCACAGAATCCATGTCCTGATGTTTGATGTATGACTGCACAAAATTAGGCTAATTGCTGTAGCACCTAAGAGAGACTTTTTGTTAGTTAAGAATTGGAAAGTATTTTTCTTGTATTCTCAAACCCTCCCAATTCTATTTATAAATCAACACCTCAATAAAATTCAATTTTTATAAACATGAACTGAGTTCAAGATCACACTCAACATATTGTTCACTGCAGTAAAACATTAGGTCAGAAAAAATACATACATGGTTTTACACACATTTTTTCTTGATGATTCTGCTGAGTTACTCATTATGCATAGGAGTGATAGAAGGCACTGCATGCCTCAAATGATACTAATGACTTGACATTTATCAACATTTTTCAAACACAGAGCTGTCTGTAAATGTACTCATGTACATTTTCTTTTCACAGTCAAGCTAAGAGGGACTGGCGAGGGTTCTGAAAGGACCCTGCTTGCCCTCCACCCTCAACACCAGGCACGCTGTCCCATACATTTTGAATTGCCACTTGGTATTTGCCAGCTTACTTATGCTCGTCCCCTGCCTGCCATCAGGAGGCAAAACAGACGGGGAACCTGAGAGGGGTCTTGCCATGCTGAACCACTTGTGCAAACAGAGCGGGTCTACACTCACCAGGGACATGCGGACCTGGAGCACACTGCAGATCTGCAGGTGCCCACTCTGGACAAGCCACTGGCAGACAAAATAGGCTCCTTAACTGAAGTTAAACAAAAAAGAGCTTTTTCCTTTGTTCTAGCTCTTGCAGGCAAATGTCAGCACTGTTCTTCAGGATATCGTCTGGACTGAGAAAGCATATATGTCAAACCATCTGCAGACACTGGAAAAATCTGAAACCTGCTAAAAAACTACTACAGCTGCAAACCTTGTTTCAATGAGTTTATTCGTAATTTCTTTACCTAAAAACTCAAAGGCTGGCATCCACAAAACCTTCTTTCCATGGTAGCTCATAATCAACTGATCATTACATATTTAAAAACCGAAAAGACTGTGCAGTAGCTTTACACAGCTTTGCATGGTGCCAACAATAGCAAAACAGACCATTTTGTTTGTTTATACAATTATACAAACTAATTATATAATTAACATTTGCACAGTTCTTTAATGCATACATTTTTTTTCCAAGAGTTGCTCATGCTTATCAGTTGGCAATGTAAGAAAACCAAGACCAGGGTGTCTCAGCTGCACTCTGCAGAGCAAGAACCCAAACAAACGTGACCACTGGAGACATGTGTTGTCTACAACAGCAGGGAACTTGCTCAGTCCAGCTCCCTACCTATAGTCGCTCTCAGCAGCACTTGAGTATGAACTTCTCTCACACCTGCACTGCACTTAGTCCCCACTTCTGCTTCCATATATGTAAAATGAGATTTTCAAAAAGTGTCAATAAGTTTTTTAATTCACTTCCACTACACTCAGACCTCAGGATCAGTCAAAGTGAGACCATCGCTGAAGGTTTTAAAAAACTCATCAATGAAATGTGCAAGCAGCTATAGCAAATTCAAGCTCATCATCATGTGGTCAGTGTTTCAAGACTTCACTTTCCTAACAGGCTTTTGTGAAAACACAAGAAAAGAAAAATTCAAATATTTTCTAGGTCCTTTTACACCCTGTACACTGTAAGGGTAAGAACTGTACAATGTGTGGCAACACTGATTTTTTTCTGCAGGGTATGTTGTGCTTTATGCTGTTTAAAAGGAATAAACCAAGTGCAGGGTTTTGGGTGGTTTTTTTTTTGTTTTTTTTTCTTGTAATGCAGATTCTAGCCTGTTTCATTGTCTTTCCTTTACTCTTGGCTTCCATATAGAAATTGTAATCCTTTTTTTTTTTCCCCTGAAGGCTACAGATCATCAGAGTGCAACAAGCTGGCCTGGAAATTTTGTTTTCAGTGGCCTGTCTTCCCCTTTCATGTATGAGGCCATAAGACAATCACAATTTGTATTTCAGAAGAGCAAAGATAAGATGCAACAAGCAGTACCAGACTAACACAGCTATGCTCTTCCCAGTGTCCAACCACAGGACAACAAACAGTTGAAAAAGACTGACCCTACAGTGTTTGGTCTAGACAAAGGCAGACAATAGGGAAGTAAAAGTAAAGAAAATAAAGTATAGAAAAGAAAGCAAAGCAAACCTGCATCTTCCTGGTGAAACCTGTGGACTTTGAGGCACAATGCTTCCCAGGTCTCTCCCTCAGGAAGTACGGTTTTGCAAAGGCTCTCAAGTAACCTGAATGTCGTTTGCAGAGATTTGGTCCTTGGTGTTCCCCTTGGCTTGTAGCACGGCAATTAGCAGCATATTCCCTTTGTCCAGCTGGCAGAATTATATTGTGGTTAAGTAAACATGGGGCACGTACACTTTGTTCTCCCTCTTCCTCCCACAAGTATCCCTTCACACACTTTCAGCTCCGACACCCAAACAAATTCCAGTCAGTATCAGTCTTATCAGAAGTAAAAGGCAAAGTCATAAAAGAAATCTGCATGAAAAAAAAACATTACCTTCTTGTGCAAGAAAAATACTTCAATTATTCGCACTGCAGATGTTTCACACTGTAGTTATACCTGCTCTGTATCTTTCTGTAGCTGTATGTAAAGTATGTTTTTTAACAGTAGAACATTGTTGCTTACCATGAGTGCTGCCACAGTAGCTCTTCATCTCTTTAAAAAGAAACTGAAGACTGAGGGATAATTTGAATAGTGCTTTGAAAAGTCCAAAAATAAAAGGTAGCAATGATGGGGAAATAACCAGAGCACAATGAGGATGAGAGAAGATAGACTGGAAGAAAGAACACAATGACTGAGAGATGAACGGCAAGAGTTACACTTATCACTGCCCTCTACCTCATCTGATTTCATTGCACCTGTTAAAGGACCACCTCCCCCAAGGAGCATCTGACACTTACTACCAGTTTGGGGAAACGACAAGTACCAACCGGTGTCTTTACTGAGTTACCGTGCCTGCCACGGGCACTAATTTAGAGGTGCTGCTACTCATCCTTGCCAGGAATTCACCCTCCACATACAACTACAGGCCTAATGCAAAGAATCATGTTGTGAAATTTTGAATAGGACTCAGCAGCACCTGGAAAATATTTATTAATATTCATAGACCAGGTACATTTCAGACAAAGAGAGACATACTGAAGGCATATAACAGGTAATTGAGAGGTATGGCCACAGGCACTGTGGAGACATTAGGACACTTCTGTAATTTGCAGTTGTACATTTTTTGTACAGTAACAGCAGCAGATTATGGCAGATGCGGTCTTAGCAACAGCTCAGAGTACCTAGAAGAAGAATTGCTAGTGAGAAAGCAGCAAAACTGGAGATCAGGGAAAGAAATGGTAGTTTTCCACAAAAGCTAATAGACATGAAGACAATACCGATATGTCATTTCATGTGGCCCTTAACGTCCCCCCAATATAAGGGGGGAAATCTGACATAATGTCCTACTGCAATACAAAAAAGCAGCTGATGTGTTTTTCTGCTTCGGTGAGGAGAGTATTATCACAAACAAACAGCAGTAGCCCGTGGCCGCGATTTTTCTGGTCACAAGTTAGACAGCTACACTATTTGATTCACTTGTACAGAGGAATAAAGTAGGGGTTTGCATCTTGTATTTTGAATTTGTGTTGCATTAGTCATGAGCGTGTAAATTTAGGATGTGTGCATATATTACTATGTAAATAGATAATAAGCAGAAATACTGTAAACAATTAGAATATTCACCAGAAAAATGAATGAAAATAGTTGCTAAGAATCAAATACTAAATCTTATCATACTGCATTAGGAGCAGCAATTCACATACTTTAATGAAGTCATCTGAACTTCAGATTGCATCCTTTGCAAGCAAGTATTAGGTGTGACTGACTGAAAATAACGATGCTCAGTTTTTTCTTTCAGTAATTCAAAACAGTATTTAAAAAACGTTTGCAGTTGGAAAATTAGACGCTTTGCCAGTCTTCTACACCTTATTATTTCTTTAACAGTTTGGTTTTCCTGTTCTAAAATAATCCAGGGCTTTTGAAAAGTTTAGAGAGAAGACACCTAGGCAAAAAAAAAAAAAATCCTATATACTCTTTTTCTCTTCAAAGCTACTATTATTCCTTAGTAAGTAACTCATATTCAGCAGTTCATAATCCAAAGGTAATTAACTTTCTTTCAACACAGTATTTTTACCATATTAATTTCAACAACATCTCTCCTATGAAGAATACCGTATTATGGAATTTAATTGGAATGAAATAAATAAATCAGTCGAAACCTCTAGAATCTAATATAAAGTTTATTCCTACACTTTCAACACTTCTGCAAAAATATCCAATATAGACATAGTTTTCCATTAACCTCTATAGAAGTCTAGCATTTTCTAATAAAACTTCTATGAGTTGTCCACAAGGACTAAAAAATAAACTGCTCCAGCAACCTTTCATTCTGAGTTTCAACTTCACCCTTTGACAGGGAGAAGTTGTTACCATTGAAATGTCTTTCCAGGTGCACAGACCCTACCACCTCTCTCAACAGAAGAGGTTAACTAAAAAAACCCTTCAGATTAAAGAAACTTTAATTAATTATCCAGATTAAAGAAACTCCAGAAACTCATGTTGGAGTCAGAGAAAGTTCATGCAGTATTTTCTGTTAGTAAGAATTTACAAACTCCTGCTTTCGTGACCAACGGGGGACACAGACATGTAGAAAAAGCTTCCCAGCTCATATTATCAGAACTCTCTCAGACAGCAATGGGGCTGATCTTCCCACTCACAAGGCCTTATGCAGAATCACCAGCCCAAGAAGGTCCATGTTTCTTCCTCAGTCCGCTTTCCTAGTACCTTAGTAATCAGTGATTGTGACTGTCTTCTACAGAATGCACATAAAGGAATGTCCTTTTCCTTCTTCTGGGAGGAAGAGTTGTGCATTGTGTTTTAGATTTGAAGGCTGAGCATACTTCAGCCATTTGCCTTCCAAAAAAAAGAAAAATCTTAATTTTTCCCCTTATTAAATGTCAGTGTACAAAGATAAGAAAATTCCTAAGTCTAAATAGGTCCTTCAATCTACAGAATATTAAGACCCAAATCTATGAATATAGATTTACAAACCCACACAAGAGCTGAAGCCAATGTGAATGTGAAACTTATACTCAACACAAGTGCACAAGCGCTTGCTAAACTTGAATCAAGAGCAGCGTTCATAACAGAATTATACCTGTATTTGAATTACACTTTCAAATTTCAGTCACCGTTGCCCTACATATACTGACATTTTCATCTTCTGTGGTCCAGACTATGATCCTTTACTCCCATTAGCCCTTAACTTCACACAATGTAGTATTTAGTAGGTGAAAGGTGTTCAGAAACTGTTACTACAATGTTTTCCATATCAGATAATAATTACATCTGTCAAAGGCAAAATTTAAAATCAAGATCTATTTAGACTTATTTTTCATATTAGACTCATCAGTGGAGTTGGGGATTTGGTTTTTTCCCCCACCAGTGAAAGAGAGAGAATCCTTGCAAGCCCCAAGTTTCAGTTTTTCCACCTCACAAAATCACAACTTACTGTACTTGCTCTTTGCATGAGCAAGTTTTCTTTTTCCAGCAGTGCTGTTCAACATAACTGGTAGGGGCTGGGTTGCAGGAAGGCAAGAGGAGTGCCAAGGAGATACAAAAGAGAAGAAGACGACAGGGTTATCTGAGGTACAGGATGAAGCTCCAAGGCACACCCTGCACAAGCATGCTGGTTTCTAGAAAGGCTTGCTGACAGAGTAGACATAGAGGGAAAGGAGGCAGAATTGTGGTGCTGGGGACACCAGGACTTACCCACCATGCCAGCTGGTAGGGACCAGTGGCCTTTCATAATCACCAGTCGGGGCTATGTGGAACAGGCATTGGTGAAAAGTTTTCCAGTAGCTAACTAGACACACTGCCTCATTTGTTTTTCAGTTATTTCCTGGGGCAGACTCAAAATTGTTCCACCTTTCAAATGCCCAGTAAGTTAAACATCCCAGTCAGATACCAACCCTACTTAATTTCTGCACAGGACTTGTCATGAGGTCAATAAAAGTTGCAAAGCCTTCAGCAGCTTCCATAGCAAGAAAATTATTTTTCTTTTGTGAGAAAGGAATTCAAAACAGCCATAGGAAAAAAACATAAAAAAATCAATGGTGTTGATCTTACCCAAGATTCTAGGCAGAGTTAGCAATTTGACTATTAACTACACAAAGCTGTTTTATGAAACAAATGCTTCCCATCCCCATCCGAGTTAACAGCAGTAAACAGACTGACCAAAAATTGACAGTTTCACTAGGTTTCAAATACTGCCAAGAGTTTGTGTTATTACAAATGAATGAACGAATGTGAATATACAAATCTATGTAAAATTAATTTCCTCATCCTTTTTGTCTCCATGCATTTCTAAAATGCATTCAATGATCCAAAAATCTTTCATTATGACTTCTCTGCTCCTTCTCCCACCTTCACACCAAAACAAGTGCAGTTAAGTAACAATCACTTCCACTGCAACCAATCAAAATGCCAGAAACAATATTCTTATCATGTGAACTCCAGTAATTTCAGAGATAAATACTCATGGCTCAGGGCAGAAATTTCCCTGTTCTCTTATGAACACACATGATGCATTCAAAAATAAATGGCTTTTCACATGGAAATAAGACATGTAACCATATTTCACACCAATGAATAAAGTAGTTGAGAAAGTATATGCAAGATGGGAAAGATGTCAATGCAACAAGAAGTCAAAATAGAAAGCCACTTTAGGTGGTGCAGCAAAGCTACTGAGAATCTGAGTATAGATTAAGTGGGCAAAAACCACCAGCCTTGCACCTCTGTGGGCAAAGAAGAGTCAGGCACTAACCATCCCACTGCTCAGGAGTTGGCCAGGAAGGGTACACAGAATATCAAATGCAGTATTCCAGCAGGCTTTGAGGTCCCAAAATGAACAGCATTTCTCTTATATTACAGAAGATTTTTTAAACATTTCCTCTTACTTGAAAGCCAACTCATGACACCAATGTCGGGTCAGTAGTTTTTCAGAAGAATGTTTATTTGGGAATGCTGATTGACTGACCAATTATAGTTAGGTTAGCTGGAACTTGAAAGCCAACTGCAGATTTATTAACAGATGTTCAAACAGCAGTATATAATAAATGTAAACTCAATCAGGATCAGATATGCTACTGCTGAACTCTTGACTTACCCTCTGAAATAAGCCATTGAAAACATCTCTGTAGGACAGAACATGGATGTTAAAGTGTATGTTATGCAATTAAGAACTATATTTAGCTGCCAATGTAAACTTCCTGTTGATAATGTCAGCAATGATGACAACTGCCTGTCATACTCTACTAGTATTTGAATAAAGCATGAATTATAAATTCAGGAAAATATTAAAATTTATTCTGGATTTTCTCAAGTGGTTTTTTAGTAAAAGTATCTATTTTATTTTTACCTTTCTAAGTAAAAATTATTAAACTGTATATAGAGGGTTTTTTTTAAACTGGTGTTCTTAAAACACTTAATTTAGGATGTTTCCAAACCACTCGTGGTAAAATCCTTGGTAACCCCAAAGCATTTTCAGTGGCCAAATCTCATTCAAGTCTCAGAAACAGATGGACTGAGACAAACTGTATTCCTAAACTGTAAAGTAAAGCTAAATTTTTTGTGTAAGAAAGAGGCATGATATAACACTAGTTAAAAGCACTCTGTTTAGCCTTAGACTCCTCATTCAAATAACAGTAAAGAAGACAGGCACAATAAAGAAAAGAGCCATTCAGGTGAAATAAAGAGGAACATTTTTCATCAAAGCTCCAAGATTTGAGGATAGTGAAAAGCAGACAGAGAACCTTTTTAACCACTGTATCTCCGTCTTCAGTCCAGTCAATACCAAATACCATCAAAACAGAGGAACCTGTACAATTTCATTGCTGCTCATATGAGATCATCACTCTTGGTGTTCACAACCAACAAAACCTGAATACACTGTATTGTTAATAAAACATAATCCAGCCTAAAAATTCACTCTCCATTTGAATAGAATCCCTTTTTGGAAATGACATGGTAACATTTCTTCTGCCTTCAAGATCCTAGAGAGGTTTGCAGGTCTTCAATCCCACAGCTCCTGAAAATACAATGAAGCTGTGGCAGCCTGACCTGCACAGTGTCCTCCCAGCCACATGCACTTGCTGTTAGAAGTGGCCCCTGGGAAAGAGAGACCCTTCCTCCTTTTGGGAGCTGCTGGGCTAGTGGACAGAGAGAGGGCTAGAGAGACTGCAGGGTACAGCACGGTGCCAGGATGGAGCTGAAGAAATGGCAGTGGGTGGACAGACAGTCACATCTCAGGGCAGACAGACACAAAGACTTTGCAAAGGACTGGAGAGGACCTGGCAGGGCTTCCCACCACACCCAAACCCCTGCACTGGTTGCCAGCAAGGACTGCATATAAGACCCTGTGGGATTTACGAATAAACATTTTGATTTCTCCTCTTACTACTTTCACTTTTCTCTTTTTACAAAGTTAGCCATTGCTGTTATCCTATTTTTTATAATGGCTAATTTAAAAAACTTACCTTAAGTCTTGGCATATGTATTGTATAATGGCCAACCAGCATTCTCTGTCACAGGCATTAACAGGGGTTATTTCCACTAACAACTGGGAACTGCATCAGACATTGCATGGAGACAGTGTTCCTGAAACTTTCTCGGGACTATTCAGCAAAGTTATACCATTTGCGGACCACAGACTCAGAAATCACATCTGCCAAACTTAATCATTTACATTTTTAGTATTATCTTTGACCAATAAGAAAAGCGAAGAACATTTTGGGGAAAAAGTAACTTTAAAGCTTGTCATTTCCAATTGGCATTCGCCATTTCCAATTTGCAAGCTCTTAATACTTGTCAGTGGTTTTTAGTCACATGGCAAATTTTGATCTACTGGGTTTTTTTAATCTACTAGTTTTAAATCTACTGTTAAATATTTTAGTATTAATTCTTCAAGTCTCAGTTCTGTAAAGGATTTTTACCAAATACAAGGTAGGAATCACCCAAAAATTTTTTGTAAAAGCAGAAGAGTCTGGATTCTCCTGCAGATGAAACAATACCAGTTCCCTGAGACTGCAAGGAAAGAGCATTATCCCATTGTTCTGCTGGAGACCCAGATACAGCTTCTTTCGTGGAAGACAGATTTTAGTCTGATGGAGCTTACTTCCCTGCAGATGAGATACAGACCAGATAGCAATGGTCAAGCACTTCCAATGCCTTCTCTCTTTTTTTGTTGCAGGCAGACACTGCAAGGAAGTGAAAATGGGAAAGTACGTACTCATAACGTACTGCATCCACTCACCATTGTTTAAATACTTTTTCTTCTTCATATTCATCTCCAGTAAAAATCTTTATTTTTTAAGGCTTCATTTCATTAAAATATAAATAGTACTAAGGCAAAGTCAGTCAAAGCAGCCTTTCCTGAACACAAAAGAATGCCTCCTGAATGAAAATAACATCTTATCCTATTGATCTGCCCTCAAAGAAGCGGGAAGCTCTACAAAATAATTCTGACCAGGCAGACAAGAGTTACATCAATGTGCAAAGTAATCCCTTACTAGAGCCCAAATATGAAGTTCTGTGTACACCACTGATTTCAACAGGAATTTGGCTGAAGCAAGATTTGGTGCCATTTCAGTGAACTACATTCATGAGGCTTTTGGACGCGTTTCCACGGGGAAAGTGTAGTGAGGAAAACTGAAGTTTCCTCACCATTGCACACAGCTATCATGGGTCAGCCAGGACACCAGTTCTTCTTGCTGGCTGAATATCACCCACTCTGAGCACCAACAGGAGACTCATGCCCTGGAGGTGTCCCTTTAGACACTATCCACCTGCCATGTGAACACCTGCAGGGCAACCTGTCATGCTAAAATTCTTCCAGAGCTTTTACAAGGGAAATGTTATGCAGCAACTGCTTTGATATAATAACTAAAGCTGATGAAGGCATGTCTCTTCTGTTGACCTCTCAGCTCGGTGCTGTCCTCAGAAAAAATGTCAGATTCATAGTTAAACTGGCAAACCTGAAGAGATGGTGGTCTCTGCTCATTAAAGCATAATACTCCACTGTAGACAGACTCTCTTCTCACTATCATTTGAAACCTCTTATACAGGAAGACAAAAGTTGGCAGGTCTATACCAGACAGATGCAGTGAGTCACTTAAACCAGTATCAGTATTAGTACTGATGCTTGTTTGCTTTTTCATGACAAACATTTGCTATCATCAAGAAAGCCAGAGCTACAGTGACTGAATGATGGTACGTTTCTCACACGCACCAGCCCTCTTCTACTTTCAGTTACCCATATAGAGGCTTGGAGAAGATATCCAATTTGAAGGTGAAATTTTACGGAACTCTAGGCATGTGCTTCCGAAAAAAGAACAAACAAATGCTCAAATATACAAACTGTGTGTTTGCATTGTGAAACAGTACCTGCATGTAAAAATACACATATGCCATGCTGAAGTTACACCCATATATGAAATTTTAATCAATCACATGCTGGCACACACATCACCCAAATGCAGTTTGCAAGCAAACAGCTGTAGGTTTGCACAAGAATAATTTTCATCTGAAACGTACCTCCTAACTTCAAAAAATTTCACTGCAACAGTTTAGGGATATTTCTAAGTACAGATGTAGGAAGAAAATAAGTTCAAAAACACAGGACTAGATCAGTGATCCCAGTTGCAAGAGTGACCAATCAAAGATGCAAACATTTTTCATTATTTCAGAAGAACCTCAGTAACTGTTAACTAACTTAATTTCTCCTGAAGGTCAGTCTCTAGAAATGTCATGTGTACAAATGTACAGCCTTGTTATAATGCAAGTATGATAATCGACTGCAATGATTGCCAATTTATGCAATTTAAAATATCCTGTCAGAAGAAAAATACTATAGTGCTCTCGTTCATTCATTCATTGAAGTCTGAATGGCATGCATCCACAACAGAAAAAAAAAGTCTAAGATACTCAATTAGCAAAGCATTTGTTAGTGTCCTAACTGTTCAAATACTGGTTCTGCCTGAGCAGACAACAAAATTCATGACAGGAGTTGAATGGAACAACTTCCACCACAGAATAGGGTAATTGCTCCAGAAACGAATTCCTCTTTCTGATCATCTTGTCATAAAGGCTTTTAAAATGCTATTTTTTGGTGAAAAGACAGCAGCAGCAAAAGTGAACGATATTCTATTTCTGCCTATTAATGTGTCAAACGGTTAGACTAAATAGAGATAGATTTCTCTATACAGCCCAGGGAAAACCACTTAAACCACTGATTTTATCAACTGCACGGTATTGGTAGAACTGACCACATAAAACTCCAATGAACTGAGATTTTTATCACAAGGAAAAGTTCCGTTTTATCCATTTAGAGTTGCAACTGGAGAATATTGCCTGGACACATGTTTTGTTTTCACAAGGGCCTACGTATCAGCCGTATCCTGTATCACGAGACTGAGGGAAAGGGCTCAGAGAAGGAAAAAGCTCGTTCCCTGCTCCTGCCCCAGGCCCTCCTGCCTTTCATCATGTGAGATGTGTTCCTTATACCCCCTTCCCACTCTGGAGGGACTATGGAGCTGACTTCCAACTTCTAGAAACAATTCAACAGTTAATCAGCTTCAGCAGCAAATGTAGCCTTGTGACACCCAAATGCTACTAGTCCTATCTCCTAAACCTCTCTAGAACCACTGGCCACAAAACAGCTGCAGGGCACACTTGCCACCTGCAGAATTTTACAAACATGGGTATAAAATGGCAATATTTGACTTCGCCCCATAAATATGATGGTTAAATGCAGACAACAAACCTTTCTAGCTATTCACTCAGTCTCAAAAAAATTTCCCCTTCTGTGAATAACCTACATTTTTACTTTAAGACAATTAACAGAAAGTGTTTATTAGTTTTGCAAAATCAACTATCAAAGATAAATTAGGAGATCAAAATCCCACCTAGCACCACCAGAACTGCATATGTTTCTTTGCTGAAATATGGAAGTAGTACCACTTTACCATCGAACATGTTCCACTGGTAAAGTCACAGCAGTCAGTAATGACTATTTTGCCATAATTCTGTTTACCCAACAACTGGCAAACCAATTCTGTTTACTATGGCAGATAAAAGATAAAAAACACATTTGGCTGTTGCATTCATATTAATACAGTTTAAAAGACTACAGTAAGCATGTCATGGCAGTATATTTGTTCTTGTAACTTACAGTTAATACCAGATTTAAATTTTTTTTGTTTGTTCAAGAGAGAATAATCTCCCCATTTACTTATTCACTACAGACACGTACATTACACCTATCACTATGTATTATATTTTCATCACTATCATTGTGACTTGTGTTGCAGTAATGCCCAGAGGCTGCAGTAGCGGTTGTGTCTGTCACTGGGCAAACATGAAATAAATAAACTCTTCATCATGAGTCCAAGCAGAGAAGAGAGACAAACAGGGAGAGTGAGAACAGGGGGACATAGAGCTAAAATGGGACACAATAGTTCAAGACACTCCAGCAGCAAGTACAACAGCAGAGACCAAAATAAAATTCTGCCATGCTGATGTAAATACTGAATTTTGACAACATCAATTAAGCCATGTTGTTAAATCTGCATCTCTGCATTCCCTCCCCAGTGCCCCATCTGCTGCACACAACACATATGGAGCTGGTATCTCAAGTCTGCTGAAAAGATGATCTACACTCTTACAACTTGCAGTGAAGGACACACTCCACTAATTCAAGTATAAGGTAATGTACAATGCCTGCAAACACCTCACTGGCCTGAGATGAAATTTGCCCTGCAAGGGATAAGTGGTAGAGAAACACAGACAAAGGAACACATGCAAGCTATTTATGACCCAGTTAGAAAGAGGTCAGATACATTTTAAGACAGTTTATTGTCCAAGCTAAGCCAAAGTTCAAACATGTAATCATGGTCCTTTAAAAAAAGTCATACTAATTCCCCTAGCTTCCTTGAACTCTGAGACAGAACTAATTATCAAATTCAGCTTCAGAAAGACCAGCCATAACTAAAATAGAAAAGAAAAAAATCTAATTGGTGCAGACAATTCCCGCTTTTATTCACAGAGGAATTATAGAACCATAGAACCACAGCATATCTCAATTTGGAAGGGACCCATAAGGATCACTGAGTCCAACTCCCTGCTCCTCGCAGGACTATTCCAGGTATTTACAAGTGTGTGAGAACCCTGAGAGTAAATGAAAGACCATTTTTGCACTTTATGTACAGAATAGATGTCAGAAGAGCAGCTTCCTTCCTCATTGTTTTCCATGGGTGAGGGGCAGAAGCAGCTAAAACAAAGCAAGCAGTTGGTATGCTTCCTGTTTACCATCATCACACAGGTCTGCAGCAGTGGGGACCAAATGAAGGAACACATTACCATGGTGCAGATCATGTTATAGCACTGCTAGGAAAGGCAATATAGTTCAAGAACACCACAAGGGTAATATGCCAAAAAAAAAAAAAAATAAAAAAAAAATCCATCTGCAAAATTCAGTATTTGCACACATCTATGCTTAACTGTGCACCAGGCTGCTTTTTGGCCCCCTGCTCCTCCACGTAAAGGCACAAACAACCTGTTCTCTCTCTGTAGGTAGGCATGCAGCCCTGAAATTAATTTTTTGTTTGACATCCATAAATTGCACTTCAGGTGCAGATCTCTAAGCACTATATGAATGCAAAAATAACTTATCCAAAATCTGCCAATGAAAAGAATAGAGGCACAGCAAATTTAAGTGACTCACCCATATTCACACCAAAATATTCAAATCTTACGTCACTCAGAGGGAGAGGCAGCCTCAATGCAGTTTTCAAGAATTTTCAGGTACAAAACTTCCAGAACTTCATATTTCAACTGGATTTTTATTCCAAATTTCCCCTATAAAAAGGTGGCTGAAACATCCCTCTCTCTGTATGAAAACAGGTTTTGTTAGTGCCACCTCCTGGTGATAAAACAAAACTGAAAAACCATGCACTAAGCTGAAGATTCTCAAACAAAGTGAAAATATAATAATTTGTCCTGTTTTGCTTTGCTTGTTTATGATGGCTTGACGTGAGGCATCAAATATTCCTCTCTGCAAACTTAAAAAAGGATACAAAATTAATTAGCCATTTTTAGGATAAGTGCAGATGCATAAGCATCATTTCATCAGTGACAACGGAGGCAAAAAAAAAGAAATGCTACATTTCTGGAAGAGTCAGCCTCTCAGGAGGTACATCTGCCTTGATTTTATCCTTTGGGAATTTTGCTGCAGAGGACGTTTGCAGGCATACTGACATCTCCACCGGAGGTTGCCCATGGGTTCATGAGCTTGGTGTAGCCTCCCCCATCCAGCTTGCCCATGCTTTCTTTGCAGCATTCCAGCTGGAGATACTCTTTGGATGCTATTGACAACAGCAAGCTCTCCTCATGGTGAAAACAAATTTCATAAAGCTACTGATAAATACACCCCATCACCTTTGACTAGTTTGCCCCAGTCTGAAAGAATATATGGTCTAAGAAAATTACAAAATATGAGCTTTACTTAAATTTACCCCTTCACGATACTGTATTTTGGATAGCTGCAATTCATTTTACAGCTCACTGTCCAGGCCCACAAAGCAGAGGATAAAGGTATAAGGCTGGGTATGAGAGAAGTTAAATTACACTCTTAACACAGAATGGGTAAGTGTTGGCAATATGCCTAATACTCTTGAGAGATTTTACAGTTCCTGCCTAAAGCAGATCCTTTTTGGCATTAAGCCTAACACTCTTCAGGGAATTTTTGTAAGTTGTCTGCGGCCTTTATAACACATAGTCCAACAGGCGTTTTGGTACTGCCAGCTATTTTTATTTTCTTAAACAAAACTCTGAGTGCTTAAGATAAAGACTCCAAAACTACAGAGTCAAAGTCAATGTAAATCACTGCCTTCCATCATTTGTGTTCAAGAGTTGCCTGAACATCATTTATGTTCAGGAGTTGAACCATGCTTGAAACATGACAGGAAAAAAATTAACCTGAAATAAGCACTCCAAAGGAATGTCTTGCAACAGGAATCTGTGCACCACCTTTTACATAAAAATGAAATAAACCTCTTGTACATTCTATGAGAGGCATACCAAGAACCACAGTGAACCTTCTCAAACCTGACCAGGATTGCTGGTCATCCAGCCCCTAAAACTAATTGCAGAATTAAACTCGGGGAGCCTCATGTTCTCAGCTGTGCCCTTTTGGAATCCTAGACCAGACACCGAGACCCATCCGTGCTGTCTTCAGAATGGATTTCCCCAACAACTGCCAGAGCTGCAAGTAATGATTTCCAAGGCCACGAAAGCATATGTAAAGCTGGAAAATGTGTCACGCTGGATAAAACTAAGATCATTATCACTTAATCACTTTGCTGTACCTAAACATCGTCAATAACCAGGCTCTAAAACTGCTGACAATTGATTATAGAAAACAACTGAAAAAGAAAAGAAGTCTTGAGTCAAGCTTTCTGCATAAGGAACTGCACAGAATACTGATGAACATGTTTTTTCAGACTGTGCCAACTGACACATAAAAACAACAGTACTAGAGAGCAAAATAAGTATGTTAAAGAGATTTCAAGTGTGGCTAAAGCTGCTTACTGATTAACACTTCTGCATATAACACTCCTTACCGACCTGTGTGGTTATTGTTCAAAAGTGAAACAAGGCTCTCATGGCAACTGAAGACAAATGATCCTCCCTGACCAAGTTCACAGTTCTCACACAGCTTAGCAGCATTGGAGCTGCTGCTTCTTCCAGAGCCTCTGAGGAAAAAAAAAAAAATCCCAGTCCCACCATTTAATGCCTGTCAACTATTTCCAGGATAAGGAAGAGCCTTACGCTCCAACAGAAAACATGCTTATCTTACAAATGAACATTAGCTAACTGACTCCTTTTACTAGAAAAAAATTTACAGTTACATTTGCAAGAAAATAGGAGATAAAATACACAATTATTTTTCATGTCAAGGAACAACTTAACATTGCAGGAACCACAGAAATGGAAGATGACAACTGTCTTTTCAATGGCCCTGGAAAGGAGAACAAAAGGGGTCCATGCCTATCTGCACAAGTTTCTGCATGTCTTACAAACAAATGTCCAGATTAACTTCTTCAAGTCCCATCTCAAATATTTTCATGTCAGCTCTTCACAACTGTAACATAGTCTTAGTCACATACGCACATGTTGACTACATTAATTTTAGTAGAGCAGTCAGGGTGGAACAAAAGGCCAGACTGGTTTCCAAGGCTTGAATTCCCCACGTGTGCGGTGTCACCTGCTGCCAGGGAGAATGGGTGACACAAGGAGATGGCTACGGCTCTCATGACTGAGAGTTGCTCACAATTTCTAGAAAGTCTTGCCAGACATACCAGCTCAAACCACAACCACAATAAGGAAGACCAAAAGGCAGGCTGACAGGCTGCCTCTCCCCTCCCCATGTCCACGTTGGACCTCTCCACTGGGTTATGAGCATGGTGGCCGGAAGTGCAGCAGCTGCACTGCCTCCACCAACAGCACCTCAGCACGGAATTTCGGTCACAGTGGAAATTCTCCATCTGCCAAATCCAAGTTGCTTCAAGACTACAATGTATTGTCTTACAGGACAGGAAAATCCACTCCTAAACTTTGAATGAACTGTCATAAGCATGTTAAGTATGATTACAGCGATTCAGACCAAAGATCCACCTCTCCCAGCAGGACCCTCCCCACAGTGGTGCTTACAAATAATGCTGAGGGAAAAATAAAAGGTTTCCTCCCCAACTACTCACAGCCACCTTCCACAACTACCTACACCAGCAGGGATACATTTATCTTTAATATCTCTTGATGGACTTCAAAAACATGTTTTCATTCACTGAGTAAGAGAAACCAGTATAGGTGTTGAACATACTGATTCTTTCAGAAAATATGTGTTGTTTTAAGTAAGATTTAGGATTTTTATTACTACATGAGACATGAGAACACTCAGAACATACTCCAGCTCACACTCACAAGTCCATTGTCTGCACAGAGGAGTGAATAAGACAAGCACTAAGACCAGCTACTAGGTTTTGCAGAAAATAAAATACTATTCAGATGTGTATAAAGTGCATATATGCTGGTAATAAATAACCTTTGGACAAAACTACATTTAGATCACAGTTCTAATTTGAACTATTTGAAATTTACACACTTCAAAAAAATTACCTTCTTAATAGAACACTCAGTAGAAAGCTGGATATTTTTAAACTATATTATTTTTCATTACAAGGCTTCTGTCAAAAGATCTGCATTGATGAGAGAAGTTGAAGACCAGTGCTGGCCAGGTTATGGTCTTGTGTCTTCCTTTACTGTTCTCACCCTTTTCCCTTTTCTGCTCATTCCTGACTGATGTGCCTCTAGCTCACTTTCACCTCAGGAGATACTGTCAGTAAAGATCTCTTTCCAGGCCTGAGTAAATCTAAATGGTGTGAAACCAATTATTCACAAAAAGTGGTCAAATACACGTATCAAACAAAAGGAAAGACTGTAGATTTCCAATGCAAAACACTTGTAGTGTTATGCCTGCATTTTGCATGTAATTTCTATGTGAAAATATCTAATATGGGTACACAAAAGTGTACACTCCTCGCAAAAAAAAAAAAAAAAAAAAAAAAGCACATTTTTGGGTACTGAAAAATATCCACCATTATACTACTTTCTTTTTCATATGCACAACGTAGTACTAGAAAGTATATTATACCATCAGTACCACACAGGAGGTAAAGTAACTGAAGTCAGAGATGTACACCAGTGCATGTTCAGACTTGCTTTTTTCCTCCATACAGTAACACAGCACAATGTGTTTCAGGTTCTCATCATGCACAAAAGCGTAACAGTTTCTCTAAATGTGACTTAGGTGGCATCCTTTCTAAAAATCATCTCCTTCAATGCTTTGTAACATTACACAAGATAAAGAGAGTCTTCACACAAAGTAAAGACTCTCTGCATGTTGTGGTTACTGTAGATCATTACTGGTCTCTTTTTGTGCACTCAGCACCACCTCCTGTCAAAAAAAAACCCTCTGTAAAAAACAAGGCACACGACTGGATTGCCCCAAAATATTCTATTCTTTCCTCCATCCCAAACTGAAGATCCTGTTGTTTGGGGTTTTTTTAACTGTTTTATTCATTATCAAAAGAAAGAAGGGAAACTATTCCAGAGCCACCACCAAGTCATTTTGTTGTGTATCTTGCTGCTTCTACTATCCCAT
Organism: Platalea leucorodia; assembly: GCF_965183815.1. Lineage (NCBI taxonomy): Eukaryota > Metazoa > Chordata > Aves > Pelecaniformes > Threskiornithidae > Platalea > Platalea leucorodia. The sequence continues at coordinate 31,201,299 of NC_138858.1, forward strand.
GTGTTTTAAAGTAAAAAAACAAAGAACAACAAAAAACAACTTTGAATAGTGCAAACCTCTATAACTGATACTGAGACAACTGTAAAAGGAAAACTGTTCTCTTCTTAAGATGAAGGTTTAACTAAAATAAGTACCTACCAAAAGACATTTCCCTCCATATACCCACCACTAGAAAAGGACAAAATATGAAAGAGCTGCACAAGCATAAACTACGTGAATAGTTTTATAAGGTTTACAGTCTTATTTGCATACATGCTATGCTTTATACAACATAGCAAGGTTCAAAGTCTTAGAAAATTATCTGGACATGACCAAGTGAATGAGACGGGTCTTCCATAGTGGGTACGTTACCAGCACGCATAATCTTCAAGTCTGTAAATCGTCCTGCGAATAACAAGAACTATAAAGCATGAGGAATTGCTAATCCCAATCCATAGAAACACAGAATCTGTATTCCATCGTATCTGAAGTCTACAGCATCTCATCTAACCAGCACTGTTCATAGATAAGCTTCCCTAATGCCAGCCCTTCAGCTGAATTCTCTACTTGCTGTCCCACAAAATAGCAGACTACTTTACATACATGAGAGCTAATCAGGCCAAGAAGGAAAGATGGAAATGACAGCAGCTAGGAACAGAGCAGTCAGGCATAGCAGATCAAAATCCCCAAACCAAGGACATTAAACTAGGTCACGCTCTCTTCACCCTGTGATGCTGCTCTGCAACACATACTGCAGGTGGACTAGCTGTTATGTAGGGCTATTTTAGAGATCCCAGCATGGATTCCCCATTTTTAGGCATGTCGGTTTGGAGACAGCTAGAATCAGGCTCTACCTGTAGTGAAAGAGAGAGAGAAAAGTTCTTCCAAGGCTCATCATGTGAGGAGTCCACCTCTCTTTGCTGTAGCAGAAGCTTAAAGTTATATGCTGTGATTGCACCCACCACCACGACCAAAGTGAGCACCAGATGGCTGATCTCAGAGGTCACCCAATGAATATGTATATGCATTACCACTGCTCTGACTCAGCAGAGCACTCAAGCATGCAATTAACTTTCAACTGGTTCTGAAATGACACTTGTTTCAAGCCCGTAAGCCTTGCTGAAGAGTGACAGACTTCCTAAGTCTTCAAAGGGAAGTAGTGAAGAAAAACAGCAAATGGAGAGAAGCTTGGAATAAAATGCCACTTGGAATAAAATGGGAAATCTCTGTCTCCTTTTCTGCACTTTCACTCAGATATCCACCCAAGCTTTTCTTGGTATTTTAAACCATTTAATTCTTTTCTATACATTAAATTCTCATGTCTATGTACATTCATTTTGAAAGTATGATACCAAAACTCCTCCAAAAGAGTATCCCCATCTCCAGCATGACCAGGGTCAAGAAGTACTGAAAACTTAAAAGTTCTGTTTTGACTTCAAAGACCCAAGAGAACACAGTCAAGTACTTTCACACAGATAGGTAAATCTCTGATGCACAGGCACTTACTCACAGAGGACCAGCCTCCAAATTTTGTGAGGGCTACACATCATTATTTTCTACAGCATCAACACCGGTTCCAAAAAAATAGATTGCAAATCTATGGTTGAGATATGCTCCAAAGTGCTTTACAGGTTGTCCAGCCTAAGCACTCTAAAAAGCATGATTACGTTGCTGCTTTCATCAGTAAGCAGCTGTTAGTCACCAGTGGAAAGGTATGTTCATGCATCCAAGAAGGAGTATTTCTGATAGCACTCACAAAAGTCTCGTGCCACAGAACATAAAATGACTATCTGGATTTGCTAAGTCAACAGTTTAGGTTAGCAAGGCAAAGTCAACCTACACTGTTTATAAAGAATCTTAGGACAACTCAGGGATTCTGAGCAACTGCTGTATAACACAAAACACGTGGGAATAATCCAACGATGAATTACTTTTGTGGAAAATAGCAAAACATTTTGTTTCAGTATCTCCTCCTTTGTAGTAAAAAAGTGGTAAAGAAGAGACTGGATTCCATCTACTAAAACCAATACCATCTGAGTATGTGATATTGGAGACAAAATGCTATTACTAATAGCAATAGAAAAAGGAGTCTTACCTTCACCTGTGCAAGGGGAGAAAGTATTTCCATATTCTTGCTGTTTTGGCTTTAAAGACTGTGGGGCTGGCAGTCCTGGGGGCTGTGGGACTTGTAATAAAGGCTTCCCATTTGCAACCACTTGTTTCCTGGGATATAGAGCAGGAAGGTGAACAGTACTGTCAATGGTGTTGCTCTGAGGAGCTACCCCTCCTCCAAGGGGCATCTTTAAGTGTAGGCTGGCAGACAAGTTTCCAATAGCTGGGCTTAGGGTGCCGCTATTTGAAGATGGGCAGGGCATTCCTGCATGAACTCTGACAGGTGGGATCTGCTGTCCACTGATCATCCTAGGTCCATGAGGAATACCTGTTGTCCGATGGCTCATACTGCATGACCTCCCACTCATTTTTTAGAAGTTAATGTAATCAAAGTGCGTTTTTACAGACTCACAGCTATGACTGATATCAATCCAAAGTCAGTAAGTAATCCATTACGCCTGTTTAAAAAAATACATAAATAAAAAGAATTGATATTGTAGTAAATAATACATGGAAGAGGACTGCACATGACTGTTAACTTTGTGACATTACTGGTTACAAGAAACAAAGTACAAGCACTATATGGTCTGTCAGGGAGAAAGAACAGAGACAAGCAATGACTTAGAGCTCTAACACAGAGAAAACCTGCTTCTTCAAAAGCTGAAGTTTGCAATAAGGTCAGCTGCCTTCACATTAGCTAAACCAGCCATGAAATTAAGTGAATGCTGACCAAGTGCAAGAACGCAGCCACGAGTGAAAAGACTCTCTGACAGGGAGTTGTCATTAGGATGAACACGGCTATTGCCTCTTTTTCTGCCATCTCCTCGGTCTGTTAATTAAAATGGTGCTGAAAAGCACACACAGTAGGCCAGCACTATGCAGATACAGACAAAACAGGAAAGAGATACCAGTTCACATTCTCAAGGATGTGCATACAACAAAATGAAGAGGGAACAGCAAAACCAGGGAACAACAAAACCACAGAAGTGCCTCTGTGGTCCTTCAAACTCTGTGGCACTTCACAATAGAAAAGTATTGCAAGAAAGCACAGCACAGTCGTATTCATACACATAATTGCAATCACTTCAGAAGTGGATGCTTATTGTAAGCCTATAGATATGCCATAATTTAAATGTAATCATACAGTAGCAAATTTTCAAGGACATCATTTGATTTATATCAATAATTTTTGAACTCTGACTTTTCATCACTTACGTTTTCCTGTTATTTAAATCTTAGAAGACAAGACTGGTGACGGGGTTGAGAGATCATCTCAGCCACAACCTACCCCAAGGCAGAATCAACTAGATCTAAACATTTCCTGACATAAAAAAGATTTGTAGGCAAACACTGCACTTGTCAGTGTAAATTACTGGGCTAAGATATCACATAGGTGGGGTAATTGCAGCCCTAACTCGGCTGAACAGTACAGGGCCAATTTTCATCACTAGGTTCATATGTTTAACATTAAGCACATCTTTAAGTAGTTTGCTCAATCATAGACTCAGTGTCTAATTACCTTGTTCAAACAAACAAATTAAGTTGACAGGAATAAAACTAAACTATGGCTTCAATTATGGTTTTCATTCATGTATACATTAAGGTTTTAATTATTATGATCTTGCTGCAGCAGAACACTGAACCATAACTTTTACCTTCAGCACATGAGATTCTCAACACTGAAGCCAATAAGATTATAACCAATATATTCATGATTGAATTTCATGCAAGGCCTTCATACTTAACCCTTTGCTTACTATGATTCTGCCATGACTCAATTTTTTCCATCTATGAACTGTCAAAAAAAAACCAAAACAAAACATCCCGGTTCATTTTGCCAAACTGCATTCATAGCACACTTCCAGATTAGAGTAAAAGCCATCTAAGTGTCTGTATAGACATATATGCATAGATACTCACACACACTCTCCAGTTAAAACTCGATAATACTGAAAGGCCTAAGCATATTATCTTAAAAGGCAAGAGCAAAATCCCTACTGACATTAGTAAGAGAGATATGCCCTAACAACACTTAAATGGTCATAAAAGATTTATTCTACATACTATTTTTAATGGTTACATTTGTATATTATGGGAATAAAAATTGTAAAGCACACCAATTAAAAGCAATATTATTCCTTTTCATGCCTGGCTGAAGCATAAATCACTCTCTGCAATTCAACCAAGGACAGGGAGAGCTGAATGTTCTTAAATTCTCAGAGTTCGTTCTAAAAGCAGAATGTACCTTGCCCTAACACAGGTGACTAGATCCTTAGGAAAGGACATAAAAACAAAGGCAGTTGTTTTGCTGGCAAGGCTATACGCTATGTCACTATAAATTGGCTACAAATAAAAATCATTCTTGCCTGTAATTCTTGTCTGCAATTTTAACCACATTAGAAAAGTACTAACATAATGAAGAAAAGATTATACATGACAAATGCATTTGCTTTACTTAACAAAAGCACCTTTAGTTTAATCAAAAGAAGAATATTTCTACATAGCTTACACAGACCTACCAGCCCTATAAAATCCAGGTCAATATACAGCTTGTGTTGTTAGTAGGTTGCTCTCCTTTGCTGTTCTTCTCTGGTAATATTGTATCTTACAATGAGCAACAGTGTTCTACACTATTGTTGTCTCAATCTTATCATTGGCTACTGCTGGTTTGTTTTGGTTTTTTTTCCACTTGAAGAAAGGCCCCATGCCTCATAATTTCTTTCCTCATGCTAGTAAGCTGTATTTTGAACCGAATGACCCAAAAGTACAAACAAAACAACCTTGTTTATGAAAGCAGAAACAAGTTAAGTAATGTATCTACATTTTCTCCCTCTAGTCTCCTTCCTGATTCTATTAGGAAAATGTATAACATTATATTAACATGCAAATCAGCGATTCCTTTCTTTAAAATATTAAAGCACCTTGGAGAGCGTAACTTTTCCCATTTTTTTTTAATTATTATATTGTGGTATTTTCAATATCATTTCCTTGTTCATGAGTGGCTTTTCATTAATTAGATTTGTTTAGCGTCAGGTTCCATCATAATGTCAGGACCTTCTCATATCAAAGTCAGAGTGGCCAAACTGACTTAAACCAGAACAATGGATTACCTAGAGGTGCATTAAAGCATATATAACTAACTAAATGCCAGCTGGACATGAATTATATTTTAATAGTCTAATTGACTTTTGCATCAGATCCATAAGTAGCTCCTGATTATAGCTACTTGTAATAGCAAAAAGACATGATAAATTTCTAACCAAAGTGATCTTGGAAATTCTAGGAATACAGCACCAAATACAACAGCTTATTTAGAAATAAGCTTAGAAATCCTGAATAGGGTTGAAGCTTAATGTACTGAGTTAAAACACAAAAAAAAAGCAGAAAAGAATACTATTCTGAGACTGAATGGCTGTGCTGACAAATTCTTTTGTTCTACCAAAGGAACACAAGCATTTGCCACCTTTTAATGAAATATTTCTGTCCATTAGTGAGATATTGTAGTGACCTTTTCATGCTCCCATGGATGTTAAAGGAAATACAATTATGTCAACTGCTTCCAAAGTCTCTTTTATTTTTTTTTAAGCTGGCATTACTCAAAGCTCTGTGACTCTGCATCTATCAATAACAGCATGACAACATAATTACTCAAAATTCATAACAATGATTCATAAATTCACTTTCAGAAAGCCATGTAGTAAAATTTAAATTCAAGCTGAAGCCCTGGAAAATCCGAACACTAATCCTTCAGAAAGCAAAACAAAAGAAGAATTCACAAATCCGTGCCTGCAGCACAGTATGCCGTACAGTCTACTTTTACAGTGCAGTTTTGAAAAGTAATCACAGTTGGCTTACTGCTTCACCCACTGAAATAAGAGGTAAGATACATTTCAACTTCAATAAAAGCTGAATTACTCCACTGCACAGATCAGTTTAAGGAACTGTAACAAATCCAGTTCAGGAGACACTTTCACAAAAATAGTTATCAGACACTGCCACTTCGCACATAGGGTAGCAAGGACTATCCCAAACCAAAGGAGAAGACTGAAAGACAATGCACCAAACAGTCCCTCCTTTCTGTTCTTCCACTGGAGACACCTCACTTCTACAACAGCTACCATACACCACAGAAAGCAAATATGAACCCTAACCCCCTCCCTTGGGACTGCATGTTCCAAGACTGTGAGTGCCTTCCCTCATTCCCACCACGACCAGGGACAGCCAAGCCTCTCTCCACGTTCTCCTCCACAATCGCCTTGGCACAAGTCTAGGAAAACATTTTCTTCCTACCAGGGCTGAGCTACCACAAGACCACCCAAAGGGGCTACCTCCCCTTTAAGCTCTCGTCTCCCCTGCCAGCCCTTCCCTCCTTGCGTGACCATGGTATTTGGAGCATCACCTGTCAGTGGCACCATGGTGGAACACTCAGAAGTCACTGCCTCCCCTGACATCACACCCCTGATGAGTCAATCTGGCTGGACTCAAGGACTGGGATGGTGAGGGGGAAAGGACAGCCACCAAAAGCTATAGGGATGCCTCATCTCAGCCTCCCTGACCACTCAGCGCCTACAGAAATGGGCCCTTGGAGGCTCTGAGTTTTTTGTGTTTCACAGCTGCTTGTGACAAGGACATACCCTAACATAGGTGTAAGCCACCAACGGGAAGTGCTGGTATTAAAGCTTTTGTACAGCTATCTGGCTATAGCTCACAGACCAAAGCATGGTAATAAATTCTTCTTGGAAAGAAAAACCACACAGAGATTTAACTAGGAAAAAAAATAACAGCTGAGAGCTTGAAATCAGGCTTGAAACAATACATACATTAAGAATCACAGCTGCAATAAAGGAAGACGATGTGGCTTCAAAACTGAAGCTACAAAATAAGCTTCCCACTCAATTTCTAGAGAATCTCTTCTCCACCCTGCATGCCAGCCAGCATCTCAGAAGTCATGCACTACTGAAAATAATAAATACCTTGTATTAGCATCCACTGTTTTCGTCATTTGTATCCATTTCTTGACAATTGTACTCTTGGACTACCACAGGGGGCTTCATTCCAAACTGTAGTACTCTGATAATATCACGTTTTTCTTAGGCCCAGGTGGTCAGCCAAGGAAAACCGGAAAAGGGTCACACAATCTGAGAGTTTCTAGTTCTCAAACATCAGCAGAATGCCTTCTTGATACAACATCATTGAGCAAGGCAAATGAAAGCTAAAGGAGGTCCTCTATAGCACTGTGAGACAACTAACCCCCAAATATGATTGAGTTTCTCAGGGCTAACGTAATGAAATATACTAATTACTTATTACTTGCATCACTATAATTCCTACGGAGATTAGTCACAGAAAGGAATGTCTTTGTGCAAGGGACTGTACAAACACAGAACAGAGCACAATCACCAATACTGCTGCAACTGCCATCAAAAGGGCAGCCGTTATCAGTGGACAGGATGATGTATATCCCAGTGTAGCTGGGACCAAGCATTTTTACCATTCTGCCAGAAAAACCTTCTCAGGTTTTTATTATGGTAATTAAGATCTCCTAAGCTTTTTCACTATTAGGACCGTAAGTGTCAGAGCTGTGCTACTGCAAGTGGTTGTTGTAACAGAACAGCATGAGGTTTCCAGGAGCAACATTATTCTCATTAGGGCTAGCTACAAACTTCAGACAAGCTGCTTGAAAAACCCGATACAAATCCGCCAGCACCAAGTACCAGAGTCGGAGGCGTGCTTTCTAACATGCTGTCAATACCCGCAGCATCCTTACCCGGTAACCACAGGCTCCTGCAAACCCCGACTTCTGCACCTTTTACTCACACTGTAGCTTTGCCTATAATGACTTTGGACTTCCCAGGAACGCAGCCACAATTGCTAACATTGCAGCGTCAGCTATGGTGAGAGCTTCAGGGCAAGCAGCACACGGGAAACCACCGTGTCCCCATGCGAGCCGGTGGTGATGCAGAGCCACAGGGCCACGGGCACCTGCACTGCCCGGGTGCCCTCGCTGTGACTGCCACTTGCGAGTTAGTGAGGGCAACCACCACATGCTGCCGGGCAGATGGCCCGGGAGGTACCTACCGCAGCCCTTATCACACCCACAGCTCATCCCACAGACCTCGCAGCTAAAGCATTAGCAGCTTCAACCAGAGCCTCGGAAGAGGAGGACATCGCTGAAAACCATGAATTTCAAGTCTATTAAGTTTAAGAGGCTGGAGTCACCAGCAACACACGGGTCCACAGATAAGGCAGAGCTGTCACCTCACTGCGCACAACATGTCTGGTTTATTGCCCGCGGGACACTGCCTGGATGACGGCAAGCCCCGGGCAAGGCACTACTCGGCATCGGGGCCATGGGCCTCCGGGGGCAGCCCCGCGGGCCGCGCATCGCCCTGGCCGGCACCCCCGGCCAGCCGCGGGTGGCCCGCCCCGGGCTCCCCGCCCGCGCTGCCCTCCGCGCCGCCCGCGCTGCTCACGCTGCCCTCCGCGCTGCCCTCCGCGCTGGTCACACCGTCCGCGCTGCCCTCCGCGCTGCCCTCCGCGCTGGTCACACCGTCCGCGCTGCCCTCCGCGCTGCCCTCCGCGCTGCCCCGCCGTGCTCCCGCCGCCGGAGGGGCGGCCGGCAGGCAGGCTCCCCACTCCGCAGCCTGCTCCTGCGGGTACCTATCTCCGCTTATTCATCGGCGGGATGACAAATCTGCCGGGCGGGTGTCTGTCCCGTCCTCCCAGACAGCGCTGCGTCCTCATCTCCGCGGCAGGCTCGTCGGCGAGGTGAGTAACTGCGAAGTAACTTCACCACAAGAGGGTTTGTTTTGCATTTTCTTCTCCCCCCCCTCCCCGCTCGGACACGGAGGCCGGGAGCCGCCGACTCACCCTCTCCCCGCCCGGGCCGGCGGCGGGGGGGGACGGGGCAGCTCACGGGAGCGGAGCAGCGGAGGGGCCGAGCCACCCCCACACACATACGGGGGCAGCCGGGACGGGGCGCGGAGCCGCCGCAGACGCCCGCCGCGCTCACTCACCTCCCGCGTCCCCCGCCGCCTGCGGGCCGGCGCTGTGCCGCCGGCAGCGTGCGGCTCCGCGCAGAGCCCCGCCGGGCCGGCTCGTGCCCCGCCGCTGTCATGTGCCCGCCGGCCCCGCCGTTAACCCTTGCCGCGGCCGGCCGGGGCGGCGGGCTGGCCCCCGCAGATGCGCTGCGCTGCGCTCCCCGCCGCAGCGGGGCCGCCTCTCCCCGCGCAGCGGCGCTCGCTCCACCAGGCGGGGGGGAGCGGGGAGGTCCCGCCGCCGGCGAGCCCCATCGGGCTGCCCTGCGCCGTGGGGCTGGCGGGGGCTTGCGTGGGGGGGCGGCTCTACGGAGGCTGGGGGGACTGGGGGTTGCGCAGGCGGTGGAGGGGGGCTTGATGGGGTGGCTCTGTAGGGGCTGGAAGATGCCTGGGGGGGAGCTGGGGGGCTGCATAGGCGCTGGAGGGTGTGGCACTGCAGGGGATGGGGGTTGCCCAGAGGCTGGAGGTGGTCCATGGGCGACCCTGTAGGGGCGGCGGGAGCTGCGGGGCTGCACAAGGGCTGAAGGGGGGATGTTTAGGGAGGACTGAAGGGGCTGCAGCCTAGCTGGAGGGGGGCCTGCGGGCTGCATGCAGGTTTTATAGGGACTGCATGGGGGACTGTACGGAGGCTGTAGGGGGCTGTAAGGGGACCTGCATGGGACCTGTCTGTGAGGTGTACGAGAAACTGCATGGTAGGGCAGAGGAGCAGGTAGACAAGTGGGACAGTACCTCAGGGGTGGGAATGCGGATGATGGGGCTTGATGCCTGGTGGCACTTTCCTGTGCACATCTTAGAAATGTGAAGGCAGCAGCTCTTCTCTGTTATAAGGGGAGTATCCTGCTTGCAAACACCAGAGGACTAGAAACGGGATAAAGAAAAGTTGGAAGAAAAATATTCAGGCAGATCTGCTGCCTCCATCCCCTCACCCAGAAAGGCCCAGGGATATTTAGTCCCCAGGCTGATGATCAGCCTGTTGCAGAAACAGTTGCAGCCCAGAGGAACGTGCCACACAGAGTACCCGTTGCTCAGGAGGCATCTCCCTACACATGGAAGGCACGGCCCAATAATTGAGACATGTTGGTTCTTTCAGTTTGGGTCAGTTTTATTCCCCTCTGCTGTAACTGGGAAATTGAGAGTGTAAATGAGGTGAAGATAAGCAGCTGAAAAGCCAGGCTCAGAGAGCAGCAAATTGGCCAATTACTGTAATGGACATGAACATGCAGACCTGGTGGCAGGGCACCCTGTCAGCAGAGAAGTCTCCGAGCAGGGGAGCGCACCTGCATGTGTGGGCACTGGAAGAGTGCAGCAGGCTCAGGCCTTTCATGCAAAGAAAGATCAGCCCAGCACTTAGCAAAGATGTTAATCCCAGTTCTCCAAGAATGGAAGTGGCACTGTGGCTGTCCTGATTGCTTCTTCCAAGGAGAAAGGGAGCCTTTATCCCCGCTGCGTTAGGTGGAGGGTTGGGGGGGGGGGACACGTGTCATGGTGTGCCCAGATGACTGGGCTCCTCAAGGCCAGCCTTGGGTCTCCTTAGCTGAATAAGGAGCTGAATCTTCTGAGCTAAAACTCCTTTGCCCTTCACTCATATTACATGAAATTAAAATGTGACTGTGAAGTTGATAAGAAGACAACACTGTATGTTCTTTACACACCTAGAAAACATAGTGGAGATGTTGAGGCTTCAGGCTTTCTTGTAAGGTTATATTGCTTTCCCATCTTTTTGTTTCTAAGTGTATCGATTCTTAGGCAGTGAGTCACTTCTAAATAAAAATACTATATATAGCATATTTAAAACAAAAGTATTTGTAAGCTGTGCCTCACTTTGAAAAGCATATTAAAAGAAGTGACAACTGAAGAAGGGATCTTTATGACATAAAAGCACAGAATTTAGTTGTGAGCCCAATGAGTTAAAATATCCATTTTGTTTACTGTCTCTTTATTGGTACCGTATGCCAGAATTTTCTATGCAATTGTATTTTAATTGGAACTCATCACTAAAAATTTCAGGGATTATCCCTGGACTGACATGGTAGCCACTGTAATGATCATGGTAGATTCACATTGCAAATGAGTAATAAAGGTTTAGCCAACAAAAAAGGCTCATTAAGAAAAGGAAATTGTCAAAATACTGATTGTAATTCAAATCTACCAAAGCACCTAAATAAACAATCAATTTGCTTTAAATTAATTGGTTTAAATAAACACTGGTGATGATGTCAGAAACCAAATCTGCCAGCCATTAAAAAGATCTGTTTTCTTTATTGAGTCATTTTCATCTATGGGAAGCAAATAGCCTCAGTTCTTCAACTGAAAAAAAGTGATGAATCTTAGCAATGTACCACCTTGAGAAACACATGGTCTAAAACACAAGGTAACGGCAGCCTTTACACACAGGATAAGAATTTTTGCCGTCGTGATTGAAGCCCATTGAGAGATGTCTTGAGCAGGGAGCAGAGAGGACAGTGATGATCGCATATTACCAAAGTTAACATTAGACACTGCCACTCACATCTAAAGATCATCCTTAGTTTTTAATGTGCTGAAGAAGCAAGTGAAGTTTATGCAAAATAAACCAGGTAAGACTAATAAGTATATTAAAAATGAGTACATCCAAAGTTTTCTTAGTGGGTAACACCATTGCAAATTCATACCTGTCATACACCATTGCATGTTCATACCCATCAGTATGAGCCTGTACTCATTCAACACATAAAGCATCCGTCTTGATAATGAAAAGGCTATGCCTTAGTCCTTCAGAAAACTGCTACTCTTTATTACATTGAACTTGTTTTTCTCCATTGCAAATTTTCTCCCTTCTAGCTAAAAGCATGTATCTAATGGAGGCAGTGGATTCAGAAAAGGATGCATTAAAGTTCACTGTGTCAGAATCCACAGCAACATCTGTGAACTTACTCTGTCATCCAGACAAGACCTGAGGGTAAAAATTGATTTTTCTCACTTCAGTCCCAGTTAAATTTTCTTAGTTCGGTAAAATCTTTTAGTTACCTCTCAAGAAAATGTATAATTACATGCTATATGAGGGTACAGTAAGCCTTTAAATTAAGCCTTCATCTTACAAAATGTCAAACACAGAAGCATTTTTCCAAACATTTTTTTTGAGAAAAAAATGTGCTCTCTTTCTTCTTTTTCTCTGTCCCCCTGCCCCTCATAGGCTGTTGGAATAACACAGTCTCCAACACTTCCACTGCAGTCTCTAGCCTAATTCTGGTTGCATTATGCCATTGGGTTTGTTGTCCAAAAGCGTGTTACTGCCAGGCATGCTGGAAAAGACACCTGCTCGTATAAATCCTTGTCTCCTTTGTGCTAGAGAAAGACCTTCTTTCTGGGTGAGCCCTGAAAGGAGATGGTGAGTGGCTAAAGATGTCTGAAAAGAGCTCATTCAATGGGGAGAGAGAAACTGCATGAAAATGAGATTATTTATTTTGTTTACTGGTATTTTTGGAGGGCTTTTTGAGTAAAGAAATGACTCTCTGGGCAGTGAAGCATAATTTATGGAAAGTCAAATTATTTCCTTCAGGGGCCAGAGGAAAGCCATTGTAGCAGAGGGAATAGAGAACAAGGAACATGACAACCTGAGGATACAGCTGGTTTTAGTTTTCCTCATCTCTCTCTTCTGTATACCACCAGCAGCAGTACTGAGTTCTTAGGAGAGAAAACTAGGTAGAAAGATTATAAGACAAATTAGTTTTGTTGCATTTCTGCAGCAAGACTGAAAAAATGTCTTGGACCACAATACCTTGGAAACAGTGGCAGTCAGTTTAACTGGAGGACACCTTTGAAAATAGAGAATCAGAGTAGCTAGAATACAATGATACTTGGTTAGAGAAAACTAACAGAACTAGAAGGATTTGCCTCTTGATGCCTCAGACATACTGACTAGGAAGAACCAAAGTCTGAACATTCACTTCTCAGACGCAAACAGATGCAGAAGTTTTTTCAAGATGTTTTTGTGGCAACTGATAAAAAAAAAAATCTTGCTAACTAACCATTTTGGTCTAATTCTTTAATTTTTCCTCAGGTCTTCCATCACATGTCTTTTCATAGTTACTGTGTAACTGAGAACAATATTTTCGGTAGTTAAGGTGACATGACAAAAAACGTAATCACTCAATTGCATCTTGAATAATATAATGTATAACAGGCATCATGTACTGATACTAGTGTTTTCGAATACCATAGGACTGGGTTTTCCTGGTTTAGCTGCAAAAGCAAGTCTTGCACCTCCCCCATCTCAGCTCAGACTGACTCCCTGGCGAGAAGGAGCTCTGCAAGGGTGCTCTGTTTCCCATCATCCATGGTCCAGCATCTCAGGGATGATATCTCTTTCTCTGTAGTATGAAGGTGCAGCAGAGCAGGTGGGATCTGGAGATCAGAGGTCTGGAGGAACAAATCAGGTATCGTGGGTGTGAGTTCTGGGGCCAGAAGGCTTTTCTTCATCTTTCCAATCACAAGTCACAGGTTGCATTTACCCACTCCTCATATGAGACCAAGGAGGGCTGTCTGACACCATCATGACACAGCAGGGCCACAGAGCTTTGTTTTCTATGTAATTCTATTTTCCATTTCTATATCTGGATTTCATAAATAATGCCTTTGTACTGGGTTTTATTTGCTGCACAGGAGACAAGGCAACATATTTCTCCTCCCCTTCACAATACACTAACACTATAAAGAGCATATTGCTAAGATTTCCAAAGCTCCTAACAGCATCTAGAGATCCTTACAACAGATCAGTTCCTCTCCTTGCAGCTCCAGCAACTCACCCTGCACTGTGATGTGAAGAGATGTATAAACACCATTCCATTCACATTTTTAAATGGAAGCTGGCAGGTGGAGAGAAAGCTGTCCGTGGAATAAATATTAAAAAATACATGCCTTCTACTTACCTCCTCAAAGAATCACAGTTTGATTCTCTAGTATTCTTATACAGACAAAACTGGTGCTAGTAAAAAGGATTCATTTAACTAAAATGTAAACCAATTATATATGATACGAACATATGTGCAGAACTATTTCAGATGAATGCAGTCACTGTGTATAACAGCATGCGGTGATACCATGTAACTGTTTAAGGTCACAAACTAAAATTATTAGATGAAAATTAATTGCAGGGGAGTTCTAGAATCCTACAATGCACCTGTAGAAACTGGAACTGAGATTGATGAGTGGAATAAATTTTCCAACTCATATAAAAATTTAATCAGGGAGAAGACAATAGCAGCAATGCAGTTTAGCTAACATAGTGAGATATCAATAGTTAACTGACACTTTTCAATAGGTCTTTCATACACTAGGGGTTCAGGTCACAAGGTGTGAACATCACATACATCAACAAATAGGTGAAGAGAACAGAGGGACCACATTTGCCTGGGAACCTCAGTCTTCATGCCTGAACAGACTTTGAAGTCAAATTGAGTTTGATGTGGACCAAATTATAGTAAACCAGACATGCCTAATTTCCATTCAGACAGTATAAGAGATTTCAGTATCAAGAGCTAGCATGACATCCATTCCATTCCCTAGTATCTACTGATGACTGACAATGCTAGAAATAGCACTATAGGTAGGATGCTAGTTGAGGGTGAAGTAAGAAGCAAAGATGGAAATTTCCCACAGTCCACCTAGAAACCTTAGAAGAAAATACTGCGATAAAAGGGAACTACTGTTTGTTTGTCCTGCAGTAAGATCTTCTGATATTAATAATGACTTCTTTTGTAGGCCCTAGCAATTTAAGATCAAACAGTTGATAAGTACAATGTTGAAACTCACTTTTCTTGTTTGGGAGAGTAAGCATTTTATTAATCACTTTTGTGGTATGCACATACCACTGCAATTTTTATCCTACTCTTGTTTCTGTACCTACTCACTTCAACACTGATTTTTAATGTTGAATTATACTTCATACTCAGTAATAGATACGTACATGCACGTAGTTAGCTGTCATCACTGTAGTACCTTAGGATTTCCACCCAAGGAACTGACATAGCTCAGAAAATACTGGTGGAAACCACATTAAAAAGTAGGTCCTTAATCAATCAGATGTTGAATGATTCACTCCAAACCTGCAACACCCACATGTATGGCTACTCATGGCGTGATGTGTTGCCTGTTTCCAGATAATGGGCTTCCCGTGGCAATACTATGCAACAGCAATATCTTCATGGATGTGCCTGCCCCAAACCTTTTTCTAAATTCCATGTGATCTTCAGGAAGAGGCACACTGACTGCTAGAGGTAGCCCCAGATCTTCAGAAGTCTGCCTGCTGACAGCAGGAGAACATTCTTATGTTCCTTTCACCCTGTCTAAGATGCATCCAGTCTGACTGTGCCCATGTAGCACGGGTTTTGTCCAAAGCCATAGAAGGGAGAACAAGAGTGGGCTGTCACTTCAGTAAACTGATCTGAGATGACCGATTATCTTTCCTGTGTTTAAATACAGTAGGAGAGGAAGATGTGTGTACCATGAAGGTGACTACAGTTAGTGACGCTGTCTCATCCGATCTGGTAGATGAAAAATTTAAAAGTTGTAAAATTAAAATTTTTGGTGGTTTAGGGACAGGGAGAGAGTATCCTCATTATAAATAAATATTCTTTCTCGGGCTTGTCCAATCAATGCTAAAACCTGAGTAAAAGGTGTCTTGACTTTGTACTTTCTACCATGCCTCTAAGAAAATCATCCAGACTCCCTTATATTCATTGTTTAGTATGTGTCCACCATGGGAAGATGTGCAATTTAAAAATAACATGTGAATAATTTGATGCTACCCTTTTTTTTGTTCAATTTTACATGCAATTCATTCTGACAGATTAGAAGTCTAACATTTTCCTAGGATCATGTATTTCACTGTCAGAATTAGTTTCTCTCATGTCTTCTGCTTCTGCACAGTTGAATATATTTCCTAAAAGAGTATTTCCCTACTTGGGGTCAGTAAAGACTCCTGTAGTCTTTACTGAATTTAAATCAAGGTCCAGATACAGGGCTGACTTCATTCTCACAACAGTACACACTCATATTCCCAGCCCGACTCATATAACTGTATACACATATTTTCACATTTAATTAACTCTATAAGAATCTTAAAGTACAGGGATATAGTAGATTAGAAACTCATATCCTGAGTCTTGCCTTGATTTTGTGCAAAGAAACACTAACAACTCCTCCCTTTTTATCCATTTGTAACATGGATATAAAACCAGCCATGGTGATGTAGTACTACAATCTTTACTTAATTCCATTTCAGTTTTGTATTCTAAGCTGCAATAGTGTACATTGCACAAACAACATGTAGCTGTTGCTAATTCCCTATTATACTACCTTGTTCTCACTAAAAGGACCCTAAACAGAAAAGAGTAAAAACAGGTCACATGCTCCACTCTTGCTAGGAATATGATGTGACTCAGAAGTGATCAAAAATCCACAAATGCACCTAAATTTATTAGTAAGCTATGGCTTATTTAGTGTGACATCAGTAAATTTGGTGTACTTTTCATTTAACATTGTAGTATTCTGCACTGCAGAATTGTAGAAACATAGTTTCTGTAAAAACATTTAAATTAGACAAGTGTCTTCTTTCATAATAATTTCAAAAGTACAAGAAACTTTTAGAAACTCATTATCTCAAAATTCTGTATTTTTTCCAGTCCCAAAGGCTTATAGCTTAACTGTGGTTCAGCACATTTGCATTATAGCAAATGTTGCATATTAGATCCCACTATTTTAGTTTCTATTTTCAGATTTCTACACCTATCTTCAGGCTAAAGCCCTGCAAGGCCATGGTGGAAAGTACTTCCCAAGACTTCTACGCAACAGCACAAAACCAAATGCTCATGCAGTGAACTTCAAAGTTTATCTTAGTCACTTCAGCTTTTGAATGCTTCCTGCTGCAGTTTTACTTATTATTTCTTACACTACATGAAATTCTACTCTATGATATGCCTATGCACTTCACTAACTTCTGTAAGCCTGACAGTACAAATCCATAAGCATAAGGGATTTAGGTACATTTCTATCCATTTTCTCCACATTGCTAAAATCATATTCTTATCCTCCTGACATGCTGCTTTTTTATGTATTTAATTTATTCTAGAATCATAGAATCGTTAAGGTTGGAAAAGACCCTTAAGATCATCAAGTCCAACCATAAACCTAACACTGCCAAGTCCACCACTAAACCATGCCCCTAAGCACCATGTCTACCCATCTTTTAAATATCTCCAGGGATGGAGACTCAACCACTTCCCTGGGCAGCCTGTTCCAGTGCCTGACTACCCTTTCAGTGAAGAAGTTTTTCCTAATATCCAACCTAAACTTCCCCTGCCACATCTTGAGGCCGTTTCCTCTCATCCTATCGCTTGTTACTTGGGAGAAGAGACCGACCCTCACCTTGCTACAACCTCCTTTCAGGTAGTTGTAGAGAGCAATAAGGTCTCCCCTCAGCCTCCTCTTCTCCAGACTTGTGCTCTAGACCCTTCACCAACTTCATTGCCCTTCTCTGGACACACTCCAGCACCTCGATGTCCTTCTTGTAGTGAGGGGCCCAAAACTGAACACAGTACTCAAGGGGCGGCTTCACCAGTGCCGGATACAGGGGCACTATCCCCTCCCTGGTCCTGCTGACCACACTATTCCTGTAAGGACACTTAAACTTCCCTTTTAAAATCTCTTCATTCAAAGCATAAGTTACTAATTTTCTGTGCTCTGTGACTGAAGGGGTTTGTACTTCCACAAAAACCTCTGGCATACATAGATTTAAGATGTAGCTGACTTGGAAAAATGACATTGTCAGAAGGATTCTACAATATAAGGATTAGAGAAACAAATCCAGAGAACTTTAGCTTTAGGAGAAAAATCTTCCAAGCTCTCCAGAGAAGTGCTGTGATACTTAATGAGATCACCTACCTTTCCTTTTCTAGGTTCCCAGTACACCTGTAATGAAGACAGAGTCCTGCCTTTTAGAAACTCATGTAAATTTTTTCTTGTGCAGCTGAATTCAGACTGCCTGTTGTTGCTGGGTTAGATGCAAAGTGTAATATGTGCTAAAATCGTTCTTTTTTTTCTGACAGCTCTGGCAACACATAATGTTGCATAGCCTAGGGATAAATAAATTGCTGTGGAAAAACTTGACCACAGAGAAACAGGAAAATTAAATACTAATAACTTTTAAAAACCATTGTGTCACCTTTTCTTTGCTATTAGCATCCAAGAGCTTTGGCACAAGATATTTTTTTTCAAGAAGACGTACCATATCTCTAGAGAGAATATATGTACACACACATACACATATATACACTCAAGAATCCAATCAAAAGTAATCATATCAATGTCTAATGCAAGCCTATACCCATTAAAATAAAGCAATAATGCATGTCAGTAACAATTGGCAATACTTATGAATATTTTTGTTGCATTGCATTGCTCATATGCTCTTTTTTTTTCTGGAATTTTCAGAGTGCTGCATGTTACTGTTACAGGGAAATGTTTCTGAGACCTGAAGAAGTAATTGAATTGGTTTGGATTTCAATAGAAAAATTTAAAAGTATTTAAAATTAAGGAAGTTTTAAATGTTTAGCTGGATTGCAGCCATGATTTTCTGTGCCTCAAAAGGTAGAGATGCTAGAAAAGAAAGAAAATACAAAAAGAAATGCAGTCTAGCTAGAAAGCATGGGTGAACTGAAAGGCTTTCCTCAAGCTAATGATTTTTCAGAGCATATGCATTTGTGTACTGGCACAAAACAAAACCTGACCTCCCAAGTAGATGCTCATTAACTTTCATTGCTATGCCATGAATACATTCATAGGTGCTTCTCAGCTCAATGTTATAGTGGCTGGGAGAGGGAAAACTGCTGTATGCCTCTTCAGCCAGCCTCTCTCCTTTGCCAGGTATATTTGTGCTGTTTTGTGTTCCTCACTCCATGGAATATATTTGCCCAGTCAGGACTGTCCTACAGGCTCTGATATTATTGGGAAGGAAAGAAAGCAAGAAAAGGGCACCCAAACATGAGAATGAGGCACTGGGTCTTATTTACTGAGAGCTTGGCATCACATTTTTTCACTCAAGTCTTACTGGAGCTCCTGAAAACCTGTACCTTCAAAGACCACACCATCTCAGGGCTTAATAGAATGAAATTTTACACTCCTTTCTCTTTGCTTTGGATGAGGTACTTTGGAAGTTGGCCAACTATTACATTTCAATGGCAAATCTCTTTAAAATTACAAATTAAACTAATACATTAGTAATATAAACTGCACAGGAAAAAAAACCCAGCGACCTCAGTCTTCAATTGCCATATTGTAATCACAGCTCCTAAGATCATTTCTGTCACATGGCATAATAAGATCATTAGGTGATTTCTTAGGTTCCTATAATTATTCAGCTCAAGACAGAGCAACTGTTATAACATAGCTTCACTCTGAGATTAATCTGCTTCTTACTATACAGTATTTACCGTATGGACAACAGAAGATGCTGACAGCTCAAATAACAGGTGTAAAATCAGTGGATTTATTTTTGGCTGATATTCAAGCATAAGAGACTCTGGAGTCACCTTTTGTTGTTATAAAGTGGCTGTATTCAAGTATCTTTTTTCAAGACTCTGCATTTCACTATACATTCAGTTTTTTTCTATACCTTAAAGCAAATCAACAACCAGGGGGCTTTATTAGAATCATAGGATAGTTTTGGTTGGAAGGGACCTTTAAAGATCATGGGCAGGGTCATCCTTCACTAGATCAGGTTGTGAAACATGACCTCAGACACTTCCAATGATAGGCATCCGCAACTTCTCTGGGCAACATGTTGCAGTGTCTCCCCACCCTCATCATAAAAACTTTCTTCCTTATGTCCAATCTAAATCTACCCTCTTTCAGTTTAAAACCATTGCCCCTTGCCCTATCACTACAAGCCTTGGTAAAATGTCTCTTTCCATTTTTCTTGTAAGGCTCCTTTATATATTGAAAGGACACAATAAGGTCTCCCCAGAGCCTTCTCTTCTCCAAGAGGAAAAAAACCCAACTCTCTCAGCCTTTCCTTATAGGACAGGTGTTCCATCCCTCTGATCATTTTTGTGGCCCTCTGGACCCACTCTGACAGGTCCATGTCTTTCCTGTGCTGGAGGCCCCAGAGCTGAACACAGTACTCCAGGTGGGGTCTCACCAGAGCAGAGTAGAGGGGCAGAATCACCTCCCTCTACCTGCTGGCCATGCTTCTTTTGATGCAGCCCAGGATACGACTGGCTTTCTGGGCTGCAGGTGCACATTGCCAGCTCGTGTCCAATTTTTTTACCTACCACTATCCCTAAGTCCTTCTTCAGAGGGCTGCTCTCAATCTATTCATCCCCCAGTCTGTACTGATATTGGGGGGGTGCCCTGACCCAGGTGCAGGACCTTGCACTTAGCCTTGTTAAACTTCATGAGGTTCACATGGGCCCACTCCTCAAGCCTGTCAAGGTTCCTCTAGGTGGCATCCTGTCCCTCAAGCAGATCAACTGCACGACTCAGCTCCTTGACACCATTTTACCTTACATCACAGAAGGCCTGAATTTCATCCCAGACTGAGGTCTGTGGCAGTTGTAGAGGGCTAGAATCCAAAAAAGTCACATCTAGAAGGAAGCACCAGTGTCCCAGGGGTCAGCTATACATTTTCTGGCTGTTCTTTAGCAGGTCTCTGAAATTCATTTGTTTCACATCCCCACAGGGCAATCACATTGCTATGGCTCAATTTGTCTGCCTAGACTGTAGGCTCTTTAAGGCAGGAATACATCTTACCACATATCTAGAGTTTGGCCAGGGTCACTCTGAGAGGTGGTGAAGATCTAATCCCAGGAGTCATGCATTGGAAAAAAGAGTTCACACAGTCTCCCCAGGCACCGGCTGCAGAGCCCCACTGGAGCCAAAGCTGGGGCTTCATCAGCTCATGAATCAAGAAGGTGCTACGTCAAACATCATGAGACCCTGGTCTGGCTTTGAGCCTGTATGTGTTCCTTTAGTATAATTTTTAAAAGGACTAATATAAGATGTAGACAGAAGCATCAACTGGGCTTTTTTCCTAAAGCTTATTTCAGTGGTTTAGAAACACTGTTCCTAAAACAGTGTCATGGGAAAAGAAGCACCATATCTCCTTCATGCCTTGCACTCCAACACTGCATTTAAACACTTAAACACTCATCTGAAAAATAAACCCATTATCAAATATAATCACATTGCTGTTAAGTGAGGGCTAACACTTGACGGAACTTTTTGCTAAAATGCAATCTTAGGTTCAAGCCAAATTTTGGAACTAGTTTTTTAAAGGTACTATTAGCATTTTTTCTAATTTGAAACACTTTATTTCACCACTCTTAAGTATTACCAAACAATAAAAATCTTTCACCAAAATAAATCATAGAAACAATGTCACAGACATCTTTGAAACTGCAGATCAGCTTAAGGCAAGAGAAAATCAGAAATTCAAGATTGTGCGAGTTTTATTCTAACTTAGAGTTCAGGGTCCATCTTTAAAAAAGCAGAATGACCTGGAGTCCTTTTTTTTTTTTTTTCCTGGCTCAGAGAAGTTAAGTCAAAACGCAACGTTTGCTCATGTCTTGCTCTCACAATTACATGGAATCTGCCTATGAAGAATACATGACATTTTTATTTGTCACTGTGCAAACAGGCACGAGGTATAAATACTGTTTATAGACAAAGAGCCTTCAGCCTGCATTCAGTGTTAGTGTGATGGTATTGCAAAACAGCATTGCAGTTGTCTCAGAAGTGGGTTTGCAGTGACCTCTGTAGGACAGACCTGGGGCAGGGTCCGTTCATGCTCCAGACTCACTTTTGGGAAGTCATAATCATGTTGCACAAAGCTGCAGCTTCTCCAGCCTAATCACGGTGCAGATCTTCTGCCTACCCATACCAAAATAAGAAACTGCTGACCTTCAGCCCGTGATACCCCGAGTGCCTGATAACTCTGCTATGGCAGTGTGGTAGAAACCTCCCCACTGGTCCCTGGAGCCTTTAGACATATAAGTACCAATTGTGACTACACTAAGGTTTCTGAAGAATACTTTCTGTGAAACCACCTGTTTTGCAAGGTTTCAAGCTTTGCATCAAGCAGAGATCCCCTGGTAACCAGGCT
This sequence comes from Platalea leucorodia, assembly GCF_965183815.1. Classification (NCBI taxonomy): domain Eukaryota; kingdom Metazoa; phylum Chordata; class Aves; order Pelecaniformes; family Threskiornithidae; genus Platalea; species Platalea leucorodia. The sequence goes on from NC_138858.1 coordinate 31,223,562, forward strand.
CTGGCTCAGCTGTCACAGAGAGACAGAACCACCAACTACACAACATTCAATTCAGTCTGCCTATTGGGATTATTTCTTTAGTAACTGTGCTGCAAGACAGGGACAGTTTGTGCAGGATAAAGGATATTTTTATCTCTGGCCTCTTGAGTGTTTTTAACAGAGCAACAGTGTCTACCTGTGCCTTCATGTAAAAGACAATGTGGAGGAAGTGAAGGTGAAAACGTTGCATTATGACTCCACAGACTTCCAGTCCCAGTCACAGTTTCTAAACCAAAGAGACAAAATTAACTTCAATGTGTTCTTAAGCAAAATCTCTTCAGCTAATTCAGAATTTGTACTCCTCCATGACTACCCTATGCAGCAGTACAGCCTTAGGGCCGATCATCTGGAAAACAGCATTGCAGCAAAGAAGCCCAGCCACATCCTTGGCTGTACTGGCAAGGGTGCAGACAGCAGAGCCAGGGAAGTTACCCTGCCCTGCTGTCCACTCAGCACCTGTGAGGTGGCTCTGGATTGCTGGGTCCGGTTGTGGGTCCCCAACAGCATAGGGAAGACAAGTATACACTGGAGCAAGTTCAGCAGAGGCCCCCAGCCCTCTTACAACCTGGAAAAGGGATGGGAGATTTCAGGAGATGTGTTGCTTCTTCAACTTCATAGAATCATAAAATCATAGAATAGTTTGAGTTGGAAGGGACCTTTAAAGGTCATCTAGTCCAACCCTCCCTGCAATGAGCAGGGGCATCTTCAACTAGATCAGGTTGATCAGAGCCCCATGCAACCTGACCTTGAATGTTTCCAGGCATGGGGCATCTACAACCTCTCTGCACAACCTGTTCCAATGTTTCACCACCCTCATTGTAAAAAATGTCTTCCTTATATCTAGTCTGAGTCTACGCTCCTTTAGTTTAAAACCATTACCCCTTGTCCTATCACTACAGGCCCTACTAAAAAATCTGTCCCCATCTTTTGTATAAGCCCCCTTAAGTATTGAAAGGCCACAATAAGGTCTCCCCAGAGCCTTCTCTTCTCCAGGCTGAACAACACCAGCTATCTCAGCCTGTCCTCATAGGAGAGGTGTTCCATCCCTCTGATCATTTTCCTAGCCCTCCTCTGGACGCGCTCCAACAGGTCCATGTCCTTCCTGTGCTGAGGACTCTCGAGCTGCACACAGTACTCCAGGTGGGGTCTCACCAGAGCAGAGTAGAGGGGCAGAATCACCTCCGTCTACCTGCTGGCCACGCTTCTTTTGATGCAGCCCAAGATACCATTGGCCTTCCGGGCTGCAAGCATACATTGCCGGCTCATGTCCAGCTTTTCATTCACCAGTACCCCCAAGTCCTTCTCTCCAGGGCTGCTCTCAATCCCTTCATCCCCCAGCCTGTATTGATACCAGGGGTTGCCCTGACCCTGGTGCAGGACCTTGTACTTGGACTTGTTGGACCTCATGAGGTTCACATGGGCCCACTTCTTGAGCTTGTCCCGATCCCTCTGACTCATTGCTAGCTCCTAGCTCTCTTACTTAGTGTAAAAATGCCTAGTACCTGGCTCTGTGCAGTTGCCTACTAGGCATTTTTCCCTGCCCTGCGTCTTCAGAGGGGCAAAGGGTGGCTAACCACTGCCACAATTGCTTTTGCAGCTGTAAACTTGTTAGCCGGCCTCACTGACTAAACAGGTTTGTAAATTAATCTGTTAGTTTTCAGCTGCTCTGATACTGTACACATCTTGAGGCAAATCCAAAAATTCTTCATACATGGTGCAGGTGACTGACTTACTGACGTTTCTTCCCTTTTGAATGGCACAGAATGAGACGCTGCTGTGGTATCTATTGGTGTAAGCAGTCAGTGTAAGAGAAATGCTTAAATCTGTATGTGGCGTAACATACACTATTTATTGTTCTCAGTGTTACATCTTTGTAGAGCTTCAGCTCTACAGCTTTGGAGAGCTGTGGTCAGGCAAGGAGGAGATAGGTCAGGCCTAGACCACAGGTCCCAGAGTACAACTAACAAGTACTGCAGTTTGTAAAGAAGGGGGCCTCAGTTGAATTTGTACCACTGTTAACAGCCTCAGACATGGCACTGACATGCCACAGAGCACTTTCCCCAGCAGGTGTTGGAGTAGTTGTCCCTGCTAGGATAGAGGCTTTGACACAGACTGAGCTCTGTAAGGTAGATAACAGCCCTCCAAGGCTGTAGGGAGTGCCTGGCGTTTCTCTCTGATGCCAAGTGAGATGGTTCTCTTCCTGCAGAAGGTATGCTGTCTTGGAGGATCTGGGCTGCCAAGAGGAAGAATTTATGGGAGGAAGTGAGCAGGCTGTGCAGCATCAGGGAATACGAAAGGGAGATAGATAGACAGCATCTTCTCTGAGACTCAACAGTGTTGCCACCACCCCCAATTGCACTAGAGAAGCTGGCAGTGTCCACCCCTAATAATAAGGTAAGTAAGTACAGCCTCTGGAGAATGGAAAGGATGGAAGCTGGTGACTTCTGGCACAAAGAGGAAGGCTCCTACCTCACCTAAGGGCTTGCAACGACAAAATAGGTTAACCGCCCTCAAAGTTGAAGAGGATCTTCATGTGCCTTCAAGCAAAGCATCTGGTCCACCTGACCCTAAACCATGCAATACCGCCAGGAAGAAACAGTGATTAATTGTAATAGGTGACTCCTTGCTGCAGGGGACAGACGCACCCATCTATTGATCTGACCTATCAACTAGAGAGGTTTGCTGCCTGCCAGAGGCCTGGATCCAGGATATTGTGTAGGAACAGCTGAAGCTTGTCTGACTCTCTGACTATTACCCCTTGCTGATCTTCTGTGGGGGCACAAATGATACTGCTAGGGGAAACTTGGACAGTATCAAAAGCGACTACAGAGCTCTGGGGATGGTAGTCAATGGCCTGGGGGCCCAGATGGTGTTCTCAGTCCTGCTGGGGAAAGGAAAAGATGTGAGGAGGAAGGCACTAATGGTAGACATCAATAATTTACTGTGGAACTGGTATCAGCAACAGGGTTGGGGTTCTATGACCACAGGACCCTGTTTGTAGATCAGTGTCTGCTTGGGATAGATGGGATCCACATCACTAAGTGGAGCAAAGCTATTTTTGACAATAAGGTGGCTGACCTCATAAGCAGGGCTTTAAAATCAACAAAATGGAGCCTAAGTGGGGTCACTCCCAGGATTTGCATATATGCAAGGAAGTGCCTACAAGGCACAATTATGGAGAAATCCCCCAAGCCCTTTCTAGGAAGTGAATGTGCTGGGGTGCGTCTCTAAAGTGCATACTAATGCATGCAGTGTGGGGAATGAACACAATGAGTTAGACATCTGTGTGCAGTTGCAAGGCTACGATCTTATTGGGATGACAGGGATATGGCAGGATGGCTCCCATGATGGGAATGTTGCAATGAAGGGATATAGGCTCTTTAGGAAGGACAGGAAGGAAAGATGAGGAGGCAGAGTTGCCCTTTATGTGAGAGAGCAGCTGGAGTGCATGGAGCTCTGCTTGGGGATAGATGAGGAGCCAATTGAGAGCTTATGGGTAAGGATTAAAGAGAGTAAAGGTACAGGTGATTTTATACTGGGTGTCTGCTACACACCACTTGACTAGGAAGAACAAGTGGATGAGGTCCTCTACAGACAGGTGGGAGCAGCCTCACATTTGCAGGCCCTGGTCCTCATGGGAGACTTGCACCACCCTGATATCTGCTGGAGCGGCAACACAACAGTACATAAGCAATCCTGGAGGTTCCTGGAGTGCATTCACGATAACTTCCTCCTCCAAGTGACAGAGGAGCCAACAAGGAGAGGTGCTCTGCTGAACCTCATACCCACTGACAGCTTGTTGGGAATGTGAAGATCAAAGGCAGCTTTGGCTGCAGTGACCATGAAGTGGTGGAGTGATCCTGAGGGGAGGGAGGAGGGTAAAAAGCAAGCTCACAATCCTGGAGTTTGGGAGAGCTGACTTTGGCCTCTTCAAAGATCTTCTTGGAAGAGTCCCATTGGATAAGGTCCTAGAGGGAGGAGATGTCCAAGAAAGCTGGTTAGTATTTGAGTATCACCTCCTTCAAGCTCAAGAGTAGTCCATCCCAATGAATAAGAAGTCAGGCAGAAATACCAGGAGGCCTCCATGGATGAACAAGGAGCTCCTGACCAAACTCAAGCACAGAAAGGAAGCATACAGAGGGTGGAAGCAAGGACAGGTAACCTGGGAAGAATATAGAGACATTCTCTGAGCATGCAGGGATCAAGTTAGGAAAGCTAAAGCCCAATGAAATTGAATCTGGCTGGGGATGTGAAAGAGAACAAGACGGACTTCTATAAGTCTACAGGTAACAAAAGGAAGACTAGGGAAAATGTGGGCTCGTTGCTGAATGAGATAGGGGACCTGGTTACATAGGACATGGGAAAAGCTGAGGTAATGAATGCCTTCTTTGCCTCAGTCTTTAATAGCAAGACCATCCTTCAGGAATCCCAGAGACCAGGGGAAAAATGTGGAGCAAGGAAGATGTACCCTTGGTGGAAGAGGATCAGGTCAAGGAATACTTATGTAACCTGGACATATATAAATCCAAGAGGTCTGATGGGATGCACCCATGAGAGCTGAGGTAGCCGGCAGATGTCATTGTGAAGCCATTCTCAATAATCTTTGATAGATCATAGGGATTGGGAGAAGTGCCCAAAGACTGGAGGAAAGCAAATGTTACTCCTGTCTTCAAGAAGAGCAAAAACAAGGACCCAGGGAACTAAAGGCTGGTCAGCCTAACCTTGATCCACGGGGAGGTGATGGAGCAGCTAATCCTGGAAACCATCTTCAGGCACGTGAATGATGAGAAAATCATCAGAAGTGGTCAGCTTCACCAAAGGGAAGCCATGCTTGACCAACTTGATCAACTTCTACAATATAATGACTGGCCTGGGAGGTGAGGGGGAGAGCAGTGGATATTGTCTACCTGGACTTTTGAAAAGGAATCTAACACTATCTGCCATAAGATCCTCATAGAGAAGCTGTGATACGTAGTGTGGGTGGGTGAATTGAAAACTGGCTGAATGGCTGGTGTCAGAGGGTGGTTATTAGTGGACCAAAATCTAGTTGGAGGCCAGTAACTAGTGGTGTACCCGAGAGGCCAGTAGTGGGTCCAGTTCTGTTTAACATCTTCATTAGTGATCTGGATGATGGGGCAGAGCGTGCCCTCAGCAAGTTGGCTGATGACACAGAACTGGGAGAGTGGCTGATGCACCAGAGGTTGTGGTGCCCTCCAGAGGGACCTCAACAGGCAGGAGAAACTGGCTGACAGAAGCCTCATGGAGTTCAAACTTAGGCCTCACATGGTGATAAATTGCCTAATGCTCCTGCTGAAAATGTCTCTAGAGTGGTGAAGCACCAGTAGTAACGAAGGTAAAGCTTTTTAACCAATTTAAAGTGCTACATGAGGGAGCAGAATTAGGCCAGTGAGCAATCCTTATCAGATGATTTTGCCATTGCTTTCAACAGGGCTAGTATTTTAGGTAAGCATCTCTGAGAGCTTATTTTGTAATTTACTTCTGCTATCAGACCTAGATCAGATTGTTCAAAACATGGGCAGTTCAAACATTTAGTATTCTGCGCACAAACTCTTAAGATATGGAATCCCTGACTTTTCTAACATTTTTTTTTTTTTTTTCCTTGTGGTCATACCAAACCATTTGTGCAAATGTGTATCTTAATCCTTCTGGTGTTCCCAGAGTAGGGTGAGATGCTTACTTATCATACTGTTTCTGTATAGTATATGTTCTCTTACTAGTAAGGCTGGAGTATTTCAGCCCCAGATGCACTGACGCTTTCTTTAATGCTATGTTGCTACTGGTACCAGCGCAGACTGCTGTTCCCACCAACACTGATCACTTGCATTGGTTCTGTCCTGGATGCTTGGGGTGTGACTTAGTAGGGGAATCTCCAGAGTCCTCCTCATTAAAATTTCAGCACCTAACTGAGATCCAAGACTACACTGATGTTGCATGCATTACAGTTCATGTATTGCTAAGCATAATGCATCTGCAGAGCTCCTAAAAACGCTTCTCAAAAACACATTGTTTGCCCTTGTATTAAGCAATTTGCAGGGTCGGGTTTCCTTGGCCAGCATTCCTGTGAGCTGCACCTCACTACCCATTTCCATTCCTAGGCCTGCCACATACCTCTCTCTCTAAACAAAACATACAGAATGACAGGGAAAATTGGCTAGAACAACCACAAAAAACCTCAGCCACATTTCTTGCAAGGGCGATGTCACTATGCCCATGCTAGGCAGCCACAAACTTACTTTGCTTGACAATTTGGCCTACTCACTTCCTTACCTTATAGTGACATTTCCATCCTTGTTAGTGATCAGGATAATGGATTTTCGTTTAAAAGGGCAAACAAAACTGTCAGGCTTCATCAGCTGATTTCTTTGTACTGTACTAATGCTGATAGTTCTGGTTTAACATTGGACTTGCACTGTAACTTTGGGGAGGACAAAATATCCAAGTGATTTTATTGTAGCCAGATCACACACAGAGAGGAGGCCTAAGACTGTGACATATGCAGTCCCCTTGGTCTGGCAGTTCCATAAATTCTTCTCCATCCATACCGTAGCTTTATTAACCAGTCGTTTTCAGCAAGACGTGTTTAGCTTTCCAGATGTGAGTCGTGAACTTTCCGGTACACACTACTTACAACTACAACTAGTTTGATTTGGTTTTTTTTCCCCCTCCTTTCTTTCTGTGGCTAGAGTATAAGGTTTCTTTTGCCACTTAACTTACACAGAGCTATAACAAGCCAGAGGAAATTTAGCAGCGTAACAGACAGATGAAATATATTTTTTTCCAGCAACTTCTGTCTACTTAATAATTAACTGGCAGCCAGGAAGATGAAAAGTTTTGCCTAGACTGAGGATGTAAGAATGCAAAACTCATTTGGTCATCCCCTGCATCAAGTGTCCCTTGAAGTTACTTTGGTAGCATTTCCTAGCAATCTGAAAAACAGGAATTCTAGCAGAACAGCAATAGCAAGTTCAGGTGTCTACAGGCATTTGAAATGCCACATGCTGCCAGACTGCTGACTGACTCAGCTGCCTTCCAAACCAAATGCAGTTCCTATTGACTTAGGGGGAAGCTGAATGAAGGTGGTGCTGAGGTGATGCCATCAGTGTTCAGCTGATAACCAAAAGAAGACAATCTTTTGCTTGTCTTCTAGCCAAAACATAGAGATCTACACAAGTCTACCAGCAATCACACGGCCCATCTTAGTCTGTTAATATGTTTAGACTAAAATGCTGACAAGTTTTCTGTCCAGGAACGTAGCAAGTGTAAAACCCGAGCAGTTTTCACATTACTAGTACTTTTCTCTCACACGGCTTTTATGCTATATCTAGACAATCCAGCCTGGAGGCTGACTAAACCCCAAACTATGGGAGAGACAAATCTGAGGTTCCCATTTTGATTACTTTCCACTAAACACAGACACTTCTCTGTTGTTTATTCTGGAATTAAAAAAAAGCACGGAGAAGACTGTAGGGTGCTTGCTAATACAGACGTCAGAAATCGGCTATGAGGATTCACAGACAATAGAAAGAGCTGAAACTTGACATGTGTAGCAAAGAAATCATACTGAGACACTTAGCTGGGTCCTTTTTTTCACAGTGTCCTACGCCAATTTTACTCTAGTTTAATTTTGTTAAAATATTTAGTATCTCACCAGTGTGAAGTTACACACTACATTTTTATTGATGGCAGAACTCCATCACGTAATAAGCATGTCTCTGAAGAGCAAGGACAGCAAAAGCAACAGGTGCTATTTACCGTGACTTAACTTACCACAAGATGTCACCAGTGTCAAATATAAGACAGTATAAAAGAACTTCATAGGCTTATTATTCAGGCACTGTATTTGCAAAGCTGATTTACAAAATACACGTCCTGTCAAAATCATCACTGTTGTAAAAATTGGGCCTGTTAAAGCAAGGATTTTTATAATACATACAAGTGACTGGTGGTACACCAATGTAAAATTTTTCTAAAATCTCATCTACTACTATTACCTGTTCACTAGGCCAAAATGATTATAATCGTGGTATTTGTTATCTATGCGTCTTGCTGGGTATGTGCACATTCTGTCAATGACGCTGTTGCTGTGAATAATGCTCGAATAACTAGAACTACACTAGAAATGGAAGTTCAAGAGATTCAGACATATGAGAGGTCTTTGTAAGCTAAGAGGGGACATCTGCCTCCAGCTTTAAGTAGAAATGTTCTCGTAACTGTGTTTTGTGTCTTTGAAAATTTACCTTGACAACTCTGTGAAGTGAAACAAGATTCTTTTTTTCTAGAATTAATTTTGAAAGGGCAAAGCATATTCCTAGAGCAATTTTTAGGGATGAGGTGTGAAACATTTTTCAGTGGTGCATTTTGGCACATCCCATTAAGGTAACCATTGACTATTCACAGTATTCATCCAGAAGAAGCTAAATGCTGTTCTCCTGAGGTGTTTGCTGGTGAATACTGCATTCAGTATCCCTCAAATTTATTTGGAAAGCACAATGCTGCAAGGCAGTGGAAAATCGGTCATAGTCCTGAGGTGCTCAGCATGGTCACTATGTCTCAAGCCCCACCTTTTTACAGGAAGGCATCAGCAACCAAATACTGCCTCTCAAATTGGCAGTCTTGGTCTTTTTGCAAACCAGCAGGGCAGGGCATACAAGTGTCACGAACGAGGAGAGTTGCAGAGATGCCTCTTTTCTTTGACATTTGTCTTTTCTGTCCCATGACCTGATTTGGAGTCGTCTTTAAAATCTCTTTTCCAGATGCCCCAGTTACAGCTAAATTGCACAGAGCGCAGTCAGGCTGTTTGCTGCTTCCCTGTAGCGGCTCGATGAAAGTCTAATTCTCTTGCCCTTCCCTTATGTCCCAATTACTGCAACATCATTCTTTCCATAGGATCTGGCATTAGATCCGTTTCCTCCCTTGGTATCCACTCAGGAGCCATTCAGACATCAGTTTTACTGACTGCAATTGTAACAGAGGACCATAATATACCATGAATATTAGCAATACTGAAACTAATTGCATTTGGATGAATAGTGGAGTGACAGTACGAGCAACATGCAAGTCCACTTGTAACTTATAAGTATTTAGCTTTGCACTTGAACAGTGTACTGGGCAGTAATGACAAAATGCCCGGGTACTGTGAAGTGGATGTACAACGGAGCAGTATGTGTTCTACTGTAGTCAAACTGTCTCAGCCTCACTCTTCCATCTGCTTCATCTTCTTGTTGTACATAGGATACCACAAAGCACAAGCCTCTCACCGGTGCTGCCGGTTTCATGATGAAGTAGTAATAATCTCATTTTGGAGAATGTAAAGCGACAGTGTAAAGAGCTTTTGCTGACATCAATGGCAGATGCAGAGAAGAAGGAAAAACTTGCAAAGCTCTCAGATCCAGTCTCCACAATCTATTACCTAAAGCAATTCTTAGCATTGGCTTAAGCAGTCACCAATCTCTCTCTATGTCTTTTCTTCTTACCTAAGAGAGGGTCTTTTTACAAACCCGTCTTCTTAAAACAAACTGCGTACTGCTTGGATGAATGCACATAGGCAGAAATATCCTCCCTTTTCTGCAGGTAAAACTGTTAAATAAGCATGTAGTATTAACACAAGAGAGGTCTTTTCCTTTTTATTTGCATTATACTGGTTTCTGAATTTATTCTGTCAACAGCATTTGCTAATGTATTAAACAGCACTTTTTAAGTTCTGCGTTGCTTGTTTAGGGTGAAGCTAAATGTGAGAATTCAGAGACTTGTTCCAACATTCTTATTCACATGGTGGAACTGCCAAATGGAGATCTGATAAGGTAAACATCTTCTCCATAGCATATACTCACCAGAAAGGAGGTACATCGGTCTCATTCTGTGCCCAGCCTCTCTCCTAGCTTCTGACCTCAGAAGGTAAAATGTTAATGCATTATTATCTGCAGTGAGACAGAGCATAGAGGAAAGAATACTGGAAAGAAATAACTGAAATGTGAGGCCAAGGTACCAAGAAATTCAATAACTGGATGCAACATTAACATATACTTGTGAAAAAAGAAAAAGAACCCCATCCACACACTGTACAACAAATCTCAAAGAACAAAGAAGGACTGTGCCATTTCTTACCAGCTTTGACTAGAAGAAAGCCTCCAGCCATTATTTCCTGAAAGAGTAGGTTCTGCAGTGATATCTCTGATCTTTCTGAAGGAAGAAGAAAGATGGCAGAGGACTGTGAAGTCCAGCTACTCAAAAGCTGAGCTTGTGTAAAGGACAGAATAAGAAATTTTCCTCCTTCTTGCAGAGGAAGAAGCCATTCAAATTTTCCAAGTCAGTGCCAAGAATCACTGGATATTGGTTTTAAAAGCTCTAAGAGCTCGCCAGTCACCATTGCTGATTTGCAGGATTTTAAAGTTGACAGATTTATCTAACTTGCTTCATCTGTGTCACGGAAGAGAAGAATGCATGGTCTCACCCAACCCATTCTGCTCTTCTATATCTAGATACCCATCGCAGTTCATTTCTCAGCACTGCAGGTAGCTAGGACAAGGTCAAATCACGGGCCCTTGTAAATTCGTTGACTCAGCATTTCTAGATGACTGGTCTGATCTCAACGAGCAAAGCTGTGAGGGTACTTGCTCAGCACTGCTACTTTGACGGGAGAATGCCAACAAAGAGATCTTTGTGACCTCATTTGCTGAGCACCGTTAATTTACTAGTTGAAAGACAAAGGGGTCTAGGACGTGCATGGTTATTGTCTCAACAACTCTACTGCCAGCCTGCTGGTGTTACGTCAAGACAAAAGATGTATCGTTGTTATTGGACTGACATATAGCATTGTTATATGTCCCTAAATTCATGGACAAAGTGACATAGCATGATTTCCATGAAGCTCATGACTTCCTTCTCTCATGTAAGAGAAGATGCAGTACCAGCTTCTTTCCTATTGGGTTCTTCAAATTTGAATTTAAGTTGTTCAACCTTGAGTTGAAGTTGTTGCGTTCAACCTTGAGTTCGTCCGTTATGTCCACTATGTTCACTTTCCTAGGTTTTGTTTTGTTTGTTTCTTTTTTAAAGTCTTCTCTGAGAGAAACACAGGTTAGGAATTACACAGATTTGCTTACAGCAAGCAGGCTGAAGAGTGGAGAAACATTACGCAATGTATTCTAAGCAACCCTCCAAACTAGTTCATCGTTACGTAAGATTCATGTGAGCCAGTGACCTAAGTTGAAACTAAGTTGATATTTCCACTTTCCACACATGATATTTTCTTTGCTTGGTTTAAACGAGGATTTAGTTTACGGTTGTTGCTTGCATCTAAACCAGTTTCTTGGGCTTGTTTTTAACCTTTTATCACTTTTTAAAACGTGGCTTCAAGAGGAAATATTGATGTAACAGTTCTTTGGGTAGCCGATATTCTTCCTGAACATTGTGTGCTTTGTCAGTGAATTCATTTATTAGCATTGGCTATGTGCAAGATTCTAAGATCAATTAGGAAGATTTCAAAAGTAATCTCATAGTAGGAAAGAACTCCCTTTTTTGTAGGTTGTTTTTTTTTTTTTTTCTGAAGTGATCTATGCTATGTTTGGAGACACTGCTTGACATCTTGCATTTTAAGTAGTTTACATCAGCAGAGTTTAACATATTATCCCTCTAATCTGCCGGTGTTTTACACCTGCATTGTGTTAGTAAAATGAAGAAGACATAATGAAGATGTAAGGTTGTGGAGTAGTAGTCAATTTCTTTACAGTTCCCTTCTTCCTCTTACATCGCTCTCAAATGGGAGCGAGTTCCATGAAATAAATGCATTAAGTTTAAAGAACAGCCCTTAGCCCAAAACTGTGCCCATTTGTTTCAGCTACAGAGGTGTTGGATATGAAGAGTTATCATCACAGTCATTTTAGTGGCAGACATCTCCATTTATCTTTGCTCTCATGCAAAAACAGGGAAAATAAGGTAAATTGATCCCAGACGGATATAAACAGGACTCTGTCCCCAGCACTGATCCATCAAATGATTTGAAGGGAGGTTTCTTATTCCACCAGTACCTTCAGTAGGCAAAACCAACAAAGCCAGAATGCCAGGAATGCAAATATTGCTGTTCTACATCTACTCCAAACTCTTTTCCTCTTCCATACTTTAACCACATGCTGTCATATTCATCTCAATAAGCCTCAGTCTTTTCAAACCTCGCCCTCTGGAGGGTTTTGATTCTTATCATCCTCCTTGGAAAGCACTTTGGAAAGCAACTTCTGATGGGGCTGTGCACCTCTTTCCATGAAGTCTGTTCTTGAAAGGCACTTGAACATTGCAGCTCAAACAGAGGTTCAGCCGTACACATTTCTGCCACCGAGAGGGGATGTCCCTGCCCCCCACTTTGGGTGATATGCTGAGTTATAATCCATTGTCATCATGTGACTATGTTGATCCTCAAATGTAATGGTTAAGACCTGAGATGTTTGTCCAAATTTTAGAGCTACATGAACCACTCGGAGAAGATGATCAAAAGGCCAAAAGCCAGAGAAGCTTCACTGAAGCAGGAAGTAGAAATTTAGTATCTGAAAAAAAGTCAGGAGCCTGCAGTACCACCAATCTTGGTATGTATCTAACTGAAGACCCCACAATACGTGACTGGCAAGACCTAATACAGATGCCTGATGTCATAGTAAGATAGGGGGCAAAGCCTTGCATGAGCCAAGAGCCAGGGACCAGGGCTCTTGGCTATGGAGAATTTTGAGTCTTTTGAGTCTGTCATCCCATATGCCGTTGCGCCATGTCTCCAGCATGGGGTCATCTGCTCCTTGCACAAGGGCTGGAGGCTAATCTTTCCTGTCCTGAGCCTGGAGCTCTCTTTTGGAACTCAGTTCACTGGGGACTGGGCTGAAGTGCATGCAAGGATGGCAAATCCACCTGCAATCACTGTCACAGACTGGCTTTTCACTAGAAGAGGTTTTTTTGGCAGTCATGTGTGCTGGTCAGAGCTCAGTGGCTGCCTCATTTCTTACGGGTTCACTGCATGCTACAGTCCTGTTGTTTTTCCTTATTATTACCATGTGCATGGTCTTCTGAAGTAGGCATTTTATTCTGCTTTTCCGTTACTGCAGAAATCGTCGCATCTTGCAGCACTATACAAAGCCCCAAGTCTGCCGCAGTAACTCTGCGTGACCAGCCTGGGAGGGATCTGTAGTCCTCAGGTGTGTTCTAACATCTTTGTGTCCCTCCACCTATTTGTGGCCCTCTGCTCTCTTGATGCCCCCCCACCCCAGACGCGTACGGCTTGTTACGATGCCTGTTAAAGTTCAGAGGCCTGAAGCTACCTTTTACTTTTCCTTAATTACTTTCTACTCACATTTGAACTTCAATTATTCGTTTCATTAGCTATTATTAAAGAATGCTTTATCCCTTTTATTACTATGCTTTACAGTTACGCGCACATAAAAGTTCTTTACCTTTCTAAATATATATACACATACATGTACAGAGGTGTATATATATAAAATAGTGTATCTAAGTATAAACAAAATATATACTTATACTATTTTGTACACTCCATTATATACATACGATTCTATATATGTATATATGTATGTCTCAGGTGTTCGTGTGTCGCATTAAGGATGAGGGTGCACAGCAGCCCCTTGACACGTAGTCATGGCTACTTTGGAAAGACCAAAGGCCCAGGCTTTACTGCAGAGCGCGATGTTATATGGCATGGAACAGGGCTTTGGTCAATTTGAGTTGGCTGTCCCAGCTGTGTTCCCTCCCAACCTCTTGCCTAGTCACTCAGGAACACACAGACAGAGACAGAGAAAAGCCTTGAAGCTCTCCATTAACCACGGGGTACCCAAGTACAGTGGAGGCCCAGAGGCCAAAGCCTCATGCCACCCCCCTTCCCCAGGCATAGCCATCAGTGCCCTGCCTGCTGGGGGACCCTGCCCAGCCCTCCGCCCCCCACTCCCAGGGTGCAACCAGCTGCCCCTGGCTCCAGAGCATAACCTTGGCCCTGCCCCTGCCCCACGGGGAGGGAGCACACAGGACCAGTGCCCACCTCCCTGCGGGGGTCCGGCGCACACCCTGACGGGCGTCCTCAAGAAGGGTCCTCAGGCTTTTCTCCAGCGTCATTGCCCAAGGTTGGTCTTCGGCATTGCTTGTGGTCTGGCCATAGCCGTGCTCTCCCTCCAGAGATGCCTCAGCGCAGGCATCTCCGCCATGTCAGTACAACACGTGTCCAGTGTGGATGGGCTCAGCTGTGTTCTGCGGTGGGTCCACTGGAGGCAGCTGGGACTGCCCCTGTCTGGCCACGGCCTCTCCTCACAGAGGCTCCCTTGGCAGTCCGCCCGCTCTCAGCTCCTGAACACAGACACTCAATACACCAATACACTGGGCGAGGGTGTCTGCAGCGGCACAGGTGCCTGGACAGGGACAGGCAGCACACTAGGTGGCAGGACTGTGGCCAGTGGAGGAGCCGTGGCGGGGACATCTGCCAAGCGGCTTTCCAAGGCCTGTCTTCTGGCCAGGGCCTCCACAGCGGGGGCTTGCCACTCTCTTCACTCGCGTGGCATGGCGACAGTTCACGGCAGGGCTCCGTCTTTATCCTCTTGGAGGTGCTCGCTCTCGTCATGACCCAGCAAGGCCCTGCAAGGCGGCTCGTCCCACAAGGAGCCGTCGTGGTGTCCTGGGTGCTCGTGTATCTTGTTGAGGATGAAGGTGTGCAGCAGCCCCTGGCACGTGCCTAGGGCCACTTTGGTGGCCGGAGCTCCCCATGACGATGTGGAGCCAGAGGGGCTGAGCCAGGGAAAGCCCCATGCAGCCCCAGCCCCAGCCCGGTGTCACCCAGAGCCAGCGCCCCCTCCTTGCCCCATGGGGACCCCCCAGCCGGCAGGGTTGGCCCTCCCCAGGCAGGGGGAAGGCAGAGGGCCCTGCTCAGGATCCTCCCTAAACCTGTGTTGCTATCCCAGATACCCAGTGCCCTCGGGGCAGCCTGTGCCCTCGTGCGGGGGCCTTCCTGGTCCCCCAGGAGACTCCAAAACACACAGCAAACACCCTCCTTTCTCTAAACACGCTGTGGTGGGTTCACCCCAGCAGACCGATGCTCAGCCAGGCCCCAAGCAATGGCTACTCTGGAAAGACCAAAAGCCCAGGCTTTATTGTGGAGCATGGGGATACATGGCAGGCAATAGCCCTGTGGTCAGTGTGCTCTCCCTGCTGTGTCCCCTCCCAGCCTCTCACCCAGCCTCGGCCTACTCGCGCAGGGACATGCAGAGAGAAACAGAGGAAGCCTTGGCGCTCTGCAAGCACTCTTCAGCACCAGCTAAAACACCAGCTGGTGCGTTTGCAACAGCCTAGTCACAAACCCAAAACACAGCGCCAGGCGGGTGGCGGGGTCTCTCTCTGCCCCCTGCCCCCCGGTAGCTCCGTCTGTGATGTCATAGCCATGACCTCACACCGTACGGGGCCAGGCCTCTGTGAAGTCAAGGCTGGCCACCCTGCACCGCAGCACTGTGGGCCACAACCTCCCACCTGGAAGGAGCTCGCCGTGTCCTGGTGGCTGTGTGCCCGTGGCAGGCGTTCTCCTCCCAGCAATCAGTCTGGGGCTCTCGCCTGAGTGACCTCCCCTGGGCAGGCAACACTCCTGCGGCAGAAGGAGGACACCCAGGCTTGCAGGGGACCTTCATTTCTCCCCAAGATGAGGCAGAGGAAGGCGCCTGCAAGAGCACAAGGCGCTGCCCTCTCAAGGAGGAGAGCCAGCAGCAACATGGAGGAATGTGCAGCTGGGCCCACTCACGTGCTTGAGAACAGGTACGAGGATTTCTCCCTCCTGGGGACATTGGCTGGCAGGTGGGACCCACAGAGCCTAAAGGGCGACTGGGGGGACCAATGGAGAAGCTGGCGAGCACTGTGGGTCCCAGGGCTTGGGAAACCCGCCGTGAGTGTGGAAGAGGCTCAGCTGAAAGCCTCGCTGACCCCCCGGGCCAAACCCCACAGTCCTACTGCTCGCGGTCCCACCATGACACTGGGAAGTTCCTGCAGCTCTCCAGCACAAGCCGTTTCTGGGCGCCTGGAGCAGCCACCGTGCAGGTGTGTCTGGGTAGCCTCTGGCAGAGCCGCGGGAGAGCTCAGCCCTCTCCCCGCCAGGCCTCCCTGGCCAAGTGCGGCTGCAAAGTCCTGGTGGGTCTCTGCTGAGGGCGAGAAGCCTTGGGGGGTGTTCCAGAGAGGGCTCTGGCCATCGTGCTGCAGAGGCCCCGGGAAGAGGTGGGGGCTTTGGAGGACAGCAGCTGCTCCCCTCTCCCCAAAGAGCACCCCGCCGCTGAGATGCCTGCCCAGGGGCAGGTTGGTGCTATGGGGGCCGGGGGGCAGTCGGGGTAAGAAGCAGCTGTGCCACCCCGCTCTGCTGCTTCTTCTGCCCTGTCTCACCACAGCGAGGACGTCTCCTGGGAGGCTTCACAAAGCCTATCTTCTGGCCAGGCCTTGCCTCGCACGGCATGGAGACGGGGCAAAACAGTGCTCCATCTTTTTCCTCCCATAGCTGCACCTGCTCTCGGGAGGACCAGGGCACCAGCTGGGAAGGGCCAGCGTGCTGCAGCTGCCATACAGGAGACAATGAGCGTAAGCTCAGCGCTGCCTTTCCCCCCATGTTTGCACCAAGCCTGCCTGGCTCAGCCGGGACCTACGGCCCTGCAGAACCGGCGTCATCCTGCCCCGACCGAGGCCTGGGGCCACCTCCCCTACGTGACCGTGGGAACCTGGCTACCACGTCCATGTCTTTGTGGGATACTGCAGTAATCATGGGGTAGCCCAGTACGGTAGAGGCCCAGAGGCCAAAGCCTCATCCACCCTCCCTCCCTAGCCACACCGTCAGTGCCCTGCCTGTGAGGGGATCCTGCCCGGCCCTCCGCCCCCCGCTGCCAGGGTGCAACCAGCTGCCCCCCTCTCCCGGGCATAACCCTGGCCCTGGCCCTGGCCCTGCCCCATGGGGAGGGAGTGCGTAGGACCAGCACCCACCTCCCCGCAGGGGGCTGGCACACGCCCTGACAGGCATCCTCAAGAAGGGTCCTCAGGCTTTTCTCCATTTTTTTTTTGCCCAGGGTTGGCCCTCAGCATTGCTTACAGCCTGGCAATGGCCATGCTCTCCCTCCACAGATGCCTCAGCACAGGCATCTCCACCCTGTGAGTACAACGCGTGTCTGCTGTGGACACAGAGACAGGGGGTGCCAGTGGGACAGGGCGAGCAGGGAGGGGCTGGCGGTGCTCCCCACCAGGAGGCCCCCTGGCTCCCCTATAAATTGCTGCTCCTCAAGTGTAAGAGAAAATCCCGCTGTGCAGGCCTCTGCCCTTAAGCACTGCTAACACCAGGACTTACTCTTTTCCAGGAAAGAGGTCATCACCCTGAAAACGGAGAGGCTCTCCACGATCCTCCTCTTGATGAGCCTAGCTGCTCTCGGTGAGCATTCACCCGCTGTCAGCACAGGCACAGAGGTGCAGCCTGTGAGCTTCGGCATGAGGGAGAGGCACTGGAGCACCCGTGGGGCCCTTCCAGCCTCCCACCTTTGCCGGTCTGGGAGGTCATGAGATGCTCACTGCATGCAGGGGAAATGGGCCGTAGCTGTGGGGTGCCAAGCATGCCCAGGAACCAAGGCTGTGCAGAGCCCCAAGGCCAAAGGAAAGGGTCCCTGCTTGGATCTGCAACCTCTCTCTGCACCCCCTCCCCATATCCTCAGCCAGCCTCTTGTCACCTTGGTGTGGGAGGAGACCGCCTCACTACAGGGTTTGTGAGAAACTCTAGTCGAGTAACTCTCTCTCGGTGATGTGAATTACAGCTGGTGCCTACTGCGGGACCTCACTCCTCATGTGGATGCTCTGGACGAAGAGTGTGCCACAGGTCAGTGGGACAGGAAAGTCCTGCAAAGGAGCACTGCTGGGGGTGGGAGGGTAAACTGGCCAGTCCTCCGGTGCCAGGCAGTGAGCCACAGAAGCGGCAGCAGCTTCTGCCGGGCCTTCCTAGAGCTGCCGGCTCTGGAAAGCCCTGGCAGCCCGGGGACTCAAATGGAGAGCCTTTCTCTTTCAGGTGCTGCTGGAGCAGCTGGCTGCAGACGAGCTGAGCTCCCTGCGGTAAAAGCCCTCTCCTCTCTCCTGACCTGCAGCACATTTGGTGGGGTAGCGGCAGATGAGCCCATGCTATCTGCACTCACTTGCACGGCGCCTAGGGCTCGTGCCTTTCGCTCCTGCCTGGGCCTTCTGCTAAGCCTGGAGGGGGAGGGAAGCACTTGCAAACTGGGGAAAGAAAAGGGGGCTCGAGCACCTCTCCTCCCGAGCTTGGAGGCTCTGGGAGGGGCTGGGCAGCTCTCTGACAAGATCTGCTTTCCTGGGGACTGCAGGAACGTGCTCGCTGTGTGGGGGGAGAAATCCCAAGAGTTGCAACAGCTGAGGGCTGAGGTAGCGCGCCTGGCTGCAGAGATCGGCGCTATGAAGAAGGTGATCCTGCGCTTTGGGAAAGAGGGCTGGGATGAGCAGGGCCCCGCACAAGGCCCTTCCTGGCCCAGTTGCTGGGCTTTTCCTGCTCAGCCCACACACTCATCCCTTGCCAGGGGCTGCCGGTGGAACTTCTCCAAGTAAAGCCCCTTCTCCTGGCCAGGTCTGACGTGGTCGTTTCCCCTGTTCCTTTGTGTCTTTCCCAGGAAGCAGAGCAAATGAGAGAGGCAATGTCTGCAACCACACAGACGTCTGACTGGGCTCTGAAAAGTGCAGGTACAGACGGACCTCAGGGCCACGCAAGAAAGTCTCGTCGTGCTGGGCTCGTGCTTGGCAGTCCCCAAAGCAGGCTGTGCCGCAGACTCCGCTCTCCGAGGCAGAGGGAGGTGGCACCAAATCACGGGGCCCAGGAGCATGATTGTGGCAGAGCAGCTCCCTTGGGCTCACCCCAGTCCTGCCTTCGGGACCCTCGCTGGAGCCCCGGCCCTGCCCCTGACAGCATTTCTGCCCTCTCCCTCTCCGCTGAGCTTTCCTGGGGCATGAAAGCGTATGGCTGGGTCATCCTCTGCTATTGACGCAGTGGGGCCTTGGCTTGGGTCTGCTGCCCTTCCCGTGGGGGCTCGCTGTCTCCCAGCAGCCGCAGACCGTCTCTTTTTGCAGCTGGGAGAGACACCATCGCCGGGCACGGGGATCCCCTCCTTGCTTGGGGCACCTCCGAACGTGCGGTGCTGCAGGCAGGGCTGGCAGACAGCCTTAGAAGTCGCCTGCAGACACCAGGTCCTCTGAGCCTGGGGCCTCCTGCAGCCAGCTGCTCTCTTCTCCCTTCAGGGGCTGCCATCGACCTGCAGAGATCATCCGGCAGCTCTGCATGGCTCTGCAGAGGGTTTGGGTTCCTGTGTACTCCCCCCCTTCTGGATACCTTTGTGCAGGTACAGGAGCAGAAACTGCCAGTGCTGCTTCTCTTGCCTCTTATAAAGTTGGGGGCAAGCCCTGGGGCGTCTCCCCTCAGGCCAGCGGTATTGCTGAAGGCCACGGCACTGGTCCGGTGCCTGGTGCCTGAGGTCTCACACAGGGCTTGGCTCCCGAGAAAAGAGCAGCTGCCCTCAGAAGGGGGCTGAGCTGAGCTGAGCTGAGCTGAGCTGAGCTGAGCTGAGCTGAGCTTCCTGCCCACCATCCCTGGTCACTGCTGGGTGAAGGAGCTTCTCCTTCAGGACCGCGTTTCCCTGCCACAGCTCTGATTGCCCGCGTCCCCATGGGGCAGTGGAGGGTGAAGGGAGGCTGCAGAGCTGCTGGCCAAAAAGAGGTTTCTTGAAAGCCCTGCCTCCAGTGCAGGGTATCAGATGTTTCCCACTGGTCGGCTCTTCTCCTCTCTCCTGGGCTGGGAAGAGGGCCAGGCGCTTCTGTCCGCTTCCCAACACGGCATTCATTTCAAGCACAAGCACGGCCCACAGGCGCAGTGCTGCCTGTGCTTCTGGCTGCACGGGAGCGCAGCGGGCCCCATCACGCCCTCGCCTTCATTGCTCTTGCCCTCTGCTTTCAGCCGGATGCTTCCCCAGGATACTGCTGGCCTTTCCAAGGGTCTCGGAGCGAGGTGCTAATCCGGTTGCCCACACTAATACAACCGATAGCCATCACCGTACAGCACACCTCAAAGATAACCTCTCCGCTGGGGACTGTCAGTAGTGCTCCTCGAGATTTCGTGGTCTCTGTAAGTCTCTGCCGGGCAACTGGGGGCTGGGACCTGGCCGCAGGGAAAAGCTCTAACGGGGACTTGCTGCTCTCTGCACATCTGCTGAGATCCGTGTGCTCCCAAGCATTGCCGTTCCCTGAGGGCACATTTCATGCGACGTGCAGGGTGGTGTCACCCCTCCTCAGACTTGCTCAGCACGTTTTGGCCCAGCACCTCCGGGCCCCTGAGCAACGCACAAGGAGGAGACTCAGCCCCACTGCATCCTGCACCAGACCGCATTGAAGCTGCGGGAGCTGGGTGCACGTCTAGCATGAGCGTTTCCTCGTGGTCGGGTTGAGCCTGACCTGCTCCCCTGCGCTTTATCTCCAAGGGACTGGATGAGGAAGGCAAGGATGAAACTCTGCTGGGGACATTCACGTACGCCGTGCAGAAAGAGCCGACACAGACCTTCCCTCTGCAGGTACAGGGAGTGCGTGTGGGCAAGAGGCCAGGGCAGAAATGCCGGTTTGCCAGCAAGTCGCTGGCAGAAGGAGTGTGGATGGTCCCTGCCAGCGCAGGGGCCCGACCCTGGTCGAGAGAAACATTGGTAGGATCAGGAGGGAGAGTGGCATCTGGCAGGGCAGCAAAAGCAGATTGTTCTGCTCTTGGCCCCGCAGCCGTGTGGGTGCCCGGAGCTGCCTGGCTGCACCCGCCGGGCAGGCGGTGGCAGGGAGGACGCCCAGCACCTTGCCCCGGCAGCAGGACTTTCTCTGGGCCCCGCTTCCCCGGCACCAGCGAGCCTCAGGTTTCCACAGCTGCCTGCCACGCTCCCTGAGGCCGGGCGTTTGCTCTGCAGGGGCACAGGGATCCTTTGCTGCCTGGGTGGGAGAAGGGAAGGAGGGACAAGCTGCCTCTCTGGCCAGGGCGGCAGCTGGTCCCGGAGCAGGGGCCGGGCTGGCAGAGGAAGACGCGTGAAGCCTGCTTTCACTCTTTGCACTCCAGGAGTGACACCGCTTTTTGCTGGGGTTTCTTTGCAGAATGGGATCCGCAAAGCCTTTTGTCTTCTGAAACTTGCCATACAGAGCAACTGGGGAAAACCAGGATACACCTGCGTTTATCGAGTGCAGGTGCATGGGAAGATAGTGGAAACGAATGCCATTGGCCAGAGACATGTGCAGACCTTCCCTCAATAAGAATTAAAGAGGAAAATGGAGAAACAGACCAGAGGGATGTGGTTTATTCATCTGGTGCAGA
The DNA here is from genome assembly GCF_965183815.1 of Platalea leucorodia. Lineage (NCBI taxonomy): Eukaryota > Metazoa > Chordata > Aves > Pelecaniformes > Threskiornithidae > Platalea > Platalea leucorodia. The sequence continues at coordinate 31,244,989 of NC_138858.1, forward strand.
GCAATGTCATTTCAGAGGCCTTCTCAAAGCAGACAACTTCTGCCTTTCGCAGGCTGAGGCCTTCCTCGGGCTTTCCACTTTCTCTCTGCCACGGGGACGTTGGCTAACCGAGCAAAAGGAGACGATGCTCCCGTAGCCTTTCCTTGCCTGAGGTCCTTGATGAAATCCTTTGGCACGAGGGCCACCGCCCCATCTCGCCCCACGAAGGAGTTGTCGGAGCCTGGCAGCGTTTGGGGGTCGTGATCCCCAAAGCACGTGCCCATTCTGCTCGGGGGACACCTTGGCTCTGGGGACTGGCTGTAGTGGGGGCCCACATGGGGTGCGGCCATGTCTGGGACCCGTGAGGGGTGTCTGAGGTGTGTGAGGAGGCCTGAGCAGCCCAGCCGCCAGGGAGGGGGGGAGCCTGGCTCCGCTCCCCCGTGCCTGTGTGCGCTCCCAGGCACAGCTCTCCACTTCTGCCGCCTTCTCTTTGAGAGAGCCACCATTCCCCCAGCCTGAAACTTTGTGAAACCAGCCAGCTCCCAGCTGAACGCCGTGCACACAAACATCTGTCTTTGTCAGGGAGGATTTGCCCAGTTCAGCTCTGCATCTCCAACAGCCAGTACGCAAGGGTATGGACCTACAGCCGTTCATCGCAGACTGATGTCAGCTCTGAAGCCTCAAGCTGACAGTTCCACCGTCACCCCTCTTACACCACAGCAATGGGAGGCCTGAAGAGCAGTGTACTGTCCCTCTCACTCCAGGGGGTGCAGCTTTGCGGGGAAAGCTTGGGCACGTCTGCTCTCCTTCCAAGTTGCTTTCCTCCTTTGCCTTTGAAGGTAGCGTGGGAATAGGCAAGTTCAGGCGCACAGGTACATTGTCGTGGAGCTGATTCACAGGACAGGCTGGGGGAGGTCAGTGGGCTGCTGCCCCACAGTTCCACTTTCACTGCCCTCTCTTGGCAGGGACATTGGTGCAAGCATCATTTCCCATGGAAGGCTGTCAGCAATGCTTGGAGGAAAAGCATCTACTCAACTGCCTGCAAAAGGACAGCTGTAGGCTTAGAATCGCAGAGCGACTGAGGCTGGAAGGGGCCGGTGTGCAGCAGCCCCTGGCACGTGCCTAGGGCCACTTTGGTGGCTGGAGCTGGTGACTATCATTTGCTTATCTTTCCGAATGCTTGCTTAGTTTCCTCTAATATCTCCTGCCTTTCCTATCACTCCATTCCGCTGCTTTCATCCCATAAAAACAGCCTGATAGGCGGCATTTGACCTCGTTTGTGTCTTAATCTCACTCTTGGGATCATTACAGCCTTCCCCGAGCCCAGAATCGGACCGGGACTTTACATTTTTGGCATCACAGACAGGATCCCTTGAAGTGAGAGTGCCATGTTTTTCGTTTGATTGAACCCTTGGTTTTACGTGAGCACCTCTCAGGGACATCGAGGGTGGGACTTTGTTTAGAATTTATATTGAAGTGTTGCCTCCCTGAGATGACCACCCTGCTTGTTGAGTAATTTGTGTGAAAGTTTACATTTGTGTGTTACCCCTCTGAGACACTTGGTGAACACGGGTGATGACGAAATCGTCCCTGCAGGCAGGGATGTGTTGTATAATTTTTTGGAAAAGCATAATGCATGCCATGAGATTAGGCAAATTAGAAATGCCTCCTTGCTCACTGCGACCTTTGGTCAAAACTGAATTTACATATGATGACGACCAAGACAGCTCCCCTTAAATTACTACCAAAGAGGTGCCGTATACCACTACGGAACTGGGTAAATTAAGAAAGGAGTTTGGCCTCCCGTCTAAAGAATCAGAGACAGACTATGTGTGGAGGGTGTCGTTGTCGGGCGGGGACCTGATACTGCAAAGTGAAAAGGAGGCTGAAGGATATTGGGGGCCCAGAGTATTCTTAACTACCGGTGATCACCGTGCTCCCTGGTCCCCTAACCCAAAGGGCAGCCTACTGGGCTGGAGGTCTCAATCCCTTGGAACGGGGAGACCCTCTCGCTATTACGGGATCAGTTGATCAATTGGTAGAGAACGTGCAAAAAGCAGCATGCCTACAAATGATGTATGATCGCGAGCTCAAACCTAGACAGGAGTCCCCCGTGATGATACCGGTTGACCCTGAACGAATTACCCCCCTGATAAGGGGCCTCCCTGAATCTTTAAAACCTATTGGCATACAGTTACAGGGTATGATCAATGCGGTGCCCCAAGGTGAAAGGGCCACTGCCGCACTAGCAGGGCTGGTAGCCCCTGATTGCAAGACCCAAAATTTGGAAGTGTGGACTTGGGGAGAGGTTGCTCAGGAATTAATCAATTACGGGCAAAAATATGGCCCAGTTAGCACCTGGTCCGCAAAGTCAGACCCGAAGGGTTTAAGACGTACCGAAATGAAACCTCCTTCGTGCCTTGGCAGCGATAAGAAAGTGTCTCTCGTCAAACCTCCTGGCGGAAGGGACATACCGAACAGGCGTAATAGCTTGCGGACCACGGGATGGCAGAAGGGTGTCCCTCGACATCTTATGGATGGGCTACTGACTGATAAACTCGAGAAACTGATTTGAGGATGGCCCAAAAAGCCGGCGGCCAAAGTGGAAATACTCGAGATTCCGACTCCTAGCGCACCCCTGCCCCTAATTGATCTGACCAGCTCGACCGCCTCCCAGAGGCTGACGGGAAACTAGCCTCTTCGCCCCTTTGTAGTGAGCGGGGGAGCGAAGGGTGGGTGCATGTTAGGCAGCTCGCTATAGGCCATTGAGGCAATTTATTAATTACCTGTTTTGTAGGATCTAGACAAATACCCAGAACATTCTTAGTAGATACCGGTGCCCAAATTTCGGCCATTAAAACAGAAGATGCAGCGCGTGGTGTCATATCACTGTCCAGGCGACATTTGTTTGTGGCGGATGCCTTTGGTGACGTTTGGATGCATTCGGAACGTTCCACATTCCTGGACAGCAGACTTGGGAAATCCCTGCTGCTCTCCTGCACAAGCCGTCTTGGAGTGCTTGCCAGAACTGCCATGCAGGAGTGTCTCAGCAGTCTCTGGCAGTGCTGGCAAGGGCCATCACGCTGCAGTGTTGGAGAAAATGATAGTGGCGGCCCTGCCCAGCCCGGTGGCACGGTGAGCCACCGCCTCCCGCCTGTGAGGCCCTTCCAGCCTTACACTTCATAGAATCATAGAATCATAGAATGTCCTGAGTTGGAAGGGGCCCACAAGGATCATCGAGTCCAACTCCTGTCCCTGCATAGGACAACCCCAAAATTCACACCATATGTCTGAGGGTGTTGTCCAAATGCTTCTTGAATATTGTCAGGCTTGGTGCCGTCACCACCTCCCGGGGGAGCCTATTCCAGTGCTCCACCACCCTCTGGGTGAAGAACCTTTTCCTAATATCAAACCTAAAGCTCCCCTGGCACATCTTCCTGCCGTTCCCTTGGGTTCTATCGTTGGTCGCCAGGGAGAAGAGATCAGCGCCTGCCCCTCCTCTTCCATTGTGAGGAAGCTGTAGAGCACGATGAGGTCTCCCCTCAGTCTAGCTTCATATCCTTTTCATAGTGTGGCGCCCAAATCTGCACACAGTACTCAAGATGAGGCCGCCCCAGTGCAGAGTAGAGCAGGACAACCACCTCCCTCGACCGGCTGGCAATACAGTGCTTGATGCACCCCAGGACACGGTTGGCTCTCCTGGCTGCCAGGGCACACTGTTGGCTCATGTTCAACTTGCTGTTGACCAGAACCCCCAGATCCCTCTCCGCGGGGCTGGTCTCCAGCCTCTGTTACCCCAGTCTGTATGTACACCCATGGTTGCCCTGTCCCAGGTGCAAAATCCGGCACTTGCCCTTGTTAAACTTCATCCGGTTGGTGATTGCCCAGCCCTCTCATTTGTCCAGATCTCTCCGCAGGGCCTCTCTGCCCTCCAGAGTGTCAACGGCTCCTCCCAGGTTTGTGTCATCGGCAAACTTAGATAGTAGTCCTTCAAGTCCTGCATCCAAGTAATTTACGAAGACATTAAAGAGCACTGGCTCCCAAGATAGATACCTGCGGAACCCCGCTAGTGACTGGTCACCAGTCTGATGTAACCGCATTTACTATAACCCTTTGAGCCCGACCCATCAGCCAATTGCTCACCCATTGCATCATGTGTTTATCCAGCTGTACGCTGGACATTTTGTCCAGGAGGGTACTGTGAGAGACAGTATCGAAAGCTTTACTGAAGTCCAGAAAGATTACATCAACTGGCTTGGTTCCCTTGGTGAACTAGGTGGGTAACCTTGTCATGGAAGGCAATCAAGTTTGTTAAGCAGGACTTTCCCCTCGTGAACCTGTGCTGGCTGGGACCAATGACTGCGTTGTCTTTCAGGTGTTTTTCAATAACTCCCAGAATAATCTTCTCCATAATTTTGCCAGGCACAGAGGTGAGACTGACAGGCCTGTAGTTACCAGGGTCATCCCTGTTGCCCTTCTTGAAGACTGGGACAATGTTTGCCAGCTTCCAGTGAACTGGGACGTCTCCAAATATTGTCTACCCGGACTTTCGAAAAGGAATCTAACACTATCTGCCATAAGATCCTCATAGAGAAGCTGTGATACGTAGTGTGGGTGGGTGAATTGAAAACTGGCTGAATGGCTGGTGTCAGAGGGTGGTTATTAGTGGACCAAAATCTAGTTGGAGGCCAGTAACTAGTGGTGTACCCGAGAGGCCAGTAGTGGGTCCAGTTCTGTTTAACATCTTCATTAGTGATCTGGATGATGGGGCAGAGCGTGCCCTCAGCAAGTTGGCTGATGACACAGAACTGGGAGAGTGGCTGATGCACCAGAGGTTGTGGTGCCCTCCAGAGGGACCTCAACAGGCAGGAGAAACTGGCTGACAGAAGCCTCATGGAGTTCAAACTTAGGCCTCACATGGTGATAAATTGCCTAATGCTCCTGCTGAAAATGTCTCTAGAGTGGTGAAGCACCAGTAGTAACGAAGGTAAAGCTTTTTAACCAATTTAAAGTGCTACATGAGGGAGCAGAATTAGGCCAGTGAGCAATCCTTATCAGATGATTTTGCCATTGCTTTCAACAGGGCTAGTATTTTAGGTAAGCATCTCTGAGAGCTTATTTTGTAATTTACTTCTGCTATCAGACCTAGATCAGATTGTTCAAAACATGGGCAGTTCAAACATTTAGTATTCTGCGCACAAACTCTTAAGATATGGAATCCCTGACTTTTCTAACATTTTTTTTTTTTTTTCCTTGTGGTCATACCAAACCATTTGTGCAAATGTGTATCTTAATCCTTCTGGTGTTCCCAGAGTAGGGTGAGATGCTTACTTATCATACTGTTTCTGTATAGTATATGTTCTCTTACTAGTAAGGCTGGAGTATTTCAGCCCCAGATGCACTGACGCTTTCTTTAATGCTATGTTGCTACTGGTACCAGCGCAGACTGCTGTTCCCACCAACACTGATCACTTGCATTGGTTCTGTCCTGGATGCTTGGGGTGTGACTTAGTAGGGGAATCTCCAGAGTCCTCCTCATTAAAATTTCAGCACCTAACTGAGATCCAAGACTACACTGATGTTGCATGCATTACAGTTCATGTATTGCTAAGCATAATGCATCTGCAGAGCTCCTAAAAACGCTTCTCAAAAACACATTGTTTGCCCTTGTATTAAGCAATTTGCAGGGTCGGGTTTCCTTGGCCAGCATTCCTGTGAGCTGCACCTCACTACCCATTTCCATTCCTAGGCCTGCCACATACCTCTCTCTCTAAACAAAACATACAGAATGACAGGGAAAATTGGCTAGAACAACCACAAAAAACCTCAGCCACATTTCTTGCAAGGGCGATGTCACTATGCCCATGCTAGGCAGCCACAAACTTACTTTGCTTGACAATTTGGCCTACTCACTTCCTTACCTTATAGTGACATTTCCATCCTTGTTAGTGATCAGGATAATGGATTTTCGTTTAAAAGGGCAAACAAAACTGTCAGGCTTCATCAGCTGATTTCTTTGTACTGTACTAATGCTGATAGTTCTGGTTTAACATTGGACTTGCACTGTAACTTTGGGGAGGACAAAATATCCAAGTGATTTTATTGTAGCCAGATCACACACAGAGAGGAGGCCTAAGACTGTGACATATGCAGTCCCCTTGGTCTGGCAGTTCCATAAATTCTTCTCCATCCATACCGTAGCTTTATTAACCAGTCGTTTTCAGCAAGACGTGTTTAGCTTTCCAGATGTGAGTCGTGAACTTTCCGGTACACACTACTTACAACTACAACTAGTTTGATTTGGTTTTTTTTCCCCCTCCTTTCTTTCTGTGGCTAGAGTATAAGGTTTCTTTTGCCACTTAACTTACACAGAGCTATAACAAGCCAGAGGAAATTTAGCAGCGTAACAGACAGATGAAATATATTTTTTTCCAGCAACTTCTGTCTACTTAATAATTAACTGGCAGCCAGGAAGATGAAAAGTTTTGCCTAGACTGAGGATGTAAGAATGCAAAACTCATTTGGTCATCCCCTGCATCAAGTGTCCCTTGAAGTTACTTTGGTAGCATTTCCTAGCAATCTGAAAAACAGGAATTCTAGCAGAACAGCAATAGCAAGTTCAGGTGTCTACAGGCATTTGAAATGCCACATGCTGCCAGACTGCTGACTGACTCAGCTGCCTTCCAAACCAAATGCAGTTCCTATTGACTTAGGGGGAAGCTGAATGAAGGTGGTGCTGAGGTGATGCCATCAGTGTTCAGCTGATAACCAAAAGAAGACAATCTTTTGCTTGTCTTCTAGCCAAAACATAGAGATCTACACAAGTCTACCAGCAATCACACGGCCCATCTTAGTCTGTTAATATGTTTAGACTAAAATGCTGACAAGTTTTCTGTCCAGGAACGTAGCAAGTGTAAAACCCGAGCAGTTTTCACATTACTAGTACTTTTCTCTCACACGGCTTTTATGCTATATCTAGACAATCCAGCCTGGAGGCTGACTAAACCCCAAACTATGGGAGAGACAAATCTGAGGTTCCCATTTTGATTACTTTCCACTAAACACAGACACTTCTCTGTTGTTTATTCTGGAATTAAAAAAAAGCACGGAGAAGACTGTAGGGTGCTTGCTAATACAGACGTCAGAAATCGGCTATGAGGATTCACAGACAATAGAAAGAGCTGAAACTTGACATGTGTAGCAAAGAAATCATACTGAGACACTTAGCTGGGTCCTTTTTTTCACAGTGTCCTACGCCAATTTTACTCTAGTTTAATTTTGTTAAAATATTTAGTATCTCACCAGTGTGAAGTTACACACTACATTTTTATTGATGGCAGAACTCCATCACGTAATAAGCATGTCTCTGAAGAGCAAGGACAGCAAAAGCAACAGGTGCTATTTACCGTGACTTAACTTACCACAAGATGTCACCAGTGTCAAATATAAGACAGTATAAAAGAACTTCATAGGCTTATTATTCAGGCACTGTATTTGCAAAGCTGATTTACAAAATACACGTCCTGTCAAAATCATCACTGTTGTAAAAATTGGGCCTGTTAAAGCAAGGATTTTTATAATACATACAAGTGACTGGTGGTACACCAATGTAAAATTTTTCTAAAATCTCATCTACTACTATTACCTGTTCACTAGGCCAAAATGATTATAATCGTGGTATTTGTTATCTATGCGTCTTGCTGGGTATGTGCACATTCTGTCAATGACGCTGTTGCTGTGAATAATGCTCGAATAACTAGAACTACACTAGAAATGGAAGTTCAAGAGATTCAGACATATGAGAGGTCTTTGTAAGCTAAGAGGGGACATCTGCCTCCAGCTTTAAGTAGAAATGTTCTCGTAACTGTGTTTTGTGTCTTTGAAAATTTACCTTGACAACTCTGTGAAGTGAAACAAGATTCTTTTTTTCTAGAATTAATTTTGAAAGGGCAAAGCATATTCCTAGAGCAATTTTTAGGGATGAGGTGTGAAACATTTTTCAGTGGTGCATTTTGGCACATCCCATTAAGGTAACCATTGACTATTCACAGTATTCATCCAGAAGAAGCTAAATGCTGTTCTCCTGAGGTGTTTGCTGGTGAATACTGCATTCAGTATCCCTCAAATTTATTTGGAAAGCACAATGCTGCAAGGCAGTGGAAAATCGGTCATAGTCCTGAGGTGCTCAGCATGGTCACTATGTCTCAAGCCCCACCTTTTTACAGGAAGGCATCAGCAACCAAATACTGCCTCTCAAATTGGCAGTCTTGGTCTTTTTGCAAACCAGCAGGGCAGGGCATACAAGTGTCACGAACGAGGAGAGTTGCAGAGATGCCTCTTTTCTTTGACATTTGTCTTTTCTGTCCCATGACCTGATTTGGAGTCGTCTTTAAAATCTCTTTTCCAGATGCCCCAGTTACAGCTAAATTGCACAGAGCGCAGTCAGGCTGTTTGCTGCTTCCCTGTAGCGGCTCGATGAAAGTCTAATTCTCTTGCCCTTCCCTTATGTCCCAATTACTGCAACATCATTCTTTCCATAGGATCTGGCATTAGATCCGTTTCCTCCCTTGGTATCCACTCAGGAGCCATTCAGACATCAGTTTTACTGACTGCAATTGTAACAGAGGACCATAATATACCATGAATATTAGCAATACTGAAACTAATTGCATTTGGATGAATAGTGGAGTGACAGTACGAGCAACATGCAAGTCCACTTGTAACTTATAAGTATTTAGCTTTGCACTTGAACAGTGTACTGGGCAGTAATGACAAAATGCCCGGGTACTGTGAAGTGGATGTACAACGGAGCAGTATGTGTTCTACTGTAGTCAAACTGTCTCAGCCTCACTCTTCCATCTGCTTCATCTTCTTGTTGTACATAGGATACCACAAAGCACAAGCCTCTCACCGGTGCTGCCGGTTTCATGATGAAGTAGTAATAATCTCATTTTGGAGAATGTAAAGCGACAGTGTAAAGAGCTTTTGCTGACATCAATGGCAGATGCAGAGAAGAAGGAAAAACTTGCAAAGCTCTCAGATCCAGTCTCCACAATCTATTACCTAAAGCAATTCTTAGCATTGGCTTAAGCAGTCACCAATCTCTCTCTATGTCTTTTCTTCTTACCTAAGAGAGGGTCTTTTTACAAACCCGTCTTCTTAAAACAAACTGCGTACTGCTTGGATGAATGCACATAGGCAGAAATATCCTCCCTTTTCTGCAGGTAAAACTGTTAAATAAGCATGTAGTATTAACACAAGAGAGGTCTTTTCCTTTTTATTTGCATTATACTGGTTTCTGAATTTATTCTGTCAACAGCATTTGCTAATGTATTAAACAGCACTTTTTAAGTTCTGCGTTGCTTGTTTAGGGTGAAGCTAAATGTGAGAATTCAGAGACTTGTTCCAACATTCTTATTCACATGGTGGAACTGCCAAATGGAGATCTGATAAGGTAAACATCTTCTCCATAGCATATACTCACCAGAAAGGAGGTACATCGGTCTCATTCTGTGCCCAGCCTCTCTCCTAGCTTCTGACCTCAGAAGGTAAAATGTTAATGCATTATTATCTGCAGTGAGACAGAGCATAGAGGAAAGAATACTGGAAAGAAATAACTGAAATGTGAGGCCAAGGTACCAAGAAATTCAATAACTGGATGCAACATTAACATATACTTGTGAAAAAAGAAAAAGAACCCCATCCACACACTGTACAACAAATCTCAAAGAACAAAGAAGGACTGTGCCATTTCTTACCAGCTTTGACTAGAAGAAAGCCTCCAGCCATTATTTCCTGAAAGAGTAGGTTCTGCAGTGATATCTCTGATCTTTCTGAAGGAAGAAGAAAGATGGCAGAGGACTGTGAAGTCCAGCTACTCAAAAGCTGAGCTTGTGTAAAGGACAGAATAAGAAATTTTCCTCCTTCTTGCAGAGGAAGAAGCCATTCAAATTTTCCAAGTCAGTGCCAAGAATCACTGGATATTGGTTTTAAAAGCTCTAAGAGCTCGCCAGTCACCATTGCTGATTTGCAGGATTTTAAAGTTGACAGATTTATCTAACTTGCTTCATCTGTGTCACGGAAGAGAAGAATGCATGGTCTCACCCAACCCATTCTGCTCTTCTATATCTAGATACCCATCGCAGTTCATTTCTCAGCACTGCAGGTAGCTAGGACAAGGTCAAATCACGGGCCCTTGTAAATTCGTTGACTCAGCATTTCTAGATGACTGGTCTGATCTCAACGAGCAAAGCTGTGAGGGTACTTGCTCAGCACTGCTACTTTGACGGGAGAATGCCAACAAAGAGATCTTTGTGACCTCATTTGCTGAGCACCGTTAATTTACTAGTTGAAAGACAAAGGGGTCTAGGACGTGCATGGTTATTGTCTCAACAACTCTACTGCCAGCCTGCTGGTGTTACGTCAAGACAAAAGATGTATCGTTGTTATTGGACTGACATATAGCATTGTTATATGTCCCTAAATTCATGGACAAAGTGACATAGCATGATTTCCATGAAGCTCATGACTTCCTTCTCTCATGTAAGAGAAGATGCAGTACCAGCTTCTTTCCTATTGGGTTCTTCAAATTTGAATTTAAGTTGTTCAACCTTGAGTTGAAGTTGTTGCGTTCAACCTTGAGTTCGTCCGTTATGTCCACTATGTTCACTTTCCTAGGTTTTGTTTTGTTTGTTTCTTTTTTAAAGTCTTCTCTGAGAGAAACACAGGTTAGGAATTACACAGATTTGCTTACAGCAAGCAGGCTGAAGAGTGGAGAAACATTACGCAATGTATTCTAAGCAACCCTCCAAACTAGTTCATCGTTACGTAAGATTCATGTGAGCCAGTGACCTAAGTTGAAACTAAGTTGATATTTCCACTTTCCACACATGATATTTTCTTTGCTTGGTTTAAACGAGGATTTAGTTTACGGTTGTTGCTTGCATCTAAACCAGTTTCTTGGGCTTGTTTTTAACCTTTTATCACTTTTTAAAACGTGGCTTCAAGAGGAAATATTGATGTAACAGTTCTTTGGGTAGCCGATATTCTTCCTGAACATTGTGTGCTTTGTCAGTGAATTCATTTATTAGCATTGGCTATGTGCAAGATTCTAAGATCAATTAGGAAGATTTCAAAAGTAATCTCATAGTAGGAAAGAACTCCCTTTTTTGTAGGTTGTTTTTTTTTTTTTTTCTGAAGTGATCTATGCTATGTTTGGAGACACTGCTTGACATCTTGCATTTTAAGTAGTTTACATCAGCAGAGTTTAACATATTATCCCTCTAATCTGCCGGTGTTTTACACCTGCATTGTGTTAGTAAAATGAAGAAGACATAATGAAGATGTAAGGTTGTGGAGTAGTAGTCAATTTCTTTACAGTTCCCTTCTTCCTCTTACATCGCTCTCAAATGGGAGCGAGTTCCATGAAATAAATGCATTAAGTTTAAAGAACAGCCCTTAGCCCAAAACTGTGCCCATTTGTTTCAGCTACAGAGGTGTTGGATATGAAGAGTTATCATCACAGTCATTTTAGTGGCAGACATCTCCATTTATCTTTGCTCTCATGCAAAAACAGGGAAAATAAGGTAAATTGATCCCAGACGGATATAAACAGGACTCTGTCCCCAGCACTGATCCATCAAATGATTTGAAGGGAGGTTTCTTATTCCACCAGTACCTTCAGTAGGCAAAACCAACAAAGCCAGAATGCCAGGAATGCAAATATTGCTGTTCTACATCTACTCCAAACTCTTTTCCTCTTCCATACTTTAACCACATGCTGTCATATTCATCTCAATAAGCCTCAGTCTTTTCAAACCTCGCCCTCTGGAGGGTTTTGATTCTTATCATCCTCCTTGGAAAGCACTTTGGAAAGCAACTTCTGATGGGGCTGTGCACCTCTTTCCATGAAGTCTGTTCTTGAAAGGCACTTGAACATTGCAGCTCAAACAGAGGTTCAGCCGTACACATTTCTGCCACCGAGAGGGGATGTCCCTGCCCCCCACTTTGGGTGATATGCTGAGTTATAATCCATTGTCATCATGTGACTATGTTGATCCTCAAATGTAATGGTTAAGACCTGAGATGTTTGTCCAAATTTTAGAGCTACATGAACCACTCGGAGAAGATGATCAAAAGGCCAAAAGCCAGAGAAGCTTCACTGAAGCAGGAAGTAGAAATTTAGTATCTGAAAAAAAGTCAGGAGCCTGCAGTACCACCAATCTTGGTATGTATCTAACTGAAGACCCCACAATACGTGACTGGCAAGACCTAATACAGATGCCTGATGTCATAGTAAGATAGGGGGCAAAGCCTTGCATGAGCCAAGAGCCAGGGACCAGGGCTCTTGGCTATGGAGAATTTTGAGTCTTTTGAGTCTGTCATCCCATATGCCGTTGCGCCATGTCTCCAGCATGGGGTCATCTGCTCCTTGCACAAGGGCTGGAGGCTAATCTTTCCTGTCCTGAGCCTGGAGCTCTCTTTTGGAACTCAGTTCACTGGGGACTGGGCTGAAGTGCATGCAAGGATGGCAAATCCACCTGCAATCACTGTCACAGACTGGCTTTTCACTAGAAGAGGTTTTTTTGGCAGTCATGTGTGCTGGTCAGAGCTCAGTGGCTGCCTCATTTCTTACGGGTTCACTGCATGCTACAGTCCTGTTGTTTTTCCTTATTATTACCATGTGCATGGTCTTCTGAAGTAGGCATTTTATTCTGCTTTTCCGTTACTGCAGAAATCGTCGCATCTTGCAGCACTATACAAAGCCCCAAGTCTGCCGCAGTAACTCTGCGTGACCAGCCTGGGAGGGATCTGTAGTCCTCAGGTGTGTTCTAACATCTTTGTGTCCCTCCACCTATTTGTGGCCCTCTGCTCTCTTGATGCCCCCCCACCCCAGACGCGTACGGCTTGTTACGATGCCTGTTAAAGTTCAGAGGCCTGAAGCTACCTTTTACTTTTCCTTAATTACTTTCTACTCACATTTGAACTTCAATTATTCGTTTCATTAGCTATTATTAAAGAATGCTTTATCCCTTTTATTACTATGCTTTACAGTTACGCGCACATAAAAGTTCTTTACCTTTCTAAATATATATACACATACATGTACAGAGGTGTATATATATAAAATAGTGTATCTAAGTATAAACAAAATATATACTTATACTATTTTGTACACTCCATTATATACATACGTTTCTATATATGTATATATGTATGTCTCAGGTGTTCGTGTGTCGCATTAAGGATGAGGGTGCACAGCAGCCCCTTGACACGTAGTCATGGCTACTTTGGAAAGACCAAAGGCCCAGGCTTTACTGCAGAGCGCGATGTTATATGGCATGGAACAGGGCTTTGGTCAATTTGAGTTGGCTGTCCCAGCTGTGTTCCCTCCCAACCTCTTGCCTAGTCACTCAGGAACACACAGACAGAGACAGAGAAAAGCCTTGAAGCTCTCCATTAACCACGGGGTACCCAAGTACAGTGGAGGCCCAGAGGCCAAAGCCTCATGCCACCCCCCTTCCCCAGGCATAGCCATCAGTGCCCTGCCTGCTGGGGGACCCTGCCCAGCCCTCCGCCCCCCACTCCCAGGGTGCAACCAGCTGCCCCTGGCTCCAGAGCATAACCTTGGCCCTGCCCCTGCCCCACGGGGAGGGAGCACACAGGACCAGTGCCCACCTCCCTGCGGGGGTCCGGCGCACACCCTGACGGGCGTCCTCAAGAAGGGTCCTCAGGCTTTTCTCCAGCGTCATTGCCCAAGGTTGGTCTTCGGCATTGCTTGTGGTCTGGCCATAGCCGTGCTCTCCCTCCAGAGATGCCTCAGCGCAGGCATCTCCGCCATGTCAGTACAACACGTGTCCAGTGTGGATGGGCTCAGCTGTGTTCTGCGGTGGGTCCACTGGAGGCAGCTGGGACTGCCCCTGTCTGGCCACGGCCTCTCCTCACAGAGGCTCCCTTGGCAGTCCGCCCGCTCTCAGCTCCTGAACACAGACACTCAATACACCAATACACTGGGCGAGGGTGTCTGCAGCGGCACAGGTGCCTGGACAGGGACAGGCAGCACACTAGGTGGCAGGACTGTGGCCAGTGGAGGAGCCGTGGCGGGGACATCTGCCAAGCGGCTTTCCAAGGCCTGTCTTCTGGCCAGGGCCTCCACAGCGGGGGCTTGCCACTCTCTTCACTCGCGTGGCATGGCGACAGTTCACGGCAGGGCTCCGTCTTTATCCTCTTGGAGGTGCTCGCTCTCGTCATGACCCAGCAAGGCCCTGCAAGGCGGCTCGTCCCACAAGGAGCCGTCGTGGTGTCCTGGGTGCTCGTGTATCTTGTTGAGGATGAAGGTGTGCAGCAGCCCCTGGCACGTGCCTAGGGCCACTTTGGTGGCCGGAGCTCCCCATGACGATGTGGAGCCAGAGGGGCTGAGCCAGGGAAAGCCCCATGCAGCCCCAGCCCCAGCCCGGTGTCACCCAGAGCCAGCGCCCCCTCCTTGCCCCATGGGGACCCCCCAGCCGGCAGGGTTGGCCCTCCCCAGGCAGGGGGAAGGCAGAGGGCCCTGCTCAGGATCCTCCCTAAACCTGTGTTGCTATCCCAGATACCCAGTGCCCTCGGGGCAGCCTGTGCCCTCGTGCGGGGGCCTTCCTGGTCCCCCAGGAGACTCCAAAACACACAGCAAACACCCTCCTTTCTCTAAACACGCTGTGGTGGGTTCACCCCAGCAGACCGATGCTCAGCCAGGCCCCAAGCAATGGCTACTCTGGAAAGACCAAAAGCCCAGGCTTTATTGTGGAGCATGGGGATACATGGCAGGCAATAGCCCTGTGGTCAGTGTGCTCTCCCTGCTGTGTCCCCTCCCAGCCTCTCACCCAGCCTCGGCCTACTCGCGCAGGGACATGCAGAGAGAAACAGAGGAAGCCTTGGCGCTCTGCAAGCACTCTTCAGCACCAGCTAAAACACCAGCTGGTGCGTTTGCAACAGCCTAGTCACAAACCCAAAACACAGCGCCAGGCGGGTGGCGGGGTCTCTCTCTGCCCCCTGCCCCCCGGTAGCTCCGTCTGTGATGTCATAGCCATGACCTCACACCGTACGGGGCCAGGCCTCTGTGAAGTCAAGGCTGGCCACCCTGCACCGCAGCACTGTGGGCCACAACCTCCCACCTGGAAGGAGCTCGCCGTGTCCTGGTGGCTGTGTGCCCGTGGCAGGCGTTCTCCTCCCAGCAATCAGTCTGGGGCTCTCGCCTGAGTGACCTCCCCTGGGCAGGCAACACTCCTGCGGCAGAAGGAGGACACCCAGGCTTGCAGGGGACCTTCATTTCTCCCCAAGATGAGGCAGAGGAAGGCGCCTGCAAGAGCACAAGGCGCTGCCCTCTCAAGGAGGAGAGCCAGCAGCAACATGGAGGAATGTGCAGCTGGGCCCACTCACGTGCTTGAGAACAGGTACGAGGATTTCTCCCTCCTGGGGACATTGGCTGGCAGGTGGGACCCACAGAGCCTAAAGGGCGACTGGGGGGACCAATGGAGAAGCTGGCGAGCACTGTGGGTCCCAGGGCTTGGGAAACCCGCCGTGAGTGTGGAAGAGGCTCAGCTGAAAGCCTCGCTGACCCCCCGGGCCAAACCCCACAGTCCTACTGCTCGCGGTCCCACCATGACACTGGGAAGTTCCTGCAGCTCTCCAGCACAAGCCGTTTCTGGGCGCCTGGAGCAGCCACCGTGCAGGTGTGTCTGGGTAGCCTCTGGCAGAGCCGCGGGAGAGCTCAGCCCTCTCCCCGCCAGGCCTCCCTGGCCAAGTGCGGCTGCAAAGTCCTGGTGGGTCTCTGCTGAGGGCGAGAAGCCTTGGGGGGTGTTCCAGAGAGGGCTCTGGCCATCGTGCTGCAGAGGCCCCGGGAAGAGGTGGGGGCTTTGGAGGACAGCAGCTGCTCCCCTCTCCCCAAAGAGCACCCCGCCGCTGAGATGCCTGCCCAGGGGCAGGTTGGTGCTATGGGGGCCGGGGGGCAGTCGGGGTAAGAAGCAGCTGTGCCACCCCGCTCTGCTGCTTCTTCTGCCCTGTCTCACCACAGCGAGGACGTCTCCTGGGAGGCTTCACAAAGCCTATCTTCTGGCCAGGCCTTGCCTCGCACGGCATGGAGACGGGGCAAAACAGTGCTCCATCTTTTTCCTCCCATAGCTGCACCTGCTCTCGGGAGGACCAGGGCACCAGCTGGGAAGGGCCAGCGTGCTGCAGCTGCCATACAGGAGACAATGAGCGTAAGCTCAGCGCTGCCTTTCCCCCCATGTTTGCACCAAGCCTGCCTGGCTCAGCCGGGACCTACGGCCCTGCAGAACCGGCGTCATCCTGCCCCGACCGAGGCCTGGGGCCACCTCCCCTACGTGACCGTGGGAACCTGGCTACCACGTCCATGTCTTTGTGGGATACTGCAGTAATCATGGGGTAGCCCAGTACGGTAGAGGCCCAGAGGCCAAAGCCTCATCCACCCTCCCTCCCTAGCCACACCGTCAGTGCCCTGCCTGTGAGGGGATCCTGCCCGGCCCTCCGCCCCCCGCTGCCAGGGTGCAACCAGCTGCCCCCCTCTCCCGGGCATAACCCTGGCCCTGGCC
This sequence comes from Platalea leucorodia, assembly GCF_965183815.1. Taxonomy (NCBI): domain Eukaryota; kingdom Metazoa; phylum Chordata; class Aves; order Pelecaniformes; family Threskiornithidae; genus Platalea; species Platalea leucorodia. Next base: position 31,261,554 of record NC_138858.1, read on the forward strand.
CTGGCCCTGCCCCATGGGGAGGGAGTGCGTAGGACCAGCACCCACCTCCCCGCAGGGGGCTGGCACACGCCCTGACAGGCATCCTCAAGAAGGGTCCTCAGGCTTTTCTCCATTTTTTTTTTGCCCAGGGTTGGCCCTCAGCATTGCTTACAGCCTGGCAATGGCCATGCTCTCCCTCCACAGATGCCTCAGCACAGGCATCTCCACCCTGTGAGTACAACGCGTGTCTGCTGTGGACACAGAGACAGGGGGTGCCAGTGGGACAGGGCGAGCAGGGAGGGGCTGGCGGTGCTCCCCACCAGGAGGCCCCCTGGCTCCCCTATAAATTGCTGCTCCTCAAGTGTAAGAGAAAATCCCGCTGTGCAGGCCTCTGCCCTTAAGCACTGCTAACACCAGGACTTACTCTTTTCCAGGAAAGAGGTCATCACCCTGAAAACGGAGAGGCTCTCCACGATCCTCCTCTTGATGAGCCTAGCTGCTCTCGGTGAGCATTCACCCGCTGTCAGCACAGGCACAGAGGTGCAGCCTGTGAGCTTCGGCATGAGGGAGAGGCACTGGAGCACCCGTGGGGCCCTTCCAGCCTCCCACCTTTGCCGGTCTGGGAGGTCATGAGATGCTCACTGCATGCAGGGGAAATGGGCCGTAGCTGTGGGGTGCCAAGCATGCCCAGGAACCAAGGCTGTGCAGAGCCCCAAGGCCAAAGGAAAGGGTCCCTGCTTGGATCTGCAACCTCTCTCTGCACCCCCTCCCCATATCCTCAGCCAGCCTCTTGTCACCTTGGTGTGGGAGGAGACCGCCTCACTACAGGGTTTGTGAGAAACTCTAGTCGAGTAACTCTCTCTCGGTGATGTGAATTACAGCTGGTGCCTACTGCGGGACCTCACTCCTCATGTGGATGCTCTGGACGAAGAGTGTGCCACAGGTCAGTGGGACAGGAAAGTCCTGCAAAGGAGCACTGCTGGGGGTGGGAGGGTAAACTGGCCAGTCCTCCGGTGCCAGGCAGTGAGCCACAGAAGCGGCAGCAGCTTCTGCCGGGCCTTCCTAGAGCTGCCGGCTCTGGAAAGCCCTGGCAGCCCGGGGACTCAAATGGAGAGCCTTTCTCTTTCAGGTGCTGCTGGAGCAGCTGGCTGCAGACGAGCTGAGCTCCCTGCGGTAAAAGCCCTCTCCTCTCTCCTGACCTGCAGCACATTTGGTGGGGTAGCGGCAGATGAGCCCATGCTATCTGCACTCACTTGCACGGCGCCTAGGGCTCGTGCCTTTCGCTCCTGCCTGGGCCTTCTGCTAAGCCTGGAGGGGGAGGGAAGCACTTGCAAACTGGGGAAAGAAAAGGGGGCTCGAGCACCTCTCCTCCCGAGCTTGGAGGCTCTGGGAGGGGCTGGGCAGCTCTCTGACAAGATCTGCTTTCCTGGGGACTGCAGGAACGTGCTCGCTGTGTGGGGGGAGAAATCCCAAGAGTTGCAACAGCTGAGGGCTGAGGTAGCGCGCCTGGCTGCAGAGATCGGCGCTATGAAGAAGGTGATCCTGCGCTTTGGGAAAGAGGGCTGGGATGAGCAGGGCCCCGCACAAGGCCCTTCCTGGCCCAGTTGCTGGGCTTTTCCTGCTCAGCCCACACACTCATCCCTTGCCAGGGGCTGCCGGTGGAACTTCTCCAAGTAAAGCCCCTTCTCCTGGCCAGGTCTGACGTGGTCGTTTCCCCTGTTCCTTTGTGTCTTTCCCAGGAAGCAGAGCAAATGAGAGAGGCAATGTCTGCAACCACACAGACGTCTGACTGGGCTCTGAAAAGTGCAGGTACAGACGGACCTCAGGGCCACGCAAGAAAGTCTCGTCGTGCTGGGCTCGTGCTTGGCAGTCCCCAAAGCAGGCTGTGCCGCAGACTCCGCTCTCCGAGGCAGAGGGAGGTGGCACCAAATCACGGGGCCCAGGAGCATGATTGTGGCAGAGCAGCTCCCTTGGGCTCACCCCAGTCCTGCCTTCGGGACCCTCGCTGGAGCCCCGGCCCTGCCCCTGACAGCATTTCTGCCCTCTCCCTCTCCGCTGAGCTTTCCTGGGGCATGAAAGCGTATGGCTGGGTCATCCTCTGCTATTGACGCAGTGGGGCCTTGGCTTGGGTCTGCTGCCCTTCCCGTGGGGGCTCGCTGTCTCCCAGCAGCCGCAGACCGTCTCTTTTTGCAGCTGGGAGAGACACCATCGCCGGGCACGGGGATCCCCTCCTTGCTTGGGGCACCTCCGAACGTGCGGTGCTGCAGGCAGGGCTGGCAGACAGCCTTAGAAGTCGCCTGCAGACACCAGGTCCTCTGAGCCTGGGGCCTCCTGCAGCCAGCTGCTCTCTTCTCCCTTCAGGGGCTGCCATCGACCTGCAGAGATCATCCGGCAGCTCTGCATGGCTCTGCAGAGGGTTTGGGTTCCTGTGTACTCCCCCCCTTCTGGATACCTTTGTGCAGGTACAGGAGCAGAAACTGCCAGTGCTGCTTCTCTTGCCTCTTATAAAGTTGGGGGCAAGCCCTGGGGCGTCTCCCCTCAGGCCAGCGGTATTGCTGAAGGCCACGGCACTGGTCCGGTGCCTGGTGCCTGAGGTCTCACACAGGGCTTGGCTCCCGAGAAAAGAGCAGCTGCCCTCAGAAGGGGGCTGAGCTGAGCTGAGCTGAGCTGAGCTGAGCTGAGCTGAGCTGAGCTGAGCTTCCTGCCCACCATCCCTGGTCACTGCTGGGTGAAGGAGCTTCTCCTTCAGGACCGCGTTTCCCTGCCACAGCTCTGATTGCCCGCGTCCCCATGGGGCAGTGGAGGGTGAAGGGAGGCTGCAGAGCTGCTGGCCAAAAAGAGGTTTCTTGAAAGCCCTGCCTCCAGTGCAGGGTATCAGATGTTTCCCACTGGTCGGCTCTTCTCCTCTCTCCTGGGCTGGGAAGAGGGCCAGGCGCTTCTGTCCGCTTCCCAACACGGCATTCATTTCAAGCACAAGCACGGCCCACAGGCGCAGTGCTGCCTGTGCTTCTGGCTGCACGGGAGCGCAGCGGGCCCCATCACGCCCTCGCCTTCATTGCTCTTGCCCTCTGCTTTCAGCCGGATGCTTCCCCAGGATACTGCTGGCCTTTCCAAGGGTCTCGGAGCGAGGTGCTAATCCGGTTGCCCACACTAATACAACCGATAGCCATCACCGTACAGCACACCTCAAAGATAACCTCTCCGCTGGGGACTGTCAGTAGTGCTCCTCGAGATTTCGTGGTCTCTGTAAGTCTCTGCCGGGCAACTGGGGGCTGGGACCTGGCCGCAGGGAAAAGCTCTAACGGGGACTTGCTGCTCTCTGCACATCTGCTGAGATCCGTGTGCTCCCAAGCATTGCCGTTCCCTGAGGGCACATTTCATGCGACGTGCAGGGTGGTGTCACCCCTCCTCAGACTTGCTCAGCACGTTTTGGCCCAGCACCTCCGGGCCCCTGAGCAACGCACAAGGAGGAGACTCAGCCCCACTGCATCCTGCACCAGACCGCATTGAAGCTGCGGGAGCTGGGTGCACGTCTAGCATGAGCGTTTCCTCGTGGTCGGGTTGAGCCTGACCTGCTCCCCTGCGCTTTATCTCCAAGGGACTGGATGAGGAAGGCAAGGATGAAACTCTGCTGGGGACATTCACGTACGCCGTGCAGAAAGAGCCGACACAGACCTTCCCTCTGCAGGTACAGGGAGTGCGTGTGGGCAAGAGGCCAGGGCAGAAATGCCGGTTTGCCAGCAAGTCGCTGGCAGAAGGAGTGTGGATGGTCCCTGCCAGCGCAGGGGCCCGACCCTGGTCGAGAGAAACATTGGTAGGATCAGGAGGGAGAGTGGCATCTGGCAGGGCAGCAAAAGCAGATTGTTCTGCTCTTGGCCCCGCAGCCGTGTGGGTGCCCGGAGCTGCCTGGCTGCACCCGCCGGGCAGGCGGTGGCAGGGAGGACGCCCAGCACCTTGCCCCGGCAGCAGGACTTTCTCTGGGCCCCGCTTCCCCGGCACCAGCGAGCCTCAGGTTTCCACAGCTGCCTGCCACGCTCCCTGAGGCCGGGCGTTTGCTCTGCAGGGGCACAGGGATCCTTTGCTGCCTGGGTGGGAGAAGGGAAGGAGGGACAAGCTGCCTCTCTGGCCAGGGCGGCAGCTGGTCCCGGAGCAGGGGCCGGGCTGGCAGAGGAAGACGCGTGAAGCCTGCTTTCACTCTTTGCACTCCAGGAGTGACACCGCTTTTTGCTGGGGTTTCTTTGCAGAATGGGATCCGCAAAGCCTTTTGTCTTCTGAAACTTGCCATACAGAGCAACTGGGGAAAACCAGGATACACCTGCGTTTATCGAGTGCAGGTGCATGGGAAGATAGTGGAAACGAATGCCATTGGCCAGAGACATGTGCAGACCTTCCCTCAATAAGAATTAAAGAGGAAAATGGAGAAACAGACCAGAGGGATGTGGTTTATTCATCTGGTGCAGAGCAATGTCATTTCAGAGGCCTTCTCAAAGCAGACAACTTCTGCCTTTCGCAGGCTGAGGCCTTCCTCGGGCTTTCCACTTTCTCTCTGCCACGGGGACGTTGGCTAACCGAGCAAAAGGAGACGATGCTCCCGTAGCCTTTCCTTGCCTGAGGTCCTTGATGAAATCCTTTGGCACGAGGGCCACCGCCCCATCTCGCCCCACGAAGGAGTTGTCGGAGCCTGGCAGCGTTTGGGGGTCGTGATCCCCAAAGCACGTGCCCATTCTGCTCGGGGGACACCTTGGCTCTGGGGACTGGCTGTAGTGGGGGCCCACATGGGGTGCGGCCATGTCTGGGACCCGTGAGGGGTGTCTGAGGTGTGTGAGGAGGCCTGAGCAGCCCAGCCGCCAGGGAGGGGGGGAGCCTGGCTCCGCTCCCCCGTGCCTGTGTGCGCTCCCAGGCACAGCTCTCCACTTCTGCCGCCTTCTCTTTGAGAGAGCCACCATTCCCCCAGCCTGAAACTTTGTGAAACCAGCCAGCTCCCAGCTGAACGCCGTGCACACAAACATCTGTCTTTGTCAGGGAGGATTTGCCCAGTTCAGCTCTGCATCTCCAACAGCCAGTACGCAAGGGTATGGACCTACAGCCGTTCATCGCAGACTGATGTCAGCTCTGAAGCCTCAAGCTGACAGTTCCACCGTCACCCCTCTTACGCCACAGCAATGGGAGGCCTGAAGAGCAGTGTACTGTCCCTCTCACTCCAGGGGGTGCAGCTTTGCGGGGAAAGCTTGGGCACGTCTGCTCTCCTTCCAAGTTGCTTTCCTCCTTTGCCTTTGAAGGTAGCGTGGGAATAGGCAAGTTCAGGCGCACAGGTACATTGTCGTGGAGCTGATTCACAGGACAGGCTGGGGGAGGTCAGTGGGCTGCTGCCCCACAGTTCCACTTTCACTGCCCTCTCTTGGCAGGGACATTGGTGCAAGCATCATTTCCCATGGAAGGCTGTCAGCAATGCTTGGAGGAAAAGCATCTACTCAACTGCCTGCAAAAGGACAGCTGTAGGCTTAGAATCGCAGAGCGACTGAGGCTGGAAGGGGCCGGTGTGCAGCAGCCCCTGGCACGTGCCTAGGGCCACTTTGGTGGCTGGAGCTGGTGACTATCATTTGCTTATCTTTCCGAATGCTTGCTTAGTTTCCTCTAATATCTCCTGCCTTTCCTATCACTCCATTCCGCTGCTTTCATCCCATAAAAACAGCCTGATAGGCGGCATTTGACCTCGTTTGTGTCTTAATCTCACTCTTGGGATCATTACAGCCTTCCCCGAGCCCAGAATCGGACCGGGACTTTACATTTTTGGCATCACAGACAGGATCCCTTGAAGTGAGAGTGCCATGTTTTTCGTTTGATTGAACCCTTGGTTTTACGTGAGCACCTCTCAGGGACATCGAGGGTGGGACTTTGTTTAGAATTTATATTGAAGTGTTGCCTCCCTGAGATGACCACCCTGCTTGTTGAGTAATTTGTGTGAAAGTTTACATTTGTGTGTTACCCCTCTGAGACACTTGGTGAACACGGGTGATGACGAAATCGTCCCTGCAGGCAGGGATGTGTTGTATAATTTTTTGGAAAAGCATAATGCATGCCATGAGATTAGGCAAATTAGAAATGCCTCCTTGCTCACTGCGACCTTTGGTCAAAACTGAATTTACATATGATGACGACCAAGACAGCTCCCCTTAAATTACTACCAAAGAGGTGCCGTATACCACTACGGAACTGGGTAAATTAAGAAAGGAGTTTGGCCTCCCGTCTAAAGAATCAGAGACAGACTATGTGTGGAGGGTGTCGTTGTCGGGCGGGGACCTGATACTGCAAAGTGAAAAGGAGGCTGAAGGATATTGGGGGCCCAGAGTATTCTTAACTACCGGTGATCACCGTGCTCCCTGGTCCCCTAACCCAAAGGGCAGCCTACTGGGCTGGAGGTCTCAATCCCTTGGAACGGGGAGACCCTCTCGCTATTACGGGATCAGTTGATCAATTGGTAGAGAACGTGCAAAAAGCAGCATGCCTACAAATGATGTATGATCGCGAGCTCAAACCTAGACAGGAGTCCCCCGTGATGATACCGGTTGACCCTGAACGAATTACCCCCCTGATAAGGGGCCTCCCTGAATCTTTAAAACCTATTGGCATACAGTTACAGGGTATGATCAATGCGGTGCCCCAAGGTGAAAGGGCCACTGCCGCACTAGCAGGGCTGGTAGCCCCTGATTGCAAGACCCAAAATTTGGAAGTGTGGACTTGGGGAGAGGTTGCTCAGGAATTAATCAATTACGGGCAAAAATATGGCCCAGTTAGCACCTGGTCCGCAAAGTCAGACCCGAAGGGTTTAAGACGTACCGAAATGAAACCTCCTTCGTGCCTTGGCAGCGATAAGAAAGTGTCTCTCGTCAAACCTCCTGGCGGAAGGGACATACCGAACAGGCGTAATAGCTTGCGGACCACGGGATGGCAGAAGGGTGTCCCTCGACATCTTATGGATGGGCTACTGACTGATAAACTCGAGAAACTGATTTGAGGATGGCCCAAAAAGCCGGCGGCCAAAGTGGAAATACTCGAGATTCCGACTCCTAGCGCACCCCCGCCCCTAATTGATCTGACCAGCTCGACCGCCTCCCAGAGGCTGACGGGAAACTAGCCTCTTCGCCCCTTTGTAGTGAGCGGGGGAGCGAAGGGTGGGTGCATGTTAGGCAGCTCGCTATAGGCCATTGAGGCAATTTATTAATTACCTGTTTTGTAGGATCTAGACAAATACCCAGAACATTCTTAGTAGATACCGGTGCCCAAATTTCGGCCATTAAAACAGAAGATGCAGCGCGTGGTGTCATATCACTGTCCAGGCGACATTTGTTTGTGGCGGATGCCTTTGGTGACGTTTGGATGCATTCGGAACGTTCCACATTCCTGGACAGCAGACTTGGGAAATCCCTGCTGCTCTCCTGCACAAGCCGTCTTGGAGTGCTTGCCAGAACTGCCATGCAGGAGTGTCTCAGCAGTCTCTGGCAGTGCTGGCAAGGGCCATCACGCTGCAGTGTTGGAGAAAATGATAGTGGCGGCCCTGCCCAGCCCGGTGGCACGGTGAGCCACCGCCTCCCGCCTGTGAGGCCCTTCCAGCCTTACACTTCATAGAATCATAGAATCATAGAATGTCCTGAGTTGGAAGGGGCCCACAAGGATCATCGAGTCCAACTCCTGTCCCTGCATAGGACAACCCCAAAATTCACACCATATGTCTGAGGGTGTTGTCCAAATGCTTCTTGAATATTGTCAGGCTTGGTGCCGTCACCACCTCCCGGGGGAGCCTATTCCAGTGCTCCACCACCCTCTGGGTGAAGAACCTTTTCCTAATATCAAACCTAAAGCTCCCCTGGCACATCTTCCTGCCGTTCCCTTGGGTTCTATCGTTGGTCGCCAGGGAGAAGAGATCTGCGCCTGCCCCTCCTCTTCCATTGTGAGGAAGCTGTAGAGCACGATGAGGTCTCCCCTCAGTCTAGCTTCATATCCTTTTCATAGTGTGGCGCCCAAATCTGCACACAGTACTCAAGATGAGGCCGCCCCAGTGCAGAGTAGAGCAGGACAACCACCTCCCTCGACCGGCTGGCAATACAGTGCTTGATGCACCCCAGGACACGGTTGGCTCTCCTGGCTGCCAGGGCACACTGTTGGCTCATGTTCAACTTGCTGTTGACCAGAACCCCCAGATCCCTCTCCGCGGGGCTGGTCTCCAGCCTCTGTTACCCCAGTCTGTATGTACACCCATGGTTGCCCTGTCCCAGGTGCAAAATCCGGCACTTGCCCTTGTTAAACTTCATCCGGTTGGTGATTGCCCAGCCCTCTCATTTGTCCAGATCTCTCCGCAGGGCCTCTCTGCCCTCCAGAGTGTCAACGGCTCCTCCCAGGTTTGTGTCATCGGCAAACTTAGATAGTAGTCCTTCAAGTCCTGCATCCAAGTAATTTACGAAGACATTAAAGAGCACTGGCTCCCAAGATAGATACCTGCGGAACCCCGCTAGTGACTGGTCACCAGTCTGATGTAACCGCATTTACTATAACCCTTTGAGCCCGACCCATCAGCCAATTGCTCACCCATTGCATCATGTGTTTATCCAGCTGTACGCTGGACATTTTGTCCAGGAGGGTACTGTGAGAGACAGTATCGAAAGCTTTACTGAAGTCCAGAAAGATTACATCAACTGGCTTGGTTCCCTTGGTGAACTAGGTGGGTAACCTTGTCATGGAAGGCAATCAAGTTTGTTAAGCAGGACTTTCCCCTCGTGAACCTGTGCTGGCTGGGACCAATGACTGCGTTGTCTTTCAGGTGTTTTTCAATAACTCCCAGAATAATCTTCTCCATAATTTTGCCAGGCACAGAGGTGAGACTGACAGGCCTGTAGTTACCAGGGTCATCCCTGTTGCCCTTCTTGAAGACTGGGACAATGTTTGCCAGCTTCCAGTGAACTGGGACGTCTCCAAATATTGTCTACCCGGACTTTCGAAAAGGAATCTAACACTATCTGCCATAAGATCCTCATAGAGAAGCTGTGATACGTAGTGTGGGTGGGTGAATTGAAAACTGGCTGAATGGCTGGTGTCAGAGGGTGGTTATTAGTGGACCAAAATCTAGTTGGAGGCCAGTAACTAGTGGTGTACCCGAGAGGCCAGTAGTGGGTCCAGTTCTGTTTAACATCTTCATTAGTGATCTGGATGATGGGGCAGAGCGTGCCCTCAGCAAGTTGGCTGATGACACAGAACTGGGAGAGTGGCTGATGCACCAGAGGTTGTGGTGCCCTCCAGAGGGACCTCAACAGGCAGGAGAAACTGGCTGACAGAAGCCTCATGGAGTTCAAACTTAGGCCTCACATGGTGATAAATTGCCTAATGCTCCTGCTGAAAATGTCTCTAGAGTGGTGAAGCACCAGTAGTAACGAAGGTAAAGCTTTTTAACCAATTTAAAGTGCTACATGAGGGAGCAGAATTAGGCCAGTGAGCAATCCTTATCAGATGATTTTGCCATTGCTTTCAACAGGGCTAGTATTTTAGGTAAGCATCTCTGAGAGCTTATTTTGTAATTTACTTCTGCTATCAGACCTAGATCAGATTGTTCAAAACATGGGCAGTTCAAACATTTAGTATTCTGCGCACAAACTCTTAAGATATGGAATCCCTGACTTTTCTAACATTTTTTTTTTTTTTTTCCTTGTGGTCATACCAAACCATTTGTGCAAATGTGTATCTTAATCCTTCTGGTGTTCCCAGAGTAGGGTGAGATGCTTACTTATCATACTGTTTCTGTATAGTATATGTTCTCTTACTAGTAAGGCTGGAGTATTTCAGCCCCAGATGCACTGACGCTTTCTTTAATGCTATGTTGCTACTGGTACCAGCGCAGACTGCTGTTCCCACCAACACTGATCACTTGCATTGGTTCTGTCCTGGATGCTTGGGGTGTGACTTAGTAGGGGAATCTCCAGAGTCCTCCTCATTAAAATTTCAGCACCTAACTGAGATCCAAGACTACACTGATGTTGCATGCATTACAGTTCATGTATTGCTAAGCATAATGCATCTGCAGAGCTCCTAAAAACGCTTCTCAAAAACACATTGTTTGCCCTTGTATTAAGCAATTTGCAGGGTCGGGTTTCCTTGGCCAGCATTCCTGTGAGCTGCACCTCACTACCCATTTCCATTCCTAGGCCTGCCACATACCTCTCTCTCTAAACAAAACATACAGAATGACAGGGAAAATTGGCTAGAACAACCACAAAAAACCTCAGCCACATTTCTTGCAAGGGCGATGTCACTATGCCCATGCTAGGCAGCCACAAACTTACTTTGCTTGACAATTTGGCCTACTCACTTCCTTACCTTATAGTGACATTTCCATCCTTGTTAGTGATCAGGATAATGGATTTTCGTTTAAAAGGGCAAACAAAACTGTCAGGCTTCATCAGCTGATTTCTTTGTACTGTACTAATGCTGATAGTTCTGGTTTAACATTGGACTTGCACTGTAACTTTGGGGAGGACAAAATATCCAAGTGATTTTATTGTAGCCAGATCACACACAGAGAGGAGGCCTAAGACTGTGACATATGCAGTCCCCTTGGTCTGGCAGTTCCATAAATTCTTCTCCATCCATACCGTAGCTTTATTAACCAGTCGTTTTCAGCAAGACGTGTTTAGCTTTCCAGATGTGAGTCGTGAACTTTCCGGTACACACTACTTACAACTACAACTAGTTTGATTTGGTTTTTTTTCCCCCTCCTTTCTTTCTGTGGCTAGAGTATAAGGTTTCTTTTGCCACTTAACTTACACAGAGCTATAACAAGCCAGAGGAAATTTAGCAGCGTAACAGACAGATGAAATATATTTTTTTCCAGCAACTTCTGTCTACTTAATAATTAACTGGCAGCCAGGAAGATGAAAAGTTTTGCCTAGACTGAGGATGTAAGAATGCAAAACTCATTTGGTCATCCCCTGCATCAAGTGTCCCTTGAAGTTACTTTGGTAGCATTTCCTAGCAATCTGAAAAACAGGAATTCTAGCAGAACAGCAATAGCAAGTTCAGGTGTCTACAGGCATTTGAAATGCCACATGCTGCCAGACTGCTGACTGACTCAGCTGCCTTCCAAACCAAATGCAGTTCCTATTGACTTAGGGGGAAGCTGAATGAAGGTGGTGCTGAGGTGATGCCATCAGTGTTCAGCTGATAACCAAAAGAAGACAATCTTTTGCTTGTCTTCTAGCCAAAACATAGAGATCTACACAAGTCTACCAGCAATCACACGGCCCATCTTAGTCTGTTAATATGTTTAGACTAAAATGCTGACAAGTTTTCTGTCCAGGAACGTAGCAAGTGTAAAACCCGAGCAGTTTTCACATTACTAGTACTTTTCTCTCACACGGCTTTTATGCTATATCTAGACAATCCAGCCTGGAGGCTGACTAAACCCCAAACTATGGGAGAGACAAATCTGAGGTTCCCATTTTGATTACTTTCCACTAAACACAGACACTTCTCTGTTGTTTATTCTGGAATTAAAAAAAAGCACGGAGAAGACTGTAGGGTGCTTGCTAATACAGACGTCAGAAATCGGCTATGAGGATTCACAGACAATAGAAAGAGCTGAAACTTGACATGTGTAGCAAAGAAATCATACTGAGACACTTAGCTGGGTCCTTTTTTTCACAGTGTCCTACGCCAATTTTACTCTAGTTTAATTTTGTTAAAATATTTAGTATCTCACCAGTGTGAAGTTACACACTACATTTTTATTGATGGCAGAACTCCATCACGTAATAAGCATGTCTCTGAAGAGCAAGGACAGCAAAAGCAACAGGTGCTATTTACCGTGACTTAACTTACCACAAGATGTCACCAGTGTCAAATATAAGACAGTATAAAAGAACTTCATAGGCTTATTATTCAGGCACTGTATTTGCAAAGCTGATTTACAAAATACACGTCCTGTCAAAATCATCACTGTTGTAAAAATTGGGCCTGTTAAAGCAAGGATTTTTATAATACATACAAGTGACTGGTGGTACACCAATGTAAAATTTTTCTAAAATCTCATCTACTACTATTACCTGTTCACTAGGCCAAAATGATTATAATCGTGGTATTTGTTATCTATGCGTCTTGCTGGGTATGTGCACATTCTGTCAATGACGCTGTTGCTGTGAATAATGCTCGAATAACTAGAACTACACTAGAAATGGAAGTTCAAGAGATTCAGACATATGAGAGGTCTTTGTAAGCTAAGAGGGGACATCTGCCTCCAGCTTTAAGTAGAAATGTTCTCGTAACTGTGTTTTGTGTCTTTGAAAATTTACCTTGACAACTCTGTGAAGTGAAACAAGATTCTTTTTTTCTAGAATTAATTTTGAAAGGGCAAAGCATATTCCTAGAGCAATTTTTAGGGATGAGGTGTGAAACATTTTTCAGTGGTGCATTTTGGCACATCCCATTAAGGTAACCATTGACTATTCACAGTATTCATCCAGAAGAAGCTAAATGCTGTTCTCCTGAGGTGTTTGCTGGTGAATACTGCATTCAGTATCCCTCAAATTTATTTGGAAAGCACAATGCTGCAAGGCAGTGGAAAATCGGTCATAGTCCTGAGGTGCTCAGCATGGTCACTATGTCTCAAGCCCCACCTTTTTACAGGAAGGCATCAGCAACCAAATACTGCCTCTCAAATTGGCAGTCTTGGTCTTTTTGCAAACCAGCAGGGCAGGGCATACAAGTGTCACGAACGAGGAGAGTTGCAGAGATGCCTCTTTTCTTTGACATTTGTCTTTTCTGTCCCATGACCTGATTTGGAGTCGTCTTTAAAATCTCTTTTCCAGATGCCCCAGTTACAGCTAAATTGCACAGAGCGCAGTCAGGCTGTTTGCTGCTTCCCTGTAGCGGCTCGATGAAAGTCTAATTCTCTTGCCCTTCCCTTATGTCCCAATTACTGCAACATCATTCTTTCCATAGGATCTGGCATTAGATCCGTTTCCTCCCTTGGTATCCACTCAGGAGCCATTCAGACATCAGTTTTACTGACTGCAATTGTAACAGAGGACCATAATATACCATGAATATTAGCAATACTGAAACTAATTGCATTTGGATGAATAGTGGAGTGACAGTACGAGCAACATGCAAGTCCACTTGTAACTTATAAGTATTTAGCTTTGCACTTGAACAGTGTACTGGGCAGTAATGACAAAATGCCCGGGTACTGTGAAGTGGATGTACAACGGAGCAGTATGTGTTCTACTGTAGTCAAACTGTCTCAGCCTCACTCTTCCATCTGCTTCATCTTCTTGTTGTACATAGGATACCACAAAGCACAAGCCTCTCACCGGTGCTGCCGGTTTCATGATGAAGTAGTAATAATCTCATTTTGGAGAATGTAAAGCGACAGTGTAAAGAGCTTTTGCTGACATCAATGGCAGATGCAGAGAAGAAGGAAAAACTTGCAAAGCTCTCAGATCCAGTCTCCACAATCTATTACCTAAAGCAATTCTTAGCATTGGCTTAAGCAGTCACCAATCTCTCTCTATGTCTTTTCTTCTTACCTAAGAGAGGGTCTTTTTACAAACCCGTCTTCTTAAAACAAACTGCGTACTGCTTGGATGAATGCACATAGGCAGAAATATCCTCCCTTTTCTGCAGGTAAAACTGTTAAATAAGCATGTAGTATTAACACAAGAGAGGTCTTTTCCTTTTTATTTGCATTATACTGGTTTCTGAATTTATTCTGTCAACAGCATTTGCTAATGTATTAAACAGCACTTTTTAAGTTCTGCGTTGCTTGTTTAGGGTGAAGCTAAATGTGAGAATTCAGAGACTTGTTCCAACATTCTTATTCACATGGTGGAACTGCCAAATGGAGATCTGATAAGGTAAACATCTTCTCCATAGCATATACTCACCAGAAAGGAGGTACATCGGTCTCATTCTGTGCCCAGCCTCTCTCCTAGCTTCTGACCTCAGAAGGTAAAATGTTAATGCATTATTATCTGCAGTGAGACAGAGCATAGAGGAAAGAATACTGGAAAGAAATAACTGAAATGTGAGGCCAAGGTACCAAGAAATTCAATAACTGGATGCAACATTAACATATACTTGTGAAAAAAGAAAAAGAACCCCATCCACACACTGTACAACAAATCTCAAAGAACAAAGAAGGACTGTGCCATTTCTTACCAGCTTTGACTAGAAGAAAGCCTCCAGCCATTATTTCCTGAAAGAGTAGGTTCTGCAGTGATATCTCTGATCTTTCTGAAGGAAGAAGAAAGATGGCAGAGGACTGTGAAGTCCAGCTACTCAAAAGCTGAGCTTGTGTAAAGGACAGAATAAGAAATTTTCCTCCTTCTTGCAGAGGAAGAAGCCATTCAAATTTTCCAAGTCAGTGCCAAGAATCACTGGATATTGGTTTTAAAAGCTCTAAGAGCTCGCCAGTCACCATTGCTGATTTGCAGGATTTTAAAGTTGACAGATTTATCTAACTTGCTTCATCTGTGTCACGGAAGAGAAGAATGCATGGTCTCACCCAACCCATTCTGCTCTTCTATATCTAGATACCCATCGCAGTTCATTTCTCAGCACTGCAGGTAGCTAGGACAAGGTCAAATCACGGGCCCTTGTAAATTCGTTGACTCAGCATTTCTAGATGACTGGTCTGATCTCAACGAGCAAAGCTGTGAGGGTACTTGCTCAGCACTGCTACTTTGACGGGAGAATGCCAACAAAGAGATCTTTGTGACCTCATTTGCTGAGCACCGTTAATTTACTAGTTGAAAGACAAAGGGGTCTAGGACGTGCATGGTTATTGTCTCAACAACTCTACTGCCAGCCTGCTGGTGTTACGTCAAGACAAAAGATGTATCGTTGTTATTGGACTGACATATAGCATTGTTATATGTCCCTAAATTCATGGACAAAGTGACATAGCATGATTTCCATGAAGCTCATGACTTCCTTCTCTCATGTAAGAGAAGATGCAGTACCAGCTTCTTTCCTATTGGGTTCTTCAAATTTGAATTTAAGTTGTTCAACCTTGAGTTGAAGTTGTTGCGTTCAACCTTGAGTTCGTCCGTTATGTCCACTATGTTCACTTTCCTAGGTTTTGTTTTGTTTGTTTCTTTTTTAAAGTCTTCTCTGAGAGAAACACAGGTTAGGAATTACACAGATTTGCTTACAGCAAGCAGGCTGAAGAGTGGAGAAACATTACGCAATGTATTCTAAGCAACCCTCCAAACTAGTTCATCGTTACGTAAGATTCATGTGAGCCAGTGACCTAAGTTGAAACTAAGTTGATATTTCCACTTTCCACACATGATATTTTCTTTGCTTGGTTTAAACGAGGATTTAGTTTACGGTTGTTGCTTGCATCTAAACCAGTTTCTTGGGCTTGTTTTTAACCTTTTATCACTTTTTAAAACGTGGCTTCAAGAGGAAATATTGATGTAACAGTTCTTTGGGTAGCCGATATTCTTCCTGAACATTGTGTGCTTTGTCAGTGAATTCATTTATTAGCATTGGCTATGTGCAAGATTCTAAGATCAATTAGGAAGATTTCAAAAGTAATCTCATAGTAGGAAAGAACTCCCTTTTTTGTAGGTTGTTTTTTTTTTTTTTTCTGAAGTGATCTATGCTATGTTTGGAGACACTGCTTGACATCTTGCATTTTAAGTAGTTTACATCAGCAGAGTTTAACATATTATCCCTCTAATCTGCCGGTGTTTTACACCTGCATTGTGTTAGTAAAATGAAGAAGACATAATGAAGATGTAAGGTTGTGGAGTAGTAGTCAATTTCTTTACAGTTCCCTTCTTCCTCTTACATCGCTCTCAAATGGGAGCGAGTTCCATGAAATAAATGCATTAAGTTTAAAGAACAGCCCTTAGCCCAAAACTGTGCCCATTTGTTTCAGCTACAGAGGTGTTGGATATGAAGAGTTATCATCACAGTCATTTTAGTGGCAGACATCTCCATTTATCTTTGCTCTCATGCAAAAACAGGGAAAATAAGGTAAATTGATCCCAGACGGATATAAACAGGACTCTGTCCCCAGCACTGATCCATCAAATGATTTGAAGGGAGGTTTCTTATTCCACCAGTACCTTCAGTAGGCAAAACCAACAAAGCCAGAATGCCAGGAATGCAAATATTGCTGTTCTACATCTACTCCAAACTCTTTTCCTCTTCCATACTTTAACCACATGCTGTCATATTCATCTCAATAAGCCTCAGTCTTTTCAAACCTCGCCCTCTGGAGGGTTTTGATTCTTATCATCCTCCTTGGAAAGCACTTTGGAAAGCAACTTCTGATGGGGCTGTGCACCTCTTTCCATGAAGTCTGTTCTTGAAAGGCACTTGAACATTGCAGCTCAAACAGAGGTTCAGCCGTACACATTTCTGCCACCGAGAGGGGATGTCCCTGCCCCCCACTTTGGGTGATATGCTGAGTTATAATCCATTGTCATCATGTGACTATGTTGATCCTCAAATGTAATGGTTAAGACCTGAGATGTTTGTCCAAATTTTAGAGCTACATGAACCACTCGGAGAAGATGATCAAAAGGCCAAAAGCCAGAGAAGCTTCACTGAAGCAGGAAGTAGAAATTTAGTATCTGAAAAAAAGTCAGGAGCCTGCAGTACCACCAATCTTGGTATGTATCTAACTGAAGACCCCACAATACGTGACTGGCAAGACCTAATACAGATGCCTGATGTCATAGTAAGATAGGGGGCAAAGCCTTGCATGAGCCAAGAGCCAGGGACCAGGGCTCTTGGCTATGGAGAATTTTGAGTCTTTTGAGTCTGTCATCCCATATGCCGTTGCGCCATGTCTCCAGCATGGGGTCATCTGCTCCTTGCACAAGGGCTGGAGGCTAATCTTTCCTGTCCTGAGCCTGGAGCTCTCTTTTGGAACTCAGTTCACTGGGGACTGGGCTGAAGTGCATGCAAGGATGGCAAATCCACCTGCAATCACTGTCACAGACTGGCTTTTCACTAGAAGAGGTTTTTTTGGCAGTCATGTGTGCTGGTCAGAGCTCAGTGGCTGCCTCATTTCTTACGGGTTCACTGCATGCTACAGTCCTGTTGTTTTTCCTTATTATTACCATGTGCATGGTCTTCTGAAGTAGGCATTTTATTCTGCTTTTCCGTTACTGCAGAAATCGTCGCATCTTGCAGCACTATACAAAGCCCCAAGTCTGCCGCAGTAACTCTGCGTGACCAGCCTGGGAGGGATCTGTAGTCCTCAGGTGTGTTCTAACATCTTTGTGTCCCTCCACCTATTTGTGGCCCTCTGCTCTCTTGATGCCCCCCCACCCCAGACGCGTACGGCTTGTTACGATGCCTGTTAAAGTTCAGAGGCCTGAAGCTACCTTTTACTTTTCCTTAATTACTTTCTACTCACATTTGAACTTCAATTATTCGTTTCATTAGCTATTATTAAAGAATGCTTTATCCCTTTTATTACTATGCTTTACAGTTACGCGCACATAAAAGTTCTTTACCTTTCTAAATATATATACACATACATGTACAGAGGTGTATATATATAAAATAGTGTATCTAAGTATAAACAAAATATATACTTATACTATTTTGTACACTCCATTATATACATACGTTTCTATATATGTATATATGTATGTCTCAGGTGTTCGTGTGTCGCATTAAGGATGAGGGTGCACAGCAGCCCCTTGACACGTAGTCATGGCTACTTTGGAAAGACCAAAGGCCCAGGCTTTACTGCAGAGCGCGATGTTATATGGCATGGAACAGGGCTTTGGTCAATTTGAGTTGGCTGTCCCAGCTGTGTTCCCTCCCAACCTCTTGCCTAGTCACTCAGGAACACACAGACAGAGACAGAGAAAAGCCTTGAAGCTCTCCATTAACCACGGGGTACCCAAGTACAGTGGAGGCCCAGAGGCCAAAGCCTCATGCCACCCCCCTTCCCCAGGCATAGCCATCAGTGCCCTGCCTGCTGGGGGACCCTGCCCAGCCCTCCGCCCCCCACTCCCAGGGTGCAACCAGCTGCCCCTGGCTCCAGAGCATAACCTTGGCCCTGCCCCTGCCCCACGGGGAGGGAGCACACAGGACCAGTGCCCACCTCCCTGCGGGGGTCCGGCGCACACCCTGACGGGCGTCCTCAAGAAGGGTCCTCAGGCTTTTCTCCAGCGTCATTGCCCAAGGTTGGTCTTCGGCATTGCTTGTGGTCTGGCCATAGCCGTGCTCTCCCTCCAGAGATGCCTCAGCGCAGGCATCTCCGCCATGTCAGTACAACACGTGTCCAGTGTGGATGGGCTCAGCTGTGTTCTGCGGTGGGTCCACTGGAGGCAGCTGGGACTGCCCCTGTCTGGCCACGGCCTCTCCTCACAGAGGCTCCCTTGGCAGTCCGCCCGCTCTCAGCTCCTGAACACAGACACTCAATACACCAATACACTGGGCGAGGGTGTCTGCAGCGGCACAGGTGCCTGGACAGGGACAGGCAGCACACTAGGTGGCAGGACTGTGGCCAGTGGAGGAGCCGTGGCGGGGACATCTGCCAAGCGGCTTTCCAAGGCCTGTCTTCTGGCCAGGGCCTCCACAGCGGGGGCTTGCCACTCTCTTCACTCGCGTGGCATGGCGACAGTTCACGGCAGGGCTCCGTCTTTATCCTCTTGGAGGTGCTCGCTCTCGTCATGACCCAGCAAGGCCCTGCAAGGCGGCTCGTCCCACAAGGAGCCGTCGTGGTGTCCTGGGTGCTCGTGTATCTTGTTGAGGATGAAGGTGTGCAGCAGCCCCTGGCACGTGCCTAGGGCCACTTTGGTGGCCGGAGCTCCCCATGACGATGTGGAGCCAGAGGGGCTGAGCCAGGGAAAGCCCCATGCAGCCCCAGCCCCAGCCCGGTGTCACCCAGAGCCAGCGCCCCCTCCTTGCCCCATGGGGACCCCCCAGCCGGCAGGGTTGGCCCTCCCCAGGCAGGGGGAAGGCAGAGGGCCCTGCTCAGGATCCTCCCTAAACCTGTGTTGCTATCCCAGATACCCAGTGCCCTCGGGGCAGCCTGTGCCCTCGTGCGGGGGCCTTCCTGGTCCCCCAGGAGACTCCAAAACACACAGCAAACACCCTCCTTTCTCTAAACACGCTGTGGTGGGTTCACCCCAGCAGACCGATGCTCAGCCAGGCCCCAAGCAATGGCTACTCTGGAAAGACCAAAAGCCCAGGCTTTATTGTGGAGCATGGGGATACATGGCAGGCAATAGCCCTGTGGTCAGTGTGCTCTCCCTGCTGTGTCCCCTCCCAGCCTCTCACCCAGCCTCGGCCTACTCGCGCAGGGACATGCAGAGAGAAACAGAGGAAGCCTTGGCGCTCTGCAAGCACTCTTCAGCACCAGCTAAAACACCAGCTGGTGCGTTTGCAACAGCCTAGTCACAAACCCAAAACACAGCGCCAGGCGGGTGGCGGGGTCTCTCTCTGCCCCCTGCCCCCCGGTAGCTCCGTCTGTGATGTCATAGCCATGACCTCACACCGTACGGGGCCAGGCCTCTGTGAAGTCAAGGCTGGCCACCCTGCACCGCAGCACTGTGGGCCACAACCTCCCACCTGGAAGGAGCTCGCCGTGTCCTGGTGGCTGTGTGCCCGTGGCAGGCGTTCTCCTCCCAGCAATCAGTCTGGGGCTCTCGCCTGAGTGACCTCCCCTGGGCAGGCAACACTCCTGCGGCAGAAGGAGGACACCCAGGCTTGCAGGGGACCTTCATTTCTCCCCAAGATGAGGCAGAGGAAGGCGCCTGCAAGAGCACAAGGCGCTGCCCTCTCAAGGAGGAGAGCCAGCAGCAACATGGAGGAATGTGCAGCTGGGCCCACTCACGTGCTTGAGAACAGGTACGAGGATTTCTCCCTCCTGGGGACATTGGCTGGCAGGTGGGACCCACAGAGCCTAAAGGGCGACTGGGGGGACCAATGGAGAAGCTGGCGAGCACTGTGGGTCCCAGGGCTTGGGAAACCCGCCGTGAGTGTGGAAGAGGCTCAGCTGAAAGCCTCGCTGACCCCCCGGGCCAAACCCCACAGTCCTACTGCTCGCGGTCCCACCATGACACTGGGAAGTTCCTGCAGCTCTCCAGCACAAGCCGTTTCTGGGCGCCTGGAGCAGCCACCGTGCAGGTGTGTCTGGGTAGCCTCTGGCAGAGCCGCGGGAGAGCTCAGCCCTCTCCCCGCCAGGCCTCCCTGGCCAAGTGCGGCTGCAAAGTCCTGGTGGGTCTCTGCTGAGGGCGAGAAGCCTTGGGGGGTGTTCCAGAGAGGGCTCTGGCCATCGTGCTGCAGAGGCCCCGGGAAGAGGTGGGGGCTTTGGAGGACAGCAGCTGCTCCCCTCTCCCCAAAGAGCACCCCGCCGCTGAGATGCCTGCCCAGGGGCAGGTTGGTGCTATGGGGGCCGGGGGGCAGTCGGGGTAAGAAGCAGCTGTGCCACCCCGCTCTGCTGCTTCTTCTGCCCTGTCTCACCACAGCGAGGACGTCTCCTGGGAGGCTTCACAAAGCCTATCTTCTGGCCAGGCCTTGCCTCGCACGGCATGGAGACGGGGCAAAACAGTGCTCCATCTTTTTCCTCCCATAGCTGCACCTGCTCTCGGGAGGACCAGGGCACCAGCTGGGAAGGGCCAGCGTGCTGCAGCTGCCATACAGGAGACAATGAGCGTAAGCTCAGCGCTGCCTTTCCCCCCATGTTTGCACCAAGCCTGCCTGGCTCAGCCGGGACCTACGGCCCTGCAGAACCGGCGTCATCCTGCCCCGACCGAGGCCTGGGGCCACCTCCCCTACGTGACCGTGGGAACCTGGCTACCACGTCCATGTCTTTGTGGGATACTGCAGTAATCATGGGGTAGCCCAGTACGGTAGAGGCCCAGAGGCCAAAGCCTCATCCACCCTCCCTCCCTAGCCACACCGTCAGTGCCCTGCCTGTGAGGGGATCCTGCCCGGCCCTCCGCCCCCCGCTGCCAGGGTGCAACCAGCTGCCCCCCTCTCCCGGGCATAACCCTGGCCCTGGCCCTGGCCCTGCCCCATGGGGAGGGAGTGCGTAGGACCAGCACCCACCTCCCCGCAGGGGGCTGGCACACGCCCTGACAGGCATCCTCAAGAAGGGTCCTCAGGCTTTTCTCCATTTTTTTTTTGCCCAGGGTTGGCCCTCAGCATTGCTTACAGCCTGGCAATGGCCATGCTCTCCCTCCACAGATGCCTCAGCACAGGCATCTCCACCCTGTGAGTACAACGCGTGTCTGCTGTGGACACAGAGACAGGGGGTGCCAGTGGGACAGGGCGAGCAGGGAGGGGCTGGCGGTGCTCCCCACCAGGAGGCCCCCTGGCTCCCCTATAAATTGCTGCTCCTCAAGTGTAAGAGAAAATCCCGCTGTGCAGGCCTCTGCCCTTAAGCACTGCTAACACCAGGACTTACTCTTTTCCAGGAAAGAGGTCATCACCCTGAAAACGGAGAGGCTCTCCACGATCCTCCTCTTGATGAGCCTAGCTGCTCTCGGTGAGCATTCACCCGCTGTCAGCACAGGCACAGAGGTGCAGCCTGTGAGCTTCGGCATGAGGGAGAGGCACTGGAGCACCCGTGGGGCCCTTCCAGCCTCCCACCTTTGCCGGTCTGGGAGGTCATGAGATGCTCACTGCATGCAGGGGAAATGGGCCGTAGCTGTGGGGTGCCAAGCATGCCCAGGAACCAAGGCTGTGCAGAGCCCCAAGGCCAAAGGAAAGGGTCCCTGCTTGGATCTGCAACCTCTCTCTGCACCCCCTCCCCATATCCTCAGCCAGCCTCTTGTCACCTTGGTGTGGGAGGAGACCGCCTCACTACAGGGTTTGTGAGAAACTCTAGTCGAGTAACTCTCTCTCGGTGATGTGAATTACAGCTGGTGCCTACTGCGGGACCTCACTCCTCATGTGGATGCTCTGGACGAAGAGTGTGCCACAGGTCAGTGGGACAGGAAAGTCCTGCAAAGGAGCACTGCTGGGGGTGGGAGGGTAAACTGGCCAGTCCTCCGGTGCCAGGCAGTGAGCCACAGAAGCGGCAGCAGCTTCTGCCGGGCCTTCCTAGAGCTGCCGGCTCTGGAAAGCCCTGGCAGCCCGGGGACTCAAATGGAGAGCCTTTCTCTTTCAGGTGCTGCTGGAGCAGCTGGCTGCAGACGAGCTGAGCTCCCTGCGGTAAAAGCCCTCTCCTCTCTCCTGACCTGCAGCACATTTGGTGGGGTAGCGGCAGATGAGCCCATGCTATCTGCACTCACTTGCACGGCGCCTAGGGCTCGTGCCTTTCGCTCCTGCCTGGGCCTTCTGCTAAGCCTGGAGGGGGAGGGAAGCACTTGCAAACTGGGGAAAGAAAAGGGGGCTCGAGCACCTCTCCTCCCGAGCTTGGAGGCTCTGGGAGGGGCTGGGCAGCTCTCTGACAAGATCTGCTTTCCTGGGGACTGCAGGAACGTGCTCGCTGTGTGGGGGGAGAAATCCCAAGAGTTGCAACAGCTGAGGGCTGAGGTAGCGCGCCTGGCTGCAGAGATCGGCGCTATGAAGAAGGTGATCCTGCGCTTTGGGAAAGAGGGCTGGGATGAGCAGGGCCCCGCACAAGGCCCTTCCTGGCCCAGTTGCTGGGCTTTTCCTGCTCAGCCCACACACTCATCCCTTGCCAGGGGCTGCCGGTGGAACTTCTCCAAGTAAAGCCCCTTCTCCTGGCCAGGTCTGACGTGGTCGTTTCCCCTGTTCCTTTGTGTCTTTCCCAGGAAGCAGAGCAAATGAGAGAGGCAATGTCTGCAACCACACAGACGTCTGACTGGGCTCTGAAAAGTGCAGGTACAGACGGACCTCAGGGCCACGCAAGAAAGTCTCGTCGTGCTGGGCTCGTGCTTGGCAGTCCCCAAAGCAGGCTGTGCCGCAGACTCCGCTCTCCGAGGCAGAGGGAGGTGGCACCAAATCACGGGGCCCAGGAGCATGATTGTGGCAGAGCAGCTCCCTTGGGCTCACCCCAGTCCTGCCTTCGGGACCCTCGCTGGAGCCCCGGCCCTGCCCCTGACAGCATTTCTGCCCTCTCCCTCTCCGCTGAGCTTTCCTGGGGCATGAAAGCGTATGGCTGGGTCATCCTCTGCTATTGACGCAGTGGGGCCTTGGCTTGGGTCTGCTGCCCTTCCCGTGGGGGCTCGCTGTCTCCCAGCAGCCGCAGACCGTCTCTTTTTGCAGCTGGGAGAGACACCATCGCCGGGCACGGGGATCCCCTCCTTGCTTGGGGCACCTCCGAACGTGCGGTGCTGCAGGCAGGGCTGGCAGACAGCCTTAGAAGTTGCCTGCAGACACCAGGTCCTCTGAGCCTGGGGCCTCCTGCAGCCAGCTGCTCTCTTCTCCCTTCAGGGGCTGCCATCGACCTGCAGAGATCATCCGGCAGCTCTGCATGGCTCTGCAGAGGGTTTGGGTTCCTGTGTACTTCCCCCCTTCTGGATACCTTTGTGCAGGTACAGGAGCAGAAACTGCCAGTGCTGCTTCTCTTGCCTCTTATAAAGTTGGGGGCAAGCCCTGGGGCGTCTCCCCTCAGGCCAGCGGTATTGCTGAAGGCCACGGCACTGGTCCGGTGCCTGGTGCCTGAGGTCTCACACAGGGCTTGGCTCCCGAGAAAAGAGCAGCTGCCCTCAGAAGGGGGCTGAGCTGAGCTGAGCTGAGCTGAGCTGAGCTGAGCTGAGCTGAGCTGAGCTTCCTGCCCACCATCCCTGGTCACTGCTGGGTGAAGGAGCTTCTCCTTCAGGACCGCGTTTCCCTGCCACAGCTCTGATTGCCCGCGTCCCCATGGGGCAGTGGAGGGTGAAGGGAGGCTGCAGAGCTGCTGGCCAAAAAGAGGTTTCTTGAAAGCCCTGCCTCCAGTGCAGGGTATCAGATGTTTCCCACTGGTCGGCTCTTCTCCTCTCTCCTGGGCTGGGAAGAGGGCCAGGCGCTTCTGTCCGCTTCCCAACACGGCATTCATTTCAAGCACAAGCACGGCCCACAGGCGCAGTGCTGCCTGTGCTTCTGGCTGCACGGGAGCGCAGCGGGCCCCATCACGCCCTCGCCTTCATTGCTCTTGCCCTCTGCTTTCAGCCGGATGCTTCCCCAGGATACTGCTGGCCTTTCCAAGGGTCTCGGAGCGAGGTGCTAATCCGGTTGCCCACACTAATACAACCGATAGCCATCACCGTACAGCACACCTCAAAGATAACCTCTCCGCTGGGGACTGTCAGTAGTGCTCCTCGAGATTTCGTGGTCTCTGTAAGTCTCTGCCGGGCAACTGGGGGCTGGGACCTGGCCGCAGGGAAAAGCTCTAACGGGGACTTGCTGCTCTCTGCACATCTGCTGAGATCCGTGTGCTCCCAAGCATTGCCGTTCCCTGAGGGCACATTTCATGCGACGTGCAGGGTGGTGTCACCCCTCCTCAGACTTGCTCAGCACGTTTTGGCCCAGCACCTCCGGGCCCCTGAGCAACGCACAAGGAGGAGACTCAGCCCCACTGCATCCTGCACCAGACCGCATTGAAGCTGCGGGAGCTGGGTGCACGTCTAGCATGAGCGTTTCCTCGTGGTCGGGTTGAGCCTGACCTGCTCCCCTGCGCTTTATCTCCAAGGGACTGGATGAGGAAGGCAAGGATGAAACTCTGCTGGGGACATTCACGTACGCCGTGCAGAAAGAGCCGACACAGACCTTCCCTCTGCAGGTACAGGGAGTGCGTGTGGGCAAGAGGCCAGGGCAGAAATGCCGGTTTGCCAGCAAGTCGCTGGCAGAAGGAGTGTGGATGGTCCCTGCCAGCGCAGGGGCCCGACCCTGGTCGAGAGAAACATTGGTAGGATCAGGAGGGAGAGTGGCATCTGGCAGGGCAGCAAAAGCAGATTGTTCTGCTCTTGGCCCCGCAGCCGTGTGGGTGCCCGGAGCTGCCTGGCTGCACCCGCCGGGCAGGCGGTGGCAGGGAGGACGCCCAGCACCTTGCCCCGGCAGCAGGACTTTCTCTGGGCCCCGCTTCCCCGGCACCAGCGAGCCTCAGGTTTCCACAGCTGCCTGCCACGCTCCCTGAGGCCGGGCGTTTGCTCTGCAGGGGCACAGGGATCCTTTGCTGCCTGGGTGGGAGAAGGGAAGGAGGGACAAGCTGCCTCTCTGGCCAGGGCGGCAGCTGGTCCCGGAGCAGGGGCCGGGCTGGCAGAGGAAGACGCGTGAAGCCTGCTTTCACTCTTTGCACTCCAGGAGTGACACCGCTTTTTGCTGGGGTTTCTTTGCAGAATGGGATCCGCAAAGCCTTTTGTCTTCTGAAACTTGCCATACAGAGCAACTGGGGAAAACCAGGATACACCTGCGTTTATCGAGTGCAGGTGCATGGGAAGATAGTGGAAACGAATGCCATTGGCCAGAGACATGTGCAGACCTTCCCTCAATAAGAATTAAAGAGGAAAATGGAGAAACAGACCAGAGGGATGTGGTTTATTCATCTGGTGCAGAGCAATGTCATTTCAGAGGCCTTCTCAAAGCAGACAACTTCTGCCTTTCGCAGGCTGAGGCCTTCCTCGGGCTTTCCACTTTCTCTCTGCCACGGGGACGTTGGCTAACCGAGCAAAAGGAGACGATGCTCCCGTAGCCTTTCCTTGCCTGAGGTCCTTGATGAAATCCTTTGGCACGAGGGCCACCGCCCCATCTCGCCCCACGAAGGAGTTGTCGGAGCCTGGCAGCGTTTGGGGGTCGTGATCCCCAAAGCACGTGCCCATTCTGCTCGGGGGACACCTTGGCTCTGGGGACTGGCTGTAGTGGGGGCCCACATGGGGTGCGGCCATGTCTGGGACCCGTGAGGGGTGTCTGAGGTGTGTGAGGAGGCCTGAGCAGCCCAGCCGCCAGGGAGGGGGGGAGCCTGGCTCCGCTCCCCCGTGCCTGTGTGCGCTCCCAGGCACAGCTCTCCACTTCTGCCGCCTTCTCTTTGAGAGAGCCACCATTCCCCCAGCCTGAAACTTTGTGAAACCAGCCAGCTCCCAGCTGAACGCCGTGCACACAAACATCTGTCTTTGTCAGGGAGGATTTGCCCAGTTCAGCTCTGCATCTCCAACAGCCAGTACGCAAGGGTATGGACCTACAGCCGTTCATCGCAGACTGATGTCAGCTCTGAAGCCTCAAGCTGACAGTTCCACCGTCACCCCTCTTACACCACAGCAATGGGAGGCCTGAAGAGCAGTGTACTGTCCCTCTCACTCCAGGGGGTGCAGCTTTGCGGGGAAAGCTTGGGCACGTCTGCTCTCCTTCCAAGTTGCTTTCCTCCTTTGCCTTTGAAGGTAGCGTGGGAATAGGCAAGTTCAGGCGCACAGGTACATTGTCGTGGAGCTGATTCACAGGACAGGCTGGGGGAGGTCAGTGGGCTGCTGCCCCACAGTTCCACTTTCACTGCCCTCTCTTGGCAGGGACATTGGTGCAAGCATCATTTCCCATGGAAGGCTGTCAGCAATGCTTGGAGGAAAAGCATCTACTCAACTGCCTGCAAAAGGACAGCTGTAGGCTTAGAATCGCAGAGCGACTGAGGCTGGAAGGGGCCGGTGTGCAGCAGCCCCTGGCACGTGCCTAGGGCCACTTTGGTGGCTGGAGCTGGTGACTATCATTTGCTTATCTTTCCGAATGCTTGCTTAGTTTCCTCTAATATCTCCTGCCTTTCCTATCACTCCATTCCGCTGCTTTCATCCCATAAAAACAGCCTGATAGGCGGCATTTGACCTCGTTTGTGTCTTAATCTCACTCTTGGGATCATTACAGCCTTCCCCGAGCCCAGAATCGGACCGGGACTTTACATTTTTGGCATCACAGACAGGATCCCTTGAAGTGAGAGTGCCATGTTTTTCGTTTGATTGAACCCTTGGTTTTACGTGAGCACCTCTCAGGGACATCGAGGGTGGGACTTTGTTTAGAATTTATATTGAAGTGTTGCCTCCCTGAGATGACCACCCTGCTTGTTGAGTAATTTGTGTGAAAGTTTACATTTGTGTGTTACCCCTCTGAGACACTTGGTGAACACGGGTGATGACGAAATCGTCCCTGCAGGCAGGGATGTGTTGTATAATTTTTTGGAAAAGCATAATGCATGCCATGAGATTAGGCAAATTAGAAATGCCTCCTTGCTCACTGCGACCTTTGGTCAAAACTGAATTTACATATGATGACGACCAAGACAGCTCCCCTTAAATTACTACCAAAGAGGTGCCGTATACCACTACGGAACTGGGTAAATTAAGAAAGGAGTTTGGCCTCCCGTCTAAAGAATCAGAGACAGACTATGTGTGGAGGGTGTCGTTGTCGGGCGGGGACCTGATACTGCAAAGTGAAAAGGAGGCTGAAGGATATTGGGGGCCCAGAGTATTCTTAACTACCGGTGATCACCGTGCTCCCTGGTCCCCTAACCCAAAGGGCAGCCTACTGGGCTGGAGGTCTCAATCCCTTGGAACGGGGAGACCCTCTCGCTATTACGGGATCAGTTGATCAATTGGTAGAGAACGTGCAAAAAGCAGCATGCCTACAAATGATGTATGATCGCAAGCTCAAACCTAGACAGGAGTCCCCAGTGATGATACCGGTTGCAGGAGTGTCTCAGCAGTCTCTGGCAGTGCTGGCAAGGGCCATCACGCTGCA
Source organism: Platalea leucorodia (assembly GCF_965183815.1). Lineage (NCBI taxonomy): Eukaryota > Metazoa > Chordata > Aves > Pelecaniformes > Threskiornithidae > Platalea > Platalea leucorodia. Next base: position 31,289,160 of record NC_138858.1, read on the forward strand.
GTGTTGGAGAAAATGATAGTGGCGGCCCTGCCCAGCCCGGTGGCACGGTGAGCCACCGCCTCCCGCCTGTGAGGCCCTTCCAGCCTTACACTTCATAGAATCATAGAATCATAGAATGTCCTGAGTTGGAAGGGGCCCACAAGGATCATCGAGTCCAACTCCTGTCCCTGCATAGGACAACCCCAAAATTCACACCATATGTCTGAGGGTGTTGTCCAAATGCTTCTTGAATATTGTCAGGCTTAGTGCCGTGACCACCTCCCGGGGGAGCCTATTCCAGTGCTCCACCACCCTCTGGGTGAAGAACCTTTTCCTAATATCGAACCTAAAGCTCCCCTGGCACATCTTCCTGCCGTTCCCTCGGGTTCTATCGTTGGTCGCCAGGGAGAAGAGATCAGCGCCTGCCCCTCCTCTTCCATTGTGAGGAAGCTGTAGAGCACGATGAGGTCTCCCCTCAGTCTAGCTTCATATCCTTTTCATAGTGTGGCGCCCAAATCTGCACACAGTACTCAAGATGAGGCCGCCCCAGTGCAGAGTAGAGCAGGACAATCACCTCCTTCGACCGGCTGGCAATACAGTGCTTGATGCACCCCAGGACACGGTTGGCTCTCCTGGCTGCCAGGGCACACTGTTGGCTCATGTTCAACTTGCTGTTGACCAGAACCCCCAGATCCCTCTCCGCGGGGCTGGTCTCCAGCCTCTGTTACCCCAGTCTGTATGTACACCCATGGTTGCCCTGTCCCAGGTGCAAAATCCGGCACTTGCCCTTGTTAAACTTCATCCGGTTGGTGATTGCCCAGCCCTCTCATTTGTCCAGATCTCTCCGCAGGGCCTCTCTGCCCTCCAGAGTGTCAACGGCTCCTCCCAGGTTTGTGTCATCGGCAAACTTAGATAGTAGTCCTTCAAGTCCTGCATCCAAGTAATTTACGAAGACATTAAAGAGCACTGGCTCCCAAGATAGATACCTGCGGAACCCCGCTAGTGACTGGTCACCAGTCTGATGTAACCGCATTTACTATAACCCTTTGAGCCCGACCCATCAGCCAATTGCTCACCCATTGCATCATGTGTTTATCCAGCTGTACGCTGGACATTTTGTCCAGGAGGGTACTGTGAGAGACAGTATCGAAAGCTTTACTGAAGTCCAGAAAGATTACATCAACTGGCTTGGTTCCCTTGGTGAACTAGGTGGGTAATCTTGTCATGGAAGGCAATCAAGTTTGTTAAGCAGGACTTTCCCCTCGTGAACCTGTGCTGGCTGGGACCAATGACTGCGTTGTCTTTCAGGTGTTTTTCAATAACTCCCAGAATAATCTTCTCCATAATTTTGCCAGGCACAGAGGTGAGACTGACAGGCCTGTAGTTACCAGGGTCATCCCTGTTGCCCTTCTTGAAGACTGGGACAATGTTTGCCAGCTTCCAGTGAACTGGGACGTCTCCAGATTCCCCAGAGCATTGAAAAATCATTAAGAGAGGTCTCGCTATGACATCAGCCAGCTCTTTAAGTACCCTCAGATGAATCCCATCAGGCCCCATTGACTTATAGGGATCCAGCTGGAGCAGCAATTTGTGCACAAATTCGGGGTTAGCTGGGAGTTTATCATTCTCGCAGTCATGGTTCTCTAGCCCATGGGACCCCCAGAGCCCATGATCAGTGTTGAAGACTGAGGCAAAGAAAGCATTAAACGCCTCTCCTTTGTCTGTGTACCTGTTTGTGAGGTGACCATGCTCATTAAGTAATGGGCCAATGTTATTTCTGGCCTGCCTGTTGCTATCAACATATTTTAAAAAGCCCTTTTTATTGTCCTTCACAGTACTGGCTAGCATGAACTCTAACTGAGCTTGAGCCACGTGTATTTCCTCCCTACAGTGGCGAACAGCATCCCTGTAGTCCTCCCATGTCACCTGACCTTGCTTCCACTGGCCATACATTTTCTTTTTTCGCTTTTGTTCTACAAGAATATCCCTACTCATCCAAGCCAGCCTTCTACCTCGCCTGCATGACTTCTGACATTTTAGAACTGCCTGCTCCTGTGCTCTTAGGAGGTGGCACTTAAAAAGTGACCAGCACTGATGGACCCCAGCACCTTCAAAAGCTTTTTCCCAGGGGACCTTACTAAGTAGTTCCAAGAGCAGCCTGAAGTCAGCTCTCCTTATATCCAGGGTTGAGGTCTTGCTGGCTGTTTTCCTCCTGTTACCATAGATTTTAAACTTGACTGCTTCGTGATCGCTGTGGCCAAGGCAGCCACCAATCGCCACTTCACCCACGAGACCCTCTCTGTTAATAAGCAACAAATTGAGGAAGGCGCCTTTCTTGGTCGGTTCCCTTAGTAACTGTACCAAGAAGTTATCATCCAGATGGTTTAGGAACTTCTGGGGCTCAGGGACCTCCCGAGATGCTCACTACACACAGATCCCGCCTGGCCCCAGACCTGACACTGTGGTTGCAGGTTTGTGGGGAATACTTGAGCACCTCTGCTCCCCTTCCGAGTTGCTTCCCTCATTTGCCTTTGAATGTAATAGGCAAGTTCAGGTTCACAATTACATTGTCGTGAAGCTAATTCACAGGTCAGGGTGAGGGAGGTTAGTGCACTGCTGCCCCACACTTCCCGCATCCTCTGGCGGCAGTCATGACACCAGGGCTACCATGAAGCACAAATGCAGTGAGTGAAAAGTACTTTGTGAGTGCAAAATACTTTCTTCCTTCAACTCCTATTGTGACATCATGGCAGCACAAGTGTAAAGGCCCCTTCCTCTTCCCCTCTCCCAGTCAATTTCCCAAGTTGGAAGGAATCAGGGCTTTTGAGTCTAGGTGACTTCTGCATAGGGCTATTTTAATCGATAATGCGCATGTCCTTACGTGAGAGGGTAAAAGTCACCTGCAGCAATCCCCGCCACCTGACATCAATATCCAATTTTGCTTCAAAGCTGTGCTGTGTAATAAATACTTGTGACAGGGAGGACAAATTCTCTAATAGGATAGCCCACTCTCTTCCAAAGCTGCCTCTATCCATAATCCTTGAAAAACCCCACAATGTTTCTTCATCAGTTGCAAGCTAAGAAAAGGAACTAAAAGATACTCGTCTGTTCATAGTGCCTGCAGATGTCTGTGGCAACAGCATTTTAAAACTAGTCATTTGCAGAGGTGAGTCCCCGCCTCAAGTGGCTAAACCAGAGATTTGCAGCAAACTGAAATGGTTCAGTCTGAAATATTTCCTGTTTTCCCAAATGTAATATTAGATTTCTGAGCAATAAAGGATGTGAACCAACATGATACAAAAATGCCCAAAATCCCTTTTATAGATTCGCATCACAAACATTTTTTGTTTCAGGTGTTCCTGTTGTGATCCACTTTCAGAGTATATCAGGTTATTCAGTACAGGAGAAACAGGAAGAGAGACCCAAAAGCAGGTGAAAGGAAAATGAACAAACAAAACCACTGAATAACATTGTCACCTTCCCTGTTCAGCAATGCAGTACTGTGTACATCTGTCTGAACAGAAACGTAGGCTGGACTGCATGGTAGTCTCTTCTAGAGCCATGACCTGAGACCACTGGTCTGGTGATGCAGTACCAAGACTGGATCAATCTTTTCATGCTCTTATTCTGGGTTAAGTGTGCAAGCAAGTGCTTGGAAAATATCTCATTTAGCCCTGCAGCAAACATTTCCTAGTCAGTGACCAGTTTTTCTTAATGAGACTGTTCTCTCATTGCAGGTTTAGCTGTATATTGAGGCAGGGAACAGCACTTACCATCTGGGGCAACACCCAGTCAGCCACTGTGATTTACTATGTGTGTAGTAATACTGGTTTCAAAACCTGCTGCCTGTCAAGAGAGCTTAAAATGTTTGTTTCTTTATGAAGATCAGGCTTCACTTCTTTTTATCCTTTTATTTATTGTGTGCACCATGGAAGGTGTTCATGTACATAAACGTCACCCTAAACTTCATTGCAGTGAGTAAGAAGGGCTACATTGCCTTCAGAGGCATCACAACACAGGGCTGATGCAGGTTGAGTTGCAGCTTTGTCACAAATTCGGGGACTAGGCAAGTGGCTTTGCAGTCACACTTAAAGGACAAAATAATAGGAGTGAGCCCTAGGCAAGGCGCAAATAATCTCCACAGACTCTCAGGGCCCCAAGCAGTAGCAGTACATCTCAGTGTCTTTACCAAAGCTTTTCCTTCTGCATGCCATCAGCCGGGCAGGAAAGGCAGGATCATGCTGCTGGGAGACAGTAAGCTCTGCGATGCAGGCAGACCCATCAGAAACAGGTATTTCATATACCACTTACAGTCCACAAGTGATTTCCTAGGTCATTTCTGATCTTTCATCCCATTCCTTTTATTTCAGAAATTACACCCCACTTATTTCAGGTTGGGTGATGAGACTATAATACAGGGATACGAGGAAATGAAATGGAGGTAGAATACTAGTCTTTGAGGTTGTACGCCATTAAATGACAGTGTATTCCCGCTGATGCACAACATTGAACTGTCAAGATCTCTGCTCACATGGGAATAGCACCTGACACACTGTCTAAATGATTGTGGTGTGGCAGTCTGCTGAGCCCCGCATGATAGGAAAGAATGCAGTGGGACAGCTCTGCTGCCACATTACTGGTGAGACACTGATGAGAGGGAAAAGTATCTGACCAAAAGGTATTAAGAGCAATCTTCCCTGTCAACTTGCTACTGGTCTGTATTCCTCCTCACAGCATCTCTTCTGAAAAGACATCCTTAGGTGTTTTCAGTTTGCTGATACTATTTCCCTCTTGCCTCCAGCAGGGCACGATGAATGGGTGGAATGCGCAGGAGTACTCACTGCAACTTTTGGAACAATTTCACTGATGGTGGAAAGGGAGGAGGCAGACAGACAGACTGCAAAAATTATAGAATCATAGAATCATTTAAGTTGGAAAACACCTTTAAGATCATCAAGTCCAACCATTAACCTAATACTGCCAAGTCCACCACTACACCATGTCCCTAAACACCACATCTACATGTCTTTTAAATACCTCCAGGGATGGGGACTCAACCACTTCCATGGGCAGCCTGTTCCAATGTTTGACAACCCTTTCAGTGAAGATATTTTTACTAATAACCAAACTAAACCTCCCCTGGCACAACCTGAGCCCATTTCCTCTTGTTTTATTGCTTGTTACTTGGGAGAAGAGACTGACCCCCACCTCGCTACAACCTCCTTGCAGGTAGTTGTAGAGAGCAATCAGGTCTCCCATCAGCCTCCTCTTCTCCAAACTAACCAACACTAGTTCCCTCAGCCGCTCCTCATAAGACTTGTGCTCTAGACCCTTCACCAGCTTCGTTGCCCTTCTCTGGACACGCCCCAGCACCTCAATGTCCTTCTTGGAATGAGGGGCCCAAAACTGAACCCAGTACTTGAGATGTGGCCTCACCAATGCCGAGTACAGGGGGATAATCACTTCTCTAGTCCTGCTGGCCACACTATTCCTGATACAAGCCAGAATGCTATTGGCCTTCTTGGCCACCTGGACTCACTGCCGGCTCATATTCAGCCAGCTGTCGACAAACACCCCCAGGTCCTTTTCCTGAGGCAGCTTTCCAGCCACTCCTCCCCAAGCCTGTAGCATTGCATGGGGTTGTTGTGACCCAAGCGCAGGACCCGGCACTGAGCCTTGTTGAACCTCATACAGTTGGCCCCGGCCCATCGATCCAGCTGGTCCAGGTCCCTCTGCAGGGCCTTCCTGCCCTCCAGCAGATCAACACTCCCGCCCAACTTGGTGTCATCTGCAGACTTACTGAGGATGCACTCAATCCCCTTGTCCAGATCATTGATAAAGATATTAAACAGAATTGGCCCCAATACCATGCCCTGGGGAGCCCCACTTGTGACTGGCCACCAACTGGATTTAACTCCATTCACCACCACTCTTTGGGCCAGGCCATCCAGCCAGTTGGGTTTTTTTTTTTTGGTTTTGGTTTTCATTTTGGTTTTGGTTTGTTTTATCAGAAAGATAAATATTTTGCCTTTTATCATTTTACCCTTTTCCTGCATACAAAATAACTGTGTTCTCTCGCTGTGTTTTCCAAAGTCTGCCTTTTTTAATTGGTGTACACAGTCTCTAACTGTTTGTTGGCACAGCTGGCTGAAGGGTTACACTGGGGAAAAAATGGGACATAGTCAGACAGCTACAGAGTAGAGCTCAGAAAAGCTTACCATCTGCCTAGGTGCTTGCACTCTACCCATCTGAGCTCCCAAGCTATTTCAGCACCAGTACATTTCAGGGGGTGGAGTTAACTTGCCTTTGCTAGATTGATGCAGCACTAGGGCACACTCGGGTGGTTTTGGGACCTTCTGATGTATCCAGGTGCAGACATTTTACATGAGTGCGCATGGACAGTTTGTTCATGGTCAGAGAGCGCTTATTTTCTGTCACTGGCATGTAATTCAGTTACTGTGAATGTGATGGTCAGGCATATGTACACAAATAAGATTAATATGGGAATATGTCCCATATTAATAAATTGAGGTGGTAAATTTGCCTTCCTGGGTGGTGAAAAGCCTTAACTTCTGAAACTTCAAAACGCTTTTGCCCCGACCAGTGCCTCAGAGAGGGTGACACAGGCTGTTTCTCAAGACCTCTTCCTTGAGGAGTTCCCCAGCAAGACTGTCAGCTGCCTGCAGGACTTCCTGGTAGAGCAGAAGGGATGGACACATTAAGCTGCCATAGAAAAGATCTTTGCCAGCCCTGTATCGTGAAAGCACACTGTGTCGTGTTAAAGGACAGTGTGTTGGGGGCATTATTCCTTCCCCAAAGGCACACATAACATCTTCCACTCTTAGTGCAAATCAGATACAAAAAGAGCCTGTTTGAAAATGAGGCTGAGAGTACAGATTAGTTGACCAGCTATCAGGAGTGACATCAGAGCATACTAGTCACTGTGGCAGCAGGCCCCTATTAAGCAGCATAATTGCTCCCATCAATGAAAAATGCTCTCAGTTCCTACACCAAATATTCAGTAAAAATCTAATCACCACTTCAAAAATTACAGCTCCTGACTTTCTTACATCTTAACCCTGCTCTATTACAAACTGTCCATTATGAAAAAGACACAAGCTCATCATATACAGCCAATGTTTACATGTTCTTAATACTCTGATTTTAATTCATAGCATGAATGTAATCACTGTTAGAAAAAATGTAGATGAATTAAAATAACGTTTAGACTACTGACAACAAATCTGAAGTCCAGTACTTACTCACTTTGCTGGATACTGAATCTGGAAAATGGCTGCTAACTTGATTCCCACTATCTGGCATTACTTTCTTTCCTGATATATTCTCACTTACAGTATTCGTCTCCTACACAGCACATCATTATTTATATTTTGTTCCTTTATACAGTCTTATCACCTTGCCCTGTAACTTCATCACCCGGAGCCATACAGCCCAGTTTGCACATACTCAGTGCAAACTCTCACTTAGTAGCAAACCACTCCTCTGCTGTCATTGCATTGGGATGTTATGCTGTCATCATCTCTCCGATTAAGAATAAAACAGGTTTTCCTCCCTTCTCTTCACAATTCTGATGTTGCATCAGAAGGATTATATTCTACATACATAAGGGCCTAGTTATCCAGCCTGTACTTAGGAAAAACCCCACCTAAATAGGTTGCATGAAACTTGTAATATTGTCTCCTCCCTCTCTGCCCTGCATTTCACCCCTCTGCAGAAGACTGTTGTGCAGCCATCTTCCTGAAATGGAACTTTGAGGGTCAATGCCACTGACCAGCCTGGTGTGCCAGCGCTGCCTGGACAAAAAGGACAAAAACCGAACAGGCTGGTTGTGGCTCTGGGCCATGAGTGAGAGTGTGATACATATGAGGATCTGCACTCATACAAACCCCACCAGAAGACTCAGTCCCAAGGTGTGGCCTAGCTCCAAGGCACAAATTCAGGCACCACTTTTGCCGTGCTATTCTGTATCATTAGTAGAAAGTGGTTGTCATCTTTCTTTTCTAGCAGTGGCAGCTGTATGGGCCAGTGATGGGTGGTAGCATCGCCTCTGACCCGCAGCCAATCCTTCCAAGCACAGAGGGTAGACTCAACTTTTGGGAAAAAAAAAAATAAAATATAGGTGATGACATTTGACTGACAACACTCTAAAAAAAGCACTGACATTCCCACTCATATACACGTAACAGGAAAAATCCTGTCCACAAGCTTATTAGAAAGAAAGATTTCTAAGTGGCCTTAACTGCAAGAGCATTTTTTTCTGTCTGCCATATAGTTTAGAAATGTCAATGACTTCATCTCACTTAAATGATAATAACATATGAATTATAATGAACGTTCCTTACATGAAAGCAAAATTTATGAAACAAAATGTTTTGCACAGTAGGGCAGTCAACATAGCATGAAGCAAAACTCTGCAGACCAACACTTTTGCAAGCTACCCAAAGAACTCCATTTACTTTACTGAAATAATTTTTAAAGATGTAAATTACCACAAGTTAAGGTTCTACATGTTTATACTGAAAAGGGGATTTGAATGTCTGAACAGTCTGAGTTGATTATTTCAGCTAAAATAATTGTTACTTCACAAAAAAAAAAAAAAAATGCTGAAGACAAGGAAAATGCTTAAGGCAAGACTGTCATATTGGAAGCAGTGCTTGGTGGAAAAAAATGAACCCCATTCTAGGATCATAAAAAGTTTTTCAAAAGTTAAGAACTTCACCCTCTTCAAGGGTGAAAGTAAACCACTAAGGTGATGCCACATACTAAGGACACTCCTCTTAACAGAGTAAATCAAAGGAGAGAAGAGGATGCAACTGACATATCCAAAACCAAGAAGGTCAATGATCTAAGTAGCTAATGAAGCTTCATTTCATATGGATCTGTGTCTTACATTGTTTCCTCAGCAGGACTCTGATGATGTCTGTCTCACACAAACACACAGCATCATGACTCTTGCAGGAATTTTGTATCTTGAGACTGTCTTGGCATGTAGCTGGGATCCTCAAGGTGCAAAAGTCATTCCAAGAAGAGAGGAAAACACATAGACATACAGACACACACAAACACATTCACAGACAAGAATGTAGGATCAGATAAGCCTCATCCTCTAGGAAATGGATTAACAAAAAACGTTCTGGTGATAAGCTCTACAGAAGCTCTTTTAAGTAAATTAAACAGATAAGCTCTTCTACCCTGATTTTGGTCAAAAACTAGTCCAGTTGTCATCTGATACCTGTTTAGTAGCCTCCAGCCCATTCCTACTGAACTGTGGGTGCTGAGCTTCAAAAGCTACAATAGGAATCCTGTTAACAGTTACAGTACAGAAAACAGAAAATTAATGCAACGAAAACTCAGCTCCCATTTGCCTCAACATGGCAGGCAGCACAGGATTGCTTATATTGGTTGATGTGTGTGTTGGACTTTTTTGTTGCAGGTGGAGAGCTTCAGCTTCCAAACCCATCTGCCTGATATCTTTCATGAGAACTGACATGGAATAGAGAAAGAAAAGCTTGCATTTGTTGTTGAGCAAAATGAACTGCTCACCATTTAAATGGTATCTGCTGAGCAGTAGGTAGAAAGAATGAACAGCAACATATGAGGAGCAAAGGGGGAAAAGATGTTGCTGCTTCCATTCTTTTCCCCTCTTCTACCCTTTGCATTAGCACCACATAGTATGGCAGAATAAAGCCTTGTCTTTACACTGCTCTGGTACGTCTAGAAAGTCCCTGTGACCACAGACATTGCATATCTATGCTTTTCAAGTTGCACTTTTAAAATACAGCTCTGCTAGATAGAAAATTACGTTCTTACTTAGACTGCTTCAGCATCTCTGCTTCCGTCTGTCTTCTTGCTTTGTTATCATCAACAACACCAGCAGACCATTGCTAGCAGAACTGCAATTACCCTATTTATTTTCAAAAAGACCAACATGTATGGTAGTAAAACTGTCCTACTCTCAGATTTTGCTACTGAGAAACCAGCTTATTGTCAGAATGTAGTTTTGTAGCCAAAACCAAATTAAGAATTAAAAAAAAAAAAACAAACGACAAGTTAAAAACAAGAGAGTAGAAACAAGAGACTGGAAGGTAAAGCAACTGCATGCTTCAGGGCAGGAGGGAGTTCACAGGAATGGAAGGCAAATAACACTTGTTCATTATCATGATGCTTCTAGTACTGTCCATTACTAGAGATGGGAAACAAGCCTAAATGGACCTCAGCTCTGACCCAGAGTGGTAATTCCTGTGTTTTAACACAACCACTGATAGGTGGATACAGGGGAGGATTCATTTCTGCCTGAGCAATGAAAGGACATACAGCAAGACTAATCAATAAACCAAGACCAGGGAGGTGATCACTATAATGGTGAATTTACAAGAATAAGAAGGAAAACAACATCAGCCCTAATGAATATGGATGCGCTGCCACACTACCTGGGAACAGAACATCTATTTTTCCAAATAGAAGATCCCTTACAAAATGTGGAGAGGACAGCTTCTGAGTAAAGAAGAAACCAACATGTGCAAGCATCAGGTTCTTATGCAGGGTAAGAGATAAAAATAATTTGTGCCTTTTGAGACACAGCCATAGCTAACCAGTATCTTAAAAGTTCAGCAGGAAAATTTATAACTAATTTAACTGTGGAATCATTCATTATACACATCATTACACATCATTATACACATCAGTTGTGCACTCTTGCTTCAGGGAGGTCAATGGGAATTTTTCTATATGATGAAAATTTTTAATTTTATGGCATTTAATGGCTGAAAGAAAACTATTAATTTAATTTATTCATTGTCCATATGAAACAAATCAGAAGCACAGCAGCCCAGATTCTCAGCTACACCAGAAAAAAAACACACAGTACAGCTCCTGAGAGTACAAGTAATGTCTGTGTTCAGCCTATAACAGACCACTCTGAACCAAGCCAGTGGTGTGTGCAAATTTTGACAGAAGCAACCAAGTGCAAACTTTCAACAGAAAGCAGTAACTGTCCCTCCCATGCCCCCTCAAAAAGCAGCATGGAGATTAGCGTGTGATCTGCTACATCTGTCTCACAACAGGATGATCTCTGTCCATTAGGAAGTCCTCTCTTGGCTGAGTTCAAGGTCAGAATGTGCTTTGAAGGCAGAATAATTGGCCACACCAGATTTCTCTTCTGATGCTGTTATAGCTTTCATTAAATAAACTGGTAGCTAAATATCATATTTATGATATTTGCATATGACTGTGCACTGGAGATTTTTTGCCAACAGCTTAGATAGACATGCCAATGATGATGACAGCCATAACTAGAAAAGAAAAATGGACTAAATGATTTCTTAAGGTCCCTTCTATCCCTAATTTATCTTATTCTGTGAACTTCTTGAAACCACTCAACTCCCATTGGAGTTTTATTTTTTGTGCTCTAGTGCCCTGTCAATAACAAATACATTCTAATATTAACTTCATTAGGCCAAGTTGTTCTAAGTTGCATTCTGTTTTCAGCACCCTGTAGCAAAAGAATGCACTTTTAGGCTTTGAGTGTGCAGGAAATTTGGAATGTGCCACATAAACAACTTGATCAACACAATTTTCTACCTCAATATTTGTTATTATTAGAGAGTAGGACCCAGAGATTCTGGTTTCAGATGTATGCTCACAACCCTCAGGACACTGGGATTACAGCAAAGAGCAGAATGTGACTGCTGGGGAATATGTGCCTCTGAACTTTTACTGTATTTCTGTATGTGGTAACAGGGATGATGCCATGAAACACGTGTTTGTTCTGGACAGAGCTGAGCATTAAGTTAAAATTCTGCCTCTTTAAAAACATAAAAATTAGCTTCTGTCAAGAATAAAAATGAAAATCTGAAGTAGAGAGTTCATTGCATAGCATAACACTACAAGTGTGATTCAGAAACTGTCAGTCATTTATGTTTTACAGCAGATCTGTACAGAGACATATTTGTGTCAGATCAGCCCTGCATCCCAGGTACTTCTGGTACTTAAGCTCGTCTCCATAGACAGGGATGTCTGCTTGGACTGCAGCTCCTGTCCTGCAGCACATGGCAGCCATTGAGCCATTGCTTCAGCCTGTGAGCAAGCGGCAGACCAAGCTGTGCTGCAGGAGACACAGGCCAGCCAGAGAGCTTGGCATATACAACGGATGAGAGGTGTCAGGACTCTGAACTCCAATTCCATTCAGACAATGCATCAAAATAGGGACATTCAGGTTAGTGTCAGATTGACTCCAGACAAAATATTTTCTTACTTTTTTAAAATTTAGAATTCCTTAATCAGTATTTTGGGGGGTAAAATTAACATTTGCAAACACTTTCTCTCACTTTGTAGAAACTGTAATGATAATAAAAGCATTCTGAAGGAAAATTCCTTGAGAGCTCTATTTCCAGACCTGAGTGTCTTTTCACTTACAGAGGCATGTTAGATATTGACTTCAGACAAAATCAACAGAACAATCTTTAAAGGAAAGAAACAGGGACTTGGAAGTTTTCATGCCTGTTTTAAGTTGTTCTGTGGCTTAAAAAGCTGAAAATTTTTAAAAAAACACATTTTCAAGGATCTGCTAGTTTTGATGGAATTGAACTATCAAAATAGCACCTTCCATTGTATTTTCTTTGCATGTCTGAGTGTGCTGGAGCTAAATGGTTCTAAGTTGTATGATACTGTTCAGGAAAGCAGAGCTAGAAGCTGGGATACTTCTGTTTTTCTTAAGAATGAGCAACATGTTCCTATAAAAAAGTCTTGTGACATCAATATCACAAACTGAAACAAAAATAGACTTCAATGGGACAGAGCTAAATCTGGATGTAAAAATCAGTGCCATGCTTTATAATCACCTGCAGCCAAAAGAATGATTCACAGTTCTATCCAGTCTGTTAACTGCCAGATAATTGACACTATTTTTCCAGATCCAGAAATTTTGGATGTGGGAACTTTATAACCTTGGAGAGATTTACAGGCTGGTTATGGCACACTTTGTCAGTCCTTCATGCATTCAAAACAAAGAGCCAGCAATGTGGTCCTGGAACAAGGAGAAAATAAACACCTTTCCTCCTTGCTTCCTCTTCCCTACAGTCAAGCAGCACTAAGAGACCTTGAGCACTGAATCATTTTGTCAGCTATGTTAACAGCAAAGATCTTCTCCCCTCAACCTAGGTATAATTGGAGAGGTCTAAGTCTCCCACCACAACCAAGTGCATGATAATGTTTACAACATGATCTAAGCACAGGATACATTTGCTGCTGCTGAGCATACACATCTCAGGAGTTTAAACTTATTAGGCAAATACTCTTGCACACTCTTCTGCATTGGGGAAGGGTAAGTTTATTATCTAGAAAATTTTTCACTATTTTGATCTGGAATTTATAACTTCTGAAATAATTTACATTTAGATGAAGGGCTAAATATTTGCAAAATAGTTTCTTCCTATATAGATAACCACCTTAAAATAATGAATTAGACTTTAAAGAACTCTTGCTCATCTTATATTCACCATGATGGAATTTTATTTAATGGAAACATCAAAAGAATCTGCATAGGATTTCTGAATTGGTTTCCCTGGCAAGTCAGCTAAAAATACTTTCTGCATGATACATTAAAGAAGCAGTAAAGATGAAGATAAATATATCCTGGAGGAGAGGAGCCATAAGTGGAAAACTTCCTTTCCAAGACTTGTGGTTTCCATGCTGAAAATACTGGCTCTCAGTCTATGCATTCAATTTGTTCTCAGAACACCTGAGCCAGCAACAGGCAGGAGAATATATTTGTCACTACTGAATTGAGCACTGCTACCCTTTGCTTCTTTTTTCCTTCTACTGAAGCATAGAGACATTTAAAATGCAGAGCCTCACTCAGGAGTCCTCATTCAGCTGATTTGTTAACAGAAGACACAAGATGCAATGCAGGAGGTGGCAGACAAAGAATATGTACCCAGGTCTGTTTTTCCACAGTAAAGGTAAGCTGACTTGGCTGTGCATTATTTTCCCTTCCTGTTGTTTCCTCTTCAACACCTTCCTGAAATGATCATATTTACAAATAAAAGATTGAAAACCCTTCCCACTCCATAAGTTATCATTCAGCTGGGTTAAGAGGATCAGGAAATCCATCTAGGACACTAATAGCTCCCTCATCACATAAATTAAATCACAGCCTTCAGACAAAGCAGCATGTTGCAAGGTGATACCTCCTTCTCAGTGTTTCAGTGCAGAATAAGCCTGCCCGCCCACTCTAAGCCATTATAGCTGGAAGGTAACAGCCAAACATCCTTGAGACAGTGTCCACTATTCTCCTACAAGGAAAAGAACCACAGTTCCACCTTGACCTTATGGGATCCACACAAAGGCAGTTGAAAGATGGATAAAGGGTGCTGTACACTCTCCTTCGCTTCCACAGTACACACCTACCTGTGGCTTAGAAACAAATAAACTGAAGTTTACCAAGTACTGACCTTTTTTACTGCTTTCCCATCCATGGAATTTTGATTGGTGTCTATAAATATGAGAAAAGTTTACCTCAAATAAATGCCCCTATAGTTGCAAAAGCAATATTAATTTATATCAGCCTGAGCCAAAGTCAGCCATGCACACCACTCTCTGGTACAGTGTTTTCTTACTAGATTAAGAGTAATTGGTGTAGAGAACTGAGCAGAGGCCACTGCAGTGCCACAGGAAAAAACGGATGTGCATCCTCTAACCTTCAGAAAATGTCTTAGTAAAGTCTAACACATCTGTCTCCAGCTTTCTTTAAGCAGCTTTGGACCAGTATTATTTTCTGTCAAATCATCATAAGCTAGTAAGTTCATTCTTGCCACAAACTTGTTTCATAAAATATATTTTTTAAATGCTGTAAAGACATTAAGAGACATAATAGTGGCCAAAACTATATGCTGGGGACTGGTACACTTGCTAAATTAGCATGCCTTTTCCCATTCTGATGACTTGACTTTTAGCTTTCCTAGTTTTATTTACATTTAATCACCCAAGCTGAAACTGTATACCAGCTGTCTGTCAAGGACTGATAATTTCTCTTAATTTTAATGACAACATTTTGTCGGAATTGTTCTGTTCTTTCTAAGAACAGGACTAGAAAATATGTTGCTCTGCTGAAGTTAAAAAAAGCTGGCAACACATCCATGAGGAACTTTAAAGTCCCTCTTAAACTGGGTAGAAACTTAATATGCTATGGTAGGGCATCAGAACAGAGGGCAGACCACAATAAAACTGTTAGTCTGTTTCCCAGTCCTGATGGCATGCAGTGGTGAGGCAAGAGCTTCTCACATCTGCTGCTGAAGAGCCTAACCAAACTGTAGGCACAGCAATTAGACTGGTACTCCGGCAAGGAAAGTAACCTTCCCCACTTCAGCCAGTCTCAACAGGTTCCCCTTCCACCCTGAGAGACAGGTAACGCTCTCTTTCACAGTAGGGAGAAGATGGCCAACAAAAAAAACACTAAATAAATACAGCTGATAGAATTAAAGCCTTTCTTAACACTTACCAGTGCTTCCATAATACTTCTTCTGCGTTTTATGAATCACAAATGCAAATTCAGAAAAAGCAAAAAGTGGCTATTGTTTTGGAGCAGGCCAGTGCTTGTAATGCAGATGGGAATGTTTGACTGGAAATGCTGTGCAGAGACAGCATCACATTATTATCTGCACGTTTTCGGGTCTGTTTATTTCTGTGAGATCAATGCTCCGATCCTGTGTAAGAAAATATCACGTGGCATTGTAATTAAAAACTATGTAACAATATATATGTAGAAAAGAAAGGAATCAAAGTCCAGTGGAAACTAATCCTAGAAGCTACTGGCTTTTGAAGATTGATTATGCAACTCTAATAAAACTCTTGCGGGTTTGATTACATAGCTATATTTGACAATTTTGGAAGTACAGTATTTACTACATTTGAAGATACATATATATAAACTGCTCTATTGTAGTAATTGAATCTGTAGAAAATATGATTTTTCTTGTTAGTGATAAGCATATACACACACACACACGTCCTTCATTAGCCCACTTAAACACTTTAATAGCAATAAAAACAGATCCTTTACCCCAGGTCTGCCCTTGAAATCCATCTGCTTTGTGACACAATGGTCTTTCAATTAATTGTCATTCCCTTGCCTTATCTACTCAGAGCCTGAATTCATCCCTGGATAAGCTCGTTGCACTACATCTTGTTTGTTACGAATCCACTTCGTGATAACCAGCAGTTTAATGGTGTCCTACAAGAGGATTTGGATTCATGGATTTCTGACTGCATCCTAATTACATGCTAAACACTGCCTACAATTACAGCTTTGTTTCCATACCACAAGAACGGACGCACTTCTGTGAAGTCAGTTCCTTTCTAGATCACAGCATTCATAAAAAAAGGTTAGATTGTCATTTACTCACAGTTAATCGAGAGTTTATATCTTTTTGGTGCCTTCCGTTGCATCTGCCTAGTTTTGGTATTATTTAATAACCAATTTACTGTGTCCTTCATGTGTCTATTTTAAAATCCCTCATTCTTTTCCTTTATGAAGTTACACTTTGCTATGATGATGGGTAAAAAAGAATAATTATTACTTGTTTCCAGCATAAGCAAAGCAATTTAGAGCACTGCTAATATCACTGTCAAGCAAACAGTTCCTTTTCTCCACAACAAGCATTTGATGTAGTCAGAAAATGACATAGATTACAGTTCATTTATATTATTACAAAGCATGAAGAAAACTCTGCCAAAAGCTTCTTTAATGATTGTTCCCTTCTCTTTCCCTTCCCACCATCTCTACCAAATAATATAGTCCAGTTGCTTTAACATGTGTCAATGTGGTTCTATATTCAATGCCCAAGAGAAAACAGAATACACATGGAATAAAGACAACTCTGTTAATCATAGCCTACCTTTCATTACAGCTCTTTCACACTTGTTTTGAGAGCATCTGTTGATTTCTCTAAGCAATGAGTAGGAAGTCTTTGATATTTTTGCAAAGAAATATGACCAGTTATTGAAAATGTACTCAGGAACTCATAATACCTTTTTTCTTGTCTACTTTGATCTCAACAAAGAGCCATAATGATATAAAAATATAGATGTGGAGTGTTTTGGCTAAGCCACGGGAGGGAGTTGGTGAGTAGGCTGGCAAAAAAAAAAAATAAATCCTTTTTGCTGCTTTTGCAAGGCTGTGCTTACTTATGCTGCTTGCACACACACAAAAAATCAGCCTTCATTTCAGGGAAATTGCCTAGAATTCCGTGGAAATTTGAAGAGCAATGACTGCCTAGCTGCTCACAACCTCTGCCTTACTCTGAGCACGTGGATCATGCTCTTTGAGCACACCTTCAGGATCACTCTCTCTGAACAGAGCTTTGTGGAAAAATGTTCTTTAAGGCAGCATAGAATAACTTGCACTTATTTAGAAAATAATCAGCTTGGACTGAACCTGATGTTTTCTCACTGTGTAGAGGAATGTAGGAAGGAAAACCTGGATGAGACAGAGCGCATCATTTTTTCTTAATTGTACACTGTGTATTTCTACAAAGAGATCTATTTCTGAAATCTGGCAACATTTCCATATATGGAAAATACAGATATATGTTTCTTATGGATGGTACATAGAAAATTGTGCAATGAGCATAACTGGAATGTATACAGATTATAGATACAGGAATGACTTTGCAGTTAATGTCAGCCTGATTGCTAAGGTCTTGTAAGAAGATTGACAGTTCATATATCTGTCAACAGTAGCATGACTGACTCATTAGTCACAACAGTATTCCCTCTCATTCGTCCTTCCCTTTCAAGTCTGGAGCACGTACAGAGGATACCAGGTCTTCTACCAAAATCAGATGCCATTTTCAAGTACTTCGTAACTGAACCCACAGATAATTCACAATCAGATTCTGTCTCTTTCCAAAACAACGTGGATCAAAAATTAATAAAAAGAGACAAGAAAGCATCATTCTGTGAAAATAAACTCGTATGTAACTCAGTTTCTCTGTAAGGTTCCTACCTTGCCAAATGCAAGCTGCCCAATATCAATTTAAATAAATTTAGACATGGTTTATAATACAGAGGAACAGCAGGGATCCTTTTTGATTCTCCCTGAATAAAGAATTTTACACTATAGCCATTGAAGGCTTTTTAGGCCTTTGAAACATCAATCTCTCAATCAGGCACATTAAGAGATCAGAATAATAGCAACAGTAGAGCACAATCCAGCTTGTTGAAGTCACAGACTTCCAAGGGTCCATGGCAAAATTAAGACTAGGATTGCCTTGTCTCAAAGACATTCAGAAGAAAATATCTCTTTCTTACTTTTTGTTAAGTAGAATGCCTCTGCAATTATTTCTTAGAACAGCATTAGTATTGTGATTGCTAGTGTAAGCTCTGCTGCGATGCAGCGAGGTGAAACAAGTGCTTGATGGTACAAGGACACTTTCACTGAGCATGAAGAGAGAGTGAGACAGACAAATCCATCAAGCTTCGCCTGCAGATCCAAATGCACAAAGCAAAGCATGCTGAAAACCTACCACACATGCAAATAAAAGCAACAAATGAAAAGCGCTATGGATATGCACGGTGGGATAAAATGGGGAAAATACAGCATTAAAGATCATCCTTACTGCTCTCAGGAAGCAGTGGAGACACAATAATCAGATTAGCATTTTCAAAGCAAGAAGTGATGTCAGGCATCCAGTTGGAGATATTGAAGCCTAGGTTTCAAAGTGCTGAAGATGAGCAAGTCAAAGGCAGGCATAACATGACAAAACCCAAGCCAATCTATCTACTGCTGAGAACACAAAACCTAAGCAATTTTGAACTGTTTCCAGTTGAGTCCCTATTCTCCAACTACTTAACATTCCAAGGAACTGAATTTTTAAGAGTCTCACTCAGCAATAAGGACCCTATTAAATGATATAGAGTAACATATACAATCAGAAGCAGTTACCCTATTTTAATATGACAGCTCCCAAGAAAAATGATAATACAAATCCTATTCTTGCAGAAAAGCATTGGAATTATTTTATTAGTTGTTATTATTATTATTATGGTTTTTATGCTACGATTTCAGCAAAATAAATTATACAAACAAAACAATGTTATGTATATAATAAGAAATTAATTAGCACAGGAAAAAACAACTAAGAGCTTTTCTTGTTGTTATTCTAGTCTTTTTTTGTGCAGGCTTAAATTTGAACTATAAAAAAAAAATTGGCCCTAGTATACGTACATAGAAGTTTCTCTAGTACAATTCCAGTGATCCCACTGATCACAATGAGATTAGTTATCTGATAAAACAGGAAGTCAGATGAATAGGATTGGTCCCTAAGCACACACAAATAAAATCTAAGAAAATAAAATAGAACAAAATAAGATAGAACAAAATAGATATTAATATATTATAATATACATCTTGTAATAATAAATTATAACAATGCCAAGTAATTGATTTTATTAAATGTCAAGGGAAAATGTTTTTCTGTCTTCCAATCTTCTTGTTTAAGCTTTGTATTTCTTTAGTTTTCTCTTCTTCAGGAAACTCCCTATCAGCTTTTACTGTCACCTCATTAGGGACCACATTGCTTTGCTGCAGCCCATTAGATGAATGAAAGGCGCAAATGCGAAAAAGACATTGAGATCTTGACATATGCAATGGTAGAAGGCCAGCTAAACCCACAGACTAGAGAACCAGAAGGGCTGCCAACTTACAGGCACCACACTGATAGCTATACATGGCCACAACTCTGAAATTGACTTGTCAGACTGCAGCAGACCTGTAAAACTCATAAAACATTTACTGATAAGGTAGTATGCAGACAGCCCAGCTAAGGACTTTTCATAATGCCAGCACTATTGCTATTACCCAGGAGGTATCTTCAAACAAAAATTTTGGATTTAATTACACACAACAGCTTCACAAGAAAAATAGCGACCCCGGCATATTTTTAGATTCCAAATTTGCTACACTGGGGTGTCCAAAGCATTTCCTCATTGCACTGGCAGAAAATATTAAACTTTGAAGAAGAGAAAAGTCACGCTTTACATGTAAATGCCATGTAATTTGTCAAGGGCTTTTTATATGTAAGTGATGACCTGGCAAAATTGAAGGCGGCTGTGGTTTTTCTAATTAGTTTATAGGGGAATTTCTGCGGAATTATAATTAACAAGTCTAGAAAAGATCTCTTCACAACAAGTCTTCTAGCACTGTTAAGTCTATGCCATGATGATTCCCCTTGTGATCCAGGTGTGATTTCCCCAAGAAAATTAGGACCATGTATTCCAACTTGACTTGTAATGATATCATCCCTATATTATCTTCCCTATTTACAGCTGTAAGTTATAGCAAGCATTTGTAGGAACTTGCAATTTTCCTCCAGACAGAGTTTATCATGTCTCACCAGAGAAGATTCCGTTGCCTATCTTTCTTTGTTGACTTACTCCCACCCAAAATGTTTATCTCACTTTCTACACATATTGAAGGAATGAAATAGTCTGTCTTGTAGCAGAGGTGGGGAAAAAAAGGGTTCAATATAATCGATCAAGCTGCCATGGACTAGCCTTCCTGTGTCTTGCATGATACATGCAGATTGTGCACTCCCAAGTCCAGGCTGCCCCTCTGGTTGTTTGATTCACAGGAACGCATTGGTTTACCTCAACTCCCCCTGTTTTATGTTCAGGCCTGTCTCTTCCAGAATTCAGAAAAACTGCAATAACAAACTTCCAGCATCACATGCATAGCTAAAGTGACATATAATAGTAATTGGAAAAACACTTTAAACAATAAATTGCAAACCTCCTAGACAAACAATGGCCTCTACCAGATATTTAATGTCTTATTTTTCAAACTGAGAAAAGCCTAGGCAACCAAAAAAAAGAAAGAAAATTATGACTGTTTACTCCATTCAGTAGAAGTTTCATTAAAAGAAGAGTTCTTGCAAATTGCCCAGTTAGGATAACTTCACTAGTAAAACTAACTTTTCTCTCAGCACATACAGTCCCATGTTCTGAGATTTTCTGCATTGTTCTGTTATGGTTGAATTCCTTGCTGTTTCTTGCAACCTGTGACCACTTGTAGTGCCACCGGATCTGAAAACTAAGTGACCAACCCACGACTGAAAGTCATTTTACTGAACAAACATGTCCCCATATGTATCAGAATTTCCTCCTTACCTTCCTGTAAAAGTGACATAACAAGCCAGTAGAAGGGGTTATCAGCCCCAACTTATCCATGTATTCATTCACCACAAAGTAAGAAATTGCTAGATGATTATTTTCAACACGCAGCCTCTTCCAAACAAACTTACATACATGATTCATTGGCTCGTCCTCGGGATGGTAGAGCTGATAATAAGCTCTCTTTCAAGATCCTACTGTTGACTTTCACATTCACAAAATTTGAGACCAGGCAATTCAGTGCTACAACAGGCTCTATGCCTGACATTAGATTTTCATTTGCAATGCAGAATGTACTTTTATTTTCAAGAAAACAGGCGGTCTCAATCTGAAAATAACCGCATTAATCAGGATTTCTTTAGACTGATGCAACTGGAATACCCCACAGACACATTAGATGAAAAGGAGTTCCTTTCAGCTGACCTTGTGAGGACTATACAATAACATGATTCCTGTGATGTGACTCCTTTTTTGACAAAGAACATGTTTTACCCCTTCCTACTGGTTGATTCCATGACAATATGAAAGACTATTGCTATGGTCATATCTCTATGTGGTCACCAGATCCAGAGAACCTGGAGAGTTGAAGCCTGAAAATTCTGAAGCAAACCTACAATTGAATCTATTAGCTTGAAAGATAATATTCTGCTACACACTTGGTCCCAGGTCCTCCTCTGCTCTTTAGCAGGTGAAAAGAGCACAAAAGTAGGGGGACATGCTGGCACAGAGGTCTCCTCACAAACTGGGCCAGGGCGGGGAGAGGGGATGAGTTCAATGTTCACAAATTTATATACACATAAAGGAAAATCTGCAAAGAGCTTCTTGAATACTTTCTGCTGCTGCCATGGGAAAGGGCTCCCTTCTGCGGGCTTCTGAATTAGCCGTGCTGACACTGAGCAGCAATGCAGGATCACTTTCACACAGTACTTTTGCTAGCACAGGACAAAATAAGCTGCTCACTTGTTAAAATATTTTTGTATTTCAGTCAGTTGAAAATCTTACCATACAAATTTGCTATACTGCAGTTAAGTTCTGATGTATGGAGGGACTTTATGTCCTCTTGGATGACAAAGAGTTTCCACTGCTACTTCTCAGAAGAGTTTTGCCTCTCTAAAGGCTATTTCCAGAAAGACTTGTTTGTACTCACAGGTCGTTTCTGTCAGAACTGTGAAAATATGCTTAACCTGCCATGGATAAATTATAAAGCTTGCTAAAAGCACAGGTTGAAGTCCTACTTGCTGCTGGTGACTACAAGTTTCTGTCTGACTGGAAAAGTCTGCTGCTTCAAGTCCAGCAGCATTTTCATGACAACATGGTGTTAAAAATCCTCATATTTTAACACTTAAAAAAATAAAAAAGTAATTTTTTATGTTTTTCTTTCTATTTTCTGTCTTCACTGAAAGGGTAGTCAGGCACTAGAACAGGCTGCCCAGGGAAGTGGTTGAGTCCCCATCCCTGGAGGTCTTTTCAAAAAAGACGTGTAGATGTGGTGCTCAGGGACATGGTTTAGTGGTGGACTTGGCAGTGCTAGGTTAACAGTTAGACATGATGATCTTAAAGGTATTTTCCAACCTAAACAATTCTATGATTCTATGATTTGCTACTTTGTAGCTTGCTGATCTCTAGCTAAAGGATTTCTTAGGAGCTAATTTCCAGGTAGACTAAAGCCCTAAGGCAAAGCCTCAAGATTTCTCCTCTGGCTAGTGTAACTAATAAACTAGAAATCCTTACCTCCTGTACAGCACCGTTCCCTTACCAGTGTTAGATGGACCTCTGGTGAGAAGACAGCATAATCATCCTCATTTCACGGGCCTAAGAACTGAAGCACAAGAAGGCATAAATAGGACTGAAATAGTTACAAGGTAGAAAAGAAGACACTAAGAATGACAGTGAGTCCCATGTGTCCTGTGAACTACTATCAACAATACCCCTCACATGATATAATGAAACAATGACCATACCGCTGTACAAACTGCTTGCATAATTTGCACTAAAATATAGTCTCTTCTATAGTAACAGCTGTGTGTAAGATTTACTTACCACACTGACTGAGCATTCACCTGGCTCCTCTGCACTGCACTGCATTCATTTCTCCTCTATTCCTAGCAGGCTTTTTCTGCAGCTAATGCACTGAGACAGATGCTTGGCTGTTTAAGGTCTTCCTACAACCACGAAAATTTGGCCTATGACTTGCAGTGTGGCTGAACCAAAGCCCAATGGCTAAACTTCAAGTCTCAAAATAATATCAACTCCAAACCATGGGAAATTTTCAAATATCAGCTATTTCCTTACAGCTGCAGCTACTGCTGCTCATTTCATTGCAGTTCAGGGAGGGCTGTAATTTGTCAGCCATCCCTTCATCTAAGCTTGTGGAGGCATGCTAACACGTCGTGGTCATCCTGTTCCTCCTGGGGCAATACCTCCTTTGCCAGCTTTCATCCCTCAGCTCTTGCAGAAATTCTGTCCTTCTCAGAAGAAGTTTCAAAACATGGAAAAAGGATGAAAGCTGTAAGGGTCAGGTTTATCTTCCATCAGCAATCCTTCATAGCTATGGGAGGGTGGATGGGAAGGACCCCTCTTATGTTTCAGAAGTCTTTAGAGGAGGGCAGAGGTCTTTTCTGAAGACAGAAAAGTTGATCTGCTGCTGCTTGTTTCTGCCATGCATGATTCCTTGCCACTTCCAGAGTCACAGTCATACCCTGGAACCCCAACGGAGTGAAAGTGTAATACTTGTCAGTATCAGTCATCAGATAACATAGGGTCACAAAAATATTTTAATGAGGAAATGTCAAGGGAAAAATCTGCTTCAGATCCCCCCTATATTTTTGCCGCAGTAACAAAAGAAAAGAAACACAGCCTCTTTGTTTTCCATTCATGTAGCCCTATTAGACAGGGAGGCTGTTTTTAATTCCTCTGTGACTCTAACTGCCAGGTAACACTTTAAATTTTTGCACTGTTTTACTAATCCTTCTAGACATACTTTGTTTCCCAGTCTTTCTGAAAAATGTAAACAAGTATGACTCAATGGCACAGTTCCAATGCAACATCTTATACTCTACCTACGCTTATCCTAAATTTCGAAGATCATAGTAAACCCAGTATCAGCATAGTACTGAGTATGCTGCAGAAGTTAATGGTCAGAACCTAATTACACAGCTTTTCCCAAATCTCCTAATTTTCTGTCTGTTGCAATTGGGCCATTACAGGTATAAAATCTCACAGATGACAAAAATAAATATGTACATTGAACTGCAACATGATTTTGCTAGTACAAGCTAGTGTCCTGGTACTCCTGGGTGAATTCAGCATCATTTTTCTTCCACGGCTCTCCATTTTCTTCTCCAAATCCACCTTCATGTTCTGATTTCCTGAACTCTGCCATTAGTCAGTACTTTTCTATCCCAACAGCACTGTAAGTTGCATATTTTCCTCCGTACTGCAGCCCAAACTGCAAGCCAGAAAATAATGTTATCGTCCCTTTCAAAGACAAATAATATCTGCAAAATCATTTCAGGAATTAGGGTTTCTTATCCTCCCCTCCAATTTCTTATGCTGATAATACTGAATAGGTAAGGTATTTGGGGCATAGAGGCCACTGCAAATGGTCTTCCCCTGATTATTATTTAGAGATTGCTACTACTGTTACTGTTACTGTTACTGTTACTGTTACTGTTACTACTAATACTAACACTAACACTAATATTACTGTCACTATCACTATCACTATCACTATCACTATCACTATTATATAGGTTTTGAAAGTACACCAAGACCCAGTTGTGGAGCAGGGCTCTATTAGCAAAAGCAATACTTAAATACAGACTGAAGTGATGTCCATGTGACAAAGACTTTGCCCTCTACAAAATAAGTCTGTCAAGAATAACTACAATTCCCCAGATGTGTACAGAACACGACTGCCAACCAAAAGTGTTAAAAAGCCATGAGTAATTCCCTAGAAAATGGTGAGGCTGGCTCAAACATCATGAGATTTTAAAAAATCATAAAATATGAGTTCTGCCTCCCTTCAGAGTGTTTACAGTGTGTTACCATTGTATTTTTCAACTTTTTCTTCACACTCTTTTGGGCTAGAATCTTAGTTTACAACTGAATGTTAATATTCTAATGTGTTCAGGCAACTAAAAAAGCTGAGGCTTAGACACAGCCCACTAATACTCCAAGTCTTGTGATAAAGCTCCTGGTGACAAATTGGCAATGCAATGATTGTTTAGCTCTGGCTAGAAAGGATGTCAACGGCACCAAGCATTTTCAAGTTCTTGAAATAAGCCAAAAGGTCAGATCATGTGCCTGTAACTCATTCTCGAGAATCGCATAGTCAATAATTCTGAATGCCTTTCTCCACTTCACCCTCCAGATCTTGGGGTATGTAACTCAACCTATTTCCTCAAACTTGCACAACGTTCTCCAGATTAGTGTCACCCACTCATCTATTTCAATGTGTTACCAAGAGACTTGAGCTTTAAAATAATTTTGTCATTTGCTATCATTATCTTCTATCAAGAAAGTGTTCTGCTTCATTATGTCTTCATGAAAATAAGTCTCCAAATGGCATGTGGGTGAACAGAGCCCTCCAATTCCATTTATGCCATTTGTAAAGAGTGGTAAAGAGCAACTGCCTGGAAGAATCAATAATTTTATAATTACATACGTATTAGAGTAGCTACATGTATGATATATCACATAATGAGTCATTCTGCAGAATTGCTGGAGCAGCAGTAGAATATTATCCTATACTTTGTCCTTTGTTCACTGACACCATATATGAATGCATATGCACTTTGCACACTGTGGGGATAAAACAATGTTACTCCAACATGGCAAGGCAATATCATCATCTTCATTTGGGGAACAATTTATTATTCTACTAATAAAATGATATTTGTTTAACATACTTTTACCTGTCAGTTTTTCAAGATGATAAGAGCTGATTGCCAGTACAGCGCGATTCCAGCCTTCTTCCATGGTCCTGGAGGTCAGATGTCAGTGCTACCATGGAGTAACTCTTCCTCTGAAGTGGAGGTGCCTTGTAGGTATTTGTGTGCCAAAGAGCAATATTAAATACATTTTTTCTTTTGCAACAGACAATAGCAAGTCACATCTGCAAACAATAATGCTGATCCACAGCCCAAAAATCTTGGAAACATGTATCAGGTTCAGTTCAAATTCCTGTTAGTCATTTGCCTTAAGCAGTGTCCATTTCTGACCCAGCAGGTGGCAAGCTATTGCAGAAATCAAAAGGTCAGCCTCCACTCCAGACTGCAGATGTATTTATCTTCTCTAGCTGATCCTATCTTAAGCACATCTGGACCTATCCATCAGTTGAGGACAGCACCTTTATGAATGTGTATGAACATTTAAAAATCGGTGACTGAATACAAGTTTGCCCATGAAGACATCATCTTTCCACACAAACCTCATCCCTGCCACACTGATATTATCTGCCAGGCACTTTTAAATGCTTTGCAGAAACTCAGAAATTTTTAATCACCACGCAAAATGAATTCATTTATTACTACTACCAGAACTCCTTCTCACATGAGGCTAAAGAAGGGCGCTGTGAGAAATATGTGTTTTTCATACTTATCATTGACATTTTGTGTAACTAAAAAGGAAAACTGTTTGTAGTCATATTGATCTATCTCTTTTCACAGACACTTAATTGGCTGAATAATTAAGAAAAAGGCAGAACCATTTTTAAAACCATTACCACAATATGCATCTGGAGCTACACAGCTGCTGGCTCATGATCGCTTCACAGCTATGTCATCATACTTTATAGGCAAATGAGAACTGCTGGACTTTGTAAAGCGTTTCTGCCCTTACTTTCAGAGCATGGCTTTCATTCAACCCTCGGTAAATAGTACGTAGCTACCATTTAAATCTCGATTTGTGAAACACGTTTTTATGCCACTTTCCCACTCTGCTTGCCTATGTTCTTACAACATCAAAGGTCTGCAGCCAGGCAAAAGTACAAGCATTGTATGAAATGTTTACACTACTTAAAACAAGAAAAAAAAAATTCAAAGCATTTCTCACTGATAGGAATTCCTTTAATTATCACATGGGCACAGTCTCTTCCAGCTTTCATCAAAATCTGTGACAATATTCACAGTATTCTTAGTGGAACAGGAACACAAGTTAGAAAAAAATAGAAGTGATCTAGAACATAGCGTTCCAGATCCAAGGTTTCAAAAGCATAACAACGGCACCATTATCAAGTAATTCTACTATGTTTTCATTGTTACTCTTTTACGTTAGTTGGACAGGGGTGAGTTCTTCTGATCTCACAGTGAAAAATGGCTGATAAAACACTAATGTTTAGTTGAGATAGAACAAAACTGGGTTTTGGTAGAAAAAAAGATATTCAGCATTAGAGGGCTATAAACTAGCAAAAAAAAATCCCTTCTTCAGCTGTCATCTTCCTCCCAGCTGTGATCCCGTTGCCTACAACAAAGTTAAAAAATCCCATTGATGTGGCAGAGGATTTCATTTAATTAAAAAAAAAAAAAAAAAAAAGAAAGAAAAAAGAAAACCCTCCTCTCCTTGTTGATTTTAGGCCAAATCCAGACCATTTTACCTACAAGGAATGTATTTTGACCAATAACTCAATAATTCTGAAAAAAACTCAGTTGAGGAAAATATAAAGAAGAATGACTAATTCGATAAGGCTTAGAGTGTCTTTGATAAGACAGTAGAAAAACCTATGCAAACAGAAGATAAAGCAGCTACTGGCAATCTTACTGAAAGTTATAAGTAGATAACAAGGATCCCTCAGTGTATTCAGAACCAGCTACTGGTATAGAAATAGTTATGCCTTTAAAATTAAAAGAGTGGGTTGGATTAGTTAAATATACCAATATGGGATCTGGTAGCATAAATCTAACCTACATTGGATTAAACAGGATCTCCTGGGATAGTCAGAGCATCTGTCAAAGAGGTCTTATTTATTTATTTTACAGGTCAGCTCAGCACCAAAATAATTTTTTTTTTTTTTTGCTTATCCAGCTATATTACATAGTAAGTATGGCAGTTAAACTTTGAGGTCAGATGTCAGGAGGCACAGGTTCCAGGCTATAAGGAAAAATCCTGCAATTTTGGGTGCTTAGTTACAGTAAAGAATTCTTACAGACATAAGACACAGCTTTGTGCATTTCCTTAAGCCTCATTTGGCTCTTCACTGAACTGCATCCAGGATCACACACTTTTCATTTCCAGCTCTAATTTCAGCCTTCATATTTAGCTAGAAAGCTAAAGAGTGGAAGTGAAGCAAGGCAACTTTGCTAATAGCCTAATTCTGGAATTCAGAGATAAAAGCAATGTGCTTGCTGGCTCATGCTTAGTTAACTCCATAAAGAGCTTCCTCTTCAACTTACTGTATTCCACAGGCAAAAGACTTTCAGTGACTTTAATGATAAAAGAAGCCAGTGCAGCAACATGGTCCAGTGCCAAAGGATGACAACTGGAAATGTTCACAGTACTTAGAAATACTATCCTTTTTATTGGATTATTTTCTCATTAAGATGAGATGTATTAGACAGGAATTGATTACTCTGTATTTTGAAATCTTGTGTGTGCTCCCTGGCTTTATGGTGTTAAAAAAAAGTTGCAAACTTCTCATCTGGTGGACTGGCCTCAAATAAAAAAAGCAAACTCAATTATTCTACCTGCATTCTAGGTAGACTATTAGCACCTGTTTTTTGAAATCTTTGCTAAATACTGTTGTTTTATCAAAGCATTTAAAAAAATACAATACCCACAATTTCAGCATTTCCCTGTCATGCGATTTCTTATCTATGATCACCATAAACTATGAGGAAAAGACACTTCATTAGTTTTCTATGGAACAAATCAACTGTCACCAAAACTTATACAAATTATAGTAATAGGCTGACCTAGGTAGAAAAAGTTGAAGGACTAAATAAGTAAAACTCAATTGCTTTCTCCTCTCTTAACTACAATCCCTAAAGATATTTTTAGTGAGTACGAAAAGGCAAGCTTCCACTTGCTACACTGTGCACTACACTGTGCTGTCTGTGTTCCTGTAGGACCTCTCTGCCTCTCCCAGCACTGAAACACTCAAATGGCTCAAGAAGTTGAAAATATTCCTAGCCTGAGAAATTACTTGCTATGTTCCCAAGTAATTCACTTAAAATGTTGTTAAGACAGTTCTAGAGATTGGAAATGAATGTTGAGACACAGGGCTACATACCTATTAGGTCATCATGTGGTAATAACTTGTCAATATAATAGTTATTTATGTATTTATGTATGATCCTAGGTCTACAACAAAGTAACCTGGATTAGCTTAGCCTTCAAGAAAAAAATCATACATGTAAATGCATGCCACTTTTTCCCAGTTCAGATTTTCAAGATCAATTCCCCTGTATGTTTCATTAACATTAAAAAACATTTAAACACAACAAATAAAACCATATTGTCACGCATACAATCTTACCCATGATATACTGTTAGGACTTTGTAACAGTGAGCAATATAGCTAAAGAATGTATTCCCATCATCTGTGCACATGAAGTGTATTGACATTTTTTCACACATGCATCCTATTCATTTCACAGTTATTCCAGGATGTCTTGAAATCACACAAAGCTAAAAATGGTTTAAATAGAATTTAGATTTTTGTTTGCTCAGCAGCTGTGCTTGGTAGCTGTACAGGCAGCTCGTCTCCCAAAGTATTAGTTCTTTTGCTCTTTTTCCATAGCTGAGTTCATTTTTAAAATAACTTCAACATTTCAAGAATGATCCATGGGCTTGGGCTACCTTTAATTCTTTTCCATTTTATTGGGACACTTTTATTATAGTTTTTTCATTTATAGCTCCCCATACAGAAACCGCCAGCTTGACTCTACATCCAGGATCAAAGCCAATGTCTGTCATTCTATAATAGGAAGATCAAATTAAAAACAGCTTGCTCATCAGGATGTTTAAAACATCTCTATTTCACCTGCCTAAGTCTTTTTTTAAATGCTTCTTTAAGTTTCTACAGATGCCATAAGTTAACAACTTCTTGTTTTCAAGGTCATGTCCATGGAATTATATTTGATGAAGTGAAAAAAAGAAAGACAAGTTATTAAGAAAAAAGCCTAGAATTTTGGCACGCTTTTTTTCTTAAATATTTTTAGGGACAAAACACGAGCAGAAAAGAACAGAAACATTGTACTTTGACAGGAAACAAAGAATATGTAGATGTCTTCAATACAATTCAATATATATTATCATACTGTTGCAGAACATGGAAATAAGATATGTCTCTAGCCTTCACAAGTTATATAGCATAATTGTATTACGTTTTTTCTAAGGTTGCACAACTCCTCTAAGATATTGCAAACACCAGGAAGGCTACAATCACATTTCTTTATACTAGTAGGAGGGCATTTTTTTGTGCTAAGAGTGCGGCAGACAATTCCAGCTCTTCCAAAAAGGTACCATGAAATCCTCAATGTGAAAAAAGGATACTTAAACATTAAGAGAAACACACAAACCATGGAAACTCCATAAAGGAAGAAGTAAACTCTAACTTAATTTTAGCCAGTTTTCAGGAACCGTTGTATTGCAGTTATTTCCTCTAGCTCACCAAAACAGCTCAAAAGAAAAGCAGAGTGAGTTTTGAGAAGTGATACATGGGAAAGTGAATAGACAGAAAATTAAAGGAAGGCCTAAACTCTGATGTTGTCTTGCAACTGATTTTGTTGCTACTGTCCAGAGAGGCACCACCTCCCCACCTCCTGGGACAAATCAGACCTTTTAGTTACTGAAAGCAACATCTGAGATTCCTAGTACATGTGGGAGGAAATAAAAAATAACAAATTACACTCTGTGGCAGTGAGAACCAAGGCCAGAGCTCTCCTGCACAGGGTAAGCCTGATCCTGCCCGCCCTGAAACCTCGTGTGACTTTTTATTCCTATACCTCTTCAGTGCCACTCATACTTTGCCACATTTCTGTAGCAAAGTCTGGAGATAGTCATGGTGTTTCTTGCTGTTTCTTTGCGTTAGTTATTTTTGTTTTGCCTTTTCTGTGGTTTTGTAACATGGTAGTATGCCAGCTTTCCTTTTAAGTGGTCTAGAACCTTTTATGATTTAATTAAACTAATATGATACTTACTCATGTGCTTCCTTTCTACCACTAGGCTTCCTTTTATTTTTTTAATTAAATTTTCCTAACGGTGACAGATGCAGACAAATTACTGCAGTTGCTCAAAACATTTGAAAAATACAGCCACTTTTTTAGGAGTCTCTATATAAACTTATGCAGCTGGCTCCAAGTTTTAACACTTGGGATATATGATGGCTCTTGCTTCTCATCCAGGTGGATTTCAGTGCTCTTCCCTGTCTCAGCAAGGTACATATTTGTCTCTTCCCCCAAGCTGTCACCCAGAACAGCCAGATCCATGTGAAGAGGAAATGTGACAAGGTTTCAATTGCAGTTTTTGCTGATCTACGCCAGGCTGTAGTTACCTGGTCATCACAGACAGGAATCATGGAAGCTTCACTAGCGTATGCTTTGGAATGGATGGTGTCAAGTGTAATTAAATAAGATAAATTAAACTTCCATTCTGCACTCTCCTTCATATCATTCAGGAAGACAACAGCAGTGTTTGGGGGTTTTTTTGCCTTACATTTACCAATTGATCTCCAAGTCTGAAAATCATAATGAACAAGTTTATGAACAGATATTGAAAACCCTACCATAATCCCACAGGGAACTGGGTCTCAATATTATACACACCTTCATCATGCTTATGGGTGGGGAGGGGGAAGGAGACCGTCGGCAAGGAGAAATAAATGCTTCTTCACAATTTTGGTATTTAAACTTACCAGAATAAAACCCCAGTGGGAAATCCTACAAGCAATTTCTGTACTCTCTACCCCCAGTTTTCCCACCAGCAGTGCAGGGCAGAATATTTCTCCTTAATATTTAACCAGAGATTATCCCCAGCGCAACCACGGGTGGCTTTCCAGCAGCCACCAACACCCAGGACCAGTCCTTCTGCCTGGACTTGTGGGCTTCCCACAGCCCCTCGCAGAGCACAGGCGGTGAGGGGACACAGGCCTTGCCTTGGCACAGCCTCCCCTCCGGCACGGGGGTTGTCAGGCACGGTGGGGGCTGGCTCGCACGTCTCTTTGGCACAAAACCCGGCGGCCCGGCCCGGCCTGGGGCATACAGGGCACAGGGGGAGGGAAGGACGCTGGGGCAGCGGGGTTTGGGCACAGCACCCACCAGCCACGGCCGCGGGCTGTCAGCCTTTGGCAGGGCCCACCAGCCACCTTTGCTCCTTCCTCCCCTCGGCCTGGCCTGCGGCCCGGGGCTGGCGGGCTCAGGGAGGTGAAGCGCTCCGGGGAGCGGCCCCCGCGGGGAAGGCGGGGGGCCCCTGCCCTCTCCCCTCCCTGGCCCGCGCCCCAGGGGGCCGCCGCGCCCCATGCGCAGCCCCGGCGGGCGTGCGGGAAGGGCCAGCTAGGAGAGGCGGCCGTCACCCGCGGGCCGGCTGGGCGGGCAGCGGGGCCGCCGGGGCAGTGAGGCGGAGGGCGTGCGGCGGGGTGGGTGGGGAGGCGGGCGGGCATGCCGAGGGGCGGGCGGAGGGCCGGGCTATCCCGTTGCCAGGTGAGGCGCAACGTCTCCGCCTCCCCTCTGTAAGCGCGCAGCAGCGCGGAGGGCACGCAGGCGGGCGGCTCGGCTCGGCTCGGCTCGGCTCGGCTCCGCACGGCGTGGAGAGCCCCAGGCCCGTCACCCCCCCTGCCGCCGCCGCCCCCCGCTATGGCGAAGGCGAGCAGGAAGGGATGCAGCTGCCCGGGCTTCCTGAGGAAGAACTGGCTGCTGCTCAGCACGGTGGCCGCCGTGCTGATGGGTGAGTGGGGGGGGAAGGCGGGCGGCCGGGAGGGAGAGCGGCGCCGCCGCCCGCCGCCTGGCCTTGCCCGGCGCGTTACGGCCCTGCCCGTCGCAAGGCCGGCGCGGCGCCAGACCGGGGCCGGCGGCGGAGCGCCGGGAAACGCCAGCGAGGGGCGCTCCGCGGCCGCGGGAGCGGGCCGGGCGGTGCGGGGCGATCCGCGGCCCACCCCCGATCCCGCCGGTGCGGCGGAAGGCTAACGGTTCTCACGGCGGGCGAGGGGGGGCCGGCTGCCCTCCCCCGACGGCGCGCAGGCCGGCTGAGGTGCTGCGGGGCCGGGGCGTCGCGTAGCCGTGGCGGCGGGGAACAGGTCCGCAGTGGCATGCTGCCGCGGCGGCCGGTCTAAAACGGGGTTTTTCGTGGGTAAACGCAGCGGCCCCCGCCCCCGGGCGATCCGGTGGGCAGCGGGGTGCCGAGAGGCGGGGTGCCCGGGGCCTGCCTCCCTCCAGCCTCTGTGGCAAAGGTCTGCTGATTAGCAGGGTAAAACCGTGCTATGAAAAACCCGCAGGTGCACTGGGTGGCTCTGAGCCCTTCGTGCGTGGGTGCTGCAGGCCTCCCCGGCCCACCCGTGTCACGCTGTGCCCCGGGCCGCCCTTGCACACTGTGGAGGGACCGCAGCACGCTCGGCCGGGGCTGACTGACCGCGGGGGACGAAGCCAGACTCACGGCGCCTTCGGGTGGTCTGCAGGTTGGAGCCCCGCCGAGCCAGAGGCTGCTGGGCAGGAGAGCGTTGGCGGTGGCTTTGGGCTGCTTCTGATGGCCTAAGCAAGCAATGCAACTGGAAGAGATGGCAATACCACCCAGCTTTCAGTGGGGTTTTCAGGGGTGTCATTGTAAAGATAGGAGGATTTCTCCTCTGCTTGCCGACAAGTTTCTGAAGGAGGAATGAATTGAACGCCATCTTATTAAGAATAGGTGGGCAAAAAGGTCAAGAGAAGCTGTCAAATGGCTTGGCCGAAGAGACTTTTCCATAGGATGTAATTTTGGTCCTAGTCACACCCCCTTTTCATTTTCTCCTGGTGATTATTTTGACGCTAAGCAGGCAGAGCTTCCTTTGAATTATTGCTCCTGTAGAGAAGTGCTGCTTTAAGTACTTCATTAAGTACGCTTGCTGTTTGATGGGTGTCTTTCAGATGACTTTTCTGCTGATTTGAATTTTGGCTGGAACATATCTGTTTCTGTGCATGTTTGTTCAGGGGAGAGTTATTCTTTTGGAATTCCACCCCGCTATTTATAAGCTGTGATCAGAGATGTACTTATGTATAGATGTGTGTTTTCCTCCACGCATTCAGTATTTGAAGGATCTCAGTTCTTTTTCACTTCTTTAGTAAGTGGGAAGATTTTTGTGGGTTCTGTGTACCAGGTACTAAGGGCTTGCTTTGAAAATCTGTCTGTAGCAACTGGAGGAGTGTTACCATGTGTCTGTGTTTGTGTGTGTGTACAATTGCTTTTTTATGTACTCCTGTCAGGTGCACCTCTATGAGTTGACATACTTGCTTCCCAGTTACAGAAGTGGTTAAGAAATATTCCCCTCTCATTATCTTCAATGAATATAGGTAGAATTGAAGCGTGTGATGTGATCCTACAAGTTGATCATTCTGAAATCAGATTTCCTTGAGAGCCACAGAGCCTGGCAATGTGGGAACTTTGAGGACAACTTGACCCTAGTCCCCCTGATACCCAATGGGAATTCACAGTGAGAGAGGGACAGGCACCCAAATACTTCCTATGTCTTTGGACTTCTCTGCCTGCTACACTGTAATTAACAGTCCGGAACTCAGGGGCGCTCCATAATATGGCAAAGAAAATCTTCATAAAAATTCCTTGAGCTTTGGACCAAATTACTTTTTGCGGGTAGCTATGTGTCTGCTGCATTTTCAATATTTCTTGGGGGTGAAATAAATTACTCAAGAAGAACAGTGAAACTCTCATAAGGGTGGCTCAGTTGAATTGTATGTTATCTTTTTATTACAGCTTGAGGAATGTTTGTAATATACCTGGAGTCCACAAACCCCTCATAATTAAATTTACATATTTATTCTTCTTTAATATACACTGGGGAATCGCTCTGAGGTTTATTAATCTACTTAGTTTGGAGGAACAGTGTAGCATTTATGAACAGAAGAGTATCACTTATTTTGAAAGCAGAAAATATGTTTAGACTTTTCAGAAAAGTATGCATGAGTGAGGAGCGGAAATATCAAATGCAGCAAGGTGTGGAAATGTACTGTGAAAGCTGTCCAGGTGTGCTGCATGATATTCCAGCACTATCATATGGAATCATGATTTTTGCTCATCATTATCAGAGCAGTGTTTAGCATCCTAGTGAGATATGTTTATATTTGCTAGTACCCTTACTAAGCTGAAGAGTTCTCCTCATTACTTGTTGTGCCCATCTCTGACAGACGAGACAGAAACAGACAAAAACCCCTCAGAATTCCAAACAGTTCTTCCTTCAAGAGTAATTATTTTGTGTGTTATATTTGAAGCATTATTGCTCTCTACAACTACCTGAAAGGAGGTTGCAGTGATGTGGGGGTCGGTCTCTTCTGCCAGGTAGCAAGTAGCAGGACAGGAGGAAATGGCCTCAAGCTGTGCCAGGGGAGATTTAGATTAGATATTAGGAAAACCTTCTTCACGGAGAGAGTGGTTAGGCATTGGAACAGACTGCCCAGGGAAGTGGTGCAATCACAGTCCCTGGAAGTGTTCAGAAAACATGTGGATATGGTGCTTGGGGACATGGTTTAGAGGTGGACCTGGCAGTTAGGTTAACTGTTGGACTCGATGATCTCAGAGGTACTTTCCAACCTTAATGATTCTATGATTTGCCTGTCATTTACATTTTCAAAACCATTGGAATTTCTTTTATAGCAGTTGGGGGGGGGAATTATTTAAAACCTGTACACAAAATATCTTCACATCTTTTTGGTGAAAACACCTCCATGTATTATTCAAAGAAAACAAAACTTTGAGGCTCAAAGAGGTTATTTTTCTTACCTTAGTAAGGGTTCTGTTTCAGACCACCAAACTGGTGTGAGGATATCTATGAACTCATATTTGGAGTCTGAAATTGACTGAATTTCAGATTCAGGGCTAATTCTGAGTTTGCGGTTTGTATGATTTCAGTTATAGATTTCATAGAATCATAGAATGTCCTGAGTTGGAAGGGGCCCACAAGGATCATCGAGTCCAACTCCTGTCCCTGCATAGGACAACCCCAAAATTCACACCATATGTCTGAGGGTGTTGTCCAAATGCTTCTTGAATATTGTCAGGCTTAGTGCCGTGACCACCTCCCGGGGGAGCCTGTTCCAGTGCTCCACCACCCTCTGGGTGAAGAACCTTTTCCTAATATCGAACCTAAAGCTCCCCTGGCACATCTTCCTGCCGTTCCCTCGGGTTCTATCGTTGGTCGCCAGGGAGAAGAGATCAGCGCCTGCCCCTCCTCTTCCATTGTGAGGAAGCTGTAGAGCACGATGAGGTCTCCCCTCAGTCTCCTCTTCTCCAGGCTGAACAGACCAAGTGACTTCAGCTGCTCCTCATACGGCTTCCCCTCTAAACCCTTCACCATCTTCATGGCTCTCCTCTGGACACTCTCTAGTAGCTGAATACTGGGCCCGAGAAGCGAGTTCATTGTTCATTAGTGCTTAGTGCGTACTTAGGGCATGCAGTGGGGTCATCTGTGCTGACCAGTGGCTCAGGGGTGAGGTTTGGGCTCATCTGCACCTCCCGTGTCTCACTGCCCTTCTCCAGGAGGCAGAGGGACAGGAGAGTAGCAGCCCCAGGAAGGTAACTGTGAAAGGAGGGATATCTTGCATCCTTTTGCTCCGCTGGCCTTACTGAGCCCGAAGCAGCTGAGCTAACAAAAGCAGTTTAAAAGTCAACTTACTTCAAGTGCTTCTTCAGCCTTTAATAAAGGAAGTTATATTGCTTCCAGTTTGTACAATCAGGTCAAAATAAACCAGAAATATCCCTGAAATTTACTCACCCTGAAGCAGGTTTCCAAAGGACAATTGCAAAGGGAGAGTTCAAGTCACACTTCATAGGATTCTCATAGAGCGTCTATTTTTCATCATCACTTTGTCTCCAGGAGGTCACTGCTGCAACGCAACCAAACCAGTCATGAAGGCAGAAGGCTGATGATGTGTAAATACTTACTCATTCATTAGTCTGTGGGCCATAGCCTAATAGCTTGTAGTCCTGGGCAATTCTTCAGCATAACAGCTTTTTTCTTACAGTGGAAATAAAAGAGTAAGTGATATGAGTACATATGGTCTCAGGCATTGAGTTGCAGCAGCACACTATACTAAAGCAGAGATCTTTTTACATATGTACTCAGAGAGTATACGCAAATAGGTTGCAATTTTTTTGAATACTGATATTTTTCAAATCCTTTAGACCAGTATCCTTTTGTAATCGTTCTGTGGTTGGGGAACATGATTCTGAGGGATTTGCTTTGCAGGTTACAAGTACTTTTATTTGTTGCTTAATGGGATGTCTGTCTGCCACTCCCTAAACAAATTCAGAACTTCCGTCACAGGCAGGCTCATAGGTATCTGAGATTTTCTTTGTTTTCAACAGCACGCGTGCGGGGCACTGAAATTGTTCAGCTATTCAGGAGGGAGATGTGAGAAGCGCAGTATTTAGATTGATGTAGCCACCGATCAGAAGAGGCTGTGAATGCCGGGTGTCCTTTCTTCAGCGCGCCGTAGAGCGCGGTTGTCAGAGGCGTGAAAACGCCGTTTCCGCGCGAGGCGGTGATGGACGTTTTGCGCTCTGCCGTGAGCTTGCGCCTTCGTTCTCCTCTTCACGTTCGTCGCTGGCGCTCGGCGCTCATCCCGTACACCTCGGGGCGTCAGGGAGACCGGGCTTTTCCCGGGGCCGAGCCGGAGCGGGAGCGGGAGCGGTGGGCGGGCGGCGGGAGCTGTCCGAGGTGGCCCGGGGCGAGCCCGGGGCGAGCCCGGGGCGAGGGCGGCCGGGGAGCGCGGCGGAATGCGGAGCTGCGGGAGCCGGGAAGCGGCGGCGGGCGGCGGCGTGGAGTGACTGAGAGAGGGAGGGGCTGGGCGAACTTCTCCAGCGTGCCTGAACACCTGATTTTTGCACCTCTGGAGCGAAGGGAATTTTATGCAGTCTCTGCAGGATCAGGCACCTTGCCTGTGCAGTTCCCTTGTTGGAAGATCGAGGCTGGCCTCCGACCTCCTTTTCTCCCTGCGTTTGAGAGCAAGACTGAAATATACATAGTTCCTATCTGTAACACCAGCACTGCAGAAACTTTGAGTGGTGCAGCTATAACTATTTGCCAGGATTTGATGAGTGCGGCAGCCACTGGAGCTTCTGTTTTGTGCTTTACGGTATCGCCCCAGCAGTCCATATGCCAAAAATCTATTATCTTTAATTTTAATGAAAATGATTATTTTATACTATGGTATTAAGTAGTAATATCTCCCTATAACAATATTTTTTGTTCACAGGTCTGTGTTTAAAGAAAAAATTGGCAGGTGCATTCACACCTACTAGCTGTAGCTAGAAAGGCTAGGCTTCCTCTGGAATCAGATACAAGGGAATTTAACAGCTGCTTTTAAAAGCACTGGTTCCTTTAAAATTCACCCGTGTCAGAGCAGTGTCAGCACATGCTAGCATTACTGGAAGCCCAACAGTGCATTCTTACAAGAAGAATGGTGAAGGGTGAAGATAACAACAGAACAATTTGTAGCATAGCACTTTATTGATGGCCTCTCACCACGTGGAAGGCCACCCTGAATCCAGGGAGCTCACCATGCTCCTGAGGGTGGGAAGTTTCTTTTGCAAACGTAGCCTGCAGCCTCTAAACCCCATACACCTATAAACTCTTTCAGTTTCTCCCAGTAAGTTGTTTCTGTTAAATTACAAGTGTAATTTAAAAATAAAGGCCCATTCTGGATATGAAGTAAGGCTTCACTATTTTTCATTTCCACCCCCTCGTACCTTTACCAAAAAGTGGCCTGTTAGCTTAGTTTAGGCTGTCTTCTGTACCATTTCTCTTTGCTTGCACAATACAGTGCGAAGGTTACAAACAATGAAGCAGCTTAATTGCCTCTTGAAATACACTAGCGAAAACAGAGCTCTCCACAGCAGGAAAAAAATTAAAGCGAATATACTAAAGCAAAAGAATTATTACTCTGTCATTTTCTGATGAGTATAGTTGTAAAGCAAACATCTGATTCCTTTCTTGAATTTTGAAGCATAACATTGTATTAATTTGGAATTTTTAACAAGTGAAGACCAGACATCCTGAATCAACTGTGGTAGCATGGAAATTTAACAGAAGACTGGTTTCTTCCTGGTGTGATTTAGAGCAGCATAGATGATATACTTGTGACTTTTTATGCCTCTTTAGACAGTTGTGGTGCTTATCTGTCTGTTCTCTGGCACACTCCATACGACCCGATACAGGATGGGATCTGTTCAGAAATGTGTGAAACCCAGTAATTCTGAAAGAATGTCTGAATTTAATTTTAAAGACAGAAAGTAAAATGCAGAATGGCCAACAGTTTCACCTGAGAGTTTCACATACTACTGAGGATCAAAAATGCTCTGAGCCAGAAACTCAGCCAACAAAAGAAAACAAAGATAACTGAAGTTAAACATGGTGCCTCTTTTGCTCTTGAGCTGTTTTGAAGCAAAGAAAAACTAACTTTTATTTGTTCTTCTGGCATGTAAAGTGTTTTCTTATTGCCCCTGTATTTTGTGTCTTGTTTTAACATAAAGCTTGTGTTTCACTTTATGTGAATGAAGTGAAACTATCGCTAGAGCTGAACTTTTAAGTAAAGGGAGCTTTGTAAGGACTGAGCCGAAGGTCAATTTACACTCTACAAAGCCCTAAAGCTACCAAAGTCAATGAAATATTTCTTTCCATTTGAAACAATAACACCAATACTAATACCAGCAAAATATTTACTGTTACCAATTTCCCAATATTATTTAAGGGAAAATACTACAATGTAATCACAAAAATATATTGGACTTAGTGTTCCAGATTTATTTTTCTGTCTACCATTGTTCCACATATTGCACAGTCCATGAGAACCCGATAGCACGCCAGAAGATTAAATGTGACATGTGATAACAATTTCTATGGATTATATATAATCTAAGTATTTTCCCAATATATTGGAAAGCAGCCGTTTCTTGGTCCTTTCATGCTTTTGGAACTATAAACAACCTGGCCTTGCTTAATCTGAACTAATTTTCTAGGTCATATCTCTGATCTCTCCACGGTTTGATGTCTTCATTAGTTTCAGAATAATGATGTTGCTGCATGTCACTATCTGTCTCTCTTTAGTTTCCACTGAATTGCCTTTCTGGCTGCTTATCTCAATTTATTGCAGTCAGAATCATTCCAGTGCCCTTCCAGCAAGGGGATAGCTAGAACAGTGTGTCCTGTTTGCTGTCCTTTCCTCTCATCACAGTTTAAAACAGAAGCTGTAACAAGGGTCAGAACCTGGCAGATGTTCCCAATTAATAGCCTTTCACCTTTCTTATACCATTGCCAACCATTTAGTTTCCTGTGTGTTTCAGGGGTCTTAAAAGATGATGTATTTTTCCTGATGTGCTCTGCTGAGCTAGTGTCTCTTGGGCTGTACAGGATGTACAAAGATGCTCATACAGCTTTGGGACAGCAAGCAATGTGTGTGGAAAGAGAACAGAAGATCACTGGGCTTTTGCAGGAAAGGGTGAGAAGCTCAAATTTTTTTGGGTGGCATTCGAATGGTGCCATTGGTGTTGTAATATGTTAGGCCATGTAAGCAGAATGTTAGACGCTAGGAACACCAGAAATGGAGACATGACAGTATCTGAAATGAGTGACAAAAGGGGTCCAAATGAAAGCACTATTTTATAAAATTGAGTGGATTTGGAGACATGGAGGAAGCAACAAGACCTGTACACATCTGGATGACTGCAGAGGAGAGAGGTCGTAGTTAAAGAAGGCACCCAAGTTACAGGTGGGTGGGGTGAAGGAGAATGGTAGTGGGTTTAGAAGTGACAGCTGAAAGGGGTCATGGGGAAGGTCTTCAAAAGAAGAAGGGAGAGTTACCGTTGTCATATTACATTTCAATTTTACTGTAAAATGCAGGAATATGAGACAGAAAGATACCTCCTGGTTTATCACATCTAGTCCACTGCTGCTTCAGGTCACGCCATTTTATATAAACTTCTGTGACACATCATGCTCCACCTTAAAGCTGGATAGGCTTCTTGGTGCTGCTCGTCCTCCTAGGAAGCTATATTGATCAGTCTGATTGTTGAAAGCCTTTCAGTTTCCAGTCTAAATGTATTGTGGTTCAGTGTGCATCCATTTGTTAAAACATTGCTCTTTCTCTGCTATTCAACCATTTTCTGTATTTCTACCTCACTCATCCTGTTTGACAAACTAAGCTCTTTAATATCCTTTCAGAAGGTAGGCTCCTCATTCTTTTCATCACTCCACAATCCTTCTTTGCGTGTGTTCCAGTTTGAGTTCACTTTTCCTGAAGCCTTGATGAGTTTCATACAGTATTCCCCAACAGAATAGGTGCTTTCACCAGGACACATCCAAATTCATGAAGAAATGTGGGTGGTATAGCTGCTGGGAAAGAACTGTCATTTTCCCCAAATGACTTAATTTATGGCATAATCTTTATAATATAGTGTTTATTATGTTAAGGTTGTAAGTACTGTACTTAACTTCACAAATCTAATGAGTCACCGCATTTGCTGAAAAGCTGTGAAGGAGGCAAATTGTATCTCTGATACAACTTAATTTATCTTAACAGAGTTAAGGACTAACCAAGGAACGAATTCTTCACAACACTGCTCTGTATTTTTTTTCTGTATGTTAATGGACTGTTCTGTAGGTAGGTTCTGTGCGGCAGTCCTCACTAGTGTACTGAGACACATACACAGATGAAGCACAATCATGAATTTTTTTTCTTTCCTTCAACTGTATTCTTTTATCTTGGCTTTCTCAGCTAGAAGTTACATCTGCATACTGAAAATACTTGGAAGATATGTAGACATGAAATTCATCTACAGCATATTTAGATAAATGAGAGGAAACTAAGAGTCCAGCAGGAGAAGCTGTTAAATTATCAAACTGGTTAGCCATCTGCACATTGCTGTTCTGCGGCAACACTGGTTCAGCGTTCAGCAGAACTGTGGTCACTCCTAGCCACAGGAGAATGGCCATTATTTCCCTTTTCCTGGCTGAATGAAATAACCGCCCTGGGTTTGACTAAGGGTGGGGTGGGTCCTGTGCAGGGCTGCATTGCAGAGAGGCCGCTCTGTGTTATCAGTGACTGCTACAGGCTGCTCTGTGTTATCAGCCTTGCTACAGGCTCCCGCAGCACAGAATGTAGCAGGAGTTATGTGGCTTTGCCACTTGCAGCGGCCCTCGCACCTGCTGTGAGGAAGGGGAGTACCCCACACTGGAGAAGCTGGTTTTTACCCCTCTGGCCAATGCTCCACCTTGCCTTCATTCCTGAAGGTCCATCACAGGGAGTCACTGTCCACCCAGACTTTCCTCACACTGCAGTCAGAGGACAGCATGTCATTTGTGTGAAGGAATTTACAACTGCTGCACCCTCCACAGGTTAATCAGAGAGAGGACACAGGGGGTCTCACCACTGCGGAGGAATGAACACACCTTCCTCCATTACATTCCTGCTAAATATTTTTCAGTAGACCAAGATTTGACTTGGCAACTTTCTTCTTCTGGAAGATTTCTGAGAGGACTTTTCTTCATGTATCTTTGTAAGCAAGCTTGCAGTCTGGGCAACACCAGCATCCAGAGAGTTAAGATCAGTTGCCATGCAATTGTGCCCCAAAGACTCTAAATCATACCTCAGTAGTTGCCTGCAGTTTTCTAAGAATCTTGGGGTTTTTCAGTATGTTCATTAGAAGGAATATTAATTGTCAAGTAAGACACTAAAATGCATAACAGTAGAAAATATTAAAAATAATCCAAAGAGAGCTGAATTAATAAGCTGAAATAATAAGTTTATAAGTATTATTATAAGTAAGAATTTCTTCTACATCCTCTATTTAGCGTTCTGTAGTTGGTACCGTGTATTTCTTTGTAGTTAAGAGACAGCCAGTGATATTACAGAAACTCTAGAGAGAGCAGAAAAAAAATTGATTTTATAAAATATTACAAAAGGACTCAGACTGTATCACAGACTGCAAAAATCTTGCCTGCCTGTGCTGCAACTTGATATGTTTATATTGAATGTTTTGCATTGTGTTTCAAATCAAGTCAGTGAACTTTGTTTGCCAGCCTTTTCAGTCCCATGCATCATCTGCTCTAAAGATAATCCAATTAAGACCCACTGATATGATAGAAATAATTGTATTTTAGTCTGTCACGTGAACAGCATATCATGTGAAATTATGAAGAGCTTAATCACTTTGTTAATAGTACAATCCATGTTGC
The DNA here is from genome assembly GCF_965183815.1 of Platalea leucorodia. NCBI lineage: Eukaryota > Metazoa > Chordata > Aves > Pelecaniformes > Threskiornithidae > Platalea > Platalea leucorodia. Next base: position 31,332,691 of record NC_138858.1, read on the forward strand.
TGCAGTACAATTAAATAATATCAGGTTCGAACCATGAGACGTGCCCACGTTTTTTCTTCTTTCAATGCCATATCAAAGCAAAATTCCTATAATTTCCCCAATGTCTGTCATTATCAACCAGAATCACTAACTCTGCTCCAGTGAAAGGGAGTTTCTACATGCTGGAATTATATGAAAACAGGAAAAATAAATACCACAACTTTTTTCAGAGGCGGACATGGTGCAATCCAGAACAGATCATTTTACAAAACAGGTTCTTTGTTCTCCAGAAATATACACTGGATTTCTTTTCTCATTGTCTTTATGGTTCATTCCTAAGGTTCATTCCCGTAAAAAAGTCAGTGGGAGCTGAAGGCGATGTGCTGTTTCTGCAGTGTCGTGCACACTGGTGAAGTGAGAACTCCCTACCAATTAACACCATGCATCCCATATCAGTGTTGTCATCCATGAGTGCAAATAGCACGTTAGGGAGTCCTACCTGTTAGATACCGATTTTATCTGGTTTATATTCTCCTTCAGTGAGAAATAGGACTAGGCATGTCTATGTGTGGACTTCAGTTATCTGTTTCTAAATTGCCAGTTGTTTTACCTGTGAGTGAAGGTAAAGAAGGTAAAGATGCATAGTATCATGCTGTCTTGTTATTGAAGATATAATCAGGTTCTGAAGAGCATCTACCCCACAATGGTAATGATGTAAAGCAAGTAACTACAGTCACTTCATACTGCATGTCCTGAACAGATTCAGCTACTCAGGCATTCTGAGTTTTCAAATTCAAGATCTGAATTGTGTTGCCCCCACAAAATTATACAAAAAAGGCTTCAGGATTTAAGCATCACTCCCTGAAAAACTGTAAATAGTCTCCACATTTGTTTGCTCAGGTGGCTGCTGAGAGGACAGCGAATTTTTACAAGTTTACAATAGCTGTAGGACAATCTGTGACATTCCCCATGTATGCTAGTATAGATGAGCCCAGAGATTATGGAATTTGTTTGGACAGGCTGTGTGTTTGTTTTCTTACTCGTTTCCAAATCTGTGTCATGAACTGCAGCACAATACTTGAAGAAAAACGTAGTAGTCCTGTAGTTGTTCCTATGCAAATAATTTGCACTTTTCCTTAGACAACATTTCAGAACAATAGCAATATGCAAACAGACATACTGTAGATGTAGGGCAGATGGTGATAAATGAGTGTTCACCAGATATGCAAATGTCACAGAGTTAGCTTTGCAGATATGCAGAACCTACAACATAATGGTCTCCCAAGACACATTTTACCTATTTCTCTGGTTCACTCACTGCACGGGCCAGACTGGTTCTGCCACCTTATTACACACAGCCCATCATCTCCTAGGCCCTGGAAAGCCTTGGGCTTGGCAAATGTGATGGATCGAGTGCTAGATGCAGTGCAGCCAGGTGCTATCCCCTTGCAGTACTTCCTGCCCCCCTTTCCCTGGGTAACACAACAGAAAATGGGCCATCCCATACAGAGGAAGCATGTATTCCCTCTAGCTTTTTATACTGGGACTCCTGGGACTACCTGAAAGATGGATGCCAACAAGTTTCTCTTGGTATGCTCGTTTTCAGCGGTTTTCTTCCGCTCTGTTTTTCTTCTCTTGTTCTTCTTACCCTCACCCCTCACTTCTCTTCGTCTGCATTTACAGCCTTTCTTTGAAGGATTTTCTGTCTGTTACAAAGCTTGTAAAAAGACTATGTAGTACCTGGGAGAAGTAGTGCCAAGGAGTCGAGGCATGTCTTGTTTCATATGCGTTCAAACAAGAGAAGTGTGCTGTGGCCTCTTCATGTGTTGCAATCCCAGGGACCCAGACTGCACCTTTCGCTTTCTGTGTTAGTGGCTACTGGGAGAGAAAATGTAGATGCCACGCTATACAGCATGTGCTGTACTGTGCACAGTTGCAAGGAGATATTTGCCTTAGAAAATTAAAGACATGAGATTGTATTGTTTTTTCCACCTTCGTGCTTCCCTTCTGCCCAGTATTGCAGAAGTCTGGACCTTGAGCGGTACATGCCATTGAGCTGTAAGTAGAAGATTGCTCTTGTGGTAAAAATCATAACCTAACTTAGCCATACGGGCAAGAACGAAAAGCAAGGAGAGGGGATGAAAAGAAAGAAAAACAATTTAGCATGGAGTAGAAGAAAGGTGGAATGGTTGAAACAGAAAAGATGAAGAGGGCAAGCAGGAAAAGTGATGTTTTGCTCTTTAAAAAATGCATTATTCCATAAATGAAAAAGAGAGAAATGAAAAGAAAGGAAAAATCCTAATATATACTAGAGGCTTTGCCTACTATAGGGTGTTTTGTGGTTGTTAGAAGTAATTGCACATGTAAGAATTAGTTTCAGAAATGATGGAATATCAGTAGCATTCATGTAGAGAAATTAACATTTTATAAGACTTTTGTCTATCCTTGCTTACATTTTAATCAATATGATGTTAAAATCACGGTGACCATGTGAAATATGTTTATGCTCAGCCACACTTCTTTCTATGCATTATAATTCCCAGGAAGAAAATTCCAGTTGAACTTAGTTATTGAGAGACAAGGACCAAAAAGTTCTATATATGTCCATTTCCAGTGCATAAGCAGATTTATTCTGCTAACTTTCTAACTTTCTCTTGTTACTGTTACAAAATTGTATGTGAAATAACAGTCATAATGGTTTCTAAATACTGATGAACACATTTCCTATACCAGTGATTTTCATTCGAAAATCATGTTGAAATGGAAAATAACGGTATTGCCTCTCAAAATGAAGAAATTTGTCTTTGGCCTATGATTTATTTTCTTTTGGTGGAGCTCTTATGTGTGATTTGTCTCAGAAGCTAGAACTATCTGATAACTCATTTAATCCAAAGATAAGAGGAAGTATCAAGGTGCCTTGTGCCATGGCTCAATCACTGATTATACTTATTGTCTGGTATTTTGTAGATCAGTCATGTACTGGAATGAGTGTGAAATATGCTGAGAGTATTTTTGTTGATCAATTTCCTGGAAATTATTAGATTAATTTAGTGATTGTAGTCACACTCTTTTCTAATTATGTAGAGTAGCAGTTACTGAAAGTATTGTCGCTGGGTAGTCATATTTTCACCAATACAAAATACGTAAAATATTTATATCATATCACTTACTTTCTTTAATGTTTGGTTGTGGTTTTATATTATATTGATTTTTTATAATGCCAGTTATGGGTCTTCTAGAGCTAGTGAAAGCAGGTAAAAAGTCACTGCTGGACTGGACTGATAATCAGAGGGCATAATCAAGATTTTTCCAAAGACATACCTAAAGGCATCCTTCAAGTTCAGAATTATGTGTGTTATTACTGTGCGTGTCATCAATATATAGAACAAAAAAGGAAACATCTCTTCTCTAATTTGCTTTAGAAGTTCCACCATGTCTGTAAAAACATGTCTATTGCTCGCTTTTTTTTGTTTTACTGGTCTTCTATTTTTCCTCCTTTTTTCCCATGTCTCTACTATGAATTACTGCTAATTTGTGTCACATTTTTTGTGTGCCTTTTAGGTATTGGAGTCGGCATGCTCGTACGGGAATATGGCAAACTGTCTAACCTGGATAAATTCTACTTTTCCTTTCCCGGGGAAGTGCTGATGAGAATGCTCAAACTCATCATTCTGCCGTTAATCATATCAAGTATGATCACAGGTATGAGTGGAAATGTACTTTTAGCTGATGAGATTATCATTGTGGTTTAGCTTTCTTTCTAAAAGAAATAACCTTTAAAAACAATTTGATGGAACTCTATATGAAAAGTATAGATTGCATACATTTAGAGTAAGCTTTTCTATAAATAACGAGAATGGATTTGGAAGGATTAGCACCATTATCTGGTAATGAAGTTATAAAGAGCTGTGAGATAATAACTTATGTGTTTATAGATTCTTGTATCTCTTTCTCCCTGTTTTGGGGAGTGGGTTAAAGAGTTGCAAATTGCAAGCCCAAAGCTGCAACTGCATATTCTCAGGTACAGAGTTAACTATTGTAAGTAGTCTCATGCTGCCATTTCACAAGAAAGGGAGAGCTGATCTCACAGCTTACTGTCGTAAAAAGAGGAGATTCCTCACCTACACTTCCCTGGCCTCAACAAACTCCTGTGAGGTACCTTGCATGAGCTCTGGCGTTTGCTGAATCCTTCTGTGAGTCCATTCAATTCACTGACCTGACAGAAAACTAAAAATTAGAAAAAAAAAAAAAAACATCTATTTGGTACGTTGGTTCAAAGGAGTTTTGGGGATGTGCAAGAGAGTGGGGAGGGAGACTGTGTGGCCAGGAAGGAGTTATGGAAAGAAGAACAAAGCTTCCCTCTTTTGGAAGAAGCAAGCAAGCCGTTGGCTGGAACCCCGCCATGGCATGCTAGAATTCGCTAACAGCTCAGTCAGTAGAAAAGATTTGGAAAGATTTGCCGGAGCAAGCCCAAAGCGAAAAGACAGAACTGGATGTCAAGTGGCCTTTCTGGGGGGGGGCGGTAAAGAAAGCCGAGCAAACTTATCTTTATTCTTTAAGCCTTTACTGAAGGAACAAGGGTTATAGCTATTTTCTTTTAGCTTCCTACAGTGAATCAGGACACATTTGTCACTATACCATCCCCTTTCATCTCCACAAAGCCTATATTTTGGGAATGTATTCATGTCCAGGTGTTTGTTGTTTGGTTGGATGGTCATGGAAATACATCAGACATTTGACTGCCGAGAAGGAGAGCATGTTGTCATCAGAAAATGAAAGGGGAATTTCGATCGTGCTATGGAAGTGCTTTCAAGAATAGGATATTGAATACAAACTCCCAAGCTCCTCAAAGTTCATGGCCAAAAGTATCACTAATTTCAGCAGCACACCCCAAAGTGGTCCTGTGACAGGAAGAGCCAAAGGGAAGCTGCCAAGGCCTTTGGGACATATCTGTAATGCAGGGTGACAGAAACCCAGTGTTAGAATTGAAATGGAGAATGTCAAGAGCTGCAAGATGGAGACATCCAGAAAGGAAAGCTGCAAGAGGCAGAGTGAGAAATGGCGGCAGAAAATAGTCAAGGGCTATGTCCAAAGGAATGAAGGGAGGTGAAGTACTTGTTAGTATGTAAAGGAGAGAAGAACAGAAAGAGCAATTAAAAGGTCTTGGTGTTTTAATTAAAAGACGGCAGCATTTTTATACAGAGAAGGAAATGAGACAGAAAGCAAAGGAAAACTGAACTTGACTTTTATCATGTTGAACTTGAGTCTGTGGCAGGAGATCCAGGAAAAGCTACCAAGATAAGACTAATATATTTCTTTTTTCAAGCAAGCTTTTATTTGTGAGTGAAGTTGGGCCTGTGTCTTCAGAAATGAATTATATAATTAGGATAATGATGAAATGAATTATTTATTAAATGTACCCCTGTCCAGCACTTGCGAGGGGAAACAAGAGTCATTCTGTTAAAAATACTGTGCTGCTATTTAATGTTTAACATTCCAGTATGAGTAAACCACATTTGTAACTACTAACATGAGCTTGGATTTTAAAGATTGCAGATTGTGGGAGTTAAATTCATATACAGAGATGAGAACGAGATGCTCTGATTCTGACCTTGGCATATCCAATTTACGTAGAAAAGAAGGGCTTATTTTTTCTACACTTCTATGTTAGTTTTTTATGCAAGAAGAAGGGAACAAGATTGATAATGAACAGAAGCTACTTCAATAGAATATGCAGAGCTTTGCTGTTGAAAACAAAAGCACTAGCTGCCTGTGTGCAAGTGCTGCTGAAACATGTGGCAAGCAAATGGACCAGGCATGTCCATGCATGACGGTTTTCACTGTTCACCTGCATCCTTCTTCAGGATGTTGATGATATATTTTGCCTCTTGTAAAAGAAATGCAGTAACCTTCCAAGCATCAGAAATGTACATTTGAATTGAATAAGTAGGCCTGTGTATAATCATAAAGCACACTAGTCATTTTTCCTCTTTCACACAGAGTCATACAGAATGGTTGAGATTGGTAGGCACCTCTTGAGACCATCTAGTCCAACCCCCCTGCTCAAGCAGGGTCTAGAGCAGGTTTCACTGATCCATGTCCAGTCAGGTTTTGAATATCTTCAAGGACAGAGACCCCACAACCTCTCAGGGCAACATGTTTGACCAGCTTCACAGTAAAACAGTGTTTTCTTGTTCAGATGAAATGTCATGGGTTTTATTTTTTGCCTATTGTCTCTTGTCTTATGTCTGGGCACCACTGAGAAGAGCCTGGCTCATTCTTCTTCATTCTCACCCATCAGGTATTTATACACATGAATAAGATCCCCCTTCTCTTCTCCAGGCTGAACAGTCCCAGCTCTCTTAGCCTCTCATTATGTGAGAGGTGCTCCAATCCCTTTGTCACCTTTGTGGCCCTTCTCTGGACTCACTCCAGTAAGTCCATCTCTTTCTTGTACTGAAGAACACAGAACTGGACACAGTACTCCAGGTGTGGCCTCACCAGTGTTGTGTTCCGGGGAAAGATTACCTCCCTCCACATGCTGGCAGTGCTCTTCGTAATGCTGCCCAGGAGGCTGTTGGCCGCCTTTGCTATGAGATGTTGCTGTCTTATGATCAACTTGTTGTCCACCAGGACCCTCAGGTCCTTCTCTGCAGAGCTGTTCTCCAGCCAGTCAGCCTCCGGCATATACTTGTACCTTGCATTGGAGTTCCCCCAATGTAGAGCTTTGCATTTATCCTTGTTGATCTTCATGAGATTTCTCTCAGATGAATTCTCCAGCCCATCCAGGTACCTCTAAATAGCAGTGTAACCATCTCATGTATCAGCCACTCCTCTCAGTTTTGTATCATCTGTGAACTTGCTGAGGGAGCACTCTGCCCCATCATCTGGGTCATTGATGAAGATGTTAAACAGTATTGCCCCCAGTATTGACCTCTGGGGTACACCAGTAGCGACTTGCCTCCAACTGGACTTGTGCTGGGCCTGGCCATTCAGCCAGTTTTCAGTTCACTTCATCGTGCAATTATCTAACCTGTACTTTGTCAGTTTTTCTGTGGGGATGTTATAGGAGACAGTATCAAAAGCCTTATTAAAGTCAAGGTAGACAACATGACCTCCTCGCAATTCTGAATTTTAGCGTCAAAGCAACATACACACTTGCAAAAAATACTGTAAAGAATAGAACAAGGAGAGGAATGAAATAATTAAGGAGGATCCAGGATGTGTCTTCAGCTACGTCTCTAAACAAGACGGGCACTTCACTGTTAGTGGCAAAGGCACATCTCTCTGCATTTGGCTGTGAACATTCCCTGGAATGAGACACAAAGGTATTTTCCTCAAAAGTAACCTCATCGTTATTGACTAAACACAGGGCATGCAAGGATAGCACCACAACCTGCATGCTGGCTGTCCTTGGTGGGATCTGATGTGCTCTGACTATGCACACCTCCTCAGGATTTGCATATTATGCAGATACCTGTAGGGCTTCTATCCAATGATCACAGCTGTCAGACCTGCGTACATGTTCACGTGCTCAGTGGCAGACATTTAGGGCCCCAATACATGTGAAGTTACTGCACTGAAACTTGTGACAACACTTCAGGTGGGCCTGAATGACTGTCTTTTTAGTTCACAAGCTAAGGGGATGCTACTTAGCTCACCGTGAGAGAAAGCTAAACATTAAGTCATGTTATTGTGCCTTTGCTGATGCTAAGACTTTGCACAGAGAAAATTGTAATGGCTCATTCAGTGCATAGTTGTAACCAGACCATGGTACTGGGTCCAAAGGCATCTGGGAAGTTTTGAAGCCTACAGGAGGCTGTTTTGTGAATGTATGTCATGTCAAAATACTGGGTTTTGGTGACTAGTAACATTTTTTGCACAAGAATCACCAAGACGCTATTGAGGATATGATCTGTAGTTCTATTTTAGGATTAGAATGTCTTAAAAGGTAATGTCACATCCTGAAAAACATCAACTTCTACATATGCTTTTGAGGCAGTGAGCTATGTACAAATATATGTCCCCTGACCAGATCCCTGTCCGTTTTGACATAATGATGTAAATCAAGCCCACAGCAAAGACAGTGATGGCAGGAATCACTCCTTGAGATTCCAGGAGTTTCTGCAAAATTTAAATTATTAGTAATTTTAACTTGTTGGGGGAAATCCTGTCTTAGTGGAAAAACTCTCACTGACTTCTTCAATTAGAGTAGCAACACACTTAGTCTATTTTCAAATTGAAAAGGCAAAATTCTCCCTCTTTGGTTAAATGGAGGCCTTTGTAGAATGTGGTTTTCCTTCACAAACCCAGTTCCTCAGAGTGTAAAAGAGGGAAGACATTGTTTACATACATATTTTACGTAGCGTACGAGTTGCAATTTGTGGAATTTTTCCACTGACCTGCCTAGAGGCTGAACTGCAACCTAGTAAAAACACTAACGTAAGCACTAAGCATTTATTTGTTTGGAAAAATTTGAAAAGCATGGTTCATAGATCCTTGCTTTGGGGACAGGAGAGTCTGAGTAGTGCCATGCTCTTTTAAATTATTCTTAGTCTGCTACTTAGAGCCGAATTTTAATTGTTCTCTTCTTATCATAATTATTTTAATGGATGGCAGATGTAAGTTTAGTTTACCCATAAGCCCACCACTGATAATTCAGTTCAAAATATCTAGCTCTTTTGGATCTCCATGACATTTCTATCCCTCAAATTAGCTAATAGTACACTAATGAATCATTCATGTGAAGGAATTATTTGTATTTTCTGTTTCCTGCTGTAGCGGCATGGTAAAATGTAAAATGAAAATCAAAAACCTAGAGTGTTACTCAAGACAATTGCTATGACATCCAGAACTACACCTGCACTAAGTGTAATACTCCACATCTCAAATCCACTTCTTTGAAGTAACGCTCTAAAAGAAGAAATGACTAGGCAAATACCAAAAATATATTATTTTTAGGGGCTCTGTAGGGCGTAAGAATTGAGAGGAATCTCTTGTGTGCTTCCTGGGAGTTTTGAGGCTTAAATCTAATCCTTCTGGGAGTACTTAAAAGCCTATAAAATGTCTTTGAAAGTCTTGGAAATTCACAACTCTAATTTCATTCAGAGGATGAAAATTCTGTAGAATTGTGCAGTATATTTCATCATATGTCTGCATACTGAGCAGGCTAGTCTCCTTTAATCACTTCTAGCCTTCTTTTTCATGGACTGAGATTCACAGGGTATGTAATAGCAGTAAATGTTTGCAAATCTGTTTTCTGTCTGGATCGCAACAGGACTTAGGCTGGAGACAACTGTCCAGTTTCCTGGAGCGTTGTTCCCCTGTGCTTGGGTACAAGCTGGGGAAACTTACCTGCCCAGCCTGGAGCTAAGTCCTAAACACAAAGTTTCTGGCCTTCTTACCTGCACCTAGGTCCCATGTTAGTAGTTAATGTCAGGAGATCTGGATCTTACCTAACACCCTCAGCCCTCCAAACACTACCAAAGTGCCATGGCTCTGCTTCCCATCTCTCTTCAATCAGTCCTTCTAAGCTGGGGTTATTTCAGGCTGCCTGTCTCATTGATTTTCAAGCTACAAGCCATGGACCATGACGTGGAGCTCTTTCTTTAGGGCTGGAATGTTTCCTGTCAAAAACTTCCCCTAAAAGCTGGCATCACATGTCTGATAAATTATTTTTCTTTGATGATGTTTCCAGGGTTATCCATAAATACCAGAAATCTTAGCTGTGTAGTGGTCACGTCTGTTCTGTTTTCTGCATCATGCTTTGGGTTAAAAGATGTGACACATACATCACACAGCGGGTTCATATCTCAGATCTCAATATTGATGCCATGATTTTACCAGCTATTCAACATCTGTTTTAAGTTCTACAATAACCTCTCTCTCATTTGTTATCTTTTCTCCCTGATGAAACATTAATAAAGCTCTTCCTTATGTTTCTGACCTTCCCTGCACTTACAGTCTTCACAGACAGGTCCAAAGAGGCTCAAACAGATGCATAGGAGTTTCCTGGCTCGTGAATTTGCACAGATTTGCACAGTGTCAGCTACGGGGAACACCAAAATTCCTTAAAGCAATTGATGAGGTATTTGTAGGTTACACACAGCATACCTCAGGAACAGGGAAAAAGGGCAGTATCGGTTGCCTTTCTGAGGGCAGCTGTAAGTGAGCTATAAAGACAGTAACTGCCTTGCTGTATGTTTGATGACGCCTCAACTACTAGGTTTTCGTGACTATAGAAGTAAACTCTTCTGTTACTCCAGGGCCTGCTTTGATTACTGCTGCTGTACTGTCTGAAGCATCCTACTAGTTCCACCTTTCCCAGTAGCAACTGCACACTCTTTTATTTGCACTTCTTGCTTGTAGTACAAAGCCAATGATTCCACAACAAATCTGAGTTACTCTAGCTGACAGTGACCTATTACAACTATGTGAGAGAGAAGAATGTCCCAGTGAAGTACCTGGGCTATGTGACCTTTCTCATTTGCAGAGACCATTGCTTACCCTGTGGAACGAGGATGTTGAATCGTGGGTGATGGATGGGTATCTTGAATAGATTATTTGTTCTCTTCTGTTGTTCAAAATTAAAGTGTCAGTTTCCTACCTTGGATCTATGTTTGGGAAGTTACTAGTTTGCTTTATAACAATGCCACCGAGTTCGGTGAATGGAGACAAAATGTACAAAATGGGAGACAAAAGAGCTGGAATGTAATGAGAAAAAATCAAAGTAGAGTATTAATCAGCTTGTTCTTATTTTTCATGTTTGTCTTTGAAAGTTGGAACAGTTCAGACTTAAACAACCTTTTTTTTTTGTCCACTATATTAGTAACTGAAGTTAAAACACACTGAGGCTGTGCGTATGCTCAGGAATAGACCTGCCAGTTCCATTAGATATAAAACATCCACAGATTTAAAGTACTGTAAAAGAGCACAGGCAGGGAAATAGTAGGAGAACAAATCTGTTTTGTTTCCTATAATGAAGGGCTTCCAAATCACTTTTTCTTTGGTACCACCATTCCTGGGGTGGCAGCTGCCTCAGCAGTTTCCATTTCTGCAAGTCCAAGAATCGCAGCTATTGAGAGATGCCCTGTGACTGAGGCATCTTTAACAGGCCCTGTGCATCACCAGGAGGCACACTAGTTTCCACTCCTTGGGGAATCCCTGATCTAGCTTAACATACTCAAGAGAGTGTCTCTTGAGATATCTGCATGCTCTTCACTTGCTTTTCTATGTTTCTGAAGCCAAGAGAACCTCCAAGAAAGCCGGTCCATTCTATAATATTAGTAAACTAGTTATCTGGGCTCAGGCAGGAAACTCACCTTGTCCGTTTCTATCATGTACATTGTGCAAAGGGCAGAAAATGTTGCGCTACTGTTAATGAGTTTTGCCTTCAGTTGTACTGAGGAATGGTGGAGGTCCTGTCCCTGCTGTCCATGTGCAGTCATTGAGGCAGGGAGGACTGCAGAGTCATGGGCTATTAATGGACAAGGCTTTGTGCCCATCCTCTTCGGATTACTTCTGTCACAGTCATCTATTCCTTTCCCATCAATATCAGTTGACCTCATGCAACTGAGACAGCCCCTACATTATTTAAGGTTTTAAATTATCGTAATAAAACTTTGAAGTACCCTTCTGGTTCATGGAGCATGATTACCACCAGCTCTCAAGGGCAAAGAGCCCCAGCACAACAGCCGTTCTGCGGCATTGGCAGTCACTGCCTCCTGTCCCAGCCATATCACTGGGGGGCTGCTGGTGGGGCCACTGTGGTGGGTCTGCAGTGAGTTAGTGTCTTCTGCTCTTCTGTTCTGGAGCTCAGGTTGTAAACAACAATTCCACTATATAAAACAGGTTGCATTCACTTTTTTACTCCATTTCCCTGTGTGTGGACATCATGATCAATTAAAAAATGTAGTGTCATGTAAAGTTTTCTTTTTAAGAGTCTAGAAGCTAAAACTTGTCCACCTATACATTTTACCACCAGTAATTTTGAGGTAATTTAAGTATTTTCAGTACTCCAGGTTTTCTCTTTTAACTTCATACATATTTAACCTGCAACCATGCAGAGGCTATATTTCTGCTACATCCATGAACTAAATCTGATTTCTCTTATGAATCTCGCTAGCCTGTCCATCTTGGCAGATTGATGTGTCATCTTCCCTCCTTATAAGCTCTTATTATATTCCACCCAAGGAACATCATATCTCCTGAAAAGGCATTAATTTGAGATTATATAACCTCTAAGAGCTTTCTAGAGGAAAATTAAAATTTTCCTACAAGTGATACTGTTTGCAAATAAGAGGAATGGAAGGCAGTACTAGTACCTTCTTTCTATGCATGTAGTCCAATAAACCATCTAGGGAAAGATCATAATACAATGCTGCAATGCTGATTGTGCCAACTGCCTACAGGGCAGCACAACAATCCCTTAGCAAACTTATATCCAGGGTCATAAATTTTTCTTTACATCTTACCTGAACTTCCTTCCATTTTATAATGATTTCATCCCTTTCATTGCCATAAACTATTCATTTCCCATTTATTCCTCCCCTTTTCTCTGGTATTTAGAAGGGTGCATAACAACTACTTCTTCAACCCCTTCCTAAATCATCCAGGACATCCCCTTTCACTATTTGGAATATTCTTTATAACTATTATTGCATTCCATGCTTTAGTCTGTTTCTTAAAAAAAAAAAAAAATCTTCTTTCAATGTCTCTTCAAAGTTAGAAGACCAATATTTATCATGCTAATCCAGTGGTAGTCTCACTAGGTCATCTAGGAATGGAATTGAGAATTTTCTGATTTAATTGTTTGTGGTATTTACATAGCACTAATAGATGCTTATTTATTACCTGCATGCATCTCTCTCTCTACCCCCTCTCCCCCCCTGCACCCCACCAAATTTGCTAGTTTTTTTCAGTTCCTCTGTAAGACGTTCTTATGTTACATTTACACAACGGTACTAGTGGAATAACAGTTGTTTGCTCCAAAGAAGAGAGATTAATTAAATTTCTGTCAAGTCTGTTGAAAAGGTAATTGCTATAAGCCCTCATAGAAATCCTTTTCCTTTACAGTAAGGAACAATGAAATTTGAATAGACAGGATAACTGCTGTTATGGAGGGACTGGCAGAAGAGGAATGGAAGACTTCTAGTAACAAACACTAAAGACAGAGGTGGTAGGTCACCAAAAATCTCATTTGAGAGACTGCGTATCACAGTGTCTTCAGGGCTTCCATTTGCCATAGCTTCGTCCTTACCTAATCTTCTCAGCCAACATCTGAGTCAGAACTGTCCTCCTAATGAAACTTAGCTATATATGCCATTCAGTTAGCTAGTGGAAGACTAGATACAAAAGGCAAGTCAGAGCCCCATGACACAGAAAACAGGAGGAAAAAATAAAATTATATGAGATGCATATCAAGTGAAAGATGGTTGAGAATGACCTACAGGTAATAACAGATAGCAGCATCCGAGTCCTGTGTCTCAGCTGGATGGTGAAGTTGTGCATAGAATCATGCTATCTGAAGTCCTGAATGCAGGTGGTATTTCAGTAAGCAGCTGTGCATTACTTGCTTGGGCCTGACAGTCTTGTTCATATGCAAGGGATGTGGTATTGCATTTCGTAGAGTTCCACAGAGCAAAGGGAAAAAGAGCAAAAGATCCACCATTCAGCCCTTGGAAGGAAACAACAGTAATTCCTGTTGAACCTAGTTTGTGAACTTAGATTTCAGGGAGAATATGAAGAAAGTGAGCTTTCAGGAGATTAATCACGGTCAGGGTAAACTTTTACTACAGGGTCATTCCAACTAAAAGGGCAGAATGGGAAAGAAAAGGCTCAGAGTCTGGAATGGGAAGAGGGAGAAATCACAGATGAATCAAAGATGGCTTCAGGAAAGCATAGGCTCTGAATTCACCAGTGTTAATGGTGATTTCCCCTGCAGCTGTTATTGTCTGAAGTGGATACAGGACAGTTTTCTCTTCAAAAGGTGAGCATAGGCCAAGGACAAAAGGAAATACTGGGCCAAGGACAAAAGGACAGAGGACAGCTGGCTTTGGTACTCTTCCTTGTTTTTCAGAAGGCCTGAGAGAAGCATTCGTCACACAGGAAGTGAAGAGGTAGTGGCAGGATTGCCTTGGCAAAGCAGACATCCAAAGTGGATATAGCCACATCACCAAGAGACTGGGTGGGTGAAAAAAGTTCAGATTAGTTGGTGAATTTAACATTTAGTCTATTCATACCCTTTCTGAGTCTCAGGGAGTGTGACTCCAACATGTGTCCCTGTTTAGGAAGAATTGCTGTGGACTGATGAGTCACAAGGGAGATTGCATAGGTGATGCCAGGCACTTTGAGCACAAAGATCTCTCCAAACCTGACTTCATATTTATGAACTGTCCCAAATTCATAGGACAGCATAGAAGACCTTTCCCTGCTGTGAAAAGGAAACTTTTCCATTTCCATCCATCACCCAACTGTCAAACAATGACAAAATTTACATGGAAACAGGATGAAATCTAATCTTATATGTGTGATTTCTTCCTTTCCTGGCAGTAGCTGATTAGAGCTGGCAATAGCCCATGGAACAAGAATGCAAATTTGTAGTCTCTTAGACACATAGAGGAATAAGAAAATAAGCAATAAGCTTGCTACACAAGTCAAGACTGAAGCTAGAATCTGGTGTTCAGTTCCTCAAGCAAAAATCATGTGTTGCTTCTGAAGGTATAGGCCAAATACTGTTTTAGTATTAGCAGTGTTTCCCATTGTAGGTAGAACAAAAGTATGACAACTAATTCAAAACGGTCTCTTGCCTCTAAGAAAGATTGCTGTTATGACATGACCATCAGCTCTGTGATGATCAGAAGATTAAATGAGAACAGTCAGTACGAGGTAAATGACATTCCAAAAAACAAATTAGAACAGAGAGGTCATACCACAGTCAGGTGCAGTTGAAATTTTGATACTGCCCATGTCTTAAATTAGAAACACTCACAGCTCCATTTTTTAAAGCCAAGTAACTTCATGCATTTCAGACAGCCATCCATTTATCAAGGGCACTGCATCTGCACTGCTTCATTCCTTTTTTTTTGCCCCCAGTATTTTTCGAAGAGTAAATCTTATATTTTTGCAACAAGGCGTAACATAGTGCACCCCTGGCAATAAAACAACACAGCTATTTTTGGGAGGATTGCTTACTGAAATCCTCTATATGCATTTTAAGATTCTCCTGTGTGTTTCTCTTTTCATATGTCTGTTGCAACATTCTGTAAAAAATTTTAAATGGACCTGACTATCCTGGATGTCCATCATGTCACTTCTATGCCCTAGTGACTGCACATTGCAGCCAGAAGAGCCAGTATGGAAGGAAAGAATTAAAACATGTATGCTTGGGAGAAGTTGAGAATTCTTTAGTGATTCCTCTAGCATCTGCAGAAATTCCTCAATTAAAGCAATAAGGCTGATGGCACTTTGGAACAGTTTTAGAACTGCATTTTGTCCTTGAATCAACATGTTAGTCATAGATGAGAAGGTGTAAAAGCCATAGCATTCTACTTTGCAGGAACTTCTCTTGCTATATTTTTGTTACAATAGTGAATTAGATATCAGAACTCTGAGAGAACTGTATACAGTTGATGTGCACCTTACTTCAGTTATTTCTCCTCAGAAATGTGATTAGCTCCTGAAACTAATTGAGAAAGCTACGATGTGGCTGGCAGTTGTGTGGACACAGAAGGCCCTTGAGCCAGGCTCTTCCCTCTGGCACTGAGTCACACTTAAGGAAAAGAGCCTGCCACCGGTGCTAGGAACTGGCTAAGTGGCATCAATCTCTGTACAGAGGAAACGCACATCTTGGTCGTCAAGTGTAGCGGCGTTGGCAAAGGGAGTTAAACAGCCCAGCCTTTTGCTGATTATTCTTAATGATCAATTTGTTGTGCAGATTAAATGAGATGGTGGAAGAAACATACCCTGTCAGCTTCCACTAATCTTCAGAAGCTTTGAGAACAGCTAAGAAGTACTGCAGGAGATGCACTTGATGATGACACTGAAATTTGTAGAGCAGCAAAAAAAAAAATGCCAAGATGTCTAGGTGTTGCTGTGGAACAGAGTCAATCACAGCACCAAGTTGTAGATGTAGTCTCTTATGAAGTATGGAAAAAGAACACCTGGAAGCATAAATCCTTGTGCTCAATTGGGACACCTCTGTAGAAAGTTATGACAAACTCTAAGGATGTAGATGTTATCCCCTAGGGAACCAGTAAGATGATTATCACTGGAAGTCAGAAGAGCCCTGTGATTGTTTCCAGTCCTTAATGCAACCCTTTTTACTCTCAGATCTCACAGGACCACAGGATTAATGAAGCACAGTGGACAACTCTAGAATTACAGTGTTATACCTCACGCCAAAGCCATTTAGACACGTGTGCGTTTTACAGGCCTCCAGAGAGAACTGTTACAAACCACACAACACCACAGTGCAATATCATCTTGTACAGCAGGCATTTTGTTTACTTGACTTTTAATCATGTTGGGCACTGATTTGCTTGTTCCAGTTTAAAATATTTATCCCAACTGTACACATCTCAGAGGGTAAAAAAAATCTGTAATTCATGGATCACATGGTTTCAGGTTTTAACCAGGGTTAGTACCTGTAGTACAGCGCAAGTGTTCTACCCCAGGCAGTAGATCTTGCAAGCGTTGGTAATTTTTCTGTGATGATAGCAACTGCAGTCAGTTGCTTGGCTATCCACTCCACACTGTATGAAAATATAGTTCATAATAAATGGATTTTATTATGAGGCTCCCAAATGTTGATACCAGCATAAAATTTCTTTCTGATGTGGGAAGTGTAGGTCATTCCAACAGACAGGAACAAAACATGAAGAGGAGCTAATGAGGTAGTAGCCTTTCAACATCTCTGAAGATTTTATTAATGCACTGTAAATGGTTCCATCTCCTGCACTCCATTAAATAAAATTAAAAGATTAGTATCGATGAGTACTTGATTTTTTTACCTGACTTTATAGGTTGCACCTTAGGAACTGCCATCAGCTCTTAAGTCTGTGTTAATGGCCAGCTTCAGAGAAAGATAAAAAAGCTTTATAATGTCCAGATACAGAATAATTTCACATCACGGAGATTTCAGTCTAATCTAGTAGCTTGATATTGCTAGAAACAGAAACAACTGGTTTCTTTATCTTTCATGTTATATTATCTGCTGTGATTTGGGGTATTTCTGCAATCTCTGTACAGGTTCAATACCTCTGTCTCCTACTTACGTCTTGGCCTCAGCAACACTCAAAGACAACACAGTCTGCAATCTAGTTACACAGGTGATGAAAGATATTTCCTTACAACTAGTTTGAAATTGCTACATTGCAGTATAGGTAGTTGGTGGCAGTTTCCACTGCTCCTGCCTCAGGAGAGGAAGAGAGTAGGAATTCCCTGTTTTCTGAATAAATGCCTCAAGACATAGTGAATATGAATCATGTTGCTCTGGGATTTGTTGCAAAGGCCACAGTGCTTTACCTGATGCAGAGGTATATAATTACGCTGCCCCATAGCAGTTTTGCTGGCACACTAGTGCAGGGTTTGAAAGACCTCAGCTGGATTTTTATTCATCAAAAACCTGTGGGTATTTCAAATGTCAGGGGCCATTTGGGAGTGGCGGACAGGTCTGGTTTGTCACTATGAGTTTGTCTGAATGGTTTACCTGACTCCAATACCTGCGGAGTTTTTTTGATTAGCTACTTGGTTTCTTTTACCTGAAACATTATGCATTATTTGTATTCCCAAAAATCTGAGTAACTGTTTTTGAAAACTAAAAAGGAAGTACAGAAATCAACAAGAAAGCTGTAGACCAACCTGGAAGCAGTGAAAAGAGGTTGACTCTGTTGACAGTTGAGCAAAGACACTCCTGTATTTAATGGGAGTGGAGTTGTCATTAGCAGCAGAAGCGAGGAAAAAGAAAGAAAACCTGAGGACTGATTTGTGTTCAGAATGTTCCAAAACAACCTTTCTAAGCAGCAAGGCAAAGACAGACAAGCATTTATCACAAAAAGTTCATAAAATCAATTTCCTGGATTTGCTTGAAGCTTCAACAGCATCAGTACCATTGAAACATATATTTTAATAATTTTTCAAGACTTCATTATAACTTTTCCAGCACTTTCAAAATTACAGCTTTGTTCAGGAACATTCTCTGTTCCCCTGTGACACCAAAATGAAAAAAAAAAAAAATCACTCTTGTCAGAGAAGAACTAGACAAGTAAATATTGGTCTTTAATGAAGTTCAACCTTGTGTTATACTAAAGTGTCTTTTTTTTAAGTCTGTGACAAATGGAAAGAATAATTCTTGCTTCCATCAGTGGCTACTGATAAAAATTTCTGAACACCATGTTTCATATTTAGGCTCAATTTTATTTAAATCAGACTATTCCCATGTGTAAAGTAGCTTTATACAGTAGCATTTCAGCAAAGCGGCTCTAAATATGTACCACAAAACAAGATTATGAAAGAAATTTCAAAGGAACTTTGAAAGTTACAGAAGACTGGTGGTGCTATCACCCAGTCTTAACAGGACTCTTGGTTTGATAGTTAACCAGGTAGACATGGGTTCTAAAGTAAGAGTTGGAGAAGCTATGTGTCTTTCTCTAATTTTGGCAGCACAACATATTCCACATGCAAAAATCAGTAGTTGAACACAACACAGGATTAAACTGGTCAGTTGTAACCATTCCATTTTTCCACTTCTGATTTTTCGCAAGTTTCACAATATTGTCCTCCTTTCTGGTTATTTTTTAAAGAGGAAGGTCCTGTGAATCCTCTAGTATTAGAGCAAAAGTAACAGCTATAAAAATAAAAGAAAATTAAATACGTAGGCTTCTTGGCAATACCAACCAAAAGATTCAAGTAAAAAAAGACCATATACAGAATTTTTAAAAAGTTATTGCAATGTGAGGATAAGCTGGGTTAGAGTTTTCCTTTTTTCCCCAGCATTTAAAATGGGATGTTTGTGTATCTTACCCCAAAGTATGTGCCTCTTCTGTTCTGTTGAGGGTCCTGTACCATCCACATCTCTGTTGTGCTTTGATGCCTTCTAAAACTCTGTCAAACAAAATTATTAACATCAGTCTTATTATTTATCCTCCTATTCTTTTCTCAAAAAAAAAAAAAAGGTGCATATACAGTGCAGCATTTCATTTTGGTAGGGTTTTCAGATCCTGGGAGAAGAGAAAGAAGATGTGAGAGACTTGACTTCACTGATTGTTTCCCTTTTTATTCTTTTACAAGTGTATGTGTTGCAAATTAGAAAAACAGTACAAAGAGCTTCCAAGTTGGAGACTGTAACATAGAAAACATGAAGCTGAATTGCAGAAGACTAGGCAGTTAATTCCCAAATTTGGCTTCAGATATTAAAACCTTAACTCTGTTCTGCTAAAATAATATGGGCAGAGAGGAGGATAGATTAACAGATTTTAACACCATTTGGTGTCTTTTGTGATCGTCTCCCTTAAGTCTTGTATATCACAGCTACAGAATTGTATTCCATGCTTCAGTGGCTGTAGCTGAATTAGAATCTCTCTTGTAGGAAAATTTAAGGAACTAATCTGAAATACTCCAGTTTTAAAATGCCCAGGGATGGAGAATCCATCATGCCTGTTTAAATTCTGTACAGTAGACTACACTTACAGTTTATATGCTCAGACCTGTTTAAACAGCTTAAAAGCTGGGGGTAGGCTGAGGGAAAGGGCAAATAAAATAGCCATAAAAGTTTAGTTGTAATTCACAGTAGATACCCAAGTTTAATTACACTGATTTTGTGATCTTATCTTTATTTACAACACTGCAGGCTTTCCATTTTGAGTAGCATGAGTGCCATCTTAGTGTGAGAAATAAGTTTTCTCATGAACTGAAATCAGTGTTAGTTGTATGCTTTGTTTAATACATCTTCCATTAACTCTTTCCGTTATGTCCAAAGAAATTATAAAGCCATGATGTTGCTCAAAGGAAATTTAATTTTCGGTTGGCTTGAGAAGGCGGCCAGTAGTTATCAATTGTAATATATTATCAGTTGCTTACTAATTACAGTAGGATATATCCTATTTTTATATATTGTGTTTTCCTATGTGTAACAAGCTAACATGAAAAAAAGCAACTTAGCAGCCTAAAGCACCCAGTGCAAACCTGTGTCTGCGGCACTTGTAGTGAATGCTAATTCATTCTCTAAATGGAAGCATAATCCTGAATGCAGTTTTGTTTCAGAGTACAGCAGTTTAAAAAAAAAATAAAAACCTACACCTGTCATCCTCAGAGCATACTCATACTTATTCAGTCATGTCTGCGTGACTGATTTGCGTGTTTTTATAGCTACTAGCAAAGCAGCACCGCCATGACAGTGGAGGCACAAGCTGAATTCTAGCACAGCTCACTAAGAGCATCGTTATCCAGTTTAAAAATGCAGGAGCAAAGTTTGTCCGTAATTATACCTCTGTAACTCCAGTGAGCATAACAGTTTGCAAAGGGATTTCATTTGGAGCCAGCAGAATGGCTGTCACAGGAACTTCCTGCCATACTAATTGTAGAATCTTTATAACTGAGTCCTCCAGGGAAATAACCTTGCATGATTATTAGGCTCTGGGCTGAGTCAGCGAGACTGTCAGTTAAAAATATCTTAAGGCAAGCTTTGTGAAGCACTCCATCTCACAAAAAGATTATCATCTTACCTCCACTGTCTGTCTAACTGCTATTGACAGTCAATACAACAGGTTTTAGAATAAAATTCCATGATTTCTAATTTTTATGAACTTTTCATTAAAGGATATGAAAGTTTGGCAATACCAGTTTGCTCTCTTTTAAAAACATGATGTAAAGTCTTCTAAGTTAATGTATCAGGTGCAGAAGTTTCAACATTGACAGCCTTCAAAACCAGCTCTTCTATTGTCCACAGAACCCATTATGTATTACTGTCCATTCTCAAAAGTTCATACTGCTGTAATTTCCACAGCTGAGCCCGCAGGAATGCAAAAATCCTCCTTTCTACCTGTTTTTTCCCAGTTCCCAAGCTGAGAAATAAAAATGATGGTCCAGATTCTGTGTCCATTCTGTTGTTTGTGCCTCAAACAGTATCCTTAGTGCTGACACCCTCCTGTAGTAGCTGTGGCATTGCTTTTATCTGTGCACTGGTCTGTATTCCCTTGCCATATGAATAGTTATTTTATTATCCTTATTTGCTGTACAAGTGAGATAGTCTTTACGTCATGATTTCTGCAGGTATATGTAGTTCTCCTGTAGTCAGTCTGATGATATGCTATCCCATGGAAGACCCCAAAATAATGAAATAGATGGTGAAGTAAAATAGCCTTCATTCTCCCCTCCCAGTACTGTTTGCATTTTGAATAACAATTAACAGAACAAGTAAGGCATTATGTGAATGCTCTAGGCACAAGTTGTTACTGCTGTTAATATACCTTCTGAAAGGTACATCAACACATGGTTAAAGTATGCTTGCTAAGAGCTCTGTGGAGCTCAAAGATCAATGTTACATTTGTGTCAGAAAGATCTTTTGATTTTCCTTCCTTAGTTTTTGAAACTTTATTTTCTTCTACAAAATCATGCTTCTCTGAGCTTAAATATCCTCATAGTATTTTTGCTTTCCTATACAAGGGAATCTGGCCAGTCTCTGATAATCTGCCTCAATAAACATAAAAATATAAATGGATCACAAATGTATAATAAAGAGATAGCAGTGAATTATTAACTAGTGTGATTATAGGCAGTCAAGTTTTACAGTCACAATGCTCGTTTTACTCTGGTTACTGAATTGTATGCGTACAGATATAACTGTAAAACTTTTAAACAATTAAAAAATGCTTCATGAGCAGTTTGATACAATATTGTTGCCAGAAGTTAAGTTGACCTCAGTATAACACCTGCCTCAACACTTTCCCCACTTCAATTAACAAAAACTGCCCTCAGTTTCTGGCAATGACAGATACAGGCAGAGGAGTGGGAACAGCCCAGACTTCAGAAAAGCTTTATTGAAAAAAAAAAAAGTAAACCTGTTAATAAAGGCAAGCCCACCAGGAATGAGCCTTACTTGTCTGAATGTGCCTTTGAGGAACCTGGGGTAACAGCCCTGAGCAGCTCCCTTTTCCATGGCTTTTAGTTTTAAAGCCAAAATGTTACAGATCTGAAGAAAGTGAAGCTATTATTGAAGTGAATATGGAAGTAAATTGTAGCATACTTTCATAAACCAAAAAGAAGTCTAATTCATCACCAATATCAGGGAATCAGAAAACCTCAATTATTTTCTCATAGGAAAATCCAGGGAAACTGGATTTTTTGCAGAGAAGCAGAAGCAAATATATGGGTCTGCTACAGATATTTTTCAAAGTGCAACTGGCAATTAGGTATTTAGAAATACCTTGAATAAGAAAAAATTTCCTGCATAGAAGTAAAAGACAATAAATAATTGTCTCTACAAAAATAACAAGTTTCTTCTAAGACTGTTTTTTAGTATTTTGTTTTTGTGGTTCTTTTTGCAGGTGTTGCTGCTTTGGATTCCAGTGTTTCTGGGAAGATTGGTTTGCGAGCCGTTATATATTATTTCTGCACTACAGTCATTGCTGTAATACTAGGTACTCTGTGATACTGTAACTTTTAAAATCCTCAGCATTGCCTAATTGCAAGTATACAGCACTGTGACATTACTAATTTCCCAGGACAGGATGAGAAGAGACAGGAATCATACCAAATATCTTGATGTACTTGTAGCTGGATACAGGGAGAAGTTAGTCCTGCTGTTCACAGCTGGGGTGTATTCATATCTAATATGAAGCCACAGGCAATTTCGCCATACATTTCAGCTCAGGGAAGATTAGGAGCTGTCTGCTTAGGTAAACAGTGACCAGCAGTGGGAAAGCTGAATGAACATTAAAGGCCAGCCTTAACTACAAAGTGAATTTCCTCAAGAGCAAAATGATAGATTGTCGCTGATTCTCAGATACGAGAATGTATAATGTGTCTCACCTGAAAGAATGACAGAAAATATTGCTTTCCTTGTTATCTCATTTCCTTCCTGAAAGGTTTTTGTCCCCTCTGTCACTGCCAGGCTCCACTCCTACCTCTCTGAAGTCCACATCTCCCTTTGCAGGAAGTTCATTCCCTACAAGCAGCCTTGAAATCTTCCATATTTGCTTAAACAAACATCTTCAGCCTGCCTTCTTAAATAAGAAATAAAATTAAACGCTCCTCTGTCAGCTGTCATGTAGTTTGTGGCTTGTCTTTGTATTTTGTTGAGCCTGAGTGAATACTGTGCTTAGCTATCACCTGCTAAAAAGAAACGTGTTTATTTGAAGGACAAAATATACTTCATAGGTGGCCTACTTGTAAAGCAAAGCAGTATTCAACAATAGAAAAGGAATCACATGCAGACATATAAGGCCAGATTAATTTCTAAAGGTTGCATCACTGAGAATAATATATCACTGCAGTTACACCATTCAGGCTGTCTCATCTGTCTGGGAATTTTCTGTGAAGACATACTGAGGAAAATTACTAAAGACTAACATTAATATGTATCTGGCTTTGAAATTGTCCCTACCCTGAGAGAGGGGTTAAACCAGACAACTCCAGAGGTTTCATTTTGCAGAGTTACACAAATTCAGTTCTGCTTTTATTCACAGCTGTCATTAGAAAGCCTTGTTCCTGGCTGGCTGAAGGGTTATCCAAATGCCTCCTTCTCACTACACTGAGATTTAGTAGTTTCATTTGCTTTAGGTTTGTTTGGATTTGGGGGAGGAAAAAAAAAAAAAGAAAAAATAATGTACATTTGGAAAGGCCTACTATTTCATATAATAGAAAAAATGCCGAAAGTGAAGCCACTAAAGTAAATGGAAAATTTGTCATTGATTTCAGTATTCACAAGGTCAAAGCTGGTATTTCTTGCCCATAATTTTTTATTTCAGCCTGTTTCTGAAGCCCTTCTTTTATGTAGCTTTATTGCTAACTAACTTTATCAAAACATCCTGTTCTATGTTGGGATCACAGGACAACGCGCTTGTATCCATATCTGAAAGCTAGTAACAGGAAGAGCTTCGTAAGGCAAGAGGTAAACAGCAATTCAAAATATCACCATGCAAAAGTTGCAGAACACTTCAGCTGAAGCCCAGCTGAAGTTATTTACCCTCTCAGTGAGCAGTAGCGATCTAGTACCATACAAAAACAAAGCTAGAGTGCCTAAGTCCAGTGGCAAATACGCAGGTAGCTCCTGTGTTGGGGGAATCCACACATTGAAGGACACCACCTGTAGACTTCTTTTTTCTGAACAGCACTGCATGAGCACCTAGGCAAAGCATCTGGTGAGTTTAGCTCACAAAGAATTTAGCTACATGGGATACACTGAGGGAGGGTGCACCAGTACCTCTGCTTGCCCTGTGAGCTCTTCTTCTGGCTCTCCTTCTGCAGGGATTGTCTTAGTTGTGACCATTAAACCCGGAGTGCCTCAAACAGCAAATGAGATTGACAGAGTGGGCAGTACCCCAGAAGTCAGTACTGTTGATGCCATGCTGGATCTGATCAGGTGAGGTTTTCTTTTTTAGTTTTGTTGTGGTTTAAGCTGGCAGGCAGCTAAAAACCACACAGCCGTTCGCTCACTGCCCCCCTCCCCATTGGGATGGGGGAGAGAATCGGGGGGGGGGGGGGGGGGGAGAAAAAAAGGTAGAATTAGTGGGTTGAGAAAGACAGTTTAGTAGGACAGAAGTAGTATCGTAGGGACAAGTTTCCATGCCCTTATTGCAGAAGTCCAAACAAATACAAATAAATTTATGATGTGTAATACAATAAAAATGCTTTCTAATGTTCAGATGAATAAGGAAAGAATAACTTGGATTCCAACAGGTTAGACATTTTAGAGTATATTCAAAGCAGTTTATTAAAAAAATTCCTCTTTACACCATAGACTTTGATTAATAAACCAGTGACAACAAAAATTCCTTTCTTCGCAGAAATTGATATGCAAGATTTACCTAGTATGAAGAAAATATCCAGAAAGGATTGAATGGTTGGCAGGTTACTGAGTGGCAGCTTCTGTGTCATCCAGCACAGACAACCACCTGTAATTGCAGTGTTATGTTTCCCCTCCTCAAGGCAGGATGCAGAGTAACAGATGTAGTAAGGAAAGGTTTCTTAGGGTTGCACAGTCAACAAGTTTGCTGCATCACCAATAGCTACGGCAGCCTTATAAAGAGTCTTTCCCTGTCAGCATCCTGGAAAATGGTAGCTACTTCAAGTGGTTAGAAAAGGGAAACCCTTAGAAAAGTCTGCAGAAGGCTTGAACAGGTTTTCAGAGCTAATGTGTTTAAGGAATTAGAAAAAATTCACAAAAAAGGGATGCATTTCCAATAGTGGCTAAGTAGTTCCCTCAAAAATGTTACAGGAGCTTATTTTTTTTCTCCAGCTGTCCTGTATCACTATTCCTCCCCACTGTTTTCTTTTTGTAGAATTTTTACTTGATCTATCATGTAAGAATAAACTGCTACATATCTAAAATTTGCTTTCTCAGCATTTTTTATTTCAGGAAATGTGACTTGCATTTGCAGATGCAACTCCAGACACACAGTTCTTTGACATTTGTAAAATATACACACGCATATATACGTATATGTATATATCTGCCTTGAAAAAGTCACCATCCTATTTAATAGCAAATGTCTGCTGTCACCTGGGGCATCTCTGCCCCAGCACAGATCAAGGTAGACCTCTTTGAGAATAACTCAATTTGTCTGAGGTTTGTATGTGAAAGAGTTTACAGTCCCCAACCCCACAGCCCCACATCCAACAATGCACAGCTCTTCCCAGCCTCTGTCCCCTCCTGCCTGTGCATGACCAGAATGGCAGCGTCTTGGGTGGCTCATCTCATTCCTCATGGTCACTTGCCCAGGAATCGATGAGGGGAACCGTGCAATCAGCTGCATTATAAAACCTAATGCAGTCTGTTACCAGTAGCTTCCACATGAACATTTCCACACGTATTCACATGACTGATATAGCTCCATGCACAAAAAAGTCTTCTTATAGTAAGAAGCGGTGTCAATTGTAATTCAGAGTAGTTTGGGGTTTTGCTACAGTTTATAGCTCAACTTCTTGTAAATAAATGTAAGACTAACTCTGGAGTTTGAGATCTGAAATTCACTTTTAAAGGAATTAAGGTTACTTTTCCTACATGTTTATATTCATCAGATTTAAGATCCAAATCCAGACAGTCTTGTAAAGATTAAGGAAAACCCTAGGCTTGTACAAACTACTCTTGCCTTTGAAGAAATTTTGCTTTAAAAACTTGAAAAATAAAGGCAGGAGTTGTGAAAGATCTGGAAGGGAGATAAAGGCTTCTGCTTCCATATATAAACTGCTTTTTTCGCCACTGGGCTGTGTATTCAATAAATACCTAATTAATGTTTTTTTTCTGCAATCGTTTGACTCTGAAATTGGAGCTTGGAAAGGAGGCACACAACTGGATTGCACTGCTTCTGATCTAATTTCCTGATTTTTCAGTGTGCAAATATGGTTCTTGACCCTGGAATAACACATGGGAATCTTCCATCAGCCAAGATTAATTTCTGAATTCAAAACCACAATAGAGCACACCAACTATCTGATTCTTCCAGCACAGTGTTTATAAGAGGTTTTTTTTTTCTACCTGTATTTGACAAACCCTATAAAAATGGTGTCTCCTGTATTCCTTACGCAAATGATGGAGATGATGCAACAGGGAAAAAAAACACCGGGTTTAGTAGCTTACCAACAGAAATGTCAAATACAGAAAAATAAGCCTGAAAATTCAACAGCAGGAAAACAGTCAGGTGATTGTCGGGAATCCTGAACCCTTACTTTCTTGTGTCTTTTTATCTGGCTGCTTTCTGGATAAAGGAACACAACCTGATCTGTTTTTCAAGCAGCAGAATTAATAATTTTTTTAATATAAACAACGTGTTTGTAGTATGCTGTAATGTTGAAATGCATCTGCTTTTTTAACAGGAATATGTTCCCAGAAAACCTTGTCCAGGCCTGTTTTCAACAGGTAGGGTTGAACGTTCCTCTTTGCTACTGTAGTTTTCATTGCTAGCTACAAATTACTCTTTTTTTATGTCCCCAAAAACTATGTCAGGTAAAAATTATTTCTGATAAGCCCAGGAGTATCTTAATCTCCCATAAAAAGACTTCTTGGTTTCATTTCCATTGTGATAAACACTCTGTTATCAGCTCTTAAGTCCTTGATCATTCCTTGCAAAAAAACACTGTTTGACATGATTTTTCCTTTTGGGACAGTCAGAGTTAGAAGAACCATGTCGTGAGCATCTGTTTCCTTGCTCTTAAAAAGCCTCAGTGTCTGATGAAATCTGCATAACTTAGCCCTCACCCCCATGTGTCTCACATCTAATGTCTATTGCCAGACCTGATGATCCGTCTTAAGGAAAAGACAGCTAATTGGTAAAGTCTGTTTGGGTCATCTTTCAGAAAAAGTGAGATTTGCAAGATGAAAGAGGACACTGCTGTCTGGATATCAGATTTACTTCAGATTCAGTCATTTTTATCTGTATATATATCAACTGGGTTTTGTGATGCTCTCTGCTTCCCTTTTATGTCTTTCCCAGGAAATGATGTTAACTGTCCTGCTGAGCACAGCACTCAATGCATTTCCAGTTTATAAAACTTCTTAATCAGTTTTTCTCATATGTTAATTACTATCACCCAACACTAAGGGGACAGATAGGTTCTTTTAGGGATCCTTGGCAGAATGATGACAGCACTAAATCGTAGTTAAAATTAAAGCTTTATTTTCTTAACAGGGTATTTTGATTAGTATAGCACAGAATTTATAATCAGGATAGCACAGGATTTCTATAAGCAGAATCAGTGTAGTACAATTTTATGGCAACACCACTTAACTTATGGTTTCTAATCACCTGGACCCTCTGCAGATTGAGTCAAATCTTAATACTTGGTTTGCTGTATCAACATAAAAATCATAATCTAGACTCAAAAAATGTATAAAAGAATACGAGTCACTCCCTCAGTCCTCGGAGGAAGCAGACGATGGTGGAGGCGTCCCTGGCCGCCGGGGGGGTCACAGGTCTCACTGCCCAGCAGCAGCTCCGGTCCAAGTTCATCCTCGGGACTTGTAACTGCTTGGTTTTATGGACAGTGCTCTGGGTGCTGTTACACTTCCCTGTTCAGTGGCGGGGTCAACAACACCTGGCTGGCTGGGTGCCTGGGACCTTCAAGGCCGGCAAGAAGGGGAGTAGTCAGCCTGGCACCCAGGAATCTTGAGGCCGGTAGGGAGGGGAAGAAGAAATCTGTTTGGTTCATCTACCTGGTGCACAGGACCTTCAGGGCCTGATAATATAGGGAAAGGGAATGAGTAACTGACCAGCCTGGTCACAGAGAATGGCTGTTTGCATTATATAATGGCGTTAGTTATGCTGACAACATCACCAGGGGTCTAGTTGTATCAGGTGCATCTGCTCTACGGATCTCTCCGGGGGTGGCTGTCGGCAATTCCCTCCGGACTGTTTGTCCCAATAAAAAGGCCCCTTGCCATTATCAGGAGCTCTAGCTCATCCCCCCACCAGACCGCACCAGGTCCACATGGCACCCGAGAGTCTGGGGAGCAGAATTCATGGCATATTATCTGTGGATCACTTGTTTGATCTACAGCATTTGAAGTTCAGAACCGTGATGGCCCATGGCCCATTGGGAAATAACACATTTGTCTATGTTTGCTACCTTCAAGTCAGACTGGTTCTTTTTTCCCCTTATTTTTATTGCGCAAAGGGCATGCCTTTGTCCATCCTTCAGTTTCCTCATGCTTCTAAATAAGTTTTTCCATTTCTTTAAAAACTTTTCCAGTATAAAACCAAACGTGAAAAAGTTGAAGCTACAACTGGCGTGGATAAAAATAGCTCCACATTTACAGAAGAACCTGTTACAACTGCTACGACAGCAGAGGCTTCAGAGGTGTGACCTTTATTGTTGTATTCCTTCATAATATATGAAGTGGGGAGAAAGAACATATAGATTAAATTTGGTTTAGTTGACATGGTTAGCGTTTGAGAAAAGGAAGGAAATGGTACATAGATAGATTTTAACAAGAGCACAAAACTTAATAAGTAAATGCTAGAGGTGATTATGACAATCTTCAAGTTTAAGAATACTAGAGCAGTCCAAAGATAATAGATGATGTGAGAAAATAATACATTCATATACCCCATTAAGTGTATATACTAATGAATTGTCAATTTGCTGAGAAATTAAAAAAAACAGTCACTGTGGAAAGGCTAGATGTATAGCAGCATGAGATGTTTGAGCAGCAATGAGATAACTGTAAGCACTGCAGAAAGAAAGGAATGGAAAATGGTAGTAATTTTTTTTTAATGGAAAGCAAAACAAGGGAAGGCATTTGTTAATTAATAGTCTGTTACTCTGCAAAAAAACTGTAAAGAGACAAAGTGAAGAAGAGGTTAAACAAGCCTCTCATTAGAAGTGTGGAAGGCTTATGGGTGTTGATGGTTTATAAAGCCTAGAATTACACTGGAGGAGAGGGAGAAAGGAATTCAGTTGAATATGAACACAGAACTATGAACAGTACCAAATCAATATGCGTTTTATTATACTCCTTCCAAATTTCATCTCCTAGTAATGAGAGCATGGGAACATGAGCTATATGAAAAGATATGAATTAAATCCTGAATCAGGGTGTAGTGAAGAATTGCACTCGTTCCTTCATATGTTCATACTGCACAAACACAGAGGAATGTGTGAATACCTACCTATTTAGTAGGATTTTTATGTTCTATGCATCCAATTCTGCTATAAATTATGCAGTTTCACCGATTTCAGCTGAACAATAGATTTTAAACTTGGGGCAACACTGGACACTGTTGTTCCAGTTCTTACGCAATGAGCTATTTATCTTAAATCTAGACAAACCCTTGACTTGCTCAGAAATAACCACAAGGATTCTACCTCAGCTGTGTTTTGTTCTCCACAGTAGGAAGTGAGTCTTGAGTATATTGAAGGCATGACTGTGGATACGTAGACCTTGCCATACTTTGTGTCAGAAGTCTGTAGAAAGGCCAACATAAATAAAGAGATGCTTTATCCCCTGCTAGGGTTTGGTCAGATCCTTGCGTAGCTTTAAAATACAAAGCTTTCAAAGACAATTTAGTTCTACATTCATTCCTGAACTTGCCCACTTGGCACTGTCAGAAAGGGAATAGAGTGACTGGAGAAGAGCTCCGTGTCTTTTCAAAACAAGATCTAAATGTGTTTTCATTTTAGAACTCTTGAAAGTAAATTCAGTGTTTTCAGATAGTAACTTTTTTCTCTTGAATCTAATCTATAGAACAAAACCCAAGAATACAAAATTGTGGGCATGTATTCCGACGGCATCAATGTGCTGGGGTTGATCGTCTTCTGTCTTGTTTTTGGAATGGTTATTGGGAAAATGGGAGAGAAAGGACAAGTGCTGGTGGATTTTTTCAATGCACTGAATGAAGCTACAATGAGAATAGTTCAAATAATTATGTGGTAAGTCCAAGGGCATACTGGGATTTTCTAACAACTTCTTTAAGCGGGTTTTGTCATTGAAGAGGTAGGAGCGAACTCATACTTCATATTTTCTCTTGCATAGTGCTTTACAGCATAAAACTTTAAAAGAAAGGCTGGTAAAAAGTTTTCTTTCTACAGAATTTGTTCCTTTTAAGGAAACTGGAGACAGGGCTTCCACTTATTATCTACTAAAGAAACAGTTCTATTGGTACACAAGAAACCTGAGTTTTTCAGATGTTCTTGCTGGAGGTTTATATCAAGCCAGTACAACTGGCTTCGTATAAACTGCACTAGTGATTAGAGGACTGTAGAAGCATTGCTACCCACATGCCCTTCTCAGTCTTGAACACCATTCCCTGGTAGCCATTGTTTTGACAGGATAGCTGTCCTTGGAGCTAAGTTCATAGAATCACAGAATCATAGAATGCTTTGGGATGGAAGGGACCTTTAAAGGTCATCTAGTCCAACCCCCCTGCAATGGGCAGGGGCATCTTCAACTACATCCGGTTGATCAGAGCCCCATCCAGCCTGTCCGTGAATGTTTCCAAGGATGGGGCATCTACCACCTCTCTGGGCAACCTGTTCCAGTGTTTCACCATCCTCATCGTGAAAAATTTTTTTCTTGTGTTTAGTCTAAATCTACTCTCCTTTAGTTTAAAACCATTACGCCTTGTCCTGTTGCAGCAGGCCTTGCTAAAAAGACTATCCTCATCTTTCTTGTAGGCCCCCTTTAAGTATTGAAAGGCTGCAATAAGGTCTCCCCACAGCCTTCTCTTCTCCAGGCTGAACAACCCCAACTCTCTCAGCCTTTCCTCATAGGAGAGGTGTTCCAGCCCTCTGATCATTTTTGTGGCCTCCTCTGGACCTGCTCCAACAGGTCCGTGTCCTTCCTGTGCTGAGGACCCCAGAGCTGGATGCAGTACTCCAGGAGGAGTCTCACCAGAGCAGAGTAGAGGGGCAGAATCACCTCCCTCGACCTGCTGGCCACGCTTCTTTTGATGCAGCTCAGGACATGGTTGGCTTTCTGGGCTGCGAGAGCACATTGCCAGTCATGTCCAGCTTTTCCTCTATCAGTACCCCCACGTCCTTCTACGTAGGGCTGCTCTCAATCCGTTCATCCCCCAGCCTGTACTGATACTGGGGATTGCCCTGACCCTGGTGCAGGACCTTGCACTTGTCCTTGTTGAACCTCATGAGGTTGAGACATGGTTCTCAAGCTTGTCGAGGTCCCTCTGGATGGCATCCCGTCCCTCAGGCACGTCAACTGCACTGCTCGGCTTGGTGTCACCTGCAAACTTGCTGAGGGTGCGCTCAATCCCGCTGTCTATGTCATTGATGAAGATATTAAACAGCACTGGCCCCAGTACGGACCCCTGAGGGACACCACTTGTCACTGATCTCCATCTGGACATCGAGCCATTGACCACAACCCTCTGGATGGGACCAGCCAGCCAGTTTGCTGTCCACCAAACAGCCTGCCCATCAAATCCATATCCTTCCGATTTAGAGAGAAGGATATTTTGGGGGACCATGTCAAAGGCCTTACAGAAATCCAGATAGATGACATCCATAGCTCTTCCCTTGTCCACTGATGCAGTCACGCCATCGTAGAAGGCCACTAGGTTGGTCAGGCAGGACTTGCCCTTGGTGAAGCCGTGCTGGCTGTCTCGAATCACCTCCCTGTCCTCCATGTGCCTTAGCATAGCTTCTAGGAGGATCTGTTCCATGATCTTCCCAGGCACAGAGGTGAGGCTGACAGGTCTGTAGTTCCCAGGGACCTCCTTTCCGCTCTTTTTAAAAATGGGTGCATGTTTTCCTTTTTCCAGTCACTGGGGACTTCACCTGACTGCCATGACTTTTCAAATATCATGGAGAGTGGCTTGGCAACTACATCAGCCAGTTCCCTCAGGACTCTGGGATGCATCTTGTCAGGACCCATAGACTTACGTATGTTCAGGTTCCTCAGGTGGTCGCGAACCTGATCTTCACTTATAGTGGGGAGGAACTTTGCCCCCCTGATCCCTATCAAATGGCCCATTGACTCAGGAGGTGTGTGGAGAGAGGTTGCCAGTGAAGACTGAGGCAAAAAAGTTGTTGAGCACCTCAGCCTTCTCCTCGTCTGTTATTACCAGCCTGCCAGCTTTGCTCATTAGAGGGGGTATGCTTTCTTTAACCTTCCTTTTCTGGCTGGCATACCTGTAGAAGCCCTTCTTATTATTCTTTGTGTCCCTCGCCAGGTTCAGCTCCAGCCAAGCCTTGGCCTTCCTGATCCCATCCTTACGCAACCGGGCAGTGTCCCTGTACTCTTCCCAAGACACCAGTCCCTGCTTGCACTGCCTTTGCATTCTCTTCTTGCCCTTTAGTTTGACGAACAGGTCATGACTCAGCCATGCTAGCCTCTTCCCTTCCTTGCCTGGTTTCTTGCACCTGGGGATTGATTCTAAAGTTCCTTTAGAAATATAAATAAATATACAAACCACAGCACAGAGCAAAATCCCAACTGGTATGCAAAATACAACTCAGCATCAGTTATCTTCTGTTCATAGGTTTTGTGAGACAACATTCTCACAATATTCTCTCATAATATTCCCAGACAGGAAAAACAATTTTAAAATGTAGCAACTCATCTGATAGTGTTTGGTTGGACTTCACAGCTATTCACAGTGCTTTTGTCCATACAGATCACAATTACAGGATCAGGACTATAAGCACACACAATTCTTTCCAGAGTTTGGTCCTACATGTGGAGTGACTTGTGCCATTTACTACAATACTCTGCTCATATCCACATGTTTCACACAAACAGTAGCTTATCAGATCTGACACTTCCATGGGTTTTTCTTCCATCCCAATACACTGAGATGCCTGTAAAACAGTAAACCTGTCCAGGGTTTAGTTGTACGCTTCTTGCTGCCTTTAAAGAAAGGTAAATTAGTTTCTGCAAATTGTCCTGAGCTAGGCAGCTGGTTCATTCACCAGCTGAGTTACAGTCCCATGAAACAGGCTGCCTCACTCTGCAGCAAATAACCACTAACGAGACCTGAGAGTTAGCGCATGCCACAGATACAGGATCCTACCTATAAGCTGACTATCCAGTGTCTTGCATGTGCTTGAAGCTGTGGCTACAGGCTCCCTGTGTTTATACAGATGTGGGAGCTGTTGCCTTGAATAAGGTAAAGTTTGATGCTGGCGGTGTGAGGAATTAGTTCTGCTTTCACCAAGTTCAGGGCTCAGAAGGAGCTAGGAGTCCCTGCTTTGCACAGGGACAAGGTACTATTTTATTTGTGAGACAGCACACACACATTTTTTTTAAATTTATAATTTATATTTTTAAACGGATACATTTTATATATTCACAAACTTATAAATTAATTTATACTACTCAGAGCTCTGAAGTGGCAACTTGTCTCTGCGACAGCCTACTCTCTGGTACCAAAAGGAATGCAGTGGAGCTGGTGCTAGCCTAGTCCTGATTTTTGCCTTGAATTTTCTGTAGTCAGTAGCCCATGCAGCTATTGATGTCTGTAAGGCATGGCCTTGCGTAAGTTTACTGAGGGATGGTGACCCCTCCATCAAGCAACACACTGATGACTGTACTATCCCAACATACTAAAATCACTCTTACTCTGTGCAGGTGACCCACATATAGACCCCAGTGCTGCAGGGCAGCTACTGTAAGCACAGGAGACCTTTCCCATCTGTGTGTGCTTGCAGAATGCACAGATATTCATCTCAGCCCTGCAAACTTCCATCTCTAAGTAAGCTTATGGCTGTGCATAAACGTTTGCTGCAGTAGGGCAAAGCCCACACCCCTTCACAGCTTCTGTGTATTCTGTGACACCAGGTCATACAGTACTTGATAGACTATGCATAGGATTTCATTTACTCTGATTTTCCTCATCTTTTTTCGTCACCGCTATTGTAGTCTTGCTGCAAGTGAATAAAGTCAGTTGTATAATGGAATGTAAAAAAAATCTTCAGTTGTGTAATAGAATATAAAAAGAATTCTTCCATCTGTTGTAAAAAGTTATACTGTACAAGAAATTATTCTGTGGTGAGCATGCAATATTTCTGAGAATGCATTTTAATTGCTTTGTTTTTGCTTTCTAGGTATATGCCAATTGGTATTGTGTTTTTAATTGCTGGGAAGATCATAGAAGTTGAGGACTGGGAAATATTTCGTAAACTGGGTCTTTATATGGCTACAGTACTAAGTGGGTATGTCGTTTCTTAAAGATGAAATTAAATGTGTGCAGTTTTTAGAGGTTAGTTGATTACAACTCAATTATCCGCAACACCCAGCCTCTTCTAGGTCAGAGACAAAAATTCCTGTCAGTGAAAATTATGTGAGGATGTTTTGAATGCAGGTTTTGCTGAATGTGTGTTTTGTTTTAAAAAGTCACTGCCTTGCATTCTAAAAAAAAAAAGCAAAGGCTGTTCTTGTATTCATTGTTTTATCTTCTCAGCTTGGTGCTGAAACAGATATCATTGTATTTTTGAGAGTAGTAATGCTTCTGTAAGATAGTAGAAGAAGTTGCAAAAGGGTGAAGTTGTGAATTATGGCTTATTGGGGGTTGCCAGCCTCTTGAAAATACACTAATATCTGGATTAAGCTGGGAATCTCCATGGGACCTGTGGGACCAAGGTGTACCAGCACAGGCCCAGCTCCTCTGCCCAGTGCAAATGCATAGCAAGTGCAGTGCACAATAAATGATGCCAAAGAGGAAACTGATCCCTTCCCACTTCAGTGCAGAGCAGGCAGCGGAGATCGAGAGAAGCCCTGGGGATTGCACTGTTTGTTAGTTACTCCTTCAAGGCAAAGGTAGCTGGTGAAACTGCAAAAGCAGGAGTTGCTATATGAATAACTTAGCCAAGCATCAGAACATTTTTTCTATTCATTTTCTAGACCCTTGGCTGTGTAGAACAGTCTGGGGTGGAGGAGGTTACACCTGCACAATGTGGAGCCTTAGAAGGGGCAGCTTAATTGCTCCAAGTGATATAGGTTATAATACTAGATCATTATATATCTCTGAAGACTATCCTACAAAGAACCCTTTTGATAGATAAATGGGTATTACAGTCCCAATAAGTTAAATGCATTTAAATTTCTATTTCCAGTTCAGTGAAGCATAACTTCTAGGCTGCCTTGGTTGATTGCCTTAGCATCCACTCCTATAATTCCTTCAGTATACTAAGGATTTATTCATGTTTTGTCTAGAGGCTAGATCCAAAGTTGTTCAAGAGCTTCTTTTCCCCCACTTTATGCATATGCATGCTATTCTTCAAATGTCATTCACATGCTTTCTGACAACCAAGCAGAGAGAAGGGTAGTATATTAGTCTTAAATGCAAACTTCTCTATAAATAGTCAAGAAGGATCTCTTCTTTTTTTGCATTAATCTTTGCTAGATAATTGTATTTATTTCAAAGATGTTGTTTTGTTTTATGCATAAGCCAGTATGTTTGGACTAGCTGTTCAAAAATCATTTGCGATATAATGACTTTCTAAGTAAAAATTACAGCTCCAGAAATAGCACTGAATCATGAATTTTCCAAAATGTTACAGAGATGAGTGCAAGTTATGTTTATCTAATGCATAATGCAGTTTTTTGTGAGTTTCCATTTACACTTGGAAAAGAAATCAAATTTTTAAAGGATGCAAAAGTTGATGTTTACCAAGAGACTGTAAATCAAGAGACTAATATTTTCAATATAAATCATAAATGAGACAGTGACCACAACTTAGGTAGAAGGCATTTATAGAATGACACTGTATTGCTTTTGCAGGTTTTCTATTAAATGCAATTAACTCAGAGGAAGAATATGTTGAATGGATTATTACTGTCCTTTGACTTGAGGTTTAGATCAGGTAGCAAGTTTTACAGTTTTAGATCTGATACCAAGTTTTACGACTGCTTACCTGTTAATGGTTACTATTCCATAGAATTATAGAATCATTTAGGTTGGAAAACCTTTAAGATCATCAAGTCCAACTGTTAACCTAACACTGCCAAGTCCACCACTAGATCATGTCCCTAAGCACCACATCTACATGTCTTTTAAATACCTCCAAGGATGAGAACTCCACCACTTCCCTGGGCAGCCTTGCTACAACCTCCTTTCAGGTAGTTGTAGAGAGGAATAAGGTCTCCCCTGAGCCTCCTTTTCTCCAGGCTAAACAACCCCAGCTCCCTCAGTTGCTCCTCGTAAGACTTGTGTGCTAGACCCTTCACCAGTTTTATTGCTCCTCTTTGGATGCGCTCTACCACATCTAGACCCTTCTTGGCCACCTGAGCACACTGCTGGCTCATATTCAGCTGGCTGTCGACCAGCACCCCCACGTCCTTTTCTGCCAGGCAGCTCTCCAGCCACTCCTCCCCCAGCCTGTAGCATTGCATGGGGTTGTTGTGACCCAAGCGCAGGACCCAGCACTGAGCCTTGTTGAATCTCATACGGTTGGCCTCAGCCCATCGATCCAGCCTGTCCAGGTCCGTCTGTAGAGCGTTCCTACCCTCCAGCAGATCAACACTCCCACCCAGCTTGGTGTCTTCTGCAAGCTTACTGAGGGTGCACTCGATCCCCTCGTCCAGATCATTGATAAAGATATTAAACAGAACTGGCCCCAATACTGAGCCCTGGGGAGCACCACTTGTGACTGGCCGCCAACTGGACTTAACTCCATTCACCACCACCCTTTGGGCCCAGCCATCCAGCCAGTTTTTTACCCAGCACAGAGTGCACCCATCCAAGCCATGAGCAGCCAGCTTCTCTAGGAGAGTGCTGTGGGAAATGGTGTCAAAGGCCTTACTAAAGTCCAAGTAGACAACATCCACAGCCTTTCCCTCATCCACTAGGCGGGTCTCCTTGTCATAGAAGGAGATCAGGTTAGTGAAGCAGGACCTGCCTTTCATAAACCCATGCTGACTGATCACCTGATTGTTCTGTATGTGCTGCGTGATATCACTCAGGATGATCTGCTCCATAACCTTCCCCAGCGCTGAGGTCAGGCTGACAGACCTGTAGTTCCCTGGATCCTCCTTCCAGCCCTTCTTGTAGAGTTGTACTGTGACAGGGCGTATCTTCCTTAAGATATGTGTCAAGACACAGTGCTTTCTCCAGAGTACTTCGATTGCAAAGTAAACTACCACCACATACAGTGTCCCATTCAGGTGGTAACCATGGGCTTGACAGGCACGACAATTTTAAGTACGTTCACAGGTACCATCAAAAAGATTGTGTATTGTAAGGGTGTCACTCTTTCTCTCCATCCTTGGAGAGAAAAAGTCTCTGTTCCACTGAACTCCCTCGCACATGCCACGATTTTCCCTGATGCGTGCTAGGGTACATCTCTGCAGCATTTCTGTCTCTTACAGGATGGCCTACAGTGGGTGATGCTCAAGGTATTGTGGAGAAGGGCTAACAGCAGCACATTCTCTCCAAAACTGACCATCAGGGAGGCCGTGTTGTAATCAGATCACAGGAGCAAAGATGACAATGTATACACAAGGCTATAGGCTGCAGGGAGAAGGTGCTTGTTCCACATTTTCCAGCCTGCAAGAATACCCTTTTTCCCACCTCTCGGCAAACAGGAGAGATTGTGCTCTTTCTTTGTTTTGGTTTCTTAAACACTGCTGTTCCCATCATCCTTATTTGCTTGACCTTGTTTGTTTACAGTGTCTTCTGTTCATCAGCATCTTCTGTAGCTGTCTCTATTGCCATCCCTTTAAGCTTGATCCTGAGAATTACAGATTATTTTAAACATATTTCTTGTATTCCCTATCAAGAAAAATGTGCAAGAGCATGAGGGCTGGTGCGTCTTACCCTTCTTTTCCTTTCCTTTAACTTCCCTCTCCAGCTCATCTTCTATCTCACCTTCTTCCCAGCTTTATTATTCATGACCTTTCACATTCTTAGCCCTACCAGCTCTCACCCACCATTGTCTGCAACACATCTCAGTCTTCATGTCTCATTCAGGTCACCATGAGGGAACAGACTTCCTCCAGTGCCTCTGCTCCAAGTGGCCACTAAATATCTTCAGCCTTTCACTTTTAATGGTGGCAGTGTCAGGATGAGGGCATGTTAGCAGTCACAGAGGAGAAAAATCAAAGTAGGAGGCATAATACAAGTGCCAAAGAACTCACAGCCTGAGGTGGAAAAAAAAAAAAAAAGAAGCTGCACCAAGCAGACTCTCTCTTGCCTGTGCCTTTGTCTCTTCTGAAAGCAGCAAGGCAGCTTCATCTCTGGACGCTATAAGGAATGCCAGTTTGGGATTCTGAGGGACAAGGTTCTTCCTATGTTAAAACTGAACACTGTTAGAATTTCTTTTTTTCAGTTGCTGATTATGATTTTTTGGTATAAAAACTTCTGCTGCTTCCTGAAAATAAATATTAGTTCAAATTCGTTTCATGAAAATCAGTAGTAGCAAAGCAGATATGCACAAGTACTTTATTTTGGATAATGCAATGTTCATGCTGCCACTAAAAAAGTGCAGATCTAAATTTTTCAAAATAACTATTAGCAAGTCAGTGTTCTTCTAGATGTAGACATACTTGAAGTGTTTACTGTCATCAGCATTTTGTTAAGACACCCAGCAACACCCATACCGCTATATTTTTTCCATATGTTTTGTAGAATTCAGTTTGTTCTCAGGCACCATTGTAAAAATTGTTAGGTTTCTTTCTAGAGTTCTTTACAAAGTTCTATCAATACATGTTGGGTGCTGTTATTTACATTCCACTAAATAAATCATTTGTTCACATACAGAATGAAAACTTTAATGCTTTTAAAAAGATAAGATTTCCAAGGAAACAAATAGTTAGGTTTTGTGGGTGATTTTTGCTGCTGTTGTGGATTTCTGTACTGTGGCTACTGCTCTCTTAATTGCCTGGTTTTGTCAGAACAAATGGTACCATGATTTATCACTATCAGCTGCTCTGAAATCATAAAGCACTATTATAACACAGTAACATTTACAAGAACATCTTGTGAGGACAGAATAAAAATCCCAAGGTCATACATGACGACAGTTCTGGGCTTTATGTTTCCAAGCTATGATAATTTCTTTTCACAAGAAGCTGATGCTGCTATAATTGCTTGCAACCTTGGAACACGGGAAATCTTTCATAGACCCTTCACATATATTTCATGTCAAATATACTCACAGCAGACTGTTTACCTCTAATCTTAATGCCCACAAAGCTCTGCAGTCATATGCATTCAGGATTAATGCATAATGTTCAAAATTAATGCACAAGTTGAAGGATGAATTTGTCCCTGAGACTCACCCAAATATCCAGGCAAATACACCTGAGCAGATGAAGTCACGAGGACAGTTGGATCTTTTGCATGTCAACACACTTAATTTAAAAAATTAATAGTTTTAAAAGACAGTATTTTAGCATCTTAAAACCTTGAAGATGGTGAGACTACAGTTTCTGCAGAAAGATGTGGACTTATCTGTTCCTGACTGGGAACTGTATTTACCTTTAATTCCAAAACATTTTCTATAACAAAGGCAGATAAACTTAGAAAAATCATTTGGTTTGTTTTTCTGATTTGTCTCTAGTCTACATTGTAAGGATCTGGCAGGAGGGTGGAGTATTTTACAGTATTTCAAATCACCCTCGGCACATCAGTTTAAATATTATTTATTGCTTTAGTTTTCTCATCTTCCTAAGTTTAATATTATTTCCAATGTATTAGCTAACTCTTGTTCTACTTTGGAAAGAGAGACAATTAATAATCTCTCTCCTCCTTCCAAAAGAAAGTGTAGAACTGCATTTGTCTGCATTTTTTTAAGATGGTATACTCTCTAGGTTTTGAACATAGGTGTCACTAAAGTCACATTTAGTGTTTCATAAGTGTGCTTGAGGACAGAACTAGATACCTATTATCACCGTCTTACTAAAACAAGGCAATGAGATGGATCCATTTGTTTAAATAGTCCATTTTATTTTGCAGACTTGCAATCCATTCCACTATAATTCTGCCACTGATCTACTTGATAATAGTACGGAAAAATCCTTTTCGGTTTGCCATGGGGATGGCTCAGGCACTTCTGACGGCCCTCATGATTTCTTCCAGGTAAACAAAAGCAACATTTATATTCTGTAATGTTCTCAGTAGTAATTGTTTGTGCTCTGATTTTATTGCTATTTTGTTACATACCCTGATTTCACCTGGACAATTCTAAATCCCCTGGAGGCTGAAATACTATTTTCTTCATTATTTTTGTAGTACCCAAAGGGGTGCTGGCATTACACCAAATGAGAGTCTGTCCCTTCCAGGAGGAGGCAGTTCTTTGCCATTCAGTTCATTAGTCACAGACTTGCTAGAGTTTAAGCTGTTGCACTGTTTCTGTGACTACATGCATCATGATGATATTACCATGTAATTTTGAGGATAACTAAGACTTTGTTATTTCTTTCCGTAATTAGAAGAGAAAACAGAAGTTACTTTGCTTTAAAAGCCAGCTCTCACTTTCATGGTGCAGCCTTCCTGTCTGCCTTAGATCTCCATTTAAGTCTTAGAGCAGATGAGGCTCTGAGGAAAAGGAAAGATAAGGGAAATGGTATGGTGTTGCATGCGCTTACTTTGTGTGTTTATCTATGTGCCAGTTCAGCAACTTTGCCTGTCACCTTCCGCTGTGCAGAAGAAAAAAACTTCATTGACAAAAGAATTACCAGGTTCGTTCTTCCGGTTGGCGCTACCATCAACATGGACGGCACAGCTCTTTATGAAGCAGTAGCAGCTGTATTTATTGCACAGCTGAATGACTTAGAGCTGGATATTGGCCAAATAGTTACCATTAGGTAAGACTAAAGCCATCACACACATTTTGTTGGAGGTGGTTTTTTTGATTAATGGTACATTAACTTTGGATACCCCATGGGAAAGTTGAAACTGTCATTCACAGCACAGGAAGTAACAGGAACATTCTCACCTCTTGGTCTGAGGCCTTGCCTGTGCAACCTGATGAGGAGGTGAGATGGGCCAGGACATGCAGCTGGTACACAACATCATTCTGGAAATTGCCATTATTCTTCCACTGTAAACACTTGCAAACACAACTCGATCTCTACGTCTGATCTGTCCAGTTTGTTTGTTAGTTACCTGTTGCCTGTTATTCTGCAGTGTAACCATAACTATATCTATACATGACTTCTCCCATAAACTTGTCACCAGACTTTGAGTAGGTACTATTCGAGAGGAAAACTGGAACATTCGGGCTTCTTTCTTGCAGTGAAATAAGCCTGTTTGTGCCAGAAAATATAGTTTCTGTGAGCAACATGTATTCTGAATGCCTTTTCTGGGCTTTATTTGGGATTTAGTGTCACAGCTACAGCAGCCAGCATCGGGGCTGCAGGTGTCCCCCAAGCCGGACTTGTCACCATGGTGATTGTACTGAGCGCCGTCGGCCTGCCTGCTGAAGATGTTACTCTGATCATTGCAGTTGACTGGCTTCTGTAAGTTTAAAGCACTTGATATTTAATTATTTTTCCTTTTTTTTAACGTTTACATAAGTTTTGTGGGAACATGTGGGTATGAGAAAGCAACAAAATCACTTAGGACTGTTGCAGGAATTGGACAAAGATTCTTCTTGTGGCCAGACTTGTTCAATACATAGTTGAATGCAGTCGTGGCTTTAATTCTGAGAGAAGCCCAGCTGTGTGGGATGGCAGTGAGTAACGTCACATCCAATGGTGCTATCAACCTTAAAATAGTGGCCACAGAATTAATAAATCATGAGCATAATACTCGGGAAAGACTAATTTGACAGCACCAAGGATTGCCTCTGGAGTGTCAGCTGCCACCATATTATGATAAATTCGTACACCATTCATAAAAATCAAACGCAGCCACAAGCAGAACATCTCAGCTGATTTCCACAAAGCACGTAAAATGCCTACACTGGTGAAGAGGCAGTGGAGCACAACATGAAATAAGCAAAGCTGGTCCTGGACTCCACATGGACACACATGGCAGGCTGTACATGGGTCTGTGCTGCCGGCATTGCTTTGCTAGGGCTGTTCTTCACTGAGAGTTTTTTAAAGACCCAGCCCCTTGATCAACAGGCACACACATGCAAACTCAGAAAGCATTCCTTATGTCTGATCCAAACCATCTCACCTCATAACATCAAAACCCCTCAGTCCCATTAAGCATCTCTTTCTGGAGAGAAGCATTTTCACCAGAAATCTTTTCTATTCAGCTTACACTGAGATGTTTCTCTGCTACTTTTGCAAAAGCCCAAAGAATCACAGAGTGTATTCTGGAGGTCAGAAGGACATCAGCATTCAGTTTCGTCCCATGGTTCACTGGGAAAGAGTACCAGGATTCACAAGTTAAGGAGTATAACCAGTTTGTAATACAGCTTTTTTGCCTCCTAAACTGTGCAAGCTTTAGTGCTCAGACCAAGTTCTTGTTCACCTGCAGTAACTCAGCGTGGATGATATTTCACTGGTATCAATGCAGAGCTCAATCATTTTGTGGTCTCTGCATGTATTCTTCTTGGGCTCATATTTACACTCGAGGTAAATGTATTCGTGTTCCTCCTCACCCTTTCCAGTCATTTTCTTGAAGGATTTCTGGCAGCAACCTATGTATTTCACAGATATATATAATTTACTTGATTATATAATTCAGTTTTTCAAGCTGTAGAGAGAAGTGCCAGTCTCCAGAAAACCAGGGCTGTTGAATGGATCCAAGAATTTGGTTTCTGTACAAGCATAATTGCTCCAAACAAAACAGCTCCAGCCACAAGTGCATTCTCCCTATCAAG
Source organism: Platalea leucorodia (assembly GCF_965183815.1). Taxonomy (NCBI): domain Eukaryota; kingdom Metazoa; phylum Chordata; class Aves; order Pelecaniformes; family Threskiornithidae; genus Platalea; species Platalea leucorodia. The sequence goes on from NC_138858.1 coordinate 31,376,053, forward strand.
TGTCTACAACAGGGTCTAATAGGTTTGTTTGCTGTTCTCCACAATCATTTCATTTTCTCCAGCTCTCTTTTTTTCCCAGTGGGCATTTAGTTTTTTTAAGGGTGGTGAAGATCAGTACAAACCGCTGGCTCAGAGCATCTAAAGAAGAGTGTAAGAACAGAACAAATGTGTATTGGTTCTTTTCCCAAAGTACTCTCTTAGCCTCCTGCAAATTGTAGCTCACAGAGTTCCTGAGCTGGAGATGGTTTTTGTTTTAACAGTTCTCAATAGATTTCTTGTTCTTCCATGAATGCCTCATTGCTTTTGGGACCCATATAAACTTCTAGGTTTCCACAAGTCCCGTGCAGAGGAATTCCACAACCTAACAATGTGTTGTGCAGAGACATATTTTTGTCTGTTTTAATGTATGTCCTAATAATTTTATTTGATGCCCTCTAATTCTTTTAAGGGAGTGAGAGAGAGAGGAAGAGAACAGTAATTCCCTGTTTCTCACAGTCATCATAATTTTACGGATATGATCTCATTCCACTTTGAAAGTCCACAACTTAAGTGATTCTTAGGCACAATACGAATACATGGAAGCTACCTGTTCCACCATGAAACAGACAAAGAGTTCAAGCTGATTCTGAGATACTTTTCAGATTAGGGTGTCTTGCTGTGTAAAGCAAATTAAAGATTAATTTCATGTACCAGGGATCATTGGCAGTGCATTTTGCACCTCAGCAAATGGAATGCACATCATGAAACCACGTAGATTATTAACACTTTTGTCTCTTGTACTTATTGCCTAAAATGTATTCTTTTGCAACCTGCTAGTAGTGGCTCATTAACAATCCTCTGGTTAATTCTGAACTTACCAAGGTTTTATTACACAGGCTTGAGGAGTACTTCCATGTTTTTAATGAAGAATACAAAAATTTTGAGAATAGAAAAGAAGTATTATGAACGATGAGTTTCCAGTGCTTTACCCCCTCTCTTCCTTTCCCTATCATATATTTCCTTTCCTCATGGAGAACACATGGGCACTTTTTCGCACTGGAGTTCAGCAGAAAGAAAAACAGGGAAGCATGACCTTCCATGGTCCCTACCTCACTTCCACACCAAGTTTCAAACTTTGCTATATTGCATGGTTTTGTTGCTCCTCTGCCAAGTAGTGGCAGATTTTTAAGGCCTGCAAGTCACATTTCTGTTGGGAGAAAAATCAACAGTACAGAAGTATCATATACCTTTAAGTGACTTGTTTAATACAACTTTGTACTCAACTCTTTATCAATGAGAAGCTAACAGAAGATAGCCTTTCCCATTTCCTGGGTTTGGGCCAGATACTGAAGGTACTGGGCTAGGCACTCCTCTGGCTGAGGAAATGACTGTTAGAAAGACGACGAAAGGCACAATGCAAACTCTTCTGCTGCACCCTACAGTCTCTCCTCCCAACAAAAGCAGTCTCATCACAAAGAGAACCAGCAGTGTAGCGGACTTCAGGGCCTGAGAAGTGATCCCTACAACATTTTGTAAGGCTGTGCACAGCAGTGTGATTACTGTTCTAACAGACTAGTGATGTGACTTGCAGTTTTGCGCACCCTGTACAAAGTAATTTGTCATGAAAGTGACTCCATGTTTCTTCAAAGACATGTGGGGGAAATTCTGTTTCTTATTCTACATGATTTTTTCTTTTAATTGCAGAATTACCCTGAATCTTCACTGGGAAGAAAAAAGCTCTGCATTTGCTAGAGTAGCTTACTTTTACTAAAAAGGATTTTCTAAGTAACATACGAAATGGTTTGTCTGACAACATTTTTATTCCGTAGGGATCGATTCAGAACAATGGTGAATGTCTTGGGAGATGCCTTTGGTACAGGGATAGTGGAGAAGCTCTCTAAAAAGGAGCTGGAGCAGATGGATGTCACCTCTGAAGTCAACATAGTCAATCCTTTTGCCTTGGAAACAACAATACTTGATAATGATGAAACAGAGACCAAGAAATCGTACGTCAATGGAGGCTTTGCTGTAGATAAGTCTGACACCATATCCTTCACGCAGACATCTCAGTTCTAAAGCCAGTAGCTTTTAGGTAAAACAGGAGCACTAAAGGACATGGCCATATGCAATATCTCAAAAAGCTTAAAGGATAATCGAGAATGAATTACATCTCACGTGCATTTCATTTACTACACAGACTCTGATTCTCCTTACCAGTTCTGCCCCCTTCTCATCATGTCTCCCAACAATTTGAACTCATCACTTTTAGTCCTTGCTGATAGGTTGAAGAAAAAGACAGTTGTAAAATACTTTTTTTTTTTTTTTTTTTTAAAGAATATACACTATTGCTGAGGCTATGAAATGCCTCTTTGGAATCAGCATGCTCATAAATGGGTATCTTAGCTGGGACAGCCAAATGTGTTTTACTCAGGAGTAGCACAGCATTTCACATCTTACCCACATTACAGAATACCTGTATGAAATCCCTTTTAATATCCTTGCCTTCTGAACAGATTGCACTGTACTTGACACCTACTGTAACTTGATCACGTGCCAAAATACTCATTTCTGCAGCTGAGGGGATACCACTTGGGTGATTCAGGAAGGAACAGACCAGAAAGGCCTTGTAATAAGTATTTTACTGTGAACAGGGTTTCATTTTTCTTTAATTGTGAAATAATTGGGCATGGAAGACTTTCCAGTGTTTATGTAGCTAGGTTTCCCCATGCCTTTCATGTCAATGCCAGCTGCTGGGATTGGCCTTCAGATGTGAAATAAATTGCTGTGGTTTGCCCTTCTGGCATTTGAAGAGTTTTTGTAAAGTGATACTTCACCAGTTTAGGTGCACTCTGATGGCCTCCTAGTACATTTCCATCAGAAGCAGAAGTAAGTCCGTTTACTGTTGTTCACCTTTGACTCTAACCAAATATTAATCAGCCCAAAAGTAGGCAGAGGTCATGAAGATGAAAATAGACTGTATAGCAATGCGTAGTGCAAAATCTAAACCCTTCCTCCGTGGAATAAAAACAGATATAATATCGAGAATATAGGAGGCATACCGTTTTCTAGAAAGAAGCCACTATCACTAAGCTTTTTACACAGACTGGTTGTTTTTTTGCTCCTTGGCTTAGTTTGCCAGTTGAACATGCAAGTTCATAGCTGCAACACTACTACAGTGCCAACATACCAGCTAAACTGTATCTTACAAAGCATTTCTGGACCCAGAAAGTCATGTGTTCAGGTGGCTTGCTATAGGATAAGAAGCACTAAGAACTTCCTCATAAAAAAATCTCCATTTTCTAAAACATTTTATACAAGATTTCCATGGTGCAAAAATTACTCTGTCAAGGGAGGAGTTGCTGTAACAATTTTTTTTGCCTTGCACATTGATGTTGTTAGCCATTTTATATGTAAAGTAAACTGAAATTCATATACAGTTCTTTGTTTGTAAATAAGCTTGTGGTAAACCTAAAATTACACCCATATGCTAACAAAAAAACCTTCAAGTTCCTGCAGTGTTATATACTCAATTCAATCCTACACTTTTGTATTTAAATAAACCTGAAGCGTGCCAAAGAGAACTGATTAAGAAAAAAAGAAAATACTTACTGTAGGTTTTGATAAATTGCACCTTAACAAGTCAATGAGACATAATACTGTATTTAAATTAAACATTGTAAACTATATGGAAGTGTTAATCTAAGTATTGGTATGTTTATACAAAATAAAGAAAATGTACAGATTGAGTAAATCAATCCTTTACCTGTGCAGAAATAGTATGAGGCAGTCTTGTTTTGTACAGCTTTGCTCGTGGGAGGAAAAAACCCATCAGTTTCCACAACTAGCCTATAATCTACTCTTTGTCTTTGCTTTTTTAAGTCACCCTTTTACGATCACCCCATTATGTAGTCACCCTGTTATGATGTACTGTGAACAGTGTTCCTAACGTGTTCTAAATAAATAATTTCTCTCTTGTTTTAGCCTACCATCCTCTCCTCGGTGTAAAATATTGAGTTCCTTTAGCTATAGCAAGAAAAACAAAACTGGTTGAATTTAGGATTTATGTTATCTTCACTAGTGACTCAGCTGTAGCTTTGGCAAGAATTACTCTCTTCTTCCAATAAAATAAATGCTTAAGAGCACAGTGCTGAGACTGCAAGAAAGCCCTCCAACAACAGATGATCTGAGTTGGGGGTATGCTATTAAACACACTAAGCGGGGGATTTTTTTTATTTATTTATTTATTTATATGGATCAGATTCAGCTAAGCAGGGGTTGATGGTGCTGTTTTGCCATCTATTAACCACCAAGAGACCAAGCCATATACTGAAGATACTGTTAAGTCCAAGGATGCTTTTCCTGACACGATATTCTGAGTATGTACCTTCTATATATGTGGAAACATCCTGCATGGGCAATGCATCCTCTTCTCCATAGCCTCCTGGTCCGGAAGCTTTGGAGAGTGGTGGAGAGTCTCCCATCAGAAAAGCACCTGCAGGTTTTGGCCCTTTACGCCATGTTGTTACATTCTTGTAAGGTCTTTGGGGATGCAGAAGTTATCACAGGATTGGACCCTGCATTTTGAATAGCATGTGTGGCTTTAAGTCATGGAAGACAAGGTTACCCACATAGGCATTGCTGCTGAAATACTCAGGGACTTGTAGTTGACTCTTAACAGTGAGAAAAGAAAGCACCTGGACATAAACATACAGAGGTCTGTGAAAATGCACAGGTCAGCTGTATCAGCTCCACAAGAGTTTAAACTGTGTGAAAACAGCCATGACACATGCAGTTCACATGTTCTTTAATCTTCCCTGATAAGAAAAGAAACTGCCTGGTTTGAGATCTTCAAAGACACAGCCAACCACTCCCCCAAATTCATGGTTAGGTCCCTCCCCTAATTTACAGTTTCAGGCCCCGTTTGACTGTGTACAATGTACCTTGGAGCACCTCCTGTCACCCAGCAAGTGAGATGCCAAACAATGGAGCATGCACAGCTGTGCAGAGCTACAGACAGGCAGAGTTTTCCTGTTGTTCCTCTTTCCATGTTTTCTGCCTGCAGCTTTTTCTTGCCCAACGCCTGGCAGCACTTGGCGGACGGCAGAGCACAAGGAAGGCAGGATTGCCAGGGCATAGGAGGCAGACCAGGCAAGGAACAGCAACCAAGTCACAGCACCTTGACCACCAGACCAGTATTGCATGCAGAAAGTGTGGAAAGTGTAATGGGGAAAGGCCATGACCTGTTTATAAATATTCTTTCTGGAATCCAGTATCTCCATTGGCAAAGGCAAAATCTTGAGTAGACAAGATATTTTTTTTCTGACCCACTACTCCTCATAGGGTTTATCAAATGTTGCACTGTTCTTGACAGTCTCAGCTGGCCCCAAAAAGCCTACATTGTCACCACCATTCAGAAAAATGTGTGAGGAGGAAGGAGCAGCAGAGAAGAGCTGTTATGGACTGACCCTAATCCCCATTCCCCATCCCCCTGTGCTGCTCGGGGTGGGATGGAGGTAGAAGAGTCAGCAATGAAGGAGTGAAGTTGAACCTGGGAAGAAGGAGGGTTGAGTGGGAAGATGGCTTAGGTTTTGTTTCTCACCATCCAACTCTATTTTTAGTTTGCAATAAATTAAATTAATTTTTCTCAAGTTGAGTCTGTTTTGCCTGTGACAGTAATTGGTCAGTGATCTCCCTGTCCTTATCTCAACCCGTGAGCTTTCCCATCTTATTTTTCTGACCCCATTCTGTTGAAGGGGCATGAGAGAGTGGCTGGGTGGGCAGCTGGCCAAGGCTAACCAACCACATTGATATATACAATATATACGTATATAAAATTATAAATAGAAAGGACTGTATAAATATTTATAAATATATATTTTATTTATTTATAAATACACTGTACACTATACTACATTATATAGGTACTACTGCTATCCTACACTATGTAATAGATAATATACACACATTTATCAAGATACAGAAACATATATAGCCCTAAAAGCAAAGGTATAAAATGGGTAAAACATTCTTTAATAAGAGCTAATGGAATGAATAGGCCAGGTTGGGGTCCTGCACTTTACCAGGCTGCAGAACAAGCACTAATATCCGGGGTAGGGGGACTTGAAAAGGGCAGAGGGACGCCAAAAGGGTGGTGGAGCACAGACATGTTGGAGTGTGCCTGAGGGCTACAGACCCCTTCCAGAGGGCACCAAGGGGCCCCTGGTGCAAATCCCGTCACATGCAGAGACCGATCCTGTGAGCTGGACTGAGAAGGAAAAGACCTTAATGGAATCCCCCAAATGGCCATGTGAACCAGAAGAACGGGCAGATGGGCTTGTGAACCACAAACTGGATTTGGAGGTAGGTGTCACACAGAGAGGGCGGGTGGCTGGGGGAACTGCCTTTACCCCCATGGTTGTGGGGGATCTTCGAGCTACCTGTAAAGACCACTATGGGTGCAGGCTGCTGCTATATACATTACTTTATCCTTAGGTTGATGACCTTACAAAAGGTTTCAGGAAGCTCTGTCTGACTAAGTGATGGGGAGTCAGAGCCGTGCCATGACTTCTCTGCCTTCCTGTCTGGGCCTGCAGCAGCCAAAGACAGCAGCATGGGCACAGAAGTGACAGCAGTGTTCAAGGAAAAAAAGGAAAAAGCCTGGAGAAGTCTGACTAGCAACCAACTCCCCTCATACCCTGTTAGCAAAGTTTCTCTGTAGTTGAGTTAAATTGATTGTCCAGTGTTTCTTTCATAAGCATGTGTAACAGCATGTGAGTAGACCTCTATGCCACAGCTTCCATTAGCAGAGAGCTACTGTCCTCCTGGGGAGGTGGGAAGCTTTGGGGGTATAAATCCCCTTTCTGAATCTTCTAAAAGGCTAATTGCTGATCTCAACGGAAGCCAAGTGGCAACCTGGCTTGCTAACCAGCGTGCTTATAGCTTAGACAATCCATCTTATCAGTGATAGACATACTAGCCAAGCTTGCCTTGGCCGTTGATCCAAAAGGCAAAACATGTTCTGAGGTAGCTGAGGATTTTAACATAATTTTAGAAGACAGTGCAAGCCTAAGAAATTACAGATCGACCAGGGAAAAGAATTTTTAAACCAGACTTTAAACAAGCTGTTAAAGCAGATAATGTTCACCATGTTATTAATAATAATGAAGTAAAAGCCTCTGTCGTAGAGCATTTTAACAGGATGCTCAAAATCAAGGTGTGGAGATATTTTACAACATGCAACACTTCTTGCTACGTTGATGTGTTGTCGAAGTTTATAAAGAGCTATAACCATAGCTTCCACCAAGCTATCAGAGCCAGGCCTGCAGATACGAACACTTTAAACTCTGCAAGGGTTTGGAAAACCCTATATGGGGTTGTGTTTAAAATTAAAGAATCTGTGCTTCTGCTCAAAAAGAGAGACCTCATCAGGAAGTCTAGAACAAAAGGGAGATTTGAGAAAGGTTATGAGCAGATGTTCGCAGATGAAATTTTCATAGTAGCTGAAATTGTGAGAAAGCGACAGCTTCCTGTGTACTACTTAATAGAGTATGATCACAAAGCAATTGAGGGGACATTTTAGCCTGAAGAATTTCAAAAAATGAAGCCTGACAAGGACAGAATCTACAGAGTTGGGAAGAACATCACTGCAGAAGGGAAAGGAAGAAAGAAAACAGCTGCTGGAGAAATGGCGGGGCTGCCCCCAGAAATTTAACAGTTGGACAGGAGCCTCCCATGTCAGGACATCTAGTGACTGGCAGCAGAGCAGGGGAAAAAGGAAGGGTGGCAGGCTGGGGATTGTGAAACACCATGCTGCCCAAAATGACAGCACCGGCATCTTTCCACAATACACTAGCATGAACTTTACTGTAGAGCTGGTGAGGCGCCTTGAGTCCTCAGGCAAGTGGGAGATGGGGCTGGTGGAAGTACAGTACCCACACAGCTGGGATAACATCAGCAAAGATGCTACCTTTGAAATACCACTGCAGAGTAAGGTATGGTAGTATTCTTTGCAGAAAGGCTATTATCTGTCCCTCTCCAAGTTGATGGAACCTGTGAACCATCATATTAACCCCCACAAGAGAACTTCAACCATCAGCTCTCCAGCAGTGGACCTGGTTGGTGACACCATCATAGTGAAAACAAAGTTTAAAGCTGATAAAATCCTTACACATATGCTACAAACAGAGATCTAGCACGTATTTTGGCGGCTTCTCTGCAGGTTGCTGCTAAGAAATTGCCCTAATGGACATCACTGGAGGATTTAACTCACTCCACCACCACACATACCTTGCAGAGCACCAACTTGTCAGAGAATTTGCAATTCCATTATTGCTTTGTGTTCAACCGGTGATAATAACAATGAGATCATTACAGTGACATACGATAAGCTGCACCATGTGCTGGTAGACCACCAGCACATCAACACAATCACCACTGAAATAAAGACTGACCAGTATAAGCATGTCTCATTTTGCTTTGGATAAGTGATTGTGAACTGCATCTTCACCCCTGGAAGTAGCTAATATTTTAAGAAACCACACCAAAACGGTAGTGGTAAAAAATTATGGGAACCCATCCTTGAATGTGAATTATTACAGAGGCCAGGCTGGCAATGGTCTCCCTGGTTTTCAACCTGTTTTGTGTGAAGCATGGTGTGGGTGTTGCAGGTATATTCTTCAGCCTGTTCAGAAAGACCATCCCACGACTGAAAAGGGGTTTGGAAATTGTTAAGCAACACATTAACAGCACTGCTGAAGATACTGCAAAACATATGTTTGGATGTGTGTCCAAGGTTGTCCCAAAAAAGTTGGAAATGCCAGCAAATCAGGAAGGCTTGGGACTTGTTTGTATTGTATTCAAATAAAAAGCCATAAAAGAAAGAGATGCATGTCATGCCCCCAGAGGGAAGGTCCACCCAACCCTTTAAAAGAAAAAGGAAGGGGTACACTAGACAACAGTCTGACCACGTCAAGAAGGAGAAAAAGAAGCCATGCTGAATGGCTTCCGAGAAATACGTCCCATTCTGCCTATAGAAAAGGAAATATATTTTAAAAGGAATGACTTTCAGTCATGGCTACTTAGAAGAGTGTACCAATCCAAGCTGGATTTGTTTGAAGTGTCCCCAACACAGACTTGCTTTGAGAAAAGCCTTTTTATTGAGATGCCTTCACTTTTCACTGTTGCAGAAAGTCAGTACCTCTGGACTTTTTCATAACTGAGAATGGGGAAGATTACACAGATCTGAACAAGACCCTGCTGTACCTTTGCTGCAGGACTGTAAAAGCTGACAGGTCCAGCCTATGTGCTGGTGAGGCTTTGGGCCTCGTGAGTTACCCACTGGACTCTCTTGGCAGCCAGCTGGACGTTACGCTGGGGGACCAGCTGCCACACCCTCACTGAGTTGCTTCTCGATTACAGCCATGACACATTGTCAATGCACTTCTCCATGGAGTTGTTCTACAACACCACAGCCGGGCAGTGGGAAGTGGGCAAGCTGGATCACGTCGGTAATCAGCAGTTTAGGCGACGGTCAGCTCTGATGGCCCAGAGTAAGACTGAACTATTTGCACTGCTCCATGGTGATCTGTTCCTTCAAGGCAAGCTTTTGTTGAATGGTGTCCATGTAAAAATTGAGCTGATGTGCATCAAAGACAGCTTTTGTTTGATCAGCTCTCATGGTCATTACATACGCCTCGCTGTTTGTGAAGAAAGCGTGGGTGATGCCTGGAGTGCATTTGGGGCACACTGGTGCGTTTCTTATGGCTAAAGCAAAATAGTCAGTGCACCAGATGGGCATGAAAGTGTCCAGCATACCAGCTGGCAGCCACATCAGCAACCAGGAAAATTTGTTTCTAGAACAGCTGTACAAAATTCTTGTTATTGAGTTCATAGATAATGATGCTTTTAGCAGCTATTATGCTAAGAATCCTTTCAACTTCAAGCATTATGATATAAAGTCTGTGGCCCTGTATGTGGATGATGAACTAACACCAGCGAAACCCAATGCCAGCACTGCAACGCAATTTTGAGAATGTCTGCCACGTGGGAGAGTACACATGGCTCATTCAGGTTGTTGGTAGCCATATGAAAGACCATTCCTTTCTGGTTGACAGGGAAGAGTTCGCCAGTGACTATACCCAGTTTGCCTTTGACCTGTCTCCAGACAAAGAACATGCTCATCACTATTCCCAGATTAAAACAGGAAACGTCAGAGCAGAAGTACACTTTGCAGGGACCTTGATCACCAATGTTAATATGGTTGTGTACAGGGTATTTGACAACATGACAGAAATAAAACAGTGGAGACACATGCTCTTTGACTGCATGTGAGAATAGACACTGAACAGCTTCCTTGGTTTTTTTTCAGCAGACCCCCTACGCCAAAGAAACATTTCTAGGTGTTTACCTGAGCAACTGGCTCCCTAAGGCCTGTGTTTCTCCAGGATCAGCAAGCATGATTATGAATAGCACAACTTCCCTGGTCATCCCAGGAAGAAATATGCTTCTGTTGCCCAAGTATACTTGTGCATTCCTCTGATACTGTGTGTGCACAAAATCCAACATGTCGTGAACTACAGGGTCAGAGGCCTCAGGAGTCTCAAGGGGCTTTTCCACTTCCTTCTGCATCGGAAGCCCAGGGAAAAAACAGTCTACAAGGCAAGTATACCTTTACTTTGACCATCCTAAAGCAGGTTGTCAGGGTGTCAAAATTCTCAAAAATAACTTTGGGGAGTCTGAAACGCTATTGTTTTGTTTTGATGATGAAGGGAGAGAGGCTAGTAAAATCATAGAAATTAATCTTTTCATTGGGAGCTGCTTTGTCATATGGACAAATGGTATTTGTCCTGCCACCAACAAGAATGTCTCTGGGGACCAGCAGTGTGTCATAGTGGCCCACACATGCTCCCATATAGACCTGATGTGAAAACCAGCTTGTTTCAGGTAGTTCCTCTTCTGTTGTATTGTGTAATACAAATAAGCAAAGGTGGTCCCCACCAGAGGGTTCAGGTCATTTTCATGGTAGCATTTGATACAGCCATAGAAGAAGCACCTGTTAAATTCAAAAGGTGTTGGCACCCCATCCATAACTGCATAGACATCCAAGAAGTAGGATCCTACATCAGTTCACTGTCTTGTAATGCTTGACAGATTTTAATGTTTTCCTTTTCAGCCACATACATATGCCATTGAAGGGGCTTGTATATCTCCTTTTCCTCAAATGGTAGTCATCAGAAGGAAGAGTGCTACTGTGTTATGTTTAAGAAACATAATCCAGTATGTGGACATGCAAGTAGAGACTAGTGTCGTACACTGTAAGGGATCTTCACCTTCACCTTGTCATTGTCTTCTTTCTCATAGAATGTGTGATGGGTTATTACCATAATCTCACTACTGTATGATTTCAAAAGTTTTTACATCATGCTGGCAATAGTAATTCAGTTGTTTTTGCAAGTCAAAAATCTCCTGACTAGCTCTGTGCCATGCCGAGAACTGTTTTTTCTCTTCAAGCTTCATGCTGTACACTCCATAATATTCCACTGAAGAAAGAGGCCCCACATAAATTTGGTTTTCAGCAGTGCTGAAAAAATGGGGGAAATAACCTTCGCAGCCCTCAATACCCAAAGCTTGCAGAGGGCTGCTTAATTTCATGGGTAGAAAATTTAGAGCCAATAAAACGTATACTTAGGCTGGGTACTTCTATGTACATGAGTTCACCGCCTTGGGTGATAAAACTGCACATCCACTCTTACCTTCAGAAGCCAACTAACAACAAAGTAGCCATCCCAAGCCTTTGGCATTATGAGCTAGGAAAGTGTAGCCCTGAAACCGTGTGTCCACAAACAACTGAATGAAGTCCGCAAGACATGTGTCCTCGTATTCTCATTCAGTTTTCCTTTCTGCCCCTTCTTCTTCATCCCAGGGAGCACCTGGTGCTGACTCCATGGAAGAAAATGTAGTTTGGGTTATGTGTCCTGGTTTCCTGCACACATTCCACATCATAGATAATATAGCCCTGCCCTGCCTCTGGATTTTTGATCACGGGCATCAAACATCAATGCTGGTTCATGTTACACATCTGTTCACAGCACAGTCCACACTTCCAGACTTTAAATTTGTGATGTTTTTCTACATAGGCTTTACACTTCTCACAGAAATCTTAACCAAACAATCAATTTGTTTTTTACCAGCCAGGGTCTTGTGTGTCTGCAAACATTTCCCAGACTGGCACAGCAGCTTCCAGCTGGGGCACCTTATCTGTGCCCAAGTAAACTGCACAGCTCTAAGCTGTGTGTAAGACTCCCAGCAAAACAGAGATTATTGTGATTATTATTTAGATGAATTAAATAACACCACTTGTTGTCCATAGTTTTGGAATGGAAGCTAGACTGTAGGGTTCTGCACGCCCTGTTCCTAATGGCTTTTACAATAATGGTCGCTAGGCAGAAAGACTGAGCCAAACACAGCTCTCTTACTTTGCAAAACAGTACTGACCCAGTCTAAAAATTTCTCAGCCTTCATATAGCATAAATTACTAGTGTGAGATTACAAAGAGTTATGCATACTGGCAGTTCCAAGACAGAGCTGAGCATAATCACCAGGTTCAAACAGATGGTGTAAATGATCAAAAATCTGCTCTACACCCCAAACAAATGTTTCATAAGCTTCATGTAGTGATACCTGATCTAAATTAACTAAGCTGTATTCTTTGACATATTGTCTAGCCTTGAACCTCGGGCTCAGCCGTTTTCCCTGCTGAATATGCACCACAGAACCCATGGGGTTATCTGCCACCCCCTCAACCACTCCTGCTACATTTGAGGGTGGGGTAAATCTGGGCACTCAAATGCCTCCTCATTGCATGGGAGTGCAGCCAGTGGAACCCCTGGGAAATATCCTTGTGCTCAACAGCCTCTTGCTGTTCAGGGTGCTGCAGTAACTGGGAAATTCCCTCCAGGGGGTCATCTTCTACTTCAGTGGATGAAGTTTACTGGCCCACTAGGTTCAGAAAAGTAGTTTGCATGTAAGAGCCCCATAACCACTTGCCAACAAGACACTTGCTCTTTCTGCAGCGGCTGTGGTCTCTAAGAGCACAGGGCTGCAGTGTGTGTCCCAAAGTCTGTGTCTTGCTGTTTTTGCAGCAATCATCATCTAACATGCATGCTTGGTTTTCTACTTCTCCTTTGCAGCATTTCCCTAAGGATAAAGAGACATATATAGCAGCCTCCAGTTGGAGGCTACAAAAAATCAGAATCCAACTACAGGGGCTGTATTAGGAAACTACCTTAAAAATCTCCCATCATTGTCCCTGTTGAAACAGTGCCACAAAGGCTACTAGCTGGAGAACAGTATATTAACCACTGTTTTAGTCACTGTCATTTAATCTTCCCCAGAGCACGTCAAGCTGAAACTTTGAGTAACTCCCATTGACCAAGCTGTGCAGATACTGGCAACAAGACCATTTTTAAGAGGAAGGTGAGAATGTACCTAAGACAGATGTTACACTGGCTAAGTCAGTGTAACAAAATTTGGCCTATGATATTTGCAAATAGAATAGAAGAAATTTTGGGAGGAGCTAAACATGGTATATGGAGATAATGCAACAGTCACAGCAAAAAATAAATATCTTTAAGACAGAAAAATAAGGGTGCATCTTGGTGTGAACTCTGCTGAGCTGCAGCCAGGGATGAGCAAACAGTTGTGATAGTTGAAGAGCAGCTTTCTCTGAATTAAAGGCAAGTGAAGGAGCTCTGAAACGAGTAGAAGACCCTGCTCACAGAATAGCTCAATAAAGGGAGAACACATTGTTCTAGGTAGAAAGAAAAAAGCAGTACAATGCATTGTAAAAATGTAGTGAAGGACTATAGAGTGCAAAACATGTAGGCTCTGAACTGGTGAAGAAACCACAATAGTGGAGCAAACACAGACTGCAAGCACAATCAAAGAGAATATGCACAGCAGCCCAGTTGCCATGGACCATTTCTGGAGGGCTACCCATCCTGCAGCTGCTGGCAGGAAGATCAGTCCTGCAGACCTTGGTCCCAAGTGACCAAGATTCAGGTTTGGTATGCTAACTTCATTGACACATCGGGAGGATACACAGGGAAGGAGAAGAAGAGGAGAAAACAGTGCACCTCACACGTACTTCCATTTCAGGATTGGCTGTTGGGACTTACTACTCTAAATATACATAAGCCTTCTGGGACTCCTGCAGATGCAGAAGCATCTGTACTCACACTGTTTTTCCAGGTTACTCTAGTTAAATGAAAGATGTATCTGCGCAAAGCCTGGCCCCTTGACTTGACCTCTCCACCTTTTCACATATTTGTTCTTTTAGGTGGCAAGATATGTGTTATTAATCCTTTTTCATAAACTTCCAACTTTTTGTCTTAGTCAGCCAGTAAGTGACTCATTCTTGCCAAGGACATGAGTTAGCTCTGCTAACACTCTCCTGCCTGAAGTTCTGTGTAGGATGACATATTCGCTTTTCCTGTTCTCAGAGGTCCTGCTCAGGCTGTTTGTTTTATGAGCATATGTACAAACAGCCTCTTTTTAAAGGCTTATTAAAGCAAAGCATCAGGGGCTTAGCAAGGTAATTTTTTTCATCGCCAGAGTTGCAGGCAGTGTATCCCAAACAATTTACAGTATTAGGCAAAAATACAGCTCTTCTCCTGTTCAGCAAGCTCAAGATAAGAAGTGCACTGCGCATTAGCAGGAAGGCCGCTGATCTTCATTTACAAAAAAATCCTTTAATTTAAAATGCAGTGACTGTATGTTTTACGGGGGGGGATAGGGACTTCAGTATAACAGAGTGTCGCAAGAACATTGTTAGAAGCTGTCTTCTGTAATAAAGGCAGACATGCAATTAAGTATCTTCTGTTTATCCCCTGGTATTACCATTAGGGATCAAAAAACTGTGAAACCATCTCATCAACCACAACACTCAAAGACAAATCAAGAAAACAAGTCAGTAACCCAGTTCAAATAAGGACAACTGTCACCACGGTGCAGCAATAGGAGTTAAAATTGACTCTTCTATGTGTTTCCATGGTCACTGTACCTTCATAATTTCTTATTGAATGAGAAACAATTACATGGTGATGACACTTTCTGCATTTTCAGAGGAAATCGAAATTTAAAACTGCAAGGATTAGTTTCGCATGAAGACCCTGTTTCTCTTCATAAATTCGTAAGGAAAACCTGTTAATAACAAAACTTACCTCTATGTGTTCACATCTAGAAATCTTGCCAGATTCAACTCCCGGTTGGCCTCGGCTTTCCTAGTGCTGTCCCTGCAAGATCAGACAGCAACTCTATACTCCTCTTGGGTCACCTGTCCCAGCTTCCACTCCTTATACACTTCCTTTTTATGTCTGAGTTCAGCTAGGAGCTCCTTACTCACTCGTGCCAGTCTCCTGTTGCCCTTCTTTAATTTCCTATTTGTTGGGATGGACATTTCTTGATCTTGGGGGAGGTGATCCTTGAATATGAACCAGCTCTCATGTAGCACTCTTCTTTCCTGGACTATATTCCATGGGATTTTTCCAAGCAGATTCCTGAAGAGGCCAAAGTCTACTCTCCTGAAACCCAGGGTTGTGGTCCTGGTTTTTGCCTTGATATTGCCTCTCAGGGTCCTGAACTCCAATGTCTCATGGTCACTGCAGCCAAGGCTGCCCTTGACCTTCACATACACAACAGTTCTTCCCAGTTTGTAAATAGCAGGTCTAGGAGAGCACCTTTAGTTCTTTGCTCCTTAATCACGTGTGCCAGAAAGTTCTGATCAGTGCAGTTTGGAAATCTCCTAGATTGCTTGAGCCCTGCTGTATTTTCCTTGCAGCAGATATCAGGGTGGTTCAAGTCCCCAGAGAGGACCAGGGCCAGTGAATGTCTGGCTTCTCCATTTTTTGAAGAAATCCTCATCTAATTTTCTCAACCTCTTCTCAGTCCGCCAGTGCTTTTTCCCCTGGGACAGGAGGATGATGAGTATGTTCACATGTTGCAGATTCTCAAACAAGGAGGTGCCACTCAACATGACCTTCCTGTGCAGAGCCCACCCAGGTTTGTCATGTAGCTCTTTTGCTCTGCTTAACAATTCTGCATCGGTTAGATCCCTCACAGCTGTAACCTCTGTGTAAGACTCCCTGCCCTCCGGCATATCAAACGCTCCTCCCAGCTTGGTAGGATCTGTCAGCGTCCTGGGGGTGCACTTTGCTCTATTGCCTAGGTCACTTGCAAAGGTGGTGAACATTATTTGCCTTATATTGATCCCTGAGATATGCCTCTAGGCGACTGGCCACTAGTCGGACTTCAAGCCGTGGATAACAACTCTTTGATCCTGGTGATCTAACCAACTTCCCATGCACCTTACAGACCTTACAGTCCGCTTCCACTACCCGTATCTCACCAATTTGGCTGTAAGGATATTACGCACTGTGTCAAAGGCTTGCTAAATGACATCCACTGACAGCTTTCCCATCGTCCATTGACAAATTTTATCCACCCGAGGATACTGAGGGAGCTGGCAGAGGAGCTCAGCAAGCCACTTTCCATCATTATTCAGCAGTCCTGGTCAACCGGGGAGGTCCCGGATGACTGGAAACTAGCAAACGTGACGCCCATGTACAAGAAGGGTCGGAAGGAGGATCCGGGGAACTACAGGCCTGTCAGCCTGACCTCGGTGCCGAGGAAGGTCGTGGAACAAATCATCTTGAGTGCCATTACGCGGTATGTGCAGGACAACTGGGGGATCGGGCCCAGCCAGCACAGGTTTATGAAAGGGAGGTCCTGCTTCACTAACCTGGTCTCCTTCTATGACAAGGTGACCCGCTTAGTGGATGAGGGGAAGGCTGTGGATGTTGTCTACTTGGACTTTAGTAAGGCCTTTGACACTGTCTCCCACAGCATTCTCCTGGAGAAGCTAGCTGCTCACGGCTTGGATGGGTGCACTCTGCGCTGGCTTAAAAACTGGCTGGACGGCCGAGCCCAGAGAGTGGGGGTGAATGGAGGCAAATCCAGTTGGTGGCCGGTCACGAGTGGTGTTCCCCAGGGCTCAGTACTGGGGCCGGTCCTGTTCAACATCTTCATTGATGATCTGGACGAGGGGATTGAGTGCACCCTCAGTAAGCTTGCAGATGACACCAAGTTGGGTGGAAGTGTCGATCTGCTGGAGGGCAGGAAGGCCCTGCAGAGGGACCTGGACCGGCTGGATCGATGGGCTGAGGCCAACTGTATGAGCTTCAACAAGGCTCAGTGCCAAGTCCTGCACTTTGGTCACAACAACCCCAGGCAACGCTACAGGCTGGGGGAGGAATGGCTGGAGAGCTGCCTGGCTGAAAAGGACCTGGGGGTGTTGGTTGACAGCCGCCTGAACATGAGCCAGCAGTGTGCCCAGGTGGCCAAGAGGGCCAATGGCGTCCTGGCTTGTATCAAGAATAGTGTGGCCAGCAGGAGCAGGGAGGTGATAGTGCCCCTGTACTGGGCACTGGGGAGGCCGCACCTCGAGTACTGTGTTCAGGTTTGGGCCCCTCACTCCAAGAAGGACATTGAGGTGCTGGCGCGTGTCCAGAGGTGGGCAACGAAGCTGGTGAAGGGTCTGGAGCACAAGTCTTATGGGGAGCGGCTGAGGGAGCTGGGGTTGTTTAGCCTGCAGAAGAGGAGGCTGAGGGGAGACCTGATTGCTCTCTACAGCTACCTGCGAGGAGGTTGTAGCGAGGTGGGGGTCGGTCTCTTCTCCCTAGTAACGAGTGATAGGATGAGAGGAAACGACCTCAAGCTGCGCCGGGGAGGTTTAGGTTAGACATTAGTAAAAATTTCTTTACTGAAAGGGTGGTCAGGCATTGGACCAGGCTGCCCAGGGAAGTGGTTGAGTCTCCATCCCTGGAGGTATTTAAAAGACAGGTAGACGTGGTGCTCAGGGACATGGTTGAGTGGTGGACTTGGCAGCGTTAGGTTAACGGTTGGACTCGATGATCTTAAAGGTCTTTTCCAACCTTGACGATTCTATGATTCTGTGATTCCTGCCTGGCAGCCCGTCACTGCTTACACACATCGCAGTACCCTCTCTGTGTACCTAGTCTTCACGGTTAGAGGTTCCCTATCCTCCCAGCTGGCCAGGGCAGGTTTCTTCTACACTGCTTCTTACGTAACGTACGTTAATGACGGTTCCCATTCTGAATTAACTGGGGATGCAGCGTTCCGTGACCTCATTGAAACATCCGCGCAATATTTAGTAACAGAAACAGACTCCTAATCTTGCCGACCTGAGTTTTGTCTTCACAGTCTTTGCCATCTTACTGCCAAACATGTTAAAGAGGTGGGCAGTGAGACTTGCTGAGATCACACGAAACCTCCAGCCCGTATCTGGCATTGGGGAACACTAGCAGTCCTTTGAGAGGATTTCTATTTTAGCGTGGAAAGCAGAGAAAGCGTAGTGACCGGCCGTCGGGACTATTGGTCTAGCACTAAGGGGCTGTCTATTGACATAATCAGTGCTTGGAAGAGGGAAAGAGGAGTCTTTTTCCTACTTGGGAGCAGGGATCAAGTCAACAGGAACTGGGAGCCGAGGACGTGTTTCTCTGAGGCAGAAAGAACCTGCCTCTCACAGTAACAACTCTGATCGCTTCCTCCATAGCAGCATTTCTTACCTTTTAAAAGAAGACGTTTTGCTTTAGAATTGTTTTCACTGCAGAGAGTTGAGGGCCGGTGCAGGCAACTGAGAGCAGAAAAGTTGTTCTCGCTTCCACTTTGTATTCCTAGAACTTGTGCATGTTTCTTGCTGGACATTTTGTCCTGAAACTTTACGTTGTGTGGGAAGTCTCTAGTTATGAAATTAAATCTAAAAAGCAGAGCAAACTGTGTTTTTAGAGGAGGTGATTTTACAAAGAATGTTTGCGTTATGCCGTGCACATAATACCTTTGCACTTCTGAGGAGGAAAAAGAAGGAAGAAGAAAGGGAGGAGGAATGAGTTTATTATTGTCTGTGAAGGGCAGAGATGCTTTACATTAGACCAAGTTTTTGTACGTTAAGAAGTGCATCTTCCTACTACTTCTTCATTTTTAGGCGGACAGTTCTAAATCATCCAGTGAAGTAACCTCGCCGTTGCCTTACCCTAAGGTGATGGAAAGCATGAGATCAGCAAGGGATTCTCTTAAATTCCATGTGGAACGAGGTACTTTTATAATCTGCTGCTAGTAACAATAGATCAGGGCTAATACCGCTGTTGATATTACCACCTATCTCAAACAACTTTTTTTAGAACTATGTGCGGGCTTGTGCTGTTTTTCAGTTCAGATGAACTGTTCACAAAAGAGGACACTGTTTGGGATGGACAGGAAGGAATACCTGGCTAGAAGGGGCAGAACGTGAACACGGAGGTGGGAGTTCCAGCAAGTGACTTCCCCCATGTTAAGCAGCATACGCCTGTGAAAAAAACCGATCTTGAAATCATTTCCGGATAAGGGGATCCCGATGTCTGTCTTCTTCACTGTCTGAGGCTGTATGTGTTACTCCAGTTGTTTGTCGCTTCAGTGAGGACCTCGAAAGGTCCTCATCCAAAGTCCGTTCACGTGAATAGAAATCCTTACGGGGGGGAGGGGGAGCAGCCGAGTCCCTGCGTCAGTATGACGCTGTACCAATTTTCATGTGTCATCTGTTCTGCCCCTTGTCATATGCAAACTGTTCATAATCCAATCAGCGTACTGGGAAGTGACAAAGAAGTCGTAGAGTCCAGGCAGGTCTGTGCAGTTCTGTTCTGAGAAATAGCTTGGTACAAACCGGTCCTTCTTCTTCATGCGTATTGCTTTAGAGGACCCAGAAATTTAAGAGGCGTTACGTAATGGAGGCAATTTCACAGTAGTAGTTTCTCCAGATGGAAAGACTGTAACACAAGTACCTAATGTAATTGAGACTACAAAGAGCATTTCCTGCAAGAAACGTTCTAACTTTTTTACGTTAGGGCTAATGTGTTGAAAGTACCAATGTAAGATCAATTGCCAATAACAGTCGCTGAAACACTTTTTTGTTTTCTTTTAGCTTCATCTTCTGATAACTGTGAAGCATCAAACACCTCAGTTAAGGTAATTAAAAAAAAACAAGTGGAAAATTGTGTCCCTTCTGTGACTACGTATTCTAACGGAACAGTTCCACGAGGAGGGCTGATGGTTCAGAAGACAGGAATGGGTAATTGTAGCTATCTGTCATGGAGACAACGCGAGGGACGTGGTACTTTGGTACAGGGAAGATGAAAGCCCCACAGAAGTAAGCGAAGGTATTTAAAAAAAAAAAAAATCACCCCAAATCCTTAATTTTGCAAAAAAATAGCGATAGACTATACTGAAGTTTCTCTGCCCAACTTTACTACTTTACAGACCACATTTTAATACAACCTGTGTACAGCAGTCTAGCTTCTAAGTGGCCTACAACTAGGCCAAAAAGGAGAAGACCACGCGGCTCTTTGCCAATGCCTGCATTTCATTTGGAGGTGTGGTAAGTAAAAACATACTCGTGTTAGCACTAGTCTAACTTGCTTGACTATT
The DNA here is from genome assembly GCF_965183815.1 of Platalea leucorodia. Taxonomy (NCBI): domain Eukaryota; kingdom Metazoa; phylum Chordata; class Aves; order Pelecaniformes; family Threskiornithidae; genus Platalea; species Platalea leucorodia. The sequence continues at coordinate 31,396,564 of NC_138858.1, forward strand.
AGCAGCAGCAAAACCACTGTAACGTGATCTTGAAAGGGAGTTTCTTGTGCAAATATAACCTTCGGTCTAGGCTTCCTTGTACAGCTGCTAAAGAAAGCCACTGCTAGCACACTAAAAGACCCAAACTGACTTGAGACCAGGTCAGCGTTTTGTCACACGCTGCATTGCTACGCCAGACTACACGGCAGTCGTGCTCAAGAAGTTGTAGCTGTGTCAAATGTGCAAAAGTCTTTCACGCAAAAGCGGTAGCTGGAACACCTCATGATGGCAATATGAGAGAGGGGTGCTTCGCTCTCAGTCATGAATTCAAACCTAGCTTAGATTAGCAGTAGCAGAAAGTAATTTGCATTGACAAGAAAAGGCTCTAGAGCCATTGCTCTGCATCGGCAGGTCCTGCCATGTGCTGAAAGGGTTCGTGTCCTGACCATCTCTGTCGAGTACTGCCCAACCAAAATACCAAACTTGTAGCGGAAAAGAATGTTTGCTCTTCATGTGTGTTAGCCTTGGTCATTCTCCGCCTGTCGTGCACTGACTACCCTCTAGGTCCAGTCAGACTCCAGCCTTCGTAGCAAGGGACTGGCAGAGCCACATACAATGGTATTTCATCTGTTTTTAATGCCTGTTCCTTATAATTGAACTGGCATCTGCAGTAACATCAGAAAGAACATGGAACGGGCAACAGTGAAGTAGCAGTCACCTAAGGTAATTACAGCCAGAAAAAGGTTTGGCATGTAGTCTGGGCTAAACACCCCAGCTCTTTCCATGGGTGGTGGAAAGATGGTGATTTGGTCTTTCATAAAATCACCATCTAAGGCAAGTGGGGTGTATCATACACTAGCAGTTCTTACCTCTCTTCCTTGATTATCTAAAATGGATGGCTAGTCAAAACTGGATGCCAAGCTTTCATGGGGCCAATGTTAAGTAAGTGAGATTACCAGCGCACGTACTAACCTGCAGTCAGTATCATCAGAGGAGCAAGATTAATTTTGAAGTGAACCATACCACATCTCATCACCTGTTCTAGAGACTAGAATTTGCTTTCAGCCGTTTTCTTTGTCCTCCTCTGAATAAAGGATCCTTGAAAGGCATAAGGTATGTGTCTGACGAACGGCAGGTTTGCAGAAGGAGTCATGGAGACACAGTTGTAGGCCCTATCAATTAATGCCGTTGTTTTTCTCTCAAATATCAGGCATGCTACTAATTATGTCTGATACCAAAGATGAGGTCAAACAGTCTTTCGATATCTCCCGGCTCTTCACTGAACCAAACCGCGTTCATCACGGAGCGGGCGGCTACTCTGTCTCTCTTTCATCGTTTAGTCACAATCCACCTGAACTCCCACTTTGCAAATGAAGGCGCAAGCGCAGGTTTTGTAAAAACCTCTCTCAGGGCGCTTGTGTGTGGCACGTTCTTCCCGATTCCCTCACGTGACAAGGGCCAGCAGGACTAGTTGGGAGGGATGCTCATTAGCCTAGTGCAGCAAAGTAAGCTTTTGTACGTAACGACAGGAGCAGCTTGCTCGTGTTTCCTGTGGCGTCCTACCCTTTTACGAATGAGATAGGATCTGGCTAAAGCAATGAGTTTGATTAGCTTTTGTCGGCCACTCATCAGCATGAGGCATTTTGCATATTTTTGTGAATTATGGGCCACAGTTTTAAGAGCTTCCATTTCATGTGCCTCACAGTGGGTCTGCATGCCTCGTTTACGCTTGGCATTATGAATTTTCAGCTTACCTCTAACATCCCCCTTATTCTCCCTTTCCACAAAGTGGATGACAACTTCTCCCTTCCTGTCTTTCCCCAGTCGCCTTCTTCTGCTATGTCATCTGTCAATTCTAGTTATGGAAATTTGCGTCCTTGTTCCCCAGATGATCAAGGAACCATGTGAACGGGCCACTTCTGAACGTGATTCATCATCTCTTGGAACAGACGGACCTGTGAGTTACTTGCGTTATCCTCCCAATCAGAGGGATTCAGCTTTCACCATGCAGCGTCATCTGCTGTCTCCCGACACCTCAAGTCACCAGTCCTGTTCGGAGTCCCGCTGCTTTTCAAAGCAGGTTACTAATTCTTAGTCAGATCGGCTACCTGAGTGACCTTGTGCTGTGAGAACACAAGCTGAATGACCAGAAAGATTCACTTTCTGACTGCTTGGGCACATTGAACTTGCGATTCTCAGATAAACTTCAGTAGAGAAATTGTGACGACTCTTCAGGACATGCTTTCTTCGTACGGATATATAGAAAAGCCATGATTCACCTAGCAAGTCTCCTTCAGTGGCTAGGACTAGACACTTCAGAAGGGGGCTACATGGAAACCCGTGTAGAATACAACTGTGTGAAGAAACACCCCGAAGAAAGTTTTTGTCACCCCTGTCAATTGGTAGTTGGCTTTATGCCCAGAGAGGCGAGATTTATGTTCCATGCAAATTCCTTATTTCTCTTTATGATACCCTTTTGTTATCATGAAATAATTTTCTGCGCCTCCCTGGAGAGTTCCACGGTCGAATGATGCCTCAGGTAGCCAAACACAACGGATGTATTCCCTTCTGTTGTTTTCACAATCATGGTCCTTATCTGGAGAGGAGCTGAGATTCAGTTGCCCTCCTCTCTAGCATGCAGCCGCCTCTGTCCTTCTGTTTGAAGTGGATGACCCTCCCCTTCAATTTGTGTAGGAAGAACCCCACGCGCTCTGTTCATGCCTGCTCGTTTACGTCAGAAATTTTTTGTGGGATGAGCGTACGGCGTTAAGATTAGTTTCTGGGGAGCGCGAGCAACCGTTGTCGGTGTTTGGAGGGCATTCCCTAGCTTTGGGTTGGAGAACGTGCAGCATCTATCCTGTGCCCCCTTCAGGCCCAGCTCTCAAGCCAGACACGGTCACTCTGAGCAGCAAAGTACTAGACATGATCGGCTGTCAGCTTTGGGGAGGAAAAGTAGGTAGACTTCCACTTCTACACAGAGTCGCTTCCTTCTCACGTACGTAGGGCAACTCTGTTTTGCTCTTTCCTTGCAGGACCTTTGGAGATCAGTGTGCCGTGGTATGCTGTGGAATGTAAGTTACACCAATTTCTCTGAGCAACGGCTCAGGTTAGGTATCCATCTGCTACCAATGTTACTGAACGAGAGAGAGCTTTTCACTGTGGCAGGCCTTGCTTAATAGGCAGACAGATATAGTAACATTGCCGACTTTCTGCAACCGTATTCTGTCCCTTCCAGTTCAGCACCTGCCATCTACCCTCATCATGACTCGGGTGAAGTGGGTCTGATCTAAAATCACTCGCTCCCCAAGAGAAGAAAACAGAAACTGCGCAGGCACTTCAACCTCCAGGCAGGCCACATAAACAAAGCCCAAATGTAGGCTGACCGTGGAGAATACAGTTTGAAAAAGTGCTGCAGGAGCTGCACCTGTATAAATCCCTTGCCTTGCTGCTGCTTTGCACAAGGGAGAGTTCTACTGTGCCTTCATTATTCTGAAGCAGGCTCTGATTGTGCTAGGCTCTGAGTAACGAAGTTTTGCCCCACGTGTGTACTGTCTTTAAGGGACCGTTTTGTTTCCCTTTAGGTGCTAAGCATACTGGGGATGCATATTTCCTTCTGCACCCATCGTGCACCTGGGTACAAACACGCACATAGGCATACCAGGACAGAGTATTTTTTCTGTCAAGTAAAGCTACTTTTTTATCACTACTCTTCGAGACCTCAGTCCAGCGCTGAAACACAGGTAATCTCAACTTCACTATGGTGAAATAACAGGACGACTCATGGGACTAATCACAAGAGGTGCTTTGCTGGAAGAGTCCCTTGGTCAGGACAGATTTCTTGCTGACCGTGCTGTACCTGGCTGGGATCTGATTTCCACCTCCTGTGTAGACTCTGTGGGACATGAGGGCTGATCAGGAATTTGGGAAAACGATGGCTAGACTCGACTGGGCTGGGCTGCCTTTTGCGACTTAGGGAAATTTCTCTCACGCGTGGAGAAGACCCAAGAACGCAATGTTACTGTTCAGCCTTTTCATACCAATTTTACAGACATTGAGAAGAGTTTTCCATTAATCCGTAACTTGCAAGAGCAAACGCAGAGGAGTAATAAGAATTTGGTGCTTCGGTTTGGTTTGGTTTGGTTTGGTTTGGCTAAGTGAAGAGGCCTTCTTTTATAAATGTGATGCCTTTTATTGAACAATATGAGCACTCCTGCCACATGTGAGTATTTTACCTGGGTGGATTTTATCTGGGAACCCGCTTTCTCGTATCTTTGAGCAAATGAATTACTCAGCCGTTTCACAACTGGATTTTGAACCACAGAATCATGGAATGGTTGAGGTTGGAAGGGGCCTCTGGAGGTCACCTGGTCCAACCCCCCTGGTTTTTCCTTAGGTCTTGATGCTTACTTTTTGCTTGGGCTTTCTGATGCTTTGATTAAACCACATGGTATTTCTGTGAGCTGGTTAAGAGAGGCATTATGTCCACCTTAAAAATAAATCGCTGAACCAGAGGGAAACGCTTTATCTTCACCCCAGCCGTATTACTAAGGGAATGGCAGAACAGGCACAAAACGCGTTGAGGGATTCAGGTGCTAAGCACAGGAGCTTGATACCGTTTGGGATGCCCTGCGTTATCCCATGTGGGCTGCTGCTGCCGCCTCAGAAGAACGTGAGCCTCCTGTCGGTCTTCCCTCATATCTTCCTGGTTTGCATGGGAGTTTGGGTGCTCTTTCATATCTAAAAAGCTAGAAAGGCTGCCTGTATTTAGTCCCCGGAATCTTAACCTCCCAGCAGGAAGGTACTGCAATTCAGTCTTACCCTGTGTCTTCATTTCTTTCCCGTTTTTACCTTGGTACTGGTTCCCATGGCAGTGAAAGTCTTACACGGCATGTGTGCCCACGCTGCATGGAGATTATGGCAGTAACATTGACTTTGCTTTGAGATACCTGGCAGACTTGTCTGTCCTGTGTCCTTTCAAAGCCGTAGGCCCTGCAGTTTGCGCAGGAGGGCAGGGCTGGTGGGGTGGAGGCACTGCGTTTGCCCCACGGAACCTTTGCTTGGGGCAGGGGCAGCCAGCAGGAGAAGAGAGGAGGGGAGGAGAAAAGAGTGTTGAAGGAGAAAGAGAGGAAACAAAGGCAGAGGTGTGGGGGAAGAGACTTCACGGAATATGTGGACAAGCAGAGCGGACTGGAGGAAAGGATGAGGTGGGAAAGCACGGCTATACGGGGAAGAGATCGCTGAATGCAGTGGAAGACAGAACAAGTCTGGAGGGCAGCAGCGGAACAGGAGCTGGGGATGAAGGAGAGGGCGCGAGAGCTCCACGGGGAGTATAAAACCTGAAGCAAATGGCAGGAAGAAATAAGTAGCCCGAAGGGGAAAAGGGACAAAAGAAGAATTATTTGTGGGCGTCCCTATTCGAGGATTTGATACGAGGGGACGAAGGGATCATCATGATTTTATATGATGGTTTGAAAGGATGTGACGAATGAGGCATTAGAAAAAACATACCTAAAGGGATGAAACGATGTCGCTCCAGAGGGGAACTGAGATGTCGCTGTTGGATTTCTTTCGGTAGGTTAAAGTCCGGTTTGGATCTCAGCTGGGAGAAAATCAACGAGCGGGTGCGGAATCTCCTCACCTCTGCCCAGGCCAAGCAGCGGCTTGCTTCTGTGACTATTAACGTTACAGGTCAAGGGCCACCGGTGCTGACCTGACAGTGTCTCCTGGCTATCTGCCCTTTCCGGTGTGTCAGGATTTTTGCCCATTTAGCTACCATTCTTCCCTTGGTCCATACAGGTGCCTGTTTAGTTGTTGGTGGCCAGTTATCTGCCTGACAAGGTTGGCCAATCCAGGAACGCTCTGTTGCTGCGGAGTGCCGTGGAACAGAGGCTAGAAGGGATGTCCTGGATTTCCACTTGTGAATGAGCACAGCAGTGGTGTCTGTAGCATCAGAAGAAAACATATGCATTTAATTAGCACTTGGGACCTCAGAAACAAAGGACTAAACAGCCGTGTCCATATGAGCCCACTGTCATTGACAAGAGAACTGGGGAATCACTGTATTTGTTCTCTTTTTCCGGCTACAGTAACAATAGTTGGTCCGACAGGACATTGCCTTTCCCTGCAGTCCGCATGTCTCTCTTCCCTCTGTCTTCCAGAAAGGCTACTGCAACCCCGCTGTTCCACATTGGCATACAGAAGGCTATTGCACTCTGTCCCTGGTTTTTGTTTCAATGACAAATCCAAGCCTGAAGTATTTATTTCACAGTCAAGGGAAGGGCTATAAATCCCAATCATTGATGCTCCCTCCCTCCCTCTTCTATATAGGCTATGAGTGGGAATTGCCCACCGCAGCTGGCAGAAGTGACAGAATTCAGGCTCTTACTCTGTTAACTTTTTGGGCTGTAAAACAGCCTAAACAAGAAGACTGTAATGATTAATTACCTTGTAGGAGTCAGATGGTAAAAGATCTTGTATGAGTCAGGCTTTCAGGATAAGGCCCTTTATTTCACTGAGGTAATTTCCCATTGTTTAGCTAATTGGTTGCACCTGATTGTGGTTTGGAGTTACACAAACATCGCAAGTCTCGGTTAGCCTGGCACCAGCATGAAGGGACAACCCTAGAGGAAAGAAGGGCAATGTATGAACAAGGATGAATGAATCAGTGTTGCTAGCCTGGTGCGAGATGCAGAAATCAAATTAGCATTTTGATTTGCTTTCTAGTTCTACAGGCTACGTTATTTAACGCATCTAGCAGTTGCTGTAAAGAGGCACGTGGCTCACGGCTCCCTAATTAGTTACAAGTTAAAGGTGTTTACAGGGATAGGGTCAGGTGCTTCAACTGGGGCAATATGCATCACCAAACCCAAGCCCTTGGATGATATTTCCCACTAAATTTATCTGTCTTTATCAGGTATTTCCACTAAATTTGTCTGTAGCATGATTGCCCGCTGTTTGTTTCAACACCTGAAATAGCATTTGCTAATCTGCTTATCCTTACAATACAGCAGTGGGAAAATTCAATATCCAGTCATGAAGTTGTTTAGCAAGACTCTGAGAAGGAGAAGAGGTGGAAAACTGCCCAGCCGATACTTCAGGCACAGCATCATGAAAGCATTTTCTGTAATACACAGTGCTTACTGTCATAGGTACTTAGCTTCCACTCTCAACTGGAAGGCCTCGGTTTTCCCCGAGCAATGTTGTATGCCACCCCCTTAAGAATGTAAGAGTTTATTTTCACTCTCAACTATGAAACAGAGGCGGAAGAGAAATAAAACCTACGAACCTACTGCTGGAAAGTGCTACACATAAAAGACAGCCAGCAGAAGCGTTCGTGAGCGTGATAGCAGCCGCTGCTGTCCCGTCTTCCTACCGTATTTGACCTCAAACACTGAAGTACAAAATTCTTGATGAAATCAGTGGGTTTTTTCTCACCAGCATTCATGTTTTCTAATGAGGAAGTCCATTTTCTGCAGTCGACCTCAGCAGACTGATAGTCTGTGTAGTTATTTTTACTTAGGTGGAGTTTACGCAGGAATGACTTTGAAATTGAGAATTGAGCCTGCGGCATATGAGAAACATATGGGAATGGGTTCCTCGGTTGTCTTCTGTCCTCTGACTCTCAGCAGCCCTTTGGAATGTTGATTGCTCCTTCCCTAAGTACGTAAAACACTTCTCTGACGATAAAAAGTTTGTAATCCCGAAGAATTCCGTCATACTCAGTGTAGCTGGTCTATCAGTCAGAGACTGTTTTTGTCGCAACCTTTAGGTGGCGACAGAGGTCCAGTGAATTTCTTGAGGCATTTCTTGTGGCCCTGTCTTGCTAAAGGAAGGTTTACTAATGAAGCATCCAACTCTTGAGAAGGCTACGAGGGACAGAGGACAGTGTCTGTTGCCCTGGACTGGTTCAACTCTTTTGGAAACAACTGAAAGGCTTACTTTGGCCTAGATAGTGTTATCAGTTCTCTTGAAGACAAACAATGAATGAACTTGAGGTGTTTTTGCCAGGGAGCTTCTAAGAATGAAGCCGATGATGTCCTTGAAAGAAGGCCTATCTCTCTGAGGCGTTCCCTGTACGACGGCTCAAAGGAGTAAAGTAGTTGTTATCAGAGAGGTAAGCAGCCTGAGCCTTAGCCTTTTGACCTCCTGAATTTATTCCGGATCCAGAAAGATTATAAGTGAGCTACAGTATCAGCAAGAGAAACTGTAGTGAAAAAAGTCTAAGCAATCCTATTTCCTCATTCTGGAAATGCAGGTGATTGTGACTGCCATCTCTTCTGTCTTTTTAGCTATCCAGTCACTTAAACTCTAAACTCGGAGCTCTAAAAAGGACGTATGAAAATCACCCGTTTCTCTCTCTAGCAGTTTTGTGTTTGTGCGTGAAAACAGTTTTAAAGGTCTGCCAATAACTGCTTTTCCATAAAATTCACAGGGTGGGTGTCTCCCTCATTTGTGCATCTTTGTCAGCATGAAAGATAGATTCTGCATTGGGAATTTTGTGTGGCATTTCTGATTAGACTTTCAAAGAGGGCAGGCGCTATTAAACTTCAGTGTATCGTAATGGAATTGGAGCACCTATCTCTCTTGGACTTTCTGAGAAGTTCCGCTCTTTTTCAGCTCTGTCATACCAACAGAGCGAGTAAAACTGGCAAAATACAGTGAAACCCACAGCTGTCCATTCTGGTGGCAATACAACTGAAAAGCCTATGATTAAGACTTGATGTCACGGGTAAGATGCTGTATTTGCAGTGTTCCCTTTCATTCCAGGGTCACATTTCCGCACATTTTTTCTTTGCTTGAGTCCCAGTTCTGAGGCACTATAGTTGGACGCAGCCATCAATCCAAATGGCAGATGCTCCCATCCTTCAACTCAGTGAAACTCCCATGAAGCAGTCTGTGTAAATTAAGCGCAGTTAACAACTGCAGAATCCGTGTGCATATTCTGATTTTGCATTAGCGCACTTCATTAAGATTTTAAAGGCCAAACACAGTGACTAAACACATCTTTCCCAAATGCCAGCAGATTCATACTAAGGGGTTTGCATCAGTTTTTTTCTTAACCATGCTTGATTTTAATCTTCTTCTTGATATTCACCTGTTGTGAGTAAAAAAACGACCAAATTCTGCCCCTGTGCAGTGGTCTTACCGTTAGGTGATTTATCTGCATATAACTGAGAGCAGTCCTGAGCATTTCCTTACACAGTCACTTAGACAGTGTCCTGAATAGCGTGTCGATATGTGTAGCATATGGCCAGTTCTTCACATGGCTTCTCTTGGAAAAAAAGCGTTTGGACTGTCCCCTCAGGCTCAGGACCCCTTCTGCATGACCAGGTTGAGATGGCTGACACAGAGTAATACAGAGCATGAAGAACCAGTGGGCCACATCCTGGAGTCTTCACTTATGCAAGACTGACTGACATCAAATTCAGTGGGATTTTCATTTTACTGGGGACATGGGATCAGCTCCTTTATCTGTGCGACACGGATTCTAGTAACTCTCAAACAGCACATCAAAATGATCTATGCTTGAGTCTGAAACCCTTTATGAAACGCCTGATTCTGAAAGCATATTCTTAAGCCCAGTCGTCTCACAGATCATTGTGTAGAAGTGTTTTGGATAAAGCGCTCTTGCAGATACTCTGATTCGTGAGCAGTAAAGTTATTCTTGCTTCTGCAGGTGGAACAGCTCAGTGACTGCTGGACTCTGACCTGAAGAACATGATGAGACGGATGCCTCTATTCCAGCTGAGTGCTGGTTCTTTTCTCTCTGGACGTATGGCATTTTACTCCTTACAAGGTTAAGTAACACTGTTGATTGAAATAAACTGAAGGCTACAGTACAGCAGCTGGACGCTATGGAATACCGAAGTGGAAATAAAAAGATCTGCCATTACTTTTCATTTCTATAAACCATGTTGCCCAAGGTGTTGAGCACTGACAGTCATTTAAAATAGCATTTTTTAAAGACAATTACTTTGATAATCTTCCAGCTGCTCAGATGTAACTTTTTCAAAAGAAAATATTATGATATTGCAAGGTGATTGCAAAAATTGTAAAAGGCCAGAGCCAGGGTTAATCTGAGAGTTAATCTCATAAAAAGAGTAAAGACTCTTTGCCTGCTTAATAACTATGTCATATATTCTTCCTCGTTCTTGAAGAAAACTTGTTGAAATGGATCTTTAATAGATGTACTTGGAACATCACTTTTAATAAAATGCTTTGATTAATTGAGAAATATACCGTATTTTATTTTAAATAATTTAATGTAATCTTGTAATTTTTCAAATTACCATTAAATTTTCTGGGCAAGCACAATTATGCTTTTATGTAAGAATGATTTTTCAGAGTAACAGATGCTTGCAAAAAAAACCCCAAAACCCAAACCACAATCATATGCCATATACAGACAGCAGAAATAAGCCCTTAGACTTTGGAGGGGAAATCAGTGCTGAAACTATGGAGAGCAGTATTGGCTCTGGCAAGGTCTTGGTCTAACAAAGGCCAGCCTTCTCCAGTGAGTAGTACCAGTTGATCTGGACGTAACAACAGGCCCTGCGAAAGCTGTCCCCATGCTGATTGAGAGACTCAGCAGGACAGCTGAGAAACACCCAGGGTGCTCCTGTGACACCAGGCACAGGCACAGTACAGCCGATGAGCATAGTACCATACTGGCATGGTGTCCTGGTTTCAGCTGGGATAGAGTTAATTTTCTTCCTAGTAGCTGGTAGAGTGCTGTGTTTTGGATTTAGGATGAGAACAATATTGATAACACCCTGATGTTTTGGTTGTTGCTAAGTGGCGCTCACACTAGTCAAGGACTTTCAGCTTCCCCTGCTCTGCCAGGTGCACAAGAAGCTGGGAGGGGGCACAGCCAGGACAGCTGACCCAGACTGGCCAAAGGGCTATGCCATACCGTATGACGTCAGGTTCAGTATATAAGCTGGGGGAAGAAGAAGGAAGGGGGGGGACGTTCAGTGTGATGGCGTTTGTCTTCCCAAGTAACCGTTAGGCGTGATGGAGCCTTGCTTTCCTGGAGATGGTTGAACACCTGCCTGCCCGTGGGAAGTAGTGAATGAATGCCTTGCTTTGCTTTGCTTGTGCCTGTGGCTTTCACTTTACTTATTAAACTGTCTTTATCTCAACCCATGAGTTTTCTATCTTCAACTCTTCTGATTCTCTCCCCCATCCCATTGCGGGGGAGTGAGCGAGTGGCTGTATGGTGCTTAGTTGTGGGCTGGGGTTAAACCACGACACATGGCTACAGTGTTTTCAGACCTCAGCTCAAATCTGTCATTCTGCACGGTGCTGTACTAGTTCAAGATGAAGCTTTTTAGAGGGAATCCTCCAAGTTTCTTCATGGAGACACTCTTCTTGGCTACATTGCTTTAAAAAGAAGGGACAGCATCACAGCAAGGAGCTGGGAGCCTACAGCAGAAGGAAGCAGAAAGCAGATGAACAGACGGGTCTCTAGAGTGACAGAAGGAAACTTCTGCGGACCCAAGGTTGCTGCAGTGCAGCCGTTCAGTTGACTAAAATCAAGCCAGAAAGTAAGGACTTGTCCTGGACATTCATAGCAGTCAATGGAAGGGTCTCGTATCTCTCTGGAAGCAGTCTGTCTTCAGACATGTGCGATGGAGCACAAACTACACCAGAAGGTACACAAGCCTCTCCAGGCAACTATCCCAGACAAATAACCCGTGTGCTCCTGAAGCTTGACTGGTTCCTCACAGATAACATTAGAATCATGGAATCGTTAAGGTTGGAAAAGACCCTTAAGATCATCGAGTCCAACCGTGAACTTATCACTACCAAGTCCACCACTAAACCATGTCCTTGAGCACCACGTCTACCCGTCTTTTAAATACCTCCAGGGATGGAGACTCAACCACTTCCCTGGGCAGCCTGTTCCAATGCTTGACCACCCTTTCAGTGAAGAAGTTTTTTCTAATAGCCACCCTAAACTTCCCCTGGCGCAGCTTGAGACCGTTTCCTCTCGTCCTATTGCTTGTTACTAGGGAGAAGAGACCGACCCCCACCTCGCTACAACCTCCTCGCAGGTAGCTGTAGAGAGCAATCAGGTCTCCCCTCAGCCTCCTCTTCTGCAGGCTAAACAACCCCAGCTCCCTCAGCCGCTCCCCATAAGACTTGTGCTCCAGACCCTTCACCAGCTTCGTTGCCCACCTCTGGACACGCGCCAGCACCTCAATGTCCTTCTTGGAGTGAGGGGCCCAAACCTGAACACAGTACTCGAGGTGCGGCCTCCCCAGTGCCCAGTACAGGGGCACTATCACCTCCCTGCTCCTGCTGGCCACACTATTCTTGATACAAGCCAGGACGCCATTGGCCCTCTTGGCCACCTGGGCACACTGCTGGCTCATGTTCAGGCGGCTGTCAACCAACACCCCCAGGTCCTTTTCAGCCAGGCAGCTCTCCAGCCATTCCTCCCCCAGCCTGTAGCGTTGCCTGGGGTTGTTGTGACCAAAGTGCAGGACTTGGCACTGAGCCTTGTTGAAGCTCATACAGTTGGCCTCAGCCCATCGATCCAGCCGGTCCAGGTCCCTCTGCAGGGCCTTCCTGCCCTCCAGCAGATCGACACTTCCACCCAACTTGGTGTCATCTGCAAGCTTACTGAGGGTGCACTCAATCCCCTCGTCCAGATCATCAATGAAGATGTTGAACAGGACCGGCCCCAGTACTGAGCCCTGGGGAACACCACTCGTGACCGGCCACCAACTGGATTTGCCTCCATTCACCCCCACTCTCTGGGCTCGGCCGTCCAGCCAGTTTTTAAGCCAGCGCAGAGTGCACCCATCCAAGCCGTGAGCAGCTAGCTTCTCCAGGAGAATGCTGTGGGAGACAGTGTCAAAGGCCTTACTAAAGTCCAAGTAGACAACATCCACAGCCTTCCCCTCATCCACTAAGCGGGTCACCTTGTCATAGAAGGAGACCAGGTTAGTGAAGCAGGACCTCCCTTTCATAAACCCGTGCTGGCTGGGCCCGATCCCCCAGTTGTCCTGCACATACCGCGTAATGGCACTCAAGATGATTTGTTCCACGACCTTCCTCGGCACCGAGGTCAGGCTGACAGGCCTGTAGTTCCCCGGATCCTCCTTCCGACCCTTCTTGTACATGGGCGTCACGTTTGCTAGTTTCCAGTCATCCGGGACCTCCCCGGTTGACCAGGACTGCTGATAAATAATGGAGAGTGGCTTGGCCAGCTCCTCTGCCAGCTCCCTCAGTATCCTCGGGTGGATCCTATCTGCCCCCATGGACTTGTGAGCATCCAGGTGGAGGAGCATGCCGGTGACTGCCACCTCTTCAACAACTGGGACTTCATTCTGCATACTATCTCCATCTCCCAGCTCAGGGGCCTGAAAACCCCGATAAGGATGGTAAGCAGAGGATATGATCATGTCCTGCTAGATTAAATGAGCAACCTTTTGAATTTGGAATCTTCTTAATGGTGTTTACACAAAACCACTTTAAGGCACACATTTAAGCAAGCAGATCACTTAGGGGGTTTTGAACTACTTCATAAGATTCTTTGTTGCCCAGAGGCTCTGATATGTGAAATATAACAGGATACAAAAATGAAATGTTTTTTATTAGAATGGTCATCTTGTTCTGAGATAGTTTTGTAGGGTATTAAGTTAGCAATATCAAGTTTATTACCATCTCAATAAGGTATGTTCTGGATATCCTTAATGATACACATATTATATGGGAAAGGAGACAGAAATAAGAACACTGTGTTCTGATTCCAAGAATTAAGGTTTTTTTGATTAAATCTTTTTACCATGTGAGTGCACTGCTGACTGTTACTGCTAAACCTTAGAGTACATTAAACCAGTCTCACAACCTGTATTGGCATACGCCCTGCATGAAAGGTACCCCCCCTCAGAAGTTACTATGGAATGGTGGAGAAAGAATAGAAACAAGCCAGATGTTTGCTTTATGATAAGCAAAATTATGTATTTTAAATGAGGTACCAATGAACTGAACAGCTTAGTAGTAAAAAATCATAGCAGACTCAAGTGTTTTCTTCTATAGATGAAGAAGCCATGAATCTTCATCTGTAGCTTGGCCGTAATGGCTACTTCTGTAGTACTATAAACATGAAGCCTGCTTAGGTATGTCGACTTCAGTTCTCTAAAAAAAGTATGCCACAGATATTAAGACTTTAGGCTGTGTCTTATTCCATCTGTTTCTAAAAAGCTCCATTCATGATCTAGCTTTGAAGCTGGTAGCTTATAAAAGTACACAGGAAAACCTTTGTGCCAACACATGCTTGAGGTCAGTTTAAAATGCTACTAGTATAGGCTACTGAGTGGAGGTACTGTGGTGTTCATCTATTTGTGCACTGCAGTGATCGCTGAAGAGAATCTGTTTGTGAACTTTTTAGTGTAAATTGTGTGTTGTCTGCTTGCAATTCCATAATTACATACGATACAGTGAGAAAATACTTGCTTCTGTTTCCGTGAGAGGAAAGGATATGTAGCCTAAATGAAAGAAATACCTTTTTTAGAGCATGGAGTAGTTTACTAAGGTACATGCTGCCTTTACTGTTTATATTAAAGCAGTGCAGGGGAAAATCAGTAAAGGAATGGATCCCTTTGCTAAGTGTTGTACGCCTAAATAAGTAAGAAAAGTTCTCTGCCCCATAGATCAGTCCTCTATTTGTCTGATAGAGCTTGAAGAACACTGGTGGACTGAGAAGTTTCAGTGACAACAATTTATCAGAAAAACAGAAATTAAAACTTACCACTTACCTTTTGTATAGTACTTATTTCTAACTGTGTTAGGGGAATAGTGTAATATTTCTTTAGACTGTTGTACAGAGATTCCTTAGAATACAGGTGGCACCATATGTAAATGTGTGCTTCGTGACTTTAATTAAAACTTTCCTTGTTGACATGGTTTAGCATGGGTTGCTACAGACTTCAAGATATATATCTATATTGGTATCTCCATTTTTAATAATTTGTTTTTTAACACGATTACATTACTCTAACTTGGCTAATGACAGCAACAGAGAGAATATTTAAACTGATGTCTGCCATATTTAAAAGGCTGCCTAATGCAGTGCAGCAGAGATACTCATTTCACAACTGTCTGAAAAGGATGACAGCTTGTCTTCAAAACAGCATTTAAATGAAAAGTATAATTCAGTGCTGTGCTACTGCAGGATGTTTTAAAGCGACTGTCAGCTACAGCTGATCCCTGCTTTGGACACACACTCATTGTCCCAAATTGTTTAATGTGTTGGTTCAGCACATGCCTGAATGTAATGTGCAGTCACTCATTCACTCCTCAGAAAGATTTTAATGATGGGGAAACTCAAAATGATCAATCAGATTTTCTGCATTCTCACTTTTTCAGAGGGATACAGGCTCCTAATTTGTTATTAGTTCCATTTGGGAGAGTTAGCATATTGCTTCCATATGTCTTGTGAAGCTGAGATCTTGCATAAGCATCACTGTAAAGAGAAGCCACACCACTTAGATCTTTTTTTCTCCTCTCCGGAGAGCATTTTCGTTTCTCTTCATAGAAACAAACTTTAAAGGCCACACACTTCCACTTCATCATTTTCTGTGTTTGGGAGCCAGAAAAAATTACTTGAAGCTCCATTACTCTTTGATTGTTTATGTCTTTGCATTGCAAAATTTATACTTTACATGTTAGTGTAGAAATGAACAAAAGACTGTCATTCAGATTAAAAATTAAAACCCAGTCATAATATAGCTCTTGCCAAGGACAGGCACTGAAAAAGAAATCTGAACTCTGGTCTTCTCCTGCATGATCACAAGTTCTTCACTGGCTGAGAATACTAGTTTGTTCTCAAAAGGTGTGGAGGAGTGAGTAAGGAGAAAAGATGGGTACTTCTGAAGCTGATATGTCTCTACTTATGAATCTGCACATGGTGCTTCAGGTATTAACCAGTGGTGGCTGAAGTAGACTCAAGCACTCCTTTGATCATTCTAGAGCACTGTCTGCTATATGGGAAGAGATTTCCTGGTGTAGTGAGTCCAGAACCCATTATGCAAAAAACAATGATGGAAAATCCTATACACAGAAGGATAAATACCCATACTTGAATTGCAGAGGTAGAAGATCTATGTAGTTTAATCTCAGAATTTCCATTTAATCGCTAGAACCCTTTTCACTAATTTTGGACTACATTTGGCTGACTGATTTTCATTTGTTTTATTCTCAAGATGGAGCATGTCTATTTATCACCTCCTTCATTTTGGAAACATTACATTCTTTGAACTTTGCACCAATATCTTAAGTGGTTTTTTGAACTTCCAGACCCTTGATTATCGCTGTCCAAGGAAGACTGAAGCTCTAAGTTCATTTTTGCTATATTAGTTTGAGAGAATCTTGCCTGAAAAAAACTGGAGCATTCCTTCCCCTGCAGGCAAGGGTCTTGCATTCTCAGAGAGTGCAAGTAAGTTTCACTTCTCACAAACGATGCACTTTCAAATAAAAAACGTTCAATGCTTTCTCCAGCAATGTAGGAGAGAGTTAAACACAGGCTAATATAAAATAGATAACATCTGCTTACCCATTGTGTAATCTTTTGATACCAAATATAGGACTTGGCTGAATCTTCAGTGTAATATAATAACAATTCATGGGGAATTTTATTGCCTTTGTGCTATAAAATAATAGAATCATAGAATCATTTAAATCGGAAAAGACCTTTAAGATCATCGAGACCAACTGTAAACCTAGCACTGCCAAGTCCACCACTAAACCATGTCCTTGAGCACCACGTCTACCCGTCTTTTAAATACCTCCAGGGATGGAGACTCAACCACTTCCCTGGGCAGCCTGTTCCAGTGCCTGACCACCCTTTCAGTAAAGAAATTTTTCCTAGTATCTAATCTAAACTTCCCCTGGAGCAACTCGAGGCCATTTCCTCTTGTCCTATTGCTTGTTACTAGGGAAAAGAGACCAACCCCACCTCGCTACAACCTCCTTGCAGGTAGCTGTAGAGAGCAATCAGGTCTCCCCTCAGCCTCCTCTTCTGCAGGCTAAACAACCCCAGCTCCCTCAGCCGCTCCCCATAAGACTTGTGCTCCAGACCCTTCACCAGCTTTGTTGCTCCTCTTTGGATGCTCTCCAGCACCTCAATGTCCTTCTTGGAGTGAGGGGACCAAAACTGAACACAGTACTCGAGGTGTGGTCTCACCAGTGCCGAGTAAGGGGGACAATCACTTCCCTGGTCCAGTTGTTGAAGAGGTGGCAGTCACCGGCATGCTCCTCCACCTGGATGCTCACAAGTCCATGGGGGCAGATAGGATCCACCCGAGGATACTGAGGGAGCTGGCAGAGGAGCTGGCAGAGGAGCTGGCCAAGCCACTCTCCATTATTTATCAGCAGTCCTGGTCAACCGGGGAGGTCCCGGATGACTGGAAACTAGCAAACGTGACGCCCATGTACAAGAAGGGTCGGAAGGAGGATCCGGGGAACTACAGGCCTGTCAGCCTGACCTCGGTGCCGAGGAAGGTCGTGGAACAAATCATCTTGAGTGCCATTACGCGGTATGTGCAGGACAACTGGGGGATCGGGCCCAGCCAGCACGGGTTTATGAAAGGGAGGTCCTGCTTCACTAACCTGGTCTCCTTCTATGACAAGGTGACCCGCTTAGTGGATGAGGGGAAGGCTGTGGATGTTGTCTACTTGGACTTTAGTAAGGCCTTTGACACTGTCTCCCACAGCATTCTCCTGGAGAAGCTAGCTGCTCACGGCTTGGATGGGTGCACTCTGCGCTGGCTTAAAAACTGGCTGGACGGCCGAGCCCAGAGAGTGGGGGTGAATGGAGGCAAATCCAGTTGGTGGCCGGTCACGAGTGGTGTTCCCCAGGGCTCAGTACTGGGGCCGGTCCTGTTCAACATCTTCATTGATGATCTGGACGAGGGGATTGAGTGCACCCTCAGTAAGCTTGCAGATGACACCAAGTTGGGTGGAAGTGTCGATCTGCTGGAGGGCAGGAAGGCCCTGCAGAGGGACCTGGACCGGCTGGATCGATGGGCTGAGGCCAACTGTATGAGCTTCAACAAGGCTCAGTGCCAAGTCCTGCACTTTGGTCACAACAACCCCAGGCAACGCTACAGGCTGGGGGAGGAATGGCTGGAGAGCTGCCTGGCTGAAAAGGACCTGGGGGTGTTGGTTGACAGCCGCCTGAACATGAGCCAGCAGTGTGCCCAGGTGGCCAAGAGGGCCAATGGCGTCCTGGCTTGTATCAAGAATAGTGTGGCCAGCAGGAGCAGGGAGGTGATAGTGCCCCTGTACTGGGCACTGGGGAGGCCGCACCTCGAGTACTGTGTTCAGGTTTGGGCCCCTCACTCCAAGAAGGACATTGAGGTGCTGGCGCGTGTCCAGAGGTGGGCAACGAAGCTGGTGAAGGGTCTGGAGCACAAGTCTTATGGGGAGCGGCTGAGGGAGCTGGGGTTGTTTAGCCTGCAGAAGAGGAGGCTGAGGGGAGACCTGATTGCTCTCTACAGCTACCTGCGAGGAGGTTGTAGCGAGGTGGGGGTCGGTCTCTTCTCCCTAGTAACAAGCAATAGGACGAGAGGAAACGGTCTCAAGCTGCGCCAGGGGAAGTTTAGGGTGGCTATTAGAAAAAACTTCTTCACTGAAAGGGTGGTCAAGCATTGGAACAGGCTGCCCAGGGAAGTGGTTGAGTCTCCATCCCTGGAGGTATTTAAAAGACGGGTAGACGTGGTGCTCAAGGACATGGTTTAGTGGTGGACTTGGTAGTGATAAGTTCACGGTTGGACTCGATGATCTTAAGGGTCTTTTCCAACCTTAACGATTCCATGATTCTAATGTTATCTGTGAGGAACCAGTCAAGCTTCAGGAGCACACGGGTTATTTGTCTGGGATAGTTGCCTGGAGAGGCTTGTGTACCTTCTGGTGTAGTTTGTGCTCCATCGCACATGTCTGAAGACAGACTGCTTCCAGAGAGATACGAGACCCTTCCATTGACTGCTATGAATGTCCAGGACAAGTCCTTACTTTCTGGCTTGATTTTAGTCAACTGAACGGCTGCACTGCAGCAACCTTGGGTCCGCAGAAGTTTCCTTCTGTCACTCTAGAGACCCGTCTGTTCATCTGCTTTCTGCTTCCTTCTGCTGTAGGCTCCCAGCTCCTTGCTGTGATGCTGTCCCTTCTTTTTAAAGCAATGTAGCCAAGAAGAGTGTCTCCATGAAGAAACTTGGAGGATTCCCTCTAAAAAGCTTCATCTTGAACTAGTACAGCACCGTGCAGAATGACAGATTTGAGCTGAGGTCTGAAAACACTGTAGCCATGTGTCGTGGTTTAACCCCAGCCCACAACTAAGCACCATACAGCCACTCGCTCACTCCCCCGCAATGGGATGGGGGAGAGAATCAGAAGAGTTGAAGATAGAAAACTCATGGGTTGAGATAAAGACAGTTTAATAAGTAAAGTGAAAGCCACAGGCACAAGCAAAGCAAAGCAAGGCATTCATTCACTACTTCCCACGGGCAGGCAGGTGTTCAACCATCTCCAGGAAAGCAAGGCTCCATCACGCCTAACGGTTACTTGGGAAGACAAACGCCATCACACTGAACGTCCCCCCCCTTCCTTCTTCTTCCCCCAGCTTATATACTGAACCTGACGTCATACGGTATGGCATAGCCCTTTGGCCAGTCTGGGTCAGCTGTCCTGGCTGTGCCCCCTCCCAGCTTCTTGTGCACCTGGCAGAGCAGGGGAAGCTGAAAGTCCTTGACTAGTGTGAGCGCCACTTAGCAACAACCAAAACATCAGGGTGTTATCAATATTGTTCTCATCCTAAATCCAAAACACAGCACTCTACCAGCTACTAGGAAGAAAATTAACTCTATCCCAGCTGAAACCAGGACACCATGCCAGTATGGTACTATGCTCATCGGCTGTACTGTGCCTGTGCCTGGTGTCACAGGAGCACCCTGGGTGTTTCTCAGCTGTCCTGCTGAGTCTCTCAATCAGCATGGGGACAGCTTTCGCAGGGCCTGTTGTTACGTCCAGATCAACTGGTACTACTCACTGGAGAAGGCTGGCCTTTGTTAGACCAAGACCTTGCCAGAGCCAATACTGCTCTCCATAGTTTCAGCACTGATTTCCCCTCCAAAGTCTAAGGGCTTATTTCTGCTGTCTGTATATGGCATATGATTGTGGTTTGGGTTTTGGGGTTTTTTTTGCAAGCATCTGTTACTCTGAAAAATCATTCTTACATAAAAGCATAATTGTGCTTGCCCAGAAAATTTAATGGTAATTTGAAAAATTACAAGATTACATTAAATTATTTAAAATAAAATACGGTATATTTCTCAATTAATCAAAGCATTTTATTAAAAGTGATGTTCCAAGTACATCTATTAAAGATCCATTTCAACAAGTTTTCTTCAAGAACGAGGAAGAATATATGACATAGTTATTAAGCAGGCAAAGAGTCTTTACTCTTTTTATGAGATTAACTCTCAGATTAACCCTGGCTCTGGCCTTTTACAATTTTTGCAATCACCTTGCAATATCATAATATTTTCTTTTGAAAAAGTTACATCTGAGCAGCTGGAAGATTATCAAAGTAATTGTCTTTAAAAAATGCTATTTTAAATGACTGTCAGTGCTCAACACCTTGGGCAACATGGTTTATAGAAATGAAAAGTAATGGCAGATCTTTTTATTTCCACTTCGGTATTCCATAGCGTCCAGCTGCTGTACTGTAGCCTTCAGTTTATTTCAATCAACAGTGTTACTTAACCTTGTAAGGAGTAAAATGCCATACGTCCAGAGAGAAAAGAACCAGCACTCAGCTGGAATAGAGGCATCCGTCTCATCATGTTCTTCAGGTCAGAGTCCAGCAGTCACTGAGCTGTTCCACCTGCAGAAGCAAGAATAACTTTACTGCTCACGAATCAGAGTATCTGCAAGAGCGCTTTATCCAAAACACTTCTACACAATGATCTGTGAGACGACTGGGCTTAAGAATATGCTTTCAGAATCAGGCGTTTCATAAAGGGTTTCAGACTCAAGCATAGATCATTTTGATGTGCTGTTTGAGAGTTACTAGAATCCGTGTCGCACAGATAAAGGAGCTGATCCCATGTCCCCAGTAAAATGAAAATCCCACTGAATTTGATGTCAGTCAGTCTTGCATAAGTGAAGACTCCAGGATGTGGCCCACTGGTTCTTCATGCTCTGTATTACTCTGTGTCAGCCATCTCAACCTGGTCATGCAGAAGGGGTCCTGAGCCTGAGGGGACAGTCCAAACGCTTTTTTTCCAAGAGAAGCCATGTGAAGAACTGGCCATATGCTACACATATCGACACGCTATTCAGGACACTGTCTAAGTGACTGTGTAAGGAAATGCTCAGGACTGCTCTCAGTTATATGCAGATAAATCACCTAACGGTAAGACCACTGCACAGGGGCAGAATTTGGTCGTTTTTTTACTCACAACAGGTGAATATCAAGAAGAAGATTAAAATCAAGCATGGTTAAGAAAAAAACTGATGCAAACCCCTTAGTATGAATCTGCTGGCATTTGGGAAAGATGTGTTTAGTCACTGTGTTTGGCCTTTAAAATCTTAATGAAGTGCGCTAATGCAAAATCAGAATATGCACACGGATTCTGCAGTTGTTAACTGCGCTTAATTTACACAGACTGCTTCATGGGAGTTTCACTGAGTTGAAGGATGGGAGCATCTGCCATTTGGATTGATGGCTGCGTCCAACTATAGTGCCTCAGAACTGGGACTCAAGCAAAGAAAAAATGTGCGGAAATGTGACCCTGGAATGAAAGGGAACACTGCAAATACAGCATCTTACCCGTGACATCAAGTCTTAATCATAGGCTTTTCAGTTGTATTGCCACCAGAATGGACAGCTGTGGGTTTCACTGTATTTTGCCAGTTTTACTCGCTCTGTTGGTATGACAGAGCTGAAAAAGAGCGGAACTTCTCAGAAAGTCCAAGAGAGATAGGTGCTCCAATTCCATTACGATACACTGAAGTTTAATAGCGCCTGCCCTCTTTGAAAGTCTAATCAGAAATGCCACACAAAATTCCCAATGCAGAATCTATCTTTCATGCTGACAAAGATGCACAAATGAGGGAGACACCCACCCTGTGAATTTTATGGAAAAGCAGTTATTGGCAGACCTTTAAAACTGTTTTCACGCACAAACACAAAACTGCTAGAGAGAGAAACGGGTGATTTTCATACGTCCTTTTTAGAGCTCCGAGTTTAGAGTTTAAGTGACTGGATAGCTAAAAAGACAGAAGAGATGGCAGTCACAATCACCTGCATTTCCAGAATGAGGAAATAGGATTGCTTAGACTTTTTTCACTACAGTTTCTCTTGCTGATACTGTAGCTCACTTATAATCTTTCTGGATCCGGAATAAATTCAGGAGGTCAAAAGGCTAAGGCTCAGGCTGCTTACCTCTCTGATAACAACTACTTTACTCCTTTGAGCCGTCGTACAGGGAACGCCTCAGAGAGATAGGCCTTCTTTCAAGGACATCATCGGCTTCATTCTTAGAAGCTCCCTGGCAAAAACACCTCAAGTTCATTCATTGTTTGTCTTCAAGAGAACTGATAACACTATCTAGGCCAAAGTAAGCCTTTCAGTTGTTTCCAAAAGAGTTGAACCAGTCCAGGGCAACAGACACTGTCCTCTGTCCCTCGTAGCCTTCTCAAGAGTTGGATGCTTCATTAGTAAACCTTCCTTTAGCAAGACAGGGCCACAAGAAATGCCTCAAGAAATTCACTGGACCTCTGTCGCCACCTAAAGGTTGCGACAAAAACAGTCTCTGACTGATAGACCAGCTACACTGAGTATGACGGAATTCTTCGGGATTACAAACTTTTTATCGTCAGAGAAGTGTTTTACGTACTTAGGGAAGGAGCAATCAACATTCCAAAGGGCTGCTGAGAGTCAGAGGACAGAAGACAACCGAGGAACCCATTCCCATATGTTTCTCATATGCCGCAGGCTCAATTCTCAATTTCAAAGTCATTCCTGCGTAAACTCCACCTAAGTAAAAATAACTACACAGACTATCAGTCTGCTGAGGTCGACTGCAGAAAATGGACTTCCTCATTAGAAAACATGAATGCTGGTGAGAAAAAACCCACTGATTTCATCAAGAATTTTGTACTTCAGTGTTTGAGGTCAAATACGGTAGGAAGACGGGACAGCAGCGGCTGCTATCACGCTCACGAACGCTTCTGCTGGCTGTCTTTTATGTGTAGCACTTTCCAGCAGTAGGTTCGTAGGTTTTATTTCTCTTCCGCCTCTGTTTCATAGTTGAGAGTGAAAATAAACTCTTACATTCTTAAGGGGGTGGCATACAACATTGCTCGGGGAAAACCGAGGCCTTCCAGTTGAGAGTGGAAGCTAAGTACCTATGACAGTAAGCACTGTGTATTACAGAAAATGCTTTCATGATGCTGTGCCTGAAGTATCGGCTGGGCAGTTTTCCACCTCTTCTCCTTCTCAGAGTCTTGCTAAACAACTTCATGACTGGATATTGAATTTTCCCACTGCTGTATTGTAAGGATAAGCAGATTAGCAAATGCTATTTCAGGTGTTGAAACAAACAGCGGGCAATCATGCTACAGACAAATTTAGTGGAAATACCTGATAAAGACAGATAAATTTAGTGGGAAATATCATCCAAGGGCTTGGGTTTGGTGATGCATATTGCCCCAGTTGAAGCACCTGACCCTATCCCTGTAAACACCTTTAACTTGTAACTAATTAGGGAGCCGTGAGCCACGTGCCTCTTTACAGCAACTGCTAGATGCGTTAAATAACGTAGCCTGTAGAACTAGAAAGCAAATCAAAATGCTAATTTGATTTCTGCATCTCGCACCAGGCTAGCAACACTGATTCATTCATCCTTGTTCATACATTGCCCTTCTTTCCTCTAGGGTTGTCCCTTCATGCTGGTGCCAGGCTAACCGAGACTTGCGATGTTTGTGTAACTCCAAACCACAATCAGGTGCAACCAATTAGCTAAACAATGGGAAATTACCTCAGTGAAATAAAGGGCCTTATCCTGAAAGCCTGACTCATACAAGATCTTTTACCATCTGACTCCTACAAGGTAATTAATCATTACAGTCTTCTTGTTTAGGCTGTTTTACAGCCCAAAAAGTTAACAGAGTAAGAGCCTGAATTCTGTCACTTCTGCCAGCTGCGGTGGGCAATTCCCACTCATAGCCTATATAGAAGAGGGAGGGAGGGAGCATCAATGATTGGGATTTATAGCCCTTCCCTTGACTGTGAAATAAATACTTCAGGCTTGGATTTGTCATTGAAACAAAAACCAGGGACAGAGTGCAATAGCCTTCTGTATGCCAATGTGGAACAGCGGGGTTGCAGTAGCCTTTCTGGAAGACAGAGGGAAGAGAGACATGCGGACTGCAGGGAAAGGCAATGTCCTGTCGGACCAACTATTGTTACTGTAGCCGGAAAAAGAGAACAAATACAGTGATTCCCCAGTTCTCTTGTCAATGACAGTGGGCTCATATGGACACGGCTGTTTAGTCCTTTGTTTCTGAGGTCCCAAGTGCTAATTAAATGCATATGTTTTCTTCTGATGCTACAGACACCACTGCTGTGCTCATTCACAAGTGGAAATCCAGGACATCCCTTCTAGCCTCTGTTCCACGGCACTCCGCAGCAACAGAGCGTTCCTGGATTGGCCAACCTTGTCAGGCAGATAACTGGCCACCAACAACTAAACAGGCACCTGTATGGACCAAGGGAAGAATGGTAGCTAAATGGGCAAAAATCCTGACACACCGGAAAGGGCAGATAGCCAGGAGACACTGTCAGGTCAGCACCGGTGGCCCTTGACCTGTAACGTTAATAGTCACAGAAGCAAGCCGCTGCTTGGCCTGGGCAGAGGTGAGGAGATTCCGCACCCGCTCGTTGATTTTCTCCCAGCTGAGATCCAAACCGGACTTTAACCTACCGAAAGAAATCCAACAGCGACATCTCAGTTCCCCTCTGGAGCGACATCGTTTCATCCCTTTAGGTATGTTTTTTCTAATGCCTCATTCGTCACATCCTTTCAAACCATCATATAAAATCATGATGATCCCTTCGTCCCCTCGTATCAAATCCTCGAATAGGGACGCCCACAAATAATTCTTCTTTTGTCCCTTTTCCCCTTCGGGCTACTTATTTCTTCCTGCCATTTGCTTCAGGTTTTATACTCCCCGTGGAGCTCTCGCGCCCTCTCCTTCATCCCCAGCTCCTGTTCCGCTGCTGCCCTCCAGACTTGTTCTGTCTTCCACTGCATTCAGCGATCTCTTCCCCGTATAGCCGTGCTTTCCCACCTCATCCTTTCCTCCAGTCCGCTCTGCTTGTCCACATATTCCGTGAAGTCTCTTCCCCCACACCTCTGCCTTTGTTTCCTCTCTTTCTCCTTCAACACTCTTTTCTCCTCCCCTCCTCTCTTCTCCTGCTGGCTGCCCCTGCCCCAAGCAAAGGTTCCGTGGGGCAAACGCAGTGCCTCCACCCCACCAGCCCTGCCCTCCTGCGCAAACTGCAGGGCCTACGGCTTTGAAAGGACACAGGACAGACAAGTCTGCCAGGTATCTCAAAGCAAAGTCAATGTTACTGCCATAATCTCCATGCAGCGTGGGCACACATGCCGTGTAAGACTTTCACTGCCATGGGAACCAGTACCAAGGTAAAAACGGGAAAGAAATGAAGACACAGGGTAAGACTGAATTGCAGTACCTTCCTGCTGGGAGGTTAAGATTCCGGGGACTAAATACAGGCAGCCTTTCTAGCTTTTTAGATATGAAAGAGCACCCAAACTCCCATGCAAACCAGGAAGATATGAGGGAAGACCGACAGGAGGCTCACGTTCTTCTGAGGCGGCAGCAGCAGCCCACATGGGATAACGCAGGGCATCCCAAACGGTATCAAGCTCCTGTGCTTAGCACCTGAATCCCTCAACGCGTTTTGTGCCTGTTCTGCCATTCCCTTAGTAATACGGCTGGGGTGAAGATAAAGCGTTTCCCTCTGGTTCAGCGATTTATTTTTAAGGTGGACATAATGCCTCTCTTAACCAGCTCACAGAAATACCATGTGGTTTAATCAAAGCATCAGAAAGCCCAAGCAAAAAGTAAGCATCAAGACCTAAGGAAAAACCAGGGGGGTTGGACCAGGTGACCTCCAGAGGCCCCTTCCAACCTCAACCATTCCATGATTCTGTGGTTCAAAATCCAGTTGTGAAACGGCTGAGTAATTCATTTGCTCAAAGATACGAGAAAGCGGGTTCCCAGATAAAATCCACCCAGGTAAAATACTCACATGTGGCAGGAGTGCTCATATTGTTCAATAAAAGGCATCACATTTATAAAAGAAGGCCTCTTCACTTAGCCAAACCAAACCAAACCAAACCAAACCGAAGCACCAAATTCTTATTACTCCTCTGCGTTTGCTCTTGCAAGTTACGGATTAATGGAAAACTCTTCTCAATGTCTGTAAAATTGGTATGAAAAGGCTGAACAGTAACATTGCGTTCTTGGGTCTTCTCCACGCGTGAGAGAAATTTCCCTAAGTCGCAAAAGGCAGCCCAGCCCAGTCGAGTCTAGCCATCGTTTTCCCAAATTCCTGATCAGCCCTCATGTCCCACAGAGTCTACACAGGAGGTGGAAATCAGATCCCAGCCAGGTACAGCACGGTCAGCAAGAAATCTGTCCTGACCAAGGGACTCTTCCAGCAAAGCACCTCTTGTGATTAGTCCCATGAGTCGTCCTGTTATTTCACCATAGTGAAGTTGAGATTACCTGTGTTTCAGCGCTGGACTGAGGTCTCGAAGAGTAGTGATAAAAAAGTAGCTTTACTTGACAGAAAAAATACTCTGTCCTGGTATGCCTATGTGCGTGTTTGTACCCAGGTGCACGATGGGTGCAGAAGGAAATATGCATCCCCAGTATGCTTAGCACCTAAAGGGAAACAAAACGGTCCCTTAAAGACAGTACACACGTGGGGCAAAACTTCGTTACTCAGAGCCTAGCACAATCAGAGCCTGCTTCAGAATAATGAAGGCACAGTAGAACTCTCCCTTGTGCAAAGCAGCAGCAAGGCAAGGGATTTATACAGGTGCAGCTCCTGCAGCACTTTTTCAAACTGTATTCTCCACGGTCAGCCTACATTTGGGCTTTGTTTATGTGGCCTGCCTGGAGGTTGAAGTGCCTGCGCAGTTTCTGTTTTCTTCTCTTGGGGAGCGAGTGATTTTAGATCAGACCCACTTCACCCGAGTCATGATGAGGGTAGATGGCAGGTGCTGAACTGGAAGGGACAGAATACGGTTGCAGAAAGTCGGCAATGTTACTATATCTGTCTGCCTATTAAGCAAGGCCTGCCACAGTGAAAAGCTCTCTCTCGTTCAGTAACATTGGTAGCAGATGGATACCTAACCTGAGCCGTTGCTCAGAGAAATTGGTGTAACTTACATTCCACAGCATACCACGGCACACTGATCTCCAAAGGTCCTGCAAGGAAAGAGCAAAACAGAGTTGCCCTACGTACGTGAGAAGGAAGCGACTCTGTGTAGAAGTGGAAGTCTACCTACTTTTCCTCCCCAAAGCTGACAGCCGATCATGTCTAGTACTTTGCTGCTCAGAGTGACCGTGTCTGGCTTGAGAGCTGGGCCTGAAGGGGGCACAGGATAGATGCTGCACGTTCTCCAACCCAAAGCTAGGGAATGCCCTCCAAACACCGACAACGGTTGCTCGCGCTCCCCAGAAACTAATCTTAACGCCGTACGCTCATCCCACAAAAAATTTCTGACGTAAACGAGCAGGCATGAACAGAGCGCGTGGGGTTCTTCCTACACAAATTGAAGGGGAGGGTCATCCACTTCAAACAGAAGGACAGAGGCGGCTGCATGCTAGAGAGGAGGGCAACTGAATCTCAGCTCCTCTCCAGATAAGGACCATGATTGTGAAAACAACAGAAGGGAATACATCCGTTGTGTTTGGCTACCTGAGGCATCATTCGACCGTGGAACTCTCCAGGGAGGCGCAGAAAATTATTTCATGATAACAAAAGGGTATCATAAAGAGAAATAAGGAATTTGCATGGAACATAAATCTCGCCTCTCTGGGCATAAAGCCAACTACCAATTGACAGGGGTGACAAAAACTTTCTTCGGGGTGTTTCTTCACACAGTTGTATTCTACACGGGTTTCCATGTAGCCCCCTTCTGAAGTGTCTAGTCCTAGCCACTGAAGGAGACTTGCTAGGTGAATCATGGCTTTTCTATATATCCGTACGAAGAAAGCATGTCCTGAAGAGTCGTCACAATTTCTCTACTGAAGTTTATCTGAGAATCGCAAGTTCAATGTGCCCAAGCAGTCAGAAAGTGAATCTTTCTGGTCATTCAGCTTGTGTTCTCACAGCACAAGGTCACTCAGGTAGCCGATCTGACTAAGAATTAGTAACCTGCTTTGAAAAGCAGCGGGACTCCGAACAGGACTGGTGACTTGAGGTGTCGGGAGACAGCAGATGACGCTGCATGGTGAAAGCTGAATCCCTCTGATTGGGAGGATAACGCAAGTAACTCACAGGTCCGTCTGTTCCAAGAGATGATGAATCACGTTCAGAAGTGGCCCGTTCACATGGTTCCTTGATCATCTGGGGAACAAGGACGCAAATTTCCATAACTAGAATTGACAGATGACATAGCAGAAGAAGGCGACTGGGGAAAGACAGGAAGGGAGAAGTTGTCATCCACTTTGTGGAAAGGGAGAATAAGGGGGATGTTAGAGGTAAGCTGAAAATTCATAATGCCAAGCGTAAACGAGGCATGCAGACCCACTGTGAGGCACATGAAATGGAAGCTCTTAAAACTGTGGCCCATAATTCACAAAAATATGCAAAATGCCTCATGCTGATGAGTGGCCGACAAAAGCTAATCAAACTCATTGCTTTAGCCAGATCCTATCTCATTCGTAAAAGGGTAGGACGCCACAGGAAACACGAGCAAGCTGCTCCTGTCGTTACGTACAAAAGCTTACTTTGCTGCACTAGGCTAATGAGCATCCCTCCCAACTAGTCCTGCTGGCCCTTGTCACGTGAGGGAATCGGGAAGAACGTGCCACACACAAGCGCCCTGAGAGAGGTTTTTACAAAACCTGCGCTTGCGCCTTCATTTGCAAAGTGGGAGTTCAGGTGGATTGTGACTAAACGATGAAAGAGAGACAGAGTAGCCGCCCGCTCCGTGATGAACGCGGTTTGGTTCAGTGAAGAGCCGGGAGATATCGAAAGACTGTTTGACCTCATCTTTGGTATCAGACATAATTAGTAGCATGCCTGATATTTGAGAGAAAAACAACGGCATTAATTGATAGGGCCTACAACTGTGTCTCCATGACTCCTTCTGCAAACCTGCCGTTCGTCAGACACATACCTTATGCCTTTCAAGGATCCTTTATTCAGAGGAGGACAAAGAAAACGGCTGAAAGCAAATTCTAGTCTCTAGAACAGGTGATGAGATGTGGTATGGTTCACTTCAAAATTAATCTTGCTCCTCTGATGATACTGACTGCAGGTTAGTACGTGCGCTGGTAATCTCACTTACTTAACATTGGCCCCATGAAAGCTTGGCATCCAGTTTTGACTAGCCATCCATTTTAGATAATCAAGGAAGAGAGGTAAGAACTGCTAGTGTATGATACACCCCACTTGCCTTAGATGGTGATTTTATGAAAGACCAAATCACCATCTTTCCACCACCCATGGAAAGAGCTGGGGTGTTTAGCCCAGACTACATGCCAAACCTTTTTCTGGCTGTAATTACCTTAGGTGACTGCTACTTCACTGTTGCCCGTTCCATGTTCTTTCTGATGTTACTGCAGATGCCAGTTCAATTATAAGGAACAGGCATTAAAAACAGATGAAATACCATTGTATGTGGCTCTGCCAGTCCCTTGCTACGAAGGCTGGAGTCTGACTGGACCTAGAGGGTAGTCAGTGCACGACAGGCGGAGAATGACCAAGGCTAACACACATGAAGAGCAAACATTCTTTTCCGCTACAAGTTTGGTATTTTGGTTGGGCAGTACTCGACAGAGATGGTCAGGACACGAACCCTTTCAGCACATGGCAGGACCTGCCGATGCAGAGCAATGGCTCTAGAGCCTTTTCTTGTCAATGCAAATTACTTTCTGCTACTGCTAATCTAAGCTAGGTTTGAATTCATGACTGAGAGCGAAGCACCCCTCTCTCATATTGCCATCATGAGGTGTTCCAGCTACCGCTTTTGCGTGAAAGACTTTTGCACATTTGACACAGCTACAACTTCTTGAGCACGACTGCCGTGTAGTCTGGCGTAGCAATGCAGCGTGTGACAAAACGCTGACCTGGTCTCAAGTCAGTTTGGGTCTTTTAGTGTGCTAGCAGTGGCTTTCTTTAGCAGCTGTACAAGGAAGCCTAGACCGAAGGTTATATTTGCACAAGAAACTCCCTTTCAAGATCACGTTACAGTGGTTTTGCTGCTGCTAATAGTCAAGCAAGTTAGACTAGTGCTAACACGAGTATGTTTTTACTTACCACACCTCCAAATGAAATGCAGGCATTGGCAAAGAGCCGCGTGGTCTTCTCCTTTTTGGCCTAGTTGTAGGCCACTTAGAAGCTAGACTGCTGTACACAGGTTGTATTAAAATGTGGTCTGTAAAGTAGTAAAGTTGGGCAGAGAAACTTCAGTATAGTCTATCGCTATTTTTTTGCAAAATTAAGGATTTGGGGTGATTTTTTTTTTTTTTAAATACCTTCGCTTACTTCTGTGGGGCTTTCATCTTCCCTGTACCAAAGTACCACGTCCCTCGCGTTGTCTCCATGACAGATAGCTACAATTACCCATTCCTGTCTTCTGAACCATCAGCCCTCCTCGTGGAACTGTTCCGTTAGAATACGTAGTCACAGAAGGGACACAATTTTCCACTTGTTTTTTTTTAATTACCTTAACTGAGGTGTTTGATGCTTCACAGTTATCAGAAGATGAAGCTAAAAGAAAACAAAAAAGTGTTTCAGCGACTGTTATTGGCAATTGATCTTACATTGGTACTTTCAACACATTAGCCCTAACGTAAAAAAGTTAGAACGTTTCTTGCAGGAAATGCTCTTTGTAGTCTCAATTACATTAGGTACTTGTGTTACAGTCTTTCCATCTGGAGAAACTACTACTGTGAAATTGCCTCCATTACGTAACGCCTCTTAAATTTCTGGGTCCTCTAAAGCAATACGCATGAAGAAGAAGGACCGGTTTGTACCAAGCTATTTCTCAGAACAGAACTGCACAGACCTGCCTGGACTCTACGACTTCTTTGTCACTTCCCAGTACGCTGATTGGATTATGAACAGTTTGCATATGACAAGGGGCAGAACAGATGACACATGAAAATTGGTACAGCGTCATACTGACGCAGGGACTCGGCTGCTCCCCCTCCCCCCCGTAAGGATTTCTATTCACGTGAACGGACTTTGGATGAGGACCTTTCGAGGTCCTCACTGAAGCGACAAACAACTGGAGTAACACATACAGCCTCAGACAGTGAAGAAGACAGACATCGGGATCCCCTTATCCGGAAATGATTTCAAGATCGGTTTTTTTCACAGGCGTATGCTGCTTAACATGGGGGAAGTCACTTGCTGGAACTCCCACCTCCGTGTTCACGTTCTGCCCCTTCTAGCCAGGTATTCCTTCCTGTCCATCCCAAACAGTGTCCTCTTTTGTGAACAGTTCATCTGAACTGAAAAACAGCACAAGCCCGCACATAGTTCTAAAAAAAGTTGTTTGAGATAGGTGGTAATATCAACAGCGGTATTAGCCCTGATCTATTGTTACTAGCAGCAGATTATAAAAGTACCTCGTTCCACATGGAATTTAAGAGAATCCCTTGCTGATCTCATGCTTTCCATCACCTTAGGGTAAGGCAACGGCGAGGTTACTTCACTGGATGATTTAGAACTGTCCGCCTAAAAATGAAGAAGTAGTAGGAAGATGCACTTCTTAACGTACAAAAACTTGGTCTAATGTAAAGCATCTCTGCCCTTCACAGACAATAATAAACTCATTCCTCCTCCCTTTCTTCTTCCTTCTTTTTCCTCCTCAGAAGTGCAAAGGTATTATGTGCACGGCATAACGCAAACATTCTTTGTAAAATCACCTCCTCTAAAAACACAGTTTGCTCTGCTTTTTAGATTTAATTTCATAACTAGAGACTTCCCACACAACGTAAAGTTTCAGGACAAAATGTCCAGCAAGAAACATGCACAAGTTCTAGGAATACAAAGTGGAAGCGAGAACAACTTTTCTGCTCTCAGTTGCCTGCACCGGCCCTCAACTCTCTGCAGTGAAAACAATTCTAAAGCAAAACGTCTTCTTTTAAAAGGTAAGAAATGCTGCTATGGAGGAAGCGATCAGAGTTGTTACTGTGAGAGGCAGGTTCTTTCTGCCTCAGAGAAACACGTCCTCGGCTCCCAGTTCCTGTTGACTTGATCCCTGCTCCCAAGTAGGAAAAAGACTCCTCTTTCCCTCTTCCAAGCACTGATTATGTCAATAGACAGCCCCTTAGTGCTAGACCAATAGTCCCGACGGCCGGTCACTACGCTTTCTCTGCTTTCCACGCTAAAATAGAAATCCTCTCAAAGGACTGCTAGTGTTCCCCAATGCCAGATACGGGCTGGAGGTTTCGTGTGATCTCAGCAAGTCTCACTGCCCACCTCTTTAACATGTTTGGCAGTAAGATGGCAAAGACTGTGAAGACAAAACTCAGGTCGGCAAGATTAGGAGTCTGTTTCTGTTACTAAATATTGCGCGGATGTTTCAATGAGGTCACGGAACGCTGCATCCCCAGTTAATTCAGAATGGGAACCGTCATTAACGTACGTTACGTAAGAAGCAGTGTAGAAGAAACCTGCCCTGGCCAGCTGGGAGGATAGGGAACCTCTAACCGTGAAGACTAGGTACACAGAGAGGGTACTGCGATGTGTGTAAGCAGTGACGGGCTGCCAGGCAGGAATCACAGAATCATAGAATCGTCAAGGTTGGAAAAGACCTTTAAGATCATCGAGTCCAACCGTTAACCTAACGCTGCCAAGTCCACCACTCAACCATGTCCCTGAGCACCACGTCTACCTGTCTTTTAAATACCTCCAGGGATGGAGACTCAACCACTTCCCTGGGCAGCCTGGTCCAATGCCTGACCACCCTTTCAGTAAAGAAATTTTTACTAATGTCTAACCTAAACCTCCCCGGCGCAGCTTGAGGTCGTTTCCTCTCATCCTATCACTCGTTACTAGGGAGAAGAGACCGACCCCCACCTCGCTACAACCTCCTCGCAGGTAGCTGTAGAGAGCAATCAGGTCTCCCCTCAGCCTCCTCTTCTGCAGGCTAAACAACCCCAGCTCCCTCAGCCGCTCCCCATAAGACTTGTGCTCCAGACCCTTCACCAGCTTCGT
The DNA here is from genome assembly GCF_965183815.1 of Platalea leucorodia. Lineage (NCBI taxonomy): Eukaryota > Metazoa > Chordata > Aves > Pelecaniformes > Threskiornithidae > Platalea > Platalea leucorodia. The sequence continues at coordinate 31,430,051 of NC_138858.1, forward strand.
TGCCCACCTCTGGACACGCGCCAGCACCTCAATGTCCTTCTTGGAGTGAGGGGCCCAAACCTGAACACAGTACTCGAGGTGCGGCCTCCCCAGTGCCCAGTACAGGGGCACTATCACCTCCCTGCTCCTGCTGGCCACACTATTCTTGATACAAGCCAGGACGCCATTGGCCCTCTTGGCCACCTGGGCACACTGCTGGCTCATGTTCAGGCGGCTGTCAACCAACACCCCCAGGTCCTTTTCAGCCAGGCAGCTCTCCAGCCATTCCTCCCCCAGCCTGTAGCGTTGCCTGGGGTTGTTGTGACCAAAGTGCAGGACTTGGCACTGAGCCTTGTTGAAGCTCATACAGTTGGCCTCAGCCCATCGATCCAGCCGGTCCAGGTCCCTCTGCAGGGCCTTCCTGCCCTCCAGCAGATCGACACTTCCACCCAACTTGGTGTCATCTGCAAGCTTACTGAGGGTGCACTCAATCCCCTCGTCCAGATCATCAATGAAGATGTTGAACAGGACCGGCCCCAGTACTGAGCCCTGGGGAACACCACTCGTGACCGGCCACCAACTGGATTTGCCTCCATTCACCCCCACTCTCTGGGCTCGGCCGTCCAGCCAGTTTTTAAGCCAGCGCAGAGTGCACCCATCCAAGCCGTGAGCAGCTAGCTTCTCCAGGAGAATGCTGTGGGAGACAGTGTCAAAGGCCTTACTAAAGTCCAAGTAGACAACATCCACAGCCTTCCCCTCATCCACTAAGCGGGTCACCTTGTCATAGAAGGAGACCAGGTTAGTGAAGCAGGACCTCCCTTTCATAAACCTGTGCTGGCTGGGCCCGATCCCCCAGTTGTCCTGCACATACCGCGTAATGGCACTCAAGATGATTTGTTCCACGACCTTCCTCGGCACCGAGGTCAGGCTGACAGGCCTGTAGTTCCCCGGATCCTCCTTCCGACCCTTCTTGTACATGGGCGTCACGTTTGCTAGTTTCCAGTCATCCGGGACCTCCCCGGTTGACCAGGACTGCTGAATAATGATGGAAAGTGGCTTGCTGAGCTCCTCTGCCAGCTCCCTCAGTATCCTCGGGTGGATAAAATTTGTCAATGGACGATGGGAAAGCTGTCAGTGGATGTCATTTAGCAAGCCTTTGACACAGTGCGTAATATCCTTACAGCCAAATTGGTGAGATACGGGTAGTGGAAGCGGACTGTAAGGTCTGTAAGGTGCATGGGAAGTTGGTTAGATCACCAGGATCAAAGAGTTGTTATCCACGGCTTGAAGTCCGACTAGTGGCCAGTCGCCTAGAGGCATATCTCAGGGATCAATATAAGGCAAATAATGTTCACCACCTTTGCAAGTGACCTAGGCAATAGAGCAAAGTGCACCCCCAGGACGCTGACAGATCCTACCAAGCTGGGAGGAGCGTTTGATATGCCGGAGGGCAGGGAGTCTTACACAGAGGTTACAGCTGTGAGGGATCTAACCGATGCAGAATTGTTAAGCAGAGCAAAAGAGCTACATGACAAACCTGGGTGGGCTCTGCACAGGAAGGTCATGTTGAGTGGCACCTCCTTGTTTGAGAATCTGCAACATGTGAACATACTCATCATCCTCCTGTCCCAGGGGAAAAAGCATTGGGGGACTTTTAAGCCAAATGATGGTCTTCAATACTGCAAGGTCTGTTTCCTTCTTTTACACAATTAACATTATTATGGTGTTATGGATGTTAAGAAGGTATTTGGGGTAAGAAACTTCTGTGAGCTTTGTCATACATTGTATAATCATGGCCAAAACTTTAAATACTATTGCTGGCTCTGCTTGTCTCATGACTGTGCAGTTTACTTGGGCACAGATAAGGTGCCCCAGCTGGAAGCTGCTGTGCCAGTCTGGGAAATGTTTGCAGACACACAAGACCCTGGCTGGTAAAAAACAAATTGATTGTTTGGTTAAGATTTCTGTGAGAAGTGTAAAGCCTATGTAGAAAAACATCACAAATTTAAAGTCTGGAAGTGCGGACTGTGCTGTGAACAGATGTGTAACATAAACCAGCATTGATGTTTGATGCCCGTGATCAAAAATCCAGAGGCAGGGCAGGGCTATACTATCTATGATGTGAAACGTATGCAGGAAACCCAGACACATAACCCAAACTACATTTTTTTCCATGGAGTCAGCACCAGGTGCTCCTTGGGATGAAGAAGAAGGGGCAGAAAGGAAAACTGAATGAGAAAGAAGAGGGTTCCATGAGAGCTGGCTGATATTCAAGGATCACCTCCCCTAAGATCAAGAAATCTCCATACAAACAAGTAGGAAATCAAAGGCAGCAGGAGACTGGCACGAGTGAGTAAGGAGCTCCTAAGTGAACTCAGACGTAAAAAAGAAGTGTATAAGGAGCAGAAGCCTGGACAGGTGACCCAGGAGGAGTATAGAGTTACTTTCTGATCTTGCAGCAATAACATCAGGAAAGCTGAGGCCTTTGGCCTTTCCTGTCCTTGAGGAATTCCAAGCCCCAGAAACCAGACGGAAAGTCTGGAACAAGACCTACCCTCCATGGAAGGAAGATCAGATTAGAGAGAACTTACACAAACTGGACATATATAAGTTCATGGGGCATAAGAGGTTACACCCACAAGTGCTGAGGGAGCTGCATGATGTCATTGCAAGTTCACTCTTGATTATATTTGAAAGGTTATGGCAACTGAGAGAGGTTCCTACAGACTGGAGGAAAGCAAATGTCACTCCTGTCTTCAAGAAGGGCAAGAAGAAAGGTTCAGGCAACTACAGGCTGGACAGCTTCACCACAATCCATAGGAAGATAATGGAGCCAAACACGTGAAGCACAAGACAGTAGTCAGGAACAGTCAGCATGGATTTACGAAGAGGAAGCCATGCTTAACCAACCCGATAACTTTCTACAATGAGGTGAGTGGCTTGGTGGATGATGGGACACCAGTGGATGTTGTTTACCTTGACTTTAGTAAGGCTTTTGACACTGTCTCCCACAGCATACTTGCAGAAAAGCTGACAAAGTACAGGTTAGATAAGCGCACAGTGAGGTGGAGTAAAATAGCCTGAACAGCCAGGCCCAGAGGGTTGTAATCACTGGCTTAGGGGCGAGTCATTAGTGGTGTATCCCAGGGGTCAATACTGGGGCCAATACTGTTTAACATCTTCACCAATAACCGAGTGCACGCTCAGTGAGTACACAGACAGTACAAAACTGGGAGGAGTAGCTGATCCATAAGATGGTTGTACTGCCATTCAGAGGGAGTCGGACAGAAAAAAGGATGTCCGAGAGAAATCTCATGGAGATTAACAAGGATGAATGCAAAGTCCTGCATCTGGGGAGGAATAGCCCCAGGCACCAGTATATGCTGTGGACTGACTGGCTGGAGATCAGCTCTGCAGAGAAGGACCTCAGGGTCCCGGTGAACAAGTAGTTGACCATGAGCTATCAATGCGACCTTGTGGCAAAGGCAGCCTCCTGGGCTGCATTAGGAAGGGCATTGCAAGCATGTGGAGGGAGGTGATCTTTCCTCTCTACTCAGCACTGGTAAAGCCATAGCTGGAGTACTGTGTCCAGTTCTGGGTTCCCCAGTACAAGAAAGAGGTGGACTTACTGGACCAAGTCCAGCAAAGGGCCACAAAGATGATTAGAGGACTAGAGTGTCTTTCATATGAGGAAAGGCTGAGAGAGCTGGGACGGTTCAGCCTGGAAAAGAGAAGGCTCAGGGGGAATCTTATTCATGTGTATAAATATCTGATGGGTGGGAATATGAGTACAGAGCCAGGCTTTTCGCAGTGGTGCCCAGAGGCAAGACAAGAGGCAATGAGCACAAATTAAAAAACATGAAATTCCATCTGAACACAAGAGAACACTGTTCTACTGTGAGGCTGGTCAAACACGTTGCCCAGGGAGGTTGAGAAGTCTCCATCCACAGAGCTACTCAACACTCAAATGGACGTGGTCCTAGGCAACATTTTCTAGCTGACCCTGCCTGAGCAAAGGGGCTAGATTAGATGGTTTCATGAGCTGTCTTCCAACCAAAATAATTCTGTGACTCTGAGACTGTATATTGTTGTCTATGACTAATGCAAGGATGCAGGAAAGACTGAGCCAGACTCTTTTCAGAGATACCTAGTGGAAGAACAAGAACAAATGGCGAAAGCTCCAGATACAAGGACAACTTTTTTTACCATGAGGGTGGTCAGCCCAGAGAGGCTATGAAACCTCTGTCCTTGGAAATATTCAAAACTCAGCTGCACAAGGCCTTAAGCAGCTTAATCTAACTGGACATGCTTTAAGTGGGGTTTGGACTAGGTGACCTCCAGACATCCATCCCAAGCTGAATGGTTTCATTATTCTCATGCAAAGCTGGATTTAAAGAATGTAACCTGTCACAGATTAACATATTTGTGGAAACACTTAAAATATACGACTGTTAAAATACAGGGCTGGCAACATATATGCACACTGGAATAGGACTGTGGAATACACGAGCAGGACCTAGGCAAACCTAAGTTACTCAAGATAGCTATCACGTTAGCCTGGAGGTACTGATCACCAGAGAAACACTGTTTCCCTCTCTCTAAACCAGGCAAATAGTCAGAAGAACACTGTCCTAGTAATTGTTAGTGCTTTGAAGCATTCAGATGGAACACCCTACTGGCTAAACACAAAGGTTTATTGATGAAACCCCAGAAACACTTGCCACTAACTTCAGTGACTAACAAAAGACTTTGATGGATCTAAGTAGAACCATGAGGACTGACAATCCCTGCCATATCATCAGGTTCCTCAGTTTACAGGCCTGTCAGTAAGTACAACCAGTCCCAGAGATTTCAGAAGAAAGCAGAAGGACTATCTCAAAAATATGAATTTTTTTCTGCTCAGGGATTCCTTACCAAGTACAGAAATGAACAGATTGGTTTATGTCCAAAAGAAAAGGGGAGAGTTAAAGTGTATTATTTTTTTATAGTATTTAAACATGTCTTTGAATTCTTTGTTTGTAATATCTTTTCCTTTCCTGAATGTTGTTAATTGACTGACCTGATTTCCACCACCTGTCAGTGAGTTTGACAGGCCAGTTACCTATCGAACACCATATTCAAAAGAGTACATGAACATCCCCCTCTGCTCAAGAGGACCACAGAGACAGTCAAAACTCCAGTCCTCACAAAGTTGCTACTAAGTGGCTGAATTCCTTCCTTCTTCAGACATGTATGGTAAGTACCAGTTTCAGGCAACTTACTGGGAAATGAGGAGAAGTTTTCATCAGTAATTCTCTGTCCACACCAGGATTATGCAGGAGTCAGCTTGCACTCTGGGAACAGAAAGTCTCATGTATTCTCTTCATAAAATGCAAGATCATCCCCTACAGAAAGAACGGAAAAACACCCACAGAAAAACAGCTGTCAAGGTTTTACATGGAATTTTCATTAACAGCTGTGCAATGAAAACTCAGTAAATTATGTATATCCTGGACAGAATGCTGCCCTTCTCATGCATAAAGACGCTGTCAGTAATAGGTGGTGGCTGGGACATTAGTGGGCCTGCGAGGGGTGGTACAGGAACAACACACTCTGCATGATTTAGAATTATTTGATGCTGGAAATGTTTAAGACAGCAGGTCCTTTTTAATATGCTGTCCTCCTCTGTGTAAGGGACCTTTCAGTTCACATTCTTAAGGGCCACAGCAAACAAAACCACAGAAAAACAGCAAGGCCAAACCATTTTTTTCTGTATTTGTATACAAGAAAGAACGCAGCAACATCAGATTTTTTTTTTTGCCTGCTTGACTGAGAGAATAACTGCTTCTCCAGTAAATGGCTTATTCACTTTACCTCCAGTGCTCTGACTATGCTGTAGCTGATTACTTTATCTTCTGAACATGAAATGAAGAGGGCAAAAAGGAGGGAAACCATTTATGTTTTTATTAGTTTTGAAAGATTTGGCTTAGCAGAGCAGCACTGAAGTTTGATGCTGTCATTAACTTTCCAACTGTCACAAGTGCCCCGAAATATTTTGGGGATGGAGGTGAACGCAAGGCTTGAAGGCAGACTACCTAGTTACAGTGTAGAGAATGTCCAAAGCTGTCACAGAGGTTGTATACAGATGATGTATAATGCTTGTTTTACAAAGTATGTATAATGCACGTGTTTATACACAGCATGCTAAATCTTGGTCCAGCTGATTTCTCAGTGCTTTCAGTATGACCAGGAGTCACCTCACTGGGCAAACAACTAAGTATTCTAATCAGCTGCCTGCAAGAATAAAATAAAAAAGGTTGATATGAGATTACAACATTACAATGTTTGTTCAGCAAACATGTCGTCATAAAATGGTGTTGAAAGACAGTCACCATGACTTTTGAAATGTATTCCCTCCAGAAAGCCAGCATGCAGTAAACAAACATCATGTAATTTGGCCATCCAACCAACACAGCATGAGATCTATGTCCCACTAACTGAGGGTGTAAGTATCTGCATATTACAAGCAAAAAGGTGCAGATCCCTCAGGGACAAGGCACAACAGTCAGCAAGTGAAAACTTTGGCTTTAATGAAAGCGTGGCGTTACCATGGTGGGAGCCCTGGTTCACTGACGCTAATCAAAGTGGGACCTGATGCAGTGGAATCCTGCTTCGGAGTGAAGCTCAAAGGAAAGCACCGCAGGGGTGGATAATAAACTTACACTGATTAACATATCATACACATGCAATGTTCTGTTTTGCTCACTTGCGAACTCACTGATGTAATGCAGGTGCTGTTGTCCAAATTCCAAGATCTGCAGCTGGCCATCACACTGGTGCCTGTATAAAGGTGTGTGCAGATGATGGGGGAAGCGAACTATCCTGGGTTACCATCACAACGAGATAAAATGTGCTTGGGACTCCGCATATTCAGGTGGGAAGAAATGAACTACCCCAGGTTACCGTAACAAGTTAAGATGTGCTTGGGACTCTACAGACTCAGATGGGAAGAAGCAAACTATCCTAGGTTACCACGACAATCAGGTAAGATGTGCTTGGGACTCTACATACCCGGATGGCGGAGACGGACTATCCTGGGTTACCATAACAAAGTCTTCTCGTGCCCTATACCACACTTGTCCCTAGTCCTTCGGAACACCATTAACTGCGTTCTGAGTGAATGGAGGTGGTCAGCACTGCTCTGTATAGGTAGCACAGCCAGAGACAGAAGATACTTTCATAAGGTCCCACCACAGGAGGCAAGCTATAAGGTACACTGTCAAGCACCTGGCTTAGAAACTACAGCAAGGGTTTTGACTTCCTGAAATGAGACACTAAGCTGCCCACAGTGGATGCTATGCTATAAAAGCTGCTGCTGTGTATCATAATGTGTGGGTGTCATATTGTGTACCAGATCGTGTACTTTAGAGAGACAGTGAGACAAGCAGACAGACAGACTATGTGAATACATGGACCTACTGCATCATTTTTAGTTACTCAACTATTCAAGCATTTTAAAAATCTTACTTACTTTCAAGCATTTCAGTTACTGCAGCAGGGTCTATGGCACTTTCAAACACCTTCAGGAAAACAGTAAGTAGTAAACAAATTCATTATAACACCAACTAATTTAACAATCTAGCATTCATAGGAACAATTTAATACCTATTCAGAATAATTCTCCGGTTCCTTGTCAAGCTGCCATTAAGCAAAATCAAACTTAACTAATACTATATATCTACGTTTGTGTCCTTTAAGATGTCATTTACATCTTTAAAGTTATGCAATATTCTGGAAAAAATGCTTTAAAGCTGCAATTGGGTATTCATCCATGTCTGCATCAACTTCAAAACAATCTGTACTTTGTAGGAAAAATTATCATGTTTACAGTACCCTAAGTGCAATTCTGTGACCTGCAAACCAGCAGAACCACAAGTACAATGAGGAAATTTATGTTTGGAAAACTCTTGAATTCCTGGCCAATCCTATAGGATACATCCCAAAAGAAAAAATTAAAAGCCCTAACTGCAAGCACCTTAAAGTACAGGTAATCTTCCACAGGGATTATAGACAAATGAGAAGGCATGAGGAGGTTTTCCTGTATGTTTCTATGTATTATGTAAAGATTGTCCGAAAATCTTATAAAAATAAAATTAATTAAGATATCATCTATGAAATGTCTTTCAAGAAACAAATTCAAACATATTTCCCTGTATTTAGCTGTTGTCTATTTTACTACACTGAATTATGTCTTCTCGTGCCTTGGAGTGAAATTCTGACCCCTTTGAAGTAAATGGGAACTTTACCACTGATTTTATTTGGGCATTCATGCTGGACATTCTACCTATGCAAAGAAGCTGCCCTCAGCTGCATTCCACTTATTTTATTAGTATTTGCTGGTTTTTGTTTCTTTCGAATGTGCCAACGTCCTTCTTCAAATGACATCAGTGTTTTCAGACAATATTTTAGCAATAGTCTTTTTTGAGAAGGCTGTGCAAAGTCATGTTTTCCCTAAGAAAACGTGTTGCTTCATGCTAGTTAACATCTACTAATGAAGGTCACAGGCACAAAAACACATTACTGTGAGGTAAGACAAAAGATGAACTTATCTAACAATATCTACTTATGATAATTACTTTGATGATCCCTCTTATGACTAGCTAAATGTACAAGAAGTTACTCTTCTATACAAGTGGGTTATACTACCCATTTCTGGTCAGAACATGGCTATGGGCTTTTATTGCAGAGGGACTGCAGAGTCATGTGTTCAGGGCTGTGTTTGCCTTGAGGCAGGGTGAAGGCCTTAACGAAAATTATACTTGATAGCCTTCAGATGTATTAACTATGTAGCTTTTCACTTGTGTCAATAATAACCACAGGGGGAAAGGGAAAGCAATCATGTCCCTCAAGGAAAGGCCTCTTGTGGGCCAGATGCAAAGAATTGTAGAGAAACAGGCAGGTAGAGAGAGTGGCTTGGAAAAAAACAGAGAAGAGTCTGAAAGAAATAGATAAGAATGATACTGTTCCTCTAAATTTCATCTATTCCTGTTTTGCAATGGCTTCAGCATGGTTTCACTTGTCAATAGACACAGCCATTCTGTCTTACACCATTCTTTTAAAAACAATTTGCAAACACAAAATAGCATTCACCAGAACCATAACAAATGAGCACACAGTAGAGTACAGGAAAAACACACTGAAGATTCCTGTTCTCACTAGTTCCAGGTGTTAGTGTGGCATGTAAAATGGCAGCAAAACCATTTGTCTATCTTTTATTTGGATCTTCATTTACATCACATGACTGCTGTAATGACAAAAATCTTGAATAGATGATGGCCATATTAGAACTGAGGTCTCACATTGCTTCCAGACCAATCATATCTGAAACAGAATGAATTCAATTACCCTCATATACACTGTTGCCATTACTGAGAATAGGTAAGAACTGTCCATGTGAGAGATGACCTCTCATAACCACTGCTGTCAAAGCTCCAGACCATAAAATCTCAAAGAAATGTTAAAATCTATTCCATTCCAGTAATGGTCCTCATACTTCATCTTATTATGTTGAAACACACATGAAACAAGACTAACCTTTCAGTCGTAAAGAAAAATAAGATTATGCATGAATTACAGCTTGTGCAAGGCTTGAGACATTAGACCTTCTAGCCCAAGGCATCTAACAAGTGAAAGTCACCTTTTCAAAGCATATCTTCTCATGAAACAAGAGAAGGATAACAGAAGGAAGGCACTCTGCCTCTTAGTGTTGACCCAAGATGCACACACTGAGAAAAATGTCATGTTCCTCAGGCAGAAACACACCAGGACATGTAACCTGAGGAAAGAAAAAAATACATTCACATGAGACTCCTAAATCCAGTCTTACACGCACGCATCAGCCCAAGTCTGCAGGACTCTATGTCAGAAGGGACTCAGTAGGCCCTTGGCTTTATTACTGATAATCTCCAAAGGGTGCCGGATTAAGAGCTATCATTGGGAGTTCTCTCATTTTGTATTTTGGACTTTTCTGTTTTATCAGATCATGTAACAGGGACTGATCTCATAGACCTTGGCATTACACACAACAGAAACATCTGATACCGAAAAGGCAATGAATGAGTGAAAACCACCTTTTTTTTTCTTACATCTGATGAGAAGACCTGTTATGAGCAACATATTAGAATTATCCATTTGTGCAACAGCAGTAATCCCCTTCATTAAATAAACATCACACAGAAGAAAAACTCCACGTTTAAACTACCCTTTTCCTTGCACACTCTTTCTAGCAGACTTCATGCCTACAACCCCAAACAGTCAGTGCCTCCTGTTTGGAGGAAGAGCTAAATAACCCACGGATGAGAAACTGCAGCTGCAACGAGGGCACGTTTTAATCTTCACAGGGGTATGCCCGGCGCGAAGGTACGACCCCATTTTACGTTAACGTCCGTTCCCAGATGAGAACCGAGCTGTCAAAAACCAAACGGCTCCCCAGGAGCTCTGAGAACCAGAGCTGCGTTCACGGATGTACATGCACAAATGTATGTATATCCATGTGCACGCACACACACATATACAGTGTATATACACGGGTGCACGTCCGTTCATCTCTGTGTGGTGCGGCACCTCAGGGTCCCGGAATAACCACGGGGACAAGCTTCTGCCTCCCCTCGTCCCACGCCGCTCTCCCGCACCGGCTGTCCCTCCCTCCCTCCCCGCCGCTCCGCTTCGCCCGCAGATTCACCGCGTGGACCCGCAGCCCAACGAGCCCCTCAGCGGCACCCGCCCGCCGGGGCCGGGGCCGGGGCCGGGGCCGGGGCCGGGGCCGGGGCCGGGCAGCGGCGGGGCTGGGCGGGACGACGGCCCGGCCCTGCCCGGCCCGCGTTGCCACGGCGACGGCGGCGCCCCCAACGGCCGCGGCGCGCGGCCCCGCCCCGCCGCCTCGGGCGGTGGCCGCGCGCCCGGCGGCGCCCCTCACGGCGACGGCCGGCCGCGCTGGGCGCACGCCGCCTGCTGCGGTCGCGCCGTTTCTATTCTTCCTAAAATACAGATATGCTCTATAAACACGCGTGTAATTTGTCAGCGTCCTGCGGTAGCCGCGGGGGAGGCGGCCCGCCCTCCGCCGGCACGGAAGAGGCCCGAGACACGGTACTGAGAGCAGGGACAGGCGGGAGCGCCCCGGCGCCGTAACTGCTGGCCACCGCCCGCTACCGGCGGCCGGGCCTGGCGGGGGGCTGCGTGCGCGGCGGCGGGCCTCCCCCGGCGCAGGGGCAGGGGCAGGGGCACGGCCCGCCCCCGCCCGGCGCGGCTGGCGCAGGCCCCGCCCGACGGCGCCGGGGGCGGGAGCGCGGCGGCCCGCTTAGGTTGCCGGAAGTGGTGCGCTGCCTCACTTCCGGCGAGGTGTGTAAGCGCCGCGGGCGGCCGGGGACGGCGATCGGCGGGGGCTCGGTGGCGGGGATGGCGCTGTGGCTCCCGCGCCCACGGGACGGCGGCCCCCCGTCGGAGGAGGACGAGGAGCGGGGGCAGGCTCCCGCCTCCCGTCAGCGCCTGCCGGAAGTGCAGGTACATCCGTGCCCCTCACCCCCTGCCGCCCCGCCGCCTCGCGCCGCTTCCCGCCCCCGGTGGCGCAGCTCCCCCGCCCCGGCCGGCGCGGAGCGGAGCGGCGCGGCGCGGAGCGGCGCGGGTCGGTGCTGCCGGCGCCTCGGCTGCCCCGCGGCCGCAGTCCGACCCCGCCGCGGGGAGCGGGCCGCGGAGGGACGCGGGTCACCGCCGAGCCCGCTGCGTGTCGGGGCGGGGGTGCGCGGAAGTGCCCGCTCCCCTCCGGGGCCGCTCCGCCGCCCTGGAGCGCGCCAGGAGGGGCGGATGCGCTGCTGCCGCGGGGTGGGTCCGGCGCCTGCCGCCACCCCTGAGTGTAACTGTTCCCTGTTTGACAACTGATGTGGAAGGAGCTGGGTCGAAGTTATCCCGGCATCCTTACGTCTAAAAAGCAGATATCTAAGCGCTGTGTTTCTGTTGGCTAGGGCGAGTCGGTGTTTTATAAATACGTTGTCGGGAATTCTTTGTGCCCTTGCAAGAAGCTGCCATTACATCAGTTTTCCAAACAGTGAAATTTTCATCTTGTTATAAAAAAAAAAATAAATGCTGTAATTCCCAGACAAAGTTGGCACAAGGACTTTGATGCACCTGCATTAAAGTTTCCTTCAAATCATCTTTCACAGCTTGTGTTGTCCTTCATGTCCCTCTGCTAGAGGTTGTCAGCATCACAAATTTCATAATAAGGCACTGGAAGCCTGAGGAGTTAACGCGTATGAATGTTTTTTCTCCACTCTTGGTGGGAATGCATGGCATATGCTTTAGAGGATAATTTCTTAAGTTACTGAGTGAATTCCCAGCACACACCTGGAAGTAATATGAGCACTGTTGCTTAAGAGGTCACTTTTCTCTCCCAGCTATGAGTGGTGACCTCCTCAATAGATGTGACCAAAAGGAGCATATGCTTGTGCTGGGCCTCAGCCACTTCATAACTTAAATTCCACTTTCACTGTCAGTTCAAGGGAAGATGTTGGCCACCTGTTAGGTACTAATCCATATTGGAATGCAGGCAGCAGCAGTTACTTTACTGTTGTGATCTGACATCACAAAACTGATACTTTCTTCTCAGAAGCATATATATTCAGAGTATTGTCACGCTTGGCTGTTGCTAGCGTTGCAGCCCAAAGATGGCCAGAGGGGTTTCAGCTGTGTCAAAAGTATTTTTACAGTCTGGAGATTATTACTGATAGCAGTACATGATTGGTGATTTTGTAAATGCACTTAACAAAGTTAAGGCAGCTTGAATTAGAAATCTCTTCCTAAAAAACATCTAGCTGTACAATACCATGCTTCATCACTCCTGCAAATATAATGCTGCATATCTAAGGTGCCTTCCAGGTGCATTATCTTTGGGATTTAGGCCTGCCTGCTCCTATACAAACTGTAAACTGTCCATTTTCCCTCCATAAATAGCATGTCTGATTTTCCTCACAGACATACAGCCAAGGGATTGAATTAGCCTGCCAAAAAGAAAGAGAGTTCGTGAAGCACTCTGTAGAATGCACGTGGAACCTAGCAGAAGCCCAGCAAAAACTTGGTAGCTTAGCACTGCATAATTCAGAATCCCGCGATCAGGAATCTGCTCAAGCAAAGACTGAAGCTGCAGAGTTGAGATGGAGAGAGGAAGAGTGGAGAAGAAAAGAAGAAGCACTAAACCAGAGGGAACGACAGAATCTGTGGAACACAGATCCTGTTAGTAAGGAGGTATTTAATAAGGTATGACCCATATCAGTGTGCATGAAAGCAAGTGCTAGCTTCTTTTTTTCATTCCAACTGTTAGTAGTCTTGAGTGTTTTCTGTGTCCAGTATCGCGCAAAACCACAGTATGTGTTAATTTTTTTTTTTTTTCTTACTTTGCCTCATGAAAGGGAGCAAGCTGCACTCATACTACAAAACTGGATGATATTTCTCTACCAGAAGTGCGGATGAGAACTTGCATGGGTCATCTAGGTATTAGATATGAGCCGGGACCGTGCACTCGCAGCACAGAAAGCCAACCGTATCTGCGGCTGCATAAAAAGCAGCACAGCCAGCAGGTTGAGGGAGGGGATTCTGCCCCTCTGCTCTGGTGAGACCCCACCTGGAGTCTTGCGTCCAGCTCTGGGGTCCCCAGTACAAGAAAGACATGGACCCTGTTAGAGCACGTCCAGAGGAGGGCCACAAAAATGGTCAGAGGGCTGGAGCACCTCTCCTGTGAGGACGGGCTGAGAGAGTTGGGGTTGTTCAGCCTGGAGAAGAGAAGGCTCCGGGGAGACCTTTTTGTGACCTTTTAGTACTTAGAGCGGGCTTCTAAGAAAGATGGAGAGTGATTTTTTTATCACAGCCTGTAGTCATAGGACAAGGGGCAGTGGTTTTAAACTGAAAGAAGGTAGGTTTAGATTGGCTGTAAGGAAGACATTTTTTATGATGAGGATGGTGAGACACTGGAGCAGGTTGCCCAGAGAAGTTGCGGGTGGCCCATCCCTGGAAACATTTAAGGTCATGTTGGAGGGGTCTTTGAGCAACCTGATGTAGTGAAAGATGTCCCTGCCCACCGCAGGGAGGGGTGGAACTACATGATCTTTAAAGGTCCCAGCCCAAACCACTCCATGATTCCATGTAGTGCAAGTGTTGCCAGATGCACTGAACAATAGTTTCTTCACATGAAGAGCATGCTTCTCTACTGTGCCAAATTCTTAAAATGCGATACTGTTCGTTTGCCTGTAATAATGACTACTGTAATGGAGATTATTTAGCACAAACTTTTTTTTATAGTGGAATCTCAGCTTTGATTTCACAGTTTAATTTGAACAGCTAGTGGATCTTCCAGTTTCACTGATTTAGCTGCATCCAGGCTGCAATGTACATGGTTCTCATTGTTGACAGATCAGTAAGTTCCTACCTGAGGACAGAAGTTTCTCAGAGTTCTTTGGTCAGTAGACTATAATGAGACTTTTAAACTCTAGTAGTAGGTAATGCACTTTTTTAAAGAAAACCTCCTCAAGTATATGACATGAATCTATAATTAGAACATAGCCCTTTAAATAGTAACAAATTAAAATATAATACTTCTATATATCACAAAAAGGTATGTCTGGAGTTTCTGCGATAGTACCATTTTTCTCTTCCTCAGAGTTTTATTAATCAAAAAAGAAAAGAAAGAGAAGATGAAGATGTGTCTGAACCACTTATGCAAAAACATGAACAAAAGATTAGACACTTTGGTGAGTGTGCTTTTTCCAACATTTTGCAGTTCAAACTTCTGCAGGATTTGTGTAGGTTTGCTCCTTATTGTACAGACTGAATGCTAACAAATGAGACTGTTCAGTTTTATTGTATCGGGACAGATAATAATTTCAAAGCAAAATAAGGTGTAAACTGTAGAAGCTTGTTAGTTCCTGTGGCCAATAAGAACTTAAATTAAAAAAAAACCAAAAAACTCAAATGAGCTTAAGCCCTGAAAACTAAAGTTCTAGCAACTTTTTCTGCTGCTCAGTGGGAAAGGGCAGGGACATTCATGGAAATATAAGTCGTGTGTATAAAAGTGTGTGGGATTGTCCATAGCTGTCTCCTTTCAATAAATGTTTTTCTGGTGGCTCTTAAGATACAAGGGTGATGACTGATGAAAGGGAAATGTCTCTAAATGCCTACTGAGAGTATGTGTGCATGGAATTGTGGGTTTCTTAAAATTACATTTATTTCTCCACTAGGTGTCACTTTAGCTCTGTCATAATTGTCAAACCCAATTAAGCACAAATCTGATCTTCTAAAGTAATCTGAAATGTTGATGTTTCTCTGAAGTGCTTTCCGTTCTTAGTTACAGGCTGGTTTCAGATTATGATATAGTATGGCCATATTTGGAATTCCAGAACAATCAAGAACAGGACCGAGTTGGCAAAATTAAATTCTTTGTACCAACTCATTTTTACTAAGCTATTTGGCTTCTAGGGATCTTAAACTGTTTTAAAGGAAGGGTTTCTAGCCTGTGAGCCTTAGCAAGCCTTGCAAATGCCAAGTTGAGGCACAACACTGTCAGAGAATGCAAATAGCAGTGATAGGCACAGGTTCTCTCAAATACCTTAATTGCTAAGTGTAATGATAGCGGAATCAGAAGACGTCTCCCCTGCTGTGCATTTCAGCAGAAAAAAAGAGGCTTTCTTGCAGACTTCCTAGGTACAAGTTGGACAAAATTACTTTGTTGTCTAAATTCAGATTAAGCTGTTACAGAAACAACCTTATTACAGAAGGTCATCAATTTTTTTTCTTACCTTCTAAATTCAAAGCTGTGTTGTTATTTTAATTCAAAATACGTTAAGTGCATTGTAAAAAGGGACAGTACATTAATACTCTGTTCTTTGCATTCTTATTTGCAAACATTTAGAGGATCTATGTTTGTCAGAATCACTGAATGTAAATCTCTATCCATAAACTATTTTTAAAGTATTTGATGATGTAACTAACAGATACCTACACCACTTTGTTAGTGTGTACGAGAACTGATGAAAAATAACTTCTCAATGATGCTAGAGACGCATTAAAATGTAGGAAGTTGTGACTTAAAATCTACTTTCAGTGTCTACAAAGTCTGATTATACCTTCTGGTAATGCTCTTTCAGCATTGGTTAGATGTATAAATAAAACCCCCAAATTTAGCTGCATGCTGTCATTCTGAGGTTAGTGAATTGCCAAGGTGTTACATGTCCTGGGGTATCAATTCAAGTAACTTCCTTGCTGCATTAAGTGATTTATCCATTTAGAATATCGTAACTATGTTTCTCTTATAGGTAGAAATAACTATGTTTCTCTTATTAGGTATGCTGAGCCGATGGGATGATAGTCAAAGATTTTTGTCTGATCACCCGTATCTTGTATGTGAAGAAACATCCAGATATCTCATGTTGTGGTGTTTTCACCTAGAAGCTGAACAGGTACAAAGAAGATGTTTAAATTGTTTGAAAGCGTACAGTTTCCCACTTGCACTATAGAAAAGCTGACCAACTTGATGAGCTGTTTAACTGTTCTTCCCACCCTCTCTCTACTGAAGATAAACTCGGTAGTGCATTGTCACATATATGTCTAGTTACAGCTAATTATCAGTCCCCTTGCTTCTGTGAGCATCAGTTCTCATCTGTTTAGGAACTGGAACAAAAGGAAATTATGCTGAATTTTAGAAATATAATCACAGGAAATATCTTTAAATCATAACTTTAACTTCTTTTCAGAAACGAGCTCTGATGGAGCAAGTAGCACACCAAGCAGTTGTAATGCAGTTTATTATAGAAATTGCCAGAAGCTGCAATGTGGATCCAAGAGGCTGTTTTCGTCTCTTTTTCCAAAAAGCCAAAGTAAGTCAACTTGGGTAACGATGGGAGAAACTCTTGATGCTGTACAGGGGACCAGTGTTTTAGAGAAGGTTTCTTCCTAACCATAAGAGGCTAAATATTTTATTGAGTGACTTAGGCTTATGGCAAAATGTTTTGTTAGCAGTTCTTTTCCAGACAGAATATTTTAGTGTAATTCCAATCCTGAAAAGGAAAGTTTAGTGGATTTTGCTTATCCCAGAGGGAAAGCAAGGTACAGCAGGGGGACAACAGGGGTGTTATAGACAAGTAATAACTAAGTAGCAACAGCAAACATAGACCAGTTTAAGGACTTATTTTGGCTAATTACACCTGTGTTTTCACAGCATACCTATGTATTGTCACAACTTTCCATTTCATCTGCAGCTCACAGTGGGGCCCAAAATAGTGTCCCTTTCCTACATTACTGAAATAGAGCAATCCAGAGCTATGCAGGGGAAATGCGGGAAGACTGAAACTGTGGTTTGCTGTAGACCGCGTTCAGTTATTCAAGACTTTGATGGATGTCAATATTGCCTAAAGGAGTTCAGTTAAAGTGCGAGTCAACTTGTGCTTTACTTTTGACCAGAGTGCTACAACAAGCACCTGTTCTTCTAAGGGTACTGGCTTCTGAGTTGGAATAAAGGAAAGGCTAAAATTAGATTTATTTTTACATGTCCTTAGATAAATCAATTACTTTGCTTCTACGTATAAATACTAGAGATTGTCTTAAAAGAAACCTACCTGAAATTTCATTTTAAATTGACTAATATTATTCTTGAGTTGTTCACAGTTGTTATTCCCCAAAGAGTATAACATGCATTACTGCATGGGTTTTTTTCAGCACTGTGTATGCTTACAACTCAAAAGTAAATCTGGCTGAAGTGCAAATATTTCGTTTTTCTCTTTGCAGGCAGGAGAAGGCTATTTTGAGGCTTTTAAAAATGAACTTGAGGCATTCAAGACGAGAGTGAGAATCTGGTCACAATCACATGGCTTTCAAACTATGTTACTACATGATCTCAGTGTCAATCCTGGTCTCGTAGGAGAGCTGACATCTTTTTCACAGGTACATTTATTATTTCTAGAAATTAATTTAACTAAAGTAGGATTAGGTCCTGCCTTGAGAAGCTGTACCTTTCTGAAATATAAAGAGGCTTATTCCTGGAACTGCTAGCACTCAAGAGATAACGTGCAGTATTATCGATATGCAAGGCATATATGGGCTTTCTTTTTACTTGCTGGAATTCAGAAAGAATCAGCATGAAGTCAAAAGCATGTGTTAGTTCAGTGCGCTTACATTTTCATGCTTAAAATAAACATTGCATCATAAAACTCATCAGATGCTAGAATTGTATTCACAGTCTTTACCACAAGCAGTGAAATGAGCTTTCAGTGTAAAATGACTAATCCTATTCATGGGATCATTCAGGTAAGTCAAGCCTAAGGAAAGTCTCCTGTTGTGATAAAAGGAAACTGATGGTACTTAGGTCTTTTGTTATAGTACTAGTGATGGCCACATTCTGGAATGAAGCAGCAGCTTAAAAGATTGTCAAAAATAAGGTATTAGGGAAGGAGTCACAATTGAAACTACTTATTTGAAATAATGTGATTGAAGTACCTCCCAAGTAAGATCCAACAGCTGAATTTTAAGTAAATGTGCAGTCAAGTGCTAGAAATATTGGGACCAAGTACAAGCTATGCCAGCAAACTTAAAGAATTCTTGACACAGTGAGATAATATTGGTTGATGAATTTTTTCAGAGCTTATTGCAAATTTGTCTCATTTTAAGATGGACAACACAAAGAGTCCAACCTAAGCTAAAATCTCTCTGCTCCTCTTTCTCTCTC
This sequence comes from Platalea leucorodia, assembly GCF_965183815.1. NCBI lineage: Eukaryota > Metazoa > Chordata > Aves > Pelecaniformes > Threskiornithidae > Platalea > Platalea leucorodia. The sequence continues at coordinate 31,448,766 of NC_138858.1, forward strand.
CCCCTCCATATACACAGTTAAGGAGAATTAAGCTGTCAATTTTTCATGTGTTGCAGAACACAGGTGATCTACAAGGTTCCATAAACACAGATGTCTGCAGTTTAAACTCTGTGATACAAAGAGATGAAGAAGAATCCAAAATGATGGACACAGTATAGTACTCTTAAGACTGAGGCCAAGTACTTTTTTTTTTTTTTTCTTATCCCCCCCCCCCCCCCCCCCCCAAAGAAACAAACATGGCTATTTTCTTGACACTTATTTTTCTGGGTACTGCACTTTATTTTTGGTGTCAGATTTTTGTTGTTGTTGTTGTTGTTTGGTTTTAGGGGGGAAGGGATTTTGAAGGGTGGGTAATTCAGAAAAACTTGTAATATTGTTTGAAAATGTGCTGCTAGGTTTTTGGTTGTCCTTGAAGAGCAGGGTTCTCATATTGCCGAATGTGAAACTGGATGTGTTTTCTGCTACTAACCTTGCCTTTCATGACTTTAGAAATTAAAGTATGAAAAAAAAAATCTGCACAAATACAATGTTTACAAGAAGCAGTAGATTCTTGGTAGAATCTGCTATTGTCTTACTACAGATGTGGACATGTTTTACTCTGAATATTGGAGATCACAACTGTACTCATGCTACCTTGCTGACATTATAAGCTCTCAAATTTGGTTATCACTAATAGCAATAAATCAATATCTGGTATCGGTATTTCAGATCTGAATGGATTAGATAAAAACACTGGCTTTCTACCTCCACTAAGGGGATTTAAATGTTACATTGTGCTTTCATTAAACATAACTTGGTTTTGTCCTAAAATGTAAGCAACGCTTGTTTACATATGAGTGCTGAGTTGTATGATTTCTGAAAGTCTGACTCTCTTCTTGTTCATAAGGCTAACTTCAGATATTTTTTTAAACCAAGTCTTATAACGGGGAGAAGTATTGGATGGAGGGGATGGAGGGAACTTGAGGTACAAGGGTTCGGTTAAGACTTCAGTTTAAACAAAAAGCTTTGTTGCAGTTCATATAGGGCAAGGTGTCACGCGGGGTTTGAAAGGTATTTCATATGCTACTAAACTAGAGTGGGTTTCTGACATTGCCAACTCAAACAACTGATGTGGAAAATCATTAAAATTTTCCTGTCTGAGGAGCTGGAAATCCAAATACTATTTCTGGACAAGGCCTTCCACAGAACCTCTGCAATCCGAAATTCTGCTGTGCTTTTCTAATTTGCTGCTATTACAGCAGTTCTATCTATAAAAACGTATATTGCAGTTGGAAGACTCCAGAGAAGACAGCTCGTATCTCAAATAATGGTATTGGTACACACTCTCGGTCCTTTACTGTATTGTTATGATTGTATGTAACATCTGGAAGGTATCTAGATTTCAATAGTTCGATGAACACAATCTGCCTGCAGTTGCTAATTCAGGCAAAAGCTGTGCTGAGATCCAGTAATTTTCAGCTTTGGCTGTAGCAGAGATAGGGAAAAGTCTAAGTCTGCAGTATAGACCAGAGTGAGTATTAGTACAAATGCAGTAGCAAAAGTAGGAACTCCAGGTCCACTGACAGAAGTAGCTTTTCATGTGCCTTGTGTTCTCTAGCAGTTCTTTTACAGACAGACTGAGGATAAAGGAGCAAGCAGCAGCTCTGTCCCAGATGCAAATTAGAGATAACCAGCTTCTGTAGTAAAGTAAATTTCTGGGGGTGTGTGGTGGGTTTTTTTGTTTTTTGTTTTTGTTTTTAAGTTTGACAGATACTCCAGAGAGGATAAGTAAACACTGCCTCCCCCTTAATAATTAATTAATTATTCAGGGAAACTAATAACTTCAGGTTGTTTTTCGTAACTGAATGTTATCCACAAGGGTAGTAAGGGCAGTGTAGCACAGTGACTTGCAATTGCTACCATTAGCAGTAGAGCCACATTGATCTAGCAACCTGTGATACACTGGAAGTTATTTTTAAAGTTTCTAAGGGGCTAGGATTGGATGGTGTGGGAATAAGTGTCAAATCATAAGGAGATTCCCTCCCCCTTCTCCTTCTGGCTAACGGAAACTTATGTAGGCTGGCAAAAAAACAAGCATAGCTGCTTTTTATTGAAATCAAAATGCATAAATAGAACTAAGCAGCACATCAGGGTTTCTCATTGTAATGTGGTAGCTACTGTTTTCTAACCATGACTTTTTTAAGGAAGTGCATCTCTAAACTCACCCGGTCTACAGCCTCCATACTGGTCAGCCTTTGGCAAGCTTGCTTTAAAATGTAAGGAAAGCTGCTTGCAGTGATAGCTGCTGCCCATAGTGTTCATTTATAGTAAGGGGAAAGCCTTACAAATTCTACAATTACCATCTTTTTTAGACTCAAACGTGTCTCAATATTGATAATGCTAAAACTAGATGTGCAAATGTAGTCCAGGGTACGTCAGCACCACAGCTCTGTAGTTGCTTACAAACAGTCACTGCAAAAGGAGATGGGGACCTGCATTTGTAGGACACAGCTGCTTCAGACGTCGCCTAGACAGAGTTGTTTGTTTCTCAGGTTTTGCTGACTCTTCTTGAAACTCTCAATCTGGTGAGCATAAAAGAAAGGGCTAGGAGAGTTCACTGAAAAACAGCAATGCCTGCATTACCTGGACTGTTAAAAAGTGTGGCCTGTGGAGGTTTGTAACTCCAGTTATCCAGTGAATAAATAAATAGAAGAGCTGGTCAGAGACATGAATTAGTAGTATGAACTCATGAAAACCAGCCCAATTGCTACTATAAAACTTGCTACAGTAATATGCCAAAGTTAATAATTTGACCACTGGAAATCCTGGCACTGGCATCAATGAGCAGTTGTTTTTTGAAAGATAGTGGGAAAAGCATGTTCACTAGTGAAGATCATCCAGCTACAGGCTCACCAGATTACAGTTAATCTGTTCAGTATCTGCTGTCTTTTTACTAATAAAGTCTTATACAGCTGCATAAAGACAGAGGCTTTACCAAATGTGTTACATACCATTGAAACTCCATTTCTCATGCCTGCAAGGTAGTTGCTCTGAGGGCAGAAATACAAACATAGTAATAAGGCCAATCATCCAAGCAATAGTTAAGGGCAATTTAGGCCCAGCAAAATCACCTAACATTTGTGCAAGCAAAGCTAAAAGAAGGTGACTGACTTCCATGAGATCAACCTACATGTATGCCAGTTCTGGTCTGAAATGGCTATTTGCAGAATGGTGGTCATGGTTCCCCACAGCTTCTAACTGGCCCCAACTAATCACTCATTCAAGAAACATGATTTCATGTCATTATCATTGCTTTGCACTACATTTCATAAGTGAGTAAATCAATCAATGTGCTTTGTAATTAAGCTGTATTCTGAAATGTGTTTCCTTCACCAGTCAATATTTGCAAACATAAATATTTTCTGAATAAGAGACACAAGAGCATCTGCTTTTGTTAAAGTCAGCTACTATATTATAAAAATTATGTATATTTAATATAAAAAATACAGCATTAAAGTAAGAACCACAGGCAACAAAGTTTTATCATAACGTAAGTTAAGGACAACATTAGACTTTAATTATTGATCAGTCTGGTAGACTACTTAAAGAAATCCTTGATTGCTGAATTTCATGTAATGAAGTGTGAGCTGTGACAGATGAGCAGAAGTTAGACCTATTTTCACCTGGGAGTGGCAGCATCTTTCTGGCTCACATCTGGCAACTTGGTTTGGAGGAAAGCATAGATATGTGGCCAGATCTTATTGGTTTCTGTTCCAGAGAAGGATTTCAATAGCCCTTTTTCCCTAAGGAAGAAAAAGAAGAAAGCATTACAGAAGTTAAATTGTTTAATTGTTCCAGGATCTCCACCTCACTTTAAGATTGCCCTGGCAGGAGTATGCAAATATGCATGTGATTTAACACCAAGAACAGCCGTCACATTGGGAATGCAGGCTGGACGTGTGTTACTCTGTTCCTCAAACAGTGAGGTATTGGCCGCATCAGTCCATAAAACTGACAGCTGTCCACAGAGTACTTAGTAACAAACTATGAAAGGTAAAAATAAGCAGCAGCAATGCAGTCGTATAGCACATGCTATAAAGCAGTCACCCAAACAACTGTGACTAACCCAGTATTGTAAAGTTAACACCTCAAGGATCAAAGAAGGTGCATCAGAACAAGCAAGTGAACCAGGCACAATGAAGTTATTCTGAATTAGTTCTAGTAGCTAGCTTTATCTGTAAAGTATGTTGTTATCAGTACTAATAATAGCTTAGGCCTCTGTCTTACTGTGGTGCTTTGAGACGTTTTCACCTCAGAAAGCTACCAAAGTCAGGAAAATCATTGTCAATCCAGAAAAACTCCTTCTTTAAAACTTAACCACCCCAAATATAGAGCTTCTAGTCTTCCGCTCAACAGTTTTGTTAAAGCATAATGAAGGGTGGTGGATATGGAGACAGAGGAAGGACAGTCACTTCAGTGGTGTTCCCCAGGGCTCAGTATTGGGGCCAGTTCTGTTCAATATCTTTATCAATGGTCTGGACGAGGGGATTGAGTGCACCCTCAGTAAGTCTGCAGATGACACCAAGTTGTGTTGACCTGCTGGAGGGTAGGAAGGCCCTACAAAGGGACCTGGACAGGCTGGATCGATGGGCCGAGGCCAACTGTATGAGCTTCAACAAGGCTCAGTGCCAGGTCCTGCACTTCGGTCACAACAACCCCATGCAATGCTACAGGCTGGGGGAGGAATGGCTGGAGAGCTGCCCCAGGAAAAGGACCTGGGGGTGTTGGTTGACAGCCACCTGAACATGAGCCAGCAGTGTGCCCAGGTGGCCAAGAGGGCCAATGGCATCCTGGCTTGTATCAGAAATAGTGTGGCCAGCAGGACCAGGGAGGTGATAGTGCCCCTGTATCCGGCACTGGTGAGGCCGTACCTCGAGTACTGGGTTCAGTTTTGGGCCCCTCACTACAAGAAGGACATTGAGGTGCTGGAGCATGTCCAAAGAAGGGCAGCAAAGCTGGTGAAGGGTCTGGAGAACAGGTCATACAAGGAGCTGTTGAGGGAGCTGGAGTTGTTTAGTCTGGAGAAGAGGGGAGACCTTATTGCTCTCTACAGCTACCTGAAAGGAGGTTGTAGCGAGGTGGGGGTTGGTTTCCTCTCCCAGGTAGCAAGTGACAGGATGAGAGGAAATGGGCTCAAGTTGTGCCAGGGGAGATTTAGATTACATATTAGGAAAAATTTCTTCACGGAGAGAGTGGTTAGGCACTGGTACAGCCTGCCAAAGGAAGTGGTGCAATCACAGTCCCTGGAAGTGTTCAAAAAACGTGTGGATGTGGTGCTTCTGGTTTAGAGGTAGACCTGGCAGTTAGGTTAACGGTTGGACTTGATGACCTTAAAGGTCTTTTCCAACCTTAATGATTCTATGATTCAGGATGTTGTCAAAGACAGTCTGATTTCCTTGCCTAGGCGAGATAAGACTACAGAGCTTGACATGGTGACCTACTATTATCTACATATTAGCAATGTGATATTTGCAGCTTTACATTAAGAGAAACTTGGTGTATAATTTTGGCTCGTAAAAGAACTAATAATTTATTATCATTCCACAGTGCAAATGGCAGTATTCCCAAATAGCTACTTACTCCCAAAGACTATTCCTAGCTGTGCCCATCACAGTCCTGTTCTAAGAACAGCCACTTTTAAATCCTCATTAACAGTTTTTCTATTTGTGTATTACTTCTTGACCCCTTGCCCTCGTTAGGAGGGCTTCTACTTATACATCCAGAACAGAAAACACTGTTAAATCTTCCAAGAAAGGAACTGTCTCTGTTACGTTACTAACCAGATCCATGTTGCTCAGAACCGTACTGTAATGTACTGAATTATGCATAGCACTCTTTGTAAAGCTAAATATGGCTGCAGTGAAAGGCTCTTTTGCTAAGCAGGCTCCTGAAGAGATTTCACGCAACAGTGGAAAACATACTCACTTTACTGGGTTGATTTCAACTCCATAAGAGTTGATGAAAGATACTGCAACAGTGAATGTGGTATGAGTAGCAGTGTATCTCTAACTGCAGAGATCTGTTCCTTGCTATGCTAATGTGGAAGAAGCTTTTAGAATATGGAAGAATAGATTTTACTACTTACCGATAATATTCTAGAACAGGTTTTGTTTGTGCATCATAAGCCTGCAGCCTCTTGGTAACTGTCTCTGGCTTATCATCGTCACGCTGAACGAGTGGCTCTCCAGTAATATCATCAATGCCCTAATGACGGTTAAAAGCAAACACTGGTGTGTATTTCTTATTTCTGTTTAAGTACGTTTTGTGTCATTTTCTATTTAAATTATGATCAGTTTCCAGTTCATCAAGGTGTAGATTTCTGCTTATAAAGAAAAAGTCTACTGCCCATATCTTACCTGGAATGTAAGATGTTGACTTTCCAGTAAAACAGTCCACCAGTTAAAAGTATTTTCTCAGTATTGGCAATGAACATCAGGTCATAGTAACCCGACTCATTTGTCCTCTGGAACACTCATTGAATATGGGAAATATGTCAACAAAACATTCATATATGAGGGAAAACAATATTGTTGGTAATATGTTCCTGAATAACAGGAAACAAGGAAGAGACCACTTGGACCTTTGTTTGACAATACTAAAGTGGGGAAAGGAGTTAATGGCCCTTTGCTTTTAAGTTGCAAAATGGAAGAGTTATCATTTAGCAACAGCTGTACAAAAAATGGCATGAAAGCCAGCTGAAGTTTTTCTAGGATTCAGTAAACAGAGGTAGGGACCTAATGTGTGAACTATGACAGCTCCTGCTTTACTGCACATTTCACCTCCAATTTACTGAAGTGCTTTAAGTGATTACGGAGCTTTTAAGCCTTGAAACCAGCAATGACTGAATAAATTATTGACCACTGGCATATCTCATGAAGGACTAGCTAGTGGCCTAAAAGTTCGTTCCTTCTTAGGTGCCTTGAATCATTGTGCATCTAAGGACAGAAAATGACCCACCACAGATATAAGGGACTGTTTTCTCCTTCGTACATATTAATTAAATCCTCAAGAATTTTTATTTTCCCTAAAGACAAGTTTAATCTGACATTTGGAGTGGAAACATGAGTGATCTTGCAAGTACAAAGCCAATTAGACCACAGAAACATGTTCCTTTCCTGACTGCATTCTGGCAGTCAGTTTCAGAAAATGAATAACCGTCAATGTTCAGTAAGCTTCTCTGTTCATGAAGGTGTGAAGAAAATCTGTTCCAGAACAATTGTATCATACTAGAGATGGATTTATATGGTCAAACTTACCTTGTTTATATAACACAATCATTTAAAACACTCAGGTGTTTCTTTCTAGCATCTGTGCAGGAAGCCATACTAGTGCCTTCGTTGTACCTATCAAATACTGAGCCTTCAGCCTTGCATTAACTCTAAAGCCGTAATCTTTTGGTTCTGTTGAGTAAATAAACATTTTGCAGGTCTATTTAATAACAGAGACAACTGTATTTCAGCTGTTCAGCTCCATTACATGGTTTCACTTAAATACTGCAATCTGCTTTACTATGTTACGATATTCCTGCTAATTAGTGGAAGGTAGAGTGGAGAGTTCCTAATAGCAAAGCTGTTGCAGCTGAAGCCCACTCTTTGTAGGTCTGATAATCCTCTGTTGCAGCTCACCTATGCTCTCCTGTGATTAAAAATAACCATGACTTAAAACACCACGTTTTAAACAATACAAAGGTAGTGTCTCCAGTTGCTAATTTCCAGTGCTTACCTGCTATTTCAGCTGGCCTCTTTTCCTGCAATACTGCAATCCAAAAACTACAAGGCCTGCTATGCTTCTGATGTAACTTAATAGAGCTTCCAGGTGAAATGTGATGCCACAACAGGTGAGTTATTTAGAGTTAAGGATGAAATATAGCTTAAGCTGAGTTGCACTAAGGCTAATCTGAGCTCCTCAAAAATCTCAAGGTAACAATGTACGATCATTATCTTCAAGTTTACTATTCCTCTTTATCATATCTCAAGCCATAACCTCTTTGATCTGTTGAGAAGCTTCCCTGACTGGCAAGTTACTACATCTAATTTTGCAATACAACAGCTGTTCCCTTGAAAATACCCTTCCTGGTTAAATACAAACACAGGGAAAGCATTAAGTGGATTCCTCTGACTGACGATTCGGTATGCTTCCTAGATACAAAGAATGAGTCCTCTGGAGGACGGAAAAGAAACTACATTTTGGACTGTACATGCTGCAAACTTGCAGAACAGGCTAAGAACATGCCCAACTTCTATGCCAGTGTGCAAGACAGAGTATTCCAGATCAGTGAACAGCTTTAACAAGAGCTTAGAAAACACCATGGTGTTTCATTCTGCAGGGGACAAACACATTTTCCATCAGCTTGAGCTTCTACCAGGTCACTAACATACTCCCAGAGGCAGGGTGTTACCAGAAAGGTCTGGGGCTCCTAGGAGATGAAATGAGCCTTTTTCTTCTGAGCTACTGTGTTCTGCAACAGCGCAAGCAAACAACATTTTACTGCAATTACCAAATGCAGTGCAACATTTGTTTAGCGCCAACACTGATATGTACTGCTTACCTGCACTTTGGGAGGACTGAATTCAAGATTGTAGACTCTGCCACTAGCAGGGTGGATCCAACGTGCTGTGAGCCGACATTTTATGGTCTCAAATGGCACGTCTAGGTCAATCACAGTGTCTATTCGACATTCTTTATCCAGGGCTTCTGCCTGAGCAACTGTTCTGGGGAAACCTTTTTAAAGGAAACAACTCCATAAAAATCCAAAGGCAGAGTTATAGCAAGAATTACCTGGATTCAGTCATTAGAGAAAATAATTGTCAGGCAGAAAAAAAAGCATTGTCATACTGTAAAGGTTGAAGAGGCATCAGATTTTCCAAGTATTTTTCACTATGTTATGGCCCTTGTTAAACGCCTCCCAGCTTCCATTTCCTCATTTCAGTTAATCATCTTCCCAAAAGTGTAACAAATAAGTGCAAAAAGACCCCATACTCATATGTACTACATACCACTATATTGAATAAAAGCATTGTTTACACATTTGGAACAATAAAAGCTACAGGCATTTCACTCAGAGGTCTGGAACAACCTGGAAACATTTGTGACAACTCTCATTTCCACAGCTGTGTAAGGCTTAAGGAGGTGACCATTTTATTCAGCTGCAGTAAGCCCCATGTATCTACCGGAGGCAGTCCAGGATTAATTTTACATAAAAGAGTAGCTTTAGAAAGAGTTCTGGAAAGTCTGGTGTATCAGACTGTCCTTGGGGATGATGATGGTGAGAACAGTCAGGCTGAGCAGGAGTATGTCTCTTCACTTAAAAGACACTGCATTTTGCCCCCTGAACTCCATGGCTCCAGTAGCATGCCTTCAAAGACACATGTTACTACTAGGGAAATGAAGTGGAACTTAAGAAGGAGAGAGGGAAACAGAGAAAAAGAAAACCAAGGTCTCCACAAAGAATTTAAAATTAAAAATTGACCACAGGAGCTTCAGCGGTCAAAGCTACTGCAGAACATGCTATTGCACCACAGATTCACTGGAACAATACCTCTACCCACAAAGCTCTCGCACAGTCTCATGTTCTTCAGTAGCTTTTAATTTTCATCATACTATACAAGTAAACTTCTCCATAAAGGCAAATACTGATAGGTACAAACTTAAGAAACTCTTCTTTGTATAACATTGGTTGACAAGTCCATTGCCTGAGTAAGGAACCAGCCAAGAACCACCCTTACAACAGAAAAAAAAAAAAAATTTTATGGTCTTAAGGCTACTGTGTTTTGTCTAACACATCACAAAAGGAAAGAGCTGATTAACTCAGACCAAGCTTTTGCTTGTGCATTAAGTCTGATGCACCTGGTTTGCATCACAGTCATCCACTATCCTCATCGTATTTCTCTCACGTTCACATTATCTCATAGAAGCGCTTCTAGATGTTAAGAGCAGAGGGAGAGCCAGGACTCCAGCACTGCTGTTCTTTCTTACTATTGACAAGCTAGTCAGCCGCCACACATCTTAGTTATGCAGCTGGAAAATTAGTTTGCTTTGGGACTTAGTAATGAGAAACTTCCTCAACAAATTAAAGTGCCTTTACAAAAGGATTCATTGAAACTGAACCAGCGTTTGCTGCATACAGGGTTTTCTTGATACAGAAAAAATAATCTACAAGATGTGATGAATCCAGGAACACAGAGAAAAGTGCCCTAATTATACAGCACATAAATCTAAGCAGATCATACTCCCCCCTCCTCCCCCCCAAACTCAGACTGATACATCTGCTATGACTCTAGAAGCCACCAACCTATTGTAAGGCAGTGGAAATGAGTATTTGCCTAAGTGAGCCAACAAGCAGCTCAGCAACTCTATTTAGTCTGACCTAGCTGACCTCAGCTGTTTGTTCTGAGTTGCAGTTATCAAACTAAAGACTTTCTGGTTAACATATTTCAACAGAATAGTATTGTTCCTACACAGCCAATTATGCCAGAGCTATCCCTAGTGTAATTCACCGAGTCTCACTGCAAATGCTGATGCAGACAAAAGTTCTGCTCCAAAAGTATAAAGAAGGCAGCACGTTAACATGCAGCAGAAACTGATGTATTCTCTTACAGTCTCCACACCATCCTCCTGTTAAGAGTTGCCAGTGTGCCCTGCTATACTGCTACGCATCCAGATCCACAAGGCTGGAACTATGTGTACACAGGACCTGGAACTAAAGAAAAAAAAACAAAAACAAAAACATCTGGAGCTCTTTCCTTTATTGATTAGGTTTCATTGTGCTGTTCACTGTGGGAATTAAGCCTTTGTCTTCACTAAGCAGGAACATGACTGTGACTAAAGCCACCAGAACAGATCACTGTACTAGAAGCAATTATAATAAAGCACTAAGGGAATAGAGAGCACTGTGGGTCTTTCACTCCCTCTAAATAAAAAGCCACACCAACAACTTTTTAGTTTTATCTACTGAGACAGGCTGTGACTAGAATCTGAAAGCACACACATCCAGCCTAGATACTATCTTTGCACTGCGCATCCAACCGTACTCCCATGGGCTGGGGTAAGAAGAGCCATTCAGTTCATGAAGACAGCAGCAAATGCATTTTCTCTCTACCGTGAATGCTGAAGCAACGACCTTACACTGCAGAATTGCAGAACAATTCATTCTGAGAACAGAATCAAAGAGCAAATGAAAGAGACCTTTTAGAGCACTTAAGCAGTGTTTTTGTTAGTGATTTATTACACACTGCACTGCTGCAGTACTTGCTTTCCATACTTAACTTGTTGCTGCACCACATACCTGCCTCTCTGTTTAAATAATTCCTCAGCCCCATTCTACAAAAGTGTTCCATTCCCCAAGGACTTTAACAAGAAAAGGCTTAAAAAAAGCATAAACTTCTCAATGTGTATTTTAAAGGGGAAATAAAGCATAAGAATTACCAGAATTACCAGTTTTGAAATTATACTGGAATATTGAACTACCCTTTTCAACATGAATTAAACATCCCTGTAACACTCTGAAGGCGGGATGCACCCAAAGCATTTCACAGCCAAAGAAACTGGGGCAGACTAGTTGCTGAAGGTTTCACAACAAGCTGGCAACAAACACTGTCCGGTTACTATGACCCAAGGATGGCTACTGGAGTGTAGCTATCCACAAGCGACCAAAGCACTCCAAGCTTTCCAGTGCAGATTTTCTCTCCATATATAGTGACATCCAGTATGCTAACTTACCGTCCAATAGCCAATTGTACTGATCTAGACCTTTTAGCTCATTCAGCATTAGTCGTGTCATGATGTCATCTGGAATAAGCCGCCCTTGATCAATGTAGGACTTGGCAAGGATTCCAACTTCTGCAAAAGTAAGAGAAGTCGCATTACACTATCTCTGACCTCCAGCAAGTGAAAAAAAGCCCACAAGCCTGCAAAAAATTTGTTTTGGTCAGGATGGCGCAGAACAGTAAAGTTGTAAACAAGACAGACAGCATGCTTGCTGAAATTCAAAAACAGATCACCAGTTAGGATCTGATCATGCAAATACGTATCAGATTAATTATATAGGTTTGTAGTTCCACAGATGGCAACAAGGCATTCAGCACACCTCTATGCCCACACCCTCTGAATAATTTTACTCATAAGTATTTGAAATATTACGTTCCAAAAACTAAGATCAGGAGAGGCCATTAGGTAAAAGAGTCTTCAAAAGAAGAAATGTATAGGATACAAGTTCATCAAGATATCAGCCCTCAGATTTTCTGTCAAGAAAGTTATTTTCTCAGTGTAGTGGCTAGTTATTAACTTATGACTTCACTACGAAGAGAAACGCCTTTGGTATTTAAGAGAGCAGTATGCAGTAGGACACTCTTGCCAGATATGTATTTTTATGATTACTAGAGTTACAAGAGGATGTTTATAGATGTTGTAAGCTATTTATGGGAACATGCAGACACTGGTATTTCCCCATGGAACTGACTAATCTTTAATACCAGTCATTTAGCCCACTGGCTCACTAAAATGCCATCCACACATCACAGTTCCGGATATCACACCATGCTCCTACATGACAGGCAGCAGCACGCTGTAGTTCACCTAAATCATGGGTACAGCCGGGAAGAAATTCATTTGCCTGGGTTGCATCCTAGGCACAAAGTCTCTGTGGCCTTTGTTTATAAAACAATTACCCAATTATGCAAGTCACCCAGAATAGCAGCTAGGTTGGTTTTATTGTGGATCTGCAGAAACCTTTACTTGCAGCCAACTCAGATCTCGTTACAGTAAACCAAACAGAAGAGAAAATGGGATGGACTGACATACCAACACAAGATACAACCGCTTTCAGCAGAAAGCAGTGAAGAATGCCAGTCCCATCACTTGATGCAGTATTGGAACGTGCAATAGTACAGAGGCCCTTCTTCAGATAAGGCAACTGAAAAGCAATACATGCCCTCAAGTAATGCAAACAGTAGATTTGGTGCTAAAAAAAAAAAAAAGTAATAAAGGCACAATTTCCCCTTACTGAGTGTTCATATCTATAGTCAGGCTTTGAAAAGTTTGGAGACCGTTTAGAAATAGGCACTATGCACTTTGGTCAGACTTCAAATAATCCTCACAATGTGGAAAAGAGTCAGACTCTGGTGTTTGAGTCTTCCAGCACATCACAAACGGGAAAGAAGGTGACAGTCTGCCTGGGTACAAAGTGTCAATTCTTTTCCCTACCTCCCTTCTTCAAGGTCAGCAAGTCATACCTCTTTTATTATTCTAGTGCACCTTGAGCTATGTACCCTGCAAAAGTAGGCTGGGAGGAGGAATAAATTACATCTAGATAGCTTAATGTGTACTTGATGCTTGGACCTGTTACTGATTTACGCTGCAGCATTGCTCCAGCCAGAATGATCTAAGAGTATGCACAAGGCAAGGTTGATCGGGAACGGTACTAAGATATTTTGGAAAGACAGATGAGCTTTTGGGCCCAGAGAGGTTTAGAGTATGGCAAGCTGTAAGGTCCTATTATTACACCAACAGAGCTGGAAACATGCTGCCTCCCTCCACAAACCTCAGGTCGTTCAGAGAGTCACTATTACCGAAGAAAAAAAAATAGGCACAACTGTACCCAAATAGTTATATGTTAGGACCAAAAAGTTTGTATACATGGCTTCCCCTCTCTCCCCCCCCCCCCCCCCCCCCCCGTTATTGGGTGTGGGATTGCGTGAGGTTTGGGGTTTTTTATTTTGTTCTTTTGTTTTCAGCTTGGATCTGAAACCACTACAGGCATGGCAATCTTTGGAATTAAAGGTAACACAGGTTTCTCTTCTGTCTAGGTGATAACAGGTATCCATGTTGCATGGTTTTCCAAAAGATTGGCACATCCTAACCACATTACAGCAGACAAGCTCTAGCCAGATTCAGACAACAGGTTGCTTAGCACTAGAGAGGTGGTCACAGACTCTCCACTCTCCAAAGCAGCAGAACATGGTAATAACTGCAAATTGCTAAGGATGCTCACATGTTCAACAGGACTTCCATTTTCACAAGACAGCGAATGCCAAAAATGGCACTGTATAACTATTGTTAATTATATTTAATTTTCCAAGTGTTTTAACTGCCCAACTTAGCCTGACACAGTTCCCAAAGAACCGGGAATTGCAGGACTCTTCTGTTATAATCAGAACTCATAAACTCTTTGCCTCGACGAAACTTGTCAAAGTTCTCTAAGCTGCCTCTCAGTCCCTCTCTCTCCTTCAGCATACTACTTACTGCTGCTACCTCAGTACTCATCTCAATCCTTTGGAGGCCATTTCTGCCACCAGTGACTCACTTTCAATAAAATTAAAACAGAGCTTCACCTGGGTTAATTAGTGAATGAAAACCTCTGTAGCAGATTCCTACAAGTTCTACAGTAGCTAATTCAGAGCAAACATCTTCATCTCTTACACCCTCCACCGGCTTCTCTCCTCACAGCCAAGGTTTTAATGTATCTGCTACACTTTCATTTCACATCTTGGTTCTCCTTCACATTCTTTCATCTGTCCAACCCACCTAGAACACTTTGCCGAATCACTTTTCTTTCCACTACTTCATGGCTCCCTCCTCAAATCAAGCCATGGGGTATTTCCACTTGCAATTTCCTCTTCTCACACGCCCTTCAGCTTGATTCTGGTGCTCTTTGATCTTGCTTCCAAGACATATTGAAAGAACAAAAAACATAAAGCATTTACTAAAATAACATACTTCCTTCATCTTCCGGAATGCCCTCCTTTCTCACTAGGTCTTACTTATGCTGAAAGTTCATTAACAGCAACAATTTTGGTTTTGTGACCGTCTGTAAATAAAAACTTACACTTGCGCAACCAAACAGACAGAAAAAGCATGAATGCGATCAGAGATGCCGGCACAGGTGGTGCTCCTAGCAAATGTTTAACTTGTAGATATCAACTGTAGTGAAGTCAGTCAACTAAGCCAGAGTCATTGTTCTTGCAGAGCAAACAGAATTCGTGTGAAAAAGAGATGTGGAAAACACATCACAACTGATTTCATAATACAGATAATTTTTCACCTTCAAACCTGCTTATAAGCTTCCAAAACCAAGACTGCCAGTTACCTAACCATAATACTGCAGTGATACTTACAAGTAAATGTAGTCCTCTGCAGCTTCAAAGTGCTGGAAAAAACAATACTCTCACTTCATCCCATGCAACCTGAAATGTTTCTTACAAGGTTTTTTGACCCCACCGTGAAGAAAAGCAGATACAGAAGTCAGGAGGGGACCTTTCATCGTTGCAAAAATCCACCAGAGAGAGGGGTTGTGGCATCTCAACAGAGAGCCAGAGGTCAAGCTAGGACTACGTAGTAAGTATAATTCGCATCATTACCTAATACTAGCAACTCTGTATGCAAACACAGACCATGCTGAAACCTAAGCACGATATAAACTTGTTGTAAGATCATAATAGTTTACAAAGCACAAGGTAAGCAGTCTGAAAATTTTGCCCATTGTTTTTGGAAAGCACCGCTACAGTTAGGCCTGGCAGTCCGGGACACGGCCTTCTAATTTTGGAATAGCTGGTAATTCTGGGTGGCTCTACTTCTAGCCACCTAACGGCGACCTGAAAAAGTCTGATTGCCCAGAACTCCTCCTCTTGCCCCGCCTGTTAAAAACATGATGTTTTTCCCTCTCCAGGTGTTTCAGAAACACCGACAAAAAAACGCTGGGTGCTTACGAAAAGCACCACGACGAGGACAAAACGAGCTGTTACAAAACAAGGAAAAGGGGATACGTTCACGCTTACAAAGAGGATGCCAAGTGACAGCTTTTAGAGGCCGAAGCCTTGAGGCCTACTTCGGTGGCCTCTGGCCTCCAGGGAGAGCTTGCCTGAAGACGCCCAGTCTCGGGGGGCGGGCACAGAGAAGCGGGGACCGGGGAGCAGCAAACCCCCTTCAAGAAGCCCCCAGGGGCTTGGGGAGCCGCGGGTGGGTGGGTGGGAGAAGGGGAAGGAACCGTCCGTCCCACCCGCGGCGGAGCGGGGCTGTGTCACGGGGGAGCTTCCCGCCGGCCTGCGTGGGGCCGGTTCCCGCCGGGGCGGGGGGCGGAGCGGCGGGGACGATCCGGGGCGGGCGGCCGCCCGCCCCGGATCGTCCCCGCCGCTCCCCCCCCCGCCTCAGGACCGTCCCCGTTCCCACCTGTCCTCTTCTGCATGTTGTCCCTCAGCAGGTCGCCGCTGGAGAGGTGCTTCATCCCGAAATGTTTGATAATCCGAGAGGAGACGGTGCCTTTCCCGGAGCCCGGGGGCCCCATAATGACGGCGCGCAGCAGCGGCGGCACCACCATGGTGCTGCTGTTGCTCCTGCTCCGGGCAGGGGCTGAGCCCCGGGCAGGGGCTGAGCCCCGGGCGGAGCGAGGCCCGGGAGCAGCGCCGCCTTCCCGCGGGGGGGGTGGGAAGCCGAGGCCGGTCCTCCCAGGGAAAAAAGGGTGGCAGCTTTTCTGGCTGTCAGTCAGCGGCAGGAAGGAAAGATCCTTTACGTATAAACACGGGGAGGGGGGGTAGATAACTACAGCAAATCGCATTTTAGAAAGTACAGCATCAGAGAGCATTAGGGCATCGCTGCCCTAAGCGGCCCTGAGCAACCTCCGCGCACCCCCTGCCCAGGAGCCCCATTTCGGCCGCCCCCGCAGCCCTCAGTCCCCGCCCCGGCCTGTTCCCACTCCCTGGCTCCCACCTGGTGGCTGCTGGGCTGGTGGCCCGTCCTGTTGCTGTCACTGGCCTGCTCGGCTGCTGTGAGGCCGTGGCTGCCGGGGGAGGTGCTCAGCTCCCGCCTCATCCGCCCCCATGCAGCAGCCCGGCTCTTGCTCGTCTCCGACAAATAAGATCCAACTGTAGGGTAGCAGGCAGCTACGTTTTTAAAAAGCTGGGTCTGCGCTTTGTGTAAGATACCTGAATGTGAACTGCTGTAGGTTGGCCTTGTTTTCAGCGGTGTTCTTCCGAATGACATCCAGAGGCCCCTTCCCACAGGTACGATTCAGCGATTCTCAGCTGCCCCAGAAGACCGTGTTCTCACCAAAACAGAGGGCGGTGCCGCTGGCCCGGCGTCCGCTGCCATCTCCGCAGCAGGAGGAGCCAGCCTTCCTGCTAAAGATCCATCAGCTCTGGAGATGCTGATGGATCTCAGCCACGGGGAGCTAGAAGGGCCGCAGTGAAAAAGCGATCTCACAGAAAGCAGAGCTAAAGGCAAAACATTAATGAAATTCAGCTCTCCGTGTTAAAACCTTGTTTAATTGCAATGGTTTTACAAGAGATTTGCAACAGCAACAAGAAAACATTCAAATGGACATGTGGTACTTCACAACGGTATGAAAGTGGGAATATAGCCCAAAACCTGCCCGGTCGACAAAATAAATTGCCTTAGCAATTAAGCAGGAAGGCACTGGCTTAGCACAGAAATCTCAGTATGAGCATAAATCGTATTACACTGAGCAATGCGAACCTCCATAACTGAATCTAGTAATACCTTTATTCTAGAATGCAATAGGACAGAAAGGGTGAAACATTCAGGGTTTTATGAATGTTCCCAGGGCAACATCTCAGTCTGCCAAAGCATCACAGTCTTAAACAACACCTGGCGACAAAAAGCCATTTAAATGCTAGAAGCCATACTGTTCATTTTAAGCTCCACACTTCACAGACTTTTGAAAGGTGGAAGTCCACAAAATGTGTAGACAGCATCTGAGTGGTCCTAAAGCAAATCTGTGGGAAAATGGAAGGTATTATATGAAATAAGTATGCAGCAAGTAACTAGATTTGTCAGAGAGATCGTTAATCCTTATCTCCAAAGCCACTATGTATAAAAAGCAGAAATAATTTATCTGCCTGTTAAAGAGGGAACATGAGGTTCAGCTTCTCTACAGGCACTACTGAGCAGCTCAGAAAAACTCCACAGAGGACTGCTAAAATAATCCCACTGCTGAAGTCTACTTAGAAACCTGTCTGAACTCCATAAAGGATATGCAAAGAAGGGGTGGAAGTGGATAGGAAAAAAAAAACATATGGCCTCTGCAGAACAAAAGTGGGCACTTATACTATAAAAATTATGTAGTAAAATAAATGATTTTTCCCCTCCCCTTGGCTGTCTTTGCTGGAGTCCAAATCTTGTCCTAGTGGTTTTGTGCAATAGTTGTGACATACTCAGAAGTGGAAAAGGAAATCATGGGAGGATTTGTAGTACTGAAATAGGTCATTGATTCATTAGTTCATATACAATGTTTTACATAGCTATTCTGTATTTAAAAACATGCACGTGATTTTTCCTGCAGCCATCATTTTGGTCTTTGGAACGTGACATTTGATTGTCTTCATTCAGACTTAATTATTCGTATCTTAGCACAGTAACCAATGTTTAATTAATACAACTTGCATTGTATTCTGAATTAACCTTTTTCTGCTTACAGACCAGATGCCTTATTGACACATGTAGCATACAGGTATAAGTTAAAATTCTGACTCTTGCTCAGCAAGCTTATTGAAGTTGCCCTCATGGTGGCCGATCAGTTATCAAAATCTTTTCTCAAACAAGGCCAAACGTTCTTTCCAATAAAAGTCTTTCAGATTTCTCAGCATTATTTCAAGCATAAGAAATTTTTTAAAGACGCTTGTTAAGGCTTGAATTGTCAAAAGAGTTCTTGTCATGTCTTCTCCTTGGAGATCTAAATCCGTACTTTTGAGGTTGATACAGACTTCCTTTAGTACTGTCAGGTAACTGCTTCCCAAGTGTTCCATTTCATAGCAAAATGGTTTCTTACATGAGAAAGAAGTTATAGTATTATACTGACTTTGGTAGGGCTTCTGACATGGTCTCCCACATAATTTTTGTACGTCATCTGGGTGGATGAGTGGACAATTAGATGGGTGAAAAACTGGCTGCAATCAAGATCAAACTGTAGCAATTAAAGTTTTGTACCCTACTGGGAAGCTGTTAATGAGTGCAGTTTGTCAGGGTCTACCCTGGGACCTTGTCCTGTTTACTATCTGTAAATAACTCCGGAGAGGAGACAGAGTGCACCCTCATCAACTTTGCAGGTAACACCAAACCGTGAGACCTTAGTGGACAGGCCCAAGAGCAGGGCTGCAGTTCAGCAGGATCAGGTGGGGAAATGGGCCAAGCAGGAGCATGAGAAAATTTGACAAAGGCAGGTGCGAAGTCCTGCACCCAGGACGCGCTAACTACTTCCAACAGCACAGGCCGGGGACAGACCAGCGAGGTAGCAGCTCTGCTGAAAATGTCTGGGAGGCACTGGTGGACAGCAAGCTAAGCACAACCCACAGCACGCCCTGGCGGCAAAGGCGGCCAGTAACATCATCGGCTATGCTGACAGGAGGGTAGCCACTACATCAGGGGAAACTATTCATCCCCCTTTATTAGGCACTCCTTAGACCACTCCTGGCTACTGTGGCCAGTTTCGGGCCCTCCAGTACAAGTCAGACATTGTTGGAGCAGGTCCAGCAGGAAGTGACCGAGATGGTCAGGGGCTGGAGAAGAGGCACTGCCAGAGCTGAGGGAACCACGCTTGTTCAGCCTGGAGAGGAGAAGGGGTCGGGGTACCTAATAGCAGCCTTCTAACATCTACAGAGAGGTTACTGAGAAGGCAGGGCCAGGCTCTTTACTAAAGTGTGTGGCAGGACTCATGGAGTCAGGCAGTGAAGCCAACGTAGTCTCAGCCCTTTGAGGTTTTTTTAAGACCCAACTAGATAAAGCCCTGAGAAACCCAGTCTGACCCTGCTTTAGGCCACAGGTTGGACTAGAGATCTGGATCCCAACCTGAATTAGGCTGTGATGTTATATTTTTTAAACAAGATACCCCATTAATCATGTTCAAAAAAAAAGGCATCAAGTACTTATCCAATGAAGGTTAGCATACATACAAAATATACTTGCAAATTCTCCCTCAAAAATGTATACCATCAAAAACATTTGAGGGGCAATTTTTTCTTTTTTAATTAGATATAGGTACACATATGTAGAGTGAAATGTTGTTAGCTTTGTTTGCCTTATAGTTAAAGTAGCAAATGCATGACTTTTTACAAACCAGACATGTACAGCTGTGATTATTTAGATTTAAATAATGTTTTATGCTTTGCAAAGAGGGATATAACTTTTGTGGTGTCATTCCTAGCTTTATTAAAAAGTCTAATGCATTATTCCTCCCAGATGCCGAGTACGGCAAATTAACACTTATCCATAACAAGGGTTGTCCCAAAACTCTGCATTTCTTAGGAAATGCATGTTCTTGAGACAGAAATTTACTGTCTGTACCCCAAGTTTGTTATTCTCAAAACTTTATGTACAACAAAGATGAAACATACCTTATTTGTAAAGTAAAAAATTTATTGTTAGCATAATTGAAATCTTAACAGCCTCATTCAATAATTATTATTAATCCAGATGTAATCATTACAGAACAAGAAAGGATATGTCTATGCTGGAAAGTTTCAATAACAATAATACAGTTAAAATTTTTCCACACACATTTCTTAGTTTCTACCATTCTCCCAGTGTTGTGTTCACCCCTCTCCCCTCCTTCCCTAGACCCCAAGGTCAGTGGTTTCATGCAGGTGAGGGGGCGGGTGTTACAGTGAGCCACCACCATCTGGAGTCCTCCACCAGGAGGAACACGATGTTCATGCTGACAGTTTCTTCTTCCTCCCTCTAGGGTCCACCTGGAGTTATTTTTGTATGCATGCTAACACACTTTTACAACTTGCTTTTTCTTCACTAGTCTGCACCTCCACATTACATCTGGGTTTACTATATGCAGTGCTTTCCACATATATTATTAGATACTTTCTTTGTCTTCTTTGCTACCCCTAAAAACAGTTGTGTCAAGCTCCAGGTCTGCATTTCTCTAACTGACCACTGGTGGATTGCTTGTAGCTGTGAGGTCTCCAGTGCCAACCCTGCGCTCCATCTCTTATCAGCCTATGTACGCTGTATCCCGTGTCCCCACTTCTCAAGGCTCTGGTATTGTACCAGACCTGCATTTCTCTACATTGCCTCGTCATATTAGAGTCATAAATATCATTCCACACAGTGTAACTGCTTGCTACTATTACCTATTTAAAACTACCATCTTACCATGCAAAGATAAAAAAGAAAAATAAATTAGCCACAGAAAACTCGTCAACTGGAGAAACTGCTGTCACAGTTAAATGAAGCAAAGCAAAGCTGCAAGCAGACCAAAAAATGTTCAAACAGAGCAAGTCCGACAAGCTTCAGTCCTGAGGCCTTGGAAACTCAGTACAAGGCTTATGGCCTGTTATGAGCAACGGCAATACTTTATTACAAGGCTACACAGTTGCAAGTTGATAATGATCAAATACAGTATTTTAGTTGTTTGCAAAACATTTCTGTCTTCCAAGTCTTTCTTTTGAGATATATTTATAGTCTGTAATGAAGGAGTCCTGCTTTAATCCTATAAAAAGCACTCATCACATTGTTTAGACATCCTTCAAAATACAGCTAATAGGAAAATACAGTAAGTAAAACAGAGGTTACATAGCTGTGTTTCTGAGCCTGTGTGAAAATGCGTGGGAGATATGTGAACCAACAGAAATTTAGAAAACAGCATTATCTTTTTGGACACTTGGAGGCCTCATACATTAGCAGAAAGCAGAGCTCTCTCAGAAATTTCTGTAATGACCTTTTCTGGATTATTTATCTCAACAAGCCATTAAAATATCAGGAGACTGTTATGTTCTCCAACCATTACTTTCATGAAAATAAACATCTTTCCTAACTATTAAAGGCAAACCAATAATAGCTTTACATCATGAGATTAAATTGTAATGACTGTCCAGATCATGACATTTATACATCAGCCTCTCTGTGGCACCTCTAGGCAGGTAACAAAAATCTGTGTCCTGACTCCAGAAATACTTGAACTCCTAGGACAACAAGCTACCAGCATTATCAGGGGAATGCAATCCCTCTTCTATGTCATAAGACACTTTTATGACAGATATAGCTCTCATTACAGGTAAACTTACATTATACCATCTAATTAGTGTTTTTCACTCTATCTGCCAGTGATTGTTTTCAGAAGTAGCTTACCTCAGTTACATGAGGACATTCTGGCTGCTGCTGGAGTGAGTCAGTTTTGAGGAAGACTGTTTTCCCGATTTTGTTTTCACACGCCTTGACATGAAACAAATACTTGCAAATTGTTCACAGATGATACCAAGTCATCAGAAGTTACAGCAGAAGAATGAGACCAGCAGAACTAAAAATACGTGTATGGGAGAGAAGGGGAGTACACAGAGGGAGAGAAATGACCCAGAGCAGAGTGTTCGTTTGAACTAGACATATTGGACTAGATGTTTTCTGCGCAAATCAAAGGGTTCACTGATACGGGGTTCAGGCAATGCAGTGGAAAACTTCCATAGCTCCAGTAGCAGCACCTGGAAGCATTTTACACAGCTGTCTCCACAGAAGACCTTCTTGATTTCAGTGGGAATGTCCATCCTCTATCACATCCCATATCCACAACCTCACAGCAAACTGTTATTTAACTAGTATCCTGTAATTATGTCTAAAAGGCCTGCGAATGAAGGAAATTAGAGACAAAATTGTTCCCTGAAAATAGGGAATAGTAAATGTCAGACTTCTTTTCCATTAAATGTTATAATGAATTTGGCACTGTTTGCTCTGGAATTCCAAAATGCCCTCCAAATGCTGAAACCCAAAGGAACTGTGCAGAGATTTGGCTGAATTTAATTGTTTGCGAGCAGGAAAACAAACACCGATTTATCAAGAATGTTTTAAGACTTTTTGTGCAGAGAAGTTTGGACATAGATTTATTAGGTGGGAGGGGATATGATGAGATGATACCTATGTTCCTTACCTTCCTCCCACTCACAGTTTTCCCTTAGTTCTGCTCAGTGCATCACAGAACAAAATTTCAGCTGCACAAGACCCACTCTTTTCTGTCATATCCTAGATCAGGGCTGCAACTGGCAACAAATTTCTCACACACAGAGAGCTACATTCCTTTGATTCCTCAAAAACATGACAAACAACTGTTTTTCTAAAAATACAGATGTGTTCATCTGTACATGAATAGCTCTACACATTTCTGCCCATATCTCGGACATCTTGGGCATTGCATATGTGAGCTAAGGCTGTATTCCAGCTGTCATTTTTTGATCCTCATTTTTCACAAATTTCTCAGCCTGCTCCCTTTAAGAAAATTTCTCAGGCTTTGTTTCAGCATAGATGTGCTATTTTGATTTGGATGTATAATTTTTCTGGGTTTGATTTTTTGCCTTTGCACCTGGGTTGGGGAAATCCCCAATATCAGCACAGTGTGGGCGGTGAATGCATTGAGCGGAGAAGAACTTGGGGATACTGGTATATGAAAAATTGGACATTAGCTGGCAACATGCGCTCGCAGCCCAGAAAGCCAATAGCATCCTCAGCTGCATAACAAGAAGCATGGCCAGCAGGTCGAGGGAGGTGGTTCTGCCCCTCTGCTCTGGTGAGTCCCCACCTGGAGTCCTGCATCCAGCACAGGAAGGACATGGACCTGTTGGAGCCAGTCCAGAGGAGGGCCACAAAAATGATCAGAGGGGTGGAACACCTCTCCTGTGAAGAAAGGCTGAGAGAGTTGGGGTTGTTCAGAAGGCTCTGGGGAGACCTTATTGTGGCCTTTCAATATATAAAGGGGGCTTATAAGAAAGATGGAGAGAGACTTTTTACCAGGGCCTGTAGTGACAGGACAAGGGGCAATACGTTTAAACTGAAAGAGGGTTGGTTTAGGTTGGACATAAGGAAGAACTTTTTTACGATGAGGGTGGTGAGACACTGGAACAGGTTGTCCAGAGAAGTTGTGGATGCCCCATCCTTGGAAGTGTACAATGTCAGGTTGGATGGGGCTTTGATCGGCCTGATCTAGTGGAAGGTATCCCTGCCCATGGTGGGGAGGTTGGACTAAATCACCTTTAAAGGTCCCTTCCAATCCAAATCATTCTATGATTCTATGTTGAAATTCAGGAAAATAAGGAGTTGTTACACTTAGATTCAACATGCCTTCCAAAAAATATACTGTGGTCAGGTCTACTAGCAGTAGAGAACTTCCTTGAGTAGTAAGATCCTTAACTTCAGGGGTGCATATGAACTGAAAAGTAAGAGTCTGCATGTATGTAGAAGTATCCTTTGCATCATTAGCATGACATGTTTCCACAATCCCGACAGACTACCAGTAATGGAAAAAAACCACAGAATACTGGTGTTGGAATTCCAAATTTATGCTGTTTCCTCTGGCATGTGTCCAATCTCTTTAAAGTATCCATGTCCATCAAAGCATATATTATGTAACAGTATAATTCACCTAATATTACATTTAGTATGAAAAGTCTTGAAAAGGAATAAAACTACATGAATGGCAAATGCTGCGTGTCACTCTCACCTGGATAAGCAAGAACAGTCAGAGCTAAAGCTAATCATGGGTCTTTCAACACTTGAACATAGGTTGCATGCATAAAATGACGATTCACTACAGCTATCACAGGTGAAATAATGTTCAAAAAGCAGTGACTCTTAACTCTGTTCTTTTTTAAGACAAATCCTTAACGGATTCAGCCAAAACCACAGAACATCTCCCCAGGCTTCACCCAGGGCTTGCTCGATACCTGGCGGTAAGAAACGCAGTTACCCTTAATGCGGTCAGAATGAAGTGGCAGTCTAAGACCTGCAGGAACACTTTTGGGCAGCAGATGTCCCTACACCCACGTCTGAAGGCGCTGTTGCTCCCTACAATGTTGCTCGGTGCTCTCAGACACCCCTCACGCTGCCGTAGTTGTTTCATAGAGGCTTGTCTCCGAGGCTGTACTCTTGTTTTTGAGCTGCAGTGTGATGCGTACTATCCAATCCACTTAAAACATCTAACATATTGTCCAACATCTGGTAAAATGAGGAAAGATCCATCTCCACAATGACTTATTTCGCAGATTATATTTTCATTTCTCTCCTCTGCCTGCAAATGCACTGCATGTAAACAAGAGAATCAATGCTATCTGGTCACGTTTCAGAAAAAAAATGAATCTTATTAGGATTATTTATTTTAATCCGCCCCAATCTAACCACTAATAATATATGTTCTCATTCACTTTTTGATCAGATATTTAGAGCAGATAAAATTTGATCATCCTGCTCTCATGACAGCTAACTTTGGCCAAAGCTCTTCCTATATGGCCTTTGTGAGCTCTGAGGATGACAAGTGTTAAGATCCTTCTCTTGTCTACATAACAGCAGTTTTGGGAATTGCATGCCCTCTTAGCACTGCTCCTGCCGCACTGATCCTGCCATGCATGGTTGTGAATTCAACAATTCAATAGATTCATGGAGTAGATTACCAGTCATTAGCATGTAGATCCTTTGGAAAAGAAGGGCCTGACAATAAAATGAAGGGAGATTGCTCTGAGTTTACATAAAGAGGAAAAATTTGCTTTTTGATGAAGTAATGCAAGTGAAGAATCTACTTCCAGCCATGTTAAGAAAAGAACTGTGATCAAAGCTACTAAGCAGGAAGCTGGTCTTTACGAATTCAAGAAACAACCTTTACGAATTCAAGAAACAACAGGGCAAAACTTTGCAGAGTCTTCAAAAAAGCAGGAAAGCAAATTTAAGAGTTTATGTTATGACCAAAAGGTAATTTCAAATCAGATTTGAATGTAAATCCCATCCTTCTTCTTCCAAAAGCTGAACATAACCTTAGTTATAGCTCCAAGCCTTGGTTGCTGTTTTTCTGTTTTATTTTCAGATCCTGAAATATTTCATGGACTCATAGAATATCTCAAGTTGGAAGGGACCCATAAGGATCATGAAGTCCAAATCCCTGCTCCTCACAGGACTACCTAGAACTAAACCATGTGACTAAGAGCGTTGTCCAGATGCTCCCTGAACTCTGACAGGCTTGGTGCCGTGACCACTTCCCTGGGGAGCCTGTTCCAGTCACTGACCACCCTCTCTGTGAAGAACCTTTTCCTAATGTCCAATTTGAACTTCCCCTGATGCAGATTCATTCCATTTCCTCGTGTCCTGTTGCTGGTCACCAGAGAGAGGAGATCAGCACCTCCCCCTCTGCTGCCCCCCTTGAGGAAGTTGTGGACTGCGATGAGGTCACCCCTCATTTTGATTTGACATCATAATCTAAATCGAGGAAATACACATTCCATTTATACCTCTCTGAAGAGTGCTCTTCCAAAGACTGCCAATGGGAATGTAAGGAGCACATCTCACAGCAATTCTCCAGGCTTTATCTGAGACAGTTTCTTTGACCTGTCCAGGCACTATGTAGACAGCCAATACCCCCATCTAGGCTATGTTTTAATTTTCCATGTAATATGTCATTCTCTCAAAGATTTGGTGGTCCTTTGTTTGCCTAATCAACTTTTTACATGTTTAACAGCAAGACAGAAAGTAAAAATTACAATAAAATATTCTTCATTGTTACTATGCTTGACAGCCTGTCATTTTGAGTAGCCACTATATCACTTAGGTTCCACACTTGCACAGAACAAGGAAGACACTGCCTTCTCCACCTGGTTCCCTAAGGAAGATCAACCATAGATTTCCTTAACCATCACTCCCTATCCTCAGGTAAAGTAAAGCCATGATTTCCAACCTGGGAACTCTTTGGCTTTTAAAATGTCTTCAAAATTAAGAATATAAGACTTCAAAGTTAAGAAAATACAGAATAAAAACAAAGGAGCATGGGACTGATTTTTTTTTTTTAGGGTTAATAGCTACGTTTCAGCTGTAGCCAGTGAAAACAGGAAGTGTGCCTGATGAGACCAGCTGCCCTAGCCCTACTCACGCAGCTCATGAGAGGGGTGGTACCAACTCTGGTACTCACTTGATCTGCTGAGGAGTTCACCTTCTGAAGGCAAAAAAAGCTAACTTGAAAAAAAAAAGAAAAGGAAGGGGAAAAATAAGCATCAGAACCAACAGAAGAAAAGGATGGGAGCAGCACATTGGAAGAAGAGTAGGATCACTGCCTTAGGCATCAGCATTTGTCTAACTATATGCTTTAGCTATATCCTCAGCAGAGGATAAGTCAAGAGGAAGCGAGAACGTGAGAACCACACTGGTAGGAGTTACCTTTAGGACATGAGAAAAGATCAGCATGAATACTAGGTTGACCTGTTCATGCACCTTCTTCACTTTAGAGCAGGTCAGTTCCATGACTGAGTTTGAAACACGGCTGCAGAAATAGCTCTGCTGGCAAGACTGGGAGGGCAAGAGGCCATGGCAGAGGGGCAGGAATACCTTTAACTAGTGTTGCCATCCAACACTTCATACTGTGAAACATAGCCTGAAGTTATGTCTACACAGGCAAACCACAAAGCACACTGAACTTCAGGGAAGGTACTGGCAGGCAAGTGTAAAGTAGCCTTTCAATTGGTTTGATCTCAGTTCTTCAGACTCGGGTATTGTTCCAGGGTGGTTTATACTGCTAAGTCACATCCTCCACAACCCCATCAACGTATCTCTAATGCCTTTCTTGCACCAGCAGTTCATGCAAAGCTTGTTCAGGGAGCTGATTCAGATGAAAACTCTCCCAAAAAGAAAGTATTCAGCTCCTTGAACCAGTAGTCTGTGCTGCTGATAGAGCACAGACGAAGAAGCGTCTGTGGCAGCAAGACTTGAATCAGCTGAAGAATGTTGTTCTATGGCAGCCATGAGCCCACGTGAAAAAACTGGTTCAATAAATATCCCGGATGCCAGGAGTAACTTGCGTATAGTAACCTCTGCCTAAATATATTATAGAGCTGCATGCAGTATTATTGTTTAGGCATGGTTTGCACAGGTATATAAGTAGTTCAAAACCTGACATTTTCTACTTTCTACAGTGAGAAGTATGTGATGTGCATTTGTATTTGTATTGATAGGGAGGGCAGTCTACCTGTAGGACAGACAATCTGATTACACTAAATTGAATTTCTCGTGTATAATTGAGCTTTTCAAGTACAATAGAGCTGATGAGATGGGGCGGCGGCCCCCGTGCCAAAGGACTTTGTCAAGGACCTCAGGCAAGGAAAGGCTACGGGAGCGTCGTCTCCATTTGCTCGGTTAGCCAATATCCCTGTGGCGGAGAGAAAGTGGAAAGCCCGAGGAAGGCCTCAGCCTGCGAAAGGCAGAAGTTGTCTGCTTTGAGAAGGCCTCTGAAACGACATTGCTCTGCACCAGATGAATAAACCACATCCCTCTGGTCTGTTTCTCCATTTTCCTCTTTAATTCTTATTGAGGGAAGGTCTCCACCATGTCTCTGGCCAATGGCATTTGTTCCCACTATCTTCCCATGCACCTGCACTCGATAAACGCAGGTGTACCCTGGTTTTCCCCAGCTGCTCTGTATGGCAAGTTTCAAAAAACAAAAGGCTTTGTGGATCCCATTCTGCAAAACAAGCACCGCAAAAAGCAGCGTCGCTCCTGGTGTGTCAAGAGGGAAGGTCTGTGTCGGCTCTTTCTGCACGGCGTACGTGAATGTCCCCAGCAGAGTTTCATCCTTGCCTTCCTCATCCAGTCCCTTGGAGATAAAGCGCAGGGGAGCAGGTCAGGCTCAACCCGACCACGAGGAAACGCTCATGCTAGACGTGCACCCAGCTCCCGCAGCTTCAATGCGGTCTGGTGCAGGATGCAGTGGGGCTGAGTCTCCTCCTTGTGCGTTGCTCAGGGGCCCGGAGGTGCTGGGCCAAAACGTGCTGAGCAAGTCTGAGGAGGGGTGACACCACCCTGCACGTCGCATGAAATGTGCCCTCAGGGAACGGCAATGCTTGGGAGCACACGGATCTCAGCAGATGTGCAGAGAGCAGCAAGTCCCCGTTAGAGCTTTTCCCTGCGGCCAGGTCCCAGCCCCCAGTTGCCCGGCAGAGACTTACAGAGACCACGAAATCTCGAGGAGCACTACTGACAGTCCCCAGCGGAGAGGTTATCTTTGAGGTGTGCTGTACGGTGATGGCTATCGGTTGTATTAGTGTGGGCAACCGGATTAGCACCTCGCTCCGAGACCCTTGGAAAGGCCAGCAGTATCCTGGGGAAGCATCCGGCTGAAAGCAGAGGGCAAGAGCAATGAAGGCGAGGGCGTGATGGGGCCCGCTGCGCTCCCGTGCAGCCAGAAGCACAGGCAGCACTGCGCCTGTGGGCCGTGCTTGTGCTTGAAATGAATGCCGTGTTGGGAAGCGGACAGAAGCGCCTGGCCCTCTTCCCAGCCCAGGAGAGAGGAGAAGAGCCAACCAGTGGGAAACATCTGATACCCTGCACTGGAGGCAGGGCTTTCAAGAAACCTCTTTTTGGCCAGCAGCTCTGCAGCCTCCCTTCACCCTCCACTGTCCCATGGGGACGCGGACAATCAGAGCTGTGGCAGGGAAACGCGGTCCTGAAGGAGAAGCTCCTTCACCCAGCAGTGACCAGGGATGGTGGGCAAGAAGCTCAGCTCAGCTCAGCTCAGCTCAGCTCAGCTCAGCTCAGCTCAGCCCCCTTCTGAGGGCAGCTGCTCTTTTCTCGGGAGCCAAGCCCTGTGTGAGACCTCAGGCACCAGGCACCGGACCAGTGCCGTGGCCTTCAGCAATACCGCTGGCCTGAGGGGAGACGCCCCAGGGCTTGCCCCCAACTTTATAAGAGGCAAGAGAAGCAGCACTGGCAGTTTCTGCTCCTGTACCTGCACAAAGGTATCCAGAAGGGGGGGAGTACACAGGAACCCAAACCCTCTGCAGAGCCATGCAGAGCTGCCGGATGATCTCTGCAGGTCGATGGCAGCCCCTGAAGGGAGAAGAGAGCAGCTGGCTGCAGGAGGCCCCAGGCTTGGAGGACCTGGTGTCTGCAGGCGACTTCTAAGGCTGTCTGCCAGCCCTGCCTGCAGCACCGCACGTTCGGAGGTGCCCCAAGCAAGGAGGGGATCCCCGTGCCCGGCGATGGTGTCTCTCCCAGCTGCAAAAAGAGACGGTCTGCGGCTGCTGGGAGACAGCGAGCCCCCACGGGAAGGGCAGCAGACCCAAGCCAAGGCCCCGCTGCGTCAATAGCAGAGGATGACCCAGCCATACGCTTTCATGCCCCAGGAAAGCTCAGCGGAGAGGGAGAGGGCAGAAATGCTGTCAGGGGCAGGGCCGGGGCTCCAGCGAGGGTCCCGAAGGCAGGACTGGGGTGAGCCCAAGGGAGCTGCTCTGCCACAGTCATGCTCCTGGGCCCCGTGATTTGGTCCCACCTCCCTCTGCCTCGGAGAGCGGAGTCTGCGGCACAGCCTGCTTTGGGGACTGCCAAGCAGAAGCCCAGCACGACGAGACTTTCTTGTGTGGCCCCGAGGTCCGTCTGTACCTGCACTTTTCAGAGCCCAGTCAGACGTCGGTGTGGTTGCAGACATTGCCTCTCTCATTTGCTCTGGACACAAAGGAACAGGGGAAACGACCACGTCAGACCTGGCCAGGAGAAGGGGCTTTACAGCAACACCAAACATGCTGCAGTTCAAGAGAGGAGAGGGCTTTTACCGCAGGGAGCTCAGCTCGTCTGCAGCCAGCTGCTCCAGCAGCACCTGAAAGAGAAAGGCTCTCCATTTGAGTCCCCGGGCTGCCAGGGCTTTCCAGAGCCGGCAGCTCTAGGAAGGCACGGCAGAAGCTGCTGCCGCTTCTGTGGCTCACTGCCTGGCACCGGAGGACTGGCCAGTTTACCCTCCCACCCCCAGCAGTGCTCCTTTGCAGGACTTTCCTGTCCCACTGACCTGTGGCACACTCTTCGTCCACAGCATCCACACGAGGAGTGAGGTCCCGCAGCAGGCACCAGCTGTAATTCACATCACTGAGAGAGAGTTACTTGACTAGAGTTTCTAACAAACTGGCGTGGTTTAACCCCAGCCAGCAACTAAGCACCACACAGCTGCTCACTCACTCCCCCCTCCCCAGTGGGATGGGGGAGAGAATCGAAGAGTAAAAGTGAGAAAACTCGTGGGTTCAGATAGGAACAGTTCAATAATTGAAATTAAATAAAGTAAAATAGTAGTACTAATAGCAATGATAACAACAACAACAATATACAGAGGAAGTGATGCACAATGCAATTGCTCATCACCCGCTGACCGGTGCCCAGCCTGTCCCCAAGCAGCATTCCCCACCTCCCTGCCAATTCCCCCCAGTTTATATAACTGAGCATGACGTCATATGGTATGGAATGGCCCTTTGGCCAGCCTGGGTCAGCTGTCCTGGCTGTGCCCCCTCCCAGCTTCTCGTGCACCCGGCAGAGCATGGGCAGCTGAAGAGTCCTTGACTGGTGTAAGCACTACTTAGCAAGAACTAAAACATCCGTGTGTTATCAACATTATTCTCATCCCAAGTCCAAAACATAGCACTATACCAGCTACTAGGAAGAAAATTAACTCTATCCCAGACGAAACCAGGACAGTATCCACCACTTATTCTATACCATCTACGTCATGCCCAGGTCCTACGCTTTCCAATACATTCCAATTAATCACCATCACTTTTCCAGTCTTTTGATATATACACATAGATATCATTCCCTTAGTCTATGGGCCATCCCTCTAAACGTTCGTTGAGTTCATTTAGTCCATGACTTCGGGTTCCATCTGTCGTTAACAGTCTTTCAGGGCAGGAGAGATGGTGTGCGGTGTTGGACTGTTGCACGCTGAAGCCAATTCTGGTTCCATCGCCACTGCACTCTGCTCAGTTTCATCACAGTTTATTCTTCATTAATCTGAGTGATTCTTACTGTAATACCATTGATATGGCATACAGCAACCATAAAAGTGATGACATACAGTATTCTATAGCAATTAACATCATCTATTCAGTTCATTGGCTATTTTCACCCAAAATCAAATCCCCTTGAGGTACACATCAGACTTCCCCATCCTCCTGCATCACCCACCAAGTGCACCCAGGTCCTTGAGCAAAAGCAACCCCACAAATAGGTTTGCCTTTGCCCGAGGCAGGAGTAACCCAGACTGTCCTCCCCAGCATATTTTTTACGTGCACTACAGGTACTTTATCCCCTTCTACACTATGTAAAAGTTTTGATCGGGCAGGGCCAGCTCAATTGGCAGATCCCCTACTGTTGACTAACCAGGTGGCCTTTGCTGAATGTGTATCCCAATGGTTGAACGTCCCACCACCTCAGTGGTCTCAGTGTAGTCTTTAACAGTCCATTGGATTGTTCGATTTTCCCAGAGGCTGGTGCATGATAGGGGATGTGATATACCCACCACTCAATGCCATGCTCTTTGGCCCAGGTGTCTAGGAGGTTGTTTTGGAAATGAGTCCCATTGTCTGACTCAATTCTTTCTGGGGTGCCATGTCGCCACAGGACTTGCTTTTCAAGGCCCAGGATAGTGTTCCGGGCAGTGGCGTGGGGCACAGGATATGTTTCCAGCCATCTGGTGGCTGCTTCCACCACTGTAAGCACATAGTGCTTGCCTTACTGGATTTCGGGGAGTGTGATATAATCAATCTGCCAGGCCTCGCAATATTTACATTTCAGCCATCATCCTCCATACCAAAGAGGCTTTAACCGCTTGGCTTGCTTGACTGCAGCACGTTTCACATTCATGGATAACCTGTGCAATAGTGTCCATGGTCAAGTCCACCCCTCAATCACGAGCCCATCTACACGATGCTTCTCTTCATTGATGGCCTGAGGTGTTGTGGGCCAACCAAGCTAGAAATAACTCACCCTTATGTTGCCAGTCCAGATCCACCTGAGCCACTTCAATCTTAGCAGCCTGATCCACCTGCTGGTTGTTTTGATGGTCTTCAGTGGCCTGACTCTTGGGTACATGAGTATCTACGTGACATACTTTTATAACCACGTTCTCTACCCAGGCAGCAATATCTTGCCACAATGCGGCAGCCCAGATGGGTTTGCCTCTGCGCTGCCAGCTGATATGCTTCCATTGCTGTAACCAACCCCACAGAGCATTTGCCACCATCCATGAGCCAGTATAAAGGACTGGCCACTTTTCTCGTTCAGCAATATCAAAAGCCAGCTGGATGGCTTTCACCTCTGCAAACTGACTCAATTCACCTTCCCCTTCAGCAGTTTCTGCAACTTGTCATATAGGACTCCATACAGCTGCCTTCCACCTCAAATGCTTTCCCACAAGACAGCAGGACCCATCTGTGAAGAGGGCATATTGCTCCTCATTTTCTGGCAGTTTATTATACAGTGGGGCCTCTTCAGCATGCATCACCTCCTTCTCTGGTGATATTCTGAAACCTTTGCCTTCTGGCCAGTCCATAATCACTTCCAAGATTCCTGGATGACTGGGGTTTCCTATTCGAGCCCATTGTCTGATCAGTGTGACCCACTGACTCCACATAGCATCAGTTGCATGATGTGTGCAGGGGACCCTCCCTTTGAACATCCAGCCCAGCACCGGCAGTCGGGGTGCCAGGGGGAGCTGTGCTTCGGTACCAACCACTTCCAAAGGAGCTCAAATCTCTTCATATGCTGCCAGTATCTCTTTTTCAGTTGGAGTATAGTGGGCCTTGGATCCTCTGTATCCCCGAGTCCAAAACCCTAGGGGTCGACCTCAAGTCTCCCCTGGTGCTTTCTGCCAGAGGCTCCAGGTAGGGCCGTTCTCCCCAACTGCAGCGTAGAGCACATTTTTTACATCTTGCCCTGCCCAGACTGGCACAAGGGCTACTGCACGAACTGTCTCCTGTTTGATTTGTTCAAAGGCTTGTCATTGCTCAGGGCCCCCTTTGAAATCATTCTTCTTCCAGGTCACTTGATAGAGAGGGCTTACGATCAGACTGTAATTTGGAATATGCGTTCTACAAAAACTCAAAATGCCCAAGAAAGCTTTTGTTTCCTCTTTGCTGTGCTGCCCCACACGATGAGGTCATCAATGTATTGCAGGTGTTCCGGAGCCCCACCCTGTTCCAGGGCAGTCTGGATCAGTCCATGGCAAATGGTGGGGCTGTGTTCCCACCCCTGGGGCATTTGATTCCAAGTGTACTGGACGCCCCTCCAAGTGAAAGCAAACTGTGGCCTGCACTCCACTGCCAAAGGGATTGAGAAAAACACACTAGCGATATCAGCTGTGGCATACCACTTGGCTGTCTTTGACTCCAGTTCATATTGAAGTTCTAGCATGTCCAGCATGGCAGCACTCAGTGGCAGTGTGACTTCGTTCAGGCCATGACAGTCTACTGTTAAGTCTCCACTCTCTGTTAGACTTCTGCACTGGCCATATGGGACTGTTAAAGGGTGAGTGAGTCTTGCTGATCACTCCTTGGCTCTCCAGTCGACGAACCAGCTTATGGATGGGAATCAGGGAGTCTCTGTTGGTGCGACATTGCCACCAGTGCACCATTGTGATAGCGACTGGCACCTGTTGTTCTTTGACCCTCAGCAACCCCACAACAGAAGGGTCCTTCGAGTGACCAGGCAGAGCAGACAGCTGTTCAATTTCCTCTTGTCTCCAAGGCAGCCCTACCAAAAGCCCACCGGTACCCTTTTGGGTCCTTGAAATACCCTCTCCTGAGGTAGTCTGTGCCAAGGATGCACGGAGCCTCTGGGCCAGTCACAGTGGGATGCTTCTGCCACTCATTCCTGTTAAGCTCACTTCAGCCTCCAATACAGTCAGCTGTTG
Organism: Platalea leucorodia; assembly: GCF_965183815.1. NCBI lineage: Eukaryota > Metazoa > Chordata > Aves > Pelecaniformes > Threskiornithidae > Platalea > Platalea leucorodia. The sequence continues at coordinate 31,483,432 of NC_138858.1, forward strand.
GGATCCTCCTGCCACTCCAGAAATACAGATGGGTTCTGCCCCTTCACAGCTTGATGGCATTAGGATACACTATGCACCAGTGTCCACTAGAGCCTTATCCTCCCGTGGGTCTGATGTGCCAGGCCATTGAGTCCACACAGTCCAGTAAACCCAGTTGTCCCTTTCCTCCACCTGGCTGCAGGCAGGGCCCCTCTAGTCCTGGTCATAGCGTTCGTTACTCACTTCTTGTAAATGCGAGTCAAAAACCCCTTTATTAGGATCGGAAACAAAATCAGCCCTTCTACCCTGTCTGGGGAACTGCTCGCTGGAAACTGGAGCCGCAACTCTCCTGGGAGAACCACCTTTTGTAGTTGTTTTTCCTTGCAACTCACGTACCCGCGCCTCTAGGGTCGAGGTAGATTTTCCATCCCACCTCCTCATGTCCCCTCCGTGGTCACACAGGTAAAACCACAGGGTAGCCGTGGTGCGTATCCACTATATCCTCTCCTGAGGAACGCTTACTCCTAATAGCTGAGATACTGGTTTGTACAGGTGGGGAATGGGACATAGCCTCTTTGAATCGCTGGAACTCCCGGTATAGTTTCTTGCCTAGCATGTCCAGCATTTCCTCCACAGCCAAGACACAGGCCCGAAGGGAGGAAGAAAGACTTTCTTCGTATTGCTGGAGTTGGCCAACCAGTTCATCCACCGTCTGTTCCTCTCTGTCTTTCCATGTCATTACTGCCAATGAGTTTGCGTGCAACGACAGTGCGCTCCGTACAAACTTCCGCCACGCGGGTTGTGTGCACCTGACTTCATCTGGATCTTCGGATAACTGTTCATTGTTCAGGTCACCATAAATCACCTCCAGCACAGCTAATTCCCTCAGGTACTGGGCACCCCTCTCCATGGTGGTCCACTTGCCTGGGTGACATATAACATCTTCCTCGGAAGGATACCTTTCCTTCACAACTGACAGGAGTTGCCTCCAGAGGCTGAGGGCTTGTGCCCCTTTTCCAATTGCTTTGTCAATGCCCCCTTCCCTGGAAGGGATCCCAGCTGCCTGGCTTCCCTACCCTCTAATTCCAGGTTACTGGCCCCGTTATCCCAGCATCAGAGCAGCCAGGAGACAACGTGCTTGCCTGGACAACAACCGAAATCTTTTCGCGTATCTCGCAGCTCACTCAGGGATAGGGATCGGGTGGTTAGCACCTCGTTTATGGGTGCTGTCTCTTCCTCCTCCTGTTCTCGTGATGGCCCTGGTTCATCTCAATCCCGTACTAAATGAGCTGATTTTCTTGTGTATTTTTTCTTGTGTATAGGGTCAACTGATGCCTGCACAGGCTGGTTCTCTGTTTCAGCTGCAGTACCTGTTATGGGGGTTGCAGTAGCTACAGTGCCTGTTCAGTAGCCGCAGTGCCTGTTGCGGGGATCAAAGTAGCTGCAGTGCCTGTCGACAGCGCTGGCGTACCTGCAGTGCCTGTCATTTTGTCACCAGGTCCACAGGCCTTCTCTTCCCCTGGAGGGTACTGAATGGTGTTGAACAGAGCTTGGGGCCTGGCCCATGCCTACCAGCACACTGCAGTGATTTGTGTCTCCCTGGAACTGCGAGGGTGACAGCATACTTTTTCCAAATATTCTACTAATTTTTCAGAATTCTGCACTTGTTCAGGGGTGAAGTGCCAAAATACCGGAGGGGCCCACCGTCCTAGGCCCATGCTATCCCACACACCCTGCCACTCACAACTATCCAGCCTTGGAGTAGATCTCTGGACGATGTTCTTAAATTTCTTATTAATCTTAGACAAAACCAAAGCAACATTCCCAAGACATACTAATAGAAGTATCTTAACTACCCAAGGATGTTCAAGATACTGAAAAGTTGTTGTAATGAAGGAGGAAACATCATAGAAGAAGGTAGCAAAAGTGCCATTTTGTATTTCCTCCATAAAAAACCTCTCAAAGAGGTATAATTGCTAATTGTCTCTACGAGGTGGTACCCAAAGTACATTAATGGCTTCAGTACAAAACCCAAATACCAGATAAAGCTCAAGGACAGTGTTTTATTAACAAATCTCCCAGGCAAAACACCACTAATCACTGCAGAGCACAGCAAACTGCAAAACCCAACACCAATCTTTAACACATACAGCAAAAACAAGAGCATGGTGCAGATCAGGTAAACTAAGATCGAGAACAGATGCATCAATATTCTGACCAGCAACTCTTAACAGACATAAATTCCTTAATACACTCTGGTTAATCTGTTCTTATCTCAAACACTTTGTGCCGCACGTTGGGCACCAAAAAGGACGGTCGTGGCTTAATCCCAACCAGCAACTAAGCACCACACAGCCGCTTGCTCACTCCTCCCTCCCTGGTGGGATGGGGGGAGACAACCGGAAGAGTAAAATGAGAAAACTCATGGGTTGAGATAGGAACACTTCCATAACTGAAATTAAATATCATTAAATAGTAGTACTAATAGTACAACTAAGCACCACACAGCTGCTCGCTCGCTCCCCCCTCCCCAGTGGGATGGGGGAGAGAATCGAAGAGTAAAAGTGAGAAAACTCGTGGGTTCAGATAGGAACAGTTCAATAATTGAAATTAAATAAAGTAAAATAGTAGTACTAATAGCAATGATAACAACAACAACAATATACAGAGGAAGTGATGCACAATGCAATTGCTCATCACCCGCCGACCGGTGCCCAGCCTGTCCCCAAGCAGCATTCCCCACCTCCCTGCCAATTCCCCCCAGTTTATATAACTGAGCATGACGTCATATGGTATGGAATGGCCCTTTGGCCAGCCTGGGTCAGCTGTCCTGGCTGTGCCCCCTCCCAGCTTCTCGTGCACCCGGCAGAGCATGGGCAGCTGAAGAGTCCTTGACTGGTGTAAGCACTACTTAGCAAGAACTAAAACATCCGTGTGTTATCAACATTATTCTCATCCCAAGTCCAAAACATAGCACTATACCAGCTACTAGGAAGAAAATTAACTCTATCCCAGACGAAACCAGGACACAAACCCTGTAGTGAGGCGGTCTCCTCTCACACCAGGGTGGCAAGAGGCTGGCTGAGGATATGGGGAGGGGGTGCAGAGAGGGGTTGCAGATCCAAGCAGGGACCCTTTCCTTTGGCCTTGGGGCTCTGCACAGCCTTGGTTCCTGGGCATGCTTGGCACCCCACAGCTACGGCCCATTTCCCCTGCATGCAGTGAGCATCTCATGACCTCCCAGACCTGCAAAGGTGGGAGGCTGGAAGGGCCCCACGGGTGCTCCAGTGCCTCTCCCTCATGCTGAAACTCACAGCCCACACCTCTGTGCCTCTGCTGACAGCGGGTGAATACCCATTGAGAGCAGTCAGGCTCATCAAGAGGAGGATCGTGGAGAGCCTCTCCGTTTTCAGGGTGATGACCTCTTTCCTGAAAAAGGAGTCTTGGTGTTAGCAGTGCTTAAGGGCAGAGCCCTGCACAGGGGGATTTTGTCTTACAATTCAGGAGCAGCAATTTATGGGGGAGCCGGGGGATCTCCTGGTGGGGAGCACCTGCAGCCTCCACCCTGCTCGCCCCAATCCACCAGCACCCCCTGTCTCTGTGTCCACAGCAGACACGCGTTGTACTCACTGGGTGGAGATGCCTGTGCTGAGGCATCTGTGGAGGCAAAGCATGGCCATTGCCAGGCTGTAAGCAATGCTGAGGGCCAAGCCTGGGCAAAGAAACCAGAGAAAACCCTGAGGACCCGTCTTGAGAATGCCCGTCAAGGCATGTGCCAGCCCCCTGTGGGGAGGTCGGTGCTGGGCCTACGCACTCCCTCCCCATGGAGCAGGGGCAGGGCTGCCCTGGAGAGGGGGGCAGCTGGTTGCACCCTGGCAGCGGGGGGCGGAGGGCCGGGCAGGATCCCTTAGCTGGCAGGGCACTGACGGCGTGGCTGGGGAGGGAGGCGGGACGAGGCTTTGGCCTGTCGGCCTCTACCGTACTGGGCTACCCCATCGTTCCTACAGTATCCCACAGAGACATGGACATGGTACCCAGCTCCCCATGGTCACGTAGGGGAGGTGGCCCCAGGCCTCGGTCGGGGCAGGATGACGCCAGTTCTGCAGGGCCGTAGGTCCCGGCTGAGCCAGGCAGGCTTGGTGCAAGCATGGGGGGAAAGGCAGTGCTGAGCTTACGCTCATTGTCTCCTGTATGGCAGCTGCAGCACGCTGGCCCTTCCCAGCTGGTGCCCTGGTCCTCCCAAGAGCAGGTGCAGCTATGGGAGGAAAAAGACAGAGCAGTTTTGAACCATCTCCATGCCATGTCAGCCAAGGCTCTGGCTTTGGGAAGCCTCCCAGGAGACATCCCCGCTGTGGTGAGACAGGGCAGAAGAAGCAGCAGAGCGGGGTGGCACAGCTGCTTCTTACCCCGACTGCCCCCCGGCCCCCATAGCACCAACCTGCCCCTGGGCAGGCATCTCAGCGGCGGGGTGCTCTTTGGGGAGAGGGGAGCAGCTGCATTCCTCCAAAGCCCCCACCTCTTCCCACGGGCTGCAGCACGATGGCCAGAGCCCTCTCTGGAACACCCCCCAAGGCTTCTCGCCCTCAGCAGAGACCCACCAGGGCTTTGCAGCCACCGCAGCAGCACTTTGCCAGGGCGGCCTGGCGGGGAAAGGGCTGAGCTCCCCCGTGGCTCTGCCAGAGGCTGCCCAGACACACCTGCACGGTGGTTGCTCCAGGAGCCTAGAAGTGGCTTGTGCTGGTGAGCAGCAGGAACTTCCCAGTCTCACTCATGGTGGGACCCAGAGCTGAAGGACCATGGGGTTTGGCCTGGGGGGTCGGAGAGGCTTTCAGCTGAACCTCTTCCCCACTCAGAGCAGGGGAGCTTGGCTTCCCGAGCCCTGGGACTGTTGTGCTGCCCACAGCACTTACCAGCTTCTCCACTGTGCTCCCCCAGACCCCCTTTAGGCTCTGTGGGTCCCACCTGCCAGGTGATGTCCCCAGGAGGAAGAAACCCTCGCACTTGTTCTCAAGCACGTGAGTGGGCCCAGCTGCACATCCATCCATGTTGCTGCTGGCTCTCCTCCTTGAGAGGGCAGCGCCTTGTGCTCTTGCAGGAGCCTTTCTCTGCCTCATCTTGGGGAGAAATGAAGGTCCCCTGCAAGCCTGGGTGTCCTCCTTCTGCCGCAGGAGTGTTGCCTGCCCAGGGGAGCCCCTCTGACTCCATGTCGTCATGGGAAGCTCCAGCCACCAAAGTGCCACATGCCAGGGCCTGGTGAGCACAGGTCCCTTCCAACCTCAGCCACTGCATCATTCTAAGCCTACAGCTGTCCTTTTGCAGACAGCTGAGGAGATGCTTTTCCTCCAAGCATTGCTCACAGAGGCTTCCACAGGAAATGTTTCAGCCTGTCCTGTGAATTAGCTCCACAACAATGTACCTGTGCGCCTGAACTTGCCTGTTCCCATGTTACCTTCAAAGGCAAAGGAGGAAAGCAACTTGGAAGGAGAGCAGACGTGCCCAAGCTTTCCCCGCAAAGCTGCACCCCCTGGAGTGAGAGGGACAGTACACTGCTCTTCAGGCCTCCCATTGCTGTGGTGTAAGAGGGGTGACGGTGGAACTGTCAGCTTGAGGCTTCAGAGCTGACATCAGTCTGCGATGAACGGCTGTAGGTCCATACCCTTGCGTACTGGCTGTCAGAGATGCAGAGCTGAACTGGGCAAATCCTCCCTGACAAAGACAGATGTTTGTGTGCACGGCGTTCAGCTGGCAGCTGGCTGGTTTCACAAAGTTTCAGGCTGGGGGAATGGTGGCTCTCTCAAAGAGAAGGCGGCAGAAGTGGAGAGCTGTGCCTGGGAGCGCACACAGGCACGGGGGAGCGGAGCCAGGCTCCCCCCCTCCCTGGCGGCTGGGCTGCTCAGGCCTCCTCACACACCTCAGACACCCCTCACGGGTCCCAGACATGGCCGCACCCCATGTGGGCCCCCACTACAGCCAGTCCCCAGAGCCAAGGTGTCCCCCGAGCAGAATGGGCACGTGCTTTGGGGATCACGACCCCCAAACGCTGCCAGGCTCCGACAACTCCTTCGTGGGGCGAGATGGGGCGGTGGCCCTCGTGCCAAAGGATTTCATCAAGGACCTCAGGCAAGGAAAGGCTACGGGAGCATTGTCTCCTTTTGCTCGGTTAGCCAACGTCCCCGTGGCAGAGAGAAAGTGGAAAGCCCGAGGAAGGCCTCAGCCTGCGAAAGGCAGAAGTTGTCTGCTTTGAGAAGGCCTCTGAAATGACATTGCTCTGCACCAGATGAATAAACCACATCCCTCTGGTCTGTTTCTCCATTTTCCTCTTTAATTCTTATTGAGGGAAGGTCTGCACATGTCTCTGGCCAATGGCATTCGTTTCCACTATCTTCCCATGCACCTGCACTCGATAAACGCAGGTGTATCCTGGTTTTCCCCAGTTGCTCTGTATGGCAAGTTTCAGAAGACAAAAGGCTTTGCGGATCCCATTCTGCAAAGAAACCCCAGCAAAAAGCGGTGTCACTCCTGGAGTGCAAAGAGTGAAAGCAGGCTTCACGCGTCTTCCTCTGCCAGCCCGGCCCCTGCTCCGGGACCAGCTGCCGCCCTGGCCAGAGAGGCAGCTTGTCCCTCCTTCCCTTCTCCCACCCAGGCAGCAAAGGATCCCTGTGCCCCTGCAGAGCAAACGCCCGGCCTCAGGGAGCGTGGCAGGCAGCTGTGGAAACCTGAGGCTCGCTGGTGCCGGGGAAGCGGGGCCCAGAGAAAGTCCTGCTGCCGGGGCAAGGTGCTGGGCGTCCTCCCTGCCACCGCCTGCCCGGCGGGTGCAGCCAGGCAGCTCCGGGCACCCACACGGCTGCGGGGCCAAGAGCAGAACAATCTGGTTTTGCCGCCCTGCCAGATGCCACTCTCCCTCCGGATCCCACCAATGTTTCTCTCGACCAGGGTCGGGCCCCTGCACTGGCAGGGACCATCCACACTCCTTCTGCCAGTGACTTGCTGGCACATCAGTGTTTCTGCCCTGGCCTCTTGCCCACATGCACTTACTGTACCCGCTGCTTATTTAGAACACTAATTTGGGCTCCTCTGTTGATCAAAAACTCTGAATTTAGGTGCTTGGACCAACGGGAATACGTACATAGGGTTCATTAGTGGCAGATCATTGACAGTAATTTACCAAGCGCATTGGGTGGCCTGGACCCCAAACTGCGACTTTTAGTTTTATAGTCCACTTAATTCCCCTTGCGACATTGCAAAAGCGTTAGGGTTAAGCCTCCCGTCTTGCTGGGGGGGCGGGGTGGTCGCTGGCACCTCCTTTATGTTCCCAGTCTTTCCCTTCGATAATTCCACTACCTTTCTATATACACTCGGTGCCCTGCCCATGTAACAGCCCCTGCTGTACCCCTAACGCTAACTCCTTCTGCCAAAAGGCATTCCACGCCGGTCTGCTGGCTCGATCCGACTTGTCCTGGGAGGGTTTAGGCTCCCGGGGCGGGGAGGGGGCTGTGCATCCAGGATGAGGCTCACGGCTGGCTTGCCAGACCCTTCTGCTCCCGTCTCCACCACCGCCCAGATCCGTCCACCCCATTTCACACCCGTGGGTGACTATACTATGCAGCGTCTCGGCCCACGTCGGCACATGCACAGGCAGATTCGGGGGGGTTCTGTCGATTGCATTCTACGGCCTTCTGAATTCTCTAAGGGACTGGACATGTATTTTTAAAGCATCTGGTAACCCCCTAATGAGAGGCCTGAGGTGGGTGGGATTGGTGCAGCCATTGGTATGCTTTGGTGTCCCCTCTCAGGCACCACGTGTATACAAGCAGCCTTTTGTACCTCTTCTGCCAATTCCAACAATCCCCTTATCCGAATGGTAACAGGCTCCCATCGTTCTTTAGGCTCTATACCACCAGCCCAGTAAGCCCCCGAGAATTTAGAGACTGGTTGCCAGCTGGCCAGTCACTTCGAAACACACCACGTCTCCAAAACCCTCAAGCCTCATCAGTAATATCCAATCATCTCCAGTAACCGAAACACGCCACAGGTACTCCATCTCGCCTGGTTTGTGTGAACATTTAACTTGCAGGTCACCAAGCTCAGGTCCTGTCCACGGGGTGGTACAGACAGTAGTTCGGGGATTCCCACCCCGTAGGTCCATATGCCTCTCCGTTTCGGTAGGAGGTCTGTTTCCGCACATCAGTTTGGCGAGCCAGCCAGGAGAGTCTCTGCTCCACCGCGGGACCGACTGCGGAGCGGACGCTCCTGGGCGCGCCCCGAGCATCTTCCTCGGAGGAGCCTCCGCTGCCAGCCGCTCACCGTGGGAGCAGACAACAACCTCCTGAAGCCGCGGATTAAACGGTATGTTTTACAAGAAGGGCCAGTAAGTCGTACGCTTGGCCGGGGCTGCCGGTAAACCGCGCAGAGACGTCTGGCGTGCAGCATAGTCCCTATGGCGTGCAGCATAGTAGGGGAGGAGGGTACCCTGGCCGATAGAGCGGCCAAGGAGATTTGCTGACCGATAGAGCGGCCGCTAACGATCTTGGGGGTAGATTGAGCAAGTCTGAGGTCACCGCTGCATCCCGGTATCGGGAGCCAGGATGGACCTGCTAATGACTGTATAAGAAGCAGGAGAAGGGTAAGCGGACCTCTCACAAAAAGTATTTAAATCTTTGCAGCTGCTGAAGGGATATCAACTGGAGCGATAATTATCTGTTTCATTTACCCGGGTATTGCATATAGTATATGTTCGTATTGTATGTATTGTATGTATGTATTGTATGTAAAAATTTGTGTGTATGTGTGTTTGAGACACAGCATCGCTGTGAAGTAAGTGCGGAGTCCTGATCCGCGGTTTCGTTGTCCCGCGAGGGAAACGGCCGGAGACGGATGAAGCGAAAGAAAAAGGTTGTAAGGATGTAAAACAGTAATTCTGTAACCCTCTAAGTGGTAAAGTGTGGACCGTGGAACTAACTGTTAAGATACTGTGGGAATACAGGAGAAAACTGGGACCAATAAAATGGGAGGGTCCCAGCAAAGTAAAAAGATACCAAAGAAATCTCCATTAGGTTGTATTTTATATCGCTGGAAGGACATAGGGGGTCCTCCTGAAGGAAATGTGAATAAGAAAACTCTAATTAAGTATTGTAATCAGTGATGGCCATTGTATAAATTAGATGATGAAGTGTAATGTCTTGCTGCAACTCCTGTTATTTTAAGGAGGGAGAGAAAATGGGACGAAGCTATGTATGCAGATATGTTTTTCACCCTCCGAAATCACCCTGAGTGGCAGAAAGATTGCGGTTTTAATTTTGCTCCCCAAGATCCCATGGTGTTGGCTTTGGAAAAGGAAAATCAAAATGTGTTAGGGAAGCTGAAGCAATGTTGTTCAGCAGGTAGTATTGGACAGAGGTGTTTGAAGGTGAAAGAGAAACCCAGAAAGGTGGAAGAAAAGTGCCTTTCCAGATGGGTGATGTGGATAAGTGGAAGGATGCAGTTAAGGGGTACAGGGAGGACCCAAGTGGAATTGTGAAAAGGTTTGAGTGGATTACTAAGAATTTGGACCCGGATTGGAAAGATGTGGATCTTATGCTAGATGATGACTGAAACTGAGAAGCAGCTTGTACTAAAGGCAGCCCGAGCTCATGTAGCCCAAAGGCAGTTAACTGGTCTGCTCTGTATGCTATCAAGCAGGGGCAGACTGAAACGCCCACAGAGCTTTTAGATCGCTTACGGGCTGCTGTGAGAAGATTTATTACTATGGAACCGGAGTCAGAAGCTGTTGGTGTATCTGTTTTTGGGACAATCCACTAATGATATCAGAAAGAAACTTCAGAAACTTAAGGAACGAGATGTAAGGAATTTAGAAAGTTGCTGGAGGAAGCATGGAGAGTATATCGGAATGGGGAGGGGGAGGACAGAAGGAAACTGGGAAAGGAGATAGTGGCTGCGTTAGCTCAGCAAAGTTTGGAAAGAATGCAAACAGGAGGAACTGGGCAAATAGGGAGAGGAATGAGCAGTAGAGGAAGGGGTAGTTTGCAATATAATCAGTGTGCTTATTGTAAAGGGTTCAGACACTGGAAAAAGAATGCCCCCCAGCAGACACGTAATTTGAAGACTGTGGCAGAAGTACAAGAGAATGATTGATGGGGACCAGGGGAATCCTCCCTAGCGGAACCCTTGGTAGCAAAGTTCAGCTAGGAAAAGAAGAGAAACCTGTAGAATTTTTAATAGACACAGGTGCCACATTCTCTGTATTGAATCAAACCTTGTTAAACAAAATGTTAATGATGTGAGAGCAACTGGACAGGCTGAAAAGGCTTTTTCTTGAGACCATTAAAATTTAGAATTGGGAAGAGTGTGGGGATTCACAAATTTCTCTACCTGCCTGAGGCTCCTAGACCATTACTGGGGAGGGACCTATTAGAACAACTAAATGCCAAAATAAAATTTAGAAATGAGGAAATTGAATTTAAAATACCAGATGAAAATCACATTGAAATTTTAAGTTTGGTTGAAGCAATACCCCTTGAAATTGGAAGATAGGTGAGGGGTCAAAAGTATTATAGAAGAGTTTATAAAATTTGGACTATTAACTGAATGCTCTTCAGAATATAACACTCCCATTCTGCCTGTCAAAAAGCCTGATGGCAAAACTTATCGATTGGCGCAAGATTTGCGGGCAATAAATCAAATAGGTGAAGATTTGTATCCAGTAGTGGCAAACCCATATACTCTGCTGACTAGTTTAAAAGAAACCTATGAATGGTTTACTGTATTAGATTTAAAGGATGCATTCTTTTGCCTTACCTTGGCTCCAGAAAGCCACAATTTATTTGCCTTTGAATGGGAAAACCCTGATACAGGACGAAAAACCCAACTGACCTGGACAGTGCTACCCCAAGGATTTAAAAATAGCCCTACCATTATTAGAAATCAATTAGCTAAGGGATTGGAGACCTGGGAGAGGCCCCCAGGAAATGGGATTCTTTTGAAACATGTGGATGATATCTTAATAACCGCAGAAAAGGATGGAAAGTGTAAGGAACGGACTGTGAGCTTGTTGAATTTTCTAGGACTAAGTGGTTATCGAGTCTCATTACAGAAAGCCCAAATCCTGAAGAAGGAAGTGATATACCTGGGATTCGTGATTTCTAAGGGACAAAGACAGCTCGGGAATGACCGAAAGGAAGCTATCTGCAGGACTCCAGGACCAACCATGGCAAAAGAGCCTCGGACCTTTTTGGGAATGACAGGTTGGTGCTGATTATGGTTGCAAGGAACCGAAATTGGAGCTAATGAAGGCTCCAGCTTTGGACCTACCAGATGTAAAGGCAAGGGGTGACTCTGGGAATTCTGGCCCAGAAGCTGGGTCCTTATAAACGAGCTGTAGCAATAAACAGGAAATGGAGACTGTCATGCATGATTGTATAGAAACTATTGAGACTGTATATGCAAGCAGACCAAACTTGAAGGAGGAGCCACTGGAGGAAGCCGACCAAACGTGGTATACTGATGGGAGCAGTTTCGTAAAGAATGGAGTTCGAATGGCAGAATATGCTGTAACCACCACAGACCAACTGGTGGAAGCAAAGTCACTCCCTAAGGGCACATCTGCACAACGAGCTGAAATAACTGCCCTAGTGAGAGCATATGAGCTGGCTGAAGGGCTGCGAGTAAATGGACGGATTCAAAATATGCCTTTGGTGTAGTCCGCACCCATGGAGCAATTTGGAAGGAATGAGGACTCTTGACTGCTCAAAGGAAAAGTATAAAACATGCTGATATAATTTATGCTGTACAACTTGCATCAGCAGTGGCAATTATGCACTGCAAAGGACATCAGAAAGGTAACACTGACAGGGAAGTGGGAAATAAATTGGCTGATTATGAGGCAAGGCGAGCTGCAGAAGAAGGTGAGGTATTAAGCACAAATCCTGAAAAATCTTTGCCACTACCTGAAACAATTGAATATGATAAAAAGAATCAAAAGCTGGTCACTAACTTAGGAGCTGAAATCAGCCCATCAGGATGGGCACTGTTGAAAGACAACAGAATAATAGTTCTCTTTAGCATATTATGGTAACTTATAAAAACAGAGCACAACAAAGCTCACTGCGGAACTGAAGCCTTATACAACTCTCAAATTGTAGCTAGAAATTTATATCGGACTCTAAAGATTGTAGTTAATAGATGTGAAGTATGCTTAAAGAACAACCCAAAAGTAGAAAACCATGTGAAATTTGGAAATATCAGCAAAGGAAATGTTCCAGGTTAAAATTGGCAGATAGATTTCTCGAAACTCCCCAGATAAGGGGGTTATAGGTATTTGCTAATATTAACTGACACTTTTTCAGGCTGGCCAGAAGCATTCCCTACCAGGACAGCCAAAGCTCGGGAGGTAACTAAAATATTACTGCAAGAGATAATACCATGTTTTGGAGTTCCAGCAACCATATCCTCTGACAGAGGACCACATTTTACCTCAAAGGTAGTACAACAAATTAGCCACCATTTGGGTATAGATTGGCAACTTCACACCCCATATCGCCCTCAATCGAGTGGCCAAGTAGAAAAAATGAACCACTTAATCAAACAGCAAATTGTGAAATTGGGACAGGAGACTAATTTGGCCTGGCCTCAGTCTCTCCCTTTGGCTCTCTTGCGCATACGAACTAGGCCAAGAGCAAAGGAAGAACTGAGCCCTTTTGAAATCTTATATGGATGACCCTATGGAATACAGAAAAGGATGTCCGCACAGGCTGGGGATGAAATTATAACCTCTTACATGGCAGTATTAAGCAAACAATTCAACAAAATTGAGAAACATGGTCGGGACTTGAAGTAGATGTTTAGATGGACCTGTACATAACATCCAACCTGGAGATTATGTCTATATAAGGTCTTTTGCAGAAAGAACCTTGGAGCCACAGTGGGAAGGATCTTTCCAGGTGCTCCTTTCCTCGCGCAAGTACAGCAAAGAAAGCTTACCTTGTCACGACGCTGATTGTAAGCCTAATAGGAAGACTGGGGGCATGGGAGAGTAATACCTTTTTGCAGCTACAGGACAAAATTGCTAGTACCATAAATTAGTCTGACTGCTGGATTTGTTCCCACTTGCCCACAAACGCAAGACATGGCCACCCCGTGGTCGCTACCATTTTTCCCAATTTTTCAGAGATAGCTAATGCCTTTAACAATATATCCCTCTCCGAGCATACAGAAATACCAAAAAGGAATCTCAAATGGCAGATAGATTTAAGCCTACTCTGGAACGAGACTGAAGGAGTACCTTGTGTCCAGAGGTGCTACCTAGAAAACACCACCCAGAATACAGGAGGGAATAGCACAGACAGACATTGTGGAATTTCGAGTTTTGTTGGGGCCTACTCCAATTGCACTGGTTACATCAAGTATGGAGGTGCAAATATGTGGAATAGCAAGCAGACTGGGAAGAATGCCAGCAATATCCCCAAAGGCTGGCAGACTCCTGTAGGTCAGGGATGGTATTGGATCTGTGGAAAGTGGGGATATAAGGGATTGCCTTTAGGATGGAAAGGCCAATGTGCTGTAGGGACTATAGTTCCTAACATTACTATTGCACAAGACGTAACCAGTTTACGCACGCTTGGCCTATTATGCACCTATATGAAACCTGTAACCCATCCAATCAAAAGAAAACTAAACCCTTTAATAACAAAGCCAACCAGGTTTCATAGCTTTGCGAGGTGGTTTCTTCCATGGTTAGGAGTTAGTGAATTAGAAAAAGCCTTAGTTAACATTTCAGCTACAATGGAAATTATCAATAATGCTACAGCTGATGCGCTCACGGCTCTACAGAAAGAAATTTCTTCCTTAAAACAAGTAACACTTCAAAACAGGCTAGGGCTGGATTTGCTTTTTGCTAAAGAAGGAGGTTTATGTACAGTTCTTGGTGAACATTGCTGTACCTATGTTAACCAAGACAAAAGGATTGAAAAGGATTTATCTCAAATTTGGGAAAAAACCAAAATCTTGCATGAAGTGGCCCAAGATAACACATCTTGGGGATTTAGGGACTTAATAGAAAAACTAACATCTTGGTTACCAAACTTAGCATGGTTGAAACAATTGTTTATTGTGACAATTATAGTTGCAATTCTGTCTATGGCCCTGTGTGTAATAATTCGGTGTGCTTGGTGGTATTTCCAGAGCACAAGGGATTCCTACAGCGAATAGAAAAAGAATCAACTTCGACGAAAACTAGAATCTAACAAATATCTTAAGAAGACGTTAGATAGAGAAACATTATATTAAAATAAACCATAGTAAAAGAATTTACTAACTATATAGAAAAGGGGGGACTGAAAGGGGGCTTTAGAGTGTAACTATAAAAGTTGTAACTATTATACAAAAGACTATTGAAGTAAGGTGTCTTGCAATCTCTCAGCGAAGGACAGTTCCTTGATAGGAACAGCAACTTGTTTTGAAAACCAGCTGAAACCGACCCTGCAGTTTGGACAAGAGTCAAGGAGCAACCGAGTCTGCGCAAGAACAAGGGGCTACCAGCGGTGACGAAGAAGAGTCATCAGCCTTCATCCCCACCACCCCCTGCGACCACCACCAGGAGGCATCGCGCAAGCGCAGTAGGGAGGGGTTCATGGAAATGACCTCTGGGGGCTAATTTTAATATGAAGCGGGGACAGGTAATGCATATGTATAGGCGTATTGGGAAACCTTATGTATATGTAACACTTTGTCGTATAAATCCAGGACAAGCCACCACGTGTGCGCGCACGACTTTGGCGGGATGACCCCCCCGTGCTGCCCAGCGCTGAATAAACATACCTACTTTACAGCCTTACGGGTTGTGGAGTCTGTTTCCGCACGTCACAACACTGGGGGGCTTTTCTGCTTGGGTTAACATAATCTCGTCCATTTGTTCTAGTACACGCATCCGCTCTCCTTCTCCTTGTAACTCCGCTCTTAAGTCATCTCTAATTGACTCTCAGAATTATACTTCTCCACCTGCCTAAAATGCTTGTACTGGTCCCGCGCTTGCACACACGGTCCCTTCGCCTCTGCCACCTCGCTTCTTCCCACGGCATTCCTCTATCCTTCCTGCAACAGCCTCGGATTCACACCGCCTCTCCCTCGCCCACTCCGCTCCTGCGGGAGAAGGGGCACGGCCCTGCCTCCCTAACAACCCCTCCGTCCACACCAGCGTCCCGACCCGACGAGACAAATCCCGCAGCACCGCCCGCCGCCCTCAGGAGACCACGCCGGGGGGCCTCCGGCGGCGCCCCATTTATACCCTGGGTGGGATCGGCGCTGTGGCCATCACCGTCCGTGATCCAGACGCTTCTCCGAGCCCAGGCGCCTCACTAGCGGCGGGCCCCGCCTGGTGACCGAGGGCCCCGCGCCTCCGGCTCCCCCTGCCGCGGGGAGAACGTGCCGGCGGGCACGGCGCCTGGCCGGCTGCGGGGCGGCCGGCACTTGGGCGCGGCGCGCACCTGCTGGCAGGCCCCGGAGAGCACAAAAGGCGCGAAAACGAGGCGCGAAAAGCCGGTGATCACCGTGTCAAAAGCCCCGATCTTCGGGAGGGGGCGGGGGCGAGCGTACCTGTCACGGGGAGCAGCTGCCCTCCTCCAAAGCCCCCACCTCTTCCCAGGCCCTCTGCAGCAGAATGGCCAGACCGCCAAGGAGGGGATCCCCGTGCCCGGCGATGGTGTCTCTCCCAGCTGCAAAAAGAGACGGTCTGCGGCTGCTGGGAGACAGCGAGCCCCCACGGGAAGGGCAGCAGACCCAAGCCAAGGCCCCACTGCGTCAATAGCAGAGGATGACCCAGCCATACGCTTTCATGCCCCAGGAAAGCTCAGCGGAGAGGGAGAGGGCAGAAATGCTGTCAGGGGCAGGGCCGGGGCTCCAGCGAGGGTCCCGAAGGCAGGACTGGGGTGAGCCCAAGGGAGCTGCTCTGCCACAATCATGCTCCTGGGCCCCGTGATTTGGTGCCACCTCCCTCTGCCTCGGAGAGCGGAGTCTGCGGCACAGCCTGCTTTGGGGACTGCCAAGCACGAGCCCAGCACGACGAGACTTTCTTGCGTGGACCTGAGGTCCGTCTGTACCTGCACTTTTCAGAGCCCAGTCAGACGTCGGTGTGGTTGCAGACATTGCCTCTCTCATTTGCTCTGCTTCCTGGGAAAGACACAAAGGAACAGGGGAAACGACCACGTCAGACCTGGCCAGGAGAAGGGGCTTTACTTGGAGAAGTTCCACCGGCAGCCCCTGGCAAGGGATGAGTGTGTGGGCTGAGCGGGAAAAGCCCAGCAACTGGGCCAGGAAGGGCCTTGTGCGGGGCCCTGCTCATCCCAGCCCTCTTTCCCAAAGCGCAGGATCACCTTCTTCATAGCGCCGATCTCTGCAGCCAGGCGCGCTACCTCAGCCCTCAGCTGTTGCAACTCTTGGGATTTCTCCCCCCACACAGCGAGCACGTTCCTGCAGTCCCCAGGAAAGCAGACCTTGTCAGAGAGCTGCCCAGCCCCTCCCAGAGCCTCCAAGCTCCAGAGAAGAGGTACTTGATCCCCCTTTTGTTTCCTAGTTTGCAAGTGCTTCCCTCCCCCTCCAGGTTTAGCAAAAGGCCCAGGCAGGAGCAAAAGGCATGAGCCCTGGGCACTCGTGAGTGTGCAAGTGAGCGCAGATAGCACGGGTTCATCTGCTGCTACCCCACCAAATGTGCTGCAGGTCAGGAGAGAGGAGAGGGCTCTTACTGCAGGGACCTCAGCTCAGCTGCAGGCTGCCCTGGAGAGGGGGGCAGCTGGTTGCACCCTGGCAGCGGGGGGCGGAGGGCCGGGCAGGATCCCTTAGCTGGCAGGGCACTGACGGCGTGGCTGGGGAGGGAGGCGGGACGAGGCTTTGGCCTGTCGGCCTCTACCGTACTGGGCTACCCCATCGTTCCTACAGTATCCCACAGAGACATGGACATGGTACCCAGCTCCCCACGGTCACGTAGGGGAGGTGGCCCCAGGCCTCGGTCGGGGCAGGATGACGCCGGTTCTGCAGGGCCGTAGGTCCCGGCTGAGCCAGGCAGGCTTGGTGCAAGCATGGGGGGAAAGGCAGTGCTGAGCTTACGCTCATTGTCTCCTGTATGGCAGCTGCAGCACGCTGGCCCTTCCCAGCTGGTGCCCTGGTCCTCCCAAGAGCAGGTGCAGCTATGGGAGGAAAAAGACAGAGCAGTTTTGAACCATCTCCATGCCATGTCAGCCAAGGCTCTGGCTTTGGGAAGCCTCCCAGGAGACATCCCCGCTGTGGTGAGACAGGGCAGAAGAAGCAGCAGAGCGGGGTGGCACAGCTGCTTCTTACCCCGACTGCCCCCCGGCCCCCATAGCACCAACCTGCCCCTGGGCAGGCATCTCAGCAGCGGGGTGCTCTTTGGGGAGAGGGGAGCAGCTGCGTTCCTCCAAAGCCCCCACCTCTTCCCGGGGCCTCTGCAGCACGATGGCCAGAGCCCTCTCTGGAACACCCCCCAAGGCTTCTCGCCCTCAGCAGAGACCCACCAGGACTTTGCAGCCGCACTTGGCCAGGGAGGCCTGGCGGGGAGAGGGCTGAGCTCCCCCGTGGCTCTGCCAGAGGCTGCCCAGACACACCTGCCCGGTGGTTGCTCCAAGAGCCTAGAAGTGGCTTGTGCTGGTGAGCAGCAGGAACTTCCCAGTCTCACTCACGGTGGGACCCAGAGCAGAAGGACCATGGGGTTTGGCCTGGGGGGTCGGAGAGGCTTTCAGCTGAGCCTCTTCCCCACTCAGAGCAGGGGAGCTTGGCTTCCCGAGCCCTGAGACCCACAGCGATGGCTTCCCCATCGGTCCCCCCAGCCCACTCTTTAGGCCCTGTGGGTCCCACCCACCAGGTCATGTCCCCAGGAGGAAGAAACCCTTGTACCTGTTCTCAAGGACCTGAGTGGCCCAGCTGCACAGTCAGATAGCAGCACAGGTTTAGGGAGGATCCTGAGCAGGGCCCTCTGCCTTCCCCCTGCCTGGGCAGGGCCAACCCTGCCGGCTGGGGGGTCCCCATGGGGTAAGGAGGGGGTGCTGGCTCTGGGTGACACCGGGCTGGGGCTGGGGCTGCATGGGGCTTTCCCTGGCTCAGCCCCTCTGGCTCCACATCGTCATGGGGAGCTCCGGCCACCAAAGTGGCCCTAGGCACGTGCCAGGGGCTGCTGCACACCTCCATCCTCAACAAGATGCACGAGCACCCAGGACACCACAACGGCTCCTTGTGGGACGAGCCGCCTTGCAGGGCCTTGCTGGGTCATGGCGAGAGCGAGCACCTCCAAGAGGATAAAGACGGAGCCCTGCCGTGAACTGTCGCCATGCCACGCGAGTGAAGAGAGTGGCAAGCCCCCGCTGTGGAGGCCCTGGCCAGAAGACAGGCCTTGGAAAGCCGCTTGGCAGATGTCCCCGCCACGGCTCCTCCACTGGCCACAGTCCTGCCACCTAGTCTGCTGCCTGTCCCTGTCCAGGCACCTGTGCCGCTGCAGACACCCTCGCCCAGTGTATTGGTGTATTGAGTGTCTGTGTTCAGGAGCTGAGAGCGGGCGGACTGCCAAGGGAGCCTCTGTGAGGAGAGGCCGTGGCCAGACAGGGGCAGTCCCATCTGCCTCCCGTGGACCCACCGCAGAACACAGCTGAGCCCATCCACACTGGACACGTGTTGTACTGACATGGCGGAGATGCCTGCGCTGAGGCATCTCTGGAGGGAGAGCACGGCTATGGCCAGACCACAAGCAATGCCGAAGACCAACCTTGGGCAATGACACTGGAGAAAAGCCTGAGGACCCTTCTTGAGGACGCCCGTCAGGGTGTGCGCCGGACCCCCGCAGGGAGGTGGGCACTGGTCCTGTGTGCTCCCTCCCCGTGGGGCAGGGGCAGGGCCAAGGTTATGCTCTGGAGCCAGGGGCAGCTGGTTGCACCCTGGGAGTGGTGGGAGTGGGGGGGGAGTGGGGGGCGGAGGGCTGGGCAGGGTCCCCCAGCAGGCAGGGCACTGATGGCTATGCCTGGGGAAGGGGGGTGGCATGAGGCTTTGGCCTCTGGGCCTCCACTGTACTTGGGTACCCCGTGGTTAATGGAGAGCTTCAAGGCTTTTCTCTGTCTCTCTCTGTGTGTTCCTGAGTGACTAGGCAAGAGGTTGGGAGGGAACACAGCTGGGACAGCCAACTCAAATTGACCAAAGCCCTGTTCCATGCCATATAACATCGCGCTCTGCAGTAAAGCCTGGGCCTTTGGTCTTTCCAAAGTAGCCATGACTACGTGTCAAGGGGCTGCTGTGCACCCTCATCCTTAATGAGACACACAAACACCTGAGACATACATATATGCATATATAGAAACGTATGTATATAATGGAGTGTACAAAATAGTATAAGTATATATTTTGTTTATACTTAGATACACTATTTTATATATATACACCTCTGTACATGTATGTGTATATATTTAGAAAGGTAAAGAACTTTTATGTGCGCATAACTGTAAAGCATAGTAATAAAATGGATAAAGCATTCTTTAATAATAGCTAATGAAATGAATAATTGAAGTTCAAATGTGAGTAGAAAGTAATTAAGGAAAAGTAAAAGGTAGCTTCAGGCCTCTGAACTTTAACAGGCATCGTAACAAGCCGTACGCGTCTGGGGTGGGGGGGCATCAAG
This sequence comes from Platalea leucorodia, assembly GCF_965183815.1. Classification (NCBI taxonomy): domain Eukaryota; kingdom Metazoa; phylum Chordata; class Aves; order Pelecaniformes; family Threskiornithidae; genus Platalea; species Platalea leucorodia. The sequence goes on from NC_138858.1 coordinate 31,503,071, forward strand.
AGAGCAGAGGGCCACAAATAGGTGAAGGGACACAAAGATGTTAGAACACACCTGAGGACTACAGATCCCTCCCAGGAGGCCACCAAGGCGCCTCTGGTGCAGTCCCATTATGTGCATTATCTGCCGGCCAGCCAGGGGGTCCCCATGGGGCAAGGAGGGGGCGCTGGCTCTGGGTGGCACCAGGCTGGGGCTGGGGCTGCATGGGGCTTTCCCTGGCTCAACCCCTCTGGCTCCACATTGTCATGGGGAGCTCTGGCCACCAAAGTGGCCATAGGCAGGTGCTGCACACCTCCATCCTCAACGAGATACACGAGCACCGAGAACACTGCATTGGTTCCTTCTGGGGTGGCCCATGGACGCCAGTGGCTCCTCTGGGATGAGCCATCTTTCAGGCCCTTGCCAGGTTGTGACAAGACATACCCCAGGGGCCAGTAGTGGCTCCAGTCCTGTTTAACATCTTCATTAGTGATCTGGATGATGGGGCAGAGCGTGCCCTCAGCAAGTTGGCTGATGACACAGAACTGGGAGAGTGGCTGATGCACCAGAGGTTGTGGTGCCCTCCAGAGGGACCTCAACAGGCAGGAGAAACTGGCTGACAGAAGCCTCATGGAGTTCATCAAGGAGCGAAGGGCGAAGTCCTGCACCTGAGGGGGGAACAACCACATGCACCAGTATGTGCTGATGTTCATGTTCAGCACCAAGTTGAACATAAGCCAGCAAAGTGCCCTTGTGGCAAAGGCGGTGGATGGTATCCTGCACTGTGATAGGAGTGCTGCCAGCAGGTCAAGGGAGGTGATCCTTGCCCTCTCCTCAGCACTGGTGAGGCCACACTTGGAGTGCTGTGTCCAGTTCAGGTCTCCCCAGTACAAGAGAGACATGGACATACTGGAGAGAGTCCAGCAAAGGGCTAGTAAGATGTTGAAGAGACTGGAGCATCTCTCCTATGGGGAAAGGCTGAAAGAGCTGGGAGGCTCAGGGAGGACTTTATCAATGTATATAAATTCCTACAGGGAGGGAGCAAGGAGGATTGATCCAGGCTCTTCTCAGTGGTGCCGAATGATGGGACAAGAGGCAATGGTGTCATGGTCCATCTGGAGCTCTCAAATTTACAAGGTCACCTACTCTGTAAACTAAACCTTTTATTATGAGCTCATTAGGAAAGAAAACAAACAAACACAACAAACAAGGGCTCAATTTGACCTGTAGCAGCTCAGCTACTGATGTTGGCTGTCTTTTCTCAAATTTCTTTCATAATGTCCCTCTGCTGGAGTTCAGGGGAGAATACCTAGTCTCTCACTACGTGCACAGAGCACAGATCAAGATTAGATCCTGTTTGAGGCCTTAAAAGTGCCAGTAATAGAAATAACAGTAGAAGACAAAACGACTCAACACTTCTGTAGTATTGTATTACTACGCTTGCTCAGCCACGGAATTTCAGTTTGCTGCTTCCTTGCTTCAGCTAGCTAACAAGAAAACAGAGTGGGCTAGTGTGGGACAGCATTCCCGTTTATTTAAAACAAACAAACAGACAAACTGCAGCAACTTTCTTCACAGGTCTTGTGGAAATTAGTGTATCACAGGGGATATGAATAGCTTGTGAACCCCTTATGGATTAACACCAATTATCTGATGTGGACTCTCACTGCTAAAAAGCCTGCACAAATATAGTATTGATCTTATTTCAAAGAAGACCTTTGTGAAACAGACAGAAGTTCTTGCTGAGTGACTACTATGATGTCCTGGTGACTATAGCCTTGAAATGCTCCTTACTACAATAATTAATGTGTGACTCAGCAGGTGACATGTGATTTAGGCTGCAGCCAATGTAAAGGACAGAAGGAAACATTAACAACACAGATATCTCATTTCAAATTTTTTTCTGTGCTTTCATCTACCACGGCAGCTTACAGAAAGGAAAAACTGGCTTCTTATGAGTCAGGTGTGATTCAGAGGCATATTTTACCTGCAATCCAGAACAAAACACAAAAAAATAAATGCAGATGTATGAAAAACATTTGTAGGTTTAAAAGCAGAATAAAGCACATAGCTGAATGCTAAAATACAGAAGTTGTCTCTTTAAAATTATCACAGCATGTTCACTCATGGACAAGTCCATCATTTGGGATACATGCTTACTGCAAGATTCAGTAATAATCCAAGTCTAACTATATGAAGTTGCTCATTTCACAACATGAAACTCTGCAGGAAGGTCTCTCTCATGCAATTTCCATAGCTACTAGTAAAGACAAAGTTTCTCTCTTGAGGACCATACTAGTCAAATTGTGATAGATATCGCTATACTGAATTTGGCAAGGGATGCAAAGAAAAAGAAGAATGGCTTTTACAGGTACATTGGCCAGAAAAGGAAGATTAAAGAAAAGGTACCTCCCCTGTGATAAATAAGACAGAAGAGCTGGTGACAACTGACATTGCGAAGGCTGAGGTACACAACAATTTTTTTGCCTCAGTTTTCAATGGTAATCTCTCTTCCCACATCTCTCAAGCCACTGAACTTTGAGGCAGGGACTGGCAGAATAAAGTCCCTCCCATTGTAGGAGATCAGGTTCAAGACCACTGGAGGAACATGAACATATACATGTCCATGGGACCCAATGAGATGCATCCCAGGGTTCTGAGGGAATTGGCTGATGTGGTTGCCAGGCCACTCTCCATCATGTCTGAAAAGTCATGGCAGTCAGGGAGAGTCTCCAGTGACTGGAGGAAAGGGAAACATGTCCATTTTTAAAAAGAGTAAAAAGGAGGACCTTGGGAACTACTGACCAGTCAGCCTCACCTCCATGCCCAGTAAGATCATGGAGCAGATTCTCCTGGAAGACATATTAAAACATATGGAAGACAGGGAGATGATTGGAAACAGCCAACATGGCTTCACCAAAGGCAAATCGTGCCTGACTAATCTAGGGGCCTTCTACAACAGAGTAACTGCATCAATGGACAAGGGAAAAGCTGTCATCTACCTGGACTTCTGTAAGGCCTTTGATATGGTCCCCCATAACATTCTTGCTGCTAAATTGGAGAGATATGTGCTTGTCAGATGGACTGTTAGATGGGTAAGGAACTGGCTGGTTGGCCTTCTCCAACAAATCAAAGTCAATGGCTCAATGTCAAAGTGGAAACCAGTAACAAGTGGTGTTCCACAAGGGTCCATATTGGGACCAACAATATTTAGTGTCTTCATCAATGACATAGACAGCGGGATCGAGTGCACCCTCCGCAAGTTTGCAGATGACACCAAGCTGAGTGGTGTGGTTGACACGCCTGAGGGATGGGATGCCATCCAGAGGGACCTGGACAGGCTTAAGAAGTGGGCCCATGTGAACCTCGTTAAGTTCAACAAGGCCAAGTGCAGGGTCCGGCACCTGGGTTGGGGCAACCCCTCGTATCAGTACAGACGGGGGATATGAATGAACTGAGAGCAGCCCTGCAGAGGAGGACTTGGGGATACTGGGGGATGAAAAACTGGACATGAGCTGGCAATGTGCACTTGCAGCCCAGAAAGCCAATAGCATCCTCAGCTGCATAAAAAGCAGCGTGGCCAGCAGGCTGAGGGAGGTGATTCTGCCCCCCTACTCCTCTCTGGTGAGACCCCACCTGGAGTACTCTGTCCAACTCAGGTGTTCCCAGTACAAGAAAGACAAGGACCTGATAGAGCCAGTCCAGACGAGGGCCACAAAAATGATCAGAGGGCTGGAACACCTCTCCTGTGAAGAAAAGCTGAGAGAGTTGGAGTTTTTTAGCCAGGAGAAGAGAAGGCTCTGGGGAGACCTTATTGCAGCCTTTAGAGTACTTAGAGGGGGCTTACAAGAAAGATGGAGAGAGACTTTTTACCAGAGCCTGTAGTGACAGGACAAGGGGCAACAGTTTCAAACTGAAAGAGAGTACGCTTAGACTGGACATAAGGAAGACATTTTTTACGATGAGGGTGGTGAGACACTGGAACAGGTTGTCCAGAGAAGTTGTGGATGCCCTGTCCCTGGAAGAGTTCAAGACCAGGCTGGATGTGGCCTTGAGCAACCTGATCTAGTGGAAGATGTCCCTGCCCATGGCAGGGGGTGTTGGACTGAATGACCTTTAAAGGTCCCTTCCAACCCAAACCATTCTATTATTCTATGAGACATAGCTTGCAGATTGGTTTATCAAAACCACACATGTTCCTTATGCACACTGATCAGAAAAGCTGAGTCAGCAAGGAGCTAACAAAAGGAGGTCTAATTCCTGCATAATTCCTATCAAGCATCCCTATCATGGTTAAAAAAAAAAAAGTCGTCTCTGGAAAACAACTTACTGAGGAAAAAAAAAGTGTTATTATTTGTAGGGAAAATGATCTGACCTTTTCTGTTCATGGCTGATGATACTAAACTGGAAGGTGCTGTTGACTCTCTTGAGGACAAGAGGCCTTGCAGAGGGATCTGGATAGACTGAAGCATTGGGAAATCATCGACAGCATCAAGTTTAACAAGAACAAATGCCGGATTCTGCACCTCGGACAGAGAAATGCCAGGCACAAGTCTAAATTGGGAGAGGAGTAGCTGGAGAGCAGGCTGCAGAACAGGATCTGGGGCACTGGCTGGCAGCAGGCTCCATATGAGCCCGCAGTGTGCCCTGGCAGCCGAGCGGGCAAACGGCATCGTGGGGTGCATCAGACGCAGCACAGCCAGCTGGGCAAGAGGTGATCATCCCGCTGTATTCAGCGTTGGTGCGGCCTCACCTGGAACACCGTGTGCAGTTCTGGGCCACACCATTTCAGAAGGATGTGAAGGTCCTTGAGTGTGTCCAGAGGAGGGCAACAAAGCTGGTGAGAGGGTGAAAAGGGGCTTCAGAGTGTAACTATAAAAGTTTAACTATTGTACAAAATGATTGAAGTAAGGAGTCTTGCAATCTCTCAGCGAAGGACAGTTCCTGATAAGAACAGCAACTTGTTTTGAAAACCAGCTGAAACCGACCCTGCAGTTTGGACAAGAGTCAAGGAGCAACCGAGTCTGCGCAAGAACAAGGGGTTACCAGCGGTGACGAAGAAGAGTCATCAGCCTTCATCCCCACGACCCCCTGCGACCACCACCAGGAGGCATCGCGCAAGCGCAGTAGGGAGGGGTTCATGGAAATGACCTCTGGGGGCTAATTTTAATATGAAGCGGGGACAGGTAATGCATATGTATAGGCGTATTGGGAAACCTTATGTATATGTAACACTTTGTCGTATAAATCCAGGACAAGCCACCACGTGTGCGCGCACGACTTTGGCGGGATGACCCCCCCCCGTGCTGCCCAGCGCTGAATAAACATACCTACTTTACAGCCTTACGGGTTGTGGAGTCTGTTTCCGCACGTCAAGGGCTGGGAGGCAAGTCCTGTGGGGAGCAGCTGAGGACTCTGGGCTTGTCTCATTTGGAGAAAAGGAGGCTGAGGGGCCACCTCACTGCTCTCTACAGGTTCCTGAGAAGGGAAGGTGGAGAGGGAGGTGCTGAGCTCTTCTCCCTGGTATCCAGTGATAGGATGCATGGAATGGTTCAGAGCTGCGCCAGGGGAGGTTTAGACTGGATGTTAGGAAGCATTTCTTTACCGAGAGGGTGGTCAAACCCTGCAACAGGCTTCCTAGAGAGGTGGCCGATGCCCCAAGCCTGTCGGTGTTTAAGAGGCATTTGGACAACACCCTTAACAACATGCTTTAACTGCTGGTCAGCCCTGAAGTGGTCAGGCAGTTGGGCTAGACGGCCACTGCAGGTCCCTTCCAACTGAAATAGTCAATTCTACTCTGTTCTATAAAACTTCTTTCCCTGCACACGTAAATGCAGCCTAGCAGTTGACACTGACACCCCTCTACTGCGACCCACGTTTCCCCTAAGGCACAGACCGACAGCTTCACTCGGTCTCTCCTCTAAGGACGGCCGGGCTCGGTTACAAAGCCGCACGGGCACTTCCCAGCTGCTGAACCTTCCGTTACACACACGCAGGTCGGGAGAGCGGACGCAGCGGCAGGGGCGGTCGTTAGCGCTCAGCTCTCGCCCCCAGCGCGGCTCCCAGCGCCGCCCCCAGCCGCTCCGCGGCGCGGCCGGGCCCGGGGCCCGGGGCCCGGGGCCACCCCGCCGCCGCCGCCGCGCCGCCCCGCCCCTTGCCCTTTGACCCCGCCGCCGTCCCAGCGCTTCCTGTTCCCAACCACGTGGGCGCGGCGGGGCGGCGGCAGCGGCATCGGCATGGCGGGCGGCGCGGCGGGCGAGGCGCAGTGCCTCAGCTACGCGGGCTGCAACTTCCTGCGGCAGCGGCTGGTGCTGTCCACGCTCAGCGGGCGGCCGCTGAAAATCCGCAAGATCCGCGCCAAGGAGGAGGACCCCGGCCTCCGCGGTGAGCGGGGGCACCGGCGGCCGCCGCCGGGCCAGGGGGGCAGGGGGGGCTGTGCCGGGGGCTTGCTGCCGGGCGGCGGCAGCCCCGCACCGGGAGGTGGGGCAGCCCCGGCCCCCTCCCGGCGGGTCCCACCCGGGCGGCGGGGGTGCAGGGGGTGCCGGCTGCGTGCCGGTGTCTCCCCGCGGAAGACCCCTCCCCGGGGCGCCCGGCACAGCCGGTGCGGCGGGGAGTCGCCGGCGCCGCCTCGGGCGCGGCCGGAGCACCAGGCTGTCGCCCTCCCGCCGCGGTTTGGTGGCAGCCGCGCCTCGCCGCGGGGTCACGCTTGTCCTGCTGCCGGGGCCCCCGGGGGCGGCCCGACGGGTGGGGCCGCCGGGCGCAGCCGCCGCCGGGGGCCCGGTCCGGCCCGGTCCCCCCGCAGGGCAGCGGGGCTCCCTCCGCTCCTGGCGTCCGGCGCCGCGGCGGGGGAGCGGGCGGGGGCGGCAGGCGCGGGCCCGCCCGCCCGGGAGGTTGTGCCTGAGCGGGGCGGGCGGCCCCGGGGACGGCTCGTGCCCCCGTGAAAGCGGGCTCTTCCGCCAGAACCGGCGGATTCGCGGGCTCTGCGGCCGTCGTTGGCTGCTGCGCGCCCAGCGTCGTGTTCTCCGTCTGCGTCTGGGAGCCCCGGTTCCCACAGTTTTAATGCTTTGATCTTTATCTGGGTTTTGCCCAAATAGTAGTAAAGGTGAACGACGTGAAATCCATTTATTTCTCGTTCCTGGCAACTTCGGACGCTGCGGACTTGTTAGAGGGAAACCCTGCTGAGGGAGTGCCCTCTCCGTTCCTGTACCAGACCTTTGGCACCCCAAAGCAAGCCGCCTCATTTAACCGGAGTGAGAAGAAAACAGGACAGAGACTGAGGAGGAAACATTATTGTGGCGTCCGGTTATTTTTTGGGCAAGGTGTGAAGTTCAGAACAGGGGTGGGACCAGCATAGACACTAGTCTGCCTCCTGAGGAGGCTTCAGTTTACAGCTAGAAATCCTCCTCCGCAAGTGTCAAAACATTCTCGTGTGTTTGACTTAACATTTATCGAGACCCAAAATATTTATTATTACCATGGGATGTTTGGTGGTGGTGAAGTTCGTAGGTTTTGCCATGTTTTTTTTTAAGAGGTGTTTGAGTTGCCTTTTTCGAGTATGGGTTAAAATGTAAACTGTGACTGTAACAGAAAAATATTAACAACAAACCCTGAGTTGTGTTGATGATTCAACATGCAGTTCTCTCTGCTTTTCATGGCTGGAGCACTTGCAATGAAAACTCTTTTACAGGTTTGTTCTCCAAGAGGGAAATGTGTATTCGCAATGATGCGCTCTTGCACTGGAAGAGATCCCAGTGCTGTCATATAAACCTTGAGTTTAGAAATCATCATAACAGAGAGCAGAACCAGCATTGTGTGACTGGGACATCAACCGTATTATGCAAATATTAATGAGCGGTAATTTCTGCAGATAGCTCTTTGGTTTAAATGTTTGTTGCATCCTAGAAGCTTATATAGAAAGAAAAATCTGATTACTGTTTAAGAAGTGACACGGGGTTATTGCTGAGGAAGTTCTGCAAGCTGCCAACTGTTAAGCAGGTGCTGTTGGTCCTTAAAACTACCTGGGTTTTGAAATCTGCACATGTTCACATGTTGTCTTTGGTATTGATTCTGTACCAGTTTGGCACACCTAAATACTGGAATACTAGCATGATCGTCCTTTTTATTTTTCTTATTTTGTTTTGTTAAATATGTATGCTTGTCCTTTCCCATGTCTCTGAGTGAGAGCCCACACAAACAAAAGAAAGTGAGGAATTAGTTCCACGCAAACTGCTGCAGTGTACACAGTAAGCAAGAAAAGAGGCGATGGGGAAGCTTGTGTTTCTCTACCCTTTATTATGTCAATGGCAGTTTGGGAAATGGAAAATTTGAAAGTCTGCACATAGCTAATTGTGTTTGTGGAACAGCTGTGCAGCAGCACCACTTCACATCTGAATATCCCCTTCTTTCAAACTTTTAAGACTTTCGCAGAGAATAATGGGAAGCTGTTGTTAGCTTGTCATGCTTGAATATACGGGGTCCTGTTTGCTAGGATTTGTATATTTTGCTTCATACTGAGCAAAATGTAAATTGTAAAAGGTTTTATGCTGGGCTTGAGTGATCCCTCAGGTCGCTGTGGTCAGAAGTGTCAACTTGGGTCACTCGCTGTGTGTTGGGGAGAGAAGTGTGGCTAGTCCAGCGGTCGCATCTGGGGGCATCTCAATTGATTTGAGATGCCTGTAAGCATGGAGGCTCGAATTAGCATCTCTGTTTTTGTAGTGAATCGCCTTTTCTCATGTGGTAGAATTATACCACAACAAGTTGGAGAGGGAAGGTAGCCCTATTGCCGTGAAAGGCAGGAAAGGGAAAATGTACAAGTGTGGTGTTGAAGTTTCCTATTTTTTCCAGGAGTAAATTTAAGGAACTTTAAAATTCTGTCTTTCTTCTACTCCCTAGATTTTGAAGCAAGTTTTATTCGCCTGATTGACAAAGTGACCAATGGCTCTCGGATTGAAATAAACCAAACAGGTGAGATCTGTTTTCTCCTCTTCCTCTGTTCTGCTCTTCCGGGCTCTATCAGTCGCTGCAGTGAAATCAAAGTTGTAGCTTGACAGAGGTAGGTGTTCAGATATCACTGACTGAGAAGAAATAACCAAGCTGAGAAGTTTTGTAGTAATAGATCGCATGCAAGAAGATCAGCGCTCCACCATAATGCAGAGAGTTAAGGAAACCGTGTTGCTCGAGAATTAAAATTAGTATTTTGTTTGATATGCAGGATTTTGTAGTGGGGGAAGGTCCCTCTGAACAAGAAGGGATTTTTGTAGAAAGCAAGGTTTGTCTTCTACAAAGGCAGACTTCTGAGTGAAACTGCTTGCCTAGTCATGCTCAGAAAAGGGGTTGGTTTGAGTGAGAAGCATCCTACATAAAAAATCTCATCTGGTTCTTCTCCTTTTTTTTTTTTTTTTTTTTTTTTTTTTTTTTTTTTTTTTTTTAAAAAGGATTATGGTTGGTCAGTAAAGCAGGTGAACTACCGTCAGATATGTTGAGACAGTTATGTCCTGATGGTCTGGTGAAGATTTAGCTGCTGTGGAGGATAATAATTACTTGTATCAGCTTTTTGGGGATTGCTAAGAGACCGTCAATTTTTGGGGAGAAGGGGAAAGCAGGAGGAATGATGTGCCAAGACAGACAGACACTCATGTGACTTGGCCCATTTATTAACTGCAGACATAAGAATAGCTTGCCGGAAATGCTACCACATTTCATAAGTTCTTCTGTCTCGAATTTGCCTGTATACGTCGTTGGAAAGTGTCTTTATGCTGTAGTAATGGCCAGCGTGCTGGCAGTGCTCTCATTTGATTTGCTTCCCTGGCATCTTCCCCAGGTACTACCTTGTATTATCAGCCTGGTCTTCTGTACGGAGGCTCGTTGGAACATGACTGCAGCCCCAGTCGTAGTATTGGCTACTATTTGGAAAGTCTGCTCTGCTTGGCACCTTTCATGAAACATCCATTGAAGATTGTCCTGAGGGGAGTAACAAATGATCAAGTAGATCCTTCAGTAAGTAATAAAATTTAAGTACCAGAGGAGATTTTTTTTTTTTCCCTTAAAAAAAAAAAAACAAAAAACCTATTAGGAAGAAGTGTCTAAAACATGTTACATTTTTATCATGCCTCACATCCAGAAGTATCTGGTGTTACTGCATCTGCCAGCAAACTCTCTGAATTAAACAAGTATCTGCTAAACTGTTCCCTTTCTGCATCACACTCCAAGTTGCAGTTCGTAATCTACCTTTTGACTTCGAGTTCTGTTCTGCTTCTGTCTTCTTCTCTGGAAACTCCCTTTAAATGCGATGTGAGGCCCTGCCTCTGGTTTGCTTCTCCTGTTCTCTTAAAAATTAGATGGGTTGTTTCTCCTACCCCACACATGTATTTACTGTAAAAAGAGGAAATTGTCTTTAAAATTTGAGTGTAACAAGGAAGGAATCTTTCTGTTCTGTTGGATGCTGGACATAGTTATACCAATGCTGCTGTGAAGCCTTCTTTCTGTTAGAAACAGAAGTTGCATGCCAATTATGAAATTACAGTAGCAAAAATATGTAATAAATGTGATTCTTCAGAAAGATGCTAGAAGGTATGGTATGGTAGATCAAATGACTATGAAATGCTTGTCTTGATTTCTATTAGTGCTTATTTACAGTCCTTTGTTTTAACAGTGTTGTTACAAAAATGAGCTATGGATAACATGGGATTAAAACACTGAAGTAATGGTTAGTGGTTATGCTATTTTTTTTTCCCAAGCATAATGGCTTTTGGAGAACAGCATTGCTGTTTACCTTTTGAATGGTGATTAGAGACGGCCTGTTTTCCTCTGAGTAGGTTAAGGAAACATTGTCATCTGAAAACTTAACCAGTTTAAATGAATACAAATACTATGAAGTATAATTGCACATATTAGACAAGCCTCTGAGTGAGTCCTGGTGGTATTTATGGCTTGTCAACTGTGCTTTTCTTGTCATTTAAAAAACTTGTTCTCTCACCTGTGACTCCGTGGGACACCCACATGAGTCAAAGGATGATTGAAGTGGCTTATACACAGCACTGTCAAAAAAAAAAGAAGGAAAAGGAAGAAAAAAAAAACAACAGTAAAATGGGAAGCATGTTTTGCTAACCTTTCAGTTGCCATGATGAAAAGTACCTAATTAAAATGGTAAGTAGTAAGACTCAAAGAAGTCTCTTTTGGTTGACTGTGTCTTTTTAATCACAATGGAGAAATTCTTGAAGAATTGGGAGACGAAGAGCAGTCCAATCTTAATGTTCCTTTCAAGTAAGTTTGGACACTCATCTAAGCAACTGAGTCTTGATTCTGGAAATTATCCCTTTTCAGGCATCAGCCATGTGAGCCAACACAGATTAAACAATGTTAGCTGAAATGGGTGCAAGAATTTGAGCCAGTTAGTCTGTGCTGGAAGGGAGCTTGTGCTGGCCAAAGCTCAGACACAGACAGGTGTTGGCATATATCAGCTGAATCACAGTACCTGACACTAAGCGTAAATAAAATGCAGATGTGCATGCTAAGGAGTTACAGCTTAAGTTCATTGTGCTGTAGAAGCATAACTAGTTACTGTGAGTCAGCTCGTGTGTAGTAACTTTTTAAGTGGCAGTAACTGAATGCCAATTCCTAAAACTGGTTTAAACCTGGCGTATGTCTGTTTAACTTGCCTGAGTAAACATTAAACCTGGTGCACACCAATAAACTACTTTAAGGAATTTTACAAGATGTTTTGTATAGCATATAGCTCTGCAGGGTGCTGAGACTAGAAGCACAAGCTTAAGTGCTACCCTAAGTCATTTATGTGCTTAAGTAAATGGAAATTTGGTTTTAATTGATTTGGGCTTTTATTTTTCAGTAGGCAGAAGGTTTTTAGAAACTGGGTGAACATTTATTACCTATGCTTTCCAAAAAAATGGACGCTTAAATTTGTCTACCCACCTGTATACTTTCCGGCTTTCCAGGGAGAACAGGGAAAGGAAAACCAGTGTAAATATATTGTGGGTAGTTTAAAATGGGCAAGGAGTCTTCCCTGCTGCTCTTCATTTAAGAACCTCTCCATTTTAACTTAGTAGGTACAATAGGCAAGGCATCAGTTCATCTGCTTTGGAGAATTTTTATTGTTTTTGTCTGTAAAGGCACGTGTTTACAAAACATGATATCCCTTTTATTTTGGAGCTAGATGAACTCTGCGGGATGTGTCCTTGCATGAGTGTGTTCAACATCTGTCATACGCAGATAAATGTACAAATTCACATGTGTGTGTGAAAATATATATGTACATACACACATACGATCCTGTAGCACCCCCTTTGTGTGTGAAAGGAGAAGGTAGCCCTGCCCATCCTCCCTTCATATCTTCTGCTTTCAGCCACACAGTCCTGCGTACTCCCAATACCCCAGACACTTTCAGAGCTTTGCCTAAGCCAGTTCAACTAACTGGCTAAATGGCGGAGAGCTGTACCCCTGCATTTTCTCATGGGGGCCTCCACGAGGTAAGTAGCACGAATGTGCGTGCAGCCGGAGAAGCAGGACCTATCTCTCATGGCAGCAGTGATCAGGTAGGCCGACCCACTGGGCTGTCTGAAATCTACTCTCAGCACTGAGCTCTCAGTTTTTACACAGCCTCAAAAATATCTATTGGATGTGATTGCTGCGTTGTGGGTTTGAGGTTGCTGTTTGCCAGAGACCGCCTTGTCAGGAGGACAAAAGGGAACATGGCGGATCTCCTGCTGTGGGGAGAGTGGAAGTGGTCAAGGCGAGAGGAAGGGCATTTCTGAAGGATGGCTTCGGTGAGGCACAGGTCAGGCTGAGTCCCTGCAGTATAAATAGTGTGTGTTTATGTTAGCATTTTTTTATATACATTAATAGCCCTCCAGCAGGGTGCAGTGGAAAGCTCTTTGACAGCTGGTGCCATTCTGAAAAAGTACTGTGGCCACTGACATACAGGGTAACGTACACTTGCTCCAGGTTGGACTGTGGTGGTAACAGTGTGTGAGTGACACCTCCTCAGTGAGTGCGAGGGATACTGCTTTGCTCGCGCTTGTTGGGAAGAGACGTGGCTTTGGAATACCAGCCTGAACCGTTCGCTGGCAGCCTACGTTTGCATTACGTTTTCCTGCACGACCGCTGGTGAGACCTGACCATGGATAACTTGTGGGACCAGCCATGTCGGACTGGCGTATAGAGTTGAGGTAGTTTCAAGTTTCTCTGTAAAGAGAGTATGTATGTGGGGGGTGTCTTTATAAAGTGTCTTTTTGAAGGGAATGGAGGTGGCACACAAATGATAGCCCTTATTTTCCTTTCATTCTTTACATGTTGTTATTCTGACAGATACGTAGTGCTGCAGTAACCTGGTTTTAGAATAATTGTTCTTAATGTTTGGGTTTGCAAGTGTTGGAAGTTTTTTACAGCTATGCCGTGGGACTTTCAGCTGAAGTGACACTAATGCTGGCATGAGACTAACATATGAACTTTTGACTTGGGAGCAATAATTTTCAATGCTAATCAAAATCCAGCAGTTGTCTGTAATCCGAGGAAAACAAGAAGCTTTTCCTACTGACTTGTCTTTTTTTTTTTTTTTTTTTTTTTTTTTTTTTAAAAAAACTTGCTAGACTCTGGTTTTGCTCTTCCTCCCCACCCTGAGTCTAGGTCCTCCTCCCCAAAACATAATGCTGTATGTATGGGAGGGATAAATGTTCTTAAGTGCAGTGCTAATGGCTCCGCAGGCCACTGATGCTTGCCTCTTTCCTAGGTAGCCATGTGCTGTAGGGTCTGTGTCTGGTTTTTTGCAGCCTTGTACTTGCTAAGGGATTCTGCAAACCACTAGAAGTTATATTTTTTTTTTTTTTAATTGTTGTAGATTTCTTGAAAGGAAAAAGGTTTGTGTTTACACTGGTTTGTGAACGAGCAATGTCTATGGGACTTAGCAAGTTACTGGCATTTGTGGTGAGGTATGCCCTCGGTTGTACGATGCATTTGCTGTGGTACAAGGATAATTTTATGGCTGAGTATAGGCAAGTGACAAGAAACATGGTTTTACGTCTCAGTTCTGCTACAGTCTCGTGATTTCCAGTGAAGTACTTAACCTCTCCTGCCTGAACTCCCACTTGTCTGCTAAGCAGAACAGCCTTTTCCACTTCTTCAAATCCTGCTGATTACCTTCTCTATCTAGGCTGCAAATCTGGAACAGACAGTCTCTTCCTCTGTGTCTCTGGTACCTGATAAGTATCATGCCTGGAGTTTGTCTGAGGACTAAAAACTATGACAAGTCTTGAAAGTTTTGGAAACAGAAAAAACAGACTCAAAATTGATCCAGCTTCCTAATGCTGGCACAACATGCGTTCTCCAGAGATACAGACTTCAGTCCAAAATTGCAAAAGTGGAAATGGAGGAGGGGAAGGGAGTTCCTAGCCTACACAGTGAAGCTTTTCTTTTTTTTTACGGGTATATTTTGTTTCCTAAGAAAGAGGGAGAAATGTTGTGTAACTTTAATATGAACCAGATCAGCTTGTTGGAACTTCGACTAGTGCTATTCATGTGTGTCTGTGTGTGTGCACATGCATGTTAGTAAAGGTTTTTGCTCTAAAAGTCAAATTTGTGTGATTAATGAATACTACTGAGGGGCCGAATTAAGGTAGCTTGGCTGTAAAATATGTAAAATATGTAAATATAAAAGAATAATCATTGGCTTTGGTTTTTTTTTTAATGAAGACGTTCAGATATTGATACTGCTATTAAAAACAACACCAAATGCCTCTCTGTAAGAAAGGGAGTATGTTGGCCAGCAGGATTTGAAGAATGAGAACTGCAGCATATGCTTGTATCTACTCAGGTAGCTCTAACAGGTTATTCACAGCTTTGTAGATGAGGTATCTGATACTACTTTGTCAGTGGCTTGCACTCTGCAAAGCAGAGAGAATGAAACTCAGGAATTGTGGATTCTGGCTGAAGGCATGGGGAGGAGGATGCTGTTTTTCTGCCTCCTCAACTGCTGTCCACCACATGCCTGTTTCCTTCACCTGAATTTAGTTCTTCTTTCGTCCTGCTGTCCTGGTCCTGTCTCTCCCAAGCTGCTTGTCTTGTTTAACTCCCTGTGCTGTTGCACTGCTAAATCATTTTTGTCACCTTCTGCAATGCTACTAAAGTTTCAGCAGAGGGAAGAAGATGGCAGTGACTGTTGTCTTAGGTGAGCAGTTAGGAGGAGCAACGGCAAGGAAAGTCCTGCTCAGACCTGGATCTGGTGAGCATCTGGCTCAGAGGAAGTACATGGATGACACGTCACCCACTTCAAATTCTTCTAAGTATTTCAACAGAAGTTACCTAGAAGCTTCTGTTTCTCAGGAACAGATGAAAAGAAGTTCTCGACAAAAGGATGAGTTTCTTCCTGCCAAATCAAGGGCCTGCTCCAAAATGCGAAGGTTCTTGCAATCATCGTTTATTTAGCTGTAGGAATTTTCTAGCAATGACAAAAGAATATAATTTTTTCAATATCTGTGTTCAGAGAAACAAGTGAGCTGTTTTAGCTGAACTATAACAGAAGTAAAAATCAGGCTGAGGAAGAAATCCAGAATAGGAAATTCCATATGCCAGTAATTTGTTCTAGCAAATTTTTTGCGTAATGAGATACTGTGGTAGTCTAAGAGTAGACGAAGCTCTGTGCTGTGTTCCCATGTCTTCCCATAGAATACTTAGCATGGAAAAGCCTTGTCTTTGTTAGGCATCTCAGGAGGGAATGATTTTTAAATTACTGGCTTCTGTGACTTCCAATAAAAAGTCTGCTTTTTTAATTCTGTCTTCTATAGGTTGATGTCCTTAAGGCAACAGCTCTACCCCTACTGAAGAAGTTTGGAATTGATGGTGAAAGTCTGGAAATCAAGGTAAGACAATTTATTCCTTTTTTTTCCTAGCACATGTTGAACCGATACTTTTGCACTTTGCTTGCAGGACCATATGCTTGCTGCTGGTATCTGTCTCTAGCAGACATCTAGTTGAAGCTACACGCATTTCTAAAATTGCCTCTTGTTCTTGGCATGTTTTAAATGGCATACCAGGCATGCAGTGATTGAAGATGTGGTAGAAGAGAGACGCAAAGGCTGTAGGTAGAGAGGGTGAGGAGAAGGCAGTGACTTTTCTTGGTCTCCAAGATCTTTACAAGCTAAGAAACCCTTTTGCTTTCTTGTTCCTCTTCAGTTCATTTAATTTCTTTTTCCTTCCACTTGCTCTTCCTGCCCTGTGCTTAGGGCTAGTGAGTAACAGTAGAATATTTTGCCTCCTTTACTGGTAGAGGAGCTGGATCTGTGTTTGGATGATTGAGGTTTGCTTCTGGTTTGGAAAACACAGGAAAGACACTTAAAGGCTACAGTCTTCACAGGCCCAGTAAATCTGGATGTAGAACAGATTTATTTATTTTTTTTTTTTTTTTTTTTTTTTTTTTAGGTTGGAGAAAGAAACTATAGCCTTTCAAAGTTAAGAATGCTCATTTAAAATGTGTCAAGGCCCTATAGCTGCACTACTAGTCTTTGCTTGCTCTGCCAAGCCTCCCCCCCCCCCCCCGCCCCGGGTGTCTCCCCCCACCCGGCCCACGGCCCAGGACCCCTTGTCATTCCCCTAGGACTGTCAGCCCCTGCTCCAGTGACCCCACAGCGGGGCCGGTCTCCAGCTCCCCACAGCCCTGCCCTGCCTGGCCACGGGCCCCCTGAGCCAGACCCACCCACAGGCCCATGTCCCATCCCCATCCTTGTGGACGTTGGCTGGGGCAGTGAGACAGGCTTGGGTTGGCCAGGCCTGTTTGTGGGAATGAGTTCATTCTGGTCCCCTGTATACATACTTAAGCATCAAACACTTCTAGACTTTCTTCAGCAGTGGGGTACGGATTTGCTGTTAGAGACCAGTCTTAAGCCAAGGTTGCCTTCCTGCTAAAGGTGGTGGTTTTTTGTTTGGTTGGTTTTGTTTTGTTTTCCCTTGAGAAGCCATGCCCTACGTACTTGAGAGAGGGGAGGAAAAAATAAATCAATTTTTGCTTATAGGTTTGGTGCAAAATCCATTTCTGCCTTTAGGATGTCTTTTTCTCACCCGTGTTCACATAATAACCCTACTGATAACGTTTTATTATATGTGAAAAAAAAAGCTGTCATTTTTGAGTGTGTAAGTACATTCTTTGTGCTCTTTACTAACCTGCTTTTTTCGTCCATTATTGTTTCTAGATCAACCGGAGAGGAATGCCTCCTAAAGGCGGTGGAGAGATACTGTTTACTTGCCCAGTGAGAAAGGTCTTGCAGCCTGTTCAGTTCACAGACCCTGGCAAAATCAAGCGCATCAGAGGAACTGCGTATCCTTTTTTTTTTTTTTCTTCCTTTAAATGAATTTGCCTTAAAAAAATAAGTCTCCCAACTTGAAGTCGCAGAAGTGCACCTGTGTTGCTGAGCATGTATCCAGATAACACGGGGTGACATTACACAGAGGGATCACACAACTAGATTTCAGGACTGTGTCTCAACACCGCTGTGTTCAGAACATTGCTGTTCAAAAAGCATCAGTAGACAAGTAAATAAATTTAAAACTGAACAGCAGTATTTAAAATCTTTTCAATAGCAAGAAAAAGTTAAAATACCTTCTATCACATAATGTAGCAGCACTAAAAGGAATCTTATTTTGTGTGTAAATCCAGTGGTAACAAATGTAGTTTTGTTATGCATTAAATAGGTGGCATCTTGGCTGTTAATGAGTCTAGCAGAATGTTGGATGGGAGATTAAATTTTGATTCAGTTTACACCTCACTGCACACATGTGAACTGAGCTTTTTGTTGTGTTATGTTTGAGTTTGTTAGAGTTATAATATAACAGTTGTTATGTTAGTTAGCTCTTCATCTTTAGTAGTACCATTGGAGATAGAAGTGGAGGAGGTTTTACTTCTGCACAAAGTTAAGGGCACAAAATGTTGTGGAGTACTCCCTTTTGCAAACAGAACTGCACATCTAGTTAATGTTTTGTTTGGTGTTTTTTCTTTATTTTTCTCTGGTGGTTTTTATATGGTATCTGTCATGAATCTGCTGTCACCGTAGGAAGAAGGCAGAAATCCCTTATAGGCAAGGTATACTGAAGGTTGTTCTTCATGAGCTCCTGCTCTCTCTTGAGCATTGGCCAACTTGTAGTTTGATTTGTGGTTATGAGAGTCCCAAACATGATCTGGCTTTGATTACTCAAAAGGAAAGCAGGAATGGGGGCAGGTTTCCTGCCAGAGGTGCAGAGTTGCAGCCTGTTCCTCCTTTTACTTTATGGCATACCATCATACTTGTGTGTGAGAACAGCACGCCTTGACCTCTCTTTCCAGCTGCGGCATTTGGATGTGTGCAGCATTGCCAAGTGAGAGCAATTTTACTGGGTGCACATGCTGTAGAATAACAAAGGAGGCAGCTCAGTGTGCTTTTGGTGGTGGTTGTCATGGTCTTTCCATGAAGAAAGTAATTTCCTTATGCCCCCGTCCACCTCCATAGTAAGTAGTTCAATCCTCTGTTTTTGTGTGAAGGAGGAAGCAAGGATCATGGCTTTAGTGCCGTCTTTCTAAGTTGACATGAATACACAGTGCCATTCTGGGCCACTTTGGCTAGATTTGGTCAATGTATGTGAACTACAGGTTTTTGAACTTCCACTTTCTTTTAGGTTTTCCTGGGCTTTTTCTCAGGGATAAAGGTTTGCCTTTAGTAAGCCTGGTGAGAGGCAGACTGATTTTAGTTTGGCCATTAAGTGTTCTTCAAGCCAGTAGAAAACAAAACATCTGGAAAGATAAGTGCTTTGGTCTTTTGTATGTGTGTTTTTGTCCCTTCAAGATTGAGCAGTTCTGCTTCCTCACAGCTGGGGAGCTTGTGTTGTAGCAACCTTTTGCAGTAATCCAAAATACTGAGTGCACCAACTGTGCAGAACGATCAGTTTTCTGATTGTTATCTACTGGTTTTGCCCTTAAGGTCTTTAAAGCTTTTGGTTTACCTACTCCACAAGAGCATGTGATAGAAATTTGTAGAAAAGGAAATTCCCTTCTGCCAGCTGGGAGGTTTGAGAGTGTGTTTCTCTGCATTGCTATATGCATGTACCTGCAGATGGGTGGTTAAATGTGCAGAGCATGAGTCTGCATTATAGTTGGGATGGAATCTGGAGCACAGTGTGCTTTGTACATTTGAAGATCTGTCAGGAATGTCACTGAAGCAGCACCTGAGTAAAAGGTCACAAAGGCAGTTCATCTCTTGTGTACTGTGAGGAGGTGGGTTGGGGTGAGCAGGAAGGTGGTAATTTCTTCTTCCGTGGAACCGTTATCTTCAGATGCTGAGTGACTAGAGAACCAGTGAACTTGATAGCTTTACAGCACTGCAAAATATTTGGAGAGAGCAACGATTTTTTTTTTTTTTTTTTAGCCTTTTAAAATTAATTTTTTTCTTTTGTTAAAACATTTGTCTTTAATTTCACCTACCCAATTTCTTCCTGATAGAAATAGAAAGAGAAGATTTCTTGCTGCTAATTCAGAGGAACTTCACCCATCACCATCTTTTAATAGTAAGTGAGGAGCAGAGCACACAGGGCTTCCTCCATCATAAGAAAGCACAGGATGACAGAACAGCAATTTAAAATTATTGAAGGGCATTTTTAAGATAGATGTTTACCTAGTCATAATAAGCTGTTCTTCTGCACGTGCTCTGTGTTCCTCACTTCAAGGTATATCAGTGAAAAGACTGTATAAAGCACTTATGCACATGTGCTTCTCTAAGTACAGGAAAATGGACCAGTGCTCATGAATGGATATATAGGACAAACCCACATTTTCCGAAATGATGCATTGGGACCTCCTGGCCACTTTTGTCAGTCTCTGGTTTAAATTTCTTTTGTGACCACAATGAATTCCTTAACTTGGAAATGTAGATACTCTGTCAGAGTGTCACCACAGATGGCAAACAGAATGGTGGAATCTGCAAGGAGCATCCTGAATAAATTCCTCCCAGACATTTATATCTACACGGATCATATGAAGGGGGTCAGCTCTGGAAAGTGAGTATCCAGTATTCACAGGGAACAGAAATGTAATCCTGCATTTGTTCATCTGCTAGGGTATTCTGATCTGTAATTTTATTGAGTTTTAGACCATGATCTTCTATTTTGCTGACCTGAAGTAAATATTCCTCACAGGGAAAAAATGGAATGATTCCCTAGATACATTTGTTTTACTTGTCGTACAGGGATAGAAGTTGTGTGTTTTGTTAAACAGGGAATGTAATACATCGTTACTGCCACTAAAGGCAACTTGAGTTCTCTTTGGTTTTAAATCTGTTGTTTTGAAGTAAGATTAAGATCAGAGGTGCCATGGTATGTTGTGAAAACTAACATTCAAACTTGACTGTACACCTTCTGATGGAAATGGTAGTATTAAGTATAGGACCAAACTGTTTTAGAAAGTGTTTGAGCTGTGTGGGTTGTCTTCTGCTTTACCATTACATAAATAGCTGAAAGAGTGTCCTTTCATGAGCGAGGACTGAAAAATTGAGACATTAATTTACTGTACTTCCACAGGTTTTGTTTGCCAGCAGAACACAGAAGTGATGGATGTGATTCGGACAATTTTACTGATATCCGTCAGCTTTGTTGTCCTCTTGTCTCTTTTCGTTGCAGTTGAAGGAGTTGTGGATAACTAATTTGTTTGTCTTCTGTCTGTATGCTCAAATCCAAGCATGTGCATTTTCTTTCACTGTTTCTGCTTTTTGAAATATTACCCTAGAGGAAACTTGTTAGGTTTGCAGGTTTACAAATGTAAAAATTGGTGACTCACTTTTAAGTATTTGTCCTCTTTTCCAATCCTTCATCATATTTAATAGCCCAGGTTAGTAAGTCTTGTGGCTCCAGACTGTTAACAGTGATCAGAATTGCAAAAATTTCTCTGGGAGCTGTGAGGTTTTGGGGTCTTATTTTGGTTTCTATCTGTCTATAAAGTGGAAAAGTAAAATGAATTGGGGCAGCAGCATTACAGTTACTCTTTGCATGGGTAGCCCATGCAGAGGAATAAATAATAGCATGGGAAGAGGAACTGAATCCTTCTCCACCTTGCTGGTGCATGTGGCTTTCTGATGCTCTTGTGCTATCACATTCAGCTAAGTATGGTGCCAGCATGATTGCAGTATACCTGATGCTAACATTGGGCCACATTGGCAAGGCTTTTTTAATTACCTGCTTCCCACTGCTTATGTGTCTGTGTGTGTCTTGGCAGAACAAGGAAGGAAAGCAATATGCCTCGTTGTTTCCAGTGCTGCCTCTGGTGATGAGTGAGACCAGCAAGGACTACTTCAGCCCATCTGTGCCCAGCCCAAACCAAGTCCTGATTTCAGAATATAAAGTGTTGAATTATACCCCTTCCACAGTGCCAAAAGCTTCAGGGAATACGTTATTTGAGCGTCTTCTGCTACTGATGGTGTCTCTCTTAACAGAAACTTGCTGGTTCTGTTTTGAGCATTTGCAGCAAAAAGTTTGTGCGGATGCTTCCTTATGCTGTCTGTATATACACTAGGCACTGGATTATTTTAATTTTTATTTAGGCAGATTGCCACATGCTACTGAAAACTAACAAAATCCGCCAGGGGATATAGTTATTAAAGGATACTTTTCCAAAAAATAGCGTCTTTGACACTGTTCTTGTTGTGCTGTCTAGATCTCTCTCTTTCAGAGGAAGGAAGAGAGAAGAGAAACATCTTTAACATACCTTCTGTGTTGCTCAGCAAGTGCAGACAGTTAAATATGGGTGGGAACCACTGGTATCTTTTCATTCTCGCCCTGCTGAAATGCCTCTGGAGGAACTGTTGTTTTTCTGACACTGGGGGAGTTTGTGTGTATTGGCATTTGGGGTTTGATTTTATGGTTTGTTGATGTTGGTGACATTGCTTACAGTTTTGGGTCAGTGGGACTATTTTAATTAAAAAGTTTGGGTGGTGGAGGCAGCAGGAGTCCAGAACTGTGGGAAGTTAAGTTAACCTTATTTTGAATGGCTGGCTATTGGTGCTCTTCCAGAGCCTATAAATAAGAGGATCTTGTGACCTTTTTTTTCCTTTCTTACAACTTTCTGATTTCTCAGCAAGCTGTACTGAGACACCTGTGACTTTCTTGTAGCAAAAATATTTCCTACCTCTCACAATAGCATTTTGTAGGATCCTAACCTCTGAGGAAAATAGGGTGGGTTTGTTTCTTTCTTCAAATCATGTCTTCAGAATGCTTACACGGTTGTAATGATTTGGACGGTATTGAACTACAAGTGAAAAGAAGCAATTGGAAATACAAGTCATGTGTATCAAACTTTTTTTTATGCTCCTGCTTGGTGCCATGGCTATAGTCTAATCTTGAGAAATATTCAGTATTTTTTGCTTCCTGGGGAGCTTCTAGGGAAGGAGCTCAATCCTAAAGAAAGTTAGTTTTGGTTTTGAATGTTGCAGAGAAGATACCTTTGAAAAGTTCATCAAGTATGAATTAAATAAAGTGAAAGACACTTTTTTTTAATAGAGGAGGATATTTCTGAGGTTTGGATGTTTTATTCTTTTTTTTTCCCCTTTTTTCCTTTTTAAAGAGTTTGTGCCAGGAATAGCCAGCACAGTGGGTTTGGGGCAACTGGTACTGGGTGTAACTCTTAAATACTGCTGTTAATGTTTTTTCCAGGATAAATCAAAAGTATAGCACAGGAAATTTGTCAGCAAGTCCAGATTCCCTGTATCGTCCTATGAGAGGAGCTGTTTGTGACTTGAGGAGGAGGTTGGCTGGGAGTTGTTCTTGGCTCATTGCTCAATTTTTGTTCTTAAATCAAACGCATTTCTTCCCCTGTCTTTCAGATCACCAGGTTTTGGGATGTGCCTTACTGCAGAAACCATCAACGGCACTATTCTCAGTGCTGAGCTAGCCTCAAACCCTCAGGGCCAGGGATCAGCTGTGCTTCCCGAGGAACTTGGCCAGAATTGTGCTAAGCTGTTGCTTGAGGAGGTCTACAGGGTAAGTGGCAAATATATTTTGTGTGTATAGCTGTAGGGGAAGAAAGTAATATCATATTGGTAAAGGAAGAGGTAGTTTGAGGGCACCCTCAGACAGACTCAGATCCAAACAGAGAAATGATCTGATGCTGCCAGTGTCATCTTCATCCAGGTAAGGAGTGGTTTTGAATGGTTCCATTAACAGCGTAATGAGTTACTGGCCTGTGTTATTTCCCATGTTCAGGAGATGTTACTATGACTCATAATAGTGGCAAATTTTTCTTTTATTGTTGTGTATCTGCAACAGAATTCAGTTGGCTTCACATGGGCTGTTACTTTTTTTTAGTAATTAGTTGGAGGGGTAATAGAGTCATTGCTCTTAAACTAGTAGTTGGAATGGGGCATTATGAGTGGGAGAACATATGAGGAAGAAGAAGGGGAAAAAAAAGGCAGCTAGCCTCAGTGGTGGCTGCTTTATGGTGATGATGACAAAGTCAAATGTGCTGATATCTGTTAGTTGTATGAGGAATTGGCTGAACGGTTTGTTGGAAAGGAGCTGAGATAGTGTTTGCATAGGAATCTTAAGTGCGTCACAGTCTTCGGGAGCATCTTTTTTTTTTTTTGGTATTAAAATGTTTTTCATTTGTGGTGAGACTTCCAGTGGATAACCATCTTTCAGTCTTACAAATGATTTGGCAATTAGCATCATATTAAATAATTTCTGATTTAATAAAGAACCTACGTCCTTTTGTTGTGTATCTCCACAAATGTTAAAATTAAGTAGCTGTTAGTATTGACAAAACACATCTGGCCTTTAGGAGGCAGTCATCTACAAATTGTACTCACTGTTTTAAAAGAAGTAATTGCTCCGAACTGGAATAACCTGATAGGACTTTGCAAAGTATTAAAAATGTCATTAATGAGATTCTGTATTAGGTAATGTAGTCAATTATAAAAATATCCCTTAGCCTCATAAATCACATCCATACCTGTAGGAGATTGCTCATCTGTGCCCATGTGATCTTTTCTTTTCCCTGCTGCAAACCCTTCATCTGTCTGATTACCAACTTGCCCACTAGTTCCCTCTTCCATTAATATTTTGTCTTTGTTTATTCAGTATATGCACCGTGTTGCTAGAGGACTTTACCTTTCTAGCCCAGGGTTCTTATATCATAGAAACCCCACAAACAAATATTCTTCCTGGGTACAGTCCAGACCCCTTGCATTTGAAAGTCCAGCATGCATGGAGAATGCAGTCACAACTAGTGACTGAAACATCTGTCTGTTCCTACAATTATGTAGTGACAGGTAGCTATTTTTATTTGAAGGGTGAATTGTAAAATCTTTCAGCCCTGTCCCTCCTGCCCCTCCAAAAAAAAACCCCAAACAAAACAAAACACCAACCTAAAATTTGGTACATTTGCTTCTTTGTGTAAGCCTCTTGGAAAACATCTTCCGGTAGTCAGATGATTGGAAGCATCAAAAATCCAATTTCCACATACTTTTATCAGCAGCAATAGGTATTTTTTTTTCCTTTGAAAACCATCCAGCACTTGACAGATTGAAACTAGTGAGGGAATTTGTCCAGATATTATATTTTCTTCAGAGTCAGATTTCAGAGAGCTTCCAAATTAGAGAGGGCTGGAAAGGCCTGAACCAGGTGATTTTCTGCTTTAATGTACTGCAGCCGTTTGAATGTGATGAATCAAATTCTGTGAAGTACCAGGACAGCGGGGATCTCGGGACAACAGAAAAAAAGTGTTTCAGGAGGAAACAGGGTCAGGGAAGTCTTTGAATGGTAAAGTGATAGGCTATGAGGTTTCAGTGTCTTGGAAGATCAGATTCTGAGTGAGTGAGGTTGTTAGCTGTGGCCTGCTATGGTACCGCTGGTGCTCCTGGACGGCTCTTTTTTATGTGTAGGCCGCTTCAGTCCAAGAGTGACTGACAAGTGCTGAGCAGTGTACGGACTGCTTGTGGTCCTCCACTGCAGCAGCTCACAGTGGAAAAGTTCTTGTTTGTTAGCATTTTTGGCTATTGTGCTGCTTATCCACAGGAGTGCTCAGTCCTTGTTCGATGTTCATGAATTCCCGGCTCCCTCTGTCATAGGCAATACGGTGAGTTTTGTTCTGTAGTTTTCAGAAGGCACGCTTGAATTTATGTGTGACACACATGCTCACCCAGTGCTGGCCAGGAATTTGGAAAGATGGGCTTTCTCATTGATTTTGTTTTGTTTTGTTTCTTTTGAGCTTAGGTCAGTTTGACCTAGTGTTGACCCCAGAGAGGATATAAAAACATGGTGCAAAGCATGCAATGTTTGTTTAGTTTGAAGATACTATTTTTTTTAAGTTTCTTTGCCTAGATAAGATGTCTAGTGAAGCAGTAAAAATTTGGGAAAGCTGTGCATGGAGCAAGGATAGGTTGCTCTGAAGAGGCACCCATTAAGTCCCACTCTTTACACCAGCTACTCACTGAATACAGGGCTCAAGGAAGAATTTCTCTCCCTGTGTTTAGATCCTTTCTTTAGGAGATTGTTTCTCGAACTGTGTCTTTGCCTGTAGGTACGGTGCGGCAGGAGCCAGGGAGGGTTGACCAGAAAAGGGCATCCTGGGAGCATTGGAGATAATTCTCTGTAGCAGGGTTTTAGCTGTTGGGGTCACCCACAAATCTGCTGGAGTTCATTACTGTTTAAAGGGGCCCAGGGACATCTCTTAAAGTGCTTGCTTAATGCTTGCTATTACATGAACTTTACCACGTAGGAAATCAAAAGATTTGAGTCTTGCTATTGTAAGTGCTAAATGGTCCCTTTTACTAGGCCTTCAAAAAGAAATGAAAGAGATCGTATGATTCTTGGAATCAGTTGAGCTTTTTTTGTGTACATTTGTTGATGGAAAGATGTCAGAGCTAACTGACTAATTATAAGTGGCACAGTGCTAATTACAGTGGCCCTGAAAGAGGGGGCATGGAGTGACTGGCTAGCATTGTCTTTACAAATCCATGCGCAGTTCTTACCTAAGGTTAATTGTGTAAGTCCGATAAGGATTTTCCTCTTGTCTTTGAAAGGCGTTGGTTATGGAAGCTTTATATAGCAGGTGATGGGCAGAATGGAAAGGCCTGGAAGAACTGGAAAAGGAGTGAATGTTTATATTCCTTGTGATCATGAAAAATAGGGGAGGATGCAATACCTATTTAAGGCTGAGTTCTTTAATGAAGAAAGGTTGAGTTGTTAGGGGGACTTGGAGGGGCAGGAGGGGTAAGGCTGTTTATTTTATTTAACTAGAGCTAAAATGAGTGAAGCGTTTCACTGAAGGCTTAATTTTCAAGATGGCCTTACTTCAGTGTGACAAGGCTCTGCTCCATTCTTCGGGGGGGGAACCCAACCAAACAAAACCCCAAACCCTCTGCAATTTATGTAACAAATTATTGAGGCGTGCACATATGTACTGCACAGGTAAGGGAAGAAATTGTGTGTATGCCAAAATATAACCAAGATTAAATCAAAGCTGGGGTCAAGCTCAGAAGAAGAATCCTCTTCAGAACACTGTTGTCCAATACCCAGAGTTGTGATATTTGTATGTGCATGTCGACTGTGGTATTTATGTAACAACATTTCAAAATGGATGGGATTTTAAGTGATCTGTGTCTCCAGTTGTCACATCCAGCTGGATCTGGCTCTGTTGTTAGTGGAAACAATAATGGAGAAACTGCCATAAACTGAACTAATATGGACTAGAAGCTGCATCCTAAGTTGGTAACGAGTGCCAGCTATTTTGGAACAAATGTCAGTACTTTGGCTGTGACTTTGCCCATCCTGTTTCTCTTGGGAGGGTTGTTTTTGATTTCTGACTCTTGAGTAAGCAGCAGGTGGATGGAGAGAAAAAAGCTGACCTCCTTGGGAGCAGCATGTCCTTCATTTGGCACAAGTTACTGTTCTTGCCATCATTAGATTACAAGCAAATCACTTAATTTCCCTGTCTGGCAACTGCCTATGTGGGAATGAGCGTAACAGTGCATTGCTAATGCGCAACAATAGTGGGAACGACTGACTCGAGAGCTTATGTAAGCAGCTAGGACGTGATGGATGCATCATGTTTTGCTATATTGTTTAGGACATGGTTGTCTCCATGCTGATTGAAGCTTTTGTATAAATTTGGTCATAAAACCAGATGTTTTATAATGTTTTCAGCTTTAGAAAACAAAAACAAGCTCAGAAAATGTAAAGTTTTCATCCCAGTGATAAAGAGCATTTTGAATTATTAACCAAACTACAAATACAGAAAGTCCTGTGTCAGGAATATTCCTTACCAAACTCTCATCTGCTTCTTCTACATGTTTCAGATTGGCAAGTACAG
This sequence comes from Platalea leucorodia, assembly GCF_965183815.1. NCBI lineage: Eukaryota > Metazoa > Chordata > Aves > Pelecaniformes > Threskiornithidae > Platalea > Platalea leucorodia. The sequence continues at coordinate 31,530,366 of NC_138858.1, forward strand.
GTGGTCAGGGCTGTGGCTCTAGATCACACCAGCAAATTCTGCAGGCACCCTGTTCGCTCAAGATAAAGCACAATTTTTATGAGTCCCATAGAGGTCATTAGGTTGAGTGCATGAGCTTCACTTTGGTATGACAGGTTCACGCAGTGAAAAGGGCAAGGGCCGCTGCAAGAGCATGTTGCTCAGAGTTAGGTCATGGTGGTGAACATAATGAAGATGCTTCCTTCATTGTGGGGTATCATTTATTGCATGAAGTGCAGCGGCTTTTTTCCGAAGACCATAGCTGAGACTTGTCACGCTGAAGCAAGGCCTTCTTGAAACTAAACCTTGGAAAATTAAACCTCCTCGGAAAGGTCCTCCTTTCTGCCCTCTTGCTAAGTAAATGTGCTGAGGTTGTCACATCATTGCGTTTTCTTAATCTATGTAGTCCAGAATTTATTTTGCCCCTCCTTTGCCTTTTTGGATGGTATTATCTCTTAAAATGATGACAAGTTACTCCTTGCCCACAGAGGTAACTGTCAGTTTACCTCATTAGAGAATTTAGTTTTAAAAGGATGAATTTTTTGTTTTGCTCTCTCCAGAGAGCCTGTTCAGAGGGCTTAGAATTAGGCCTGATCCAGCAGAAAACTGTTCACAGATTTCATGTGGCTGTGGATCAGGATGAATATGAGGACAGTCCGAAATAATGTCATGCCAGATATTTTTTCTATTTTCAATGTGTTTGCATAGTAATAGTTGGTAAATTCTCTCTACAGCAGTCTTGACTGAAAGTATCTATTTTAATTTACGTTCAAGATTTGTAAACAAAGAAAGCCTTCCAGTTCTAATTTACGTATGCATCATAGTTAACACCTTCCACGTGCAAAACAATTTACCATGCATATATGACTTACTATAGTCAAATATGTACAAGAATGTGTGTAGTTCTATGTCATTTTATGCATGGCTCTTTCACATAGCAATAAAAAAAATCGTCTCATTTTAAATATGGGGGAAAAATGTTCTACAAATGTAAAACCACAAAAGTTAGCAGCAAGGGCTTAGGTGGATGTGTGTGAAACAACTTTTAACTTGCTCTTTTGCATCTGCTAATGCTGAACTATTTGTCTGAATGTAACTTTATAGTTATCATAAAGTGCTGCAATTCACGGTATCTTGAAATGCACATGAACTGTAATTAATAGCTATTTTCAATTTAGTGCAAAGAAATTCTTCAGTGCTTGCATTCTGTGATCTTAGATGAGAACACATTGGGAGAGATGGGACCTTTAACGTGACCTCGTTACTGGATTTTGTTTTAGTTCTGTTCCTTTCCCAGCCTGCCATGTGAAATTAATTTGTCATTGTTACAAAATCTAGATTTTTATCTTTTTGGCCCTTGGAAATTGGGAGCAGTAATTCAGCCTTTTAAGCATATCTTTCTCCTTCATTACTCTTCTCCCGTCCCAATTTCTGGTTTGTACAGAGATTAATTATTAAAACGTTGTGGTTTGCAGGGAGGCTGTGTGGATTCAACAAATCAGAGCCTTGCTCTGCTCCTCATGACCCTTGGACAACGGGATGTTTCCAAAGTCCTGTTAGGACCTCTGTCTCCATACACGTAAGTTTTGTTCAGTTTAACTACCCAGTCTTGTTTAATTCGCTACTTTTATTGGATAGCTGTTTTTTGTATATGGAAGACTTTGCCTGTGGCTAGAATAGAACAACTTGCACCCATCTTCAAATGAGACAGGTAGTGTAAGTTACCTGGTGTTTATTTCTGCACGTTAGAAGATGGTTCCCTTACTGTCCTATATTATTCCTGGTTCTGAGAATTGCAGAGATGAGGTTTATTGTTGGTTTTTGGTCTCGGATTATATGTGTACATCAGTTTTATTTTTGTTGCCTAGCATACACTAGTGATCTCCTTGTAGCTGTGGCATTAAATGGCATGTTTCAAATGGCTAGCCAAATGCTAAAGCTGTGATTGTCCATAGGAAACAGCTTAAGAGTTGCACATGGAGCTATGCGCAACCCCAAAGGTTTAGCCCTATCAGGCAGGGGACTTCAGTCTGAATTTTTATTAAAGCTTTGGCTGTGGCTGGTAGTGGTTCAGAGCATAGAAAAAGACTAAATTTCTTACATTGCTAGTTGCAACACACAGCTTAGGGGAAGGGCATCCAGTATCAAAAATTTCATTTACTCTATCAGACTGACAACTGATTGACTAGATCACAGTTATTCCTAGAGACTGAGCAGCTCTCCTTTAAATGGAGGGAGGGTTGTTTATCTGACAATGGCATCAAATAATAAGAATATGAACTGTCCTTTTTCGGTTATCATGGTACCGGTGCTGTATACGTGAAAGGTACAGTACTGTGATAACTGAAGAATGGTGGTGCCATCACATGAGAGCTAGAAATTGCCTAACTGCTATTCTCAACCCCTGATATCTTGGAAACAACATTCATCAGGTTTTGAGGGGAAGACAGGGAAGCCTCCCATTGCACAGAGGTAAAGTAATCCCCTGTAAAGTAAGTATCCATGTGAAAGGCTTACCAAGAGTAGGTATCAGTGTTTGAAGTATACAGTTAAGCATGTGAAACAAACCAATCACTTGTCATTTCATTCTCCAGTCTTTTTTTTTTTTTTCCTTTTTTTTTCCTTTTTTTTTTTTTTTTGATGCTGTGAAAGTCATGCAAGCGCACTAGTTTATTTTGTAAGCAGGCTGATTTCATATGGGTGGGTTGTCACTTCTTCCAAGCTAGGAGTGCGCGGCAGAGATGAAGGTCAGAAGCAGACATCCTGAAGCAGCGTTGTGTCACATGAGATCATAAAATCTCTGATTCTGTGAGAATCTGTGACTCATCAGTCCTATGAGGACCTAGTCGGAGATCACGCAGCTCTGTCTGCAGCACCCGTATGTGCCCTCACTAAGGCAGCGCTTATGAGCCTGGGAAATGTGGCTCCCGAGCAACTCATTGGATGTGCAGGCTTTTGAAGTAAATTGCAGCACTGTCATGTTCCACTGCGTTGTCCCTTCTTTCCTCTCTTGGGGATGTGATATTTCTGCATTTAACACTTTCTACCCTGCAGAATCCAAAGCTATTTATAAGCTGTGTTACACTAGATTGCCTTCCCTGCCTAGCACAGCGTAGCGTGAATTTGACAGTTCAGCTGGTGGACGAGAGCACGGCGTGGCAGCATGGTGCTTTGGAATACATCCATCAGAATGAGGAAACCTCTGCCAGATTTACGTATTTCCACGGGAGATGTCCTTTGCCCCAGCTAACAGCATGGGAGGGAGAGGGGTGGGCAGGCAACACCACGAGCGGGGCAGTCCTGAGTGGCACTGGGGACACCAGTCCCGAAAAGACCTCTTGGCCTGCGGCCGTCTGGATTTCCTCCTCTCGGCTCACACTCCAGATTTCACAGAAATAGGCGCCCCTCTGTCAAGCTGAGCTTAAAATCAAAGGGAGGGTGCTGGCTGTGTTGCCACCTCGCAGAGACCGGTCTTGCGGGACAGGCTGGTCTGCATGCGGGTGCATTGGCCCGGGCCAAGGGGTGCCTGAAGGGGAGCAACGGGACAGCTCGAGTGCCCTGCCCCTCGGTGTCGCAGGGGCTTGGGGGGGGGGGCCGGGGCCGGGCGCAGCCCCTCAGGCGGGGCTGCCTCGGGCAGGGCGCCGCTTTCGGTCTTTCCCCGAGCCCTGCCCGGGGTGGGCGTGCCCGTCCCGCCCGGCACCCAGCCCCTCGGCCTGCCTCCCTCCGCCCCGCAGCCTGCCCGCTGCCCGTCGGGCCGGGGCCGGGGCCGGGGCCGGGGCCGGGGCCGGGGCCTCCCCGCGGCGCGGCGTCCCCTGGCGGCCCGCGCGTCCGGGCGGTGGCCGCAGGCCGCGCCCAGCAGTTGCAGGTCAGGCCGGGCCCCCCCGGCTCCCCCCGGGCAACGGCGTGGGGAGGCCGCCGGCGGGACGCTGGGGAGCGACACCGGGGCCGCCGGCGCTGCCGGGCCGGGCCCTGCGCTGTTCTCGGGGTGGTCGAACCGCGAAGGCGCCGCTGGTGCGCAGGTCTTGCCTCGCACGGATCTGAGAGCTGGTCGCTTTGCCCTGACAGCGAGCTGAGACACGTGAAGTGGTTGTGTACCTGTTGGTATTGCTTAGCAGGCTTCCGCGAAAAGACGGCACTTCGATAAACATACGTTTTACTCGTTTTTGTGTTTGGTTTTGGTAGTACAATGGTTTTTTATTTGAAAGTGGCTGGTCCTGAGGAAAACCTCCAGTGTGGCTCGTGTAGCTGTCCCTGGGCCTAAGGAACAGTGTTCAGCTCTGCCTTGTTCTTGCCTGAACACACAGTCTAAATTTCCAGGAAAATAAAACTTCTCTATGCCTCTCGCCTCTCCCTCAGTCCTCCAGTCTGTACGTGTGTGTTTGTATGTTTGTATGTTTATTATTCGAGGTGGAAGCCTTTCCACACGTGACCCATATCAGCCTCAGGCTAATACAGACCCGCTTTCTGCTGCACTTCTGTGACATACCCCTGCCTTTCCCCCCTCTTTTTCTCCTGTTTCCAGGGCTCTTGCCATTTGTGCTTCTACTGCTGCAAGACGGAGCTGGCCTCTTGCTGCTCCCAAATTCTCCCCCAACGTCCCCCGGCAGCCTCCCCTTCTCTCCCACAGGCCTTTCCTGTGTACCTGGGGGCTGTGACAAAGCCCTCTTGCTTTTTCTCACTCTACCTTTATTTAAAAGGGAGAAGAGGTAGAGAAGCACAGTAGTCCACGTATGTGCAGAGAGAGGTACGCGCTGAACTGATCCTACCAACATGTTGCAGAGTTTGCTGATCAGCTTTTAGGATTTTTCCCTGAGCCTCCAGCTCCATGCTGCCTCTGGCATTTGTACAGTTTATTCTATGCCCTCCTTGCAGGTCAGCACACCGCTCCTGCTGTTTTGGGCTTGTCTGCTTTCTTGTCACACTGCCAGAGCTCTGGGAAAGGACCCAGCTAAGGAGGAGGCTGGTGCAGAGCTTGTTGCCTGTCAGCTTCACTGAAGCATTTGTGCCAGCGTATGCCCATTTGCCTATTATAGCAGCAACCAGAAACCTTGCTGTTGGGGAGGCATGGAAGAAAAGGCACTTTTCAGTTCTTTCTTTCAACTGTTAATCCATTTGAGAGATGAGAGAGCTGGTGTCTGTGCTGAGGCCAGTTATCAGCCCAGGAATGTGAGGTAAAAGGCGTATATAGCATGGGGAGCCGTGTGCCCACATTCACCCTGTAGAGATATTCAGCTGACTGCCCCAGAGACCGCTCTCAGATCTTGTTAAGCACAGACCAGCGTAGGTAACAGCAGCCTCTCTTTGTCTGGCTCCTGCTGTTTCCCTCCTCTCTCCATGCATGTGCCCGAGCGCAGGAGCAGCAGCATGCCCAGCTGAACTGAATAAGGCAATTCTTGCTCCTGCAACTGTCGTCGTGCTTTTTCACAATTTCTATGAATAGGAGCTGCCAAGAGGCTTTCAGAGGCCTCATGATGTTGCAGTGGGGACAGTCCTATCTTCTTGGTCTCCTTCCCATTTTGTGGCTACTTTCTCTTGATTTGGTGTAGTCATGTAAGTGTGATTAGCTTGCGATTATGCTCTCAGCATGCAGAGCAGAGGCTTTTTCCAGATTGCCAGCCAAACAAATGTGTGGACTGGATGTGCACATGCCCTTTCTTTAAAGGTTAAACTTAACCTACAAAGGGCACATACCAATTGCTGCAGGAGATGAAACCTTAGTTCAAGACTGCAGACTTGCTTGTGGCCGTGACTGGAAGAGAAGAGACTTGTGTCAGGAGCAATTACCAATTTTGTATATATTTGTATATATATTTGTAGCCTTTTGGTGTAATTGCTTATTCCCTGTTTTGGGAAAGCCAATAGGAATGTTTTCTTGGCTGTTTTCATATTTGTTCTTTTTTTTTTTTTTTTTTTTTTCATACTTGTCAGTAGTTTTTCCTGTCACTTACCCTCCAGTCAGTGTGTGTTTAGGAGCACTGTGTCTGTTCAGTCTCTTCGTGCCTCTCATTCTAAAATGATGAAAGGAAAATTACCTTTTTATTTTTTTCCCCTGAAAATGAGAAAACAGGAAGAATTCTGAATCTGAATGTGATTCTAACAAAACAGTTATCTAAGAAGTGGACAAGTTAGTAATACAAATCAAACACATGTTTTAGGATCTGAGGTCTCTCTTCTTAAAGTATGCACCCAAGGCCAACCTTTTGGCTATCCCTCTTTACCTTTTATTTCTGCTTTAGACACTGGGGGGGGGGAGTACCACAGGTTGGTATGGGGCTCATATGGCCCTGATGGAGACTAAGTGACCCTGCCTGGCTACATCTCTTCTTTTTCCTTTTCTTTTTTATTCCCTCACCATTTTGTCTTGCTATGTTACCAGGCATTCCTTCTCTCTCTGCTCATACAGAGAGTGCAGTGGTTTCAGTAGGGGTCACTAGCCACTTCTACAACACAAGTGAGAACAATGTTTGGAGGCTGTAGGCTTGTTTCTCTGTACTAAACAATATTTTCATGTTCTATCCACTGTGCTTATTACTGGAATCAGCATTAGCACATACTGCTAATGGGCTTTCTGTTTTGTTTCTTAACCTCTGTTGTTTTCTCTCCCTCAGAATTGAGTTTCTGCGACACCTGAGAAGCTTCTTCCAGATCATGTTTAAAATTGAAACAAAGACCCCTGAGGAAGAGCACATGGGTGGGGAGAAAGTCTTAATGACCTGTGTTGGCATTGGATTTTCCAACCTTAGCAAAACTATAAGATAAGAAACATCTGCAGACTTCATGAAGTGCGGTGGCAGAAAAGGCTGCAAAGATCTGATAAAACCCGCCTTTCCCTGTGCTTATTCTGGCACAGGGAAACCAGCAACAATTCCAGTGCAGAGATACCCAAGCTTGCTGCATGTAAACGATAAAGCTGACTTTAGGCTATTTAGACTTGTGCTGTTAACAAATGCAATGCCAGTATTCTGTGCTGCATAGAATGGCTGGCTGGAGTCTCAGCTGGCTTGGGACTTTTTGCACTGTGTTCCACTGCAGGGGACACAAGTGCCTCATGTCCCTGTGCCCTCAAGCCTTAATGCAGTGGGTGCTCAAGTTTTGTGTATCTACAGACTTCACTCTTAGCTTTTTCTGAAAGGTTTAGATAGAGAGAGAAAACAAGATTGACCAAAACGAGCTTTGCAGTGCAAAACAAATGATCACAACAGAAACATAAGATTCTTGAGGTAATTGCAGAAACACTATTGGCATGGAAATAAAAGTAAAGATGTGACATTTTTTGTTTATACATGGCATGTGTATAGAATTTGTCAAATGCTTCACTCCTGCTTACGTTGACTAAATTACAGTTTCACAGGAAGAAAGAAATACCTGTCTTTTAATTTTCCTTAATGTTAGAACATTGCAGAAGAGATCACAGCCTATACTGACTTGATTTAGCCTCCTCTGCAAAGATGGGCATAGGAGGAGAAACCTCCTTGACAGATCTTGACTTACCGCATGTATTCTTTTTAGGGTTTTTTTGGTATGCCACACACTGAAGTTCACAATTACTTGTGAAAGGTAGCAAAAAAAGCTGTAGGCTTTGAAGGAGAAAAAGTTACTCAGTTACGCCATCACATTTTGTGCAGCTGCTCCCTTTTGAAAGAGGGGATAATGGTGTATGGGCACTGCTTGGACCAACAGGTACAAAAAGTTTCTGCTGGGATATAAATATTTACCCAAGAAAGGCTTTCAGTAGATTCCAGGCAAACCTGCTGAAGTTAATGCTGAGCTCCTGACACAAGGAAAGAAATTTATACTTGACTTCAGACTACACTCGTTGTGCCTGGAGTAAAATAAAACCATGTCAAAAGCTGGTATACATATAGAGCAAATAATAGTGACTGTGTTATAATGGTCTTACAAACTTTATCTGATGCCACTGTAAAGTGGGCATTACCTCTGTAATATGAAAAATGTATATTGGATCCAAAAGGACTTTGACAAAAAGTTAGGTATTTGATTAGTGTTTTATTAACTATTGCAGGCTGTGTGAGTCATTTTTGTACTGTGCTTTGTTCGTGTTGCAATCTGTCTAAACATGTTTTGGAAAAATAAAGTATTTTTTCCTAAATAAGGTTTTATTTCCCTTTAAAACAAAACAAGCAGCAACAACAGAAACCCCAAAAACCTTTTCCCCAGCCCTGTAAGATGGCACTTCAAAAGATAAATGGCTCTTATGAACTGATACATCAAAAGAACAGCTTTGAGAGTTGCGAGGGTGGGAGGAAGGGAGAGGGCGAGGCCCTTCTTATACTAGCTTTCCAAAATTTGATTTGCAGTTAAGGGAACCCTAAATAAAACAGTAGAATGTGAAATAAAATTCAACTATGTTTTTTAAATTTCAAGTTATATCAGGAGAAAGTATGTGGGCAAGGAAGAATTTACCTTGCTCCCCTCTGTCACCTATGCAATGAAAAAGCTAAAAACCCCAAATTAAAATTACCCTAAATACAGGGAGCCACTGATTCAAAAGGTGAAATGTACAAGCTGAGATTAGTAGCCACTAGAATAAAAATACAAAGCATACACTAATTAAAGGTACAAGTTTGTAGCACAGCTCAGATTTCCAAAATTGGCCTAAGTAAAAATTCTGAAGTATTGGCACAACTTCAAAAATAAAAAGCTTTATTATCTTTAAAGTTTTAAAGCTCTTGACTTTGAAGCTGTGACAGCTTTTCCAAACATTGCGGTTGTACCAAACATAGAAAGGCCAATGCGTTGCTCAGGTAGCAGATTCTTTAGCAATAGAGTAATTATGTCATAAAATTACCTGTGTTTAACTAAGCCTCAGCGTTAACGTTAGACTACTAACGCTTAAGCCCTGCTGCAAATTGCATACCTCTACAGCACAACGCTTGCTGTGACTCAGAATTGCTTGTTGCCTTGCAGAGAAAAAGACATATATATGAAAGGAATATGTTTTTCCAGAATAAGCAGTCTCTGGAGAAACAGGAACAATTCCAGAGGAGGTTTTAGGTAAGAGCTTTCTTAAAATTGACCTTCGCATTCTGTGAAAAGTACTTATTAGGAGCAAATCCTGCAGATAAAAGCTGTTTGCTTATTGGAAGAACAGCGATTAACACCTATTTTGGTGGACTAATCCCACAAGCAGTAAGATACTTCAATTTTAGAGCTGGACAGAGGAAATTAATTTTTGGTGAAGAAAATTCATACTCTCTGTAGCCACAGACTTTGTGGTAAGGATGCTAGTTATTAGGATATGCATCTTTCATCTCAGTTCAATCATGACAGATTTCAATCTCAATTCAATCATGGCAGATTGAATACTCAGATGACTCAAATTTGAACTGATTAGCTGTATGTGAATAATCCTGTACTCTTCTGAGCTATCCATCAGCAACTTAGATAATCCCTTTGGGTGAACAACTCTGATAATACCCTTCTGCTGTGATTGGAAACTTTTCTGCTTACAGAAAGCTTTAAGGCTGGACTATAAGGAGGTACAGGTGTCGGAGGGGACTAATTAACAGAAGTATTTTGTAACGTGCCTTTTAATTGCAATAATTTTAACACAGGGGGAGAGGGTGAAGAATGCATAGAAAAGTGGTTTGGGGGAGAACTAATCAGAACACCTCATTAAATGGAGAATCTCGTCCTTCAGACTCGCCTAACAGGAAAGGCTGCTACAGCGGTGGTGTGAAAAGTGTTTGCAAAATGTGCCTTCACCTTGCATCCGCTTCCGCTTTTCTAATACCTGTTGTCAAACTCTCTTCCATTTCTACGCTATGATGGTAGCTTGACTGCACCTTCTGTGGTTACGTCAGAAAATTCATGTTAACTTGCTGTAGGACAGGTTCTGGAGCAGTAGAGATTATGCTGAAGGTGAAATTGCTTCAGTCCAAGCCAGCGCACTTCACTGAAGGCATATGACTAGAAGCCAGTGCAGTAACTGTCTGGGGAAGCACAGAGAAGGTAAGTTAGCTAGGCCAAAACAGTAAGTACATGGCTGTCTTGGGCAATATTTTCAAAATGGTGATTATGCTACTGCCAGAGCATAGATACTCTCTCTCTTCTCCTTCCCCACAGGTGATATTATGAGTAAAATGGATTTTGTTTCAAGCCACTGAGGCATAATTCTGCTGCTTGCAAGCTCTGACATTCACTTCTCCATTTTTCAATCATGCTCTTGAGACAGCAACAGGAGGGAAAAAAGACAAAGAAGAAAAGTACCAGCTTTCGGGAAGCATAATTTTGCCTATGAGTTTCTTTCTCATTTTTTGATATTGTATGGCCACCTCCACACTTTTGTATGTCTGATGAAAGCATTTCCATTTAGTCTAGATCCTAGAGGCTACCAAGTGAGACATGCAACTCTGTTAGGGCAACTCTAAATAAAAGAAAAATGTGGAAGGGGCATCTTTTACAGTTACCGCTTAGGTCTTGGTAAGCTCTGTCTTAAAAGATCATTCTTGGTGGGATATGTACAGTTTTCTTTGTGTCTGATCTAGGAGCAGCACTGACAAGCTCTGAAAAACACCTATTACTTGTTGTCAGTGGGAGGGGTAAAAAGACAGAAAGTCCTGCAGGGAGGGGAGCTTGTGGGTTGAACTCTGTGGTGACGGCATTATATGTGTAATGAATGTTCAGTCATGCACTGCGTCAGAACATCACAATGTCCAAATAGCACTTGTGCTAGTTAAAGTTCAGTTGTGACATTTTTATAAGACAGATTTGTTAGGATGATTTGTAGTATATCTGTAGCAATAGATGTTAGGTGTGAGTGCTAATCTCACTCCTGGAAGAGTAAGATTATTATATATACACACACCAAGAAGAGTGCCCAGGCCTACATTCCCCATGTACTACAGAGTATAGAAACAGTGGCGTTTGTGGAGGTAGCAATAAGGAGACCCACGGAGAAAATGTTTTATTATAAACTGGTATTGATCAAGGATATACCCTCAAGAAAACAATGGCCAAAAGCAGCTCTTTAGATCAGAGCGAGCGGTGGCTGGGAGCCCACAGAAGTGAAGTGGCCAGGAGCCTGTCACGGCTGGCCACCCCTCTGCACAGCTATGCGGCTGTTGGGGGGGCCCCTTGTGCACACCAGGGGTAGACTGGTGTCTTTGTACATTTGCCCTCATGCTGTATGTCTGCCAGATTGTCCACACTCACCCCGCTCCTCTCTGCATTGGCTTGGCCGCGCTTCCCTGGCAGCCTCCGCTGTGCTGTTCACAAACAAACATCAATACTCCTTTAACAGTGAGCCCATGATGAAAATCTGCAGGGTCCTTGTGGAGTGCGATCCATCTGAGGTACCCAGTGCTTAACTATGGATGAGCCAGCAGGATTAAGGGCTTGATTCCAGTGATCATCGCTTCATGCCAGTGACAGACCCCATTACACAAAATTTGACGGGCTCAGTAGGGCGCCTGTGTTTGCAGGCTGCATCGAAAGTCACACCATTTGAGAACAAATGTCATGCTCCTTCTTACCTTGCTTCTAACCTGCAACCACTCTGCTCCTTCAAAGTTACATACATGTTTTCCAGTCCTAAACTGTCTCCATGGGTAAGAAAAAAAGTTGCTTTAGCCAGTGATGAACGTAAATGTATTCTGACTGGTCATCCCTCAGCACCATCAGGGCACACAATTCTCTTCCCTGTGTCTAGAAATGCAGTTTTGATTAGGTATAAAATACTATGCATCTGCAAGCTGGGTCTACATCAAAATATGTATGAGTTTTGATTATTATTCTCTTTTTCTTTTAACATCACCAAAGTGAAAAACACAGGAAAAAAAATAACCCTTATGGCTTGTTCATCTGTCAGCATTCAGAAGGTGCCCGATTCAGTAAGGCTTCCTGAGAGGTTTGTTTAAGTATGTGTATTTAGAAGCACATACACAGATTCAGAGCATGTCTGCAGGAATGGGTTTCTACTGCAGAATTTCTGAGCGCTGAATGTAAAAATCTACTTCATCATTCACACCACAAGTGTATTATCCACTATTTTAACCTTGTTATTTGTGACTTAAATAATGTATGTAATGTTTTTTAAAGAAAACATCGACAATAAATCAGGGCTAAATTAGACAGCCTAGAAAATGTTATTCCCATTTCTTTTGGAAATGTGTTCGTCAGGTTGTTAATAAAAATACTGCTTCCTCATCCTTCGCTATTAATGTCAGTAACGAGTTTTCCCTTGAAACAGTGTCAAGATCTTGTTCTCGTCTTTTCTAAGTAACGATGTATGGATTCAAAGTGAAGAAGAGCCGCTGTGAAAAGATCTGGCTTTTTCCATAGTATGTAGAGCATCTTAGGAGAACAGGCTATGACACAGCGCACAAGCTCCTTAACAGCTTCTTACCCAGCAAGAGGGTGATGGGGGGTGGGAGGGGACCCAAGGTAAAGCTACACCATCTGGGGCTGGCCTTGTCACAGGAAGAAAGTGGCAGCTGCATAAATAGTTTTTCTTCTTAATTTTCAGTTTCACAGTACAAATAAAGAAGGAACATCTGTTTCAGCTTGCAGAGTTAAATAAGCATTACAGGCAGATGGTTTTTAAGACTTGAAATTTACGGTAAGACGTGTTCATGAAAAGAGGGTGTAACTAATAGGCAAGGAGATGGATATTACAGAATCCTATTACCCTTCTTTTCCCTCCCCAGGCCCACAGGTTTACACAGAAAAGAGCAATTTGGTCAGAAATTGCTGAATAGCTGTTGAGACATTGTAAGGAAAATACAGGAAATTATCAAAATCTTCACTCACCTGACTGAAACACGGAGTAAAAACTTAACCGTGCTTATTTTCATGGCATTTTCTTCACTGACCCAGCTTTCGAAGAAAGAGCTGCTATGAGAGAACTTGACTGAAGCTTCTGTTTTCACACCTTTTCAGATTTCAGTAAAATCTCCCATTGATTTCCTCTGCCTTAAGTCTTCCCCTGGCAAGAGCAATGCTATTAGTTCATGAACCATTTGAATAGTTTTTGACAAGTCATAGGCATATCCCTATCAAAAGGTGCATTGTTTGCATTCATGTAATGAAATTCTTGCCTTTATGGATTTTTATCCTCTGTTCCAAAGTCTGTGTTTTGGAGAACCGCCTTTGTGCCTGTGGTACAGAAGAATGAAGTGACTCATTTGTATCCCACAGGGAGCTGGACTAGAAAATCTCAACATCCACAGATTCTCAGGTCTGTGCAAACATTTTTCTCACCTTATGAGAGCTATAAACATGTTGTGGCTCTACAAGCCCAACTCTCCCTGACTTACTTCTGCTCTTTTTTTTTGGTTTTTGTTTTTGTTTGCTTGTTTTGTTCACAGGATTTATTTGGGTTATTTTGTCTACATTAGATTCTTGTAAAGACTAAACCCTGCCATTTTTATTTGAGAAAGATTTCCTCTGTGGTACATCCCTTTCTCTGCTGATCTGTTCTCCCTTCTCCTGTTAGCTCCATGGCCTTTCCTCCATCGTACAAGATGGAAGAACAGGTTGTAGAGCTTGAACAGCTCCACCATGCTGCTGTGGGGTTCCGAGCTGCTGGATCATTTCCCTTCTCTGTTCCCTGGCGTGCAGACGGATTTCTCCGCAGGCTGTCTCCCTGGCCACTCACCCAGACAACTTCCCTCTCTTTTGTCCAGCGGTCACTGATCTGCCTCACTGCAGGGACTTTCGTCCAGGGTTTATAAAATGGAAAAGAGAACAGATCACACTGGAGTTCTTCTAACTAAATGTGCCCCAGTAGTCCCCGCTGTGGAAACAAAGCATTGGCCTCATCTCTTCCACCTCAGAGGTTTCCTTGAAGGCTTGCCGTCTTGAAGTCAGAGACTTTAGGACCAAGAGGAGTTGCTAATTACAGAGTCTGACCTCCTGTATATTAGTATGTTCTTCCTCCTTCAAGGGAAACGACAATTTTCAGAAGGGCCTCCAGTCTTCACTAGGAAAACTGAGACATGGAATTTCCATTACACAGTTTTGTGAATTTGTTCTAGCATTTAATCACTTACTGTTTAAAAACAAGTACTTTACTTGGTCAGCTTTCAGCTCCTGGTTCTTACAGTGCTAGAGAGCCCTGTGGGATCCAATACATTTCCACCCCATGAGTAATACATGAACAACCTCAAAGGAAAAAGATTTCCGCTTTGGGATCAGAAAGCCTTATCTGACACACAGAGGAAAAGAAATGGTCTTCTAGCTGAATCCTCTGAGTTTTAAAAAGTGGAGCAAGAAAGCAAACTATTTGCTAACACTCAAAATCAAAGCATCTTGCTGATAGGCATTAAAATGTATGGCCTGCTTCAAAACTGATGGCACATCATGCTACTAAATGGACAATGGGCATGTTCTTATAAAGTCTTGGGGCTATGGGTTGCACAAGAGAAAATCTTGACATACAGCTCCACTCCTATGAAGCTTAAAGACTGTATTCTTCAAGGAAGCAGACCTACTGTTATGTTTACTTAGCAGCATTGTGGGGTTTTCTTTCATCAACCTTCCACTGGTGAAAGCCCTGACTGTGTTTCATTATAGAAGGTGTCTACCAGTGCTACTACAAAGACTATTTCCAACACAAAGACAGCATTAGCTTAAGAGTAGGAGTTCTGGGGTCTAGATACTACTTTTTAGTTCCTTGCTTTCAAAGAAGCACGGCAGGGAATACAAATTAGGAAAAAAATGGGGGGAAAGTCACAGAGATACAAAAGCACGCAACAGAAGAAACAGATGTAGCTGTGCCAGTGTTTCAAATATCTCCTTATATTTAAAATATTTAAAACTATTTTAAAATATTATTCTTTATCCCACTAACATTTTATAGGGAACAAAAAAAATTCACAACCCTTGCCAGCATATTTTTGCAGCACTAGCTCATATAACAAACCAAGAAATGCAGATGCTAAGGATTTCAGTATCTCTCTCTCACCTATTGCCATTCTCATGACAGTCCACTCCTGCTCGTGTTACTGCAGCTGCTAGCCAAATATTAAACTCGGCAAGCTGCGTGTGTGGCATAATATGTTAGTTTCACTTTTGGAGGGAAGCAGAAAAGTGGCGGTTCCTAGTAAAGCAGCCTCCTTTGCAATCTTTTCAGCTTGCTTCCTCTGCCACTTACTGAAGAGTAGCCCATCCATCAATCAGTAGAATATTTATTTGTTGCCTGCTGCAGCATCTCTTCTACACAAAGTGGCTCCCATCTTCACAATTTCTGCTGACTGAAGATGCCTCCAGCTGGGTTTGCTGGTAGCTCTAGGCTTTCCACCTATGGCTGACTCAACTGTGTAGTGGCAGAGGAAGCAGAGGAGAAGACATTCAAAACCGGGAGGGATGGACTCGCATGGCTCACCTCAGACGCCCAGGTTTGCCCCCCCAGGTCTAGCTGTGCCCAGGGTGGCACCAGGGCCGCAGGGCGTTCTTGTGGCTTCTCTGGCCCTGGAAATGCCAGATTCAACAGTGCCCGGCACTGGACAGGGCATTTAGCAAAAACGATGAAAAACAGCGTTCCTTCATTTCTGTGGATGAGAGCTGGTTGTACTCTTTCAAGCAATTAGGTAAACACTTCTAATTGGTTTGGTCCTTCACATGAAATTTGCCTTGGGAATGACATATTTTGAAGCCACCCCCTGCGAGGATGAAACTGAGCTAACTGCTGTTTCTGCCTCACATAGAACTACCTCAGCGATATCTTTTATAATCCCACAGAAGGCAGGTTAGGAAGCTCGACAGCTAGTGATGCACATCCCTTTGCCTAAGGGAGAACTTCCATGCTTTATTTTGCATGTCTGCCTTGGTGTGAGGGAACACTTGCTGGAACTGCTTAGCTAAAAACCTTCCTCCTCCAAGAAGAGGAGTTTGTGGGACTTATTTCTAACTCCTGAAATGCTCTCCCTGAGAGCTCCAATATGTGGTTTATTTCCATTATGCTACAAAAAGCGGAATGAGGAACCAATGTTTTTAAATGTAATAGTTGCTGGGTGCCTGTTTTTTGGAAACAGGAAATGAAAACAGCTGAATTTGATTTATTGTTTTAATTACAAAGAACAGACCTAACCGATGTGACTGGAGTTCAAAAATAAAGGAGGAGAAAAAGAAGAGCAACTGACACAAGTTTGATGTTGTTTGTACCAATGTAATTCCAGAGCAACAGTGAAAGTTACTAGTTTATTAAAATTATGTAAAGTCTGACACCACAATTAATTAATTAAAGTGGTGTTACCCCAGTGGTGGCCTGTGGGACAGAGCTCTCTTTTTATACAAAGTGCCTCTTAGCTGGTTTGCACAGGTACCTTGCAGGTAACCAGACAGGGAAATTTACTTCTTTGTGAAACCCCTGTGCTTCTGCTAGTTTTAACTGAAATTGGCCAAAAGATTCAAAAGCAAACCAGCTATGCTAAAGATAGTTAATAATTTATTTTTAACCTAAAAAGTTTTGATGTTACAGTTTTGCCAGTGTGCACATTTGATACCAATATTGATACCTAGATGCTTCCTGAAGTAACTTACTTTTTCAGAAATATTGATAAAGCAACGCGTCTCATACTGACTCTCATTTGAGCAATAGTTAGCACTTTTGAAAAATCAGCACAACACATATTTTTATACTTTTATTTCAAACCAAAATATGTTTCTAATTTTAAATTAAGCTCTGCTCATCCTTCTCCAGAACTGTGAATCAAAACACAACCTGCTATTACTTTGTACGATCAGAAGTAAAACTGAGTAGAAACAAAAGTGAAACTCAGTGTCTTTGCTTCACTGTCTAATACTAAGATGAGAATACCAAGTGGAAAAACTAACTACAAACAAATGAAATGTTTCACTTTGAATTTACTGTAAGCAATTTGAAGAGTTTTAGAAACCGTTCATAAAAGGTTCTTGTTCATATATTTGTGTCTGTATTAAAGGTTCTTGCTCTTCAAGGTCTCTGGTGATTGATGTGAATACAGTAGGCAGTTTGGAAAATGTACAAGATATAGATAAACTTGGTTCAGTTTTATGACATTGTCACGAATGAGCAGTTAGGTCACTTAAATAATCGCTGCCAAGGATATTTGCAGAAGTGATTTTAATAGGAATTTATAAAAGGGTGATTTAACAAAGTTCAATGGCAAGGTTAACTCTTACTTATTAAATGAATGGGAGAGAGAAAGAGTGAGGCGGGGGGGGAATTGAGATGAAGAAAATACCAGGGGGGTAAAGGAGGCCCTCCCGTTGAGTCATGAGGTGCAGAATGGACCCCCTTGCTTTCTAAACTTCTTCTCAGAGAGGAGCCTAGGTGCGGCTGGATCCAGTCCTAGTCTCAGACTTGGTCAGCGGTTTACGTCTAAGGATGACATACGTTTAGCAGCAGTTTAAGGTTTGCTCACAGTAAGGACAGAATCACAAGAATTTAGCAGTAACTAATCATTGGTTACTCTAGCATCTACAAAGTGATTAGATGGGGTTTACTACAATATTCGAAATGATTCACACACACGCACCATAGGCCTAATAAAGGTACCTAGTAATTTGTCGCGAGCTTGGTAAAATACTCATTATACGTGCAGATAAAGGTACCTATTAAAAATTCCCTCGGGTTCAGTGAAATGCAATATGCGCAGATAAAGGTACCTGGTAAAAATTCCCCTCCAGTTCAGTGAAATGCTCACTTCAAATGATTGTCTCAACATGTGAAGGTTGAGCCTCAAGGAGCGAAGGGCGCTGGAGATCAGCCCAGGTCCTGTTGCCAGGCCTCTGTATGCAAACTTAAGAGTTCGCAGCTCTGAGAGGCATCCCACTTGGAGGGAGATACTGGCGCAGCCCGCTGTGGTCCAGGAGAGCTCAAAGGGTCTCCTGTGGTACTGGTGTTTATAGGGTTGTGAGATGACCGACTTTAGGCATCAGTCAGTTTCCATTCTGGCCACAGCTCCGGTCTGTAATTGTTGCGTTCTCATCAATCTCAGCAAGGCAGGTACGATCCTCCCGTACCGATCCGCCTGAGTTGTGATCCACAATGAGGTGTTCCCGTGCTGTCACGGGGATGACTGATGATCCCAGGTGGGACTGAGGCATTCTTGTTCCCCAGCTCAGCCATGCAGGAGTGCCTGGTACGGGCCAAGGGCCGCTTCACCGCCGGACTCACTGCTCAAAGGCCAAGCCTTGACAGGAGTCCCTGTGATCGCAAAGCGGTCCAGAGGAGGGGGGGGGGGGGATGCACCGCCACAGACATTAACTTCCATATTGCATTCTAGTAGCCTAGTAATTGTATCTTAAGCGTACATAAAAATGCAAAAAAAATCATTAAAAAATATCATTAAGGTTGAGTTCTCCAGTGAGGAAATTCCAAAATTTCAACAGTTGACCTTAAAGGGATTTAGTCACCTTGTTCTGTTGTCTTTTGTCCTTTTAGTTTCTAGCTGTATCACACTCACATCCTGTCACACTGCGTAAGGTAGATTAAATTACACAAACAGATTAAATAATAAAAAAAACACAACAGGACAAAAATTACTGACTGAAATGAATTTATATAAACATTAACTTTTGAAGTTTCCTGACTTTCACAGATAGGTAAGTGCTGCCAAACAAATTCAGGAAGGTTAACTTTCCATAATAATGCAAAGCAAAAGCACCTTGACAGAGCTGCAGTTCATTGCATTTAAAATCATTAATCAGTACATATTTAACTTCTAGAAACCTTAATTTGAAAAATCCTTAACAGAGGTTTCCATCTAAATGTCCACGGGTATCTTGAAACACAAGAAAAAATTCCAATGTATGTACATATGTGAAAATACCTATTTCAAATAAGAAACTTACTTTTCACAAACTGATGCCAGGTCCACCCAAGTCATTATGCAGTCCTGAACACTGCACAGGCTGAAGTCCTGGAGAAGGTATTTACCTGAACCTGGGCTGGAAACTTTTAATTTTGCATTAGAGTACTTCTGGTCAATTTCTGAGTCCCTTTAAATGTTTGGAAACCCCAAGGCTGAAAGCAGAAATATTAGTTTGTGTATAGGAGGGAAGTAGGCTGTTCCCCATGCTTGACTAACATAAGAAAGGCTGAGGTGATTTTGCTTAGATTTTTCAAAAGAAAAAAAAGGAACCCCGGTCCCTCCAAAATCTGTTACGAGAGGTTTTCAAGTTAGTAGACTTCCCTACTCCCAAGGGGTTTTCAAATACATTTTGGGGGGAGTTATAATCTATTTTCATGGTCATAGGTAGACGCAGAAAGGCACAACTTTGGCTCCTCTTTATTATGAATATAAATACATTCAATTTATATAACAGTATGACCAAAACCCATATGAAAGCATGTATCATTGTCTTTAGGCACCGGTTAAACACAGAGGATATCCTGCTCTAAAGATGAAATAGTCTTAGGTGAAAACACAACAAAAAAACCCAAGATGTATACAAGCAAAATTTGATTAGGAAATAAAGTGTAACTCAATGGAGACCTATACCGATGGACTCCAGAAGCATCTGTATTGCAGTCACTAGGAGTTTTGACTGCAGAGCCACCGGCAAACACTGCAAGCTGAGGTTTGCAGCGTCTACGCTTCAAGGTTCTCCTTCAACTCAGGCTGCAGTTTTACTGATTTTGGTTTGTTCCATTCTGTTAGCAGATTTTGTTAAGGAAGGAGAACCTCAGACTTTTCCTACTGACTCTTTTCCTCACTGGTGGTGCTAGCATACGTATCTTTACTCCGACACTAAGCAAAAAGCTCTGAAAGTCACAGAGTGACAGTAAATTTGTGGTTCCCTGTAATGCCGTTTATACCACGCCATTTCCCATCAGTGGACTGTATTTCAAAATTTATTTTCAAGAAGTTCTACAGTTAAGACAATTGCTTGCACTTACTTGCCTGCCTGCTTTTTCCAGCTGCATAACTGTTGGCTGCATGCTAGGTTTTATCCTATAATAGGAGAAAGGCGTGTGTTCCTTAAAAGGAAATCCCATTTTGCTGCTCAGTTGTGACTC
The DNA here is from genome assembly GCF_965183815.1 of Platalea leucorodia. Classification (NCBI taxonomy): domain Eukaryota; kingdom Metazoa; phylum Chordata; class Aves; order Pelecaniformes; family Threskiornithidae; genus Platalea; species Platalea leucorodia. Next base: position 31,550,350 of record NC_138858.1, read on the forward strand.
AACGAACTTGGCAAGAAATTAATTTACTCCATCTCCAGATTAGATCCACACCAACCTGTGCTAAGCTACATGGATGAGAGGGTTCAAAGGCTTGAATAGAGCCACAGGCAGTATGGAGATGGGTGCGGGCATTGCTGTTCACATGAGGCAATCAGCCTCAGTAAAGAGTGAAGAAAAAAATTACTTAATCTTTCTCTATTTGCAGAAAACCTATCATAAACTATTGAAACCAACAAAACCAGAATAACTCAATTTGAAAGATAGAGATGAAGATCTTACGCGCTATGTGTGGCTGATCTGTGTATATGCTACCGATACAGGTAAGCAATACAGCAATACCACTAAGTCATCTTTTTTTAATCCAAGTTTCATTGGCACTGCACATCTGGCACACACACACCCCCCATCATCCAAACCAGGAATCTGTCAGGTAGAGTGATATTCCCGATTGCTGTAGGCTATAAAGCAGACTTCTTCACTGTTGTCTTCTTGTACTGCTTGGGGGGAATCCCAGAGAGCTGTTGGAAAGTGGCAGCTTACCGAGCCCCTGGAGAATGCTACAGAAGGGAAACGGGGCAGTTACGGATACAGAGGAGGGGGGAGCATTATCCGATTTTGTTCTTTTCTGGTTTATAGAAGTCCTTGTCCTGCACTAGTCACGGTAGTGTCTGATGCTTTTCAGCTGCTCACCAACTGAACTGATGCCTGTTCTTGCGGGTTTTTTTTCCTGGGGGTGTTTTGGGGTTGTTTTTGTTTTCTGTTTTTCCCTCTGGGATTGTTGTATGATGCAGCCTTTTGTACCTGATCAGGAACACAGGGGGCTGTTAGAAAAGGTAGTGTCAAAGCAGTGCAACTTCCACCAGGAGCAGTGTTCAGGGTAGAACTTAAGTGTCTGGGGAAGAACATTTTTCATTCTTAGGTACATGCTCCAAAAGCATTCTTTGCAGAAATGTATTATGGCCTTTTCTTAGGTGCTCACTACCGTCTCTCAGAGGAACAGTTATCAAGTGAATGTCTAGAAGAGGACAAACTTACGCCTACCACTGGGACCCTCAAAGCCAAGAGATGACTTTTTTCTCTAGTGTTTTTTTTTCCAACAGTGGATGAATTAGAAGTGTGTCCTTTCAGGAGCTGAATCATATGCAAACCCGTATTTACAGGTGCTTGTTCCTCTCTTCTCCTCCAGGAAGGAGGTATTCACTCATATCACTCAAGGAAAGAGGTTTCAGAGAATGACTATCAATAACGAAAAAGTTTCCTTCAAGAGTGTTCTTTGTGCCATATATTTAAAGAAAAAGCATGTTTTTTCCAACCGAAACATGTTTTTCTCTAAGGCTAGGCCTACACAAAGAGAAGGAGAAAAATGATTACAACATATGTACTTATCTTTAAACATGAAGAATTTTACACCCTACTCCAAAAGTAGCAGGAAAAGTGAAATACGTGCAGACAGACTGGCTTCACAGATTTGACTTAAATGAGTAACTTCCTTAGCCTTGTTCTAATTCGCACAGGTTTTGCAAGTAATTCTCCCCACCCTGAATACAGAATGTGCTTTGATTTTAGTTTCAGCTGGAAATGATAAATCTAAATCTCTAAATGAGAAGTTTTGAAGTAACTACAACAAAACTGCTTCTATAATTTTTAGCCGTTTGAATATGAAAATGAAACAAAATCTATTTCCTGCTCTCTATGCTAATCTCAAAATTTGGAACACAGAGGTAATCAACAAAGTAAAATTAAGCCTTTTGCACAGATGGCCAGTTTTGTAACTTGCTTGGAAAAGCAAACTAACTCTGAAGGGAAGTTGTTACAACAGTTGTAAAAATCACGTTTCATGTATAATTAATGGTATTTTTATCCATTATTTGGGGGTACATTTACTAAGTTTAGTGTTTTACATCCCTTTAAGATTCTGTGGTTATGTCTGTGTTACTACACCCTAAACATATTTGCATTTGACATCGTGTGAATATGTGAAATTAAGTGTGTAAACAGGATGTAGATAAATGATACTTCAATCCTTTTAATTTCCCACATGTCACAGGCTGACACATGTATCCAAGTGTATTAACATGCAAATGTATGGAGACTGCGTATGGTCGTTTAGCAAAGAAAAAGGACAGGGGGTGCTTAAATGGTAGTAAGATGCACACCTGAGATGCTGACAGTTTTTGGGTGCCGATGCCTTTGAAAGGACTTGTTAAAAATCAACAGAGTAGCAGAAACACTGTTGAAAGTAATGAACAACCCTGAACAGACTAGTGAAAAAGGGTATTTCATAGGACAATAGTGTTTCTTGCTATACTACGCTAAAATGTGGTTGTACTAATTATAATAGAAGACAAACAAAAGTAAAAATGCCTGGTATCATTAGATAAGCTGTAATGTTTGGAGTCCTAACATAGACTGGACTTTCACAATCTTGTCAACTGATGGTGTGCTTTATCAGCCAAGAGTCTGGCAAGTTTGGCAGGTCCAACTAAACCTGACCCTGACAAAATGTTGAAACTTAACAAGGATTTCCCATCTATTTCAGTAGCACTCTTTGCATTTGCAGGGATCCGTCCACAGAGGTCTCGATGAGCAGGGTCTCAGATACGCAGTGAGCACAACCACCGTAGTACGCTACTCTCCTAGTTGTTGAGGTGGTCTGGATACCGGTGGTGTATTAGGTCATCATGTTTGGGAGGCATCAGAACATTTTGATTTTGCAGTTTGCTTCCTTTCCTTGTTTTCGAGAAGTTTTCAGTGTCACTGCAGTACCTGCTTGTGTGAGTTTTCCACACTGCAGGCTGAAAAGCAAGAGACATTAAAAACGAAAAGCAAATTATTAGAGGATGTAATACCACAGAAACTTTCAGTGAGATCGGGGACTAGATATACCAGAAGAAAACATGCTGTAACTGACTTTATTTCAAAATCACCAGGTATCCTTTAAACTGCACGCTCAAGGAAACCAACCATGCAAAACAATGTACGCACCGAGTTAAATTCTAGTTCTGAATTGGCCTAGATTTTGTTTTCTGTAAGATGTTGTTATATGACATGGGCATACTCTTTTCTTCTGCACACAGAGTAAAGAAACACATATAACACGGGAGAAATGACAGTGATGTGCTTGTCCTTAAGGAATTATATTTGACAGCAGCAAATTGTTAGCCGACAGTTAAGAGCTTGCTTTGAAATCACTGAAAGTTATCAGCATGAGCCCGTTGGTAGTTTTGAGACTCATCATCTATCAAACTTTTACATGGCTTTTTAGTTCTTCCCTGTTCCAACTTCTGTTCTTCCTTTGTCTCCTGGGTAAAGACTTCACAGTACGTATCTGTAATCGAGTCCTCCAACTCTGGTGTTCTTGACTTGCCATCTCTTCAGGTCAGCAGTCAAGCTCCTTCTGTTTTATGCTCGTCTGTAACAGACAATGTAGTTCCACAGCTTTCCGATGAAGCATGTTTACTTGGCACGGACAAGAAAATAAGGAACAAACTCATCACATAAGGTGTTACAGAAAAGCGCACATTTGCAAGGTTGGAACTGTGCAATAAATCCTGGGAGCTGGGGCAGAACTAGCACACGCCCGCATTCCTTAAAAAACACCAACCCGTGCGTTTTTCCTTTGGCCCAGCTAACACAGGGGCTACTGTGAAGCGAGACCACAGCAGAGATGCCCCGCTTCTGTTTACCACGGCCGAACAAGGCGACGTCTGTCCCTGGCGCGCGCGCCCGCCGCCCCGGGCCCTCTGCCTCGCTTCAGGCCAGCTTCCGCCTCACAGCGGCTCCCGCCGGTGAGGGCAGGCGGCCCTTGCTCCCCGCAGGGACCGGGGGCCGGGAAGGGGGCAGGAAGCAGCAACCGCCCGCACAGGAGCGGTTCCCCTTCCCGCACTTACGCGCCCCTGCTGCCCTCGGGGGTGCCCAGGAGGGGAGCTGCCGTCCCCAGGGGCGCGCTGCTCCCCGCTCGCCCTGTGGCCGCTGACAGCCAGCCCCCCCCGGCGGCTTCCCTGAGGCGAGTGGCACCCCGCCGCCGCGGCGGGGGCCCACCCCGGGGCGGCGGTGCGCGGGCCCGGGCGGGCGGCCTCCCCCCTCCGCGCGGCCGCGCCCCGGCCGCGGAGCGGTCCCCGGGCCCGGCCCCGCCCCGGCCCGCGCCTCGCAGCTGCGTGATGACGCGCGGACGGCGGGAGCGCTGGCGGCTCGCGTCCCGCCCAGCCGGGAGGCGGCCGCCCCGCCCCTCCCCTCCGCTCCCCCGCGCGGGAGGGCGGGGCGGCCGCGCGCAGGCAGCGGGCAGAGCGCGGCTCGGCACGCCGCCGCCGCTGCCGGTGCTGCCGCCGCCGCCGCCGCCGCCGCCGCGTCCCCCGGCGCCGTGCATGGGGAGGGAGCGGGCGCCGAGGGGGAAGCTGCCTGCGCGCGCCGGGCTGCCCAGCCGCCGCCGCCGCCGTCGTAGGGGTGAGTGGGGGCCAGCGCCGCCCGGCGGCCGTTGCCCGCCGGCCGCAACGGCCGGGGCGGGGGGGGCTGAGGGGGTGGGGGTAGCGGTTACACCGCGGCGTGTCCCGCGTCCTGCCCCGCCGCCGGGGAGCGCCGCCGGCCGGCCCGGCCGCCCGAGAGCCGCGTGTGGCGGCTGCCCCTGCCCGCGGCCTCTGCGTGCGGGGGGCCGAGAGGGTGGGGGTGCGCGGCGGGGCTGGCGCTAGGCAACGCGGCGGCCGGGGCCCGGGGGGGCGGCGGGCAGCGCTCGGCGGGACGGCCGCCGCTCCGTGGGCCGTGCCTGGGGAGGGAGCGGGGCAGGAGGGCTGCGGGTGGGCACGGGGGGCCCTCCGTGCCTGGCGGTGCGCCTACCGGTCGCTGCGGCGTGCCCCCCGCGTCAGCCGCGCTGCCCGGGGGCTGGCCGGGCGCCGGGAGGGCCCGCAGGTCCGCCGTCCCGCTTCGGGCCGCCGCACCGCGCTGGAGGTGGTGTATTTTTGCTGGGGAACTTCCTCGAGAATACTTACTTGTGCCGTTAAAAAGAAAAAAAAAAAAAATCATCTCGTTGCCGAAGGAGGGCAAACAGTCACAGAAGCATCTGTGGTTTCTCTCTGTATGTCTGTATTGAATTTGCTTCTGGGTGGGGAAATGTTCCCTTAGATGTGGGCTGTGAATTAATGAATTTCATTTATTTTCACAAGAGAATTTTTTTTTTTTCTTTTAGAAAAGAATTGCGGCTAAAACTTATTCAGATTTTTTTTTTTTTTTTGGGTGCAACTGAAGTCTAATGAGAACCTGATTGGCTGTGTCTTCAAATTTCCCCTTCTCACCTCTGCATTCTGTGACAGGTGAGAAAATAACACCTTGCTTTGGTTATTCGTAAATTATTTGTTGCCAGAGAGAGAGTATATTCTTTTTGGTTGTCAGGCACAGGAAAACATAATTGGGAGGACTGTGGTGGCTACTTACAGTTTCAAATGTGGTTTTGCACTTGAGTTGCTTAATGGTCAGTGTTTCCGACGTCTTAGCCCTGTACAGCTTTCCCATGTATCATCTACTTCTCCATTGGTTCTATTGTTAGTCAAATTTAATATATATGTAGCTTAGGTGAGAGAGAAATATTTCTAAAGTTTGTGTTTTATGGAAAATCAATATTGACAGGAGATTGTGGAGAGATTACGTGCACTGTTAAAAAGGGTAGTTTGGATCAGTTATATGGATTCCCCCTTCCCCCCCCCCCGCCCAGTCTTCCTAGTAATTGACATGGGAGTAATATTGTAGTGATGTTCCTTGGGCATGCCCGTTTATCTTCCCTGCTTAGGGTTGGTGACTGTAATTTGAGGATTCAGGAGGAACACAGTAGCCATCACCGTCTTCTGCTTGATGAGAATGACTCCCAAGTGACTTCAGTGGTGTAAATGGACAATTTTGTAGTAAACAACTTCAGTATTATAGTGTGAAACGATAGGGATTTTAAGCAGTGGTGTGCTTTCCAGAGAAGCCTTAAATCTGAGCTATTTACAGAGTTTTTCATTTTCGTAAGTGCCAATGACATCAACATGGGGAAGTAGTGTTTGCTGCTGGGAGGGGAAGTCTTAATGAGCAAGAAGTTTACAGAATGCAGAAAAAGGTTTGACGTTCTTGTTGATCAAACCAGATTGACTGGAACGGCAGAATGGAAAATGAAAGGAGACTTAAGTGTAGCTGTTAAGAGTGGCAGTTGGGCTAATAAAAACCAAAGTTTGAAACCTCTGCAGAATAACCATTTCCAAACTATGCGGAGTTAATGTTATGCATGACCAGAGAATACTACTAAAGTGAACGTCACTGCCCTCTTGTACTAGCAATGGCATCTTCCTGGTGAAGTTGTAAGAAAAGCAGTTACTGAACAGGGTTGTCATTTTTGCCGTTGGTCTCTTTATCTCAGCTCTGGGGCATTTTTACAGTATGACCTTATGTAAACAAAAAGCTAAGTGATGATGTTTGCAGTTACAGAAAATAATCTAGCATCTTGGCTGAAAGAACCTTAAGAGGGAAATAAACAAGATTGAGAAATATAGTAATATTAAACAGATACATTAATTAAATGGTGGTATTTATGGATGAAAGGGAACTACTATCAAAAGTTACAAAACTTTCATTAAAAAGCAGATTAAGATAATTGAACATGCAATAATTAAAAAAAATACTTAATGGTGTTTTGAAACAACAACCGATGTGGAAGAAGGCAACCAAAACCCTGTGGCTTTTTTATAAAACTAACTGGAGCTTTGAGTAGGAGGTTGAACTACATGAACTCCTGAGGTGCCTTTCAACCCGAATTATCCTATCCTAGTGCTACTCTGCTATTACAGGCTAGCATTTCTGTTTTAACACCCCCCCTTCTTTTTACCTAGCCTTGTATGCAAATACTAACACTATTATTAGGCAATACACAGTTATATTTTTTCCATTTAACTTAATAGAGTTGCTGTTTCAAAGCCTCTGACCCTGGCTGTGCACTGATTTCAGTGGGTTCCATATGAATTCATATGTCCACCCACAGCGTTCTCAGCATGAGCCCAGTGAGATGACTAATATGAGTAAGACTAGCAAGATCTGAGTCAACATTTGAGCTCATGCTTGCATTTGTATTTCTTTAACTTGTTTCAGATGTCATTTCTTTATCAGAAGGTAAATTAGGAGCTTTCCTGAATTTCTGGATATGAGATTTTTGCAGATTATTCCATAAGGTGGATCTGTATGGAGACTTGAAAAACAAAACAAAAATGTGTATATACAATGAAGCTTCTTCATAGTAGTTCTGCTGGAAGAGCTACAGTCAGTTTTATTTGCCACGTACACATAGGTGCTTTTTGCTGTGTACTGTGTTTGTTGATGTAGAGAGTATGTTATATCTCTCACTTAAATGGGTTATACACCTTGTGATACAGTGGGAGCTACAAGGTACAAGTGTAAGGTATTTTGTCACTATCAGTTGCAACCTGTGAGATGCTGGAAGAAAAAAGCTGATGCCTCACTCCAATGTTAAGCTCTCTGGGTTGTGCAGTACTGAATGCAGAGAGATCTGATTCACATGGACAGTGAATATAATCTTCTTGTCTTATCGTGGGTCTTGAGGTACAGCTGATTTGATCTTTAAAAGTAATTCCTAGCTTTCTGTCCCGTTGACCTGTACTAGAAAGCAATTTTCTATGGAGCAAAATCTAAATGCTTCTTGAGAAGACAAGTAGAATGACTTGCCTGGAAGATAATTGTCCACCTAATCTTGGTTATGTGGTCACTGTATCACACAGTCAAACACGAATATTTAAATCTGACTTGTAGAAAAAAAAATCTAATGTGGTGCAGCCAGCTATTGATTTAAAATCAATACAAGCATTGTCCTTTCATGATGTGAGTTATCTCTGCATCTGTGTCTTTGACAGTGACTTCCACAGTAGTATTACACAGTTCCTTTTGTTGTTAGTAGATTGCCTTTTAATCATGGTTGAGTATTTCCTTGTATTAGGACGAGAAACATTAGCTCTTGGTGTTTTCATTTTCTGTACCCCTGTCCCTTCTTCTGGGCTTTCTTCTGTTTTTGTTTTTGTTTTCCCCTAGTATCTTTAATATTTGTCCATAGCTCAGATAAATCTATGAATTGATTCTGGTTTTCTGTGGTGTCACAAAAGACAATATGCCAGGTGAAATGAGAATGTTTTCGATCCCGTTCTTTGTTCATTGGAACACTTTGTTTCTTGTCTTGCATGTGCCTGTACAAAGCAGAGATTCTGTTGAGCTGCACATCCTGTGCATGGTTATTTTGTTTATCTGCTTACATTTGGCTTAAAATTCAATGCCATGTGGGAATAGCTGCAAGTTATTCTTTCACGAGTTTATTATTTTGTATTTGTTGACATCAGATGTTATCTATCTTCTATTTTTCTGCTTGGCTAGCTCTCAATTTTGATCCTGCTCAAGTCTCATGTTAACCGGTTATCACCAAAGTTGGTTTTAGGTTGCTATTCAATACTTACTAGAAAGCTGAAAAATATATTCAATGCCAGGCCTAGGAAACAGAGCTGGTATTAGGATTACTACTAGTATTTCATAATTATGAGCAAAATGTTCATCATTCTTCAATGTGTTGTGCTGCAGCCTGGGTTTCCACCATTGTCAGGTATTTTTAAAGTAAGAAAAACTTTGACTTTTAAATGTCTAATCTTGCTACCTATACAGTAAATTAGGTACCTGTATTTCTCAAACAACTTTTAGAAGCCTCAGTTGTTCAAGTGCATTTAGATTGGGAGCCCTGTTAACTTCAACATGAAATTATGGGTTTGCTTGCATGGATTCAGTTATAGAGATAGGGCCACAGGTGGTCTCTGAGTTTTACTGAATATATTAGGTAAAATTTGACTGCGAGACTAATGCAAGAGCATTTGAGGACAAAGGCTGTTGGAAAACAACCATTAATTCCTAACAAAAGAGGGGGTTTTTTGTGAGTTAAAAAGGTGCTTTGGAAACCTATTAAGATAGTCAAATAACATAGGAGGCTCGGAGGTTATAAAGACAAAAGCCTCTTAAAAATACAGCTTTCAAGTGAGAGTTCAAGTTGGAGGATGATGTTCAGAAAAAAATAGAAAGTGTGTTATGTGTGGTATAGTTGGTGTAGTGCATACTACAGTAGGCAGTAGAAGCCAGCAAAAATCTTTTCTTTTGCAGCATTTCCCAGTTGTGGGGAATTCCAGCATTCTTTAATGTTTGGTTCTGGTTCTGCAAAATGTAGAAATAGTGTATTATGTTTGTTCATAAGCTAACCATAATACAGTTGCAAGGGATGGCAATCCTCAGCTCTCTCTATACTTCTCTCTGAAGCAAAGGAGCAAAAGGTTGCCAAAATGCAGAGGGGAAATAAAACCGCTTACGTGTTTGTTGCAAACCGTCTATATGAAGGAGTACTCCTGTGTGCTCGGAAATCAGGAGCTGGGGTCACATAGCAACTGGTCTCTATGAGGGAGCATCCGCTCAGGGACAGGCAGAATCAAAAACATTCTTATTCCACTCCTATAGTCCACAAAGGTAAAGAAGGCAAAATGTTATCCTCAGAAAATGGAGGGAGTAAAAGGAGTCGAATTAAGTGAAACCTTTAAAACCGTTTCCTTATAGTTGAAGGAGTCAAAATTGGACACAAAGCCAAACTATTTCCATTTTATAGGTTGTGTGAAGACTGCCAAGAGGATTGGTGAACCTGACAGCTTGCATGTTTTTCAACTTTATTATCAAACTACTAAAAACATTTCCTCTCACTATGAAATGTACTTCACATGGAGAGAGCTGCTCGTACAAACTGATTTTGGAAATTATAACTGGCATTTCTAATCTTATTCATGACACTATTTTGCCATACTTTGCAGCACTGGCAGTACAGGTTCTCTCTTTGGACACTTTTTTGAACCACTACAAGTTTTATTTTAATATGGAATATATTATAGTCATATAATAATATGTACATAGAAATATCTTCAGTTTTTATTGTCTTGTAAAATCAAATTTAAGCCAGTTCTACAAGATTGTACTCTTTAGAGTCTCAGATTAGTTGTGTGAGATTTGATATGCACTTCTTTGCATATTAACGCTGATCTTAATACAGTTTTTAAGCAACAGATTTATTTTTATTATATTGACAAATGGTCTGCTATGCATAGTTTTCAGATTTCTGCACTGAGTAAAACAGTGGCACTCTTTTGGGTTTTTTGTATTTTGATACCTTGAGGTTTTGCACTTTGGAGCAGTAGAAAGCAGACACTACCTATGTAGCAACTGATGGCCAAGGAACAGGAGAATTCCTAATGCTGGGGAAAATGGGTGGGAATCTGAGCAAAGAAAGAGTTTTGGCCTTCCTGTCAGGAAATAGAAACCATGAAGTCCCAGAGATCTAAGAGTAAGGTAGAGGTTGTAGTTTCATGATGTGTGTTAAGTGTCCTCTTAAACTATCTCTGGTGCACATGATGTTTCTTTCCTCAGCCTCTCACAAACACTGGAATTTGCTGCTCCCTCGGTTTTGTAAACACAACAGCTCTTTGTAGGGCTGTGCTGTAAACTGTATCACAACTGTGACCTAAGTTAATTTTTTTTCTCTCTCTTTTGGAACAAGTGGCATGGGGGAAGGGGAAGGGACAGGATAACTTCTTAAGCTGGCTTGCAGTGCCAGAGAAAATGTTGTGTAACCACATCCTGGATAACCCCAAAGATGGACTGAGCTACAAAGAAATTTTGGGTTCCCAGTGGAATCTGAGGACATGGGATTGCACAAGACCCAGATCCTCAGCTGTGGGCAATAAAGCATGTGTCAATCCAACAGCTGGCTCCCAAAAGGTTGAGACTTTGGAACTATTCTAACAACTGTGTAAATAGGTGCATGGTTATCTTTTAATTGCTCTATACCTGGGTCTTCATAAACCTTTGTAACTATGCTGTCTATCAGGAGTTTTGTGAATAAATACTTCTGGTTGCTTTTATCTTAACCTGGCTTCAGTTAAAGGTGATTTCAAGGTAGCTGGCTAACATTAGGACATTCTATTCATATGAGTCTTTTGGTCCCTAAAACTGGATCCTAGCACACTAAAGTGGTGTTTCAGGCATTGAAAGAATGATGGAGCTGCACTGGATTCCAATGAATATTTTGGAAGGATGCTTGCAGGAGTTGGGGAGAAGCATGTTAGGCTTCAGTTTGTGATAATGAGAATCCAAAACTTAGTAGAACATATGGGCCCTGTGCAAGGTGGGTGTAAAAAATGAGATGGAATCTTCACTTTTCATTGTTATGCATTGGCAGACCTAAAAGCAGTGTGATGAAATAGACTCAGTTCAAAGTGGAGAATAAATAAACCAGGAGGTTTATTTGGTTGAGGTTAATGAGATTACACCAGTGTAAGTCAGAACCAAATCAATTTGAAGCGATGTCTGCAATATAGTTGCATGTGTGATTGTAACACACATGGATGGACCTGAACTAGCGCATATCTCAGCCGCTTGAAGGCATAGCAGTGTAAATTGCACAGGACGCTGAAAATTTCATGTTGCTTTTGCTACCCAAGTTGGTTCAGGTATATTAACAGTGTTTAGAAGGATATCTTCAGACTGCAGCAGACTTCAGCCATACCATAATTTTCTTGGGCTTTGGTACTTTTCCAAGTCTGTTTTCTAAGAGTTCTGCCACTTGCTCAGACTGATAGCCTATCAATATTTTTGCCCGTGAACTTACAATACTGTGTTTTAAACTAACTCTAGAATATTAAAATGTTCTTCCTTTGTTTTGTAAAAAAGATTGTAATATTTGACAATTTTATGGTGGTTCTGTGAGTTATGACACGTAATTTTTTGGAACTTTTGAACCTGAGTTAAAAGTTTTTGGGTAAGTCAATAATACACGGTGTCTCTTTTTATCGTTTAAGGTATTATGCTGTGATTAGAAGACTGCAAGGTGGTGAAATAACATCTCTTACAGTCAGACCTTTTAGAAGGAAATTTGAAATTTGTCATTACCTGATAATTGCAGCAAGTTAGGCACATGTTAGAAGGCATTGTCTGTCTAGTTTCTTACTCCTGCAGTAGCTAATAAACTCACTATTCTTTTGACTTGCCACAATGTAGCTGAAGTATTTCTGACTGAGAATGCTGAAGGGGAAGTGACCTCGAGTGCCCTTTATCATACTGTTAAAACAATAGGTTAAATATGTGTGGAGCCAGGAAAAGTGGTGGTGTCTTTTCATACGAAGGGGACACTCAGGAGGACAACAAGAGCATATCATCCCTGATCTTGGGTTTACAGGTCATATAGGTGAAAAGGATTTCTTTAAATTGCTGTTTGTTTTAAAGAAAACCATTTGGAGGTGGTTATTACAATTCTGCCGAGGCCTAAATTTAGTCAAATAATGTAACTTTTGATTAAATAGAGATACTGTATTCATAGAATCACAGAATAATTTAGTGTGGAAGGGACCTCAGTAGGTTTCTGCTCCGAACTCCTGCCACAAGCAGGGTCAGCAATGAGGTCAGAATGCATATTGAAGCTGTATCCAGTCAGGTTGTAAAAGCCTCCAAGGGTGGAGACAACACATCCACTGCTGGGCTGTCCTCAGGATGACAAGCTTTCTCCTTATATCCTCTCTGAACCTCCTGTGTTTTGACTTAGGCCTGTTGTCTGTTGTCCTTTAAAGAGCCTGGCTCTGCCTTCTGAATCAGCTCCCTGTTGGTACTGGGGGCTGCTGTTAGATTCCCCCAAAGTCTTGTCTTCTCCAGGTGGAACAGGCCTGGCTCCCCAGTCCATCCTCACAGGGTCTGTGCTACAGACCCTGACTATGTTGGTGGCCTCTGCTGTGAACTTTTTCCTGTTCGTCAGTGTTTTTGCTGTATTGGGGGGATGGGATAGGGCCTGCACACAGATTTTTAGATTCAAATAAGATCTGAATATTGGCAAAGTTCTAAAGAAAAGCCAGGACAGTAGGTGGTCAGAGACTTTTCAATAACCAAACCGGGAACATTTTCCTCTCCTAGTTTATGTATAAAAATAGCCATAAGATGATGAAATACATTGGTTTTAAACCCTTGAAGGACATTGTGACCAGAAACAATCTGTTCAGTTCATATAATTATAGTGCTTCCCTTCTTTAATGAACTGCTCAGTTTGAAATGTAAAATGTGTTTTGATAAATTTATTTGGTAATGTAGCATTTCTTTAGAAGGGTTGTATTTAATAATGTCAACTGTAGATTTTTTCTTTAGTTTTGTATATGTTGTTGTTACATTTCAATTTTCTAAATGCAGCATGCCAGAAATAAGTTAAAAAATTACTGTTGTGAAAACCGTAGCCAATGTGCTTGTTAGCACAATGTAATTAATTAACACTCAAAGTCTAGAAAGAACGCATTAAGTTCTATGGCTTCTTACATAAAGATGCAACATAGTGTGTCTTGTTTAATTAAAAAAAAAATAGTACAAAGAACTACTTGACTGCTTCAGTGCTTAAATGTGCGGAACAACAACTTAAAAAATAAACATGCAAGATGACTGGTTTATATTAAATGTTCTCTTCAATTTCAATCATAACTTAAGCTATTTTAAATTAATTTGAATAAATCAATGTCTTGCCCTCAGATTGCTGAGTACTTAATTATACATAGTTAATATCCATGTGATATGTGTATTTATATATTTTTTTTTTTTTTTAATTCCCTTTGGTTCTGTAAGTTTATGGACTGTTAAACCAACTGGAACTTTTGGAGTATTATGGCCTTTTTCTTTTGTCAAGTCATTAAACTTCAACCAGTTGAGACCGATGCATTCTGTTTTCCTGGGATGTCTTCTGGAGCTAGGTACAAGGGTATGCTGGTGGGATTTGGTTCTTCTGTCAAGCTGGATTCTTAAGTATGAGTTCACAAGTCAAGTTAGTTTTAATATTCGCCTGCATTAACAGTTGCTCTGTAACCTCTTTTCTTACTAATAAAGTTAATTGTGGAATATAAGTTTCTTCCCTTGAGGAACATAAATGTATGATGAATCAGTATGCCATTTTTTGCGTCATTTAATGGTATCTAAATTTGTTTCATAAAAGCTTGTGCTATAGATATTATTTATTCCTAAAATTCTTTTATTTCTTACTGGGATTTACTCTTGCACTTGAGAAACTAGTTATGTATGGAATGTTAGAGTACTTGTCTTCTGTTTCCACTTGTTTTTGTTTTATACTGCTTTTTAAATGTTATGTTGCTGCCTCTATTATCAGATTAAGATGACCTAAAATATTAGGCTGTTTTCTTGATTATTTAAGATTAGTTCAAAAGGGAAAAGAAGAAATTTTAAGAAATCCAAAATTGTTAAGCAAAATATCTTCATCTTAATCCTTTTCCTGTATTTGAGAAATATACCTGTTCAGAAGTAGTAAGCATGCATTTATTACCTCTATGGTGTTATTAGTTGAAACTATCTTAGTTTTTTTCTGATTCAAAAATATAAATTCTCCTCTCATGGTTAATTTGTTATAATCCATTACTATGAATTTGGAATATTTATCTATTTTTTGGTGCAGTATCTTTCTCATCTTGACATAATTTCCAGTTACTCACTGAGCCTTTAGAGAAAGAAACAAAGCAAGCAAAACTGATGGACATCCTTTTGGTGTCAGGGAAATACGATGAGAAGTCATCGTCCCCAATAACACATTAAGGAGAAGAAAGAGAGACTAAGGGAACAAGAACAATATAAAAGCCTCCCTGGCAAAAACATACAAGATGCAGTAACAGAGTTAAATGGACTTGTAGACTCATTTGGTAAGCTTATACAGCAGATGGTAGAAAAAATAAAAGTTTTTTAAAATTGCAAAAGTGGACTTTCTAATATGAACGATATTGCACCCCACACAAGATAGCTATTTTGAACCTACAAATAAAAAAAGACAGTCTCAGCCAAAGACACGGTGGGGAGAGCGTAATATATCCTTACTCTTTCTGAATGGTTATGTTTCCCGTGCTGTAAGAAAAGGAATTTTCTTCTTTTCCCACAACAGTAAAAATATTGTTGCTTTCCTTTGTCAGAGTAGTGAAGCAGGAGGTGAGTTTACAGGCAGAAGCAGGAACTCAACAGGATTCTGGAGACAAAATGGCTTAAAGTAAGGAGGGAGCAAGTATGTGAACAGCTTTGTCTCTTCATCCCTCCAAATGCCTCTCTGTTCTTTACCTTCTTACCATTTCTTTACTCTTCTTTTTCAGAACTTTTCTGTCATGTTCGGTCACATCTCTCCTATTGTGGCTTTGTTGCTTTCTTACATTCCTTCCCTCAGTCCCATTTATAAAAGAGCCATTAGCTGTGCTGTTGTTCTCAGAGTCAAGTAGGTTTTAAGATCGCTTTCTGATTCTTGACAGTAGTCAAGGTCTGACCTACTTGGAACCAAACTTCAGATCCAGCGAAGTATTTCATTTTTCAGTTTACATTGTTGGAACAACCTTTTGTCTTTCTGGGTCCATTGTGATCCTCAGATTTGCTAGAGCAAGCTCCCCAGTCAAGTTTTGAGTGCCCCTGGATGGGAAAATGGGAAGAAAATAAAATAATGAAAAAGCACATTGCATAAAAGAAATGCTAACATCAGAAACTATATGCCAAATATAGTTACATTTGCAAGCTGGGCTAAACTATATTAAAATTGTCTGGGAGGTTGGAAAATTGATTTTTCAGTTGGAGGAGAACTGTTGCTGGTTTTGAAGGGGAAATTAGTTTTGATTTGTTAGTGGAAGAAACAAATTGCTTGTGAAAAATAGATTGTGAGAAGACACAGTTCTGTTAGCCTCAGTGGGCAAGGGTGTGGTATTGTGATTAGAATTTATTTTGAAGTATGGGGAATGAGAAGAATCAATATTTGTCTAGAAGGAAAAGAGACTGGCAGGTGGCTTGGCAGTAGACTGGATGACAACTGATGTTTAGTCTGAAATAGAGGGATAATAGGAGGAAGTCAAAATGTATGATGAATGAGGGGGGAAAAAACCCCAGATGACAGAGGATGGTTAAAAAGGTGCAAGGAAGTGTGGCTAGATGAGTGGTTGTGTAGTGGAAATGCAAACAGTACAAGTCCTTGTATGTGTCTTTTTAACCTTAACTGTTAATGTACATGTTTAACTATTCCAGTAGTTAAAACTGTTGGAAAGTACTGTGTAATTTCAAATTTCAGTGAGTCTGATGTGTTGAGAATGGAGAAGTCTTTTTTTGTGATAAGACTTTGGAAACTTTCTTTTATAACCTCAGTGTAGACAACTGATCTAGAAAAAGATTGATGCTGGTAGGCTTTTGGGGCTGTTGTACATGCTGTTTTCGAGCATCTTCCTTCCTTTTGATTCACCATGGTTGAGGGCCAGGCACTCTGGCTATATGTGAGCATTAAAGAGTTAATAATTTAAACTAAAATTATCTCTAAAGTAAACTGAAGTTTTTTTCCCCAGCAAATGCTGTATCTAACACTGTGCATGCACACATTCCTTACTTATGTTTCACCAATAGCTTTTTAGTTTCTTAACGGTTGAATGAGCAGAAATATGTATTTCAGATTGTGGTCCTTTCCTTATTTAGACTGTGTGGTGGAATAAAGTAGCAGTTTAACAAACATTTTTCTTTTATCACATCTCTGTTTTACTGTCACAGATGGTGTACAGGATTAGTTTTGCAATCGTAATTTGTGATCTCTCTTCCTGCTTGTTCCCACGTACTTTTATTTCCTTTTCTTTTATCTGTGTAACGAGTGAGGTCCTTTTGAAGGCATAATTAAGATATGAGATCACAGTACTAACAATGGGTGGTGAATTGCTACATAAGACTAGAACTGTTTAAGTTACCGGAACAATTTTATATTCGTAAATACATAATTGTACATGCAATGTTTACAGTAAAATGTTACACAATTCTGATTTTTTAATGAGAGGGAATCTTTAGTACAGTGTCATTGCATGCATAAGTATACATTTGTTGCTCTAGTTAAAATTATAACATGCCTCTGTTTTATGGGACATGGGAGTTAATCTAGGTCATGATTAGAAAATTTCACATGCTCTTAAAATGCGATTAGAGCCTTGGAAATGTTTATGCTAGTTTCAGAACATTTGAAAAGTATTTTCAGTGTTTAGCAAGTAGATCATGAAAATGCTACTGCTGGACTGGTTCACACAAAGTCTGGCTTTAGTAAATCTCATTATATGATTACAGCCATACTTAAAGTGTTAAATGGTGTGTACAAGTAATGAAAGAAATGGCAGGTCAGCTGTGGATTACGCAGACTGCATGTGGGAGTGTCAGTTTGTTAATTTGCCTGTCTTTTTGTTTTTGCCCTTGTAACCCGGAAATCTGGTTGAGTAAAGAACATCATGTTTACTGTCAAGACTACTACAATAATTAAACTATTTATTTAGAACAAAGGCATGATATCTAGACTCAATAACAGTAACACATCATTTGACATCTGCAGTTGTGTGTTTGTTTCACACAAAAAGTAGAAGATGGGGAAAAAAAAACCCCTTATGTGATTTTTAGCTCACTAATAGTGCTGGAACTAATGAAACTAACACTGTAAGCTAAACTTGATCGTGGTTTGGTAGAAATTGATCGTGGTTTGGTAGAAATGAAGTAATTTGCAGCACAGGAGCAAGAAAAATTTGGCAACGTTACCCTTAAAGGTAGCATGAAAAGAGTTTTCTAGAACCTTTTTCGAGATATATTTTCTATATATATTTCTAGGGTTTATGTAAATTTCTAAGTGAACTTGTTTCCCCATTAGAAGTCAGTCTGTGAGTGTGCAGCCTGTTTGCAGATAACCCTGCCTTGTAAAGTTCAGTGGTCACACAAATAGCCTGATCAATAATTTGCACTTCTAATGGATTATTTCTAATTAGTGACTTGACAGCCGTTACACAAGAAGACATTGCAAATTATCAACTCCAAAAGCAACTTGTATGCTCTTGAGTGATAAGGAAATGAAACACTAGGGAGAGATGGCTTTTTTGTCTTCTACAGAAAGGAAAAAAAAAAAGCCAAACCTCTCAAAGGTAGAATGAGTTCCTTTGAGGGGTCCTGCAGCTAGGAAAGGAAGGAGAAAATGGAAAAGGGAGAATGCCCAAAATAAACAGAGGAAAAGGAATTTAAAATGGGGAACTTTTACAAAATACAGAATAGAGCGGGGGTACAGATTAAAGTGGAAAGAACAGAAGAGGGTGTGGGGTTTCTTCCCCCCCCCCGTCTTTTTTCCTGTCCTTTTTTTCCTTTTGTCTTTTTGAGGGTGGGGAGAGGATTATCACGTATAAAAAAGAAGGGAAGAACATAAAACCAGAGGAAAAAGTTGAAGGGGACTTAGCTGCCAGCATAATTATGGTACTGCTGGACTGGAGGCTCAGCTTGAGAAGTATCTTGAGGCTTTGCAGGCCCAGTATAGGCAATATATTTGCATTTGTGTGGTAAAGGGTGAAATATTTAGTCACTTGTCTGAGTCATGCTACCACATTGAAAAAGCTCGTGAAATGAAGGGCCAGTAAAGGGGGTCCTCAGCAGTTGAGCAAAGGCAATACAGAAGGGACTGATTTGAGAGCAACTGCAGCTCTAGGAAGACAGTTGAACTACATTACGGGACAGCTTTGGATTTGTAAAAGGAAAAAGATGTCATGACATGTCAGCTGTTTTGGCTGTAGTGGAAAATACACTTGTTTCAATGAGCACATTTTGCACTCACCAGGATCTGGGCACTGGTACGTGAAGCCTTTGACTGTCTTGCTGTACCTCCTGTATTAGTGATATGACAGAAGTTTCCCATCCAATATGTCAGTTACAAACATATAAAAGCAGAATATAAAGGAGAACAACAGCACAAGTGTTTACTGTTTTTGTTTGTTTATAGAGTGGAATTGCTAATAAGATGAGGTAGATGGCGTTAAGGGGAAGAGGTTTGACAAGGCTGGAATGAGGAGGTGTGTGGAAGCTTAGTGTCACTGTTACCAACACTTCCTATAAACAAGAGGAACGAGGTCCTCAAGCAGAAAGCACTGAGAAGAGAGAGGGATAAAAAAAGAGAAAAGGTTAAAAGTTTTGAGTACTGACACTTTCTTTGATGTTGGGGGCCTAGCAGGCAGGTAAGACCATGCTACTGCAGCTGTTCCTGAAGGTCTCCACAAGATGGGGTTTTCAGTGCTGCAAGGATCCTCTATTGATTGAGTCAAAGGACAGCTGAATTAACTGGAGTTGAGTAACATAGATGGAGGAGGCTAGTAGGTTTGCATTTGTCATTGTTTTATTTCTAGTACTGCTGCTGCAGTGATAAGGGGCGGGCATTAAGCTGACAAAATCCTTGTTCCTAAATATACAGTATTGTTATAGTAGTTGAAGGAATTCAAAGAAATACGTTTTAGAGATACATATAGGTGGCTTTCATCAAAGCACTGATTCTGTTATTTGATTGCGTTCAGTATAAAATGAGGTCCATAAAATGTTAAGAACAAAAGAACAATCATAGCTGCATATATGATTACAGCCCTTGAAGCAGACAAATTTCAAGTGCCTTTAAAGAGGATCTGCAGCTAGATCATATTTTTTTGTTCCTGTATATTTAAAAATAACCAAACACCTCTATTCAAAAGATCCAGTATTATCACTAGAAACCTAGCTTCTGATATTTGCCTAGTTTAAAGTACCCAGCTCTTTTGGGACTCATATTGAAAAACCATTAGATTAATATGCAAAAAGCAAGTCAACAATCAAACATGTTAGACTCCTTAATCTGACTGAGCTCCAGCTTGTTTAATTTGATTTCTGTTGGTTTTTTGTTGGTGTGTTTTTTTTTTTTTTTTTTTTTTTTGTCAGGATTCAAATATTGTTTCACTGCTTGGGCTTGCAGTCAAAGCCTTATGAAATCAACAAAATTAATTTCGATGCTTCTCCATTTTCATTTCGAGCTGTATGAACATGATAAACAAAAATATTTGAGTAATATGTGACTCAGCTAGTAGCTGAATAAATCTAAGCAGGTTTTATATAGCAACAGTTTGTTGTTTAATTAAGGTTGATTTCTGAGTTATTGCTGAGGTAATTAAAAGGTTGTTCTTCTAGATAGAAGAGAAGATACAGCCTTTTGGAGGCAGGCACCAGTACATTTAGCACCCACTGGACTTGTTACTTTGAGAACATTTCTGTGTAGCAGGTCCTGTTGTTTATTATTAAAGCCTTGAAGTTCTTGGTATAAGTTTAACAAGCTTCTATGTCCCAGATCTTTCTTGCAATGTAAGTTAAGTGTTGAGAAGAGGTATGGAAAAACTCCCATACCAATTTCCACTTGACTTGAACCTTCTAAAGGTAGCAGAGGGCTAGGGGCAGGAGGGCAGGGAGTGGACAGCACAAAGCGGGTTATAGTCCTTGCTTGTATTTATTGGCAGACCAGATTGCAGAGATCGACAAATGCTTTATTGTAGTTGCAAAGGGAAGAAAATCCTTTAATCTCCAAACATTTTACAATTAGGAACATTTCTTCCTCACTAAAATGGTTCTTCTCTGAAATTATTTCATTTTATTGTCAAATTGAGAGTACTTACTTGCTGGCTGATGTAACCATCCCACGACCTGTGCTGGCGAAAAGTGGTTTTGAATCTCCTTCTGCCTTTATGTAGAATCCAAAAAGGTACTGTGCATTTTCAGGACTCATTCTGTGTCACTGCGTTAACTTTTTTTCTTCCATCTACGGATTGAACTTGCTGGTCATTGATGTTATGTGGAGTAAAATATGAGTTTCATGTAGTCTAGCAAAATGTATTGTAGAGTACTATGAAACATCCTTCAAGTTTGAGGAAAGGGATTGTCTCGTAAAGTTTGGTCTGCACTGCTTGAAAAAAGCTTATTAAATCATGTTAGCCCAAAGAAAGTTTAAAACTGAACCAGCCACTTTGTGTTTGTTTTTGTTGCATAGCAAAGTTCCTATGTAAGAGCAGAATTTTGGGTTACTGTTCCTTCTTTCTTATGCAGGTCTTGCAATTGTTTTGCAGACTTTTGCGAGTCAGAAGCTGCTCCAGCAACTTCAGTGATTGTATCAAATATGTACAGCTTCAAGGGTGATAACAGGTGTTTATAACTGACAGTTTTATTCTTTGATTCTGTCTTGAATTTTTGCAATTGTTAAACATTTTAATATTTGTAATTTATTGGCTAGATAGTCTTCAAACTACAATAATCTTAAATAAATGTCACTTCTGCAGGGACTATAGAACTGTATTCCTGTTTTGGATTTCAGCCAGGTGGTATGTAAATGTAAAATTGTCTCCACCCTTGATGACAAAGTCCCTTGATTTATATACATACATTTTAATATATAAAGTGTATAAGTAAAATTAAATAATGTTATATATGTGTATATATAAAGAAGACATAATTTGATCCATATATATGGGTGGCGCTTGTAAGATATGTTTACTGCTGAATTATATTAAAAATTTGTATTGAATTCATTCTCACTATGGCAGTAGTTACTGTAACTACTGCTTTTCAGGGCATACTCAGTTGTTTCCTAGGTGTAGCCTGCACTTTTCTTGGGTGTCTAGCTTTGCATTTGTATCATTAAAGTGTATTTCTTTTGAAAGAACATTTCATTTGAAAGGGCAGACGTTTTGTCTGATTATACTATTCCAGTTCAGAGCTTCTTAATACTAGATTGACATTAGCATGCTGGAACGAGGCCAGTGAAGGATCACCAAAGATGAATAGGGGTGGAGTACATGATGTACGAGGGGCTGAGAGAACTCTGCTTCCATTTGGAGAAGTCTGAGGAGACATCTATGTATTGTCTTCGGCTACCTGATGGGAGGAATATGAGAATATGGAACTGGACTTTTTTTTGAAGGCACATGGTGCTTGGATGAGAGACAACAGACACAAGTGAAAACATGGGAAATTTTTGTTAGGTATTAAGGAAAATTTTTTCAGCAGGAGGGCGGTCAAACACTGGAACAAGCTGTTCAGAGGGGTTGTGAAATATCCATCTTTGAAGGTGGTAAAAACTTCACTAGACAGGCTGTGAGCCTGGCCTAATTTGACCCTGCTTTGAGCAGGGGTATTGGACCAAATGACTGCCATAGGTCCCTTCCAACTATATTAGTCTATGATTTCTTATTATTAATTATAATTTCTGTCAGCCTTCGTCACTTTCACATGTAATAGTTGTGACTTTTGTTTTTGTTGCTATATGAAAAAAGTGTATTGTCTCCCACCAAAGAAAATATTTGCTTGTATTGCACCTGTGTATGAATAATCATAAACCCAGGGTAAACGGCTCTGCTTGGCTTTGATTCCCTGTTGATAATTACTTTGAGACTCTAATTAGTATCTATAACAATCTCTCTAAAGTATGTTTTTCCACTTGTTTCTTGAAGTGGAACATAATGGGATACTAAGTCAAAATCCTTGCAAAAGCCTGCTGAGCCTGTACAGATATTTTTGATTAACTGAAGTGTCTTACTGTGGAAAAAGTATGCTCATGGCCTTTTTCCTGTATGAAATCCTTTCAGTTTTTCTTTGAGTCTCTTTCTAAGAGAATGTAAGTTTCCAGCCATGAACCAGCTTTTTCTTAACTCTGCTGGTTTTCCTGTAGATTTAGAGAAACTTCGATTTTCAGTGGTCCATTCACTGAGGATACAGTTCCATGTCAGTGTTAGACTGGGGCATATTCACATACATTTCTTTGCAGCTGTACTGGCAATCCTGTGTCTGTGGAGTGAAAAAATGCAGAGAACTGATCCTGCTGAAAACTTAGTCCTAACTGAAATTGGTTTACTGAATGTTGTCACAGTACAAATACAAGTACTGACATAAGGGAACAAGTAGCGATGCCAGATGAAAGTGAGAGTGGGACTTAATAATTCCAGATTTTCACAGGTTTAAGCTAGTGTGAAACCACTCTCCTCTAAGGAGAAATTAGGCTGCATTAACCTTCATATTTGAGAGGGGTTTTTTTTGTGTAAATTTGGTACTAGAGTTAGTTAATAGTTAAATAATTAGAGTAGTCTTTTGTTGATGATAAAATAGGAGTGTGGCTGGTTTTGTAGGCATTCAAAAATTAGTTGAGCTGCCTGTTCAGCTCAAAATGTATCTGTCTCTTGCAGGTAAACTTGCAAGTAAATGCACTTTGTTCAGTGGATATTTATTTCTGTGGCATGTTTATACAATAGGTATCTCAGAGAAATGTGTAGCTTTATTAAACCCTCTACACTAGGAGAAAGAGCAGGCTATCATGGGTCTTGCTGCCATTTGTAGTTTTGTTTGTGTTGATCTGTGATTAATGTCAGCTCTTGGCTGCTGCTGTTCTAGATGGTTCTGTAATTTGAGATGGAAATCGTGGATATCCAAAGCCTGTTTATGTACTGAAAAGCTAGCATGCAGAATAGTTAATCAGGACCACATCCTGAAAGATAGAGAGTCCTTTGGACTTCATAAATTACATGTTGATCCCACACACATTCAGAAGATTTCATTTGAAGTACAATAATGGTAACACTCACCTCCCCTGCTTCCATGGCTTTGCCAACAGCTCGCTTATTTCCGTACTGTAAATTGTGTTGATGATTTCAAGAATGCCACTTTACATAAGAACTTTTTCGGAACTCCAACTCTTCAGAACTGCATTCTTCTCATATGTCAGCAAGATGTCTAGAATTTGTATATGAGAATTGAATGAATGGGGGGGGGGGTGTTCAGTTTTCTCGTGGTCTGTCAATTTGTGTGTGTACCACATATGCATACCTAATATCCTTATCTTACGTTAGTAATTAAATGCTGCCCCTGCTGCTGTACCCGATAAGTCTGTGTTGACTAGTGCTCTATTTGAGATGCAGGCTTCCCAGTTCATGCAGCTCTCTCTGCTGGTCAACCTGTATAATCAGATGTGCCTTAAAAGCACAACCAGGATTTTTCCTTTAGTATATGCCTGTCTTTTCCTACTTAAAGGTCAGGAGGTGTCACAGGAGAAGATCAGTTGCCTTCCTCTTCCAAGTCCTTTCAAGATCTCTGAATACTTAAGTTGTATAATTCTAACTCACCCCGTGTTGTGTTCCAGTGGGAGTCATTGTCCTTGCCAAATGGATTTGCAGTCCTGCCTAATCTTGCTGCCATGTTCCATGTCTTCCCTTTACAGGGAAATGGCCTGCTTTCTTTTTTTTCCTTTCTTGCCCTGTTTACCCAGTTATTTTAATATGGAGTTGTTATTTTATAATGGTTTGTCTGTCTTATGTGATGCAAGGACTGCTCATCGTAGGTATTTTCTTCATGTTCAAAAATATCTGTCAGATGCGCTGCTTTGAGTTTGATTTCTTTACTTGGAAGTTGACTTGTCGAGTGGCTGGTAATGATTCTGTGTCTTCTAAGTTAGCTTACTTAGAGTCACTATGATTCTCTTTCCCTTTTGGGTCACAGAAAAAGCAGATTGCCTAGTCAGTAGGATGGGAGGGAAAAAACTGTAGAAGGTGACAAGAAAAGACGGAGAGAGGAAACACTGGAAAAGACAGAGGAAATTATATGGAATTTAGGAATGATATGGGATCTTAAGGTTAATCGTTGGGGGGGGAAGGAAAAGTATCTCTGCCTTAGTGCCAGAACTCTTAATATCTTCCGGTCTGATGATTTTCATGTTTGAAGGCCAGAGGGATTTTCAGAACTGTCAGACATGCCTAAGATCCATTGAAATCAATTAATCTTTTGAGTGATTGTTGTGTTTTAATTCAGCTAAGTGCATCCTTGTAAACCTCTCAAAACATGGCAGAAGTTGGTCAGAACATTAAACAGCCCAAATCTGTTCCATACAATTGACAAAATAGGTGAATATCCATCTGGAATATTAATCTAGCAGGTAACATTGGCTGTCTGCATATTCCTACAAAACATGTTACTGAGAGTTTTTTTTTGTTCCCACCAGCCTACCCCAGTGATGATTTCAATACAGAGTCATCTTTATCCTAGAGTCTAATACTAGTTTCGGGTGAGCAATGAACACTGAATTAATCTGATAGTAGTGACAGAGGCCTGGAGTCTTGCAGGTATTAAAAAAAACTATAATACTCACTATGTTTTTCTCTTTTAGCATAATGCCACATATGATTTCAAAGAATCTGTTCCCTTTTATATGTCATCATTATTATAAAGGCACATGATCAAAATCAGTTCAGTCCCATTCCACGTACTTCGTTGTGCATGTTTTGTATAGTTTAGTTTACTTTTATTTGAATTGTAAGCTTAGTTTGCCAAATGCTGTAATTCTTCTGTATCACGAAAATGGATGAAAAAGTTGAATCTACTTTGCAAATTAGAAGTATTCCAATAGGTGTGTGTTAGCTCTTATTTTTCCCTGTCTTCGTTCTTCATAAGCAGGAAAACAGATATATTTTGGAAACTTAATAGTGCTCAGATTTGTATTACTCGTCTCAAAAGGCCAGTAATCATCATGTGCCTTAGAAATTACAAGCTTTTTGTTTTAGCTACATGAAGAAAAAAAAGAAAAAAAGAGCATGGTTGGTAGGAAACTGAAATATTGTCAAGGTGCTGTAGAAGTAAATGACGTGGCAATTCGTATGTGTTTGGAACAAAAATAGGTGTTAGTCATCTTAAATGTTCACATAAAAATGTCCAGCTCATCTTGGTGTTAGCATTTATCGCTTAGCAGGAAAGCGTCTTTGTAAAGTCAAATAATTAAGAGAATGGATCAATTTATATGTGATTCATCCACCAATCTGTTGTGACACACAAACTTAAGACTTAACAAATATACTTACCTAGGAGAAAACAGTAACTCTCAAGTTACTGCTCTCAAGCAGTTATTTCTGTCCTACAGGACTTCTCTGAGCCTATCAGGTAGCTTTAATTGTGCAGTATTTTCCTTATAATGTATTTTCCTAGGTATAACCAATGTTTGTCCAACTTCTCAGAAGCTCTAAACTTGGCTTTTACAGTATTTACAGTACTTCCTGTAGTCGTGGTGTGATTAGGCAGTACGAATTAATTTAATCCATCATCTGACAGTGTGGAAATGTATTAACTTATTTGACTTTGTTTCAAAAATACAATGAAGGTTTTTTCTTCTTCTAAAAGATTTTGTATGTTATAGCCAGATGATGTATAATAGTGCCCATCAGTCACTTTTCACTCACAACTGCCTGAAGAAAATGAAATGTGGTGGTGGCTTTTTTCCATTGTGCACCAGGCCAACACTTCCCCCCCCCCCCCCCCCCCTTTTTTTTTTCTTACCAGATGCCAATATCTTTCTTCTGCCAAGCAGTTAAAGCTCTTTCCGTGTTACACATTGCTGGTCTTGATCAGTGCCCAAAACGTTGCTGTAGGCATTGGGCAGTGACATGGGAATGATACTGCTGGAAAAAGGATTACAGATACAAGGTAATGTGGTGTTAGAGTAAAATACATGGGGAAAGAATAGTGAGTGAAACCCTGAAATAAAACACCTTTGATGTAGAAAGTCTGACTGTTCTAAAATCGGGAAAGAAGGAAAGGAGTAGAATGTGTGAAGGCGATCCCTGCAAATGGTTAAATACCATTCTGTCTTAATCACACCTAAGAGATTTACTGAAGATACAGGACTACAAGTAAGCCTTGGATGTGATATTAACAAGGACTACAATAGTTGTACTGTAAAGAGCCTGATCAACAAACAAGCACTCGGTCTACCTCTTTTCAGGTGTTGTTCGTAAAGAATACAAAGATGATTTTGTATTCATCCTGGCTTAAGATGTCTGTGAATCTCAAATCACTGTGAAACTATACTGGGAAAGTACTGTTGTAGGCTTGTCCAATTCCTAAGCTTTCTCCTGGGCACTCGTTCTTGGCCATTGTTAGAAGAACTAGATATGCCTTTGGTCTGATCCTGGATACCCGTTCTGAAGCAAGCGAACAAGCAAACGGCTTAAAAAAAACCATACTGGGAGAGAATTAATTCTCAAAATCATGTTCTTCTGTTGCAGTTTAGGTGCAGGATAAATACAAGTAATAGAATTGTTCAATGGGCAGTTAAAAAGCAAAACTAGTCTGAAATTACCCAATGTGCTAAATGTTGAGGCTGGCTGAGGACAGACCTCTACCTTTTGGTCTTATGGGTGAGTCCAAAACATGCTCACTGGATCTCTGCCAGCAAGCAAAAAGCTTATTTACAGTGGAATGCTCAGAAAAGCAGAAGATGACAAAGTATATGGAGTAAGCTTTGTGTGCCTTAAGTCAAAACCACTCCAAAACTGCTATAAATATATATTCATAAAGAAATAAAAGAACCTTAGTTGCTGTAGCTAAATTCTCTAGAGATATTTCAAAACAGGCGTTGGATTTGTGGGTGGCAGAATGGTTGTTATATAGCAGTTTGAGGAAAAGAAGGAATGAATGCTTCATATAGCTGAAAGAAATGGAAGTGATAGGCTAATGAAGAACTGTTCCATAACTAGTGAGTATGAGGAATTGAGCCTTTCTTTGATTGTTCATTAGTTATCATGGAGTGTAGGTGTTCCAGAAATATTTGCTGATACTTCTTCATTGTAGGAGTAAAAATAGCGCCTTGGACTATGAGGATCAAGAGACATTAAAGACCAGAGAATGGGGCTCATTTGGAAGGAAGCAAATATTTAGGAGTACAGTTTTTGAATCAAGAAAGATACCTGTTCTGAGTCTTCAATGAAAAGGAATGAAAGGAATGCAGTTAGGTAATGGCTGTAGTGCAAAATGCATGCAACAAGATGGCTTTTGAATGATGTGTCTGTCCAAAAAACATGGCCCATGTTTGTTATCTTTGTTGATAAGTTTACATACTTAGAATTACATGGCCATAAGCACTAATGAATTTCTCTTGTACTATCTATGCTAATAGAGAATATCAGTCTATTAGAGGTTTTGTCAAAAGCTATTGTATTGTCTGGTATGTCTACAGTGGCCACTGGGCTTCAACAACCACTGTGAGCGACATCCAAAGAAGTATTAAGTAGTAATAATTAATTAGGAACTTACTAGGCATCACTCTGCCAGTTTCTTTTCCTGTACAGTAAAAAGCTGAATCTGGGCAGTAGTCGGTAAGAAATTCGCATCATGTACTGGTGATGGAAGGGAAATGAAATTTTTCAGGCTCATCACATGGGTAGTCTAGGGAAGCTAATAATCACAAAATCATTTGTGATGAACTGTCTCCTGCTGTGATACCCACTCATCATAAAACTGATACTTTACTGATCGTAAAAACTACATACTATTAATTAAAAAACCCCACACTAGTCTTGCAATTTAGGCCAGTGCTTGAAGTAAAAAAGAAGTTACATTTAATTTGAATTCTTTTCAGAGGCTGAAAAAAAGAACTACTTGAAAGGCAGGTACCTATCTCTAATTTTCCATAAATCCATCATATATATTAAGATAATGGTATGTAAAGCAGCTGAGGGAAGGAGATGTACCACAAGTGCATTTAATTAACTTTGACAGCTGCTTCAGTGAATAGATAAAACATACACCAACCCATAGATGGGTTTTCTATGTGTTGATATCATACAGCCCCTCTCAAACCTAAATTAACAGGGCGGCTGAGGAATCAAGCAGTAGAAAGACCCATGTTAACTTAGCATTGGCAGGTGAGAATCAGCTAATTGTGGTATCCTTGCTTTTAGTGCTTCTGAACATCCAGGTTTCTTTCTCCTCAGTCTATGCTTGGACCTCTTCAACTTCTGTATGGTTGCAAAGCCTTCAGACATGTAATACAGAAACAAGGTGTGTTGCGGGGGAAGCCCTGTGGCAAGAAGCTGGGAAATGACAAGCTGCTTCAAGAGCTGTCTGGGAGCTGATTGTCCGTGAAGCCCACTAGTGAGTAGAGTACTGAAACTCATAGGACTGATTGCACATCTCTTTGGCTAGAGAACAAATTGGCTGACATAGGTGTATTTTGTATGCCCTTTCAAAGATTTATATAGAATTACTGGAATAGTTGGCACACCTTGCTGAAGCCTGTTCATATTTAGGCTGGCTGTTTTTAAAAGCTCTGTGGAAAAACAGGTAGTTTCTTGTGTCCAGGAAGAAGCAAAACTGATTTATCTGAGCAGATGTTTGCATAGACTGCCCAAGAAAAACTTGAACAGCTATGAAGTCCACACACACACAAGCTGGTGGATTGTGCAGAACTGTTTCTTCAGTTCTGTTTTGTATGCACTTGGGAGACAGCCAGATGCTTATAATAATTTCTAGTTTGGCTCATGGTATGTTCCAGGTGATAGGGAAGTACCTGTGTCATTTTCTTATCTCTCTGTTCTGCTTGAGAGTGGCAGATCACAGAGCACCTGGCTGGAACCACAGGGATTAGAGCTGCTTTGTTCTTCTGGAGGAGCATGTTGCTACAAGTATTAACTGTTCTGGTTTCTTTCAGTAAGACTAGTTGGCTCTGCAACAGGTAACGTTTGTCAATAGTTGAGACTCTAAACATTCTTTATTCTGTCATTGGGCATATGCGTAGCATGTCCTCTTGAGCCATGCTGGCTCAAGTTTGTTGAGGAATAAGTCACTTTTACTGGTATTTTTACACACTGCACAAACAGTGAGAAGGTTCAAAAGGTGATTTGGACACCTGTGTTACTTACTCACGTGCTCTACTGAAAGACTCCTTAAGCCTTCTCCTTTTTTCTTCTCCCATGAATCACCCCAATGGTCTTTTTTTTCCCCATAAAGATGTTTTCTCCCACTTTTCATTTTCTGTCTGTTTAAAATATGATTTTGTAGGTTTCATTTATTCTACTTCCATAAGGAAAAAGGTCTGCAAATGTCAGCAACAGGGGGGTGGCATTTGTAATTTTAATTCTCAAAGGCACTAGCTGCACTTATGCTCAAAGGCATTAGCCGCCTTTGAGGTGTCTCCCATTTACTCTCCATGTTCAAAGAGGAAGAAATGACTGAAATCCTTGGCTTAAAGATCCTAATCACCACCCCCTGAGGCTCAGCAATGTGATCGAATCCCCCTCCATCAACTTTTTCCAGCATTCTAAGGGGCTAAGTAAATGTTGTTTGGAGAGTGGTGGAAGAACCAAAGAAATATATGATAAGGATTAAAGTAATGATTTCTTCTTCCCACCAAAAAGGAAGGGGGAGGGGGAAACCTACCCAACCACATGTGATATATTTTTAACAGCAGCTGTTCCTGCTTCTTGTTTCTGCTTACATGTAGCTATGATTTGGACACCATGGGAATAGAAAATTAACGAATTTGTTACCCTGTGGTATGGGTTGTGATCCTTACCGTATGCTCTGTAGTATCTGATTTGGTAGCCTGGGGATGCTGAGCAGACTCACAGAACCTAAGGGAACTGGGAGAGTCCTTGGTGGGGAGTCACATAGAACTGGTTTATTTGGGTGAGTTTGTGACCTGATTAGGAGAGACCATATCTGTCAGAGATGGGAGGGGAATGAGAGAGTCCTATATACTCTTTCTTACAAGACAAGAATGTAGAGGTGCAGGCAATAAAGTAGGACAAATATCTACCCTTCTCCTAGTTTTCTTGATTTCTGTCCCACGTATGACTCGGTGTGCTATCTCCATCTTCCACTTGAACTGAGGCTCCTGCTTTTACTTCACTCCTTTCCTATCGTGGAGTATCTCATCCCTCTGCTGTCTGTCACTGCCTCCCAGCAAATTGTTGCTGTGAGAAGGTGTTTTCTTCTCATAGCAGTTTAAACTTCTTCCCAAGTTTTCATTTGTATTCAATTATGTTTCCAAAGGTTAAAACAAAACAGAATGCTTTTGCAGAAGCTGATTGTGGCAGGATGCCTTAATTTCCTTTCTCTTTTTGGATTTTTCTAGGAATCAAGCGGAGTCCAGACTTTTGGTTGTGTTCAGTAGTTACTGTGTATTTTCCTGTACCTGCTGAGATCAAGCAGGTTCCAACTTGCTAGTTTGTTCATTTGCCTATGCACAATCACCTGTTTCACCGCACCTGTATTAAGGTCATGCCTGCCTAGCAATCCACTAACTTTTAATGAATTTTAAACAATTTTAATTAGTTTTTTAATTTGTTTTAAACAAGGTAGAGTAAATGCTAAGTGACTGAGGTTATTTCAGTTAAAATTTGAACCTGGTTCTCTACCCGGTTGTGGGTGGGAGGTGAGAGAGAAGAGGAGAATTTCTATTAGAGAAGCTTGGCAGGGAGGAGGAATGGGGGGATGGGGAAAGAGGAAAAACAGCTGTCTTTTATGATGTTTGGGCTCGGACTTGGCGTACTAATCTGTGCTTTTGACCTAATAACGCATTCCAAACTTGAGGACTATTCAAGCAACATCCAGGTTTTGGAGTAAGGGATTCTCAAATCTTTGTAGAAGAGCTCATTTTCTGCTGTAACTGTCAGTTTCTGATATCTGTCATCCTATCCTCTTTTCTCTCTTGATTCTCTCTTTTTCTGCCCAAGGATTTGCTTGTTTTGCCTGTTGCCCTCTCTTTTTCTTCTTTCTGGCAGAGACTGTATATAACACATAAAATGGGTTGAAGTCTTCAGGTGTGACTCGGCTGCTGTGCATACATTGCTTAACAGGACATAGTCTGAGAGGGATAATTTGCCTTTAGGAAGTTTCCACATCAGATGAGATGGAATCCTTCACCAGAGGATCCTTCCATTACGCTGTCTTGCTGTCAATAAAAGCACGTGGCTAGTAAAAGGAGGCACATGGGAAGACTCTGCTATGCTCTACCACTTTTTACATTGTTTGGTTTTAGGGGGTCTCTAACATCCTTTATTGATGATGAAACTACCTTAACTTCTTTTCTCAAAGAGGAACTGCTATACCACTTCTTGCTATTCTGACCATCTGAAGTGACTGGCAGGATCTATCCCAGTTCATACTATCCTTACATGTGGTCATGGTGACGTATGCTGCTTATGCCAGTAGGTTGGTGAGGTCAAGTGTTAAATGGTGATATTGTCTATGAACAGTTTTCAGGGGAGTGGGAGGGGAAGCATCTGCTAAATGAGATAAACTTCACTTCTTTTAGAACCCGTCAGTCCTGAATGGGGATGGAAGAATAACCAGAGCCCGTTTCTGTGGACTTGTTTTATTTACTGCCTGGAATAATGCGGAGGCATTAAGTCTACATAGCGATGGCATTTAGACTGGATCAGTACCACAGAGCCACTAAGAATACTGTTTCTGTTAGGGATATCTTGGTCACCTATGGGGAACTGAACAGTACACCCACAGGCTTTGATAGAGATGTTCACAGTAGTGTCACAATTGTTACCCAATTCTCTTTTTACTGAACTCTAAAGAGTAATTGAGAATGGAAGGCTTAAACAGTTTGCAGAATCATTGTGTTGTGTTACTTGTGAGATGTATTAAATATATTGCATCTACGTCTTTCCCTCTTAATGCCTTTTTTTTTCCCCCTTGGTATGGTTTGTTTTTTCTTACACATGCCCTTTGTATTGAACTTTGTGTTGAGGAGGGTT
The DNA here is from genome assembly GCF_965183815.1 of Platalea leucorodia. NCBI lineage: Eukaryota > Metazoa > Chordata > Aves > Pelecaniformes > Threskiornithidae > Platalea > Platalea leucorodia. The sequence continues at coordinate 31,582,794 of NC_138858.1, forward strand.
TCTTTTTCTTCCCCCTGCCTGAGGTTTCCTGTATATACTAAAACTGAAAAATGAAACTGAGACACTGTGTATAAGGAGAGTTATGGTAAGGGTTCAATTTTAAAATTGGTTTCCTTTTGCAGTATTTAAGCAGCTTAGAGATTTCAGCAGCACTTCTTTTATGATGTTACTTAATTTTTCAACTATTTACATTCCTTTAAAGGAATTATGAGGTAGTTCTTTCTTTACAATGAAATTTGTTCTATTAATTCTTTTGTGAAACAAAGAATGTTTTTTTATATCTGATCTACTAGTGGCTCACAGTGTGAACATAGGCAAATAGTTTAGACCCTTGTACTTGTGTTGTGTATGGAAAATAAGAAAGGTGGCAATGTTTCATGTAAAGCACCCTAGTACTGAAGTGCAATGTAAACTGAAAATATGAAGATTACTATGCATAGTTACGGAGTTGTGCAAATAGGTAAAGATTGCCTAGAATAGTGGAAGTAACCTGATGGCATTGAGGCTAAGTTTGTCACTGACAGAAGCATGCCCTGTCTTCTACAGCAAAGCTGCATTGTGGGGTTTTGTTTTTAAATAAATATGATACCAAAGAATGCTATTAGTGATCTAAAAAAATTAAGGCTGTAGTCTGGCTTCTCCTGTTATCTGGAGGGGCTTTTTACATTTTCTTTTTGTCTGAGTGCCAGTCAGAGGGATGTAATTGCACTTTGACCTTATTTGCTTTAACAAAATGAAACTCAATTCAGTTATTATTTGATGAATTGGCAGACAAATACCATGATGTTTAGTTTGGATCTAGGTGTGGGTGGACTGTTTCTTGCATGTACTAGTGGTCAAAGTCCTTACTATGTACCAATCAAGGAAAAAAAAAATCTATTTAAAAGATCATTTACTGGTAGATGAGCAGATGTGGCAAACATGTAAGGGCAGGAGCGGGTAGAGAGAGATCCATTTATAGATACTAGAATGCCTGGTCAGAAGTGATCCTTCCAGACATTTTTAATTCCTGCTTAGGATTTTTAATTGTATTGAGTTTGCTAATGGGAATATAAATTTAACAAATCCAATAGCTAATAGTACTTATAATAATTTGTAGTTTGTTAGGGTATATCTTCAGCAGCTTAAAGCATGCATAGAGAGGAGAGAGCATGGTCAGTTTTAAACTTCTAGTTGATTTCAGTGGGTCTCAGCAATTTGTCTTATACCTGAAAATGTATGCGCAAAAACCTCTTAGATTAGTTCAGCTGGAGACATATCTTATTTGGTGTAGTTAGCAAGTTACAAAAAAACTTGGCTGTAATACACTGTATTTCAGTTTTATTCTGGACTTATCTTCAGCTTATCTAATTAAAAGTAATTGTATTCAGTGAAATAAAAAGTGTCAAAGAGTCTGCAGTATCTTTAACAGGCCTACTGGGGGGGGGCTAGCTGGGATTTTCATTGCGTCATGGTCATAGCTTGTTGTTGTCATCTCTTCGTTAGCCACGTGTTAAGTAGCGTGAAATACTTAATCTTTCTCTGTTTTGCCTTGGGAAGTCGTTCTTGAGGTTCATGAAAGTCTACTCCTTTGCAGCAGCTTGTTCCAAACCCTGGCAGAGAGGTTTGAAATTGTTTGTCAGAGCTGAGGTGAAGCTGCAAATAAGTATGTATTATTAATACATATTAATGCTGAAAAGTTCTGTATAAGACTGAAGTGGTTTGTGAGTTTGAGATTGATAGGAAAAAACCCATCTTGTTCTGTTATTTAGAGAATAGAGTATCCTAAATTTTGAACAGATCACCTTCGGTAGATTTGAATTTTCCAGCCAAAAGTGGGTGGGAAAATACCACCTTCAGGCAAGATTGAAACAGTATGATTTCTGCCTCAGAGTGGGGTCTAGCAGGAAGAACTGATATGTCTTGGTTCACATTACTGAGTGGGTACCTCTGCAGAACTTTCTTTAGAGTAGTGGGAACTAGTCCGAGACTGAAATGCAGATGAAAGCCCTAGACTTAAAGGCCCAGAGGCAAAGCTTGCATTGGAATTTGACTTATGTACTGAGAGACTTGAGTGTTTTAAGTTTTTTCTAGTTTTCTGTTATCAAACTTTTAAGAATAGTTGAATAATTGTTAAGTGGGAATTTTGTAATGTAACTTTTTTATAAACAACTTATCAGTTTAAAAATACTGTCATGCTATAAATGTTTCATCTTTATTTTATAATGCCTTCTCATAAAGGAACTGATAATAGCACAATCTATAGCAGCACATTTTGAAATCCAGAAAAGAACACTGTATCTTCTAACTTGATCTTCTATATATCATTGACCAGTTACATTTCCGCTTTCTTCCTCCACCAAGTTCAGTAACATGAGTTTAGATAAAGCCTGTTTTGCAACAGTGCATCTACTCTGGATGTTTTAAAATCAAGAAATACAGAATATACTGCTTTCTTGACTGTTTGTTCCAGTGGTTTGATATTCTTGTTTCTGAGGGAGAGAAAAAATGTTGTATTCCATATAGGTATTTATTCTACAGCCATTGTATCCCCTATTTAAATAATTACTTGGCTTTTCCATTATGTTTTTTTCTTGAATCCATGTCAGGTAGTCTGCTGGAGCTTTTTGATCTATTGCAGCACAATTGTCACATTCTTGCTTTCTGCAATTTCCTTATGCTTTTTCAGGATATAATATCAAGAATCATGAAGAAAGTTTTGTGCCATTTCAGAACTTGGGGAAGTATGCAATATGAATATAGGGAGCTCTTTATAAGTATATCTTAATTAAAGAGAAAAAATATTCTCAAAGTGAAGCATACAGTTGAATTGCATAATCATACTCAAAACGGAGTTCTGTAAGTCCTAGACACATATGGTGATAACTTGACTCTCCTCCAGTGGGGAGGAAGCACCAGTCTCTCTCCTTTTCTTTTTTTTTTTTTTTTTTAAATGTACAAGAGAACACAATATTTGAAATGTTACTTTGTGAAGATATGGTTGTCTTAACTAAACTTCTCTTTTTCCCTGTCATTTTCATTAGAGTTTTGCAGAATCTCCGCTAATGGTACATTTTGTGACGAACCTTTGTTTACTTTCAGAGCCCTGGGTTTTCTGGCTTCCATTTTTTTCTGACAATCTGTGTTTATAGAGATAACGTGATCTTGGCAAAGCATGTGGTGCTGTATCTTTGCAAAAGCTGGCTGGTATTTCAGATAGGGAACAAGTGGAGAGCTCTCAGGCCATTGATGATTAAGGAAGCATTAAGTAAACTATCAAGCAAATACATTTTCCTGAATTATAAAGATAAAACGTCAACATTGCTATCATAAATTGTTCAACAATATGAAGCATTAAAATAGGGTTTAAAAAAAGAATGTATTCATTTTTTAAAAATACTTCAACCCTTCTGTCAAAGAATAACAGAAACTGCAATATTACATATGGGGTAATTGAACTCTAAATTGTTATTTCTTAGGCTTGTGAATGCGCTTATATAGGTTTAGTTTTTAGAGTATTAGTATTTAATTAAACTTCCATTTACAGAAATCACTTTATTTCAAATATTTCTGTGGCGCTCTCACAAGATTGTCGCTTGGATGTCTCAGAGTGTCTTTTTTGTGTTTTGTTGTATCACATGATGTGACCAGGCCCTGATTCTTTAAGGATTTATAAATGTGATTTAGTTCATGCACAGTGCCTATTTGTAGCTTTGTTGAATCTGTGTAGGATCAAGTGGTGGGGCAAGGAGGGAGGCATTGTGGTTTTGGGGTTTTTTTGTTGTGTTTTTTTTTTTTTTTAAGGCAGGTTTTTCACTAGCTGGTTTAGAGCTTCAGGCTCTAATCTTGCCTAGGTTTTTAGCTGCTCCTGCAATACCAAAGAAAACGTAAATAAAAATGCAAGACATCTTATATAGATTGCATTGTATGGAAATAAATCTTCTGCAAACAAAGGTAATTCAAAGTTAAGCATTTCTAAATAATATTAGCGTTCCAGGTTTCTGTAACTGATGTGTCATTGTACAGAGCTAGCTTTGTTTCCTCTACGAAACTTTAAGCACTTTTCCAAAAGTGTGCGTGTGGGGAAACAACACCAAAATCCCCTAGAAACCCCTGCACCTTGAGGAGGGAATTTGTACATGAAATTGGCATCAGGTATGGCCTATTGATATACAATTTCTAAACTGAAGCTGAAAAAGCAGGGTAGGCTGAAGATGAAGGGAGTCTTTGTGGAGAGTCCAAAGGAGACGCTGGCATCTATTGCCCTTGGCTGTTCGGTAGAGATTGCTGATTCACTCTGACTTAAATGTTATCCTGTTTACATGCGGACAGTTATTTCTGCAAAGGGCTAATTTGTTGAAGCACATGTTTTCAGATTCTCTTCAGGTAGTGTAAAAGCTGGGATAGCAGTAGAGGGGTAACTTCATTCATCCAGATGTTTTCACATTTTTGATGACTCTCTCAGATTTACTAGTCTTTCCCTCCCCCACATTTTCCCTCCCCCACATGAAAAATGTTACAGGAAACAAGGTTGTGCATGCTTTATCGTGCAGCATATTATGCAATGTTCTTGTCCAAGACCACTTTACCCTTTGCTTTTGTCAGGTGGTGAAAACTGGGAGAGGAAAGAAACCAAAGAACCCCCAAAAGTGGGAACAGCAGTGGGGACATCTTATAATACTGTGAAGAATGCAGTGAATCTCTTTGTTTTCTCTTTTTATAGGCCGAAAAGGTGGCTGGGGTTGTGGTTATATTCTCCATGGTACTCTACCCTGTATGGTAAAGTGTAAAAGTGTATTTTTAATCTCTGAAGGTAGGGATTTACAAGTTTGACACGGAAGACTAGTCTCAGTCATGATATTCTGGTTGTTGAAACTGGAGACGCCTTTTCATCTAGAACAATATAGCAAAGAGGCATAGCAATACTGTTCTGTGCAATTATTTCTCACTATACATAAGGTGACTGCAAATTTCCTTAATCTGTCTTTGACGTTTGAGTAACAGTTTTTCCTTAAGCTATTCTGATAGTTGGCCAGTAATCAGGATCTTTCTATATTTCATTCATTTTTCCCCCCTTTTTTTGATGCTGCAAAATTCATGTTGTGTTGAAAGAGAATGAGCCACAAAATAAAAGTAAGTGGCTTAACCCGTGGAGGGGAAGGAAGGTTTTTAAACGTTGTTTTGACACGTTTTGTCTTCACTTTGGCTCTTCCTCCTTCTGTGTACCTCCTACTTGCCTACAGGACACTGGTGGTGTCACTGCCCTTCCGCCCCGCCACATAATCTTCTGCTTGTGGTTCACAGGAAGAAAATTCTAGCTCTTCAGCCCTCGTGAGTTTCTGCACACAGTGTAAACACATATGACAGTTACTGTAGAGGCAGTAGTTTTACTAACCTCTGAGGAGGGAAGTTACCAGACTGGGGAAGTGAGATAAGAGGGCAAGAAAAGGGAGATGACAGAATTCAGAAGGAAAGTCCAAAAGGGTTTAACTTTTTAAAATCCAGGTCTTGGGAAAAGCTTCCTGAACAACCGCAAGCTGGGCAATTATCCTAATAGCCAATGGCAACTGGAAAGAGTTATGACTGGTTTTCCTCACAGAAATGTTTGCTGTGAGAAACCCTTGATCTTCTGTGAATGAAGAGAACCTTGTATTTTCTACCAGGATATAACCCCACTTGATGAAACTGTTGTGTTGTTATTTGCCTAGAAGATACCTTTTTTAATAGACTCGGCGGCCCAGAGCACTCCTGTAGTTGGAGAGGATAAAGAACTTTGTCGAAAGTCTGACGCCCGTCAGAAGTACCAGACTACGGCAAGTGGTGGGTCTTAGCTGTTCTCTTTCTTCCACAGTTAAGCTGTTGAGAGCAGACATTTACCTGAGGAATCTCTGCCTGCCGCAGGAAAAAGGACAGGTCTTCGGGGGCTGAGAGAAGAGTTACTGTTTTGAAACCTTTTCCATTGTGATAACGGCTGGTGGTGTCTCCTGTGCCGCTGTTCAGTGCTCTGACTGCAACATGAAATGTGTATGACTTCTGATAGCTTAGTGTAGCCTGCCTGGTTCTTGACAGCATCTGCTAAACTGGCATCTGTTTTGTAACTGTTGATGCTGTTCTTTGGCAATGCAGTACTGTAGCAACAACTGTTGGTTCGTGTTTTGACAAATCCCCCTTCAATTATGACAGAGAATTGCATTTGGAAAAGGATAGCTTGCTTTCTTCAAAAGTGGCTTCCAGATCACCTCCCCACTATCTCAGTCTTGCAATGTTTAAGAAAGCCAAACAATTTTACAGACTACTTTGCTGCTGTTGCTGTTGTACTTTTTGCTTTTGTTTGCACTTTCAATATTTATTTTAAGCTGTGAGTGTAGCTATAACTGTCATATATATTCTCTAGAGGTCATTGAAGGGTTTTTCCCCTAGACAGTGTTTTCAGTAAAAATGCCTTTTAATAGGAAAATACTTCTTTCTGTTTCAGTGGTGAGTTGGAATATTTTTTTCACTCTAAAATGTGATTTTTTTTTTTCCCCCCCCAACTTTTTTTAATTGTCTTCTGATTTCCTGGTAATTTGCTGGTAATTGTTTTTACATAGGAGCCCGTGCTTTGATTGTTCAGTGTAGGACAGTGGTTCTCCATTTTTTTTTGTAACCAAATGCCACCAGGCAGAATGAGACTAGTAGTGAGCAATCCTCAGAAACACTTTTTACTTTGAGTTAATTTGCTCCGTGCATGCAGGAGCATTGGCAATTCTATTTTTATGTCTATTTGGAAGACATAGAAGAATCAGTTAAGGAAGACCCATGCTCTACTAATTAACCCTTATTTCATGGTCTGAGCTATTAAATAGAACTTAGTTTTCAGTACATTTCACAAAACAAAGTCTAGTATGATGTGGTGTACTTGTGAAAATACCACTTAGTCCTAATTTTGCTGTTGTCATCTTTTGTAGCATCACTTTAGAAGAATTTGATATGTGTAAGGGAATCGTGGGAAATTGGTGACATTTTTCACATGCTTCATGCAAAAGGTCTTTCTGACCTATTGTGGTTACTTTTCCTATGTCGTCTGTGCATATAAAGCTGTGCAGATAATGGTGGCTCTGAGTGGACTGAGGATCCTCAGATGCCACTGTCTCGGGAGATAATCTTTGCCAAAACAATTGGGCAACCATTTGAATTGCTTGGAAATTTTCTGATGAAATAGTCTTTTGCTGAAATTTATCAGCATGGTGAAATTGAAATGTTTTGCAGATACGGACCGACTTTTGCCAAAGTTCTGATGGAACCTAAGCAGAGCTGTTGCCTGTGCGCAGGTCTTTGATTTGATTGCTTTTCTGGTAACTCACCTGTTTGGCAGGTTACTATGATGCTGAGGCTTCTAGGATGTATTGTTCATTCTGCTTTTACAACAGAAACCCCAGGTAGCTTTCTTCCTGGGATAAGCTAGAGCAAGGGCTTCATTCTGTTGGGAAGAACTTAGAAATCCCGTGGTGTGGGGGTTTTTTTGTTTGTTTGTGTTTCGAGGTTTTTTTTGTTTGTTTGTTTTTAATCCTAATCAGAATGAAAAGGCTAAAATCCTCATACTAACAGCTTCTATCCACTTAGTCCCTGTGTGTCATGCAGGCAGATCAGGCCAGGATCATTACTCTTTCCTTGTGCAAAAGTTCATGGACTCTTGCTGAATTGCTGATGCAGGCAGTGCTTTGCCAAGTGAAAACTGTAAGCAAATGTTATCTTTGTTTCTCCACTTTTTTTAGCATATGTTTTCTCATTGATATGTTAATCTGTCATCTTCCTTTTGTATCTGCTTGTTACCATGTGCATTCAAATTTTGATATATTAAAAATCCTTGTGCGACATTAATGTACAGCTGATGAAACAGGAAAATTCCTTTGGAGTCACTTAACTTTTTGCAGTTGTTTCTTGTATGAGCAGTTGTTTTTTTGTGTTAGTGGCCTTACCTTGTGGCAAGGCAACTTTTAGATCCCCCAATAGGCAGAGCATGTTAGAAGACCATGAAAACTGAAGACATACTCTTTCTCTACAAAACATCTTTAAATATGTTTTAAGACAGTATTTTATGTTTCTGTGAAAGCTATTTTTAAAGTCAGAGCATATATTGCCTAGGAAAAGATGACAGAGTTTTCTCAATGCAGAAGATTATGCATTTAAAGCACAGATTAACTTTGTGTGTAAACTTGGCATCTGTTGTCCAAGCAGTGGAAAAAGTTCTCAGATTTTCTAGATTGCTTAGTATTTTTAAAGGTATTGTTGAATACTTTGATAAAGTTACTCAGAAGAATGTTTTCTTGTGATTACGTGGTAGAAAGATGTGAATCTGTTGCTGTGAATTTTTTGTGAAATACTAGCTGATGTAGTGTGTTCTGACTGAATGAAGACTTCAGAATCTCTTGTTGGCCCATTAAGGAGCAGTGGCATTTCTACACATGCTGATGTTTTAAAAATACATACTTTATTGCCTGTCAAAGTACTGTATGCATTTGGTTCCTTGGATTTAGTATACTTTTGTGTTTAAAAATAACCACCAAAACACAGCTGCATACACAAAGCAAATAAGACCAGATATGCAAGGAATACTGCATGTTGTATGCAGAATATGAATAGTACTGTTATCTTTTTAAGATTTTAAAGTTTTCATAGCATAACAGGCCATGCTGGATGCATGTTATGAGAAAGTTTAGTTGTACTCCATTTCTCTGTATATTCAAACTGAACTGTGAAGACTATAATTAAAGTATACATACTAAGTGTTAACCAAACAAACTAACCAAAGCAATTAGAAGCGGGGAAACAAAATTACTTTTCTTCTTAGTCTAATCTTGGTTTTAGAGGTAAAAAATTTATTTTAGTGGTCTTGTAACAAGACACACAATAGTCTTCAGAACTTACTGTTGTTCTCCCATTACTGCTGACTAATGTGAGACCTGTTAGTACATTTGTGAGACTTTTCTAGTCTCTTACCTACAATCTTAACCACCTACCTACCATGACTTGGGAATGCTTCAGTGATTGATATTCACAATGTTCATTCAAATTCCTTGAAAGAAGGATGTGTGTATAAGCAGATGGAAAGTGTTGCACACTTTTGTCATCTACAGTTTACACAAGATGTCCTAGTCTACTGACAATAAACATGTTGAGTTGTTGGGAGATAACCTATCTCTTCAAGGCCTTCTTTGTCAGTAGAAAATACGATTTTGATCTTTCTCGTCTCTTGCTAGAAAATTGAATATTCAAGGTACTCAGTGACACAGGCACAATAAAAACTAATTGTATTTATAGGCATTCTGAAGGCTTGCTGAGAAGTGATTGTTTCAGGTTGTAGAACCTCCTCTGCGTAACAAATTCTGTATTGTGTTCTTTGCAGGTAATGGCAACTTGGAAGTGATGGACTAATTTCTTTTGACTGAGTTCATTAGACTCTTAAGTTCATTTTGGAATTGCGCATTTAAATCCTTGCAGCTGCTAGAAATATAAGCTGGTGTAGACTTGAACAAATCGGAGGGAAAGAGGAAATGGGGGAGCTAGGTCGCTGGCAAGATGGTGCACTGTCAGACTGGTACAGCCAGGAATGTAGGTAACATTCTTTGCAACTCGGCTGCTAAAAGAACAAGTTGTGTCAGATGAGACTTACTCAGCCTGAAAGTATGTAAACTGAATAGTTTTATAAGGTCTTGATGAAGATCCTATAAATAGGTATGTTTGTAAATATATGCAGACGAAAAAGTGGTGGAGTCTCTTAAAAAAGAGAGAGGGAGAGACAGAAATATGTTACTACAACCACTGTGAACCTGTTCAGCTTGGCGTTTTTAATCTCCAAATTTCCTTCCCTTTTTTTCCAGAGCTATGAGCTGCTTTTTCATAAGCAAGTGATAATTTTTCTGTTTGTCATGTGAAGAAGAATAGACTTGGTATTAGGCAGCTTTATTCAATTTTTGCATTTGAAATGCAAGCTGCACTGTCACTGAGCTTATTCAAAATGTTGCAAGCCTTATTCCACTGGGCTCTGCTAGGCAGAGAGTAGAAGTGGCTTGAGTTCTTAGCTTAACCTGGTTTGTCCCATCAGTTCATCAGCAGCTGTCTCATATAGCTAATGAAGTTATGCAATTGATCTGGAGTTTATGGAAAAACTACACAATTAACTACAGTCAGGTAAATCTCTGTGCAGTTTTGCTCAAAGGCAATAGCCTGACTGGGAATGATGAACGCAAGGCAGTTCTGAGCATGGAACAGTACTTTAAAAATAGAAAATAATTTAGAATACCCAGCAACACCTCTCGGTGTGAAACCTGCATGAGCAGGTGGTGGTTCTGTGCTTCGTTTGAAGCCGGTGCTCTCAGATCAGTGTGCATGGAACGCGTGCTCAGTAGGTCAGTGATAGGCTGCTCTGACCCAAACAACTTCTCCTCTCCCCCTCCGGCAATGTGTTACAGGTCTGGAAAACTTGCATTGACTGTACTGGACTTTGGATCAGATCGGAATTGGCTGGCTAGACAGCATTTGAAGGAGAATCCCTGGAGGTGCATACAAAATACACAGCTGTCCAAACAAGTCAAAACTGCTTATCTCTAAAGCCAGTATTGCAAGGGGAAAAAAGCATATCATTGCTGTAACAGTCTGACTTCTGTGGGGAGAGAAGCTGAATTTACTGCTCATTGAGATGGGTTCCTTTTTCTTGGGGTATTAATGATAGACTCAGTAGACACAGCACATGGTGCCGAGGAAATTCTGTTGATTACCTTCTCTTCTCTCCTGTCCAGGGAGATTTCTGCCTGAAGAGTCATCAAATATGAAACTTGCAGAGTTCTCCCATTCTGAATTCTGTCCCCTTTGAACTTCCATTGTGTTTTTTTCCTCTTCTATTCAGTTTTAAAATTCATTTTTGCTTCTCTATCAGGCTCTTTCCTATGGTGGGAGAGTCACAACAGGGTATTTATCATTTTCTCACTGGTGCAGGAAGCTGCTGTTGTGCTTAAGTGCTTTCAAATGGTGTTTCTTGCAACCACAGAAATGTTGTGCAAAGAGAGCAAGGGTGGGTGTTCCTTTGTCCTTCCTGCTACAAAACACTTGGTGTTAACTTACACTTGAATTGAAATAAGTGGCTGTTGTCAGTTTTCAAATAGAATTAATTTTTCTGGCTGAAGGGGGTGTTACTGCATGAAGTGAACATAACATGTCTCTCTTTGTAATTACTTTTCCTTTTTCATTTCTCTTCTTCATGTAATGCTATCAATCTGTTCTTAAACTGATGCTCTATTCACAGAAAAGAGAAACATGGTGAGTGCAAAAAAAAATTGGTAATTATATTTCGAGTCAAGTGTCTATTTCATACACCAATTTCTTGCTAGAACTGAGGAGCGGTCTCTGATAGTACCAAAAGTGTGTCTTTAAAATCTTTTTTTAAACCTTTATGTTTTAAAAAAACTAAATTTAAAAAGTTCTTGGCAAAGGCAACAGGAATTTGGGCAAATGAGATAGGAGCGGATTACTCTATCTGAAGCTAAACACAGATGTGAATTCTTAAATAATGATGCATTATGTATTGTTCACAGCCATTAACTTTTTTTTTTAATATTAAGTGTGTTTTTCTTGCAGATACATTATGTTCCACCACTGCTTGTGTGCCTGCTTTGTCTGACCTCCTGTGGATACTAGCAGCAAGTGGGTGACTTGTGATGTGCTTCTTCAAAGGGCTTCATCACTCTCATGTTTCATACAGAGATTTCTCAAGTGATAAAAGGTAATTAACAGTTGTGGATTTATCTGTAGTGAGAGAATGCTCTGATTTTTGAACCTCCAAAGTTGTATGTTGGAAGTGGTATGGCTTAAGATCCTAGCCCTGGGGTTTCCCTGGAAACCTACCAAAAAAGACCAACCAACCAACCAAACAAAAAAACGCCAATCACATTAATTGAAGATGGGTGATGATTCTTTTCAAGAAGAGTGTTTGGATTTCACTAAACTGGTAGAGCCCATAGCTCAAATTGTCCATAAGAAGAAAAAAAATGTTGTTCTGAATGGGGCTGTGAATGCTGCATATTATTAAATCATGAGGACTTTGTGTGTCTTCCACATTTTAACGAAATCTCTTGTGTTAGTGGTGGTTTTCAATCTCATTAATTAATTTCTTCCTGGTTGATGTAAAAAGAACCATATGAATTAGTGCAGCCCAGTGCGACTGATAAAATTAATCCTAAATTAGGTGCACTGGAGGTACAGACAGCAACAGAGAATTGCATGTAAACATGTTGCATTGTAGATGCTGGTGCTTGTGGTTAGAGCAATATGGGGAATGATTAATCTCATCCTTTAGAAGCTGTGACTTGAAATATTATGCAGACTAGGAACATGAAAATAACCCTATTGAATGAAATCCTCTGTTCATCAGTACCAGAATCAGATCTTTTATATTTTGTAGCTTTGATCTCCAAATCAAGATTTTCATATTCCATCCAGATTTCATTACACATTTTTGTTATGTGTGTAAGTGGACAGGCCATTTTTCACTTTCACTGGGTCTTGATTATGTCAGACATCCACTTTTAGATGTGCATGGGCCTGGTACATAGCTCCTTTTTGGCAAACAAATACTTCTGTGGTACTCTGAGTAACTTACCAACAAAAGTCCCATTCTGGCTATATTAAATCCTTTTATGCAGTTGTGAGAATTCTTTACACAAACATTTACATTCTTTACACAAACACAGAAATTGTTTTGAATTACAGTATGATAACAAATCTGTTCTGTATACCCCAGAAAATAATACTCAAATATGTTCTACAAACTGGTAGATTAATGTCTCCCAGTATATTTAGTCTCAAATTGCTTAGCTTTTACAATGGTCGGAAGAATAGGCCATATTTTAAATATTCTGGATGAACAGCAATAAAATTTTTTTGCTATCTTTAATGTTTCTGTTGTGCTGATGCAATGGTCTCTGGATGGAACAAAGAAGGGAAAACCAACTGTCTCCAATTGGAGACTTGTCTGCTAAGAAATACAGGTGAAAGCAGTTTTGTTAATGATGAGCTCTTTCACACCACCAGTGAGTGGTGACTATGTGTTTCAATTACTGCACATGTGAAGAACTCGTTTACTTGGATATATAGCACAAAGGCCAAGAAAATGCATTTTCTATGTTTCAGTGAAGAAACTGATTTAGGGATATTTCTTGCTTTCACCTGTCCGTTTCATCAGCACTTTGACATAAAAGACAAACTTGAAAATTATTTAAATTGAAATGGTGACACAAATATACAAATAGTATTTCTGGAGATGTTTCACATTGTTGCATGGAACCTTTGAAATTAGCACAACAAAAAGAGCAGAGTATTCTGTTACAGCATTTACTTTGCATTTTTTACTGCACTTCATTGATGTTTCACATTCTTAGGTGTGATTAAGCAAGGTTCCCATCTGGGTTTATGGAGTTTTTCATGTAGAAACAAGGAGAGGATGATGAAGTTTTTTTGAAAAGGCAAATGTGTTTGTAAATACACAAACTTCATGAAGGAGAGCTAGGCACAAGCATGTCTGTTTAGTTCACTTTTGAAATTGGCCAGGTTTTCAGTTAGTTCTATGAACAATATTTTCATTCAGTGTTGAATAGACATAATACCAAGTGACCAAGATGAAAGGATCTGTCAGTTCAGGTGAAGGTTTGTATTCAACAGAGGGTTAATATTAGAGTATTTTAGAAAAATTACTTTGTTAATTAAAGAAGGCTTCCTCTAGAGTTTAAAGCTATGAATGTTTTGTATAAGCAAGTGGTAGAGCACAAACATTACATCTTACAAATTCTTGACAGAGGTAGTGAAAAATCTTTTAAATATTATGTTTCTAGTGATGTGGTTGTCATTTTCTTCTAAGAAACATGAATTCCTTGATGGGTTAAGAGAAATGCATTTTTTTCCTTAATTAAACACTTGTTACCTGTGTTCTGCCTTTGCAGCTGAAAGCACAAATCTTCTCACATAAAGGTGTCTCACTCTATGAATGAGGAATAGGGAATCCATATGCTCCTCTAGATCAGGGCCCCAGGGAACATAGTGAGTGACACTTGCAGCTAGAAATTCAGATTTTTGTCTGTGATAGACTGGCTCTTTGTGTTGCTTAGTTTGGGAAATAAAATGATGCACTTTTGTCTTGGTGATGGTGTCTTTTTTTTCTTCTTTCCCCCAGAATTACCATCATAGTAGAATAGTTTTATCCTCCTGTATGTGTGACTGAATATTTTTGTCTGTCACATAGCTCATGAAGTTAATGTTTTCCTCCTTTGTGTTTCAGTGTTTTGCTTTTTTTTTTCTGACTTTACTGTTGTGATCTCTTTCTGTAGCACAAGTCATATTTAGCCCACATAAACGTATAATCATATACTCATACTTTTCTCAGTACTTGTAGTTAGGAGCAGAAAATTTAACAAAAAATCATGTTCTAAACAGCTCTTTTATAATAAAGAAACATAGTTCAATATAAACAAAAGCCATTGAAAATTGCACTTTAAGAATCTCACACTCATCTGCCTATGCAAAATAATAAACATTTTAAAGTTAAATAGTAACATTTTTATGTTCAATATCTTTATTAACTGTTCAGTATCTTCATCAACAACATACAGTGGGATTGAATGCACCCTCAGCAAGTTTGGGGATGACACCAAGCCGAGTGGTGCAGCTGGTGGCTTGAGTGAAGGGGTGTCATCCAGAGGGACCCTGACAGGCTTGAGGAGTGGGCCCTGTGAACCTCATGAAGTTCAACAAGGCCAGGTGCAAGGTCTGCACCTGGGTTGGAGCAATCCCCAGTATCAGTACAGACTGGGGGGGTGAATGTATTGAGAGCAGCCCTGCAGAGAAGGACTTGTGGATATTAATAGATGAAAAATGAGACATGAATTGGCAATGTGCACTGGCAGCCCAGAAAGCCAGTTTTGTCATATAAAAAGGAGTGTGGCCAGCAGGTCAAGGGATGTGATTCTCCTCTACTCTGCTCTTGTGAGACCCCACTTGGAGCACTGGGTCCAGCTCTGGGCTCCCCAGCACAAACACGACGTGGACCAGATAGAGCGTGTCTAGAGGAAGGCCACAAAAATTATCAGAGGGATGGAACACCTCTCCTCTGGGAACAGGCTGAGAGAGTTGGGGTTGTTTGGCCTGGAGAAAAGAAGGTCCCAGGGAGACCTTGTTGCAACCCAAACCATTCTATAATTCTAAAAAATCAAATCTTTGTAACTGGTGGCTTGTTTAGACCTATTCTGCATTTTCAAAATATGAATTGCTGAATCCTCAGTGGTAGTTATTTGGAATCAGTTTTAATAAAAGCAAGCCTTATAGGCTGTGGTCAGAGCTTTTATCCTAAGCATGGATTATACTGATTACAATTATGATGGAGTCACAGAAGAGCAAAGACATTCTTCAGCTGGCTTTTGGAATGTGCTGTCAATCTCACTTTTTTTTTAAACTGGTTTCTTTTTTCATTATCAAATATACGTGTGGTTATATATTATTAGTCTCTTTTTTACATTTATCAGAGAGGATTTTTAGCTTGAGCTCCTTATGAATAGACTGAAATGATTATTCTGAAAGGAGGTGGTCTTGGAAGTCCTCCCATTTGTAGATACAAACCAAGTCTGCTTACTTAGAGTCTCACCTCAGTTAGCACGTTTTCTTTTAAGTGTCTGCTTAAGACTAAAACTCAGCTGAATGTTGCTATTCCTATTCTTCATCAGTGTCAGTTTGTGACTTAGGTAGTTGTTTTGTCCTGCAACTTCTCAGTGCAATCGTTGTGTTTAAACTGAGATTATAATGAGTTGCACAGCTGTCATTAAAGGGATTATTTTGGCTTTCAGGTTTAACTAGCATTTTTCAATTGGACAAGCGAGCACACACTGTGTAAAATCCAGTGAGAGGCAATAAATCCTTTAGTTGGACTCCTAATTAATAATTTTGTTTTTCCTCTTATAGTGTCTGTTATTTTTCAGACTAGGGCTATATAGTAAATCAAAGAGAAACTCAACTTTTGGTAAACCTTCTAAGCCATTCTCTTGTCCTCAGCTGTTAATGTTTTTTCTGTATCAGAATGGTACTGTTATTAAACAGGAGTATTACAAGCAAAACCAAATACAGTTAGTCAAGAAGTACTCCTTACATTTCTTTTAGGCAAATGCTCTGAACAGAACCAAAACAAACAATGGCCTGTCTTACAATGACAAATATGGAAGGTACAGCAACTTCTACTGTCCACCAGAATGGTGACATCCATGGGAATACCAGTGCACCCAAGCAGACAGAACCATTGCTTCAAGTGTACCTTTATCATTCTCCTGGGAAGACAGGAGGAGATTACCTTCAATTTCCAGCTGGAGAATATGTTGCGGAAGAGATTTGTGCTGTTGCCTGTAAAGCCTGTGGTAAGTATATGCATAACAGTTTTCCTATTGAAGGAGTGAAATTCAGCTTAGTGCCAGAAGGTTTTTAATAATCCAGAGCTCATCAAAATGGTGGCATTTCAACTGAAATGCTAATCTCTGTTCTTTCAGAAGTAATCAATGTCAGAAGTAATTAGCACCAAGCTGCAAAACTGTTCCTGTCAGAATGGTTGTGAAACTGAGATAATTGAGTGATTGCTATCTTTTTTCAAATAAGTTGAGGGTGTACTATCCTTTACCTGGAGGTCTTCTTTCATTGAGCTGAGATATAGTTTGGATAGTTGAATCACAGCAGGAGCTGGAAATAGCTTGAATTACTTTCTGATGCAGCACTGCAAAACAGATTGGTCCTGGAAGTTATGTGTATATTGTATATTATAAATGGTTAATCACTTTGCAGATGGGAACTGTTCTATTAGATACAACATGACTGCTTGTGTGTGCGTGGTTAATGCTTTTCGTAATCATTTAGGAAATAACGTGAGTAAATGACAGGGTAGTATGTTTGAAATAAATAAATAAAACATGTTTATATCTAAGAATGCCTTTGAATTGTAACATTTACCAAGAGTTTAACATGAACAGGTGCTGAGACATGTAGTGAAGCAATTCAAGCATGCATTTTGTGCATGCGTCTTTCTTTCATTGCAAAAGTAGGTTGAATTTGTGGATGAAGAAAATTCATTCCAATAAACTTCAGATACTAAACTGACTGTCTTTTTGTTCCTCCTGCACGTGTGTGTGCGCACACTCACACACACACACATGTACACAGAGTCTCTCCATATCTACTTTGGGGCTGGCAGTGATACAAGGCTGGATTTGTCTTTTAACTTTCCAAGTGCTGCATTTCAGGTGCAAATTAATTTGAAAGAAAGGCTTGTAATTCCAAATCTTTCTTTTCCAGTGGGTCATAAATATGAAGCTGCTGACTCTGACTGTACATTTTATTATTTCCAAACATCTTACACTTTTGTGATTTTGTCTTTTGATTGCTACGCTGTTTTTAAATATGGTTTTAACGACTTTTGGGAGAGATCTGTCAGTTTTTTCTGTGCTGTTGAATGTCTTGCACTGCGTTGCATGCTGTGAGTTGGTAATTTGCTTGTATATGCTAGTTCCACAAAGATTCTTCTGGGTTTAAGCCCCGTTTTTCCTTGGAGTTCTTTAGGCATGGCAGAGTCTGATTAAGATCCGAGTTTGTAGAGTTGCTCTTCATGTAATATGAGAGCTTTAGGCAGATAAGTACCTCTAACGAGTTCAGGAGAAGCACTGCCCAGGATTCATTCTGGGAGACCATGAGGAAGTAGTATGGTATTTAGAGGTTTGCAGAGTTCTAGCTCTGTGAGATTCTGCTGCTCTAATGACCTTGTAGGTCTGAGTTTGACAAATGGATCTGGGAGCGTTCTCAAAGTTAAGGTGTCTTTTTGATGATGACTCAAATCTAGATCTTCCAGATGTCTTCCACTGTGTCCCCAAGGTTCTATAGTCACTTTCTTCCAGTTGAAGAAAAAAAAAAAATTTTTCTCCCCGCTTTAGAAAATATGCCCATACTCATTTCTGTAATATGGATAGATTTCTAGGCACTGGTGCCCATGTTTTTTGGGATTCGGTCTTGCCTCTGTTAGGTTTGTCAGCTTAGTTCAGCCCCTGAGGTACAGCATCTAAAGGTGTATAAGACTAGTGTGGGGGTGTTCTTTCTGAGTGTTAAAGTGGTATTGAATTTTTACATTAGGCGATAGTTACATTTTTTTTTAATGGAAATAAATACTGTTGTAGTCACTGAGGGTATTGCTGAGGGAGTGAGACAGAACAATTTTACTAGATAATCGTTGGAAAAAGTGCTTCTTTGTTTAACTTAGACATTCATGTACCAGCTTGCGAGAATATTAAACTGATGAGGGCTTGTATCCATCGAATTCAGTATGTTCAAAATAACGTGGTCTTTGAAAGAATATACTGTATCATCAACATGACATCAGGTGCCTTGCTTCCTTTGCTTCCTATGTGACTAGATTTTTTTTGTGATGGGGAATAACAAGTCATCTGAACACAAATTTTTAGTTACCCTTCTAATGAATCAGCTAGTTAAAGCTCACGTTCCAGAAAATCTCCCAACCTAGCCTGAATTCACTGGAATAGTAACTGCCTTGGTAGTTTGATTAGCTGTTTCTACTGTCATTGCTGGTCTGTCCACTTTTTTCTTCCTTTTTCTCTGGTTTGAATTTTCCTTGCTTCAGTTTTCAGATGTTTGTTCAAGTTATGTTTTTCTTTGCCTTTCCCTGTCACCAACCCTAGGGAGATATTTATGTGCCATAATCAAATTATCTTTAGGTCTTCTTTTTGATAAAACTTAAATTTATTGATTTCTTTAGCTTGACTGTCGTAACTGTTTTAATTTTTTGGCTGTCTCCTGCACTATCTCCAATTTCCAAGGAAAATGTGCAGCCCCAGCCACGTATGATATTCTTCTCACCCACATCACAAACATACAAAATCCAATTCCTGCTAATCCACAAATCCAATTAGCCTTGTTTCCCATGACATCATCTGAAGACTTCATACTCTATTGCTTGTTTTGTCAGACCTCACCAATCCTTCTCAAGGCTTCTAGCTTTCTGGGGTACCAGTTTGTTTTGCTGGGATGGCTAGTACGTAGTTCCTAAATGTATCCTTTTATATGTGACTGTTTTAAAAATAATTTTGTATGAATAGTACTTCTTAAGTTGCTTTTATAGTTGTTTCTATTTTTTCAGCATTCTTCACCAGAGTTTCTAAAGTATATCAGTAGCGATTTATACTTACTTGTATAAATAAAATGTTTTATCATGTTGAGCCTTTATCCTTGTATAGCTGAGGTAGACAGAGTCCTCTGAAGAGTGGTTTCTGCCTGGCGGCTACTATGGCAGTATTGTACTACCTTTTTCTCCATGGAATTTGTAACTTCATTTCTTTCTAAATTGGTGGAAAAGGCTGAGATGGCTGCAGGTTTTTGTTCTTTCATAACAGTTATTAGTGCTTAAATCATGAGGTACCACGTCTTCTTCATTTCTGTTTTTTCTAGGAGGTTTTGTGGTTGTACAGCAGAACACATAGGTCTGCAAAGCCTGTGCAGTCAAATAATGTTTATGTTGGCAAGACTTGTCCTTTGGGAGTTAGCTATGAATCAGAATACTTCATGAAGAACAGAGTGGTTTGGGTAGTAGGCATGTCCAAAATATAACAGACTTGGTAGTTGTTAATGAACTTGCTCTGTGATCTGAGCAATTATTAGATCTGTTGATAGCAGAGCTGGTTACATCAAAGTATGACTATTTGTTATTGGCGGCAAGCTGGACTGACCTAGGTAAACATGAGCAGTCACAGAGAAAGTCTTGTTATGTACCTTTTACACAGTTCAAACAATTGAAGGTTTTCCAGTCTGTGCTGACTTGACTTTAGATCTGTTGTATATGGCATGTATTGGCTATATAAATACTAGCCTGTCTAAATATTATTCTGTAGTTGGATGCCAGTTTGAGGCATGTGTGCAGAAGCTAGGCTTTTTCTTATTTTATTTAAAAACAACTTTCCATTTTTGGAAAAAATATAATAAATATGAAGCTTTTTGTAGGTTTGTTTCTTTATATGGAAAACTGTCTGAACATGAAACTGAATATCTAACCAGAAATGCAAGAATAAATGAAATGTCTTGAAATAAGTTTTAAATGGACTAGTCAGTGCTGTGGTTCAGCTTTTGAATGTTAACTAGTATGTTAATTGCCATGTAAAAAATTATAAATGTCACACCAAATACAAGGCAAGTCTTTGCTCTCAGCCTAACAGAGAAAGTGATATTAGAGGAAGTAACTGATGGTGGAAATGAAATATGACAGAGAAATTGTTCTGGAGGTTACAGAATCATTGTGCTAGATGTGTCTTGTAAATTCAGTATGAGAGACTTGTTTTCTCAAAAAATGATCTTAAATCCTTTCATTTTCTCCTCTCTCAAATAATCTTAAATGAAATTCTCTTTTAAGCTGTGCTTAATGTATTCAGTTTATAAAAACATCAAGCAGTCAAGGCCATTCAAATACTAGTAGTAGTAATGGTTCAGGAAAGCCACCAGAGTTGATGCGAGTTGTGCTGATAACACAAGCTTGATGCGATATTTTACAGAATAAATAAATGTGATTGTTTACAGAATAACTGTAAACTTTATAATTTTTGTTTTACTCTGAGTATAAATTATGAAAAAAATCTAAAAATCTGTGTTTAAAAATTAGCAGGTGTAATTGAAAATAACATGAACTGAATTTGGTGTGGTGTAGGTAAATCAGATACAGACTAGTGGGAATATCTGAAGTCTTTGAATCATGGATGTATTTATACAGAAGGGAGGATGTTTTGTATACTATATTACTGTAACTACACTATACCAATAATTTTGCAATAAGATACTGCCCAGTCTCTTGTAAGTGGATTTAAGAGTTTTTATCATCAGATAAAGTAATTAAAAAGAACAACAGCAACAAAAAAAAACCAACTGTGAACTGTACACTGTAATTTACCTGAATAATACATTATACACAAGACCGGTATTACATGGAAAAATAATTTTCTTTTAATTTTTAACAACCTGTTCATTTATTCCATCAGCTGAATAATATGAATAAAAAGTACATGCATCACTTGTATGTATAATCCAAATTGTTATTGAATTAAAGTTAGCAAAGTGAAGATATTTTTATATTACACTAGGCAAATGAGTTTCTAAATCACAGTTAAAACAGTTACAATTATAAGCAAAGCATTGCTTTGTTGTTAGCCAAATAAATTTGTGCCATGCTCTTGAAAATCTTAATAAATTAGTATTAAAGTATGAAGAGCTAGTGACTTTAAATGTAACTGTAACGTTTAAATAGCAGACTGAAAAAATGTTTTGGCAAAGTCAACCAAGGAGCATAGTTTTGTTTAGCATCTTGCCTTTCTTCTGTGGCTTGTCTCCCTGGTGTGTATGAACCCTAAATCTCTGTAGGACGTATCTGACTTCATGTACTTACTGACAGGCTTTTGTTCTGATTTCTCCCCACCCCTTCTGTTAGGATCATTAAACCCTGAAATCTTAGCTTTTTAATGGAACTAGAATTCCAAGAGGGAACCAGTTTGATAATCCTGACTGGGTTGCTGAGTTACAGGCAGCTGGCAGCTAAAAAAAGACCTTGAATTTGTTGGATTTGGTGTGGGTGTTGTGTTTTGGTGGTTTGGTTTTGGGTGGTTTTTTGGTTGTGTTGTTTTGTTTTGTTTTTTTATGTTGATATCCTGAAACTCCCCTTAGGAACCTTTTAATTCTCACCCATCTGATTTGCAAATAGATTGGAAGTTCCATGGTACTTTCCTTGAAAACTGCTGGTGCCTCCCAGAAAGCCATAAGATAGCAGAGAATTTTTAATTATACCAAAGTAAAAACACCCGTTTCAAAACATTTAATGTGACTAAGCACTGACAGTGTCAATTAAACATTTTCAAGGGGTGACTGTGTTGTATAATGTGATGATTGTGATGATCTGTGACCTCTCTGCTTGTATGGTTCAGAGGAGATCCTTGTTAGTAGCTAGAGAATTTTAAGCAGATTTATCCTTAACATACTGAATTTGCAGAATTCGCATGGCTCAGAGTTATTGATTGTAACTACTCATTGTGGGGTTTGGTTTTTTTTTTGGGCAAGGAGGGTGCATTTTGTTTTGTTGTTTTTGTTTTTTGGTTGTTTTTTTGTTTGTTTTGTTTTGTTTTTAAGTGATAGCCTTTCCTGAAAATCCGACTCAACGCCCCCACCCCCACAAAGTGAGGAATGGATTAGTCAGAACTCTGGGCAATTCTGCTTTGCCAAGAAAGGAAACATGGGCTTTGATTAACTATTCAGAAAACATTTTGTTGACAGGATAGTGACATTGAATGTGGTGTCAGAGTTCAGTAAGTCTCCAGTTTGCATGAAAGATGAGGGTGAGAGATTATTTTTAGGTAAGAAAAGCCAAGCAATTTTCCATCTGGTATGTGCAAGACTTCATAAGTTTTAGATAGTTTACTTGACGGTTATGTGTGAGAACTGACTAATGTTTGTATTGGACCTTGAAAATTGGGGATTTTTAATTGTTTTTAATCATTAACTGCATGCAACTAATTGCTTTCATCTGTATATGTCTAGTGACTTATTAATATGCTTGAATTGTCAGTTTCATAAGACGCTGTTTCTACTGTAGACTACACAGGACTTCCACATTTCCTAGTGGTGTCATGGCTTTTTGTGATTTACAGTTTCTGGTTTTTATTTTTTCTTTACACAGCAATGTTACCTAATGAAAACATACTGTGGGGGTGAAAGGAGGAAATACAGAAAAACTACATTTCCTTAGTTGCTTCAGGGTAAATGAAGTGTGACTTTTCTGGATGTGGAGCTCTAAAATCATAATGAGGAAAGGAAGAAACTACTATGCAAATCATTCTTTTTTTAGGCTTGAGGTAGAAGTTTGAGGAATAAACTTATGTGTTACAGCCTTTCATGATTTTACTTGACAGTCTGTATAGCATGATGAGGCTCCTTTATTTAGCCTTGTATACTAAATAAAATACTTGTCAAGAGATAGTAATGTTTTTTTTTTCTTTGCAATAGTCCAGAAAATTTATTTAATAGCCCTTGCTGGAGAACAATTCTGCTTTATTATGTCTGAGTCACTGTCCCCTCTCCTAATTAATCATTGATTGATTTGATAGCATGGTTAGTGCAGTGCCGAAATCCAAGGGAGTTTTTTTTGTACCTGTTGTGAACAGCTTTTCTGATTTTACTTGTGTTGAAAATACATTTCTCAGAAGTTTTCACTATTGTTGACATGTCTAAGCTTCATCAGAAGACTTTGATTCTCCACCCCCACACACCTCCACCCCCACCCCCAGTCTTTTGGTTTTCATTGTTTCTGGAGAAAACACTTAAATACTGCGGTTATCATTCACTTGAAAAGTCCCTGCAATTAATAGTGCGGGTAAGCATTACATGAAAAGAGATGTTTCTGACCTTTCTGCTTTCATCAGACTTTTCTGGACAATTTTGAAGACTCTAATAAGAGGATTTGCTCTATTTGTATAGTTGTTGAACTTTCTCAAGTGTAACAATATTCTGGCATAAATGCATAATTCTTAAGGGGGAGTAAAATGAAAAAGAAACAGAAGTGTAACTTCTTTTCTTGAAAAACACGTATGATACGTATGTCATTGAGCACTGGCAGTTATCAAGTATACAAGTTATCATTCAGAATTAGAAATTCTAAAGTATGAGGGATGGTTGAGTGCACAGTTTACTTTTCATACATAGGAAGACAGCAAAGAGGATTTTTTTTTTTGTTAATGCCAACATTTCTGATTTGTAGGGGGAATTCCAATGTCATGTTCCTTGCTTAGTTCAGGTTTCAGAATGGCAATGATATGAACTGGATTGAAATATCTGTGGGGTTTTTTGGTTTGGTTTTTTTGAGAGGCAGGGTGGGGTGGTGGTGCCTGTAATGTATTTGGTGAAATACAGCAGCTTAACATTTTAGTTTAAGAATATGACTTGGAAATTTTTTCTTGTTCAGTGTGCTTACATGGGATTGTTAATAGTTACGGGAAGTGTATTAGTGAGACTAAGTAAATATTCAGCATTGCCTTGAATGGTGTTTAGCATATGGCTAGAATCCTGAAATAGGCTGGTGATTCACATACCTTACACTGTAAATGATCTGAAATGATTTGGGATACAGCATATGTCTTACTGCACCATATATTTGCAACATCTAGATTTACAGCCAGTCGTTCAGTTACTAATCTGTTCAGGGTTATTCCTTTGGGGGTTTTGTTTAGTTTTGGTTTCTCTTTGGTTACTTTACATAATTCATTCCGTTTCTGTAGTTTCCTGTAAGTCTATGACTCCTTTTCATAGAAAATCATGTGTTAGGACACGTAGTTCTGGTATATTTTGGTGAATTTTAGTTTAAACAAGCGTCAGATGATTAGCCTGTAGATTTCAGCAGTTTAATGACATCTGCACAATAGACCTCTTGTTCCTAGCCATCTTACTGGCTCCCTACAGAGACAAACCCCATTTTGTAACAAATTTAAGCTAGTTGTTATTTAAGACTGGATTACTTTTTGTTCCACAAGCTTATGCAGTTTTATATGTGGAGTTGATTAGTTGTTTCTAACTGATTGTCTTACGTGCACTTTAGATGTGATGAAAGAAATTTGGGTCTGCTCCCTTCAGTAGTTACTTAGATGTTGTTCAGAACAGAAAGAAAGAAGGGATTTTTTTTTTTTTTTTTTTTCTTTCCCTCCTGGTTTCTGGTGTGAATTTCTATGATTTCATTCTGAGTCTTTGGGAAGGGTTGTGAGTACTTTGCCTTTTCCCAGAATTCCTTTGTCTCTTAGCATCATTTTACGTTACTTTTGTTGTCTTTATCTGCTATTTTTTCAATATTTTTCCTTCTTCCACCATCTTGCTTTAACGTAAACATAGTCTTCTTTCATTATGACCTACTGTGAGTTTCACACTGTAATTTTCATCCTAGTCTCTGACATCTAGACCTGTATCTCTTCCCATCCTCTAAAATATGTTTGTCAGTGGTTGAAGTTTATCCTTTTGTGCTGTCAATTCTCACGCATTGTACTGCAGCACAGTACAATGCTGTGGCATCTATCTTATGTTAGGTTATACTTCCAGCTGGGAGCCCCAAAGCCAAATTAAAATTCTGGTGCTGCTGAAGAGTTGATGCTCAACTGGTTTCCATAGTTTGTGATTAAGTAGAATTGCTTTTCAGTTCTCATTAAAACAATCCTGAATTCTTGAGGGGAAAAAAAATATTTTCCAGTTTGGTTTAATTAACAATACATGTTTGGTTTTGTTCTCAACTGAACTACTAAAATGTAAATGTCAGGTGGTTGTCCTGGTCATGATGAGTTTCTTTGTATTGCTTTACTTCTAATTTTTCATCAGTCTATAATATTAAAATTAATGCCTATATCTGCTTTTAGAAAAGGTAAGGAAAAAGGTAATGAACTGTTGTTGCTGTTACTAAACTGAGAAGCTAAGAAGCCATTGTATTAAATGCCATACAGAGAAGATCTTGTAGTGTAACAGTGACGTATAGGATAACAGGTGAACACAGTCTGCTGTCAGAGAACATAAAGGAAGAATGAGAAACTGAACCAGCAAAAACAGTCTGAGGGTTATGGGGTGATGATCGCAATGCTGTTGACAGTGATAAAGCAGCGCAACAAGTAGTTGGGGAACATGTACCAATCTGCTACTTCTAACCCAGAATATTTTTTTAATAAGGTTGATTCTCTGTGAAAACAAGTTCCTATAAATGTTTGCTTCTCTGTTCTTTCTTTAGGTATCATGCCAGTGTATCATAACATGTTTGCACTCATGAGTGAAACAGAGAGAATGTGGTATCCCCCAAATCACATCTTCCATGTAGATGAAACAACCAGACTTATCCTAATCTACCGGATAAGGTAATCTAAATCAAATGTTATGCACTTTTCATGGTTAAAGAAAAAAAAAAAGTGAGAAAACACAACCAATAAGATATTTAGTTGAACCATAGTTTCTCTAAGAAGTTAGGGACAGATTGTTGGTGATATCTGGATAAAAGATAGATAAAAGAATCAAAATTATTGGAGTAGGTTTGAATAACATATTTTATTGATTGTCTGTATACCATATGTTTGCCATGTTGGATTGAAGAAACAAACAATTAAAAGTATAGCAGAAATAAAAATAATATTTTTCTTAATAATGATACATCTCATCTCCTCTGTGCTTGCCTGTTTGAAATTAGTGGCAGTTCTGAAATGCAGAATAATTATCCTGTGTAGTCAGGCAGATGTCTGCAATAGAACCGTTTTTCTCTGACCTGATTTTTGAATGTGGACGTCTAAAGCTACAGTCATAGTTTTCGTTATGTAGAAGATTTTGTTTCTTTACGTTGCATAACGTGGCCTGAGTGTTTCTTTAGGAACTGTCTCAAAGGAAACTGAAAGACAGTAACACAAAATTCTCTGTATTCTTATTAGTGAGAATAACCTTGCAGAGCTCCTCATTCCTACCAGTACAAGTTATCACCCTGCTTAAATGTTGTAGTACTTCAAGACATCAAGAACTAGGTCCAAAGGCTTCTATTGACTAGCTGGGGCTTCATATTGGTCTTCCAAATCAGCCAACACTAATTACATGTCTATGAACGGGATTAATGTCTGGTGTTGGTAAGTGAAAGTATCTGTTTATTGATGTTTGCTTAAATATTTCCTAACAGGTTTTATTTTCCCCACTGGTATTGCAATGGCACCAGCAGAGCATATCGGTATGGCATTATCCGAGGTGCAGAAAGCCCTGTTCTTGATGATATTGTCATGGCTTACCTATTTGCACAGGTATGATTTGCTTGATTATTTTTTAATGCAGATTGGTAAAGGTTGTTAGCATTTATTGCCTTTCACGTCTTCTGATAGTAACTGTGTAGGCTCTTTTGACAGCTTGAAGCCCACTCAAAATGACCATTAAATTCCATGTCATACTGTGTATTTGGAGAGATGAAGATCAAATGGCAGTTGTGGGGAGACCAGTGAGAGTATGTAGCTCCTTTCTTGTGCCGCTACCATGTGGAAATCTTTCAGTGTGACTTTCGTTTTTGACTGACACAATGTAGAACAACATCCTCCCGAAATGGACCTTTTAAAGATTGGAAGTTAAAATATTTTGAAAACAGTGTTTCTAAGCATGATGGTAGCTGGTATCCATGATGAACTTGTGCAGCTTTTTGTAAACGAAGGGGTTCATTGAGAAGAATGCAGTCTTAAAAAAAACCAACCTCGCAAACAAACAAAAAACTCCCAAACAAACAAGAAAACTGCACCCCAAAAAACTTTTATTGATGAGCAGCAGTGCTACAGTTTTTATTTTGCTTTCTTGCATTCTTCTTTCTCAGTGGCGAGATGATTTTCTGGATGGATGGATACAGATGCCTGTAACTCATGAAACACAAGAAGAATGCCTTGGGATGGCTGTTCTGGATATGATGAGAGTGGCCAAAGAAAAGGACCAAACCCCACTGGCTATTTACAATTCAGTCAGGTGACTTCATATTTCATAACTGTATCACACCTATCTGATATCAAAAACCAGTATTTATGCACATTAGCATCTGGGAGGAGATGTTCAGCTGTTGGCAACTGATTTATTCTAGCATAATGATTCCATAAACTTACGTATAGTGTTAACTAGAAATTAATAGAAAGCTTGTATCATGATGGCCATTCGTGGTTTTGAGTACATGGGTTTGGCTCCCTTAATGAGAGGCAAGGCAGTGGCCACTCATGTGGGAAAGGATGTAAGCAATAATTTGACTTGGGAGAGACCTCTGGAAGTCATCAGATCCACGCCCCTGTTCAGATCAGGGCCAACTTCAAAGTTAGATGAAGTTACTCAGGGCGTCATCCAGTCATGTTCTGAAAATGTCAGGGGTGGAGATTCTACCATGTCTCTGGGCAGCTTTGTCCTATGTATGATCACCCTCATTGAGGAAGATTTTCTCCGTATCTAATCAGTCTCCTCTGTGATACTGTGTGTCTGTTGCCTCTTGTTCTTTCACTGTGCATGTCTGAGAAGAGCCTGATTCAGTCTTCTCCATAACCATCTGTTAGTTGAAGACAATTAGTAGGACACCCTATTTAAGCCTTCTTTTCTCCAGGCTGAACAAATTAAGCTCCCTTTCACCTCTTCTATCATGTCACGTGCTCCAGGCTCTTAACCATCTTGGGCAGATCTCTGCTAAACTTGCTTGAGTTTATTATTTCACTTTGGTTTATCAACCTAACTGGTTTCCAGTCTGGCTGAGTTAATTATGTCCCTGCTTAGTACTTAATGCTTGATGTTTGTCTTTTAATGAAACCTAGCAGAAGGATTAAAAAACAGAATGAGACAACGAATTGGCCAGCTGATTGCAGGTGACAACCTACTCTTTTGCCCCTTGACAGAGTGTGGACTGTGGTATAGGAACTTCAGTGAGGACCAGCCACAGTGTTGTATTCTACCACCTGTATTCTCAGCCAGGAAATCTGTCCTCTGTCCATGTAGTTGCCTCTATCTGTGCAGTATCCTCTTTCCAACTTCTACACTGAACAAAGCAACTGTGTAACTTCTGATGCCTTACCTCAAAACTTCAGTAATGACTAGAACAGACATGTCTGGATTTATGGCAAATGCATTGTATAGCCTATGTTGAAACTGAGTGAGGGGAAAAATTGAAAATGGAAGAAGAGACAGGGCTGTATTTGAAAGAACACGCTACAGATTGAAGAAAGGATCCTTGTTATGCTACAGTTTAAAGAATAGAGGAAAAGATATTTTCACGTTGACTTGTTTAGCACAGAACTAATTATCTTTGCTGGATTTAATGGATAAAATTAGTAGTTTTTTTGCTGGTTATGTGTTCACAGCTACAAAATGTTTTTGCCTAAATGTGTGCGAGCAAAAATCCAAGGCTACCACATTTTGACGCGAAAAAGAATAAGGTACAGGTTCCGCAAATTTATACAACAGTTTGGCCAATGCAAAGCTACTGCCAGAAACTTGAAACTTAAGTATCTTATAAATCTGGAAACCCTTCAGTCTGCCTTCTATTCAGAGGTTTTTGAAGTAAAAGAACCTGGTGGAGATCCTTCTGGAGAGGAAAGTTTTGCAACCATTGTAATAACTGGAAATGGTGGAATTCAGTGCTTAAGAGGAAAACTTAAAGACTATGAGACACTGGCAGAGCAGGTAATTTCTTTCATTATTTTAATAATTGTACAGTTTATCATGTGACAGAGTGACTAGCTTATGTTAGAAGTTCTGATTTACCCCAGGTAAATTTGGTAGGTAAATTTTACTTCACAGTGATGATACAATTGCCATATGGCTGAGGCTCACAGAAATGTATTGACTTAAACAGTGCAGGATTTTAAAATTAGTTTTTTTAATTGAAGTATTGGAAGAAAGTCGTATTTGAACATGTAATACTTCTGTGCTTGACAAACGAAAAATTCAATGTTGGACCTTCATTACTGTAAAAAAAAATCAATGTGGAAAAGTAATGACCCTGCCCCCAGTTATAGGTAGAATGCACAAATCCTCAAATTCTCTTTGAAAGAATGGTTTTAAGGACTCCAAAAAGCAGGTAAATTTCCCTATGCCTCTTTCTTGCTGCAGTTAGATTCCTACCAGTGTCTGAGCTAGCAAATTTAAAGTAAAATTTCTGCGACTGCAGGGTCCATATACTCTTTTTTCAGGAATTAGATGCTAAATGGTTTCAATAAGTGCTAGTAACCATGGCTGTTCCATTTTTATTTATCAGTATTTTTTTTGTGTGTGTGTGTGATTTCCCAGCATGACTATTCATTTTGTCGAATTTACCAGAATCTGATACAAACTCATAGCAGTATACATTGAGAGTGTGGGAATTTTCCAAAGGTAAAATTAAAGGCAAAGTGGAGCACGTCAGTTTTCCAGAACAGTTGCATCTGTTAGTTTGGCAGTTTTGATGCATAATATATAGCAGTGAGGACCCAACTACAAAAGGTTGTATTTTCACAGTGTGCTATAATAATTTGTAAAAATGCTATTTTTTTTCTGTAATACTTAAAAAAAAAAAAAATCTGATTACATACCCTGATTTTTTTAAGTGTGGTGTTCTTAAAATATTTGTAGATTGACATTACGTCCAGTTACCTCATTCATAGTTGTTATTTATCAGCCCTCTGCCTTTCCTAAGTTGCCTGTAAGTGCCAGTTGGTTTGGCAGGAGCTAACATAAACGTTAGATTTTGCAATTTCTAGTTTTAGGTGTACAAAATTTATGCATACTATGCTGTTTGGGCCTGGCAACCAAGCCTTTAGTAAGAGTAGTTTTTAAACTGATTGTATTTCCTGTAGGGATTGCCAAATTATTTTTTCATAATTAATAATATTATCATCCCACTTATTGACAGAGACATGGTGTAGGCTGCATATATGTTCACTGGCACACAAACTCTTTATAAACTTGTTATGAAAACTTAGTAAATTAACAAGGCTGCTTGTAAATGTGATCGTAACTCTTCTTTCAGCAAGCTACATTGATGAATCTAAGATATTGAATTGAAACAAAATTTTTTTTTTGAAGGCAGGAATGACATGTGTGGGGTAGATTGTGACAACATTTGTTTTGCTAGTTCGCATTTCCAACAACCAGATGAGAAAATAGAGCTTCAGGGACTTGGATGCATTTGAGCTGATTTATTCTAGTTGATACCCACTGCGTCTTACAGCTTTGATTATTACATCTGTTTATGTATTAGGATATGCTTGCAGCCATATAAATGGGGTATTCTGACTTGAATAAAATCTATTTGCTTTGGAAGAATCTGCCTTTATTTAAGGATGTTACTTAGCATCTGAAGTTCTACTGAAAACAAAACAAAGTATGATTTATATGACATTGTAATTTGACTTGTGAAAGACTGAAGGAAGTGGTACAGAATATCATAGTATCAAAAACTACCTGAACTTGCTATCGAAGAAAAATGTGTCTTGTATTTCCCATGTAATTAGGATCAGTGCTTCAAGTTATCTAGTTAGTGATGACCATGGCTCATGAGAGAACCTTCTCTTAGACCCCTTCTTCATTCATACTACATCCGCCTCTTTGGTAGCAGATTTTTCAGCTTGTATCACTCTGAACGAATGAAATTTTGGATTTTTAACAGGCTTTCTAAACCTCTGTAATGAGGATGCTAATAATAAGTTCTGAAAAAAAAAAGTGCCCCCAAAAGATTAATCAGAATGTTCCATTGTTAATCCTCACAAAATACTACAGAGCAAAGAAATACCTACAATTAAAAAATCTCAACCGCTGTATGGATATTTCTTTTTATGGTTCCCGGATCTTTGTGCATTTTCTTAATTGATGCTACTAGTGTGGTCCCATAAACAGAAAACTCCTTTCTTTATTTGTAATGACACATTTAAGGTTTTATGATCCTCTTTGTTGCTAGTTTACAAGTGCAGAGTTGTAGGAATTCTAATGCTGCAAATAGGTGGGGTTTTTTAGTTGCTATTTATGTTATTACTGACATTATATAACCAATATTTATTGCAGGATTTACAAACATACTGTGATTTTCCTGATATCATTGATGTCAGCATTAAACAAGCAAGCCAGGAAGGCTCCAGTGAGAGAAGAATTGTCACCATTCACAAACAAGACAGCAAGAATCTGGTCTGTTTACTTTGCTTGCTGTTTTTTCAAATAGATGTTGCTTTGAGCAGACTGTATGATTGCTGTGGTATTTATAGTATTGTATAGCCAATTACCATGTTAATTAAGCATGAGATAAAACTAAGTGCATTTCAGCAGTATAAGTGGTGTATTGGAACACCAAAGGTCTTTTGCATTCAAAAGGTCTTTTGCATGGACTGAAATAGAAATAGGGTTGAGGGTAACTTCTGATACAGAGTTTGGTTATTTTCTTTATTGGAGTCTTAAGCCTGTGTCTGTGATTTTAGCTATCAAGCCTACTGTTTCCGTGCTGTCATGTTAAGCTGTCTGCTAGTGACCAACACATTGAAAAAGGCTTCAAAATGCTCTGAAGGAATGATGATACACAGAAAATGAGTATTGGGACAAAATTAATGTCATTGCTTTTACTGTTTAAAATTCTTGAAAGAAGATCTTAAGAGAGTATTTTATACATGAATGTAAAAAGTTGTTTCAGTTTGAACTCCAGCATTGCACTTGAGTCAGGCTTTCCAGCAGGTATACCTGTCACATGGTTGTGTGGTGGGCTGACCCTGGCCCGATGCCAGATGCCCACCAAGCCACTCTATCACCCCGTCCTCAACTGGATGGGGAGAGAAAAATAGGACAAAAGGCTCGTGGGTTGAGATAAGGACATGGGCAAAACAGACTCGACTTGGGGAAATTAATTTAATTTATTGCCAATCAAATTAGAGTAGGGTAATGAGAATTAAAACCAAATCTCAAAAACACCTTTCCCCCACCCCTCCCTTCTTCCCAGGTTCAACTTTGCAGGGGGCTGCAGGGAATCTCTGCTCTGGCACCTGGAGCACCTCCTCCCCCTCCTTCATTGACCTTGGTGTCTGCAGAGTTGTTTCTCTCACATATTCTCACTCCTTTCCTTCCAGCTGCTGTTGCAATTTTTTCCTCCCCTTTCTTAAATACGTTATCCCAGAGGTGCTACTACTGTTGCTGATGGGCTTGGCCTTGGCCAGCGGCAGGTCCGTCTTGGAGCCAGCTGGCATTGGCTCTGTCGGACGTAAGGGAAGCTTCTAGCAGCTGCTCACAGAAGCCACCCCTGTAGCCCCCCCTGCTACCAAAACCTTGCCACACAAACCCAATATGTTTCTTCCTTTATCTCTGTGGCTGATCTGTGGGCCTTCAGGGTCCCCAACTCAGGCATTTGTATGACCAGAGAGCTTCCTTCTCTGTGTGTGTGTCAAAAAGCTGTGTACAGCTTATGTACTTCTTTACTGTAAAAATAATTTTTAAAAATTTCAAAAATATTTCAGTAAGTATTAACTAGTTTTATTCTCTCCCTTTTTTTTATGAAAAAGGTGTATGATTCATTGCATTTATAGTAGAATTGTGATTCGCATTCATTTCCTGCATTAATGGCATAGAATTAATGACCTGTTAAGTATCTGAAATTTTTTCAAGGCTTTTTATTGAAACATAAGAGTAGCTGGAATAGCTGTCATGTGCATCGATGATGCTGAGAGCATAACAATATTTCAGATTGGTGGAGGAGGCTTCTTTAACCTTGAGCCATCAAAATTTTCTTATAAAAACTCTCAATAGTGGTAGTTAGGTACTTGACTGCGTATGCTTCTGAGGGTAAAAGCAACTTTCTAAGAGCTTGTCTAAGAAAGCTACTGAAGAGTAAGGCAGACTAGGAAAAAGTGCAGTAGCTGCTGTTTTGCGTGTGATTTGTGTGAACACTTTACACACCAGAATTAGCTGATGTGTAAATTAGAACTTGTGATTTAGTTTAACCTGTTACACAGCTAATAGAATTCATTATAGAAATGTAGTTTACGCAGTTTTAGGATACATGGATTGACTAAAATGGCTGGATTTCTATGTCTGTTGTTTGTGTGGGTTTTCT
Organism: Platalea leucorodia; assembly: GCF_965183815.1. Classification (NCBI taxonomy): domain Eukaryota; kingdom Metazoa; phylum Chordata; class Aves; order Pelecaniformes; family Threskiornithidae; genus Platalea; species Platalea leucorodia. The sequence continues at coordinate 31,616,422 of NC_138858.1, forward strand.
GATCATGTTGAAACAACTGGAAAGACAGTTATTTCCAGGTCCTCTTTTAATAAGGAGTTTGAAGACTCCAAACAAATTCTTGGTGTGTGATCAGAAGCACCAGCTTTTTTATTGCTGTCTAGCAAGGAACTTGCCAAGGAGTTGTGTTCAGCCACTAAGTGCATCCGCAGTGTCATGAGCAAATGTGTGCAGCACGTACTAAAACCTGTTCTGTTGGGCTACGCTACTGAATGAAATCTAGTGTGACTTTGTAGATGGCAACTTCTCTGTTGCAGTAAAGACAGCCTTTAATGCTCTCATACAACTGTCACAATATTAAGAAAGTATAGATAATTACATGAAAATAGACTCTATTTTCCTTTATTGGCAGTAATAAGTATGTTGTTACACATGGATTTAATTTTGCCCTGCTTTTACGTGTTCAACTTGCTTTGCACAGACCTTTTCCACACCCTGTTTTCCTTTGGCCACATTATTCTTCTCCCTGCTTCCATCCATTTCACCTCTCTTCATGGTAGTTAAAGGTCAGCTTCTATCTATGATCCAGCTCAGGATGCCAGTTTTTACTGACTACTAGTTAAGTTTTCAGGCAGGTACTTTTGTAGAGATTTTTCTTTGCTACTTGAAGGCAGCACCATAAATCTTTGATAAGCAAAGGCTTCCCTTTAGAAAAAAAAAAAAAAAAACAAAACCAACACTGTGATGCCAGTGCAGTAGGTGTCTGCCATGCTGAGTTGTATCTACTCAGTTTTTCCCTTTCAAATGTTTCCTCTTTTCAGCATTCCTCTGCAGTTCCATATATTTAGAGTAAGGGGTTTTTTATGGCAGATTTCTTTGGTTTGGGTTTAATTTTGAACATTGAAGGTTGCTAACAAGTTTTGGGTGGCAATAGGAAGGTAGAACTACACAAACAGTAGGTAAAAACAGTATGGATATCTTTAATATATGCATATATTTATATGTTTTGTACCATTACCATACCCAGGAATATTGTGTTGCCTATTAAAAATTGAAATTCTCATTCTCTCTTTTTCTCTCTCATCCCCACCCCCCTGCCCTTATTGTCCCCTGGCAATTTAACAGGAGGCTGAATTTCAGTCATTAAGAGAAGCTCTCTCCTTTGTATCATTAATTGATGGATATTACAGATTAACTGCAGATGCCCACCATTATCTCTGTAAAGAAGTAGCACCACCGTCAGTCCTTGAAAATATCCAAAGCAACTGCCATGGACCAATTTTGTAAGCAATTTTTTAGCAATATAACAAGGTGATATTATTTTTGAAAGATGAACTTTAGTTGACTGTGAACCATGATGGACATCTTGAAATATGTATTTATTACATTTATGTAACAAAATGCTTTACATTTTTCCTCTTATTTTTCACTTTGCAAAATACAATGCCTTCTTGACGTATTATAAAAAAAAAAACTTGAAAGATTGTGGTTTTAATTTTCTTCCCTTAGAATTCTTTTTTTCTTCAAGTGAGACAGACAGCAAAGTCCTGATGCTGATTTTACAGAATTATAGTTACTACCATGCAGCAACATGCAGTGTCATATACAGAGGATCTGTATTTTAATTCTGCAGCCTCTCCACAGCAGTTATATTATCTGAGTGCCAAGGGGAAAAAGGCAAATTCAGATAACTCTCTTCAGTATTTGAGCAAGGACTGCAGTAAGCTGCTAACCATATAAATTGGAGGATTTATTTGTTTTTAAGGAATGCTGTCTCCTTGTTTGCCTTCTTTGTTTTTATTTTTAGAGGAAGAATTTAGTACCTCCATTGAATTTTTTTTAAACTTTTTTAATAGTTCATATAGTATTTACTGTTTGCAGAAGCACACGTGGGAGCTTAGAAGTGTTTTGTTAGGCAGAATAAAATGGATATTTGCTTTAGCTACAGAAAGCTTGAAAGCTGATACATGCACAATATTGCATGAAACTATCACTGTCTACGTAGCTAATACAGAATAGTTCTGTAAATTTCTCAACAGAGGATAGGTGCTGTAATCTTCAGAAGGGATGAAGGAGGAGAGGGATGGAGACCTATGCAGTTGTAATCACATTTCTTGCACTAATGACTAATGCTGTATGTTGACCTTTATTTAGGTCAGGCACATTATTAGGATGTGCAATGAATGTAGACCTTTCCAAGCCATTCTATTCCTCGTTCCCTGAGATGGATAGAAATAGTCAGTTAGCAAGGCTTGTTTAAGGGGAAATTGGTTCTTGTAAACCAATGATGTTTTATTTCATCTCCTCTTTTTTGTAACCCCTTTCCCAAGTTAAACCCACCTTTTTCACCCACACAAATACTTTGCTAATTTTAGCTAATTTATTAGGAAGTTTTATTACAACTTCTTCCATAATGGATTTTGAAAGTCATATCATAAGCCTAGGGGAGTACACCTTCTTAGGCTGTAGGAGTTCTCATCAAATAAATAATCGTGGTGTTTTCAGAATAAAGAATTTTTAATATGCTTCTCTCTACATAAGCAGCCACCCTGAATATTGGAAAATACAGGGACAAAAAAATTAACTTAAGGAAGCTGTAAAAAATAGAGAGTTTTAATCGTTGTTCTATTAGATCTGATAATAGTGCTCATTGGCCAATCTCTGATGTTCCTGGCTTTTGAAATTATCCAATATTAAATATTTTCTTTTTACTATAGCATGGACTTTGCTATCAGTAAACTGAAGAAAGCGGGTAATCAGACTGGTTTCTACGTTCTTCGTTGCAGTCCAAAAGATTTTAAAAAATACTTCCTCACCTTTGCTATAGAGGTTTGTATTCTGACTTAGATAGTACCTGTATAATCTTTATTGCATTATAATAGTAAGCCTGGGATGCTCAGTAAATGATTCTGAATTTTCTCTTCAGAATGTGTCTGATGTGTATATTCTATAGCTACTTTTGTCAGATTGGCCAGCTTTCAGGGTCTTGTGAGAAGCATCAAAATACTTGTATGCTGAAGAATCGCTAATGACACATACCATATGCCTAGGAGAACAAGACAGGTGGAGGGAAGAGAGCTTGAGAGTTCTGGAGTTGATGATGTGGCTCTTGGGACTGTAGTAAATGTTTGGGTTGTGGAGCAGTTTGGGTTTTTATTTAATTTTTAAGGTCTGGTTTTTTTTAGTTGGATTTTTTCCTGGGATTTCTGGGCCCTCCCTACCACCCCAATAGGGCTTAGTTAGACTGAGTATACAGCCCTCAGTGATTTGAGAGTGTCTCTCCTTCACAGGTTCTTCTGGGTTTGGGTCCTTTCCCCATCTCCAGTGCTGGGCCAGCCAGGTTATTTGGCAGCTGTTAACATCAACACAGATCTCCTGCTGGATATCTGGTGTTAAGCTAGAGTGGGAGCCACCCTTGAAATGCCTGCAATTCTCATGCAGCTAAAGAACCAGATTAGAGAGTCACAGTTTGAGAGTCAAGCTTGTGAGTTAAGCCTGCCATTAACTGATGTAGCCACTTTTTTTTTTTTTTCTTGTTCTGATTCTTCCTGGGCAAGCCGTTAGAAGGCTTTTGAGATTCAGGATTTGTTGGAACATTTTCCACAGTGTTGATGTGAAGGACCATGAAAGCACTATTAAGAGCTCCTCTTGTTTAAAAATGTTTAATGGGATCTTTTCAAGACTCATTGTAAAAATAACTCGGTGCATATTGAAAATCTGTGCTAGGTACTAATTGCTTAGAACTATACTGTAGATGACAGAAAAATAAAATACAGCTGAGATCTCCAAATGCTTGCCAAAAGTACATGGAGTATGAGCATTTGGACTATTGCTTCCAACAAAATTTTGTTTTGATATTACCCCATGTAAGGGTGAAGAAGCTTTCATTACTAGCTGTGAAGGATTTTTCCTAGGATCCATTATCTGTTTTCTTAGCTCCATCTTTGCAGATTTCATAACACTTGTTTTTCTTAGCATCAACATGCTAATTCCAGTGATGGGAGTAGAATCATATTTTCTCAGAATCGATATTACGTTATGTTAACAAAATAATGAATTATGGTAATATTTTGCTGAAGCATTCTTTCTTTAATGAGTAGAGTAGTATATGTTTGAATAAGCTTTTAAATACTAAATATTGATCAATTTTATTTTTAATGGAAAAAATCTCTGCAGCGTGAGAATACCACTGATTATAAGCACTGCTTAATTACGAAGAATGAGAATGGAGAATATAATCTTAGTGGAACCAAGAGAAGTTTTGGTAATCTTAAGGATCTGTTGACCTGTTACCAGACAGAAACTGTCCGTTCAGACAGCATAATTTTCCAGTTCATCAAATGCTGTCCTCCAAAACCAAAAGGTAAGAGAAAGTTTATTTCTAAGCAGAAGGATTTCCAACTTTTAGATTAAAGATTTAAAATTAAGTTAACATTAAATGACTCTCAGGTAGGTAGATATGTATGTTTGTGTGGGTTTTTTTTTTTTTAACTTCACTGACTTACTTGTTCATCTTCTTAGTCATAGTTTTCAGTCCTAGTGTCTGCCAAATTTTACTTTGTTATAAGATGGTCTTCCAGAAAGAATCATGGTAGCCAGTTTCATAATTAGAAGCAAAACTGGTTTCTTAATTGCAGTGGACTGTGTGCAGCAGCATGTCTTGAGACGGAAAGAGCTACTAAACGTATAATTTCTCCCTGAGGATAGTTCCATAAGGAATGGAACCAACAATGCCAGTGAATTTCTTTCATTGTTTGTTGACATCTTAGCTGAATTATGCCAAGGCTGCAGTGTGATTTCAGCTTCTTTTTAGCAGTGAAAAGTACACATGGAATAGAGCTCTTGCATGAGGAGTGGATTTTTCTTGAATTTACATTGGAGGTTTTTGCCTAGCTTTGATATTCATAATATCTTTCTCCTTTATGAATTCTGATAACGTTTGCCCTTTTTGCGTATATAGGTAGTACTACTTACAGTTAATATTAGTTAGGCTTTGTCTCTATCCAAGTCCCTATTTAAACAAAAACTTGAGAGAACAGACTTAGATATCACTTTTACCTCTCAAATTTGATGGAAATCAGCCATTGGATTAAAAAACTTAGAAAAGATTTGCCAAGTAAATACATATGTACATTACAAAGAATAATTTTTTAACCTTATTTCCATTGAAATCAAACAAAAATGTATATGCACCAGCATTATAAATTATTGAATATTATTGAATAAATATAATTGCACATGCATGCATGCACACATATACCCACAAATACATACCTATCAGCTTTAGTTTTACTAACAGACCTGCTCTATTCTTTCAAAGTCAGTTGAAGAATAATTACTCTGGTGAACATAAGGCAGCGAGGATCACTAAAGTGCTGCCAGGGCAAAAATATGTAAAAGCTTTAGAGGCATCAGAAAGATATGCACATCTTTAACAGAATGACTTCGTAATATAAACAAAGAAGGGGAGTTACATCCCCTTTTCCATCCCTGATTGTTACTACAAATACAGCAGAAGTTAAAATGTGAAAGAAGGCAGGAATATTTTCAGAATGTTTTCAAAAGTAGGAGTACTTAAGAAACTTAAAATAGCTCGAGTGAACCTAAATGCTTTTGCTGAATAGAAAAAAAATCGAACTTTGAATTGGTTTAATGAAATACTATGTGTCTTTTTGAATAAACTGATCTCAATGTGATATCTTCTTTTTGTTGGATTAATGGCTTCTCATTAATAATCCTTCTGAAATAATATTGTCTTAGTTTTATATTTTACAAATTTACTTTGTTTTTCTTTTCCCCACCCTCTTTCTTCTCCCAGATAAATCAAATCTCCTAGTCTTCAGGAGCAATAGTGTTTCTGATGTACCTTCATCACCTACGCTACAGAGACACAATAATGTCAACCAGATGGTCTTTCACAAAATCCGGAATGAGGACTTAATATTCGTAAGTCCATTAATTGCTTCTTCCGGTGCATATGGTTGGTTTAATATACACTAAGTATTAAAAAACTCAGTATATGTTTAAAAGAGCCTTATCTGAGCTGGGAGACTTTGCTGTAATCTTTCCTTAGAGTTGTGAGAGAAATTTTTTTTAAATTTTCCATTGATACAAATAACATTGTTTGTTTTTTTTTTTAAATAAGAATTGTCCTTTTAACTCCAATAGCAGTTGTTTTCTTTACTTCTAGGGATGTCTAAATACATCTTAATAGCAGCAATTCCTTCCTGTCTGGTTCTTGCAGCAAGTTATTTTCTGAGATCTTTGAGGAGTCAGTAGAAAATAAGCAAAGATTTAAGCTGTTTCTGTTATAGTTGCTTCTTTGTCCCCTCAGTCTGACTCTAGAGGTGTGCTAGCTATAAAGATTTGCATATGTGTTACTTAGAGTGGTTCTTTAAGAGATATTTTGCAAAACAGACATTTCTGATTTTTTCCCATTCGTGTCCTTCCTATGTTTTAGGAGGAGAGTCTTGGACAGGGCACATTTACTAAGATTTTCAAAGGTGTAAGGAAAGAAGTCGGAGACTATGGCCAGCTCCATCAAACTGAAGTTCTTTTAAAGGTGCTGGATAAAGTGCATAGAAACTACTCTGAGGTTGGTGTGATTCTTGACTGCTGTGCAACGTTTGTCCTTGCTATGTTGACCATTACTTTTCTTAAAACAAATGAGTATGTATTATACGGTAGAGGGTTGTATGTTGAACCAAGCTCATCCTTGGCCTTGTGACACTGGGAGGATGGATTTGAGACTGGTGTTGGGAAGTACACCTATGTACTTTTATTTCCCCTCTCCCCACCATCTGTCAGAGAATTCAGAGCTACCCACTGAGAGCCAGAGAACTGTTTGTTTATATGATACCAGTAGCCCAGGAGAGGTGGTATGGCCTCAGTAAATTCACCTTGCCTTTGCCAGTAAATTCATCATGTACAGATGAGGGACCAACATTTATGGAAAATTACTTTCTTTTGGTAGACTGTCTTCAGTGTTTTGGAGTCATACTGATTCTCCAGTAAAATCAACAATTCACATAATGTCATAAAAAATCAGAAGTATTTATGTGTGAGAAATACTTGCAATATGTAGAATCATCCATATTCACTTATACTTTTCACTGTTTGAGTGAAGCTGTGAGCAAACATAAAATGCCTTTGTGCAAAAACTAACACACTGGTAATGTAATTGAGCCCAAGATTATGTATGTGAGAATTTAATTTTAAAGACTTTAACAAGATGTGGTAGTGTTTAATATATTCATGTAACTTTATATGGCTGTTTATTGTTTATTTTGATGATATAATTGTATCAAATTCCTAATTAATGTAGCTGTATTTACAGCAAGCCAAGAGAACCAGTCCATTGTTTACAGAACTTTTCAATCACTTAAGACAAATCTAGATGAAAATGTAAGCAAAGAAGGAAAAGACATTTCGGATAGCTAATATTAATAAGCAATGTAGGCATACACTTTGGACAATTGAAAACAACAAAGAAACTATAACCCGTATTTTAATTTTAATAAGCTGGGTGATATACTTGCATTCTAAAGTTAAGTGAGAATCAGTTGTTAAAAGGACTAAGAGTACAGAAATACAAATATAGTCACCAAGAGGAAAATGTGCTGATTTTGACCGTGTTTTGTTGGGTGAATAATGAGTACATAGGCAAGTGTAGTTGGAGATGCTGCTGAAGAGAATAAAAAAAATACTGAAGAAATAAAAGCATCTGAAACATTCCTGACAAGGTTAGGTAAGGTCTTGCAGTAGTGAATCAGTGATATAATACTTCTTGTCTTTTAACTTAATAATATGCTATGAAGAAATAAATTGGAAACTGAATAGTGCATTATGAAAGAATAAATTGGAAACCAAATAGTGCGTCATGAATTTGTCTGCTGTTTACTTTACTTAGTTAACTGACATGGAAGGAAAGATTCTTTTTAAAATGTGGAGCTACACCTGCCTCCAGAAAAAGATTGCTAACCTCTCTGGAATGTGGATTATCAGTTATTTAAAAAAAAAAAAAAAAAAAAAAAAACAAACCAAAAAAACCCCAACCTAAACCAACCACAAACAATATAAAATATGTTACACAGGGTCTTTGCAATGAGATGGAAGTTGAAATGTTTTAAAAAATGCACATGGTTTTAATAAATTTATTAGAAATCATGTAATATTTTCACTGATATTTATTCTCTCTCCATCTCTCTCTCCTTCCTCAAAGTCCTTCTTCGAGGCAGCAAGCATGATGAGCCAGCTTTCTTACAAACATTTGGTGTTAAATTATGGGGTCTGTGTATGTGGAGAGGAGAGTAAGTAGAAATTAATTATCTTTTTGTACTAATTTTATACAGCTGTCCTGAGAGTTTGCCATTGGTTCTGGGTAAAAGTAGGGAAAAGAAACAAAACAAAACAACATGGCACACCAGCTGGACACCCAATACGTGTTCACAGTGCAGTAGTCTTGGTGTCTGAGAACTAGTTACTATGGTGATAACAAAGAAAATGGAAAGATTGCATAAATACAGTCAGTGTGAATAGTAACCTTTGTAAATGACTCAGTCATGTCTGTTCTATCTGAAAATCCCATTTCTGAAAAGTTTTGCTGAACTTCTGAAATAACCTTTTGAAATGCCAGAAAAATTGCACCTCTACATTGTATCAACTGTGGTTAGCTAGAAGGGTAACTGCTTGGCTACCCAAGAAAATCTTCATTTACTGTGATCAGAAATACAGAAACTGCCACCCTTTCCCACCCACGTGCTGACTTTGCAAGCACAAATATACCTTTGGGAAGTTTGGTTTAGAAATCCCATTCTGAAAACATGAGGTCCCATTATTTCAACAAAAACACTACAACATGTTAACAAAGGTAAAATCCTTGCATTGTCTACAGAAGTAGAATGTGTTTTCAGTTTAGCTTACTGCATTGTGACTATTTATTAATAAGGCTTTTAAGAACACCTGAAATACATTTATAACATCTTGTAATGAAATCTTAATTTTGGATGGTTGTCATACACTTACGTGTGCAATTTTCGAGTATGCACTGCTGGGTCTTACTTAGGCAGTTTTTCTTCTTCATTCAGTCTTTGGGCAGAAATGTTAGTTTGTTGTAAAACCATTTTTTTACTGTGATTAGAAATTTGTAACAAAAGGAAGCATTTTATAATAACTTTATAAGCATATTATGTAGACAGTGGCCTGCATTAAGAGAGAAGGAATTTGCAAAAGGGAGGGTGGATTCTGTATCAGGAGTTGCTTCTCTTAGGAGACTGGAAAAGGCACAGCACCATGCTTGGCCAAGAAGTTGTTATGCCCACGAGTGTTTTTTCTAGTCTATTCATTGTCCCATGCACGAGGACTATATATAAAATTTCAGGTAGAACATGTGTATAAGTTAAAAAAAAATTATCTAAAGATATACATGGTTACTTATTTCTCCTTTAGATCACAGTTGCCCTCTATAGACAGTTCTGTTTCTGAAGGCAAGAGATTTATTACAGTTTAGTAGGAGGCAGTTGCTAAGAAGCAGGAAGAGGCTGTTATTTTTTCTGCAGGTTACACACTTGATGTACAGATTTGATGAAAATCACTTCACATAATTGAAAAAAAAAGTAGTTTGCTGTCTATAAAATGAATTTGTTATAAAAATCACTTTATTTGTTATAACCAAATGTAAATGAAATATATAATAATATAGTGTCCAGTGTCTTTGGAGTCTAAATGAGAAACACTGCAATGTGAGCATCTTGCAGCTGAAGGCAAGAGTTCAGTCATGCAGTTTGAAATTGTTGTATTGAAACTGATGAAGACTGTGCAGTACTATGAAATGGTTCTTGCTTCTTGGGTTATTTGCTGGATGACTGCATGGAGGGATATGTCCTATATGTACACAATTTTTTTTAGTGCAAATATTAGTCTGTTTTCAAGAAGAGCATCTTCTGTCAGGAAAGCATTGTATTTTTCGCTAAGAATGTAGAGTGTAAACAACTATGAAGTGAATGACTTGAATGTTATTCGGCTCGCTACATTGATATTGCTGTACACTACTATGCTTTATCAGAAGTTATGTTATTTACTGTGCCTTTCAAGTGAGGGTGGAAGCATGGTCAGTGGATTTGTTAAGGTGGAAACCTATTCTGTAAAAAACTTTAAATCTAGTAATTTTGCATTTGAGAAGAAATTAGGCAAACTTCTACCCCCTGAAGAAGTATAAGGAACATAGAATATTTGTGGCAATACTCAGATGTCATATAGCTTTGAATTTTTAGTTAGTTCACCAACAGGGTATCAAAGAAAGAGATGGGTAGTACTAGAGTAATTAATCTGTCCTGAAATTCCATTATTTGTTGTTGGTTTTAATTGTTACTCTTTTTAATATTTTAAATCAGACATCCTTGTACAAGAATATGTAAAATTTGGATCCTTGGACACATACTTGAAAAAGAACAAAAATGTTATCAATATCTTGTGGAAGCTGGAAGTAGCCAAACAGTTGGCATTAGCCATGCATTTTCTGGTAAGCAGTTTATTCTTCAGTTTTGTTAGTGGCTGAATTCAAGTGTTTCAGGCCAATACATGTAGAATGGCTGAGCTATTACCCTTCTTCTTGAAACTGTGGAAGGTATTTGAAAATAGACTGGGCATATACTAGGTAGTCAGTGGATAGCGAAGGACAGACCTCTCTATCTTACACAAAGTGTAATCAAATTTTCTGTTCTTTTTTAATGCTTTATATTTTAGCATGAAATAAAAACACATTTCCAGTAAAAATTCTCCCTGTCACCCCCCCAGGAATCAGTCCTTCCTGATTTTCCCATATCAGCTCATGATGCTGAACATTAAACTATTTCCTGGCAATGTTAGTAGTAGTTAACCACTGGGAGGGGAAAACATTGTACTGGTCAAACTGCTGGTACATTCTTTTTGTGCATTAGGTCCCAACCTTTCAGTCTGTTTAATTCAACACAAAGGCCATTATTTGAGACAGGACATGATATATTAAATGAATCTTCCCTTTAACAGAATTTAAATATTCTTATATTCATTTTAAATGGATCATACTGATGGATTAGTATTCTTCTGAGTTAACATACAACAAATAGTTTTAAACTCGAAACTTCAGGTAGATAATCAAAATGAATGAAAATTGGCTAGAAACTATAACTGAGAGGAACTGATGAAATGTCTGAGATGTGAACAACTTAATCTATGATCATTATTTTCTTTGCTGATGTTTCCCTTGTGCTGTAAAGTATTGGTTTTTAAATACCTCTTCAATCATAAGATTTTTTTGTCGGTATGTAAAAGATACATTTCTGTTCATAGGAGGATAAAGGCCTTGTTCATGGGAATGTCTGTGCAAAAAACATCTTGCTTATCAGAGAGGAAGACAGGAAGTCTGGAAACCTTCCATTTATAAAACTAAGTGATCCTGGGATCAGTATTACAGTTTTGCCAAGAGATAGTAAGTCTTTGTGTCAGCTTTCTTGTTTAATGCTTCTAACTTTAAAAATCAGTTTGTTTGTTTTTTCTGGCCACTATCTAAGGTACTTCTGTTACAGTAAGTTTCTTCATCCATCTGTTACTTTAAAATAATCTCTGCTGTCCTAGTCAGCAGTTTTGAGTGTATCTTCTTTATCAGCATATAGCTACAGGAAATAAAGCCACAGTTCTCCATTGTGTGAGGTTTTTTTCTTGCTGTTCTCATTTTCAACTTTTTCTTCACTGGCACTACTATTAGTGTGCTGTAAGGTACCATGAGTAAGTCTGTTGCATCTGCAGGTAGCTGCCGGACTTTGTATCCTATTATTGATCAAGATTAAATTGTTGTATTTTATAGCTTGGAGAAGCTTTCAGAGCTGAAAGTAAATGCACTTTTGAAAATGCTGCCTGGCAGTTGAAAATCATCTTCAGTACATTACTTGGTGAATACCTGAGGCCACTTGGTGCTAAAAATACTGGCTTATCATCTGCCATTGGGCTTGTTCTAATGCTTTATAAACAGCAAAATTAATTAAATTAAAAGAACTGAAAAGTGCATGCAAGATTGTTATGCTAGTGAAACTGAAGTAACCTTACTATTCTTTATCTAGTATTTTAATCATTTTGGAAAAATGAACACACTTTATACTCGGTAATTTTATACATGCCAAAAGAAATAATGCATCTAAGAGACTATAAGCAATGCAGTGTCATTATTTTCCAATAAACTGTTTAAACTCTCCCTTTTTAAATGAGAAGCCTACGTTAATCTTACGAGATCTCATTTTAAGGAGCTCTCAGTCTACATCAGTACAATACCATCTTTTATCTTGTTACTACAATCAGTATCAAAAGTTTAAAAATCAAATGGTATGAAATTCCTTGTTATGGCACCTTTTGCTGTGCCATAATGTGCCAACTACTAGCAAAGTACTTCTTACTCTTTGCCATCTAGTTCCTTTGTGGTGGCTACTAAATCTTGGTAACACTGGGGGAAATACAGAAGTCGGAACAAAAATATAACATGGAAATTATGTTAAGGCAGTTTTATAACATTAGGCTTATTTTACAATAAAACTAATGGTCCTCCACTCTGATTCATAAATAATACTTTTGTACATATTCTGTAGCTTTTTTTTTAGTCAGGAACAAAAACTTGGAAAGGTATTAAAACCATGTTACAGAATGAAATACCTATATATAATAGTCATTTTTACTAAATCAAATCTGTTATAGAATTTTCTGGGTTTATTATTCATCTTAACATCATGTTTCCTTTGCATGATTGCACAGTTCTTCTTGAGAGAATACCATGGGTTCCACCTGAATGTATTGAGAATCCCAAACAATTAAGCCTGGCCACAGACAAATGGAGTTTTGGTACTACTTTGTGGGAAATCTGCAGTGGAGGAGACAAACCTCTGAGTGCGCTGGATTCTTCAAGAGTAAGTATTACTGGGTCTGCAGTCATAACAGTTTTTTGGACACTTCTAATTTAAAACATCTGCTGTTGTAACTATATCAGCTTGTAACTTTATGTGGCCCATGACCACTGTAGGAAAAGGACACTTTTACTGGTAGATAATGGTTAGAAGTGATGATTTGAAGTTTGGGTTTATGTTGTTTGATTTTCATGGGAACAAAGTACAGCATTGGCAGTATTACCTTGTTTGTGTTTCTGTTGCTTTGTTGCAACAGTGCATCACTTTAAACAGAAAGTATTCCTAACAATGTACGAGGATTTTAATTGACATTATTCTAGTAATTTAACATCTTAAATACTGTAAGACTTTGTGTGTTGCAGATAATTCTACTATTTTAGCTAAATCAGAAATGTTAACCTTGTCTCAACAAGGGACAGGGGGTGGAGGGGAAACACATTACCTAAAAATATTTTTTCTTACTTACTTGCTTCCTTAGTTGGAAGCAAAAAGATGATTTCCTTTACTATACTATAAAAAGATTTGTAGTAGTATTTTTGTAAATGGACTGTTACCTTCTCACAAACCCTGATCTGATTTCTCAGGTGTTGTAATATTCTTTTCCAATAAGCTCCAAGGTCTACTTAGACCTAGCTTATAGATATCTAGGTATTTTAGAAGTTGCCCTCCTCTCCTGTACTAATCTACGTTCTTTCATAATACTTAACGAAGCTTTTTACAACTGGAGGAGCTCAGGCAGCTCACAGGTGGATAAAGTTTCTGCTGGACCCACCCAGTTCAGGTTTTATGACATTACCAATAAAGGATACATGATCTTTCTCATTATCTTTCTCTGTTTTCTTATCTTCCACCAGTGGCTGACTGGGAATTTCTGAACTGATTACTCTAAATTGTGCCAATCTTGCTACATTGTCAGCCTTGGCTTTTGGCGTAAATTGGTCAGATGTATGTTCAGTGAGATAACAAATCTAAGGTTGAGAACTGTATTTTTTTGGCTGCTCTGGTGAGAATGTTAAGGCTTCTGCAGCTCTTCATGGTTGTATATTAAAATGGCTTTTGTGTATTTAATTCTAGAAACTACAGTTTTATGAAGATAGGCACCAGCTTCCTGCCCCCAACTGGACAGAACTAGCAAACCTTATAAACAACTGTATGGATTATGAGCCAGATTTCAGGCCTTCCTTTAGAGCAATTATACGTGACTTGAATAGTTTGTTCACTCCAGGTGAGTCTGTGATACAACAAGAGTGCGTGGGCAAAAAGAACCCTGATTCCTATTGATTCATTTTCATATGATGCCTTTCTTTTTCATATGTTGACCCACAATCACTGTCCAAAGCAGCCCTGGAAATCTTAAGTTCATAAGGACACTGTGTTACTGCTTTTTAGTTTCTTCTAAAAGAGAACACATCAAAAGTTAGCATTATCGTTCAAAGTAGTTTTCTCGTTTGGTTAATGTCTATCCCAAACATTCTAGTTTCTTAACCAAATATGTTAGGATTGTGTCTTTCTTTTTTCTCTCAATAAAATAAACAGGTATCTTCCTTTTTTCCAAGTGGAAGGTGCGTGTTATCACAAGCCTTTGAAATTTACATTTCTCCCCTCTGCAGTAGTGGAGTTGTTGCACAGTAGTTGCTAGATTTGAAGTACAACAGGCCTGCAAAAAGGAAAATTGGGAAATTAAAGCAAGACTTGATATGAGTCAAGACAAATAATTTGGCTTATTTGTAATACGTGTTTGTCTTTGACTGCAAATTACTCCAGAGAAATTAAAGTGGTTGTTAATATTGTACTGAGCTTGGGGTATGCCGAGCAAAGGTAGAACATGCCATGATTGTAATAAGTTTCTTCGTTCTCCTGTTTGGTTCTCTGTGCCTCCTGTTCCCTTTCTCTCTTCCCTTCTTCCTCCTACCACTCAGATTACGAGCTACTGACAGAAAGTGATATGTTGCCAAATATGAGAATTGGAGCACTTGGATTTTCTGGTGCTTTTGAAGATCGGGACCCAACACAATTTGAAGAAAGGCATCTTAAGTTTTTACAGCAACTTGGCAAGGTAGGATGTTTTGAAATTCTCTAATTGCTTAGGAAAGAACTATCTTTTTCAGTTATCTTCCAGTGACCCTGTATACATTATTTACATTGAAGATTCTGTTACAGAAATTAATTTCAGTCATATCTGACCACAACGTGCAGTTCCTTTTAGATCTTATTTCAGTTTCACATTATCATTAGGTAGAAAAAAGATAGCTGACCTCTACAATGAATCCAGTCACACTGAAAGGCTAAAATCTTTTTCAGTAATGCAGAGCTGCATCTGACAATTTTTTTTTTTTTTTTTTTTTTTTGGTACTTGGTATTCATTTAAAAATGCTCCAGAGCAGTCTTGCATAGAACTAGAAGCGCTGGGGTTTTTTTGTGCATGCATATTCAGAGAAGTCTGAATACACAGTCCCTAAATTCAGTAATATCTTTATGTAGGCCTTGAACTTTTTAGGCTTTAGAAATCGGCATTTGGTTACTAACTTTGCACGTATTGGAGCCTGGCTGCGTGAAAGCATGCCCAGACAGATGACCAAGTGCAGCTGAAGATCTTCACCAAGTACCATTTTTCCGGAATGGTTCCTTGCTGTTTTATGTTTTTTATTGACATGATAGCTATATATTCCTTTGACTCCAAGTACTAGTGAAAGCAAGTCTGAAAGCGAAGTAGCAGAACTACTTCTGTTTGCAGATGCTTGGCTGTTGACTGTAAGCGGTAGCATAGCATAGCGAGAGGAGCAGAGTGGTAGGTGATGACTGTGTAAAGGAAGATAAAGAAAGTATAAACAGAGAAAGGGAAGAAGGTAGAACATTGAAACAAATGGGGGAAGAACCACCAAGAAACAGAGGAGAATTAAGAGCCAAGAGGAACCTGAATGAAGGCATTTTTGCAATTGCAGGAAAAGGAGTATATCAGTTGACAGTTTAGAAGTGCAAGTGGAAATTTGTGAAGAAGGGGGAGAAAATGAGTGGACATCACCCCCTCGTCCTCATTTCCTCCCATGCTGTTTGCTTCCTTTCATAGAACGTGTTTCTTATAGAACTATTACCTGTGATCCTGCGGTCTTCTTCTCTCAGGGAGGTTTTGTGGCATGCACTTAATTAGTTGTGGTCACCTTAATGCTAATACAGTGAACACTGAGGCAGTGTGAATAAGCACTAAGAAAGAGACAATGATGTGGACTTGTTTTTAATTCAAGTATTTCCACTTGTGATCTAGGGAAATTTTGGCAGTGTTGAGATGTGCCGGTATGACCCACTGCAGGATAATACTGGGGAGGTGGTGGCTGTGAAAAAGCTGCAACATAGCACAGAAGAGCACCTTAGGGACTTTGAAAGAGAAATCGAAATACTTAAATCTCTGCAGCATGATAACATTGTTAAATACAAAGGAGTATGCTACAGCGCAGGTATGTGCTATATTGAATACACCTTCAGGTGTACACCTAAGTTTGCATACTGAGAAATTCAGAGAGGTAAGTGTTTCTGAAAGTCACTAACTTGTCCTAACTTGACCAGGACTTAGAGAGTACAAATCAAAGGAAGTAGTGTCTGTCATATACAGACACTGTCGTGTCTCAGTACAAGGTGGACATTTTATTCGGTCAGCTCATTGCATAATTTGATTTAGAGAAAGTACCATTTTGACTAGTTACTCAGTTTCTTTATCTTAAAGCATAAAAGTCTTCCTAGAAAAGAATTTGGGGTTAAATGGGAAAATACAACCATTTTGTAACTGTTCTTGTTTTTTGCTCAAGGTAATATCCCAGAGTGGATATTACCAATTCTTGTACAGCCTACAGTAAAAGACTAGACAGGAAAAAATTTCAGAAACAGGTATGTGTGAGTGAATTGTTGATGCTGTTGAAGTTGATGAATGAAAGCATAGGTTCTGCCCAGGATCTTACTCTAAAAAGATTGTTCACAATCAGACTAAGCTTTTAGAGATGGTAAAATTGCTGACCAGTTGATGTCAGTTGCCATTCTGAGTTTCATCTCGGCACCGAGGAGGAATTACATAAACACAGATACGCACATGGCACTTTTGCATTGCTTTAGCAATAGTAGCTAAAGAATTGATGAGATGATCTTGATTAGTGATGCTCTGTATATCAAGCATATGCACATTATTGTTGTGTTTAAATAAATGGCATTTCCTGAACAAATGCAGTTAAGTAATACATTAAAAATTGCATAATGGTGTACATATAAATTATTTTTTTGGTATCAAGACTATTTTCTATTACTTTTATTCATAGAAATTTGTAAATATTTGTATTTCAAAAATTTTCATTGGAAAATGACAGAAAAATTAAGTGTATTTTTTGTTCTTGTAAAAGGTCGTAGGAATCTAAGATTAATTATGGAATATTTACCATATGGAAGTTTACGAGATTATCTGCAGAAACACAAGGAGAGGCTGGACCACAAGAAACTTTTGCTGTATGCTTCTCAGATATGCAAGGTAGGAAATTTCAGATGATTGATATTTTTCAACAAATTTTTGTCTCTTTGGTCTAGTCTCATTTGTCTCAAAACAACCATCATTGGTTATTTTTGTGTATCTTTTATAATACTGTTGGGCTGCTAGCACCACATAACTCTCTATAAAAAAAGTAGCAATACATATTCATGTAGTCAAGAATGGGACAATCTTCTGAGTATCTTAATACCAGATTCTGAGACTGGCCTGTCTGCTGACTGAGGCAGAATATACCCCATTTATTTTTGTTTATTTTATAGTTTGCTTAGCTTATATTTCATTCAGAAGAATTAAAACCTCTTCACTCCCTAATGAGAGCTGAAATAAAATTTTGCAGGAGTTAATATGCTCACAGAGGCAAACTTTTTGTCACATACTATAATGGATTTTTCAGAACTTGGACATTCAGCTATAAAACCACTATAACAGCATGTATATGTTTAAGAAATTTACTTTGTACTGTAAACAACATTAGCTTATTTAGCAGAAAGAGCAAAGAGATATGATTACTGTATGAAGAACTAGAGGCCACAGAAGTGCCCAAAGCTGTAATAAATTATTTGCTAGTCTCAGTGGTTGGTACTGAACATCCTTCATAAAAGTCTGAAAAGGGGGGCAAACATCTGATCTTTATTGTGATATCTCATTTCCTCAGAAAGAGGGCTTATGCCTACCCTAGTTTTATTCTGTTGTTATGCTTTAGACACAAGAAACTACAGACACATGCATCTCATTGCATGTTCAGTAGTTTGGATAAAGAAAAAAAAGGGGGGCGGGGCAGGGGGAAGAGAGAAAAGAGAAAAAAAAAAAAAACAAACAAACACACATACACGCACCCCCTCAAGGCATGTACCAGAAATATTTTTTAATTGCTTTCCCCAATACCCACATCAAAGACAAGGAAACAGTAGGTTACTTAATGAATGTTCTTCAGGTTACCTAGCCCACAGATATTCTTATGTCTATAATTGTGCCCTGCCACATTCAGAGCAGAAGAATTTCCTTCTGCAATATAGCAGAAAAGGCCTGACAAGAATCAAGCGCGAGAGTCTCTGCCAGAGCCAAGATCTCCAGGCGTTCAAACTTTCACCTGGTGAACAGAGCTTGATAATTCCTTGCTTGAAACTGGACTGCCTTGGTAAACTTTTTAGCTACGGAACCTGGGTCATGTACAGAAGGATGCTGCATGCGCCTTTAGCAGCTGATCTCACCTATTCATGTGCCTCACTGAAGTAAGGCTAGGTGGGTAGTCTCCAGCAAAAACTCCTTGATGGGCAAGCAATGTGCAATGAGGTTGGAAAAAAGAAGACGTTCACCTGTGGCAACTGTCAGTCTTTCCACAGAGAGGAAGGATTGACATGTGACCACCCACTCAAAGAGGGTTAAAAAGCCCTCTGATCTGTGTCTCCAAAACAAGAAGTCATTCTCCAGCAACAGGCGGAAGAAGTTCTCTGAATATTATTTCTGCAACAAAATAACTGTTCTTATCAGTGCTGGTAATTCACTGAAAACAATCTTCCTTCAAGCAAAGAGCTGGAAGAGTCTAACACTCAGCACCACCTAGGAGGACGGTGACAGTGAATCTTTCATAGAATAAAGATGTAACAGGGATTTTTGAACATGCAGAGGCTGCAAGCACTTACCTGTTTTATTCTGTGGCCATCTCAGCCTATGACCTGAAGGGTCATAAGGTGCCTGCCCTGTTCACTCTCATAAGAAGCTGTGAAGCTTGCATAAGTAAGTCTTCAGGCCTTATCCAAAGCCTTATCCAAAGCCTGAAGGAGCAACAGTGGCAACGTATCTCAGGAGCCTGGTCTCTGAGACAGAGGTATCTGATAGGAAGAATGGAAGGTGGATTTTGACCTGAGCAGGCAGTGCAAGTATGGTAGGAAACTTCGGGAAAGGAACTATATTCAGAAGGTACAAAGCAGCAGGTTCTTAATGTGTATGTGTACACACACATATGTATAAGAAGCATCGAAATACTACAGGTCTTCAGGATGGTGATGAAAAATCAAAACAGCAGATTAAATGACTGCTTCCTAAGTACCAAGCACCAACCAAGAGGAAGGGAGCTGGAGTATGCCTTCCACAGATACTTAAGTGGGAAAACATCCTGCTTTCATGTGACAAAGCATGGGTACACACAGTAAGAGAATGTGGGAAGTCCGCATATAAGACTCGCTCTTAAAGAACTATCTTTTCTTCACTTGGAAGGAAAGTCTAAGAATTACAGTGTATGTGTCTTGCTTTGCACTGTTGTTGCTGTATGGCCTGCAAAGGAGAGGTTATATTGATCGCTTTAAGATGTCACTCTAATCTGCAGCATTCTGATACTTCAAAACAACTTAATTAAAAATATAGTTAGTACCTGATATTATGAAAATGGAATCTGAATGCTTTTCCTTCTTCTTTTAGCTGATCACATTTCCCCCTTTCCTTTAGCTGTTTTTGCTTCTCTTGCAATGTTTGCTCTTTCAGCATCTCACATCTCTTCTGTCTGCTGTGTATTTCTGTCACTCTGTTATTTTGGGTTTTTTAATAAAAAAAAATCTTTCTCCCTTTTCCTTGCTGCTCTTCTCTCAAATGTATGAGAGAAATGAAGGCATGCCCGTACCTGAGGGTTAAGATGAGTATGTTTGCTTGCTTGCTGTTTTTTCGTTCCTTGCTACTATACTGGGAAAGCATTCCTGACCTAAAGGTGATATTTTTTTGGTGCATATCTCATACTGTGAAAAGCAGCATTTTCAGAGATGGCATTTGTTAGTGGTGATGTTTCTGTAGATGCAAATTAGTGCAGCTGTTTTCTGGTGCAGCCTGTGCCATTAGTACAGCTTGTCTGATGGTAAGCAAGAGGACTCTATATTAAACTTTGAAGAATCATGACCATAGAATGGCAAATAAGGAAGTTAACTTCTCCATGCATCTATTTTTTGGGGTGTTCTTTTTTGCTCTTTTGGCCCTGCATTTTGTTAATGCTGGCTAGCTGATAGGAGAAGAGACTAAGAATAAATTAATTTTTCCATCTCTTAATGCTTAAAGTGCTTCAGGTGTCCTTGCTGGAGAGCCCAACTTTACTGGTAGAAACATTTGAAATTGACATAATTAAACTCAACTCCATTGTTAGAGTAGTGCCACAGGATTATGACTTCCACTTTGCATGACTTCAATTCAGTATCTCTCTTAGAATAGGTATTTTCCAGGCTAACAGAAAAATTGCTATCATCAGAGAAACTTTAGGACTCTTTTCAGTGGCGTATGTAGTAGTAATAAAAAGTTATAGCATTTACATAGACTGGTTGTATCAGAAGCCCAGGAGTCTTACTTTGAAAAAGCTAGGTCTGGTATTTTTCAAGATAGCCGTGGATCAGCGGGTTGTGAAGGATAAAATAGGGCATTTTGGGGCGGTTTTGGAATGGGATGCGCGTAAGCAGTGATGCCACCTCGTGGTGCGAGGAGGTGACGAGCCTGAGGGGAAGGTTAGCGTCAAACTATTCCTGAGGTTTCTCTCTTAGAAAAATAAAATAAGAGAGCAAGAAATCTTTTAGCATTAATAGCATAACGTTGATGTTCAAAACGTTTGAGTTCAACGATCCCCTTAGCATAATTTATTGCTTTTCAGTTGTGTGGAAGGAGTAGATGCTTTCTTATGTAACTCTGAAACTGGCAGCTTGCTTTGTGTTCCCTTTCACGTATGAGTCAGCTATCTCTTGACATTGTGCAGTGTCAACTTCTGTCCACCATCCATTGCTGAGTAACCAAGACCTCTTTCTAGTAATGCCACTACACACACCGGCTTCTTCCACATTCCATTGTTAGCAAAAAGAATTATGTGCGTTGGTAAGAAGAGATCAGCAGCAGCAAAAGACGACATGGCTTCAGACCAATGTTTTGTTACAGCAACCCATGGACATATAATAAGCAGAACTGTGTTGGTGAATAATGGTCCATACAGAAGAGAAACATGGCACACAGATGGGAATACAGTCAGAGAATAGTTGTCAAATTCAAGGAATCATAAAGTTTCATAAAGCAATCAGGAAAACAGAGGTACAAAGTGAAGAAAAAAGATTAAATTAAATGGGTAAATAGGACAATCTTCTCATCTGTCCTGGTTGTGTAGCTTAGCCCAGATTTTTTTCTCCTCCTGTCTATCAGCAGCAAACTGCATTTGGCCACAGAAAGGAGCTGTAACAGCTATGCAGCTACAGAATCAAAAATAACTTGTCTCTGACGGGTGCTTAGTCTGTCTCCCTTCAGTTAAGGGAAGTCCCTGCACTTGGAAGAAGTAACTCCTCAGAGAAGACAAATGTTCAAGCACACATATTTTGGTAACAATCTGTGTTTAGTTTTAACATTAAAGTTCATTCATCCCTCTAGGGAAAGTGCAGCTATTTAATGGTAAAAGTAACTCTTTTCTTATTGTGTTTGTGAACTTTACGCTTAGGGCATGGAGTACCTGGGTACAAAAAGATATGTTCACCGGGATTTAGCAACAAGAAATATCTTGGTGGAGAATGAGAACAGAGTTAAAATTGGAGATTTTGGATTGACAAAAGTCTTGCCACAAGACAAAGAATACTACAAAGTAAAAGAACCTGGTGAAAGCCCTATATTTTGGTAAGTTTTCTTTTGGTATATGAAATCATGGCACGTTTTCAGTTTTTGCAGTTTCAGCCAATTGTTTTGCATATAATGACATTTTTAAGTGCAAACTCCAAGTCAGTTGCCCAGCATTGTGAAAGTCACATACCCGATGTTTGACTTTACAGAACAGCATGTAGGACTTTTCAACATATTTTAAAAAAAAAAAAAACAACTAAAAATTACCAAAATATTTAAAAGAAATAGTATGCAACAGGAACGATATTCAAAGATAAAAGAAATCTAAAAGGGCCCATTCCCCAGGATGCTTTCAAAGTTTTGGACCTTTTGGTTCCCTAAACACTGGTCGTTCATATCTCTCTAGCTGAGATCTGTTGGATAGACCCTCTGTTGACCAAGTGGAGTTAAATCCCACAGACTGTAATTAGTAAGGTTAAAGTGCTGGATTGACTATTTGGGTAGATGTCTCTATTTGGGCACTGAGCTTTCAAAGGAGGTCTAAGTTACTCCAAAATACAGTAGTGGTCCACAAGCTGCACTTAGCTTGGAAAGGAAAAGAACACTATAGCCTGTGGGAGGCTGAAGAATTATGAAATGGAAATTGGTAGACTGTATTCAGAATGCAAAATGTAGACTTCAGTTCTGTTCTATAGACATAGAAATACCTTAGAAAATACGCTGGCAGATAACTGTGATAAAAACCATTTTATGTCCTGAGAGCAAAAGAAAATGCCATTCTGTACATGTGATTTTAGTCTGTATTTTAGTCTGCCTTAGGCACTGTAAAAATGTCATCTCTAAAGGATAAATAATACAAAATGGCATCTTAGTAGATGTTATTGGGAGTTGTAAAAGTTAAGTCCAGAAGTACCTGGGACACGGTTCAAGGCTCACTGAAAGTGATGGAAGGATGCTTACTGACTATAATTGTCTTTCTTTCCAGGCCATATCACATCAAAATCTTGTTTACTCACACTACAGATAAGAAAAATATTTACAACTTTGCTGGAAAAAACTCAGACTTAGATGTAGTTATTGCTAACTGTGTTTGCTTAAGGTGGTTTGTGTTTTCAATACCGATTAATTTTTATTAAAAGAATAGTTACTGGTGAAAGTCGTGGAATGAAGTAAGAATGTGCTAGTGCCTATGAACAAAGAATTATTCATGAAGAAAATGAACAAACTTATTCATGAAAAAAAATCACTCTTCTTAAAAGAAATATCTTCAAAACCAAAAAGACACATTACACAGAACGATATTCCTTTTACCGTGTGTTGCAGGTATGCTCCAGAATCTCTGACAGAAAGCAAATTTTCTGTGGCCTCAGATGTGTGGAGTTTTGGTGTGGTCTTGTATGAACTCTTCACCTATATCGACAAGAGCAAAAGCCCACCAGCTGTAAGTACATAGTTAATGGCTCTCAGAGGTTTTTTGTTTGTTTTTTGTTTGTTTGTTTGTTTTTTTAATTTGTGAAAATATATAGCTTGTTCCTATAGCTAAATAGGTTGCTATTTACTGATCCTTTTCTGGAGGTACCTTAGTGTTTGAGGCAGCATCCAATCAGAAGCAGCAACATGCTAAAAAGTACTGGTATCAAACCATAAGAAGGAAAGGAGATCTGAAAATTACCTGGTAGTCTGTGCAGATCTTATCCATCCTCTAACACCTAACTGTTTGAAAAAGATTTTAAAATCTCTTATTATATATTGTTCTTTCTCATCCTTTGTGGAGAGTAATCTCAGATGCAACTGTTTCATTGCAACATGACACGTATTTTTAATGCTATTGCAAATCTAAGGCTGAGCTACACAAATATGTAAACAAGTTGATTTAAATAAGGTAACTTAAAGCTATTTTGTGATGTTACCAGAATTCAAGTTAGTAAGTTACTGAAGTTCAAGAAAGAAAGGGATTGGCTTTTCGCAGACTGTTGACAGACACCTTTAAAGACAAATTTACACTGGATGGAGAAAAGTACTACTTGTGCACTGAGTAACAGTTCTCCAACTGGAAATGAGATTCACGATCTTACTTTTACCTAGCAGTCCTCTGCAGGTATAACAGAGGAGAGTTGAGCCTTATATATTTACTGTCCTCACCTTTGGCCAGTGTCTCACCCCTGGCAAATGTAGTTTTGAGAGCTGAACAATGATAATAGGCAAAAATGCACTTGGAAGATCTCTGCATTGACCTCAGTGGACCTCTTAGTAATTCGATACAATGACTAAGGAAGTTCTTCCTTCTTCAAGGAAGAACTCTCAAGGCAGGGGCAGCTCTTGCTGCAAAACAACATAAACATTGCAGACACCTGGAGTTGTTCTTCAGAAGGATTATGAAATGGAAAGTGGTAGAGTAAGTCATGGGCTCAGGTTGAGTATACTTTGAATAAATCAACTCTACATGTGCATTCACCACTTCATCAGGTTGGTTATCCGATTGGTATGTATCAGGAAAAATTAATTTTACCAGTTAGCCAAAGCGGTCTGTTTAACTGTCATAGTCTTTATAATTATACATTGTTTCCTCAACTTTGGCCATTTGCATATTCTACCAACAGTTGTTTCACACTTTCATGTCAAGAATCGTTAAAGAAATTTATGTAGCATTGGAGGAAAAATAATTCCTTTATGTTGTGATCAGAAATTATTCTCAGTCAATAGTACTTCCTCATTTACTTTTGATGTCTGTCAGTCTGAGTGAGATTTTAATCTTCTTTTTCGGTTATGTTGATTTTTGGATAGCAAGATTTGTCTAAGCCATTTTTGCTGGCTTTATTTATGCTACTGTTTCTGGCCTGTAGTTACTATCAGTCCTGTTAATCTTTTTTGTATACATCAGTATGAAATTATCCGTTTTCTGTTTGACTGGGATTTTTCAAAGCGTCAAGATCTTGTTTTAATGTTTCAGGGAGCTTTTTAGAATTAGCTGTGAGGTTTATCCTTTTAAAACTAGTTAATCATCAGATGATCAACATTTTTTAAGATTTTTCACTTACTGCTTTAAATTGTGTATGTATCATCCTATTTTTATCCATGCACAAAAAAAATTCTGTAATTATTAATATTTTCTCTGGACTTGTAATTTATAACTTTATCATTGTTATATATTATTCTATTTATTATTATTATTATTAATTATTCTTATGAAGAATTTTCCCTTGGTAAGAATATTGCAGCATCTTTTTTTCCTTTAAAAATTATTTATGACAGTCGGCCTTCTGTTTCAGGAATTCATGCGCATGATTGGCAATGATAAACAAGGGCAGATGATTGTATTTCATTTGATAGAGCTTTTGAAGAATAATGGACGACTACCGAGACCAGATGGATGCCCTGATGAGGTGAAGTATTGTATTAATATGTTACTATAGTCTTGAAAGGTGCTTAGTCAGGGTGAGTACCTGGTCAATGCAAACCTTGTGTTTCGTTCTGCTTCGATTACTGAAGTATTTATACAAGCAGAGTGACTGTGCTGTTATTTTAGCAGTTGCATGATGCATATAATCACATTTCTTTTCTGATTCTTTAGATAACATTCCCTCAGGAGCCTAGAATGTAGTCTGTCTAAGTGTACAAAGTAAGACTATTATGACTGAGTTCCGTACTGGGACACTCAGGCTTCTATTTCAAAAATATAAATTTATTAAGGCAATGAGATTAGTATATAGAACTCATTCCGTGGAAGTCCCATATAGAGATTCTTGTTCAAAGCTGTGACCTGTGGATTCTTTTGAAGTCTGTAACATTTAGCAGAAGTATCTTAATATCTACATACAGTTTTCACATTTAATTCCAGGATTTAAAGAACTCCTTATCTTGATTATTCTCCTTCTCTTGCTCTTCCCTCCTCAAGCATAGGGAATACTCATGTTTATCATGTATATTATTCCCTGTCAAGCATTCTCAGTCAAGAGGTACCTGCAGACTGTAGGCACAGTTAAGTATATGAATCAGATTTTTTATGTTCAGGGCCTTCAGATTTGTATTCATGTTCTTTGCAGATACTGAAGTGTATATGTATGTAAAGCCATCCTCAGAGCACACAAATTAATTCAGTGTTCTTTTGTTTTTGCTAGTACTCCAGATGTTTTAAAAAATACTTCCATACTACTTCTCAGTCTTGTAGTTCTCTGTTCTTCAGAGCGGGGTGCACTTCAGCTTGGGTCGAACTTGTAGGGCTGGGTAGGTGGATCACTAGGGAAAGAATGTAAATAAAATAATTATGCTTTTTAATGTATTTAGCTTCCAACTCAGATCAATTGCTGCATCCCTCTAAAATCAAGCACACTTGGCAGTAAGTCAAGAAACAATCATTCAAAACTGGAGACAGGAGAGATCAGGGGCAAGTGGTCTAGTAGAGAAGAGAAAGAATGGTACAGGTGGGGCAGGGAAGCCATGGGGGAAGAAACACTCTACAGCGAATCCAAAGAGAAGTCTCTGAAGTAACCTTTCTCACGTTATATGTATGAATACAGCAATTGTTGAATTGCAAACGTTTGGCTTTTTGTAGATAACCTGAATGTCATATGTATAAGATAATACATAATCTGTTTTACTGAAACTGTATCCAAATTAATGCAAAGGTTTCAATGTCTGACATTTCTTCAGATACCAAGCAAAGTGGAAATGTCTCTCTTTTGTCAGAAACTGTGCTGTTCCTGTTTTGATCCTGAAAGGCCAGTCATCACAAATATTAAATCTTCCAGATGTCTATAGCTTACAAGCTGCTTGAGACTTGGGTCTAAAGCAGCTTGGTCAATGCAGGAGTTTCAGATTTGCTGAAAAATAAGGAACTGATGCAATTTTTTTTTCTTGGGAGCTGTGCAGATTGTTTTAAGCAACATGTAAAAAATTGTTCAAAGTATGAGAAGGTGGTAATAATGATCTGGGTTAAATTAGTGAGAAGAGCGTAAGGGAAGAGCTTGGCAAATTGTTTTGTGACCAGGTATTGGGTACATGTTTGGGAAAAGAGAAGACTGTTGCCAAATGCCTATTGTAATGGAAATCTCTTCCAAAAATCATATAAATCTACCTCTGCTAGAAGTGGATTCAGTTTGCGCAGTAACTTTTCTGGCTTATTTCTGAATATATGTGAAGAATAATTTAGAATTTAATATACAACTGTGGAGAAGTGTATGTTAACATTGCAGGAGAAACTTAATTTAGAATTGCTGGCTTTGTAAATCTGGTTTTTGGTCAGACTTGTAAAGCATTTTTCATATTAAACTTTGAGCTTTCCAAAAAATAAGAGCAAGCAAGAAGATAAAAACTCCACAAAGTAACATACATCTCTCAAAAGTTTCAAAAACTACCTGAGTGAATTTCCATACTAACTTTAAAAAAAAAAAAAAAATCTCCTTTCATAATAAGGGCTTTTGCAGAGCTAGCTATCCTCACTTCTTGCTGTTATTGGGATCAAGCTAAACTGATTGGTATAGCAAGACTTTAGGCACACTCTTGTGCCACTGTTGCTTGGAAGCATAAATTTAAGCTGAATGTTCTTTGGACCAGTTGAAAGTAACTATTAACTATTTATAGCATCTGTTTACCTACTACTGATTTTCTTTGTTTCTTCTCCAGATTTATGCTATCATGAAAGAATGCTGGAACAATAATGTTACCCAGCGCCCCACCTTTAGGGATCTTGCTCAGCGAGTGGATCATATAAGGGACAACATGGGTGGATGAGAAAACTGTCCCTCCTTCAGAGGATGTGTTGGAATCCAGAACAAACTGTACTTGGTCTGCTGTGTATAATTGACATATGTACACATGTGCATCTTACCTTTGCTGGAAGTAATATCTGTGTGGCAAATATCCTATCTCATCTGCATACTGAGGAATCCTGCTGGTTTTCTTTATCAGGATATATTTGCTACTATGAGAACATGTTGAAATTCTCAATAGGGAGAGAAATTATTTTTCTAAATAAAATAATCTAATATATGGTCAGTCTACAACACCGTTATTTGCCTTACTTGGCAATGCAAAAAAGAGGTGACTTAATATGTGGTGAGATTAAGAGATGAAAAGACAGTGTATTTCCTTGTTGAAATGGAGATGCACAGAAAAGACTGCTAGAAGTCTTTTCACACTGAGTATGTAGTGACTTGGCACCCTGTTTTGTGTGTTGCACAAGGGCTTGTGTTAATACAGTTTTATAATCTTTTCATTGTTGATGCAGAAAAGGCTTCTCTGTATAACAAAATGGAAGTGGTCATGTAACCCGGAAACTTTTAATGTGCCTGTCTGAATCAGTTATCAGCCAGCAATATATGCGAAGAGATAGTAGGCTGTGTGATGTACTATAAGTATTTCAAGGGAAAGGGAGCAAATTATTCTTAATTTGGAGAGCCAGAAAACCTACTCATCCATGTGAAAATTTTAATTTAAAATGAAAAAGCAAACATCCAGTTTTTTACTCTTCTTTTCCTCTGTTGAGTATTAGATTCCCCTTATATAACTGAAGATGCAGTGATAAGAAGTAGAAATGAAGCCATTTTATACAAGACAGTGTCTTCAGTTTGTTTCCGAATATGAAAAAGCTAAACATACTGCTTTTAAATGCTGCTCTTTTATTCTTTCCATCTTTGAAATTTTCACACAGTCATAAGTGTATCTGTAAATTGGAAACTTTTTAAAGCAGAATTAAAAATCTAGAAAATGCCCTCCATTTCACAGTTCCTCACTTTGCTGTTAAGATGATCACCTTATACATTCTTTCCAGTACACAAAAAAGAATGCTTATGGCCCAGTATCTGATATGGCCAGTCACAACCACATCAAGTCTATTTTGTAATGAAGTGGCCCAAGTTACCTCCTGTTTATTTCTATGGTAATACCCAACATAAGACTATTTGGAAGGAGGAATTACAAGTGCAATTGCTCCACACTCAGCGGGGGACAAGGACATGATCCCAGTTACTGAGAACTGGAAGGAGATCAGAGGCACCTGAACAGGTTACTTACGCTGTATAATTCAGCTTTTGAAATAAGTCTAACAAAAATGTATGGACAAGACAACTCTTCGGTTTTGCCTCCGGGCATAAAACTTGGGGATAATCTCATATCTCAAAGCAGTAAAGTTGCAGGTTTTGTTTGTTTTTAGCTCAAATAATCTGTTTGTTTGTTTGTTTTTACTTATTCTTAAGCATTATTGTTAGCAAAGTACAATGCTTGTTCTTCTTGGACTTTTGCTGAGAGAAGTTCAATTAAGGGGATATACAACTTGGCAAACTGACCTGACATCCAGAT
Organism: Platalea leucorodia; assembly: GCF_965183815.1. Taxonomy (NCBI): domain Eukaryota; kingdom Metazoa; phylum Chordata; class Aves; order Pelecaniformes; family Threskiornithidae; genus Platalea; species Platalea leucorodia. The sequence goes on from NC_138858.1 coordinate 31,645,690, forward strand.
TTGTATTTAAAATGAAGTGTTCATTTTTAAAATTTGTGGCAGTGAGTCAGTGAAACAGAGGAACTACTTTCACTGTGGGGCCTCCTTAAGATTTGTGATTAACTACATCCATCTTATGAGAAGTTTAAGTACCTCAACTTTAGGAAAAAAAAAATAATCCTTACTTAGTGTAACATAGTGCCAGTATAGCAATGTTTTGTACCACTATGATGTTTCTCTCCCACAATCACTCATACAAAATTATGTTTTTATGATACGGGAGATTGCTAAATAGGGAGGGCAGCATCAGCCCTCTTTCTGCCTATTGCATTTAATAATATTTCTGTTGGTTTTCTTGCCACCAAGCACTTACATAGATAATTTTTAAAACTAATTTCACAGTCAGTTTTCAAGCTGCAAAGAACTTCAAAGTGCTTTGTTCAACTTAACATCTGTTTTCTCCATTTCTATACATTGCTTTGAAGATTTAAAATTTTGTGAAAAAAAAGTCTGCGTTTGTAGTCTCAGTTGTATGTATGTTTTTTGCAACAAAAGAAGATAAAGCTTTAAAGCATTGAAACAGCATTTTAGCTGGATAACATATGCAGGAATTATGTAAAATTTGCAGTGTATGACACTCAGTAGCTAACTGGTTTCCGATATATAGTAGACTAAACATAATTTATGTAAAAATCTCAGGGAAGTTTGTGTAATGCAATGAAGAAATCTTCCAGTCTGCTACTTTTTTTCAAGTGAATAAAAAGTCTTTTTCTTGTTCTACTACAGTATGACGGATTACATAGTCTATTTGATTGCATAAATATAGTGTTGAACTCAAGGATGATTTTTAAGTGTCTTGTGAATTTTTTTTTTTACTTTATGATTTTTAGAGAAAGCCATATCTTCACACTGCAGTATAATTTTGTGCTGTTGGTCAGGAACACAGTCTTTTGTAACAAGTCTCTCTGTGCAAAGGGCTTGATCATTTGGGATGAGTATTCTTAGCTGGGTGAACAGGACCAAGTAGTGCTTAGGACTCTTGGGGGATGTGTGATCATCTGCAGTGTCAATGTTTAGGTCCTGGAGCAGACCAAATGGTTTTCTCAAAGAGCTGTTGCAGATGTAAATGCAGTGTTTTTGCTAAATTTGCTACTGCCAATTGTAGTAACCTTTTTCAAAAAACAAACAAACAAACAAAAAACACTGCATTTCAAAAGCTCTCAGATCTACAGTAGCATTGTATAATGACATATTTTTATATAGCCTTTGTATTAACAGACTCAGTTCCTTGTTTTAGAAACTTTCTTCAGTTGGCATTGCATTTGTCATACTTTAGTGTAATTATTATGCTACCCAAAATGCTGTGATTTTTTTTTTTTTAAGAAAAAGTGCTGGTTTATGCATACATGACTGCTGCTATGATGTAGAATTCAAATATTAACTACTGCTTTGCACTTGTATTTGAAGTGAAAGAATTTTTCTCTAAGTGCACAATATATATTATAGAGTCTCTGCAAACAAGTATTGTCTAGTATAATATTGGTTTGTTGTCTATCAGTACAAATATGTTAAGTTTCAATATTAGTTTTTAAATATATTCCACAACCTTGCAACAGTCATGTAATAAGCCAAAGGAGGAATGAATTTTCAGGAAAAGAAACCCATATTCTTGTCAAGTCCTAGTATTGATTAAAAGCTTCCGTAGTTGAGAAAATTGTTACTAAATGTACAGATTAATATAACTGTAAAAAGATATGTAGAAATTATTTTAATTTTTTCCAGAAATTAAGTTTTAATTGATGCATTTAGTTGAGATGTTGACCAACTGCCTTGAAATGAATGGGAAAAGATGTTACTGTATGAAGTATGAAGAAATGTAACTCTTGTGTAAAGAAAGCAAGCTTTTCAGGAATGTATGATCACAAACACCTGGAGGATAGAGTTCTGAGAGCAAAAGTAGAAGTGTAGAAGAACAACAAGACTGATGGAAAAAGGCTGATGTTCAACACTGAAGAAGCTTTCTGAAATGTGAAATGCACAATGATTTATGAAAAACCGATGTCTACTGAAAATGCCATACCCTGAGAAATATGTGCTAATGTATTTCTAAACTGTGTATCGTCTGCCTTAAATCTAAAATACTCAGAGATGTAACCTGACTGAAAAATACAAGAATTAGTATACCAAAGGAAACTGCTTAAGGTTGTGCCATGCCAGACAGCAGTTTTGAAAAGGTTTTTTGCTAAGAAGTTTCTTCTGAATTTTGCTTTTTGAATAAGAGGTTTACAACACTTTATATTAAAGTAGAACAAGTCCCTTTGGGGGGGCCCAGGGAAGAAGACACCTGCTACTTATGGTTGGACTGCAAGCATTTGAACACATGGTTTATTGAAGAGAACATGAAAGGGGATATTTTTTAGAAAACTGTGTATCGATACCTGAAATTTAACTGTGCGTTTCTTTTGAGTTTGGATAGTGAAAATAAAATAACTAAATACAATGAATGGCACATGCCTGCCAAGATTTTCTTTTCTGTAATACCTAAAATTAGTTACTGGTGTTTAAATCACTACTGAAGAGAGCTGGTCTGTTTAAAAGGGTAGAATACAGCACATACAACTTTGACCTTCCCAGAATAGCCATAGCTAGTGTATATATTTTGGAAGGAACTTACATGTACCAAAGTAAAGGCAGTATGTTGGGTGCTCCCTAACAATAAGACTGGAGGGTTTAATTTTTTTTTTTTGTTTTCATTAAGCTAATTATTTTGGTATGGAGAAGCACTTCCCTTTACTCTCAGTATTTAGGGAGAAGCAAGTCTGTAAGACAGGGACTGCTAACAGATTGCCTGTTGTCAGACTACAGTTCTTCACAATTTCTAACACAAACTCTTATGAAACCACTTCTTGATTTGCATTACTTTGTTGTCTTTTCATATTACTTTCCTGTAACTTTACATGAAAATTACCACCACTTACCTTGAACAGAGTTGAATGCTGTTAAATTTTGAGAAGTACAATGGCAAAATGGAAAATATGCATAAGTACAAGCGTGCAATACATACTTAAGCTATTCTGCTGTGGCTGAAGTAAAAATTAAGCTAGTTCAGTTACACTTTCCCCACACATAAGAGGTGTCTTATTCTCAGAGCAGGTTACCTGAAGATTTTATTTTATGTGACAAAATACCATCCCAATGAAGTTTAAAGATTCTAGGCAGTGTTCCTGCTGTTCCTCCCGACACCTACGGGCATAATTGGGGATCTTTAATTGTTCTAGAGAACAAATTTCTGGGAAAATGAAGAAGTTTGAAGAAGAAAATACTGTAGGAGATGTAATAATGTCATCAATCATGTTGTCCCCATGTCATAAAGTATGGGATAATATAGCCTTCAATTTATTTTTCATGTTATGCAATAGTGTGATGTTCTGTTTCTGCTCTGTAATAAATACTCACAGTGGTTTTAATGAATTCTGAAATTCAGGTTTAGAAACCTGTCAAACTGCAGTCAGACTAAGTGAAACATTCTTTGTGGATGCTAATAAGGAAAGAAATAAGAATATCCAGTATTTGCAAAGATTACCCCAAAATACTATGTCATAATTTCTGGAAGGATTCAGGAAGGCATTCAAAAGAAAAAACAAATAGAAACTAATTACGTTAATTGTATAAAGCAACTAAGGCAGCAAATACGAGTTCAGATATTTGTCTATTGCAGAGTACTGATACAGTTGAGTCTGCCCTAGAAATGCAGACAAATTAATAGATATTCTCATAATGCCAATCACTAGGAGCAAGTGCAGAAACATTAAATATTAAGGTTATAGCTAAGTAATACTAACAAAAGCAGAAGAATAAGGTAAAGCTTAAAATGCTTCAAGTTTTATGTGACTAATTTATTTTGAGCAATGGAGAAACATCCAGGAGTGGCAAGGATTCAAGAACTTTTAGCTAAATTAATACTGCAGCACAGCAAGGATTGAATTCTAATGAACTGTATTGTGTGGGGCTTGGGGTTTTTTTTGGGGAATGAGAAAGACTGAGTAACATACTAAATGGAGTTGTTACCTTAAACTTCTGCAAGGCTCCAAAGCTGATTTGCTGTGTATCTGTTTTTCTGTGTATTCAGTTGCATTTTCCCTATGGAGCTGTGCCATAAAACTTCTCCTCATTGAAGAATATTAGTCAAAAAAAACAAAGCAACTCGTGTAAAAACAACTGTGCATCACTTAGGTTTCCTCTAAGTATTTTTCCCTTTTGTGTTGTAAAAATGTGGCACTTTCAGTGAACTTACAAAAAAAGAAGCTCATATCGATGTAAGCTTACTAAAAATTAGTGGTCTCTGCAACAAAATAGGATCACTACTGAAAATCCAGGTGGTCACGGAGCTGTTATTTTAGGAGACAATTTTGACATTTGGATTCTGCCCAAGTCTTACCTGAGACTTTTTTTTTTTTTTTAATTAAGCAACCTGCCTCCCCTCTGAATTACACTATTTCTGTAGAGGAAGATTTAACTCAGTGGAATTCTTCAGCCAGTGCAACTTTATTCCATTTGTCAAGTTCATTCTGAGACTCTATGGAAAAAGGCTGAGCACCCTGGCAGGTTTGACACTGTGTGTGGTCGTACGTCCTGTTCTGGAGTTAAACCAGATTAAGGTTTTAGTTTGAGGAGGTAAGTGCGTGCACACATTAAGTTGCCATATATTTCCCAGAGTTTCTCATCTGAAATGTATAAGGGGACTGTGTAGCACATGAGTAACAAGCTTGGTGCTACAGGGGCAAGTGTCATTTCTGTTTGTGTTGATTCCTGTGTTTGTACAGGAGGTTGCTGCTCTCGGCCATACAACCTGTTTGTAACTGCACTGCGCGTCTGACTTGTGGTTGTGTGAAGCATGTGATACACTACACAGTATTAACTCTAGAAAATAGGAATTTGAAGGCAAACAGCACCCTAGAGAGCAAAAATTCTCATATTAAAGCCAAACAAAATTGGACTGAAAGGTAAAACTTGGGGAAATCCAGATGCATGATAACCCCATGCATGCAATTCGCAGAGCCAGATACTGCTGATGCGAGCAGGTCAAAAGAGACAAGACTGGTTAAATCTATAAAATGTTGTAATAAGCAGTAAGATCTGAAAGACATGACCTAGTTACAGACCAGGTCATTTTTTTAGCTCCTCCTTCCTAGAGTAGCTGTAAAACTGTAGTGCTACTTAAATGCCTTCCAAACAGTGTTTGAGCTACCTCTGAAGTAATGCTAGATCAGAAGTTTTACAGCACTTAACGGAAGAAACACGAAGTTGAACAAAGGAGGTCTGGGCACTTTGGTACTCGCTGGCGCTGCCTCATCACGCCCGAGTTGCTGCTGCAGCCGGGAGGCTGGCGCCCAGCGTGGCACAGGTCTGCTTCTACCCTGTGCTGCTGCTGCTCAGGAGCTGGACGGATGCTCTGCCTGGGGCGTCCCCACCATGGCAGAAATGCTGGTTGTCACAGCAGGCAAAAACAAGAGCTGCGTGCGTCAAGGGGGTTTCAGACGGAGTTTGCATACCTGGTAATTCTGGTTCACGGTTTTTGCTGGCGGGTCAATGCATGCACAGATCCCGAGGCACGTACAATCAGGAGCTCTAGGAGCAAGGCTTGCTCCTTCTCTCAGGCCCAGCTGGAGGCGTAAGGGGAGGAGGATCCCTCAGTCTCAGCAGCTGAGTGACAACCAAGCATTTGCAAGGGCATTGTGTAGGGGACGTTTCTGTGAGGCCTTTACGAGCCCTGGGCTCACCCTTCTGGACTGCATCCTTTTGCACCATGGCTGTGGTGAAGATTGTAACAGGCGGCATAGATAATTCATTTTTTGTAATGCTGTCATTAAAAAAAGATGAACTAATTGAGCTAAATTGCAATTGCTAGGGAATATCAGCAAAAGCTATAGAAAGTGCATCTGAGCTTCTAACCCAAAACCGCAGATTACTGGGGCATTAACTAGAGTTAAGGAGCATGAGGTTGTATTTAGAGCATGAATACAAAGTTTGATAAATGGGTAGCTGAAATCAAGCTTCCCTACTTTTTGCATCCATACTCTTGACTAATATTCTTTTCTTAGGAGAAGAAATGAACGATAAATGGAAAGTAGAATGGTACCCACTATTGAAAGGTCTTTATGACACGCAACCTATATTTCAGATCTGTGGAAAAGATCTAAATAAAGAATACTTTCACATCAGCAAGGTACTGGATATGCCCTTAACTTCTCAGGACTAAGCAAGATTTTATTACTTTGCTGTAAGGTGCTAATAACTCAAAGGCTACAAGGAAGTTGATATGGGGATACCACGGCATCTTTACAAAGGCTTTTGGGACACCCCATGTTGCAAGTGCCTGGGCAACGATGCTGTTGCAGGAACAATACGATACGGAAGAAAGAGGCTGCTCTGGAGCTATCTCCAGGATAGCTTCCTGGATTGGGACTGTTGGGCCCTTGGGGACCTGTGGCTCCAGAGCTGGTTGAGCAGCATCTCCCACTAGTGTGCTTGGTTGGTAAGTGTACAGAGCTTTGGAGCAGGCCAGCCAGGACTGTGACCGTGCTGGCGAAGGTGAAGCCTTGCTTTAGGATGGGAGGGGAGCAGTGCATGAGCACGCTGTGCTGCGATCCAGCCCAGAGGCATAGGGAAGGGAATGTGGAAGTCCGGCACCGCACAGAGGCAGGATGTGGCTGAGGTGGAGCTGCTCCATGTTGGAACTGAGCTGCCTTAAACATCCTACGGTGAGGCAGATGGGAAGGAGTGGGGTGGTCCCCTGGTGTTAACTCTGCTGGTGCAGGCGGGTGATAATTGAGGCTGTTCTCAGGTGGTTGTATACGGGTGTGTGAGATGAGTGAGTGAAAAGCCTGTCCCATGCTTGGTTTGCTTAATACATTAAGCTTAGCAATGTCAAATGGTTTGATGTTACCCACCCCTACCCGAACAGAAGCATACCGTTATTTCAGTGCGTGTTTTCCATTACCAACCTCATCCACCAGACTGAGTGCCTACTAAGGCAGACCCATCAGGTGCCATGCAGGAAAGCAAACATTTTCCTGGCTTTGAATTGGGCTTCGCCATCTGAAACAGCCACCAAGCCACTCACCAACAAAAGGCTTTGGGGCATCAACAAAAGCCACAGGAGTGCGCAGGCACTTAAGAAATACGAGTGTCTATGAAACTGAGATGGCTTTAAAATTAGGATTCAACTAAGAACCAGTTTTAAAGATTTTAAGTTTAGAATGAAAACTCTAACAATCTTTTATAAGTACCTTTCCCTTAGCACCTAGGCAAAACTTTTTGATCTCTCCAAAATACCTTTTTATTCAAATTATCATCTTCGTCTTGCTTTCTTTCATCTGTATTTTCAGATCTTCAAATTGCATGGTTGAACAGAGAGGAAGATGTCAAACATACTGTACTTGCATCACAAATGATGGGATGGAAAACTTAAAATTTTCAGTCAATCTTGGGTCTTCAACTAGTGCATATGTGGAAATAAATCTGATTATACAAATAAGAGATCTCAAAGAATTTGTTTCTTTGTAATAATGAGCAATAATAAGAATGTAATTATGTCAGATGACTTCAATAAATACATGTGCCACCTTGTAAAAGACTCTCAGAAGAACTGGAAATGTGAGGAGAACCAAAAGCTGGATTAAGTATGCCAGGAGAAAAAAAGATATTATTGCAGAGTTGTATCAGAATTGCTGCATGTCAGACTACCTAAGAAAAGACAGCAAAAAAAAATCCTGTGCAAGTTCAAAGCATGCGATCAGTATATATTTTAGGTACATACAATCAATTTTAGCTGGGTGGTGTGTGATTGAATGCTGCATGGTGGGAGAAAATTAACATCGTATTTCATTCCCTCCGTAATACAGCTGCCATCATATTACTGATTTCTTAAAAAGAAAAAAAAATCCTACAAATGCAATAGCTATTAGTGATTTTGCTATGCTGCTATTATTTGTCTACTGTTTTACTGAACATAGACAACTCATTTTAAATTTAGTCTTTATATATATAAAACAATTTTACAGGGCTTTTGTAAAACTTTATTAAGAAATTAAATCAGATATTTAAATTATTTAAATATAATTGAGTAGACAGCTCAAGTGTATTGCAATTCATTTAAAATTGCAGTAATTTCCCCCCAACAAGAACTCCAGTTAGCAGTCATCTAGTGTATTACTGAGTACATCTAACTTGAACAATGAAACAACAAAAGCTAAACAATTACATCAAGAGGAGTTGAAAAGAACCATCCATTAAATATGGATGCTAGATGTGTTGCCTGAGCTACAGCTGATTGAGCTCTAATCAGATCAATGGGCTTTTCTAACTCTGTCATTAAAAACTCTCAGTCAGGTCACACAGTGGCTTTTCTTCAGAAATACTGATCTATCAATTAAAAAGGTAAACCAAACTTACCTCTGAACGGACCTCTGAAAAGACCTTGAATAAAATTTAAGGTTAAACCTAAGCGTGACTTCAGCCTTCAACAGAAGAGCATCTGACATAAGGACATGAATCCTTCCATTCACTTAGCCAAAGATATTGCTATTTAAAAGGATGGTTTGATAGCAAACAAAAATATTGGTTTTCACAGGCTAAAAGACCTTCTCCATTAAGGATCAAATAGGTTGGAATCCCACTGCAAACTGAATTCCTAAATGGGGGAGAGGAGAGAAAATTTGGCAAATCTTTCAGAAATCACAGGAGAGTTCCCAAGATGAGAGAATACCAAATTCCTTAGATGTGAGGACTGTCAAGTGGATTTTAAAGGAACTGACACAAGTATCTTTTCAGTATAAATGTATAGTTTAGACTAACGGCCAGGTGATCACAATCAAGTCCTTTTATCATACCACATACCACTTACTAAGTACCCTGAATTGATAGTTTTCTGCTCTTTATAAAAAAGTCATGATTATGAGATCCTGTAAAAGGGACTAGGGTTTTTTAATATCCTTGTAGACCTACCTCTCCTGCCATATTGAAGTTATTCTTGTTAGATATTTATCCAATACGCAGTGAGGATCCCATAAACTCTACGAGAAGTCTATTCCAGTGATTGCTTTTCCTTGTTCTTAAAAAGTCTTTTCTGATTCTAAAGTACATTTCTGTAGTTTAAACACATTGCTCTTTGTCCTACTGGTTATGTAAAATTTCATTGTTTCGTCTTTACTGCTACCTTTACGTAGCTGAAGACTTCTGCAAGTTCTTGCCTCAGTCATCTTTGCTCTGTATAAAACAACAGCCATTTCTACATTCTTTCTTTACAAGCCATATTTTCTGTATCTTTGATAATTCTTGTTACTGTTTTACAGACTTCCTCCTTCCTGAATTGTTATGTCCAAAACTAGGTGAGGTACTGCAGGCCTTATTTGTTCCCAGCAGAAGAAATACTTCGCATATCTTACAGTTAAAATTTTCATTTATATATCCCCATATGATGTTTGCCTGTTTTTACCATATGATATTATTATCTCATTCTGTGACCTTCTACAACCCCAGATTCTTCTGTATAGCCATACATCCTTTGTATTTATGCTTTTGATTATTCCTAAACGTAGGAAATAATTTCCCTAATTTTTGAAGATCAGTCTGAACTCTTCCAACATAATTCCAGTCCCTTCCTCCTTAATGCCATCTGCAAATTCCTCTGCATCTTTTCTCTAGTTCTTTCTGCATCTTCATTGTGTCTCTTCCTTCATGCAAGCAATTAATGAAACTGTCAAATAGTACTAGACCAAAGAGAGGATGCTCTGAACTCAGTTTGGTCTGTCCCTCCTCCTTAACGGCACACCTCTGATAAATGGCTGGAACACCATACTAAGAGGGTCCGACAGTGCTCCTCTTATTAATAGTTTAGTTCAGTTTGTGTTACCCTGGGTTTTTTGCAAGGCTTGTCAGTTTTGATGCCAAGATATATAACATCCTACCTAACCACAAGATTTGATAATTTTTTTTTTTTAAATCCATGATGGTTCTTCTTCATCATCTTCTAAGTACCTGCATATTATTTGTCTGTTTGCTACATTTCCTCTTGCCCCCTGAATTACAGTCAGACTGACCGATCCGTAATTCTCTGTCCACTTTTTAAACAGAGTTTATATATTTTTTCCTACCACCTGAAAGCTCTCTTGTCCTCTTTGAATTCCCACAGGTAACTATTGATGATTCTGCCGTCTCAGCCTGGGGCATGAACCCGGCTAAACGAGCCCGCTCTGAATCATTCTTTCCTAGCTGTGACGGATACGCTTGACCCCAGCCGTACTTTGGTTCAGGCTGACCAAGGAGCAAGAGGCCTCACACCCTGTGGTGAACTGGCGAGCTGGAAAGCTCCTGGCTCACGTACAAGGGAGTGAAGGTGCCTCAGAAAAATATTTCGAAAGATGGTTTTGAAATCCAAAAATGCAAGATAACCAAAGTACAGAACAAGATACCAGAGCTAAAACGAAGACATCTATCTTGTCTATACTACTGACTAGCACCCAGCTACGTCACCCTATAAATATTACCGTGAGGATGGGTCCAGCTGGAGCTGTCCTTGAATTGCAGCTGGACTGCACGCCTGGTCACTGTCCCCTTGAGCAGGGATGCCTCTCAAGGTTTGAGATTCCTCATCTGAGACTAAGAGATCCTTCCTTTCCCAAAACAGGGAGATGCCTTACTTGTGACAGATCCTCGGTAAGTGACTGATACCATGCTGAATTAATACTAATGAAACATTGCTAATCCATGTAGCTACTGAATATTATTAGAAACATTGTATAGAAAATTCCATTAGGCATAAACTGTTGTCCAAGTCTGAGACTAAGATTGGACCTAGCCGCACCTAGGCTCAATAAGGAGTTTAGAAAGCAAGGGGGACCGCTCTGGACCTCATGACACAACAGGAGGGTCTTCCCTACTCTTTGCATCTCCTGTCTCTGTATGAGTCATTGTAACTCAATTCTAACTAACTCAATTGTCCTTTGTATGTTTCTTCCATGAAGTAATTAACAAAGTGAACCTTGCCATCAAACTTATTGAACCTTGTGAAACCACTATGAAACTTTGTTAAATTCCATCAAATTTTTTAACTGCCAATTATTTTACCTTAGTAGAACGTATTGCTGCTTCTCTCTTTTGAGTGAGGTGCATTCCACTCGTCCATGACATCAGCCTCGTCTCAATTCTCAGCCCTAGATCACTGGTGCAGTTGTGCTAGTCAATTGCACTTGGTAATTTCAGTAAACACTGGAGCATGGGCGCAGGTATTAGATACTTGTTTTTTCTTCTCTATGTCATGATTTGTTTTAATGTTCTTTCTTTTCTAAAAATTACTGTATCATGGTCATTCTTTCTTATGATGCCTGCCATGTCCACGTTCTCAGCCAAATCTTTTGTAGTGGTTGTAATTAAACACCACATTCCCCTCCAGTTGTTTTCTCCATCTTCTGCAGAGTGCTTCAACACCTTTCCAGACTCTTCTGGGTAGTCTGTGTCTTTCTGTATTGCTTTTTCATCAAAATGATAATTGAAATTTCCCTTTAGAATGAAGTTTTTATGCTTTTGATAAGTCCTTTGGTCACCCAGAGAAAGACTCATCTCCATTATTTTCTTTATTTACAACCTACCGTATTCCCCTACATGACAGCAATATTGCTTTTACTGCGAAATGTTTAGTCATTCTAGCCTCCAATAGCCCTCTGAACTAAAGAATAAGCATACACATACTTGAGATATAGCCTTTTAGTCTCAGCTATCTTTGCTGAACAGACCGTACCTGTCTGTATGAACTAACCAACCAAATCTCTATCAAGCCAATTAAGACATGATTTTGAATATGATTTAAGACATCTAGGCATTCCTGTGTCCTATCCTCTTACATTACTATGTAATAAACTAATTATAGTGTGGGTGTATATATATGCCAGTTATCTATTAGTATATGATGAACAATAGCATATAATGAATATATATCCGTATATAATGAACTAAGATAGATATTTCTGCTTACCTCTCTCAATACCACATCAGGAAAATACTTCCTTCCACATCTAAGTCTTTGTATCAATTGCTGTCTTGTGAATCCTTGGTTTGTATGCTTTCTGCAGCCAGTCCCGGCTGCACTCCTGCAGGGGAAACCCCAGGGGAACGCAGGTTGTCGCAACCTTGGCAGGGCTACTGTCCCACACCCTGCCCACAGCAGGCTCAGCTGCGGGGTCAGACCAGGTTCCTCAAGATGTTACCCAGCCAGGGCTTGAAAACTCCCCAAGACGGGAGACGGCATCACCTTTCTGCATCCTGGCCCCACTGCCAGGCTGTCCTCATGGGCGGATGACTTCTTATCTCGCGCCTGAGCCTCTGGTGTTTCACTTTATCACCATTGTCTCTCGTCCTCTTGCCATGTACTGTGAAAAACCTGGCTCCTTGCTGACCTCTTCATAGAATGCAAGGGGCTGTGTCATGGGCTTTATCTGGATCCTCCAATTACCTACTCAGGTCAACTAATTTAGTTTAGCCGTAATCTAAGTTTATAGTTAAATCTAGGCTCAAAGAAAAAAAATAAGAGATTACTGGATGCTGCCAAATCTGAAAGAGAGAATAGTTAAGCCAAATAGTTAAGACAAATTTTGAGATGGATGCTGCTGCCTGAGTAAAGTTTTGGACGAGGTTGGAACCACAGTAAGACAAAAAGCTTGTGTGTGCTTAAAGGTGGATTGGCAAAGCTGTAATTACTGAGGGTCTGCCAAAAGGAGAGTCTGAAAGGAATGACAAAAAAATTGGAAGGTTTGCTTCCGCATATAAATTTTGGAAAGATTTCCAGGAATTGCAGAGTAGTCTAAAAATCCTTGAAAAGAGGATGTGTGCACCTTAAAGGATGAGGTTCTGATGAATAAAAAGTCCTTGCCAAGATGAGTGTATCTCTTCAAAGATATCTGCACTCCACATCTCTATGAGGCAATGCAGACAAACAGCTGAGGGTATAGACAGGTGTGTGTATCTACACACTTCAGTGCTGGGCTGGAAGTCAGCAAAGTCTCCAAAAGCAAAGCTGAGAATGCTTCTCTTGCATCAGGTGGGTGAGCCTGCAAAAGTTAAGTTAAAAGGTTAAATAAGGTTAAAATTTAAACAAAATTAGACTTGCATCTGGTAAACAAGGTCTGACCGGTTGCTGGCCAACGGGAACAGTGCAGAAGACTATGCCTTCTTCCATGACCTATTCAGTTTCTGAGCCTTCTAATTTAGATGATGATACACACACACATGCACACATGGTTCTCTCTCTCATGCAGCAGTCAATGAGAGTGGAAGAGACCCAAGAGACGTAGTGCTGAGAGACTTAAGATGAATGTTGGTAGTGTAGGAAATCTGACAAGGCGTAAGAAGTACCAGACTTTCCTCTGAAGTGGGAAAGCAGCAATACTGCTACAAACCTTAAGAGGTTCTGAAAAGTTGCTTGGTTGTTCAGGTAACTTGGCCCTCATTGTTCCTTGTACCAGGGCTTGAATCTTCCTGCCCCTCAAACCAGCAAGGTGTCTTAGCTGTCATCAGCCTGTTGTAGAACACACTTATGTTACCGAAAGACTCCGAGACCAACAGGTATCACATTTCAGCAGGACATGAAGGTTGTCCTGCCTCCTGAAGTCTCTGCCTCTCAGGAGCTCTGCACAGAAGGCATAAGACTGCTGGGATCAACGTGGCACTGCACTGGAGCACTCAGCCCCGTGTTGTGAGCTCAAATGAAAAAAAGGGCAGGAGGAAAAAGCATATCCTCACACTGTGTTGCTGCATGGGAAGCACCTCAGGAGATTCCATCTCTTGGCACAGGGACAAAAAGATGCAAAACTACAGAGACAGAGAAGTACTTCAACAGTGGCCTTTGGTGCCAAGACTAGTTGCTGCTGAGCTCAATAACTTCTGCAGTGCCAGAAGCATATAGTCACAGGCAAATTCTTTACACCAGGTTGCTGACAGAGGGAACAACATCATGCTAGCATTAAATAAGCCACTGAAGAACGATACCAGGAGAGCTGAAGCCATGGTGATCCAGTTCTGGTGCAGAGGTGAAAAGCGTGATCTTACTGCACTTCACTTTCAGCTTGTCTGGACAAAACAGTTCCTGAAGAGGCACTGCTCATTGCCAGAAGGGATGCATCACTTGCTGGCTGAGCTTTTACAGAAACTGGAGAGTCTCAGGTCAAAGAGTATAATCCAGAGAAGGCCAAGAGGCACATATTGCTGGGGCCTGTTTGGCTGGCCTACTTCAAAGGGCAGAAGTTTTCAAAGCACAAAGGCAGGAAGCCAGGTTTTGGTTCTCTTGTGAGTTTCTGTTATGTGAGAGATATGCTACCTCGCTCAGCTGTGTTAACAATGATGTGCTCTTGAAAAGTCATAGATGTGCATCTGGCTTTACACACTTTAAGGTTAAAACATGAGAGTAGGCTGCAGTTGAGGAACTTCTAGCATTGCAAATCAAGTATAGGAACCTTCCAGGGAAAATGTAGGTAGTGGGGAGGTTAGGTGGAGGAAAAGAGGCTCATGCACACACTAGAGAATTTACTTTCCTTCCTATTAGTGCCGGTTCTCTAGAGTATATTGGGCAGAAAATAGTACTGGACAAACACACCATGATGGTGCAGTGTTTGATACCAAGGCCTGACCGCAAAGCAGGTGGCACAAAGCAGTCAAAGTAACAGCCAGCTCTGTTGGGCTCTGTTGGAGCTGAAGTCCAGGGAAAGGAGCCAACGGCTCGGGTGTTTGTTCCCAAGACACAGAAAAGCTGTGCCATGAAAAAATTCATTCCATGCGTGATGGAATTCCATGTGGGACAAATGAGAAAAGGCCTCTCTGTCAGCGACTTGCTGATACCAGTGAGTGGCAGGTTCTGTTCTGCTGGGTAGGAAAGGCGTTCACATTTTCTCTTGAGTCTCTGCTGCCTGCTGAGGAGGAAAGAAAGATGGTCGTCTCAGAAAGTCTTCCGAAAACTCAGAGTGCTAACTAACTCGAGGCCTGCCTCTGGCTTTGCCAGAATATAGAAATAAAGGTTAACTTTTTTCCTGCCTATCAGCAGAGGTGAAAAAAGAAAGAGTGAAAGAAAAAAGAAAAGCACATCTACTCCAATAACTCAGAAATCTAAATTTTTTCCTGTATGGTTTAAACAAGCGGCAAAGTAAGCAACTGACCAAATAGGACTAGACAGAGAAGGGAGCCGCGTCCTCTCGGTCCCTGGGGTTTGTTAGATAGCTCTCTGTAGCGCACTCAGCATCCTGCGTGTGGTCAAACTGACACGTTACCCTCCTTTGAGGTACTCGGCTCTAGCTCTGTCACAATCTCCCATTGCTGACTGCTTTGCAGGAGGACTTCTCTCAGGTTTTAAAGGCGGCAATCGCAGGGAATAGGTCTGGAACAGCTGTTGCGTACCCTGCCGTGGATTGCTCCCGTGCCTTTGGGCACCGCTCAAGGAGTTCACAGCCAGACCAGAATCAGACTACACCCACAGCGAAAAAAGGTCCCCAAACCATCCAGAATAATGAGCTCTTGCAGACGCAGACAGCAGTGCCCACACGTGAACGTGCTGATGTATGATTTCCTACCCATGAACTCAAAATAGCTGTTCAAAAGATGTCTCACGCATCGTAACAGATGATTACCCAGAAACTGGACGCTTCCCATGGGTTAAGACTATATCAATGGGGCTGCCATTTCTGTAAGCAGCAAGATGCTAAAACAATGCTTTTCTCAATAGCTAATTGCTCTGTGAATGAAATGGGTGAAAAAAAGCTTATTTCTTGTGCAGAAGCGTATGTTTCTGAACAGCTGTGATGGTAAGCATAGTGTGCTGCTTTGAACTGCTGCGCTCGCGTTTATGCTGCGATATACGTACGGCCGTACTCCCAGAGGAGCTTTCAGCAGAGACGACGAACGTCCTTTTGGTCTGCTATTTGGATCAATATGTCAACTCAGTAATTATTTTACATCTAGAGCTGTCTGCTCCAAAACGTGTTTGCTTCCCCCATCTAACTAGTCAGACACCTCATTTTACATAAAAGGTTTGCTTCTGGTCTTAAAAACATGTGTTTGGACACTGAGTCATGTGAACCGGAGCAGATCGCATCCTCTAGTCCTGTTGCAATCGAGTGACACGTAATTGTCACCTTTGGCTACGTTGCAAAGAACCGTTATAAAATATGGGCTACCCACACAGAAAGCCTTAGAGGTCTTTGAAAACACAATTTGCTTTAAAACAAAGAAAATCTTTGCACACCCCAGTGTATACAGAGAGTCAAATACTTCCTCACTCTAAAACGCAGACTGGATTTCAGTCTGTGCCATGTATCTATGCCATGGCTGACCTGCTAACGCCCTTACAGGCTACGACGAGGCTTATTAAGAAACCCAATGAAAACACAAATGTCACCATTTCTCTGGGTTACGCATACTGACGTATCTTGACTCATGCCTCTGAAAAACACCTGTTTATGTCAGATAAAGACTGATTTTTCTATTTATAATTCTGTCTCAGCATGAAACAGTTCATCTTGAACATTAGTTTCCACTTAAACTATTTATAGTTTTACCAACAGGTTACATCCAACCTGGCAAGTTAAACTCCAGGTTGTTCTGTTCAAGACTTAAGCTCACAGTTTAAGGTTTTAACTACATTTTTGTTTCCCTCAGGACAGAAGAAAGCCTGCTCACTATACATGCAAGCTGTCTACCTGGACAGACCAGTGCTACTGGAGCAAGCAAGCAGAAAAAACACTGTGTTCGCCTTTCCCAATATTCTTTTTTAAAAGATCAGCAGGAAGTTTTCTAGCAAAATGAACAATACCTACACGCTAACGTTCAGTTTCATCAAGCATGGCATTTTCACATTTTCTGTTTTCTTAGGGATTCTATGTACCATTTAGTCTTCACCTTACTAAGGAATCTTAACTTCCCAAGCCCTGGATCCTACTCAAAAACAAGGAACATTTCCCCTCAAACTCCTCCTGTATTCTTCTAGGAAATCCTGATCTAAACAAGGAGTCTCCAACCCCAAAATTATTTGTGAGGTGAAGTGGCTGGAAGCTACGCTGTAGAAGTTTAGCTAGCCTGTGTCAAAGAAAACTGGAGCAGAACTTTACATAGTTACCTTCTCCACTCAGGGTGACGAAAAGTATCTTACAGTCACTACAACAACGGTGTGGAAGAAAACTAATTTCTTGCTAAACATTTTTGTTACAATGATGGAAGAGATCGTGCTTTTCAGCTGGAAGATAACAGCATTCATAGTGAATGTCTGTTCTGCCCAGTCTCTACTGAATAAAACTGGCATGGTTTAAAAAAACAAAAAGGATTGATAGATGCCTAATTGCTGGAAAAACAATAATATCTTAGGAAAAGGGATGAAGAAGTGATGCAGTAATTTCACTAAGCAGTAGTTCAATCAAAGAACACTTTCCAAAAGACAATTTGAAGAATGAAGCCAAAGGTAACAACTGTGCAGTCTAAGCTATGGAGTACACTCTGAGTCAACTACTGCTACAAAGCTACGTTAAGTTACCATGAGCATCATAAAGGTCAGAAAAACCAAAAACCTCGAGTCATCAACAGCATAGCTAGAAATATAACTTGTTACAGTTGAGAAAACCAGCCAGGAAGGCAAAAAGCTCAGAAACTAGACAGATTAAATCAGCTATTTATAAATACAGTAGCAATTAGCAACTTAGAAATACATCTGAAGTAGCGTAGACCAGCGTACCATAGGAACAGACAGGAAGATGCCTGAGTGTCTGTACAATAAGTTACTTGAAGCACATCCAACATTCTCACTTAGCAGCAGTAGGAAAAAAATGGGGAAGTCAGGTAAACAAGGAATAATTAAAGTGTTAATACTTCACCCGCTAACTATTTAAGCCCATCCGTGAATATGAAGAAATATTTAGGCTGCAAGTGTTGTATTGCGGTAAAGTTTCTAGAAAGACAATATTGCATAAAACAATTCTGCAATTACAAGGAAATGGGAAAAGTGTGTTCAAATTAATCGGCAAGCTGAGTCAACTGGCAATATATCCTTTCTGTACAGCTTTGCACCATGAATGCCATTTCAAGAACACCACTGTTGACAGAGAAAGAACAATTCGGTAACGCTTAGTATAATTACACTTTAATGAAACACTTAAGTTCTTCCTAAAGTGTTACAAAGATATAATACATTTGTAATATAAGTGTAAAGGCTCAACATTAAAATGAAAAGACTTAGTAAATAATACAGATTAAAAGTTACTGCAGCAAAACAAAGTTGTTACAACTACACTTGTGGATTTTTTTTTTTTTTTTTAAAAGAAAACCAGCAGTATTGACTGGCACATACAGACAAAACAAAATACAGTGAGAGTTTTCTTCCTCCATGGAGTATTCAATCAAGTAGCACTGCAACAAACATTGATTTCATGCGTAAGTGCAGAGAGGATTTTAAACTCTGCATATAGTACTAATCTCAGCTTTTGTACAGCCCCATTTGCAACACATTCCTGCCAAACCCAGAGATTCTCGTTTTCTTCTGGGATACCTGGCCCAAAGATAACTGTTTGATCCCATGGGGTTTGCAATTCCTGTTCCTCCCCTGTCCTTCTGAACAGCTTCTTCTACCTGGCGAACAAGTTCTTTGAAGTCGTCTGCCACAGGTACGTATTCATTATAGTAATTTAAACTATACAAGTCCTTCAACGCCTCCCATCCAAGAAACGGGCTGCTTCTCTGCAGCTGCTCCCCTTCGGGACCCAAAACTGATTGCAGCTTGAAGTTTCCCAGTAGTTTGTTACTTGCTGTCTGTGCAGAATCTGTTGAAAGAGAAGACTTTTTTAAGTTCAGGCTGCAGAAGGAGTACCAAAAGGAGCGCATAGTTCTAAGAGTTAGCAATAAAAACCATTTGGTTAGTAACAAGAAAAGCACTGTTATCTAGGAGAACGGTCAGTGCTGCAGAGTCTCCACTCCATGGTTTACTTTACTTACAGTTTACTTTTAGGGGAATCTTTATGTTTTAAAGGCTATGCTGCCTGTTAGACTTGGAGAGTACATGGCTACAACTGCAACTGAGGTATAGACACCCCATCACAACCGCAGTGCTGCTGATACAGAAGTCTCAATATTTCTATAGAAACAAAATTTTGCTGTAAAGACACATACCCAGAAACCACACAGAGCGATGTCATGTGGCTCATGAATTAGACCACTCCTCTCCTATGCATAATCACACAAACTAGCATCACATGAAGAACAAATGTAGGGAGGACTAAATAAGTAAATATCGTATGCAAACTGCTTCTTATAGATTGTATTTTTCTATAGCTATTTTCAGCCGATGCTTTCCACTCATTTCTTTCATTTCGCAAGGCACAGCAGAGGCTTGCAGAATTTACTTAGAAACACACTTGCCTCACTGACTGTTCTCAAAAATCTAGCTCTACTGCCTTTCACCTCGCACTGTTTCTCTTGGTTTTAGCGTTGTGGCATTGCTTACTTTAGCTAATGTAAAGAAAAGCAGCTCCTTCAATTCTTAAGTTTAAAAATCCCAAATAAGTGTTTGTCTCGTGGTGTTAATGCTGTTAATATGTTTTTTGTTTGAGAAAGCTGAAAGAACACGAGAGCATCCAGTGAATGTTATATTTGCTTTAATATGGCTAATTAATATATAGAAGCTAACTTTCAGATAGAAGAGCTGCCTGAATATGTTCAAAACTAAAAGTGGTTGTAGCTACTTTACTAATTAGACAGCAACTGCTATTTAGTAGCCTTTTGGGGCAGGGAAGACTTTTAGTTAGACAGCATGCAGCACAGTGGGGGCTCCTTAGTGACTGGTGCTCTCAGAAGCTACTGTTAATAAAAAGGAAAACAAAGTTTGCTGTGAAAGAACACAATCCCAGCAGAGGCTGTACATACGTAATTTGTTATAATTACAAAGGTAACTTTTATCTTCCACTCAACCTCTTGGGAAAAAAGCAAAACATTCCCAAGAAACCCAAAATACTGGCTTCATTAGCTGCCTGAGGTCCACTGTTATTTCAATAACAGCATGTTTAAGCAAGAAAAAAGAAGCTCTTCCATTGCACGTTTTAGCCAACTTTTGTCCTTGTTAAAAATGTTATTTTCGCTATTCAAAATACCAACATAAATGAGAGTCATGACTTAGAATTACTCTGTTACATCACTGTAGTTTGAGAACACAGCCCAAAAACCATTTACTTGCACTTTCTTAACATATTGGACTTGAAACACATGACAGTAAAATTCTCTGAGGAATATTTAACCCATTAACTGTTCAGCAAAGGTCCCTAAAGCAGTTCCTGCTGTTTAGATCATCACCTGAAGCACCAGAGAGTCCCATCCATCCTCCAACGAGCCAACTCTTTTGTACAGAGCAGCACAAGCGAGTGATACAAGCCCCAAACGATTCAAATGATTCCATATCCGATAATGCCCCTCGCAGGGCCCAGAAGGATGAGGAGCAGAGCCGCCAGGCTCCTGGCGGAGAGGGACAATTGAGGCAGGGCTCCCCAGCCCCAAGAGTTACCGAGCTTTGCGAAGGGAGCAAAGCCATACCGAGGGACACTCCCTACCGCTTCCAACGGTGCATCACACCTCCCTGCATGGCCAAGGAGAAACAAGTGTGATTTATTGTTTGTGGGTCTTTTTTAAATAAAAAAGAGTTCAGTCAGCCTCGGCCGCCGGCAGGGCTGCTCAGCCCCGTCCAGAGCAACGCTCCCGAACAGACCAGAAACTTTGCAGGTTATCCCGGCTAATGACGCCCCAGCGACTGCCGTGCCTCCTCCTCTGAATTTGTGGGTTTCCTTTCAGCAGCCACGGGAAATGCCGGCCAGCACCGCCAACGAGAGGGAAAGAGAGGGACGGGGCCGCTCCCACCGCGGCTCGGGGCGGGAGGAGCGCGCAGCGCTGCGGGGCGCTCGCCTTCCCCTACTCCCTCACGTTTTCCCCCATCTCCCCTCAGCACCTCTCCCGAGCGAGGCCAGGCGCCCCGAGAGCCACCTCGGCCCGCGGGGCTGGGCAGGCAGCGCCACCGCCCCGGGGCCGCCTGACGGGGCCGCCCCGTCCCGTCCCCCCGCGGCCGCTCCCCGGACACTCACCGGCCGCGGGCGCCGGCTCGGCCGCCAGCAGGGAGAGCCGCTTCCAGCGGGACCCGCCGCAGGTGAAGATGACGGCGCGGATGAACTCCCGGCCGCACAGCTTCACCCCGTACCCGTCCCCCTCGCCCGCGGGGAGCACGGCGGCCGCCGCGCCCGGGGCGCTGGGCTGTCCCGGGGGCGCCGCGCAGAGCAGCGCCGCCGCGGCGCAGAGGAGTCGCAGCTTGGCCCGCATGGCGCCCGGCCCGGCCCGCCCCGGCCCGGCCCGGCCCGCTCGCAGGAGGACCCGCGCGCCGTCCAACCGCCCGCGCTCGCGGCCTCGAGCCCAACCGCCGCCGCCCCGCGTGCCGCGCGCGCTGCCGCCGCTGCCCGCCCGCCTCCCGCCTTTTATGCGCTGAGGGCGGTGCCGAGTCACCGCCCCGGCCCCGGCCCCGGCCCCGCCGAGGGCGCCCCGCGCCGGGGCGAGCCCCCTCCCCCGCCCCGGTGCCGCCGCTGCCGCCGGCAGCTGCCTCGCCCGGCGCTGCCTGTGCCTGCAAGCGGCGTCGAGGCGCCCTCGGGCAGGGCTCCCCCCTCCTTCTGCCCCTCGCTTGCTGTCGTGGCTCCTCACGCCTCGGTGAAGATGCACCCCACCTTCGGGCTCCCTCCTCGGGCTCCCGGCTCCCCACCGAGCCGGAGACACGCTCCGTCCCCTCCGCCGGGCACTCCGTCTCCAGCTCAGCTTCTCCTGTTTGGTGGTCAAGTACCGGTTGCCGATGCCCTCTGAAATGACTCTTAAAATGTGAAAAAGTTCTGCTCATCTGGTTTTTCCCTTGCAGGTCTAGAATCTGCATAACTACTCCTACATCCTAAAAAAGTTGGCTGACGCAAAACGACCGAAGCAAGTAAAGTAAAATAAATGCACTTCCACAGAATCGCTTAAGCCGTGGACACCTGAGGTGGGATTTAAAAGCCTGAATTCCTCTCAGGTTTGTCATTCTCGAGACCCATGTTCAGTGGCAGCCGAAGGCACCCAAGTGTCAGGGTCACCTTGGCTCCGGCACGCGTGTCCTGGGGATGTGGAGCTCGGTGCCCCGTGTGTTTCACCAGCAGCCCCCAGCAGGCTCTCGCCAACAAAGGTGGCATTCTTTGGGCTCACTGAGCAGAACAGTGCGCCCTGTGAAAGTAAACTTTGCTTTTGGGTTTTTTTTTTCGGCACAGTAGGACAAGACGTGGCTGCTCATAAACAGTCATACTGTGGAAAACCATAAAAGTTCATCTCTCTAAAAATACAATGAAGCCGTTGTCTATAGAGCCTTTTGCATGAGGGCTATGCTTTCTATCCCTTGAGTACTGTTAGCGTATACAGAAAAACCCTCAAAACTCAATCTAGAAGGAGAGCACGCAGAGGACATTCATCCACAGCCTAGTGTACACAGGTGAATGATTCACCTGTGCTGGCAGAGAGGACATAGACTCCAATCACTTTTTCAAGGAGGACTTCGGTGTTTTACACTGAGCTGTGTCTAGAAGGAGGCTGTCAAGGGCCGGAAGAGTGAGCAAGCTGCAAAGTTGTCTATACTTGGACTTTCTTTTTTGTCCAGTCTTAAATGTTTTCAACAGTGGTACCGCTTCAGCAGTAGACACTAACTATGACCTAGGCTGTTACTAGGATGCAATCCGCAGAAGTGGAGGCTGCCAATCTGAAATTCCTGAAGAACAAAACCTTGATCTCTTTCTCTCTCAGTTAAAGTCTTAACTGCTATTCTGTTACAGACAACTTGTGCAGGGGTAATCACAACTTGCATTTTTAAAGAGAGCAGCAGCTTGATCTTGTTGGTGTCCTGGACTTTTTCTGAAAATACCCATCACATCAGGTGAACTTACTCCTGGACTGTAAGTGGTCTTGTAGGCAAGGGAACTGTTTTCTGTGACTGGAGAGCTGTAGTCATGTGCAAGAGCACTACCAGGACTTTCAGGGCAATAAGGAAGGTGCCTCCTGAGTCAGGCAGTGACTGACCTGGTGATGTATTCAGCTTGTAAATGAATGTAATTTATTTTATACCCTACTTTGATGCCCATGCCCAATATTGGATCGAGTCTCTAAAAGCAGCAAAATGTCAGATATGTCTTTCTCAGAGTTCTTACCGGGCAATTTTGAGAGAGGTCCCCAAACAGCAGACTGATTTGCCAGTCTAGCTGGAAAACTCCTGACTCTCCACATGCTTTAGTGTCAAATTTAGCTGGACCATCAGTTACTGTGGCACCACATCTAACTATCCCTAAGCAAAGGGAAGCATTATGATGGCCACCTTTAGTTATTTGTGGAGCCACACGCCCGTGTGTTTCACCAGCAGCCCCCAGCAGGCTCTCGCCAACAAGGGTGGCATTCTTTGGACTCACTGAGCAGAACAGTGTGCCCTGTGAAAGTAAACTTTGCTTAAGTTTAACTTTGCTTAAGCCCAAAAAAAACCCACCTCATTTTTGCAACTTGCCTGAAGCACATGACCTCTGACTACAGCTGCTAAATGCAAGCACTCAAGAGACTGGGAAACAAATAGTTCGAAACAGTTTTTCTGACCTCACCTGCTTCTTCATCAGGGCTACTGAATGTGGAAGACAGCACTTTCTGTGCTTTCCGTCGTGCTTGTTGGTAGGTGATAGAGCACAGGTTGTCAAAGAGGCCTGGGAGGGAATGTCTTTTCAAGACATTCATAATTCCTCAGGGGAGCCCACACTGCAGCACTCTTCATCACTCTTCTTGTTGAAAAGCATAGGCTGCAAATGCGCTCTTGCTAGGATTAAAGACTGCAACAACAGGCAGCAAGTTAATGAGTTTTATTAAGGATCATATCTGAATGAGCTGGCAGCAGTCTGACAGTGCTTAATGTTACTGTGCTTAACGCAGTTTCACTAGTAGGGTGTATTGCTCAGCATTTTTCCTCCAGCCATATTTTAGTAACGTTGCCTTTGCATCTAGGGCTTTCAACTACATCTACTGTGATTTGAATAACAGATTATAAAGAAACTTATTAGTCATATAACTTTAAATCATACAGGATCTTATACAGAAAAGCCTAACTGGCAATCTCTCAGTAATTTGCCATGAATTTAAATCAAGTCAGAGGCTAGGTTTGTTTATCTGTTCATCATAGCTAGAATAACTATTTCTATTCAAAACAATACATGCAGAACAAAATAAATAATTTAAATACAACCAATCTGAAGTAACTATCCGCTTCCTTACTGTTTGCATTATAAAGAACAGAAAACAGCAGAGCACAGAAATGAAATTCCATTCGTGATCCGTAGGATCTTGCACCATAGATACATTCAGTGTGCTGCCTCAATGCAAGTATTTTTTAGTTTCCTAAAATAAGTTAAAGATGATTGTACCTTTTCTCTCCCTTGCACTAAATTTTGAATCTGTTGGCCAACAGCAGTCGAAGTTTATAGAGGGTAGAGGATGTTTCATGAAAACAGGTGGCTAAATAAAAAAGATACCCTTTAACAATACCTTGAATGCCTTGAACGAAAGGCTTATTCACATGTTAAATGTCAGACAGTCTACACAGAAGATCAGATGTAGGGCAGAAATGCAGACGTCATTAGTTTTTTTTCAGAGACTTCACTTCAAATTCATGCAATTCACTGCTGCAAGAACTACGTAGTTTTTGAAAGTCACCCAAACAGGAATTAAAAATATTTCTTAAGTTTGCTTAGTACTAGACGGGATTCTGCCAGAAATGTGCAATACCCCTGCATGCACATGATTGGTGACTAAGTACCAGTGTTATCCAGCTATCTTATGTAGGGCTTCGTCAGAAGATGATCATGCATTTTAGAAAGCAGTTCGCCTTTAAGAAAGCTAATAGTTAAAAAATGAAGAAATCCAAGCATTGTTACATAATGAATTCCAAGACTGAGTAAGCAATTTAACAATAATGGAGAAAGGATCTCGTTTGTGTATGTCCACGTAAGTGCTTTCCCGTTCTGCTTTTAAAAGCAGTGATACACAGTCATAGTCATAACATAACTTCAAAACGTTTAGGAAGGGGCTGTAAGAATTAACGTTCCCTATCATAAAGGTTCAGAAAAGTTAAATCATTCATCCAAGGAATAAAGGAAGAGACCCCCCAAAAGTAACTTTGCTTGTTTTTTTCAACGATACTCATGTATCCTATCAAAACCGGGTTAACAAGAGAAGCGTGGGGCAGCAGTTGTGGCTCGCGAGTAGCGTGCACCTTCTTGGATTCTAAATGAGACACATCCATGGGAAGAACACAAAGAGCTTAATTTTGACATCCTAATCATGACTGACTTCTCACTTTCCCAGAAGAATCCTGCTCTGAGTGACACTGATTCAGGACACACGGCTATCACACCTGAGGAGCAGAAAAACCAACAGGATTACGGTGGTAAGAGTAGTGCCCTCAGGCCAGAACAACCTCCCCCTGCAGTTATTCTCCTTCTCTGCCCCAATGATTCATGAAAACAAAGACAGTTGCTGTGATATATTAAAGTAAGTCTTACAGCTGAAGCCAGCTGAGCACCAACGACAGAAGGGAGTAGGATGTTTTAGGTGTTTTATTTATTTATTTCTATGAGTACAACGGGTATGATGATCGCAGGCAACTTGTGCTGTAAACATCTATTTCCCCGAAGCAGACCCTGTCAAAGGTAAGCTTTCCTGCTTGCTTTCATTGTTCTCTAAAGGAAACCATACAGTTCTGCCACTCTGCAGCTGTATATCTATGTGACAGATATGACTGGGCTTGGCACATGTGAGCTCTGGCAGTAGAATAACTACTCAGTAACAAAGAACGAGCATCTTCAAAACAAAAGCATATATTTGTCAAGAAAAAAAGCAAAGCTAGCAGTAAAAAGCAAAGGCAGTAAAGGTGACTAACCCTTAACTTCTTGACGATCTTTGGCACATTCCCTGTAGCCCGTTTAAATCCATTTCTGGGTTTGGCATTAGACTGTCCTGCTTCGGGCCTGTTGCCTTTCCCTTATAAACTTGGTAACTTTCACTGACACTGACTGTGTAACACTGAATTAAACCTGCCCCATTTCCATCACTTTTTAGTGTGGAATCTTGCAATGGATTAACACTATTGATCTAAGTTTAACCTTTGGGAGAAAAAAAATTCAAATTTAGCTAGGATGGGGTAATAAGTAGCTATCCTATTATCTCCTAAAACTGCTGTCTGGGTCATTATTTTGCTTAGCCTGCTTGCTTCCTTTAACACCACCATTTGATCAGCAATCTATCACAAACACACATACGTTAATTTCTAATTCACAATGGATAGGATTAGGGTATTTCCTAATTTTCTAGGATTTGTAGGTAAAACTGCTGTATGGACTATAAAACTGCTCTCTTGTAAAAATGTCTTTCAGAGGATTACAAGGTAGGTTAAAAGGCACAGGTGGAGACATACAAATACCAAAACAAGCTGGTTTAATTGGTTTTCTTTCTTGGAAGAAAGCATATCAATAGATGACAGAGATCAAAACAAAACAGGCTATTATAACGTCTTCAAAATTAAAGCAAGGTAGACTTCAGAACTTGGAGGAAAGGTAGTAGATGATCTGTTATTCAAAGCAAAACAAGTAAGCAGGGATACACATGTCCTCAGAGTAGTACATAATATAGCAGCAGGTGGTGAGGCGTTGTGCTATAGGACAGGCAGAAAACTTGAGGTGGTCTTGGGCTGTGTTTTGTGAGTTCACAGAACATGGGTAGCACCATAGGCTGAGTTGAGGCACGCCTTCCAAGACAACTAAAATCATTGCCTTAAATCCAAAACAGCCAAAGTGTAGACCAAGCTATTATAACCAAACAAGCTATTATAACCCATTTTATCACTCGCACATTAAAATGCATCACATTTGAAATGTTACAGATTGTATGCATCGTTAACATGCAGATGACAGAACCAATTACAGAAGTGATTGAATGCAGAAGTGAATGCACTTTCAGACATCAATCTTAACACAGCTACGGGAACTGTGCTATTAATTTCTTCTACATTGAGAAGCTTTTGTTTTATTATATATTCACCTTTCTTACTGTAACAACATTCTAATTTTAGTCAAGTAGTCTTCAAAAACAGGTTTGGGGCATTATCTCCAGCTGGAATTTAACTTTTAACTCAATAAATTTTCAATACAGACTTAGGCTTAATTTGTTATTGGATGCTTTTCGACCATTTGTTTTTCATTCCACAATTAGACTAATGCTAGAAGAGTTTCCATCGAAACACAAAATAATCTGTTTTTAAACAAGATTTCCAATACAGAAAGATGCATTTTTTTGCCAAGTGCAACATCAGAACACTAAAATATACTAAAATTATATTCTCAGTATATACCATGCAAAGGCCTCAGTAAAGGCATGCAAAAAATCCCTCAGTTTTTCAGTACTTGTAAGGCCTCCTGGATCTACCCATTACAAAAACATGCATTAATAATTTTGCTTGCTGTTAGCCTAAGTTAATATTCATCTTAGTAGTGAAACTCTGATTTCATGTAAACAAATTATCCTGAGTTTCAGAATGTCAAACAAGCATGAAAAACATTCGGGAAATAGCTACATAATTTGTTTTCTTTTTGAGAAATTATCTCTGCTCATACTTTAATACAGTTTTTACTGAGAGTAAAACACACAGTTAGCAAGTGACGTGTTTACTTCTGAACCTACTTCTGATAAAAGTTGTTTACTCCAGAATTCGAAGCAGAGATGGTGAGTTTACTGCCTAAAGAACAGCAAATAAAAAGTGTCTCATTTTTCAAAGAAGTTGACTGTCTATTCCTGATTTCAAATTGAGCTGTGCATCCTTAAATATATTTGAAAATTATGACCATATTTATACAAATTTGGAACTACCAGTTAACTTATTTTTGTTGATTATAGTGAGTTTGGTCGGTACCAGACATTTTTACTACAGGTGAAAGTTATTTTCAGACTCTAAATAGACAGTGGAAATCCAGTATTTCATTCTAAACAAGAAAAATATACTACAGCAACAATGGATATTTTCAAGAGATACATACAATATTAAAATCATTGCTTTAGAAAGTACTGTTTTTAAAAAATTATTTTTATATTTTGGTTTTATAAAAGCTCATAATTTTCTCAAAATGTTAATGATTCATTTATGTCCAAAACGAGTATTACAATCACGTTTCAGGTATTAAGCTCTAATACTATCTTCCTATTTTTCTATGAAGAACTTGCTCTGAGATCTTCTGATTTTCTCCAGGTCTTCATAAGTGAGTGGTCCTTTTGGCAATTCTAGCAAAGTGCTCTCCGTGTCCAATATGTTCTCTGCTTCACCTTAAAAAAATAAAAAAATTAAATACATTTCCTCACCCTTACTGTGAGAAAGCAAAGGAAGTTAAAAAAAAAATTAAGAAACCAATTAAGCTCTTCTTGTTTGGGCCAGAACAACAAAATAGCAGGTCACAGCTATGTATTTTACAAATGAGCTGATGCCAATGTAGCATTAAAGTTGACTTTCAGGAATTTTGGACTGGTGGGATAACTGCACACGGAAGTGTTTGGCCTGAACTGAATATCTGCCTCAGGCTGCCTTTGTTTGAAAGAACTTCAGCGAAAACAATCAATTGTGCTGTTGTTGTTGCCGTTTTTGTTAGCCCCTTTCTCCTAAAAATGACACTGCGTTACAGTAATGGTTCGTTTAGAGATTTATTACACCCATGCTTTGGAATGGAGGCGTGAGATACAGCAAGGACTTAGCATCACCACGTACTTCGTACCAACCCCATACTGTGTTTAGGAGTCTGAGAAGAGGGTGGATCTGACATACACATAAAAGTGTACGTAAGCTTTAACAAGTAAATTCCCTGTACACAGTATCCTAGACATGCCACATTTGGGCACAATTTTTTGTCTTGTCTCAGGCCTAGGCTAAAAGATGTCAGGCCACAGGCAGAAAGTGGGTAGCACAGGACTTGAAGAAGCACTGTTCAAAGCATACTGCTCATAAAAAGGTTTGCTGATACAGTTATCTAAACATGCAGTCGTAGCAGCATAGCAGGGAAAAGTTGTAGGGTGCAGAATGCTGTGGGTAAGGCTGGAATGAAAACATCTAGGACAGAGAATCCAAAAAACAAAGATACAGACTGAACATCATATGTAAGTTGTGGTGGTCTGATTGTGATATAATAAAGGATGAAGGTTAGGCAAAGAATGTGTTTGTTTCGGCTGATGCCATTTGGTACAATGCCAACAATCTTGTTTACCTATGCCTCAACTCCTAGCTTGATGATCATTACGGCAGTGATTTGAAGCTGTATTTATGTGCAATAAACCTGACTGAATACTGTAATGCAGTCAAGACTGTGGTCATTCTTTAAAACAGGAATGAACGCTGAAATCTCCAACTGCAATTTTGGCAGTATTACCGTGCTTGGGATCACCACACATCAGCAACATCCAACAGGACGACACTCGTTACCATTCCCAGTAACTGGTAATAACACAATGTCAGTCAGTTGCATATAGCATCTGGTTATGGAAGAGCAAGAGATCTTAGGTGACAGAGAGATATTATAGATAGTTAAATCACTATGCCTGTCACTCACATGCACTAGAGCAGATTGCCCAGTCACCACCCCTCTGACATGGCTCCGGATACAAGCAGTGAGCTCTATATAAATCTTGGAAAAGGTAGACAGACTTAAGATTGCTTAGTGGAGAAGTTCTGTGCAGTTGGAGGCTGGCTATATAATCCCTCCCCTCCTCTAATAATTTGAAAAATACCAGCAATATGTGCCTGGACTGGGAGGAAAAGCAGAACAGCAAGGCCAAGAACACAGATAGCAGGTCCATGACTGATTCTTAGTGTCCTCAGCCGTTCAGAAAATATAGTGCACCTGAGGGCTGTTCTGTAACCCTACCACCCCCAAAAGATTCAGTTCTGATACATGGCCCTGGCATATTTATGGCTTTTCAGCAGCACAAGCATAACTCAAAACGGGTATTTCCCACTATGTCCTCAGCTTGTGCTTTAATTAGCCCAAGCTATAAAGGAAGAAAAAAAAACCCTCTGATTTCAGTGTGGGAGAATAAGCAAGTCATGAGAAAACATTTGCACAAGTAGGCTAAAGACAGAAGAAAAAATTAACTGCAAGCAAGATCAGACACAAAATGCCTGGTGAAAGAAAAATAGGGAAACCTTCCGGGGTATAAACTGATTCCAAAGAATGAAGGACAGCAGATGCAGGGCTATTTGATCAACGTGGTTCAGATACAAGCAAGACTGTGCACCATGGAAATAATTGCAGATTAGCTTAGGAGAGGGAATTGGCTATGAGGCTGAAGGTAGGCATACCCTGGAGGACAGAGAGCAGTTAAAGGCAATGGTGTATACATTCATTGTTACACCACAGAGATGAAGCATGGCACGCATGAACAGAATACATGGGCAAGGAGAGAAGTGGTTGAGAAAGTAGTATGGGAGTGGACACAGGGTTCATCTGAGTAATAAGAACAAGCATTGTGGCTGCAGGTCAATTGTGTCATAAAACCTTCTCTTCAACTACTTAATTTTAATCTTAAAATAAAAATGAACTCCTGAACCTGATTTCCACATAATTACGAACGTTCCTCTGATTTCCAGCCCAAATTCATTCAGGCTAGTCCACTTCCTTTTATTCTAGTGCTGATATTAGTAATTAGTTTAATTTCCTTATTTTCCTTTATCCTATCCTGTAAGTAGGATCTGTAGACCCAAATCTCTCATGTCTTTTTACAAGGCTAAACAAACTAATCACTTTGTTTTCCCTCGCAAGGCAGCTCGGCATTCCCTGATAATTTTAACTCTTCAGTAATTCTAGATTCCTTACACAGAAGTGATCCAAATTATGTATAAATGTCCAAGGAAGGTATTACTGTTTTTCTGCATCAATACCTTCCTATCTGTACTCTCTATTTGTAGTAAGGTTGTGGAACATCCATCCCTGGAGATAGTCAAAAGCCATCTGGACATTTTCCTGGGCAGTTGGCTCTAGGTGATCCTGCTTGAGCGGGGGGGTTGGACCAGACAACATCCAGAGGTCCCTTCCAACCTCAACCATGCTGTCATACTAGGAAACCTCACTTGATGTTTCTAGACTTCGCTTGACTCTCAATTTCATCACACTACTGGATTATACTCGTTCTGTGATCACATAATACATTCAGTTTTTTCCCTTTTTCTATCATTTCCAGCTGGTGAACTCTGATGGTAGAAATCCCTACTAGTCTCTAGCTTCTCACTGATCTTCTTATCAAATTGAATCCTATTTTATTATCTCAGTTCTTCAGGTCATCAGTTCTTCTTGTACTACAGTTTATTTCTTCTCTGTTGATGACACCACAGATTTGATTGGTATAACCTACTCATAATTTCAAATACAAAACAAAAGGAGATCCAGACCAAATCTTGAGGAATATTGCTAATAACCCTGCTAAAGCCTAGCCTTCCTCTTTAAGCACAAAGCTTTGACATCTTCTTTTTACTCCAGTGCTTACCTGTCTACTAATTTCCATGTGCTTCATGCTAACTTAATCTTCATGTGATACCACACTCAGTGCTTTCATGAGTTTATAGTAGATCTACCACATTTGTTTTGGAAAAGAGAAATTATTTTCCTGGAAAAGACAGAGTTAGTTTGGCATATTTCATTTTATCTTATTGTCCATTTGGCTCCATAGCATCTTTTCTCCAAAACCTTTTCATAAGCCTCGCGTACTGCTGCAGTTGCCCTAGTGGATCTGAAGTTATGAAGATGACTTTTCCTATTTGGAAAGCAATAGGATACCACATTGCCCCTCTTCAACCTATACAGGACCACATGGTCCTCAGTAAACACACTACATACTCTTGCCATGGGCTTTGCATTTATGATATGCTCACTCTTTCAAAATTCTGGAATGAAAATAACCTCATTTAAAAAAAAAAAAGTTGACAAATCCTAAATTCCAAGTGTTCCTTCTGCATTGTATGTACTAATCTCCTTTGCAACACTCTGATTTCCAAGAGCCACCTAGTTTTTCTCCCTGTGCTTAGCTGCCTCTTCCTATTAAAATCCAAAGATACGTGTTTAGTGGGTTTTAGGAAATGTTTGCAGATATACATTGCTGCATCACCTAAATATATTTGCAGCTGTATGCAGCAGGAAATACCTCAGTGTTAGGAAACCTAGCTCTTAGATCTGGAGGCTAAGACCAAGAGCTGAAACAAATTTTTATTTTGTTTCTGTATATTTGTGTCAGTAGCAGAAAGAAAAATCAAGCTAGTTAACTAAGATGATTTGTGAAGGTGACAAGCCATGGCCCGATACTGTCTTCTCTTACAGTGAATACTCTCTTAGCATGTGTCCTTCGCCAGGAATCAGAGCTAACATAAATGCACCTCCTCAACACCCATCACTTAATCACATCTGCCACTGGCAACTATCAGACAAGACCCCACTTTCTGGGACTCACCTTTCTTTTTTCCATCTTAGCAGGTCCTGTGGCAAGATGATCAGCTGATGACTGTGTTTGGTCATGAAGGTATAAAGGCATGATTCCTGTCTGTATCCCTTTATCTGCTCTTATCAGCCCTACCCCTTGCCAAAACAGCAGCATCAGAGTGGAATATGGAAAGAAATCACTAGATCTCTCATTTCTCCCAAATATGCAATGCTTACTTCAGCTGTATTTATAGCTTTAGAATTCACTTTTTTTGAAACAAGAGAGGAGAAATTAACAGTCTTAACTGGAGGGAAAATCTGTAAAAGTAGAGTGAGTACTCTTGACTGGGAAAGTATCTGATTGCAACAGAGAAGAAAAGAAATGAGAGAGTAAGATCTTTGATCAGAAAAAAGAGAAAAATCTATTGCAAGTTTTCTCCCAGCCATTCTAAAA
Organism: Platalea leucorodia; assembly: GCF_965183815.1. Lineage (NCBI taxonomy): Eukaryota > Metazoa > Chordata > Aves > Pelecaniformes > Threskiornithidae > Platalea > Platalea leucorodia. Next base: position 31,678,708 of record NC_138858.1, read on the forward strand.
AGATAAGAGGTTATCTGAAATATTAAGCTTCGTTCTACGCGTGAACCAGACAGACTTATATACACGTACCTTTTATCCTTTGCAATAGTGTCCCATAGCCCATATCATATTGATAGGCAAATATAAAGCTTAAGGGAACTATTGGCAGTAAAACTCCTGGGTTCTTCTTTTTTATTGCTCTGTTTTAAAAAAAAAAGAAGGAAAAAATAAGATTATTTAGGACATTCAGCACATCAGCACTGTTAGTTTAGGTTGACCTTGACTGTCTAGGACTTATGTATCTTCTACACTCTCTAATCAAAGAAGAACAAGTCTTAATTTCCTCAGAAGCATTTGTTTTCTGGTTGCCTTCTTGCTCAACTGTCAATCCAAGGGTATTAAAAAAAAATGCTTCAAGTGAGTTTTGAATATATCTAACAAAAATGGGATTACCTAGCTCGTGTAGCATGCACGTGACATGCATATATCCATTCAGCCACATGCAACATGTAGCAATCAAGATATTATGTTCAGTTCCAAATGCATCTGAGTCCACAGAGAACACATAATGCACATAAGGTGCATTTAATCTGCACTATGTACACGAAACCACAAATATTTCCTACATTCCCTCTAACCATGTTGTAGCACAAGAAAAACATGTTACCAAATAAAAGTCCTATACGACAAGTTCTTCCTCATGCAATACAGCTTCATTAGCCAGGGTTTTTTCCCCTTGAGTGAGCTTCTTGATTCAAATTTTAAGTGAACAGATTTCAGAATATGTCCACTTGTTCACTGACATATTAAAAAACCCAGATGGTGGAGGATTTGTTGCTCATTAAGAGTTCGTTAAATCACAATACAGACAAGAAAATAGCATGGCTTTTAAACAATCCCTTCTGTTCCACTTACAACTTTTATTTTACACTGAACTTTTGGTACCTCAGCTGTATCGTTTTATTGTCAGCTCACCTGTCTCTGCTTTTATACAAGTCTGCAGTACAGACATAACCAAAACACATCTGGAAGCAGACAGAAATCAGTGTCACTTCGTCATCAGATCAACCTCTGAGCAGTTACTGGATAAAAATAACTACCTGTTACAATGCAAAAGGAAGATCCTGCATCATAGAAATATAAATGTATTTTTATATTTTCTGTTAGGAAATAAACTTCATACCCAGCTGTTAAACCTACAGCAGCAAGTCCAAAAAATGTCCCAAAATATTTGAGAAATTCCCGTGTCCAAGCAATCTGCATGGCTGTTTGTCTTTCCCTCATCTGGTTCTGCATCAGTAGTTGCCTTTCCAGCTAAAGAAGGGAGAGAGGTTAAACAAAATTAAGTCATCCATTTATTTTAAAGACTGAGTCAATCTCTCATTGGTCTAGAAATCCAACACACTAACTGAGAAGGTTTCTTTTTTGTTCTTTTACTTCAGTCATTAATAGCTTTTGATTGAGAATGGTCTTCTTCAGTGACAACTCAGAATAGTTTATACCAAGAAAGCATTCAGGTCAATTAGCAAATGCTTTAATGCAGAATCTTTCTAATGCTGCTTCTCAAGGTGAGGAAAAGCAAAATACCAGTGTTTGGTTTTGAGAGCTCCCGAAGTCTCAGCAGCACTCCATAGGTTAAGGTTCTCTGACCTTTGCATTTCCATGGTGATCCAAAGGGTACCATCTAGCTGCTTTCTAATTTATTCTGCTTGATTTTAATTTAGCTGATAGTATCTTTACAGTCAATCTGGACACTTCCTTGCCCTTTGAGGATTTCTCTTCTTCGTGATGCATGAGAAAGCTAATAACTCTTTTGAAACATCATAGTTTGCAAATACAGAAAAAACCCTGTGAAGATATCAGATCTTTTAAAGATACTGGAATACATATCAAAAGTCCATGAGAAAATACTTCTGGAACTGAAATTAAAAACTATAATGCAAAAAGTACAATCTAGACAGTATATTCACACATCAAAGTAGAACTTTCTATGGTGCATAAGAATAAAAAAGCAGACTATTAGTTTTGGTTTTTTGTTTTTTTTGTTTTTTTTTTTTTTTAATTACATGCCCCATCTAAACATACTGCTATATTTCCATTAAATAAAGGTAAATTTAGTATTTCTCAAAAGTTCCTCTCTACTGTACAGAACACCAGAAAGAACAATGGTCTTTCCTCCTTAGAGTGATAGAAAAAATAAGAATCGTGCCAAAAATAAGCAGTCTGAAACCAGAGTACAGATCTTAGTTAACACAATAAGAAGTCTGCTTCTTCCCATTAGTGTTTGAAACTCATTTTTTGGGAAAAAACAGAGTACCTGAGTTGGTATGTTTAGCCTAGCTAACCCAGTTGCATAAAAAGTCCATCAATGTACAGGAAACAGAATACCAGCTGCCTAAAAAAAGCGTATTCTGGAAAAGAAAGAACAAAGAGAGAATTCAGAAAGTTCTCTTCTCATGCATCTATAAAAGTAATTAAATCTGTTCTTTTCTCCTGCTTTCTAATTAAAGAATAATTTAAAGGATTTGTAATTACTTAAGGTTTCCACCCATTTATTCATCTCCATTACTATTGATTTAGGCTGAACAGAACAATTTCTGTTAAATTGTTACTAATTATTTCTTCAGACTATGTTGATCTTGCTATCTTATTTACAAGCTCATTCAGTACCTAGATAGGCAGAATTAATTTTTTAGACAGCATAATAAAAAAAGGACAGATCTAATTACATATAATTGTACACAGTAGGAAAAACAACATTCACTGTAGTCTCACAATACTGTTTCATCTGTTCCTCTTTCCTCAGGACTTACATTGCAATTGTTGTTCTCACAAAAATATCAACAGGCTCTACCTTCCTGATATCCATAATTTTCAGATCGACTTTTTCAGAAGAAGTAATTATGTAATGGCTGACAAACCACTTAATAAAATATCAAAATAATTAGATTTTATTTTGTCACCTATGAGACACTTGGAAATTCTAAAGTAAACAAGCACACTGCCCGTTAATTAGCCCCATTGCGGTCCCCAATATCCTAAGCCTGGTAAATTGCTGAGGGTTGACGTGACAAGATAAAATAATGACATGTAATATCAATTTAATGACCTCTATTTTCCCCTTCAATTTGATTATGTGTGTAGTTCACACACGTGTGAGAAGTATTAAGGGATCCTTTGTTTGCCTGTCAGCACAGATAAGGAGCCCACGCTTCCAAGATGCACAGTATTACCCTAAATGAGCTTCAGTTTGAAGAAATACATGGGGATGAAGTGGGACAAGGATATGCTGACGAAATATAGGTCTTGCTAAAAGGAAACTTAATGGAGAAGAAGAAAAACAGACAGTTTAATATGCACAGAGCGTAGAAAGAAATAAGCATGGAATAAAAACAAAGCTATAAGTATAAATCTCCAAGAGTAAACTGAAGGATCCTAACATGATTTCTTTAAAAACAAACAAAAAACCCAATACGCCCCCCCCAAGTTGATAGCTCTTTCTTTAAAACCCAAGTACTGAAAGAAAAAGATAATCACTAAGTCACAGACACTAAGGTCAAACAAAGACCTTTCCATAGGAGCCTGTCATATCAAATTTCAGAAGCCCAAGGATACTTACATGTATATCTACAAGCAATTTATAAAAACAACTTAGTATAAATGAAAACAACTTGTTTTGTATATTATAAACAGCAGTCAGATAACATAATCAAACAATTTTTCATATTCTTTTCTAACCAGAAGGATTTTTTTTTTTTTTTTTCACTTTAAAAAAAAAAACACCTCAACTTTCTACATGGCACCCCATCCAAAAATAAGGGGCGGGGGACACACACACGCATAGAAAAATGCTCAGAATTCCTTTCCTTTGAGCAAAATCCTTCAATGTGGATGTAAAATCTTACCTAGATGAAACAAAATACTGTATTCAAATAAATTTATTAAAAAAAAGATGTGTTGGAGGGAAGCTTTAGACTGATGAATCTTAGAGATAAGCTTTTTATGTGTACATGGGGAAATGTGGCATAGCCAAGAAGAAAAGGTTTCAGAGGAATCTTGATGCACAGAAGGCAGTAAAAAGTAGATCTAGTGACGTTTAGCTAAATTAATAATTTAATTCTTGCTGTTACTAAAGTTGCATGATGTCACAATAAGCAGTTTACTATAGAAGATGTATTTTGTTCATAAACTTACAATGTAGCACCAAGAAAACACCAAGATGCTTTTAGGGATGCTAAGTAATCTACAGTACCGCTGCCGAAGTTTGCTTTTAAATCAATTTTTATTTAGTCATAAGTTATACGGTGAAAATCCAATAACAACACACAAACATTACTAAATGTGCTCCAAAATCTCTCTGAACCTATGCAATCTTATGCCAAACCCAGGAACACCTCTCCCAAACGCCAGAAATGCCCTTTGTTTTGCTCTCCTTTATTCTGAAAAAAACCTTCATTCTTGCTTTCCATTTCCAAGATCAGTTTTGACACTCAGCATAGTTTCATCTTCCACGTGTCCCATCTTCCATCATGTTCCATAGTTTCATCTTCCATCATGTTCCACGTGTGGGTTCCAACAACGTGTGGTCGGCACAACAGAGAACAGACAGACTGGCAGACTCTGACAGAGCAGACATAAGGCAGGGCACTTACCTACCCTGTGTCATCAAAGACTGCTTTAATGTGCCCAGACCTGACATCTGATCAGCTAAATAGGTTTATGAGCAATGTTTGACACTAAAAGAGTATATGCATTTAAATGAATTTTATCTCAGCCACAAAATTAAGTGCCTATGTGGGCATTCAAGCAACTCTTATGTACCTCAATCTTTCAAAGTTTCAAAAAATTCAGGGGTGATATCCTGTGCTTACTCATTTAACATGCCATTCTGAATTTAACATCTTGAGCTCTGACAGTTTTGAACGACCAGGATAGCCTAATATGCCGACTTTACACTGGCAAACAACTATTGGTAGATCATTAGGCAAAACTATTACACTAAGATTACGTTAACCTTAAGCAAGTCACGATTTGAAAGCAGATCTATATAGGACAAGACTCAGAAGTCCACCACAAAGGATGATTCCGAAGTAGACGAAAGACAGAAAACCAAATCATGTTTGACTGCAGTTCAAATCAATATCCCATTTTCAGCTGTTAATTTCTTAGTAATTGTGTCTTATTTTCCTCCACATGTGTTCTATTGAAAATGCCAGCCACACTGGGTTAGTCAAAGGGTGGAGAAGCCTTTTGACCTATTAACATGCAGATTTTATGATAAAGGCCAAGTCCTACTCCCTTAGGACTTATTTTGCAATGATGTTTAAGATGACTTCTTTTCCCATTGTGGCAGATCAGAAGCAAGAATTAAGAACAGTAGGTATTCATTTTACTGCAAACCATAACTTCACACGTAGAACTTTACAGGTGATAAGATAAATAAAATTAGTATCATTCAAACTTAGCAGATGTGTGCTGTAGGTTATTTAGAATAATCTCACTGATGGGAGAAGTTGATTATTGGGGAAACAAGCCACAGGTGCACATCATACACATCAGGTGAACAACAGTTCACCATCCAAGTGCCATGTCTTAGGGAACAAATTCTATTTCATTTTAAATACATCAGCCTCCCATCTATATAGCCATAAAAACTTCGATAGGGACTATTTACATGACTATGTATGCATAAAAACTATAGGTAAAAGGTCTCAGGTGCAGATTTACCATGGGAGGAAGGGAGATGCTGTAGTTTTCCCAGCCAGGTTGCTATGCATGGCACAAGAGAGCTGAAGCTGTGATGTGGATGCATGGATACACATCCAAGTGTGCATTTCTATTACTGTTAAGAAATTGTGACCTACAACAATCAGACCATGTTTTAGAAAGACATATACGAGTACAGTTAATATCATAATCCAAAAAAACCGTACAGAAATTTCTGCGAGTTTAATTCCATAATGAACAGATTTTCTTAAATGACAGTAGTAACACCTTTACTGGTAATAAATATTGATTGCATAATTTTAAAATGTAAGTTTAGTATTTCAAAATAAAATGGGTACTAAAGTAAGTAATATCTTATATTTTATAACACTCTCAGAAGGACCCAATTAGAAATAACTTTCCCTTTTTTTTTTTTAAATACAGCCAGTAGTTTCTCAACACCATGTGAGAAACTGTAAGGGCCGATTAGCATTTGAAGTCTGCCACATACCAACTGTTATAGTAAAAGGAAATCAATCTGACAAAATGAAACATGACAGATGAAGAGGAGTGAGGCAGAGAGGGAAAAGGTCAGTTACTGTGAAACTGATAATGCTAATAAACTAGTCAGTGGCAACCATCCTTATCATTTCTATTGATTATTCTTCAGACTGTCACAATGATGTCAAACCATAGAAAAGAGCATTTATACCATCATTTCATTGATTAAAATCCAGTGGGAGAAAATTCTCATCTGAAATAATTTAATCAACTTTGACAACTTGCAAAAAAATAAACAGTCCTCTCTGGATTACAAGCCACATCAGCACTGCTAGATAGACTGGAAATTTCTGATACTTTAGACTCTTAGCTTGTTTTCTCTTTCTTTCTGCCTTTCTGTTTCATGTTCAGATGCTGTAGGAAGGAACAGATGCCACTTGGTTTTGTGTTAAGGTGATGTACTAAGCAAAACAAATGGGATGCAAGGTCATGTACAAAGGCTCAACAGAAATGGAAAGCAGAGCCAGTGCAAAATGCTCTCTCTTCACCATCCATGTGTACTAAAGACAATTTCTTTGATGTATTTCTTAAAGGTCAAGATGTATCTGGAGAGAGGAACACACAGTAACGACCCCTGGATACAGCCTCTGTTTGCAACCTGACATATTTAATGGTTCTCCTGGCAGATACTCTGTTCTCCCCAACCCCTCTAAAATAGTGGGCAGGACAAACACTTGGCTTGAGCATAGTCGGGGCAGTAAACCTATTTAGGGAACTGTATTTCATGTCACTGTCATTAAGACATGATTATACTGACAGCCTCGTAAACAGACATTCAGATAGAAAAAGAATTAATCTACCTTAGAAGGATTTACCAGCCAGACAAATATCCACCATCTCTGCCCAAGTTCTGAAACTCACTATCTAAATCTAAGAAAAGAGAAAAATGAAGAAACTCTTGGAACATCCTTACACTTGTGTTAAAAGAACCTCCAGTTTTGTCACAGGCGAATCTCTTAAACATCTGTTACAGGCCACGGCTACTGTGCCGTGAAAACTTACAGTTTTTCAACGATCGGAGACTTTGAAAGTGTTCTTTAACAACTAGTAACTTCTAACTTCTGAGTACTCAGAGGCTCAATGAAAATAAGGCTTAATTTTTAAAAAATGTGACAGCCATACATACAAAAATCTGCAAATCACTTACAAGACACATATAAAAGTTACTGTGTGGGTAGTATAGCTAAGTAACTGCACAAACACCTTGCAGTAGCAATGTATCTGGCATTTCATAAGCAGATGAAAGATTACGGGTTTATGTGACTCATCCTAGGTGTCATCCTTCCTAATCAATGTGCAAAACCAGAAGCTGCTGCAAATGGTTGTTTAGCAAAAATAAACGGAAAATAGAATACTGATACCTGTGGTTACACCTCCATTCTAAGCCACCAGAGTGCAATACAGAGATGATAACTTGTAATAATTATGCAGTGTCTGCTTCCTTCTATGACCAGCATGCACACAGAAGTGTCAGGAAATGGGCCTCTAGATCAAACAGTTAAAATAAATCAGACTTAAATGTTTTATCCTGCCGCTTCAAAGCTTGTTTGCAAATATTTTTCACATCAAGTACATAGAGCAATTAAAATTATTAGCACTGCAAGAAACTACACTCCCTAAAAAGAAAACTCAATTTTTAAAGCTTCCAAGTACAAAGACACGTTACAAATATTTACAAGTTAAGAGCTATCATAAAAAGAAAGAGGTCTCACAATTTTAGCCACAAGCTAGAATGTAAACTGCACTGTAAAAAAATCCTTTATATTCCTGTTGTTGTCAATAAGTTACTGGTATTACGTACCATATAAAAAGAAAATAACATCAAAAGCACCTAAAACCATTTGCCATTTTCGGCTGTGCAAAGGAGAAGCTCGACCCAATGGACTGTGGTACGAAAGTAAGATTTCTTGTCAGTAACGCTGCATTTCCATGCTTCTGCTGTGTGGCCTTTGAGCAACATGCCACAGAGTGAAGAAGGGTGTCCTCTATCTGCATTTAATAATCTTATCTACAGAGTAAGCAAAGTTTTAAGGTACAGTTATCAGTGTATAGAATTCTCAGGAGTTTTATACAAGCTCTATAAAGACAAACCGAAGTCACTAGGTAGCCAGTTAAGTAAAAAACAGGTATCCATGCTGTAGGAATAGTAAAATAGATCAAGCAGTGTAAGACGAAGAGTTAACATTACAATATCAAGTCATTTCAAAATCTGACTAATAACTGAATAAGTAAGAACTATTCAATTTGTTATTTCCATCCCCCAATAATGCCTCTAGGTACGCTCCTTGTGTGCCTCATGCACCTGTTTTTTAAAAAAGCAGTAAAGACTCAGAGCATTGAATCAAAAATCAAAACCAGAAGAAATGGCTGTAAAATGATACTGCGGTATGAAAGGGTGTTCTAATGCAAACGAAACCTGCAAATGTGATGTTTCTTCCTATCCATTTCAGATTCTGACTTGCAAAATTACTGTGGCTCCCTTTACACCATTTTTGTTACAGAATTACAATAGGTATAAGATCTCTTTACTTATCCATTGTACCCCTTGGGCTCTTATGAGTTCTGCTCGATAACAAGGCTCCTCCCCTGTCCCGTCCCCCTCCCCCCGCTTTTTTTAAACTTAGTATTTAAGAAATAGTATTTCATAGAAAAAAAAGTAAATGGCCAGATTTTACTTCAGTCGACTTAACAGCCGAAGACTAAAATGGTAGGTTTGCTCTGCTAAGAAAGAAGGAACTATGGAAAATTCATAGCGTTAAAGGAGGCAGCTTCAGAAGGCATTTTTTCTTTGAAGTCAGTTAAATCCCCCCAACAAACTACGCCTACATGTGTAATGGTTAGCTGCAGGTGCACCTCCAAGCAAGACAAAAGTTTTACCTAAGCAAGCTGCATTAACAGCGATGTGAAATAGTCACAGATATTGCCCAGCAAAAAGACTAGTAGAACTGATTCCACTGAACAGATTTAATTAACATTTGTCTCATTACTGGTGGAGCAATCAGCTTGTTTTGCATCTTTTGCTGGTAGTGCTAGCATGTTAGAAATAGCTATTAAAATCTGCTCTTTGTAAACCACTGCATTTATTTCTTTACAGTGACCAGTCAGAGTATAAAATCTCCCAGCTAATACCAACCAAACTGGCTTCTTTCCTGAGAGATATATTGTTCTAATCTTCCTCAGTACAGATATCATTCATCTTGTTCTGTTCCATTTGATGCACGCAAACTAATAAGGACATAGAATTGTTACCAGAGAGCATTCATTTCCTGAATTAAGCCCAGATCACCTAAGGGGTGAAACAATTTTTCTAATGCTTCAAGACAAATGCATTAGAAATACCATAAGCGCTACTAGTATCTTGTCAATAGAAAACAAATCTAGCTATTTCCCACCCCAAAGGGAAAAGGATGGTAGTAGTCAGGAAAGGGAAAGCTTGCTTACATTTTACTTCACATGGAAGAAAGGGAAAAATTGTTTTCATTGTAACAGAACTTCAAAAAAAACCCTTTTGACTAATTCTCAGTGAAAACTTTAGAGAGGAAAAGGTTAGGGACTTACAAAACCCCGCGGAAAATTACTCAGTATCTAAGACATTAGGAAAAATTAAAATTTTCAGGTATCATCATGGAGGTGGCTGATCTTTTACTAACAAAGATAAGTTGGCAAATCTGTAGATGGAAAGAATGTCATCACGCAAAGTTTTATTAGGCACAGGAAGGACTCTATAGAAAGCAGCCTATGCAGAAGCATGTGTCAGTTCTCTTTCTTTTTTGATCAATGAAAGTGATAAAGCATGAAAAGAAGTTTTATTGTTCAGAAACTCATTGGCATTTTAACATTAGCCATTCTTCTTCCTGTCAACAGTCAAAACATAGCACACGTATGCCTTTCAACAGCCACCTCATTTTCTGACCAACTAATAAATCATCAATAGCATGTTGACTGAATAATGGGTTAATTGAATTTATTAAGAAGAAACCCAACAGAATCCTACAACACTATTTGCAAAATATCTTCAAAGAGAACAGAAAGCATCTCCCCCTGCCCTTTACTCATACTTTCTTATACTCTCTTTTCCATTCCCACTTTTAGCTCATTACTCAAAAACCATCCTAGGATAAGGACAGGAACATGTAAAAGATACAGGTCCCTACCAAGAACAAAATGATGGCTTTTTAGGTCAATTCGTCTTACCTGCCTAAGATGGAGTACTCTTAGTCTACTACGTATCGAACAGGCATTAATATTTTCCCTTTTCAAAAGTTTTGTTTTCTTCTCCTCTGGTTTTCATTAACATTTTGCATTTGTCTTTAAGTTGAATTACTAAAACAGAACGTGGCCCAATGCCTAGTTTGTCATAAAACTACTACTGACCTATCTTGTAGTACCATCTTTACATTTTTTAATTTAACTGAAATAAAAATTATGCATATAAAACCTTCACCTCAAAAACAAACTCTTTCCCAGTTTAAAACAAACTGGGGAGAGGAGGGCACAGGAGATCATCAAGCTGGCTGATAAATAAGTCAGGTTTTCCTCATCTCTCCCTCACAAAATTCTCAGTATCTGCAGTAGTAAAGGAAGTTAAGCAAAGTTTTATGTATCAATATATCCTAAGGATTATTATCCAATTCAAATCTCACAAAAACAATAACTTAAGGAAGGTGTACATATTTGTATAAAACCCATTTATCTGCTTAACTATGAAGGTACAAATACTGCTTGTACTTTATGTATGCTAAATGAATAATCTCATTTTTCACTCAAACAAATGTTTAAAATGCTTCAGCTGCCTCTTTCACGATATCCAGTCACACATGTTACCACAGAAACTTCTGTTTCTTAAAAAGTAAGAACTTAAAAAAACACTAGGAGGATAACTAGATTATCAGATACTTCTCAATAAGAAACAAACTTAAAACTTCTGTTGAAAGGTTTAAACTTATTTCCTACTGGGCATATATTGTTGTGTACATTTTCAAAAAAGACATTGAGATGAAAACCGAACACCAATAACAAACAGCTGTATAATTGAAGTTACAACATCTTGTAATCTTTGCTAGATAAAAGTCTCGCAGGTAACATGATATAATGTAACAGCATTCACATAGAAATCAGTGTTAAGTCCTGAAAAATGGTATTTTCTATATTAAAAAAAAAAAAATCACTTTTACTGATGTGTTTGAGCTGGTTAGAAGTTGTAAGGTTGGAAAAGAGATGTTGCTAAGGAAGGAGCAGTACTAAGTGCAAAGTAAATCTAGAAGAAAATGTCGCTACACGTTAGCCAGCCCTCGGTTAACTGGACCTGCATTTTGTTCAGGTACTTCAGCTTCTGTGTTTGCATAGTCATGAGGATAAGGCTAGAAAGCATATTCAGAGGTCCTTTAAAGTTAGCCTGAAAGCAGGGAGCTGAAATAAGACTTTTTTTTTATCCCAACCAAGACTACCAGTGACAGATTTCACTGCGTTTCTTAGTAACACATATGACAGTTAAGCACTCAAAGTTGACTAATATTTATCCCAATTCTTGCTTGCTTGCTTTTGCAATGGAAAAGATTCAATATCTCTAGAAGGATGTATGAGAAAAATGAGTGGATTAAAAAAACACCACCAACAAACACAAAATTCCTAACAGACATGTTTATAGCATCAGACAAATTAGATTTTTTCATCCTTTCCTCATAGGTTCTAATGCCTTTATTATTCTTACTGCTATCCTCTGAAATTTTCACAGCTTGTCTGCTCATTAAAAGAAGTATCAAAATCTTTTTCCCAGCAAAGTTATCAGTAATGCAAACTGAGTAATTTTATCCCCAGTTAATAAATCCACAATTACAATTGCTTTTTACAAGAATCTGTGCTGTTGACTCAGCTTATGTATCAGTGTATATATATATATATATATATATATATATATATATATATAAATAAATATATAAATACACTGATGTTTATGCACAAGTATATAAAACCTAGATCTTTTTTAAGCTCCTGAAGTCTAATCACTTATACTCAGTTAATCTATTTAACTTTTCCTTCTTGTATATAATGCTCTGGACTGGTATTTATTCTATTACCTATTATACCATTGCCTATTATTTCAGCCATTTTCCAATTCATCAAGACAATCAGAATACTAAACCAATCCTCCAATCTAAAATTTTACACAAACAACATTTCATTGAATTATGGCCAGATTTTATTTTGAGAAGCTGCTGAGCGGATATAATGGAAATGTTCTGGTCCTTTTCCATCACTTATAATAGGTCTGACTTTATTTTTTTACTACTATTATTACTTAATTCAGGAAAAAATCCAATATAATTTGGTCATAAGATATGGTCTATTAAGACATTTGCTACAGGGTACTTCTATACTTTCATTTCAGATTTAAGAACAAATTGTTGAACATGAAGAAAAACCTGCCTCACTCCTTTCATTTATTGCCATTCAATGCAAGCCTCTTAAGGCACTACAACCCTGTCAGGAAAGTAATGCAATCATGCTATGCTTTGCTTCTAACCAAGTGCTGACAATTAGAGGAAAGAAAAAATATGATATTAAGTTGCATTTATCTATGCTTTCACTGAGTTTTTGATAGTTTTTCCAAATGCAAACTTTTGTCACGCATCTTTTATAACATCAAATTACAGTCTAATGAAATTAATGTTTACACATTAACATGATGATGAAATCATGTTCCAAAGCATATTCTTATGAGACCGAGAGCATTAGAGCCACTTGCAGACATGGAAAATACTCAACAGCAGTTTCACTTCAAGCTGCATCATGAATGCATGTGCCACAGCTTGTACATACAGTGTAAAATGCATACATCTTTCTCCATAGGCAAGAGCTGAAGAACAGATGAAAGCACAGAACACTTACGAGATTTTCAGAAGCAGAAATCTTGTGATTTATAATTTGAATTAAGTTATTTCTACAGGTACAGAATCTGCAAGAGTCAAATATGTTTTTGGCATTTCTGTGCTGTGTCCAAAAGAACATTTCACTTACAGAAGAAACTCCTGTATTCTTTTTCATCTTTAAAAAGTCAAACTATGCGTTATTGCACTGGAGGATCAGTTTCCCTAGCAATGTTTTATACTATCTGCCCAGCTATTCAACTCAACAATTTTAACTAACTGGGCAAAAAATGCCTCCAGTTTTTATTTCCCTTATTATTTTGCATCACTGCCAAAGCTTCAAAAGGAGCTGTTAAAACAAAGCAGGGAAAAAGAGACCAACAATCACCAAGGGGGGGGGGGGGGGGGGGGAAGAGAAAGGAGCATAAATGTATCCAATTAGGTGAAGAACTGCAGAGGTGCTTCAATACCACTGGCTGGCTTACTAGGGTAATGTAGTCTTCCCATGGCTCAAAATGAACCTATATGATGCTGGGGACCCCAGAAGAGGGAAAAGATTTGAAAAACAGGGAGAGGCTGGCATGGATTTTCAGAAAAGAACATGTAATTGCACTGCATTATCAAAATAGAAAAATCAACCCCTTACTTTTCTAGCTTTACTTGATATTGCCATTTTTTTCACCAAGGGGTATGGGACCTTTCCCATGCCCACACAGGGAGCATACAGGAAGCAAGTCTATGAACTCCCAAAGACTAACTACTATGAAAGCAGATCTACGGCTGTTTCCTGGCTATCCGATGTTACCTGGGGAGAAGAATGCACTTTACAGTCTGACATAATAAAACAAGGAGAGAGGAGGGATGGCAGGAAAAGGGGAGTGAGACTATCCAGAGATTCATATTGCAGACAGGAGGTTATAATCAAACATTTTTATTATGGGTAAATACAAGATTTGTCAGAAGTATATTATTTTCCTAGCCTGTTTATTTTCTCAAAGGTTATGTGGCTCCCATCAAAGATTAATTTGGAGGATTATCTCTGACTCCTGAATGCAATTATGCTTTCCCACAGAGAAGATTATCCTTTTGTCTGATAAGGAATTCTCTTGCTGGGGAAAAAAAAACCTCCAAAACTCAACTGAACAAAACTCCAAATCACACTGAACTGCTATCCCAAAACAACAACAACAAAAAAATCTGTTAGCCACAGAAACAATGATCACCCTAAGCACTAACTACTCTCTTTTCTTTCCAGCACTTCCAGTGATTTTTGGCTCCTCCTCTATTACTTTCTCCTCAAACTTACATTTTTCAAGAATTCCACTCCTCCAGTCTTCCACTTAGTCTGATCGGCCCCTGAAAGTCTGGCAGAGCCAACTGCTGTAATCTTAAAGCAAGACTTTTGTAACAAGTTTTGCTTAAATAATGATTATAGCTTTTTACTGGAATTGCTGATTTTGACTGACTTATGTACGTGCTACTTCTGGATATGTAATATTAAGCAGTGTTGGGGAAACTTACCTGTGAATGCAGCAATATATATTATAAAACTTTCAAAATATACAGGAGATGGCACAATTCTTTTTTCAAGTAAAATATTCCCACAGACAACCAGATTTTTGCTTAGTTTTTGCAATCTGACATACAGGGCACACTGAGGGTTTAATTCTGAATTCCCTTCCTTGTGATGTTACTTCTGTATCAGTATCACGTACACATACCTAAAGTCTATCTAACAACTGTCAATTACAAGTTAGACCAAGTCACAGCTTGTTTCAACAGACTGCTGCTGTGCACGTGGTGCTCAACAGGAGTGCAGACATCAAGCAGTAACTCGTCATAATTCTCAGTCTGAGAAGAAGCAGATGTGAGGAAATCCTGCCTCATAGGATCCACAAAATATAGTCCCTGCTTCTATGGTGGTCAAAGCGTTATAGAATAACTCAGGACCTCAGGAGGT
Source organism: Platalea leucorodia (assembly GCF_965183815.1). Lineage (NCBI taxonomy): Eukaryota > Metazoa > Chordata > Aves > Pelecaniformes > Threskiornithidae > Platalea > Platalea leucorodia. The sequence continues at coordinate 31,693,780 of NC_138858.1, forward strand.
CCTGCTCAGAACAGGGTCAGCTACGTGATCAGGCCAGGTTGCTGAGACCTTTATCCAGTCATGTCTTGAAAACATCCAAGGATGGATGTTGCACAGCTTCATTGGGCCTCTGCTCCATTGCTGGGCTGTTCTTGTGGGGGAAAAGGTTTCTCCTTATATTCAGTCTGAACTGCTCCCCCCCATTCTGTTTCAATGTATATCCACTATCTCTCACCCTCCTGCAATCCACCACTGTGAACACCCCGGCTCTGCTTTCTTGATAACCTCCTCACAGTTGCTGGGGGGCTGCTGTTGGATCCTGCATCCCAGAAGGCATCGCTCTCCAGGCTAAGTCCAGCTCACTTGGCCTCCTCTCAAGAAGTGCTCCAGACCTTGACAATCTTGATGGTCTGCTGCTAAACTTTCTCCTTTTCATCTACATTTTTCTTGTATTGAAGGAGGAGAAGGGGGGCAAAAACTGGATGCAGTATTGAAATGTGTTTAACAAAGCACTGAACATAAGGCAATAGTCATTTTCCTCAACCTACTGGCTGCACTACTGCTTATAAAGCACTTGTTGGTCCTTTTGACTCTCTTTGCTGCCAGGGCACAGTGCTGCCTTATGCTCTGGTTACTGTCTTCCAATGTCCCCTCCATCTACAGAGTTGCTCCCCAGTTGTCAGCCCCCAGCCTGCATTGCTGCCAGGGGCTCTGTCTTGCCAGAGACACTAGGAGGAGGTTGTCAGCTTTCCTGACCTCCTTTATCCTCCAGAGCTGCCTCCTATGGCATCTCACCTACCAGTTCCCTGAATAAGACAAAATCTGCTGTCCCAATGTCCAGGGTCTGCACTGTGCTACCTGCCTTCCTCAGTCCCCTCAGGACCCTGATCTCGCCACCACAACCAAGACTGTCTTTGATATTACATCCCCAAATCAGTTCTTCCCTATTTGTGAGTAACAAATCCTGCTGCGCATAAGCCCTGGACGGCCCATCCAGTACCTACCTGTATCAAACAGCTATCCCCTCACATTTTCCAGAAACGTACTGTTACTTATGTCCTGCTTTATCGTCCTTCCAGCAGATGTTAGGGAGACTGAAGTCTCATGAGAACCAGTCAGTAATCTGGAGGCTTTCTTCAGTTGTTCGAAGGCTTCATGTACTTCGTCACCCTGATCAGTGGTCTGCAGCACACTCCCACCACAGTGTCATGTTTCATGGCCTCTCCTCTGACCTTAACCCACAAGCTACTCCTTCACATCATGGGCAGCCCTTCTCCTTGTCTTCCCTACCTGTCTTTCCTGAAGAGCTTGTATCTGTCCATTACAGATTTCCAGTTGCATGAGCTGTCCTACCACATCTCAGTTATTCTCATGATGTTGCAGTTTTGTGACCAGAAACAGCTCTGGTTCTTCCTGCTTGCTTCTCAGGCTGTGTACATGTGTACTTGTGCATGTATAGGCCTCCTTTCTCCAGAACCATCAACACTGCAGAAACTCCAGCACGTTGTCACTCATAACAGCTTCTGCAAGGACCAGATACGTGCTAGACTTCTTTACTTAACATCTGCTGCAACAGCAAAATGCTCCTATTTTGCTGCTACGCTAGGAACAATTTTTTAGGATGGGGGAATGTGATTTATTGTTTTGTTCAGAGAAAACACAGAGGTTTTTCATTTTCTGTTTTTGCTGTTGTTTTTTTTTTTTTTTTTTAAACAGACTAAAAATGCTCTGCGATAGTTTAGAGAATTTCTTGTGCTATAAATTATTGGAGAATGAAGTTCATTATTTAGAACCTGATCAGTATCACATTTAGCAATTCCACAAAGCTAGGAATTAATCTTTTCCACATGGCTTTAACTCCAGCTACACAATTCTTGCTTTTTGAGCTGACCTGTCCTCATTTATTTCATTTCACTAGTTCCCTATACAACAGATTTTTCTCTTCCATTCTCTGACCAAAACCAGCACTTCTCTTTCTCCTCCTTGCTTTTTTTTGTACAGTTTTCCCACAAGAGTATCTAGGTGAAAACTTCAAAAGCTAGACAACATCAAGAGAGTGCTTAATCCCTTAGGTATGATTGTTATACATGACCACAAACAAGTCGGTCAAACTGCCTCCCATTTTGGTCATCTCATGTTTAAAAAAAAAAGAGCGATGTAACAAAACTATAAATTAGTTGTCAATTCAGATCTCATTATTAATGACGTTGCAAGCTAATATATGAAAGAGTAAAAAGGCTAGTCATTAAAGGACTCAGTGCACCACCAATTCTTTGTGGAGTTCCAATGAAAATTTTTTTCTCATTAAGTAAGAAAGCACCTTATACATTGAGATACAATTGAAAACAGTTACCAAGGATTTCAAATGCTATAGGAACGTAAATTTTTTAATTTCATAGACTAGGAACCACTGTTTACTATGCAGTATTATTCCCACACACATCAAGATATGTTCATGTCATTCAACTCTCATAATACCCTTGGAAAAATAACCCCAAACCCCCATTTTAAAAAAAATCTCAGCCTCTCCCTCTGTAGGGTTACCTTTTGTGTAGTTCACTGAGTACTTACAGACAAGCTATATACAGGAAACCTGGGAACTGACTTGGTTTCCCCTGTGTAGAGTTTCCCAAAGAAAGCAAGGAAAAGCAACTTTTTGGAGCCAAAAGAGATATTACCTCTAGAAAAACAACAGCAGGGCATAAACTAAAATCTAAACTGGGGCGGGGGGCGAGGAGGGAGTGGCATAGTACTAAGTTGGTGGGGTTCCATTCAAAACAAAAGAAAGCATTTTTGATTCCTCTACATGCATGAGAATGCTTGGCAAAAATTTCACAGGAGAGCTTACGCAAAAATCTTTAAGTTGCACTTAGAATGTCTTTTACACATCACCACAAAAATATTCTGCTGTAATGCAAAGTTAATTTAGTAAGCTTTGCTCTATGTAGTCCTAGAATCAAATTCATTAACAGTAAGAAATCAAATTTAAAATACCATGATTTTGCTTCTTGTCACTCTAAATAACACTACATATAGAGTATACAAGGTTGTTTTAATATTTTTGTAAATTATTTAAAGACAATGTACTTATATTATGCACTAATCATACTTAAGCCTGTCTCATCATACTAAAGTCTTTAGCAAGCTTCAAAGTATGTGAATTCAGCCAGTTTCCTATGAAGAGACCCACCTGTTGGTCAAGGAATGTCATTGTCTAGAAATATCAAAGAAAAAAAGGTATGTTTAAAATGTTCTAATCCATACTGAGGAATGAACGATCAGCCACAAATATTGCTGCATTCTTAGTTGCCAGTTTCAAAATATGTATCTTTTTCCAGGTTGCCTTGTAGGTCTGAAAACAGCTTTCTTAGTAAATAGTTATTGAAAGCTTTTTCAAGGTATACATTTGGATTGTTCGAAAAAATAGCAAGGAATAAGTCTAACCAGAACAGAACGTACAGAACATAGCACTTCAACAAAAGAAATACATGAAACTCCTGCTTTTAATTGTGTTAAGAGCACCCACATAGCTCATGAAAAGAAATAATCTGCTACAAATGCCCTGAGACCTGGAACCTCCTCTTACCCACTCAACACTGAAAGCACTTAGCAAGGCCATATGCTGGCTTGAGCTGTAGATCTGATATATTAGTGTTTGGAAAGAATTTTGCAAGTTACACTTTAAGGAGCAGGCTCATGATAAAAATGAAGCCTCAACAAACTTCTACCATAAACAATCTCCACTTGATACAGACTGTTATTTCATTCTGGAGCCACACCAAGACAATACAAACAACTGGCAAGTCCTTCAACATCAAGGCAAACTGACAATTGACTTTTTATTATTCTTCCAAAAAGCATTAAGATACAATTTACAAGGCCACAACCCCTTCTTTTCAGTTATCCCAAGAAGGGCATAAAGAAAAAAACATGCACGCGACTTTACAACATCTTTTAACATTCTCTTATTCTGAAGTAGTTCAACCGGTTTGACTGTCCAGCACACATCAGAGCGACTCTAAAACTGATTGAGCTTTAGCATGCACCAAGGCCTGGGATTTGGAGGGGTCTTTATCAACTTCTGTCATGTCACTCGCCTTCCTATTTTTGCAGCGGTCTCCTTCCAACTTATAGTCCTCCACAGAGGATAAGTCAATGACTGAACAACTTTGTGTCTTCCCTCCATTCAGAGGAGAGGATATACCTAATTTATTTTGCTTTAAAAGAAAAAAAAAAAAAAAAAAAGAAAAAAAGTGTTCTGTCATGGAAACTGATAGCACAAAAATCCTGTTCCAAACAATGTACAGTAACTTTATGACGACTCCTCATGTACAAGGAACAGGAGAAGCCTCCCCAGATTCTGACTGTGTCACCAACACCTGCTGTGTTTTGCTCCAGGTCAGCCCAAAGACTTACTAGTTCATTTGTAAGCAGTGTCACACCATCACTGCTAGTAGGGAGGGCATTCTAGGAGAAACAGTTTTGATGACTTCTTGTTCCACACCAATTGGCTTGGCGTAACAATAGTACCTTATTTCCTCAACACTGTAATCACGAGGCACTCCTAAGTATTCGGAAGCTACAAAAAACTCCAAGAGGTTTTGATTCCACATGTTGTTTTGGGATAGATTTACGTTTAAAACAAATCAGTATTTTTTAATTTCTCACAGCAAATGTATCACACTGCTTGAAGTGGAAGCTTCTATTTTATTAACAAACATGATGGTTTTCAGAGGAAGATGGGAGAACTGATAGCATCCAAATACCAGTATGTCACCGTAAGAGAATATCTAATACTTTAAGTTAAGCTATTTCATTCTGGTCCTAGCATGACCTATCTTCTCCAGGTATTTCTAGCTACAATTTCTTCCATCCCCTTACGACACAAAATTTAGTCCTTCCCTCACCCCCACCGCATCTTTTGCGGCTGACATAACTGCCCACTTTCTGCATTTTTACAAGATGCAGGTTTTCTAATGTGGCAGGTATGTCTGCAAACATAATACAAATCATATCTGATCAGGCATTTGTAGTGTTAGAAAGAAATCTACTATGTTGACTATTACTATTGTCAAAAAGAAAAAATTCAACACAGGGAGTGTTCATAAAGAGCAACTTGCAAAAATTTTGTATGCAATCTTGAAAGGGCTTTTTTGTAACTGTACTGAAAGAAGTTTATTTTTGATTTTAGCCTGAGCATTTGGGCTAGCACTAGAGTTGTTAGGCATATGGGGTCAAGAGGCCAAGGACTGTTTGCCATTCAAAGCCCACAGCACCCTACAAGTGCTAGGCTGAATTCAAGCCGTTTCCTCAACTCTGTCTTTCATTCTGCACAGCAGAGAAGCAGATCATGAAGCAAGCTTCCAGTTTAATTTCATCATCATTCTCTCAAACTGGGAACCTTCCTGTCATTTGGATTTCCAAAAACTCTGGGGGTGGGAGGAGCCCCTCTGTATAGAGAAAAAAGAAATACAAATTTTTTGTATGCAAAACTTGTGGTTGCATCTGAGAAACATATAACCCAGCACCGACAGAAAATGATGTTTACAAACCTTGTAAAAAGTTGATTTTCTTTAAACAGTTAAGAGCTATCCAGTATTTTATTACATCATCTTTCCTTATGCTATCTTTCTCCATCCTAGCCACATTTCCAGGGTCACCTCCAGAGTTCAGTTTACATGTGATCCTACAAAACCTACTATCTGCATGCTGCTTTGAAAACTAGAATATGCCATCTACTGGCAACTTCATAAATTGGAAGTTCATCCATCACCGCTTCAAACATTTTAAATTTACCTGTATTCTATTTAAACACAAAACTAAAGGAACAAACTCCAGCTAAGGCCTTCAGATTGCATTGTAGCATTTAGTATATAACCAAGTTACAGATCATAAGACACCCAACAACAAATCAGAAAGCTGTAACTAGTGCTATACTCTTAAGTTCTGTTCAGCACAACTTCCTGAACCTTAGTCCAACTGGTGTTCCTTCTCTTTCTCTGCTGCTATTTTATTTTATGAGAGGGAATAAACAATCCCCTATGCCCTATTTAGTCTGATGTTTCTAGAACCATGAACAGCTGCGTAGTGCCTTCCTAGCAATGTGGAATAACTGCAGTCACCTAACTGAACCTAAAGAGTTGTTTTAAAGATTTTGTAGAGTGGAAGAGTTGAAACATGTTTAACTCGTGTATTTCAAGGGAATAGTACCCATGTTTCAGTAACCATGGTGTTACTGACTCACTTTAACACATACCTGTTGTTTAACACTGTAGTAGCCCAGTTGTGCTTCAGGAGACTGTTCAAGGTAAGTTTCCAGAACTGTATTTTTAGGGTCTGGCTACCGTAAGGATAGCTTTCACCTCTACAACACAGACTGCCGAGGAAGTTGTTAGGTCCAGAGAATAGGTGCCTTACTCATCGGAACCTGCTGTGTGAGATGACCACGCCGGCATCGGCAGAGTGTGCCAACAGAGCACCCTTGCCCCTGGGAGGGGGGCGAGCCTCGGCGGGTGAGGCCGCAAGCCCCGCTCCCTGCAGACAGCGGCCCGGGGGTGACCTCCCTCCGCGCCGCCGCCGCCCTGTGCGTTACCTGAAGCCGTGAGTTCATGAGCATAAACTCCTGCTGAGCTCTCAGGCTGTCGTTCATGGACTTCGAGAAGATGAACCCCATCGTGCCCTGGAGCGCAGAAGAGACGAGGCAGGTGAGGCCGGCGCGGCGGGAAAGGCGGGCGGCGCCGCGGGCGGCCCCCCCGGCCTCGCCCGCCCCCGGGAGGCGCCTGCCCCGGGGCGGAGGCGGCGGGCAGGCGGCGGGGCAGCGCGGCGGGCGGGTCGGACCGCCCCGCGGGGGCGGGCGGGGGGGGGGGGGAGCCGACCGCTGCGGCGGGGCCTCGGCGCCCGCCTCGGCTGCGCGGGCCGCCCCCGCACGCCCGGCGGGCCTGCGCCTCCCCGCCCCGCTCCCGGCGGCCAGGCGGAGGCCACCGGCCCGGCGCAACCCGGCTGGGCCCCGCCTCACCTCACCGCACCTCAGCTCCGGGAAGGACGGCGATCGGCCACGGGCAGAGGGCAACGGCTGCGCCCGGCTCCGCGGCGGGTCACCGCCCGCCCCGCCCGCCTTGCCTGCGGCGGCGATTGGCCGGCGCCGCCGGCGCCGGGCGGGGTTTAAAGGGCAGGCGCCGGGCTGACCGGCAGGGCCGCCCCGGGTCGCCGGGGCCGTCCGGGGCCGTTAGCGGCCGGCCGCGGCCTCCCGGGGCGGGAGAGCGGGGCTCGGCTCGGCTCGGCTCGGCTCGGCTCGGCTCGGCTCGGCTCGGCTCGGCTCGGCTCGGCTCGCGGGTGCTCCCTGAGGGAGAGCAGTGGCCGCCCGCCATTGGAAACGTCTGGGGGGAACAGCACCGCTTGTGTGTGCCTGGGCCCTTGGTTTCTGTCGTAGCCAGGAACGCCGTGGCTTATTTTATTTTCTTTCTAAGCTAATTTCAAGTAAACACCCTAAATCCTCCAGCAGTCTGAAGAAATGCGGTTCCATTCAAGTGGGACCGGTACCACGTACGCTTTTAGCCGAGGAGTGCGGTGGCATCGAAATGACGTGACAGGTTCCAGGCAACTTGAGAACGTAAACGTGCGAAGACGCGATGGGTTTCGTGCTGGGTCTTGCAGCTTGGGTGGGTATTAAAAATGCGCTGGGTGGGAAGTGCCGGTCCTGCAGTGGGCTGCATCTCATTTTCCTCCCCTTTTTTTTGGTTTGTTTTTGGTTTTGTTTTTTGTTTTTTTTTGGTTCATCAAAACAGTCCCAAGAAACTTCCAGGAACTCTTTTCCACATTAAATGTATACGCAGGCCCGGGCAGATTCACAACTCGGGTGTGATGCAACCAGGTACTAAGTATAAATTAGCAAAGAAAGAAATTAAATGCCTCTAACACTTAGGCTTCTTGTCTTCCTCTGCCTTTCATCATGCGTCAGGATGTTTTTGTGGCATCATCATCCATGATTAAAGGCTGACTTGGAAAGCCAAAGAAATTAAATTTCCATAATTAAAAAAGTGTTGAGACAAAAATTATGCTCTGAGAGTTGGCTTTTTAAACAGTGATACAAATATTGGATAGGATTCCCAGGATTCTTTTGGCCCTAAAGAGTGTCTCGTTAAAGTTTCCAACGCCAGTCCGTGAGAATATACGGCACCTCAAACACCACCTCATAATGGAATTTGACATCTCACCTTACAACAAGAATTAACCATCTTTTTCCAGAAAGAGTTCAAGGTTCAGATGTAGTGAGTGTCATTTTCAAATACTCACATTGGCTAATGTCTTGACCTGCAACTGACTCTTGTTGTTAGTATTAGTTCATTTTCTAAATGCATACATATTTGCAAAGGTGTTTTTTTTTGAAAAAAAATGTCTGAGAAGACAGCTATCTTCCCGTTTTTCCTCCTTCCTCTTTTTTTTTAATGGCACAGCAAAAATAGGAGAAAAGTAAGGAAAAAAAAATCTTTTTCTGTTGTGGAAAATTGCTTAATGTTTTTACTTCAAATCTTTCCAAGAAGTTGAATCTTTTTTTGTGAGATTTTGAAAATGCCTGTGACTTTTAAAAGTATTTAGTCTCTCCACCACACATAGCTTTAGTTTGTAAGGAGATACAAACTTTAAAAACATGATGTATTTTCAGCTCCAGAGGTTTGACAGACCAGTCCATGTCAAACTTTCACGGTCAATTTACAGTACAGAGTAAGTGTTGATTTAACTGCTTATAGATGTAAGCACTTGCGAGGACGAAGGAATCTGGCCCAAGATTCTGCACACACCTTTGAGGGCAAGGGTTTAGCTCACAGTTAATAGCTTTACTGAAGGTATTATATTGCTCACTTGAATAAAAATCCTTGCATAAGTCTCGGTTTATCTAAAATAACCAGCTGCCAATTTGGCAAGCTTTTCTGGGGTTTAATATGTTCGTAAGGTTGTATCTAGAATCAAAACATTCTCGTATCATAAAGATACCGTGAATGACAGCAATAACCAAAGGAGGGGAAAACAGGGAAGCTGACTGACAAGACGGCAATCCTGTGCAGAGAACTGGAGGATGCATTGGACTGACTGTGTGTAGTTAATTCTAATTGCCTGCGATCCAAGATGATAGTAAGGTTTTGTAGAAGGATACGTGGAAGCCTGTTAGATACATGAGTGATGACTGGTTGTGTAAAATGTTATGAGAAATGGAGAAGAGCATAATTACGGGAAGGAATGGAAAAAATTAATAAGTGGTGGCGTACTGAGAAGGAGGGAGAGACAAATGCTGTGAGAAAGGATGAGAGAGAGAGAAGGCAGAGGACGGCAGAAACAGTTATGAGTAACAGATGACATTACACGCTGCTGGTAACAGACCTGTCCGCCCCTGAGCAGAAGAATCCATCCTCCGCGCCCGTCGGAGCAGTGGCTTGCGCGGTGCGCAGGAGGGCGGCGGGCAGCGCCCCGAGGCCTCGCCGCGGCCCCGGGGGACGCTCCTGCCGTGCGCCGGCTCCACGCAAGATGGCAGTGCCGCACCCGCAGCCCCGGACGGGCGTTTCTTTCATTAGGCTTCCTCGGAGGAAACTGTGGTTGATGGGTCTCTTACTGGTAAATTTGAGAGAATGTGATTTTCCTTCAAAGCAGATTACCAAAGATGATATCCACCTCCACCCACCAAGCCCCTTGCAGCCAAGCAAACCATTTTGGTCTGTCCAAATTTCTTCTTTTCTTGATCAGAAAGTTATTTCAGAGTGCAGTAGACCTCTGTGTTGCAGCTCTGGCAGACCTCTGTCTTGCAGAGGTCATGTTTCTATGGAGGGGTTAACATGATGTGGCAGCAGATTTCAATAATATAAGAATAGAGAACGGGAGGGGAAACTGTGGCTGATTGCTAGGGAAATGGGGGTAGTTTCTGAAGAAAGGATTAAGGATTTAAGAAGTAGCTGAGAGAATGGAGGCTAGTTTCACATAGGGCATAAAGAGCCACTGTGGTTTACGCATTTGGGGGGGAGGCAGGTTTGAGCTACACTAGGCTGCAGACACTGGGGAGCCCATCTGCAACAGGGGCTGCAGCTCTTGCCTCTCCGTGCTGATACCTGCTTGCTGCTTCAGACACGGGTTGAACAGTACGATTTCACTGATACTGTGAATATTCATGGCACAACACTGGGGGACATTGCCTGTCCTGTTCCAGTTCCCACTCCCCCAGCCGCATTGCTGCTCTTCATTTGAGTGACTGCCACAGGAAATCAGAAACACCTCTGAAGAGCCGCAGCCAAATCCAGAATCTCTGTCCTGCTTGGCTGATTGATACCTGTCTTACTCCTCCATCAGTATCTTGCTACCACTGTGTTTCAAATGCATAACGAAGAACAAGAGCTGGGCTAAGTGATGCTGCCAAGTCTACTTCGGTACAGTGCCTTATTCATGATGTGCTGGCACATCATCGGCGGGGAACCGTTGCCCTGTGGAGTACAGCAGTATATAACCTAGGCTTAGGCAGAGGCTCTTGTTCCAGTACTCCAGGCTATGGCCCGTTGACCACCAATCTGTCAGGTCATGATATGGAGTCCACAGAAAAAAATCAGGCAACATGACATATTGTATGGTGCTGTTGGATTGTTGGCATATCTGAAGGTAGGCAGTGTTCCAGAAAGCTATAAGGATTTCTGCCTTTGCAGAAGACCCACGTGCAGTCATAAAGACATTTTGTAGTAATGCAAAACTGGCAGCCATTAGGCAGGCAGTCATGTCTCCTTCATTCTTGTCATCTTTTTTTTTTAAAGATTTAAATGATAAGATGTATTTTCTCCACAAGTAGTTGGTCCAAAACCAATTAAATCTTAGAAATTTTGGTTGTGGTACTTAACTGAAAAAATTAAGTAACCTAAAAATGGAAATAACTTGTGCCAATGTAGATGTTTATTGGATACATTGAATGACATTTTTACATGACAAGAAAGAAAAAGGAACATAGAAGAACAACCAGAAGAAACATTTGAAAGAAAGCAAACAGTCTTTCTCTTACCTTTATATATAGTGCCCTTGGATGAATCGGTTTGAATTTTACCATAATGATTTGGGTGTAAAACAATCCATTATCCACTTCAGTTTCATAATCCAGATTAAGAAGGAAGCAAATCATGCTAGAGAGAGCCTGTAGAATTAATACTTGGAAAGGAGGTTACACCTGTATCAGTCTGCCTGATTGATTCCATTGAATGGGAAAGGTTATCTGCAAATTTAAATTCCAAAATCTATCAACATTTTCCAAAATGGAACAGCAAATGCTTATTTAATATCTTATAACTTTAAAGCTGCTGGATCAAAATAGTTAAATAGTTTGAAAGAGATAAAAATTAATGCCCTAAGTTAATAATCTTTAGCAAACCAATTTCCCTGTTTTACCATAGCGTATTTATCTGAATACACTAGAAGTGTTCTGACTGTAAACATGAATGACTGTAAGACTTTTTTAACCCCATGATAATTAATTCTTTAACTTGTGACAATTGCTTATTTTTATTTTAGGAATGAGTCATCAGCAAAAAATCCAGATTTCTACTATGTTATCTTAATGACAAAAAATTATTAAATCCTTGAAGGTTTTTGGTTTTTTGCTTTCCTCTTACTATCCAACTTTTGGAAAAAGGAAGTGCGTGAGTATATAGAAATAGGTGACCTCTGAAAATCCAAGCATGTACACAAAACAAATATGAACCTTTAGCTTTGACACAGCATTTTTGTTTGCAATAGGGGAAGTCCAAATGTTATCTAATCCTCTTAGTTAACTAAAGCATTTATCAGCTTAGTAAAGTTGCTCTTAAACTAGAAGCTTCCTCTTCATTCTGGGAATGCTTTTGTAGTTGTTTGTTGTTCTTACTGGAAAGAGACTTCTCAGGCTGGTTTGTGACTTTTGCCTGGCTTTGTGACTGTTTTGTAGCTTTATTTTTATGTACACTGCCTCCCTGTATAAGTAAATTTGCCATTTATGTCATGTTTATTACTAAACAACTTAAAGCTTACTAAAACATTAGCTGAATTAGTTGTACTGGTTACCTTCATGTCTGGCACCAGTTCCCATGGCCAGTGTGCCTTTTTGCTGAACTGCAAGGACAACAGTGGATGGGTAATTTTGATTCCTACTCATCAAATTCCTGATTTTTTTAAAATAAAAATCTAAATTCCAGTGTTAATTTAGGTGGTAAAATCTGCAACTGGAGAGGAATCCACTGGATAACAATGTGTGGAATAGATGTGTTTCACCCTGTGACTTCAAGTGAAGAAGTTACTAAACAGATATGCTGCTACTTAATAATTTCCAGGGATAATGATTGCTCAGCTCACATTTGCTCATTTTGGTTTTCCATTTGGAAAAGGATTCTTGCATCACAAGTGCTGTAAATGCTAACCAGGTGATCCCCACTCCCATGATCTGTTCTCTTCTTCCTTTCTAGTAGGATTTGATTTAGTGTTTACTAGAAAGCATTTTCTTCACTTTAAGAAACTGAAGAATAGGGAAGTGTTTAGTATTTCATGTTTTTGTTTGTACTGTCCTCATATTGTCATATTTTGTTAGTCTAATAGAGCCCTTCATTATCTGATCATCCTTGCTACCATTAGAGGGGTTCCCTATCACTCCTGGATTACTGTTATGGAGTTTGTAGATGTTACTGTCCTCTCCTCTATGGTATATGCAGAGCTCACAGATGCTGTTGCTGGTATCACAGTAGGTTCTGGTTACCCTCTGCAGCAGTTGCTGTGGATGTTAGAAGGATTTCCAGAGGATCAGATGTGCTCTGATGCATGGTTTAGTAGATATCGGTTGGCTACACCTTTTAGCCTTTCTGGTGATGAAGGCAGCTTCGTAAAGCGAGGTGTTAACTTTAGTCACCGATCTTCTGCTTGACCTGCAGTCTTTAGATCCACAAAAAGATTTTACACACGTAACACTGCATATCAAATACCAAATGTTACCAATACACGAACTACATATGTTAGGGATGCTACAATACACTGCAACTACTACAACTAATCCCTGCAGTCCCAGGGAACTGTTGTTACCCTGTAGCCCTGTGATACTGTACTGCCATTCCTAGTAGCAGGCCGTAAGCTTTGTAGTGAGTTTGCAAGGCCTCAGGGCTAAAGGTTTTTCAGGCCTGCTCTATCTAAACTTTTCTTGACCTGCCTGCATCTTGGTGTTGTTTGGCTTGTCTCTGGCAGCAACTTTGCTAAGTGATCAGTTTTCTATGGCTAATTTGGTTTAGTTTTGTTATCTTTGCATGGTACCACCATGATTTTATGACTAGGGTAATTATGTGGTGTAAACAAATGCAGGCTTGGTACGAGAGAAAAAAATTCTTAGTTTTATATATAAGCTTTGTTTCCCCTTTGGCCATAAACAACACTTTAAGGGTACCTGTCATTAAGCTTAGTCTAATCTGCATTCTTCCTTCAGCATACTGAGGGTAAATGCAGCTTTTTATACAGTTCCATTAAGGTACTTGTTTGAAAACAGGGAAGGTGTGCAGCAAAACCAAATGTGGCTATCCAAAGCTGCTTTCCTGTGGTCCAGAAGCCTCAGGGAGGATGCAATTGTACTGTGCATAAACTGCTTTTACTTCCCAACATGGAAAATGTTTCCATATTCCATTTCTGTATGGAAAATAGAATTAGTTTCAGTAACTCACGCATTATAGAAGCTCAGCACACAGACCGTGGGAACAACATTTGTTGGTACGGTGATTCTGGCTGAAAGGAACAGTTCTGCATGTCAGGGAAATCAGGCAGATCCGACAGCCCAGAAGAGGTGAAGCTGCCGCAGCCCCATGCCCATGGGTCCAACCAGTATGAGCTGAGCATGTATTCCCAGTAGGCACATGCACACAGAACTCATGTCTACACCACATTATACACATACATTCACACACAGCCAGCCACACAGATGACACAGGCAGACACGCGGAGCACTCATGCAAACAGCATCAACAGCTTCATCCCGTTCCTCTCTCTGGCTGAGCAGGACAGAGGTCTGCTGGTGGGAACGTATACACGTACGTACAAGACGGATTCCTCCCACAGCTCTGCTCAGACATTCAGTCTGCCCACTAGCTGCCCCTGGATCCCAGTCTCCTAGTCTAGCATCCAGACACATGAGCCCATGAGGTCTGCAGCCCCTCTCCAGTTGCTGGTACCGACACCTCCCTTGCATGCATAAACCCCACTCCCCCACCAGAAACCTCCACCTAGAGCTGGCCAGAACTCCCCTGCTCCTCCCCAGTGCCAACCCCCATGGACTCTCCCTTAGAGAGCTCACCCACACCCCCAGTGGGTCTCTCCCCTACAGACCCCCCAGACCCCATGGTGTCTCCAGCAGCTGTCTGGGACCCCCTTGGTCCCTCTGATAGGGTCCCAGCTCCTCCTGTGATCTTGCCTTCAGAGAACCCCCGTGGCCTGCCTCCCGGGCCACCGCACGTACTCACTGGCTCACCCAGATGGATCTTTGCTCGCACTCACACGCTCGCACGCACTCGTTCTCTGGGCATTGCACCCAGGGAACATGGGCCTTTGATCCCCTGTCCCATCCCAGGGCCTGGCACTTGGTGTCACTCAGGTCTCCCCAGCTGCCAGCGGGGAGCGCAGGGAGCAGGGGCCCTCTGGCCCATGGTCCCAGTCCAGCTGCTGCTGCCACAGACACAGGGGCCCTAATGGCCGCGGTCTCGCTCCAGTCGCTGGCACTGAAGTCCCCTCACTCCAGTCTCCAGTCACTGCAGCATGGACACATGGGTCCTCCGACCCTTGGTATGACTTCAGTTGCTGGCACTCAGACACCCCTATACACACACACGCACCCTGAATAAAGAGTCCCTCACCCATGAAAAGAGTCAGCAATTTAAGAAGAAGAGAGGACAGACTGCACTACCTGGGCACAGGGCATGGCCAGACAAGTGCACTGACCAGCAACTATTTATATGCAACTGGTCCTTTTTACCCACCTATTCCTCTATTGTCTCACACTTGTTCCTTCCAAAATCACTTAGATCTATCCCTTTTCCCACCTTTGGTTCCTCCCCTGAGCATCTCATAACAAGCCCTGTGCAATGCCAGAATGCTCTTCCCCTGCATCCTGTAACGCGTCCCACAGCACACCGCCAGGCAGCAGCTCCCCTGGTCTGAAAGGTGCAATGGTGTTGGCTCACCCTGGTGGGCTTCAGACCTGGGGCTGAGGCTCCCCTGAGAGAGGCCCAGGCAGGGTGTCCCTCTGAGCCTTTTATTTGGCTTCCCACCTGCCTTGGGGCCTCTGTGCTTGTGGAGATGGGTCTCTGATGGGCTGGTATCTCCTGTGATGGGCCTGGGAGCAGCAGGGACAGGGTGCTATTTAGGCTCCCCCGCCTGCCATTGCCTCCCTGTGGGGGTGCAGAGGAGCCTTTATCATAAAACCTAGAATTCTACATCCTCCTTTCTGAGGGGCTCATGTTATATGATTTCAGAAGATTTGGACCCAAGCCAGCAAATGAAACCGATCTTTGTCAAGTACCTCCACAGCAATGTGCTGTATCAACAGTAAACACAATGACTTCCAGGTAGAGATCCCGGTGGCTTCTCAACCACCCTTTTTATGGCCCATAAAAACATTAACTACGTATTGCAGATGGCAGTACCTGATCCTTACAGCGTAGAGAGCACAAGGGTTTGGGTGTCCTTCCCCCCCTTCAGTATGCTTCTCTGCCATGTGTGTGCTGCCATGGGTTACAGTTTTGAATTTGCTTTATATTCCACCCTGTAAATGTACTCGCTAGTGAAGTGTTCTTGCAATGGCTCCTTGGTTCGTTGGTAGATTAATGTCCTGAGTAACAGGACAAAGCAACAATGGTTGCTTTCTGTCAGGAAAGTTGTGGCAGAGATCTTGTTAGGGTTATGTTTCATAACATAAGAAACATTATACCACACTACATTGTCAGATTGTATTATCAGGTTATTGAATTGGAGTTTTATCCCTCAGCAGGATCTTTAAGTGGCAGGGAACAGAGCTGTTTACTTTAAGTAAAGTTGGATTGCTTCTTTGTCTGCGGGGAAGCAGCACGTAGCTCCTGGACTTTATGGTCATCCCGGATGCCGTGTAGTCAGCCAGATTTCCAGTCTGTTGACATCAGTCTTCTTCCACCTAAGTCAATTTTATCACGCAAGTCATCTCTTTGGAGCGTGAAGGATATGATTTCACCATGAAACAATGACTGCTGTCAAAAAAGAAAGAAAGAAAAAAAAAAGGCAGGCAGCCGCGCTGCCGGGCGGCGTGCCCTGCCGCTCCCGCCGGCACCGCTTCTCCCCGGGAGGGGAGCGGCGGGGAGCGGCGGCCGTCCCCGCTTTCGGTTTTGTTTCCCGAGAGCCCGCGGCCTGCAGGGACGACGAAGCCTCCGGGGCGGGCTGCCTGCCCCGCTCCGGCTGCGGCGCTGGGACGCGGCGGGCCGGCAGCGCGGCGCCCGGGCTTTTCGGGCGGCTCCCCGGGGGGCGGCAGCCGGCAGGATTTCCCCGCGCGGCCTCCGCCGGGGAGCCCGCCGCGGGGGCGGGCGGGGAAGGCCCGGGACGGGGCCGGCGTCCAGGGCGGCGGGCCTGGCCGGGGAGGGCGGGGCGGGGCGGCCGCCGCTCCCCACAGCCCCAGCGGCCGGGAGCAGCCGCCGGGGGAGGCGGCCCGCAGCGGCCCCGGGGCCCGCCAGGTAGGGGGGAGGCGGGCCGGGGGTCGGCCGGGAGGGTCTCTGCCCCGCCATGCCCGGGCCCGCCGTCTGGCAGGGCGGGAGCGGGCGTTCCTCTGCCCCGCCGCCTGCTGCGCCCGGGCCGCGGGGGCGGCTGGTGCCGGAGCTCAGCCCGGCGGCCGCCGGTGCCCGGCCCGGCTCTGCGCGGAGCCCGTCCTGCCCTGGGGCCCCACGGCACAGGCGGCGGCCGGAGCCCTGCCGGGTGCGTTCTGCCCGGGGGCTCCTCCGGTCACAGGCTTTGCTTAGGAGCACCCAGTGGCGGGCAAGACTGAGATTTTTGTCGGGGAGATCTGTTGCAGGACAGAGGTCAGACAGCCAGACAGCCAGACAGCCAGCCGCGGTGTATAGCGATGGTGTAAAACTTGTGCGTGTATAGGCAGGGGAGAGAGTGAGTGTGTGAGTGTGTGAGTGTGTGAGTGTGTGAGTGTGTGAGTGTGTGAGAGTGTGAGTGTGAGTGTGTGAGTGTGTGTGAGTGTGTGTGTGTGAGTGTGTGTGTGTGAGTGTGTGTGTGTGTGTGTGTGTGTGTGTGTGTGTGTGTGTGTGTACACACATATATAAAAAACAAACAACCGCACTCCCCCCCAAAAAAAACCCCAAAACTGTCCTGGTCTTTTCTTTGCTACTGAATACTTACATGGAAACGGCAACCCTGTGACCTCAAGGCAAGCAATGAAAAAGGGGAAACTAAATTCACGACGTTGAAACGTAGCTACATCAATGACTTCTGTGGTCTCACAGTCAGTACTTCACGAATTAGTTTCAGTTTCTTTTTGTTGCCTCCCCCCCCCGAGAAAATATCATTTGACCTGTTTTTAAGCACAGAAGAAATCAGTGGAAATTAACCTTCATCGGTCTCACCTATTGCGGAAATCCACCCCCGCAACCTCCTAAGGTAGTTTCAGGTTATTAGAACTTAAATGTTACATTCAGCTATTTCATATACCACTGTCTCCATGCACCTCCTACACATCAAGTAAAAAGCTTAATTCTTACCGGTTTTTGTGTATTATGTGTTTTTGCTTCCATGACAGATACTGTGAGTGGGCTGTCAAGTGGAAAGAAGAAAATACATTCTGAAAACTTTCAAGTAGTCATTTCACAGTATTTTAACTCTTCTGAGAATCTCAACCCCTTTTTGAGATATGTGAAGACAACATAAGTGGGTGAATTTACACTGAAACATACATTTAAAGTTGTGTTTTGTGCTGTTGACCAGGTTATCCTGCTACGGTCCACAAGTTAATGTGAGTACATCCTTTGGCTTCTAATACTTGTTTTTTTTTCCTGTATCGTGAATGACTTCTAGAATGAAGAAAAAGAAAGAGACAGTGTTCTTTAATTTTTGCTAAGCTAGTGCATAGACCTAACGACTCTTCTTGCACTACACAGTGGCAAGGCAAGGGCTTCGGGGAGAGAATATCTGTTCTTACCAGAGATGGGTAGGCAATGCTCTTCCTATTATTCCTACTTATGACCTTTGCAGACATGAAAAAGTTGTGTAGAAATTTCCAAGTTTTGTTAGCAGCTGTTCAGCACCACTTAAGATGAATACTCTAGGGACCCTGAGTTTGTGTCGATGGATGACTTCCTGCTACTGGTGTTCCAAGCAGTGTTGCTCACATACAGCTTTGATCAGATGACGTGTTTCTTAAAATGCCTGTGGCATTTTATGCACTAATTTTCCCAACATTTCTGTCTTTGGTTACAGTGAACCACTGTTAGCAATAGAGAATTTTCCCTAGTGGGGGATTCTCCAATAATGGGGAAGTTTCCTAAAGAAGTAGGTGGAGTTACATCAACATCTAAGTTCTGCCACAAGAAGTCTTTGGGCAAATAGTTCTGTTTTTCCTGTCCTCTTCATTCGATTGTGAAGGAAACGTACAGCAGCAATACTGAAGAGCATTTTGCACAGTGAATATCTTTTTGCTTTTATAAAACTGTGTTTGCCATAGATGTCAGAAGCCGGCAGGAGGAGAGAAGGGGCATTGTGGTAGGTTCTGTAAGAAAAAGTCGTGAGAAGATTGCAGCTTTGGTAAAGATCTTTGATTGGCATCTGCGTCTCGAGCCGCTTCAACCGATCCAGCCAGGGGATCCTTCTGCTCAGGGTGAAACAGGAGAAGGGTCTGTAATGGTTATTGCAGTGTTTTTTTTCATGCGCATCTGGATTTGACCTGGATCTACTTTTTTCTCCTTGAAAGTGAAAAATTGATTATAGCAGCAGACTTTCTCTGTCTTGAGGAATTTTGTAAGTAATAGTCATACTTCTTTTGTGTGTGGTAAGGCTTGTTTTTTTCTGCAGTGGGAGAAAGCAGGCAAATTAAAGTTCAGCAATCGCAGGATACAAGCATGGGTCTTACAACTGTAAAAGCTTACTTGTGGTCATCCATCTCCTAGGAGCTCTCCTGGAGTTCATACTGACATTCAGATTTCCTGACAAAAAAAGTGGGTATGGGTTGCTGTCCTGGTTTCAGCTGGGATAGAGTTAATTTTCTTCCTAGTAGCTGGTAGAGTGCTGTGTTTTGGATTTAGGATGAGAACAATGTTGATAACACCCTGATCTAGTTGTTGCTAAGTAGCGCTTACACCAGTTAAGGACTTTTCAGCTTCTTATGCTCTGCCAGGTGCACAAGAAGCTGGGAGGGGGCACAGCCAAGGGGGCTGACCCAGACTGGCCAAGGGGCTACTCCGTACCATATGACGTCATGCTCAGCGTATAAACTGGGGGAGCTGGCCAGGGGGCAGGAATCGCGGCTCAGGGATGGCCTGGGCATCGGTCAGCGGGTGGTGAGCAATTGCGTTGTGCATCACTTGCTTTGTATAGTCTATTATTTTTATTTTTATTTCCTCTTCCTCTGCTGTCCTCTTAAACTGTCTTAAACCACGGGTTTTACTTTTTTCCCCCTGATTCTCTCCCCCATCCCACTGCGGGGGGGAGTGAGCGAGCAGCTGTGTGGTGCTTAGTTGCTGACTGGGGTTAAACCACAACAGTTGCATGCATGGGTATGGGCATCTTTCTGTGACTGTAATACACATGCTATTTGTTCTGAGCAGTCTCTCAGCTACGGCCTCTATAAAAAAAGTAGAAGGTATTTTGGGGCTGAGTGTGCTACAACTCTGGTTATTCTGGCATGGAGAGCACAGAGAAGGTGCACACCTATACCCATCAGTCTCAGTGGCTCGCTCTTCTGCCAGCCTGCCTCTAGAGTAAGTGTGATCAGAGCACACTTGGGAGATTGGTATGCCTCTGTCTTGTTAGAGAAGCTTTACTCTGGAGCTTAGTTGGTGCTCTGGAGTGCTTGCTACTGAGGCAGTGGCATCGTGATGGAGAGACTGTCATGCATGCACATCCAGAAACTCTTAGGTACCCACAGGTTTAGGCAGCAGTTTGGCAGTGCTTTTGAGAACATCACTTGTGGCTAAGGAATGAATCGGGTACCTAACCACATTAAGAAGCCTGGGATTTATTTATCAATGAAACAGATCTTTCACCCTGAAGATCTTATTTGCATTTTCCTGTCCCTTTTAGCAGAATATCCTTTTGTAGTTGCTGATGCCTGCCTAACAATGTATGACTCCCTTCCTCAGCTCCATCTGTGTTGCCTTCTGCAAACCTGCTATTGGGATCAGGCAGCAGCAATCTGAGGAAAAAAGTAGCTTGAATCAAATTCTTATGAGGAGTCTGATTCCCTTCAGCCACAACACTGTAAAGGCACATGTGCCTTATGATTCAGGACAGTATCGTTATTTTATTATCATCTTAAAGTTGACAACCAGAGAAAGAAAGACAAACATCTTACCATAAATGCTAATAGTTGCAGTCCAGATAGAATTCTGTCAGTTAGGAAGCACAGCGGGTATTACAGTTGGTTAATTTCTTACGCAAGTGCTGAAACCACCGCTAGAAAACAGTTGAAGGCAATCTTTCCTTATTTTTGTGGATGTTTGGGTATCCAAAATGAAGACTTTATTTAGATAAAATTCTATGGTTCTCTGTACTCATGAAAGACTCCCATTACAGTGAGTTTGAATTTTTCTTGACAGTAATTGAAAAATGTTGGCAGTGTTTGATACTACTATTGCTCTGACTTAAAATACACACCTAGCAAGTGCAGTGGGTGTGTGAAGGTTAAGTGTATGAATTGATATTGATCAGTGTTTTATAATATTAAAGTGTTGTGTGGAACTATAAAAGCTATGTCAATAAAGAGGAAAAACTTCTGACAGAAAATGGAAATAATTTACTTGTTCAGAGCTAAAGCAGCAGAAATTCAGGAAAACAGATTTTGTTTGTAGGCTGACTGTTTTTGTCACTGTTTTACAAAGGCATTATTGTGTAAGTACTCATTAAGTGATTAATTACCGCATGAATTCTGTTCACAATATATGTAGCTTTGTGAGCTCCGTTTTAAGTACCGTGAGACCAGGTGTTATAAACCCAGGTATGTTCACTGTGTGTTAAAGGCAAACAGGTGGGGAAGGACTAAGTTCGATTTCTTCTACTGAACACGTATAGGAAAATCCTCTTATCCTCCTAGCAGGAGGCAACTCTTCCTGCTACAGTTTAGGGGAACAATTGGGTATTTGTGACTATTTATTTACTAATTGACAGATAGTGAAAAAGGATATATTTTGCCATAACCAAGGACAAATGTTTAAAGCAAATAAAATTAGATGTTCTTCCTGGACCCCTGCAGGAAACTTGCTGCCTTATCATCTACTGTAGTTAAAGGTGCAATTTTGTCCTGTTTTTGGCTAGAGAGCAATTCAATGCCTTCTGTCCAGTTCTTTGTGTGGAGTGACTACAAAGTGTATTTTACAATGCGCGTTCAAAAATGAGCAGATATTTATATTTGTCTATTATTTTATCATTTTAGGTTCTATCTACATCATGGAAAAGCCTTTGCTTTTGTATATATTTTTATACTACTGGCATTTCATAAATGGTAAGAAGCTGAGTCATAAGAAGCAGTAGCAGTGTTTAAGTATGTTTCCTTTCCATGTATAAGCACAGAAATGTTAATTCCTCAGTTTTCCTTGAGGTGCTAGCATTTATGTTTTTTTTTTTTTTCCTTAATGTTTTAAATAAAAAGGTCTTAGCATGCTTTTACATTAAACTAGATATGTGTGCTTAGCATGTGTACTTTGATATGGGGCTAGGTTGAAACCCTTCCCGGGGTTTCAGCATAGACACCATTTCCGACAAGGTACTGTTTGCATTAAACAAAAGGTTCTGTTGGCACTGTCAAACCTGGGAATTGTCACGTGTTCTTTAACATTGTGTGTAAAAAGAATTGATGTTTATATAAACAGAACGTTCCCATCTGAGGCGCTAACAATTGCCTGTTACTGTGGCAGTGTTCTGAAAGCAACAGCTGAGGGGCTGTGCACACACCTTTGCCTGTTTTTAGTACAGTGTCACACTGCGTCCATGCACAAAGCAGGTGTTTGCAGGTATAAATAGCCCAGTTTGTCCCAGACTTGGGCAAGTGCATGCAAAAATGTTTAACTTTTCTGAACAGGGGAGATACTTTTTGTCCTTAAAATGTCCTGTGTATATGGTAACACGTGACTTCGAATATTAGGCTTATAATTGGAAAATTAAGTTGTCTTCCAAAATTTGTTTTTCAGCTTTATTCACGGTTGAAGCACCCCAGTCACTCTACATTGTGGAACATGGGAACAACGTGACCATGGAATGCACGTTTCCAGTGCATGGCAAATTAAAGTTTAGAGATTTAAGTGTCAGCTGGGAAAAGAAAGATGAATTAAAGAAGCAGGTTTATGCACTTCTCAAAGGAGAGGAAGACTTTAAAAGTCAGCACAGTGACTTTAGGGGAAGAATAAAATTGTTGAAAGAGAATCTGAGCTTGGGACAGTCTCTCCTTCAGATCACTGATGTGAAGCTCAGAGATGCAGGGTTTTACCGCTGTCTTATTGGCTACGGGGGAGCCGACTACAAGACGATCAGTCTGAAAGTTAAGGGTGAGAGTGCTACTGCAGGAGATTCAGTGCTATCTGATACTGTTAAAAGATCTCAGAGGGGTCCCTGGAGTAAGACATGACTGGTTTAACATTTAAAGAAACCTCTCCAGAGACAGGAGCCACCTCATGGCCATGGCGCAGCTCTATAACTTTGTGTTTCTGTCTAGGCTGAATCCATGTTCTGTCCTTTATTTCCCGTAATGACGTATGAGGAATGGTGGTGCAAAAACCATTTAGACAGGACAAAGACCAGAAAGCTAATGCAATTTTCTAAACAGCGTCAAAACTGTAATAAATCCTGTACCTCCAGTTACTATGGAGCAACACAATACTGATACTTACTTTTCCTGTCAAGGGTATTATTTACAAAATCCAAGCTGATATACTTGGCCCAGGGGCTGGGGATAAAGAAAAGGTGTCTTGCTAATACATGCTATTCTTCTAGCTTCCTAATAGTAATATATTTTTTTTCCATTTGTTTAGCTCCTTATAGAACTATAAACCAAGGAGTGGTGAGCACAGGAGACAACAAATGGAAGTTGACATGTCAGTCAGAAGGATACCCACAAGCTGAAGTGATATGGCAAAACAGAGAATATGAAGATTTGACTGACAAGGCAAACACAAGTTATGAAACTGGAAGTGACCAGCTGTACCGTGTGACAAGTACCCTTACAATCAAAAGTAGGATTGATGAGATTTTTTACTGTATATTCTGGAATAAAGAGCTGCAAGAAAATACATCTGCCATTTTACACATAGCAGGTAGCATTTCTAAATTTCATTTATGGTAATACACTTCAAGATACAATGTAATTTTGTCCCAGTTGAATCAGCCATGATTTGTTTCTCTTTCCTATCTAATTTTAAAAAGGCTAAAAAGAAATATCCGTGTTGTTAAGTTTTGCTATTAGAGTACGCTTTCACCATACTAACATGTGCATCATGCATGTGTGGATGGAATTCAAGGATAGGAATTTTGCCTGACATACAGTCGTGTGAAAACTGAGTCTGAGTGTTTAAAAAATTTCCATTATTTGAAAAGCATATGGCTTAAAGCCTGGAAATTAAACCCTCACATATAAATTAAACACACCTACCAAGGATGTTCTGTTTTTCTGATGATAACTGTCAAATAAATTTGAACAATATGATCATTTCCTGCCACTACAGCCTTTGCTTTGAGCATATTTAAATTTAACAAATTGTACACAGGTTTTTTTTTCTCATAAATTCTGGCTTGAAGGAAGATGCATAAATGGAGAAGACCAATACAATTTCTCATTAGACCGTGTAACTGGGCATCACCTACTGCTTTTGCTTTTGGTTACTCTTAATTTCTGCATTGTACCCTGATACGTTTGTACAAGCTTTCAACCAGACTGGAGACCTGATCCAACTCAAAAATAATATTTCTGTTTATGAGACTGTTATTTGGTTGGTCATTTCTCTGGTCCTGTTCACTACACAGCTTTAAAAACGCCTGTGCCGGCACACTTTTTGAGACTGACAAGGGGTGGAAACAGGCAACTGAGAGTGAGAAAGCCAAGTCATCCTTTTAACGAGCAGTGAGCAGGCAGTTTGGTCTTAACCAGAAATGCCTCTGGGATTCAGGGAGGCCACGTACCCTTTGCATTGAGAACTTTACCAGATGAAAGGGACTCTGTGTTCTCTGTTCTCAATCAGCCCTTTCCTGTAGTTCTGACAGGAAACTAAGCTAGATGTAACACTTTGTACCTTGGTGACAAGCAGGAGTTGTGACGGGAATCAAAGGCATTATCACATGGAATGCAGGAAGCAAAGATAATGAGATGTGGTGAAATGCACCAACAGCACCTGACCTTAGACACAACCTAAAATGCTGTTATCATGTCTGAACTGCTCATAGCAGAAACGATATGATGAAAATGAAAGGAAAAGGGAGAGGCTTATGCAATTATGTCATGTCTTTTCCCGACTTGTTTTTCTTGAAGATTCAGCTGATGGTGTTCTGTGGACTGAGAGCAGACGCTTTGTTGGAGCAATTCTCGTTGTGACTGCTTTCTTTGGATCAGTGCTTCTATTTATGCTCTGCATAAGAAAAGGTATTAAAATTATTTATTTTAGTGTATCTCAGTTATTATCTATCTGTTCTGTTAATTCATCCTCACAGAGGTGGAATGAGATAATAAAAGTCTGCCTTAGACCTTTCATCTCAAAATGACTAGATTTTTTACCACATTGTTTATTTCTTTTTCTTTGTCTTACTTAGTTAAATACTAGCAAGTTAGCAGAGTGGAACAGGCTGTCAGCCCCTCACAAACCACTTACCCATGCATCTCTATTAATTTTTCTTCTAGGTAATGATGTAGAGCAGTAAGATTAACGTATAATCTATTCAAACATCAAAGCACAGCTTATGCACCTACTGGAAATGCAGGTGTCCTATTCTGTGTCCTCCCTTTTGACTGGGGACCAGAATGCTGGGAGCAGACAGGGCACTGGAGTTTGTTTTTTTTTTTTTTTTTCTTCCTGCATTCTCTGAAAAATTTTACTGAACTGTGAGCACATGTTTTTTTAAGTGAACTAATTGTTATGAATTGTTATCTACATATATCTTTATATATCTTTTAATATATCTTTGTATATCTTTATTCTGGTTAAAACACCATAAAAATGGTGGACTACATATGAAGTGATATGTCCAAGGTTTTGAGTCTGAAAGACTTTTTTTTTACAAGAGGGAATATTCCCACTGTGGCTTCATACCACTTGATTCATTTCCTTGTTAAGTTTTGAGCTTTTTAATTTCACTTCACTGACTTGAATTGGACATTCTCAGCATCACAGCATGCTGAAGAGCTAAAGCATTGGCAGGAATTTGTTTTCACTTGCTAGCTAACCAAAGAAAAAACTTGGAGAAATAATTTTTAGGGTATCTGAGCATGAAAAGAATACAGTTTGCCCCCAAATTAAAGAAAAAATGTTTGAAAGTGTTGCTTAACCTGAAATAAGTACTGTTACATTTTTCTCCTTTGTTTGGTTGTTTGTGGTTTTTTTGTTTGTTTTTTTTTTTTTTTCCTCGGAGGGAAAGAAGGTAGGTGTATTTGAGGATTTTATACTCAGGGGTATTTTTTACTCTTCGTTTTAACAGATACAATAAAGTCATGCAGATCTCAGAACATCCATAGGACTCATTTTAAAATGTTGAAAGAAAAGTGTTTTTGCTGAACATTCTGGGTTTGGCCAGAACTCTTCCTCTGTATGACAAATTTGTGGATTTTTTTTTAGCTGATGTGTAGCTACTTCTTTTTTTCCAAATGACTTTTTGAATTTTTTTTTTTTTGGTGAAGTTGTCTGCAGAGAAAAAGTACCAGAGGCATTGAAGATGATACAGTACTCTTAGCATGATAATATCATACTGTCATGACTGTAAATAATTACAAGAAATGCTCCAAAAACCTCAACAAGATAGTTCACTAAATGCTCCACTTGAAATTCTTGAATTTTATAGGAGATGTAAATGTGTGTAGCTCCTACAAAACTCAGCTAGTACTAAGGCAAAGGCTAGTTGTACTGTCTTTTCAAGTGGTATCTCAAAAGCTTCCACACTAAGAGAGGTGCACTTTCAGAGGCGGTATAGCAGAACTGTTGGTTTTCCTGTCTGCCAGCTCTCTTCCACAGTGAAAACCAAAACCAGCCCTAATTTCTGTCTGGAAGTTACACAAAACCATCTGTAAGCAAACTCTACACTGGGTGTTCATGTTCAAGCTCCATAAAATAAATACAAGGTAGAACTAAATGTGGATATTCAGTGTTCTGCTCACAAACTTATCTCCTGCGTTGGTGCTATGAAAGGATGTCCTGGGAGAAGTGTTTGTAAGCTTAACAGCCTTGCAAGTGATGCTAACAGGCTGCAGAAGGCCTGTAGATAACCCTGCATGTATAAGAATATACTTGTCCTAAGAACATGATAGGACGAGGAGCAGAACATGAAAGTGGAAGAAGGGACAGCAAAATCCTTGACTTCTCAGAAGATTCCCATCTGGGGATTTCAGTGAAGGTCAGAAGTTTCCTAGGTTACTTGAGTAATATTTATTGTTTGTGTGTATACATGATAATGTATATACAATTCATAATGTATGTGATTGTCATGATTACGTTACATGTATGTGCATGTCATAAACTACAAGTTGATTCAGAAGCTAAAGTAGTAGCAACAGGTTTTTCTTTTAAAATCCAAGCTGTCCTAGATGACCAGACAAGTGATTCTTTCAGAACAGAACCACCATGGAATATGGGCTTTTTTCCCCTCAAAAAGCACTGAGAAGCTCTTGTTCCCTGTTGCCCAATATGTTCAAATTCTGGGTGAAAATATATAATGGAAAACCATTTGAACAAGTATTTTTCAGTGATGTCAGTGTATAGTATCAATGGAGTTCTGGCTTAGGAACGAGGAAAAGAAATTGGAAAGGAAACCGACAGACTGGGGGCACTGAAAAATATATTTTAAAGTCTTTGAAGAAGTGGAGTGTTTTGAGAACCAATGATTACACTATGCTAGGTGTGCCCTTCCCACCAGTGCGCTTAAGCCCCCATTAGATCTAAAGTAAGTATTTTGTTTTCTTTTTGATTTTTTTCTCTTCCTTTCTTTCAGCTAGAGCAAATAAGAACAACAGAACACCTGTGGCTCATTCATCAATAGCAAGTATGTACATATGGCATAAATCTAGCTCAGTGTGATTCTTGTGGAAATAATTGCTTGAGAATTTACTTTGTAACGGTGACAACCAAACACAGATTTACATTAAATTTTCATTTTGCTTTCTACTTCTCATTTATGTAACAACTATAAATTACAATTTAAGAGTGACTTTTCATTACTATGTCAGCTTCTTGAAAGGAAAACATGAAAGAAAAGCATACTTGTTCCAGGAGCAGATGCAGTCCTGATATGCACAAGAAAATGGCAGAGTGGTGTGCTGTGTTTTGGAAAGTCTGTGACAGAATGGGACATGGTCCCTGAAACATGTACCTCAGGATGGCAGCACATCCTGGTGTGCAGAGTCTGTGCTGCAATTTGAGCCATGTTGGCACGATCCTGTGTTTTCTCCAGTATTATGGTGTGCATTTGAGGGTCTTTGTCACAACATTGAGGACAGAGGGTTTGGCCCTGTTCAGAGAAACATGGGAGAGAGCCTTAACTCCCCTAACAGTTTCTTTGTCGCCTGTTGAGATACTGATGCTATTTGCTATGAGCAAAGCTCAGTAAATGGCCAGTACCACCATGACAGTGAAAAATGGAGGAAAGAGTGGAGAGATTTAATATTTACAGTGGGAGAGAAGAGATTAAAACCTTCTAGCCTCCTCTCATGACACCTCATGGTGTTTGTGGGTTTTTTTTTGTTTTTTTTTTTTTTAATTTGTTGTATGGTTTTATTTGGAGACCATTCCAAATTAAACTGCTATGTGAAAGTTAGTTCATGCTGGCAGCTGGGTTTTTTCCTAAGAAAACCTCTCTTGAGAATACTTGCCCAAAATGGACACAATATTTGGTATTAATCTCTTCTCCCAATCTGCATTTAAGTCACATAGTTCCTGGACGGCCTGAGATAGTAGCTTTTAACAAAGATTTATCACTATATGAAAGTTTGAGCTGTGCTGACTGTTACCTGTATCTATGTCGTTTCCTTAAAGAGCTGTCAAAAGATAAGGATACACATGACTGCAGAGATGCTTTGTTTGAAGATGAAGAGCTGAAATGTAAGTATAAATGATAAAGAGGAAAATAGTAGCAAACTGCACACAGCATAAATCATCTGTGATCATCAGAGCCTTGATTCATGGCTGGTTTATTTAGTCCCTTGTTTCAACAGACAGAGGCTTCAAGAGAAGTACAGCCTCCCATTCTCTGTCTTGCAAACTTACCATCATAACTCATTGTGTACTGGGAGTTATATCAAATAATTAATCGGGGTTTAAAAATAAAAACGATGCAAAGGAAAATGCGATGTGGAGATACATAACAGCCCAAATTAGTCTTTTCTCTAGCTCATAATTTTGCTACAGAAACAGTTGTGCCAGCACAACTGAAGGAGTGGTGATGGCAATGGGGAGACCTTAACCCATCACGGCCACTCAAGCAAGTCTCAAGCTGTGAGATTCTGTCTCAGCAAAGCAAGAAAATAAATGACCAAATCTCCGAAATCTCTAAAACATACTGTGGTATGGAACAGAAGGGTGAAGTCATTGAGGTTTTTCTTTCATGTTCTTGCTGACTTCTAAAGCACTTACATTAATTACATCCTGAATCTGTCCCTGCTACACTTTACTGGTGTAAACATAAACAAAGGTAAGCTTGCTGGTCCTGCAGGTATAGATGTCGAAGTCAAAGAGTTAAGGCCTGGGGAGATGCTGCTAGGGATACTGACAGACAGAGCACTGAATGTAGTTGAAAGACTTTAAAAGAAGATTTTAAAAGAACGGGGGACCTAAGCCACAGCAATTTCACTGTATTTGCTAAAGAGCACTTTCCACCAGTGTGTTTGAACTACCACTTTATTTCGTCCCATGATCATCATCTGTTGCTTTTAATTAATTTAATTTACCTTTTAATTAATTTCATTTTAGATCTTTAATTTGAACAATGAAGCAAATTTTTTTCGTATCTCCAAACCCTAGGAAAGGGTCCCAAAGCCATGAAATGTTCTGTGACTTCATCATTTTGTCATTGGATATTTTTTTCATATAATTCTTCCTTTTACAGATATGCAAATTGAGAAGACCTAGAGAAAGCAGGCGAAGCTTTTTTCCTCTGTGGTGAAGGTTTCACAGCTCAGATATTCTGTGTTCTGTCTGTTAAGGGGATATTAATTTTTTTATTTTATTCTGTAATGGCAATCTTCTTCCATATTGTTGTAACTCAGGAAAAACTGCAATGAAGTTAATAGAACTATTATAGCATAAAAAGTCCTTGGATTCAGGCTCCTGTATATGTGACTAGGTATGGAGGTATTTATTTAAATATCCACTTTTCTGCTTTCTCAAGTTTATGCACTTTCAAAGACCCATTTCATTAAAAATATCTTTAAGGTAAAGCACTTTAGGTCTATGACCGTCATGAATTTCACAGCTAGTTCTTGAATAGGCCATCTTCTGGGCTCCCCCCGCCCCCCCCCCCCCCCCATCCCGAGCTCTGGGTTCACTGCAGAGATTTTGTTTTCCAGCTGTTGAAGACTTTTTTCAATACTTTGATCCTCATAAAAGATAAGGGTGCAACAAGACAAGATGCCATACAGACAGGGCATTTTCTGTCCTTACTGTAGATCTTAAAATACCAGATAGTCACAGCTAAGTCTGAAATAGATGCTGTAACCCTCTTGGCAACTATGGTTTGGAAATTGTTAGATAATCTTTAGCTTCTTGGTCTCTTTCTCTAAAAAGTGTTTTGGGGATTTAATTTCCTTGTGATACAGCTGGCACTACTTGGTTACTGCTCATTACTCTTCTGATTTAGCATTTGGGGATAATGCAACTCTTCAGACATTCAGGAAGAACAGCTCTTGATTTGGACTGCCTTTTTGTTCATCTTGGGAACAGAAGAAAGAGAACCTTCTCACTTCTAGGACATGAAATGTATGCTCATATGATTACTTAAGAAATGCTGAGAAAATAGGGTCCTGTATCCCATTTCTGAAGCTATTGCTTTGTTACATTTTGCTAGGTGCATAGCTTTTTTTTTTGGGTCATACACAAATGAAAAATATTTATTACAATACTATTCACAATTATATTTTTTTAATAAAATATGTTTTGGCTTTCTTGTGTTTTTTCCTTCTCTCTTTGACTTGTCAATAAGTGGTGATAGCACTACTTGTGTTTTTTTCTGGGAAAATCAGGTATCTAAGATTTAGGTGTAGAATAGTGTCTACACCCATGTCATCTCTAATGGCTCCCACAAAGAAGAGACAGTGGAGATCTGGAATCTCATTGGACTCAGGTTTTATTTTTCAGTTTAAAATAAATGAGAGTGTTGTGCAGTCCTAAGGATGTGATAGCAGCCCTTGGCCCAGGGCTTTACTGCTGGCAATATTTGATCTAGCTAATGTAAAGTTGTGTTCAGTACATCTCAGCAAGCTGCCCTATGTAGTAGGATAGAGAAATGCGTCTCATAACCATAATGGAGTTGGTAGACCTCAGTTAAGTAAAACAGGTACTATAAATTGGTTTCCCTAATGCATTGCAGAGCATGCATATTCTGATTCTTGCCATTTGATTCTTCAAGGATGCTGTGTGAACTTGAACATACCCTCCTGCTTCCCAACATGCTTTTTGAGGCCACAGTCCAGGTGTCACTGAAGGCAATGGCCATTTTTTAATTATTCT
This sequence comes from Platalea leucorodia, assembly GCF_965183815.1. NCBI lineage: Eukaryota > Metazoa > Chordata > Aves > Pelecaniformes > Threskiornithidae > Platalea > Platalea leucorodia. The sequence continues at coordinate 31,724,853 of NC_138858.1, forward strand.
CAGAGTGCAAGAATGGCTTTGGAAATATTAGGGCCATTTGTAGAAAAAGCACTGACTGTCCTCAACACACAAATGTAGTTTCATATCACTGTGTAAATAATTCCCCTTCCAGACAATCTCTTCATTTTCTGCTTCCTCTTTGAGACTGCAACAGCTGTTTGCATATTAAAGTAAAAGTGACAAGCCTAATCGTTTTAGTTATTATCAACCTTTGCAAGGCAGTGCTATTAGTGCATGCTTAGTATCATGGAACCGAAGTTGATGTCTTTATCAAGCTTCACTGGACAGCAGGAACTGTTACATTTATCTTTTCCCAGCAGGAGAAAAGGTAAGTTACTGTTGACAGTGCTGTATATCGGATGAGTAAGATAAGGAAATGAGGGAATATAAATATATTTTAAAATTCTGTACCTGAACCCTACTGTCCAAAATGCCAGTGCTTGAATTCCTGAGTGGTTCATAGGAAGCTTGAAATTTTGCTACTTCACTAGAAAAGCAGGATGTGTGGTGGATAACGGATGACATGAAAAGACCTGTCCTCTCTAAATAAGCTCTACTTTACATTTCTCTGACATCCAAACCAGAAGTTGTCTAATCTAATTTTAGTAATTTTACAAATTAGGCTTTTTGGATAAGTGAAATCTGTCTTCATTTTTATGAATACTTGGAGACAGGCCTACATGCTCATCCTCCAATGCCATGAGTTGTTTTGGCACAGTTACTTTCCACTCGTGACAGGGAGAATACACATCTAGCTGAATATATGACACATTTAGATCATAAGAACTAGGTGAGAGGAAATCCTTCTTATCCTAGCATAAAAAACGTAGTTTAAACACTGTATTTGTAATAATCTTTTTTCCTTCAGTTAACAATTTTTGCATGCTACTTCAGTGTTTTTGGATATCTGGAAAATGAAATGCAGCAGAAAGCTAGAGCAGACTCAGCTTCAGTAAGCTGCATTTTACTTCCTAATGGCCAAGCCTTGTTAGATGCCCAAGAGTGCTCAGAAAGGCCTGGTTCATGTGCACAATCTAAATTGGTGTATTGGTATTTGAGTTTAGGACTCATTCATTTGAAAAATGTAATTATGAACCAGTCTGATGGCCTGTTGCAGGATGTGTGTCCCTTTTCCCTTTTGGCCAAAAAGGTAATGTCCTTGAATGACATATACCAATGGTGCATCATCCAAGCATGGGCTAACCAGCAAAATGGCAGAGGTGTTAACAGCGGAACTTCTGCTTTTGCAGATGTTAACAGTGTGACTTCTGTTTTTGCAGCATCTTCTCCCCGATTCCCTGTCTCCTGCTCCATAATGCTCTGGTCCTGCAATTTAGGTGATTGTCCCAGCCAAGTCCCTGCCAGGTAGTGCTGGGTTTGTGAGATGCCCAAGGCAGGTCACACTGACTCTCGGGCAATTGCACTGAGCTTTCTGTCTCCCTGTCCCAAAACAGGAACACATGAAAAAAACCTATTGTAGCCAGAGCTGGCTCAGAATGAGTAGAAGATGGTGATGGTGACTGTGAAGTAACCTTTTCTGTCAGGTGGGAAGAGAACAAGGAACACTTTTGTTTTCCTTCCAGAAGAAGTCTCAATACCTGCAAGGAAACTAGACACCTAGATGCAGGGCACGTAGACATTCCTCAACAAACAACTGAGGAAGTTGTGGATGGGGTAGGCAAGCAAGGGGCTAATCGGAAGAGAAGAAACATAGCAATCAGCAAAACAAGGCTTCCCTGAGGACTTTATGTAGGTTGAGAGTCTCCCTTGGTAGGACATTGGTATTCTGCAAAGGCATTTGCTGGGAATCACCATGACTCCAGCTGTGACATCCACCTTTTACAATGTCTCTGGCAGAGGGTTATCATCTCCTGCATTTCCCAGCTCAAAATGCATACAGACTCTGCACGACTTGCAGATCATTCATATTTTTCTGCCTTTTTCTTTATTTTACCATTAATAAATCCTTTAAAAAATATTATTAATTGCAAGGCATGTTTGCATAAATACTTCTCCCTAAATAGGCTATTTGTCTTAGCATGGAAGGCCACAGGGCAAACAAGGCTTTTGAGAGTTGGTGACAGGTGAGGGTAAAGATGGAGTTAAGAGAAACAGTAGGCATAAGCATCAGTCAGGAAGAAGTGCCTTAGAAAGATTCAATTCCCCCACTCTCACATACTTACAAAAAGAGCACAGGTCTCACTTTGCTGATGTCTTTTCCCCTTTGCTTTTACTGAAAGTGTTAGGACATCAGGCAAATTTGATTTTGGTTGTAAATCATAGATCAAGCTTGACTCTGGCCCTGTGGACTTTTCTCTCTCCTTCAAGTGTCCAATCATCCAAACCATTGACTTCTGACAATTGCCAAAGAGGTCATTGGAGTTTTTCTGGAAAAAGGTCAGGCTAACCCAGGAATTACTTCATGTGATAGGGATACACAGGATAAGTTTACGAAGAAATAAAAATTAGTATAACACTGGTTTCATTGAGATGGATTGCTCTGCACTAGGCAGCAGGAGACATGATTTCACAGTCTGAGTCAGACTGGAACTGTGAGGCAGACAATCATCACAAAATCATCCCAAACCAGCCAGGATTCATGGGACTAAAGCCACAACCATTATTTCTGTGGAGCTAGAGCACAATTCTCCCAAGTGATGAGAAACTAACGGGAGACAAAAGAGTACGTGTGTGCCACCTGTAGCACCAATGCATCTGAGAAATCTGGGAAGAGACCACTGTATCCTCTTTTATGTCTCCCTGTCATGATGTGGTCTTTGGTAAAGCCTTTGACACTGTTTCCTACAGTGCTCTCCTGGAGAAACTGACTGCTCATGGCTTGGATGGGCATACACTTCACTGGGTAAAAAACTGGCTGGATGGCCAGGCCCAAAGAGTTGTGGTGAATGGAGTCAAATCCAGTTGGTGGCCGGTCACAAGTGGTGCTCCCCAGGGCTCAGTATTGGGGCCAGTTCTGTTCAATATCTTTATCAATGATCTGGATGAGGTGATCACGTACACCCTCAGTAAGTTTGCAGAAGACACCAAGTTGGGTGGAAGTGTCGATCTGCTGGAGGGCAGGAAGGCCCTACAGAGGGACCTGGCCAGGCTGGATCGGTGGGCTGAGGCCAACTGTATGAGGTTCAACAAGGCTCAGTGTGGGTCCCGCACTTGGGTCACAACAACCCCAGGCAACGCTACAGGCTGGGGGAGGAATGGCTGGAGAGCTGCCTGGCAGAAAAGGACCTGGGGGGGCTGGCTGGCAGCCAGCTGAACATGAGCCATCAGTGTGCCCAGGTGGCCAAGAAGGCCAGTGGCGTCCTGGCTTGCATCAGAAACAGTTTGGCCAGCAGGACCGGGGAGGTGATTGTTCCCCTGTACTGGGCGCTGGTGAGGCCTCACCTCGAGTACTGTGTTCAGTTTTGGGCCCCTCACTCCAAGAAGGACATTGAGGTGCTGGAGCGTGTCCAAAAAAGGGCAACGAAGCTGATGAAGGGTCTGGAGCACAAGTCTTATGAGGAGTGGCTGAGGGAGCTGGGGTTGTTTAGCCTGGAGAAGAGGAGGCTGAGGGGAGACCTTATTGCTCTCTACAACTACCTGCAAGGAGGTTGTAGCGAGGTGGGGGTCGGTCTCTTCTCCGTAGTAACAAGTGATAGGACGAGAGGAAATGGCCTCAAGCTGCGCCAGGGGAGGTTTAGGTTGGATATTAGAAAAAACTTCTTCACTGGAAGGGTAGTCAGGCACTGGAACAGGCTGCCCAGGGAAGTGGTTAAGTCTCCATCCCTGGAGGTATTTAAAAGATGTGTAGATGTGGTGCTTAGGGACATGGTTGAGTGGTGGACTTGGCAGTGTTAGGTTAATGGTTGGACTTGACGATCTGAAAGGTCCTGAACGATTCTATTATTCTATGATTCTATAAATTAAAAGACAGAGTAATGAACTGCAGTATGGAAGTAAATAGTACCTACTAACAATAAAATGCACACAGACATCCACTGATAAGGTTGTTTAATTGAATAGAATACTTTATGTTGGAAACGATCTCTGGCAGTCATCTTGTCCAACCTTCCACTCAAAGCAGGGCCAACTTAAATCCAATTGTCCAGGCTTTGTCCTGTCAAGTTTGGTATATTTGCAAGGATGGAGATTCACAACCTTAGTGGGCAACAGTGTTTGACTAACCTCATTATGATTTTTTTTTAAATAATATGGATATAGATGAAAATGAACAGGAAATGTGTTCTGCAAATGTTAGGTAAACTCTCGAGGAATTACTGTAAAATTAATCTGATGACAATTAAGAAAATGTAACTTGCTAGTTTCATGAATGCAGGACAGTCCTAGTAAATGCAAGTTCAGATGCCAAGGCTGTATAATGCTCTAAATGGGTATAAATCCAGCAAAAAATTATGGGTGTAATTAAAAGCAGAATTTAATCATATACATTTTACAGAATGTTTTGAATAAACTTGTTTCGATGTATGTTCTCAGCAACGCAGAGCACTGAATTCAGACTGCCTTCAGCATGAAGCATCAGAATGAAACTGGAACTGCTTACAAATTCCTAAGAAACTTGGCGGTTTCCTTTTAACACAGTCAGTTGTTTTGTGACATAAAGCCTAAATAAGATCAGCCTACAAGCTGTGCTATCAGTGCATGTTTTAAACTGATCATGACAGTTGGATAGTTTCTGCTGTCATGCAAATCGGATAGAGCTACTCTGTAAAACTTTGATAATCTGAGCTGTTACATGAATCTGATTCTTCCAATGACTGCATAAAGATCTGATGTGAGTATAATGCTGCTAAAATGCAAATCTATATTTACTGTATTTCTGACTGATGGGTTGCAGATTTTTTTCCCTATATTCTTAAGATTTGCTTAAATTAAGTTTATTTTCAAGTGATTTGTAGAGAGTGGACTCTGATTCTGAACAGAGATTGGATAAGTCCCAGATCCTAAAACACAGGTCCATATAACTTCAAACCGTGGGAAATAAATAAAGAGTTTTAGAAGCTGAATCCGTCTTGCCACTCAATCTTCTGTCATAGGCAAAGACAGAAGAGTGGTGCTAGGGAGCCTGTTCAGGTTACGCATTGGGCTGTTGCTGTTTGTAAATCTTTCATTCTGAATTTCAGGGAAGAGTTGTAAGGAGAAAAAAAATCTGTATATATTTGTATCTATATGTTCCTGCTTACTTTCTTCTGGTTGTTATTAAAGTCCTGCTTGCAGATGGCCTGTTGTTTTGATTGTACAGCAAGTCGGGGGACTTTTACCTTCTGCATTCCCAGGAGGGGAACAGGCTAGGAAGAGGAGAATTTCTTGTGCTTCTCTGAGAAGTATTTCTGTAGAAGCTGGAGATATGAAAGAAAATTTGCAGTGTATCATGCCAAAGTGTTAGCCTGTATTGTTCAGTGCTGCTGCTAAGAGCTGAAAGACATGTGTTTTCTAGAATACACAGCTGCATTTTAAGTGTAGTTAATGACATTTTCTGTAACAAAATTTCAACCCAATCTTATCCTAACATCTATGGCAAAAAAAAAAAAAAAAATGTTTATTCGAGGTTGAGTTAGAATTATTGTATTTGATGTTGAATGAAAAAAGTGACAGTGAAAAAGATACAATAGGTGACAGTTAAACAATGCAGGGAAAGTGAAAATTCACAGCAAGGGTGAGCAAAGAGGGAAGTGAGAAATGATATGTCCTCACCTGAAAGCCGAAGTGAGACGGAAAGCAGGCTGAAACGATGCAAATTGGCTGTCACAGGTGATGTGGACATCAGATATAAAGGAATGGACCCAACAGCACATTGACTGCATGGTGAGGTGGACAACAGGGGGCTGCAATAAGGGTGCAACAGCAGAGAAGGAACTGCAGGTGAGAGGGTGTGTGGGTTGGAGAGAACGCAGGCAGAAGACTATGTCCACAAGACATACTGAGAGGGGCCTGAGAAATGGACTTTGAACAAATGTTAATAAGCATTGTCAGGTTTTTTATGAAATCCCTGAAATGGAAACAAAGTACCTTCTTTCTGATGGTGAGGTATAGAACAGGTGTAGTTTGTATGAGGATTTAATGCTGCTTTTTTGTTGTTCATTTTCTGACCTAGGATTTTTTATCTTTTTTTTTTCTTTTTTTTTTTTTTTTAACTGGATCCTTTACTGAAGGGAAAATCAGTTTAGTCATTTCATGAGAAGGTTGAAAAGGTTGTGTCTTTTTGCACACGTGAGAGTGTTGGAAGGAAGCTTTTGAAACCGCAAGATGCACAAAAGACAAAGGAGTTTCAGTAACAGAAAGATGAAGACAGCAAACAGTGACTGGGACCCCTAAACCTCTTGCAGTGTACATGTGTGTATAAGAAGATAGTCTGTTTTCCAACAAAATGAGCATAAAACTCAGTTTCATGTAGGAAAATATGAATTACATCAAAACCAACTAGCTTAGGCATGAGAAGCCATACAGTCACATTAGCTTGGTATTGCTCTGATGCTTTCTTTCAGCCAAAAGGAGCCAAGTAGCATGCCATATTAACACAGGTTGATTGCTTCTGGTATTCAGATGAGTTTGTCTTTCTGGGCATTGCGTTGTGCTTTATGCAGGCACCACCTTTGCAGTACAGAAACACAAAGGCTGTAGAAGGAGAGGGAATAGGAAGAGAGGGATCTGAGCTGTTCTCTGTAATATTAGAGTATGTCAGCAGCAGAGCAAAAATGTTGAATGTAGGAATGAACAAATTAATAGCAAGATTGCTGTTTCAAATCTATAACAAAGTCTATAAGCTCAGGGTTCCTCACCAGTCTTTCAGATCACCTGCAATACCTTGTTTGCTGAAGTACACTTCACAGTTTGTGTGGAGGTGGACACAGGCCACCTGGCAAGCCTGGTGATGTTACCATCCTCCTCACAGCTCCCAGCTGTGGAGTGCAATGTCCCTGCTTTCTTCCAGGAGCTTTGTAAGAACACCTGTGTTATACCTGCTAAAACTGAGAATGATCACGTCATAAGTGCTGTCAGTGTGCTAACTTGGTCTGCAGGGAAATACAATACAAACAAGGGTCTGTTTACAATACCCACTTAATTTTAAAAGGACTAAGTACCCTTTCCTTAGTCCTTTAATCCTTAATCTTTCAGACTGAAGTCTGAGTGATTATTGTGAATTTCTGTGTATGTTTGACTTCTGCTTTAAACCTGGAGAACAGCCGGTGTGCTTGGAAGCTTGTTTAGATTTTCCAACAGTTCTGCTTATTCTAGTGGAAGATATGCTCTTGGTCTACAAAACTCTCCTTGCTTACTGCTGCTAAGCGTCATTATGTAAATGCTAAATGTGTTTACTGTTCTTAATTGTCCACTTGCTGGAATACAAATATTTTAATAGCTGAAATGATGTTTCCAGGAAAGGGTTATGCATGATTTCTTAGACTACAAGGTTCCTGAATCAGTGACTCTGCCTCGGGTTGTGTTCATTTCATGGACAGCATAAAGAAGATTCATCCTGCACAGGATCCTTTGTTATTCTTGTGTTGGCAGCAATCATAGAATCATAGAATGGTTTGGGTTGGAAGGAACCTTTAAAGGTCATCTAGTCCAACCCTCCTGCAGTGAGCAGGCACAATCATAGCAAGGCTACTAACCAAAGGTGGTGCCAGAGGGTCTTGTACTAAGGTCTTATACTAAGATGCTCCTTTCATCGAAGAAAAGGACTATGATCTTTCAGATACATGGATGAAAGGAATAGAATTGAATTCACAGTTCATTTTATCCCGATGTGGGTTTCAATCATTATTACTAAGGAGCAGATTGGAAAATATTCTGTGATTTCCATGTTTCTTTGCTTACAAAGCTTCTTGCAAACTCGTCAATATTGTCAACATTGTGGGAGTTGTCACTAACTGAGGTCAAAGCAATCATAACACTTGTGACCAGACCGGTGCCAACCTCCCTCATCAGCTCACTGTGGTTCACAACCTGAGTGTTGCCTGAAAATCAGATCCAGTAGGCATAACAATAAACACATGCCAAAGAGATCTATACAAAGCACAGCTACTTAAAAGAAGTATCCCAGCTTTTGCTCAAGAGCTCTGAAGTTTAAGCATATAGCAGAGTTTGATGTTCCCCTTTTGCCACCACTGTTACCTCCTGAGAGCATCCTTATAACATACAGCTCTGTTAGGACAAGCACCTCTTCACTACTGTCTGTAGAACTGAATGAAGTCTATACTTTATGTTGAAAATTGAATAATATGTTGAAAATTGAATAATATGTTGAAAATTGAATAATATGTTGAAAACAACATTGTGCCCTAGAGCATACAGCTTGTGAAATGGGAATGCCAAGTCTAAATTTTCTGAGGGAACAAGAAACATCTTTCTCACTCCTTACCAGGAGAATTTTAGGCAACACTTGAGATTTTATGTGAACTGGTGCATTCCATTGGCCAAAAATTTACTTTTTTTTGGAGATGAGTGTTATAACCCCTGTGGGTATGTGAGCTGGGGCCAGGAATAAAGTCGAAGACATGACTGACAGAATCAAAAGGAGGAAAACTACACACAGTGTCATTTTGACCTTTGGTGGAATTTTAGCAATTTATTGCCCTCTGGATTTCACTCAGCATTCACTAAGAAAACTTACCAGAATATGTTCCGTTTGGACCAAAGAGAGTCAGGTATGGGTTTCAACTTAGTACTTTCAGTAAAATAAAAAAGCTGTACAAAAAGAGAAGATTATATTCCTCCCTTTTTCCATTCATATTGTCATGCCTTTGTTTTCATTGTTGCCATTCAAATTTTTAGTCTTGAACCCTACATCCTCATTGGAACTATTACAACTCATAAGAAGCCATGATGGTATTTAGATGTCTGATGCTATGGTTTTCATCATCTCAACCCTCAAAGGTTTATTCAGCTTCATTTTCATAATAACACAGCACTGTGTGAAAACTTGCTTTTTCTTCTGCAGGTTGGTCTGGGAAATGTTTACTGACAGGATCTGAATTGCTGTTGAAATGTCATGCGACTTCCTCATGTTCTCAGATGTGGATTTCAATTCCTTTGCTGCCAGAACCACTAAGTGCTGATTTTTATGGTGCAGTGTTCGTTTGTTATATCCCTATGAAGTTGTAACAGACAGATGATGAATACGCTTTAGAAATGGCCTTTTGCTTAAAGGAAAGGACGGACAGTGCTGTGCACAAACTTGTTAGGATTGTTGTGTACACAGACTACTGCATAGCAGGGCATGGCATGTGTTTTACAAAAGATAGGGAGAAAATGAGGGCTATTCTGTGAGCACATGAATGGTTGATACTGCAAACTCAGAAGAAATCACCTTCCAGATGCTGGTGCAGACCTTCTTTATGGAAGTGTGTCAGGATACCTGGCAGAGCCACATGATTAAGTTGCATGGGTAGATTGTACCGAGGTTGCGCGACAGCTTGCTGTCCACTAGTAAGATCATAGAAATGAAGAAGGATGGCTTCTAATACAGATTCTTGCTAATAGATGCTTGATCCTTCTAACTGAGATCCTTGATGAACCCCACAAGCATTCCATGACTCTGCTTTCAGTATCACAAGTGAAAATGCTTCCCTGTTTGGGTGGTTCTACTTATTTATGGTATGTGTCATGTTCTTCTCGCACTAATCCATCTGGTCAGGCAAGATTACTGTTATTTGATATTTAATAATTATGATTGCTATCTGCTGGGGCTTTGATTATGTATTCCTTTATCTTTGTTCTATCCTTTTAGTCTCAGTAATATGTATATTTTAAAAAGTCCCATCCCCTATGTTATGCAAGATACACGGTCTGCATTCTCAATGTACCCCAAGCTATAAAAAGAGAGCAGATCACCTCAAATGTCCCACGAGGCTAATCCAGGGATCTAAACATTGATGTGAAATACTGTTCCATTCTTTGTTCAGTTCTTCCCTCTCTGCCCACCTGCTTCTAGGTCGGCTGTGTGGAGAAGTCAGCATAGCAGGAGACTGACACAGCAAATTTCTTTATAGTATTAACTGTGAAACACTGTGGTGGCTACATAATGAGTGCAATTTAACCCAGCTGTCAAGGCAGTACAGGATCTTTGTTTCTGCACCCAAGAAATGGAGATACTGATGCTGATATTGTTTATTAGCTCCTTTTTCAGACAGCAAAAATAATCACAATTTATCACACGTTAAGTAGTGGCATCTCAGTCAGTCCTCTGATAAAGGTAATTAGCTTTCATTTACATATAATAAGTCTGCCTACTGTAGCTTGCATGTCCACTTTTCTGGTAACATAAAGGTCACTTTTAGATGTGACATTAGAAGATTAGGGTCTAAATTTCCAGGAAAAGTCCTCTAATTCTAGCTGCTAACTTTGTTAAAGCTTGAGCCTGACTTCCTGATGTACTGAGATCTCAAAGGTGGAAGCAATCAGAAAAATGCAGCACCTGAAACATTCTGGCTCTGATTTTCTCAAGCTGAGTCACAAATGAATGGGGAAGTAAAATTTAAAACCCTCTCCAGTAAGCCTCTCTCTGGGGAAGTCTAAAATTGCTCCTTCTCTTCTTTACTTCCTTATGCTTATTTCTGGATCTCCTTCACTAATTTTTCAGAGTATGCTATATGTTAGCATGCTTTATTAAAAGTTAATTCTTCCTTCTTATTTATTATCTCATTAGTTTCATTATAAATGTTGTCCCTGGTTTTGGTTTTTTTTTTTGCTTTTTAGTTATGTTGATCTGTATACTAAAGTACGAACAATAGTTTGCTTGTTACTGCAACAGGAAGATACTCTAAAACTGGACTTTCTCCTTTTGCATTCTTTCAGGGCTGCTGGTTTACTGTCAGCAATACAAGGAACTTTGTACATGTCAGGCACTGCCATGTGCAAAGTGAAAGAATTAGCAGCACTAAGTCTTAATATCTTAAATTCTTCATTCTGAAGCAAACTTTAATTTACCCACTCCAAGATTTCCAGTAGCTCACACTGAGTTCCAGCTCTCTGCTGGTCTTGAGGTTAAAGAACTCGGACAATAAATATCCTCAAAAAAGTATGCAAAGCAGAGTTGAAACAAAATCAGGGTTAGTGATCTTGTAAACTAGATAGGCATCAGTGCAGGCAGTTAAAAAATTTGCTTGTGCATGTTTATGAAGCTCTCCCACATGTGAATTGCAAACTGCAACTGATTTTTATTATTCATGGGTAGAGGTTCAATATGAAGTTGTTGTAAAAGCACCGCCCTGTCAGACTATTTAAGACTGCCTGCAACATACAGATCCTCAAAGCCTCACGGGTGAAGTTGTGGAAATGGTTTCTTTCCCTTCATTGTCACAGGTCAGTGGTTTGTATTCCAGGTGTATGCACAGGTTGTTTTAATCAGGATTTTCCTTGTTTCTAGTGGTAGTCTAGTGTTGTTTATTTTTGCTGATTTTTAGCTGCGATGGGCTTTGAAATCTAGCGTGGCTCTAATCCATCTCAGCAGGAGAAGGTTGTTGTTGCAAGTTCTGATGCAATCTTACTTTTGTTTCAGATCCACCTAAGAAAATGTTCCAGATCCTTAAAATGCTGTTGCTGGAAACACAGGTCTATGTGCTTTCAGGTGAGAGATAAACTGCCTTTCAATTCCACCAGCAGAACCAATGCAGCAAATACTGCTGTGCCCTCAGTATATGGGCATCAGTACCTCCAATGATACTTGCACGAATAGCCAGTGATGTCTGGAGCCTCTGCTTTGCAGTGTCTTACAGAAGATGCTGTGTGCTAATTGAGCACAGGACAGATGTCTGTCACTTTCCACAACCAGGATTCTTGAAAGCATAGTGTATTGACTGACAGGTGAGGCGTCCAGCATTAGCAGGCATGGCTATGAGAGGGAGGATGACCAAAGCAAGCTAAGCCAATTGTAAATTAAACAACCTCAGTGTGAGACAGTGAAGTAAACCCATGTGTATTCCCCTGTAGCAGGAGCAGCTTGGCTAAAACCCAGGAGGGGCCTGGCATTTTTTTGTATTTTTTTTTTTTCCCTCATTATGGTTGTATTAAAGTGAATAAACAAACATTGCTAAGAGGAATTGAAGTTTTCCCTGTAAAGTATTTCACAAACACATAAAATAAAAGCAATGCATAAACAGTTGCATGAACTTCTGTTTTGAATGTCACCTATCAATATTTCCAAGTGGTTCCAAATTAAATCTACCAATATATGGTACATCCAATATAGAAAGCAGCAACAAGGTATACTGAATGATGTATCATAAATAACTCTCCTTTATCAAGACACTTTAAAATGGTACAATATTCATAACCATGAATTTCAGGTTTGGTGAACGGCTAAGAAGATTATCTCTATATACTTTCTGTAATACTGTTGCATGTATCTGAGAAGATGCACGGGATCAAATGATATGCACATGGTCCCAGGCTTGTGGAAGACTGTAATGGCTACACGACAATTCTTCCAAGTTACACATGCTTATCCAGTGCAACTCTATTCGTTTCACTGGAGTTATGCTGGATTTTCTCTTTGTAAAGGATAGTGAAATTAGATTTACTATTTCCAAAATTAACTGTTGCTTTTACTAGAATCCTAGGACATATAAGACACAATCATAGTTTCACAGAAGTGCTCCCTGACTCAGCCTTAAGGTATTTGTAAAATGTGAAAAAAAAAAAAACCTTGCTTGTTTTGTCCTTGTCTTTCAGACTCTGTAATCAATACAGAATATAGATGATTTGCTATAAATACTACTGACATGGTGAAAATGTTAGTGTGAATAGGGACAAGAAATGCGTAAAACTTTAGTCAAAATAGTAACCATATGCCTGACTACATGACACCTTTTTGCCCAAGTTTAAAGAAAATCAGAACATATTTTAATACAACAAATGAAACCATTTTCTTTTCCTGCCATAGCTTTATTTACAGTTGAAGTTCCTCAACAGCTATACACTGTGGAGTATGGGAGCAACGTGACCATGGAATGCAGATTCCCTGTGAACGGCTCGTTAAACCTAGGACTCCTGACTGTTGTTTGGGAGCAAAAAAGGCAGGGCCAGCCAAAATCAAAAGAAGTGTACACACTCCGCAATGGGAAGACTTTCCCTCCATCCCAACATCACGATTATATAGGAAGAGCAGCACTTCTGCACAGTGAACTGAAATTGGGACGAGCTATCCTTCAGATCACCAGCGTGAAGATCACAGATGCAGGATCATACCTTTGCCTCATTGACTACCAGGGTGTGGACTACAAGTACATTACTTTGGAAGTAAAAGGTTAGTGGCTGAATTGAATGTAAGTATGTATTTATTGAGATGTCTCTACTAAATTTCCACAGGCTTGTAGAAATTAATTTGGAGGAATTTGTTGCTAATTCTCTCACCAAGACCCTGGGCTTAGCCCCCAGGTGAACCAAAGCAGTTGTCTTAATGCCGGCTAGTCTTCAGTTCAATGGCCAGCTGACCTTCTCTAGGAGAAGCCTGTGCCAGAGAGGGAGATCAACTGTTCCCCCTCCATCCTTCATCCCTCCTCCTTCTTTCCACCCCCTCTTCTCCAGTGCCCTCAACCCCCACCTCTCATTTGACCCCCTGCCCTGTTGGGCCACCTCTGCCCATTCCCAGAAGTTTCTCAGAGATGCTTTAATTTACTCACAAGCCCTGCTGCAACTACCCAAGTGGCTGGGAATTCCCTGAGTGACTACAGCTCCCAGAGCAAGGACATGTGATTTTCTGTGTTTGTCAAAGCCAAATGGACATTAGTAATAAAGGCGTATGTTACTGGAGAGCATGATAGACCAGTCCTTTGAAAGGCCTCTGGTGTTTCTCACTAACTGCAGTGTGTCCGTGGAATACAAGGCAGCATTCATTTCCCACCCAGGCATGTAAATAACGAGCTTTGTCAAATGCAAAAATGCATACAGCCAGCAGAGCTGGCTGATGTCATTGCAGGGCCACTCTCTATAATCTTCGAGAAGTTGTGGAGATCAGGGGATGTCCCAGAGGACTGGAGGAAGGCGAATGTTGCCCCTATCTACAAGAAGGGCTCAAGGGAGGATCTGGGTAATTATAGGCCCATCAGTCTTACTCAATCCCTGGGAAAGTTATGGAACAGATCCTCCTGGGGGCCATCAGGAGTCAAATGAAGCATGTGATTGGGAAAAGCCAACACGGCTTCACAGAAGGCAGATTGTGCCTGACAAATCTGGTGGCCTTCTATGATAAAGTGACCTGCTTGGCTGACATGGGGCGAGCAGTTGATGTTGTCTACTTGGACTTCTCCAAGGCCTTCGATATGGTTCCTCACGGCCTCCTCCTGGAGAAACTGATGCATTATGGTCTGGACAAGTGGTCTGTGCAGTGGGTGAGCAATTGGCTGATGGGCTGCACCCAAAGGGTGGTGGTAAATGGCTCTTTTTCAAACTTGGCAACCCGTCACAAGTGGGGTCCCCCAGGGATTGATATTGGGCCCAACGCTATTCAATGTCTTCATAAGTGATCTGGATGATGGGATCAAATGTATCCTGATGAAGTTCGCAGATGACACCAAACTGAGTGGGGAAGTACACACTCTGGAAAGGAGAGCCACCCTGCAGGAAGATCTGGATAGGCTGGAAGAGTGGGCTAACAAGAACCTCATGAAGTTTAACAAGTGTAAGGTCTTGCACCTGGGAAAACATAATCCGGGAGTGCAGCTCAGACTGGGATCCACCTGGCTAGAGAGCAGCTCTGTGGAAAAGGACCTGGGGGTCCTGGTGGACAGGAAGCTCAACGTGAGTGAACAGTGTGCTGCTGCGGCCAAGAAGGCCAATAGGATGCCGGGTTGCATCAAAAAGGGCATCACCAGCAGAGATAAAGAAGTCATTACCCCTCTCTACTCAGCGCTTGTCAGGCCACACCTGGAATACTGTGTACAGTTCTGGTCCCCGTTACGCAAAAAAGATGTGGACAGGCTGGAGGGGGTCCAGAGAAGGGCCACCAAGATGATCAAGGGTCTGGGAAGCCTGCCGTATGGGGATAGGCTGAGAGAGCCGGGTTTGTTCAGCCTTGAGAAAAGGAGGCTTAGAGGTGATCTCACCACCATGTACCAGTACTTAAAGGGGAGCTACAAAGAAGATGGAGGCTCCCTTTTCACAAGGAGTCACATGGTGAGGACAAGGGATAATGGGTACAAGTTACTCCCAGGGAGATTCCGATTGGACACGAGAGGTAAATTTTTCACAATGAGAACAGTCAATCATTGGAATAATCTCCCCAGGGAAGTGGTTGACTCCCCTATGCTGAACACATTTAAGACTCAGCTGGACATGATGCTGGGCCATCTCGTCTAGATTGTGCTAGAAAGGTTGGACCAGATGATCCTTGAGGTCCCTTCCAACCTGGTATTCTATGATTCTATGATTTTAAGACACACATTGGTTCCTCTGAACTGTCCTCACAGAAATTCTAAGTTAATTTTGTTCTAATATGATGAAAATTCCACACTTGTTTATAAGCTGTGGTAAAACAAACATTAAAAATAGCCTTTTTCTTGAACTGGCATATTCAAAAAGTGAAAATAGAGTCCCATGAGACTTCGCTTCTTTCCTCTGTATTGATAAATTATAAATTCAGTGCCAACTGCTGCCTTGCATAAAGTAGTGGAGTAAGTTCTGTCACTGTAGGTGTGAGAAGGATTAAATAATGAATATTGGATTGTTCTACAAAACATCCCTCATCATTTCAAGTTAGCATACCCCAGATACAGCCATAGACAAAATATGGCATTAGAGGGAAGGAGGGAAAGTGAAGTGGGAAAATGACTATTGTTGCATAAAGTAATTTCACTCAACTTCTTATGCAGCATCCTACAAGAGAATAAACACTCAAGTAATGAGAAAACCAGGTGAAGACAAGGTTGTTTTTATGTGCCAGTCAGAAGGCTTTCCTCTGGCAGAGGTTTTCTGGCAAAATGAGAAGAACTCCAATCTCAGTGGATCTGTAAATACCACCTATACACTGACTGCAGATGGCCGCTACAATGTCACCAGCACCCTGATATTCAAACCAAATATGAGTGAGAACTACAGCTGCGTGTTCTGGAATAAAGAACTGAATGGAGCAACTTCAGCTCATATTTCCACTTTAGGTTCGTATCAGCTTGAACTTGTACAAGACAGAGAGTGTTTGTACATACATTGTGTCCTATGATCCATTGCTGAAATTTGGTTCTAGAAAACAGTGTAATATTGATGCTCTGGAAAAGAAACAAGTCAGTATTGTTTATGACTTTGAAGCCTCAGCTAGCTTGCACTCCAACAAGCCAGTTTGTCATTTTTCTGTATATTTTAATTTTAGGGTAGTTCCCATTATTTTGGTGCTAGTACAAAGGAAATTCTTTAATCTGTATGGGTGTCTTCCCTGATCCAGACTCCTAATTAATAGTTCCTCAAATGGGATACAGATAAATTGCAGTAGTGCTCACGCAAATGCCAAGCAAATGAGAGATGTGACTCATTTTTTTGTAAAAATTTTTTATAGTAATATTGCAAAATAAAGTATTCATAAAATGAGTGTAAACCACTATGTTGAATAACTTTTAAGAATCCTTTGTTCAGTCAGAGCAAGACTTTGGAGAATCAGAACTGATAACTTCATAAACAATGCCTGTTTTGTAAGTTGTAAATTTACTTTCTTTTCATGTTTTTGACAGCTTTAATGAGGACACAGTATAGTGGACAGAAGTCCCTGATCTTATTTATCGTCCCCATGGGTGTCATGGTGGCTATTCTTCCCTCTGCACTAATCATGTTTCAAAAGAGAAAATCATTCAAGAATGGGAAACCCAAAAAAGGTACATTTTAATTCAGATAGTGGATCTTTTCAGTTATTCTTTATTTTTCCTGTGAACGACCTTTTGGAAATTTTAGTAACTCTAGGCACACTTGTGTGACTTTGGTCACGTTTTTTTTCTAGATGCGCTTTGTTCTAAAATGAGATCTTGGATCATTTGAGTTGGGTTTTATTTTCCTCACTTTGTTACTTACATGAGACAAGGTATATGGGAAGATATATTTTTATAATCTGACCAGCTACTATTCTGTAAAGACCACAAACAAACTTTGGCTTGGGTAAAGAAGGCTGTAAAAACATAGTTTGAATGGTGCTTTTCTTCATGGCTACAAAGACATTGTAGCTACAGCATATGACATGGAACTTTTATTTTTGATCTCCATTAAGGCTGTATAACTAAAATGGTATGTTGTACTGGACTATTACGAATAGTGTTTCTTTGCTTGTTTTCAAGTGCAATAGTGGAAAAGTAATAAAGCAAACAGGCTATTATTCTAGTCTTTTCTTGCATAAGAACAGACTCCAGTAAACTCAGACAAATTTATTTATTGTCATGATATGAAAGTCCTGCTATTAAGGACTTCAGAATTTGGTTCAGAATTTGTAAAAGACAAGAAGCGTAGAGAAGTTTATGTATTTGGTAGGAGTTAATAATAAACCTAAATGTGGTTAAAGCTCAGTTTAATCTAAAAGTTTGTTGAATTATATTGCTTCTTTCAAATCTAGAAATGTTTAAGCTAAATTTGTATATATTTACTTTAACAGACAGAAGAAAACTGAACCCTAACCTGAAAGATGAGAACAGTAAGTCATAGGGTTTTCTACATTTATGCTTACATCTTTCTCTTTCTTACAGCTAAAATCTTTATAAATCTGCAGACAGAAACTTAAATAATGTTACATCAAAATAGAGGCTAGTTTTGAATTTAAATTCAACTTTTCTTTAATTTTCTAAAAATGCAGTATCTAACTTTATGACTTTCTCACAGGTGATATAAAAGTTTATAAATGTTTGTTCACTTTCACTGATACACAAATAGTTTGCATAGGTAGCTCAGTATACACCTCTGTATACTAACTGCAGTTCTAGTAGCCTCAGCTGAGTAGGATACACACAGAAAGCTGATTGTTTTGGAAGGTATCACAATTTTTGTGGTAATAGTCTGTTATACTTTTGACTCAGGCCACAACAACAAATAAAATGATACCTCATTTATCTGGAATATTAGATCATCCACTGAGCCACTTCCCATCTTACGAGTAAGTGGCTTTCCTAGACATCCAGGAATTTTTACATTGCAGAGGCAAGGTAATGCCTAAAAAAGTATCAGGATGCATAACTGTCCTGTATGAAAATTGAACTGAAAAAAAGAAACCACTGTAGAAAACTATAAAGCAATATGATAAGAAAGCTCTTAAAACACCTACTTATATAAATCAGGTTTTTTTACCAATAAATTATAGTCTGATAGGTTAATGTATTGTCAGGAGAGAGGCTGTGGCAAGTGTTAGGTACAGTGGTATTTGTTTCAGCTGTAATTCCTTGCTGTCCAAGCAGACCCTAACAAAGCCTATTGAGGCCAGCCCCAAGGCTGCCTACTGTGCTCCAGGAATATGACTGATTCTCCTCCAAGGAGCAAAATTAGAGCAAAACTGTGGTGCAGCTGACTGAGCAGCCTGAAGAAACAATACATAGCAGTTTCTGGACACAGAAGCAGCTTTGGGCTTTTCCAAGGACAGGATTTACTCAAGAAGCCACCTGTGTTTCTCACTACTAAAAAAATACGTCAAGAAGTCACCAGCTTAAAAAATAACTTCCGTAGGTGAAATGAAAACGAGGGATTGGACGGAGAGGGCATGAATTCACTGATTCCCGTATCACCTCAGACTGTAGTTTTTGCATGTTACCCGTAGCTGTCCAATCCTCTGCCATTGGTAGATATTACAGTCAAAATGACACTTTCAGAAAAACACTTTCACCTTTCAGAAATCAGCACTTGCTGTAGTAAGATGCCCTTTCTTATTTTTCACATGATGGTGTGAAACTTCAGTAGAATTATGCCATGTACAAATGAACAAAAGCTCAAGGCAAGCAGCAATCTGGAGGACAGCGTTGGTGCATGTCCAGACATAATTCCAGTGCATGTTGTCTGAGCACAGCGTGGCTTTTTGTATTACTGTTGTAGAATTTTTGCACTTTGTAGGTCTTAGCCTCCTCTGTGCACTTACTGAAATGAAGAAATTAAAGGAGAGCAGGCTGCTTTTTGTGGTTTTGTTTTACTTCTTCATTTTAATGACCGAAAATCTTTGTGCAACATGCAGTAAGTCATATGACAAACATTTATATTTCTCAGCATCATATATTTTTAAGAAACACTGGAAAGAACCTTTTTTCCAAGATGAGTAGGTAGTTGAAGCACAAAAGCCACAAATACTTTACCAGAGAGCCTTGGAAATGACCCACATGGCCCTGGTTACAGGAACAAGGATTGTTCATGTTATCATTTTAACTTACAGCTCAAGCTGTATCAGCACTGAAGATGTAGGACATTTGACCTCATCACTGAAGTCCCACTTCTGCAAACTTTTATTCAGATGCACAGATTTTACTGACAAGCATTCCCCATGGATGCTGTCTAACCAGATTTCAGTTTTGTTATTTCATTTATATGGCTGATAGTCAGTGATAGCTTTGATGTAATAGAAAATTCAGAATTTGGACCACAGATGAGAGAGAGAGAGAGAGAGAGAGCGAGAATTCTTCCCTCTGAAAAGATTGCAACAGGATGTCTTTGTAATTAATGGCAGCTTTAAGGAGCCATTGTAACTTCAGCATGGCCCAGAAAAGCTTGCATTCAATGAACATAGAGCTTTCACTCTTTACCACACAGTTGTTAAAATCAGGCTATTTGTTTGCTTAATTTATTGCAGATTTTTAAAATAATACTATTCCTTTTTTTTTTTTTTTTCTTTAAGGAGATGATTTTAACTCTCAAACTGAGGCTTTATACTTGTCAACTGTCACAGATTCAAGAGACAGTGGGAGTGTGGGTCTGTGAAAATTCTTCATCTCACATGCCATAATTTGCACTTTTTGTAACTGTTTTTGGGTCCTTCAAAGGAAAGCTACAGCACTTTAGCTTTGGGATGAACAGTGAACTCATGGGGATTTACTGGCACTGCAGCAATGGAAAGCTATGCCTCTTCAGATGCCATATCTTGAAGTTACTGAGAATTATGCTGTCATGAAATGTGGTTTACCATTGTGAAGAGGTTATCTGAGTGCCTTTGATACACTTCACTTTTGGACTTACTGTTGCTTAAGGAATGTTCGTTTAAGAATGCCTTTATTAACTGTTCCAGTCTCAGGAATGGTGCTTGGATTCAAACATCTTGTGGGAATTCAAATAAAAGCTGTACATGCTATCTTATGTCTAAACAGTCATCTTTCAGGTGGCGACATCATTACGTGCCTGTATCTCATTTCCAAACTTTCCACCACATTAAACTGGAAATTACCACAAGTACCCACCAGCATGGCAATATATGGAAGATATTTTGTATCACAAAAGCAATAAGAGGTTGAAGTTAAATCAAAGGACAGACAAAAAAAAATCCACAGTAAATCAACATTATGTCACAGAAGAGAATTTTAATGCACAGTCTATGTAAAATCCCATAAGTAAGTCAGGTAAAAAAACCATGAACTGTGATGCTATGCTACATGACAGTAAGAAGTTTTACATTTGAACTGATTACTCAACAGAATTTTCTTTAGGAGGAATTTGGAAGTAAAAGTGAAAATGAAGCTCAGCTAGATTTCTCCACTGATTATTTTTAACAGTAGTTTTAACTTTTATCAGAGGAAAAGATGAGTACTTTCTATGCCAGGCACTTATCTGTTTTACTTACTATTACTGGAATACCTACAAATGCCTCATTCAACTCCAAATATGCTGTGTGCTCGGCCTAGCTTCTACAGTGCCAGTTTTGAAAAAATGCCCAACAGGAAACACCTTTGCATCTTAGATAGTCATCAGATAGTGAAGCAAGAGCACTGGGTAGGATTTATCATATTATTTATAGACCACTGGCTCTAGTGAGCTGTGTTTTCTCTGAAGATAGACATAACAAGGTTGAAGAAAGGTGTTCACATGGAAACAACATTTGTCATTATCTTGCTCTTGGAAAAGGGTTATCTGTTTCACAAAAAATATCATATCAGTAACGTTACGGTTTTCTTCATAGCACTTGCTCTAGATTTAGATGGAAGCTGCTTCTCCAGTGTCATGTTGCAACTATTTACTCCAGCACAAAGTGGACCTACAGTGCTGCTATGAGACCAGAAAGACAGCATTCACACCCTCTTCTGTTTCACCAGGATAGCTGATTTTAAATAGCAGGGCTACTGTTGATTTTACTTGTGGAAGAGAAAAATGAATCTTTCTCTGACACCACCTCTACTTTAATATCTATGTATCGTACCTTTAAATACTCATTTGTAGTCATTGGATTCAGCTGAGACAAATCCACACTAGGCTTACTATGTCCTTGCTGACACGGCAAATCAGGCAGATGTCAGGAGAATCAGAGGCAGCTTCTTGAAGCATTGCTTAGCTTCAGATGCAATAGCAGCTTGGGGACTGCCCTGGCTTGCACCGTCTAGCAGTACTTAAGGGTGAGTGCATAAGGTCAAGCAATTTCTTCCCATGCCAGCTTTGTACTCCACTGGGAACTACGAGCCCCTTCTGTCAGCCACGGTGAAAAATCTAACCCACTGTGTTCCTGGAAGGACTTCATTTTGCATTTTTCTATTTCTTTTTTTCCTCATAATTGTAAAATGGAAGTAATTCAAACTGAATTTATGTGGATGAACATAAAGAGTACATCACAGCTTTTGAAATTAGATTGTAGTGATTATCATTGTTCCTTACTGAAATGAAAGTCATCCTGACATTATCTTATGCTACTGAGTAAATGTTGCCTTGGCGTGGGCAGGGAAGAACAGGTGCGGGCAGTGCTTCCTGCCCATTTTACAGGCATAGCAAACGCTAACCTGCTTTCCCTCTTAATGGTCTGTGCGCTGAAAGGTTTCACCCGGCATCCCTAGGCAGAGGCAGCTCAGCTTTGCCGAACAATCTTATGCCCTACCCACTCCATTTCATATGAAAAGAGCAAGAGTACTATTTACTGTAACAACCATAAGAATACCCAGAAACATATCTTGGTTTACAAGTTTCTATTTTTACCAGCTCTCACTGGATACTTATGAACCGCAATAAAAATAAATCAGGATGATTGTCACATCTTAGTATGTGAAAGTTAGCTTGTCAGCAGCTTGACCAGTTTATATGTCTATGAATTCATGCATGAGTTGTTTTTTTACTGTAAACCATTGAGCATATGATATGTGTGTGATACAATGCTTCTCTGTTCTTTTGGCTTCAGCTACTGTTCTACACGCTGTTATCTTGAAACAGCTGAAGTAAGAGTTTTCAGATACAGATAAACAGCCTGCAAAATGTTTGAAGTGTTTAGGGGGGTGTTTTTTGATAGTTTTGAAGTTTGCAATGAGTCAAGAGCTGATATTATTAGACCATAAAATATTAGATACTTTTAGCCGTAATATAAAGATTATTTTATAGGGATAAACTTACTTACACTCTCAACTGGCATTTTAGAGTGGCACAGCGGATACCTTGCATAGGAAGCTTCTGTTATCTTTGCTGATATGTACCTCCTCTGTTCATCTCCATATGTTTGTCCCAACTAGGACAATGTCATAAGCAACAGCATGTTAGTGTACTGTATAAAGGTATGGATTCAGTTAAAGTTGGTGGGATGTTTGTATGAAAAGATGCGCAAAGAATCTACTCACTGGTTTATAGTCATCAAAAACATAGCTCACTGAATTTTAATGATGATGATGATTTTTCACAAGCAAGTATAAAAAAAAGTAGTTTTTAAGTACTGAATTCTTCTTGCTTGGCTAAGGAACACTACTTTTGCAGTCCTCTGACCTGCTTTACTATGAGTGAGATATTTGCCATTTTAGCACAAGAGTGACTGGCAAATTGGGTGATTAGTCTTCCTGCTCATTCCTCACCTCTGCTATTTACCATAGATTTTAAGGGCTTGCAGTAGGTTCATCTGGGCTTTTCTATCACAGCAACATCTTTAGTGTCTCTGAGTTGCAGCTTGCTCTGTGATTAGGAGAACAGAGGAGAGTAAGATTAGCTCTGTTTTGTACCACGTTCACTTTCATACTGTCAACAGCCTAAACCCACTCCATTTACTTGATTTCCATTAGCACACACACGGCTGAAAGCAACAGTTAACATCAAGAACGTTAATATCTTTGGAAAAAGACTGAAGTGGAAGAGGGATTTCTAATGGCCAGCTGAAATATAAGTCTTACAAGACTTAGGTCTGCATACCAGAAAACTACTAGCTGATTCTGACCATGGCTTACTGGGAGTAGTGGGAAATGCCTTTTAGAGGTTTGGATTGACAATGAACAAACCCCTATGTCTTTTGTAAGAAATGATGCAGTCATCTCTTCTTACAGAATTTCTTCTTTCACCTGACAGAAACATGCTGCTTGCCGCCACTTCCTACTTAACAAAATAGCAAGGAAGAAAGGTTTTACAAACCACCTCTATACTGTAAAAAATCACCGTTACTAGAACAGATCTAACTTCAAAGTTGTCTTTTCTTTCTGTGGGGGTGGGGGTCAACTAAGTGACCTCCAGAAGTCCCTTCTAACCCAAAGTGACCTTTGATTGTAAATTTGTTGTTCAAATTAGCTTCCATATCCTTTGTAATTATCTGACTTTTCTTATACTCTGATGAAAGTGTGGTATGTATAGTATAAAGTACAAAGTGTGGTATATAAAGTGTGGTATGTATAGTATAAAGTATAGCTCCAGATCAATGACTGCCATCTGTTTTGACAAGACATCCTGGTTTTCCTCAGCATGTTGTCAAGTGTGCCCTGAAATACTATTTTGTAGCCCATGCACTGTAATATTTCACTCAACTTCAATATGCAGCCATATGGTAAAAAGCAGCTGACACAGGTAAGTGTACCGTGCAAACATCGTTAAAAGCTGACTTGAAAGAAACATTAATCAAGTCCAGATGTATTTACTTTTGGCTTTTATGTTCACTGCCCTTTTTCTGCAGCTGAGGTTTGTTTACTCACAATCCTCTTTCCTTAACGGGCTTTTCCAAGTGAGAAGTGAAATCTCTTTCATGCAAAGTCTATGTTAGAAACCACTTTACAAAAGGAAATAAAACAAACCATATGCAGTAGAAATCTGAAGAGTGGGTTTAAGTGCATTCCATACACACGTGTTTTTCAAGCAGTGGGGCAAGATGATTACATGAGTCTCAGCTGGTGAAGACAGGGCTTTCTGTGGTGAGATGGGGAATCCATCTACTCAGAAATTTAGAGTTCTAATTGAAATGGAAATGTTGCTAGCGAGAACATTGCTGTGCTACTGGATGACTGCATTTGTGTATGAAATCCATCTTTTTTCAGGTGAGATGATGAACATACACTTCACCAGATCTAAAATAAAATTGTCAGTTTTAACAACGCTCCAGCTTGGCAACAACTATACCAAAATGCTAAGCTGACAAATGGTGAAATACCTCTTTCCACCTTGTATTCATGGAGCAGTAAAGTAAAACTTGGCAGAACAAAGAAGCCAGATATTGGTGAATAGGCATATAAAACTGAGAATGTCACTGAGAAAGGAGAAGCTTTTGGTGGGAAGAGGGAACAGGAGAAGGTCAACAATCTTTGTTTCAAGAGGGACCCAGAATTTTTGTGAGAATAGTAAAATCAGATGAAGGACTGTGAGTTTGAAGAATTTCCTGGTTCATATAAGAAGCCATGAATTGCTGAGGGATGCTTCTGTACATCCCCAAAATATTGCAACCCTAGTCCACGGAGCTGTCTCAGACTGGTGAGAGAACTGAGGCAGCAAGATAGCTGCAAATTTATTGAACAAAAGCAATGTATTTAGACCTCCATGCAAAGTCTTTGGTTTTCTGTATGTCTGCCATGCACATACCTCATGCTCCTAAAGAGTTGTGAAGTAAAATGTAAACCACATAGTATAGAACTTACTGAGATATTGGGAAAGAAGTCCAAGATAGAGTCTGCTTCTGGGCTAGTTAAATGCTCAAAGCCAGGAGCAGAATCTGATTCAGCAAACTCAGAGATGGAGAATCTGGTGAATTCCCAGCTGAGAAGCTTATTTACATGAGAGTCTAAATTTCACAGAGCTGGATGAAGATTAGCATATGCTGTGAATGGGAACTATTTCCACCTTCCCATACATTCTGCTGTTGACATAGATTTAACAGTTTAACTTCAGAAGAGACCACTGATCAGTTGTTTTAATTGCCCCTATGTTACAGGTTATGAAGGATTATTTAGGTTCTTTATAACAAGCCTCAAACTTCAGCTCTACAAAGCTGTTCAGTTTTCCAAAACTGAAAATGTATATGACAATTTCTGCGAGAGAACAAAAGATAAGAGCCCCAGTCGCCTCCACTGGGAGGAAGTTGGCTGGGTCAGGTATTCCAGGATTTCCACAATGCTCAGTTGTCCAGTTGTACCCCCCATGGGTGAGAGGAAGGTGGAAAAAGCCCAAGAGTGTGAAAAATTTTCTTGCATCAGTCAAGACAGTCTTGAACAAGATATACTCTGGAAGCCATTTCAGGGCACAAGCAAACTCTGCTCAGTTAGTCATTGCTGACCTTGCCCCATCTCCGATACTTCAGACAAGGGTGCTGTTAGGCTGGAAGCCAAACTGGGCACTGGGATAACTTAAAGTTCCTAGTGCTTCCAGGTGACTGGCTACAGTCTGAAACATGGAGATTTAGTTGTGCATCTTGCCTGACAGGAGAACTGCTAATGGGCAGAAGCTGAAAGGCTCTTGACTGAAATAGTGAAAGCTATGAAGAATTGTAGGAAATGATTAGCAAAATTAACTAGACAGATGGGCTCACAGTCCCATGTAGAGAAGGCCAAAGATTTTCCCAAGTCAAAGGTCATCAACCTACGCATCTTCTCTGTGCTGGGTCTTGATGTAAGTCATGCATCCTTTGTTGATCTGCATATTTTCAGTTTCATTCTTTAACTGATGTGCCTCAGGTACCCTGTCAGTTACAGCAGCACAACTGCGTACATAACTTAGCTCCAGTTCTGGGCTACACGTATGACTTGCTCCTTGAGATGTTATTTCAAAACAAGATCCTAACTGAGATAATATAGCTTCCCATTTCCATGCCTGCATAGTTGTCCTTTTTGTCATTGCCCTTTCTAGTACTTGAGCACTCCTTGGGTTTTGCCTGCCTGCCTGAGAGGGAAGACGGGTTTGCTGTTACGAAAAATATCTCATTTAGGTTATTGGAGGAATAGTCCACAAGGATGGAAAGGAGTCGTTTAAAAGTCAATAGTGGCATAGAAACAAATATATAAAGTGGCTCTGCCACTAAATGCAATGTAGAGATTAGGTTTCTTGAGAGTTTTAGAGTAGGGAGGCTCAGAAAAAGCTTTTCAGTGAAAGTGGTAGAGCAAAACCCAAACTTGTTTACAGCTAGAGCTCAGTAAGTTTATGGAAGGGATTGTATGATTTGGGTCTTGCGACACTGGGGCACTGGACATGATAATCATGAGACCCTCTCCAATTCTGCGCTCCTGTCTTAAAGATCCCACAAACCCTTTTTACCACATGCTGAGGTCTACACCTGTGAGGACACCAGCTTTCCTGGAGTTATAACTTTTTAGACACTCTTTCCCACCCAGTAAGTGTTGCCTGTATTAATTTTCCTTCATAACTCCCTTTAATAAACAAGAGTAACAAGCTGCAGTTATCTACTACTGAGTTCCTACTCAGAGACTCTGATTGCTTAGGCCTATAAACAAAAAAAAAGCCTGTTTTAATAAAAAAAAATTACCTTGTCTGGCCAGACACTTGTTCAAATCTGGGTTTTTCCAGGAAAACAAGAACATGTGTACTGCTTTGATATATATTGAAACCTCACTTGTCATGAGAAACAGCTTTCATTTTGCAGTGTCATGAAGTAAATGCTCTAGTAAAGGGGCCTGCTGCTGGTTTAGAAACCAGAAGCCTCACAGCAGAAATAAGGAACAAGGTAAATTGTTCTTCAGTCCTATGTGGTGACCACCATGAGCTAGTCATTCCCACGTGTAGCTAGATGCTCAGGCTTGCTCTGCACCAGCCTTTCACTTCATAGCTGTCGGGCAGTGGGAGCACACGTACAGAGGACAGGTGTGAGTTACTGCCCTGGCTGCTGCTGTGATTCTGCAGGCTTCGGCCAGCTAACGTGTGTGTGTGCCTTTCGCGGGCACAATGCAGCGAGGCTGTCTGGAGAATTGGGCTTTCTGCCATGAAGATACGCTCTGTGAAGAGCAGCTACAAAAGCATTTGAAACAAACCGTGCTAGACAGTCTGTGGCAACACAGTGTAGGGGGCAAAAGTGACACAAACTGGTTTAAACCTCTCCTTGTGACTATGAACGTCCCTGAAAGGCTTTTAAATCGTTAATTAAATCCAAAAAAGCCACAGGGAGCTAAGAGAAACAAAACTGGAATGAGTTAGGGAATCCAGCTTGTATTTTCAGCCTAATTCTTTGCATTTTTCCACTTCGGTAGCTTTAAGTTGAACTTTTGTTTTTATTAGTGTTTTAACAGGATACAGTGTCTTTTAAAAGTCCACTTTAGTTCATGAAAAGAGAGGTTCCTCCTCTGGCTTTTGGAAGGCTGGGACAACAGGTTAAGATTGTGCTTGTTTTCCTCCAAAAATTGGCAACTGGAGATCTCAGTGCTGCAAGGTGCTTTCTATAAGCTGATGTTATATGTTTACAGAAGCCCACTAAAGTATGGCAGACTGTGCTGCAGCAAATACACTTGAATGTAGGGACCTATTTTTAATAGTGTCTGTCCAAACAGCATGCCATACACCTCAGCATCACAGGACCACATTTACTTGAACTTCTAACTTTAGGAAGCAGTTGCTGCTAAAAGCAGCAGCAAAACAGCTATGTTCCTGAAAAAGTAGGAGTAACTGCATTGAAAAGTCAAACGGCTGCTCTCTGAGGGAACAAGGCGGCCTGTTTTGGCCCTGTTTTCTATCCTGGGTATGAGTTCACATACAAAGACTAGGGACTACTGTTTGCTATTTGTCATCTTATCTACTTTGTAAGAAGCATAGAATTTCCTGAGATAAGGATTTAATTAGCCAATTTTGTGGTTTTGTAAGTTAGTGAAGCACCAACACAGTATCTCATATCTAAGAATCTCGAAGTATTTTCCAAGTGTGTGTAAACACTATCATACTATTTTACTGATGGAGAGGGCAAGCATGTACCTTAATAAAAGCAGACTGAAGGACATCAAAGGAATAAAAGCCACATCTCTTGAGGTTTCACTACCATCCCCATATAACTAGTTTTGCTATCCTTGCAGGGCAAACTAAGGGTCAGTGAACTGCAAGTGCAGGGCTGCCCCACGAGGGGCTATGAACCAGGAGCGGAGGGCAGCCTGAGCACCATGCCCTCCCCAGGAGGGCACAGCCCCATGGTGCCTAGGCAGTACCTGGGCTGGCGACACAATCGCTCAACAACCCCTTGCCAGCCAAGGTGATGAGTCAGGTCCAAGACCCACCCAGGGGATCCGGCTAGGCACAGCCAGCTAGACCTGGAGACAGGGCAATCTACAGCACAGGCCCATGGTCTGGCCAGGAAAAGCAGTAAGTCAGGACGACAGGCGACAGGGCTGGGCGCAGGCCTACTTTCAGCTCAGCTCAGGCAAGGCCTGGGTGCCTGGGCATGGCCTTAAAGGGGACTCCTGGGCCCATGGGCAGAGGGTGCGTTGGAGGGGTCACCGATGAGGCTGGCCAGAGCAGCTAAAGCCTACTGTTCCACATAGCCCCCTGGCAATGAGGAGTTCATTGTCTTCTATAAAACATCCTGTGTTCATTATTACTACTTTGAAAAGCAATCATCTTTGTACAAGAGCAGGACATCTCCTGTGACTCCTATTCTTAGAGCAGCCACTTCTGCAGTATCTATGCTCCTTCTGCTTCAACTAACTGTCATATTTAACTACAGTGCTGCATGTTGCTATTTTTAAATATTAAGAGGGTTTTTTTGCAATAGGGAAGCATAGATGCATAGAGCTATTATATTCATACTCAACTATAACTGACTGTTAACAAAAATGAAAAGTCAATTAACTTCCAGTTGCTCTTCATTGCACAGCAGCCCAATTTTTTCCTGAGGAAAGCAGGAAAAGTCTGAGCTCCGAGTAGGGATTTGGAAAACTCTGAGCAAAAATACAGCTGACTTGATCCCTGTGCCCCGTCAAATGGACTCTTCTCCCTGAAAATATGAAAGTAATCAAGAAACAAACGTTGTCCCAGCTTCTCTATAGTTAAGCTCTGCTGAGCTGACCGCAATGCTGCCAAGAGATCTTATCTCAAGTTAAGCAGATTGGTTACATGCTTTAGTGACCTATTCACTTCTCTCTTTTTCAAAGCAAACTTGGTTAAATCTAACCAGATGCCATCTCAGGGAAGCTTCCGACAGCTACATGGCATGACTTTGCAACTTTGCTACTTCTCACAACACAGCAGACCATAAGATTGGTATGGCTGATAACACAATAGCAAGTGGTCCTTGCACTAGTTCCGCCTTTACTGAGCAACCGCGCTCAGGCAAGGGCTTTTAACTTAAAGAGAGCATTATACAAGGTATCATGGTCTGGAGCCAAGTGATTTTCAGTTGAATAAATCATCAGCTCAGAAAGACCTAATAGCAAACAGAGTAATGGAGAATTATAAACAAGATCCCATAATAAAATCCCATCATTTACAGAAAAAAACATGGCAAAATGCAAGAACAAAGCAAGTACTATTAAAAAAAGACAATAACAGATGGTAACTATGATACTCTCCCCTCCCGCCCCCGCAAAACAGGGAACAGGCTGCTAAAAATCTGCAGCATGTTTCACTAAGCAGCCCTGCAGATGTGAAAAGAAAATAGTTTCATATCTAAGCAAATTCTGTTGCTATTCAGTTATTTAACCCCTGCCCTGGCTGTTGGGCACATAACCCTGGCATAGTGTGTGTCTCAGACAGCAACAGGATTTTGGTGGGGTCTCTAATCAGGAATTTGTTAGCAAATTAGTAAAGGTTTCTTTGTATGCTAGACTAATGGTCTTCAGTCCTATTTTCTGCCCGGTTCCTCTCCCCTCCTCCTGTCCTCCTCTGCATGTTTCAGATTTCAGATTTCTCTTGAGGATTATGTGCCAATAGCCACAGAAAAAGCAAAAATAAAATGACAACACATTTGTTAACATTTTTACCTACATAACTAACATCAACTGAGTCAGAGTACCACTGAAACTTTTTTGCCTCAGTCTTCACTGGCAACCTCTCTCCTCACACCTCCTGAGTCAATGGGCCATTTGACAGGGATCAGGGGGCAAAGTTCCTCCCCACTATAAGTGAAGATCAGGTTCGCGACCACCTGAGGAACCTGAACATACGTAAGTCTATGGGTCCTGACAAGATGCATCGCAGAATCCTGAGGGAACTGGCTGATGTAGTTGCCAAGCCACTCTCCATGATATTTGAAAAGTCATGGCAGTCAGGGATAGTCGCCGGTGACTAGAAAAAGGGAAACATTGCACCCATTTTTAAAAAGGGTAGAAAGGAGGACCCTGGGAACTACCGACCTGTCAGCCTCACCTCTGTGCCTGGGAAGATCATGGAACAGATCCTCCTAGAAGCTATGCTAAGGCACATGGAGGACAGGGAGGTGATTCGAGACAGCCAGCACGGCTTCACCAAGGGCAAGTCCTGCCTGACCAACCTAGTGGCCTTCTGTGATGGAGTGACTACATCAGTGGGCAAGGGAAGAGCTATGGATGTCATCTATCTGGACTTCTGTAAAGCCTTTGACATGGTCCCCCAAAATATCCTTCTCTCTAAATCGGAAGGATATGGATTTGATGGGTGGACTGTTTGGTGGACGGCAAACTGGCTGGATGGTTGCATCCAGAGGGTAGTGGTCAATGGCTCGATGTCCAGATGGAGATCAGTGACAAGTGGTGTCCCTCAGGGGTCCGTACTGGGGCCAGTGCTGTTGAATATCTTCATCAATGACATAGACAGCAGGACTGAGCGCACCCTCAGCAAGTTTGCAGGTGACACCAAGCTGAGTGGTGCAGTTGACACGCCTGAGGGACGGGATGCCATCCAGAGGGATCTGGACAAGCTTGAGAAGTGGGCCTGTGTGAACCTCATGAGGTTCAACAAGGCCAAGTGCAGGGTCCGGCACCTGGGTCAGGGCAATCCCCGGTATCTGGTATCAATACAGGCTGGGGGATGAAGGGATTGAGAGCAGCCCTGCTGAGAAGGACTTGGGGATACTGATAGATGAAAAGCTGCACATGAAAGAAAGCCAACCATGTCGTGGGCTGCATCAAAAGAAGTGCGGCCAGCAGGTCGAGGGAGGTGATTCTGCCCCTCTACTCTGCTCTGGTAAGACCCCACCTGGAGTACTGCGTCCAGCTCTGGGGTCCTCAGCACAGGAAGGACATGGACCTGTTGGAGTGGGTCCAGAGGAGGGCCACAAAAATGATCAGAGGGATGGAACAGCTCTCCTATGAGGAAAGGCTGAGGGAGCCAGGGTTGTTCAGCCTGGAGAAGAGAAGGCTGCGGGGACACCTTATTGCAGCCTTTCAATACTTAAAGGGGCCCTACAAGAAAGATGAGGATAGTCTTTTTAGCAAGGCCTGCTGCGATAGGACAAGGGGTAATGGTTTTAAACTAAAGGAGGGTAGATTTAAACACAAGGGAAAAATTTTTCACGATGAGGGTGGTGAAACACTAGAACGGGTTGCCCAGAGAGATGGTAGATGCCCCATCCTTGGAAACATTCAAGGTCAGGCTGGATGGGGCTTCTGAGCAACCTGATCTAGTTGAAGATGTCCCTGCCCATTGCAGGGGGGATGGACTAGATGACCGTTAAAGGTCCCTTCCATCCCAAAGCATTCTATGATTTATTTTACAAATATAGAGATCTGAATATGTTATGCTATTTGACTAAGGTGCCATGTCGAGTCAGACTCTATAAATACAATCAGACAAGCTGTCTGATGCCTAAGCCCTCTGCTCTGTCCAGGGATGCTGGGGTTGTGTGAGGGCTCTTTCTGAATGCCATGAGAACAACAGCACAAGTTGTTTCTTGTAGGAAACATTGAGGGAAAACAATAACACCCCTGCGAGATCTGTTTTTCTTTCTTCTGCTTTTTAAAAAATTAGTTGTGTGCACTAGCAGCATGTACCCATTTTGTAACTCAGAATCCAGCTCTAGTGTTCTTACAGTTTTAATGACACCTAGCCCTGGTCAAACAGGCTTAACAGTGGTACCTTCCATTGCTGTTGGCATGAGGGAGGTGTGTATTTTACCTGTCATTCGCATGTTGAAACACCAGATTGCTAAGTGGTTCCACCTGTTTCATCAATAGTGAAATTATAATGGCCTGTTCTTGGTGCAAAATCCTGTATTTGTGCACCTCTTGTATTCTTCTACTGGTAGTAGTTCAGTTTTCAGCACCTTAATTCAGATTTTCACATCTCATTTGCAATCTTCTCTTCAGACCTTTACAGCCACATATGCAACATAGTACAGGACTCTGCCTCTAACATGGGCATTTTATTTTGCTGTCTCAGCAAGAGGCATATTATTTTGAAATCCAGTTCTTAGTGGGAGTATGAAGGAAGGAGGGATGAAATGTCAGTATTTCAAGGACTGTTATAAAACTTAGAGGATCACAAGACAGAAGTCTCACAAGGCCAAGAATGTCACATGACTCAACACAGCGTGTGCACATGAACAAGCACTTACTTTAAATCTAGCTTTTCTCCAGATTTTGCTGAGCAATGGCATATCTGTTTTTTCCATGTATACACAGAGCTAAATCCTGAGGGGTACTGAGCTCTTGCAAGTCTCTTTATGTTCAATGCAAGCTGCAAAAACTGAGCTGTTTTGAGGACTAGATTTTTCTACTGACTTCAGTTATGCATGTCCTGTGCTTGCTTACAAGCCTTGCAAACTTGTAATTTTTTCCAGCTGAAAAAGCAAAGGTTGCAACAGCAGTTTTGCCTGTGTGCCTTCCCATAAGCTCTCAGATATCTATCAGAAGAATCGAACAGAAAATAAAATTTTGCGAATCCATCTAATAAAAATTAATTTGTAATTGGCGAGTCACTAAGGTTCCTTTTTTCATTTCAATAGAGATCAGTTAGAATTCTGTCTATTTATACATGGTTTCTGGATAAAATGGATACTCTGTCAAAGAACACAAAACACGGCATTTTGAAATGTGTTATCTGAGTAAAAGCTGAAGGAGAATCATTAGATATTGTGGATGAAGCATGAGAGTTTTGCCTCATTTAATGTTGGTGACTACTCATGGACTATGTATTATGCATCCCAAATGGAGGTGACACAGAAATGACAGTGATTTTGATTCTGGGCATTATGATTTTTATCCTTTATGCAATATTCTTCATGCTCTTCAAGGAACAATAGCTACTGGCTGATCCATTCATTTTGGAAAAAATAATAAAATGGGAAGAAAACGTGTCTGCAACATAACGGCCCACTCAAGAACTGAACCCACTGACTTTCTCCTTCTGTTTATTCAGTACCTACCCAAAGGCACGCTTCATGGGATACTCCCTAGGTCTTACAGTGGAAGGGACAGATCCTTATTCATACTGTTGAGTTTGATAGATTTTGCAACATTTCTTCCTCATCTCCTCCTTCCGTTATTCCCATGTAAACACAATCCACACTCACATAAGCATGGACATGCAGGCGGCCTGATCCAGTTCCTCCTCTCTGGCTGATCAGTCTTGAAGGTCAAGAGTGAAACATATACATGCCCCCACTCACATATCTTACATATACATTCACATTTGCAGTCCTTTTCTGGTCACATACAATGATTTTCCACATCCTGTTCACTCAGCTTACCCCTGGATCAGATTCTAGTCAGCAGCCTGCATTCCTGAGGCCTGTGTTCATTCTTGGTGCCCCTGGTGCCCTTTTTGACGTGAGGGTGAGAACAGCCAACAGTGATCAAGTGACAAGAACACCTTGAACTTATACACTGATAAAATAACGTTCTCATTACTACCAAAACATCAATGATTAAAAAAGTGTTTAAGAGTTGATATTGTAGCCCTGGTTTAGGAGTGCATTAAAAACATGCTCACTAATTTTCAATGTGTGAATAAAAAACTCTCATCTTTACAGTAGGGCACACTAAAAGTACTAAAGTGTCTAATGTATTTAAGTACCACTGAGGCCAATGTGAGTCACAGAGGCACTTAAAGCACATGCTTACTAAACTGGAGTCTTCTGACTAAACATCTTGCTCCATCTGTCCTCTCACAGACATGCACATTTTCAGTCACAGAGATTATTTCAACATATTTGAGGTTGGCCAGCAGTTTTTGTTGACCTACAGAAGTAGAACAGGAAAATAACTCTTAATATGAAAGTACAGTATTCTTAATAAAACGTAGTAATTATTCTTACTAAGACTGTAAATATGCCAGTCACTCTGAGACCCGTGTTTCCCAGGATTGTTTAAGGACAATTGGTGCTATGTTTCATCATATGATTCCAAAAAGATGAGTAATAGAAACACTTCTGCCTGAACATGCCCTTATTTTGCATTAATTGTCCTATATTTACTGTAAGTATTAAGCCAAGTCATAAAGCAGTATCTGAGCTGGAAAGCTGGCATCCAATGATACATAACAGGCTCACCAAAACAAGTAAGCGTCAGTGTACAGAATTGTATTTTGTTCTGCCAGCATTCCAACCAGTTTGCTTCCCACTCAATAGTTTTGCGGGTATGGTCTACAAAAGCTGAAATGCTTCTCTTTTTTAATTAAGATCTTATCACCGAAAACAAGTGCTTTGATTACATTTAGGAAAATGTCTATTTAACTCTATCAAGGAACTGCTGAAAGGTTGGCATGGTTCACTGACTGAAAAAATGTGACTACTGGAGCGTAGCCTAAAAGCAGAAGTTCATATAGCACTTATTTCGTTTTGCTGTTTTGATGCTATCTGATTTACATCTCGAGAAGAACAAGCTCTATAGCTCCACACAGTGTTTATTTACAAATTACAAACCTCTATACAGGCCACAGGACAGTTAATTAGAGATTTTTCTAAATGTGGATAAAGTCAACCAACTCTCTATAATCTTCCTAATGCATTCTTCTTTAATGGGTTTATTTTTCTGATAGGTTATTTAATATTTGTGAGGTCCATCTACGAATATAACTGACAGTATTCAGACTTCTTGTGTGCGTATGTATTACCAGGTAGTCCTGATGTTTCATCTTGTGCCCCTTCAGACCTTCAGCTGGAGTGCAAGTTTCTGCTTGACAAACAACTTGGAATCTGTCTCTTTAACTAATTTACACACATAACAGTTTGGTGAGGCACATATTATTAGCAAGATTTTAACAACAAACACTTAGGTGACTTCCTAGAGACCACACAGATGTCCCTGCACGGTCTCAGACCAGAAGTCAGAGGACTTGGCATGTATTTGTCCCCACTGCTCTGAGCCTCCTGATTGGAAAACATATTTTATTTGATGTGCAGGGGATAGGCATGAAGAAGAGCAATTTATTCATAAACACAGTAATGAAAAGGCTCTACTTCATGCTGATGATATTCTTGAATTGAATGGGTTACCATTTAATCAGTGATGATTTGGGATGAGCAATCAGTTTTCATGTAATTTACCAAGAGATAAATAATTTCCGAGTTTTGTCCTGCAACTGGAAGATATTTTAAGATCATTAACAAATAGGAAAAAAAAGCAAAGTTCAAACATTATTTATTTCACGTTGCACTTGAACAGGAAACAGCTCAAAAATATGATGCCTTCTCTGACAGTGATAATTTCAGTTGTACTTGCAGCTGTATTTTAGGGATGTTGGGACAATTCTACCTCAGTATCAACTTGGCTGAATCTGACACAAGGCCCTTATAAAA
This sequence comes from Platalea leucorodia, assembly GCF_965183815.1. Lineage (NCBI taxonomy): Eukaryota > Metazoa > Chordata > Aves > Pelecaniformes > Threskiornithidae > Platalea > Platalea leucorodia. Next base: position 31,760,806 of record NC_138858.1, read on the forward strand.
AAGCTGATTTTTTTTCAGTGTAGTCACTGATCACAAAGAACTAAAAACTGAATTGATCACCTGTTTCTTTCAGACACAGCCAAGTCAGTATAGACAGAGATGAGCTCCTAAGAGGGAGAGAAATGGAAACTAGAATTCCCGTTGCCCAGGATCCTGTATGGTTGTAACACAAAAACTGACAGGAAACTAGGCTCTTGAAACAAGCGTTTAATTTGTTTGCGTTAGAACTTCGTGGATGTTCACTCACAGCACTCTGTGTTTGTTTCCAAGTGGCTTGGGAATAAAATTCCAAAGTTCAGATGATGATTTTCTAGCAAAATGTTTAAAAAGAACTTGCTCAGCCAGTATAAATATGTAATCAAAACAGAGTGGAGTTGCTACCGCTCTCTTTGCTTACCAAATGAAAGCCTGCAGAAGGCACTGCTAATGCTATAGGCACCTTAATGCACTGTCAGAGGTTATTTAATAAGTATCTCAGTCCACACAAGTGCCTACAATGAAGAGACACAGAAGACAAAATTAAGGTTAATATCAACTAATCATATACAAGAAAATCCCTCTGTTTTCTTCTTTTCATTTACTTTGTCCCTTGTATCTGCTCAAAAATATACTTGCAAATGTGATTTCCATGTTAGAATCATAGAATCGTTAAGGTTGGAAAAGACCCTTAAGATCATCAAGTCCAACTACTAACCTATCACTGCCAAGTCCACCACTCAACCATGTCCCTAAGCACCACATCTACACATCTTTTAAATACCTCCAGGGATGGAGACTCAACCACTTCCCTGGGCAGCCTGTTCCAGTGCCTGAATACCCTTTTGGTGAAGAAGTTTTTTCTAATATCCAACCTAAACCTCCCCTGGCGCAGCTTGAGGCCATTTCCTCTCGTCCTATCACTTGTTACTACGGAGAAGAGACCGACCCCCACCTCGCTACAACCTCCTTGCAGGTAGTTGTAGAGAGCAATAAGGTCTCCCCTCAGCCTCCTCTTCTCCAGGCTAAACAAGCCCATCTCCCTCAGATGCTCCTCATAAGACTTGTGCTCCAGACCCTTCACCAACTTCGTTGCCCACCTCTGGACACGCTCCAGCACCTCGATGTCCTTCTTGTAGTGAGGGGCCCAAAACTGAACACAGTACTCGAGGTGCGGCCTCACCAGTGCCCAGTACAGGGGCACTATCACCTCCCTGGTCCTGCTGGGCACACCATTCCTGATACAAGCCAGGACGCCATTGGCCCTCTTGGCCACCTGAGCACACTGCTGGCTCATATTCACATGGCTGTCAACCAATACCCCCAGGTCCTTTTCCGCCAGGCAGCTCTCCAGCCACTCCTCCCCAAGCCTGTAACATTGCATGGGGTTGTTGTGACCCAAGTGCAGGACCCAGCACTGAGCCTTGTTGAACCTCATACAGTTGGCCCTGGCCCAACGATCCAGCCTGTCCAGGTCCCTCTGCAGGGCCTTCCTGCCCTTCGAGCAGATCAACACTCCCGCCCAACTTGGTGTCATCTGCAGACTTACTGAGGATGCACTCAAACCCCTCATCCAGATCATCAAGGAAGATGTTGAACAGGACCGGCCCCAACACGGAGCCCTGGAGAACACCACTCGTGACCGGCCACCAGCTGGATTTGATTCCATTAACCACCACTCTTTGGGCTCAGACGTCCAGCTAGTTTTTAACCCAGCGCATCTTGACACCTTTAAGTCAGGATCCTGCTTCTTGGATAGAGATGGTGTCCCATGCTGCAGATGATGTTCAACAGCCTACCAGATCAGACTCCTGCCTCCCATGTGTATGTTCTCCTTTACTGTTCATCTTCGGACTGAAAACATTCTTCTTCAAATTCAGCAGCAGAGTCGAGGCATGATCTATTACAGATAACACTGGATCCGTAACACAAGTGTTATGGATAACATGTATCAATGGATACATGTTACGGATAACATGTATCAATAAATACATATAGCAACGTGTATCAATAAATACATATAGCAACATAATTCAAGTGCAGTTTTGTGAGTTTCAGATGATTCAATACAGCAAATGTTCGCAATATTCCAGAAACACCTAGTAAAACCAATATGTATAACATACAACAAGTCTAGGTCATCCTATCTACCAATGCTTCCATATGCAAGAACTCCTATTTCTCCATCCATTTTGTCCTCAATTCCATACCCATGTAATATACTGTAACCGCACTGTGCACCTTGTACTTCAGGTAGAGGGTGTTACCTGGTAAAAACATGCAGCCATCACCCCAAAGAAGCTTAATTCGTTTCTTTCCACACATGGCAGCTTGCACGGTGCTTTGGTCAGTTTGTTTACACTGAATAGAAAATGTTTTTCCAGCACTGGTTTATACTGAAAATGATGTTAGGAAATGCATACCAGAGTCATTTAGCTCCTTCTACAGTCCCTTTTTCCCTCTTGGAAAGCCATTTATAGTTTGTATATAGCGTCTTTATTGATCAGAGGAGATCTAATACAATTAAATGATCTGCAGTCCATAATGTTGGTGCTTTGCTTAATAGGCTGCATTGTGTGTTCCAGAATCTAAAAGAATAAACTTATTTCCTAAAGCCAACACTTTAAAAATGATCTGTGATTCTGCATGTTTCAGCTTCCCAGTATCAAACACCTTCAAGGAATGCAATTCTCTAGACACGTTCAGAAACCACAATGGTTTTTGGCAAAGTAATTGTGTGCACAGAGCAAATACTTCAGTGGTAGGCTACTCATGAAACTAAGAGCATATTTATTAGTCACTGAAACCCAGATAAGAAAATCTGAAAGAAGATAATGTATTTCTAAGGATATTTTCACTGATGTAGAAGAGGAATTTAAAAAAAACCAAACCCTACTGAATTTATAGCAGTTATGAAAACCGAACTGAAGTCCTCAGGGTTGTTTCTATAGGGATTTTATTCCAAAGAACCTAAATCTTCTGCAAACGTTGTGGTAGCTATGTTAAATCTGACAGCCCATGGTTTTGGCACATATATTTATTGACACTGACACTGATTGATCCATTAAGTGATATGGATTGCTTTCAGAAGTTTCACATCTTTTAGTCCCTTCATATTTGGCTGTTTATATTGTATATGTTAATGTATAGGTAAGACCTCTGCTTTGATTTCCCTTTGTATTTTCTCAGAGACAAGTAAACATAAGAAAGTATTTTGGGCCCGAGTTTATTTGATTTCAAACCTAACTAAACCCTAAGTATGACTTTATTGTAGTATTTATATCCACATATATTTCCACTCCAAAAGTCACTAACAAATTTACTAATTTACTTGTAAATTTTAGGTTTGGGTTCTTGAATACTTGGTGAAAGCCACTTCTGAGTAACATACACATTTCCAAAATTCAGAATAAAAATGTGTCAGTTGTTCAGTTCATCCACTGAAAAAAACCCAGAAACATTATTGCCAAACTCTATTGCAAAACTCAGGAAACTGAGTTCTAACACTATTGGCTTATACTGCCAGCTAGTTACATAAATTGTCCAGTGAGAAACTGAGAACAGTACCGTGTGACTTGTGTGAAATGACACACCACTGGATGGTGAGTATTTACAGGTAATTAGAGAATGATCTGAAACCAATAATTATTAATTGCAGAAATGTACAAATTATGAAACAGTAAATAATGTTCCCAAATTATTTTGTGACCATTTGTGAATTATTGGTTACTAGGAAAAAGAGGTGGAATGTATTCAATTAATTTTATTACTTGCACTTTCTTTGCTCAGAATTAGCTTTTTGTTCTATTTAACTGTAGCTGGGTATAAAAACAAAAAAGAAATTTGATAGAAAAGTGAGTATAAACGTAACAATTAATCTAAAAGAACTGTACTGGTCTATTCCAGAATGATTGTTTTGTGTGGTAAAATCATGGAGTCCAGCTATTGTAAACGAGTATTGTCCCAGTATTTCAGGTCATATTTTGCTGACTTTGATTTTGCAGTAACAATAGAATAAACTGTTCTTCTTCTTTCTAACAGTCTCTTCACAGGAATACTTCCATGTCTCTTGACTGAATTCAGAAAATGTCTGCAATAATCAGAGTGATTTTTCTCTGTGCTTTATTAAAACTCACGGCTTTGCAGCTGACTAGCCTTAGCATTTAATCCACTGATTTTGTTTTTTTTTTTCCTCTCCCTTTTAAAATACATAAGATTTTCCTGTGGTGTTATGGCAAATAACTTCCCTTTTACTGTTTTTTCTTTCAAATTTCTGATATTAATATTTTGATATTTCTTTAGATTTCATCTTTAAGGATGTTACCAACCATTATAACTCACTCTCTGAAATCATCTCTGCAGATGGTCTATAGGAAAATGAGTTCAGTATTTGCCCTACCTTGTTCTGTTTAGATGGATCTGTTCTTAATGAAGGCGGCCATTTTTGGTGGGTCAAAGGATGACTAATAAAACAGGCAGGTTAAATAACAGGCTAATTTACGGCAATCTTAGGCTTAGGATATTCAACATCCCTGCATGTTCCCACAGCTCTGCATGAGCTCCTCCTTTTCAGGACACAGCTATCTCAAGAGTGCAGTTTCCAAAACAACAAGACTGTCCCTGAGTAGGCAGCTGCAAGCAAGGCTTATCTTCAGCTAGGTGACCTTGATGATAACTGACAACTGGACCTCTGTGCATAAAGGGATTTCACAACTCTGTCAGGCTTTGTTATCATAGTGTCACAGCTATATCCTGTAGCTGTGCCTTGGTAGCCACCGCCAGATCTGTTCAAGAAACTCTTGTGAGCTTGGTCCCCTACATGCATTTCATTTCTACACAACCTTTGGGTCCCAGGGCATTATGAGTTACATTCCCATACCGCAACACTGAGAAATGTGCTTAAGTTTTTGTACTCAAGTACAAACAGCCTATGATTAAAAAAAAATTATTATTACCAAACTACCATTCCAGGCATCTAAATATGTTCTTGATTCAGCCCACAAAAATGTACCAAAAATGACATAGTTTAGATCACATTCATATCACTGATGTGAGGATTTTGATAGTCACACTTTTAACAAAACACTGCACCATCATTATTTCTAATTTCAATTATGTACCTTATGCTTCTCCACAGAGAGAGTAACAACAGCAGCACTGCAAACATTACAAAGACTTCAGTCTCTTCACTTTTTGCACAATGTACAGTTACAACAAAATCCTACAATGTAGTTGCTGTTAACAGCAGTAGCTGTTTCCTTCATTAATGCTGCTCTCGGCACAGAACCTGGCATTGTTCCGCAGGAACAGCACGAAGCATGTTTGCCTCTTATGCATACATGTGTTAGGATGCTGTAGCATTGACTAAGGAAGCTACAAAGAAGTATGAAAGACACTCAAGTCCCTTACTAATTGTTTCATGGATTTTCTTTGAGAAATTTCTCTGTACTTCTATCAAGTAGGATGAACTTGGCAAAAGGCAAAAAAAATCCAGAAGAAGGATGATTTCTGAAAGTCATACCTATTCTTCAGGACGTATTTTGTGACGTTTATTTTGTAATATGAGGAACAGAAGGGGAGTTAATAAATGAGATGCTGCTACACTCTTGAACATTATTTTAATCTCCTGATTTAGAAGGCTAGCTATCAAAAAAGCAGGCCAAAAAGGGTTCAGAGAAGAGACTATAGCAAGGAGGGTGTCTGTAGCAGAAGCACTGATTGGCATCTATCTGACAGCAAGGAATTTGATGGTAAGGCCTTTCCAAGTTGCCCACTTAAAAGTCTAGGGTACAAAGTATCTTGGTATTTTGCTCCTTTACTACATTGTTTTTCAACATATATTACAGTCTTGTCTGGATTCTAATATATACATCTTTATAACTCATTTCTCTTTTTGTGTTTGTGCTCAGATGGAAATATTTCAGCTGGAATGTGGTATTCCTATGGGCACAACAATTTATTACCAGAAAGATGTTAGGAGAGAGGAGGCCTTAGGTGTGTGGACAGACCATGTTCTTTGAAGGGAACTGGGTAATTTGCCTGCAGTGAGACCTGTTTCGAGACAGCTCAGAACAGAGGAACTCCTCTAACAAGCAGTGATGGGGGACCAGTTCAGTAAAGTTTCCTGATTATTTCTACCAGTAGCTATTTCCTTCCAACACAGGCACTGCCGTTGCAATGGTGTGGACATCTACGTTTAGTTCTCCTCCATCTCCTCTTATTTTCCAATCACAAGAGGAGTCTAACAAGCCTCGTTCACTACATCTAAAGCTATAGCTTTAGTTTCTACTTTTCATCCTTCACACCATATGCTCCTGTTCTCCCCTTAATGTGTGAATAAAAGCACTTGGGCAATCACGGAAACAAGATTAAGGAACAGGTCTCAGATGAAAAATAACCTAGTGAATTTTTTTTTTTTTCCCCGATGAATCAGATCCAACTCGTCACTTGGGAGAAACATTTGTGTCAGCACCTGGCAGAAGCCTGATGCCAAACCCACGATGCTGTGCACGTACTGCATGAGTAACTGTCCCCTGCACCTGCATTCACCTTGTCCCCAAAACACAGCCTCAATGGCAACGCCCAGGTTGGCGACTCACAGGCCCTTCGCACCCAGACTCGTCTTCCCCAGCTACAGCAGCCCACCCTGGCACCCCTCTCACTAAACCCCCCTCGTCCTCTCCTAAGTCGCGGGCTGGGTGCGAAAGGGACCTACTCCGTGCAAAGGCTCCGACAGCACCAAGCCCCGACGCCGGCCCGGGCGCGCCAGGGCTGTGAGGCGTGAGCAGCCCAACCGACGGCGGCGGGAGCCGGAGGCCGAGCCTCACCCGAGCACCGCGGCCTCCCGCCTTGCCTGTTCGGAGCGGCTTTGGCCGCCCTGCGGGCACGTCCTACGGCGGCGGCCCAGCGGAAGGAGGGCCGCCCTGGCCCCTCAGCGACCACTCGCGGCGGGACGCCCGCAGGCCCCGGTGCGGCGGCGGAAGTGCTCCTCGCCCGGGCGGCCCCGCCCCCCCCCCCCGCCCGCGCACGCGCAGACCGCCACCAGACGCCGCCAAGCGGCGGGCGGTGCCCTTACGCAGACCCCGCCCCCCGTACGCGCATGCGCCCCTCGCCCCGCCCCGCCCCGCCTCCGACGCCGGCGCGCGCCTCTTCGCCCGGAACCTTGACACGGAGTCTCTCGGGGCCGGGGGCGGGAGCCGCAGACGCCTCTGACGTCACTTCCGCGCGGTCCCGCCGCCGGGACCAATGGGCGCCTCCGCGCCCGGCCCCGCCCCGCCCCCGCCCTGCCCCTCCCTCCGCCGCGGCGCCGCCGCCGTCGCGCTCGGGGCCGCGGCGTTCAGACGCCGTAGCGGGGGCGGAGGCGGAGGAGGGAGATGGCGGCGGGGACCTCGGCGGCGGCGACGACGACGACGACGACAGCGACACGGAGAGCGGGCGGGCGAGGCACCCGCAGGAGGGAGGAGCCGCCGCTGCAGCCGCCGCAGCTCTCGCGGGCCCGCTCGGAGCAGTGACCGGCCGCCTCCCCCGCCGCCTTCCTCAGGCCGCGGCCGGCTTGGCTCTCGCCCCTCCCCGGACTCTCCTCCGCCCCTGCCCTCGGCGGCTGCGGCGCTCCCCGCCCCCAGGCCCGCGTGAGAGCACCGGCACCGGCGGCGGCACCGGCGGCGGCACCGGCGGCGGCTGGGGGCGACGGCCCGCGGCCCCCAGCGGCGGTGGTGAGCCGAGGGGTCGCGTCGCTTTGCCGGTGATTATGCGCGGTCGGCCCCGGGCCGGCGGTCAGAGCCCTTCGTCCGGAGGCCGTCGAGCGGGCAGCGAGCCCTCCTGCGTCTCTCCTTCGGCCGATGTCCCCGCCGTCCCCCGCCTAGGCTAGAGTGAGCTGAGAGCCCGCTTCTTGGAAGAGGGAAATCCACAGCCATGTATTTTCTCAGCGGCTGGCCCAAGAGGCTGTTGTGTCCTCTGGAGTCCCTGGAGCAGCCTCTTCACATCCAGACGGATCCCCAGAGAGCTTTCTTCGCAGTGTTGTCCCCATCTCAGCTGAGCATCTGGTACTGCAGAGTGAGTATCCGTCCTCCCGTTAGCCCTCAGACCCTGCTCGCCCGGCTGAAAAGCTCTCCCATCTGCAAAATGTTCCTTTTCGTTCCTGTTCCAGAAAGGGTTGTAAAATTTGGGACTAAAGCTTACAGAACACTTCATTATTTGCGAGTCAGAGCGGTTAAGCCACTATGTTTACTGATTGCAACGAAGTGTTAAGAAAATATGTAAGATTAATCTGTTTGGAGTTAACACCTGTTATTCCTGAAAATGAGACCTCTAACCAACTTTTTTTTTTTTTACTTTGACTTTAAATAGCGCTTAAGGTTAATACAAAGAGTGTTTGTAGCAATGCTTTTTTTGCAAATATGCTTCATGTCTGCATGTGTTCTGTGTTTTATATAAAAGAACGTATGAATGTAGGACATATGAAACACATTTTTTAAAAGACACAGAACAGACTATAACGTTCTGTGTAATGATATAACTCAGAATGTCACAAACTTTTCTTTTCATGAAAAATTTAAAAGTTTTGCGGCCTCGAACAGAAGAATTGGTATGGCTTTTGCATGGAAGTTGCTGCTCTAGCAACATCCGGTTTGAGACTACATGAATAATTGACATCAAATGCCTTGCTTTTAATTCACTTTGAATTAGCATGGTGACAAAAATGCTGTTTGTCAGTTTGATTTGATGCAGTCAATGAAACAACTTTGATATTGACTTTAAATTCTGATACGGGATCCTTTTAGATTAGATTAGACCCTGAATCTGTCTCTAAATATTTCCAACTCCAGATAATTTATAGACTTCATCTCGGATTACAGGAGAAAAGTAACAATCCAGTTTTAGAAAGCTGATACTGAAAGGTATCAAATGATAGTTATAGCCTTAAAATCTTGTTTTAAGTTAGGCAGAGATTTCGTCATTTTACCTTGTGTTGCACTCTGTGTGGCTGTTCGTTAGTTCCTGGGTGGGGTGCTGATGCTGTTTTTTTAACCTATGCAAGCATCCAACGAGGACATACCAACCCAGTAACTATGCTGTGTGCACATCACGTGGCCTCTGTTTTCTTAGATTTGTGGCACGTAGTGTAGATAAAAATGTCCGCTCTTCTGGCTTTTGCCAGTTGTTAAACCTATAGTTGTAGTCTGTCAACAGTGCACAACTGATGTTCTTTTCCAGGAAAACACATAAAAAAGAACAGGCTTGTAGAATGCTTCTCCAGATGTGCCCTGTTGTCTAGCATGTAGTTTACTTTATGGTCTATTCCTGAGGATGACGTTCATTAACTTACATGCTTGGACTTGTTTTGAAATGTTAGATGTTGTATAACTGGCTACAGGCAGAGCACTAAAAGAATTCACTCGAAGCAGAAAAGTTGAGCAAACTTACAGGTCATTAACTTTTTTTAAATACATTTTTATTCAGTATGTAATAGGTGCTTTTGAGGAAGGTGCTGACTTTGCTAGGCTTGATCACTGACTGACCTTAGACTAAAAAGTATGTTACAGTCTCACCACCTCTGCGGACGTCCGGCCATTAGCAAGATCCTGTAAGACAAAGGTTTCTGTTAAGGAAATTTTTTAAGAGAAACTGTTGCATTACTTTTATGCATATAGCTGGGGTTTTGAGTGAGGTTTTTTGTTTTGTTGTTTTTTGGTTTTGGCTTGGTTTTGAAGATGAAGCTTAAAATCATATGTTGGACTTTCATAAAACAAACTAAAATTTTTGTATTCTAGAAAATGTTTTCATTTGTCAGAAGTATCTTCTTTAGAACAAGGCTAAGTTCTGGTCAGGTTGAACTAATTCAATTTCTTGAAGTAGAAAAGTCTTCAGGCTAATGTTCTTGTTAAGACTTAATACTATCTCAACTATATATGAAAGGTTTCATGTAAGAATGAGGTGATGAGGCTGGTGAAGTTCTGTTTTGAATTTTTCAGGAACAGAGGGCCCTTTGAAATACTTCAAGGCGTGTGAATTTACATTCAGTATGTGTATTTTTCAAGTGAAGTGCTAATGTTTAAAGCTCTTTTTCACCTACCGTGCACTAAGAACTAATGGAACTAAGGAAAGTTTATCCCAAAGTGTGGATTGTTTTCTGGTTTGGAAACAATATAGGTATTAAGATTAGAAACTAGGATAAATTGTGTAGGTAAAAACAGATGGAATTCTGTTACTGTCTTTGAGCCAAGAAGTCCTTGACTATTTTACATGTTATTTTGTAGGGAGAGATTGGATTGTGGATCACAATAGGTGGTTCACCACCTATCAGTGGTGAACCTTTTTGATCATGCACCAGTATTGGTGAAAGATTTTTGAGCATGCACCCCCAATATGTGTACATTTATTTATTTATGAATTATAAGCATGTGCTACTGTACTAGTATGCACATTATCAAGCATACACAACATAAAAATTAAAAAGTAAAGTAGAACAGAATAGAGTAGTTCAGTTGTAAGGAACCTACAACAATCATCTAGTCCAACTGCCTGACCACTTCAGCACTGACTAAAAGTTAAAACATGTTATTAAGGGCATTGTCCAAATGCCTCTTAAACACTGACAGGCTTGGGGCATCAACCACCTCTCTAGGAAGCCTGTTCCAGTGTTTGGGGAAAAAAAAGGCGAATGCAGTAAAGCCGAAATAAATACATTTTAAAGTTTTTACTTTATTTTATTTATTAATGGTACAAAAAATATTTTCTTCTTGCACCCCAGTGGATTGTATTAAATGCGTTCTACTTTGGAGCCTGCTGTTCCAAGTATTTTTCCTAAATCAGAAGAAATTTTTGGCCTAGGTACCTCAGAAGATTCCTTGGGACTAAGAGCCAATGAAACTGTTTGAATTGACAGCATTGTCAATGTTTTCATTCTGGTAATGTTAAGTACTTGGATGCTTGAAATGAGAAACTTCAATTCATGAAAGAAACTTTCCGAAATGCTAAAATGAGGTAATAGATGTTTAATAGATTGAGTTGGGAACGAAAGGTGAGGTTTCACGAGGCAGCTGTGCAGTCCTAAGTGTCGTGATCTTTCCTGCTTGCACCTATATTTTAGTGGCTCTTATGCTGGACTAGTGATGGCTTTTACAGAGTTGTTCAGCTTGCTGAACAAAGAGAAGCCTGTTTTTTTCAGCTCATGAAGGGATCAAAGGAGCATTGTAGTTGGCTCGCTGAAAGTGTTACTCCTTTAATAGTAGTTGCTTTTAAATTGGTTTGGTTATCTCATGAAATAAGAACTTTAGCTAGTACAGGGAATTCTAGATATTCACCCACAGGGCTCTAGATATTAAGGGAAGGTGTACGCAACCAGGGAAGGAGGCATGATAGATGAGCGGAGTTTCCCCTGTAAGTGTTGAAGAGTGAATTGTGTGCAACAAGAATAGTCTGATGACGTAGTTGTATGTATAAATATAGTTCAGCATTTCCTTTCTTTAATCATAACAAACTTGTGGCAATGACAGGAATAAGTACTGGCCTTGAATATTTAATGAAGACTCCTGGAGGTTGTTGGACTATCTGCTATGACTCTGCCAGTCAAAACCAGTTTTGTAAGCTCTTTGATGCCAAGAGTAGCTTGCCCCAGCTACTCATTTTGAGGAGCATTTCTTAATTACCTAGGTGGTTATGATTTACATCTACCATCTACGTAAATCTGAGATGTCTTTCAGGGGTCATCTATTTTATATTAATGCAGGAGACACCAAAAACCTGGTAAGGCCTACTGAATATTCACATGACAATTTTACATTTCATGTGATAAATCCATCAGTCTAATAGGCATTTCTCATTTCTTTAATTTACATCTACTGTTGTTTTTAAACTTCCCTGGTTTTTGTGATGATCTGACCCAAATGAACTATAAGTTTATGGGAAAGCATGCATGTCAGAATTCTAGATTGTCAAATAATCTGTATTCATTCTAAATGCTGAATAAGTCTATATTCAGGCAGCTCTCATAACTCACTTGTATGTACTTTTCAATCTCACGCTGTTGCAGTATTAGAGTTGAACTTGATAATGTGCTTTAAATCTAAGTATACATGTTATTTAAACAAATAGGACAAAACAGGGGATTGTGCTTCTGTTAGAGAAGTGATCTCCGTAACCTGGAATTTTGGCACACTAAAAAAGGAGTTACTTGTGACACCAGTGCTTATAGTTCATACAGTATATGAATAAATATATTAAAAAATACACAGTTGTTTTGGTAATCTTTTTTATTACAGATGGCCATTGAAAGAAAAAAAAATTATGTTTTCACTGTGCTTTCAGGTTTATGCTTTCATCTCAGAACTGTAAGCAGAATAATTTACTGAATTATTTTATGTGGCCTTTTCCTAAATAGGATTAGATACAATCTCTGTAGCGTTTCGATCTGAAATTTGATTGCAAAATGGACAACAGAAGTCTTGATAATGATATAAGTGGCTGTGTAGTGTGAAGAACGTGACACAGATAGCATCAGTGCAAACTAAGATGTCTTGCCTCTCCTGCTGTGTTTTTTCCTTAGTAATTTAACCCCAGAGATGCTAACCTCTTACTGATATCCATCAGACATTTGTCTAAGAAGGCCATTTCTTTTTATACATCAGTAACAGTAATAGTTCTGCTGTTGCTTCTATTATGAAGATGTATTTGTGGTTATATAATTAAAGAAATGAGAAATGCCTGTTAGACTGATGGATTTATCACATGAAATGTAAAATTGTCATGTGAATATTCAGTAGGCCTTACCAGGTTTTTGGTGTCTCCTGCATTAATATAAAACAGATGACCCCTGAAAGACATCTCAGAATTACTTGCATGAAGAGAAAAGCATCCTCAGTTTTGAGTTTTGACTGTCTAATTAGTTGTACACAACAGAGTCGTTTGCCAGTATGAGATCAGAAATTAGGTTAGAGAGTCTATTTTCCATCACACGCAATTCCATTTAATCCAAATTTAGGCACTTGGCACTTCATGGGGCTGCGGAGCAGCAAAGATCTATAGAATGTGGCCTTTCTTATTGGCAACGTTTTTTGAGCAGTAGGTTAACTGAAAACTTTCGCTTGGGAGAGGTGGTGATTGACAGTTCTGATGCGCTTTGGTTTTTTGAACTCTTTCACAGTAGCTTACGTGAAGCACAGTATTGGGAACTGTGTCTGCTGTGTTTGTTGGATGGATACTCTGCTGATTCTAAGCTTTCCAGCTGCTTTTAAAACTGAATTAAAGCAGTTATATTTCTATAATTAACCCTGCTTTTAGAAATTCTTTCATCAGCACCTTCTATCACTGTTACTGACAAAATGGCTTTTTGTGGTCTATCTTTGTTTTTTCTTCTGGTCCTTACTAATGAATTTTCCTCTTCCTTATGCATGCATGCATGCTTTTCTTTTCTCCATCTAACCTTTCTGGTTTATTAGTTTATAAACCTATAAAGCTTCAGCCTTTAAAGTGGAGCACAGACCATCTAATGATGAAATAAAGTGCACAGTGTCACCAGGCTTTTGTTCTGTTTTCTCCCAGCCTTGTCTTTGTCACTTAGATCATAAGCTCATCAGAACAGCGTGCTTTTGATTTTTGTCTTGTGCCTACAGCCTAATGAAGCATTGAAGCATTTATCTTATAAAACTAAGCAGAACGTTTATGTTTTTGAAAGAAATTGCCTCTTGATTCTAAATGAGATTAATTTTTGATGTCTAGAATATTAAATTATTGGGGGATGAGAATATTAGGATTTTAACAGTTATCTATGGCCATGCAGGCTCTTGTATTGATGTTACATTAAAAAACCCAAACCCATACATAGTAGCATGTTGTCAGCTGCTAATACTGTTGCATGCTCTCTGCAAATACAAGAATCTTCTTCCTAGACATAACAGTTGTTGAAAGACTGCTACTCTTCCAGATACTCAGTGTCTGAAAGGTATAATTAAATGTAAAAAATTCTTTGGAAATTAAATTAGTAATAGTGAGTTGGTGGCATTAAAGATGAGAATCCTTTACAAGAGAGGAAGAAGTATTAAGGATTGTGAAATTTGCCTGCATTTAAAATTCAAGTTACTTTGGATTTATAGTTACAATAAAAAGAGCAAAAGAAAAAATGGAGTTCAGAGCTGAACATGTTGGCTATGGATAGGCTTGGCAAAACTACTCGGTGTTCTTGGGTCTTATTTGGGCAGAAATAATTGGATTCAGTGCAACTTGATCTGTATTTAAAAAAAAATCATTAAGTTTTTGCAGTACATAAGAATTTGAGTATGACTATCAACTGCTTGATGCAACATTCTTAGAATTTAGGCAAGGGTATGATTTTGCTATTCATGTTTACTACAGATATTATAACTACTTCTTTGTTTTGCATAAAAATTATGGGAGTGCTGGTGTCTTACAGGAACATCCACAGGCCTGAGCAAGAGTATTACTTCATATTTTTAGTAATTTTTTGGGCAACTATAAATGGTAGTGTTCTGTCTTGCTCTCTTTCCTCCTGGGTTGAAGTGAATTAATGGTAAGAGAGCAACTAAAAATAAAGGAGTGCTAAGAAGTTTCGACATCTGAATGCATACATGCTGTTAAGCGTTTACTTCTCAAACTTGGTCCAGTAGTTTTCCATTGTATTTGCTGACCTAAGTAACTTGTTAAATCCACTATATGCACAGTATGTCATTAACCTGCAGCAGTCAAACCACAGAATCCAAATTAAGGAAAACTCATTTTTTCATTATTTTATATTCTGTCAAACAAACAAACAAACATCCTATTCGAAGACGGCCTGTTCAGAGCAACATTCACTTCTTAGTTTAGGGTTTAAATGTCTACTTGGTTTGCATTTACATCAGATGTGATAGAATGTTTGTGTTTAGAGAAATGAAGTGGTAATATCCCATGTCTAAGCTTGCTGAGAGAATTTGCTTCAGGGTTTGTCTATCTTGATAGATTTCTTCATAAAAACGACTTTATATGGCTCAGTGTTCTGAGACTACTTATGCTGCTCATAGTTATTGCTTAAAAAAGGGAAACAAGAAAGATGTATTTTGTCAGGTAGAACTAAGTGAAATAGTAATGATTTTAAATTATTTCACCGTGGGTTTGGTTTTGTGTGTTGTTTTGTGGTGTTTTTTTTAATTGTTTGCCTAGGTATTTTGTCCTCATGTTGATGTAGAGCTCATCTTAGTGGAAAGTCCAAAGGAATTCTTAATGTACGACAACAACTGATAATGAAACAAAAGAGAGTTTTAAAGTAGTTTGAGTTAGGTGTCTTTGCTCATGAAGCTAGCTTGCTACCTTACTGTTTTATAAATAGTTCAATTCCTCTGTTTCGGTATTGTTCATCCAAAACACATTTGCTTTCAGCTGTCTCTTGTGGATGTTGTCATAATCTCACATCAGTAAAAAAAAAGCATGTTTTATGCTAGAAGGGCGTTGTTGAAAAGCGTAAAGATTTCGGAGTAAGAGCTCCTGTGGAAAGTGCTCTTGTGAAAAGGTAGACAAGGTAGCTGAATGGTGTGTAAGAAGGGAAGGAGATAAAGTGTATTTAACTGTGGGAACGAGAAGTTCTGTTTGTCTCTTTTCAGTAGCATTAACTAGAGCACTGGATAATTTGTTTGCTCTGTGGCAATGATACTACTATATTCTTTTTAAGGTTATCATTCCCTTTTTTTATTTTTTTCTTTTCACCATTTTTGTGAAACCTCTGCTGTTCTGTTCATAAGTGAGTGGCAGCTTCTTTTTTGCCTGACCTTACATTCCTCCTGAGAGGCAAAGTGCACTATATCAAAATGCTAGATTTTCTCTGCAGCACATTGTAAAATGCCAGATATGCTGCTTATCTATTTTGGGAAGCTTTTGGTAGTTTTAAGTTGCAATTTGAGTAAAGACTTGCTTGCTCAGTTCTTTCTTCCTTAGTCTCCTGTTCTTTCTTCCTTAAAAACTGAGGGTGTTTACTTTTGTTGTGTAGACAAATTATTATTTTTTTTAAAACAACTCTTTATTTGCTAGGTCACTTGCTATGTTTCTGGAATCACCAGTTTCTCCAAAAGCTGTGGCTTTACCATTAATATTTCAGCAAGCAGATTTTAATCATTATAAAGAATGAGGATCAGTATCTTGGCTTATTTGAGACAGCGTGCATGTTTCATTAGTTGTGCTTAACTAGATTTCTTTATAATTTTAGTAGCTGCATGCAGAAGTGTGTAGAAGAAAAAAAAAAACATGGTGTTTTCATGAAGCTAACTTGGAAAATTGTTTTTTCTAATAGAAACAAATGTAAAGATTTAGGAAAAATTCTGTGTAATAGAATCTAAACTCCTACTGTTTCTGTCCAGGCTATGAGTTAAATATCCAAAATTAACCAGAGAAAAGTATTGTACTAACTAAGCCCTTATTTTTGTTAAAGTGTGTGTTTAATGGCTTGCTCTGCTTGGGGCAAGTAATTAAAATTAGGCTGGTATACTTCTGTTTATGGAACATACTCCTGTGCCATTATACATCTTTGGTCACTTCAGATGTAAAATTACCGTTTCTCTTTCTCTTGCATGAGCAGAGCAGGATATTGAGCTACCTTTCTAGCTTTGTTAATCTTGTAGCGGTTAACACTTTTGTGGGAAGCTTGTAAACAGAGGGATAAAGTTTTTATGTTAGGGTTTTCCTCACATGTGAAATAATGCTTTTGAGTTGTGGAGTATGTGGAAATAAACTGTGAAATATTTATGGTTTATCCATTAGCTACGTAGCCTTTGTGACCTATTGAATTAGAAGTGGGTCTGCTTTCTAATAAGAAAAGAAGCTACTTAAGCTGCAAAAAGATAAAAATGATTGCTTGCACTCCTAATATTAACTCGTTCAGTCCTTATCTGTAAGGCACAAAATGAGATCAGTCTAGAAATCAATTTGTATAAATTTTATAGCTGCTGTGTATGCAGGATGTTCTTCCAGGTTCTAAGGTGTAATAGCAGCTTTCTTGTGAATAAATGTCACAAGAACATTACAGTATAAATACTGTCATTATGTTCTGTAAAAGTAGCGTATAGAAAGAAAATTGTTGCGCATTAATGAGCTTCTAAAATGTTTTCTTTGCCTGCTGCTAAAATGCTTGTCGCACAGAACTGCTTTAAGATTGGTCTCCAAATCTGCACTAACGATGCAGATTACCAAGACTGTACTGTCACAAGGCACTTTTTCTGTGTGTATCTAAGGCAGTTAAGGTGGGTCAAAGCCAAGCAGTGAGAGGCTGTGTAGTTCATGAGAACAATCAATAAGAATCTCTTAAGAATAATTAGTTATCTATTTAATGTTAGGTAATTTGATTTGCAAATGTCTACAAAAGAAGCCACATGAATTGAAAAAGCTGGTGTAAATAGTTCTTAAGGTAAAGATTAATTTGCTTATTATACTTTACAGTATAAATATTTAACTTTATTTTTGATAACTCAGTTATGTGTGGGTGTGAAATTTAAGTAATAATGCTGTTTACAGAATGCCAAGTCATACTATAAATTTACCAAGGCTAAGACTGCCTGTGTGACATTAATTCAGGTCCTTATTTATAGGTATGGTGAAAACATTTGATTACTTTGTTTCATACTATCTTTCCTTTTAAATTAATCTGTTTGTAGCTCTACTTTTTCTTAAGGGAAACTGAAGAAACTGATTCTAAATAGGATGGTAGTAGATACACATGGAATCCAGGGGTAGCAGACACCCACATGATTTCTGGATAGAATGAATGTTTTTAGATTTGTTGTACCAGCAAGTAAACTAACTAAGAACAACAGTAAGTTGCCATCACCTGTGGTCCTAGTGGTGGGTGACAAGCTTTGCCAAGTGGTTTCATGGTTACTTTCAACAAAAAGAGTGATTACTGTTTAGCCTTTTGATTCCCTTCCAGGGGCTGGAGAAGCATGCTCTTTTTGGTACAGAGTTTGCTGCTACAACTCTGAAGAAAATTTGGCATTGATAAAGTTAGGGAGAGCATCTGTTAGGAAGTTGAGGGCAAACTTCTTTTACGACAAGAAGAACGTGGCTTGTTTAATTTAACTGAAGGCTGAGGAAGTACAGTTGTCATCTAACTAATACATATGCACATATTTCTCCATCCTCACCTCCGGGTGGTGGAGGGTAGCAGAAGGGGGAATACCTATCTAAGCTGAAAGCTATTATTGGTTCAAGAGCAAGAACGTACAAACAGTTCTTAAATATATTTGCGGAGGAAGAATTTTTCTAAGTACTGGAGCAAGAAAGGGTAACTTTCCATTAGGATTTTGTGTCACAGCTCTCAACTGCTTTCGTGAAAGGGAATGAAGACTTAGTGCCTATGGTAACTTTGTCTGGGCTTCATGACCCCAAAGCTCTTCTCCATTCCCAGGAGGAAAGGTGCTAATGGGTGCATCTCATAATTTGCAAAATCTTTTCAGCAAACTATACAGGTGGATTTTCTGCATCATTTCTGGCAACTTGTTCTTGAAAAGATATAAAGCAGATTTCCTCATTATCATTCTCTGTAATACAGTGGCCCATCCATTTAGTAGAAACTAAGCAAATGGATTGTACCAAATACTCTATAGAATATTTCATCCTAGTTAATTTGACAGTCCTTTTCATTATAGGAACCTGTTTGAGATGCTTTTATTCCTCTTAAGCATCAGCCACCCTTTGTCTAACTTGAAACTACTTCTGTATTCTGTAATGACTCCTTTGTGGGCAAATGAAGTATTTTATTTAAATGTCTTTGGTGAGTGAGATTAGGAAAGACAGTGTGGTGGGAGTTCTGCATAAAATCCCTTTAAAAACACCATTGTGTAAAGCATTGTCAAATATGCACTATTTTTTTAACCTCCCTCTTCAAGGGAAACTTCTTGTTGCTGTTAAGGAAACATAGTTGTTTGCAGTTACATCACAATATAACAAACATCCCATTCCTTCTACATATGAGATGTAATTTTTTTTTTTTTTTCTTCAGCCCAGTGTATTAATCGTAAGTTACAAGGAACTACCAAAAGCAGCTTCTCAATTTGGACCTTATAAACAAGCAGAATGGCGGCCTGACAGCACCATGATAGCTGTTTCAGTAAGTAGGGTTTTTACTTCTTACTGTGGTTAAACTATTGCAAAGACAGTTTTGTATTACCAGTTTCTGTGCTTATACAAACTTGCAGACTGTATATACATTTAATTGATATTTATCTTGTGAAAATATATAATAGTACCAAGTACGTTTTTTTGGATGATAGAAGCTTCCTTTAGTAATTTTAATTCTTTTTTTCCGTTGAAGAATGAACTGCAGTTCTTTGTATTAAAATAATGTTTAGATGTATTGGCAAGGGGTGATCCAGCATCTCATTACTTTAGTAATCTGGTCGCAAAGAATAAGTGAATTTAAAGACATGTGAATGAAATAAATAGTTGAGGAGTTAGGTGACATAAGCATATTTAGCTTGATAAATAGGGTTTACAGATGTTTTAGAAAGGTGAGTCTTAAGAGGATGAAACTATGCCTTTATTAAGGTGCAGTATCTTTTGGTGATTAAAAAAAAATTGCAAGGCACTGAGACCACAGAAACAAGGGCAGCAATAGGTGATACATAGACTCTTCTGTTGAGTCTTAAAGGTAAAGATGAAATCTTGTCTCACATGGAAATAAAATCTTGTTTCGTAGCTGATGCTGTGCTCATAGCAGTAGAGTGGACCATTTCAGCACCAGCATTTAAAAATTCGAGCTGCGATGTAGACACAACAAAGGTGGGAGTAGAGTTTAGAGGAGTCAGAATATGGGATGACTCTTGGTGACTTTTGGTCAGGTCTTATGTTAGGACCAGGTCTTAAACTGGGTGAGTTTGTTTTTCTAGCTTTTAAAATCGAGGCTATTGTATTTAAGATTTTCTTGTGAGAAGGTGCAGAAGAAAAGAATGAAATATTACACTTCCCATCAGAAGCTGGTTATGTGGAATTACAAACTAGATAACAACTACTGTATTTGTTGGTACACTGACTTAATCTCCTAATATAAACCATGTTTCATGCTTAAAATGATGCCTGTAATGCTTCGTAGTTTTTAAACCAATTGGATATTGTTATCTCAGTGGAAAATACCAGATGGTTTATGGAATAGTTCGTGTCTCTATCAATATCATCATGACTTAAAACCAGCTGAACTTCCTGTGCTCCTGTTTCTTATGTGTAATGCGGCAGTAGACTTTTCTGAGTAGTTGGTTTAGAATGTTTAAATCACCTAAAAGGATCTCATGGAATCAATGCAGTGAAATATTTCTGTTAGTGTCAGATTATATTTTCAGTTAGCAAACGCTAATATTTGCTAGCAAAGGCAGAAGGACTTCTGTAACATTTACTATGAATAAAAAAGAATTCTTCAATTTTATAGTACAGCATACAAGCACAAGTAAACTATACTAACACATTTTAATTATACCTTTATGCAGTAGTTGAGAAGAGATTTAAATTGTTATATTGAATTACTTTGCATATTATGTTTTTTCTGTGATGTTGGGATCCATTTGCTCAGGAGACCTTATGGTTCAGCTGACAGTCAGACTAGCTTTAATTTCTGCCAGTTCAGTTACTGTACTTCCAAGTTTTTCTGCAGCTAAATCTGTAGTAGTCTTTTTGGCAGATGATGTCAGAATCTAAATACCCACAAAGTCTCAGTTTGTAAAGTTAAGTTTTACAAATTAAAATCAAAAAAATCCAAAAATCCAGTTTATAAAACAATGAGTATCATGGGATTTCTGGTATTCTTCATGTTTCTTACACTTACATTGCACCTCCTGGGTGTATATATACAAATAATATAGTCAAGCATGTTTGTTATGGTACTTTTAACACCAGTTCTGTTTTGCAAGATTTTTTAATACGCTTTGGGAATATATATGAAGTTTAATTTGAAACAGTTAATGAGTCCTACTGAAAGACCACATTTACAAATATTGGTATTTTTGTTAGAGAGAGACAGAATGGACAGGCAGTTTTAGGAGCTTAATGAAGAAGGTGTTCCTGCTGATGCATGATACTTTTATCCCCAAGTAAAACTGTGAACTTCTTTCCAAGAGAATAAACATTTTTCTCCCTCCTTTGTGGCTTAAGAACAAAACTAATGAGTACAAATGAAGGAGCCATAGCAAAGCAAAATATTAATTAAAAAGAGAATAGTTTGTACTACTTGTTCTGTTGAACTGAATTAACTTCAGTTAATTACTTCAGTTAATTACTGAAGTCCTGTGCAATAGCTAAAAATACTAGTTTGAAACCTGGGTTAGGTGATTTAGTTTCTCACCTGTTATTACCTGTGCTCTTGAGTTTCTTGATTGTAGTAGTTTTATGTAATAATAAAATTATGTTGTACTTTGTTTTTAAGAAGGTGAACAAAAGGCTTAGTGTGTACTTATTCGCCAAGTGGTACATTCACTTCTTTTTTTCTTTTTTTTAATGATATAATGACGGGGAGTGTAGTCTGGATTGAATGCGCACTAGAGCAGTGATATACAGTGGTTTTTGTTTCTGACTGCTAGAGTGTTCAGAGCACTTCTAGGAAAATAAATCACTTTGTAGCATATGCTTTGAGGTAATTATTATTTGTACAGAAGGCAAACTGTGGTCTAGCATATAAGGCTTTATAAAATACCTCAAGTAGCTTTAATGGTGTGCAGTTAAACAAATTTAAGCAGTTCTCACGCTGGCATTATCCCCCTGCAATTCTAACTTCTTTTACTACTAGTATCTTTTATTGCTAAACTGTTGGCACATTTTCTAAACTGATCTTTTTTCCCCTGACATTTTGTAGTTTCTTCTGCCATATTGCTGCATTTGTAATTTTTCCAGTGTTACTGGGAAATATTTTGTTTCTTGTCTAGGTTAGTACACACACCCAAGGTAGCTAATTCTAGTAGTTAAACAAGCTTGTGAATTGGGTCAAGATGCTTCAATATGGAGAAATATACAAGGCATTTTAGTCCTTCCCCTGCTACAGGCAGTCCTCTGATACAGGCTGCTCTTCAGTGTGCATTCTCATAGCTAAGGCAGAGCTTTGTTAAACATGGCAGCATATGAGAAAGCATGTAGTGAAATCCCTTGCAAGGTACTGTATGTTTATACTTTTGACTGTCAGAGATGAGAATGATCATGGAATGGATGACAATGATGGTTACTTTAGTAAGTTTCATCGCAACACAGACATTTCTAAAGCAATGTAGAAACCTATGTGAATGAATATGATCAATTTGCAGGAAACGTATTGTTGAATGCTTCTGCATTTCATCCAGCTCTTCATGGAATTTCAGGTTCTATTTAGAAATGAGCCTGTAACAATAGCAACTTTGTGCTTTGAATAGTGTTCAGTAAGGCCCTTTGTGCCTTAATATCAGTATAAAGATAGTTCACAGTATTGTTTTACTTTTCCTTCCAGGATGAGATAACTTACAGGTTAATATTTAATGATGTAATGGAAAGAACCTGTAAAGATGTTTGTTAGAAATGAGCACGTTTCTTTACCACATAATACCTGAATGTGATATTACTGCACATAGGAAAGCTTCCATTTATTTTCAGCCTGTCTCAAGCTCACCACTATGGTGTGGATTTTATTCTTGCATGAGAAAGATACTCACTTTGAATGAGAATAATTGTGTTTCTTGGACTTTGAAGGCAAACCACAAATTTCTTTCATGATAAGGCAAAATTTTTGACTGGGGAAAAACATGGCATCTGTGAACTGATACACTGAGCTAATAAGAGTGTTACTTTTTCCTTTATTCAAAGAAAAGGAAACCAGCCTTGCAAAGCAACTTGAAACCATTAATTTCAGTGCTTCTTGTCTCCAGTAATAGTGCTTTGGGTACATGCCCAGCCCATATTAAAATGATTGGATGGAAACGGTTTAGCCATAATGCATTTGCTGATATGCCTGAAGGATAAATTTGTGCTTTAAACAAGTCATACTTCTTTGAACAACTAACCTTATTGGTCATCTGCCTCTCCTGTGCTTATACAAACACTGGATCAGCTTCTAGTCACGACTGGAACATCTGATAACTAAATGATTTATATTTGTTCTCTGAATAGTGTTATAGTTTGAAGTCAGTCTTCCAGAATGACAGAATATGACTTGGGATTGAATTATAGCAGAATTTTTTTCAGACACTGGAAGATTTTGAAAAGTTGTTACGTTATCTAAAAGTACTGTGTGACATGAGGATTTTTTGAAAACTACCTGGATGACCAACATTGAGAGGCAGTGCCTAGCTTCTTTGCACCCTGTAGTGTCCATATCTGTTCAAACACTTGGAGGTCTTCATCTGAAGGCTTGCTACCTTCTACTACGTGCTTTCGGCGTTAATTTTCTTCATTGGTGGGAATTAGGTGCCCAGGTTTTAAATATCTGATGCAGCTGTCTGGTTTTATGTATTTATATGAATCAGAGGAAAATTTCCGCTGGATGCATACATCGTGCTTTTCTGTTTTTCTGCTTACTAAGTGATCTATTCAGTGAGCTTTAAGGGCTAGTATGGATTTTACCTAGAATGAATTTCAATGCACAGTTTTTAATATATCTGAAACTTGACATGAGTGTATATTTGTGTTCCATATATGGGACGTATGTAGAAATTGCAAGAGTCTGTATAGATTTTACTCATGAGATAGACTAGATATGTATCTTATCAGTGTTTCTCTTTCAGACTGCAAATGGATACATCTTATTTTTTGAAATCCCATCAGCAAGAGACAAGTATCTTTATGAGCCAATGTATCCCAAGTAAGTATTCTCAACTTTCTTTACATCCCCACAGTGTGAAAAAATACGACAAGTCCTAAGCAGATGTTATGATATATTTCCTTCCAAAGTATGTTTTAAAACTTGATGAGTATATGAAGAATCATTCCTATGAGTTAGTCAGTTCAGAGAAGTTGGCCTAATTGGTTTGCTGTGCTGTGGTAAGATTCCTTAGGCCCATCTTAGAAGTTCTCAAAATCCTAAATAGCTAGGTTAAAATTGTCTAATTTTATAATTTGATGTTGATGTTGAATTCATGATCTGTAACAAGCTTTAATAATTCCTTTTGAGTAACTCAGTTGAATAAGTCATGTTTCTTAGGAACTATTAGGGTGCAATATTTTAACAGATTCCCCCAACTTTGTAATAACTTGGAGATTTTTGAAACAAATGGGGAATAAATTCTTGATATTTTGGAAAGACTCTGAATCATTTTTAGTAAGAATACAAGTATTTTAGCTGCAGCGTGTTACGTTGTCATTATAATCTTTTTTTCCTTACTGTGAATGACCGAATACATTTTGTGTGTTAAGATGTGACTGTATGTTGGAGTTATTTGTGGTTGACTTAGTTGACCTTGGATTTGGCAAAATTGAGAAATATTTAGAACAAATTAAAACCTCAAGGGGTGTATTTATGTGTGTCTGTGTGTATTTAGATAGGCAGAATCTGTAGTCATTGACGGGATCAAATTTGCCCACAGGAATAATAACACTCTTGATTTCTCATGGGCTAGAAACTTCTTTTTTGATGTATCTGTATATATACCTTCATCACTATGATAATGCTAGTCACCTTCGCTGTAAATTTTTTTCATATGCATAAAACAAGTTAAAGTTGATCGGTGGGTGTCTGCAAATTGACATCTATGAGGAGTATTGGATAACCTATGCTGTCATGTAAGATGAAAACATTTTGATTTTTTAAACCATAACTGCTAAACCATGAACATTAAAAAAAAAAAAAATCAGGTCTTCATGAGCATTTAAATTTTAAATCTCTATTCTTTTACAAGTGCATAGAGGAAGAAATGACTTGACAGGTAGTAAATGATTTCAGAGTGAATTCTTGCTTCACTGAGTGGAAAATTTCGTGCGTGTTACTACTGTAATGCATCTTTTGGCCTCTGAAATAGCCCTCAAAGCTCTGGAATTAAATGGAATTTACTGTTGCAACTTACTTGTCTATTTTCCAAAAACTTAAGACTAATGCAGACAAGTTATATTACTTTATTTGCCTTTTCTGAGACCTGAATAGCATTTTTCAAACTGACTTTTCACATTTGACTTACTGTCATCAGAGGAAAAAAAAAAAGCAGACAACCTGTTGCTGCAACCTGTTGAAATAAATAAAGGGATAGTGTATCTTCAGCTGTACATAATGCAAAACCAATAGTTTATGGTATGTTCTTCTTGTTCTATTTGGCAGGTTGTTTTTTATATTTTCAGATTTTGCCAATAAATGGAAGTATGTATCAAATATGCAGTAAAAGTTAAAAAAAGCTTTGTAAAGTTGGTTTAGACATGCCACATGTAGGAAGGTTTGAAAATATTTGTTAAGCAATCAATGACTAACCAGTCTAACTTTTATATAAAACATTGTTAATTGATTTGTGTCGTCAGCCTAAAAGCGTGTGTTTTATGAAAAAGTCTTTCTGTTAGCTGTGTGTTGAATGGTCAAGATTTTAAGATATATTTGTAGAGCCCAAAGGGGTATAATGCCGATTCTGTGGATGAGTAAGACAAAGTGTTTGTCCCTAGAGTGTTAATGATAGGTTGCTCACAATCTCTTAAGACTAATACATGCGCTTAACTTTTAAGAAGATGAATGATCTCACTGAATTTACTGGGATTACTACTCTGTCTATATTTAGCCTTCAATTTTGAAAACCTGCATAAAATTACTACTCTTCTGGTTTTGTAGATCAAAAGAAAGACACAAGCATTTGTGTGTGAATTATGCCTGCTGTGATTAACATCAAATTATTCTATGAGTTATAATGATGGGATGAACTTTTTTTTTTTTTGGTGCAGATAGAGTGCACTGCCTGTGGGCAGCTTCACTAATTTGCTTTGTAGATCAAATACTAAAAAAACCAACCGACCAAAAAAAAAAAAAAACAAACCCAAAATGAACAAACAGACAAACTAAACCAAAAGCCCAGAATAGAAACTTTTCACTTTCTTCTGGCATTTGGTTATTTCACTGAAATGCTTGGATTTCATTTCTACTGGACTGAACAAGACCAAATTAATTTTGTTAGTTCGGAACCCATTAAAAATCAGTGAAAGGCCTCATATGTGACTTGCCTTGTGCTTGAAAGCGGACATGTTACTGTGTTCTCCCACTGTAACAGTGTGTTCTTGGCTCCTTGCTCTATGTTGGCAGCAGCGATTACGCAGCTGTGCCTTAAGTAAAGTCAGGTTGCTGACCCGATGGGGAAACTAAACCCGCCTGTCTCCCTTCTTTACCCCTCTCCGTCCCCTCTCCTGGATTCCAGTAGCTTGCAAGTTGGCATATAATAAAAGGCTGGCATTAGAAAATGGCGACCTTGAAGTAGCACTGAGCAGCACTGCTGGGAAGTTCAAAAACATGGAGTGGCTGCTCAGTGATACTGGTATGATAATGCTTGTGTGATAGTTCATGATAAAGCAATTGCTTGCAACATTTTAACTTTCATGCAAATATTAATTATGGCTTGTCCAGCTCTGTCTTATGTGGTTATTTACCTATGTTAGGCAAAGTGAGTGGGAGGGTGGTGATTTTTGCGGAGAGTATAAAGATGTAAGGCTGTCTCTGCATTAGCAGTGTGATAGGACAGCTGCTGGAAATAAGTTAGTAGACACAGTGAAATGGATGGACAACAGGTTCAAATGTAGGTCTCCACACTTGGCATATTTGAGGTAAAGGTTTTTTTGTCTGCCATTCTTCTCTTTGGACACCTCCACAACATCCCAGAAAGTTAAGAGATATTGTAGAATATCATCAGTTGTGGGAGTTTTTTTGTATGTTTGGTTTTTTAGCTAGTGAGCACACTTCTGTCAGTGCTCCTAAAAGTTCAGTTTTATTGTACTTTTTAAAACTATGAATAATTCTTAATGTTGATGAACTGTCCATATTTACTAACTTTTTGTAAGCAGAACAAAGCCTGTTCTCCTTTCTTTAAATGATAATGGCTAGTTCTGATAGAAACATAAAATTTCAATGTAGTGACTACAAAATTAAAGTAAAACTCTCTTAATACAACTTCAGCTTGAACAGAATTCTTAAGCAGTGCAGGTCAACGTAGTGAGGTGGTCGTGCACTAGGAGTACACACCAGTAACGTCCTCAGCTGCGCCAAAATTCTGGTGCAAGATTTTCTAGTTTAGTCAGTATCCTGAAGTTGAACTTGCAGCTAGGTTTGATCCCATACAAATGAAAACATTGAGAAAGATTGTGTTTAAATTTTCCTGTCAGTTTAGCTCTCATGTAAATGAAATGTGTATATTTTACCGTAAGTAAAAAAAAAAAAGTCAGAAAAGCAGGTCATAAGGTATATGATAGACAGATAGTTTCTTGGCTTTAGTTATTTTTGCAGTCTTCCAGATTGGGATCACTGCAGTAAAGTTACAGCTTTATGTGGTATTGGTATTTTTTAAATAACTGCTTTAAAATTTGCTTGATAGTGGTTTAGCCTTGATTTGAAGAAAAGCACCAAAAAAAGTTGCTGAAAATAAAAATCACTCCTAATTTGTCCATATGGGAGAGGGACGTTTGTGGAGAAAAAGTACAATCCTTCCAGTTTATGGTTATTACTACACAAACTTGTTTCTATATATGGCTGTTGAGCAAGATGATCCAGAAGAGCTTGCCTATATATGGTCTGTTAACAGAACTATTCTAGCATACAGTTATTGTGTAAACTGTAATTACACTTGCAAAAGTTTTTTGCTGGTACAGCTTGAACGAAATGCCTCAAGGTATAAAACAAAATAAAACTGCATGGAAGGTGACAGAAACACTTTTGCTGTTTATAAGTCAATACACATTGCAGGATATATAATGACAGTATGATTTATTTTTTTTTTTTTTTAGGGCTAAGTCTTCTCTCTCTTACAATCTAACCAACACAGGTTTAGTAGAAGAGCTAAAGCATGAGTTGAGGCTAAGCTTTCATTGTGTTTGGTGAGAATTCATTTGAATGCAAGAGTCTCTGCTTCCCCTTATCTTTTAGTAGTGTGAAATAACCAGGTTTTGGAAACTGAGGTTGACTGAACTCCTCCTGCTATTGTTTGTTTAAAAAGAGACAGAATCAGAGTCTAGGAAAATTGATTTCCTGTTTAAAAATGCCCATTTGGCATGACTTCCTCCTTTTCATATCAACCTATTGTAACGGTCTTTATATTCTGAAATTCAGTGTTTTAATGGAAGTGCTGGAATTCAAGATTATCAGTGTTTGTGGCTGGAGCCCACAAAAGCTTTTAAGTTTGTTTTATCGATATCTGAGGGCATAGCTCTTACGAAATTGAGAATATACGAAATACTTTAAGATGGTGGAGTGGGAAATTCTTCTTAAATGCTAGTTCTTTTATACCTTTAGAGGTTAAATCAGTTTAAAATATACTTATGTAGATATGGTAAGGGTTAAGGAACTGACCTGTTCGGCATTATGCAAATTTTGTGTAAAATCTATTATTAGATTAATGTGATAAAACAAGTGCTCATATCATAAGCACAGCATTGTGTCATGAATTCTGAGTATTTATATATAAAAAAGGAAGCTTTTTAAATGTTTGCTGGTGTCAACCAATAGTTTTTCGTCAAATTGTAGTATTTTTGGGAAATGTTATGAATTGCAGTTTTTCTATTGAAGAAAATATTTCTGGCTCTATTGATATTTGGCTAGGAATTGCTAGCCTGTTCTTGGAGTGAACAGACATTCATACTCAATGAAAACCTAAAGTATCCTGCTTAATTTGTTAGACCAAAAACAGGAAAAAAAGCAGTAATTGTGTGGAGGTTTTGTGTTTTGTTTTTTAAATTGAGCCAGAATAGTTTGCAGCTTCATTCCAGCTCTTAGAGACTTTGCTCCAGTTCAGAGCAGACTTGCAAGAGAATCAGTGTTGGCTGTTAGCCCGCATTCTGGGATACTTTCCTGCAGTGAGCACAAGTGCAAAGTCCCACTTCAGTTAGTTCAGTCTAATCATACCACCTTATTACTAAAGTCATTACAAGGTAAAACATGAAGAAAATGTATGTATGGTAAGATAATAGAATGGTAAAATAAAATTAATCTCCACCTGTGATACACTTAAGAAAAGTGGCAGTGTGTACAAGCAAATTTGTAGCTTTGTAAGCTGTGGCAAGGTACAGTAATATTTTTTTGAGGAGTTTCTGAAGGAATTTATACAGATATTCCTTTGTTTCACAGTGAAGAGATGTGTCATATCATCACAGTAGAGACTTCCCTGTACTAAACTGATAGTTATTTCTGTTTAGAGTTCTGGCAAGGAGAGTGACTTAAGATTTGTCACTTAAAGAGACAGTGTGTGGTGACTTAACGCTGAGGATATTCTTACCTTTAAAGAAGACAAAACCTAAAAAACTTTACATGGCTAGTAAACTAAATGTGGTAATTGGAGGTTCTTTTGCCTCGGATTTCCTCATATCCTCAAGTGGAGACTGCATTTGGGGTTGGGGTGGAGGGAAGAGATACGAACGTTGTATAAATTTAGAATGAGACCTCAATGCTCTAGATTTTTAATTTTAAAATTGAAGTTGTTTTCTAACCAGTATGGGCACGTGAACAAGGCACTGTTTATATCCTGGTTTACAATGCTGTATTGTTCCTTATACGTCTGATTACTGTATTCATGTCCTACTCTTTCTGGCACTTTTCAAAGCTTTTTCTTCTTCTGTGGCAAGATGGTTTATAGGTGCCATAAATTAGTGGGGAATTTTTAACTGATTCAGCGGACTTAAGATTAGTGTGTACAAAGGTTTTGAACTTTAAACTCTACAAGGGTAACTGATGAGCTGTACAGTTAATTAACTTACTAAATAATTTTTATTGGGAATTAAGCTTGTGCTAAACTTCTAACAGTGTGGTTTTCCCCATAAGTTGCTTTTGGCATAGGTTGGAAAATGTATTTTTAAAACTAGATTATTTGTAGAATTTTTTTTTTAATGATTATGGCACTTGCTAGCCCTCGATGTGGTTCAGGAGGTTTAAAATGTCATCAAGAAATCTTTGCAACTGGAATAATAATTTGGTAAACCATTTAGCTTTTTTACATGAATAGTTGATTAATATGCCAGCTCGTTATTTGTCTTCTCAAACCGCAGAAACCTGTTATTACTCAATTGGGTAGAAATGGCTGTACTAAGAATTGCTTTTGCAAACCCTTATTCATTCTTCATAATTGTTTCCGTAGACTGTAAATTTTTGTTTGTCCAGCTCTTGCCAGTCTGTGTGCGGTTTAGCTCTGAATCCAGCCAGACTTATTTCATCTTCAGCTGGTGGCTGCCTGCAGTGTAGGGTGGAGAGACGCAGGTTTAGGGGTGAGAAGACACTAGTCATATGGAAATCAAAGCTCATAGTGTAATTTTTTTATTTGTTTTAGAACCATTCCTAAAAAGCATGGTGGGCAGTGAATTGTTAGTGAAGAATCACACATTTAGAGGTGATGATGCAGGCTCTTTGAATCAGGTATAAAAAAAAATTAAGTCCTCAGCTGTACAGACAATTCACTAACTGGTCACATGAGCCATTTTAAAACGGTTAATAAACATTGTGTAATTGTGCTAATGCAACAGTAATAGCTGTTGTCAGTTTTTTGCTTTTGTGCCTTCAAGGAGAGCAACTTGGTTCTTGGTGGTGTAAATTCATTTAGAAACATTGTTTGCCCTGTTTTTCTCACATGTGTAATGCTCTTAATAATCGAAACATCAAGGTGTTGGGGTTTGGGGTTTTTTTAAAATTTTTTTTTTTTTTTTAATTCCAAAAAGTACTACTGAAGAAACCATTTTAGCAGCAACAATTAAGAATATCATAGCCCCAAAGAAGTATAAAAATATTTTACCTTGTTTGTATCAATTATTTGTTCCAAAAATATTTACAGATGAACAAGTCTGGAGTCTTTAATATTTTTTTTAGTAAAATGTCTCCACTACTTCCCAAGCAGCTGTGACTTGACTAGTGGGAATGGATGCTAGTGACTTGTTTGTTGTTTGTTTGTTTGTTTGTTTGTTTGTTTTAATTAATGTAATATCTGCCATTAACCACACTAGGGTTTTTTTGGAAGCACAGTATTTGTTGACCATGAGAGCATCTCTGAACTTTTCTAAACTACTATCCAGCCATAACATCTACCTGTATTACTGTGATTACCCCAGATAGTAAGGTGGAAACTTAAGTCCTAATCTTACGCTATTTCTACCTCTGGAACAGAATTCTCCAGTAATAAGCAGAAAACAGTGAACATTATTTTGAAAAACTGAACATTATTTTGAAATACTTAGAACTGACTAAAAAAGATGTTTTATATACCGTAATTACAAATTATAAAGAAGTCCATAAGCACATCCTTTCAGATTCTGCTGTAATTAACTTCCTGAGTATTTCTTAGTTGCTTCTGCTAGCAGTGACTAAGTCTGGTAATGATATTTCTGAGTGAGTTTTGTCCGTGGACCATGCTGTATCGTGTAACCGCTGTGCATGTAGTGGAGGACATAATGCAGTTCTGTGCTGCTAGAAAAATCAGCTGGCTGGTGTCCTGTTTCCTCCCTGAACCTCCCCTCGCCCCAGGTAGCAAACTCCAAGGAAATTCTTCCTCCCAGTTCAGAGGAGGCTAGCTGACTATGCTTTTGCGTGGTGCTGCCTCTTTCTTGAATTTAGGATGCTTAAGGTTTGTTGATTGTGGGGTTTTTTTGTGTGTGTGGGTTAAATACACTTCTCCATTTTCTCATAGTTGCATCTAGCATCATAGTTTGAGCTTACAGTTTTTTCTTCTAACAGAATTAAAGTGTTACTTCCAGAGCCGGTTCTTCCGCTGTAAGAAGATCAAATGAATACAAAAAATTATGGCTTCATGCTAAGAATTTTAGCAATTCACTTATTTGTAGGCTCCTCTTTAGTTCTGGGGAAGCCAGCTTTGAACTGAACAGCCGGAGAAGGTTAATGTGGGGAAAGCTTGAGAGAATTGGAGTTTGGAGAAAGAGGGCAAGCCCTTAAGGGAGACTTACGTTTACCATTCCTCTTTATCCTTACTTAAAAGGGGATTCATGAGATACAGTTACATAGGCTTTCAACATCTGAAAGACATTTTGTTACACTGTATAGTAATCTGTTTTCTGTGAAAAAGCATATCACTGACGATATGCTAAATAGGGAACAGAGAATGAACCTGGTGGTTTAAAAAATACACCTTGACCTTCAATTCAGATCTGAAACTTCCCCATAAACCTTGTATTCTACCTTAAAAAAACAGCCTGGTATTCCTAATCTTTCCATGTTTGGGGTTTTCTTGGATTGCAGATGTAGTGGGAGATTTTTCTCAATTCTGAGTATTAAGAGATTTTATTCGCAGGTTTAGTTACATTAACAGATGCTGTGCGGATAGAAGTGAAATAATTTATTTTGACATGCAGCTGGTTGGTCCCTGGAATGTGTCCGTTCCTCTCAATTCTTGTGCAAAAGTGAGTTACTTAAAGTTTGGCTGCAACGGTAGCAGATGCTGATGTGGCAACCCAGACCAAACATTCTTTCCTGCTTCTGTCAGCAGTGCACATTCTTCGTTTAAAGGTCAAAGTAACTTTACTAGTAAGGCTGACTCAGGCAGATGTGGACTATATGAATGCAGCGTATTTTGATTGCGCTCCCTTTGCACCCATACTAAGGGTTTCTTTTTGAATCAATGAATTTGACATAATCACAGGCAATGAATTAAAATACCGAAGTTTTGGAGTTTTTCATGATGATAGTGCCTCAGTGGAAAAAGATATACTCCGCAGATGGTAACAAACTTGCTGAGCCTGACTCGTGAAACTGAAAATATTCAAATTTCTTGCAAACTATTTTTATCAAAGATGTTTAAAGAAAAAGAAGCCTGCCCACATGGAGACTTGAAATTCTCTTCCAGCAAAGGATGTCTTTTAAACCATGTTGTTCTCATTCTGGCTTTATATTTGTGCTGTGCAGAAACACTATGTTTATACTTGGTTATGTATCTCAGTCAGTTCCAACAGGCATGTTATATGGTGTGTTATACGTACATAACAGTAACATTTATGCATTACACACCCCCTTTCTCTCAGTTTTAGTCGTTTGCTTACAAGATTCAGTTGTACCACTGATTTCTTGATAACCCAGAGTCATTTCATCTTGCTTGGGAGTATGCTATCTCAACCTCTATGACCACACGGGTTGAAAGGCATGTCTCCAAACACCTGGGATTTTCTAAGTGTTTCTGCAGCCCTTAGGATGCTGCATTGCAGATAGTGACATAGAGATTTTAAGGAATTAATCCTGCATGATGTATTTTTTTATCTGTGAAATTCCTGACTAAAAGGTACCAGGCCAAATCAGGTGGATTTGGCTTCATGGACTTAAAGAAATGCAGTCTCATCTACCATTTAGAAGAAACTGCAGCAATCCCACAATACGAGTATTAACTACTCAACTTTTTTTTTTTTTTTTAATGTCAGGCCTCTTGTCAGTCCATGATAGCTAGCTTACATGAAGGGCTACTCTTTCCCAAGACAGCTGTATTTTGTAATTAATTTTCTTTTGAAATGAAAAACAAACATTTTAATAATTTAATGTTCATACAAGTTACCACCTGTGGGTGGTAGATTAACTAACCTTACAGTAATTTTTTCTCACTTTTTGCTATAATCCTTCATGGTCGCCATGGTTTTGTTCCAGAAAGATGTTACTACTTCTGTCTGCTAACGCCAGAATGTTTAAGTTGCCTTGATCTTACCTTAGCTAGCATATATCTTTGTCCTTGCTGCATAAGAAAAGGTGTATTCATCAAAGAATAACAGGTATGAATTTTGTGTTTTACTATGAAATGGTAATGGAATTAAGGAACTTGATATCCACCGAGATAACCAAGGCAGGAAAGAGATGGAGGTATCCTTGTGGTGTTAAACTTACCTAAAACTGCAGCTGCTTTGGTTTCTGCCAGGTCTTAGGCAGTTGCATTGGCTACTCTGGTGTAAAAGAAAATAAGTGTTCTGTCAGTTAAAATCCAGGTAACAGGTACCTACACAAATCTATGTAATCTTTATTTCTGACTAATGAAGTTATACTAAACTCCGACTTGTTTGCAGTGCCTGTTTCATGCATAGTTTGCTTTGTTTACTAGCATAATGCTCTTGACAGGGATGAGCTGGATGACATGTTACAATACTTACAATTGTAGGTCAGTTTTCATTTAAAAAAAAAAAAAGTTAATGAAACACATGACACATCGTGACAACCCAGACAAATAAGGAAAACTTTAATGATGCTGTATTGAGTTTTAAAATAACTGCATTTCATTAGAGAATGAAATATGAAATTTAAAATAAGGAAAATAAAAATTGGAAGCTTTCTGCATCTAGATGTTGGTACTGTGTAATGGTCTGTTTAAAGGAAGAGAATCAGTATTCAGTCTTCTCTTTTATTAGTAGGTCTTACATTTATTGTTAATTTGCTATAGGGAGATATATTCTTATGAATTATTGTAATAAATGTCTACCTGTTGGGTTATGCATGCTGAATTAATAGTATAAACATTGATATGGCAAAAGGAACTGAAGAAGCATGAACATTTTACAGTCTATAGTATCTGTAATGCATCTTGGCAAAGAATAAATTGGAGATGCTTAAAAATTCAACACAATTAATGGAAACAGTTGAATACCATTTTATTGAATCAGAATTTGCATTAATACATATCACTTATTTTAGGATTATTAAGACAGGCCATGCAGTTACTGTAATGTTCATTCTCTGGTCATTGTCTTATTTTGCTTACATACTCTTTATAGGCATATAGGATAATATGACAGACTAAACTTTTTGCACTAAAATTATGTCCTAGGTATTAAGTGCTGCTTGTGGAAGGTTGCACGTGAGTGTCTGGTGTGTGTATATGTAGGCGGAAAAAAACCCACGGGAATGTAAGTCGGTAACTCTTATCACTTTTGAGGGACATCTTGTTTCAATTGTAGTATTTCTCTTTTATTTTAGAGGAAGCCCGCATCTAAAGGGAACCCCACATTATAAGGAGGAACAATGTGCTCCTTCATTAAATCTAGAAATGAAGAAAGTGCTGGACTTGCAAACGTCTATCACAAGGTATGCTTACTAATCATGTCTCAAGAATTTTTCCGCATATAGCGGTTACTTGTTAAAAACTGAAGGGGAAACTGGATGGAAAAAACTTCTAGTAAGTTTTTAGACTTATTAATAGTAAGGACTAATAGTTACTAATAGTAAGTTACTAATAGTAAGTCTGAGAAGGTAAAAAAGTAAATTGCTGTTTAAGAATTCTTTCTGTGCTTGGCTATACTGATATTTTTGGCATATAGAAGAATATAGCACATGTATGTTCAGTATTACATTATGTTACTATAAATATGTTTGTCCTTCAGCTCACAGTATGGGTTAGAGATTTCATGGAGACATAGGTACATAAGAGCAAAACTGCCTGTAGCATTTCAGCATTTCTCCAGCTGCTGCAGAGGGGCCCTGTTTGTCCTGGAAAAACTTTTTGTTTACCTCTTCTTTTCTTTGTGGTGATTGCCTTCCCTATAAATAAGCTTTGAACATGCTAAATAAGTGTGTGTGAAAAGTTGGTGAAACTCCATAGCATTGGGGTGGGGTGGGAGAGTAACAAAGTGCTATTTGGCAAGAGGCCCCATAGGAGAAAATGGATGTTGGAAGAAATGCAGTATATATTGGAAAAAGGTTTTCTGGGAGGCTGCAGGTTATCTGCGTGGAAATAGGTTAACAATAGTTTTCAGAATTTTAGGGAAGGATTTAGGAGAAGTCTAATTTCTGCTTCATCAATGAGCTTAGACCATGGGTTAGAAAGTGGTGTGGATTATTTACAGCCTAGGCAATATTGGTAATTTTCTAGGATAGATGAATAATTGATTGTTGACAGTAATGTCTTACGTTTAGTCAAAAGCATTAAAATGATATTCAGCAGTTCATATACCAGTTAAACAGTTACTCTAACAATACAGACTAGTTCACGAACTCTGATTCCTGGAGAAAAAGAGAGACATATACCATATTTTGTCAGCTTGGTACCTTTACTGTCTAGAGGATTTTGGCACTTAGTTTGTGACTTATTTGATGTAACTTTTCAACATAGTTGCTGATACAAGAAGCAGTAATATGGTGTTTGTTGCATTAATTGATTTTTCTGTGACATTGATTTGAGATGCAGTTTTTTAGGGAATGACAAATACGTTTGTTAGTTTGCAGTCCATGTTAGAGGATCTACTTGTTGCTACTGCTGATGGATTTCTCCATCTCGTTCACTGGGACGGTATGACCAATGGAAGGAAGGCCATCAACCTATGTACAGTTCCATTTTCTGTGGACCTGCAGTCTTCTCGAGGTAGGTTTTGGGTTTTTTTAATGCTTATGATAGATAGTTCTCTATTGGCGAAATACCATCTAACATAAAATATTATCTCTGTTCTCAAGCAGAGATGAGAAAAATGTGCCTTTGTAGATGTGAATAAAATAGTCTGTTTAAATCAGTTTTTTCTGTGAAGTAATCAGTAAACAACTGAAAAGTCTGTTGGCTTGCAATGTCACTGTGTTCACATATTTTTAAATTACTGGTATTTTCTCAGCAGGTTCATTTTTGGGCTTTGAAGATGTTTACATCAGAGATATGGAATACTGTGCCACGCTTGATGGTTTTGCAGTTGTTTTTAATGATGGCAGAGTTGGTTTCATTGCACCAATGTCAAGTAGATTCACTGCTGAGGTATATTTCCTTTAGTATTTCTAGCATGCTCTCTACAATAAATGTGTTTTCCTTGGTCTCTACATTTCAGTTAGCTTTCTATTATAAATTCTGTTCAGCTGCAAAGAAATTAAAATTTATCAACTGTTTAAGAGATAACGTAAGAACAAGACTATATTTCATACCATAATTTGAACTAGATTGTTCTAGGGCTAGTACCTGTGTATGGGAGAGCATAATTGATAGTAGATTTAATTTTTGTGTATTGCTTCAAAATGTCATTATAGTTCTGAGATCTTCTCACTGTCTCTGCAACAGACTTCCTGTTGCTAGTTATAAGTGAGGTGATAAGAAGTGGTTTCTCCTATGGCAAAGT
This sequence comes from Platalea leucorodia, assembly GCF_965183815.1. Taxonomy (NCBI): domain Eukaryota; kingdom Metazoa; phylum Chordata; class Aves; order Pelecaniformes; family Threskiornithidae; genus Platalea; species Platalea leucorodia. Next base: position 31,797,910 of record NC_138858.1, read on the forward strand.
ATCATAGGTGCTGTTTCTAGCTTTTAGCCATAATCAAGCCAAACTCTTAGCCTAACTCTTAGAATAGTGACAAGCATACTTCAGAATTTGTTTTAAAGGAGTCTTTTCCAAGTTAAGTGTTTTCTTACCTGTAATTCAGCCTACGGACTGTACTACATTGTGTCATTAGATCTCTTCATCTTAATTACAGAAAACTCAGAAGGATTTGTGTAGTCTGTCCCAAACTCCTTCCCACACAGTATCTGTGATTTCAGCTGTTGCAGATGGGAATTTATTTTCCTGTTTTGTGTTTTGTCTTCATCCTTAGTACCATCTACTGATTTTTTAACGCAGTATCAGGGATATTCTTGCCTTTCAGGTATTGACTTGCTTTGGTTATTCAGAGCTCTGATAAACAGTTTCCTTACATACTGGCATCTTTCTGTAGTTTTTATTAAGAACAATGAAACCAGTTTTACATATACCAGATTTTGTTTATCTCAGCCATGTCGGTTAATACTGATATTTGCAACAGAAATTTTTTGAGGTGATGAAGGTCAACTGGCAGATCTTTAATAAGGCGTACGTGGGTATTACCCAGGCAGAAGCTGACTATTAGGAATAAAAGCACTGTTTAACCAAAAATTCTGTGAATTCCTTTCTTTACAGCAGCTCCATGGTGTTTGGGCACAAGATGTGATTGATGGAACTTGTGTGGCAGTAAATAACAAATACAGGCTAATGGCATTTGGATGTGCCAAGTAAGTTTTGTAAGCCTGGTTCATTGCGGGGGGAAATGATTTCATTATAAAGCTTAAGTACTAGTTTCTTCTTACCAAGTTGTGTTGCAAGAGCTATAAAGATGAAAACAATTGGTCTTCCTAGAAATAGTATAATCTGCTCTGCCAAGAAGGTAGGAGGGAAGAAGAAAGAAATGGTTGCTTGCTCGAATTGCAGTTTAAACTGATGCTTGCTGTTCAGCTCTGGAAAAAAAGTAAAAGGTAGCTGGACCAGTAGTAAGGATTGGAAAGTGCTGCTGTCCCAGTTAATATCAAAACAGGATTATAAAGTCAGTTTTAAGCAGCTAATTGTAATAATATTGGACAAGAATCAACACTTCGTACCCAACTGAGAAAATGCTCTGTGAAGTGTTGATTTGGTCAGGAAAAATATTGTCTGTTTGAGTAACTGTGAGTATGTATAAATTAAATGTTGCGAAAGTGCTTTTAGTGTGTTTTGCTTATTGCTCCTTCAAGACAGTCCCTCCTGTGTAATACTGCTTTAGCTGGTCTAGAGTGCAGCTTTTTTTTTTTTTTTTAAATTGTATTTTATTCGGTTTTTAGATCATTCAAAAGATTTGGGTAGTTTAGTCTTCAATTGTCTTCTTAAGAAATAGTATTCTTGGTTGTAGTAACAATGCAGTGTGTTGGTGTTTGCCTCTGAAACGGGAATAGTTACTATAATTCATTGGTCTTGGTATGCGTTAGTACACTCCTGATGAAACTTTAGCACTTGGTGAATACTGACTTCCCTCATGGATTGTCTTGCAGTTGGAACCCATAAATATATGTGGATTGTGTGTGCATGTGTATTTTCAGAGAATCAAATAGTCGTAGTGCATTGGTTATTACAGGGCTGGTGTTTTGGGTCCTCCACTGTCTTCTGTAAAGTATCTTACAGATTTGTTTCATAAAGTTCTTTGAGTGTTACTTGACACAATGTTTCTGTTCTAGATAAATTTGGTATTGGTGAGAAAAAAGCAGCTTTTGTTAACCTCTTGAAACTGATGAGAAATCCAAATGATCTGTAATCTAAAGCATGTGTAATCTCTTCCAGCGGCTCTGTGCAGGTTTATACAATAGATACCACTACTGGCGCCATGCAGTTTTCTCATAAATTGGAGCTGACACCAAAACAATATCCTGGTGAGCTACTTTTATTGCTAGAATTTTCCAGCTGTTTTTACAGCATTAAAGAATATTTTTATCCGTGGCTAGTTAACAACTATTTGTTGTTTGCATTATCACCAATGGGATCAGTATTTACTCTTGCAAGTTTGTAGTAATTTACTCTTGTGCATTTGTTCTTTTAGCTGCTTGCTTTTAAGTGACTTTTGGATGTGTTTCATATGTGAGGGTCTGGGGATGTTTTTGTTGGTTTTTTTTTTTTTTTTTTTTTTTTTTTAACTAAATCTGAATCTGAGTTAGCCGTTTACAGACAGTGCTGCTTCTGGTTGTCTGTTTTTAAATGCTGCAGATCTTAGTAGTTCCCACATGTAGTCTTGAGATTACTTTTCCATTACTCACCTGAGAAAATGACAGATTATTGTCAAAACTGATAATGAATATAATAGAGGTGTGAATTAACTTGAAATAACTGACATGTAGGGTATAGGAAAAAATTGAGTAATTCAGCACCCTGCCTGAACTGCAGTGAACAAAAACTCAATGGAATTTTTTGTGTAGTAGTAATGAGCATTGCAGGCTTGAGAGTGAGGAACATACAAAGTGGGTAAATTGCATCCTCAGCTGAAAATGTGTGTGCCTAGTAGGTTTCAACAAAAAAATCAAATCTGTAAATAATAGAGTTTTACAGTTGTGCTAAATGCCATGTTAGAGGTTTCAGTAGAGGAATATAAAATCTTTTGTCCTAAAAATCATTTTACCATAATTGCAGTTCTATGGTTGCATCATAGCACAGTGTATTTCTGGGCTGTTTTCATGTATTCTTAGTTTCCTATGAAACCGTGTATTGGAAAGAAAACGTGAATTCTTCATTTGCTACTTATTCATTTTGAGATGGTCAGTTTGATGAATGCAACAGTTAATTGAAAAATCAAATATTTATTTCCATATATTTTTGTTTCTACTCTTATGGTAAAAGCAATTGAAGGACATTTGATGTTTTTCACATGGTATTTTATTGTCTGTTTTTAAACAGATATTTGGAATAAAACAGGACCTGTTAAACTAATCAGATGGTCACCTGATAGCTGTGTTGTGATGGTGACCTGGGAATGTGGAGGCTTGTCCTTATGGAGTGTTTTTGGTGCTCAGCTTATCTGTACTTTAGGAGGTGATTTTGCGTGAGTATTGTTAATGAAATTGTAAAAGATTTTATTAGAAACCTTTATTTTTCTGATTGAAAGCATTTAATTAGAAACTAATTCACTGAATTAGCTTTTAAAAATATTTTTCTGTTATAATTTCGTAGATATTGGAATCATTGAATAATATTTAGGAAGGGATCATTTGAATATAAATGAAAATGTATCATTTTCTTTGTCTAGTGGTCTTTTTGGCCACAAAAGCAAATGACCCTAAAGGCAGGCTTTAGCAGGCAAATATTAAAATTCCCTCAATGCCAGTATATATTTGCTGAAAATGTGCTAACATCCAGAAATCACAATTCAAACAGTTTATGCTAGACATCTGACAATTGCATTGCCTTTCATACAGTGTCATGGATCAAAAAGGCTTTATAGTTTGAGGTGAGGTTCAGTATCAAACCATATGACAATACAAAGATAGGAAGATAATTTCTTATTTTGATGAAGTAGAAGTCCAAACTCAAACTTGTTCTGTTCTTTTTTAAGGTATCAATCTGATGGTGCCAAGAAGGACCCTCTAAAGATCAGTTCTATGGTAAATATGAATGTAAAAATGCTATAAGAGGATGGCTGTTAATTTTTTACATTATTTTTAGTAAAACAGATTTTCAGAAAATCAAACTGGCTTTCTTTAGCTTTATTACTTTTAAAGAGTAAGGTGCCTTTACTACACTTCCTAACACCAGTGTGTTGAAGAAAGAGGGAAAAGGGGACAGCTGATGATTTCCCCCCACCCCATGTATATGCCTGATCATGAAGTGTGCATGGCATGCCTTTTATTGGCTTTGCTTTTAATATTAAGAATGAACACTTAGAGTTTTCCTTAATATCTTTTTGGTTTTTAATCTGGTGCTGTATTTCAGAATACAGTGAGACACAGAACAACACTAATTGTAAACTAACTTACTTCTCTAAAATTACTAGCTTAACCTTGGCTGTTGAAGTAGTTTAGCTCAGAATATGAATTCAAGAGAAACTTAACTGCTGTTGTTTTAATACAAACTAATTAATATGAAATCCTGCTAGTCTGTCAAATCAGTAGATGTTGTTAAATATCAAACACAATCTTCAAGGCCTCATTTACAAACCATGATGAATTTTGTACAAGACTTCTAGTATAGCCTAGTTGCAATGAAGATTGACAACTTAAAAAACTCATCCCAAGTGGATGTACATGTTTGCAAGAACAGGACAATGTACCTTTTAAAAAAAACCCCAAGATTGAAATTCTGATACCATTGAATTTAATGAACCGAATGTAATTTTGGGGATCAGGATTTTTTCGTACCTGATTCTGTTTGTGGAGTTTGTGTTAATTGCTTTAAGCTGCAAACAAAACAGTCTTCATTACTCATGTGAATGTCTTGCATAGTTACTTTTCATTTAATCATCATTTTTTACATAAAAAAGAAAATAATTTAAACTAGATTCTTACTGTTCCTTGTGGATTTTACTGCTGTGGATTACTTATGATTCCTGTGATGATATGTTTTAGAACACCAAACTGTGTGTTTTTTTACCAGGCTTATGTCTCTCATAAGATAAGTTACAGTAAGTTTCTGTAGTTCTTATTTTCTGAGAATATATAGTGTTGGGTGTAGGTTTTTATTATTGTTATTCTTTTACATTCAGACCTGGGGATCAGAAGGGTATCATCTGTGGGTTATTGATGGGAATTCTTCTTCAAGCATGAAGCCTGAAAGAGATGCAAATAATGAAGCTCGCCAATTTGGTATTCTGCAGTTTAATTTCATCAAAAGCGCACTCACTGTTAACCCTTGTATGGTAAGTTTTTTGTTTATAAATACATCCTTATTTTAGCATGTATTTCCAGTTTTCGGGTGAGCTGAGTTATTCTCTTAACAGGTTTTAAGTCTGGTTTGCAATCATTAGACTGGTCTTCCTTTTTTGTCATAGACCCTTTAAAATGGTACTTTGAAAATATTGCTATGCAATACTGTAACATAAAACCTACTGATACATAGTGATACAAAAACTGAGAACTGCCTTAACGCTTATTTTTCATATTGTTTACGTAGAACTTCTTAATATATTGGTCATGTGCTTTCCTTTGTTTTCTGTACATGGAGTGTGAGGTTTCTTTTGGTTTTTTGTTGTTTTGTTTTGTTTTTAATGTAGAGTAACCAGGAACAAGTCCTTCTTCAAGGAGAAGATCGCTTGTATTTGAACTGTGGAGATGCAACGCAGGCTCAGAATCCCAGAAATACTTCAGCACACTCTGAACATAAGCCTAACAGGGAAAGAGGCCCATTTTCAGATGGCAGTTTAGATTCTCAGGGTTTAAGCACTTTACTAGGACACAGACATTGGCATGTTGTACAGGTAATTGTTGCTGGTTGCCCATATGTGCTCTGTGCTTGCAGGAGTTTTTATAGAACTGGAATTTGTAGTTGATGTCATCAGTCTCTGCCATACCCTTTTCCTCTAGTGTGAGAGCATTGCTTTTTTATTGCCTCTTGGGTTTCCCGGTACAGCTTTTTCTTATTGCCAAATGGTAAAGGAATGTTGGCCATTTCAGCCTTGTGGCTATGAGTTTGCATCCTAGCCAATAAAAAAAATCTAAATATCTTTTTGACTTCAGGAAGGAGTAGTTAAATTACTTTCCTGTGCTTTCAAAGGGAGAATAAGTGCAACATGCAAGAAATCTTTTAAGGATTTCTTCTGTTATTTATCCAAATTACTTTAAGCATATTCAGCTGATGAATACAGCCTTCAGACTTTGGCTGTATTTTCAGGCAGTCTTAGGTGGCATCTATTTAAGCATGTAATTAAAACTTCACAATTTCAAGCTTGCGAAGAAGAAATTATTTCCAGCGTGGTAATGGGAGAGACTCTATTTTCTCTGTAATATGGAGGAAAAATTAAATAACTGTATCTGTAATTCTAGTGTGTGTTCTTCCACGCTTGAATTGGTAGATATTTTTCTAAATAAAGGTTTTTAAAAAGTCCTCAAGATTTTGTTTTTCACATAGTAATGAATCGGTATTATTAAACAGCATTTGACTCTAGGCATGAATGTCAGGTTCTAGATACTGTTGAATTTCCACTTTAGCTGGCCAGGTAGCTCTTCTGTCTTCTGAAACTGGTGTGGGAGGGGGAAGTCCTCATTCTGTGTAGGAGTAAAACTAACACAATTGGAATTACTGTGTGGAGCAACATACCCGTGAGAACAGCCAGTGGCTGGGTAATGAGAGCACCTGCCTGCCTTGTATCAGACCAAGGACTGAAGTTTGAACCTGGATTTGTATCATCCCATGTGACATGAAGAATCCAGGATCAAGATTTAATTTGACATATCCCAGTCAAGTGCTGTCATAACAAAGCTTTTGGATGTGCTGGTGTGTATTTCTGATAGGGTTAGAAATTTCATGCCAACACTGAAAGTCTATCCTGAATGCTGTGTTTATCAAAACTTGTACATTCCCATGAAATTCTCATGGAAGAGAAGTACCTAGTGGGGGAAGAAGAGAAAATTTTGACTATTAATCTGTAATGCAGTATTAGCTGTTGTATGTTGTTAATACATTTCTGTATTTCTTGTATTAAAAACAGGCTAACATTTAGGCTTCAGTAACTTTCTTGAGGGAGGGGAAGTAATTGTATTTAAAAAAGAAATCCCAACATTAAAAACCTTTAAACCAGTGTTTTGGAAAAACACGGACATTTTACAAATTCCTTTAGAACATTATAATTAGTCACTACTTTAATGGTGCTTGGTATACTTATGTGGCTTTGGTTTTCTCTTTTTTTTTAGATTCATAGTACATATCTAGAGAGCAACTGGCCTATAAGGGTGAGTTATTTTAAGAATATGTTCTTGCTTCTTTAAAAGTATTGGGTTTTTATAACTGTTCCTTAGGGTTGGATGAGCTCTGGAAGATGAAGTAATTGTTTTAAATTACAGAAAGAAGAATATGTGTTGGGCCGTAAAGTAGAAAACATGAAGATACTTTACAAGTTTTGACGCTGACATTATATTACCTTGTAGTGATGTACTTGGATAGGATATATCATTTAAATAAGTTCCCTCCTGAGGTTCTGGGGTTTTTCTCTTTGAACAGTTTTCAGCTATTGACAAGCTTGGACAGAATGTAGCTGTTGTTGGCAAGTTTGGTTTTGCACATTATTCTTTACTCACCAAAAAATGGAAGCTGTTTGGAAACATTACCCAGGTGAGAGGTTATGGTACTTTATTCAGGCATACTGGGGAGGTTGTATTTGTTGGAACGTGACCCTTGGAGAAAATGAAAAAATACCTTTTTAAAATAAACCACCTGTAGACACACTCAGGATTAGGGATGCTGGTTTTGCATGTGTTTTTCATAAAATGGCTGAAACACTTACCTTGTGGTTTTGGCACAATAATTTCTGTCTGATTATTAAAAGCTTTCCAAATCTGAGTATGTATAGTCAGACACTTACTCCCATATGTCTTATCTGAGAGTTTGTGTGAGGCATAGCTTTGGATGCCAAGCTTGTAAATTCTGGCCAGAAACAGAAAGCTAATTTGAGAGAGTTCAGGGATGCCAGTAGCATAAGGAACTGTGGAGCTGTGTTTTGTATGATGATGTTTGTCCTTCACATGTTATTCTTTAGTACTTTGGTTTTTTTTAAACAACAAAAACTTCCTATATATAGATTGTCTTGCCACTATCAGTAAAGCTTGTAGAGATCATGTATGGCTTTCAGAAATTACCCATAGAATGTACATGTGTATGTGTATATAAAAATACATACATATAGGTCATTTGCTTGCTTTTTTCATTTCAGGAGCAAAATATGATGGTAACAGGTGGCTTAGCGTGGTGGAATGACTTCATTGTTCTTGCATGTTATAATTTAAATGATCATCAGGAAGAGGTGAGGTATTTTTTTTTTTTCAAAGTAAATAAATCATGTTTAGAATATCTGATCTGTTCTATAGTAGTATTATAAATATGAAAAGCTTGCTCAGTCACTGAGGGGAGCTGGTCTGGAGCCGGCCTGATCTGCAGCGGAGCAGCAGATCTTGGCACACAGCGGGGTTTCGTGAGGCAGGGAAATGCCAGGGCAGTGGAGAGACCTCCCAGGAGCTGGCAGCTCCCATGAGAAACACTGGCGAGGCCTGGGCATTGCCAGAGGAACTGTGACCACCTCTATACCTATACAAAGCAGCCTGGGGAGTGTGAGCGACCAGGAGTGCTGCCAACAGAGTGGGCCAACAGAGCATGGCGCGTCAGCCAGGGCATGGTGTGGCAGTTTGTGCTGCAGTTTGCATGGAAGTGCTTGCAGGAAGGGTGTCGTCACCTTACCAGTTCAAGAGGTGAGTTCAGTTGGTGCTCATCACCCTCCCAGAAGGAGCTTAGCTATGGTGTCCACACAGCAGAAAGCTACATCCTCTGCTCTCACCAGACTGATGTGGCTACCCAGATGGAGCTCCCATGAAAATGTGCAGCCGTCCAGGTCGCGGGCTGCAGGACATGCCAGAGCCTTTCACTGGTAAGGGATGGCGGTAGTGAGAACAGCTGTGTGAGGTGTGACCAGGTGGACGATCTGCTCAGCCTGGTGGCAGAGCTATGAGAGGAAGTAGAAAGGTTAAAGAGCATCAGGGGGTCTGAGAAAGAGACAGGCTGGCGGAACCATGCTCTGCCCTCCCTGAGACAGAAACAGGAACAGGCACCAGAAAAAATGCAAGATCAAGGGGATCCGGTATCCTCCCGCCGCCAGGCTGAAGGCAGTAACTTAAAGGAAAGGAGTGAATGGAGGCAAGTCCATGCTCGGGGTGGCAGGCAAACCCCCTCCTTGCCCACCTCACCTTCCCAGGTGCCTCTGTACAACAGGGATGAGGCTCTGGATGTGGAAGGCCAGTCAATCGATGTGGATGATGGTCCTTCTGTACCAGAGGTGTTGCCAAGGTCAGAAAGGCCTACCCCCCGTATCACGACCACCTCCACAAGGAAGAAAAGACAGGTTACAGTTGTACGTGACTCCCTTCTGAGAGGAATAGAGGGTCCAATGTGCCGGACAGACCCTCCTCTTAGGGAAGTCTGCTGCCTCCCTGGGGCCCGGGTTAAGGACATCGCTAGGAAACTTCCTAGACTGGTATGGCCCTTGGGCTATTACCCATTATTGCTCTTCCATTTGGGTGGCAATGAAGCAGCGATGTGTAGTCCAAGGGCAATCGAAAGTAACTGCAGGGCCTTGGGATGGTTGGTAAGGGAAGCTGGAGCACAGGTAATTTTTTGCCCTCTCCTTCCAGTTGCTGGCAGCGACATTGGAAGAAACAGACGGACCCAGTCTATTAATACATGGCTCCGTGGCTGGTGTCACCGCCACAGTTTTGGCATTTTCAATAATGGGATGGTCTACATGGCACCAGGCCTGCTGGTGTCAGATGGGGACCTTTCTCAAAGGGGGAAGAGGGTCTTTGCTCACGAGGTAGTGGGGCTCATTGACAGAGCTTGAAACTAGACTTGAAGGGGGAGGGGGATAATATCAGGCTTGCCAGTGGCAAGCTGTGGGATGACACACCAAGGTTAGAGGGACAGGGTGCTAGCGAGGGCCCTCAGCCTGTTGCTCTGAGACGTGCTGCCTACACTGCAGCACACCTGAAGTCTTACGGAGATGAGCCAGGGGCTCCTGAGGTAATAGGAGCCAACAGGAAAACACCAGTGAAGTAACTCAAAGGAATTAAGGAGTGTTCCTCTAAGAAGGTGACATGGCTGACAGCCCAGCTGAAGTGCCCCTACACCAATGCATGCAGTGTGGGCAACAAACGGGAGGAGCTGGAAGCCACCATGCTACTAGAAAGCTATGACCTAGTCACCTTTACTGAAACTTGATGGGATGAATCCCATGACTGGAGTACGGCTGTCTGGCTACAGGCTGTTCAGAAGGGACAGGTGAGGAAGGAGAGGCAGAGGGGTTGCCCTCTACATCAGGAAATGGATAGAGTGTGAAGAGCTGTCTCTGAAGAATAACCACAAGCAGGTTGAAAGGTTATGGGTAAGACTGAGCCAACAAAGGGAACCTTGTGGTCAGTGTTTACTACAGGGCACCTGATCAAGGAGAGCCTATTGATGAAGCCTTTTTACTCCAGCTACAGGAGGCATTGCGCTCACAGGCTCTCATCCTGCTGGGGGACTTCAACCACCCCAACATCTGCCGGAAAAGTAGCACAGCAAGCTGTAGGCAATCCAGGAGATTCCTGGAATGCATTGAGGATAACTTCTTAAGCCAGGTAACACACAGCCCTACCAGAGGGGATGCAATACTGGACCTGATGGTCACCAACACGAGTGAGCTAATCAGTGACGTTGAGATTGGAGGCAGCCTTGGCTGCAGTGATCATGCACTGGTGGAGTTTGCAGTCCTGAGGGATATGGCTCAGGCGAAGAGGAAAGTCAGGACCCTGAATTTTAGGAAAGCAAAATTCCAGCTCTTCAAGGAGTTAGTCAATAGGACCCCCTGGGAAACTGCCTTCAGGGGCAAGGGAGCAGAACAGAGCTGGCAGATCTTTAAGGATGCTTTCCATAGAGCACAAGAGGTGTCAATCCCCAGGGGTAACAAATCTGGAAAGGAAGGCAGGAGACTGGCATGGCTGAATCGAGATCTGCTGGTCAAACTGAAGGGCAAGAAGGAAATGCACAGGCAGTGGAAGCAGGGACAGGTATCCTGGGAAGAGTATAGGGATGCTGCCTGGTTGTGTAGGGATGGGGTCAGGAAGGCCAAGGCACAGCTGGAGCTGAACTTGGCAAGAGACACAAAGAATAATAAGAAGGGCTTCTAACAGGTATGGCAGCCAGAAAAGGAAGGTCAAAGAAAGCGTACCCCGCCAATGAACATGACTGGCAAACTGGTGACAATGGATGAGGAAAAGGGTAAGGTACTTAACAACTTCTTTGCCTCAGTCTTCACTGGCAACCTCTCTTCCCACACCTCTTGAGTGGATGGACCGCAAAACGGGGACTAGGGGAGCAAAGTCCTTCCCACTGTAAGAGAAGATCACGTTCGAGGCCGCCTGAGGAACCTTAACATACCTAAGTCTATGGGACCTGACAAGATGCATCCCAGAGTGCTGAGGGAGTTGGCTGATGTAGTTGCCAAGCCACTCTCCATGATATTTGAAAAGTCATGGCAGTCAGGGATAGTCGCCGGTGACTAGAAAAAGGGAAACATTGCACCCATTTTTAAAAAGGGTAGAAAGGAGGACCCTGGGAACTACCGACCTGTCAGCCTCACCTCTGTGCCTGGGAAGATCATGGAACAGATCCTCCTAGAAGCTACACTGAGGCACATGGAGGACAGGGAGGTGATTCGAGACAGCCAGCACGGCTTCACCAAGGGCAAGTCCTGCCTGACCAACCTAGTGGCCTTCTGTGATGGAGTGACTACATCAGTGGGCAAGGGAAGAGCTATGGATGACATCTATCTGGACTTCTGTAAGGCCTTTGACACAGTCCCCCACAATATCCTTCTCTCTAAATTGGAATTGGAGAGATCGAGAGAATAGTGGTCAACAGCTCAATGTCCGGATGGAGATCAGTGACAAGTGGTGTCCCTCAGGGGTCCATATTGAGGCCAGTGCTGTTGAATATCTTCATCAATGACACAGACAGCGGGATTGAGTGCACCCTCAGCAAGTTTGCAGGTGACACCAAGCTGAGTGGTGTCGTTGACATGCCTGAGGGACAGGATGCCATCCAGAGAGACCTGGACAAGTTTTGAGAAGTGGGCCTGTGTGAACCTCATGAGGTTTAACAAGGCCAAGTGCAAGGTCCTGCACCTGGGTTGGGGCAATGCCCGGTATCGATACAGGCTGGGGGATGGAGGGATTGAGAGCAGCCCTGAGGAGAAGGACTTGGGGGTAGCGGTGGATGAAAAGCTGGACATGAGCTAGCAACGTGCGCTCACAGCCCAGAAGGCCAACCACATGCTAAGCTGCATCAAAAGAAGCGTGGCCAGCAGGTCAAGGGAGGTGATTCTGCCCCTGGAGCACTGTGTCCAGCTCTGGGGTCCTCAGCACAGGAAGGACATGGACCTGTTGGAGTGGGTCCAGAGGAGGGCCACAAAAATGATCAGAGGGGTGGAACAGCTCTCCTATGAGGACAGGCTGAGAGAGTTGGGGTTGTTCAGTCTGGAGAAGAGAAGGCTCCAGGGAGACCTTACTGTGGCCAAAATTTTAGTCCTTAAAGGGGGCTTATAAGAAAGACGGAGGGAGACTTTTTAGTAGGGTCCGTAGCAATAGGACAGGGGGTGGTGGTTTGAAACTAAAGGAGAGTAGATTCAGACTGGATATAAGGAAGAAATTTTTTACAATGAGTGTGGTGAGATACTGGAACAGGTTACCCAGAGAGGTGGTAGATGCCCCATCCCTGGAGACATTCAAGGTCAGGTTGGAAGGAGCTCTGATCAACCTGATACAGTTGAAGATGTCCCTGCCCACTGCAGGGGGGTTGGACTAGATGACTCTTCAAGGTCCCTTCCAACCCAAACTGTTCTATGATTCTATGATACATAGGTGGCTTTTGGTCATGTTCAGAAATTCTTTATTAGTATGTAAGTAATTCTTTGCAGAAAAGTCTATTATTGCCATTAAAATCTATTTTCTGCTGACTACCATGAATCTACTCATTGTTCTGAAAGCTTTGTAATATTATTGCATGCTAGCATGAAGCCTGTTTTGAGGTATCTAGTTACAGTATTTTGGGACACTTTTGTAAGGTTTTAAATTAGATGGGCAGAAGAGCTTTGCTTACTCTTTGCTTTTTAGAACTGATGAATAAAGATCCTTCCTTATGTTTGTTGTTCAGTACTTCAGATTTGACTGTACTGTTCTTTAACGACTTTGTGATATAATGCGATGGATAAAACATTTGATGAAACAAAAGCCCAGTAATGTGCCTTATTAGAAATCCTTGACAGTCATTCCACAAAAAAAGAAAATAATTGAATGTGCAATTACTATTAGTTTGTTGGTAAACAGAACCTGTATTCAAACTACTCCTTTTCCTTGTAGCTGAGAATCTACCTGCGAACGTCTAATCTTGACAATGCATTTGCACACATCACCAAAGTGCAAGCAGACACGTTACTACTGAGTGTTTTCCGGGACATTGTAATATTGTTCAGAGCAGATTGTTCCATTTGCCTTTACAGTATTGAGAGAAGGCCTGACGGGTGAGTATCAGTATTTAAATGCTTTGGCAGTAATGTACTTGTCAATCTGTTCTCGGCCTGAGTCAATTCTTGTGATAATATGAAGTTGTTTGATAACTTGTGGAGTCAGATTTTTAAAATACAGAGGGGTGTTTGTATGCACAAGCGATAGTTCATGAGTGTTGTCACTTGCCTGCATGCAGATATGCACAGTAGATGTGGAGGTAGTGACTGAGATATGTGCGTTTCCAGCTGTCTGTGCAAACATGTTCTAGCTGATAGGGACTTGGAAAATGAATGTAAATAAAAGAAAAAGGTACTAAAAGACACTCACATATTTGAATATTTTTAATAAAAAATGCTTCTAACATTGGAAGTAGGAATTGGTGAAGGTGGCAGAGTAGCAAAGATGAAGAAAGAAGTTTGTTCTGTGGTGTGGTTGTGGGGAGCTATTTTGGTGCAAAAGAGGTAGCATCATAAGACCCACATACTTTCAGACAGTTAAGATTTGTGAACCTAAGGAAGAGGTGAAGATTCCCAGATAGTTTTTTGAAGTGCCTAAGCAGGTGATTTTTCTTACTGTTCATCTTGGTTTCAGCAAGAAGGGACCTTTCTCTTTTTTTTTTAGCAGAAAGCGAGCTGTTGATCCACTTTAGAGGAAAATATTTTCAATACTTTTCAAAGAAAACTCCAACAAAATCCAAACCCTGGAATTGTCTAATTGAAGGGTGAATAGAGTCTTACTCTGAAGTATCTGATGTTGTCTTCTATCCACCCATAGCTGTATTCCCCCAAACTATCAAGATAAAGTAGCCCAGCTTGGGTTTATTTGGTAACTTTATGTAGAGTAGATGTGTGGGCCTGTGGGATTCCTGGTTAAAGGGAAGTCATGTTGGGCTGTAGAGTAAACTGTTTGCTGAGGTTAAGTTGCTTACTTTCATTAGGTTTACTTCAAGATATTAATTTTTTAAGTACTATTTTAAAATTACTAAACTTAGTCATCTTTCCTTTCAGTCTTAACCCTACTGCCAGTATCCAAGTTCTTCAAGAAGTGTCCATGTCTCGGTACATTCCTCATCCTTTTCTTGTAGTGTCTGTTACGTTGACATCAGTGAGGACAGAGACTGGCATCACCTTGAAGATGCCTCAGCAGGTAACAGGTCTATAGTGCTCAAAATTTAAAAGAATTGGTGCCTGGACTTGTTAGCTTAGTCCTCAAAGGTTACCTGGCTGATAAATGAATCCTAAATCAGTGGTTCTTTTATGTAGTAAAATGCAGAAAATGTTTTTTCTGATGCTTGTTACGTAGACATTTTGTGTGTGAATTGGAGGTGATGGGTGGAAATAAAATCCAAAGTCTTACTTCTATTTCATATCTACTCTTGTCATCTTGTAAAGTTTCGGGCCAAATCTTGGAGGACAAATTAAACTTAACTATGTCAAGGGTATGTTTCTCCATTGTGTATTAAAAGTTGAACACCAGAGCAATCCATGGCATTAGGAAGTGCCATTCTTGCAGGCTTCATTACTCAAAGAATAAACATAAACCCAGAAAAGATGGCATATTACCCTATAAGGTTACTTCTAGTCAATTTCCTGCTACACTTAAATAAAGTAAGATAATCTCTCCCACTAGTTAGGTCAGGAGGTAGGCCAACAGCCAAACAATGACTAAGGTGTGAAGGTGAAGCCCTGTCTTAACTCCAGGAAATTATTCAGGCCACTGAAAGCACAGTGCAAAGAGAACTTCGATTTTTGTTGTCTGTGGTATGAACAAATTAAGCTTAACTATTTGAGTAGCTGCAGTATGAAGCGTATTTTCTCATCAGTGCAGCTGTCTTAAGGTAGTGCAGAAGTTGCGTGGTCTATGAGGCAAGCCTGTAGACATGTGAAGGTATGTATTTTCCTCCACATACCAAAGCCACTGGCAGATATGAAAGTAATGGCACAGATGTAAAATCTGAACGTTTATGCTTGCTTCCTTCAGTTCATTCAAATTTAGTGGCCCACAATGCTGAACGTGTGTCCTGAGACTGACACAGTCTTACACAAGGGCACAAAAGGCAACATGCTTGTGGTTTTCTGGTCTGTCTTGCCATGAGACAGTGTCCTTATTCCTCAACTACCTGACCTGTGGTGTTTCCTAATTTTGCGAAAAAGCTACTGAAACTTTTTAGAGCACTAGTAATATTTTAAACTTAGCTTCAGACTGAACAAATATTATCCCTTTTCTTTCTAACTAGAAGCCCATAGGTTCAAACTTTGTCAATCCTCCTGATCAAAAGAAAAGTATTAATGTTAGCAGTGAATATGACAATGCACTGTAGACAAAGTCACGTGTCTGATTTAGCAGAGTGTGTCAGCCTTTTCAGTGTTGTTACCTATTAGTGACCTTAACCCCTGCTGCAAATTTGCCATACAGACCCTCTACCATGTGTTTTAAAACTAAACTTCATGCACAGCATGGTATTAGCTCCAGTGACTTGGTTTAAAATTAGCATGAAACAGTTCTGAAATAAATCTTTAGAAAAAATACTTTGCTTTCTTGATACACCTAACTAGAAAGATTTTTCTCTAACTGCAGCTTCTAAAAGTTCAAGATGCTGTACAAGTGTGGCTAAACTCTTTTTGGCTCAACTCTTTTTGGCTTGTCTACCAGTGTTAGTCTTTCAGTCAGATACTGGCAATCATATAGTGGTGATACTGATAAGAATACAGAGCTTTGGTTTTCTTAAAATGCTGGTGGCTTGCCCTTGCCAAGAGGCATAGTTGGAAAAAGCCCATATCAAACAAACACATGGAATGAGTCCAGTGAACCAGAAACCTTCCAGTATTTACTCCTTTGCCCAAGAACTACATAAATGAATCTATCTGTAGGTACTTAGTTCTACTTGATTTTTCTGAGTCATTCTGCATTGAATTTGGTTGTTAGTCATCTCTGTATGGCAGTGCAGTTAATTTACTCTTTTTATTCTGGGTTTGTATTGTGGTTATGGGTAAAATAATACATTCAAAAAGCTTAAATAATTTGCATAATACTCTTTTATCCTTAGGCTTGTGAGGCTGAAAGTATTATGCTAAACTTAGCAGGACAACTCATCATGTTGCAAAGGGATCGATCTGGACCCCAGATACGAGATAAGGATAATAATCCTAATCAAAGGAAGCATGTGAGTAAATACGTGTGGAATATTGTATATGGCTTCAAAGCTGTTGTCAGTGACTGAAGAAGTTGTGGAAGGGAGTGGTCCAGGCATAAAGAAAAGAGGTCTGTAATGCAAAGCAGCGTCTATGCTTACAGGCTGAATTGTTAGTTGGAAGTAAATCGCTAGTCCTGTGATTTTTTTTTTTTTTTCTCTAAGAATCTGTGAAAAGTTATTACGTAATTGTGTGAATGTCTAACTAAAGTATTTATGTGTGTTTGCTACTTGTATTGCACTGACAGATAAACGTTTTAAGTGTAAAGGTCCTGTGCAAAATTTGGTATGCACTAATGACAGAAAATCTCCAGTCTATCTAAAACTGTTCTGTATGTTTATGGAACATGATCATTTTTTGCAGAGTATGTTTACGAAGTTCCTAAAACCAACAATAATATAAATCAGTGACTGAACTTTTTGTTTTTTCTGTGCCAATGAAGAACACTTTGGGAAAGTGAGATCTGAAAAGTTTAGATGAAAAGTTGTTTGCAGCTCAATCAAACACTAGCAAATTTGGTGTTTGTAGTAATTTTGTCAGTTCTAAGTTGGACTCTTGGGCCAACTGAAGAAGCAGAGAGCAGGTTTTTATTTTCCTCCCTTATTCTCACTGCTCAGGCTTCCTGACTAAGTATAAGGAGCTTAAAAAAAAAGAAAGAAATGTCTTTTGAGTTAATGTAAGTAATAAGTGGTGTTTTCGAAGGTGCTAGGGTGGAGTTAGGGGATAAACAGATTTGTTTCTTCTTTGTTAGAAGAATAACATGTTTGAAAAGAGTAGTTCTTAGCTGAAAAAAGAGTTCTTGTGAAGAGGGTAAAAAAAAAAAAAGAATAATTAATTCTGATTTTTTTTTTCCTTAAATAGCTGCCTTTTTGTGCTCCAGTTGTCCTAGCCCAGTCTGTTGAAAATGTATGGACTACTTGCAGGATCAACAAACAGAAACGTCACTTATTGGAGGCTCTGTGGCTCAGCTGTGGTGGGGCAGGTATGAAAGTCTGGCTTCCTCTGTTTCCCAGAGATCATCGAAAACCGCATTCCTTTCTGTCAAGACGGATCATGCTGCCTTTCCACATCAACATATACCCATTGGCTGTTTTGTTTGAAGATGCCTTGGTTCTTGGTGCTGTTAATGACACTGTGCTCTATGACTGTTTATACACTCAAACCAGTGCTAGAGAACACTTAGAGGTTCTCTTTCCTTTCTCCATTGTTGAGAGAACCTCTCAGATCTACCTCCATCACATTTTACGCCAGCTCTTGGTTAGGAACCTCGGTGAACAAGCCTTGCTTTTGGCCCACTCCTGTGCCACATTACCATACTTTCCTCACGTACTAGAACTGATGCTTCATGAAGTGCTGGAAGAAGAAGCTACCTCGCGGGAACCCATTCCCGACCCTCTGCTTCCCACTGTGGCGAAATTCATTACAGAGTTCCCCCTCTTCCTGCAGACAGTTGTTCATTGTGCTAGGAAGACAGAATATGCCCTGTGGAATTACCTTTTTGCTGCTGTTGGAAACCCGAAGGACTTATTTGAAGAGTGCTTAATGGCCCAGGACTTGGACACAGCTGCCTCTTATCTTATTATCCTACAGGTAATGGTATATATATTGCAAGGGAGGTCATATTTACTAATGTTGTAGTATTTAAAAAATATTGTCATACCAAAGTTACGCATGTTAAACAAATTTTTAATTTAACAGTTTTTTGTTGAGGTTATGTCCAGTTATAAAGGGGGGAATATCATGCAGTGTAAGTAGTTAGTTTACTGTTATAAAAAGGAAAAATAACAGCATGCAATTTGCTTCTTCTAATCTCTGGTATACTCGAATGTGACATGATGTGGCTTGACTTAATAGGACTTTTGTTGCTCGATGGCAAAAGCAAATGACTTAATTATCCTTTGTTACTTGCAGAATATGGAAGTTCCAGCAGTTAGCAGACAACATGCTACTCTCCTATTTAATACTGCCTTAGAGCAGGGAAAGTGGGATCTTTGTCGTCATATGATCAGATTTCTTAAAGCCATTGGCTCTGGAGAAACAGAGACACCTCCAGCTACACCAACAACTCAGGTTTGTGATGAAAATAGTAAATACTGTGCATGAAACCTTGTATGATTAATCTTGCTATTATACAGCCTGTTTGCTCCTTTGACTGTATGTTTGGGTTTTCTTGGTTTTAGGAACCTAGTTCAAGTAGTGGCTTTGAGTTCTTCAGACATCGCAGCATTAGTTTATCCCAATCAGCAGAGAATCTCCATAGCAAATTTAACTTGACAAAAACACTGAGTATGCCCTCTGGCCCATCTGGAAAAAGGTAATTTGTAGTAATGTCCTCTCCTTCCCCACTTCGTTAGGTACTGTACTAACTCTCTTACCAATTTAAGTTATAGAAGTACATTATATGATAATAGTTAGATTTGTCATGGTTTCCCTCCACATCGTTCTGCATTTGTCTTTTCCTGACGCTCGTAATGCCTGTGCCTCTCTCTTACGTCTTGGGAGAATATATTCTCACACATGTAAATATATGTGTGTGTTTGTATGTATATATACATAGGCACACTTAGATGGATATTGCGGACCAAAAGCCTCTGAATCCACTGGGTGCAAATGTAGTAATTTAAATAGCTAGTGAGAGTGCATGCCTTGTATTTGAAGGATCTGTTTTCCTGAAAGATATGTCTTGCAGAGCTCACAGTACTGCAGCATCATAGTATACATTGCACTGTGATACTATGCACATCTTGATCTAGCAGTGTGTTGCCAAGCCGTAAATAGAACCTTTTACAGCTTGGGATGAATCCCTCTTAAACTGCTCTATACAGAATTCGTATTGATCGGTGTTAATGTTCAGAAGCAGCACTGAGCTGGAATTCATTATTATCTTGGTTTTGGCTTTTTTTCCCCATATAAGACCTTCAAAACAATCTTAGTACAAATTCAAATGCTTTTATGTAGTAATTTTCCATACAAGTACTATCTTAAGAGTTTTGATGGGAAGGGTCCTAGACTAATACTTCACGTGTTCTCTAAACTTGTTTCTCAGAAGTCACTCTGCAGTGGCATCTGTCTTTTATCTCTCCTTCTTTACTTTTTTTCTGCATTGCTAATAGTTTAATACTCTATCGACACTGCTGCTGTTGTAACTTCCTTCCCTTATTTCACTCACCCATTGAGGCAGTAGGATCTTCTAGAGAACATAAATAGCAAGGAATGGTGGAAACTGCTTTTGTTGGTACACAGAAAGCTACTACTCTGGTCATTCGATGTACTGTGGTTGTGGCCAACAGCCTTTATGACTCTGTTTTATCAGTCTTAATGTCACTGTTCTCTGGTCTGTCTATAGGTGGAGTAAAGACAGTGACTGTGCCGAGAACATGTACATTGACATGATGCTCTGGCGGCATGCTCGGCGTCTGCTAGAAGAAATCAAGCTGAAAGACCTTGGCTGCTTTGCTGCACAGTTAGGCTTTGAGCTGATCGGCTGGCTGTGCAAGGAGCGAGCCAGAGCTGCCCGCGTGGAGGATTTTGTGTTTGCTTTGAAAAAGCTACACAAGGATTTCCTCTGGCCATTTCCAGTCATACCGGCGTCGTCCATTAATTCACCTTTCAAGAATGGAAAGTACAAGACAGGTGCTGTAACGTCTGAGTTGATTTGGACTAGGTTTCCCTCCTGCAGTCCTACACCCGTCAGTCTGAATCTGTCCTTCCTTGGTTCAGCCAAGCAAAGAACAGGCTGAAGCTTGCCACCTGCACAGCTTTATCACACAGGATGTGTTTTTTTGAAGGGTTTCTGTTTAGCACAGATGGCATCTCTTGTGTAGTCTGATTACACTGCTGTTTCTGTTGAGGTTTCTTGCTTTCTCAGGTGGACTGAACTTGTGCAGATGTTGACTTGAACGTGGATATTGCTCTTTGACATAAATTCTGCTACAGAAAATTACTAAAATCAACATTCTTATATAGTCTTTATATGAAGTTTTGATTAATTTTTTTATATTTAACAAAATAACGTCCCTAATATTTGAAATTTTGCTTTATGTTAAGGGGTAAGAATTTTGAGGACTTGCTGTAAACCTCCTTTGTATTATTAATCTATCAGTTCACTAGTTTATCTTCTTAGGGCAAAGTTGATACTAGCTGCCAAGTCTTCCTATTTTTGGTAGTAGCAGCACCATTATTTAGTTCTATTGATGCTAACACTTTATTGGCTGATATTTCTTTTATGCCAGTGCTGACATAAAAAGCTGATCAGAAATTCTTGAAAACCTAAACTTGCTGCATTCCCTTACTTTTGGTGATCCCTTAGCAAACTAACTGAATATTGACTTAGATACATGTTTTAGCTTTCTGAAATGCCTGGAGATAACTTCCCAAATTTCTTTTTTGATGGTTACATGACTTTTCTTTGGTGGGTTCTTTTTTTTAGCCGTGGGGGAGCAGCTGCTAAAATCGCAGTCTGCAGACACCTTTGTAAACATGGAAATGGACACAGGGGTTTCACACGCACCTCGGAGTCGCAGCTGGCTTGGCGCTATCAGCTCCTCTCAGAGAGAGATTGACACAGTTTCATCCCATGGACCACACATGCAAGATGCATTCCTTTCTCCTTTGCTAAGTAAAGGTTAGTCACTCTTACTTCTGTCTGCTTATTGGAAGAATGCACCCGGAAGTACGCACTTATATTTTGGTATTTGCATGCCACTGCTGTATTGTTGCTTCTCAGCTGCTGAAAACCATAATTCAGAGGAGAAAAAAAAAAAAAAAAAAAAAAAAAAAAGAGGACTTGTTGAAAAGTGAACTGAAATTTTTACAACAGAAAGACAATGCCCATGTCATACATCTCTAAGTACTTGAACTAGAATATGAAACTGTTATTTGCTGAAGTTCCTGTCTGTGACGATAACTTGAAATTTAGTATTTTTACAGTCTGGCTGGGAAGAGTGTCCTGAGTTTTTTTTTATCTTTGTATTTTGCACAGGTTGGCCTCTTGCATGGGTTGGCACTGTTCTAATGCATGAACTTTGTGCTTTTGGATTTCTTTAGAAAGATAGAAGATACATTCTTTATTGAGGAAGTTGAGGAAATTATAGTCCCGTATAGTTTTCTTTTTTCCTATGGCCTTGTTTAAATCGCTTTTCTAAAAGCTCAAATGTATGATCAGCTTATGAAAATACAAAGGGGAATTTTATTCTCTATGCATCTTTCTGACCACAGTCAGAGACAGGAAATATTTGTCTGACCATTCATCTCTTTTTTTTTTTTTTACTCCCTCTTGTGCTCAAGCACAGAGCAACATTTTCAACAGTGTCTATGTCATGTGATTTCCACTTTATTAGGGGAAAGACCTAAGTACTAAGTGTGAACCACAATCTCCCCAAGATGCTAGGGCCTCCTGTGAGAGGCAGAGCACTTGGAGCTGCTATTTCACAAGTTGATGGTCTTTAAAAAATGAAGAGAGAGTGAGGTTCTCTCCCTCTGCTGGGGCACCACCTCATTCTACTTTCACTCCTGTTTCTCTTGTTTATTACTTCTGAAGACTGCAAGAGTGCGTTAGGTTTAAGTAAGTTTGAACTCTCCAAAAGAGAACTCTCAAAAAAAGCATAATTTAAATGGGGAAAATTTATTTATCTTTTCATTGCACTATCTTGTACTGCTGTCTGCCACTACCACTGTTTCTGTAAACAAGTATCTCATTTTTTTCTGAGCTGGATGAAGACCTTTGAGTTCAATGGACTTTGGTATGCATTTTGAAGCAGCTTATTTCTAAAGTGAAACTAAATTAATAGTCTTTAAAACATTGCAAGCTGAATTCTAATAGTAATAATTTCACAAATAACTAATCCAGCAGTGGTATTCATGGGCAAGAAGCTAATAAAATAACTTTCTGACTTTCTAAATATTTTCCACAGAAAAGATGCGTCTACTTTAATATGGAAACTGTTCTGGAGGGTGGGTGCCTTCCTTATTCACGACTATAATGGTTTTAGCTTTGCTGTTACTGTTCCTGTGAAAGTTCTGTACTACATCTACTCTTCATGTTTTTATTAGAAACACTTATTTCTTTTTTGTAATCAGTGCAGGTAAATCTTTACATTACCAAGCATTCAGAATCTTCAGGCTTTTGTATGAAGAAAAGAACTTGCTATTGCATCTTCATTTTTACCAAAGTTAGAGGTGAAGAAAGCAGTATCTTTAGACAGACTGCAACCCTTCCTACAGACTTAATTGTAGGACTATGGTATGTAAGAGGCTGTCACTGGGCTCTTACAATGATCGCCAACACATCTTTAGGATCTCTTATTGATATTATTCTGCAAGATTATTTTTATTTAATAGAAAAACTACTGCATTCCTGCAATAATAATTCTACCATATAGTGTCACAAGAAGAATGCTGAAGTGGAATCTGCAGCATGCCTGGAGTAACTTCTTACCACTGTGATACACAGTGAAGCATTACTGTGTAATTTGTCAGTTTCTATAGGAAGTAGTTCAGAAATTCTGAGTCTTACTAAAGTAAGTAGTTTCTTTCTCCCTTATGTTTCTGAGTGTTTTTGGTAGGTGACGAATGCAGCATTGGTTCAGCAACGGACCTGACTGAAACAAGTTCTGTGGTGGATGGTGACTGGACCATGGTGGATGAAAACTTCTCCAGTCTAAGTCTAACTCAGTCAGAGCTTGAACATATCTCTCTAGAACTGGCTAGTAAAGGGCCGCACAAGTCACAGGTCCAGCTGCGGTAAGTAACGTAATCTTGGCATTTGAAACTTAAAATGACTAGTATGCAGCATGAGGAGAAAGAAACACTGTCTACAGAATCACACTAGGATTTTGTCTTCAGAGTGGAAAAAGAAATGAGTAGACTGTTTTTCCATATAGGTACTTGCTACATATCTTCATGGAAGCAGGATGTCTGGATTGGTGTATTATCATAGGCCTTATCCTCAGAGAATCTTCAGTAATCAACCAGGTTTTCAGTATAATGCAATCCTCTGATATTGATGGAGAAATCTGTCAGAATATCAAGACTGGCCTATATGCTGTTGACAAATGGGCTTCTACAGATTGGTAAGTGTTATTTTCCTCCTTCATTTTCATTCCAGTTGTCAATAATTAGTTACCTAAAAAATAACTTTTGAGTTATCTCAGCCCGAGCTGAAACAATTATTTAAAAGCACTTCTGCAGAAAATTTCAGGACAGCCACGTAATACAGTTGTGATCAAACTGGAAAAAAACCCAACAAACCAAACCCAGAACAACCAACCCTCCAACTTTTATTGTTTGATTATGGTTGCCTTTTTCTCTCTGTTTATAAAAAAAAGTCTCTGTACAGGAAGGATTATAGAAGATATTCATTTATATTAAACATCCCCCAAGAAAAGCTGCTTTTCAGGCATATGACAGAAGTACTATTTTTTAATTCACTCATGGTGTTCTATGCCATTATTTTCCTAGCCCTGGGTACAAGCCATTTCTAAATATCATCAAACCACAGATCCAGAAACTAAGTGAAATAGCAGAAGAGCAAGTACAGCCTGAAGCTTTTCAGCCAGTGAATCCTTCTAAGGTTACCGAGCAAGCGAATCCCAGAGCTGAGGAAAGCAGGACTTCATCTAGCCATGGCACTAATCCTCAAAGTGATGCCGGCAACAGCAATGCAAGCAGGCATGAAGAGGACAAGTCTAAGACAGAGGATGAGGATTCATGCCAAGAAGGCAATTATGACTGTATTGTGTCTTAAATGGAAGATGAACAACTTCCCAAGCATCAGGTGTGAAAGGAAGCAAACCAGCTCTTAGACATGCTTCCATGTTTTGCATTTGAACTTTTTTTTTTTTTTTTTTTTTTTTTAAATATTTCAATCTTTGAAATCTTTAGTGGGGATAACTAAGCAGCAGTTTCATCTAATAATTTCAAAAGGAGGCAAGATTTTTTTTTAATGCAATCTTCAGACTGCAGCTTTAGATTTTGATACTTAGTAGTGTTGAGAGACAGTGAATACATACAGAGACAGTTTCAGCTAATGTTCATCAGTACCTTTACATCACCAACACATGTTCTGAAGAAACTATTTATCTCTTGCTTGAGTTTAAAAGGTGAAGAGGGGATTAAGTTTAAAAACTGTTATCCTTTGCAGCTTGCCTGCTTGAGAAATGTCTGATCAATGCAGTTCAGATTGGTTTGATATCGATATTTTGTATTAAAGGATTGTAAAATATATTGTATGTTTTTGTGAATACTCTTGTACAAATACTCAAGGTTGTACCATATTTGAAGGTACCAATATATATTGTGCATGTTTCTAGATTACTAGTAAAGTTAAAGCAGAGTTGCACTTCTTTCTGGATGAGGCATACTTTACTGACCTAACATTGACACAAGGTGGCTTACCTGTTTTTTACTGCCAGTTACGGATCTTGTAGTTGGGTTTAAGGGATTGCTGAAGGTTATTTATTTCATTGTAAATTCTTTTCTCAAAAATGGATTTTTTAAATGTAAATAATCATCATATACTCTTGCTATGGAAAATTAGTTTAACAGCTCATACTTAAACATTTTTCAAACATTTTATAATATGCATACTTGCAACTAAGACATTTAACTTTCATACAATGTTATGGAAAGCTGGCTGCAGAAGTCTGTTGCTTTGAGGTACTTATTTTTTCTAGCTGCTGTCCCTATGTAATAACTACCTGTAACAGTATTAATTTAGATATTAGCTTGTTTGTACTGTGCAATCTGAACAAAAATGCAACATTACTCATTTTATACAAAATAAACTAGTTTATTTTTTATAACATCACTTGATTACTGACATGGACCAAACTAGTCATCACAGGGTAGTTACAGCATCTGTTGCTTTTCTAGTGTAGTTTCTAAATGCGCATCCATTTAAATTCTGAAAATTAAGAATATTCATAATTAAGTTGAAATAAATTGTGGTTTCATCATCTTTATTTCCTTTGTAGATAAGATGAAGTGCTTTAAAATGTACAAATATTAAACTGTTGCTTTAGAACGGCTTTACCAAGCCTATACAACCAGTACAAGTGCAATAATTGCGAGTATTACTTGGAAAGCTGGAGATTTTAGTGAATGCAGCTTGACTTTCCATTTAAGAGTTGAAACTAATACCGAAGTTATAGGAAGGAAATCCGGTTCAAGAGTCCCAGCGTTAAGCTTAGTCTGCATTGTAGCTACTGGTTACAGATAATGTCTGTCATACCTACAGGCCTGTTGTGATCCAACATCAAAATCCATTATTGTTATAAGGGGATACTTAAAGCTTTTTTATGATAAAAAACCTGCTTAATCTATGTTTAAAGAAATAAAAACTGTGCTTCAAGTTAATATTTTTCTGTGGTTCTGTGGTAATAATGTAAGCCAGGCCCACCCTGATCAGCTTTCTGCTGTTCAGGTTTTGGATCTGTACAAGTAAACACATACATTAACTGATATACTAACATTCTTAATATTAGTATCTTACTACTGTGCTACTGTTGTTTAGCAGTTAAATCTTTTTAGTTGTGAAATTTCAGAAGTTTGTACTTCTTTAGTAGTAATTCTCTCTATGCAAATCTCATGTGCTAATTTTGTATCTCAATTTCACAGCTGTTATACCTGTAATTAAAAGACAAATGTATTCAACTTTCCTTGAAGTTACTCCTGTGGAAAATAACTATTTCTGACTTCAAGCCATTGACAGTAAATTACCAGAATTCAACTAGGTTGTCTCAGAGAAACAAAGCTCTCAAAGACATTACCCAATGAAGACTGAGTTTGCCACACCATACCCCGTGGCCTGTTTTACAGGATGAAGGTGTCAAGCTTCTATGTTAAAAATTACCTTATTAGTGTATCTTTGGTGTTACATCCACCTGTTGTTTTGAGAAGAGGTGTATTGGGTTTAGGTGGCAAAGGTGTGGTAGCAAGGGGGCTGCAGGGCTGGCCTTGGTGAGTAGAGCCCAGGAGCCACCCCTGTGTCAGACACAGTGAAGTTCCAACAGACCCACCACGGGACACAGCTGAGCCCATCAGCCACGCTGGTGCCCCCTCTCAGATAATACACTTAACAAGGGGTAAAAAAATGCTGTGCAGCAGCTGTGAGAGAGACAAGTGAGGACAAAATGTGAGGAACAGTCCTGCAGACAGCCAGGCCCATAAAGGAGAGGCAGGAGGAGATAATGCAGGCACTGGAGCAGAGATCCCTTGCAGCCTGTGGATCTGTACAAGTAAACACGTACATGAACTGATATACTAACGTTCTTAATATCTTACTACCATGCTACTGTTGTTTAGCAGTTAAGTCTTTTTAGACCATGGTGAAGCAGGCTGTCCCCCTGCCACCCACTGTGGAGCACGTCAGAGCAGATAGCCACACTGTAGCCTGCGGAGGACCCCACACCAGAGCAGGTGGATGAGCCCTGAAGGCAGCTGCAGCCCATGGAGAGCCTATGCAGGAGCAGGTTTTCTGGCAGGAACCGCGGCCCACGGGGGACCCATGCTGGAACAGTCTGTTCCTGAAGGACTACCTCTGTTCCTGAAGGACTACCCCATCAAGAGGAGGATCCACACTGGAGCGGTTCATGAAAGACTCCATCCCATGGGAGGGACGCCATGCTGGAGCAGGGGAACAGCAGCAGAGAGGAACTGGTACAGACTGACCGTGACCCGACCCTCGACTGACCATCCCTGATGCCTCTGCACCATTGTGGAAGAGGAGGTAGAAGAGTGAAGTTGAGCCTGGGAAGAAAGGGGAGGTTGGGGGGAAGGTGTTTTTAATTTTTCTCTGTGTTTGTTGCTATCCTACTTTATTTTTAATTGGCAATAAATTAAATTAATTTTTTCCTAGGCCAGTTTGTTTTGCCTATTATGGTAACTGGTGAGTAATCTCCCTATCTCAACCCACGAGCTTTTTGGTGGGCACCTGGCAGCCAGCCACGATTAATCCACCAAAGGTTTATTCATCTACAAACATGCACCATTACCTTAACCTAAACATAGGAAAAACGGGCTATTTAACCAGTCGAGGGTCAACATTTTCTATGGAATTCCAACTCAGTGTCTCCCCACTTTGCTTATCCAGTTCACATAAAACTGGCTGCCCTGGTTCTTGCCAGCCTGGCCTACTTAGGCATTTAATGGCATAGAAAGATATCCAATTTCTGCCTTCACCAGCGTCTGCATATCATCAAGTCTTCTTGATCTGGTTCTCATCCTGTACAAAACTAATTGCCTCTGAAAAACAGCAACAACAAGCTGGATTCCTTGCTACCCATCTAAAAAAATCCTCTCACACGGGGTATACTTGCAAAACTGCTTGAGTCAGATCACATTTCTGAGGATAATTTTCACCACACTTTTGTCAACCAAAAAGCTGATTTTTCACTAGTGTGTTTTAGTCCAAAGCAACCAATTTAAACAGTTTTAGAACTGGTGTCTGTAAGCTACAGGTTGAGATCCACTGCTAAGTAAACAGAGCTCCATGAATGCATCATCTAGCCAGAACCTGCACAAAAGAGCTCCATTCTTTTCGCTATGAACTGAGGAGAGAAGTCATCTGCAGCTATAAAGATATTACAAAAGATGATGGGTGACTTGTTGAGGGTGGTAAGCTGTCTTCAACTTACCAGGAGACCCCCCAAGAAAAAAGAAAAAAAAAGGGGGGGCAGGGGGGCACAGACCCAACTACTGTCTCATCGTTTCCTACCCTAGAGCTGAAGACTGTTCAGATATTCTAGTGGGCAGTGAGATGAATGCCAGCTTAGGGTGACCAGCAAATGTAGTCCCAGGGCTTAAACACAGAAAAGGGAGGAGATTTCTCATACTACTCAAAGAAAGATTCAACTTGCTGAGTCTTCTATTTTATTATGTACCACCTGAAATAAGTAAACTCAAGGAGTTTCCTACCAGAGAGCACTGAGACTTTTACAAAAGCTCAAAACTGGAGGCTGAAGTTAGTTAAACAGTTCAGACATAAGGCACCTAACCACTCTTTCATAACTTTTTTCAAATTATTTCCTATCAAAAAAAGAAGCACCCCACCACCACCCACAGAAGAAGCAACATCCCTGAATAAACTGTGCATGGGCACCTTTCTAAGACAGGTACTTAATTGACCTGTACCTACTGGCTTTGAAGCTTGTATCTGTTTCAGAGTCTCAGACCAGACTGAATTATTCCTTTCTAGACAAACTACTGCTAACTGTCAAGACTGATTCTTACAGCTTTCTGAAACTGAATTTTTTTAAAAAACTTTTGTTAATGGCTAGTGAGGCTTGACACCTTGCTTGAAATATAGGTAGCAGTGACTAATCTCCCTAAATTGGCTTAAAGGTCTCAAGCTGCATCTGCAGCTTTGACAGAACCATGAAGTGTGGGAACCCAACAGAACCTCTTCTGCAGTGAACAGGGAAGCCTGTAATTTCTAGGACTAATTTATCTTCCAAGACTGGAACAGATTTTCATGAAGACCAAGAATCCATGTTCTATCTTCAAAACAGAAGTCACACTTACGCAACTTCACATTGTCTAACCGCACTGTTTTGTGACAGCACTTAGGGTTACTCATCTTGCATGGCTTTTTAACCATCCTTCACTAAGACCGCATATCAAGTTCTAAGATGGGTCACCCTGCAGGCTCCTTCCACATTATTATCAAGAAACAGATTAGGTTTAGCCCTCAAGGAAAAAAGTACTGAACAGCATTACCATGCAGGCGAACTCTTCAGCAGCAATGTCCCATATGCTACAATTGGCTCTGCATAGACTTGTTAGATCTTGTCTATTTGATTAGTGTTTTTCCAACAGGTTTGGAACCCAACCTAGATTGAACAGACATTAAAGACAGATCTTGCTAACACAGAACGGCTCCACTCAGCTCAACAGCCTGTCACTTTGTGTACGATAGCTGAAATTCTCCTGTTCATTGCACTTTTGTTTCAAATGCATACTTCTACTTGACAGGCAGTCTGAAGGTACGATGACACACTAACGCTGCATTAGATTGTATAACCACAATGTGTACAGGCCTCCTTTGCAACCACATGCTTAAATTGATAAAATACTTATTTCTGAAGCTCTTTTACCTATAGATATGTAACAGAGTACTATGTATGTTAATAGAGAACATAATGGATTCTCAAAGCTATCAAAACTCCAGGAAGAAATCCAGCATTAAGGGAGAGTAAAGCAATTTAGAAAAGGCTGTGCATGTCAATTGTTTCAAATTAACATAGGGGAATTCCAATCAGCTAGCTGCTTACCGCCCCCACTGAGAATAAAGACTTTCTCTACTCCCATGCACTTCTATCCTTAAAATTACCAGCTGCTTGCTTCTTGTGTATTTCACAGAATAAGACACACAATACTTTTAATGAGAAGTAAAAAACCACAGTAGCAGAAGACTAATCTGCTTGTACTGAATGGGGAACCAGATGGACACTGAAACAGTTTGCAAAACATTCCATCCTGTTTCTCTACCTGTGATAAACAGTAAATTTGCTCTCAACTATCAGTTTTGCAAAGAATACCTAGCTTTGCTACCAGTGACTCTTCCATACCACATCTTGTTTCAAGAAGAACCTCCCTCTCCAGGCAACCAGCCAGGGCCCCCATTTTAACATTTCTCAGCTCAGATAATTTTTACATTCTTTGGCCATGCGTATCTCCCACATAGCTCTAACTCTAGCTGTCTAACTCCAGCATCACTTAGCAGTATTTCTACCCCAAGCCTAAATAAAACATTAGTGCAATAAATAAGAACAATGCAAATATGCCTTTAATCATGCTGAAAAATCAAGTTTCACTGATTAAGTTTTGCTTTTATTTAGAAAGACAGAAATTTACAACAAATAGACATCCCTCATAATTAAATTATTTAATAAAGGTCAAATCCTGAGTTAGCAAAAGTTATTGCTTCACTGAAGTTGCAGAAATTGCTAACAGGCATTTTTATTTTTTTGGCTCCTGGTACAAATTCTTCACACAGCACTTTTTCAAAGCTTTACATCAGAGGCGAAACATAAGATAAAAATCAAAACCGAGGAAGACAGCAAACATCAGTGCAGGTTTTAACTAGCTGTGCATCAGCTAGAGTACAGTACGAAACATGTGTTGCGATTCAAGACACGAGTTATGAACTAAAACTCTGCTTTTCAACTCATTAATAGCACTTTTTAAAAAAATAATAAATGCATAATATAGGGATTGTAGTTTCAAATCAGATACAATCAATCACATGAGTGATGGTTAATGCACATGTTAATGTAGAAAGACCCACTGGTTTTAAGATACTGACGGCCAGTTAATTATGATTACAATAATTAAACCTCTTACCCTAGTCCATGAGTCAATTGACAATCTTCACAAATGTACTTTGCAACAAATTAAACTGGTTCTTGCCACTATCGTACACAACTACAGAATAATTTGAAGGAAAAATACCTGATCGGGGAGCTGCTGTCCACCACAGCTCACACAAATTTAACTGTCACAAAATTTTCCTTCATGTGCCCTGCAAACTTCCCAGTACTAGCATGTTTTTACTCAAAATGATGATGCGTGCACAATATCTGCTTTGCATGTGATTTGGCAATACTCATGAGATGAACAAAATACTAATCTGTACAATTTTTAGCATGGTATTGATGTCACAGAATGTTTTATATATAGTTTGGAAAAAAGCATGAAAAAGTTCCTTCAGATACACAGAGTTCTTTGAATTTCAGAAACTAACAAACATCATTAACTATTACACTGCACTGAAAAAAACCTGGGAGTATAAAAAAAAAAAAAAAAAGAGGTCAGTGGCTTCTGAACTCAAAGCTTGTCAATTAAAACTGGAAGATATTCTAGATCACTCAGTCATTTATAAAACCCATCCTGTGGAAATAAAACAAGAGCAATCCAGAGATATTAGACATCTTTTTAAAGATGACTCTTCTTGGTATTTTTCCTTATGGAAAGCAAACTGTATTTTAAAAAACAGTTAAATGTATTAGCAAAGTGCAATACTGTCACATTACCAAAAGTCTCTCCAGAGGAGATACCAAAAATTAGCCAATTCTAATAAATTAGAAGATAACTTGAAATTTAGAGTAGATGAATTATAAGACATCCACGTCGAGGAGTGGGGACTTAGCACTCTTACATACAAGAGAGCAAGTCACATGCTTATATGCTGATACTGAAAGATCCCAACAGGAACAAAACTACAAGATGATTGTTAAGTCAAACTTACCCACTCGAGTTGTAACACTGAAGAGACAGGCAAAACGGTGTGAACTAAGTTTTTAACAGAAACATATTATTTGGAAAAGATAATCTAGATAAATAATTACCACATTCCATCATTATAATATCAATTTTTCTGCATTGTGCATTTGCCAAGGACTGGGAATGCAACCTGCACAACCATCATAGCCTTCAGTGTTCATTCAGTGACAAAAGTAATGTTTAGGACTTTGCCACCTCTGCCCCGCCACCACATGAACAAGCATCTTCTATCTGAAGGTCTTACTTCAATAGGACGGATAGGATTGGTAGGCGATAGTCCCCACACATGCATGAAGTATGGTTATATTTTACATAACAAAGTAATTTCATGAGACCTTTTCATTACAATTGCCATCATATTATGCTGACGTTACCTCCTCAAATGCAGTTTTAAGAAACCCACTACTCAAACTGCCATTTCAGTGGAAGAACCACAGGGAACCGTATTCACATTGACACGAAGTATCACTATATCCCCAAGAGAGCAGTAGTCTTTAAAGAGTCACACTGCCAAAGAAACACCATTTGTTGCCGAAGTACTTTAAAATCTTGTGGAAGTCTCTGGCATCTTGTTAGAATGTGTTTGCTACAACAGCATTCTGCGCCAAAGAGTTTACCCTATTAGTGCTGCATTACTGTCAACGTTAAAAGACAAAAAGGTCGTAAGTGCAGGACCAACCAGAAGAAAACGTCCAGTTTGGAAACCTCTCCAGTAAGGCATAGAGTTGAGGTGACTTTTGATCTTCCCCAAAAAAGTAATGTGCTGCTATGGCGAGGGAGACTATCCCATCTGAATGCTTTTCTGGGGCCTGAAAGTGAGAAAAGGGCAACACAGTCTTTATGGTTGTTCATGGCTTTTAAACATAAGATCAATCCAGATGTACTTTGCTATAGACTTAAGATCTATGCAACAAACTTCATCCTGCAGCTCTTTGTCCTATATGTTAAAACGCTTCGTATCTTCAAACATATTAGTCTGATTACATGAGTTCAATTTGAATTGAATTTGCAACTAGGTATTTAGATCACAGTGCCTCTGACATGTTACACAGCTTGCACATGCTTTAACTTCAATGTTTGCATATGTGTCAGTTTTGCTGACAACTCAAGACATGGACTCCAACATAGTATTTATACTGATCCTTCTGTTGTGAATCCTTAGGATGAAAAGCCTTTTCTGCCTAGCTTTGCCACTATCAATCTTGCAAAGCCTGCCACACCGCAGATTCCTGTCTGCCTTTATCAAGTACCCTCAGAGGATTACTTGGTTAAGTGTTCAGACTGCCTGATCCAGGAAGGAACAAGGAACTTTCTGAAGTTTCAAAGGTTCTCCTAATATTTACTCAAAGAATAAAACACTGTTAAACCTATAATAAAAACATACAGATCTGCACAAAGTTCTTCACTGGCAACTTAATGGCAGGGGTGGATCATAAATCCCACTGGAAGAGCAATGCTGGAAGCCTTGCTTCCAACTGAAAATAATGTAAAAGAAAATTTAGAAAACAGTGCTTTTACAACCGTCTTCATCTGCAAGACAGGTAAGTTTCCCACTGTGGACTCCCTGTAATTTCCCAAAACCAAGCAAACAAAACACATGAAAAGGAAACTACTCATAATAAGAACTCTGAAATAACAGTAATAAAGATAAAATTTCAAGAACTATGAGGTTAAGATGAGAGAAATCCAAACTTACGACCTAAGACGATGGAGACATGGAAAATATTCCCCCTTCGGCTGTTTGGCAAGTTAGTGGACTAAGCATCAAACATACATGTGAGCTGATATATAAAGTTGAGGGACAAATTAAAAGAGGGAAGCTAGAATTAGGATCTATCAAATAAAGCAAAGCTTAAGAAAGTTATTATGACTTTTTTCACAAAAGAATGCAGAAATGCTGACAACAGGGCAGACCAAGGGATTGCCGGATTTCCAGGAGCAGCATACCCACCGTCAGTTCTACCCAGAAGTGCCACGGTGTAGCCTGCAGCCCGTGGGAGTAAAACACAAAGTAGTCTCCTCCTACGCTAGCAACCGGCATACCATCCCCGAGAGACCAGGTGGACAGAGCTGACCCTTCATGCGGCCGAACGTACAGGGACATGTGACTTGGACCTGCAGAGACAGAGATATGTATCTACAGGTATCAACAGGTGGAGGTAGAATAACCATCTGTTTTCCTATATAGTAGCATGTTATCTGTGCATTACTATTCATATCTTCCAAAACATGATACAACTGTCTCCTCTACAGAAGAAGCTTCGATTATTTTAAGTGGTGAGATAAACGAGGTTATGATGTAGGAGAGTGACAGAGCTATAAAATGGACTCTAAGGAAGGACTTGATATAAAAAAGATCAAGGCTTACTCAAAATACACAAGGTTATCAGTCCCCCAAGTAGTAACAACTGCAACACAACACCCACAGCTTCTAGTGTGTTGTGAAATTGAATTGATGCTAATCTCACAAAGCTCACTATCTTGAGAATGGCACTAGAACGTGCAGTACTGGATTCAAAACCTGATTTATTATGGGCATAAAAATAAATACAAATCACAAATCAGAAGCTTCAGTCACTCACCAGATACTTCAAAGCTTAATCTCACAGAGTTCCAGGGCATCAGCTCCTTGGACAGAACTTTAAAGTGAATGGGGCTTCTTGGAAAAATTTCTGGAGCAGGAAGATACCAGTTTTTCCTGGGGGTGTGAGGAAAAAAGAAGTTTTAACTTCTTCTCAATGCAACACTCAGAGGTACTAAATATGAGAAGCCCATAAGAACTTTTTGTATAGTATAGCTGACTGTTACTGTTACTAAATGAAATATTCAAAATCTACTGATTCTAGCAGAAGGCAGGTAAAAGTAGCAGCTTGTGGCCAGACAAATATTTAAAGGGTATATTAATAGAAAAATAGTCACCAGTGCGTTGATTCGTTACCTTCATCTGCCCTAATTTACAAAACAATAAACTAAGTAAGAATATTTGCATCTCCAAACTGCTACACTCTTGTTCACAAGATTCCTGGGGTATGAGAAATAGTCAGAGAAGCTAGTTTTCTTCTGTGGAGACCAGCTACTCTGGACTTTCTCTGCTGTCAGCTGAGGTGAGGGGGGGGAAGAAGGGAAGAGACATATACTTGTACCCTGAACTGCCCTTTAGAAGGCACCCCCTTCACCTTTTTCTCCACTGGTGCTGACGTCGATTTTGCACACATCAATTTCTACAGCTCCTGCAGCAGACCCAGCAATCTCTTGCAGAGATTCTGACAGAAGACACTGCATCTGGACAGAGGTTTAAGTGTCTCCTGAAGTGGAAGGATTATTTACTTTTAGACCAAGTTATCCTTACTTACTCTTCCCTTACATAAGCAAGATTGCATAAATGACCGATGTGCTTTGGCACTAAGTGCTCAAGTGAAGCAGAGTTCACACCAACCGGAACATGAAATGCACTGGCAGAATCCAAGGAAGTCCACAGAAAGGAGCCTGCTCCTCGCATGGAGTTCTAATGGTGTCATTGATTTCAGGTACATGGGGAGTTATGTGAGATATTCCATTATAATCAAATCCATTAATCCATATACCAGAGTCACTTTTAACCACATTTCCATCTAGATCATGAAATCTTCTGCTTGTGTGCTACAAGAAGAAGAAAAAAAAAAAAAAAAAAAAGATACACAGAAAGATGATGGAGCGTGTGCAGTCTGCAGGAGTCCGAAGCGATTCTGAAATATCCTCCTTGTCAGTCCTTAAGGTCTACTGCATTTTCAGTATGCACTGAACACATATCTGAGTATTTATGACTATGTAGAGAGAATTACTCAGATAAAAGAAACATACAATAAAAACACCTACATTCAGAAGATGACTGTGCCTGTATTTGCTCATCTCCCATCACTTTCACTTTTAAAACTATCATTGCTTACTCAACTCTCCCACTTAAAACCCCTTAAAAAAACCCTGCTCTTCTGACACAGAAAAACTGAACACAGAGATTGAACAAGGGAAACATTAGCAATTCTTTCAAATCCAGGAAAAATTGTTAGAGCTCTTAAATCTAGCAAGAAAGGGAAGGTTACTCTTTTTGGGGTGGGAGGCAGGGAGGTTTCCACTTTGAAAATAACAAACACTTGTGCAACCACAGAGGCAATATGATATGCAAGGCTTTTCTTACCTGGAGAAAGACGCGCTTAGGCTTTGGATTATCTGCATCAGAACTGTAAGGAAAGAAGATTCCACTACAAACGAGAATCAGAGTGACTACAAACACAGTAGTTAAAGTTATTAGCGTCGTTTTTGTACTTTTGACAAGGTAAATGAAGTTAATCTAGAGAATAAAAAGACAGCCGAGTTATAAAACTGCAAGACTTAAGAAGTAAGACACTATTCATGTAACTCTAAAATCCAATTATGGAACTGAAAGCACATTTAAAAGATACCATTGCAAGTACCACCTGACACAAGATGCTTCTTTGTAATCTCAGTATTTAAAACCAAAAGGAATAAAGTGAGTACTTCCCAGAGCTTTCAAAAATTTCCTGTTTTTTAAAACATCTGCCAGCAAAAACATAGAACCTTTGTAGCAAGGGCAGCAGAACCACCCCCTCAACTCCCCGCCCTGAGAATTTTTTTTGAAGTGTAGTATATGTATTGTTCAGCCACATACTATACTTCATGTAAAACGAATGCCTGTTCAAACTCCAGCATTAAATTACATATTTTACACCAATCTTTACTACATCATCATAGAGCAGATGTATTTTTGTAACCCTTGCTTCAATGACTTTTCTTTGACTAACACAAAACATGGCATCTTTGACATGTTTCCTAGAAGTTTCCTGTAACATATATTGTTGACAATAGACATTGTCAAATTATCATTAACTTCAAGTATTAATTTAGAAGAACATTGATTCTAGACTCTAGAGAAAGTTTAGAAGTTTTAAACAACATTTACAAATTCTACTTACAAAATAGGATGACAGAATCATAGTGATGACCACAATAAATCCTGCCAACACCACATCTGGTAGAATTTCTGAACCGCTTCGTCCCATGATAGGTGTAAACATTTCAAATACAGTCCAACTAAGATACATCATATACAGATAGGGAACAAACATTCCCAGCATGTACATCATGACAAACTTCACTGTGGCACCTACAGGAGACAGAAAAAAAAACAAAAGACAAAACCGTAAAAGCTTAAAAGGACATAAACACACAGCTTTACTAATATATGCATATACTGCTGCAAGGCCCAATACACAATACTGGTCCTCATCCCTGACCTGGATATGGAAAGAGGATCTCGTTTTGCATAGTCAATGCCAACACAATTCTTCCAAAACCACCACAAAACTATTCTTGTATTACAAAAAAAAAAAAAAATAAAATTAAACAGGTGTTCTGTCCCAAGCACTGTTCAAATATTACAGTATTTTTAACCACCTTTACTATCCATTAAAGTATCTGATCACTTATTAATAACCTCACATAGTATTGTTCTTTTTAGTCTGAAACACAGGATGTTTTTCAGTGTATTTTTTTTAAAGAGCTTCTCCATACTTGCAAACTGTCTTTAGTTCAAGAACACTTCTTGTTACAAAAATGTCACATGGTTACTTTGACTATTCAAATTCAAAGTTTGGTATTTCTTTTGCTTAAATAAGAGTTTGGAGGAAACACTCAATATACAATAGTAAGGGTAGATGTTTCAAAATGCAACCTCCCCCCCTCAAAACTCATACCTTTTTGGCTGAATTCTTTATGGATCATCAGCTTAGCGAGTAAAGGAAATGCTACCCATAATGTACAAATGAATGCTGAACAAAGGCCCATCTGGGTAATCACAGTCAATGCTATAGACCAAATCATCAATGAGGCATCAAAAAAAATATCTCCCAGGTACTGCTCATTCGTATTCTGTAACAAGAAAAGCAAATACACTTACTACTGAGCATATTCCATGTATCACATCACATGAGAACACACAGAAAAATCCTTATTTCTTGGACAACACCACGTACACGTATTTGTTAACATACATATACCAGTTCACACTCGCCTTCCCCAAACAATTTCAAAACCCACTTCCAGATAAAAGCATGACAGAGCTACCCATAACTTTCCATACAGTCAAAGTTCACTAAGTTCTTAAAACTTCTTCAAATACTTGGATGAAGCTGGATTTGGCTGACAACTTAGGCTTCCAACATTCCCTTGCCCAAAGCTTGTACAAATGACTGAGAAGAACAGCAAGCTGAATGACTAAATATTACTGTGCCTAAAACCTAAACCTAACAGGCTCAAGTAGTCGACTTCTGCCCTGGAAAAGCATCATCTGTCAGATAACTCATGGCACCACCTCAAGGACCTATTTGTTTTTTAATACAAACCCATTAAACTATCATCTACATATATGAGATTGTTATGAGCTATAATTATGACATTATTATGCACGTTAAATTGTATTGGTTAGTCCATAAAGAATTCTAAGCAAAAACGGCAGATAGACAGTAATCATGACAAATGACAGCAATGGAAAGATAACACGCACCAAATCCCCAACAAGCCTTGCAGGGACCTAAAGGACCTTTACCTATTGCAAAAAAGAACATGGACTATCAAGGGTTCTGTTCCATCTCCAGATGTGGTCAAAATAACTAACAATTGGAATAATCATATGGGGAAGGCTGACTACTCAAATTTTTACAACAGCTTCATTTAGAAAGCTCTGTACAGCACAGGTTACTATGTTAGAAGAAGGCATGCCAGAACTAGAAATTCTGATACATGCAAGAAAAAAGCTCTCATGTGAACCATCTGGGGAAAAAAAAGGTTGTATTATTTCCTTAGAAAGTTATGAATACAAATGACAGCACCAAAACAACACGCGTAATAAAAGGGCAGAATAAACCAGTGAGAAATGGAATTCCAAGTTTCACAACAAAATGTAAATTAGAAATTAGACTAGATAAAGAATAAAAATATTAAAAGATACATAAGGAGGTACCATACCAAAATAAATTATTAAATTTAGGGAACCTGTCATGCAAGTACATTCAGAAGCAAGAATCCAGTAAGGTTCAAAGAACATTCGAGTATGTATGTAGATTCTGTAATTATCAAGAACATTGAAAGGTATCAGAAAACCTAAATTCTCCAGCTGTTGCTCTGCTCTTTTATCACTGAAGTGATAGCAGGAAGGGAAGGTGCAGACAGGGAAAGAAACAGCACCTTATACTGTATTCTACTAGGCTTTTGCATTTTTTTCCTGAAGCAGGTGCTAAAGGTCATTAACAAGGAGAAAGCCTTAAATCACAAAGCTCTTAACTCTCTGATTTAGTAGAGCAATCCCTATGCTTAGATGAAGCAATTTTTACAGAAACATTTTAAATACTTCTGTCCAATACAGAAAACTTTTTGC
Organism: Platalea leucorodia; assembly: GCF_965183815.1. Lineage (NCBI taxonomy): Eukaryota > Metazoa > Chordata > Aves > Pelecaniformes > Threskiornithidae > Platalea > Platalea leucorodia. The sequence continues at coordinate 31,837,062 of NC_138858.1, forward strand.
GTCTTTTTAATCAACTCAAAAATTAAGTCTTCCACAGATTAAACACTACATTCCCCTTCAACATTAGCAATGAAGTCAAGCTTACCTTGTAGAAGAACTTCTTGGCTAGTGTATGCACAAGAATGAGCTTAGCGGCAGCTGCAGTGCCATACAGAAACACAGAAACGTAGAAATGGGTGTACCAAGAAAGAGACCGCCCAATGACAGAGACGAACACTGCCACTATAAGGACTGTCACCAGTGTGCAGACCCAACTCATCAGTGTTAAGCCAAATGCAGTAAAGAACTTCTTCAGGTTATGAATAGCTATGAAGAAGAAAAAAAGTTGCATTCAACAGTCATGTATTCCACTGCAGACTGTCATCAAGACTGTAATTACCCCACAGTACAATTGCTGTAATGATCAAAATAAAACTGCATGAGGAGTCCACTCTTAAGATTTCTTAACAGCATGGTCTAAATCACTGAGCCTATTTCTTTGCAAGTCTTTTTGCAGTCTTCTCCACTGCAAGATTTATTCCCAGGGTCCTAGTGTATTTTGCAGATTAACATGTTCCCGATAGTAAAAATTTCTCTAGGGAACCAGTGGAGCCACTCTACCATCTATAAAGTGTCCCTCCTCCGTGTGTGTCGTGTCCCCGTCCCGTTCCCCCCCCCCCCCCCCCCAAAAAAAAAATTGCTTTTCTTGTAACTTTTTCCTACTCTAAAAATGTTTGCTGGATTTTGGGGTGGTGGTGGTTTTGGTTTGATTTTTTTTTATTTAAAAACAGATATGTTCCTACACATACCTGAAGAGGTCTAACTAGAAGATTTAAGTTGTTTTACACCCTTTATTAAGCTTTGTTATCTTTTTCCCCATTTGTTGTTTTCTTATTTGCTCCTGCCTTTGGACAGGTGTTAAAGAAACATGATTCTGAAGCCCTACCTGTGCTAACAGAACAAAGAGTTTATACAGATATTAAGCAATTTTTTTTTTTTCCATTTTCAGATCTTTAAAAGATTTAACTTTAATCTTCATGAAAGGATAAGAGACATAATCATAATGCATAAATGCTAGAGATCTAGGCCTATCATAGTCTTTCTTCATCATAATTATTCACAGTTCAGAGATTTAAACACAAAGCAACTGCTATGGCATGCTACAAACCTAAAATTTATTTCTGAAGTTCATCTAAAAAGATACCTTAATCGCCTAAACACTTCATCTACTAACTGCTATTTGTTAGAGAGCAATGTGATTTTTTTTTTTTTTTTTTTTTTTTTTTTTTTTTTTTAAGAACTAGACTTACCTCTGGTTTTGGGCTTTAATACTTTCTTGCTTAAATAAAGAAAAGCAATTGCTGCTGTAATATAGTTCATGATGGTGCCAACACGAGCAGGATAAGCCAGGACAAATAAACCAAGCACATCAAAGAACACAACATTTCCATGTCGATACTCAAAAGATTTAGCCAACTTATCTGATGTTGCTAGGTATTTTAGGACAGCTAGAATATTGTCACCTATTAAAAAAGCAGATACACAACTTAACCACATCAGGGCTGAAGAATTAGTACACAGCATTCTTTTAAATGTAAGTGTTCTTAAAAATAAAACTGTATTGAAATATCCTCAACAAAGACATGAATATAGAATTGATTATTCTGAAACAGGTATTTGATGGTATGCACAGCATAGTATTTTCATGAGTTAATCTATAGTGTCACTAAAATAAGTGTACTTGGGAAGCTTCATGTATTTAAACACAGGCACCAATCATCTCTTCCCTTCCCACAGTACAGCCAAAACACATGTGATCAAGTAAGAACAATTGTTCTCAGCTTTCATTTTGCTTTTACTTGACCTATAAAAGTGCTTACTGTCTGAAAAGTTTGTCTTTTTTTTTTTTTTAGCTGTGATACATTTAGCAAGAGATGTTCTATGTAACTACCATGACCAGTAAAATCACCTTTCCAACAGGAATTTAGAAGCGTTACTTTCTGTCTTGCAACTGCATTGGCGCAAGAAAGTGTTTAAAACTCTTATTCATGCTGGTCATCTAAGTTGGCTTCTGTATAAGCTAAAGAGGGAAATGGTCAAAATCCTGGAGGCATTTAGGATTATGTTAGTTTTTCCTGGGAAACTCAAGGTCTTACTGAAATTTTCTTTACTACAGTCTGTCAAATAGCCTGCTATGGGCACAGCCTGCTAGTAGAAAATAAATCCTGTTTATCCACAGTCTATGTGCTACCACGTAAGTTTGACTGAGAACCATTCTAAAAGAAAAACCTCTGTTGGCAGATCATTCTCTATGCCACCAACTAAACCATAAGCTCCTCATGATGAACATCAATCAATAAGAGGACTTACTGAGAGAAAAGGAACACAGAACAATCAGGTATCAATGGCTGGATTATAATCTTAATTAGATTCCACACCTACTTTCAAATCAACATCACCAGATGATGATAAAGTTTATCTTCCCAAGTTGACTAAACATATTTCCTTTGTATTTTAAAGACATGCATTCAGTTAATTCTTTGTTCTTTAGAACATGTCTAGCATGTTCTAAATGTGTAATTAAAATTTCTTGCAATGGTAGTCTTAAAGCAAAGGGAAAAAACAGCTACAACACAACTCTCTACTAAATTACCGAATTCTTGAAATACCAACCTGCTCTCTGAATGGAATCTGTTAAAATTCTGTCTGATGTGTCATATTCTGTATGATAGATGTAGCCATTTTCAATAAAAGCCAAATCTATTCCTACAGAGAAAGAAAAAGCATGTTTGAAATTATGTAAACCTAAAACCTCAAAACAAACATATGAAAACCTCAGATATATTTCACACAAAACGTTGCTCGACTTCGTAGCTTACTGATGATCCTCAAAGATGAGCAAAACAGTCTGCTTTGTAGAAGCAAGACTAACTGGGATTCCACATGTATTTAAAAAAATACACTTTTAAAACATTTTAAAATATCTGTCCTTTCTAGTGTATTGATTTGCATGACATCTGTACACAAACTGACCTCTACTGGAAAAACACATGAAAATACTTAATCATCTCGGCTTCAGAAAAGATGTACAAGGTGCTTTCCAAACATTTACCAGTAAAACATCAATAGAGATCCACGCTGAAAAGTAATAAAAAGCAGTATTGCGGAACTATAGAAACACCTTCTCAAAATACCAGGTGTATTCTTTTTACTTCTAATTTGTAAACAGCTTTTCAAATAGCCAGTCTTTATTTAAAAAGTAAATTTAAAAATTTACTCTTTATTTAAAAGTCCAAATAATTTGTAAAAATAAACAAACAATATTTACAAAAAAAAAAAAAAAAAAAAAAGGTTTTCTGCAAGATTAATTACACATTCAGTGTATTCCAAACACACACCCCCTCAGCTGCATATGCAAAAAGCTGCTGTATGCAGTCTGAATCCTCACAATTTTGCAGAGGTTTAACAAAGCAGACCTCAATTCTACCAGTGGACAAAGAGGAACAAACTAGTTATTTAACTCAATTATTTCATTTCTATTTAGAAAAAACAGAGGTCAGTGAGAATTCATTTATGATCCAGGTACAATTCTGAACAAATAAAGAGCACATTGTACAAAATCAGCTACTTTATTTTCAGGCTAGAAGTGTACTTTGGAACAGTTCAGAATATGCCAACATGTTTTGTTCTAGGAATCAGTTCAGAAATATCACTTCTTGAAAGTGACTCCAAAGACAACCTGTGCCAGACAGCAAGGATTTTACAGAAGTTTATGTTCCTTTGAACTGTGTTTGCATTGTGTGTTCCACATTTTTTCCCACTGGTCATTCTCTGCAGAATGGATACCAAACTGTAAACACATTAGCAAAACCAAAAACTGCTGTCCTGTGCTCGATTCTGACAAAAAGAAAAAATAATGAAAACGCATTAATCGCTAAGTCACTATCTTTAAAAAAGATGATTTTGGTTTATCCATTAGGTACAGATATTTAATTCCTGAACGCAGGTTATTAGCATCATTACCAAAAGGTTTCAAAACAGAATATTTAATAGTATACTGTTAATTGCTGGAGTGTTTTCCTGATTTTTCAGGAAACTTTTCTGTGATGTAGTTTCTTTCTGGAAAACTGCAGTCTCCAAAAAACATCCTTAACAATCTACACAACAAACCAAACCTAAAGGCTCTTGCCTTAGAAAAAAAGCAGGAAAATTTGCTGCCAAACTGAAAGACAAACCAAATTTGAGGACCTTCACATAGTGAACTGCAGAGCAGTCTCCTTGTTATAAACTTACAGTAAATGGTTGCCTAATGCACATTGACATGTCTTCTGATAACATACCTGGAACATTGCCAAAGTCCCTGTAGATACGGAAGTCTGTATCTGCTGGGATAATACCACTCTGAAATATTTCCTGTGCCACCACAGAGGCAAAGGGATGTTTGGCTGCAACTACGTATGCTTGTACCAACCAAGGATTCTCAGGTCCTAACAAAAGATGAGCAGAAAGTTCACAACAAATACCTTTTGAACTTCAGTTAAGATGTGTATCTTTATGGTAACAAATAAATAACGCAAAGGAACTCACTAGAGTTTAAACGCTGTTGCCCCCCAGGGGAATTTAAATGCATTAAGTGCATTTGTTTTGGCTGAATGACTCACACTTGAGAGAAAGAATTAGTTACGCTTGGGGGAAAAAAACCCACTGACGCCTTGAGTGTTCAGTGGCAGAGTAGACAAGACATCTCCCAAAAAAGACTCAGCACTAATGAAGAAGTCACAACCTTTAGCAGGGTTTGCAATTTATCATCTATGTATCACAGCTCAAAACTGTTGTTTAAAGAAAAGTCTCTCCACTAAAGCATTCAATGCAAGTAAACAATTAAGCAGCTCCAGCAGTAGAAGGAAGTCTGCAGTCCAACTAGGATGGAGCAGAAGTTTAATTGTAGCCTACAAAACACAGAAGTTTTGCTGCTTCCTGAGCAGCAGATGGAGTTCTAATGCCAATATTTCCCTGCAAAGATTTTGGAAGAATTGCTGTGAAAATTAAATAAAGCATATGGAAGTAAGAGTATGCAAGATATAGGAGATATCAAAATCTGTTTTTCTCCTTATTACCTTGATGTAAAAGGGAAATACAACTTCTGTAATTCTGTTCTACACAGGCTTCCCACCTATGAGGCAACTTCTGTGGCAGTGCTTTAGCCTACATGTATCTAAAGACGGAGAGCGACTTATTTGCTGCACAGGGTTGGGACAGAGGCACAGAGGTTCTCCTGTCTTTTGCTTATGAGTCACTTTCAATAATCCTTCAAGTCTACATTGTTTACGATCAAATTATCCCAGTGTAGAAAGTGGACACAATGCAAGCTCATACCTGTTTGAAAAACAAGTTCTTTTCCTCCTACACCTGCTGCCTCCAGGTTAATAAAAGCTCTAATTGACTTGGCCCACTCATGTTGTGTAATGAAGCCGTGACTAGCCTTGATGGGAAAACAAAAAAAATATAGGTCAAATATCTTCCAGACCAGCCTAAATGTTATTTTCCATCACATATGATCATAACTCAAGACTGGACAAGGCAGCCAGATCACTTACAACACAAACAGAAAATCCAAGTCTTCTAATTAAATTAATACGGACAATATTCTTAATCTAAGTATATTTTTCTCTTTGAAATCAAATACGTTTTCCTCAGAATGTTAAGACTGGCATTTAACTAATATTTCAACAGATTAAATACAAGTCATATCTGCAGTTACTCTTTCCTTTGCCAGAGTCCTAATACACAGCTTTGATGTATATTTTATAATTCTGGCATATTCTCACCTGCAAAATATTTTCTTCTGCACCATTAAATAAGAATATGACAGCATGCTGCAGGGGCTCTGATGATTTTGAAAGTGTATTAAGTATTTCAAGCATCACTGCGCAGCTAACAGCATCATCACTGGCACCTGAAAATAATCAGCAGAATAGTATGGCTTACAACACACACACAGAATTGCAACAAGGATAAGAGAAGAAAACAACTTTATGTTATCTCAGTCACTTAATCTAACTGAGGTACAACTATGTCAAGCTTTAGTATATTTTCTGCTACTGTTTGCACCCTTTGTCTATACTACTTAAAAGCAACAGCAGAAAGAAAAATTACGTTCAAAAGTTGAGCAAGTACAGGTTATCAGATCCAATACTACTGTTGAAGAAAAGTAGACTAACCAGGTTACTAAGCAAGTAAAGTGATAATTATTTATTTTTCTAAAGACCAATACAAATAAACAAGGACATAACTTTCACTTACAGCATACTCAAATTTTAAAAACCAAACATTCCTACACAAGTCACCCTAAAGCACTCTACACTGTTAAAATGCATTCAAGCAAGTGGACAAAACCTCAAAGTAACATAAGGCCAAGATTGCAAAATAAAGCAAAGGAAACACCAGAATGCACACCTTTAAAACATTCTTAAAATGGAAGTACATATTATAATACAGTATTTTCATGATCAGATGCTTTCCCTTTTCTTTGTAGAAAACCCCTTTTGCTCTGAGCTCAGTAGTCTGTTCTCTGTTTGAGTTCCTCATCCAACACTATTCTAGAGTTACTCGCACTTCCTCACACCTCGTCCCATGCCCCGCCATTTTTTTATCTTTATTAAGCATCCAGTTTTTAGCCAAGGTCTCCCATTGCCCCATTTCCCTCACTTCAGTGCAAGCTGTAGCATCTCCCTACCCCACTCTAATAAATAAAATCTGGGAGCAAACAGAGAAATTTAACCTCATTCCTTTAGGCCTGGGTTGCACATATGATGTCAACGTGTATTGAGATGACAACGACAGCGTGGTCAGGCCTCAGCATGCTATTAGGGCAGACCCATTAGCTGCTAAAACTGTTTAATTTACCCACAAAAAAAGCAGCTTTTCCAAAGCTTGTAACTTGGCAAAATTTAGACATATCTGCCCCTTCTGTGAAAAGGGCATATTCCTGATACAAACCTCAGTCTAAATTTTAGCCTTAGCTTATTGTATGGAAGTACTTTAGAATAAATAAATAAACCCAAAATCTTTCCAATACACTGTCCTCTAATCTGTTTCTCAGAAATTAATGCTTTGTTCTGCCAAAAGCTTTCCAAAAAGCCCCCCCCAAAATATCTGATTTAAAGCCCTGATTATATTGCTACCCAAATTTATAGCTACACTGAGTTCTTTTATCTAACCTATGCTGTGTTGAAAACTCAACAGTGATTATAGTTTTCAGCGAGATTAATCACTTATCTGTCTTGCTGTGAAGCTAAGAAAAATAAAAGTTATTGGTTTCAACAGACATACAGATTTACTTCTGATTAAAGCAGCCCTGTAGCCATGGCTATGACATAAGCTCACAGAGAAAGTATCATCCTCAAATACTTCACATACAGCAAAACTGATGGGAGGTTAAAACAGATTTTATGGCAAGTACCAGTAACCCAAGAAAACCACGTTATCAGCTACATCTGCGATGATAATTTCAAGGATGTTTCTGCCTTCAAGTTTATTAGAAAGGAATCAGATAGGCCGTATAAAATTAGTACCATTAGAACAAGAGACATGCTTTAGGAGTTTACAGCCTATGTTTTTTAGGAGTTTACAGTCATGTTTTTCTTTCACAAGGAACTCAAGCTTTCTAACACTGAAGCTCTAATCATTTACTGGGTTTTGCTTTACTCATTTTGTATGCATAAGCATCAACAGCAGATTATGTTTTATTATCTGATTTTCAAATACATTACTCATTGATCACTGAGTCCTGCTGATTCTGGTTAAATAACGCATTTTTGGTAATGAAAAAAAGCTGTAAGCAAATACCTTAGAGAAATACAGAATAGAAAACAAAAGGTTCTTGCTTAAGTTATGTGCATGTTTTACACTAAGAAAACAAAAGACAGAGCAGTTCCTCACTGTTGTGGCAAAGGGCTAGGCTGTCTTGTGATTAAGGGCAAGCACACAGGCTGATTTCTGGCTCCTCCACAGATTTCTGCATAATCCTAGATAAATCACTAATATTTTTTGGCTCCTCTGTGCAAGGTTGGTGAAATATTTTACTGTCTGAGTAACTGTAAAGAAAATAACTGATGTAGACATAATCCTGTGCTACAACCCGTAGAAGCAGAGACGCAATTTACATAGGGCAGTTTTCAATAATCGTTGTATTATGCTTGTGAAGTATTCTTTCTAAGTCTAGGCAGCCATATTAAGACTATAAATACAGTAATTAGCATCTCTGCAGTTCCTAAATCACAGAGCGTGTATAATAATCATGCAGTTATTAAGTTTAATTTGGAAACTCATCTTGCCTAAATACAATTGAGGAGAAAGAGAAGTTCTGTATACTATTTGTTGGCAGAAAAAAAGGCACACAGAGTACGGCAAGTGCTTTGTTTCCCCAGCTAGTACTCAACTGTTTTCTCAATAAGGAAGACTATTTGCATGTGCTAAAGAACAGAAGGTTTACACCCAAAAATAAAATATTGTGTGGGGTGCAAATGAAGAAACTTCAGTAAAAGCTGTGCTGTTGGTGCCTGAAATCTGTAGGTATTTTTCAACTGCAATAACAGGCACACACCTGTGGCTGAGTGTTACAACATATGTTTTCGTGCGGTTTTCAGTTCCCTACCTTCCTGGCACTGTTAAAACCATGTAGTTACAAAGCTGTTTACACCCTTGCTGCAATCATTATTTAACATGATTAGACTTATAAAAATGCAGAGGGACAAGAACAAGAGAGCACGCAACAGTGAAAGTAGCAGTGAAAGCAATGTACACACTACCAAGGCAACAGTGTCTTAATCTTTGATCACTACAGTCTTTTGAGACAGAAGCTTTGAATGCAGAAAGAAAAAAAAAAATTGGCATAAGTTAAGGATATCACACTAAAAATTTTAGATAAAGTATGATACCAGCAAAGGGAGGGGAAAACACAGACTGGTTAGTGAGAGTGGGAACAGTCTCTGGCACAAAGCATCCTGTGGAAGGAAAGCCAGGATTAAATCAGTACAGAAGTATGGAAGGACCTGAATGACAGGTGGAAGCAGCACATGAACTACATGCATAAGCAGTGAATTACAAGAAAGGCAGATATAACCAAACTTTCTAGAAATCTAAATATAGTACCTGTAATTTGCTGGCTACCAGAAAGTGAGAGTGAAATCCTGACTTTAATAGGACCAACCTGTCACTCTAAATACTGAATCTCACCAAAATCAAGCAGACTAGTTGACACATGCAGTATTCTAGCATGTGGCTATAAGGTTATTTGGTAGGAGAAGACAGTGAGCCAAGCTCTGTGCCTCATGTAATATACAGAAACGCAGAATGAACACGTGGACCTACCCGGGGTATTTGGTACGGAATCAAAGTGACAATTGGATAACACTGCATGCTCAGCTCCATTTCGGGGTTCCAGCTTCACTACGACATTGGTTATGTTTGCATAGTAACTAGTAAAGCCTCCTAAAAAGTCAATGCTGAAAGAGCCTGTGGGCCTCTGTATGTCTACAGATATCCTGTGAGCATCTGTGCTTTCTCTTTCTATTGCCCTAATTTGTTCTAAGAGGTAGTTAACTGCAAGAACTTCATTTTCTGGACTTCCAACTGTTCTGGGCCCAATTGCTGTTATGTTGTCAAGATATCCCCTGTAAGAGATAAATTACACGTTCAGCATCAACACGTTCAACATTTAGTATGTAAGTTATCTACAACTGTAACATTGTTGTACACTGTCCTATTTCAAAACTCACAGTAAGTGGAAGTGACTTTTAGACAATTACACGGTAACTGCAGTCAAGATGCCGAAGATCATTATGGTAATGGGCATATAGGACCAATCTTTCCTCAGGGCTCCTCATCCTATCTATCATGGTATCAAATCAAACTACTGGTTTTCTGGTTTGAACATATCAATCCAAAAAGAAACAAAAGGGTGAATGGAGAAGCTAAAGATTTTATCTTTAGCAAGGTTCTCCATATGCATACATGCTCTCCCCTGAACGTCTGAAGAAGCACATTCTTAGCAAGACTTACACCAACTAAAAATTTGCAAAGAAACTCTCCCAGACACTGAGTACTTTATAATACCAGCAGAATTAATCTGTGGAGGATGCATTGTTTGGTCAGCCCAAAACAGCACCTTTAAGAGGCAGCCAATACAGAGCTGGAGCCCTTACAATATTTTCACCTACTCTCTGGAAGCGTCCAGGCGCGCTCTGCGCTCTTGCCAGGGCAGGGAAAGGCAGAAGCACCCTGCAGGGGACAGGAACCTGGCAACTGCCGGCAGAGGCCCCCAGGGCCGCGGCCAGCCGGCGGCACTCCCAGGGCGCACACCCCACTAACTGGACGCTGCAGGGCCAGGCTCCTCCCTGCGCCGGCTCGGAGGCAGGGCCAGGCCGCCGCTGCCAGCCCCCCGCCGGGGCACCCTGCGGAGAGCGAACGGCAATACCGCCGCCCTCGGGGAAAGGCCGGGCGGACTCTGCCCCCGGACTGGCGTGACACGGCAGGGCCTCCGGGCCCTCGGCCGCCCGCCCGGCGCATCCTCCGCCGGCAGGAGGGGCAGCCCCCGCCCCGCCCCGCCCCGCCCGCCGTACCTGGCGCGGCGGGCGCTGAAGTCGCGGGGCCCGGCGGCGGGCGGCTGGCTCAGCAGCTGCCGGTGCGAGAGCTGCACCAGCGCCCGCAGCCCCAGCAGGTACAGCAGCACCAGCGGCGCCCCCCGCGCCTCGGGCAGCGGCAGCAGCAGCCGCCGCCGCCGCGGCCCGCCCCGCTTCTTCCCGCCCATGTCGCGGTCGCCGTCCTCTCCCGGCGGCGGGTGGCGTTGGTCCCGGGCGCGGTGGCCGCCGGTGGCGCGGAGCCGCCTCACAGCCGCCGCGTTCCCCTCCATGGGCCGCGCGATCTGTCGCGGCTGCCGGCGCGAGCTCCGGCGCGCAGAGGCGCGATACGGAAACTGACGAGGGTCAAAAAGCGCCCGGCCCCCGCCTCGGCTGGCGACGGCGGGCAGAGGCGGGGGGCGTGGCCCCGGCGGGTCACGTGGGGCGGGCAGGGCCCCGTCAGCACCCGAGCACCCTGGGCGTTGGGGTCCGTTGCGCGCGCCGCGCGTGGTGTTGGGCGGCGGCACCGGTCGCTTCTCGCCTTGCAGGCCCGGGCGGGCGTCCGGCCACGAAACCGAGGCCGGGAAGTCCTCGGCGGCGGTGGCCGGTGGAGGGCACCGGCCCGGTGGCGGTGCAGCCCTCTGTCCCGCCGCAGCGCCCGGGCGAGCAACGGCCTGACCCTGCGCCTGACCGAGGATCGCCCCGTGCTTTCTGGGCAGCGTCGCCTCGCTCACAGAGGTGTACAAGGCTTCGTGTTTTCACGGCTTTTTTTTCTGTTGGTTTGTTAAAACACAAAGGAAAGCGTGCAGAAGCAATGTCAGTGGGGGAGCATAAAGAGTGCCACAAACCACTGCAGCAGAGACGAGGGGTGGTGAAGTCTCGCAGACATGGCATCACGGAACTGGCAGTGGTCGGGGTTGGCGGGTTTTTTTCCCTGGCTGCATTATGTTTTCGGCATTTCGTAGCTGTAGCACTGCCCTGACGGGAGTTCAGGTGGCCGGCAGTGAAGTGCAGTAACTCTTGGAGGTGCTAGTGAATAGCAGCTTCTAGTGAAGTCGTGCCAAGGAGCGCACCGGTGCGGGCGGCGGCCCGAGCTGTGACACGGAGCATCACCGCTGCAGCGCTCCGCTTGCCTCTCCCCAGGGGAGCATGCTTCTGCCTGCTCTCGCAGGGCCTTTGAGTGATGGGACAGAGCTGTTCAATGGTCAGCTTTCCTACCTTTATCATACTGCTTTGCAACATACCTGGCTACTCCTGAAGATATCCTGAAAGATACTTGTCTCTTGTGCTCTGTGACGTAATCTGGAAACAAAATATGTAACGACATGATCCAGAGAAATGGCTGTTTCAATATATCCAGTGTTACAAATAAACACTCAACATTGCTGCTTTCTACCCTGCCTCTGTGTTGCCACATGGAAGCTTCCTACCAGGAGCTGCAATGCTCTTCGGGATGAAAAAGTCTGAAGGAGTGGTGCACTAAAATGTGATGACTACGCTGTCTGCACACCTCAGGTGCTTCAGTAAATGTCCATATTCTGGTTTAATGAGTTTTTTCATTTGCTTCACTGCACCCTTGGTACAGACAAGATTATTGCTTACAGTTTATGACTTAACAACTCCAGATTATGCTACTACATTTAAGACCCAGTAACATAGTTCCAGGCTGAGAGGTTTGTTTTATTCTGTTCAATTTTTCTTTCCTTCCTTCCTGCTTTTGCTTCACTTACCTGCATTACCTCCCTCTTCACAAGTAGACAAACATAGCCCCAGCTTTGGTTCTCAGAAGTAGATTTTACGTTAGAAACAGCTCTACTATGAAAAATTCCAATGTCAAGGTTTTCTTAAAAATATAAGTGCATAATTAGTCTGGTGAAATGCTTGCAACACGAATAACCTAACCTTATTAAATGTAAGGCCCCAAAAATGTGATGGAATGGAAACTGCCCATTGAAAATGTCATATTAATAATCTGTATGATGATAAGGTAGTACTACTAACATACATAAGAAAGATGCAGCCAGATAGCCAGTGTAGGTCTGCATTTCTCCTTTGAAAATTCCTAAGTAGGTCTTAAAGTTGTATAGAGGAGTCAAACAAGGAATCAAGTATGGACTTTAATGCTTTATTTTGGTTTCATGTATAATATCATCAGTGCTAAAGTACTGGGGGCCACCACTCCCGAAAAACTCACCTAAACAGCTTTATGCAGGGGCAGTTCCTCTCCAGCAACACATTCTGCTGCATTTCAATTTAACTCTGTCAGACCAGGCCCTACATTATTGATCTGGAGGGTAATACACGATTTGAGAAAATAGGAGCTACGCATCATTCATTTATTTTGGCTCTATGCTTACTTGAGGATTAGAACTGTAAAAGAATTTCATCCTTTTCTTAATGGTTGTTTTCCTTTCATTCTTTGGGCAACATTTGAACTCTAAAAACCCCTCAGTTAAGAAAAAGACCTGACTATACTGATTTTGGTGACAGTCATACTCTACATGTCAAAACAATTTTAATATTCTGCCAATTCAAAATTCAGAAGTAATTTTGTGCTTTAGATCAGAAAGACTTCTGATGTTGGAGTACCAAGAGCCCTTTTATCATCTGTTCTGACTACAGCATTTGGGAGGGCACTGTGCGATGTGAATTAAGCTGGAAGTATAGTGCATACATGTTTTGACATGACTGGAACATCAGGGTCAAATACATCAACAAATACAGTGCCTTTTATTGCTCTGTTAGTCTGGAATGACCGATTTAAGATAATTGGATCTAATTTCCAAACAAATGATTCAGCATAGATTCAGTTTGACTTTATGTCAAGAAGGCTGATGCTTAACCTAGTATCTTGCAATCTACGCTGCTTCGTTTTGTCATCTCACAACAGAGGGAAATACCTTGTTTACTGAGCATGAATTATACCTGTAAACTACATTTTAAGCAGGAAAAGTAAAAATTCCAATCTCTCACCCACAGGGACTATGGGCCTGCTTTCTTTTCTAACTTAGTAGCAAAACCAAGTTAAATGATAGCAGGGTAACATGCTTGCTTAGCAAATAAATACAGATATGGACGTTTTATAGGTTAAGGCCACCATCAGTTATTTAGGGTAAGAGAAGTAGAACACTGTGTTCAGAAAAGCCTTTAGTTTTGATTAAAAATAAACAATGCTGAAGCATCCATCAAATAATTGGTAAATTGTTCTCATAGTCATATTTCTCATTTGAATGTGACTTATTTGTGGTACTAATTTCTTAGCTTCAGTTTCCATCCATTGGATCCTCTTATATCGTTGAGTGATAAATTGAAAATCCCTTTGTTACAGCATTTCTGGTCCACTGTAGGTATTAATACATCATGGTCAAGACTCCTCTTACATTCATCTTCAAGCTTGAGCTTTATAAGCTGTTACCTTTACAGTCTTTTCATCCTCCTCCTCACTGTTCTCTGGTGATTTCCAGTTTTTCAGTAACTTTCCTGCATTGCTGAACCAAAAGGAGAAGTAGTATTCCAGCGCCTACACCAGTGCCAAATACAGAGGTAAAATAGTTGCTACTCTGCAGGGAGACAGAGCTGTTTGTTCCCTTTAACATAAGCATGCTGACACGGTTTTGAAGTGTCAGCTCTGTCCAGCTGTCGTGGGAATCTGTTTCTGTCACTACAGCATGTTCCAGCCATCCACTCAGTGTCCCATAGCTTCTCTGACAGGCAGGATCTTCCATACCAGCTTTCAGTGAAACTGGAACTCAGCAGGAAGCAGGAAACCCTGCGAGGAGGAGAAATGAGATTTTACATCCTGAGTTTCCAGGGCCTATTGTGTCAGCCTTTCCTAGTCACACCTGTGGCTTTGGAAAAATCTTTCTTCCGCGTGCTGAAGCCAGTGTTGGACCATTGAGCATCTGAGCCCTCCTGCTGCAATGGAGCTAGATCTTCACTCCTCCCTCAGGCATCAGATCTATCCGCTCTTCACTCATGTACCCACCAGTCAACTCATTCCTGTAGCCACAGTGTTGTAACTGGAAGCTCGTATTGAACCAATTTTCTATGCTGTCTTCAAGGGGTTTTTTGTTTTGGTCATTACTACCCACAGTCCAGTCCCCATCCCTTAACTATGGCCCACCTCTGATTCTCTATACTGCAAGCTTGAAAATGTTTGCCTTGCAAACTTGGTAAGCATTCAGTATTGCTCTGAATCAACAAGTGTTCTTCTTCATTATTTGTAGCTATCCTAGTCTTAAAAATGAAACCAGGAAGAATATTGTAAGAACTCAGTGCAAGAATCCACCCTTGTAAAAATACAGGTCAGTCTTGTGTAGCCTGTATTCAGTTCAGAGATAAGCAGCTGTTCGCTTTGAGAACTCTTCTACACAGGCACACTTCATGCCGTCAAGGAAGTTTGTGTTTCTTCTTCTTGGTTATTGCCCCACTTTATCACGTAACTCCACAATACTGCATCTAGCCATGGATGGCATTGCATACGGTAGTCTAGTTTAAGAAAATGGCACAGGGAGTCTAATGAGCTTATATCTGTCAATGTCTGTGCTCTCAGCTGAATCCTTGTAAAAATCTTTCTCGGGCATCAACCAGAGGACACTGAGGGCTCATTTAGCCAAATGGATCCATCTCTTCCCCAAGGTACAAGGGCAGAAGATGCCTCATCAACACTCCAGACATACCCAATAACTGGGCATTTCCACCATCATCCTAGAACTAAAGCAGAGTGATTAAACACTGGTCACTCATTTGAGAACTGGAAGTGGAAGAACCACCCACAGATTCTAGATTGATAGGGCACAGGTAGACTGTTGTTTGCATCAGCACTGTACTTAACCATGTTGTTTTGATAAGCTTAAGCAGTGCTTTTCCCTCTTCCCTGTTTAGCAGTACTCGTTTTCTGTGCTCCCTCTTTTTCACCCTGTTATTTTGTAATGGGAGCTGTAATCACAACCAATAATTGCATAGAGAAAATGAGCTGATTATTACTTGTCGAAAAACAAAACAAACAACCTTTCTTCTGATAGACGTACCCTCCCTTTGCAGCCAGTTCAGGCTCTAGGTCACCCTCTTTTCTGTAGATGCTCTGCCCCCTTTTCCATGCAGGCTTAGCATTCCTTTTGTTATTAAAGGGAGGCCAGGGCTTGATGTTACCCTGGAGAGAGGGGAGGAGGGTGGTCAGCACCCCCTGCTGTGATTTCAAGACAGAAGGCTTTTTCTTCTTTTGCTCCCAGCCTGGAAAGGTTCAGTTAATCTTAAACTAATAATAATTTGTTACGCTGATAATAGGATAACCAGAGCCCAGTCCAAATATAAGCAGTTTAGTCTTCCTTTATCTATGAAATATCGCAGCTTGTACAGTCTGACACCTTCTGCCAAACCCTAATCACTCAAACGCTTGATTGCTACCTCTTTCTGCTCTTTAGCCCCTCCAATATCTGCCAGCTGTCACTGTCAACTATCCTATCTCCACAAAACAAGCACAGAAATCACCTCCTTCGTCAGCCTAACAACATTATGCAACTGAATCACCTCCGTGGTTCTCCTTCTCTAATCACATCAAGATCGATATCTTTTTTTCCTTCAAGACCTCAGCTCTCTCCACACTCGCCTACATTTCTTACCGAGTTTGGTTTAGCATCCCATGCCAGCTGTTTTGGCAGTAACGTCAGCATGTTTATTTCTTCCATAGTAGTTTCCCAATCCTTTCCCATGCTAACATCTCTCCTACACACAGTCCTCAGATAATTCATGTTCAGGCTACCTATATTACACCAGCAATCATTTAACACCACAAACCAAAGATACAGTCATTTTGATTCAGTAATTTTGATAAACATTCTCTTAGTTGAGAAATCATGTGACCTGGCAATATTTTATCATGGCTTACTCTCTGTATATATAATGCTTTCAGAAAGCTTTGGTCAGTAAAAAAAGAGTGTGTATGTGATAAGAGCTGGTAGTTCCAGGCAGAGGGACAAGCGTGATCACCACCAAGGACTGCTGAATGCAGGAGGCATGGTTTCATAAGCTGTCTGTCCTTCCACCTGACCACAGCTGACTGCTAGGAGACTTTGCCAGGCTCTGTGTGTATTTATGGCAGCCTTGCCTTTTACATTTAAGGGTGGACTGCAGTAAAGCCTTTGACACCATTTCCCACAGCACTCTCCTAGAGAAGCTGGCTGCTCACGGCTTGGACAGGCATACTCTTCGCTGGGTAAAAAACTGGCTGGATGGCCAGGCCCAAAGAGTGGTGGTGAATGGAGTCAAATCCAGTTGGCAGCCAGGTGCAAGTGGTGCTACCCAGGGCCCAGTATTGGGGCCAGTTCCCTTTAATATCTTTATCAGTGATTGGGATGAGGGCATTGAGTGCACCCTCGGTAAGTTTGCAGGTGACACCAAGTTGGGTGGGAGTGTTGATCTGCTGGAGGGTAGGAAGGCCCTGCAGGGGGACCTGGACAGGCTGGATCGATGGGCCGAGGCCAGTTGTATGAGGTTCAACAAGGCTCAGTGCTGGGTCCTGCACTTGGGTCACAACAACCCCATGCAACGCTACAGGCTGGGGGAGGAGTGGCTGGAGAGCTGCCTGGCTGAAAAGGACCTGGGGGTGTTGGTTGACAGCCGCCTGAACATGAGCCAGCAGTGTGCCCAGGTGGCCAAGAGGGCCAATGGCATCCTGGCCTGTATCAGGAATAGTGTGGCCAGCAGGACCAGGGGGGTGATAGTGCCCCTGTACTTGGCACTGGTGAGGCCGCACCTCGAGTACTGTGTTCAGTTTTGGTACCCTCACTACAAGAATATTGAGATGCTGGAGCGTGTCCAGAGAAGGGCAATGAAGCTGGTGAAGGGTCTAGAGAACAAGTCTTACAAGGAGGGGCTGAGAGAACTGAGGTTGTTTAACCTGGAGAAGAGGAGGCTGAGGGGAGACCTTATCGCTCTCTACAACTACCTGAAAGGAGGTTGCAGTGAGGTGGGGGTTGGTCTCTTCTGCCTAGTAACAAGCGATAGGACGAGAGGAAATGGCCTCAAGCTGCACCAGGGGAAGTTTAGATTGGATATTAGGAAAATTTATTCACTGAAAGGGCAGTCAGGCACTGTAACAGGCTGCCCAGGGAAGTGGTTGAGTCTCCATCCCTGGAGGTATTTAAAAGACGTGTAGATGTGGTGCTTAGGGACATGGTTTAGGGGTGGACCAGGCAGCGTTAGGTTAACGGTTGGATGTGATGATCTTAAAGGTCTTTTCCAACCTAAATGATTCTATGCTTCTATGCTTCTATGATTTGTGCAGTTTATTTAAATAAGAACTACACTTTGGAGACTTGTTTCCCACATCTTGTATGTTCTACAATAATAATAAATAGTCAATAGGTAGATATATTGTATCTTCTTCAAAAGCAGCCGTGTTCCAATTGAGAAATCAGTGAAGAAATTCTCTGGTGGTGAAAGGGGTGAAATAACTTTGAAATCAATGGAGTTGAAATGCAGCAGCAGAGAACACAGTCACTAACTTCAGTTTTGAGATTACTGAGAAAAAGGCATTTTGAAAAGCATGTGTAGCCAGCCTCTTGTTTAAACCATTGCTAGTTTCTACAAGCCTAATAGTAAAAGCCAAGACACAGCTAACTCCTGAACGGTTAAATAATTCTTTATGACGTGATTGGACAGCATTTAAGCATAATCTCTTCCTAATCATGAATCACTGTTATTCTCTAAAGTACGGATGTTCCAGGCAGATTCTCATTTCACTTCACACCAAATATTTCATGTAGCAGTCTACCTATGAACATATTTTGTGCTTCCTCAAGCACTTGAAGTGGAAGCTAAGCTTGGACTTAGTGAAAGCTGAGCTGACAAACTAGATCTGAACAGAAGTGACTCTTCTTGCCACCTGGAATAAACTGTTTTCTCAGATGTATGAATGGAAACCTGAAAGCTCTCTTAAGAGTATTCTAAAATGCTTAAATGCTAAACAAGAAATAATGTAAGTAGTATTTTTAGAAGTACAGTCTACATTTTTTCTTATTTCTTAAGGAGAAATGAGAGAGGCTTAGATTTGATTTTGAAATGTAAAATGTGGAGAAAAGCAGTAAGATGATTAGGGAGAAGTACTGTACAAAGCTGCAGGTATAGCATAAAGATTCCATACATTGACAGAAAGTTGTGAAAATAATATTTCAGCCTGATGAGCTGAGCAAAAGCTGCTATGGTTGTAATTCATAATAGTAGTTATGGATAACCCAAACTAAATGATATGAGTAAAGATTAAATGTATGTAGTAGGAAGTACTGTAGAAAGTGAACTTTCAATGTACAAGACCAATCTGTTTTTAAGCCACAGTTATGACAGGCCATGACAATATTCCTTTGCACATAATCTCCAATAATTTCAATGAATATAATATTAAAAAATAATCTGATGGACTGATCGATGAACTATTCCAGAGATCATTGTTTTGTCTATAGACTTGAACATCCATGACTAAAACATAACATAGTACTGGAATAATGAAAAATTCTTCATGAATAACAAACTCAAAATAGCTTTCCAAGACTCTTTAATACAAAGAATCCTGCTCTTGTCCCATGTATTTTACCAGGTACAAGAAAAACCTTAGAGGCTGTTAATCTTTAAGGGCTTCTTCTCATCTGACTGCTGGCTTACTGTCTGATTCCTAAGTACTAACATGTCTCATGCATTTAAAATGGATACAAAAAACCAGATACAAACTATTAATGGAAATCTTCTCATTTTGATTACATGGTATGCCTTGTTATTTAGTATTTCGTAGGGTTGGCAGTTTCAAGCAGCTATTCTTCCTCATTCACTAGGCTATCCATTATACCTAATTTTCTGCATTGCCATATTCTCTAATGGACTGAATGGAAGTTCAGTGCAACTGGCAAAACAGACTTCAAAAGCCTCCGTAGGCCTGCAGTGGGCATATGAAGAATTGTCTTTTACTTTCTATTGAGTGGCACAGGAAAAGGACAAAAGGCCAAAGTCATAAGCTACAGCAACGAAAGTTCAAATTAGATATTAAGGGAAAAAAATCACAATGAGAGTGGTACAACACTGGCACAAGTTGTCCAGAGAGGCTTCGTCTCTGCTATGATCAACAAAATCTGTTTGGATTGCCGTTTGTCTCCATCTGGTTTACATCTCTAACTATATAAGAAATCATAGAATCATATGTAGTCTTGCTTATCACAGTCACTGTCATATGCATATCTGTCTGGACCGTATAGCTTAGTGTCATCCATCAATGCACACACAATTGCTACACAGTTTATTTTTTTCACAGTGGGGCTCTGGAAGGTAACTCAGGCCTACAGAGTTAGGAGGGAAAATAAGCCTGTGAAAGAACCAGACCTACCAATCCAGTTTATATGTATCAGGGTATAAGAAAATCCAGCATAAAGACATCTTTCAGCTCACGGCCTCCCAGGTTTCTCAGACAGAAGCTGTGCAGCAACGTAGCACATAACTCCCTCCAGTGTGGGGAGGAAGAAGGGAGACGTGAGCAGTGTCACTGCTGACAAGTTACTCTGAAACTTTGTCTTAAAGTAAGTCTACAATTCAGTTATCAGTCCTCATTGGCACCACTGGAGTCACCTACCTTTCCTTGGCAGAGTTTCTAGGCTCACAGCTTCATGGGGTGTGTGAATATACTAATTGTGCTACAATTGCCATGTGAATTTCTCCACTGGATTAAGCAGCCCCATCTGCCAGGTTTCATTCCTGGCCACTTTTTTCTGCCTTCTCCATTGTAAAGGCACACAATGAATTTCTCCGAATTGAGGAACTGCCCCAGCATAGTGTTTTGCCCAGCTGGGTCAGGTCACCAGTCTGGTTCACTGCATAAAAGCCCACACGGGATCAGGAAGCTGAAGAAGGGATGGCAGCAACTTTTCTGTCACCAGTGCACACTTAAATACACTTCAGAAATTACCCCATAATTTTTATTTGCCATGCTTTTGACTTCTCCAGCCCTACAAAACAGTCCTAGAGAATCCTCCCAGCAAAAGAAAATGAGAATATCACCACACAAACTCGCTGACTTTCCACTTCAAAAATGCCCTCCAAAATGAAATATATCTGTTTCTTAGTTGTGCAAGTTAACTGACCAGTCCATACGTTCCTACTTCCCTTTAGCACACACTAACCACACAGATTACTGACCCGGTCATAAGTTAAGCACACAAGCATGTAAATAAAAAGATTACAAAAAGTGACAAGCTACCGCAACAACCGACCCTCTCCCCCCAACTACTACAACAGCAGGCTATAGCCACCACATGCTTAGTGCAAGGCAGATTGTTAGGAAACAAAAAATCAGTTACAATAACTAGCAGTGAAAGCTGGGAGATAAAAGCTTTACAAGATCCAGCAGTATATAAGGAATTGGGGGCCCGTAAAAAATCAAGTCACACAACAAAGGGACTGCTCTGATATGGTGAAAGGTTCTGACCATCCATGTTGCAGGCTCAGGACCTGGAGAGCATATTCAAACTTCCTATTATTTCTGTAGTTGCTGCAGGCTATGTGAAGCTCAGCTGTAGCCAACATCTGCCCAACAGCACAATCATAGAGAAGCCACAAATGAATTTCATATTTGAACAAACATTGGCAGTAACTGCCCCAGAACACTGGGGAGTTTGAGGTCCTCTGACACATCTGAACTTTCTGGTTGGCCCAGTAGTTGAGGTCAATAAAAAATGTGGACAGTAGTCCAAGTCTAGTACAAGTACAGTGCAGATATATTATAAAATCTGCCTTCCTTCTTTCGTTCCCTCCACCCATTCCTGATTTTGCTTTCTCTGATCTTCAGTCAGGACAGAACTTTGTTTTTCTGAGTGTAGGTGGAGTCAAATGACTTTTGGGGAGGGGAGGAGGGGATTCTTATAAAATCTGATGGCTTACGCATCCTGAATGAGACAGATTTGGTTTGTTCAACTAGACTGTGCCTACAAGGAACAATGAGTAAGATGACCTGGTGGTTTGCAGCACAACTCAAGAACTTACGTACAGCTAGAAGGTGAAGGAAGAGCTTCATATCCCATACAAGCCTGGGTTACCCGAATAAGGTAATTTCTTTATGGTGTGCTTTATTTTTGTTACTTCAAACTGGCTGCTCAGAGCATTCAGCCCCTCTTTTCCATCCTGATAGGAATTTACTGCTTTGTCAGTAAATTGTGTTATAGATCATGTTCATTAGACTGGCTTTTACTAAAATGATGTTAATGAAGTTAGAAAGGAGAATTTTATTAAGAAGTCTTCTTGAATTTGCATCTGAAGAGCAGTAGCTAGCACAGCTCTGTTTTATTTGAAGCTGTGGCGGTATGAGAGCATCAGCAGAGCCAGTCTGAGTGTTAGATGAAGACCAGAAGTGTGACAAACATAGTAAGTACCTGTTCGCTGTCTGTCTACAAAGGCACATGTGTGAAGGAAGCTTCAGCATAAATTACAATTTATTTCCATGTTTCTTTCCCTCTTTCTTCTAATACAACAACTAAAACAAGATTATATTTGTTAATCTGGTGCCAATTTATTAAAGATCTGTGTTGTGTTTAGTTTTATGTAGTTGATTTTGCTGAATAGTTCCTACTTCAAGGTAGTCTAGTTGGTGGTCCTGTCCCAATATCAGCCTTTGGTAAAAGTAGTTTTGCCTTTGTGTACATCAAGTGTGTTTTTCTTCTTTTTCTTTTTTTTTGGGTAAGTCCAAATCCAAGCTAAAGTGCCATGCTTGTACTGGAAGCCCAAACCAAACCCCCACTAACTAGTCACGTTTCTTCATCTAAGCATGAAAAATCTCAATACTTGCCTTTTTTGTCTTCTTGGGGAACCAGTTTCTGCAAAGTGCTAAGTACCACCAGCTCACAGGGAGTCCACCTGAGCTCTAAGGGAGAGTGAATACAGTTATTTGGGGAGCTTTATGTATGAGTTGCATGAAAACAAGACGACTAGGATTCATGGCAACAACAGTCTTTTCTTGATTCCACCACCAACTTGTTCTGCAAAGTGCAGCAAATATATTAAACTCATTTGCTCTTCTGTAAAAAGCAAATTAGAACATGGAACACAAGAGAACCAAGTAACGCAAGTATCAGTCTTCACAAGTTTATATGGCACCCTAAAATGCAAGCAGTCAGACAAACTTTATATAATTTATTTTTATTATTGTCTGATAAACCTTCTGAATCATTGACCTGAATAAAAGCAGAAATAGCTTGGAGAACTTGTAGACCATGAATAGAGGAACACCCCCAGTGCCGCAGAAAGTTCCTTTGTAGTTATCCAGCTGCAAAGATAAAGGTTGCACTTTTGCCTGCATATTCTTGCTGACAAATTTTGCCGAAAGGGGAATGATAGTATTGGCAGAGCTGTCTGCTCTTGCTGATGCACACACCAAGCACAGACGACAGCATTGTGGCTTTCCTGATTGAAGCCCCTGTCTCATAGGGCATCCATTCCAGCTGCCATGGGAAAGCTTTGAGTTAGGAGGCAGTGGGATGCTAGGCAGAATGATAATGCTTCCAAGGCATGGGTTTACATTCTTTAAGAGATCTTGTGTGTGGCCATGCACAACAGAAAGGGCTGTTTCCCTACAGGTTTTTCCTCCTTTCTTTTAAAAGTTTAGTTTCAGGGGCAAGAACAGAAAGTGAAGACATGAAAACCTTACCATTTACCATTACTCAATAGCTAAAAGCAAAAAGAGATCCTGGGTGTTTTCTTAGCTTAGTTTTTTCTCAATTACATGCTTGTAGTAAACTTTCACTTGCAAGTGAAGGAGAGAAGAAAGCAGAGCATGATGTCAGGATCAACATGTCCACCCATTGCAACATCTGCACTTTCTGCTACTCTGTTCAGGCATTCCAGCAATTCCCTACAGTATGTAGCTGCACTGCTTTCAAATCTGTAGGGCTCCTGGGAGATAACTACCTCATTAATTAATCACACAACTGAAATAGTAATTTCATTTTGGAGTTGCATGCAACACTGTGATCATTAAAAGAAACTGGAGGCTGTATTTTGAGCTGTGACATAAAAGATGTATTTGTGGTCAGGAAAAAGACAATTCATTTAAGTCTTGTGAGCGGTAGGACCTGATTTATACTCCTCCTAGAGCAGAGTTTGCCTAATGAAGGTGAAGGGTGCTGGATGGTGTCAGGAAGTAGTAGATTTTATCATGCCCCTTTTAGTCTGTGTGCTGCCTGGTAAGTAGCAGGATTTCTTGTGTCTGTTTTGCGGCAGAAATCATAATCCCTCGCCCAGGCATGTCCATGCAGAGTGCAGTAATATCAGTGTCACTCTGCCTAGGCAGGCTCATTTAGCCTAAGTATTGCATCCTTTTTTATGTTCTTCAGTGCCTCAGAACAAATTATGACCATGCCACTTGAGCCCAGCAATATAAGAAGACATGTCTACAGCTTCATCTAGTTTCTGTATTTTCTTAGAGTATCTGAGGACTAATACAAGTATTAACATTTTCAACCTTTCGACCTCATAGAATTCATGATCTTTGAAAGTATTAGCTGCATTTGACAACTGAGAAAACAGACGCACAGCAAGATCAAACAATTTGCTCAAGGTCGCCCAGAAACTTGTGGAATGAAAACCAGATTCCTTCATATAGGCCTCAACCACAAGGCATTCCTCCCTCTCTTGTGGCCAAGTTTTAAGATTTTCAGGATGTTGTCTGAGACCTCGTGCAACTGATTAATCTGTCTGGCTATGTCTGTCATGCAAATGTGTCCAGTGCCACATGTTAGTCCAAAGTTTGAGCCAGACACATGGCAGCAGAATGATTTTGCTTCTGATCCCTACAAGGCTCTGACAGCTTCTTTCCCCCACCCTGCTGCAGTGTTTTAGGTCCTCCTGAGATCATGTACCTCAGTGGGGCAAATCATGGGACTAGTGACTGCTGCTTTGTACTGGATGGCTTCTAGTAGTATGGATTCCCTTAACCCTCATCTTTCCCTGCTGCACCCAGGGAAGGTAAATGTAAGTATAGTACATTAACTATCTTTAGCTCACATTCTCCCTCTTAGAACAAAACTGCTTCATGTGCCATGTCTTTTTTGGTGTCCTGCATTTTGTACTACATGCGCACTCAGAATTTAGTGTCCATGAAGAAACAAGAAAAGAGTAGGAATGTGCCCTCCCTCAGCCAGATCCTATGTCCTCCGTGAACTGCATGATGATTCCAAATTTGTCACAAAGCTTCTAAGGAGAAATACGCTTTTTCAGTTATGTGTTTAATAAGATGTGCTTGCCTGTTAAGATGCCTTTTCAAGGAAGCATGTGCCATATTTTGGCAAAAATGCTTTGCAGTGCTGGAGCTGTGAATATTAACAAATGCTCAGATGTTGAGGACCCTAAAATTCTCATGCAGTGTCCTTGCAAGTTACTCACGCTATAAAAACAGCTATATTGGTTCAGACCACAAGGGGATGTTTAAGATTAAGACTAGACTAAGAATAAAGTGATACTTCCCAGTTTCTGACTACTTGCAGCTTGGAGACTTCCTGAGCCAGGGACCATTTTTAAGTGTTTGGTAATCCTCAATAGTTTTGTACAGGACAGATTTATCTAATAATTCCATGTAAAGTTTTAGTATCCATAGTATTATGTGGCAGGGAGCTCCAAAGTTTCACAGTGTACAGGTAGTGTTCAGATGTCCAGTACCATATCTAATACTGGTTCCCTAATACACTCCTCAGAGACCAGAGTAACCCCCAGTGCCATGCTGAATACCATTTTTGAGATTACACACATCCTGTTTACACAGGGAGAAGACCTATTGCCACTAGCATTACTAAGAAATTATTGTTATGGTTCTGAATTTGAGTATTGCTTACAACAACAGCAAGACACAGTGTTAAGTTTATACATTCCTGCTCTTTAGTCGAAGTTGCCACTTCACGTGGGATTTTAGAGACAAAGCACAAACAGAAGAAGCAGGTTTGCAGCATTCCTGGAACTTATGCAATATTAAATAGACAGTATCAAGGCTGAGAGAATCCCATAGTCAATACCTCCAAATTGAATTCTTTTGTTTTAAAATGTCATTTTGGTATTTGCCAAGTGGAAGGTGAAATCTTTCTTTGAGAGGCTGCCATTTCAGGAATGGAAAGTCCACTAGGTTCAGACTTCCAGATAAGTGAAGTAGCTTCAATTTATTTCCATTTATGTGGATACCCAGAAGATTGAAACTGACAGACTTCCTGCCCTTTTAAGGTTAGGAATGTTTTCTTTTTTTCTACCTCTTATTCTGTTTCTCTAGTGAAACCACTCATAGGAGCAACTTGGCAAATAATTATGCTTTATCCATACACACAATTATGACAAGAGGCTGATGGGTACAAACAGCAGCCTTGATGGCTTTGAAGTTTGTGAAGTTTATTGCAATGCCCAGAGAACATTAGAAAGTATGGTATCCTGTCAGGCATTTGATCTTCTAATTGTTTACTGTAATGTATTGGTTTGAAAAGTGGGTGGGATAAGGTTCTTGAAGTTACTAGAATGGGTAGGATCCTGGGTGGGCCTGTCTTTGAAAATCTTAGTGTCTGCATCATCTCTTTTCCCATCGTCTTCTCTCCTATTTTCATATCTGCATGCTTCTTTTTTCTACCCTCCTTACCTGAATATTTTCCTTTTCTTCAGTTTTTTGCTTTCTTTGTTTTCCTTTCTACTCTGCCTTCTGTCTCCTGGGGCGTCTGTTTCCCAGGTAATATTTTCAATCAAACCACTGAAACACATACAGTATTTTCACTTGGTAATTACTTGTGTAAGCCATTCCTAGAATCTTTTAATTAATTTCTTTAACACTGGGCCTTCTGCTAATTTGCAGATCTTTTAAAAATCCTCACCACCATCACTGCCACCCCAGCAAAAAAATCTGAGAGAAGATCTGCGAATTAGAAAAGATGCAGGCCAAAGACAGCAATCCACCAGATGGTGGCTATGGATGGGTTGTGGTAGTGTCAGCCTTCATGGTGATGGGCCTCACTGCTGCCGTCCTCAAGACTTTTGGTCTGTTCTTTGTTGAAATCCAGCAGCACTTTGATGAACTTGCAAGCACGACTTCCTGGATCACATCAGTAACTATTGCCATCTTTCATTTAGGAGGTAGGTAGAAGTGCTCCTCTAGCACTTTATTTTAATGTCTTACCTACTCAAGAAATTTTGAAGAGCTTCCTTAAAAAAAGACAAAAACTGGAAAGATGTAAGAACAATACTTCCTTCTTCCGTCTCTACAGAAAATTGGCATTTGCTTCCTCTCATAAAAATGTATCCATGCCTGAGACATGGAATGGGTTAATGAATGAGGACTCTGTATATACACAGGAATCTGATTGCCTTAAAGAACTCCATGTACCTAGACTCATGATTCAGTTTTCCTACAGGCTTTGAATCAAACTCGTTGGAGATAATCCTAAGAACTGCAGAGCTTGTTGGATCAGGCTCTTAAACAAGTTTGTGCAAGTTCACTGATCTCACAGTGACTGTCACTTTTTCAAAGTACTTTAAGACGTAAGGACTATGACCTTGCCTAACAGATAAGCCATCTATTACCAAAATGGTGACTCTCAGTCTCGCTTTCCCCCCACCTCTCCTTTTTGTCTTCACCAAGATCCCCCTTTCTTCCATGTATTGCCAGTTCTGGCTGTCCTTTTTCCCCCTTAGAATGATTCCAAGTCTTTGATCTAACAGAAAACTCACCGAGTTAAAAAGAAAAAAAAATTTCAGTTCACTCACAGAGAGCATAAGGAAGACAAGATGATGCAAACAGAGAGTAAGGGAAGAGAGAGTGAACTATCCCAGTCAAAGTCAATGAGCTATGGGATCAGGTCAAATACCATATCTCACCAAACGAAGGAGGGAAAAGTATCAAACATACTGCATTTGACTCTTAACTTAGTTGTTTACAGAGTCCTTTGTGCCCTTGTAAACTGGATGGTCCTTTGCCCCTATGGTGAGGATTCCAAACGTGCAGGCAGGAACTGTACAGAATTTGTAAGTCTGCTCTACATATTCTCATGTAGATACATAGTTGCAATAGGTAACTACCCTTACGTAATAAATGCTACCATAATTTTGTTTGTGAAGACACTTCATTGCATAGACACTATATAATTATATGCATCCTACTCAGTCCACACCTATTTGTATTATTGCTTGTAATTGCAGTACTTCCAAAGATCATGAGCAACTGATCTTTCTTTGAAAAATGTATTCAGAAGAACAAAACAGTAATTCAAAGTCAAAGTAAAAAGATAAAGCAAAAGTCATGAGTTGAAAATATTTTATCTGTTCTATAAACTGCTATCCTTGATTTGCAGTATTAGAGCTTGTTTCATTCTGATAGAAATAATTAATTGAAAGATCAATGAAAAACCTGCTTTTCCACCTACTTCACAGACTACGGAAATGAATAAATGGGAATATATCAATTTGGCTTACAAATTAGACTTATCACTGACCTATTGTGATAATATTTTGTCATTCAGGCATATGAACTTAATGAGACAAAAGGAAGCCAACGTAGGAGAATAAAAGAACTCAAAGTCCTGTGTTAGGCTTTTTGGGTTTGTTTGGTTTTGGTTTTTTTTTTTTTTTTTTGAATATATATTTACATTATATAGGAATGTATCAAGGATAGAGCATATCAAGTAATAATATTAAGTATAAACCAGCAAAACTGTATTTGTGTAGCCAGGTGTGAGGCTGGCCTACTTCAAAGAAGGCAGCTATAACTTTCAGCAGAAATTGTTTTGCATCCTTTGAAATCCTATGAAAATAATCGTCTTTCAGTGAATACAGCTTGATGGCCAAATGTGCCAAAACCCTTATGTATAGCAGTTCATAATGTCTCGGGTCACTAGGTAATTTTCCTTATCTTCTCCTGCCTTTGCTTCATTTATAGGGACCAGAAGACTTTCTGCTGAAGATCATCTGAGCCTCCAGTTCTTTGATCATCTTTCCTGGCCTGGCTTAGTCTTTCTTAATATGTTTCTCTGGGTAACCTTCAGTGTCATTTGGCTCAGTATGAAGGATGATCAGTGAATTATTAATTTTTCCCATTTGGATCCTTTCAACAGCAGCTCTGTGTCTTGTGTGGAAGGAGAGCACGTGCTTCTACTTTTGGGGTTTGCACCAGTGACAAGCTGTTCAATTTACCACAGCAAGAATTCTCCTCATCACACACATAGGCCTTCTCTTGGTACTGATGTATATCTCCCATCACCTTTCTCTTTGCACTGTGTTTATCATCCCTTTCCATTGCTTTTAAGTTTTCTGTGTATTGCCCTTTATCCTTTCAGACTCTGGACCCTGGCTATCTTCTCCGTTTCCAGTTCTGTGGCTAGCTTCTTTCTTCCTCCTGCTCCCCCATATTCAATTTCTGCCTATTTATTCTCCTCTATTAAAAAAAACTGCTTTTTGGTAGTATTTCTCCACCAGCTGCCGATCTTTCTCTTGTCTTTAAGCACTTCCATGGATCTCTCTTGTTATCCTGAGTCTAGTTTTTTCTTTTTTTGTTCATCATATATGTATGACTCTCCAACTGTATATGCTTTATCCTGCCTCATCCCTTCCACTACATCTTACAGACCATGACTGAATTCCAGTATCATTTTTACATGCTTATCAAATCATTGTAATTTTGCTGTAAATGCTGATGAGACATTTGAGGTTTGTAGGACTTCTGCCAGCTACCTGCTGTCAGACAGTGTACATCCTGCAGATTTTTCAGCCATTAATATCTCTCTGCCACGTTTATCTCACTTGTCCCAGCTGCCAAATGCTCTTCTTTCTTATCTTACTTAGGTGAATGTATAACAACCTGCCCCTGCAAACTACTATAAAACTTCCCTTGCTGACTGCCCTCTTTTCATTGTCTCCCCACTTATTTCAGTTTATAAACGTGGTCCTCGTTAACCGAATTTCATTTTATCCCTGAACTCCGATTTCCAGAGCGTCAGTAAATTGTAGGGAGCTGACTCCCTGTTTGCAGTGTGAAACCCCACTGAGGACTGGTGGTGTCAGGTGTTACTTGGGATCCCTCTAGTGGCCATGGTTATTTAAAAAAAATCCTGTACTTGGGGTTTGAAACTGTTCCTACAGAACAGAATGTGTTTCCATGATGGGTATGGCCTTGATCTTAACTCTGTGATGCTGATGGAAAAACAGTCAGGCGGTATAACTGATCCTTAATTAAGCAAAAATATCCCTAACATTTCAGGTGCTTTCAGACAGTGACTGGAGACCAGTGCTTTGGTTTTGGGAATTGCTGCACCAAGTCAGATCTGTACCTGGTGCAACTTTGCCCTCATGTGTTGAAGAGTTTCTGCAGTCTGCTGAGAGAAACTACGACTGAAATAAAAATTTAAGAAATGAACTGCAAATTTATGGGAAAAATATTACCTCAAAATAAACCTCAATTTTTGGTCCTTTATAAAACATTTGCAATTCCATGAACAGATGATTTTACAAAGCTCTAGAAGATAAAGATTAGTTTTCTCCAGAAAGTTTTCATGCCAGCCATATCAATAATACACTTGCAAGAATACAATTTTTATAGCTTAACCTAGAGAATCTATGGCTGTGGTTTCTCTTTCTGCTAAAAGGCTACATGAATTTCTGTCATGTTGTTAGTTGCATCCTTACATGAAATTCAGTAGAACTGTTTCGCAAGGAAGGCACTGAAATGCTCTTTCCCTTTAAAAAAGTCCACATATTTTTAATATATTTTAAAATCTATGCTGCAAGGACAGTCATTTCCCTATCAGCAAGGATCCAATTTTAAAATCTCAATTGGCCGCCCTGTCCAGCAGAATTCAGGCTGTTTGAGACAGGCATTATAAGGGTATTTCTCCTCCAAATGCTTTATTTGATTGTTTGGTCTGTTGGACAGCTTAATGTTCCTAATGTATTTATCTTTCTCCTATTTTGCTGCTGATCCAGCCCCTGTTGCCAGCTCACTATGTGTACGGTACACCCATCGGGCAGTTGTGATCACTGGAGGACTCCTGGCTTTTTCAGGAATGGCACTGGGATTTCTTGGACTCAGCATGGTCTGGATGTATGCAACAACTGGCTTCCTGCAAGGTATGACTTTATGGCTTTATGGATTTCTTTCACCAGCAACTCAGCCCTTATTTGAGGGTGATAATGGTAGAGTTTTAAAATCTGATTTCTATTTTGATTTTATGAGCAACTAGAACCAGCAACCCTCTTTAAAGGTCAGTTCCCTCATGTCCCACTCTGGAAGTTAGAATGTGTGCTAGAAACCTGCAATGACAAAGAAGGTGAATAATTAGATGATAGTAATTTTCACCTGCAAATTATATGCAACCAAAAAATGAAAAGTGGTTTATTTTTTTGCTCAGAGCCAAGAGCTCTGTGAAGGTTTAAAGAACCTAAAGGGTGCTGAAGTACAAGGACGTAGACATCCCAAATTTTGTACTTGCTATCAAATAATCTTATATTTTGAACACAGGCCCGGGCTTTCAGTTGATTCCAATCCTTTGCTTTACTCCAGGTGAAAACAGGCCAGAAAGTTGTCTCCAACAGCTAGCAGGTTTTCCTGGAACAGGAAGCGATGCTGGCAGGGAATAAAATAAACCATTCCCAGTTCCATGCTGGATGCCTGAGAAAATGTCTGGAATTTGAGCCCTTTGGCAGTCCTGGGCTGCCAAATAGTTTTTAGGGAGCCATTAAAATCACTGTAAGTTAGAGCAGGTTTGAAGCCTGCTCAAAGCAGTCAGGCAAGAAAATGAAGAACAAATAGAGGTAATACACCAGCTTTCTTCATGTCCTCCCTCACTTTCTACCCCAAACACAGCTCAGCTTAACCCAGCAATCTGATCTAGTATCAGCCTTGATTAGGACAGCATGGACACTCTGAGATCTGTCTGGTTTCTACCACACAGCCATGTGATTTCTCACCCAGTGACAAACTGTCAAACCAACATTTTTTTTTTTTTTCACAGTGATGATATAATAGTGTATACTTCATACTTTTTTGTTTGAACATACAACAACAACATTCTTACAGAACATATGCCACAAATATACTCTTACACATAGTGTGGCTGAGCTCATGCTTCTGCTAGGAACAAAAATGTTTTTCTTTTGCCAGTTTTTAACTAACTTTGCAAATCTCGGACTACTGACTGCTTTATTTTCCACCTTCACAAAATACCTCAATAGTGTCTAATTGGTGCTATTTGTATTGGTGTTTTTCAGGACTTGGGATTTCCTTTTCATGGACACCAGCCATTAGCATTGTTAGTCATTATTTCTCCAAGAAAAGAGCTTTGGCCAATGCTATTGCCAGTGCTGGAGAATGTGCCTTTGCATTCACGTTTGGGCCATTTTTCCAGTGGTTGATTAGTCAATATGGATGGAAAGGTGCCCTCTTGATCATAGGCGGCATCCAACTCAATATTTGTGTCTGTGGAGTACTGATGCGACCCCTGGCAAGCAGCTGCCTCCTTGAGGCTAACCATTCTGAAACTGAGACACCACCTGGCAATGGTGCATCTAGGACAGACAAAGAAGATGAGTCTCCCATCACACACAAAACCTTCAACTGGATGCTTGTGAAGCGGCCAGAGTTTGTACTTTATGCTGTTTTTGGTATATTAGCTGCTATGAGTTTTTTTGTTCCTCCGTTATTTTTAGTTCCACTTAGCTACAGCCTGGGCATAGATGAGTCGTGGACTGCATCCCTCCTGTCCATTTTGGCTATGGTGGACTTTGCAGGCAGACTGCTATGTGGCTGGTATGCCAATCTGCACGTTACCAAAACTATTCATTTGCTGACAATGACAATTACACTGATCAGTACTTCCCTGATGCTGTTGCCACTGGCTAACAATTACCTGTCCTTGGCAATATTCACTGGCTTCTATGGATTCTTCTTTGGCACAACGGTTGCTGTTCACATTACAGTGCTAGCAGATGTTGTAGGCATGCCAGATTTTGACAGTGCTCTAGGGCTTTTCATGCTCATTCGAAGCACTGGAGGTTTTGTGGGGCCTCCTCTTGCTGGTAAGTTAAGATGATACTTTGCCAAATATAGTTTACAAGAAGAAAGGGGAATGGTAACCCGAACTAAAAAACTTGGATCTGGACCCAAATTTCCCCCTTTTTTAGCTCAGGGGTATCTAGACCAAGAAGTATATAAAAACAGAGAGTCAGTTTAATTAATTCCTCTCCAAAATATCTTGCTCCCTCTCTTCTGTGTGGTTTTAGAGATACCCGTTCAACATGAAAGCAGGGAAGAATGGCAGGGATTGCATGGTGGTGTTCCTGCTTTGTGAATCCCACAGAATCCCACCTGATGGACTCCCACTGTCTTGCTACGAAAGTGTACCTTTGGGACAAGCAGCAGATCCATACTTTCAGTGAAGAAACTGAAATTTGACACTAGTGATGTTGCATAAATGCTGGTATTGTTGGGAGGATTTCTACAGAAGGTCAAAATGAACAGCTTGAAACATTTGGCTACGTGAACCTCAAGGAAATATTCACAGAGATGCCTGCTGTTTTCAGACAGCATTTGAGCTAACCACTATAATAAATGGGGGAGGCAACACATAAAAACAGTGGGAAGAGAGAGCAGACAGTGAGACAGCACACAGATTTATGGGCTGGCAGTGAGACAAAGTCATCTTGGAAAAACGCAAGACAAACAAGCTGCAAGTTGTAGGGACTTTACAAGGTGACATGGCAGAAAAATGACCATTGTGGCTTGTAAAATGCAGATCTCAGTCCTCATCCAAAGACCACTGCTCACACACTACAGTGACTTTTGTGGTGATGACACCACTAATAGGTTACAAATGGGTCAGATTGAATACTGGAACATTTTAATTCACTTTTGAAAATACAGGAATCAGGAAGATTTACAGAGAATTTGAGTCAGAACAGTATCAAAAGTATGTTGGGAAGATCTGAATAAAATACAAAGATAACGAGACACTTACATAGTGGCTGGTCACTAGTGCTGATTACCTGGAGATCAGTGTGACCCCTTTGTGTACATACAGTAAGCTAAAAAGAAGGTATGGAAGAGGAGGGAACACTAAGCGCTTCTGGAGCTCTCCTACTTTAACAGCAAAATCTAAAAGGTCTGGATTCAGAGTTCCTTTGCCTAACAGGGCTGATGTTAGATTGGAACGACGGCTAGGGAGTACACTAAATGTGGACAAACTTTCCAATGGGAGACCAAGCAAGCAGCCTTCATCAGCCCACAAATGAACCTGCCCTTGTACCCACAGAGCAGCCGATACTACCACATATACTGCTGCAGTACTGCTACTATACTACTGTTTTTTCAGTACAGTACATAATGGCATTAGGTATTTTGGTTGTCTTAAAGCTACCTAAAAACCAGGGTCTTTTTGTTAACATCTGTGACTCTTTGTAAATGATGAGCAAGAAAGCCCATAACACTGCAGGCAACGTGTCCAGCTGTGTCTCCAGCAGAGGCCTCTCCTTTCCTTATTTAAACTCTCTTGTGCTGTACAGTTATGGTCCAAATTCAGCAACTAATGGCAGCTATGCCACAGAATGTGGGGCGACTCAGATACAAAGCTGCATGATTTGTTTTTTGTCTGCCATTACCTTCATTGTCTGCCATGTTTTAGGTTGGAAAGTGCTTCAAACTGCATAGCATTTTGTTTTACTAGCAATTCACATATGCAAAGTAAACGAGATGTGAGTTTTGTTTCAAATTTTAAAATGCTATAATGGGGTGATGTTCCATGCACTCATGATGTAGAAAGCTGCAAGACAGGTATGTAGCCAGCATACTCCCTTTCGGAGAGTATATGTTGACACTGCTGAGCTAATTCACGTTAGCCTGCTTTCTATCAATCACATTGCTGTCATTTGTTTCTTTCTAGGTCTGATTGTGGACATGGCTGGTGATTACAGAGCAGGCTTCTACATGGCAGGAGCCACTCTTGTCCTGTCAGCTGGATTTTTAGTTACTTTAGATCAATTCCAACAGAGAAAAGAAAGAGGAAGCCAGACTAACACTAAACCAGAAAAGTCAACACTACCCTACCCTTCCCTCCATCCCCTGAAACTTCAAAACAGAAGGTATCGAGAACATGATGTAGTGGTGTGACCACATTGGACATCTTACAGCATTTCAGGACATATGGAAGTGTTTTATTTTCTCCAGACTCAATACTAGTAGGATTTATAAAATGATGGAAGTTTTGGATAGGAATGTTTGAAACTGAGGAAGAAAGTCATTAGTTTAAAAGCAAACTAGACCAGTAACCATTTTCACATTATTTTGATGTTGAAGATTCATTTTGACTATACAAGTCTTCAACACAGTCCCACAGGGCCGTGATAAGCAAACTAGGGAAACTGTGGTCTAAATGAAATTACCATGAAGCTTGTGGGCAGCAAAAAGAAACCCTCCCCCCAAATACAGACTGCAGCCATCACTATCAAATAGGAAGAGGCATCAGCTCACAGGCGTTTAGCTGGGGGAAGTAGTGTTCAGTATTTTCAGTAAACAAGCTGGATGTGAAAGCAAGAGTACATTAATATAGTTTTGAGCTAAAGGGTTTGCAGGTACTCTACAGAGCAAGGCTGGAATCTGATAAATAAATAAGCCTGACAAATGGGGTAAGTTACATGAATAATAGAATTCAGTAGAGAGAAATGGATTCCTAAATATCAGAAGTAAAAAGCAAAATACACACACATAAAATGGAGAAGGATTGATGAATAACAGAGGAAGACCTAAGGCTACAGTGGACTTCAAACCAAGTAAGAATCCCAAATGCAACCCTATGTTAAAAATAGTAAATGTCTTTTTGTGCTGTGGTAAGATAAAGGAGATAATGATGCTTGTAAGGCATTAACTGGAAGAGGTACCTAAGTTGGAAAAAATAAGTGGAATAAGAATGAGAAAGGTTAAGAAAGAACAGCTTAAAGAAAAAGTGTAAGAAATAAAGTTTGTCTGGTTTAGAAGATGAAAGGTTGTACAGAGCATGGGAACAGCCTTTAAATCCATAATAGGTTAAGGTAAAGAAGACACAATTAATTCCTTTCCTTGTTAAGGCAATTAGTAATTGATACAATTTGCAGTAAGGCAGAGTTATGTAATGGGGAAAAACCTTCGTTGTAGCCTGTTAAGCATAGAAACAGACTACAGGGAGAATATGAAAACAGAGATATCAGAGAACAGATAAGACATGAGAGAGAGTCTAAATATATTCAATTGTGCTTCAGAACAGTGGGATGGACTCGATGACTTGACCTGAGGTCCTCTTTAGTTCCACATTTCAACTGTCCTGAGGGTCTTTGAGCAAATACTCAATTTATGGGAATAAAAAGAGTCTGTATCCAAATAACTTTTTTCGGTTCTTTTATTTTATCAGGTGGAAAAGAGAATGCAAAAGAAGGGAGGGAGGGCTGCATCACATTTAAAAAGAAATAGCAAAAATAAAAAACATAGCACTTAAAAGCTTTGAAACTATTACAAATGTCATAGCTGCTCTGGTTACGAACTTCAGAAATTTTTACCATTGAAACACTTTATCTGTGAAGCCGAGTTTAACATAAATCACTCATCTAAAATAATTATTTCTTGTCTCATAAAAGTAACAATTATTTCAAAAATTTAATTTAACTTACAAGATATTAGCTGAACCACTAATAAATCAACTATCTGTGAGGGCTGGATTGCTGAACACACATTGGAAGAGACAAAACTGGGTGAGCAAAGTCTTGTAGCAAGGCCCTGAAATTTCTGACAAAACATTTTTCAATCATGTCAATTGAAAAACTTAGATTTTTCTAGAAAGTATTATTCTTCAGTCTTCTGCAGTGTTCCAATACTTAAAATAACTCTTCATTTTATAAAATGAAAGGAAGGGGAATTGTTGGAGGGGGGAGGAATGGAGGGATGCTTAATAGATGCAGTTTCCACCTCTGACTTTCTATTAAAATTCTATATTTTATTTACAAGCTCAGTCACTGATTTCTGTATTTTGATATGTCCTGATATCTAACACGGGCAGTGAAGAAGGCTAGTGGCATCCTGGCATGTATGAACAGGGGCACAGACAGTAGATAAAGAGAGGTGATTATTCCCCTCTGCTCCACAGTTGTGCATCCATTTTGGGGCACCAAGTACAGGAAAGCAGTTGATTGATAAACATGACAGAGTTCAGCAGAGGGCCACTGAGAGGCTGCAGGACCGGGGCTGGTTCAGCCAGGACGAAGGGCAGCTTTGGGGGCACCCAACAGCACCCCTGGCACTGACAGGAGGGATGGAGGAGATGCAGCCGGGCTCTTCACAGTGGCGCATGGCAGGAGGGCGAGAGGCAGTGGCACAAGCTGAAACAGGAGGCTCAGGTTGGAGCCATGAGGACAACCCAGCGGTGGAGCCGGGGCTCAGGGAGGTTGGGCTGTTTCCATTCTTGGGGGTTTCATGCCCCGACTGGGTGAAGCCTTGAGCAGCCCAGAACTGGCTCTGCTCTGGGCAGGGGCTGGAGACCTCCCCAGGCCCCCACCAGCCTGAACAGGATCCTGTGACCCTGTGAAGGGAGATATGAGAAGTCGTTCTTTTATTTTTTTTTGCCAAATGCACTGAATAGTATTAGTCACCTGGACACTCTGTCAGCTCATGACTACGTATCTGTTTAACAGCACAAAAAAAGTACCAAGTGTTTGTATTAATTTTGGGACTGCGTTTACTTCGGCTTTAGCAGCAATATTCCCAGTTAAGTTTCACTGGACTGTTACTGCAGGGATCACTTGCAAAGGGCTGTTTTGTTCCAAGTGGCTAACGATGTAGTCAGTGTTGCCTATATTCACTTTCTTCAAACAAAGAGTTTCTGAGATGGCCTCAGAGACCTAAATCAGGAGCTCACCTGCAAGGAGTTTCTCACCCCAAACCTGTTAGCCACTCTCTGGTGGAAACAGGACTGTGAGGCTTTAGAAAGAACCACCATTCTCTTGAATCCAGGTATGGCCTCCTGAAATTACATGCAAGGAAAGTCATAACTCTGCCTCACCTTGATAGTGTCGCACTGCATCCAAAAAGTTTTCATCCATGGTTGGTCATCCTGCATCTCATAGAGAAAGTCCCATAAATCTGAAAAATCCCCTGGGCTCAGAACCTCCAGTCAACCACGAGCAAAGTCGCAGCAAAGAAAAACACTGCCAGAAAGTTATCCAATCTTTTTTCTTTGGAAAAACGAGGTGCAGACACCACTGCATTCATGGCATTCTCTTGGCCTAGCTACTACAGGATTAAGACTACCACTCCTGTACTGTACATTGTTGAGAGATGGAGCAGAGGGTGATGGGTCTGACACTAAGGACCACAGTTTCACTTTGAAATTACTTGAGGAGGAACTTACTTTCACGAACCAGGCTTTCAGGATGACAACATTATTAATGGTGTCTGTGCAAGGCAGTCTACAGGACAACATGTTGCATCCTGGTGGTGTCTGCAGTTGAGGTAGCAGCAATTTGAGGAATAGCTTCTTTTCAAAAAGTTCCAAATCAGGCTTACAGTGGCTCTGGAATCCAGATAATACCTACTTCAAAGTAAATCCCCAAACCATGGAGAGATGAGGATCCTCAGCACCACCTGAAAGGGGTATAATCTTCTTATTCAGTCTTACTGTACTATGTTACTGTTAATGTAGATTTAGCACTGCAATACTTGAGAATTTGCACTGAAATTCCCGTAAAACTCAAAACTAAAGCCGTTACTAAATCAGGTGTCAAGGTACTTATGTTTCTTTGCTCTGTCTGCTGTAGGAAGCGTCAAATGCCAGAGAAAAATAATTATCAATTAAGGGAAATAAACAAATGAATAAAAATCCCAGGATCTTGTCCTAGAAAGATGGAATCACACTGTCAATGCATAAAAACAACTGCTATTGTTTTTAAAAGGTCAAGCATGTTATTTTCAGTTACACTAGAAGCATTCATTTCATACCTATCATCAAGATTCATCAGTGTCCTAGGCTTGCCACAGGTTGCTGGCTATCACAAAAGGCCTGGGTTGCTTTGGGGCTTCTCCTAAGTACTCCTCCTCTTCCATCCTCTTCTCTTCCTGAAATGTTATCTTTCAAAACGTAACACCTGTGGAATCCATACATCAATTCCAGTGACTTTACACTGACGGAGTTAGTAGCACCACCTCAGAGAAATAAGATTTTGTAAAAAACCTGAGATCAGAACCAGGACATGGTGTTTCACCTTCTCATCCATTCAGTTCCTCAATACCAGCATTGTGCATTTACATACCAGACGGCATGACAGATCCATGACAAAGTTGTTCTTTTCTTCCCTTCCTTGTTATACTGTTAATAAGAGACTCATTCAGAACACTGGACATTCAAAATGTTCAATCAGTTGACATTTTGCTCACCACACTGCTGGAGGCAAGGAATGGGCAGAGACTCATTTTGGTGTCACATGGATTTTCAGTGAAAATCAGGTTTGATTCTGAGAAGAACAAACAGTACCCTTCAGTTATCATCCGCTCCCAGAAGTGAAGGTTTTCTACAGGAAAACACATGATTTGATAATGAGCCCTACGACATTTTCAGAGTACTGCACAAGGGCTGGCATGTTGCTTGGGAACTTGATAGACTGTGATAGCGCACACTTACTGTTTTACACACATGAATATCTACAGAAATTTTCCTTACATCTCTTTCACCTTTGAAACTCCCACTGAATTCATCTGGAATAATAGAGGAGTTAATAAGAGAAACACTGAACCATTTGGCCAAATGAGCAAGTTTATGCTCCTCACTAATGTTCATTCTTCTTCCTCCCTTTATTTTTCCCTCCGCAAAAAAAATGTGTTTTTTCAAACTTTAATAGGTCTAGCAAAAACAATTACATCTTTCTGGTGTTAATCACAGAATGGCTGAGGTTGGCGGGGACCTCTGGAGGTCATCTGGTCTAACCCCATGCTCCAGCAGGGCTACCTAGAGCTGGTTGCCTAGGACTGTGCCCAGACAGCTTTTGAATATCTCCAAGAAGGAAGACTCCACAACTGCTCTGGGCAACCTGTGCCAGGGCTCAGCCACCATCACTGTAAAAAAGTGTTTCCTGATGTTCAGAGGGAACCTCCTGCGTTTCAGTCTGTGCCCACTGCCTCTAGTCTTGTCACTGGGCACCACCATGGAAAAATAGCCAAAGAAAGATCAGATTTTTACCATAATTAGGCAATTCAGGGCCTTGAGAGGACTGGTTAAGGGATCAGGAGCACAAGTAATGTTCTCTATCCTTTCTGTTGCAGGGAATGATAAGGAAGGATGCAGGAAGATCCAGCAAATCAATACCTGGCTTTGAGCCTGGTGTCTCCGGCAAGATTTCAGGTGTTTTGATAACGGGTCGGTTTACACATCACCAGGCCTGCTGGCGACAGACAGGCTATACCTCTCTCAAAGGGGGAAAAGGATCCTAGCACAGGAGTTAGCAGGGCTCATTGAAAGAGCTTTAAACTAGATTAGAAGGGGGAAAGGGGTAAAACCAGGCTTGCTAGAGATAAGCCTGGGGGCAGCACACCAATGTTTGAGGGACGGTGTTCTAGTGAGGTCCTTTGGTCTGCCATCCCAGTGGAGGCAGAATATGGAGATCCATGCGGCAGCAAAGACGGAAGGGCTATGGATGTGTTAGAAACCACGGAAGCACCTGAGAATGTTCACGTAGGAATGAGGGCTTCTCCCCTCAAAAAGGTGGCAGGAGCAACAACCCAACTGAACTGCATCTACGCCAATGCACGCAACATGGGCAGCAAACAGGAGGAGCTGGAAGCAGTTGTGCAGCAGGAAAACTGATATGGTTGCCATCATGGAAACATGGTGGAATGACTCGCACAACTGGAGTGCTGCAATGGATGGCTGTAAACTCTTCAGAAGGGATAGGCAAGGAGGAGAGGCAGTGGGGTGGCCTTGTACGTTAGGGAATGTTTTGATTGTCTAGAGCTTAACGATGGTGACGATAGGGTTGAGTGTTTATGGGTAAGAATGAGGGGGAAGGCCAACAAGGGAGATATCATAGTGGGAATCTGTTGCAGACCACCCAACCAGGATGAAGAGGCGGAGGAAGTATTCTATAAGCAGCTGGGAGAAGCCTCACAATCGCTAGCCCTTGTTCTCGTGGGGGACTTCAACTTACAAGATGCCTGATGGAAATACAATACAGCAGATAGAAAACAGTCTAGGAGGTTCCTGGAGTGTGTGGAAGAGAACTGCCTGACACAGCTGGTGAGGGAGCCAACTAGGGAAGGCACCTCACTGGACCTCTTGTCTGTGAACAGAGAAGGCTTGGTGGGTGATGTGACGGTTGGAGGCCGTCTTGGGCACAGCGACCACAAAATGACAGTTTTCGATTCCTGGAGAAGTAAGGAGGGGTGTCAGCAGAACTGTCACCTTGGACTTTTGGAGGGCAGACTTTGACCTGGTCGGCAGCCTGGTTGACAGAGTCCCTTGGGAGGCAGTCCTGAAGGGCAAAGGAGTCCAGGCAGGCTGGACGTTCTCCAGCAAAGGAATCCTAAAGGTGCAGGAGCAGGCCATCCCCATGTGCTGAAAGACAAGCCAGCAGGGGAGAAGACCAGCCTGGCTGAACAGAGGGCTTCAGCTGGAACTCAGGAATAAAAGGAGAGTTTACAACCTTTGGACGAAGGGGCAGGCAACTCAGAAGGACTACAAGGATGTTGTGAGGTTATGCAGGGAGAGGATTAGAAGGGCCAAAGCCCAGCTGGAACATAAACTGGTTACTGCTGTAAAGGACAACAAAAAATGTTTCTACAAATACCTTAGCAACAAAAGGAGAGCTAAGGAGAATCTCCATCCTTTATTGGATGTAGGGGGAAACATAGTGACAGAGGACAAGGAAAAGGCTGAGGTACTTAATGCCTTCTCTGCCTCAGTCTTTAATAGTCAGACCAGTTGTTCTTGGGGTACCCAGCCCCCTGAGCTAGAAGACAGGGACAAGGACCAGAATGAAGCCCCCGTAATCCAAGGAGAAATGGTTAGTGACCTGCTACAACATGTAGACACACACAAGTCTCTGGGGCTGTATGGGATCCACCCAAGGGTACTGAGGGAGCTGGCAGAGGTGCTCAGCAAGCCATTTTCCATCATCTATCAGCAGTCCTGGATATCTAGGGAGGTCTCAGTTGACTGGAGGTTAGCAAATGTTAGCATCTACAAAAAGGGCTGGAAAGAGGATCCAGGGAACTACAGGCCTGTCAGTCTGACCTCAGTGCCGGGGAAGGTTATGGAGCAGATCATTGTGAGTGCCATCATGTGGCACGTACAGGACAACCAGGGGATCGGGCCCAGTCAGCATGGGCTTGTGAAAGGCAGGTCCTACTTGACTAACCTGATCTCCTTCTATGACAAGGTGACCCGCTTAGTGGATGAGGGAAAGGCTGTGGAAGTTGTCTACCTGTCAAGGTCTTTGACACCGTTTCCCACAACATTCTCCTGGAGAAGCTGGCTGCTCACGGCTTGGATGGGCGTACTCTTCGCTGGGTAAAAAACTGACTGGATGGCCAGGCCCAAAGAGTGGTGGTGAATGGAGTCAAATCCAGTTGGCAGCCAGGTGCAAGTGGTGCTACCCAGGGCCCAGTATTGGGGCCAGTTCCCTTTAATATCTTTATCAGTGATTGGGATGAGGGCATTGAGTGCACCCTCAGTAAGTTTGCAGAAGACACCAAGTTGGGCGGGAGTGTTGATCTGCTCGAAGGGCAGGAAGGCCCTGCAGAGGGACCTGGACAGGCTGGATCGATGGGTCAAGGCCAATTGTATGAGGTTCAACAAGGCTCAGTGCTGGGTCCTGTACTTGGGTCACAACAACCCCATGCAACGCTACAGGCTGGGGGAGGAGTGGCTGGAGAGCTGCCTGGCAGAAAAGGACCTGGGGGTGTTGGTTGACAGCCGCCTGAACATGAGCCAGCAGTGTGCCCAGGTGGCCAAGAAGGCCAATGGCGTCCTGGCTTGTATCAGGAATAGTGTGGCCAGCAGGAGCAGGGAAGGAACAGGAAATGGCCTGAAGTGGTGCTGGCAGGGCAGGTTTAGGTTGGATATTAGGATAAATTTCTTCACTGGAAGTGTGGTCAGGCACTGGAACAGGCTGCCCAGGGAGGGGGGTTGAGTCTCCATCCCTTGCAGTATTTAAAAGACGGGTAGATGTGGTGCTCAGGGACATGGCTTAGTGGTGGACTTGGCAGTGCTACATTAATGGTTGGACTTCATGATCTTAAAGGTCTTTTCCAACCTAAACGATTCTATGATTCCATAAAACACACAAGCAGAAAAATGGTCTGGCTCTTCCCAGCCCTGCACTAGCTAAGAATATTGATGTTAAGACTTTTCATCTGATTTTGTAAGGAAATGGATGTTGACCTCTCACACTATCTGTTCTTTCCTGTTCACTTTTGAGT
Source organism: Platalea leucorodia (assembly GCF_965183815.1). Taxonomy (NCBI): domain Eukaryota; kingdom Metazoa; phylum Chordata; class Aves; order Pelecaniformes; family Threskiornithidae; genus Platalea; species Platalea leucorodia. The sequence goes on from NC_138858.1 coordinate 31,880,118, forward strand.
CTGTCAGCCATTTTCATTTAGAGCCAGATTCACAGCTTCAAAGAGAAGTGAAAATGTCAAAGTTTTAAGTTTGAATTCTTCAAACTTAAAAAAAAAAAAATCTGTGGCAGGATAGAGAGGCCCAAATTAATGATTCATTGGGAGAAATGACAAGCAGAACATGGTTCTTATATCTTCTTTTTTTTTTGGCAGTAACTAACACCACTGGTCCATCACAGCACCCAGACCTCTGAATTAATCACAGACTGCTTTTTCTTGCCTAGTGTTGTAAATGGAATTACTGCAACGTGAGCACAGGCAATTCACACTAATCTGTTGGAAACCAGGCTTTGTTAGTTCTGCAGCCCATGGGACAGACTCTCTTTTTGTTGCAGCATTTGCTTACCAGTAGAGCATTAAACTGTACTTGCTGTAATCGCTTCTATCATGGTATACATCTATGAGTTTTGCTCTAACTATACTAGTTTCCATGTTACAATGGTGCAAAAAGTGTGCATATACAAAGCTATAGTTAAACAAATGAGAAAACTCTGTTTATACCAGCCCTCTGTCGCAAAATAATCAGCCCTAAATCAAAACAAGTTTGAATTTAGAAGTAGTCTGCCCACTCTAGGAGCTTGTACTGACTAGGCAGGTACAATGGTGTTCAGCAATTTCTCAGAGGGTATGTAATAAATGAAGAAATAGATTTTTGAGCTGCTTATTAGGAGGGAAGGATGCAGACTGTAAAAAGAAAAAGAAAAGTTGTCTCCTTGCCTCTTTCATGCTAATTAATGCATTCAGAAGCTGTACTGAAAGGAATTTAAACTCGTGATAGTCATAAGAGAACAGATCAAAGAAGAAAAAACAGACCAAGTCAAGGAAAAGAAAGCTGTACATGCCTTTCAGTTAACAGACAGAATACAGGTCTGACAGAGGTAAGATTTATATTTTTTTATTCTACCCAAAATTTTCTGTGTTGCTTCAAAATTATACTTCAGAAGAGGCTTAACTGTCTCTAAGTGAACTCTGAAAATGTTTTATTTCCTTGGCTAGAATTCTCTTCAGTAAAGTCATCGGGTTTTATACTTTACCTGTGTAAGGTAGGTAGATTAGCTGGATACTATCAAGTAGGATCTGTTGTTGTGCTGTTTAAATGACAGAAACATGATTACTTGTGGATTTCTTCTTCACTATATTTGATCAATTAGATTTTTAACTGTTCAGACTGCTTTTAACTGGATGATTATTCCCTTACGACTGGAAATTAAGATTATAATATAAATTCACTGCACATCTAAGTATAGATTGTCAGCAGATATAAATTAGTATAACCATCCGAAAATCAACAGTTCTCTGAGAGTTTATGCGAATTGAAAACCTGGCCCTTGAGCGTTTACAGAGAGTAACAGAAAAAAAGAAAAAACTACTTGTAAGGACAATATTAATTTTTCTTCTGCTGAATAGTTTTTCTTGTCCAGGTAAATTGCATTTCTTTCTATATTCCTAAAAGATTTTACTTCAGAAGTCTGCCATTGCTTAGTATCTAAAGAGACAATGTCAAATTCTTCTCTGTTGCACTCAGGTGCAAATACCTTGATGTCAGTGGAGCTATTCAAATGTAGACTATAGTTACAGTTTGGAGGTTTGCCTTAAATTGGGACAGTAGCATATGTATATGGATCTGCTTGATTCTGAAGATATCAGATTGCCCTGCCTCCCTAAAATGCTCCCGTTAAAACAAAGAAGTTGATAATATTATGCTTTAAAGATAACAAATTATTTATTGCAGTGAGGCACTGCATTTCTATCCTGTAGGTTTGAGCAGGACCAAGCTCACAAAATGCCCAGAGGAAATCACCATCCACATGGTGACTTTTTCGGAGGGAAAGGATACAGCTATCTTGCAGTAGAAGAGTAAGTATAAAGCAAAACCTATGTTAGTGTGTAAGCTGAATGAAAAAAATTTACATTGAAAGAAATGTACAAAATAGTATCAGGAAAAGTCACTGTTGTATATAGGTGGAGTGCATTTTAGCTATCCTGTAGTTGTCTCTAATGTTTGTCATTGCAGAATCATAAAGAGCCCTCAACGGTTAAGAAAAATCAGAATTACAGAAGTCAAGAATCTAGAGTTTGATCACAAGTCATTAACCTTTATAATAAAATCACTAGGTTTATTGAGGTTTATTTAGAATTTTCTTTTGAGGCTGTTGCAACGTGATCTTTACGGTAAGTTTTATCTCCAGATCCACATACCTCTCTTCAGAACCTCAAAGGGACATTGTCTCACCCTAAAGAATAATGTAAGTGAATACCCCAGAGTAATGGTAAAATACCATCAAAAGCAGATGGGGACATCAATGCCATACAAATGTGACTCTCAGTAAATTGTTTCTGGGTGAGACTCCACTTAAGCAGAACTAATTCAAGCTAGTATTTTGTTAGTTTTGGCTTACAATTAAATATGTTCAGTGTTGGATTACTAGAGACACTATCCCACTGGTGATGTGTTGTTATTACTTTAGACAAATATTTCCAATGTGCTTGGGATATCTGTATGTGGAATGTGCTTCTGGTACTGGCTTATTGGCCCCCACACTTGGTGACTTGTTCCCCCCCCCCCCCCCCCCCCATGCTGCAAGATACTTGCTTCTCCGTGTTCATCCCTGGGCAGAGAGAATAAACAAAGGGGAAGGCACTCTCATAGTCCTTCCATAGCAGTTCGGTTCTCCAAAAAGAGAAAGCTGGCTACGCATGTCTCAGCACTTGAAACTAAGCACGCTCACGTCTAACTGCCATGAATTCCAGTGGCTGCAACTGTAAGCAGCTTTTCTAGATACGCAAGGGAAAAGTGACTCTCTCCTTCCAGTACCAGAAGGAGCATTCAAGATATAAGCACAGATTACTAATATCACAGCTGCAACTTTAACTGGAATTGCAAGAAATGGCATACACACTTTTCATACTAGCCTCTGAGTAGGAAGGAGTTAGATGGCAAATACAGAGGTAAAATCACCAACTCCAGAAATGACACACATTCCGTGGGGGATACAGGCTAATGGACGGCTAAAACTACAGAGCACATGAAAAGCAGAAAGCAGTCTCAAAATGCAGAAAAGGCAGCAGTGGCTTGCAGAAGTAGTCTCTTCAAGTTTTAACTGTGCTGGGGACAGTAACAAAACCAGTGGAGCCATCTCCTAACTTTGAAGATCAGCTGCAACACGGCCGCACCAGAAAGCAAGTGAATGCCGTGAGCTCTATTCTTGGGTTAAACAGATCTCCAGCCAACACAAAGCCTTGAAGGGGTAGGAGCACCTTGCAAGGTTCAGGTACTTGTGAAAAAGAAAATCCCATTGGCTCCAAGGGGCTTCATGCTTCAAACAGCCCACAGGCAGTTCAGACAAAAAGACAGCCTGTTCTGCCACATGAATCTGCTTGCATCTTCTTTCAGGCTTCTTAGGTCACAAGGAAACACTCCTTCATGAGACTCTGAGTCAGTGAAAATGATAGAAAACAGATATAAAAGGTCTCTCATAAGTCACATGCCCCACTCCTCAGGCCCCATGGAAAAGCCTGGTGCTGATTACTGCAGGGCAACTGTATATAAGATATATAAAAGTATGTTAGAATGGGTTTGTCCTGACTCATGTGGTCATTTTTTTTCCTGTCCTCTTTTCCTTTTGAGCGTTTTGAAGGGTCTGCTGTTCCTGAACAGGCAAAGAACAAAAAAATGGGGAGTGAATTCTCTATGTCTTAACAGAGAGGATATTAGCACAGGAGGAAAGGGTTTTGTGACTAGGAAACTTGCAACTGCTTTGTCAGCTTGCTTTCTGACAGATAGTGGAACTGTGCTACTTCTCCCAAGTCCTTGGTAAGCAGTGGGAAGCACAGCCTGCAAAGACTACATTGCCTAAAATGACCCAGTGACACCAATATTGTGCCTAGTATGTCACGAAACAAGAACTAAAGAATTATAGAGCTCTTTATGAATAATTCGAAGTTTCTTACTCGGGTTTTGACGTTGTGTAGTGTTTTATGTATCAAAAAAATCCTTTTGTCCCCAGTTGTCGCAATATGATGCAATTAGGATATATTTCTCAATACTTGCTGCCTAGAGAAATTTAACAAATAAACATGAGCTGTGTCTCTGCAGGTGTGGCATTTAATTTATTTCAGATTCTCTTCCAACATCGCAATGGTGTTTGCTGGATTTACAGGCAGGGATTTTTTTAGAAGGAGTAGTCACTGGTAGATTATTATCTTCAAAGCAATGTATTCCTCATTTTTAAAATGCTTAAGAACTTGGCAGACAATTTAGCTAGCTGCTTAATCTACAGAAACTGGCTGAAGTTATTAATACTTTCTCTGTTTTCTGAGGTAAATTCTGCTCCATGCCTTCCTGTGATAAAAGGATACTGATACAAACTTTTGCTCTAATAATTCTTGCTCCCAGAAGAGTGCATCTAGTTCTGGTGTCAATTATTTTGTTTTGCTTTCCCAACAGAGCTCTGGGTATTGGACTCTTCATTTTGGTGCTGGCCATTTTACTTATCTTTGGCTGCTATTATTACAAAAGACGTAATGGCTATAAAAGTCTGCGGGTAAGCATGGCAGCTCACTTTCCAGCATGCTATTATTTTGACAAAATAATATCATTATTTGCGTTGCATTAATGCAGAGAATATAAAATCTGTAATAGGACATCATTATGTCAGGCAATATGTACACTGACATATACACAGGTAAAACCACACAGTATGAAACACACCTTGCCCTGAAGAACTTGCAACTGAGGCAAAGGAAGCATAAGCATAGCGAGATGAATCCAGTTGACCAACTTTGCACAAAACATCAGTGGAAAAACTGATCTCTAGGAAGCATTATATTCAATATTTACACAAAACCATGATGTGTTCTCTCTACTTTCATTTAAATAACATATTCACTACTCATAAGACTTACCCCTAAATAAGGACAGATATGGTTAGAGTAAATCTAGGAAGCAGAGAAGAAAAATAACTGTTACAAGTAACTAAGTAAATATTATGTTCGTGTATGGGTGATGCATGATGTATTTGTATAAAAGTCGACTTGCAGTTTTAAGATCTATAAAAAAGCAGGGCAGGTTTGAAGTTTGCTTTATAAACGCTACTTCTAAAAAATTCTACTTTGTGTCTTCTAAAAAAATATTAAAAAAGGTACAGTCCTTCTCATAACATCTGTTGTTAGAGGTCTTAAAGCTTTATCTTTGAAGTTCTGCTCTCTCTCCTATGAAAGGGAGGCCACTTTTAATCCTTTAAAGTGAAACCTTTATCCAATTATGTTTTACAGTGAATATGTTTTAGTTATCCTAATATTTCAAAAAAGATGTGACCATTTGGAATTAAAAAACATACCTCTCACCTAAGTCAGCAAATTCATTTCCTTGCTGTTTCTGATAACTTTGTCCTGTTACCTTTCCAGTGATATATCCAATATGTATATGAACTGGAAGAATACATAAAACCTGACCTTTCATAGTGAAATGTTGCAAAAATGATGGTAATGCTCAAAAAAAACTTCAAAAAGCAGACCAGAATTCTTTCATGCCTGCTTTGTACATCATGGCAAAAAGCACAATTTCTTTTTTAATTCCTTCTCATTGCAGATTGCTGCTTTCTGGTTTTGAAAATCAGATTTTTGTTAGGGTTTTGGCTAGGGGAGAAGTGGTACAGAATGTATACAAAAGAAATGGTGGAAAAATGGAAAAGAAAAAGGTTGGAGATTAAAGAAAGAAATAGGTAGGATTAAAAGGAGGAGGCATTCAGGTACATGAGAAGGTGTCATTTCCTGCAGCAGTCCTGGACCTAAAATATGTGATTCTCATTTTTCTAGCAATGTAATTGGGGAATACAGGAGAGAGTTTGTTTCAGCAGACACAGCAAAAAGTGACAGGTAGATTCCCTCTCTTTTACTTGATGGCATTGTGTCTGGCTCTAATCCCAGATTCTAATCCATACAGTAAAGGTGCTGTCAAATATTAAATGATGCATAATTTGCTGCAACTTCACATCCTCTTCTTCCTTTCATCTTCCTCATATTTCTTTATGATCTGTCACAGAGCAAAAGCTCTAGTGTGGACACAATACGAACCGTGGTAGGTGATGGAACAATACCGGACTGCAAAATGGCTCTGCAGGAGTACAGAAACTTTAATTCTGTGGTAAGTAGCAATTCAAGGTTTCATTTACTTACAACATAAACTTAAGACATGGTGAGACAATCTTGGTGAACAGTCACTTGTTGATGACTTATTTGTTGGGGTGTGCTTTCCAGATTGGGTCTTCAATGCCTCTACATTAACTTAAAAAGTAGTATTTTGCACAATTTTTACTGTGAAAAGGGTTTTTAAAATCTACTATTAAGAATTCTTCTTTTAAGAAATTCTCTTCTTTCACCTACCATTATTCTTAAGTTGTATGATCATTATGCAATCTATTAGACTGATGTAATACCTGAATGCTGAAATATACTGAATAAACAAATATCTCCCTAATAGATGTTTCGCCATTCTGACAAAAAACAAATGCACTGTGTCTGGTATACTACACCTTGACAAGAATTGCCAGGGAATATTATAAAACTTGAAGATTTTAGCTCCTCTAATCATTATGGAAAGATGAACATTCAAACCTATAATTTAAAAAAAGTTAAAATAACTTAATTGATAAATATATATGTCAAGTTATGGGTGTGCTTAAATAGTTTTAGAATAGGGAAAAGGCTAATTTACAATGAATTTTAAATAAGCTGCCTAAATTGTTAACATTGGAAATAAGACAATGTACTTGCATCAAGACTCTTAAAGGAAAGTTTCAATATTAGTCTGAATTCTCAATATAAAAAAAAAAAAAAATTCCTGTCCTTATAACACTGAAAATTATCTCTTTGGATGAATGATACAAACAAAATAAATTTAATCTGATGCAAAACAAAAAAAATAATTAGCAAAAACTAACCTTAAAAAAAATAAAGACATAATGATTGAGCTCAGCTATTTTCAGTTGTAGTACCATATCTGATATGAAGGTCAATAGCTCGCTGCATCTTTAATGTAATTTTCTTGCACCTCAATTGTTTTTTCAATCTTTCACATCCATTTTTCTTACCATAGGTACCTGATGCTCCGCCTGCTTATGACAAAATTGCTGCAGATCAGTCACCACCACCTTATTCACCATGATAACATGAAATCTTAAACTCTAAACATACCAATTCAATTTCTTCATGCTCCCTCTTAATTTCCTGTACATGCTTAACTATCTTAAAGCTAAAATCATAAAAAAAAAAAATCACATGCTTTCACTAGCAGTTGCTGAAAATTATTTCTGCTTAGTTTACAGAACTGGTTCTTGAAATGCCTCAATAAATCTGAATGTGCTTTTGTTTTAAATTTTTCATTTCCTGTGGTGAGATTAATACACTATACTCAAGTCTGGGTATCTTGCATCATTCATAGATCTACCAGGAGACTATTTCCTAGAATGTAATGTAAAAGAATCTGTCATAAAATGGATAAAACCATTTGACTACATGTCCTGTTACAAAGACTAACCATTTTCCCTACCAGCAGTTCTAAAATTAAGCTGCAAAAAGCAACTATATGTTTTACAATGGGCTTTTACCTCACATCACCCGTTTATGTACCTGTAACAAAATAATTCCTCCTAAAACATGACCCAGGCAACATAGGAATTTCTGCTTAAGAGTCCATATTATTTCATTTCAGTCAATGGGTATAATGATGATCACCTTTAGCTTCCTACTGGTAGTCTTGTGAGAAAGCAAAAAACCTTGGTAGATAGAGAGCTTTATGTGTCATCTGTTTCTAACATGATGAAACAACAAAAAACAAAATGTGTGAAGCCCACATTCCTTGAAGAATACAGAAGACAGCAGAGTCCCAAGATGTTAATTCTTCCAGGTTGCCAGAACACTAGCAGCAATAGAAAACAAAGAATTGTGGTATACATAAATTAGGCTACATACATTTGGCAGTTATTGTTTGCTTAGCCTTTTTTGTTATTGTTTACTTGCCAGATTATTACTTAAGATTATATGCAGATCAACAAATTTATACACAAGGCCTGATATCTCACAGCAGGAGGCAGCTAACACTGTACAACATTCATTAAAATGAAAAGTAGTTACAGAAGAAAACTATTTTCATAAAACAATTACTAACTGCCATTAGTAAAGAATGCAGTTCTTTGTCATTAAATATGCAAACACAAACACCTTAAAACAAAAAAGTTTTAAACACAAGGTAGATTTACTTACCTAGCATAAACTCCATATTTGGTGATAAATAAGATGACATAGGTTTTTAGAAATGTTTATTTTGTAATAAAAATGTTTATATAGATTAGCAAAATTAGATACTTGTTGGAAGATAATAAATATCTGTAATGGCTGTGAAAGGTTATAATCACTATATCTGTTTTTATAAATTCAGTTGATATTTGTATTTAGAAATTTGGAGCGGTACTTTAACATAAAAAGCTGTCTTACATGTGTCATTTCCAATATACACCTTCAAGGAAAAAATTCTGTGGGCTTGTTTAGTGATAGGAAGAAGAATACACAGTAAAATACACAAAATGCCAGGTTATAGCTAGTAAGCACCAGAGGTGTAGAACACAATGGCTGACTAATTGTTTTGCAGAACTGGTAAACTGAAGTTTGAGGCTAATGATCTTTAGCAACTATGTGCTCTGCAACTCTACACTGGGGCAACATCCTTTCAAAAGACTACAGTTGAATGGAATGGACATACACATTCATGGCTGAGAAAAAAAGTAATTTCTATAAAGATTAATTACTATAAAAAAGTGAAGTGCTTAGTGTTCAAAAAGCTTTACTTGATCCCACGCATTTTTCAGTAGTATCCACATTAAATATGTTACTAGCCATTTCAAAAGCTCATGAGCAAGTTAACATTGACTAAGTAGAAACATTAATTTATTTCCAGAACTACCTAAGACCACATTGTGGGAATTGCTCAGCAGCCAGAGCTGGAACTATTGAACTTTGACACTAATTTATAGATACTTAAAGGACACATAAGCCCTCCTGGAAACCTATCCTTAGTTTTCAGAAAGTCCTCCCATTTTTCCTCCCTGTGTGAAAGCAGTATTCTTTCTTTATAGACACAGTTAGACAGTGGTCTCAGATTTTTAATTAGTGTGTGAAAATAAGAGCAAGAAATAGAGGTTCACAGAGTACTATATTATATAGGTGGAGGCCTCATCACTTGTGCTAAACACGCTCACAAATACCATTTTCCAAATCTGGCTCTATACCCAATGAGGGTACACGGGAGAGGCTGGCTGCTGATCCATTAAAAAACACCAATGCAGGACAGGCGAGAACTTGAAAGCAAGAGACCTGTAATTGCCAAAGTTGCATGCTGCAAGAAGTGGCTATGTTATGTACTTTCTGTATTACATTCAATCACACTGCATGTGACCAAAGACAAGCTAAGACTTTCTAGGATGTCTGTCCCCTTAAAAAGAAAGAGAAGTGCACAGAAACTTCTCAATTAACATACAGGGAGAATGTCGTATAGAGTTTTCAAATTTCCAGGAAAGGCTTTCACATTAGATAGTCATATGACCCCAGGGTAATAATGGTCACCAAAATTTAGATTTATAATTTCTCTGGTATGGTCATGTAAGTACAGGGATGGCGTAAAAGTCAAAGATCTCCTGCTCCTCTTTTTTTACCCTCTCTGCAATCAGGATGCAATCAGATGCCTTGTATTACAACTATAATTCTCAACAAACATGATCTTTGCGCTTTATGTTCTTGCACCAAATGAGTAAATTAAGAAACCCATGGGCAATTTGAGTTCTCCCCCAGAATGCTGATGAAGAGAGGTGGCTGGTCATAGCTGGAGAATGAAGCTCTGCTTGCTACTGGTCTGCATTAAACTGCTTCCATGAGAGAAGCAGACACACTGTTATTAAAGCCTGTCTATACAAGAAGATCTTAGCAACCTCTCTATAGCTATGCAGGCAACCCTTATGTAGATACAATGAACAACTTGAAAACCAGGCCTTTCATTAATAGAGTGTGTTTTGGTCAGATTGGTAAATTAAAAAGGCAGTAGCAGTTGCATTGTTTGTGTTTGGATTCCTGGTATGATCCTGCGGGATCATCTACTTCCTAGTAAGGTCACAGGCCTCAATGTAGCCTTAAAAGATCCCAGAATATTGGTGAGCCATCCCAGCCACAGCACAAAGGTAAAATGCAGCGGGTCCAAGCGAGTGCAATCTTCTTGGCATACTGAACTGTACACCAAAACACTCACTGGGCCAAGAGCCATAGGGTATATACCACATTCGTCAGGGAGCTATGATAAAAAAAAGTACCAAGGACTTTCCACAGGAAGCACTTGGTTTCTTAGAGTCTCACCAGTCCAGTGTAACAGGACTGGCGTATGCAGCTGGTTGCCAGGACAATCCAGTGACATTCACCTCAGCAATCTCTGTTGGCTTAATACCTGTTGCAGCTGAGGATGTAGATACAATTATCTCGGCCGCAAGAACTGTATTAGTATTAACCATATTGCTTGTAATTTTTCAGCTAAATAAAACATAGCCAGCATATTTTAGTTCATGATTATGTCTAATATTGGTAAAATATCCATTACTTTGTTGGTGTATGTATTTACATGACATTAGAGTACGTTTTCTTGCCTTTAAAAGTAAACTTATTTTCACTTCTTACATAAAGGAAAAGGTCTTCTGTGCTCTGGAGAAGTAGCATTTATTAATTTGTACTTTTCTGTTGAATGCATATTAAACTGGGCAACAAAACTGAAAGACTGTTGTGTGTTCATGCCATTTCATTAAACGTATTTAGATCTGAAAAGTGCTTGAAGGTTTCCAGTGTTGTCTTTTGGACACACATCTGCACTGAACTTTACATATAGTTATAAATGTAAACTAACAGCCGTATAAAGTTAAAAAAGCTATCATCTACAGCTACTATCTACACGTCATACATGCTGACAGCTAGAAAACAGCCCTCGTGCACTTTTTGGAATTGCCCCTCCATATTCTGCATCCTTACACAATCCTCTGATTTTCACTTTACTTCTTTTCCCCAGAAAATTCTTGGCTCAAAGGCAGCTTGGGTTCTAATAAGACCACGTATTTGTGGGTAGCAGCATTACTAAATGCCTTGTGCTCATGGGAATATGAAGGACAGACCCTCGTCCATCTCATCCTCATCCACCCTCAACCATCTCTCAAATTTACTCATCAAAAGAGAACCAGACTACTGGGCCCTATTTTACCAGGAAAAAATGGGCAGAATGTAGAATCCACTGTGACAACACTATTGACACCTAAGCTACAAGCCACAGTTATTGCCTTCTCTAGTTCCCCCAGAAAACTCTTGCCATGTGATAGAGGTAAACTCCACTCTTGCTGGACTCACACGGGCCAAAACCAGAACAATGCCTGAGCAGCACATGTGCCTGCACATTTCCAAACCATTTTAGTATAGCCCCAGTTACATGTTTGGACCACATGCTTTATTTGCTCCTTCCCTGAGAGGTACACCATGAGTCGAGTCCAAATCAGTATGAGACAAAGAATGATGGCCTAATGTAAATACTTTAGTCTTTCAATACTAATTTTGTAACGTCTTTTCAACTCTGCTAGCTTCCATTTCTGGATGAGAGAAACAGTCTGCTCTGCTGCACATTCACTATGTTCTCTGCTTACACAGAAAAGCAGCCTTCCTTCTTCCCAGTTCTTTTTGAATTTACTTTATCATCAGCTGCATTCTTGTAGCTATTAGGGAAAAGAACTGACTCATTTTTGTTGAAGAGTATTTTCTAAGAAAAAGGTCTAATCTTTCAATTTCTGTCAGTTTGTTCTTTCCCATTTATTTTGGCAGAAGTAATTGATTTCTGTTTCTGCATGCCATCACTTAGAGCCCAAGTAACTCTTTATTGACATTCAGGAGCAAAACAGCTGCCCCTTTTAGACACCGTTCTGTGCTAGATGTGCTGTCTGCAGTTGTTTGCAGGGGGAACTTCAGGCTTGTTATCTGGTAACCATATTCAGAAAAATCTTGGAACTGCTTCAGAATTTGCAGTAGAACAACTAAATCATATGGTAAGTGTGAATATTCCCTGAACATTAATCTCCTGTGGCATCATCCTTGCAAGGATTAAAAGGCATCAGATGCCTACCTTGTAACTCATTGCTCCTATTTCTGTATCTCCAGAAACCTCTTCCTGAACATTTTTGGTGTCAACACAGATTTAAGAAGCCTGTTTTTCTTACATTTGTTATCCCCAGGATATGCAGTTCACATGCTTTACACCTCTCGGTTTTTGGCCTCACCAACAGGAAGGACAACAATGATATTTCAGAGTCAATTCCTCACTCAAAACTTCTGCTTTTTAGCAGGATCCATGCACCTCTCCTACCACTTCTTAAACTGGAGAAGCAATTTTGTGCTTTTGTGTCTGTTGTTTTTTCTGCTCTGCTTCTCTGAATTACTGCTCATCTTCTTCCAGTACCCGATTGTCTGGCTGCAAAATTTGTTCTTTCATGTCACAGACAAGTCCAGGCTGAGTTCGCACAGTTCTCCCAGAATTAGCGTTGGAGCCTGTGTACACATACTGGGGAAAATTAACTTATACTTGATCTGTTTCTTGTTCTTTCCACTAAGCATTCTCTACTGGCCACTACAGTGAGATAAATGCCCAGTCCAAGGTGCAGCTCATACAAGGACTGACTGCTGTACCAACCGTATCACTTGCATTCCATGCACCAGAGTAAGAAACTCACTTTCAAATATGGGCTGGTTTTTAACAAAAGGTTATGGTTTTGCATCAATTTCTTAGGCCACGGAAAGAGGAAAACACTTTAGGACAGGCCTCCCCGACTTTATGTGTTTGTCTATCAAATGTTCTTCTAAGATCACTTTGCAGAAAAGCACTCTACAGGCAAGAACAATATTTTGAAGGCATAACATGGAGTTGAATGGTAGAATACTGGCCAGACAAGCCTCAAACAAACTATCATAATTTTAGTATTGGCATGCTGCTAATATGAATTGACAAGGTTTTTTATGAATAGATGTAAGCAATTCCTCCTCCCCAGAAGATAAAATTGAATATAATGCTAAAAATACCTGCTTTTTATACTGTGTAAATTGATTCTATCATAATTCCACTCTTTTCTTACTATAACCAAGACACCCTGTGACTACTTAGTAACACCCAATCACTAATCCCTCTTTGATATTCTATTTTACCGCTGCACGTGATTAAAAAAAAGGGAGTGAGGAATGATTCTACAAATACCAGCGTGTTATGTGGACAGGATCTCAATGTGTATGCTGGTACTGGGTGCCCATAACCTATAGATCTTATACTTGCATATTTACTAGAAGGAATCAATACGAACAACTAACTAAAGAAGTATATTGTCTTCTTTTTATGACATCAATATTGACAAGCAAAGTTCTAAAGCCTGAAGACAATCACAAACCCCACAGTTATAGTGGTTCCTTTCCTGTCTTGTTTTCCTGTGCTATTTAATTTTTATAAGTGCTACCTGTCAGTGCCACTCACATTCTTGAAAACAACTTGATTTTCTAATTAATTTTGCTTCTTTGTAAAAAGCAAGAATAGAGGAAAATAAAGCAGTAATCTAGTTGTCTAACCTTTAGTTATGGATGGGATGCTGGAAGAGGAGTCGAGGGACCAAGGATCCTGTCCCCAGTTCTTCCACGTTGCTACAAGAACTCTGTACTTCATTGTCCTCATCTGCAAAAGGTGGAAAATCATATTTATGCACATTTCAATACAGTTTCTGTGTAATAAACTTAATTTCAAGAAATATTATAAGAAATTAATTACATTTCCTTTACTTTGCTTTTACATACCATTTCCATTTAATGTGTTTAGTTCAGCTGAGAGTGAAATAAAAGATATTGTAAGAACAGCAACTTCCTGCAGAACTTCTGGACCAATCACATATGAAACAAAAAAGTATCCTGGTTTCCAAGTTTACGCCAGACATCCGGGTATGACTATGGATCAGCAAGTTCAGTATTTTGAGAAAAGAAGAAAATACATGTTTATCAAGATCTTGAAGTTTGTTTTATGCCGCTGTAGTTTCAAGGAAAATATTTAAAATAGAACATAATCTGTGTCACATTTGCAAAAGTGGCCTCTTTAACAACTCAGAATTTTTTATTTCAGTGCCAATGTGTATAAAATGATTGTGCACCTAATATAGAGACTTAAGCTTGTATCCTATGCATAAAAATAATGAGAGTTAAAAAATCATAATGTTCAAAATCATTACAGCAGTTTGTCCTTCTACATTTTCAAGAGAGCTAAACCAAACAAAAATAGGAACTGTACAGAGAGAGGAGAGTGCCAGACTTGCACTGATTTCAATAATCTAGTTTACAAATCATGTCTTTGGAGCCATGACATTCTGCAAGTGGTATAGTCTTATAGGATTAATTTAGTTTATTTTGACACTGTTGTGTATTTGGTTTACAACTGTTATTTCTACGAAAAAGTAAGTACAAGGCTAAATAATAGTCAGAAACCCACCCCAAAAATTTGAAATAATTATTAGGAGAGAAAAATCATCATCACGCTGCTGAATAGATTAATAGTGCTTTTAGAACACGCACTATTCTGATCGCACATCTCAAGGATATAGTAAAACTGAAAAAGGTATGCACAGCAATGGCAGTAACTGATTACTTCCATATAAGAAATAATTGAATTTACTATGTCTCTTTACTCTAGAAAAGAGACAATCAACATGGCAAATGTCTACATAGCCACATGGAAAAATTAATAAAGAGCAAAGGCTTATTGTATCTTACAATATAAATGTTATTTGCCTCAAATGAAACTAGCAGGCGCCAGGCTCAGAAACAAACAGGAGATTTATTTACACACTGTGTGAAAAACTCTTTACCACAGGACACTGTGGAAGGTAATAGTTTACATGTGTTCAAGAGGAATTCTAGAAAGGATTGGTCAATTTCATCAAGAAAAATACACTGAGGGCTATTAAATTGAAAAAAAATCACAGCTGTCTGAGGAAAACTCTGGCTCTCAGATTAGTGGATACTAGAAGAGTATTCAGGCCTCTTATTATGCTCTTTTGCGGTGCTACTGTTGACTGCTCCAAGAGACATGATGCTAGGACAGATGGACCTCACTTCAGGTGCAGCTCACAGAGGAACAGGCTACATGAATTTAAGTCTTTGTGAGCACCTCCTGCTGTTCTTTTTAAAGGAAACAGCCTCATCATAACAAACATTCATGTTTTAATAAAAATGGTTAATTTACTTTAAAATCAATTTGGGCTACTAAAATTCTGCACTACCACAGAATATAAGCAAAACCAGCTATGAAACAACTCTGTGTTGAGTCTATGGACTCCCTTCAAATGCCAGCTTTTAGTAATTTTCTGACCTACTTACATGAGACAAGTAAGTTTATCAGAATTTTTGCTTCCCTTTTTGCATTATACTCTTTGCTATGTCACACAGTGAAATCAGAGTGGGTTTGAATGACTTGACAGTAATATACACTTGGTTTGAACAGGTGACTTCTATGACTCCTAATACTTGTGAAATTTAATTGCTTCTAGTATGGTAGAGGCAGAACACCTAGAAGAAAATAGCACACGCACACGGGTTTGAACAGTGAGGCAAAAAGAATGTAATTTTCTACTCAAAGCAAAGCAAAATTATTCTGCAGAATATGTCCATTTAGGTAAATATCAAATATATAATCCAAAACATTGAAAGTCATTAATAAACCCAAAGTTTTGTATACAATATAGTGTCCGAATATTTGTTTATAATATCTGAAGAGGTCTAAAAGCAAGGCATTTTACAAGCTCTGAAAAGCTGAACAAGTTTTCTTCAAAGATTGATTTTATATGTATTTATGTAATTAAATGTCTTTTTAACTTCAAGTAAAGATGCAGCTAGTTCTGCTGTTTCATTGAGTCTGTGAATATAGTCTACTTTTTTACAGTTCTTTTTATGCTATAGGTAGCACTATATATTTGGTACAGAGAACAAAAGATACGAAGCAAATTGGCAATGGCTATTTACTTTCATTCGAAAAAAAGTCTTACTCTGACTGACATTTATATTATCAGAGAGGAGTGATGGGAAGAGGACTTTTATTCTCAAAAATGACTAAAATTTGTTTTTACAAAACAATGAATCATGCAAACCCATTACATAGCAGTCTCAAGCCTTTCTTCAATAGGATTTGGAATCTGAACATGTGTCCAGTAGAGAATTAAAAGTCCATGAAAATTCTAATCAAACTGAATCAAACTCTGCATGTTGCAAGTTTATGCTTGCCAAATTATAAAATATTTATAAAACAATTATAAAATACTATTGTACTAATTCAGAAAATTTCTAGGAAAACATTAAAGTACCTTGAGTTCTGAGTTCCTCAATTAAGCTTCTCTAACTTTTCTCTTCATAGAATTATAGCATAAATCTTTTTACTACATTAGCACACAGAGAAATGTCATGCAAGATTTTTTTCTCCATCCAGGCCGCCTGCAATAGTAGAACCTAGTCTTAAGCTTTCCAAACAATGTAGATATTCACTCTACAACAAACATGAAGATTAAAAAGGAGAAACAGACATTGTAAGAGAAGAGAAAAATCCAAGAAAGTCAGTCCCAAGCTTCCATCAGTGAAATGGAAATAAAATGTGCTGCTGGTATATATGGCTTTAGAGTATATAAAATGTCCATGAATAAACTGCTATTCTCTGCCATCTTCCTCTGTTGGAAACGTCACCTGCAGCATTCAACTGCAAAATGCCGTCAGATTTAAAAAGCCTTAATATTGTAAACTCTGGCAGGCAGACACTATTTACTACTAGGTGTCTTCAAAATCAATTACGTAACACCTTTAATGAGAAGTAGGAAAAGTGTAACAGGTAGCATTTTCTAAAATAAAACGAAACCTTCTCTCACCCCAAAACTGATAGCTTCCATCTTTCCCAGCCCTGAGATAAGATGGAGATTGCTGATCCAGAAAGAGGCAATTTCCCCATTCAAATTTTTTAGTTAGTCCAGAAGGGGAAGGTACCTATGGAAGGCACAAGCCTTTCTTCCCTCCACTTTCCCAGAACTCTAGTTAACTAGTTACCCAATTACTTTTCAGAACAATATGAAGGGCAGCCAACACAGAGCGAGTAAGCTGTGGTCTTATTCTTCAACCCAAGCTCCGAACTGCCAAACTGTGTATAGCAAATGGGGAAGGGAAGACGAAAACTCGATAGGATAAGGAGCAAAATCTTAAGTTCGTCTTCATGAAAATCAGTCTAAGAATGCTGCTAAATACAGATACGTAAGCTTTTATCCCCCTTTGAAGTCATAGCTATGAAAAAGGCAACTGACATTCACGAGTTCTTCTGAAATCTTCCATTCTAGTTTCTAAAAAAAGAAACCACCAAAAAAATCTCCCCCCCTCAAAGATGTTCAGCCTGAGACTGGATCTTCCAAGCAACTAACAGAGACCATGACTTCATATTTTAAAACAGCACTTTTAAAATCATCACCTTCCATAAAATAAGAGCTGCTAGACAGGCACCCTTTCTTTACATGCAAGTCTCAAAAGATACCAAAAAATTCTCTATTTCCATAAACACTGCAGCAGGCACCGGTGAACTCTGCTGACCTGCAGAAAATAACCCAAAGGTTTTATAGGATCAAAAGCTGAACCTATGCCAACAAATATTGAATACGCTGCATAAAAAGGGAAGGTTTATGTAATATGTGAATTATTCCCACTCAAAGCACTAATAAGGCCTCCTTTAATACTGTGTGATGTTTTAGCACTATCCTTCCAGATAGACCAATTAAAAGCTAAAGAAAAGAAAAAAAACTGGGTAGCTTGTTATGGATAGACAGAAGGTTAAAGAGTGACCTTGTTACAGTTACCAGATACGAGGAAATGCATACAAGGCTGTAAAAAAGAGAATAATGAACTGTTCAGCAGATCTATGTGCTTTATGACAAAACATGGTAGTCCTGAACAGCAACCAGTGTGACTTAGACTGGTGTCTGGGAAACCATTTCTAGCCTTACCACATCACTGGAGATTTTAGGCAATATAACCAAACATTTATTAAGAATGGATAAGTATGAGTTATCCCGCCCTGTATCAGGAGGATCAAGAAGATGGCCTGCCTTCCAACTCCTATCAACTCATGTGAAATGTAAACCACAAAGAGGAGCAGAAGAGATTAAATAATTTCATTCTACTGTATTCAAAAAGCCGAGATGCATCTGCATTAAGTAGGAAGATGTATATATATGTATTCTGCCATGGTGTAACAGACATACACATTTTTAAACTATTGCCAACACAAAGCAGTACAGCAACTTGATTTATTATATGCAGATTCTTCTGCATTGTTGCTAAACAGTACACTGGTCCAAAGTTACTAAAATACTTAAAAAACTATACATTATGTAAACAAAACATAAATAAGACAGCATAGTTCTTTGTACATATAGTTTAGTACAGATTGTTAGGAATTCATGAATATGTACAATTCTATACCATAGATTGCATTTTTACAATGCATAAATATTTTTTTTACAGAAACAAATCAAAAATAATTTTTACAAATAAAAAGGAGATATATACTGTCAAACACACTGGCAAACAGTCCATACTGTAAGATAGAACATGTGCAAAAGGCTAGGTTTCTCCAAACTAAAATGTTTAATGAAATCATTGGTCATTTCTGACCTTTTTACTAAAGAACTCTCTGAAAACTTCTGACAAACTAAATACATTTTTTTTCCTCCTAAGCCCCATAGGTAAACGGGAAAGAACTGTAATCTTAAGTAATTTTGAGTAAATTAACTGTTTCAAACAATGTAAGAAATTACTCAATAGTTACAACTTCCAAAGTCAGAAGAATGCCCCAAAATTTCAAAAAGTGGCTCATTTGCAGTAAATTCAGGACGCAGCTTTGTCAGGTTTATCAAGGCAAGATGATTGAGATGCAGGGATGACAGTGGTAGAACTTCTGCTTGTGGACACAACAGGAGGCAGTGATGAAGACAGGGTAGAAACTTTTGATGCTGGAGTATTTATAGCATTCAAAATGGCTCCTTCTGGACTAACCAACAGTTTTTTGATAGAAGTGTCTAAGTGAAACACTGAAGTGTTGCTTGGTAAATGAGAGTTTGGAGGATGAATGGCAGAAACCACAGAAGATGTAGCTACAACATTAACAGGAGATTTTATCACTGAGGACACAGACAGTGTTGCTGCAGACAGTGGAGTACATGAGCTAGCTGGAGTACTAAGTATCTGGGGTGTTGCATGTACGATGGGTAAAGCATCTGCAGACCCGAAAGAGTTCACAATTTTTGCAGAGCTTTTCAAAGGATGTTTTGATATTTGCCAACTCAGTGAATTACTTGGTGCTAGCATGATTTTTGAGGTTATTGGATTAACAATTGGTACACCTTGAGCCTCTTGACTATGGTTAATAGTTAAAGGAAGAGTCTGTTTTGTATTACAAGAGAGAAGAAGAACATGGCTGCCAGCTCCAAGGCCTTGTGGTGGAACAACAAAACGAGTACCATTAATCATTATCTGAGTTCCAGGTGCCAAAGGCATACAGGTGTTAATGACTATTTTCTGTTGAATGCAAGGTTCATTCAACTGACCTCCTGCCTTGCTTGTTACAGTTGGTGAAGCTGCAGACATCTGAACAGTAGAAGCACAAGCGTGACTTTGTTTCTCTGTACTGGGAGGCACCTGTTGGCATTGTAGGGAAGAAAAACTAGGAAAACTAATGACTTTACCTGTATTTGGTGATGGAGGGGGCAACGTACTCTGAGGTTTGTGAACACCTGCATTACTTGGCATAGCAGCTGAAGCTCCTGACGACTGAAACTGAAGCAGTGTGGGCAACTGGCTTTTTGGTACTGGAGGAGGAGCTGCAACTGCTGCCAACTGAGGAACTGTATGTAGCACTTTGTGGGGGGTGGCTACAGACCCAGGCAAGCTAATGACCGGAAACTGCAAAGCAGATGCTAAGTTTTGAGGAGCTACTGTTGGTTGTGTTGTTGAAATCAGCACAGATGAAGCAAGATGTCCTGTTTTCACAGTTGATATACCCACAGTATTTCCAATATTTGATGTACACAGTCGATTACCCAGAAATGGCCTTATTCTTGAGGGATCATTTCCACCAATCAAGACAGTGGGCCGTGTCCCAGAAGAAGTCCCACTTGATGTTACTGAAACGCATTCTACACATGCATTTGCTGTTGTTTCTGTAAAGGCATTTTCAGCTTTTGTTGCAACACATACAGATTCATTAGCTGACACAGCACTTTGACTCACAAAACTTGGAACAGGAACCAAAGTACTACTACTTGTCAAAGATAGCGTCAAGCCCATGCTCTTTTTGTCTTCTCCCTTAGAAATGGCAGAGTGCAATATATTAACTGGTGGAGCCTGCTGTGCATTGCCTTTAGTATTTACAATGGTTTGACCTATATTTAGTCCAATTTTTGCATCTTTTACTTGAGCAATAGTTGGTGATGAATTTATTCTTATTGGTGCTCCTACGGTAGATGGGATCAGAACCAACTGTGGTTGCTCTGTGGCACTGACAAAGGTTTTGCTTAGGGAAGAAGGAAGGTTATTTTTCAATGACTCTGCAACTAGATTGGTGGTTGACGGGGCATTGGCAATTTGCGTGTTAATGAAAACCAACTTCTGAGCATTAACACCAGTGGATGCCGGAGAGGGTATAATACTGACTCCTGATGCCCCACAGGGGGATAAAATAGGTGGATTTGTGACTAAGGTAAGTTTCTGGACTGGAGTACCACTGATTAAATCTCCATTTGTTGCCGAATTAGACTCAGATTGTATAACAGGATTTGTTTTAGTACCACCTTGTTGCTGCACAGAAGTATTTGGAGTTATGACAGTTTTATTTTGTCCAATGCTAGTCACACTAATGGGACTGTTTGGAGTTGCTGACATCAAATTGCTAGCTAACGAAATGGAGGATAAAGGAGAGGACACATAGCAGGAGTTCTCTATTACTTGACCCAGATTACCCCCAACAGCAGGCTGCTGTACTTTGAATTTGATATTTTTCTCCGTTGCCTGGGTAAAATCAGCTGGGAAAGCTGGAATGTTAACAGAAGAAGCTGTTGAGGGGGCAAATCCAGAAAGAGAGGGTTGTCCAATATGTGGGAGACCAGATGTGGCTGTTGCTACAGGTGGAAGAGTAGAACATGATAATGCTGTGGTTTTTGGCACAAGAAAAGCCTGAAGTTGAGGTGTGTAAGTGAAAACTGAACTAGAAGATAAACTACTAGGTGAAATCTGGTCTGGGTTTGTTCGCACTTTAACAATTCCTGTGTTTCCACCTCGTGTGGTGACCAGAATAGATTGAGATTCTCTTATACACACTGTCTTCAGTTCTTGCCTAGTTTCAAAGGAGTCAGTTGTTTGCTGTGATGCAAGACTATGACAGGCAGAAGCAGTGTTTGTGGACCCACTTAATGCTGTTGCTGATATCAAAGACTGGCTAGTTGTGGAAAGAGGTGAAGTCAAAGGCACAGGGAATGTGGCAGTTGAAACTGTAGCCTTGATTTTGTCAGTTTCAGTTTGGCTCACCTGAAGTGTTGATGGTAATAAGTTACCTGCTGAAGTTACAGCAGGGAATGACTGCGTAGTGTTCATGGGACCAGTCACTTGTGACAAGTGGGTAATATTCTTGTTAAAAATTGTACTAGGTGACTGAGTGGTAGCATTTGCAGGGCCTGTTACCAGAACAGGTGTTAAAGAAACACTGAGATTTGATATTTCTGGTAAAGTTGTACAGTGCAGCTCAGCTGATTTTTGTTGTAGTGAATGAATGTCCTTGGACGCAATTTTTTCTTCCTTCTGCTGAATAAGAAAATTCTTAGGTAAAATAAGAACTTGTTGCATGACTTTTTCTCCAGTTTTAGGGTCAATCACAGGTTGTATTTGAATTTTCATAGAGGTGTTGTGAAGGTCTATTGGTACACAGTGGCCATTTGGCATTTTGTATACCATTTGTAAAGGAGTCTTTGAACTGGTCTGGCAGGGCAATGGTGGTTTTATCAGTGATGATTCCAAAGGTGCTAAAACTGGCTTTTCAGAAGTAGATAGATTTATGCCTAGGGGAGATGACAGTTGATTTGTTAAAGTCACTTTGTTCCCAGTATTCTTGGCAAGCAAGGCCTGGATGGGTTTGGTCCCTTTCAGAAAGTTTGATACTGATGTTGCAGGATCTGTCAAGGAAAATGATTTTAGAGTTGACCCTTCAAGTTGTTTCAGCTCAGTCAAACAACTACCTGGCTGCAGGCTACTTTCTGAACTCTGGACCACAGCCTCATTAGTGCTTAGCTTAGCTTTCTTCCTCGGTGAAAGCTCATTAGTGCTTTGATCCAGACAACTGTTTTGCTTGGACTGTCGTTTAACACATTTGGGCAGTGTCTTCTGTATTTCTTTAGAAGTTGATTCGTTTTTCAGAATTCTGTTTTTTCCTGCAGGTAAATTCATCTCTAATAGTTTCATCTCATCTGCAAGGATATTAAAACAGAAACTGTGTTTTACACGTTTGCAACTGGTATCTCTATATAACAACTTTACAGTGTCTAGCTAAAGGCAAAATGCTAGTTTGCAAGCGTAAGGATATGTGGAAGGAGAATGTCTGCTTCTTTAAGGGCATCTGGCCAAGGACTTTTTTCAACACAAAAAGGGGGTAATAAGGAAAGGAGGAAGTCATAAACAAGAACATACAGGGACACAAACCTGACCAGCATGGAAGATACTGAGGAAAACCAAACCTGGTCACTCACACTAATTGATGAAGGTATGTGAGTGTGAGAATGTTTATTCCAGCAAGGTTATCTCATCAAGGACCTGGTTAATTGGGAAACTGAGGGGGAAAAGGGAGAAGCCAGAAAGAATAGACACACAGATCTAACAAAACAAACATGGAGACAATGACAAGAAACAACCTCACCAATCACACCAACTGATGCGCTATCAAGAAACTTCAGGTGCCCCTTCCAGGAAGATCAACCCAGACTTTGGAACTGATATGATTGTAAATCAGGGGAGATCCTGGACACTGGGCTGGGAGAAGTGAGGGAATCAGTAGAGCTATACAAACCCATGAAGGGATGTGCAGGGGAAGGGGGAGCTGCAAGGACAGAGCAGGAGGTCACAGCCTGTGTGCCTGGTTCCGGCTGCTGGGGGGTGAGTATTTGTATCTTCCCCAAATCCAATGTGTGTGGGGGCAGTGTGTGTGTATTCACTGGCAAACTTCAAGCTGGACTAGCTGGTGAGCAGGGGGGCTTGAGTCTGGGCTGGCATATCAGGCGGACCTGCGAGTGTGGGGTGCCTGTAGGACAAGGGTGCAAGTGCCACGTTTCATACTGAACATCAACCTGGACTAGCCAACGAGTGGGGAATGCGTGAAGTGGATAGGAGGGCTCAGGATGCAGGCAGGGGTGCCAGGTGGACAGAGTGGTTGTGCATTGAGGTTTTGGCAAGGTTTTGGCAGTGCAGGGTTGCAGGAGGGCCTCTGTGAGGACAGGCCAGGAGCCACCCTGTGCCAGACACAGCTGGCTCCAAAACAGATCCACTGCAGGACATGGCTGAGCTTGTCAGCCAAGCTGGTGATGCCTCATGGAAAATGCTGTGCAGAAGATTGCGACAGAGAGGAGCGAGGAAAAAACTTAGGAGAAACAACCCTGTAGACACCAAAGGCAGTGAAGAAGGAGGGGAAAGAGGTACTCCAGGCACTGGAATGGATTCCCTTGCAACCCATGAAGACCATGGCGAAGGAGGTTGACCCCTCCCATGGAGGACCATGCTGGAGCTGGTATCTACACTGCAGCCTGTTGAGGACTCTATTCCACAGCAGGTGAATATGCCCTGAAGGAAGCTGCAGTCCACAGAAAGCCCACACTGGAGCAGGCTCCTGACAAGAACTGTGGCTTATGGGGGACCCACCCTGGAGCAGTCTTACCCTGAAGGACTCTAGCCTGTGGAGAGGACCCATGCTGGAGCAGTTTGTGAAGGACTGTATCGTATGGGAGGGACCCAACACAGGAGCAGGGCAAAAGTGTGAGGAAGCAGGAGCAGAGACGAAGTGTTACGAACTGACCTCAACCCCCAACCTCCATGCCCCCTGTGCCACTTGACAGGGGAGGAGGTATAAGAATTGGGAATGAAGCTCAGCCTGGGAAGAAGGTGGAGATGCGGTGGAAGGGGGGAAGGTGTTCTAGTGTTTGTCTTTGTTTCTCACCATCCTACTCTATTTTTAATTGGCAATAAATCAAATTAATTTTCCCCAAGTTAGTCTGTTTTGCCTGTGACAGTAACTGGTGAGTGATCTGTCTGTGTCTTGACCCATGAGCTTTCCCATCTTATTTTCTCTCCATGTCCTGTTAAGGAAGGGGAGTGACAAAATGGTTGGGTAGGCATTTGGCAGCCAGCCAAGGTCAGCCCACCATAAATGTAAATTCTGAGCAGGCTTACTATGTTATCACAGAAATAGTTAAGCACAAAAATGGCAAAAACTTGTATTAATCAGAATTTTCATCTTGATCATCTCTGCCCTCTTCTAGTCTACATCCATCAGACACGCATCACAAGCTATTTCAATATTATGACAGTAGTAGTTAAGGTAAAAAGTAGGACCAAGCTCGCATGGAAAAATTAAGCTCCTGAATCAACTTGATTCAGCTCCTGAATCAAGTTCAAGCTATCAAATTCCAGTAAATGCTTACCATTGTCTGGATGATCCTTTTTGGGAACTTCCACATGCTCTGCAGACTCTGGAGATTTACATACTACTGCAAAAGAGTCTTTACCAGAATCAACTTCACTTTCATCATTACTCCACAATTCTCTGGTAAATTTATCATGGTCTGGATGTCTTTTAAAGTCGTCATAGTCCTTCTTCAATCTAGACCTTGAAAATAACAAAACTAACTTTACTAAAGAACCACACTGTTTTTACGGTTTTTTAAATTTTTATTTGCTCCCACACAAAAAGTTGCTGTAAAATTAATTGCCTGTGCCCTTCAAAAAATTTCAGGGTAGCTCTGTCTGCAAATCTTTAAAACCCAGAAAATGTGAAGTGACAGTAATGTCCCTTCCCTCACCACAATGGAATTCTATGTCATTAAGGCCTCTAACAATCGCCAAAAAGACTGAGCCAAATATGACCATCACTGTTTTCTGGCATCCATCTTCTGTTTCTTCATCTTGCATTGTGACAAATGTACCTGTACAGACTTGAGTACTAACTGTAACAAGTCTACTCCTTCCTCTGAAGGCAACCCCAATTAAAGAATTAAGTAAATCTTGTTCTTCTTAAATGCATCATGCTTTTGGCCCAGCTATGGGACTGTAATATAACTTTCTCCTTTAAGAAAACTTTCCTGTCTCTGAGGCATTAGAACAGCTGCCGCTGTCATTTCCATAGGCTCACATTCCACTAAAGAATGGGCATACGATGGAAATACATAGCTGCTTTACTCATTTGAACACTGTTCAGAAACACATCCACTTACCTTGATACTCCTAAACTGCTACATTGTCCCTTCTTCTAAACCATTGTTTAGATGAGATCTAGGCGGTATTTTAGTGTACAAATACAGTGAACTACAGGATTCAGCTGGTGGTAACCAACACAATATCCAGGAGGATTATTTAGCAAATGAATAAATAGATTATAGCAATTAGCACCTTGTGTGGAATAGAATCTAGACTCTAGTCTGGATCTAACCCTTATGACAGTAAGAACAAGACCTTAAATTTACCCATGCTTATGCATTAAAATAACAGTTGTTTGCATTGAGTGCAGCAATGGCCAGCTGCTCCCTAGGGGATGGAAAGGGAGGAGCCAAGCATGATGTCACAGCTGGCAGGGCCTGTGCCTCACCAGCCAGGACACCATCTCACTGCCCCTGAATGAGGGAGCAGGGCAGGCCTAGGGTGGTAATTAGGTTCAACCAAGAGCCCAGATCAACAAGCAAGTTCCTGGTGCTGAGGCAGGTCTGAGGTCAAGCTGGTAAGTCAAGTCACAGGTTCAGATCAGGATCAGGTTCAGTGATGGCTGCCAGGGTCAGGATCCAGTCAAGTGATTTCTGGGCAGGTCCACAGTGGTGATGCAGGTCCAAGGTCAGTCTGAGGGTCAGTCCAGATCAGCAGGACCCATGGCCAGGCAGGGTAATTCCTGTAGTTGAGCTGGAAACTGGCATTCCTATGGCAGAGATTGAAGGCTGCAGAATGACCTGAAATGGGGATCCTGGGCCCATGGGCAGGTGAGGTAGATGGAGGCCCAGGTGAGGCTGGTCAGGGTCAGTAAGACCTAACAGGTTACTCACAGCTTTGACACTCTCACTGAGAGAAGAAAACCTTGAAGTCTGTATGAAGATGTAGTGTGGACGATACTTCAACTCTACCATTTGGATTTTGAACTTGAAGTCTAGGTGTGGGAGAACTATAGGAGGACACCAGGGAACCACTACTGTACTAAAGCTTCTGGATGGGAAATTCCTTTTTTCTTTTGAGGGATTTCTGCTGTGGGGCCAGTGAACAAATGTGATCAGTGGGCACAAGTAACCTTTCATTTAAACCTCGCTGCTATTCAAATACCATTCAACATGATACTCCGTCATAATTTTGACAAGACCAAGGGACCTTTCAGAAAGGAGGGGGAAGGGGAGAAAGGATTTTTAATCATAAAGAGTGCTTCTACTAGTTAAAGACAACAAAAATGGAAGGACAGAAAACTCCAGACTCTTATTCCATACTGAGGTCTTGAACAGAAGGAAGGAGCTCTACCCAGCCCTTGACAACCTAGAAGGCCAACAATGTCATTCAATTAGTAGATGTTAGTAGCTGGCTGAGACACCCTAAAGACACTGCAACTGCAGCTAGACTTGTGGTGGTGTTTACACCAGCATAAGCAATCTTTACTCAACTGCTTTTTCCCTTTCACACGACACCTTTCTTCACCATTGTCATTGGCGCCCAGCAGCTGCATAATGAGCCAGACCAAGACATTGATCTAGCTTCCCCCCACCCATCTCTCTTTCCAACCCCACAATTTGTAAAGATTGTTTTTCAGCTGGAGCTGTTCCCTGGTATATGATGTGTCTCTCCAAACAGCTATGTCATGGAAATACCTAGGCTAACATTGCTGAATAAACCAGGGTTACAGCCTAAAACATACATCCTGAGAAATATGAGTTAAGTTAATCTCAGAAACTATCCTCCGCTCTAAGTGTATGCTTCTCTAGCTACCAGCATAGGTACATACAAGACCTCAGCCACCTAGTTCCAGACTAAAATTTACTCATATTAGACACACCTCATATATAGTACTTCTACACACTTTACACTGCAGTTCTACTTCTGTATTCTATAACCACATTTAACAAACAAGAACTAATACTCGGCACCAAACCATTCCACAGCAGAATTTACATAAAGGACAAAACTGGAAGCCCCATATACTGGAAACTGAAATTCTTTCTAATAGTATTACAATCTGCCACATTTCCAACAGGAGTCTGAATTGCTAGAGGCAGGAAGAAATGAACAGCTAAGGAAAATGAACACAAACTTGAATAGAACGGAACAGAAAAAAGCAAAACTTGTACTTTGGTCCATTATTTAAAGCAGAATGTTCAACAACATCCTAAATTTCCAAATAAGGATTTTAACTCATGCGTGATATCCATAAAATGAGCTATTAAGGAACCAGCTCTTAGTAGTTCTATCTGTTTACTGCCTTTGGTGCTATGGTGGTGTTTTTTTTTTTTTTAAACATAATACCTTTTAAACTTTTCAGAATTAGTTCTGCACCATGTAACTGTGTAAGTTGCTTCATTCACACCCAACATTTAAGCAGCTGCCTAACTTTACCTATCATTTGACATAGAGTTCAAGCTTCTAATCATTACTTGCTTTTTAAATGTCTATGTGGCAAAACTAAGGTATGATTACAGCAACAGCTGTATGGCTAACAGACAACAATGACACCAAGCTTCAAGACACAATGATGATACTAAAGTCAATATCCAGCCTCTCCAGGATTTACAATCTGGGTAGCATCTTCACTGCTACTAATACTTGCCCTTACTAGATTTAAATCAGTCACTGCTTCACTGATATTTCTCTGACACAACTCATTCCAGATGCATTTCAAATTTACAGGGTTACAAAGACCATAAAACAGTGTTTAAATAACTGCTTTGTGGAGAATTCGTTAACAACTAATTTAGGTAGCTTTAGACAGTAAGTAGTCTGACAAAGTATTCTAAGAAGCCATGGTCTAGTTTTCTAGATACAGGTTTTCAGCACTTCTAAACCAAATAAACAGCACTACGAATCCTAGCTGGATTGTGATACAACTATTGATAGGCACGTTTACGGATTCTAGAGCATTTCAGAGGTAAAAAATACTAGGGGGTTAAACTCAACTTTATTTAGAGACAGTAAGTCTGGAACATAAAATAATTCTTCCAACTAAAGCACTGCCAGTGCCTCATTCCTCTCCTCAAAGTATTTTCATTTAATTTATTTGAGAAGCCAACTTATTCATTAGTTTTTAAAAGGTGAATTTTGCTCTGTTTTTCATCCCATGCACTATTGTTAAAAAAAGAGCAGCTAATTACCTGTTTCTCTGAAATGCTTTCATTAGCTTTGGTTCCCATGGTAACAGTTCATTAAGCAGTCGTAACAACGTACCATGCAATTCCTTTACTGCTTGCTTCCGGTGGTACCATCTTACCTGCAAACATAAATACCATTTATTTATCATTGCATAAGACCTGAATCTTGTTATATTGTATTAATACTACAGTAATCCTTGTACACTAATACAGCACATGAGGAAGATAACTGGAAGAAAATACTGGTAAGTTTCACAATTACATCTACCCTTAACCCACGTAAGACATTAATACTTCTATTTTTTTTTATACTACAGAAAGATAATGTCCTAATCAAAAAAGTAATACTGCAAGGATGTTCACTCTTTACAGGTCAAGCTTAAAACTGAAGCAGAATCCTACGAACACACCATGTGTTTAAAATTACTTAAATGAGTAACTAACATAGGTAGTAATCTATTCAGGTCAGGGAAACTAACTGTATACTTTTAATAGTTAGAGATAAAATTTCTACAGAAAATCTTAGCATAATCTCATTTAACATAAGTGATATAATTTATATTATTATTTGCAAATACAATTTACTACAATTTTCAGGGATAAAAACACAGTTTTTGCATTACATTTTTGTATTTCAGTCAAAGTTCTAGGTAAACTTTTTTTCAAAAGAAAAGTTTTGCAAACTGGTCATTTATGAAGTAACAGACTATCCAGCAGAGACCAGTTTTCTCACATAAAAGCTTTAAGCTTTTAACTCAAATGTATAATTAAAAATGGTTTCCTTTTCCAAACTGATATATGTAATCTTATGATCTTTCATGAAGAATTTATGTTTTAATAAATCTGGAAAGGCTGAATGAGGATAAAAGACATTGGGAAATGACAATTAGCGTGCATGTACATATATACAGCACAACCATGGCAGACATAATGCTGCAGAACAGATCTCTTAAAACTTTCTTGGATACCCCTTATAAGTATTTCTTCCCAAAACTTTATTCTCCAGTGTATTCCATAGAAGACTGAACAATGCATATATATGCAACAGCTACAAAAAGATATGTTGTATACTCTAGTCCTTCTGACACTCTACTAATTCTGTGCATTTTACATAAATGAGTATTTTACCTCTTGACTTGTCAGAGAGGATGTAAGACAGTAAAGAGAATATGGTTCTGCAAGAAAAAGAAACAAGACTTGGGAACTTCTTTATTTCATATATATATTTAGCTTTTGATAGAGCTCATATCCTTCACAGCTTTCTGTGGTCCAGCACAGGAAGAATGTAGGACAGGAAAAGCTGGATAAAGCTTGAGACAGCTGCCTTTCAGCAGTCTACAGTAATGATTTTTCTATTGACTTTGGAATGGTTCCTTGCTACACATTTTAGCAGATCTCCAATGTACAGCAAGATCAGTCAGGCTGAATGCTTGTTTGAAGACCAGGTATCTATTTTTCTATGGATAATCATTTACATGTTACATAACAAAATTAATAGCTACTCCTTCATTCTTCAATTAAAATTACAAAAGCAAAAATTTTAAGTAGGAAATTATGCCATGTTACTACATAATGGTTAGTGTTGAGCACACAGACAAGCCAGCAAACTGTATTCTAATTTCCTTCATTTGTGGCCATATTTGCATGTTACACACTGCAGCATAAAATCTGCCAGTGAGTACTGCAACAGAAAACAGCCCTTGTGTATACTGTAGCCTACCAAGGCATTTGGTGTGACCTCCAAATGTTAGCAGTCAGCAGAATTAATTGCTAACATATGAAAGAATATTACATGTACAGATTTATCTGTCTTGTAAGATATACAAAACATTGCACAGAGTTTTAAAAGGATGAGTTTATGTACTACACAGTATTAGTGGATTGTCCTAAAACAAAAATCAAAATGGCAAGAACAAACTATGCCACTACTATCAGGATATAGAAATGCTGTACAGGCATTTGATATAGCAAAAAATGGGATGTGTGAAAACGTAGTAATAAAAAGATATGGAAAATTACTACAGAGTAAAACCAAGAACTTATTAATTTCTGAGACTGATTTACCTTTAAACAAGGCTAAGATCTTGGTTTAAGTAAAAAAAAAAAAGTACTTACGAGCCAGATAAATACTAGCTGACCACTGAGTAAACTTACAAGTGATAGCTGTATCATGCATTGAATAGCCAGATACAAGTAGAAGGCTTAGTCAAGAGCAGACTTCAAGACTTTACTGCCTTCATTAACACTTCAAAGAAGAACAAATGCAAGTCACTTTTCTCCTTGCTTACAAAAATGAACAAAAGAAAAACCAATCCCCTGCCCACAGAATTCCAGAGCTAGTTTTTAACAAAAATAGTGTCCTCTGGATATAATCTGTGGAAAACTCCATATTTGCTTCCAAATAATTTTAATGCATACATTACAGCAACATGATTTTAAAAAATGTAAATTAATTATTTCCCTGTATCCAAATTACTCATTTTTCTTACTGGGGTTTAGGAGTTGACAATAAAACTGTTAGTGGAAACACACACAAATTTAAGCCATGAGGAGAATTTTCTTTCCTCAGAAATAGTCAGGACACAGAACAAATATGGGCCAAAAAGGACTGGGGGAAAAAAAAAAAACCTTATCTTTTAAATTATTGTGGTTCAGTTGGTTTTCTGTGAAAACACATAAGATTTCTGCAAAGCCCAGATGTTACACAATCAATCTGCTATTATTCCTTAAATATTAAAATAATAAAAAGGAAGGGACATTAAAAAAAAGTCTATAACCTTAAGACACATCACTACAAAATCTAGCATTACCTTTCCTATGCAGTTTCATTCTCTAACACAGTCTTGTGTTTTTTCCAGGAAAAAAAAAAAAAGGTGAATCAATAATTGATAAAGCTATGACTTAACTCCCTACTTCAGTGTTACATAGCTGCCTACTAATTTCTACAGGTAATAAACCTGCCTTTACAAGTATCTGTGTTGCAAACTCTTCTCAGTAATACCAAATGATATAATGCAGGAGAACAGCTACAAACTGAAGCTTAGGAGGTTCAGGCTGAACATTAGAAGGTGTATTTTCATCAGAAATATACGGCATTAGAATAGGTTGTGCAGAGAAGCTGCTGAATCTCCTTTCTTTCTTGTTTTCAGAACTTGGCTAGTCAGGTCATGGATGACTTAAGGCAGCACTGACAATAGTCCTGCTTCAAGGTGGGGAGACATTCAAATGTCCCTTTTAAGCACTGACTGCAGGGTTCCTTATGATGAAAGATAAAAGCCTCTGAGTATGACGTGATGTGTTATGGGATTAACAAATAAATGGAATGCAACATCTAATGGCACAGAAGGAACTGACCACAGCAGAGTAGCCACGACTGTTCCACTCAAAGTAATCAAAATACAGCTGTTTGGGAAATTCCATGAGGAGTGGTTTAGTACAATGGCAGGTTAGTACAAAGGAATAGCTATTACAACCCTGTAGTTCAGTCCTCTCATCAACAAGGGGTCTGTAGAAATGGAGATCTGGATGCACTGCCTTCTGGTGTTTATGAAATCCGGCAGGATTTTATTGGTAGACATGAACGGAAATTATCCAACTACATCAACCCCAGACAGTACTTTAGAGGTAAAAACAATCTATCTCTATCACTGAAGAGCTTGCTCTTGGTAGATGTGTGAAGAAACTGTTCTCCTTCAATTTACTTGAGCTAATTCTAAGTTCGCTAAGAGCCTATATTCCTAACCGATTATTTAAATAGAAATATCCAGTACCTAACTTGGGTGTGTACTGAGTTATGTTATTATGTGGTCTGTAATTCGCATTTCCAGTACCACTGCTTCTATACCTTGCATCTGATGTCTAGTTGCCATCTTGTTGAAGGTAGTGACAAACAAAACACAGTTTTCTTCTGGAAACGTAATGTAAGGTATTAACAACAGAACAAAAGAGTAAAAAGGCCTAGACAGAGGACAAGTATAAAATGTGATTTTCAGCTGTGTTAAGTTACAAGTAAATTTTAGAAATGCAAACACAATAAAAATACATTTTAGAAATGTGCTGAATGTTTCCATATAAACACAGAGAGACATTCAACACATTCTCGGCTGAAAACTTACCTTTTAAAATAAGGTTTCTGACATCCAGAGCAGCCAGGAAACGCTGACTCCACTCTCCGTGATGCCTCAACATACACTATTCTGGCATACTCATCATGGAACCCCAAAGCAGACTGGAGCCAGGATATTGATATATGGGGTAAGGATTGAACTTTATAGGGTAGTTTTTGTTTTGTTTTTAAATAAACACACACACACACAACCACAATATTATGCAGTTTTATAAGATTTTCTTTAATCTTTACTTTATATCCCAGGGACATAAAATAAAGAAAATCAGAAATCTTATAAAACCATGCAATATTGTTGAAAAGGGGTGGTGGTGGAGGGAGAAAACTTACCTTACCCTTAATAGGCCTGCTCCATTCTGCAGCGGGGTTCTGTGGTATGTGTGACATCACCAGTCTAGCGTTTTCTAGTGATGTCACACAGAGAGGGAGTTGGTGATCTGCAGCTGCTTTGGACATCAGATACCTAAAGAAAAGAGATCGATAACTTTTTCAATTCAGGTATGGATTGATATTGAATGTTCTTATTAACCAGTTTATGGGCCAAATACTAGAATTTCAGACACTTACATCAATGGCAGTTTTGACTGAATAAGAATGCAAGATGAGATGATGTGTTCATACTATACAAACTCATTATAATTGAAAGTGTTGTCATTTTCAAAATGCTTAAGAGTTTTCTTCTACAGTAAAAGTTCCTGAAAGTCAATATGTTGTATTTCAGCAATGTCACTCTGAATATTATAAATATCTATCAACGGCTAACCTCTGATGTTATTTGAAGACTGGAACTGAATATAGTCAGGAAGAATGACTTGTAGTAAATTATAAAACAAATTCACTCATGACATCTCTTAATCAGTTTTATCTTTGAGCATTTATTGGCAACTGATGAGAAGATATAAGGTTGGGTTTTTTTTTTTTTTAAAAGTCTTCAGCTTGCACTTCCATTACCTAGATATCTGGTCACACCAAACCATATCCTACAATGGTATGCCATACTCTCTTATTAAACATTGCAAACAAATGAAGTAAAAAAAAAAAAACAATAGATTTTTTTGCTTCCAAGAGTGTCTTTATCTCATTATTTAGTTCATGACTATGAAATGACTTTTCATTCACACATTTAGCCACATGTTCTGATTTTCTTTAGGCAAAATTACTACATGATCATCATTGCATTGATTAATCTACCACATTTATTTTAAAGATATATAACACAAAAACACAGAAGAAAGTTTATTATCAGCATGATCTTACTATCTTCATTACTCTTCATTAGAAGAACTTCAAGATATTAACTAACATACTTCTGTAACTCATGAAGAAGCTGGATGTATGCAGTATCTTAAACGTACCTACAAAAAATCTGTGCCTTTTAAGCTGTTATGGATCTTACTTAACTCCCTTTCATATAGCTAAATTTTGCATCTTCTCAAATCTGGGTATACAAGTATTTATTCTTCAGCTGACTACCTTAAAGTCAGCTGTTCTGTTATAACTGTGTGCTAACAGGAATGCCTTGAATAATTTTGTTGAAATAATATACTAACTGACCAAAATCCAAAGTACTGTGAAATGTTCTGAATCTACAGTAGTATCTCTGTGACAAAAATGTTCCAGATTAAATGTATGAGTACACATTCATATCTTTGATGCAGAATCCACACTTTCACATTTGGAACTGTAGAAAGGTACATGACAAAAGTGGCTTAAGGAAAGCTTCTTAGCAAACATTTATGGGAAGGCTAGCCACACAAGTAAAGGCATGAAAGATCATGGGAAGATAAGAGATAATAGTTGTGAAAAAACTAGACAATATAGACAGAAAAAGAGATACTGGAGGAACTAAGAACTGAAGACTGGGACAAAAATATTGAAAGGTAGTGAGATAAGCAGAAGACAGAAGAACCAGAAAAAGTAATTATTGTGTGGAAGATTTAAAAATTTGAAGCCTAAAATTGGCTTTATTCATTCATATTCTATAACTAAATAGCTGGTTCGATTTCCAAAAGCTCCATATGCTGAAGGACAGGAAACTGCATGGACGTAAATATGTAAATTTCACACTCAAAATTCAATGTTTTGGGCTCATATCAAGTGTTTTTAAAAGATGCAGGCAAGCCAGAGAGAAGCAATAACAGACTATTTGGAGTGACTAAAGTACAAATCAAGTTTTTGGGACAAAGAATGGAAAAAGAGAATATGTTAGATACATTACAGATGAAGATGCATAGTAACACAGAACCTAAGCTGAAATTAAAGGAAAATGTTTCAGCAGCAAGACTTCAAGCAGGTCTATTAAAATTCTGTTATCCTAAATATTTATTGGAATAAGGATGTCTTCATCTTCAGTTTAAACCTGCGAATGTGTGTGCAAACATAGATTTCTCAGACTATAATATTATTTGTTTGCATGTACATTTATGTAAATATAGTAATACAGATGAAAACAAGTATAACCAAAAACTCCTTACATGAAAAGTCCCAAGAATGGTACATATTTCCTGGGGGAAGGGGGAAAGAGGGCAGGAGAAGAGGAGGGAGGAATGGCGACAAGGAAGTCTACCTCCTGCTAAAAGGTAAAGAAGATTTAACCCAGTAATAATTAAGTTTCCATAGGCCCCAAATGAGAAGACACAGTAAGTTTTTCCACTTTATTGTTTGTAAAGTTGAGGTCTGATTCACTAAAATATCAGTAAGAGCCCTAATCTATTTTTGATGGGCACATGAATTTCTGCTGAGAATTCTTGGGAAGTCCCTGTACAGTCTTGTCTAAACACAGTTTCCCTACCAAACATTTGCAAACATGCGGCAACATTTCCCATTTCTTTACTGTACACAGAGGAAATATTTTATAAACTTTTATTTAGTAAATGAGCCACTTTGCATTATTTTTGCCATATATATTAACTTTTTTTTTCAAGTGTAGCAAATCAATAAAAAAAAAAAAAAAGATAAAACAGTCTCCTCTTAGTTTAGATACTTCCACTTCCCATGAACAAATTTAACAGCAGCCTGTTTGGAATTTCAAAAAAAGCAGACACAGAAAATATTATGTTCCATCCTGACCCAATGTATTCTTTTGGATAGCCTCAGTATCCTACAAATGAATTTATGTCTGAGGTTCTAAATATTTCTGACCTGAACCCATGGGTTTTTAACTCTGAATTTTCAGCTGCACTCCAAAATACATATTTATGCAGATGATATCGACTTAGAGCTGCAGAAAACCTGTTTGCTTTCAGCCCTTCTGACTCACCTGCTTAAAAGATATATCCACTCCCAGAGACAGACAACGATTCACCTGTCTTGGGAAGCACAAGTGTCTAATTAAAACCTTCAGGAACATTAGAAGATGGCAGAACCCAAAACCTTTATAAAGGAGGTTTTTACCTTTTTTACTACTAAGTCAAGAACATCAGTGTGTTACAGACCTCTGCAAAGCAATAAAATCTTCAATGCATTTTCTCCAAACCCTAATTAGTCATGAACTTGGCTGGTGTCCTTTGACTAAGTAATTCTCCTTCCCCTCACCTCTGCTGACTTTTCTCTCCCTGTAGGGAGAGTCTGGTCTCCTCCTCAGGAAGGTATTGCCCTTTATCCATTTTAACCTTGTAAACTTAACTGTGGGAATCCTGGGCTCCAGCCTCCCTTCTCACTCCTCAGACAGCTACGCACTTACCAATCAGACTTGCAGGGCATGCTTCAAATCCAGTGGCGCTACCAAAACAAAGTCTTGCATTTCAGTAAACAAGGAATCTTTCAATCTTTATGTTCTCTCCAAGACAATCTATGCTTTAACATAATCAGGACACGGTCTAGAATTAACTGTCCTTGTCAAAACCCAGTTCATTTTACAATAAACATGCTTATGACAAAGTCAGCTTGCAAAATGACATCTGCAAAAAAGCCCGAAGTTCACTATTTGATAGAAGTATCTGCAATTCTGTCAGTTTCATACTACACAATGGCAAGAAGGGATTTAAAAAAAAAAAAAAAATCAAGTTCTGCTATGATATGCAACAGTTAAATACATACAACTGATCTACAGAATAGCTTAATTAACAGTTTCACACAAAAAACGAATGACTTCAGATCACAAAAGAAACTGATTATCTGAAAGGCAGTAAAGAGATTTCCATTCATTCTGCAACTTCCACTGATTTTACCTGACACAGAAGACAACAGGGAAAGATGGGATCCAAAATGTCAGAAACGGATAGTTGTTAACTTGCGTACTGATCAGGGTAGAAGGTGCTACTTTACTATCTCTTCTCATAAAAGAAATTTCATATATTAGATTGAAGGCTTTACGTTATCCTAAATATACTGGTAAAATGCTTCACTACCACATATGTTTGTCAAAACTATTTTTTCATCAATACTGCTGCAAATAGATTTTTAAGTGGAATTAGGCTACTTTGCATGTCTTGATCAATTTGCTCATTATAGCAAATTTCTAACAGCTAACATTCAACTGAACTGCCATGCTTATATATACAGTCTAAATTTTCAGCAAACGTGAGGTAAAAATGCAATAAAATCTCAACAGAATTTTAAGCCAGTATGTTCTACTTCAGATTTATAATTGTCTACTGACTGCTTGTAACTTCCCCCACATCATATCTATGTCAGTATTGGCAATAAAACAGACATAGTTTTTACTAGAATCTAATTCTTGTTACTGTAAATCCTGTGGTTTTTTTTCTATTAATTCCATTTTTACTCTACTTTTTAGTCACACTGCTTTAAAGTGAAACGATGTCACTTCACATGTCCTAAGGAATGTACCAAAGCTAGAAGACACTCTAGCTTAGACATTCCTTAGGAAGCCACTCTCCATCCTTTCACTAGACAGTGCAAAGAGCATTAGACTCAAGTCCTTCAAGTCCCCTTTCTGCACCTCACACTTTCTGATCTCCAGTCAGGCACTCAAATAAATAGTAAATCTGACTAACTTGTTCTCTCCCCTCCCTCTTGAAATGTAGAAGGTGGTAAGGAGAGGAACTGTTTAGTAGCTGAAGGGATAGACTTTTTAGAGCACCTCTGATGGTAATACCACGTACAACTTCGCCTGCCACAGAACAGCACTTTTCCTGTCAAAAGCAGTCCAACTTTCTTTTGCCCCCAGATGCTCATTCCTGTCCTTACAATGACCCCTCAAACTGTGGCAGAACACAAGCACAGGTATTTGTGCAACTGCATAATAAATTGCACTAGAAAACTTATCTGGGTTACAAACACCTCAGCAACAGTATAAAAGTAGTTAAGATTTATCACAGACTAATGCTCTCACCATGCAGCTGAACAAAGAATTTTGCTACCCTCTTTCATGGGCTGGCACAGAAAATATAAGCTGCCAGAGACATAGAGAGTAGGAACTATTTATTTAGCAGCAGTTTTGGCTTATGTCAGTTGAAAGCATATGTGAAATTGCAGCCTCGCTTCAGAACTGTGGCTAGAGTTCAAGAGTGAAGCAGTCTGGGAAGAAATAATACTGAGTTGAACTTCTGTTTAAAATTGAAGAACTGAGGTCAAATTTCGTTTTCCTCTGTAAACAGTTATGGCAACTGGCACTAAGGCAAATCTCATCATTGTCACAACAAACTCACCAGTAATCAAGCAAAAGTGCAAGACTTTTAAAATGGAAAAATATTACTCATAGCTAATTCAAAAGACAACATGGGTGTAGAAAAGAGTACAGAATCAAACTGTTTTATCAACCAAATGGTGAAAAATCCTTTCCAACGGTTGATTATTTCATTGTTGTATGAGAAACTGGTAGTACCCTTAAAATTACCCATGGCTTTCCATTACCTAACCCTGCTTTTGTTTTTAACTTGCCAAACAAAACTTGTTTGGGCTAAAAATCTCTCATGCCATTTGTTGGCTCAAGCTGATGTTCTGAAAAGTGTCAGATACAACCAGTCCAACTACCTACAAAAAATATGCAGGAAAACAGTAAGTTTACTCATGTTAAAGAAGTCTTACAGCTCATCTCTTTCATTACAGCCTCCAGGACTTCCAAGTTCTGGAGAAGGAAATCCTTTTATGTACTCTAGAATGGTCTCCTAGGAAACAACGGGCAGTTAGGACTAAGAAAAAGGGTTATACTTTAAAGTCTTAATGTAAATTAGACAAGCTGTATTTCTCAGATGTGCTAGTATTTAAAATAAGCTTTAAAGTTTGCCTTGAGGGTTTCTCTCAGTAGCATGTGCTAACAACTACTAAAACTGGAATTACTGAGCAGGTTAGTCACGGAGAAGAGAGATTCCTATGGCTTCACCTAGGTCACCATTGCAAACAAAAATCAGTAAATTTACTATTAAGTAGTAAGAACACCACCATCTTCGGTCGAAACAAGAAAGAAGTCCATGAACAGCATCAAAATGAATACCATCATATTAAAATAAGTTTTCACATTAGGTCAAATTTCCATCATCAGATTAGAACAATGTTTTACCTGATAGACAAGGCACTGCAGAAAAGATGAAACACCCTAATCCAGATGCTTTTGAAACTGCCACTGTCATTTATGTCAGAGCTGAAGAATGAAAATCTGCATTTCCTCCAGTTTTTAAGATACCTAACCTAATTACACATGGTGTTAGACATCAAAAACGAAATTCTAATGACTTCCCTTGCAAGGCGAAACCTCATCTTAGCAAGTCAAGTTTATTGACTGTTCACTTAATTTAACATCTAATCGTATTTTTTGAAAGTTAATATGAAATTTGCCTGATAATTATTTTTTAAAAATCAATACTTCACTTTACTGTGTTCTTATAATCACTTCTTCAGCAATTAATCCTAGCCTTTTTTCTTTACATAAAATTTCTAACAACACAAGTGTTTAGAAACCCAGAACATGATCTGATAGATCTATACAACAAGCACACAGATTGTCCTTACCTCACAACTTCTGAATGCTGAATGAGTTGTATCTTAACTTCCCTGCACTTAAGTGTTTGGTTTTTTTAAGATGGTGTGATTAGAACTAAACATAGTATTCCTGCTGAAGTCATGCAACTTATTTACATAATGACATTATCAGATTTCAGTTCAAAGAGCAATTATGACATATTTAGCATTTGTCTACCCTTGAAGAAGTCTTGTTGGTACAGTTTTACTAGTAGAATAAAAGTCTCACCTCTACTAAGATTATTGATATGCCGATGTGTACTCTCATTTTTGGCTTTTTCTTCTATTGTTGACATAGCCTTTCTGATAACCTCTTGACAATCTTATCATGAAACCAATTTGCAATTTAGCAACTATAAAATAATTTCAAGTTAAGTCTGTTTTTATTCCTTTGTATATTTTAACAACTATTATGCTAAGTGTCTGCACTGAAATTTGTCTTTCAGAGCCCTAATTTATATTGCCTCTCACCTACCATCTCTCTCTCCCCTATTTAAATAATTTAAGAATAAATTGCTTCTGCATGAGACTAAAGACATTTACAGAAATTAGCAGCCTACTTTCTAAGACAGAGAAAAAGCAACATTTTTAACTACTACTGTTCATGGAAGTGTCACAGAAATACCTACCAAAGGTTTAATAAACAAAACTGCAATGAAAAACAGTAATTAATATGAAGAGTTGGCTGTAGAGGGCCATTTAAATTAGTACTATTTATGTATTTAAAACGATCTGCTATCTTGATGAGAATCACTGCCTCCTACAAAACCCCAAACACATTGGATTCTCTTGTCTAACCATTACTCTTTTGAGGTTTTCAGCTGCACAGGCCGAGTGACCCAGTGTACATCAGTAAAATTTGTATCTCAGTCTGGTATCAAAAGCCATATAGCATGCTTTCCTGTACAACCTACTTGAATAAAAATGAAACAAAACCAATTTTAGTAACTTACTTGCAAACAAAAGGAGTTAGGAATCCTAATAAACAACGTTAAGAGTCAGTTCACAAGAAGATCTGATCAGCACTGCATAGGCAGATATGAGAACTCTATCCTGTAATTGCTTGTTGGGTAAGAGTTTGTCCTCAGGGAAGAATGGTCACATGTTTAACAGAAATGAACTACTTCTAAGGTATTACCACTATCCACATTTTATTTTGGCAATGAAAAGTGTTAACACAGTTATTGAATTTGCTTATCATAACAACATTGTGAACAGAGCACTATATACAGAAAAGATTAAGATTGCAGTCTCCAGGTATCAACCTTATGAGGCTTCATGCAGCTTACTGAACAGGCATAAAATCTTCTGTTGACAGGCCTCAGCAAATAACTGGCACCGTTTTATACCCATACAAGAGAAAGCTTTTAATGTCACATACCGATTTCTTTTTAATGTCCTCCAGATCTTTGAGTTCATTCTCAATCTTTGTGATTAATTCCCTGAGTTCATCAAGATTAGTGCAAATAAGCTAAAAAACAAATGAACACAAACACTTGGTAATGTGGGACTTGGAAAATGTACAATGAAGTTAAATAAAATCTAAAAGCACATGTTATTACTTAGTGCCACCATTTGATTTTTATTTTCTTATAGCATTTTTAAACGTAAAAAAATAGGACTTCTTGAGGGAAGAAAATCTACTAAGAAAATACTTTACTCTTCAGACATAAACCGTATCTCTGCCTGTAAGCTTCCATTTAAAAACATAGGTATTTTCTTAAAACTTCTGTGAATGACAACTACCAAAGTTGTCTCAAGTATAGTAATGAGTTGGAACAGGTTTGAGTACCAAAACTTGCTGATGAATTAAAGTGTACAAGCTTTGGACTATGCCATGGTTATACATAATTACACTTGTTACAACTTTTTCCTGCACATAACTTTATATGTTTACACAGAGGATTCCTAAAAGATAACCCAGCCATGTCTATCAAATCTACCTACCTACCTATGTTTTGAAAAAGGATTATATTATTATTCCTGTCTTTAGAAGAGAGCCTTTTACATTTTTCTTTTCAGAATATGAATGCTATTTTCTTGAAAAAAATCATCAAACAAAAGTAATCTGTATATTTTGGCTTACCATCATTTAGGGCAATTAAAGACTTAATAAATGGAAATTATTAAGCTGTTAGGTTCTTTCAGGTTATCGTATGTTAAGACTTGCTCCTTTCTGAACGCCCTTAGGTGGACATGTTTTCATTACTACTGAAAAGATGTTAAAATAATTTAAGAAAATCAAATCCAAACAGAAAAAAAACCATAAAAATGCTTTTATCATATAACTGCTATTTTTTTTAAATTTTTCCCCAAATCAGTAATTCATAACAATACATTTTTAATTTAATTACACATGAAGCTTTAGATTTGCAGCAAATTCATATTTTAAAAAACCCCTTTGTTTCACTATTAGAACACAGAAGTGACATTTTTAGCACAATACATAAATTTCAGAAACCTCTAATGCATACATGCCATCATTTTCACAACACTTCTGTACATTTGAGAGCATTGGGGAATTGGAGTGACTCAAACTAAAGTTTACAGTGTTCACATTTATCAAGTTTAAAATAGTAAATGAATAAGGAAATTGGCATTGTCTTGCTGCAGACAACGTATGTAAAATTAACTTGCAAAAAGTTTCTATCTTAACTCAGAAAATAGTATTACTATGTGTAACTCTACTAGGTTCAACAAAAATGAATGTCCTGCAGTAAAAGAAGTTCCAAATACATAAGATGTAAACTGGAAGTCAAATACTGGCTTTTCTTTTCCCATCTGGCCTGAAAAGAAATCTATGATACGGTATCATCATACAAAAAGGTGCAAGTTTGTCACATCAAGCCCCTGACAAAAGTCAATAAAGGCATGGATAAA
Organism: Platalea leucorodia; assembly: GCF_965183815.1. Lineage (NCBI taxonomy): Eukaryota > Metazoa > Chordata > Aves > Pelecaniformes > Threskiornithidae > Platalea > Platalea leucorodia. Next base: position 31,922,826 of record NC_138858.1, read on the forward strand.
GATTTTCCCTACACAATTATAATCCACTCCTCCTTTGACTATATACCTGAGAAACCAGTTTTTAAAGTTTATCACTGCTTTTTATTTTCTGCTATGAGACACATTTAATTCAGTGTACCATGATCAAAGATAAAGCAGAACTATCAACCAAAGAAAGACACTATCTTCATTTTCTAGAAGTGGATCACTATTTCTCTAGGAACTCACTTCTAGAAAGGCAAAAGTTTGCAAGGAGAAGGATGATTTCACTATCGTTAGTTGAATGCTGTCCTGGAAATACCAACTTTATCTTTGACTCTACCATAAGAAGCTCCTCCATCAGACAATTCATGCCGCCTAACTTTTCACAGGTCCCAGTCCTTTTTCTCACCTTCAGAACAGTCACTTGAGACATAAGGATCTGATTTGCAAAATTCTTAGTGTGTACCAATCCAAACTACATCAATGGGAAAAACAATGCAAATACGTAAAGTTTACTTGTCTCGGGGACAGAGTGACAGAGAAGAGTAATCAAATCTCTGAGTCCCAATTTTCGTCAGAAGAGGTGTACATTTGAGGCCAATATCTGTTTGTCAGTTACCCACTGATAAAACAAGGAAGGTACCAGCAGCTCAGCTTAGAGGCTTTACTGTCAAAATGAGTTTAGTATTTGAAATACTCCAATACTGTACTGAAAACCACTATAAAAAGGTTCAAGAAGTTTATATTTCTTCATTCACAGTAGGATTTGAGATGAGGTACTACAGATGCACACTGATTGGGAAAAAGTCATTTGTGAAACTTCTCTCACTTGGTTAACATTTCCTGTCTTACAGGATGAAGCCAGCATTTTGAAGGAAAGATGACAGGAACAGTAATAAAAAAAGTGTAGTGTATTTTGTATGATCATTTTGATACGGAATCTAGCTGCTACATCTCATAATGAGACTCTAATGCATGTTTCAGTGTTCTTTGCTCATAGTTGTTAACTGGCTGAATTTAGCAATTCAATTTTTTGCTAACAACACTGCTTTTCTAAATCGTTTTGTGTTTTAACATTTAAGTTAACGTGAAGGCAAAAAGAAAGGTATTAATGCTACAATCTAATCATTCTGTCACATTCCGATAGCTCACTGGTAGTTTCACATACTGCTCTTGAAGAACATGCCTTTTAATCATCTATCATGAGAAAAAGAATCTGAAGAGAAAAAATGTTTCCTTTATGACTTATCAAAGGTAGTGAAAGATTAGTCCCTATTCTCTAGAACACTACATGGTGGCTTAAAGATTCAGGTTGTAAATATTGCCATTAATGTACAAATCATGTAATTCATTATGTACATGCTAACTACAACACAGACATTTTCACATCAGGCACTGTACTTACTCTGTATGAGCTTAATTTTGATAGGCAATAAGCATCCTATTTTTCAACTGAATACAATGGAAGCTTCAGGTAAATTTTCAAATTTGGTGTTCAACGCTCCTGTTAGGATACAATCTCACATCTCGGTAATCTCTCAGAGACCCTCACTGGCTCCTAGAACTCCAAGGAGGAAAGACAGGAAATCTCCCCTGATTTTTGTAAGGAAAGACAGGGGGCCCAAGCTCTATTCCAACTTGTCACTCTCCCGTGATCCATTCCTCAGAATTTCTAAATGAACTATTTATCATTATAAAAACAAATCTAATCTGTGGATCTATTCATAAATACAAACCTAGTCTACTCCCCCGGATCACTGATGCTCCCTCCTTGCCCCCTTAACTTCAGACAATCTTTTAGCATAATTTTTACTCACTTCAGTGTTGTGCTTAACTTCAGGCTATCTGTGTAATAATTGTAAGTTACATTTTTATTTTCTACGAACCTGCTCTTTTATTGCTGCCATCTCCACATGGAGAATGTCCAGATAGCCCCCTTTTGAGATCTGTATTTAATATAGACCATAGCTGATAAAACTAAAACTGTTAAGGCACAGTTAAACAGAAAAGCTGAAGTTATCCCAGTTCCTTAAAATGTGTGTTCCTTTCTTCCTTAGTTGTAGTACATGTAGGTCTATATAGCCACATGTGTACATATGCGAGGGGAAAGGAGGAAAGACCGAGACAAAGCACTTGTTACCAAACCTAAATGTACTTTCTAACTGGAAAAGAAACCCAAGAAAACCACAGTAGTGTCCCTTCTGTACAGCAATGTACTTACTGTCCTTTCTTTAAAACATTAATGAGCAACAGTAATAATAAGCTTGGAATTCAGAATTTATTTTAAAAGGAAATATGCAACAGCCAACTAACTCATGATCTATGAAGCTGTAAACTCACTTCTCAACTCATTTTCAAAATATTAAAAACAGGACTTTTTTTTGTGAGTTTTTATTCAGTAAAGAGAATTTAATTTGCATCTGCTTTTGTTTTGGGTTTGTTTTTTGTTGTTTGTGGTTTTTTTTTGGTTTTTTTTGTTTTGTTTTTTTTTTTTAAGCAGCCTTGAGCTAAGAAATGAATATAAGGTCTGAAATCACATACAAGGAAGGAGTGATGTTCACTGACCTATGCTTTTACTGCTTTGTCCATGACATTCAAACTATGATAAAGAGCAGAAAATCCATGCAGTACGTGTCCTCAAATGTTCTTTAAAAATGGTATTATAAATGTTAAGATTAAGTAGTACAATTATCTCCTGAATTTTTTTGTTAAGAATTGATTTTAATGTGTAATTTGGGTCACTGCACATATTAAAACATTTATTAATACTCATTTCTTAGCTTTAATGTCAAGTTATGATTTTAAGGTAAAGGATCTATACTTAAGTACAGGATCTAGTCTTATGAAATAAAGTGCCTTATGGCTTTTTTTTTTTTTTTTTTTTTTTTTACATTTGTAGGCTGCAAGCACATAAAACATCTTACAAATTTTCATTTATTTCCTTTCTTTCCAAAACAACTGATGTTTAGATATAAATAGCAATATTCTTATGGTTATACCCTCCCTGGCATACCTCACAGGGCTTGTATACACTCAAGCTGTCTTACCAAATATTTAAAAAATATACTTTCACCTTCAAACAGTTACATAATTTCATTAAGTTTGGCCATCCATGTATGTGGAGCAGAGTAACGTAAAGCATACTTTACTAGGTTCTAAAAGTCTTAGTGGTATTCCAAATATAAATGTTTTAATTCTTGCAAATACTTCTAACAGTCATCCCAGTCCTGCCTGTCTGCTTGAAAAAGGCAGGTTAAATTATTAAAAAGTTCCCTAATAAGATTAAACTGCTCATACTAATCAATCTTAGCTTCACCAAAAACATATATAAAGCCTAGCTTTGACCAAAAGAGCCAGAATTATTTTGTTACATTTTAATTAGCATTTTACACAGGTAAATGTAATAATGTCAATTTTACGCTTAGATAGATGTGTAAATGTACAGTTTACCTTGCTTAAACAAAAAGTTGGACAAAGTTTTATATAATGTTTTAGACAGACTGCTTAAATGCAGTAGTTTAATACTGTAAAAAATTATTTCTAACCTAACTGTGTACATCCATGGCATGCAGGTAATATGCTTGGAAAAATAAAATTTTTAGACACTGTACCTATTTTTTGGTGCTGCTAGGAAATATTTTAGTCACTACCATTAGAATATAGGCAAAAGTCCGCATACACTTAAATATCAGTCTTTTCTCAATATTGATTGTTACTAACAAATTTTATCACCAGAAATTCTACTAGCTCCACCTCAAACACATCATAATCATGGAATAAATTGATTCAGTGTGACAGTTTTACAGAACAGTCATGATTTAATGTGGGTCTAGTGCTCAGAACAGCACACATTGCTTTCTGAAAAAAAAATTTACAGCCAAAGGAGAACTCCAATCCAAGCAGGCATGCATACATAAACTGTGACTCAGAACACTTCTATTACAGTACCATAAAACCACATTATCATAATTAGCACTCTTAGTGCTTTCTGGTCTAAAGGTCATGTGCAGATAAGGGGTAAAAGCTGCAAACAAGATGAGCACAGGAGCCTACAAAGTTTTTGCAAGTCCTTCAGTAAATCAAGCTAGATTTCAATTCAAGGACCACAGTGTCACACCTCATACAAAACCCAAGTAATTTTATCCCAGAAAATTGTATCTACCTTAAAAATTCCATGAACAACAACTAGTTTTTACAGGCTTTGTCCTGTAACAGATTTATCTGGGATCTTAAACAATACTGTGAAACAGTGTGTAAACTGCACATAATAAAAACGCTAGAACATTCTCTACCAAGAAAAGGTGAAACGCACTTTTAAAAACAGTATCAGATTAAACCTTTTGAACTAGAAGTAGGAGATTCATCTTTGATTAGGATTTCCAAGGCCTCTATCAGAAACTAAAGGACTTATTTTACAGACATTCAGATTTCAATTGCTTAAAATAAAAATTAAAATAATTTACCTGAAATTCTGGTATGGTAGACTTTGTGACACCTTTCCTCTTCTTTGTGATTGCTTTTTTAGATACCGATTTTTTTCCTTGTAAGATTAAAAGAGAAAAGCTTCATAATGCTGTTTGTTGTACTTCATTAATAAAACCAAATTACACACAGACTTGAAAGTTAAACTATAACTAGCAGACGGCTGACAGCAAGTCACGAAAACATGATGAATCAGAAGTAGACTCAGCAAAAGCAAACATTAAACTATAAGTATTTGTGTAGGGCAGTCTTTTGGGGGGAAAAAGAAAAGCAAAGCAAAACAAAAGAAAAAAGAACAAACCCAATACAATGCCCATAATATACCATCTAAAAATTCAAGTCATAAAAGAAACATTCACACCACTGTTCTGAAAGGAGTAAAATCCAGAACTTATGCCACAAACTTAAGAAATATAGGATCTTACCTGCAAGATTTGTTCTCTGACACTGTAAAGTGAACCACATATTAGGGTCTGGGACCTCTGTATCTTATAGTAAAAAATACCCTCAAAGCACAAACAGTATCTAGGAATCCCCAAATTAACATACTGAAGTTACCAATGAAATCAGATTACTGATTTGTTTTTTCTGACTGTCACAAAACCTAACATTTTAGAGGACAGCAAACACCTTCCTATAATGCCCTTCACACCCAGGTGTGCTATACAAGAACATGGATGTAGCTAAAAACCTCCCTGAAGGTAAGGTGAGTGCTTTACTGCCTATAGTACCAGGGTTCACAAGTCACATACATTTCTCAAATCAAGCAGCTATGTCACCAAGCCATATATGCAAGATAATGGAGTTTCTTATATGGTTATTTCTACATTCATACGGTAAACTGAAACAAGCACACTTTTGACCTGTTCATTCAGACCAAACTATCAGTCTAAGATTACTGCTGTGCTCACATTCAGGAGTCCTAAACAATAATTAAAAACCCTAAAAAAAAAAAAGAAAAAAAAAATCATACAAAGTATGTGGAATTTGTTGTCAAATAGAATCATTACAGGCACTTCGTAATAACACAAAGACAGGCAGATTTGATATTTATATTAATGAAAATATTGGCAGAAATTGCATTTATTTTTTTAATAGATGCTTGTGTGTGCAAGTGCATATGTACATATACATACACCTATTTGCAGATGCCTAGGCATCTATATTTTCAGTTTATCACACTATCCTATTTTCAGTTTGTTACGCTGTGAGTTTCCTAAACATCTTACCTGAATCTGAAATAAAACACACTTAAGAAACAGGGCACAGGGCTCAAAAGATCTAGATTTGAAACTCCACATTAACCCAAACCATATAAAAACCAATAAATCAACCCAGATTTGAAACTCTGCACTGAAGAGCCCTCAACTACCAAAAATAAGAACTCAGATTTCACATTACAGAACAAGTGATAAAACAGAGAAGCATGTTTATTAGAACAACGACCCAAATGTTTTGACAATGGGCAAATAAGTCAGCATTTTTGTTATATTTTTTATGAATCCAGACACATGGAAAACATAACTGCTACTACTGAGAACAGTGCTGTCCATTTAATGGACTAAAGCAGACATCTAATATAAGCTTTCTTGACAAACTGACTCAAAAAGAAGTCTGGTCATATTGTGTTTCCTTGTTATAGCCCTGTAAAAGAATGTCATCTGGCAAGAACATGAAGGGATAAAACCATGGGGCAGCTAGACTGTCTTGCTTCTTTATAAAAACAAAGATTTGAATATCATTAAAATGAAAAAATTTCATTTTTTTTGAATATTTTCAACATACTTTTCAGCAAATATTTACTTGAGTATTTTCAGCATCAGGTGCTGTATGATACAGTGTACTTCAAAAAATAACAGAGTTAACAGAAATATACTCTCTTTTCCCCAATATTTCCTTCTGAAAAAGGGGGATAAAATTCTTAGGAAGAATTATAATTCATTACCAAAAAAAGAAAGTAACTATTTCTTCCTTTGCAGCAGCATCTGAAAAGCATGCAGTAGAGAAAATATGGGGTAACAGACAGAACAAGAATTAAAAAAAAACTCACTAGAAGCACAAGGAAAACGAGCCTTACCTTCTGTGTAAACTGAATCAAGGAAAAAAAGTCTTTGAAAATAGAGTATGACATATGGGTTATCATAAAGCATGCCCACTTGCACATATGAACCATAACACTTACACAATTCCCAGGCTGACATCTGCCATGAACTAAGAATATATGCTGTACAGAGCAGCATCACAGTCTCTTTCCCACTTTATGACTATACACATCAGATGTCCTATGGTGCAGGCACATATCACATACCAAAAAATAAGAAAACACTACAGGTATTTGCACAATGGGAGAGATTTAATATATACAGCAAACTAACTTTGGCAAACTCATCTTCTACCTTAATGACATCCTTATAAAATACCAAATTGAACTTCAAAAGAAGTTATAGCAATAGTACTGATAATCTCTCTCTTTTTAAAAAAAAGTTACCTCTGGTTTTCAAAAATAATTTCTCGTATGTCAAGTTTTGAAAGAAAAATTTTCTTTACTGGCTTTTCGAGGAAAAAAAACCCAAAGATGATAAAGGAAAACTTCTATTTAGTATTCCAGAGACAATGCAGCTGCACCTTTGTCCAGTTTCCAAGTTTACTTTAGTGCCTAAAAGTATTCCAATTTGCTTACCTTTAAGCAAAACATCCTTGGATAAGATTAGCCAAGGATCAAATCTTCTCAATAAAAACCTATCGAGATCTGATAGTTTAGATTCTCAGACCACCAGCTGACACATTCAGCAAAAACAACAACAGTGGTAAGGGATGTCAGCCTCTACCAGCTACCTGCTACTGGCCCTGTCGCACGTAGCATAACCACATGAACACTTCAGCCATGCCACCACAGAGCAGTCGCTTAGCTTCAGCTGCCATTCTGAGGTGGGCATAGATTCTGTACGCACAGTAAAATGCCTAAGGGGTTGAATAGGCATCCGCTGTGAGTGGCAACTTCTCAAACTACTCTACTGACGTCTGCTAGAGCTCCTTTGCCCATAATCCTAGGTAAAGAGACTATTTAAAATGGCTCAAATTACTTACTTCAGCAGATGAAGTAATGTTTCTGACAGAAGCTACACACATTTTGAAATACAGCACACTGTACCTTTCAGAGCATACTTAATGTACAAATGTATTTAACTGCTGATTGAAAGCAAATGAAGTTAGAAAAACACACCTAAGAAATAATGAAGAAAAAACCAAATATTTCTAATAAGGAAGCTCATATGCGTTATCTCTTCAGGTCACCTATTCCTATTCAACACACCCTGCTTGCTTCCCATCTCTCTGTCCCCAGCTTTTACTAGCCATAATTTATAAACCACTTAACAAGTACAAAACAGTAACAGTACAAAAATTCTCAGAGGGAGAGGGGGGAACAGTGGCTCAGTAAATAGATTTCCATCTTCAGAAGTCTTCAAGTCACAGCTGACCTGATCTGGTATTTATGACAGTCCTGCTTCAAACAAGGAATCAGACTAGGTGACCTCCAGATGTTCCTTCCAACCAGCTTTTCTATGGCTCTGTGGCTTTTTAAAGACTGCCTTGCTCATACATAGGAACAAATACATAGGAATACATAGGAATCAATAACTCAGGACTGCACTGCACAGAAGGAGGATAAATCAGATAATACTTTTGTCCAATCAATTTCTTTACACTTGTCCCTAATCATGTAAGAATGAAATGAGAAAAACACTCTTGATCAAAACAAATTAAGAGTTTCTCAAACTACAACACGAAGTCCAAAGAAAATCATCATCTTGAAGCAGCTGAAGAAGCCTTCTCCTTCAATAGCTGCAACTGCATAAAAGCTGTTGTTAGGCCTACCATCTTGAGGCACTAACATTGGCCTCCCTATCCAGCAACAGCTACAACACTAAATTACTTTTTGTGGAGTAGAGAAATACATACTTGAACAAGTATTTGATAAATGTTTTGTAAATATTGATAAATAATTAATGATTCATTCTTATTCCTGTTTCTACTGTAGAACAATACTTGTAATAAAGATTAAAGTATTACTTCTTTTTTATATGAAGTTCAATTTCAAACATAGTCAACACTTCTTTGGGGGGGGAAAAAAAAAAAAAAAGCTTTATTCCCCCTTGCCAGAATTATAAAATAACATTAGTGGGAAAAAAAAAACCCAAAACAACATGGTTTGTATTCAAATATATACACATCAAAACTATATTTAAAAAAAAAAAGTCTACTTTGCTGCAAATGGAACTGTTTTAAAGCTTGGAAATGTTAGCCTGTATTATTCCTGTGTAACCTTGCATTCACCTGATTTTACTGTGTCACTAATTATGTCTCCACACTGCCTTTTCCAACAGGCTCCAGATCTCAGCTGACTTTCAGTTCAGAGGGGAAGAGACTATGAGACATCTTACCTTGTACAGAAGTTGTAACTATCATCTCTTTTCCCCTCCCATGCTGCCAGAGAGGATCAGCTCTTTTTATGCCACCTCCAATACTGACAGAGAGCTAAGCTGTTCCTGAGATCAGGGAGGGGACACAACTAGAGACACCCAAGGCGAGAGCTCATCCATGTTCAGTGGAAGAATCAGGACTGTGCAACAAATAGAGTCCTTTTGATACTCTACCAGCGAATAAAGGCAAAATACACAATTGCTTTATTCTTCAAGCAAACTACAACAAATCTCATCCTAAATTAAACTATAATTCAGTTATCTGTGGATATAAAACAAAACTCTCCATTGATTTGAAGTAATATTTCTCTCCAACAACATGCTACCAACTTACACCCAGAGCTGGTTGCATCAGTGCCCAAAAGCTCAATTTGCATATTTCCTGACTTTGCCTGCTGAAACAAACCACTTGGATATTAAATTGAAACAAGAACACTGTCAAAATGCATACCATCTGCAGTAAAAGACAGTGCAGTTGTGTAACATTTTAGCTATCACACCATTGTTTTTTCTGAATGAAAACAAACTCCATCTTGCAGCAGCAATGCAGTAAAATACAGGTTTTCCACAGTAAACTTACTTGAGCAAGCCCCTCCTCATCTGCCAAAAAAGCTGAAAACTGTATTAAGCAGACACAAGTAATACTAACTTGGATACTGCCCTGTCCACCCAGACAGTATTTGGTGCTTGAAGGCCAATGAGGACAGAAACCTGTATAGTGAGTATTAGTATATAACAGAGGTTAGTGAAAGCATTAAAGTGAATGTGAAACAAATGCTATTCTGAGAAAAGCTGATTTCAAAGTCAGTGAATGTCGTATTGGAAAGCGCTGAAATATCTCTACTGTTTGAAATAGTGTACTCCAGGTTTCATGTATGACTCAGTCTCAGAGTAAAGACAGTACTTTATATAACAAACCAAAACTAAACCAAAATAAATGAGTGAAATAATTCAAAGGTGAACGATTTTTACATTACTGCTTTTTAATTTTTAATGCTAAATTAATGGTGATCACAATAGGTGGGGCAGAAGAAATATGACTTCCCTGAAGTAATGCTCTTTAGAGTTATCATCTGTTCTAATCTCAATTCCAAGAGACTGGATTATTTTATACTTTTGACTGATAGTTAAGAGCTGTTTTTTATCAATTTTCCTTCTACATATTTATAATTGTCATCAATTAGTTTGTTAAACAAACTCATTGATGAAAATAAACAAATCCAGATCTACAGATCTTTCACATTTATTCTTTTTAAGTAACACCACTGCTGGAACACTTCTGTTCTAGGATTCACTGAAAATCAACATTTTACTAGCCAAGAGCCCCTTAGCCAGCTCTGAGAAAATTCTTAGATGTTATTTAAGTTCAGTAGGTCCACAAGATGTCTGGCTGCCATATGCTTTCCTTTCAAGGCAAAACAAATTCCACAGATGTTATCACTGAATAGATGTGCAGGCAATTAACAAAGTAACATAAAAACTAGGACCTGGACACTAGTTATGACCATCCAAAAACCCCACTAGGGAGATTAGATGCAATTAAAACAGAAGCCATCTCAAGCTGGTCTTGCCATCTGAGGGTGAAGAAGGGGGAATAAATAAATGGTATTTTAGATCTCTTCTAGTCCTATTTTAGAGGCATAGAAATGTAGATAAAGAAAACACTAAGCCACAGAAATGCTCTTGACATTTGTAAATAACCTCAGCAAGGACAATACAACCCATTTATAAGTTATCATAACATAAATCATTTGGACTTGAAAACGGGAACATTTTTACAGATCTAGTGGAACTTTTTGTTATGAACTGATAGTTGAGTCCTTGTGGATCCTCCTTGAAGAACAAAAGTAATATCAATCTGTGCTTCAAATTATAAAGTGACAACACAGAGCAATTTTAATAAAAATTGATTTTAATAATAATTTTTAAGAAAAATGCAATTTTTACCACACATGCAGCAGAGCCTCATTCCCCCAGATGGGGAAACAGATGTTTTTGACAAACACTAACTCAGTAGTATTTGCCATGGTAAAATAAAGTTAAGTTAGTCCCCTCCAACTGCAAGAACTCCTGTTTTCTCATTACATTCTAGCAGCAACTCCACTGTTCTCAAATTGAAAAACTGGCCTGAATTTTCCTGTTCACAAATTTGTAAGACACATTTCACGCCTATCAAAGATTTGGCAGCTACTGAGCATGTCCTGTTTTCTCTTTATTCTCCTAATCGTCTATGTTGCTCCCAACAGCTCCTCTTTCAGAAAATAATGTGCAATAATCTGGAAAATGAAGCCTTACTATAGATTTTTGAAGCTTCCACACTGACACAGCACATGCTTTTATGTAATCAAAATAGCAAAGCAGATCTGAACAAGTGCATTAATAATGCTGACTTAACTGAGCAATGTAAGTAAATCCAACAAACCTCAGAGGCAGGTTTCTGGAGATACTGACACTGCAGCTTAATGCATTGATTACATTGTTACAACTTGGCAGAATACCTCATTTAATGTTTTCAACATGGTTAACAGGCTGTTCCAGATCTAGAGGCTAGACAACATTACCACAAAGTTTTTACAACTCTGAAGACAAAAGTGAAGATTAAACTCCCAAAGACAGTCCACCAGACACTACAAAACTCCTGCCAAGCTGTTAAATTCATTTCTTCACATTCAAGCAACGCTTGATTTCATATACAAAATGTAATGGTACTCTAAAAAAATAAAAGACATGGTGAAGAAGACTTTAAGCTGGTGGACTGCTATGAATCTTTCACAGCACAAGTATAGGGTATAGAATTTACATCAAGGTTCTTCTAAAGGTGTGTGCTGTATTGGTGTCTTCTACGCCAATTGGAATAGAAGAGATTCAACTTACACTCACTTCAGTCTCTGCTTCAGGCACATCGCAGTTCTTTCAAGCAGCCTCTGGTCCCTCCTGTTTTCTCAACCCTGTGGATGTTCTGAATTTCATCCAATCCCTGTTTCAAGCACGCAATCACAGAATTCTCATGCTTTTGTACCGTGCCTTCCACTGCAATCTTTATTGTACCCCACGATTTACTTCAGCATAGCTGTCTTAGTCCAGATCCAACAAGCCTATCACCATTGTCACAGTCTAATTCAAGGATTTATAGCCTAATTTATCTAACTCCACTAGTAAAATAACATTTAAAATAAATGTGTAGCATGCAAGTTGTTTACAGAACTACTCTCTCTGATTCTGTCTCTGCATTATATCCAGTACTGCTCTGTCAGTAATATTGACACAGAACACTGCCACGGTAATAACCATTGCCATGTTTCAAAGACATAGATTCAAGAAAACCTCCTAACTATGGCAATGCTCACAACATGGCTGTGTTCTCCAGTAAGTTTTGCTCACAATAGTTTTGGGAAGTTTTCAGCTAAAAAACTGCACAACCCATTTATATTTATGAACAGTATCTTTTGGGTACCACTGCTACAGCAAGTCAGGAATGTGCAAATCATCTCAACAGAAACATGAACTGGGACTCAAAGTTCCATTTAGCTGCCTTAGAGAACCAATAGCAGAAAAAAAAAAATCACCTTGTTAAAAAATAAGGAAAGGTACTTGCTTTTACATTACTGATGCTCTCTTCTACCTCCTGTACTTTTAAAGAAAATTGTAAACAGTGATTATGGCTATCATCAGATTTCAATCAAGTGCTTTTCTGAATTTGGAACAAGTTTTACCAAATCTCTTTCTCTGTTCTACATTGTAAGGGTATCTTTAAACAGAAGAGCTTTGAGAAATACTACTTAGCCTTAAACATTATGAAACATTACTAAACAATAAGGCATTAGCATGAATTCAGTGCAATCCTATCAATTTCAGCCTAATAGCTGCAGGACTAACGGCCACTCAACAAGCATAGGAAGAAAAGCTCTTTCTCATAATACTGTAATGTTTTAGGAAAATTTTCTCCAGCGAGGTCAAAATTCGCAATGAAGAAGTAGTCAGAATAAGAAGGGAAATGCCTCAACATATCAAAAGATAAAGGACAAGAGAGTACCAAAAGAAAAAGAACCCTTCATATCATGCCCAGGACAATGCCTGCCACCTGCAGATGAAACAGGATGCTTTATGCCCTCCACCTGAATGGAAATGAATACGCCATCTGAGCCTAACTCAGACTATCAGAGCCAGCATATCAAGTAGTTAGAGACACAGGAGAAGTAAAAGTGGAGAAGAGGAATTTCCATCATTTCTTACTGAATAGACACAGAGGACATCTCCATGTGCAGTCAGGGTTGCAAAACTGTGCAAACACCAACAGAATTGTGACAGAGAACTTTGTGACTCTTTTCTGGATTTCCACCTGCACTGACACATTCTCCTTCCTGTCCAAAACTGACAATGAAAGGGAGTAATACTCTACCTGCAGTGTTCTCTGATGATGAAAATATGTATAATTAAAACCTAAGTTCAGATGATTAATGGCACCTGGTACTGGTCTGCAGTTACAGATACATATTCTTAACAAAGCTATACACTAATTATTTTCTATATTAAATTACCTCTGATAATGTTAAGCTCCTTATGACACACTATGGAATTGGAAAAACAGTGGTACATGGCATTCTACTGCTGAATTTACTATTCAGTCATGTAAAACCACAAATTAAAAGTGAAAGAACTGTTTTAACTCCCATGTTTTTAGCAGTTATGGAACACTAGCTTGTTTTATAATAAGCTTCTGAAACATAGAGTCCTAAAATATATTCTAAAAAAGCTCAACATAAAGCACAAAGGATGATAATTGGATAAATAATCTCCATTCTATCAGATCAGCATTAGATGAACCTTGGTATTAAGAAATTACAAAACCCAACGTTTTTTTAGCACTTCAGAAAACAAAACAAACTTATTGCAAGAAATGGAGATCACATAATAGCTGTACAGGTCAATATATGTAACATAACTGGGATAATGAAAAGCCAGGGATTTCTGTTTTCACTTTAGCATCCCGGCACCATATGCAAGATACAAAAAGGAAACTGACTGAAGGAAAGTTCTCTCCTGATTCTAGTTTTAGTAATGAGCTTAATTTCCACTGTGTCAATTAAAAGACAGGAATTTTGAACCAAAAGAACTGCCTGTATTTAGGTATTGCGATTAAGCACGTTACAGTAAGGACTACAGTTTCCACTAACTGGAGGATTTAGTCTGGGATGTACTCAAGACCAAAAATTCTTTAACGTTACAGATTAAAAATATGAGAATTTTCACTGAGATTATGTTATAGCATATACTTTTATTGTAAATACAATCATTCTCTGATAGCTGTTCATGATGCATTTCTTTAAAAAAAGCTTAAACTCAGTATTTACAGTTCTTCTAACAGGACTTCCAAATTTGTCTCTTTTAGTCTTTAAAAACAAAACATGATTTGTAACTATAAAAAAATTTTGCTAACATGTTACTAAGTACATCAAGTGTCAAGATGGAGGCAAACGGGCAGCTTTTTTGAACTTTTGTTATTTTTATGACATATATAAGAAAAGCAGTTATCACAGTAAACATCACCTATATCAATTAACTTCAAAAGCTACTTTCAAATATTGCCAGTCTGTTTTGCTAACAGTGGTTGTCTTTCAAAACAATAATCTATTGAACACATGCTGTTCTGTGAACATCTCTTAATTCATAGAAAGTAGATTTTTAAGCATGTGTTGTAAAATGAGGGTTACAATGAAGATGGCAACCTACTTTAAATACTTTCACAGAAAAGTAAGGGACACTTGGTCCCCAATTTTTTTTCCCACAGTTCTCTAAATTCAAGAGCCCTTATTTGCAATTTGGGATACTATTCATTTTGTTGGTGTTTGGTTTTAAGAAGAATGAAAACAGTAAAACATTTGGAGAGTTAACAGTCACAAAAGTGAATGTAAAATACATTACTTTTGCTGAATATTACATATATGAACTTCAACTGTAACTCTTAAATTTTATGTTTAGATGTGGGCATTGAAATTTTTTGGAGGGAGGAGTTTGTGGTTTGTATGGTAAGACAGTTCTTTGGCTATTCTGCACAAATATTTGGGATCTAAACATTACTTGTTTTCTTAGCTGTAAATTTCCACTCAGCTTCTAGCTAAAATGCATTGGCATCAGATCTCTGAATTCACTTACTCTTTGGAAGACGCTTTGTTACACAGGTTTTTGGTTTTCACACTCTGCTTTTCAGATGAAATCCAGCATTTACCTGTCAACCTACACTGTTCTGAAAATAAACCTATCGCTTCAAAAAAATGTAACATTTGAAGCAGTCCGCTAAAATCTAGCACAGATAGCTTAGCCCATGACTCAACAGGATAACAGATCAAGCTTTATGGTGCAATTGTTTTAAAATTTTCCAGTGAGTTAACTGAAATTTGGATGGTGTATCACCTACCTGAAACACTTAACTAGATGCTGCCCACATCTGTAATAAAAATGCTATCTGCATAAATTCTGTATCTCAGTTGTTGGACTAAGCAGAAATGTGATCAGGCCTGCAGTCAAAGCAGTACTCTTTGATGACCTAAGACTGCACAGTTGAACAGGAATGATTTTGGATTCATGATCTCATGTAATTACTCTGTGTTTCTTTGTAATTTGGATAAGGCAATATTATCAGAAAGGGGAGAAATATTTCCACAACTGCTATGACATAAGACAGCATAAAACAAGCTACACTCTCTGATGTTAACCAGTCCGTCAGTATTTTGTGTAAAAACCAAACTCTTCCAATGAATTATGTTCTCTAAAGATATATTCTGCAAATGAATCATGGTTCAATCAGCTGATGAGCCTGTTTTGTATGTTTGTGTTATTGGATGGGAAACTTTCACATTAAAATTAACATCAGAAAAGTCTAATGCAATAAGGCTGTCCTGTTTCACAAAATAAAATCTAGACTAATCAGCTAAGACAACAATAAAAAAAAAAAAAATCAGTATCCTCATAATTCTTACTACAGGTAAAAATGTCAACTTACCAGACTTGTGCTTCTTGTGTTTTGCTTTCTTTTTAATTATAAACAACTTGTTCTGGATCTCAGATTTGTAAGATTTGAAGGGATGAAGATGAATCTCACGCTTTCTTTGCAAGTCATCAAGTTTTCTCTGTAGATTTTCATTTAGAATATCCTTCAACTTCTTTTTTTTCTTTTTCTTTTTTTTTGCCTGCAATTTATTTAGTTTATTATTTTGCAGTGAGTTCTCTAGCATTGTTTCTTTAGCAGATTCATGGTAATTTATGTCTTGGTTGTCATTATGAGTGCCATTGACATGCATTTGGCAAGCTTTCAGCGTGTTCTCCCTGAATGGGCTGATCTCAGCTTTTACTCTTGCCATTTCACCACAACCTTGTCCATTCTCCACAGCCCTTATGTCTCCTGAACTAGTGTGACCACCCATACCAACAATCTCTCCTGAACTAATCAAATTCCTCAAGTTCTCTTTACAGCAATCAGTTTTTTTCATGTCACAGACTCTTGAGGTCTTGATTTCACAGTTAATCTTAATCTCCTCTGCAGCGACTCTAAAGCTACCTAAATGTGTTTTTTTTTCTGGACAGGTAATGATGGAGTCCATACTTTTGTCTACTTCTGTCTTGGAATGATGTAACAGCTCTTCTCTACCACCAGAATTGACCTCCCCATTGCTTTTGCTTACATATTCATGTTTTACTTTCTCCACTTTAACACGTGACACTTTTTTAACTTTGATGGGAGGAGATGGGAATTCAGGAGCCTGAAAAGGTTTTTGTTTATAAATCCGAACATCTGCACCACAGAACTGCGGAAAGTGAACATACGCGTTCTCCAAGTAGTCATAACCAAGAATTACTTCTCTGCATTCATGGATAGGCTGACCTAGTACTGCATCCTGAACATCCTTTTGTGTTTCATACACAAAATCACAGAGACCTTTTAGCAACCACACTTTTTGGTAGAATGGTAGCTCATGAAATGGTTTTTCCTCCAAGGGATTAACTTCTCCAAGGACTTTGAAAAATTGGGGACACAATCCAAGTTTTTCTGCAGAGCTATTAGGATTGTCAGTTTGCCCTACAAGAGTATACCAGTGTCGTACTTTCTGTCTGAGTGCTGCTTCCCAAGTCCTGTAAGAAAGTGTAGGCCTGCGATGTAACGTGGATCTGCGATGAGGAGGACTTAACAAAGAAGTCATTATTTTAGATAAAAAAGCATTACACTGAGGCATCAGAAGACAACGTTCCAATTCATAGAATACTATTTCAGGTAAATTTAAAATCTGTTGTGCTAAACAAAGAAAATGACCAATAGCTGGAATCTCCCACATTGTTTCCATCCTTGTAGGTGCTGCTTGAGCTAAAAGTGACTTTTCCCATTCTTCTATTTCTTTGTGACTAGCTTCTTCTGCTTCTTTTCTTTCTTGTTCTCTCAGCCTATTAAAAGAAAGTTCATGAAAGTTCAGATATCAGGTGAACAAAAAGAAACCAGGGAGAAAAAAACAGAACTACAGCATGACATACTTATTTTGAAGTAATAAAGAACACAGTACATAAGGTTTTAATTCAGTTTGTCTTACTTTGGATTACACAGTACATCACTGCACCAAAATGGGAAATTATAATCTTTTATTTCTATCACCACTAGTTTAAAAAATGGGAAAAGGTAACAAAAAAAACTCGTAGATATCAATAGTTCGGGTGGTTTAGATTCTTTTAAAAATGTATTCCCTTCCCCAATCCCTTTTTGGCAGGATTAAGTATTTCCAACAAACTACCCATATAAAAATCTCTGAAAACAAATTCCAGATAAGTCTTGCTTTCAAATGCTTGCCCTGTGCCTCATGTCACCTACCTTGTAACTCCCTTCCTCAGTACACAAGTACACATGCCTAACTGTTAAATGCTTCATTCACATACAAAAGCCCTTTTCCCTCCCACCCATAGGCGTGTTACTAGTTGGTTTGCAATGGTGGTCAAAAAAGGAAACAAATATCAGGATGCATGAAGAATGTGATGGAAAATAACACCAGAAATTAAACGTCATTACATTAATAAATGGTTTGCCCTCACCTGAAAAACTGTATTCAGTTCTGGTCCCCCTATCTAAAAAAAGGATAGAGCAGAAATAGTGGGTATTCAGAGAAAGAGGTTATCAATAATCAGAGGCCTGTAAAAACTTCTGAAAAATCTGGGACTCTACACAAAACACTAGCAAGTGGAAACATGACAGCAATATACAAAACTAATATGATAGACTAGGAACTTCTATTTACTTTTATTTGTAAATTCACCACGAAAATCAAAGGCAACAAGTTTAAGAGGAAGAAATGCCTCCACTTCAGATAATCAATCACGTGTAGCTTACCATCTAACTTACTAGCACACAGGATATGATAATTTAGCTCCAAAGTGAAAAATAGGACATCTCCATGAATCACAAGAATATCAAGGGTTATCAGTCACAGGAGGGATTTTTCTTTAATGTTGCAACGGTAAACTAACATTTTTGCCTCAAGGCATGACCAGATTCCAAAAGATAGGACTAACATACAGCTGTACTTACAGGAAAATTTTTCTAGAGCTCATCCAAAGCTTCTTGTATCTTTTTCTCTGAGCTTCTATCACTGATCACAGCTAGAAACAATCACCTGTGTATATCACTAATGTGACCTGTTACTGGAATTTACATATCCTTATTCCCAGGTTACTAACCTCCAATTATATTTCTTCGTATACAAGTAGCACATAAATGCCATGTATCCATTCAAAGCAACAATGCTTTTCAAATTCAGCTAAGGAGTAATGGTGTATTAAAATCTTTCTTTTGACAACACGAAGCTAATAGTGGCTTCTAGCATGAAGAATGTGTATTTGAAGCATTAAGTATTGACTAGATATCTCAATAATGTAAAAAATGTGACAAACGTAGATTAGCCCGCATTTTAGTGTTAATGCGGGAAAAATATGCCACGACCACAAATTTAAAATTTACACCTTCTGTGTATGCAAAATGACATATAATACAGTAAGATTCCACTGAATGCTTTATCTTACATAATTAAATTAAATTTCACGTGTCTTGTTACTGTAATTTGAACAGAAATTTTTAATACCACATACATGCATCTTTTTTATTTATGTACCTCTCAAATGCAGAAAGACAGATTCATGTAAAACATAAAATTAAAATGTAAAAGCAAACAGGTCAGTAAATTCTCAACTTCAATCTCCCAATGCAGCATTAATTTAACCATATAATGGATGTGATCTAAAGACAAAAACCCACTTTGCAGCACTAATTTAAACATATAATGAATGTGGTCTAACGACAAAATCCCATTTGCCATTCTGGGTGAATAAACCAGTAAATTCAACAATACTACCTGCATAAGTAAAGTGAGCATTTTTAAAATTCTGACTTTTGTTCTATTTCCATGTGTTAATATTGCATTAATATAGTAAATAAAAATGACTAAAATAACAAATAAAAACAAATAACTTATAATTGGGGCAAAGGAAGAAACAATAGTAAGTAAAAAGTGTTCTCAAAAATAAATTTCAAAGCACTCCTGAACCCCACTCCCTCTGAACTGTAAAACATACTTCCAAATAACCTGCTGCCTCCAAAAGGTGTGAACTCTATAAAAATAGTATGGAAATAAGCTTAAATATGAATAGATAGACAATGAGATAGAACATTCGTAGAAACAATCACATTTCAGTATCGTTTAATAAAAACCCAGGCTGCAGATGATCTAAAAATATTATATTTGCAAGCAGTTTCAACTTATCTTCAATTAATAATTTAAATTAAGGTAGAATTCTCAAAATAAATACAATACCCTCGATTTACCTCTGTCTTGTACTTCATAAAATGAGAATCATTATACTGTTTTAAAGATCTTTTTAAAAAGAAAAACATGTGTTGTTTCACTTGCAAGAAGTTTGCCTTTTTTTTTAAAGCTATCATTTTATCACAATATCTGTAGTCATTCCATTCTCAGTAGACATTCAAGAGAAAATAATAGCACACTTTCATATCTTCATTTTTGAGGTCTTCCTACTAGCTGCCCATCTTTTGGAGGGCATAGATTTTTCCTGGGGTGTTTTTTTGAGAGGAAGGAGGGGGATGAAGAAGGGAGAAGAGGTGGCATGAGGGAGCAGGGGTGGATGGGGGAAGAGAGAGAAACATTTGATATTTAGCAGGACAAGTATCCTTACACTGAGCAATCCTCTAGACAAACATACTTGGCTTTTATGCTGACAGCAATTGTAAAAAACCCGTTGTTTCATACTTCTATTTACATTAATCAGGAATATGTTTGCAGACATATTGTGTTTACAATAATAACACAAAACTATTCTAAGGTCAAGCTGACATTTCCAGACTAACCAAGGACAAACATATTCCTAGAACACATCTGCAGCTGTTGTTTTGCAGCTCCTGAGTGGATAAAACCATGGCATCTGACCTTAAAACTCAGCAGCCATACTCCCCAAGTACAGATAACCACCTAAAACAGAATCCAGACGTAACTCCCCACTTTTCTTATCATTTTCTACCTTAAGACAACAGACACATCTCACCAGCTCATTCCTTCTCACTTGCAGCAAGAGATTTCAGTTGGAGGGGAGAGGAGGCAAAGACTAGATTGTACTTTTTTCCCCTCATTTACCACTTCTAACACACTGAAGTGTTGAGTAATTTTTCACAGGAAAAAGGTAAGGCATTGGAACTCTGATGACAAGGTACAGAGAACTGTTTTAATTCTACAATAACTTGTTTCCACAAACTTTCTTTTAAAAAATAAACTAGAAAGCTATGTACAAAATAGCAATATTACGCATTATTCTAAATTAAATCAAGATTTAATAGTCAGAAGAAATTAAATTTGGAGACGCTCATGTGACCTTAATTCTGTATCTGTAATGTCTTACATCATATTATGACATACTCTACAGTATTCTCCATAGGACCCAGTTCCTTCCATGCTCACAACATCCTCATAAAAGGCAAAATTGACTGTATAAGCATACCTCATTCCACAATTTGCTAATTTAAATTACTAACTTGCAAGCAGAATAGAATTCTTTAAATGTTTTAATGAACATGTCTGAAACTTATCCCAGGATCACGTTTTCAGAGATGGTAAAGACAGAGCTGCCTACCATAATTTTCAACAAACTAAAGTCGTACAGACACTTAATTCCCATTGAAATCAACACTTAATTACCTGCCATTCACTGGTGGTTTTAAAAATTTCAGTAGGAATCTACCTCTATGTTTCGGTACCTAAATGCCTCTAAGTAGGCAAGCATTTCCAAGTATATAATAATTCCATGATTATTTATTGTTAACTAATACGTAAGTTAGTATGTACATTGATATGTTACTTAATTAGCATGTAACGAAGCAGCTGAGTAGAACCTCATGGAAATGATGGAAATGTAACTAATAATCCAAAGAAGATATTCAATATTCTGATAATTGGAACAATTGAACAAAAAGAAAGCTTATAAACAAGACTGACAAGAAAAGTAAATCAGATGTTGTTATATATATACCTCAAGGAGGAAAAGTGCTTTTGCTGCTGTACAGGAATTATTAGCTGCAAAATAGTGAAATCAACTTTGCAAAGATATCTTCTCAGTTTTTATATGTTGAGTCTACCATGATGAATGTATCAGTTGGGGGAGGTTATAAAACATTAAATAAAGAAAAAATGAAATAGATTGTGCAAGAAATAAATAAACTACAAGAAAGAGAGAACTGTCTACAAAGAATACCTATATTTCTTTAGGTATGAGGCTAAGTTTTGTAGAAAGGCACTTGCATTTGCAACCTTACTGATCTGGGGCTGAAAGTATGTAACTAACTCCTAGTGAGGCGGCTAAACAGTCTACACTAAGATAATTACTAGCTAGAAAGTATGTGTATGCAGAGCGGCCAGCTGGATGGCCAGAAATTGAATCACGTTCCTGATAACTCATCTGCAAGCAGGTGAACACCAGGTGTTGCCTATCCAAACACAACTGATTTGCCAGCACACGAGCAAGTTTCACTACCGCACTACACACAATTTTATGGGGAAAAACAGCAGCAGAGCAAGACCAGAAGGAAGGCGAACTTCCATACGGTAGAAATTAAAATCCTAAATAGTTTACCCACTCATTTGGGTTGACCATCATAGTCATTCATAATTAAACTTTTACACAGGATAGCCTATATTATAGCAAAAGATTTGGACACTCCTTCTTTTACAACTGTGATGAAAGACTAAGTGAAACAATCAATAATAATAATCAATAAAATAATTTGTATCCACTAAAGTACCACTTTAGTTCTAGAATAGAGTTTGTACCA
The DNA here is from genome assembly GCF_965183815.1 of Platalea leucorodia. NCBI lineage: Eukaryota > Metazoa > Chordata > Aves > Pelecaniformes > Threskiornithidae > Platalea > Platalea leucorodia. The sequence continues at coordinate 31,945,113 of NC_138858.1, forward strand.
TTAATTCCACTGGGATACATTCAAATAAATAGGAATTCTGCATTAACATTTTGTGGCCTGAAAAAGATGTGGATAATTGTTCAGAATCACATATTTTTACTTGAATATTCCTTGCAGATTCAGTATAAGCTTTAAACAGGTATAAATGCAATTTCAGTTCAGCAAACTTCATTGTTACTACAAAAAATGAAGAGCGAGTGAAAGCCAAATTCAGTAATGAAAATGCACATCTGCTAATGGACCAAGACAGCAGCTCCACGGCATACTGCAGTGGGGTTACCAAAAGGATGGCACTGTGCACTCCAATTAAACTACCCAATTCTGCAATCTTGCATATGCTTTTGGAAGTATCTATTCTGTGCTAACCTCAGTGTGTCAGATTTCTAAAAAAAAGAAGCTGAATAACAATTTTGTCTTCTTAACAGGTAACAATATATTCAACAAAACTTATATTTTAAAAATAATCCAGAGTAAGTTTAGGAAGTTGTAATACATTTTTGAATAAAATACTGTCCCATCTTAGTGTCACAAGTATGTGCATTTATATCTAAAACACTTTGAAAATGTATATATGCTGTATCATATGATCTTCACTGGTAATGCAACACTAATTTTACAGGCCTTCCAATTTCCAAGCCTTTTTCATAGAATACCTCTACAATGTACTTTTGGAACATTTGCATTTTGGTGAGCTGGGAAACAATTGGTATAGAGACGTCCAAGTTACTTTGAAAACATGGTGGATATATTAGGAAATAAGAAAAGTTAAGAAGACATCTGAAGCATGATTATTTGAGGAGATCAATAGAGTCAAAGAAATATTCAACCAGGTACCTACTGACACATTTTTATTCCTTCCTAACAAGTGACATAGTTCAAAAGTTTAGGGCATAAAGAGGCAAGCTAGTTGCTATATTTTTCTGTTATTGTAGAACATTCTGTAGAATCACCCACTGTGGAGTATCCTTTGCACAGGATCTGGGACTTTTGAGTATATCCAGATACATGGATTTAACTGTTAATTACTACAGCTTTGCAGGAATATGCTTAAAACAGGTGTATGAACGCAAAATTTTTATTTTATCAGGTAATATGTCCTACTGACTCTATGGATGAATTAAAATCCAATCAAAATGTCCTTTTTCATAACAGTGTTATCAAGTTCAGAGATCTAGAACACAGAACTGAACACAAATCAAAAGAATTTTACCAGAGAAACAATAACCCTAGTGATCTTTCCTTTTCTGCAAAGTATGAGGTGGATTAGAAGAAGAAAGATTCGCTCATTTCTAGGGAAAAGGTACTGGCTAACACTCAAGTCAGCCAAAACTGTACGACTTCAAATCTGTTGAAAATGAAGATTACCTGCAAAATGAGAGTGAACTGGTTATATATGAGAAAAATAGCTAAAACCGTAAACTTTGAAAAAAGCTGGAAATATTTTGCTTCCTAAAGCTAATACTGTCTTATCATCATGCTCCATGTTCAGACGCAATCTCTCAACTTAATGTTAAAGTATACAAGCTTATAAGGTTCATTTTCCTCAAAGTGAAATGTATCACAATCAACATTAAACACTGCCTGGAATTATATCTCTTAAATTTATGAAAACCACAAAATCCCAAAGACTTAACTACATACACATTCTAAATTTCTTACTTAACTGACAAGCTGAAATGCCACATCAGTGCGATAACAGGAGTGGCACTGGCAGAGATAATTTGCTTCCGGCTATCAGTGAGGGAAGCAATGACAGCATCACAGAATTAAGACTATAGTTAAGCATTCTGGTAGTTTTTAATCTAATTATTGCATGCAAAACAGTCCAAGGAGAGGTATGATAAACCGTAATGGAACTAACAGGAAATTGCTGTGGATGCTTTCAGTTACTATTAAAAGTTTCACAATCCTGAAATAACAGCATCCTTAATTTATTTTAAAGCTTACAGGACTTTAGCGATTTTTTCAAGAAGGTCGTAAATCAAAAACTAATCTCTTGCTTTGTGGATGCACTGTATTGAAGTCCTAGGTTCTTTCATGAACTTAAGACACAGAGTACCACATTTATTTACCTAAAAAAGCCTTAAGGAGCTAGCCCCTGTAAAGAACTAGGAAGACATAATTATTTAAAACCACACCAAAACAGTTTTCCTATTACCTCTTTTCCTCTTTGGCTCTCAGCTGTTCCTCTTGTCTTAGAACTTGAACCATCACAGACTCAAACATGCCTGTTGACAAGCCTACTAAATTGCGAGGTGTGGAACGACGTCTTGTTGAAATGCATGCTGTTCCTTTCTCATCTTCCAGCCCATAGCATCCTCTAGATGTAACAGCTATTGATGTTTTCTCTCTTAAATGCCTAGAAGAAAAAAGCAAGCCAATTCACAATTACAATTTCCCTTACCAACAGCGCTTCAATGCCCACACTACCAACCACAGATTAAGCATATTTATTCAGAAAAAAAGTTATTTTTCACCTGACCTTTTTTCCACTTTGAAAGTTCTTTTATGAAATTTTAAACTTAAAACCAACATGCTAACATGAGCTATGTTTTCACATCTGTTAAAAATGGTGGATATTTATCTCAAGTAACCAAATATTATTTAGAGATTGAATTTCCTACAGCAATATTTAGAAAGAAAATACTTCCACAAGACCTGAGATCAGAAACTACCATTTTTAGAAGACACCTAAAAATACTGAAAAAAAAAAAGTGCACTTGTTGGTTTGCGTTGGGGTGTGTGCCTGTGTTAAAAAGCAGTTTAGTTTTGTTAAAAATTAAAAAAAAAAAAAAAAAAAAAAAAAAAAGGAAAACACCACAAATTTCATTGTAAAGTTACATTCCATCTTACACTGTTTCAAAGTACTCCACCAAAACTGGTATGAGAAATAACACTCTATCACACAACTTCTGAAAACACGGGAGGGGAGGGGAGGAAAAATCCAACCTCCATTCAAAAGCAACCACCATTCAAAGGTAATTTTCTGTGGTTTGTAATATCTGAGAATCATACAGCCAACACTGATCTCTTCCCTTGAGTAACTTGATGGCGACCATTGAGCTAAGTACTACTCCGTAATGAAGCAAGAATGATTATTCCAAGAAGTAGTTCTTGAATTTGATTTTACTAATAAAATTAGTTCGGTTAAACACTTAAACCAAATCTGCCTGATCAAAAATTGTAAAACAACTTTGAGACTTCTAGATTCCATAATCCTTTCTCTATATAGTTCTTAGAAACTTTTACCAAGCTAGTGTACACAGACGTATCAAAAAAATCTTTACAAATCTCTGAAGAGTTAATATAAGACAAATTCACTATATACTGAAGTAGGATTATTTTTAGCCAGTTTAATATTTCTTAATATTTATTTCAGCAAAGACTGCATTTGTGAAAGAATGACAACAGCAATCGAATTTTTTTAGTAAATATATATATTGCTACTTCATGACACAGTACATAAATTGACTTCACTTTCTTATGGAGTTTCTAATAAAAAGGCATCGAGCATTCTCAGGTCCTACCTAATCCAATGAGTAGTCATAATAATTCAACAAAGAGCCTTCAACAAAATGCACTTCAATTCAATACAGTTGACATGTTACAGTCACACAACATGCAGAAATGAACTTGGCACAAATCTTCCAAGCTGCATTTGGTTAGCTATTTATTTGTCAGCAGTAGCTCTTTTAAGCCAGAAATTCTGATTTTTTTTTTTTTAAATGAAGTTTTACTCAAGCAAACTAGCAACATTCATGCCCCATTAGGTTCAGCTCCTTCCCTCCTACTCCCAAACTGTCCCCAAACTGCTGTTATGCAAAACGAGTTTCAAATATAGCATTGCTACACCAACACAGAATACATTCACTCTGGCTTATTCAGTTGAGTTCTGCACCATGCTCCTAAAGTCTTCCTACTACACAAGCAAGGTTCTTCTGACCAGCTGGTGGCTAATGCTCCATGTCACTAGCAAGTTTAAGGTTGACGGACATGCACAGCTTTATGTGTTTCCCAATACTGTTCCTTCTTCACCTTCACCCTTTGCCAAAAAATCCTCTTGGCTTTTACATACAAAATACTGTGTACCTCAGAAGACTGGTGGACCTTTCATTGTAAGAAGCCACCAGAGCCTTCTGAATATTACTAAACTAAGCCTATTTCAAACTCATGGGAAAGCATGTATTTCAGTTCTGATTTAAACTGGGCTTTCTACTGTATAGCTTGACAGCTTTCCATGCTTCAGCTGCCTTGGCTGATAAACAAGTTCCTGCCAGGGACTTACATTTAAACATATCACAATTTCCATTTTGCCATTCAAGACTATAATACGCCAAGCATTATCTTTCATTTTATGATTATCAAAAAATATTCTGACATTAAATTACCCACTTCAAATCAGGTACTTTGGCTGAAGATGTTATTCCTACTTATTTTAAAGAGAGCAAAAATTTCACAGACTGCAAAAATCACAACTTTAAAGAGCCAGTTGTTCATACAGGGTTTGGGCAGTTTCACTTGGTTTTGACAGTATAAAATAAAGAAAGGAGCATTTGACATCTTGTCTAAACAAGTCTGCCTCCATGTTCATAAAAGGCTTCTTTCAGAAGGAAAATCTTAGCCAGGAAATGCTGTGCCCTATTTTGCATTTTGGTATTTTCGGGTTTGGAATCCCCAAAGCATTTTGAATTAAGATTTGAATAGCTCCCAGTAGGAAACGTCCCTCTTTGTGGAAGTATTGAGAGTTCGAGGATTTGAATGGGAACTGTTCAAACGTGTTTTACCGTGGGTTTTTAAAAAACCATTCAAATGGTATTATTTTACATAAAGAAACACACCCTCCTGTTCTACTTTATGTAAACAGCATCTGGCAGGGCCCCTATAGAGTTTTCTACACCTACCGGGACAGCAGCGCCAGCTTCTGTTCCAGCATCATCTCCAGCTTCTGGGCCTGTTTGGAGAGCCAGTGATCTACACCATGCAGCCGGTAACATGTCTCCAGCATTAGCCGGAAGTCACCCACGAAATCTGCTATTCCTGTGTACTGCCCACTGGAAAATTTCTCTTCCATCTTCAACAGCCACATTCCAGCGGGCGACTGCTGAAAGGAGTGACTGCTGTTACGACCCGAAAGGGAGCCAGCTCCTTCTTCCCTGATGGGTGCCTGATCCGCGAGGGGCTTCAAAAACGGCGCTGTCAGAGGTCGGTACTTCTCCATGAGAAACTCGCGCAAGATGCGGTATCCCTGCTGCAGCTCGGGATTCAGGCTCTGCTCCCAGGAGCAGCCGCCGCTCTCCCCTCCCGCATCATCTCCCTCCTTCTCCGGCTCCTCCTCCCCGCACCGAAGGCGGCTAGCCGCGGGCCGGTCCGCCGAAAGGTCTCCGCCCGCGGCGCCCGCAGGCTCTGCCGGGTCCATGTCTCCCACCCCGCGCACGCACAGGGCCTCGCCGGCTCCAGGGGGGCTGCCGGCCCCGCGCCGGTTCTTCAGCATCAGCTAGGGACCGCCGCGCTCCCCCTCGCCCCGCCGGCCAATCGACATCGGGCTCACCTATGCACGGAGACACGACTCAGTCCCTCGCCACGCTCCCCCGCGACGGCCTCAGCCCTGCCCCCAGCTGCGGGGCGGGGGGTGGGCCGCGGCTGCCGGGGAGGAGGCAGCGGCCGGCCGCCGGCTTGGCCCGCCTCTCCCCGGCGCCGGCCTCCCCCAGCCTCCGCCTGGCGCGCCCGGGCCTGCGTACGGCCCCGCCCGCCCGAGGACCGCGCCCTCGCCCTCGGGGGCCGCCCCCGGCGGCGGGCAGCGGCGCATCCCTCCTGCCGCATCCCGCCCCCCGCCGGCCTCGCCCCGCTCCCCGCCCGCGCCCCCCCCCGCCCCCCGCCGTGACGGGGCCTCCCTCCTCCGCTCGCCCGCGGCCCCCTCCCGAAGGGAGGAGGAGAGGGCGAGCGGCGGGCGCCGTCCCCGCGCTGTATCTGCGCGGCGAGCGCTTCCCCTCCTCGCCTCGCAGCGCGGCGGGGCCGGCCCAGCGGCGGCGGCCGCGGCGGGCAGCGGTGTCAGTTAACGGTCGGCGCGTGCGGGAGGGGGCGCGGCCCCCGGCGGCCCGGGAGAGGGGCGAGAGAAAGGGACGCGGCGCCTCACCTAGCGCGCACGCGCCCGAGCGGCGGCGGCGGCGCGCTGGGTGTTTCCGAGGCCAGGTGAGGTGGCGTCATCAGAGCGCGCCTGGCTCGGCGTGGGGGGCGGGGGGCCGCGGGCGCCTGCGCCGCCCGGAGCGGCGGCCGTTGATGCGCACGCGCGAGGGGGAGCCCCCGGCTGAGTGGCCCCGGTGTCGGCGCTGGTTTCGGTGGGCAGCGTGTCGGTACTGATGCGTAGTAACCCCAGCAGCCTCACCGAGGCGTGAACGGGGCTTTGCCGCTGTGCTGTGGCTACGAGATTTCCTCTAGGGACGCCCCGATGACGGATTTCCCGAATGTGAAAGGCGTTCCGTCAGAGACGTTCAGCCCGTAAAGTGAGGGGGTTTGCAAAAGCATTTCGTCCTGCCTATCGAAGTGCTTACCGCAGGAGTTCGTCTTTCGTGAGTGGAAGCTGCTACGTGGAACCAGCCTGGGGGTGCGCTTGCAGTCCTTTCATACAATCATAGAATCGTTAAGGTTGGAGAAGACCCTTAAGGTCGTCGAGTCCAGCCGTTAACCTATCACTGCCAATTTCGCCACTAAACCATGTCCTCAAGCACCATGCCTACCCGTCTTTAAATACCCCCAGGGATGGGGACTCAACCACTTCCCTGGGCAGCCTGTTCCAGTGCCTGACTGCCCTTTCGGTGAAGAAGTTTTTCCTCATATCCAACCTAAACCTTAGATTTGCCCTTGGGCACCTTCTGGTCCTGCTCGCCCCTACAGCGGCATACTGAGGAACATTGCCCAGGTCAAGGGGACTCCAAAGCAGTAGTGTTGAACACCTGGGAGAGAGATTACTTGAGTGCACAGGTTTGAGCGTTATCTCCTCCAACATACAACTGCCTGAAAAGCTTAGGGTGCCTTCCTAAGAGATAGACAATGTGGGGGGAACCAAGTTTTTTTTGATCAAGCCTCTACTTCTATAGGGGCATTCTTGTCCATTCTGCAAGGTAGCTTTCTGCAGCGATCACTCCAGAGACCTTGCTTATGACACCATCTTGATGGGAGTAAATCAGACTTTGCAACATAAAGAAATGTAGAACCACTCCCCTGTTGTTATTGCACTTTCTCATTCTAAGGACACCAGGAGATGTCCGTCTCCTTCATCCCCGTTTGGTCACAGCCAGCTTGCATAAATGCATCTGTCAAGCTGCTTTTGCGGAAGGGGCCTGAGCGGAGGCCACAGGCCTGGTACCCTGCTCACAGTGCTACAGTTCCCCTGCAGGCCTACAGGACAGAAGTTTAGGACTCACAAGCTTAGCAGAAGTTCCCTGTTTTCCAACCCCAGTCTACAAAGTTCTGGTACAGCCTATGCACGAAGGTCGATCCCTGAGGTCCTGGGTCCTGCCATCTCTCCTGATCACTTGCTGATATTACAGCTACCTGGTTTTATCCTCCAAAACCTCCTCTTGAATTGCAAACTCCAAGGAAATGAGGTCAGACATCTCAGCGTGCAGGGTGTGGTACTGGAGCAGAGACTGCAGCGTACCTCCACATTGGAGGGAGGTGATCCTGCCTGGAGGATCATCGTGCATTGAGACCTTAGTGATCCATGCAACAGTTAACCTGAGTGTAGCCACGTACAGCATGACCTTCAGCCCTGTCTTGTGCCGTGCATATCGCATGGCCACAGGGTAAACTCAGCCAGCTCACTGTTAGAGGAGCCGGCGGGCAGCTCCCACGTTGTACTGGCGATTACACCACCTCTGTGACCTTACCTCTATCTAAAAGCACAGCAAGAAGTTACCGTGTGAATATCCTTTCTGTTTGACAGCAGAAATGATGAATAGAGTTGTTTTCTTGTAAGAAAATCCTCTAATAGTGTGAATGACCACAATGGGGTAGCCCTTCCACAGACAGAGTCTCCATGGTGTGCCCCGATCAGAGGCCCGTTCGATGCTGCACTACTCATGGTTCTCAGCATCTGAAGTGCTGTAAGGTGACAGTTCTCTATTTCTTTATGGTGTTAACTCTAATAAATTGCATTTGAAATGATACTTTGCAGAGTCTGAATGCCTTTCTTACTGGGACCATAATGGACCAGCATGATCTGGTGCAAAACAGAGGGAATGCTGTCTTGTGTTTTCTTTGATAACTTATCCCAGGAAGAGGGTTTGGCTTGTCTAATTCCCATTGCAAGCTGAAGGTGGCGGGTCATCATCAGGGGGACAGAAGTGGTGGAGGGCTTCCTGCAACATATGTGGAAATTAAATCAACTGGAGAAAAAGCATGATTGAAGATGATGGAAAGCAGCTGGCGAAGTTACAGTGGGAATTTCCAGTATAAATTAAAGTAGATTAGCCTGACAGCTCTTTTAGCAGCTTTGTGGCTTTTGGGTGTTCAGCCAGCAACACTCGCTTTCTGGTACTGCTGGGTCAAGCAGATAGGAAAATTCATCGAAGCAGGACTCTTAGGCCTCTTCCCACAGGACACTCAAGCAGTGGCTTCCCTCCCCCCTTCAGTCCTTGGCCTAACAACTTGTAAGGCCATGGGTCTTCACAAGTCTTGAGATCAGGCCTGCCCTAGATTAACAAGGGTCAGCTCTCCAGTGATCTTCAAAATAAGGCTTTTCATTCTTCAGGACTGTGAATGTGCTTCTTCTGTATTCCAGCCCCATTGAGATGTGTGTTGCTTGCAGCCTCCCTGCTGTGGGACCTGCTGGCAGCCGGTCACTTTGCAAGAAATCTCTTAGCCATGGGAAATGGCAAAGCGAAAGAAAGCTTAGCAAGACTATAGGCAGTCCAACTATTTCAGTTGGACCAAACACATACCGTTGGAGGAGAGAGGGAATTATAAGTCCAGTTCTTCTTGCTTGGGCACCGTGGTACTGCAGGTCTTGTCAGTGAGCACCCTGCCCTGCATGCCTTGCTGTGTCTCTCTGCTCCCAGCTGACCTTCTGCTCCCTGACACATTATACTGATCTACACCTGCTTGTGATTGCCCGAAATGTGGGAGGTGTGCTCCGAAGGGCTGCTTTCTCCCTGAAATACAACTTCACAAAGACTAGAAATGGCAACAGTAAAGCTGATTTGACTTGTGTCAGCTAACCAGTTACCATCTCTACAGCTGCCTAAAAGCTCTCGGTGTACAGGTGCCTATTATGATTTCTTTGAGGTCGCTGTCTTCTTAATGAAAGAAAAAGAATTTGTAGTCTCTGGAATATGCAGCTTTGCAATAGGGAGAGAGACTATAATGAACTACAAAGCCAGTATCTGTTTTCCACTTTTTTGGTATTCAAAAAAGTTAGAATTTTGGTTCAATTCTTGTCCTTTGAAATACTCTCCCCTGCAACTCAGGAATGAGATAACATGGGTGGTTATATCACATGCTGCGTATCTAAGTAAATAAGAGCAGTTGTTTTCAATGTATGTTTAGCTTTCAACTCTTTTTTTTTTTTTTTTTTGAAAAAGGGCTTGTTTGCCTGGAAGCTCATTTATACTTTCTTAACAAAACCAGGTGGCTTAATGGAAGTTGTTACTTCTTGCTATATGTCTGGCCTTGCCTTGATGCTGTGAGAACTTGTAGTCTGAATTCTGCATACAGTTCATAGACTAGTACCTGAGAAGCCACAAAATGTGATGTCCGTAGATTCTGGTGGGATAACATCTTGGCTATATTCAGGTCTGCCTTAGAAAACAGGTCTTTTAGTCTATGGTGATGAAAGAAATACAGATATAAAGATTACACTCTGAAATTAAATTTAGAGTGAAGAACGGGGCCACATGTGACAAAACAAGATAATACTCTTTATTGGGAGCTATGATTTATATCACTGAAATATTTGAGAGAGTATATTTTTTCTTTGAGAGAGTATATTTTTTCTAAGTATGCAATCAAAGCAGGATAAAACAATAATAAAAAAAATATTACCTGAAATGAGTTATACTGGAGGACAGATCATTGTATCTATCTACAACAACTTTTATCTGTTGTTTTGTCTTCTGTAAAGAAAAACCACATTGCTTTTAACCAATCCCATGATATGCTATCTGTGTACTTTCTAAGTCTTGCCACACGAGTGCACTGTTGAATAAAAACCATACCCCATTCCTGCTTTAAGTTAGAGGTAGTACTCCATTTCGATGTAAGCAGGATTTAACTGTTGGAGCAAAAGCAAACAAACTTTAGAAAATACGCAACAGTGATAAAATGGAGTTGTGTTTCATCACATTCAGTATTAATAATAGGACCTATGACCCACATATCAGAAAAAATATTGTTCAGAATAAATGGAGCTGATAAACTTAACACTTCAATGAGGCTTATTCTAATTTCTCTCCATACATCTGATTTTGAGATACAATTTTTGTAAAATGTCGTGATATAGATTTACATCTTTTTTAACCCTCAAAAATAATTGCAAATGTGGATCTGCTTGGTCTTCTCTATGACAGAATGTTACACTAAATAAGCCCATCTGCCTTCATGTTATAACAAAGATGGTAAGAAATTTTGCAATTATAGTGTTATCCACAATATCTGAGGTGGGTAGGGAAAAGTGCAAATGTCAAGTGGTTAAAGGTATACCATGAGGGAGAAATGTGAGATATGCTTGGGAAAGAATAATCTTCCAGATACAGTTCGCAAAGGACAGGATGATCTTGTAAAGGAACAGAGACAACTATCAGACATGACCAGTATCCTCTACCTCTGATATGATTGTTGGGTGAGGGAATTTTAGCAGGTCATGGAGGTCAAATTCAGGGATCTAAAGTTAAGAGAGTATTTTAGGCTGACCATGAAAACACAATTTCTACAGACACCTATTGACAATGTAAATATTTAGTCTCTTCCTGAAACTTGGAGTTTTTATAGTGTGCCCTAACCTGATACTTCGCCTTCACATTTGCTCTCAAATTGAAATCAGTGTTATTAGACCATAAAGGAACAGCTAGTGGCTACAAATATTATACAGAGCAAAATGAACTACTAGGCAAAACCCAGAAGTTTTAACTCCCCGACTTACTTGTGGCCATTGTCTATATTTAACAACAGATTCTCAGAGATTTATACATAATTCTCAGAAAATGTGTAAAATATTTTACAAAAACTACTCTAAACCTCTTAAATCCAAAGGCCCTCTAGCTCAAGTTGTTGTCTATCCTAACCTTTTCAAGGGGACTATAGCATTTTTGTAAAGGAAGATATCACTATTCCACCACCCTCAAAGAATCATTTAGGCTGGCAGAATTATATGTGTATTAGGACACTGGAAGGTTGTGTCCTAACAGGTCAGAAGCTGCCTGTTTCAGGGTGTGGGATGAAGAAAGAAGGATGATCTCTGCAGCAGCAGTACAGAAACAGTGTTTAGGAAGAAGAGTAAAATTGTCTGTTTCTTTCTGTGAAGCCCTGGACTTTCTGAACCTTGAAATAATGTTATCTCTTTGCTTCTGGAGCAGTAAAGGGGAATCGAAAAGTACCTTCCATCTTCAACTTTAGGTTATGCTCCACATGTCAGAAAAAAATCTGGTTTTTATGTAACACCCATCCACTTAGTGTATCATTTTCTTCTCCTCCTGGCAGTGTCACAAATGTGACTGATTAGCTTACTATTGCCTTCATTCTGCTTCTTTTAGTTCATACATTAAACTCAGAGGTCCAAAATTAAATTTTATGCTACTGATGACCCTCCACAGTGACATACAAGACAGCCCACATTAAGAGTCCTTGGAGCTCTTCTGTGGGATGACTGAATTAGCACTGCTAGCAGAAACAGTTAAGCTGTGTGCCCAAATAACCACATGCTCCTTTTCCTTACATAAACTAACGGTAAATAAAACCAACGCCAAACTCCGGAGAACACTATCAAATTTCTTTTCTTTTGAGGATCTGCAATCTGAAGTTTCCTTTTTATCAGCTGCACAGAAATTCTTGGGGAACAGCTTCTCTGGCATGTGAAGAAAATAATCAATCTTTGAAATGTTCCAGGTGAGTTATTCTGCTGATCTTTTTCATCCTCTCACATGTCCCACCACCATTACTTAGGTCTTCCTCCCATTTAGGGATACAGTACTACTTTTTATTGCTAATGTTGTCTTCATTGCTGATTAGATATACAAGCTGACAGAAAACAGAGAAAGCATCCTTGAATTTTACACTTTAGAGACATTCCCCCTTTTTTGAGTTCTCAAAGCTGTAAGCTGTTTTGCACCCAAAGTTCTGCAGCAAATAATGCTGAAAAACTACAGTTCTCCCTAAAATAAGTCATTCTCCACAACTTAAAAGCAGAAGTAAAATTTTACAATGTGTTGCAATGTATCAAAAATCCAATCTCTTACAAAGACCATGAATAAATATTTCATTTTTATTAAAATGACATGATTCCAAATTCTGTTGTGATGTCTTTTTAGAACTAAAGAAAGAATAAAGCAGTTGAACAAATTCAAATCTTTTTTCTAGATTCCACATTGCCTTTGAAGTCCACTGCATGAGCTAGTTACTTCTGATTAGACTGCTAAACCAGGCTCCTGCTGAAGAGCAGTGTGATGGAACTTGCCATCTTTATTTTATTCTAAAAGTTTAAATTTTTATACTCTTTCCCATTTCTACATTTTATAACACACTTACCGAGTGCCAGCTACTTTTTCTCCATAACACTGCACCAAAATTACTTTTTGTCACCTAAGTATGTGACAGGCAGAACAGACATGTAGCTCTAACATTGGCTCCTGAAAAATAAAACCAATCTCAGCTGGCTCCCTGTGTACTGATATGAAGTTACTCTGCTCCAGTATCTTCACATCCTTAAATCTTCCCTCATTCCCTCCCCTACCTTCCATTAACAGCAAGGCAAGAGTGTCACAGGGCAGTGTTGCGACTGGTTCAGCTACATACGTGCTCGCTGGTGTCACAGATGAAAAAATAACTTAAACTGTGAATGCTAAAAGGTGGCAGATAATGGCTGCATGTTGAGGTGGTGTTGAATATATAAAACTGATCTTTGAAACTCTAAAGCACAAGCCTGCTACCTGCTAGCTGCAACTGATAGAGCCTGGCTGTAAATTTTAGTAATATCTGGACAAAATAAAAGTGACATGTCATGAGCCCTCCAATTAATAAAGAGACAAAAATACCAGTTAAGAGGCAGATCATGCATTGTACTTTTGCACATAGACTGTCTGGATTTAGAAAACTGAGGGCTCGGGGCCCTGGAAAGAAGAGCTGGCTCCAAAAAAAAAAAAATGGTTCCTGAATAGAAGTGGTCTCAGAAAGTGGAAAGAGGCCCAGAAGGAGGAAAGTGAAATCTTGATTGGAGGAAAGATCCCAGAGGTCAGAGAGCTGTGTGGAGATGAATGCTGTGGGATGCCCAGGGACCGTGGCCAGTAATGTCTGAGACCGGAGGCTGCAGGAAGCGGCACAGCAGGAACCAACATGGTTTTCTGCCCAGCCACCCCAGACCAGCAGGGACCCTCCTGCAGAGGAGGCAAGTGGACCTAGGTATGTGACGTGAGTGAGTGATTGTGCTGGATAATCAAGCAGGGTAAAAGCTCTAATCTCTTTGGTTCTGAAATAAACTCCAGTGTTCAGATCCACTGTGGGTTGTCATTTACTCTGTTGCACCCGGACAGCTGAACAGCCAGTACATACAGGCTGATAACTAGGTCCTTAGCCAAAGAGAAAGGGTAACTCTAGAGATCAAGCTGCAGTTTTTCATTCAGCAGTGTATGTCAGTCTGTCTGCTCTTCAGCTGCTGATGTTCACAAAACTTGAAAGAATGTGTATTTTTTTCAGCTAAGCTTCCTCCTTCAGCGCCCTTGTGAAACTTGGTCAAAATTATCCAGCAAGTTCAAAAGTGATTGGAGAGGACAGATAGACAGACAGACAACACAACTGCATAAGCCTCAGTTCCTTAGAAAATCAGGGTAACAGGAACTTAGTAATCTCCAGCATGGTATATTTTTACTCTCCGTAATTGTGAAACACAAGAAAGGCAACCACAAAATTGCTTCATACAGACTTAACATTTATTTATGTGGAAGGTTTTGCAATTATACTTTAGTATGTCTAATTGCAGAGCTGAAACTTGCTCTTCATTGTTCTGGTGTTATAGAAACGGCAGTTATTTCCCTTTCCCATTGCTGAAGAGTGGAGAAAAAATACAGTGATAGAATTTTAATAGCAAAGAGAGAGGCTAGATAGGGACACTAAAAGTACACAGAGAGGCAAAGTTTAGATGACTAAAACATTTGCTCTGTTCACTGCCCATTCAGTCCTTTATAATCACTAACTGTAAAGACCATGTTCTACAGTATCTGAGAAGACCTATCATGGGCCAGGGCTAAAACTGCTGTCACCCAGATATGAATGTCTGCTTCTGACAAGGGAAAAGGGACCGCCTCCAAATATGTTCACATTATCAACAATTCTACAGTATGCATTGTATGTCACTGTGCCTGGTGGCTGGTGTCAAACAAAAGAAACTGTGGCAGTGTTTAGTCACCTTACACATTCAACACACATACAAGACATAACTTCTATCCTACTGTACCAGTCCATCAATGAAAAATAATGGAAAGACTGGGCAACACTTGAAAAGTATAAATTAAAAGGGTGATCTCTATTTCTGGATAACTACAAATACTGATGCTTGTTCTGGACTGTGTTCACAAAAGTTGTAGGAATCCATCAGTAAAATTTGGTTAAAATCTAACAGTCTTCAGTATCATCCAACCACATCTCTTCTGTACGTCTCTTTTGACTCTACATTCAAAGAAAAAACACAATTATATCCAAATAGGAGATTTAGACAAGTTGAAGTAAATAAACAAATCCATCAATATAATCACTATTTTTCTTAATATTAGTTTCTCAGAATCACAGGATAGTTGAGGTTGAAACAGACTTCTAGAGGTCTGTTGCCTCCATGCCTCCATGCTCAAAGCAGCGGCAACTAGAACAACTTGCTCAGGGCCTTGTTCAGGTGGGTTTTGAGTATCTTCAAGGACGGAGGTTCCACAACCTCTCCAGACAACCTGTTCCAGTTCTGCCAAGCTGCTTTCCAGTCAGTCAGCCTCAAGGTTGTGCTGGTGTAAGGTGTCATTCCTCCCCAGGTGCAGCACTTTGCATTTGCCTTTGCTAAACTCCATGAAGTTCTGATCAGCCCACTCCTCCAGTTTGTCAAGGTCCCTCTGAGTGGCAGCAGCTGGTGCATCCATTCGGTGTATCAACCACTCCTCCCAATTCTGAGTTATTTGCAAACTTCCTGAGGGAGAACTCTGCCCCATTATCTAGATCATTAATGAAGACATTAAACAGTACTAGCTCGTTGTCGTGGTTTAACCCCAGCCAGCAACTAAGCACCATGCAGCCGCTTGCTCACTCCCCCACCGGTGGGATGGGGGAGAGAATCGGAAGGGCAAAAGGGGAAAACTTGTGGGTTGAGATAAGAACAGTTTAATAACTAAAGTAAAATAAAAATAGAACAGTAGTAATAGTAATAATAACAATAATAATAAAAACAAGTAATCATAGTACAAAAATAATACAAAGAAAGCGACATGCTGTATAATTGCTCACCACCCACCGACCGATGCCCAGCACATCCCCTAAGCAGCAATCCTTGCCCCTCCTTCCGTCCCCCCCTCACATATACTGAGCATGATGTCATGTGGTATGGAATAGCCCCTTGGCCAGCCTGGGTCAGCTGTCCTGGCTGTGCCCCCTCCCAGCTTCTTGTGCACCCGGCAGAGCATGGGCAGCTGAAAAGTCCTTGACTAGTGTGAGCGCCACTTAGCAACTACTTAGCACTACTTAACAAGAACCAAAGCATCAGTGTATCATCGACATTGTTCTCATCCTAAACCCAGAACACAGCCCTGGCTACCGGCTACCAAGAAGAAAATTAACTCTATCCCAGCTGAAACCAGGACACCCGTCTATCAGCCCTGGGGTACACCATGAGTGACTGGTCTCCAAGGTGGACTTCATGCCACTGATTACAACCCTCTAAGCCTGGCACCAGTTTTAAATCCACCTCACTGTCCACTTACCTAGTCCATATTTCATCAGTTTGTAATGCAATGGAAGACTGTCGAAAATCTTACTAAAGTCAAAATAAACGGCATCCACTCCTCTCCTGTGATCCATAGTGCCAGTCATCTCATCGCAGAACACTATCAGGTTGGTTAGGCATGGTTTACCCTTCATGAATCCATGCTGACTACTCCCAATCACCTTTTTGTCCTTCATATAGTGTAGAAATGGTTTCTGTTGTTATTTGTTACACCTTCTCTGGGATCAAGGTGAAGCTGACTGGTCAGTACTTCCCACGATCCTTCTTCCCATCCTTCTTGGAGGTAGGAGAGGCATTTGCTCTTTTCCAGTCCTCAGGAACCTCTCCCAGCTGCCGTGACTTTCCAGAGATGGCCAAGAGTGGTCTCACAACGACATTGGCCAGCGCCCTCAGCACTTGTGAGTGCGCTCTGTTAAGTCCAAAGGGCTTGTTTACATCCAGTTTGTTTAAAAGTTCCCCAACTGTATCCTTCTCTATTGAGGATAAGTCTTCATTGTGTCTCGTTGAAAATCCCCACTGAAATCAAGACAACTAAAGACAAAGAGAACTGATCTCAGCATGGCCTCCCTTAGTGTAACTTTTAATATGAAACTGTAAACTCTGGAATCCCGCGTTATATTGTGTCACTCCTACTCTCATTTGAAGTTAACCCTACTCTCCTTTGGAATAGAAGGGCTAAATCCAAAGTTAACGTGACTCAATTTTGCATGTAAGAGAGAGAAGCTACTGGAGTCCAAGGAGATATCCTGACAGCCTCCAGGTTTTCCTCTATATGCAGTGAAAGCACGTGGCTTATAACATTGCTAGGTATTGCAGCATATTACTGTGTAGTGGACCACTTTTGCTGAACCCCTTCTGTGGACCTGTGTGTCCCCTAGCAAGTGAAGAGAGCACATCTTTTGTGATCTCAAGTTCAAGAGCCGTCATCCTTTTGTTATTCCTGGAAAAGCCAAAAATTATATAACCCATAACGAGTAAAAAACAACTGCAGTAACATTCAGTGTAGGAACTCTAGACTTTGAGAAATGTTAAAAAATAGTAAAACGGCATTGGAGAAGAAATAGCTTCTTCTTATACAGCACCATTTTTCACTTTTCTGTGTGTGTTTTTAAGAACAGAGGTTTCTCAAAAAATGGTAGACTTTGCAGCAGTGGTCAGCATAGGCATTACCAAGTCATTAGTCTTCTGTTGTATACAGAAACACATGGAGGTTTAAATAAGTGCCCACTGTTTTGAGTAGTAGAATGCTTCACTGTAGAGTAGAACAGAATTATTTAATGACAGTTTGGAAGTACTGGGAACAATAGATAGGCTACAGTAGACTCAGTTTAGTCCTATATATGTCTTTGGCATGCCATGTAAACAGGATGTGAAGTAAGATAAAATTGACTGTTACATGCTCATGTTAAAATGTTCTTAGAATATTAAAAAACCCTACAGTTTCCAAGAAAAAAATTATTGATAGATTGCCATGTCAGTTTGTTTCAGTAAGCTGCTAAATATATTCAGTTTGCTATCTTCATGCCTTTGGGGGAGAAAGACCTCAATGTGAAGAAAAAGAGGAACTTCTCATACAAATAATAATATATGTTCTGGTATAATGAAAATATAATCTGTATTGCCTAATAGTAAAGTCAGTGGATTTTAGACTAGAAACTCTGTAGTCAAATTAGAGCAAGTATTTTTGACCTGACATGTCCAAAATCTGAAAATCACATCTCTTTTAATGTTTTCAATTACTTTCACTGAAAATATTTTGGATAGGCTTCCTTTAGAATATTGCTATTTGTGATCAAACTTTTCCCCAGTGTAAATCTGGCAATATGCTGGAGTCAGAATTAGAAATAAGTTTTTATATCTGATCTTTTTTCTGGTACAGCCCATTGGCTATGTTTCAGTTTTGTTCCGGCTTGAAAGACTTTGAGTTAGGTCTCCTGCAAATTGTTTGCAAATTAACTGGCTGATAAAATGTAGTTGCTGGTATTTACTGTATGCTTAATATTATTCATGCATTAACATGTGGTACTAGGAAACTTTTTCCTTCTTCTCATTGCTGCAAATATTGACTTTTTGCAGATGACTATCCTTTTACCTAAAAAAACCCAAACCAGTTTTAGGCAGTTGTTTTCCGCGTTACTTTCCATGCCAATAATTATACTAAATCTAATTTTATAGCAATTTTGTCGATGTTTTTCTCAATATGACTGTTTTCTAAAGGCTATTGCCTTTCAAGATAATTTAATATGAAATACTAATTTGAATTAGAGGAGAATTTTGAAGATATGTCCAGCAATGGACTGGACCTAGCATTGTTACTGTAGGGGTACAGTTATGAGCTGGGTCCGCAGCTGATGAAAAACATTGACTCTAATGGTGAAGCTAGGAAAATTAAAAAAAAAAAAAAAAAAAAAAAAACAACAAGAAGAGTGAGAGACAGAGTGACAGAAAGGGAAAGGGAGATGTATGTGCCAAGAAGGAGGCGGGGGTGGGGAGGAGAGGGGAGACAGAGAGAGAATGGAAAATGCTTCCCAGTGGCCAGCCAGGAAGAGAAGTGTGCGGGGCTCCCCAGATGAGTGTCCTCCCCCAGTTCCCTCTCCAGTGGAGCAGGTGGTCCCCCCTACTAGTACTTTTCCCATGATAACTTGATATTTTTCACCAGGACCCACACAAATTCCCCATTGTTTTTTTCCTGCTTTTGATGATGTTATTGCTGATGGGAGCATGCACTGGTCAGGGAAGGTGCTGCACAGCTGGTTCATTGCTGAGCTTTCTGCCAGCGCTAAACTTTGGCATACAATAAACTAAAACCTCCATTTGTTCTTGAAGACCACTAGTGATTTGGATTTAGAAAGACTCTTCAGATCTGGAAACGCTCAGTGACATAGTCAATTACAGTCTAAACAACAATAAAGTTTAAAATAAACTGTAAAGGCTAAGATGGAAGGTCATCTGCAATGTGGATACATCCTTAGTATTTACATGGCTTAATCTACCCAGATTGTATAAATTACAGTAAGTTTAAGATTGTTTCTTTTTGTGGCTGCTGATGGCATGTTATTATTTAGCTATTGTACAGTAGAGTTAGTGTAGTGCATTATAATGTCCATACAGTGGTAATTTAAAATAAAAAATTGTTCTGTGCTGTGGCTGTAGGGACCACGAACACATCACTTTTAAACCTGGAATGTTACCTCATGGCCCAGGAACAGATACAGCCTGGAAGGACGGTTCACATGACATGTGGTTGACATCCCGCAATCTCGATCCATCTGCTCCTTACCAAAAAATGCAACTGCTGCAGCGTCACCAGAACTTGACCCAGTGTAGCCTCTGAACAACTGTATTACAAAAAAAAAAAGGCTTTTGCCACATCATACATTTTTCATTGCATTTGTCCTATACTGAAACGACAGTCTTAACATCATGACATTTATAATCCTTCCCACATTTTTCAACCTGCTTGAGGAATAGCCAAAGACTTGAGATTTTGAAGTTTCATATTGCTTTGTCATTAAATATATTTTTTAACAAAGCCTTTCTACTGACCTGATATACTACCAGTGTCCAGTGAGGGCTTAATGAACTAAAAAAGACTTTTCCTAAACCAAACACAGGTAAAATATAGAACTTTCTTGACATAGTATACAAATTCTAGATAAAAGCAGTAGCTCCTTGATATTAAGAAAACTCTGGCAAAAAAAGCAGTTGTCAATGTTGTTAGAGGAGTTTCATTATTTCAGTGAGGTATATAAAAGTGTGATTCACTCCTCTAAAAATGCAAGGCTCGCTTATTGGAAAAAAATTTAGTGTGTATGAACAGAGAACCAATAGGTGAGTGAAGGTTTAAGAATGTACGTAGGTAGGTAGATAAAGCCAATTGAACATGCCAAAAGTGATAATGAAAGAGCTAGTTCTTGTATGATAAAAGCCATTATCTGGGCAAACAAATACAGCATATCTACTTTAAACAAGTTCACTCATGTCACAAGCAGTCCAACTATTGCCATTGGTGCAATGCCTGCAAAGCCCATTTAATAGCTGGGTAAATGTTTAAGCAGTTAACTTGTTTCAAGCTCCCTGAAACTGAGGATACACTCCTACTTTTAATATGTCTGTATTACCATAAATCCAGCATCTGCCCTTGAATTAGCCTTGGAAGGAATGACAGACAGCAAGAATAATATCAGTGACGTAAAATAATCAGAATAGTATCTATGAGTGTATTCAGGCATTACACAGAACTACTGGCTAAAAATCTGCATGCAGTTCCAGGGAAGAGTGCTTCTGTGGTATCTTAGAAAAACAGATGTTTAAACGTTTGTTCTTACTATTTCCAACACTCCTGGAATTCCAGCAGCAGTTAGAGCCATGGGAATATTGATGTAAATGAGTGAATGCAGACATCTAAAAGATTAGGTCCACGTCAGACTATTCTTTTAGTGAGAGGTCTGGCTTCCTGCCATGTGTTCAGGCAATAAATTGGCCGTAACAGAGCTGCTTCTAGCATTCTGCTGAGTAGAAGTATCCCAGCAGAGACAATAGCAAGCAAAATAAGGTAAGCAAGAGTGGAAGATTACAGCAGGGTTTTAAGCAGGCTTCAATTTAAGATTATTTTATCAGACTGCTTGTTTAGATTCTAACAAATAGTGATTTTTTTCAGTTGACTTTAAAGTTTGCTTCTGAGATCTCTTCCTTACTCTAGTTTATGTCTATTTTTATGTATTTCTATATCTAGTTTAGAGCATAGATTTCATAAAGTCTGTCTGATTTGAAAGAGACGATAACCTCATTATTTTTTAGCTATAGGATGCCAAAAGTTCTTTTTAATCCACTGTTAAATTGTAACAAACTTGGAGGAGTTACTTATGTTTTTTGGAAGCAGGACTGTCAGCTGCAACCCAATACACTTGACAAAAACAGGTCCGATCCTTTAATGGTCTTAGAGATACCTTGTTATGAATGTACCAATACAGTATGAGATAATATTTCGATCCTACCACCATGTGGATGAACTCCAAAATTCTGAATTCTGTTTTCCTGTACTGAATTTGATTTAATTTTATGATCAGATGTGTCTGGGGGTTAACTGGAAGAGAGAATGATGGCTAAGAACAAACGAGATCACTAAGGGGGCCAGAGAAGCTATATAACAGATTTTCTTTGCTCCCTTCGTATAAATTAATTGATATGGTCTATGTAGCAGGAAAAAATTTCAAACTCCCTGTGCTTGTGATCTTGTTGGCATTGGCCACAAACATGCTCAAGTATATCTGATTTCGGTAGTTTAAAGAGCTATAGCTCAAGTTTTCTGCTTCCCTTGTACTTAGCTTAGACGCAAAACAAAACAGACACAGGTTTCCAAAACAAATAGCGCTGGCTAGGTCTGCAGCCAAGAACAGTATCCAACTCTTCCTAGCCCTCTTCAAGCAGCATTTACTTTACAGAAGAGAGAAAAGAACTGAAGAAATGGGCATGAAAGACATTAAAGGAAAGAAATAGACCTAGGGAGAGACATACAACATTCAAAATTATGAGTAAGAATGAAAAAAAGTGGGACTGGGTGACATCTATGTAAGAACATGGCAGGAGAGGAAAGGCTTATTGAAATGGGAGTATTTATATGTCACTCAGTCTTAAGGGACATGTGAGGAAATTAAAGCTATAGAAGCTTTTGTTATTTATTGTAGAGAGCTTTATTTGTTCTGGAGAGCTAACAGAGGTGAAGTTCTACATTTCAATTTTCTACTTGTTCAAACAAGCCGAAATAATTAAGCTTAAGTACAGTTCTTAAGAACTTCAAGATTAGCTGTCTATCTTTCTGCATATAAAGTTTCCTAAGAATTTATCCCTTTCCTAAATATGCTTCTGAAAATTTCTTTCAACTGGCCTGCCCTCTTCAGGAATTCTTCAGGATCTTGCCTTGTAATCATCCTCCTTTTCTTATAGTCATAGATATAGATAACACAGATGCAAGACTGAATCTAGATCGTTTGCATGATATCACATTGGTTCTCAAAAAAAAAAAAAAATCATTTCATTAAGCATTTAGGACTAACTCAACATAAATTGGCATTAGTAACTGCAGTATATAAAGGGCAAATCCAGCAGCAGACAATTCCCTGACTGCTTCACGGGTATAAATATCAGGAATTGGGATCTTCAGAACTTCTGATTGGGTGCAGCCAAGCTAGAATTGCACTTCAGTTTTCAGTAGGCATGTTCTGTAAGGGATTAAATGTCTGGTTTTGAGCATCCTAGATCTAACGAAGTCTTGATGCTTTGTTAATGCTGAACACTTAGCACACTAACGTCTCTCAAGATCCAGAGGCTAGTATTACTGCCCACATACTCTGCAGAGCCTGATTCAGTTAGATGTTTGCAGAGGTCAGGTCCCAGTTAAGACTTAGTGCAAAACTGCAAAGGGTCTTCTCTTTTGTTTAGCATGCTCAATGATAAAGCAATTTCAGCAAGATGAAGAAGGCCCAGTCTTTCTGTCTCTGACTACAAGTTATCAGACATTTGAAAAATGAGACATCTTTACTAGGAAGAATAAGTTAATTCTTTCTAATAAATGTTTCACTTTTCAATGACCTAACTGGATGTTTAGTTATAACTAAAGAGCCAAAGAGAGTGAAAAAGAGCCTTAGTTAGCCTTCCTAGTCTAGTAAAAAGAGAATTGCCAGGGGCAGAAGTCTTTCATTTCTACCGTTTCACGTAAATATTTAATGCGAAATTCTGCTTCAGTGAACTGAACCACACCAGAAGATGGAAGTCCCCCTCCCCCCAGGTGAATTCACAAATCATTACAGTAGTGTCAGAGCCATGATCTTTCTGGCCTAACTGATATTTAGTTATTCTGTGGAAAGCTGCATGAGGCTAAAATTATACCTATCTTTGCTTGGTTCATTCACCAGGGTACTAGACAAAATTTAAGTTCATTGTTTTCTTTGGTCTGCATTTGCTATAAACAGTTGTCATAAACAGTTGACTTCAGAAGAGTGTATAGACTTGGGAACTCCAGTTTCCCTTTCTTCAAACCAAAGTAAGGTCCTTAGCTTTTCTGAAACGCAGTGATTTAAGCTGCATCCTCAGGATATCTTATTAGCTGCCTGCGTGGTTCCTCAGTAAATGTAGTTCCCATTTTTAGACACCAGCCTCTCCTTAGGATATCTAGCCTAGGTAATGCTTAAATCCTTTTATTCATCTAGCCTTCAAAAACTGAAGTGCATTATTTTTTGTAAATATAGTCACAAATACAACAACATTTGAAAAATCCAGAGCACACTGAAGTCAAATTATTGAATTGTAAAGGAAACATTAATAATTTGAAAGTATGAATGGTTGCTAATGGTAGGAGATTGATTTTTTTTCTGGTCACTTGTGATATTCATTAATAATTCTAATATACTCCTCAAATTTCCAATCTCCAGTCCTCATTCCTGAGGTAACATTTCCTGAACCTTGGTTTAAGATTGCAATATGGCTGCATGTCTTTACAGAAAGTCAGATTATGCTGTGTTGAAGTTAGCATCATTTTCAATCGTTTATGAATACTTTGAAAATTAGACTGTATTCTGAAGGACAAAAAGAATATGATTTTCCAATCCAGCTAGCAAAGTGTAGCTAGCTTACTATGATTGAGAAGCATAAATAAATTAAATTGAAGTCACATAAACTGCTTATATTTTATCTAAGGGGTAGTCTTTTAAAATATATTGTTTTAACACAACTGTATCCATGATAAACTGCATCTTAGTGGAAGTGCAGATCGATAATTGATTTACCGTCACTGGAAACAACACCATTTTTGCCTTGCAAGACCCAGGCTTGGGTCATGCAAGCAGTAAAACATTTATTGAGTTCATTCTGCTTCCTTTAACTGTCATTTATCAAAATTATACTCTTTGCAAACTTGTTTCTCAACTGAAACATAAAGTATTTTGATGAATTCTAACTCCTACTTTAGGACTGGAAAAGAGAGGCAACTCAGGTTATCAGGATTTCTTGAGTGCTTCCACAATGCTGCTCCGCTCAGGCCGCAGAAAGCCATATGAAGTGTCTCTCCGTGGAAGGCAGTCTGCTAAGAGGCAATCTCTGCTGAGAACTGGGAAAACACCTTCTGGAAAGTCAGGTAACTCTTTCCTGAGTGACAGATATGTTCGTAATCTTGGAAACATGATTACAATCCACAGCAGAATCCAACTGAATTAAGTGTCTGGAACAGCTTATCTATAATGCCAAAAATAAAAATACCTGGAGGAACAAAAAAATGAAAGCTGCCTTTAAAACCAGTACAGAAATACTCCTCAAAATAGCGACATTAGATTTTTCACACCAACAAATTCAGACTGGTAATTCCTAAAGTACATCTATACCTCCCCAAAAAAGAGTGAATGGCATAGCAGGCCTGCCAACCATTTTATTTTGGGCACTGTACTAGTTCTTGTAATTCTAGTTAAAAGTAGAATTCATACACTATAACTTTTATAATATAACCATTTTTAAAAGGTTTGCTGCATTGATTATTGTAGTTGTTCTCCTGTTGCTTTTTAGAAAAAGCCATTTTTTTCTGGGAGCCCGATGGCCATAGTTGCTAGGCCTTTAAAGAGAAGGCCTTTGCCCACACATAGATCAGCTATGCATGTGCCGAAGGTCCAACACAGGACATGTCACACGTGCCACTTTCTGTAGGGTGTGACTTGGGCTGTCAGGGTGTGCATCGTCTGTCTCTGTACATGCAGAGTTTCTGCTCAGCCTAAACAAGGTGGAAAGAAAGCTTCTTGGAAACACCTCTAGTTTTTTCCAAATGTCTGCTTAAATACAGTTGTTTCAGATGGAGTACACCAATATAAAATGAGTAACAAAGTTTGTGGTGAAGTCATGTATTCCCAGAACATTGTGTCACCGCTGGTGCATTTTGAGTATCCTGTTGTTTTACTTACCTAATTATTCTGGCAAAGAAAGGACTGTTTCTCTTACAGCATACCATGGAGGTCTGTGTGAACTCAGAAATGTCATAAATGAGTTTGAAAGTAGCAAACCTATTCCAGTAAAACAATGTTCAGCCTAACATAATAAGAATTGTGCCTTTTCGTGTTATTCTGTGGGTGTTTGACACCCAAGTGGCTGGACCAACATCCTTCTGACATCCAGAACAGCACAGTTGTGTTCAGTAGTGATAGGGAACAATTTCGCCCCCTAACAGCTTTTTGCTATGAAGACCTGTTTGGTTTTTTTTTTTTTTTCAGTAAGAGATGTCAGGTCCCCGAAGTAAACGCTGCTATTTTAGGCAGCCGTATACACTCTAACCTAGAACTCTTGTCTGTACACAGATCCAATTTTCAAAGTGCAAAATTGGGAAACAGGCAAGTACTTACCTATGAAATAAAGAAAACTAATCTAGAAACAGTATGCTGCAGAGATACTTTCCCTACTTCACCTCTTCTCTTCTTCAGAATGAAAATTTACTTACAACTTAACTCTGTGTTTTGCACATCTTTCTGTGTACAGGCTCCTGTGCACAGCCCTGCTCTGGCTCTGGCTCCCCACAGGACTCTCTCCCCCACTTTAAGACTACTCATTCACCAGCCAACTGCTAATTTAGGCCCCCTCTCTTGTGTTCAAATTCCTCCTGTCCCCATTAGTCTCTTTCAACACAGCTATCTGCAGGTTGTCCACAATCGCTTTTCTTACACTATCCATCTTGGGTTGGAAGCCATTTTTTCAAGCTCAAGTTTTTGCACATGTTAAGTCTCCAAAAGGTTCATCATACATCTCTTCTTCTCACTGAGATAATCTTCCAAGCAAAGAAATCTTTGCTTTCCTTCTTCACACCACCATCCAGCCCCAAAACCAGCTGCCTAAGCCCACTGTGTAATTTCTATATGTTGGCTATACTGTTCGTGGTTCAAATAAATACAGATTTTCAAGCAAAGATTGCTATAAAAATACACTTGATCTTTTTATTATGGAATTTTACCATTTTTCTGTTGCTAGTAAGATTAATTACAACTCTTCTTTATTAGTGTTTAGTCTGCGAGAAACTCTGAAATGCTATATACTGACTGAAGATTCAAAAACAGTGCATTTTGACATAGATGAAGATGGCCATCATGAAATATCAACCAAGGATTCACAATCCCATGAAGGTAGTGTGCTTTTTATACGAAAACTCACCAACCATATATGTAGTACTATAGGACGTTTTTTAATGTACTGTTATGTGTACTGTGTTCAGTTTTGGGCCCCTCACTACAAGAAGGACATTGAGGTACTGGAGCGTGTTCAAAGAAGAGCAACAAAGCTGCAGAAGGATCTAGAGCACAAGTCTTATGAGGAACAGCTGAGGGAGCTGGGGTTGTTTAGTCTGAAGAAAAGGAGGCTGAGGGGAGACCTTATCGCTTTCTATAACTGGGGAGGTACCAGCTGACTGGAAGTTAGCTAATGTGACGCCCATCTACAAGAAGGGTCGGAAGGAGCATTCGGGGAACTACAGGCCTGTCAGCCTGACCTCGGTGCCGGGGAAGGTCATGGAGCAGGTCATCTTGAGTGCCATCATGGGGCACATACAGAACAACCAGGGCATCAGGCCCAGCCAGCATGGGTTCATGAAGGGAAGATCCTGCTTGACCAACCTGATCTTCTATGACAAGGTGACCCGCTTAGTGGATGAGGGGAAGGCTGTGGATGTTGTCTACCTGGACTTTAGTAAGGCCTTGGACACTGTCTCCCACAGCATTCTCCTGGAGAAGCTGGCTGCTCACGGCTTGGATAAGTGCACTCTGTGCTGGGTTAAAAACTGGCTGGACGGCCGAGCCCAGAGAGTGGTGGTGAATGGAGTTAAATCCAGTTGGTGACTGGTCATGAGTGGTGTTCCCCAGGGCTCAGTACTGGGGCCAGCTCCCTTTAATATCTTTATCGATGATCTGGATGAGGGGATTGAGTGCACCCTCAGTGAGATTGCAGATGACACCAAGTTGGGTGGGAGTGTTGATCTGCTGGAGGGTAGGAAGGCTCTAGATAGGGATCTGGCCAGGCTGGATCGATGGGCCGGGGCCAACTGTATGAGGTTCAACAAGGCTCAGTGCCGGGTCCTGCACTTGGGTCACAACAACCCCATGCAATGCTACAGGCTTGGGGAGGAGTGGCTGGAGAGCTGCCTGGCAGAAAAGGACCTGGGGGTGTTGGTTGACAGCTGGCTGAATATGAGCCAGCAGTGTGCCCAGGTGGCCAAAAGGGCCAATGGCATCCTGGCTTGCATCAGAAATAGCGTGCCCAGCAGGACCAGGGAGGTGATAGTGCCCTTGTACTTGGCACTGGTGAGGCCGCATCTCGAGTACTGTGTTCAGTTTTGGGCCCCTCAGTTCAAGAAGGACACTGAGGTGCTGGATTTTGTCCAAAGAAGGGCAACAAAGCTGATGAAGGGTCTAGAGCACAAGTCTTATGAGGAGCAGCTCGGGAAGCTGGGGTTGTTTAGTTTGGAGAAGAGGAGGCGGAGGGGAGACCTTATTGCTCTCTACAACTACCTGAAAGGAGGTTGTAGCAAGGTGGGAGTCAGTCTCTTCTCCCAAGTAACAAGTGATAGGACAAGAGGAAATGGCGTCAAGTTGTGCCAGGGGAGATTTAGATTAGATATTAGGAAAAATTTCTTCATGGAGAGAGTGGTTAGGCACTGGAACAGGCTGCCCAGGGAGAGGGTTGAGTCCCCATCCCTGGAGGTATTTAAAAGACAGGTAGATGTGCTGCTTAGAGACATGGTTTAGATGTGGACCAGGCAGTTAGGTTAGCAGGTTGGGCTTGATGATCTCAGAGGTGCTTTCCAACCTAAATGATTCTATGATTCTATTGTATGATTGTATTCTGTGATTCTATGAACTACCTGAAAGGAGGTTGTAGCGAGGTGCGGGTTGGTCTTTTTTCCTAGGTAACAAGTGATAGGACGAGAGAAAACATCCTCAAGTTGCACCAGGCGAGGTTCAGATTGGATACTAGGAAAAATTTCTTCACTGAAAGGGTGGTCAGGCACTGGAACAGGCTGCCCAGGGAAGGGGTTGAGTCCCTATCCCTGGAGGTATTTAAAAGATGGGTAGACGTGGTGCTTAGGGACATGGTTTAGTGGTGGACTTGGCAGTGCTAGGTTAATGGTTGGACTTAATGATCTTAAGGGTCTTTTCCAACCTAAATGATTTTATGATTGTATGATCGTATGTTTTCTGTAGGCATAACATTATATCGCATCTTTATGAATATTGATAGTGATATAAAAAACCTTTTATTCCACAGTAGTACGTAATATACTTAAACGATAAGACTATTATTTTGTTCACTCCCTTTTGAGTTAATGGGAAGGCTAGATGCTTAGCTATTAGGAGAGTGAAAGCAAAGATAATCCTCAGACACAAGGGCAAAATGGAGAAAAATAGAGAAGATGTTGGAATTTGCAGGATTATTTTATTTTTCATAGAACTCTTATCTCAAATGGGGCTTCTCTAATTGACACAAAAGATGATATCACAACTAACATCACAGAAGTAGTTGTTAAGAGAGTATTCGTTTGGTAGAGAGGAGGCAAATAACAACAAATGCAATTATTCTAGAAATATACATTTTCCAGAGATGTGAAAGTAGGGAGAAAAAACAATAAACCATATTTCTAACCAAAATACAGGAAAAAGTTGAAATCTTTAAGGTATCTGTCAACTTCCTGAAACTTTTTTTCTTACAAAAACCTAGCTTTTATGTGAATGAGAAGTTTATTATTTATGCCTCAGATAAAGATATAGAAAGGCTTGTTTGATGAACTAAATTTATCAATTTTATTTTATTTATAAATTTAAAACTTAATTTATAAACTAAATTTTTTTTTTCTATTAAATTGTGAATAATGACAGCTGCACTGATAAGGTATTTAAGTGTGCTTTATATCTTTTGAAGTATCTTTTACTTGATAACTTCATAGAATTTTGAAGTAACTCATACAACTAGTATTGCTAATTTATGAACAGAACCAAAACCTGCATAGGTATGCAATAGAAGCAGTTTGTGAATAGATTCGTAGTGTGACAATCCTAATGTAGAAGATACTGATGTTCCTAGAAGAAAAAAGAAAAAAAAGGAAATACTATATGTTATTCTTACATATGTAAGCACAAGCACCACAAAAATATTTTCATGATGATACAGTTAAGACAACATCATATTAGGAATCAGCTGTAACCTGGATATTTGTGGCTTTGACCTGAAGTGGGTGATGCCTTCTCTAGATAGCTGACTGTGTGATTCAGGCTGATGATGGAAAAGCCAGAAGCCCCCTGCTATTGCTACCTGTTGCTTTCCAGTCTTGTACATTTCGTGTTAGGGTCCTCACATCTGCTGCCAAAGAATTTCAGGCTTCTTTCTGATAGCATTTTAGGCCTTGCATCTCATTACTGGCCTCTATTTTCTCAGGTGCATTCTCTTTTGCAAAAGATAATTAATCAATCAATACATTTATCAGACTCAGAGTTCAGACTTCAGCATACCTGTTCACAAGCCTAACGGTACGGTCTTCCGGGTTACATGAATTCAGAGACCTGCAGGAAATGAAGTCTGATACCTATTGCTATTACACACTCTTTCTCAGATTATGTTTTAAAGCAGTTCTTTAAATTGTTTGTGATGTTTTAAATTTGAAGAGTATGACTATCTAATTCCACATATTTGTTAAATATTTTGTATTTTAGATATTGCGTGGTTAAGCGTGTTCACAAGGAATGAACCAGCAGTTACTGGTAAGGCTCCTGTGGGAATAAAAGGTATCAAAGGTATCATTCTCTCTGTTAGGCTCTGGTTTTGAAGAGATATTTGAGAGTAGGAAAATAAATTAGTAATGTTTTATACATAGACTTGACATTAGTAATAACATATTAGACCAGATATTCATTTAGGTCAGGTTGCTGGACAGTTCTAAAAATGAAAGAGCCTTTCTGTGTTTCATAAGAAGAAATCTTCGAAGTTACAAAATTTGCCTTAGCAAGTTATGAGTAATGGTTTGGACTGAAGACAAATGTATATGAGGAAATAGAATGTATACAAGCTAGAAAATCCAATTTTTTTTGAAGAAAAGTGGGTGTGCTCTATTGCTGGTATATGGGTCTCAGCTAGCAAAGACGTGTTGTAACAGGAAAGGAAAAAAAAAAGAAATGGATATGAAGAAAGAGGAAGCACATTTTTGGGAAGCACATTTTTGGAACTTTCATATTGTAAGCATAAGAAATGATTGGGAAAATCGAAGATATATTAGTTCCAGGTATTCCAGTAGAAGAGAAATGTATTCCAAGTTCAGCCATAAAGGGATGCTGTAATAGATGTGAGCAAATATCCATCTGGTCCAGGACTGCACCTTGAACAATGGCCAAATGAGGATTTCTAGGTAACAGTATAAAAGATTGATACCTTCCCAAATTCCAACACTTTGCATTTCAGGGACACCCCAAGCAAGAATTGGTTACTTGTATTTAGTTAATTTCAAAGCATTTCCTTTGCATGAATTTGTAAAATTGCCCCTTAGACTCTGGTAAGGTTTCAGTAACCAGAGAAGCTAGGTAATTCATCCAAAGCCCATCAGAGAATAAAAGTATCACATATGAAATAATGGAAAAGTTCCTTACTTTCCTTGCCATTCACTGTCTGCCTGATAGACCACTTGTCATGTTTTTCAGAGGTGATAGGGGAAGTTAGACTCCTTCAGATTTACTCAGACTAAACAATGTATAAGCAAATCACAATAAACTCTATAGATGGAGAAAGCCAAGGATAGTTAGGATGTAACTCATATTAACATATGTCCCTGGTCAACTGGCTGGACTCCTGCATCTCTCTTTTGTTGCCACTCTTACCTCTAAGTCAGAACACTCTTGACTTGGATATGAAATTGTCTTGCTGCTGACATGCCTCTTACATGCTACAGCTGAAGCTGGACAATTGCAGCTGACTCAATCTAAACTGATGCCACAAAAAGTAATAAAAATGGCAGAATTTTAGACCTTCTACATTCTACTACATTTATCTGAGTACCTATGTAAACTGAGTAAAATACACTAGGCTGGAGCGTGTCTCAATTTTTAAGGATTTTTATGCTATTTTCATGCTGTAGCTGGCTCGGACAAAATTCCTTCAGAAGACTTCCACAAAAGCATTACAGTTAGGGTAAGTTACGGCAACTAAAATCAGGGCCAGGATTAGACCAGCTAAAATCAGTCAGGTGGGATGAATATGTTCTGCTGATTCTGAATATCCTTCAAAGGCTAAAAAATACCTTTGATAATATGAAAAAAAATCTCCTTAACTGCAACTGTTAATGCATAATTACCTAACTTCTGTAAAATTTGTATTCAGGTATAGAATATAGATCAACTGCTACTTTCTTTTATATTTTTTGTCTTAAACAGTACACCTGAGATACTTTTAAAAGCACAAGTGTTATTATTTGAGGTAAATCTGCAAGGTAGTCAGATAGTTATAACATCACTGGATAGTTATTAATGTCACGAGCTTTGCTAGGTAATGCTCTTGTATGCTGTATCAGTTGACAAAGGGTACCTTAATTTATTTACTTTTTGCTGAGGCCTTGAAGTACCAAAAGGTAACGAATATTGTCAGTTTATCAGGCTGAGGAGTATCCTGTGTTATTGATATACTGTTATTTCCTGCAGCTGAAAAAGCAGTATTATCTAAAAAGCGAATAAATCCAATGCACCCACAATTATGACAGTGGAAAGATTTTGACCTAGAAAGCATGCAGGAAATAAAAGGGAAAAAAATCCTACATTTTCCGTAGCGACATATACATAGTCAGGTATATTACATAAACATGTATATTACATGTATGCGTTAAGTACTAATATATAAGCCTTTGTAGTTCATATTATATATATTCATGTATAACTGATATTCTACACATTAACTATAAATATAGAGAAATAAAGTATATATATGGCAAATAAAGTAAATATAAAAAGAAATAAAATATTTCAAATAAAAGAAATAAAGTATATATATGGCAAATTTAAAGCATCACAAAGTGATAGACTTCAAATACTTTACAGAAGAGAATGGTATCAAGAGTGATTATATTTGTTTTTATTCCTATGCCTATCGATGTAAAGTGAACCTGAATGTTGTCTTTTTACAAAATACTTTCGGCTATGCTTCATTTTACAAAATGATACACATTTTATTACAATATTCTCCTCTATGTAAAACAGATTCTAAAAATTTGGTGATCCTCACACAGAGATCAAAGCTTAATAAATTTGTCCTACTGTGCAAGGGTAAGAAGCAACTCTCTCTGAAGGTAAGAAGTTTATTTCCTTTGTAACTTGTGGGTACTCTTTCTTACTATAGAACAGTTTCCCCCCCAGACCTTTTCAAATTCATTTTCCTTTACTTACTACCTTCCACATTTCATAACTTCTGACTATCTCCCTCTATGCTGTCTGGGGAAATATTTAAAGTAGGTTATTTCAAAAATCATTGGGTTAGGTAGTTGACTACTGTCACTACAGGACAGTTGGGGATGTTGGGTTGCAGTCTCTGTGGAGGGAGAGGGGGCTTTTTAACTAGAAAACATGAAGGAAA
Organism: Platalea leucorodia; assembly: GCF_965183815.1. Taxonomy (NCBI): domain Eukaryota; kingdom Metazoa; phylum Chordata; class Aves; order Pelecaniformes; family Threskiornithidae; genus Platalea; species Platalea leucorodia. The sequence continues at coordinate 31,977,910 of NC_138858.1, forward strand.
TAAAAGGGGAGGAAGAAGCAGGAATGATGCCTTGGAAAGAGATGATTTAAGAGGGGAATTATTTTCTCTGAATCAACCCAAAGTACAAGATAAGGAATGTGATAGAAAGAAAATACAGCTGAACATAGTATCCTGTTTTAAACATTTTCCATCTGTTGTCAGAACATTCTCATTTTCTCCAGTCTTGTGAAGGTTTGTTTATGGTAGGAAGAGCAGGCAGGAATAATTTTCCCTGTTGGAGGGTTATAACCTTTACTGAAATCTGTCTGAGGAAGAATGTTATGTTGGAATTTACCCTCTAAAAGAGGGCAAAGGTCTAAGAAGCTCTGGTTACACAGATTATATTGAGATAAAGAATGACCCTTCATCTAATGTTGGCCATGCATGATGGTGTAAATTGCCAAATGCTTCTTCAAATTAAGTTTTTGATGTTTTTAATTTGTTTCTAATTTACAGATGACTTTCCATAAAATCTATTTCCTGAAATTATCTGGGGAAATGTATGTTGCAAGATACATTAATTATATTTATAATAATTATCCCACTGGGATTTTTCTTTCTGTCCTTGAAAGAGCAACTATTTTAAAAGGATTTTTCTGGTTCAGAGATTACCTTTTCATAAATTAATTTTTTGAAAGGTGTTCCACCAAATCAGGGAAAGAACTGAGTGTTGAGCCCTAATGGATTTTACTTCCCAATCACCTATTTTAAAGTACCAAGTTATACCAGATTACATTTCTTGACATGATTAAAAGCAGTTCTTATCTGAAAATGAGGTAAGACATATTTAGTGTCTCCTGAATATGTAAAAACCTTGGAAGATCGTGGACCTTTCTTTTTCCAGCAGAATACAAATAATTTTCTTAATCTCTATGGGAATTCTGATATGGAAGATAAGAAGGCTCCTTATCTGTGATAAAGTTTTGGTATTCTTTTACAACATGGTTCAGTCTTGGCCGCATTGCAAAATAGAATCTGGGCATTAAACAGTTTGAAGGACTGTCTTTGGTATTTGCTTTCAACCCAATTCATTTTGCACTGCCAATGGTAAAAGATGAACATATTCATGGAAGTGTTTTGAGAACTTATCAACTTATTCACCTTGGATAATTTGAATGTAATCATTAATGGACTTTATCAAAAAAGAGAGTTTTCTTTAGAATTAATACTACATTTGGTGGATTAAAAGAGCAAAATATGAAGACAAAATTACCAATCTAGGTGGTTGTAAACACAGGTCTTAAAAGCATCCTGTTCAGAGCCAGATTATCCTTCCGTGGAAAGATGCAACATGAAAACATGCAACCATGAAGATCCTGACTTTAAACAGGTATATAATCATGATCAAACAAATAAAAACGTGTGTGTGAGAGAGTGTATGCAAACATAGGTGTAAAAAAAGTGCAGCTAAATGTATCCTGCTGTTTACTCATTAGAGCAACTAATTGTTTACTTTCCTACTTCAGCTGATTTTTAGTATTTTCCTCAGAAAAATGAAAATAAGAACTTTTCCATACTTTTGACTTGATCTGTATGTGTGAGTACATCCTTCAGTCTAAAGGCAAAATATCTGACTTTCAATTAAAACATGAAAGATGGAGATGTTTCTTGTATTGTTATACTTATATAGAATGCAGGGAGAGACAAAGTAGCTTTCAGCTGGTACAAATTCTTAGACAAGATCTAGAAAATCTGTATGAGCATATTAGCAGATCTAGAAGGGTCAGTTTACAAAAGTAATGATATTTTTAAGAAATAGTCAAAAAGTTCTGGGAAGTAATAAACTCAGCAAATTTGCAGATGACACCAAGTTGGGTGGGAGTGTTGATCTGCTGGAGGGTAGGAAGGCTCTAGATAGGGATCTGGCCAGGCTGGATCGATGGGCTGGGGCCAATTGTGTGAGGTTCAACAAGGCTCAGTGCCAGGTCCTGCACTTGGGTCACAACAACCCCAGGCAACACTACAGGCTGGGGGAGGAGTGGCTGGAGAGCTGCCCGGTGGAAAAGGACCTGGGGGTGTTGGTTGACAGCTGGCTGAATATGAGCCAGCAGTGTGCTCAGGTGGCCAAGAAGGCCAATAGCATCCTGGCTTGTATCAGGAATAGTGTGGCCAGCAGGACCAGGAAGGTGATAGTGCCCCTGTATTTGGCACTGGTGAGGCCGCACCTTGAATACTGTGTTCAGTTTTGGGCCCCTCAGTTCAAGAAGGACACTGAGGTGCTGGATTTTGTCCAAAGAAGGGCAACAAAGCTGGTGAAGGGTCTAGAGCACAAGTCTTATGAGGAGCAGCTCGGGAAGCTGGGGTTGTTTAGTTTGGAGAAGAGGAGGCGGAGGGGAGACCTTATTGGTCTCTGCAACTGCCTGAAAGGAGGTTGTAGCGAGGTGGGGGTCGGTCTCTTCTCCTAAGTAACAAGCGATAGGACGAGAGAAAATGGCGTCAAGTTGTGCCAGGGCAGGTTTAGATATTTAGACATTAGGAAAAACTTCTTCACTGAAAGGGTTGTCAGGCACTGGAACAGGCTGCCCAGGGAAGGGGTTGAGTCCCCATCCCTGGAGGTATTTAAAAGACAGGTAGATGTGCTGCTTAGAGACATGGTTTAGATGTGGACCAGGCAGTTAAGTTAACAGGTTGGGCTTGATGATCTCAGAGGTGCTTTCCAACCTAAACAATTCTATGATTTTATGATTCTATGAAAACCATAAAAGATATATATATAATTTAATATAAATAAGAAATTAAAAGTGAGAAGTCCCTGAAATACTTTCAGACTGAATTCTGTATCAGCAGATGATTATAAATCAGGAGTAATGCATTGTGTATAGAAATACAGGTAGCCAGGTGGTTTTGGTTTTGTGACCAAAGCTTGATTTTGTTGGCTCTTCTCTAGATAGAAATGATAAAACATTGTGAACACAGGAAGGAAACTACTTTAGTTTTTCTACAAGATATCTTAGACATTCTAACCTAGAGAAAATGTAAAACTAAGGAAATGTAGCTAATAATTTTTGTAACGGTTGTAGTCCAGTGGATTTACTATTTAGGGGGATTGAAAAGATGATCTTTCCAATTTCAGTGATCAAAATTAAAGTTATCTGGGATCAGAGAGCTTTCAGAACTTCATAATAGTGAATGTGAACACTGAAAACCTAAAATTCCCAGCCTAATATTTCTAACATTGCTAACATTTTTCCTAAATCAGAAAGGAATCCTGGTAATTTGAAATTACAAGAAGTTTCTTGTTTGAATGCATTTTGAAATGGTCTTTCAAAGGTACAAGCTACAGTACAATTAATTTTTTTTAGTAATTAATGAACAAATCTCTCACATACTGGGCCTGGAAGATCCAAGTGAGTCCTTCAGTTTAAGTTCCTGCTAAGTACTTACTTGCCACAAGTATTCCTTGGCTCTACATAGGAGGAGAAAGCAAGGAAGCTTAGGGTATTTATAAGACAAGTTCTAGTCCCCTCCTTGTATGATGTAGACAATCACAGTCATATTGCATTCTTCTAAAATGTATTTCATATGTTTTTTTATTGAAAAAGATATGCCTTTTTAAGTGGAGCTGTTCAGAGGGAAAGAATTAGTGTCTTGATGGCTGCAAGTTTTGGGGGACAGCTGGAAAGACAAGCTGTAACAGTTGCCTGTAGAGACCTATTCATCACTCTGGGTTTCTAAACAGATAATTAAAACGAAAGATTTATTTTGAGAACCCATTTGTTGCCTAAGAAGACAGATAGTGATCTACTTATCATGGTTTCTTGGTGATACCTTCAAGTAGAAGAAAAAAAAATGTTCCTCATTTGTACGAGGAGAAATCAGCAGCCTGCACTTGAACCACATCCAGTTAGGCCAAGAGGCAAAATCATAGTCAAGTCTGAATCATGAGATTCTTAATAAACCTTCTAGAATGAGTGCACTGATCAGAAAGTAATTTCTGGTGTGACCAATTAAGCCTCCACTGTCCTTAGGATGAAAAAGCACGGGAGCAGTTGACTGAGATGGAGAAATACTTCTCATGGCCAATGACAAAGCTATGTGGTGCTGTAATGGGATATTTAGTCTGCTAGCTTTTAACAGTAAATCTTAAAGACAGGCATTTTCCTTTTTTTATAGGAAGACTGCCAGCAGAATTACCAGAAACATGAGAATCTGTGGAGCCTGCTGTTATACCAGCAGGAAGAGTTGCATAAGTGTTGTAAATTTCCATTTCCATAACCAAGGCTTATGGAGCCACAGTTCACAATCAATATTTATTAAAATGTCTTTTATTAATTAGGCTGTTATTATCACAATAAAACAATAACACCTTGTAGCAACAATAATAATAGTTTATAATAACATCTTATTCTGACAGGGGATTAAGTCAGGAAGGTAACACAGATCACAACCATTATTTGTTGCAACACTATACTGGTAAATGCATAAAACTGTTTGCATCACAAATGCAGTTACTCCTCACATGGTGCACACACTTGTGGTCGCCCAGCTGGAGCAGCAGCGGAGAGGCCAACCCCAGCAGTTCACTCGGGAGTAGGCTTACATTTACCTATAACTGTAATTATTTTAACTCTATAATAGAGCATGCTTATCATAATTAATAATATCATACAAGCAAATGCAGTTAACCACACAACAGTTAGAATTAAGAGATACAGAACAGTATTTCCCTTTAGCTCCACCACAGAAAATGTTTTCCCAACTATCTCCCCACAACATGTTGACAATGATGGGATGTTTCCCACCCCTTATATATAATTCTCCTACTAACCAATACAGTCTCTTTTAGCACAAGTAAGATTATATTTACAAACTTTGTCACTTGATGTAGCCCATGCACAGGAAAGTGTCAATCGCAGTCATTTTTGAAAAAAACAGCATAGGGTTATGTTGTTGAAATGAGGTTTGTTTAGCATTCACTGTTGACATTAATGGCTTGATTTGACCTGGAGTTCTCAACTGGACTGCTAATGTTTCATGCCCTTCTTATCTTCTTGCAGGCTGTCTCATAAATTAGCAGTTTCCTTAGAAGTCTCAACCAAAATTACGCAGCCATGTAGTATCAGAGCTGGGTCTGTATCCTTGGGACACAGGCAGCTGAACAGATCGTAGGAGGAAGGAGTACAGGGGGAACAAATAGTAGAGGGGGGAATTACCAGGGAGAGTTGTTTACATTCTGTGTTGTTACATGTATGTATAGGTTTTAATGTTCTCATTTTACCATTTTCATTATGTATAAATCTTTACTATTTATTTTTTACTCTTCCAGAAGTGCAGGTTTTAGTGATTATATATTGGTTATCAGAGAAGTACACATCTCCTTCAGTACATATCTGTACTATCTCTCTTCAGTGTTATTTCTGTTCTGGCTCAACCATGATATTTTACTATTCATGATACATTACCACCCTCAGACCTTTGCATATGTATACTTAACCCTTTCAGCTCTTATTAAGTACTAGTAGCACTCAGTTTTCCCTCAGTTTCAAACCTTCCTTTCCCTTTCGTTTCTTGATTGATACCCCTCCTAAATTCCTTCTTGACTTAACACATTTGCTTAAAAGATTACTGAAGCCAACAATTCTATCAGTAGATCTGGCTGCTCCTCTTCAAGTTTTTGTCCCTTGGCAGATAATGCAGGGTTATTAGGTTATTATAACTGGACAGCATTTTCCCAAAACTTTGACTAGAATAGTCAGCCTGGGTAGATTGAGATCTGGAGGGCTGTAACTCTCAAAGCTCCATTAAGAGCTGTAGCAGTTTTTATTCTAGGGTCCTCTCTACTTTGCTGAGTAGTTAGATGAAAGTAAACAAGACAGAGACCAATTTAGTCAGAGGTTAGCTGTGCAGTCATGAAAGACCTTATTGTGGGACTTACTCTTTACTCCAGTTAAATAGGCCAAAATAAAGAAAATGAAGCTCCAAACAGGCAAAATCTGGCAAGTGAGGTCCATAGAATGATCTTGGTTCAGAACTTTTGATCTTGTCAGTAGTGATGATGCCATGTTTACTGTGCTTGGCTGCTGGCTGGGGTCAATCCACCACAGTCCTTTTTGGCACCCAGCATGCAGCTTGAGGTTTTTTTTTGGCTCCATAAGTTGATTCATCTGTTGGAGAGCAAAGGAGTGAACAGCAAGGTTCATTCCCCTTCAGCAGTCCCATATGGCCAGTGTGAAACTCTGGTGGAGGATGGAAGTTAACAGTGGACTATTCTGGCCTGAACAAAGCCATGCCACCATTGAATGCTGCCATATCAGATGTCCTAGAGCTCCAATATCAGTGGGAGTCAAATGTAGTAGAGTGTATGCTACAACTGATATTGCTGAACCATTTTTCTTGATCCCTTTGGCAGCAGAGTGCAGGCTACAGTTTGCTTTCATGTGAGGGATATCCAGTACACCTGGAACTGACTGCCCCAGGGCTGGAAGCTTAGCCTTGCTATTTGTCAGGACAGGACCATCTGTGAGAAAAAAAGCAGAGGTGTGTTGGCCCCGGCCAGCAGCCAAGCTCCCATACAGCCACTCACTCAATCCCACTCTCTGCCAGTGGGACAGGGAAGAGAATAGCAAGAGCAGAAAAAACTTGTGAGTCAAGATAGAGACTGTATAATATGTGAAGGTCAAAAAAAGGACCCTAAAAGTGATGCAAAAGTACATACTCACCTCCTCCCATAAGCAGATCAAAGCCCAGCCAGTCTCTGAGCAACAGCTACCTTGGAAGCAAAAAAAACCCCACCCTCTTCTTCCTCTACACCAGTCTTTATGGCTGACTCTGACATTATATGGCATGGAATATCCCTTTGGCCAGTCTGGGACAGCTGTCCCAGCTGCATCCCCTCCCAGCCTCTTGCCTACCCCCAGCCTACTTGCTGGGGCAGAGTGGGAAAAAGAAAGGGTCTTGATGCTGCGTGTGCACTGCTCAGCAATAGCCAGAACACTGGTATGTCATCAACCCTGTTTTAGTCACAAATCCAAAGCGCCATATAATTAATTTGTAATGCTTTCCAAGGTCCATAGCAATTGAGGTGGCAGCTCAGTTTTACTAGTCTCCTTATCATCATTATACGACTCGTGGTTTTTGATCATGTGCTTATTTCCTTCTTTCATCTGAGGCAAAATGTAGATTGTAGTGTGCCCTATAGTCTTCTGTGTAACATGTCATGACAATGTAAGGTAATTTGTTCTGTTTCTGCTGGCCTTCATACCTATTCCTTCTTATCTTTTAGCTGCTTCCTGGTTTAGAGTGCAGCAGTTGAACTTAGCCTGGGGTTATGTTCATTGTGCCTTATTCAGACTGACTTTAAATAATTTTGAGTCTATTTATTGTAAAACTTGGATACTACTCTTTCACATCTTTCTCTGTAGCTCCCATCACTGACATATTATTCCATAAGACAATGTTTTTTTCTTTAACCTGTGGAGACATTTATACCATTTCTCTAACATGAGCATACATATGCTATCGCAAGCGCATCGTGAATCACCCATGGGACTGTCATGGTTTAACTCCAGTCGGCAAATGAGCACCACAGCTGCTTGCTCATTACCCCCGCAGTGGGATGGGGGAGAGAATTGGAAGAGTGAAAGTGAGAACACTCATGGGTTGCGATAAGAACAGTTTAATAATTGAAATATAATAATAATTTAAAAAAAATAATAGTAATGAAGAGTGAGAAATAAAACTCCGGAAAAACAAGTGATGCAACTGCTTACCACCCACTGACTGATGCCCACCCAGTCCCTGAGCAGTGATTGCTGTCCTCCAGCCAACTCCCCCAGTTTTTATAGTGAGCATGATGTCATACGGTATGGCATAGCCCTTTGGCCGGTCTGGGTCAGCTGTCCTGGCTGTGCCCCCTCCGAGCTTCTTGTGCACCTCCTTACTGGCAGAGTATCGGAAGCTAAAAAGTCCTTGGCTTAGTATAAGCACTGCTTAGCAACAACTAAAACATCAGCGTGTTATCACATTATTCTCATGCTAAATCCAAAACACAGCACTATACCAGCTACTAGAAAGAAAATTAACTCTATCCCAGCTGAAACTGGGACAGGGACATGAGTAAAGGTGTATTTTTTTGTCACTAAATGTGAAACCTAACCTACAAATTGGTTCTTCATTTAATGCAATGGCAAAGAAACAGTCAAATCTATAACTGAGAACCAGTCGTTTTTTTCTTGGAACTTTCAAATGATCTCTCAGGCATGCCTGCTGCCATAGGAGCTGTCCTCAGGATAAACTTTATCTGGCAGTAGTCCACCATATTCTCCGGATTTTCTCATCAGCCTTCTTAAGAGGCCATAATAGAAATTTATCTGTGTCATGATTTCCTGCAAAACACCTTGTTCTTCAATGATCTGCTGCAACTCACAGCCCTAGCAATGTTTGGATATGCTTCTACTCCCCACTCCTCTTTCTTCTCCCAGTCACACAATATCATTCCCCAAATCATCTTCCTGTGATGGCTCTCCATCTAATTTTCCATCATTTCATGCAGATACAGCAGGTATTTTTAATTTTTGCATCTTGATCTGCTTTTGCAAGTGCCTAGTTTTGGCTTCACTTTACCAGATCCCATTGGAGTCTCCCTTGCTCTAGCATGAACTTCTGCAGTGTACACATTAATCCCTCTCCTTGCTTCTGCAGGTTTTCTTTCCTGTTTTCTGAAGTCACCAGATTCTCTTATTCCACTTCTATTTCCTTATTACCTTTCTGAGTCCCTAGGAGGTATTTCTTTCGTAAAGGCAAATTGTCTTCAACTTTCTTAATAGTATTTTTGAAAACAGAATTTTTGGATTGAAGCTGCAGATGCTCTGCTGTTACACTGACTTGATCAGGACAAAATGTTTTAGCTGCTTCCCTTTATAGCTTTGCTAATACAGTAGGCATATCCTCAAGTTTCTTCCATGTACTCTGCAATAACTGCAAGACATTTTCTTTCCATCCCCTGTTGTCATATGGGCTGAAAGGACACATTCCTCCTTCCATGGAAAGGTGGTTACTGCCAATGCTGTAATCTCCAGCATAGCTGGGACCCTTTAATATCCTCCTGCTTTCCTCCAAGCACTCATTTCATTATAGAGGTCCCCTTAAGCATCGTGCACAATGATAATACACCAGACTGGTCAGATTTATACAACTGTCTTGTAAGTGGGATAAGAGTGCTCCAACAGATCACTCAAAAGGGAAGATGAAATAACTTGATGATGATGCATTCATTTACCATCTCAGTCTTCCCCAAAAGGTAATACAAACTCCCTGCTCCCTGACAAGAGGTTTAGTTGGAGGAAACACAAATCTCAACCTTTTATTAATTAAGCTCTTTCTATTAGCAGCAGATAACTATTCACACAGTCTTCTCAGTTACCTTCTCACTCAGTGCACACATTCAGGAGCAGGGGCGCGTACCCCCACTCCGGGGGTTTCCCGGCAGCTGTGCACAGTCACACACGGGGTCCCTTGTTTCAGCAGGCGTGCTGACATATACTGCCCTGTAGTCTCTGTCCACCTATAGCAGCCACTGCCTTCTTGGATGTGGCGTGGGCTGCATGACCCATCGCGGGTGCCGCTGTGTGCTGGAGTTCAGCAGCTCTGAGTTTTTGCAGATTTAACAGGGCTACTAGTCTCCAGGGCTTATGGTTTCAGAGACTACCTCTCAGCACATAGTCTTCCTCTCTCTGGTGGGCTGTTTTCTGGTAACTATTTCTCTGTCCTCACCCTGAGGTGCCTAGAGAGCCCAAACACATCCACATACACAGAGGGGCTGTTTTGACAACAGCCATTCCTCCAAAGATGGATCTTAAAAAAAGTGTATTGGAAACTGGAGATGTACAGAAAAATCATAGGTAAAAGAACAGTTGTTTAAGGGTAATTGGTACTGTAACATTCTAGTTTTACTCCAAAAGAGGCAAGAAAAACTGTGGATTGACATTTTGTTGCTAGTGGCAGTTGACAGGGTAGGTCTGTGGTAAGAAAATAACGAGATGAAAATCCTAAATTATCCCAATAACAGGTACACTGCAGAGGAAAACTGTGCTGGTCTTTTTGTGAAGCAAAGGAATGCATCTGTGGGTCTGGAAATACTCAGTCCTTTAAGGGAGACAGGTGTTTTATTCATAGTTATCACACAATCTGTCCCAAAATGATTAGGTGTTGCCAAAGGTTTATCTAAAAATTGGCAAATATGTGTCACTGGAGAAAAGCTTTGAAAATACAACAAGCCAGCAACATACATGAATTTTTGTCACATGAAATGCTATAGAAAGGCTTCAAAAATATAACATATGTTCTTTACTTTGTGTATTTTCATAGCTGAGTGAAGATAATCACTTTTTCATCATGCATTACCAAGGAGATTCAGTGCAGTTCCAATGCTATGAAGATAAAAGTTACTACCTGTATGTGAATGACGACTCACTTGATATTCGCAAGCCGGAAAACAAACAACCCAACGAGGACAAAAATTTTTACTTCAGGGTGTCATACTTACCGGAAAAGTAACTTGTCTACCTTTCAGAGGCCTAAGTGTCCATACAACTCCTATAATAAGCTAACAGAAGAGAAGGAAGGTTGAGATCAACTAACTTCCATTTTGGCTTAATTTTTACTTTTTTGTAATTTCTTAAGTCACCGTTTTGCATGAGTAACATCCTTTATTTCTGTACTTTCAACAGGAAAAGAGAAAGGCTAAGTTTGAAAAACTTACTAACTGATCAGTTTCTTTGTGTCTTACCCGCACAATTATGGTTTTAAGGACCTGAATTCTTCTGAAAGGGGAAAAATACATAGGGGATATTTTGAAGACAGGGGAAAAAGAAGGAAGCATACATGGATATGAAATACAAAGCACAGTTAGTTCTCCATGTGGTAAACATTTTACTTTTTAAAAGATGTCTCTTGTGAGCTCACCTGAACTTGAGAAGAAAACATTTAGAAGTTATTAAATGCATATCTGCATGTCCTGACTGGCTGACTTTGGGAAAGGAGTGGAAAAGGTGTCTCAGGTCTACCTGAGAACAAAGGAAGAGGCTGAAGGTTAGACAAAAGATCTCTCTGCCCCTGTAGCTCTGAGTCAGCCCGTATATTCCATTATGCAATTTCAGCATCTACCCAGCATGGCAGCTCTCTAAGAAAACGTATACAGAGCGTCAGACTCACAATGTGCAGGCATAGGGAGGGAGGCATATTGAACTGACGGGGCATAACAGATGCCTATGAATACTGGCAGAAAATTGTTCTGACACATTGGCTTTCACCTCTGAATCATAGTGGGAAATGCAATCGTGTTCAGCTGCAAAGCAGAGTGCAGAACAGCATCTGAAAAATAATTAAATGTTCAAAATGACTGAATAAAATAAACACTAGCTGCTTATGTGGGGTACACTGGAGGAGCAGTAAGAGCACCTGCCTTTTAGCAACAGGGTTTGTCAGTCTGAAATGGAGGATGCTGACACTTGGAACGTCCATAGACCATACCCTGCAAGGCACAAAACATTTGAAATACAAGAAGAGACAAACCAAAAGTGTACACAGGATCACTAGGTATTAAAGATCTGGTTCTCCACTGCTGCGCATGGAATCCCACTGTGATTTAGCGCCAATTTTCTTTGATGCAAGTCATTTGGGAATGTATATGTGTAAATGATAGACATCAGGCACCTATGCCAAGAGGTTGTCACTTAGGTGCAGTGGAACAACCTACAAGCTACACAGCACTTGCAGGAATTGTTCTGTGTAAGTATAATAAGCAATGCATACCTGAAATAGGAATCCTAACATCAGTCAATCACACCAATGCACATTACAATAAGGCAATTATCTATAGTAGACCAAACTCCAAAGATCCGTGAGACCTTAAAAGATTTCTCCCCCCCCCCCACCCCCCGCTACTAGCAGTGTGGAGTTTCACTGCTGGGCTTGTATTTTTCAAATAGTGAAAATCATTCTGTTGCTTCTAATGCTGACTGAACAGAGGAGAGCTTTTGAGTATTCCCTAAATAATACTTACAACTTCTGGATCTGTTAAGAGTTCAGTGAAGTCAGTGGGAAGAAAAAAACCCCAAACTCTAGATATTGACTTCAGCACACCTTACACTAGAATTATTTTAGCACTATCTATTACGTTGCACAAGAAATAAATTTGATTATGTATCAGGTACAATAATTTCACTAACTGATACACTAACACTTCATAGTCATACATTTATTATTGGTAATGTGATCATCTTACTAAATTACAGAACATGCTCTCTAGATGGTAATTTGATGAAATGATGACAACTCATCATAAAGCTCATACAAAGCATATTAATGAAATCAGCATTGCTGATGTCAGCAAAAAATTAATGTTGACCTCAGTGAATTTTGAGTCTGTTTTATAGTTAAACTATGGTTATATGCAGAATTTTGTACTTTTATGATCTACCTTAAAAATAAGATTTTTTTTTTTTTTAACAATTTAAGGGACAAAAGCCCTTGGAAAGCAGCAGTGGTAATTTTGTAAAGTTTCAGATTTGAGATATAAGATGGTAATGCCATTTGACAATTTTTCTCAGAAAACACAATAAATCCACCCAGCTTTGTAACTATAAATGTACATATAAAAAGAAGTTAACAATTTCTGGATCCTAATCTTTCCTGAATTCTCATTTTGCTCATACAAACTCTTCAAACTGGCAATTTCTAAACAAAAAATAACAATCTAGCATTAGTGCAATTGCAACAGTACTAAAATTTGTAAGTAATCCACGCAATTTCTGTTGAGGATCTTTAGTAACACAACACATCAACAGACAAAGACTTGTTTATGCCTCTTCCCTGGTGTGAAGTTCTCACCCTTCCAGTCACTCACAGTCTGAAGCCAAGGGCCTTTTTCTCTTAGATAGGATGATGTGATGATGCTGCCGTTACAACAGATACAATAATATGTATGTATCTCGTAGTTCCCCACTCATCTAGACAGAAGGGTATTCTGCCTTGAGTGTTGCTGCTTTTAGATATACGTGGCATGAATTTTGAAGTAGAAGGTGTGTATAAACAGAGATTTTTTAACGTCATCTTGGTTTTGTTTCTATTTGTCCATAATTTGTCTAACCAAAGAAATCATAGGCAGGCTAAATTCCTCCGACGTTTGTGTGCTTTAAATGTGACTCCTCATATTCCCTCTATAGATGAAGAGCTGCAGAGGAGCAGATTCTCTACCAGCTTCCCTCTTCACTGCTTCTGGCAAATTACATGGGCTAACTAGTACCGAGGACGAAAGACGGCAGCTGTTAAGGTACAGCGCCCATGTTAACATACAGTTCATTGAAGCTGTCCTTCTCTAGCACCATCTCGTGGACCTCAAGCGTGAACGGTAGTAACCTTGTATCCAAATTTCATCACATCAGCAAGCTACAAAAATGTTCTCAGCGGCTGAAAACAAAAAAAAATATTTCTTTTTCCAAACCCTGATATTTATTTCCAACTGATACAGAGCTCAGATCTCCTGTGCCTGGAATGACTGAAGCGGGCAGCCAAGCAGTCAAGGAAAGAAAACTGTCCGCTCTATTTGGCATTTGTAAGGCTGTATCTGCAGTACTATGCCCAGTGTTGGGCTTTCCAGCACATACTGGAGCAAGGCTGAGCAGAGGCACGAGGATGGTTAGGAGGATGGAGCATCTGAGGAGGCAAGGCTAGGGCAGCAGGGTTTGTTTAGCCTGGAGGTGAAAAGGGTGACTCTTCACCTAGCTGAAGGGGGATTGTAGCGAAGATGAAACCAAACTTTCCTTAGAGCTGCATAGCAGAAGAACAATAGGCAGTAGTCACAAGTTGTAGAAAGGGAAATTTTGACTGCCTGTAAAGAAAAAAAAATGATAAGGATATATAGGAATTGGAACAAGTTTTGTGATTATAAAGTGTCCATCTTCGGAGTTTTTTTAAAATTCAACTGGACAAGGCTCTGTGCAACCTCATCTAATGCTGAAGGTAAGCCTGCTTTGAGCAGGTGGTTTGAAAAAATGACCTTCAGAGGTTCCTTCCAATGTAAATTATATTGTGATTCTATGATTCAAAGGCAACTTCAGTGTCTTAGAACTTACAGAATATTTAATCCAAAGAGCAAAAGTATTCAATACAACCTACACAAACATACAGAACCACATAAAAGCAAACAAAATAAATCCTATTGATTTCATCCCAAAGCACAGTGTTTTCAAGACTACACGCAGGCTTGAGCCCAAGGGAAAATACAGTCAGTGTCAGAAAACATGTCATAACAAGAGAAAGATTCCCTCTTGATCTCCAGAAAACCCAAATTGAAACACATGGGCTATTTCAGAGCAGAAAGCTGTGTAAGGAGAACAAGGGTTCATTTGGAAAATAAAAAGTAATTGCAATATGATTATCAGGTGAATTTAAAAGCTACTGTCATTTTACCTGATCGTTTCTGGTGTAATTTTTCTTGCAATAATAGTCTTTGCAATATTTGAATGATTTCAGGAAATACAGTAAGCACATCTCATTGTATTGAAGTCAGGTCAGTTCTGTGAGGATCCCCCCCACCCCCCCACCCCTCCCCCAGAAACTAAAAGTCATGACTAAATTACAATTTTATTAAAGAAATCAGAATGTACATTAGGTATTCTAATAATGTTAAAAACTAAAAGATCTAATACACCTAGCTACAACTGTAACCTAAATTTCACAAGTTATGCAAATTACTACCAGAATGTTTAATTCCTGCAATAAATAGATTTTTCTTTCATGGACTTTGAAGTTGTGGCTGACAGGCATGATATTTTCTGTAACGTTAAGACTGCCCTGTTAGGCACTACAGCAGCAAAACTGACATTTGCACTGCTTTCTCATAAAAATATTTACAAAGAGAAAGCAACTAGATTTCCAGTGTTCTAGTCAGGTTGATGGTGTAGCGGGCTTCAAGCCTAACTGTTGTCAGTGCAAGTAACAACTGAAGTGATTAGCAGACACTGATGAGAAAAACTAAAATGTTTTTCAATGTAACTTTGTTGCCAGTTCATTGGTAAAGGGATTCTGAGGTGTTTTACAGAGACTGAATATGAGAAGTACCTGAAAAAAAGGGTAAGAAAGTGTAGAAAAGGGATTGGAATTGGAGAGAAAATACAGAGGAAGAGAACAGGTGAGAACAGAAAGACACAGTATGGAAAGCAGAAAGATACACAAGAAAATAATTAGCTAAAAGGTATAAAATGGAGAGGGATAAAGAAAAAGTTTGAAAATTAAGCACAGAAAGAATAGCATGATTCTATGCGCATTCCTTCCTCCCTCTAGGAAACCAACAAATAGAAGAGTTAAGTACGCTAGCCCCGGGTAAAAATGTGCAGTTCTCACATGGCTGAGCAGAGGACGATGTCTTGAAATCTCTGTATCAATCCCAAAGCCCTTTTATCATAGTACCAATAATTTCCCAAATGAGTGCAAACCACAGTTCAAAGAAGTCATAAAGGTATGTTTAAACAAAATATTTTACCCCTGTGCTCACCTCTGGCCCCAGGTTATTCTACAGTTGTACAGGGAGCTGCAAATAAGATGGACTAACTGAAATGGTGCCCTGGAGTGTATTTGTAAGATAACACGTATGTGCTCATACACAACAGAAATTAAATCTATGGTCTGTTGTTTGAAGCTTTAGCTCCTCAGTAGACACCATGTTAACTGTCTAAGTGGCATATCAAATTACTTTTTTTTCCTGTATGAGAAGAAATGCAGAAAAAAATAAAAATACAATTAAATATAGCTATCCATGTATGTGAGGTACTTACATTTTGGCTATTTAGGAAGTCATATGTTTTTCATTATTCGCTGCAGCTTTACTACAGAATTTGCAGGATCTCTCAATCTGTTTTCAACTTCATTTTTTTGATAGCTTAGAAAGACAGAAAGTAGTTAATTAGTAATTAATTATGAGTTTGCTTTGTTTTCAGTCTGAGCTTCTATATATAAAGCTGTTATTTAGAAACAGGAGATATATAATTGAAAGTTTTAGTAGACCCATACTGTCTGACCTTTGCTGCTTCCTTTACTTGCAGCTCCATATTTTCCATCTGAAATTAATTTAGTATTTTCTTCATAATTAGGTAATTCTCTTGAATGAGGTCATACTAAATACTAGACTATTAGTCATAATAATACATTAGTATTAAAACTAGTATTAATATTATTATGTGTTCAAGGCCCTGCCACAATCTTCCTTATAGAGACATAAAAAAATATTTTATTATAAAAGTTAGTTGATTAAGTCAAAGCATATTTAATGTGCTTTGTCTTGTTACACATATTTCTGTTTCTTTAATCCTTTTTTGCTTTAATTTTAGCCATAAAATTTAATCTACATATATTTGTCTTAAGTCTGTTACAGTGTACTTTTTAATAGGTGACAAAGATCAGGAAAAATGAGCTAACTTCATGCAGCTTTCCTCTTGATTACTCAAAATACATTTAAGGCTTTGATAGCTTTGAACTGACAATTTAGAAATACAGACACATCACATCTTCATCATAAGCCATCTGCAAACCTAAGTGGTAGTATATTTAGCTTCACACTGAAGTGAGTATATCTTGGCCTTCAGTCCTGTAGTCTTTATGGCAGGACAGTGTCCAGTATTCTTAGGGCAAACAGACGATATGACAATGTTCTCTTTTGTCTTTTAGTCATCTGTTCAATTTCCGAAAGCACTACTTTGATTCATGATGATGAACTAATCTTTTTATTTATAACCTAAGATTAATCTCAAGATATTTGTCATAATTTTTCAGCTTCCATCTGGTAATACCCTAAACCTAGTAATATGACTTGAAGTTGACTTTGAAATTGAGTATCCTACAGCCAGAATTTTTGGATTGCTGAATGTTATAAACTACATGTGTAAGTACAGAACAACCATGGAAATAGAAGGGATCAGCTGAGTCATACAGTCTGGTTGTGAAATTAGAGGCATAATAGACATTTAGTTTCTAGTTATTTAGCCCAGAAGGACTTTTACTCCCTATGCTTCTGCTTAAATCACAAAATGCATTAAAATCCACAAAAAGTATAATGCTGTACCAGAGAGAGCAGGTCAGACACAGAAATATATTGTAATTCTTATCCTTTCTTGCCTGTAATCCTATTCTCTCTATCATTTGTTATACTTTCTTATCATGTCTTACTTTAAATAGAAATCTAAACAAACCGTGTTTGAATAACATCTCAGTGAGGTCCCAGTTCTGACTATGGACCCTTAATCACTGAATAAATACAGTGAACACATTTACTCTTTTAACAACTCTAATAACAACATTTTTTTAACAGTAAGGATGAAGTAGACTGTTGACAAGTGATTCTCCCACTCCCAGCATGGAGCTACTTTGCGGGCGATTCTGTTGTATTAGTGCTAATGAACAGAACAGCTACTGTTTATCTAATAAGTAAGTTGCTGATAAGAAAATCCACAGGCATATTAGTGTAATTCCATTGTTAAACCCAATTGTACACCTTATCACAGTGGGATATTCATTTGGCAAACAAAGAGATGACTGGCTGCACACTGAGATATTAATTTATAAATTATTAATATTAAAATAATTTTATTACATAAATCTATTCTGTGTGTTACTTAACTGTTGATGAAGGCACAAGGCATTCTGATGAAGGCATTTTTCTGGGCGAAGACAGAGAGACTGCAACGTGAGCTATAATCTGAGATGTAACAGTGGCATTTGTGATGCTTTTTAGCCAGTTCCCACCTCCCTGGGGGCTACAGCACCATCCTTTTCTGTGGTTATGATACCTACCTTGTTGCTGGCATTTTGGACTGCTACTGTCTGTGTTCAGCACAAAATAAATAAAGATATTACTAAGGTGGTTCGTGGTAAAGATGTTGTGATAATGAACTCCATTGCCCCTAACGGCAGAACTGCCCCTGAGTCCTCTACATTCCACTGCTGAACTGTAAACTTCAGCTACACTTAAAGATGCTAAGTACAGCTAACTGCACTGCTGAATGCAGTGGTACTGCCACCATCAGTTTCCTTGGGTTTGAATGTTATGCTTCAGCTTGCGTTAGAACACCAATGTTTTTCACACTGCTCTTGCTATGGCCACAAATAGGCCAAATCACCAATCACACTTTTTTAAAAGTGATGCACACTGGTAATGCACAAGTGCCTGAGATAATGAAAAAAGAAGCATATCAGCTTCTGGGCCAGATTAACCAGGGTGGAGTGGCAGGGCTGAGGAGTTGGCATTAAGAAAACAGCAGCTCTGAGGTTTTTCGTTTGGAACTTGCTAGTGTTGGCAGAGGCAGACTCTAGAAAGGCTTTAGGGCTACTGTGAATTATGGTTTCTCAGATCTCCTAGTAACTGTTCTGTTTCTTGAACACTTGCCGGTTCAGCTGCACAATGAAGACTGTATTTCAGTCCTGTTCTGTTTGAATGGGTCTTTAACATAGCAACAAGAGAATAACTTTGCTTAAAACACGAAAATACAGTGCTAAAGCCTTGTATTTGGCAGAAGGTCAGAGGCAGATGTAAAACCTGAAAGTAATTTTAACTCATGTTTTGAAATCAGTTTACTTTGAAAATAGGTTCCTAACTGGAACATGGCTTCATGGGCCTAAAACGTAACCTCAGAAATAAAGTAACCCTTTCTCAGGGTACACTGTGAAAATGCTTTTTTTTTCTCTGGTAACTGGTAAGTTCTACAAACAGACGAATCAAATATTGCTTGGTGCTGCCCCATAATCAGAGTCTAGGAAAAGATCAGCTATTCTGCCTCACTGTTAACAACCGTATGGGAACATGATAAAAAACATGAATCTCTAGATGGAAAGATATGTACCTTTTTGCTTTAGATGCTGAAGAAATTATAAGAAGGATTGTTTTACATTCTCATCTAGCAGTTTAGTTTCTATAGAAGAGTTGCTCGTATAGTAGCTATGAATCCTATAACATACTGATATATTTCTAACAGTAAAAATAAGCCAACAAAATATATTCTATAACGGAACAGTCATTTTAGTTCGAGTATTTTATTTATCAGCTCCACCATGGAAAATAATTACATGTTCTTAAATTACCATTTTTTTAAAACCTGTTATTATATTCTGAAGTCAGACTTCTTCGCCACCCCCAGACCTTTACAAACAGATGCAAGAACGATATGTTTTGGATTAATTCCTCTCAGTTCTGCTGGAAATTAATACAGAAGGTCTATTTGTTGATCTTTCCTCCCCCAACATACAAAAAAGCCCAGCGTTGGCAAGAAACTGTATTCTTCTAGCCAATACTACCAAAAAAATGAATAGAAACAGAAAAACAAGCAAGGAGGCCAAGGAATAACATTACCATGAGAAAAGAGAAAGCACCATTTTCTATCTGGTTTGAGTTAGCAGGAAATGCGGCGTGCAGAGCATACTATATCAGGTCTGAAAACCTTGTATCTCATAGCAGCGTGAATTGTTTTGCCAGCATTAAGTAAATTATCAAATCATTCCTTTTAACTAAGTGTATGTTATTTACAATTCCTTAATGTTTGCTTTTAAAAGTAGTTATTTTGCAGAGAATATATTTTAAAACAGCCTAAACTGGATTTTATTGGACTGACAGAAAGAAACGGCAAAATAAAATGGCACTATTTAATTCAACATACAGAACTGGACTTCCTGTGAGATAAGTATGTGAAATATGGTCACCACACACCACATTTCAAGATGTTCTGGACTTACAGTGTAGTTAGAAAACTATGGGAGGCTGTCCCTGGTGCAGAGGATCCTGATACAAGACTTTCTACCTCACTTTGTTTAAATGAAAGAATTCAGCACAGGATTGCTTTGTGCACCTTTGAATCAACACATGCACAACTCTGTCCAAATGCAATCCATACCTATTGCAACAACTATTTTGAAGGTATTGCTCTTTCTGATCAAAGGGATCAGCCTACATACTGTGGTTTTCTTACAGAACGGTAGTTTCCAGTTTGGACTTGTGGAATACCAGCAAACCACCTGAGCTGGGCATGGAGTTCATTTGGTGGTCATGTAAATAGGGACCAAATTGCATTTAAGAACAGAACCTCCTCAGTTCTCTGTTACCAGCCAACCATTCCCAAACTACAGGGCAGTAAAAAGCCGAAAAAGGAAGAGCATTTCTCCTGGAATATATGATTTTCAAGTGCTTTCATTTCTCAATGAAAACAAATTATTAATATTAGCATAAACATAAAAAGAATTATCCAATCCAGCCTTTCTTCCTTTCTGAAATATAAAATAACTATATATTGAATGCAACAGCAGAAAACACATTTTCATAAACTAAAGGAGTGCTCCCAAAATAGTCCAAGAATCAACTGGTACAGCCAAAAAACATGATCATAACAATTTAACACAATTCTAAGCACAGCTTTCAGCCAACACAGAAGAAGGTAAGTTGTAGCCAGGCTTTTATTTGTCTAACAAACAGGCAAATTTGCACAGGCACGTATGACAAAATTCAGAGAAGGAAATTGCTGACCATATTGATGTAAGGCTTTGCAATGCTATATGTCAGCCAGAGCTATAGTTCAGGTACTACAGCATTAAGAATCGATACTCTGAACTATTGCATATGTAGGCTTCCAGATTCTGTAGTAAAATAAATAAACAAGTTTAAAAGAGTGATTAAAACATCCTTAAAGCTCTCAAATTTTTATATCAAAAAGACAGTGAAGTAACAAATAACATTACCTACATTTCTTATTGCATTCATAATACAAGAAAATTAAGTTTTATGAACATGATCTTGATATATTTTTATTCATTGTGGAACTACATCCATTATTTAATAGTGTAAAACCTGGCTAAATTCAGAGTTTTTTCACATACTCACCTAGACTACTCATGAAGATTATCCAAAGTTTACTTTGCTTACCTTTTAGTAAAAGGTGAATTAAAAAAAGACAAAGTGCTTGAAGTCACCTGAGATAAAAAAGTTAAGTACAGGCTCACTTCATAAACTACACTTACTCTTATGTCAGGTGAGCTTCAGCAAAAGATTGTGTTTTACACTGACAGTTTTTAATGGTGATCAGAAGAGAAACATGCCTCAGAGGAGCACACCGTACAGGAAGGAATAAAAATTTGAAAGCCGTCTCTGGTATTGTGATGAATTCTTCTTACGTTTTCAATTAACAGATGCTCAGTTGCATGTTTTGCTGACTTTGTGATTATATCTAACATTGTAACTATTTAAGCCATTCTTTGCAAAGAGACAAAGTCAAGTGTTTTTACTGAAGATCAATCCCTGATCAAATTTTTTCAAGTAAGAATGACAGGAAAAATCTACTATGCACAAGGTTATTGGGAATAAAGATAAATTTTAATTTTCCTTAAATTAACATTTTCTCCAAGTTTAGGAAAGACTGGCAATTTCTCCTTACTCCTTGAGCTACAATCTAAAATTTTCTGGCTTGCAGATCTTCTGTTGCTACGAGCATTAAAAGTCATATTTTCCATTGCTTTTCAGTTTACTCTGGTAAGTGAAAAAATCATATATAAATCATCCATAAATCATCTGTAAGAACCTTTGAAAAGAATCTAAATAAATCTCTAATGACAGAAACTTGGAAACCCTTTAAATTCAGTTAAAATATCACACACTTAAAACTAAAAACATTAGGATTAAACTGTATTTCAAAATAGAAATTGAAGGTATGAATGAGTATCTTCCATCCTCATTTATTTTTATATGGTACATTTCCCTTTCCATTACATAAACTGAAAAAAAATGGAGCTTGGTGTTCACAGTTTAGTGGACTAAGTATTCTAGAAAATGCAGCTCCATATCCTGCTCTTCAAAAACTTTCATGTTTTTGAGAAAATTAGTTATTTACAATGAACACAAAAAGTAAAGGAGTTTGGCATTTAATAGTACAAGCAGGTTTTGGACAAAAGCACAACACCCGACATCTTGCAACCAAAAAGGCAGAAAAAAGTCTGAGATTGTTT
This sequence comes from Platalea leucorodia, assembly GCF_965183815.1. Lineage (NCBI taxonomy): Eukaryota > Metazoa > Chordata > Aves > Pelecaniformes > Threskiornithidae > Platalea > Platalea leucorodia. The sequence goes on from NC_138858.1 coordinate 31,999,882, forward strand.
AATTTTTATTTGTCTTGGCTGTGTGTTTCATAACAGTCCACTGGATGGCTCCCTTACCACTCTCTGGTTTTGCCTTTCCGTGAGCGTGTTGTAACTGCATGAGGTGAGTTCCACTGCCTCAGGAAAGTTTGCTCAGAACAAATGAAAAAGCATCTCCATTTGCGGCCTGCAGGTTTGCAAGTGCAAGGTGTCCTCCCAAAACAATGAACTTCAGCTTCCTGTACAAAAGAGTGGATTATAAATTGCAAGTGTAAAGGACAGTGGAACAACTATATGTAACAGCCAAAACAACAAAAAAACCCCAAACCTGTATGGGCAAAACATTAAAATTAATTGGCTTAGACTCTGGCACTTCCATCCTCTTACAATGCAGCACAGCAAGTGACAGACATAGTCATCCTAACACTAAGTAGCCCATCCTCCTTAGAAACCTTGTAAAGGCAAGATGGCAAAGAAAAATCAGGAACAGAGGCATGTTGAAAATGCTCGGCTTGTGGGAGTCAAGAATGAAAAAGGAGAGGTGTCGGTCAGTGCACACTTCGGTCCTTGTAGCAGTTTGAGTTTGCAGTTGTGGATTCACATTACTTTTAACAGCAAGTTGACCCTAAAACAGTCAGTCCTGCTCGCTCCTTTCTTTAGTTAGATCTAGAAATGGTGTTACTGCAGGATACGTCAGATCAAAGAGCTAATTACATGGAATAGTTCTCATGTATTAGTTTTAGATCAGATGGTAAAATCTGTGATTGTATGATCTCCACAATTTAACACAAGGCAGGGTCTTCTGTTACCATGGGTTAAGTGTAACACAAATCCACATCCTGTGTTAAAAAGCTTTTTTATTTCTCTGTTTTTCCATTTTGTTGCATTTTTAGCAGTATTCCTAAAGAGATTTTATTGCAAAGTCTATTACCTGATAAAATCATGTACATGAGTTATAAAATTCCTGAATGTCTCCAAAAAAAATTCCTACATCTTAGATTTCTAGTCTATATCCCATAGAGCAGTATGAAATGACTTAATTCTTCCTTTTTGTCTCAGCTAATTCCCTTAAATACCAGACAAATAAACAACATTTTAAAATAAAGGCATCATGAAAATAAGGGAGATAATGGGCTGATTCTGTCACCAGTCACAGATTCATTCTCTTGGGAAACCATCTTACATCCCTTACTCATATAGAACTCCATTGATGTCCGAGAATTATTTTACTGAATATTGCAATGTTACTACGGCATTCAACCTTTACTCTATTTTTTTTTTTCAGTCTTAACTATTTTAATAGATTATAGTTGGTACCTGATATGTTGAATGTATCACTCGGTGTGTGTTGAATGTAATGAACATGTAAGTGTGTGCAGCATGGGGATATAAAAAGTGTACTTTTTTTTCAGATATGAAGGATGGCAGCCATGGTGTACAGAACACTGATAGTTTTATACCACACTGGACATATAAATGCTCAGAATGCCATCACTGCAAACCAAAATTACACTGACTTATACCAGGTCAATTACCCAGCTGGAAGAACTGTTTTACATAGCCTTTAGGAAGTGATACCTTATTGTACTTAGGCAGGGATTTTAGTTAAAAAAACCTTCAACCTATTTATTACGAACTGCCAGATTCCACAAAAAATGAGAAGAGCTCCCTGAATAGCCAGCTCAGCTACAGAGTTAGGCTGAGCCTAGTTTATAACTCCTTCTTTAACAGAACAGATTACTTATAGAATGAAATAAGATAACTGAAGATAGAAACAGAGAATCAATGTTATTAGAACACAGAGGCAAAATCTTGTCTACTTGCCCACAGTTGTGTCAGTGCATATTGAATACAAATTCAGGCAATGTCTTTATCTACATATGGTGAAACTTGATTCTTACATGATATAAAATCCTTTACTTTCCAATGTGGAATAGGCAGTCTTTAGAATAAATCAGGACTAAATTTCAGAGGCTCACAGGCAGAACAAAAGCAGAGGAGGTCTGAGAATGGGATGCAAGATATTGGACCAAGAATGCAGGTATATATTGTCCTCTCTGTCTGGAATAATGTGTTTGTTCTACTAAAAGGCTTCAATAGCTATCTTACCGCAAGAGGCTGATACAATACTTGCACTTGTAGCTAAGACTTTTTGTCCTGGTTTCAGCTGGGATAGAGTTAATTTTCTCCCTAGTAGCTGGTATAGTGCTGTGTTTTGGATTTAGGATTAGAATAATGTTGATAACACAATGATGTTTTAGTTGTTGCTAAGTAGTGTTTACACTAAGTCAAGGACTTTTCAGCTTCCCTTGCTCTGTGGGGTGCACAAGAAGCTGGGAGGGGGCACAGCCAGGACAGCTGACCCAGACTGGCCAAAGGGCTATGCCATACCATGTGACATCATGCTCAGTATATAAACCCGGGCGAGCTGGCTGCGAGACAGTGATTGCTGCTTGGGGATGGGCTGGGCATCTGTTGGCGGGTGATGAGCTGTTGCATCACTTTTTTTCCCAGGTTTTGTTCCTCTTTTGTTTTTTTGTTTTCACAATAATAATAACAACAACAACAACAACAACAATTCATTTTATTTTATTTGAGTTACTAAACTGTTCTTATCTCAACCCACAAGTTTCCTTAACTTTTGCCCTTCCGATTCTCTCCCCCTTCCCACCAGGGGAGGGAAGAGGGTGAGCGAGTGGCTGTGTGGTGCTTGGTTGCCAGCTGGGGTTAAACCATGACAGTTTTTTAAGTAGTGTAAGGTCAGCTGAACTATACTGCACCTATTCTTCTATGCTTTAGTATGGCTGGGTCTGTTGTGACTCTAGCTATGAACACCGGTTATGTAAATAACATTACATACAGCTATGAACACTTCATATATTTAAGCTTACAATCAGACAGTGGAACAGAGAACTTGTGTGCAAGTTAACAAAAGAGGGTACTTAATTTTCTCTCTCTCACAGATATTTTTTAAATTGGTCTGTCATGGTGGGCATAGTAATATGCTCTAAATAGAATGGTATGGAATGGAACGGAACGGAATAGAATGGAATGGAATAGAATTGACTATTTCAGTTGGAAGGGGCCTGCAATGATCACCTAGTCCAACTGCCTGACCACGTCACAGCTGACCAAAAGTTAAAGCATGTTATTAAGGGCATTGTCCAAATGTCTCTTAAACACTGACAGGCTTGGGGCATCGGCCACTTCTCTAGGAAGCCTGTTCCAGGGTTTCACTGCCCCCTTGGCAAAGAATTGTTTCCTAATATCTAGTCTGAACCTCCCTTGATGCAGCTTTGAGCCATTCCCCCATGTCCTGTCACTGGAAGTACTGAGGCAGTTAAATTTAAGACATGTACTACAGTTATATTTCTATTTCAGACAAAGACAATCCCCAATTTAATTTGCACGGCCACTGGAGTGTTAGTATACCATGGTGCTGGCAGAAGAACCTCCCTCCTCCTGACTCTCAGCTGAAAATATGTATCCCGCAAACATGAGGTCTACAAGCTCAACTAATACTGGTACTAGTTTGAGCAACTGCAAACATTGCTCTAATTCATATGCAGTGTTTCCTGTGCTTTTCTTAGCCTGTAGTTATATCAAAGTTGTAGCCTTAGAGCCCAGTAAATGTGGCATGCAAATGCTTGCAATAGGATATGGACTTTGTGTTAAGCTAACAACGTAAGCCTTAGGACTGGCCCGGATTTATTTTGGCCTACCTGGAGTTCTGCTTTTGTTTGTTTTGTTCTATGAGCAATTATCTAACTCTTTTAGTAATTATCTAGCATTAGGTAATAGGTGACTATTACCTATTATGGTATTATACTTTACCTAGGTGACTATTACCTATTATTGTATTATACTTTACCTTTTGCTTAACATTGCATTGCTGTGTGTTGTAATGCCTACTGTCACACTCAAGCTGTAGCCTACTATAAAAAATTGTTGTCTTTTGGAACTAACAGATGGCAACAGGAAGTAATTGTTTTCTGTAGAATGAAATATCTATGACCCTATAATAAAACACAGCATTGAGGGCTATAGAAATCAGATGACAGTAGAGGCCTAGGTACAGAATGATAGTGGGGTCCTCCGGCTATAGGCAACTCACCAGTCTATTACTCATCATTAAAAGAGTGCAGTCTTGGGAGCTGGATAAAATTAGTCTTAGTGGTAACAGAACAAAGAACAGGTATCCAACATATGTAAACCCCATCTTATAGTAAATTTTTGATCTACCCTGAAGTTGTGATCTGATGAAGAAGGAGCAATGTATAAAATATGTTAATAAGCACACAAAAGTGATTCCAAACAGATCCTAGAGTGAGAAGAATGAAATCATCAGCAGCAATATTTTACTCCTGCTAGCAAGGAGGAGGAACAAACCCTACCATCAATATCATGCTCCTCTCAGTGACGGACTCAAGATGCAGCCTCCAAACTGAAGCCATTAATGTTTCACATTCAGAGGGTCAGTGGAAATGTTAGCATCCAATCAAAGAAAGGGGTAGATACTAGAAAATTTGCTTTTATCAGTTTTAACTGTACATAATCTGAACTACAAGTGGTGGACTATAATGGACTAACTATAATGGACTAATATTAATTCCTGATTAAGAATCTACTTGGACTATTAAGATTTTACTCAGACTAACCGTAGATTCTTGGCTTTGCGTATAAGGTATGTTCTTTGGCTCACAACTGCAGAATTTGTGCAACTGAATCAGGGAGATTCAAACTGATCTGTAACTTGGTACAACAAATTGATGATAAAATACCTACACATATATACAGACATAAAAACTCAGGATACGTCCCAGGAAATTTCATCTTGCAAAAGACAGCCTTGAAGAATGGAATTAGTAACAACAGTATCCCTTGCCATCCTAATATATCCTTGATTTTTTTTGTTAAAACAGTGAACTTTGTCCATATCTTTGAAAGAAATTAAATAAGCCTTTGCTTTCAGAAGTTGGTTCCAGTAACTAAGTGGGGATCCAGAACTAGCTGTTTGTATTATTTGCAAGACAGAATTTAAGATTTCCCTTATTGTTTCTGTCCTTCTGGATCTAGACAGAGACAAACTGTCCATGTTGAACTTAAATAGCTCCTTACGCATCATGCTGCCTGTTTTGGATGTCCTTCTTGGGCATGTGATTTCAGCACACAACATGCAGTTAGCTTAAATGCGTCACTCAGAGGTCTACATTCAACTCCAGAAGTGCTAGGTATTGCATTGCTGTGAGGTTACTTCCACTTATCCTGCCCATCGTTACAAAGGTCTAGCTGTTTAACCAGAAAGTTTTGTGCTGTTCAGTGATTCCAGTGAACTATTGGCACAAGAAAGCCCTCCAGTTTTCTCATAGGCCCCTGGGATAGCCACAAAGGACAAGAATGTTCTGCATTTTCTGTGTAATGAGGACCAAATGTGAATCATTTAGAAATGCCTTTCACATTGCTGGTTTGGGTTGTGCATAGTTCATGAATCACTTCTCTGATGGGTAGTCAGGAATAGAAATATTTCTAAAAAGATAAACTCTATCATCACGAAAAACTACTTAATAAAATGATAAAGCTTTTCAAGAGGTAAAATAGTCATCTTCTTTACAACTTTATAACCTGTTGGTTTTTAGATAATCAGTATTTGTAGGTAAAGCCTCAGAAGACCCAGTCCTGAGCTTGGCAAGGGACAGAAAGAATAAGAGGGGCTTCTGTAGACATGTCAGCCAGAAAAGAAAGTGTACCCCCACCCCAGCCCCATGATGAACATGACTGGCAAACTGGTAACAACAGACAAGGAGAAGGCTGAGGTCCTCGACAGTATTTTGGCCTCAGTCTTCACTGGCAACCTCTCTTCCCACAACTCTCGAGTGGATGGACCTCAAGGCAGGGACCAGGGGAGCAAAGGCCCTCCCACTGTAAGAGAAGATCAGGTTTGAGGATACCTGAGGAACCTGAACATACATAAGTCTATGGGACCTGACGAGATGCATCCCACAGTCCTGAGGGAACTGGCTAATGTAGTTGCCACGCCACTCTCCATGATATTTGAAAAGTCATGGCAGTCAGGGATAGTCCCCGGTGACTGGAAAAAGGGAAACATTGCACCCATTTTTAAAAAAGGTGGAAAGGAGGACCCTGGGAACTACCGACCCGTCAGCCTCACCTCTGTGCCTGGGAAGATCATGGAACAGATCCTCCTAGAAGCTATGCTAAGGCACATGGAGGACAGGGAGGTGATTCGAGACAGCCAGCACGGCTTCACCAAGGGCAAGTCCTGCCTGACCAACCTAGTGGCCTTCTGTGATGGCGTGACTGCATCAGTGGGCAAGGGAAGAGCTATGGATGTCATCTATCTGGACTTCTGTAAGGCCTTTGACATGGTCCCCCACAACATCCTTCCTTCTAAATTGGAGAGGTATGGATTTGATGGGTGAACTGTTTGGTTGATGAGGAATTGATTGGATGGTTGCATCCAGAGAGTAGTGGTCAATGGCTCAATGTCTGAATGGAGATTGGTGACAAGTGGTGTCCCTCAGGGATCCATATTGGGACCAGTACTGTTTAATACCTTCATCAATGACAGAGATGGTGGGATCAAGTGCACCCTCAGCAGATTTGCAGACAACACCAAGCTGAGTGGTGCAGTTGACACGCCTGAGGGATGGGATGCCATCCAGAAGGACCCGGACAAGCTTGAGAAGTGGGCCCATGTGAACCTCACGAGGTTCAACAAGGCCAAGTGCAAGGTCCTGCACCAGGGCCGGGGCAGTCCCCAATATCAGTACAGATGGGGGGATGAAGGGATTGAGAGCAGCCCTGCAGAGAAGGACTTGGGGGTATTGGTGGATGAAAAACTGAGTATGAGCCATCAGTGTGCACTCACAGCCCAGAAAGCCAACTATATCCTGTGCTGCACCAAAAGAAGCGTGGCCAGCAGGTTGAAGGAGGTGATTCTGCCCCTCTATTCCACCCTGGTGAGACCCCACCTGGAGTACTGCATCCAGCTCTGGAGTCCTCAGCACAAGAAAGACACGGACCTCTTGGAGTGGGTCCAGAGGAGGCCACAAAAATGATCAGAGGGATGGAACACCTCTCCTATGAGGAAAGTCTGAGGGAGCTGGGGTTGTTCAGCCTGGAGAAGAGAAGGCTCCAGGAAGACCTTATTGAGGCCTTTTAGTACTTAAAGGGGGCTTATAAGAAAGACAGGGACAGACTTTTTGGTAGGGCCTGTAGTGATAGGACAAGGGGTAATGGTTTTAAACTAAAGGAGGGTAGATTCAGACTGGATATAAGGAAGACATTTTTTTATGATGAGGGTGGTGAAACACTGGAACAGGTTGCCCATAGAGGCTGTAGATGCCCGATCCTTGGAAACATTCAAGGCCAGGTTGGATGGGGCTCTGAGCAACCTGACGTAGTTGTAGATGTCACTGTCAATTGCAGGGGGTTGGACTAGATGACCTTTAAGGGTCCCTTCCATCCCAAACCATTCTATGATTCTATGATTCTGCAAAAACATAGAAAAACAGGCATAATGTAATTAAACTGACCTTGTATTACATATCTGTAACATTTAGTCTTTTTTAGTACACATCCTCTTCATTGCGATTGCTGTTTATTTCCTTATACTGAAGCAATATACAAATTGATTATGAAAGGCATTCTAGTTCCATTGCTAACATATTTTCTGGAGCTTATGATGCTGAGAAAAAAAAATTCTGGCCTTGGTATGCGCAGTTTCAGCTTTGAAGGATTTTTCTCTCTGACATTTAATTAATAATATGACCACTATATAAGGACAAATACACGCTTATAAATCCATACATTTTCAACAGATCAAATGTAACAGATTTTATTATGCAATGAAAACCCAGCTGTACTTAAAAAAAATAATAATTTGGCAAGCATGTGCTCCCTAATGAGGACTAATTGCTTCAGCTTTCATAAATATATATTTTTATAATTAAGACATAATTACCTGAAATGTTTTTCCTTTTTGCACTTTTCACTTTTTTAAGCTGCTAGACAAATAGGATTAAATAATCAGTGCTTGATTTTTCAAGTATTTGTATGCTTGTTTCCAAGTAAACTGGTAAAATGTTGAAAGGATTTTTTCAGAGCTACCAACTTTATGCTTGGTTGTTGATAAGGCCAAGCAGCTCCAGCTTTCTTTTCAAAACAGCAGTAATATTCAGCGGTGAAGATATGCACTAACATAACTGCAAGACCAGAACCTTCAGTCCTAGGTTAACAGACACATAAGAAGGAATCACAGGCAGTAGAATGGGGTTAGCATTTCAGTTTGGAAATAGAGGAGCAATGCGTGATGTTCTACAGGAAAGGCCAGGTCTGCTATGGGTGAAAGGCTAGATCAGGCTGGAAGCTGACTCTGCTGGGCTTGGGTTTCAGGGAGGATTAGCAGGCATTGTCGAGCCAGTGAAAGACCCAGGATTAGACTGATGGGATCCATACTAATATTGGCTTCTTACATATTTATAAATTATTGAGACACATTAGTCCTAGGTTTAGACCTGAAAGTGGTTTCCTGACATGTGCTATTGCTAGTGTTTGTACTTGCAGAGTTGGATGTACTAGGATTATAGTTATATTAATCTAGGAAGAAGGTTTAGGACTGATGAGCTAGGATTAGTGCTGTCTTATTGGGAGCTGTTATAAAAGTTAGGGTTAATATTGTTGCTTTGGCTGACCAGACCCAGTTGACCTGCAGTCTTACCTGGATCCACAAGGAATTACTGAGTTGGGTTAAACATGGTGCGATCGTGTCAAGTTTGGAGAAGAACTGGAATTTGAAATGCTCTAAGTTGATGAGGTAGGGTTATGGTGAGATCATGACGGCTATGGTTCAACCCCAGCCAGCAGCTAAGCACCACACAGCCACTTGCTCACCCTCCCGCCCCTGCTGGTGGGATGGGGGAGAGAATAGGAAGGGCAAAAGTAAGAAAACTCGTGGGTTGAGATAAGAACAGTTTAATGATTGAAATAAAATAAAAATAATAGTAGTAATAGTAGAAATAGTAATAGCAATAATAGTAACAATAGTAATAGTAGCAGCAGCAGCAGTAATAATAATAATAACAATAACAATAACAATAATAATAATGGTAGTGAAAGTGAAAACAACAACAACAAAGAGAGGAACACAACCCAGGAAAAACAAGTGATGCAGTAGCTCACCACCCGCCGACCGACGCCCACCCAGTCCCCAAGCAGTGATCGCTGCCCCCCAGCCAACTCCCCACAGTTTATATACTGAGCATGACGTCATATGGTATGGAATAGCCCTTTGGCCAGCCTGGGTCAGCTGTCCTGGCTGTGCCCCCTCCCAGCTTCTCCTGCACCTGGCAGAGCATGGGAAGCTGAGAAATCCTTGACTTAGTGTAAGCACTACTTAGCAACAAGTAACACATCAGTGTGTTATCAATGTTATTGTCATATGAAATCCAAAACACAGCACTATACCAGCTACTAGGAAGAAAATTAACTCTATCCCAGCTGAAACCAGGACATTAAGGATGACAATCTTACTAACAGGAATTAGCTAGCTTTTAAAAGACAAAAGCATATCCTGAGATAAATTAATTCCCAAAGCAACTTGCTAGAATCTGCAAAGTTACATGAGGAAACAATGTGGACTTTTGACTTAGCCCTGGTTGGGTATTAGTAGAATGATGCAGTATCCTTATATTTACTTCTTTCTACCTTTTTCACACCTTCGGCTGGGGCTGCACTGCTAGAAGGCGCGTCCCCTGGGTGGTGGATAGGGGATCCCTCTCTGGAGGGTGCACCAGATAAAATTGAAGAAGGTGCCGCGAACCAACGCAGCCTAAGGGAAGGCCACCCTGGCAGAAAAACCACTGGCCCTCCAAGTCATGGGGGTTGGGCAGGAGGCCAACTACCTCCTCCCGGGGAAAAAAAAAAAAAAAAAAAAGGTTGCAGAAACGACGAGCATCAGAAATGGAGAGGATGGAGAAAATCAGTAACGAAGTGAGGAGGAGGAGATGGAGCTGGATCGGTCATGTCCTGAAAAAACCGACAGAAGACTGCGCTGTGGCCCTTGGGTGGACTCCAGAGGGAAGAAGAAAGCGGGGTCGTCCAAAAATGACCTGGCGTCGGATGATGGAGGTTGAGAGCGGCACGGCACGCAGCCGAAGACCGATCGAAGTGGAAGAACGATGTTCGCGCCTTGTGTGCCTCCTGGCACTGAGAGAATTCAGATTCAGATCAGACCTTTTTCACAGCAGAAATTGTACAAAATTGTACAAATACAGATTATATAAAGTGTAATTTAAGGCTCACTTTACTTCACTATGGTTTAAGTACATCACTCCATGAACAGGTACAATGTATTAAAGAAAGAGGCAGCACCTGCTCTGGGCTGTGTGGTCCTCAGGACAGGGACTTTTCTCACTGTAAATAGAAATAGACTCTTGTTATTTCTTGGTCAGGGCAAAACACTCACTGCTCTGTTGCCCCGAACACTCACCCTACTTAGGGTAATTCTCTTCTCATTCCAGCTGCCATAGAACCCACACTCTCTAATGCCTCAACGCTCCTGGCAGAAGAAACATTGCTACATACATCATCTTTAATAAGGCAGAGTTGTTAGCAGTTCTGTTCCTATCATAACCAACTAAAAATATTTATGTTATGAACTCTTACTGTCACAACTTTGCTGTCTTTCATAACTCCCCTTACACAATGGAAAGAACAGTCAGCTCTACATATAGGATACCATACTTATGCATGCTTCCTGCATTATCTGCAACAACTGTACTGCATTTGCTTTTGCTCTCTTCATCAAATTTCAATAAGGTTAATTAAGTCAGCCAGCCCGGTTTTCTCTCCCAACATGTTTACTTTGGAATAGTCACATTGACTTCATGGGAGTTAAGTGATACATTTCTACTAAGTTCAGTTGATGGACAATTTCGATTTCCTTCTTCTCTTCCTCTTCCCTGGAAGACACATCAGCACATCCGAGCAAAACAGTAATGAAACATCCACAAAGGTTATTACATTGTCTACAAGTCATTAAAAGGCCCTCAGGTGTAAAGCTCACTAGAAAAATATGCCTGTAAAAAGATTTCCTGTCTTTTCCTTCCTGGCTTGCTGCTCCTCTTGCGCAGCTCCTCCTTGAAACTCAGTAGCATGCGTTTCCCTCTCCTGCTGGCTTCCTTCTGCTTCCTTCACTTTGTATTACGCTTCCATTCTTCATATGCTTCTATGCCCTCCTCACGTGTCCTACACATTTGTATCTTTGTCAAGCTCGTCTCTAGCTTCTTCTATCACCGTGACTTCATCCACATTAAGGCCATTCATTCAAGAGGTCTCCTACCAAAAAACATAAAATATGTAAGACATTCTCCAAAATTTTTAAGAATTCAGACAGAATTTCAAATACCAGAACAAACATAATCTCAAGCAAGTAATTATCTTTATTTACACGCTAAAGCAACTTACCCATGGAAAATTATGAAAATGCCTACATGTGCAAAGGCCCCATTCTAATAGCTCCTATATTTCACCCCATAATTTTAAACATTTGACTATTTTATCTCACAAAAAACACCAATTTGCGTCACTGTTTCCTTTTGAACATTTCACCATAAAAAAATCTCTTGACTTCAAAACAAACTCATGCTTACCGTTATGTCATTCTCAATTTAATTTTCATTTAATTTCTCATTCTTGTTCTATAGTTTTCCTCTAAGAATACTAGCATTGTCTTATCTCCTAAAATCTCATTTCAGATTTTCCTTTTCTATGCACCTCTATGCTTTTTTGTCACTAATTTCTAGTTTTGTCTCCAATTAGATCTTTGCACTTTCCTCACTACTCCCATGTTTTACTTCCATATTCTTGACTCCTTTCCTCTCTGTCCTGCTCATTCTAGTACTTCTTCTGCTACCGTCAGCCCAGCCCCTCATGCATACGATGCTGCTCAGTCAGCTTCTCCTTTAGCATTACCCAACTTCCTCATCAGCATAACCATATCCCAAAGAGGATGTTATTGCTTTCTAAATAACTAGTTTTCTTTTCCTCTAACCTCCTCAACAACTGCCCCTTTTCACCTCCCCTTTCAGACTCCCAGTTGAGAATTTTTACACACTCTTTTTCACTTTATCTCCTAGTCTCCAGTCCATACTGCACATTATGGAACAGGCCATGTATAATCACTCCATAGCAAAGTGCTCTTTCTAATCAGCAACTCTGGTGCCAGCAACCTGGTCTGCTTTTCTTTACAGTCCCAGCTAGACAACATATTTCCAGATATAGTGTTGTAACAAACTGATCCTCTTTCCTTTCCCTTCTCCGTATCAAAAAATGTCTTCTGTCCTAGGAAGTCCATCCTGCACTTTCCATGAAGTCTCCCTAGCACAGACTGATGCTATTCTTCCTAATGTGGTAAAATAGATATCACTTCAGAATTCTTTCAGATCTTTTTTCCCCATTGCAAAAGACAGACAGATTGTACTGCTTGCTTCAACAGAAAGGCTGTATTCTGCAAATGGGATTATAATGAGACCATGTTCCTTTTACTGTAGAGGTGGAGTGTAACTAAGATAAAGCTGAAGACAGCTTGATTTACCCTTTTTTCAAATAGGGCTATTAAATCACATTCTTACTGTACTCCTCTGTGTTAACTAATCATTGAATGTTTCAGTGAACCCAAGACGGCTGGGACTGAAGGAGCATAAAAGGTCACGTGCGCTACAGCCTTTGAGTCTGAGCCTGTGTTACCCCCAACAAACTGAAAACCAAACTCTTAATTTGTGTAAATGGCAATTTGGTGACATGCTGTGACAGCAGCAATAAAGAAAGTTGCGTGCTATCACAAAGGCAGAGATAGATTAGCAAGGATGAAGAGGAAAGGAACAGATTTGCAGAATAATTAAGAAACTCTTAATTGTTCAGCTGCCTTTGCACATGCTCAATACCCCAAAATCAAGCCTTAAGTAACTCACTCAAAACTGCGGTGGTAATTCTCAGACCTGAAAGTAAAATGCAGGAATCTTTGCTACCATACTGTGTCATAAAAGCTGTGTTTGTGCACATCGGCTCTATAGGTGCCTCTGCGCGTCGATGGAGAAATAGTTACAACAGCAGGACGAAGAGAGGAAAAATACACGCTGGGAGACAGCATCTGAAAGCCTCCCAAGAACTCGTAGTGGTCTTGGATCAAAAATTGGTAAGCTGAGGAGACCAAGGAGCTCCTGAACTCGCCCAAGGCCTCCAGCACACAGTGGCACCCGCGATGGGTCATGCAGCCCACGCCACGTCCGAGAAGGGAGTGGCTGCTATAGGTGGACAGAGACTACAGAGCAGTATATGTCAGCACGCCTGCTGAAACGAGGGACCCTGTATGTGACTGTGCACAGCTGCTGGGAAACCCCCGGAGTCGGGGTACGCGCCCCTGCTCCCGAGTGAACCGCTGGGGCTGGCCTCTCCCCTGCTGCTCCAGCTGGGCGACCGCGAGTGTGTGCACTGTGTGAGGCAGCAACTGCGTGCGCGATGCAAACAGTTATCTGCTATTAATAATAACAGTCTAATTAATAAACAGTGTTCCAAAAACTGTTGGTTGCGATCTGTTTCTTCCCCTGACTCGACACGCTATCAGTAATATCTACAACACCTGGTACAAAAAAGCCACAAAAGTACAGAGGTGTCACCTGGATCTTGTAAATCTGTATTTTAATCTGGCTGCCGAAGTCCGAGACAACAAAGCTGCTCGGAATTCCTCCCAAAGGCATCCATTTTTGCATCTCCTGGTCTCTAGTGAGCCCTGTATCAGATACATTTTTATAGTGTTTTACCAGTATTCATGAGTACCGGTTTTGGCTGGGATGGAGTGAATTTTCTTCACAGTAGCTGGTATGGTGCTGTGCTCTGGATTTGCAACCAAAATGGTGTTGATAACACAGGGATGCTTTAGCTACTGCTGAACAGTGCTTACACAGGACCAAGGACGTATCAGTTTTCCATGCTGCCCCACCGGTGAGTAGGCTGGGGGCGTGCAAGAAGCGGGGAAGGGAACCAGCTGGGAGAGCTGACCACAGTGATACTCCGTACCATATGATGTTGTGCTCAGCCGTAACAGCTGGGGGAAGACGGAAAAATGCGGGGGGGGGGATGTTCAGAGTGATGGCGTTTGTCTTCCTAAGTAACCTTTACACATGATGAATCTCTGCTTTCCTGGAAATGGCTAAACATCTGCCTGCCAATGCGAAGTACTGAATTGCTTCCTTATTTAGCTTTGCTTGTGCGCACAGCTCTTGCTTCACCTATTAAACTGTCTTTATCTTGACCCACATTTTCTGATTCTCTTCCCCATCCTACTGTGAAGGAGTGACCGAGGGGCTGCGTGGGGCTCAGCTGCCTGCTGGGGCTAGCCCACAACAGCATGGTAAATCCAGATTTTTCTGATGTTGATTTGCAGAATTACCCAATTTAGAAAAATACAGAGTCAAACCCACATCAGATTTGAAGTCTAAATGAGGCCTCCCTTTTCCTGTCTTGGCCCACATTTTCATCTAGCTAACGTTAACAGGTGCAGCCAGACTTAATCCGTGTTTTTTAGGCAGAGCTAAATCTGGCCGGGTTGAGATTTTACGTCTTCGGAAGTGCTGGGGCCTGGGTTTCACTGGCGGACGCCATTCTCCTGGCTGCCTATGGGCGCTTCGCCATTCTGAGGCCTGCCAGCCCGCGGGCCGGGCTAGGCCGCAGGCCCTGCGGGCCCCAGAGCCCAAGGAGGCCTGCCCGGAGAGGCAGCCGGGGAGACCCTCCCGCTCGGCCGCCATGGAGACGTTAACGGTCGCTTCCCCAGCGCGCGCCAACCCCTCCCCCCGCAGGCCTCGCGCCAGCCGCCGGCGGGGGACGGCGCGGGGCGGGGCGGGGCGCGCGGGGGCGGGGCTGGCGGGCGGAGTGGGCGGAGCCGTGCGCCGCGCCGAATGCGGCGCGAGGGCTGGCGGCCGGAGCGCGGCGGGAGGGGGCGTGGTGCCGCCCGCGCGCCCGGCTCGCCCCCGCCCCCGCCCCCGCCCCCGCCCCGGTGTTGTTGTCTCTTTACGGCCGCGGCCGGGGGCTCTCGCGAGATCGGCGTTGGCGCCGTGACCTCCATGTGAGAGCGGCGGCGCCTGGTAAACACTCCCCGGGGTCGGGAGATGGCTCCCGGCGGCGCCCGTTAGCCCTGGCCGCGGCGCTTCCCGCCAGCCTCTGCCTCGCCTGGTGCTGCCCCGGGGGGCTCGCGGCGCGGGCGATCGGGAAGCGGCGGCGGACCGGCTCGGGTCTCCTTCCCTCTCCGCGCCCCTGGGAGCGGGGACGGCGGCCCGGCGGGCGGGGAGGCTGGCGTCCGTTCCGCGGGATTTGAAAATCCTGCCCCGCTGAGGGGAACAAAGGGCGGGGGAAGCGCCCGGCCCCCCTCCCCTCTCCCCCGCACGCCGCAGACGCGCACCCGAGGCGCGGACCCCTTTCCCACCCCCTGCCCCGGAGCTCCCTCCCTTCCCCGCGGCCGGCCGAGCGAGGGGGAGGGCGCGCACCATGTGGATCCAAGTCCGCACCATAGACGGCACCGAGACCCAGACCATCGACGACCTGAGCCGCCTTACCAAGATCGAGTGCCTGCGGGAGAAGATCCAGGAGACCTTCCGCGTCAGCCCCGACCGCCAGCGCCTCTTCTACCGGGGCAAGCAGGTGAGGCGGAACCGCCCCTACCTGGATGGCGGGGGTGGAGGCGGGTGGGGGCTCTCCCCTTCTCCCGCCCCGCGCGTCCCCTGTCGGGCTCGGCTCTTTGTGTGGCCCGGCGCGGAGGTCCCTTCCCCACCCATGTGTCGTCCGCCGGCTCCGGCTTTTGTTTACTCCCGTCCCGCCGGGCCTAGGGGGAGGTGAGGGGCAGGAGGGGGCCGAGGCGTCTGGCCTGGCAAGGGGCTCCGGGACCCAGCGCGGGGGTTCCCCGCGCCCTGCTGCCCGCCTTTTTCCCCGAAGGCGAGCGGCTGCCGGAGAAGCCCCTTTGTGTGTTTGTTTTCCCACCTGAACGGCGGGAGGCTCCTCCCCCAGCCCCTGCCTCCACCGTTCCGAAGTGACAGGGCGGCCGGAGGGGTGCGAGGGGGAGGACGCCCCTCCACTCCCCGACCCCGGCGGCGGAGCGCCCGGATCGTGCTTCACCCATTTCCCTCCGCCCGCCTTGCCGCTGCCTCGGCCGGGCAGGGGGGAAGCGTGCGGCGCGGGTGTGCGGCGGGCGGTTTCCACGGCGGAACGCCGCCCCCGGGGCCCGCACGTCGGGGCGGCGGGGGGGGGGGGGCGGTGCGAAGTGCGATGTCCCGTCAGTACCCGCTGCGGGGCCGGCGCCGCGCGGCGGAGTAACGGTTTTCGGGGCCCGCCGGCTGTGAACCCCTCCCACCGCCCCGCGTGGGGGGGTCCCGGGGCGGGGACGTGGCGGCGCGGGGCCCGCCGGGGCTCCCGCCTGGGCGGGGCGGCGGCGCGGGCTGAGTTTGCGCGGGCACAAGTTGAGCGCCCGGGTCCTCCTCGGCGCGGGGACCGGTGTGTCACGGGTGGGATCGGGGCGGCTGCTGGCGGTCCGGGGCGGTCCCTCCTCCAGACCGGGGCCCGGTACTCGGGGGTGGCGGGCCGACAGCTTTCTGTGGGCCGGTGCTTCCCGTCCGGTGCCAGGTACGTTTTGATCCGAATAGATCGCCTCAGGCTGTATCTTTGTTGCTGAAGAGTGTAACCTTTCAAGCTGCATTACATAAAGTATGAGGTGCTTGAGGCACAGCTATTACCGGACAAGAAAGGTATCGGATGTGTGGTCTGTTTCTGGGAGCGTGGCTCTTAAGATGCACCTTCTTACAACACATGAGTGTTGCAGTGTTCACCTAAACTGAGTAATGTGTTGCAGTGTTCGCCTAAACTGAATAATGCAAGGCAGTGAGATTTCTGCCTCAAAACAGGTGAAGTGTGTATCTTTACAAATAAGGGGAAAAAAGGTAAGAAATAGAAATTTGACTACGACTCCAGCAGGTAAGCATTAGTGGCTAGATGGTGAGCCTAGATTGTGAACCCAATAGCAAATTAGTAGATCTTCATGTTCTACAGGTCGGTGAGGGTGAGCATCTGTGAGGACGTCTGTCAAGACCATTACAAACAATCTCATGTTTCTATGAAGGGACCAAATCAAGGAACAACAAGTCTTGAAGCTGTGTAACTTGTTCAGCTTTGTGCTGTGCCAGCGCACCTCATCTTTCAGCGCAGAGCTTGATGCGGGACACAACTTTTACCCGAGAAGCAGGGAAGATGAACCTGTAATGACTTGTGCTTTTGTATGTAGTCTGTCAGTGGCCAGGCCAATTAGCTTGAACATTTTAGTTAACAGATGTCTTACTTAAGAAAGCAGAATAGTGAAATATTCTAGCTGATGTTGCCTAAATGAGCAGCATTTGTGAGTTTAGTACTTAGTTTATCTAGTTTAGGACATAGTTGGGATTGTGTTCAGTGAAGAGTTAGGGAGTTCTTTTTTTGTAGCTTCACTCACCATTTATGTCCATTTTCTTGCAATTACCATAATTAATTCTGAAGTTTCCTTAATGGTTATGGATTGCTTTTCTGATCCCATGGTGCTAGTAAGTAGAAAAAAGGTCAAAAGGATTGCTCTTGCACAAGTAAAACTGGATGTTGAGAGACATGAGGAAAGGAAACTGTAAACAACTTCAACTCTCTCAGGGCTGTGATAAAATAAAAAAGAATAAAAAAGGGCATTTCAATTAAATGTGAGGTGAATAGAAAACAGTATACTGAGGTGAAAACATGGAAAAACTGCAGATTCCTCCATGTGTTGGAAAAACCATTAACTAGTCCAAACTCTTTTCATATTTTATCTGTTTAGCACTCAGTGTGGTTACGTCTGTGCAGTCTGCTAGTAGAATGGTGATCTTGCTACTGAGTACTGCTTACTGTAGTCTCTCTGGGAACTTCTAGAAATACTTGGACCTTGCAAGTGGTGGGTACCAGAAGACTGGCTAGATACACCTCCCATTTTCAGAAGAAAGGAGGTTATGAGGTTATAAGTATACAGAAACCTAAGTAAGTCACCGTTTATGGGCTGAATTTCAACAACTTCATGTTCTTAGCTTGCAGTAGAGAACAGCTTCAACTAACGTTTTGAGCTAGAGCTGTTATTTTGAAGTTCCTTAGGAGTGTCCATGTCCAGTTAATGTAATTTGCGGTATACCGTAATTTGCTGTTGTCTGATCTTCAAATGCAAATGCAGGACCTTAAGTGGGCAGTACTTCATGCTCCTGTTCTTGAGGGTTAAAATACCGTAGAACTAGTGATGAAAACCTAATGTGGTTAATGTAGTACTCAATTTTTTTCTTGCAAAACCACTACTTGATTGAACAGACTGGTTTCTGGTTTTTAGCTCGTGCTGCCAGAAGGACCTACCATTCACATGTGGCACTGAAGAGTGAGCAAGATAGTATTACATTATAACTTGGTCTGCTCTGTCGGGACATCTGGACTCTCTAGGGTTCCACATTTTTGCAGAGCTGAATAACTGTCAGCCAGAGAAGTCAAGTCATTCTGTAGATGGAGGTAGAACTTTCTGAGGAAAAAGAGTAGTAGTGTATGCATAGTTCTTCACTGTGGTGCAATAATCTAGTCTGCAGTTAGCCAGAGAAGTCTACTGAGCATAGAAACCTGCAGTGATGTCTCTTGCTTTCTTTGTTGAAGAAGTGGGATCATTGGCTGGAAGGAGTTTCTCGGAAGGACACAAATATTTCCCTGTGCTGGAATAAATCATATCTTAACCTTGCTCCACCATAGATTATTCCCATCTAATGCTTTATCTGTGGTGTTATATGTTAACTCTAAGTAAACTCCTAAATTACAATGCATTGTGTGGAGTTCCTCTGAAATTCAGAAAAGCAAGACAAGACAATCTGTCTTCTGGCAGCATACTCTCTGTCTGTCCTAATTGGAAAAGCTATATAGCAGTTCTTGATGAGAACAGAAGTTCTCAGTTTTGTTCATGAAAGTGAAGGAGATATTATTGTAGTACACGAATTCTTGGCATTTTGACCTACCAGAGCAGATTTTCTATAGGACCAAGCTATAGTCACTGTGGGATTTCTAGCTTTCAGTTACAATGCTGGAAAAATTGAGCAGTAAAAATACATTGAGGTTTATTTAAATTCGAAAACTTGCCAGAGAACTTAAGGATGTCCGGAACACTGTAGCGGTATTAATACCAACTTATGTTTCACATAGAACTAAACGTGCACGCTGTTATAGTTCAGCAATATGTATTGTTTATGGAATATAAAAAATAATATAATCTTGTGTTGGCTTCTTCCATCATCCTCTCCCACCCTGCTGGAATTTGAATTCAGTGAAAACTTGTAAATGGCTGCTGTTGTTAAAGAAACCATCATCTCAAGTGGCTTTTTCCATAGTGCTTACCAGAGTCAGGGAAGGACATTGGAGCCCAAACATTTCTTCCCAGTATATGTAAGAGGCAGTGACTGAAATTGCTTTTGAAGTTGTTAATCTTGTTGGTGAGGAAGACACTCCAAACCTGTTTCATGGGAGACTGAAGTCAGCAGGTGGAAGTGAGAGTATTGAAGCCATTTGTTTACTCGATGTGAAAGTTGTTGCAAATCAGGCTTACTTCATTAGAAGAAATGCAGCTCTGCTTTTATGCACAAAAAAGTATGGTAGTATGCATCGTGTTCCTTAGCTGTGCAAGTTGACTCTTATGTATAGTTTGTCAGGCCCATGCTTTAATGCCCAAGTGTTTAAGGTTTTGTTTCTGTAAATTTAACTGAGATGATAGAGGGGTAGGAGGACTGAAAGAGATTTATTTTTGCAAGAGAGCACCCTTGTGATAAAGCAGCCTCAGTGAAACACAAAGTTATGAATCTGGTAATAGGACATGCCTTGATTTACCTACAGTCTTTCTTGTATGAGACCTCTTTAACTTCTGCTGACCTGGGCTGGCATGTGAACAGTGGCTAGAATCTCGCGTGAGTCTAAGCTTATAAGCTTCAGGTTTGTAAACTGTATGTTTGAGGGCTTCTTACATACTTACAGCTTGGATGAATTTCCAGAAGGATAGAAAAGCATTATTTGTGAAGTCTTTCCCCAAAGAATGGAAATGCTAAACCTATTCATAAAACAGTCGAGTTTCTTAACGCGATCTCTTCCCAGCTTTATTTTGTTTGGAAAATTGTAAACATTTTCAGCTGAAGCTGTCCAAACCCCATCTGCTTCAGGCAGAATCTGGGTGTGAGAAATCTTCAACTGGAGTAATTAAGTTTTATATTTTGGCGAAATAGTTTGAAGAAGTCTTAGAAAGGAAGTGATTGCCATTCTTTGATGAAGCTGGTAGCAAGTAGCTCTGTAGGTAGATGAGAGGGAGTCATCTGGAGTCTTCAGGGCAGATATGATCAGACTGCATTCCAAAATTCCTGAAACATTCATGGAGTATACTTCAAACTTAGCTGGCAGTAGGGTTGATAGCCCTATTAGTAAGTTTTTTATATGATTGCAGAAGTTGTGTACTGAAATCAGCCTCTTGTTACATTTTTACTGTAAAGCTACGAATGTAACTTACCATTCCTTGGTACCATTATCTTTGTTATTCAAAACACCTAAACAAACTGAAGGAAAAGCTGAAGCATATGCGAAAACAGAATACTTTGTACTATTTTGTACATATGACTTCAGTATTAGGAAGCTGGGAAAACATAACATAACTTTGAAGAAATTGCATCCAGCTTTAAGGCTGTATTTTGTGGCACATATATTTATTCATGTAATCTAGTTAGGATAGTTTAGTACTTGTACTTTTTTAATTAATCTGGAAGCTTGTGGAAATTGAATGTTTCTTTTTATATTAAAAACCCCCACGAACCCTTAGATGCAGAACAGACCTGATGCGTGGCCTACACTGACAACTACATGATGCGGATTTCCAGTGACGAAATGTGATCAAATGTTGATATCATTGATATTGTTGGAAGTTATGAGTTGATTCTCTTCCTTAAAAGCTGTTAATTGGATCTCTATTCCTAATCATTTAACTGTTAAATTATGTTAAAATGACTGCCCTGGTATACTTGGTTGTTGTATTTATTTTTTTTAGACTTTTGTTGTTGTTTACGGAAGGTTCAGATAATAACCAGTTCTTCATTACAGGTATCCTTACAAGCTGCAGATAGTCATTTGCTCTCCCTGGCACCACTGTTGCTGAACTTCAGTTGCCTGTGCTATAGAAGTCCATACCATCATACAGGAGGTACTTGACCACTCTCATCTAATCAGCACAGAGATGGATGAGTCTTTCCGTGCTTCTAAGGATTTCAATGCAGCTTTATGTTTTGACATACTTTTTTTTTTTTTTTGCAAAAGTATCAGGTAATCTTAAATATCATCCAGAAGACGCCATGAAATTTTATTTACCTCATTAGAAGACTCCTGAGAACTGCAAAAGAAGAGAAACCTTGGTGCTCTAACTTCATCTTCCAGCTAGAAGTTGATGAGCAAGTGTTCCTTTAATGGGATTTAGAGTTGCATCCAAGAAGAAAATGTCATATCTAAATTAACAATTTTTTTTCTGTATCTCACCCAGTGATAAAGGAAGGAATAATCTTGAAAACCTGAACTTCTTATTAAAAAGTTCACCTTGGAAGAGGTGCAGACTTGAACCCTGTAGAAGTCATTGGTTGAGACCAAGAATGGCTGCCTTCACCTTGATCTTCTGATTAAGTCAAGAAGTCTTTTCTAACAGCTCTTGACTTTCAGCTGTTTTTGTGTTGGCACTAATCTTGTACACTGGAATCTTTTTTGGATTATAGTTAGTCCAGACCAAAAGGTAAAATGTGTTGGTACCACTTGTATGCTCTGCAAATAATTTTGTAGTAATGGTGTAAAAAAACAGTTTTGTTGGAAAATGTGGTCTTAAACTGTAGACTGCTGTACTTAATTTTAGTTACAGAACTTCAGGAAAAGTGTGAATTTCTTCTTAAAGTTAGTCTTGTTGATTGAGTATGAGGATGACTAATGTACATTTATAATGGTGTTTGTACTGAGATTGATGCATAATTACAGTCGGTGTCAGCAACAAGATTCTATAATTTCTTCCTGGGTTGTGTGGCTTTGTGTAGCATGCCAGACTTCCTCTTTGTGTGGAGAGTTGAAGAAGCACAGCATATTCCCACTGTGCTGCGATCAAACTCACTGGTTGTCACTATAGTTGTAGAAAAGCCTTTCTCAGATGCTGGAAGCTTCCATATTCTTCCTTCTCTAGGAGTTCCTCTTGCTGTACACTTTCTGCTGTGTCCTGTGGGAGTCTCTGTAAGACTATGATACCTATCTAGATGACGATTTATTGAGAGTAAGACATTTGATACCGTGCAGTGTCACAACTACGTTTTTCCTTGAGTCCAGGGCAGATCATTAGCTGTTGTATGAAACATCTACGCAGTCAAAAGGGAGAACACTCTCTGATATAAAGACTAATCTGTGTTACCTTGTTGGTGAGATTTTTGGTGGCGTAATGGTCATGTCTTCAAACATGCTTGTAGGCTGCTTTAAAATGTCAATCTTGTGGCAAAAAATTGACAAAACGGAGTCTAATTTGGACCATGTTCTCCAGACAGTAATAACTTGTTTGGTTACTGGTTTTTAAAATGTTGTGATCTGCCTGTATTCTGTTCTAGAGGGTTATGGATCTAGAGTTTGTCAGAGAACTTCCTTGTCTAGATGTTTCACTACTCGTGTGTTCCATTATGATTTCATCACTCTTAATAGAGTACTAAGAGAGAGTGAATAAGACAGAGCCATGATTTTTTATCTTTTTTTTTATTGATGAGTAAATTGTCCTTCTTGAAATGAGGGAATGATCTGCCATTTGCATCTGTTTATTTTTAACAGCAAGTTATGAAGTCCAAACTTCATAATACTTCCAGAATACAAAGTTAACGTGAATCTTGGAGAACAGATTGTCAATGCTAGGGCTTTTAATGAAACTGTGTAAATTAAAGTGCTTCTAGTGGCAAGCAAGAAACATGTTTGTAAAGCCTCAATCTGTTTCTATTTGGGCTTTGCTTTCATTAAGGAGCTTGTTACAGAGTGAAGGACGAAAACCACTGGTAAGGGTGACACAGGGTTTCTTTGGTATTTCTCTCCAAGCAAGATTAAAGTTATTTCGCATTTTAGGAAAATAAACCTTTATTATAGTTAGTTTTTGTGTGAGACTGATCGGTGTTGCTGTTAGGTTTCTATTAGGATCTTTGCTAATAATGCCAGGAGCAGTAACAAAGGGAGAGTTGGGAGAAAACATTCAGGAGTGCCGAGGTGAAAACAGTATGAACAGGGTGTCTTTATGACTGCACAGTGTATATGCAAAAGCCTCGTTTAAAGTGTGGAGATAGTATAGTCAAGGCCACACTTCAGAAACAGTCATCTGTAGACCTGTGAGAAGTAGCCACTACACCTCGTGGATGTGTAGTCTTTGCTTAAAGATGTTTGGGTGTGGTTACTTGCCTTTTTATTCTCTTACTATAATGGATTGTCTGAGTGGAGTTTCATTGTGCAGGGCCAACAATACCTTTTTGGATCCTCAGCAGTTACTGATACATCACTCAAAAAATGCCACTGATAGCAGAACTGTCCCATGTGCAAGAAGAAGATGGAATGTTTTAGCAGAATGGTCTCCAGACAAAATATTTTTTTGACAGAGCAGCATGTATGGGAGCTGCAACAAGTACTGTTGAAACTAGAGTTGCTTGAGGAGGAAGTGGATCTCCTGGAGTTGCAAACACTTAAAGACAGCACATATTAAACATTCCAATTCATATAAAGACAGTAACTTACTTTATGTGGTTGGCTACTAAATTCCCTTTTATTTAGCTTTTGCCTCTGTTGCAATTGAGACAACTGTACTTCCTTGGGAAACAGTTCCAGTCCACAATTATTGTAAAAACGTGACCATGTGTCTACTACTGTGAGTGTGGTTAATACATAAATTTAAAGATCCCAGAATCCTAATGCATTCTTTTCAGATACCAGTTAATCCAGGTGTAGGCTACAGTTTTCCGTGTGGAATAAAACATATTGTTCGGGTTCTCTTTCAGCTTTGGCAGTGTAAGCAAACTGAGTGCACTTTGTGAATAGCAGAAGTCAATGAGCTAAGTGTCTAATGTCGTGTATTATTGATTATTGAAATTTTCTTGACCTGAGTTGGCCCCCAAAACTCACTGTTATATACTTAAAAGCTGATTTTTGAATTTTCAGTTAGTCTTTTCATTACTAGGTGTTGGCTGGAGATGTGTTTGAATACCTCTGTAAAAATATTAAGTGGAATTCACAATTCCAGCAGCCTTCCTGCAGGCAGAAAAAAGTTAGCTTTGTACCTCAGTCTTGAGATGGAGAATACTAGAAATTGTAGAAGTCCACTTTGCTTGCTTTCAGTGAGTACCCAGCTGCAAGTTACAGGTTCTTGATTTCTTCAGACTAATTTACCCTCTGAGTAACTCTTGTAAACAACTCTTAACCAAGTTTTTCTACAGAACATGAGCTTGAAGCTCTTTACCCTTACGCATTTCCTGTTAAATTTGTAGGGTGCATGTAATACCTGTGCAGAATAAAAGATTGATGTCACTTAACTTTTCATCATGTTGCGTTAATTAAAGAGCTCTTCTGCATTCATTATAGTTTCTTTCATCTTTATTGCTAGATGTAGGCACTGCTCTAGTTCTTGGAAAAGAAAACCTCAGAAGATGCTCAAAGGCACACTTCCATAAGTGATTAAAGATCTTGATTGTCAAGTGGAATGGCTGGATTAAGGTGACCCAGGAACTTAACCTCTTGGATCACACTTTAAGATAAAAACAGTAGGTAATGTGTTCTTACAAGAATGATTACATGCTTTCTTGGGAGGTCTCTGTACATGCCGTAAAATCCATAATGAGCTGTGCTTCTGCTGGGACTTGTAGACAAGTTAATGTGATAGTAATTGGTGAATTACTTGTCAGGCATGGTTTTTTTTTTTTTCCCAAGTAATGTAGTATCATACTGCACTCTGCATGATCATTCATGTTCATGTAAGTGCAGCTTCTACATGCTTTTAAAGTCATTTGTGCCTTGATGTTACAAGACAGTTCTTCTAACAGTGATAGGAGGTAGGTATCAATTCCAGTATTGCATTGCTACAGCTACTCTTGTGTAGTAGAGTAAGCACAATGTTGTCTTACCTTTCAGTATTTATAACAACCTTTTCTCTTAGAAGTATTTTGAAATTGATAGTGTCTGTAACACATGATCTATGAAAATACATTTGAAAGATGTAATCTGTTTCTCTACTTATGGATGTTTAGTATAGTGAAAAAGTGTTAGATACAGTAAATCTAGCTGCTCTTTAATGTTACTTCATTCAGAATATGTTAATGAAGCCTTAAAGGCTTTTGAAGCATGCCAGTCACTAAGAGGAAGAAAAATTGAAAGTGAAATCTACTCCTAAGGAAACAAATACATTTTTTTTTTAATGACAGTAGAATTAGAAGAGCTAGCAAAATTTCATAAATGAAATTGCCTGTTCAGTTATTTTTGCTTTAGTACATATTCTAATCACCCATTAAGAAATTGTGACTGACTTGAATGAGATACAGCTTGATTATCTGGTACTTGCCTGATTACTTTTGTTTCTGGTTTGCATGTATAAACTTGTGACTGACAAGTGTCCTTAAATGCTTAGTGAATGATTAAGTAAACGTGTAGTGTTTCTTTTCTTTTCATACACTGTCCAGGCAAACATGTTCTTGGGGAATCTTCTTAGTATCTTTGTGCAGCAGAATAGGATGAAATTGTTTACATATTTATATAAGTAACTATTGTTAGAAGTGAGCATACCATAAAGCTGACGGGGGGGACTGGTCAGCACCTATTCCCACAAATTATCAGACTGTTCTTGATGAAATTTTTTACCTTTCTGGGTTGAATATTTAACTTGTCTGTCAGGTTATTTGGGACTCAATTCAGTAATGCTTTCATGGATTTTGATGACATAGTAAGGCAGTGTTTGCTGGGAAGTAACAGGTGTGGTGTTTGTGGGGGGTTGTTTGTGGGTGGGTTTGTTTTTTTGTGGGGTTGTTTTTCTGTTTGTGTTTTGTTTTGGTTTCTTTTTTTTTCCTGTAGTTCTTTTGGGTAAGAAATACTGTATTCCAGGATGGATTTCAAATGCTAATTGTCTGTAGAAAGGAAGGTATGCCTTTTCTCCTACTGCTTGTTAATATCCAGACATAGTGATAGGTCCTGAATTTTCTGCATTTGATTCTGCTTTAAAAATATAATTGGAAAAGTCATCTTACAGTCCCTGGCCAACTTGGAACATATATTACTCTATCTGGAGGGACAGGTACACTGTGAAGCGATGTGCTGCTTTACTGTTTTCTTACTCTAGTAGTCTGTGAGGTTGTAGCTTTACTGGCCAAGATCCCATTGTTATATTAACATCAGTATAGTTAGTATAGTGTCAGTAATTCAAGAAGCAACATCTTATAGTTCTTCTCTCCTTCCATTGCGGAAGGGAGTTCTTTAAACACTGATTATTTTCCAGCTTTATTACTCCAAGGATTTCAGTTGTCAGTGATGCAGTAATGCTGGGTATAGGTATACTTGTAGAGACACACATTAGTTCTTGTAGGTCAAACAGCAGCGAACTTGATTTTACTAGTTGAGTTTTTGTGTTTCTGTACTTTCTTCCCAGAAGCAGGCAGTGTTGCAGAGTCATTGACTTGGTTTAAATTTATAGAGTTGCTAATGTTCTGGGAACGTATTTTTTGCTCATGCTATAAACACGTGCTCTTTCCCTATCACATTGCCAAACACTACATCCTGCCTCATTTGAAGTGTGCTTATAGTAATCTTATCTCTGTTATTGTGCTTTCAGACTTAAGCGTGACATCACTAGTCATAGAATAGTCTATAGT
This sequence comes from Platalea leucorodia, assembly GCF_965183815.1. Taxonomy (NCBI): domain Eukaryota; kingdom Metazoa; phylum Chordata; class Aves; order Pelecaniformes; family Threskiornithidae; genus Platalea; species Platalea leucorodia. The sequence goes on from NC_138858.1 coordinate 32,026,863, forward strand.
CATAAAATATTCCTGCAAAGAATACTGATTATAAAAACAAAACAAAAAACCCACAACCACTTGGGCAGAGAACAGAATGCTAGTTCATTATAAATTAATACTGTAAAACAGCCAACTTTGCAGTCACCAGTTTATTCTGCTGACTATTTAGTTCATGTTCATCAAAGCTGACTTCTTTAATTCCTATGTGGAATAGGTAGTCTGTGCATGGTGGTGGGTGTGTGCATCATGGAGAAGGCTTCTTCTTATTCAAGGCCTAGCCTAGGTATGTCTTGCTTTCTGAACCTGTTAAATATAAATATTCCTCGGCAGTTTACTTTTTAAGTCGTCTTTTTTTTGCCTTTTTCTCATGCTAATAGGGAGGATTCAGTTGCGGATCGAAGATATGACTTGTTCTGCAGTCATAACTGATGAATAGATTGCAAAGACTAGACACAGGACACTTTTTAGTTGAATGTTAACACTGGTTACCTAGTTATGGTAGATCATTCAGGCTGTTCAGATTTAGATCTTCACTGAATTGGCTTTAAACTGCAGTACCTCAAAATAGTTTTCTGTCAGCCTGCACATGACGTCCTGAGAGAAAGGGAACAATGACAGTATTTCTTGGCTCTCACCTGATTGTTGCCTATGTACCTTCAGTCTACCAGGAGCAAGGTTATCCTTTTCTCTCCACTGCATTAGCTTTCAGAAGATTTCCTCATACCATAGAGTTCTGGAAATTGCACACTAGAACCTCTGCCACAGCTTGTCCAGTCCAATTGGGACAGAAGAACAGAGCAGAAGTTAGGTTATCTCCAACAACATCCAGTTTATTCATTGTTTCAGAAGTGATCGATTTTGCAGATGCACTGCTGAATTTTCTAAAAAAATTTGCAACAAAAAAAATCACTTGGTTGGGGATTGAATCTTCAGAGTGGACCTGGAGTAGTGCTCAGAGCAGTAGCAGCTCCAGAAATGTGGATCTTCTGCCCACCCCATTTCTGATGTATTATTGCAAGGTGATTGATTGTCTTTGTTTTGGGTTTACTTGTACTTTGAATCTATGAACAGCTGTTTTTAAACTTCTTTAATAATCTTAACCATGAAAATACAAACTTCTTGTGGCATGACAAGCCCCCGGATCTGGATTGTCATAGGGCTTCAAGAACACTTCTGTCCCCTTTGTTAAAGAGTTATCAAAAGCATAGGAATGTATGACATGGTGGGACGGGAAAGGTTACTTAAACTTTCTTAAGTAGCTTGCTACTCAATATGAAGCCCTAGCCTAAAGCTCCAGGCATGTGAGGCAGTGTTGATAGTCACCTGTAGAATAACAGTTGCTGGAGATTTCCATTTTAAGACTTGTGTTCATTTAACACTTACAGCATCAAAATCTTCAGTTATTTGCTGTGTGTTGAACTGGTTTGAAAACAGGCAGCTGAACAAGGGTCGTTCCCATAGCTGTTGACCAGGCAGCTGGGTCAGCTTCAGTTATATTGAAACTAACTATCAGTACTCCTGTTAACTACTGTACCCACAGGTGGGATGTGTAATCAGGAGTAAGGAGAGTAATTTTTTTTTTTTTTACACATCTTTAATCAGTAGTTCTTCCCTGAATTTATTTCTTGTGTGTCAGCTTATGTCCATAACTGTCCTCTGCCCTTCAGAGTTGTTTTGAAAAAGCAGAGGGGATGAAGGAAGAAATGTGTATTCTACTTTTGTCTATCCTGAGATTATTTGAATGTTACAGAAAACTGTATTAGTGAGAAGCTGGAGAATTCCTTCCCTCTTATTTTTTCTGTTCCTTCCTGCTCCCTACATTTTCCTGTTGTATTGATACTGCCAGTAGGCTCATGAAAACAGATCTGTTTGAAAAGACTCCTGAACCAGTGATGTTGAAAATAGCACCTATTCTGGAAAAATGTCGGGTAATTTTTTGTTGCAAAAGTAGTTTGGAAACATACGGTAGTTTTTTAGTCATGCATGCATTTCTCCCACTGCAATTTGAAGTAAAAGGTAACTAATGAAATTCTAGTTTTGATGTCCCAAAGCAATGCATTATACATTTAGGTAAATTAAATCTCTGCTTCAAAGATGCTGTAGGTGATTAAGAGTGCTTTAATGAGCAAAGCAGCAGTGGTCAGTACTCCCTGTTTTTCTTCTCTCCTAGCATACAACTTGGCATTTTTTGGTGTGAGTTTCTTAGCTTAATTGTAGGTAGGTGAGGTCATCAGGTAAAATAAAGATAATAACAGGTATCTTAAAGCTCTGCAGAGTGGGGCCCAAAATAATGTTCAGTAAGTGTGTGCTATATATGATTAAAAAATCTATTTCTATTTATATTCTGGTGTTCTGCAGGATCTGATTGCATCTGGAATATAGTGGGGCCTGATGTACGAAGTTATGTGAGAGATTGCTACACAGTACATGTTTCTTCAGTTTTACTATAGCTTTTACACTGACCAGTTAAGACTTACTTTCAGTGAATAATCTTGTTTTGATCTTGGGGTGGGGGGGGCTGGGGAGCCTGGCTAAATCTGGAATAAAAATGTTTTTGAATGCTCTCAATTTAGGAGATGTCCCTTCATAAACCTGGAGGCCCAGTGTATATTCTTGGTGTTGCTTCCCTCTAAGTGTAGTTGCTCTTGCACAATACTTTCAGATCTTAGTTTTGCAAAGAAAATGGATTTCTATGTGTATGAGGTTTTTTATATCTAGATGTTTTATTTAAGAAATAGTATGCAAAATATTAGGGAAGTATCAGGTACTGCCTTGCTTTCTAGAAAAGACTGAGAGCGAATTGTGAAATTATGTAGCTGAAATGCACACAACACAATGATTGTTCATTTAAAAATTCTCACATGTATTTCTAGTTATTGCGTACATCATGTAAGTGGCAACATAGATCCTACCTGTTTTTTGATTAGAAAATCACGGCATTATCTTGGATATTGATGCGTAATTAAAGTCTGTAAAGATGTCTGTTTCTAATTTTAAGCCTTTTAGTGGTTTTCATTGGATGAAATCATGGCTGCAGGTAACTTGATGGGAGTTTGTTTTTGCATATACTAAAGACAGAGGTTTTTATTTACCTGAAATAGATGGCTTGCCTCTTCTGTCTGTACAATTATTGTCTGTAAAAGGAAACTACTTATGTACCTCAAGGTAGAATTTTACAAGTACACCTTTCTTTTGACAGCTAGAAGATGGACATACTTTATTTGACTACAATGTTGGACTAAATGACATAGTTCAGCTTTTGATACGTTCTGAATCTGAAGCTCCTAGCGCTGCTTCTGTGACAGATCAGGATGGAGAAGTCAATCCCTGTGCTGTTTCCAACTGCAAGAACAAAGTAAAAAAAACAAATAGTGGATCACCCAGTCAGCCATCTACATCATCTCGCTCATTTCTCATTGATCCTGGCATTGGATTGTACAAGGTATGTACAAACTTTAAAAGCTGGAAACTTGCTTCATGCTTGTGGGTTTAATATTATTGCTAAAAAAGTTTGGTTTATTGTATAAAAATGTGTATCGTCATTGCTTTCTTTCATGATTTGACATAATTTCCCAATTTGACATAAGTCAAATTGACTTCACTTAAGCTGACTCTTGCAGACTCATGAAAGTATCTCTGTACCAGGCTCACTGGTGTTCCATGTTGTGGGAGAGTTCATAAACTGACACATTGTGTTCTCCAAAACGTTTAGAGTGCCTGTGACACAGAAGTAGTTTCTGTGAACAGAAGTTAATAAAAACAAACAAAAAAAAAATCTGTGGAAGAGCGTAGCTTTTCCCCTTCTTATTTTTTTCAAGCTTGCCAAATACTTGTTTTAATACTAATGTTTCAGTGCTGCATTAGAACGAGATAACCTATGGAAATACACATTTTCTTTAAATTGTATGTGATGTAATGATTGCTGTTTTATTATCGTTTTTTTTTTAGGAATCGCATTTATCCTATTCATTGTTAGTTTTGTACCTCATTGAATTTTTCGATATTGTCAGGTAGGATTACATCAGAGTACCCGAAGTTTAATTTAAACAGAAAATGGGCAGTTTCCAGATTGCTAGCTCATTGGATATTTAGTAAGATGTGTATATATAGGGAATGGTAGCATTTTACGTACTGTTTGGGTGTTTCTCTTCAATAAGAAATATCCATAATGGTAATTCTTTAGCTGGAAAATGTCCAAAATTACGGAGAGGCAAAAAGAGGTTGAGGCTGCCATATGTATACAAGTTAATTTCAGTTAGAGGAATGCTGTTATTTAGACCTGTCATCTTGATGGGAAGCTGTCTTGGTTTCATGCAGACCATTACTTCATGTTTCAGCTATTAAGGACAAGTGGCAAGTTACTTGCTGTATGTTCCTGTAGCATTCTGTGCAATGAGTTTTATTCATTCTCTGAGGAATCAGGGAGTCAAAAAGTCAGTACCTTAAATATGGAGACACAAGCTTGTGTGCTTGCCTTTTTTTTTTTTTTTTTTTCTTCTCTTATTTCCATTTATTACAGTGGGGAAAAACCCCAGTTCTTCAATTCTGATGCTTTACAATTAACCAATGAGTGTAAAAGTTAATACAAGAAAGGATGGGGAGAATAATGGGGAGATGGGAGGCTGCAGAAGATCAGTTGATCAAAGGAAAGGAGTATTGAAATGTATGTTTTTCAAGAATGCTAAAAACTTTACAAGTAGTCTCTTAACTTTTTTTCAGGATTAAAACAGAAAATAGAACAGGGAATGGTGATATTGGCAAATATGCTCAAGGAAACCTATTCTGTTGAGTCAGCTGGAATTTTTGCTCTCTAATACTAAGGATCTAACATTTTCTCCTTCGTTACCTGTGAATTGATTACTTTTTCAGCTAACTATGTTTTTAATATATATACACATGTATATACATGTATATACACAAGTATATACACGTATATACACATGTGTGTATATATAAACAAGGGTACAGTAGTTGCATTCTTTGATATTTGTAGATGACAGTAGGAACATATCGAGAATTTCTATTTACAGAATCAGGAAACTTCTAAGAATATATTTTTAGCCAATAATGTAATTCAAAGGTAGTAAACTTGTTGAATAAAAGTCAATAAAAAAGTCCATAAACTAAGCTGTGTTAGATGGCTAAGTAGATGGATGTATTTAATTATTTTGCATTTTGTTTGTCAAACAATAAGGAGTTGTCTAGTTACAGGAAGGAATAGTTTGTTCCAGTTTTTTTTCTCTCTGAGGAAGGTCCTGTGCCTCACTGGATCTGCATCCAGAGCTACACTCGACAAGATACCAGTTACTTATTCCACATTATGAATAGTCTCAGCCTCTGTGCCCTCCTTTCTCTTTCTGATTTCAGCTACCAAAAGGAAAGGTGGCCAGTATGGAACCTGTAATTTAAAAAAAAAAAAGTTGTAGAGTTGATACTGGAAATAATAGTTAAAAATAATTAAATTATTGTTAAATGGTTAAAGTAGTGATTTAAATAGAGTTCCTCTGTGTGGTCATTGTATATTATGTAAATCAGAATGCTTTAGCTTGTTTTATATCCCAGTTGTACCTGACATCTGGTATTTAAATGAGTTCTGAAGGACTAGTAGTGGGTGGAATTATGTTCAACTCCTATTCCTTCTTACTAAGACTGAGAATTGTTAGTGGTGTCTGGTTTAAAAACTGGGGGTCCATCCCAAGGTGGGCTCAGCATGTGTGAAGGACACCACCTTGGTTAAGTAGGGTACCCATGGCTGATCTCCAATGCCAAAAGGAGGAATACAAGACAGGTAACACTGGTTGGGCATTCAGGAATGGCCTTAGAAAAAACAAAGCTCATTCAGAAGCATGTGCATGTTTCCCCTTCTGATTCTCACATAGTCTTCGTAACTTCCATCCAAAAATCTCTGGCTGTAGTAAAAACATTTTAGCAGAGAACTCTAACTAGCTTGGAATGAAAAACACACAAACTGAATCTCTAATTAAAATCAGTATTTGTTTAATACTATTCACAAAATGCTACTAATAACCCAGTTCTTAAACGAGACACCACTAACATAAAATAGCTGTCTGATGTTCCTCAGTGCTCTATGGTAATAATTATTTGCCCTTACTCTTTGCAAGGGTGGCAAGTCTGTTGTGTAAGTACTCACATCAAAATATAGAAAGATGCATTGGAGAGGAGCAATGATTAAGGGAGTTTGCACTGGATTTCTTTTTTTTAATTTTAGATTTTTTTTTTGTTGTGGATCTGATGATGATTTTTGACTTGCTAACATGGCTTCTCTGGCACTTGAATAACGGGTCACAAGAACTAGCAGCAGATGGGGAAATCCTTAGTGTGTCTCACTCAGTTGTGTTTTTGAGAGGAGGAAGTAAAGAAGCACTTTGAGTTACAACTACTTCAAACACGTAAGGCTGTGTAGAGGTGCCTTCGTGAGGGTTCCTCCTATGAGGGCCAGAATGCAATGTTTATGTTTAAAATAGATTGATAGATTTAAAATTAGGCTGTCCCTCTCTGATCAGTTTGTTATGTGGCTGGAATTTTCATCCTTGTAAAAAGCTGTACTTTGAATACTGTAGGTTGTAAGAATAAAAAGAAAAAAAATACATGTTTGTATTTTACATGGGAGGAAAAGTAAAGGGTTGAGTTTTGGACTTCACTTTAAGAACGTAAATGAAAAGAGTAAAATGCAAAGTATTCCTTTCTTGGGATAAACTTGTTAGCTCAAACTGCCGTTAGTTGCACTTTCAGATACATAAGGACTGCTTCACTCTACATATTGAAAGTTGAGTGTGTTTTGGTTTGGTCCTGTGAAAATACAGTAAGATTGTTCAGTTTATAGAAACTAGCCTTTGGGGTTAGTAAGAGTAAGTGTCTGCCACAATGTTGATACCTGACAAAGGCTGGAGCTTAAACCGTATATATACATACACGTATATGTATATATACATATGCATGCATATATATGTATGTATCTCATTGTTTAGTATAGATGTTTTCCATCTTATGGCTGCACAGTAGCCCTATTGTAGTAAGTTTTTTTTATACTTGATTACTGTTGATGAAGTGTTCTTTTTAAATCTTTTTTCAGTGTTCTCAGTATTATTAAAGGAACATCTGCTTAATTAGCTGAAGACTTGAGAAAATGAAATATAATTTAGAATAGTAAAGTGGTTTTGTTGCTCAATACCAGTATTATTGTGAGTACAGAAGGGAGAAATTCTGGGAGATAGTTCCATTTCTTACAGTCATAAGATTTTGGTTGACTGTGGTGGCGGCCTTGTTAGGCTTGTTTCTTCCTTCTCTCTCCTCAAGTCTTGGAGGGTTAAAAAAATCTTGCAGACCAGAAAGGCAGAAGGTTAAAGAAAACTAGCCTTGCTTTTTGAAGTTATGTACAGATTATATTTGTACTAGATCTTAATGAGGGAAGAGTAATAAAATACTGAAAATGCAACATGTTCATGATTGCATGTTACTTAACTTGCTCAAGCTCAACTAGTTATTAGTGTTGACTGTTTTGCTGATAACAAAGTTAAGCAGTAGCATCGTGAGTTGTCTTATTTTTTTCTTAATTGGGATTATATAAAATAAGCATGAATTCATTATTGAATTTTCCTTTTAGATAAATGAATTGGTGGATGCCCGTGATGTCAGCATTGGAGCCTGGTTTGAAGCTCATATAGAAAATGTTACCCGAGCAACAAAGGGACATAAGAATGGTAAAGCTCAAGGAAAGAGTGGTAACACTTACAAAAGGACTAATGGAAACTTAAGTCAAGATCATTCTAGAGAAAATGCAAATAATTTGGACAGTACACCATCCACATCTTATTCAGACTGTATGGACACTGATGAAGAAGCTATTTATCATATCAAGTACGATGAGTAAGTGCTCCTGATACTATTTTGAGGACGTCACGTATTGTTATTTGGTTTGTATAAACCAAGAATTTCTTGAAGAAGCTTGGAATCAAAGAAAGCAAGTTCAATATTGCAAGCAAGAAAAAAGTTACTAAAAAATTTATAACACTTTTCAGTTGGATATAGTGAAACCATTGGGAGTAATGATATTTTTCATGCCTAAATACTTGTCAAGTATTAATTTCTTTGTCCTCATGAAACTTAAAATCCATCCTTCTTATATGAGAAAAAGAAACTATATAACTGATCTTTTACTGTGGGTTTTTCCAAGTAAAGTATTGTTTTAATTTTTTAACTATCCCCTGTATATATTCAATTCCTCTCATTGGAGCTGAAGAAGAACTCTGATGAGAGCAAACTTTGTTACTTGATTTGGATCAGTTTTATTTCAAATAGAACAATTGTGCACAAAATTGCAGGTCTGCACTTACAGTAAAGGTTTGTTATAGGTAACTTTGTGACTGAGGGCATGAAATTGATTCTGAACTGGAGAGAGGGCATTAAGGCTGTTTTGTGGGGTTTTTTCCTGTTTGTTTGTTTCTTTAGTAAAAACAAATTCCAGAGCCTGCAATGTGTGGGTGGGAAACCCTGAGTCTGAAGGGATTTCGTATTTATGAACAGCTTTTGCACCACTTCATTTGCTTGAGAAATTAGTCTGAATTTTTTTTAATAACATGAGTTAAAGCATTAAATTAAGCTTCTGAAAGAATGAAACTTCAAGTGAGTTAAGGATTTTTAATTTTTGGTACCGAGATTGTTAAAAATCCTGTAGTTTGTGCGATGTAAGATTCAGGTAGAAGGATGCAAAGTATGTTCAGTATTAACTAAATGTAGATGTCCAAAATACGTTTTTAGAGCAGCTATTTCAACTTCAGTAATTTTAATATGTAACTGCGAATCTGACTTACAAAGAGCGTTTTTTTGTTGCTCTTACTAGTAGCAGATACAACTTAATGTGCTTTTTTAACTCTATGTTGAGTTCAGATTCTATATCTGCAACTGTGTAAGTTTTCTGCTTAAAATGTTAGAGAATTAAAAAGGCGGAAGTAGAAATGTAGATATTTCATTGAATATTGCAAGAAATACATGAAAATAAGTTACTCAACCAGTATTATGAAAATATTTTCTCTTGAAATTACATGTCTATTGTGGTGTCATTTCAAAGACCTGGCTGTAAGATTACCTAATTTTACAATACTAAGGATATATGTAGGTTAGCCATGGGCAAACATTTCTGAGAAAGTGTTTGTAACTGTTGCAGTAAAATTATGTTCCTTTTTTGTAGATACTGTTGTTTTTCATGAGCTAAAAGTATAGAAGTAGAAAATGTTTTGCAACAGGTCTGATTTTTCTTTGACATATTCATACTAAAGAAAGAGAAGATTAACCTCTCTTTATGTGTACTTTGGGATCTAGCTGTTCCCTTTCAGCATGTGGAGACAATCTTTTTACTCTAAGATTATGCTTAGCAGTTGTATATTCTTAGCCAACAGAATTAGGTAAGGCACAGCAACACAGTGTTGCAAGGTAGTCATTGAAGTCACAGTTATTTAACTGATCAGTCTAAGGTATTGGAAGTTTGAGCTTTTGGAAAGAAAAACTGTTGGAAGTCTTTCTGGAAAGTGAGACTTGTACAGTTATCAGTGATTGGGTTTTTGATGAACGTTACTGACCATTGGTGCAAATCTTTCAGTGTCTCACTTTTTTCTTTTAGTGTTACCTAACATGCATATTCATATAGTAGCTATGTGTGCACTCATACCATTTTATTTTCATACGTTAGTGTTTACCTCTTTTGTATCTGTAGACCACATATGTATCCTGCCACCTATATGCTTGATGTGGATAAATAGGGAGGTCATGGTGTGCTTTGCCACACAGTTGTTCTCTGCTCCAGAAATTGTTTCATATAATTTATATCTTTGCTTCTGTTCTTCAAGGTTCATATTTTACTGCTAGTACTATCTTCTTCTGCACAGTTACCTGTTTCTTCGTGTTTTGCTCTTTAGGTTTGGACTGTGCATTTTGCCGCCAGATGTACTTTGCATTCTCTAGTCTGTCCTTGCTGTGTTTTGGAGAAGCTCTTTTCCCTTTTATCTCCTAAAGAGGATGATTCTCTTGGGTGGCATAATTTCAGCTCCACCTTGTCTACAACGGTTGTAGTCTTACAAGACATGAAAACCCTTGCTGCTATCTGAAGCAGAATAAAAATGGCTTACAAATGGGTGACATAAGCCTGGTGCCTGTAAAGCCATCAAAATTACTTGCATATATTGGAAGGACTTTGTGTTAGAGGTGTACATAGGTCCACAACTTCTCAAATCATTACTGATGCTGTTTCCAGACTGGTCTTCCTCTCTGCCTGCTACATCCTTCCAATTTGGAAAAAAATCACCAAAAAGAAGGTTACAGCTGAGGGATAGGTCACTGGTAGTGCATTGAATTGGTCTGCCCCAGCCCCTTGACTCTGATCCGAGGCTTCATTGTGCTGAATAGTAAATATACTTTACTGCACCACGTGTTGTGGCGGACTTAGTCTGACACCCCACCCCACCCCAAAAAAAGAAGAAAAGTTCAAGCAATGTCCTTTTTTTTTTTTTTTCTTTTTTTTTTCCTCCCCTCTTGATGGCTGGAACCAGTAATGCTAATAGCGATGTTTATGTGCAAGATACTGGAAGCCTGTGCAACCCCATCTCAGGACCAGGTCTTCCATCATCATTGGCCCAGTTCTTGCAACAGAGTCCTCTAGGGCAGGCCTGTCTCACCTCACTGTCTCCAAAACACACAGATCCATGTCTTGACTCAGCTAAAGGCCTGAAACTGTTCTTTCCTTTCTTTTCTTAGCTGCCCCATTGGTATTCACACTGTATTCATAAATTCAGGACTGAGTTGTGTGTTGCTTGACACCATCTATCTCAGAACTATGTAGCTGGGAATTTTATCCAGAAGTGAAGCTTCACCTCAGTAATCACTTAGACTGTGCTTGTCAGGAAAGTTCACCTTTAGCTTTAACTACTAATTTATACTGGAGCACACTTCTCTACTTTCAAGTTTTTTGGGTGTGGTAAGAAAATCTGTCAAACAGCATGAAGAACTAATTAAGAATTTTCATCTAAAATTTGTCCAGAAATTGTGGTGTGTTTACCCTCCCTCCACAAGTTTCAGTGAGTGATAATGCTGCTCTAGCCAGTGGTTCTGTGTATTCCTGTGACTGTGCATCGAGGAGGCTGAGTCTGTACTGGCTTGCTCGTATGTTCCACACCTGATTCTCTCTGGAAGTAGTTAGAACAGCATCAACAGATCTGATGTTCATCTGGCTTTGATTTTCTAGCTGGAAACATTTGACAGTCCCATCAAGAGAAGAATCCAATCAATCATTAATTCTTTCTCAACAAGAAAACTTTTAGGTCACTGTGTTCTCCTAAAAACAGCTGTTCTTAAAGGATGAAGCAGGACTTGTCCTTCCCGTAAGTGAGAAAGCTGGTTTTGGCAGTGGTGCTGCTAGATTTACATATCACAAGTCCTGTGCAAAACTTAAACACTGTTTTGCGGTTTTGGGTTTGGTAAAACCCACTTTCTTCTAATCCTTCGTTTCATAAGAGTGTACCCCCTCTGAGGGGTGGAGTTTTCATTTGTTCTTCTCTTCTTTCCACTTCTTGTTACAATAGTGTAGTTATGGTGAATGCGAAGGGGAAAAACATGGCAGAGTTCTTCTAGCAAAGAACACAATTAAGAGAAATTAACCTTTCTGAGCAACAGCTTTTAGTTACAGTAATTTCAAAGGGGTAACTGTCTTGTGGCTAAACAGACCTATCCTACCAGCTGTGATTACTACAGATAGGAGGTACTACATATCCCTCCTTGATTTTGTAGGGAACAGGAGAGCTGAGTTGGTTCTGTTGTTGTGATTTCCCTCTCCCTTCCTCCCACCCCGAGGCTGTATGCCTAGCATTTAACTAAGTTGTTGCAATTGTTGTGCATGTATTTCTGCAGAGACATGGTTCTACTTATAGAAAACCTAGTGCCATTCAGAGGAACAGAACTTTCCGCTTCCAGATTAAACTGGAGTCACAGTTCTTGATAAGCTCAAAGATTTAAAAGGCTTGTGGTGCTTGCTTAAGAGCCCTAACTTCATCAGTGAGGAAGAGACCAAAATATTTACGTCAGTTTTATCAATGCTGACCTTGATTGGTCAGTACCAACTCTCTTGGCATCCAGGTGTGGCTATATAGCTTTTGCTTGATAGTCCATCTTCTGCATTTGGTTTCTGAATGCAGCCTTTTCCCTGAAGGCAGCACTGTGAACAGGTGTATTTCCATTTCTACCAGTGTTGTCTTCCTCCCCTTCTGCCACTTTATTCACTGTATTTCCATTTCAGCTTTGCATTTGTTGGTATCACAAAGAGCCATTAAAGACTTTGAAGTTAAGGATGTGCTATCAAGTTTCATACACTGCTATCATACATTTCTTTCTCCTGTTCTGAGCAGCTGTCTTTTACTACAGAAAAAGATGTGAACCTGTCTTGAACAGAAGAAAGCCAAATCCTTATTTGAAAGGACTCATGAGGAATCCAACATATGCTTAGATCTGAAAGTTAACTGAGATAACTGTAGGTAGAGCCTCTACCACAGCTTTCTTAAGAACCACTTCTAAATCAGGAGCAGGACACTTCAGTAGCTTAATGTGGCACCACAAGGACATGTCTGACAGTGCTGTGTCATACGAAAGTTTGCCCTTTTCTCTTACCTTATTCTGTTTCATACAGCTTGCTTGTGCAGCACTGAATATAGCCTACTTAGATTCAGGGAGACAGTTCTCTCACTCTGTGAGTGTTAGCTCTTCCCTGAAGTAGTGGAAAGACCAATTTACAAACAAATGCCGTCTTCCTTCCATTTCCTGTTTAAGTCATTTGTAATGAAGGCCTTCCATTTAAGAAGGCTCTCAATGGTAGTCACAGGAAGGCTGGATGTTTCTGCAGCCTGAGAAGTGTCAGTATACCTACCTATATGCAAGTATAGGTTTAGTATGGTTCAAGTGTAGGTAACTTTTTTCAGGGCCATCGTGTTTGGCTGATGATACCCCTCTCAGGTTTTATATCAATCAACAGAGAAGTTTTAAATTAAACCTTGAGTTAATAGCTGCACAATGTGTCATAAAGTATGCTGTGGTTATTTATTCTAGGGAACCAGATACTTTAGCAAGAGGGATCATCTATTTACCTCATGCTTAATATGAGCTGTGGAGTGATGCCCTCTGAACTCTCAGATCTGGAAGTAGTCTGTGGTCTCTCTGTTTCTCAGCCCAAGAAATTATAGTCAAGTCTGTGTCTGTTCTGTGTAGGAAGTGTGTTGGGTGTTTCTATAATTCATAAGAATTTACATGGATGCCTTCTCTTTGATGCTGTAAAGAGCCTGTCTGAAAAGCCATGTGAGGCAGGATGCACTATAAGTGAGTTCCATGCCCAGCCGTTGCTATTAGTGAGGATTCCTAAAAGCTTTACCAAGTTCCTGGATCTGTGCAGGCACAAGTTAAATATTTCTAATAGTAGACTTACTAAGAGTAGATTTCCCTGCCTCCCCCCAATGTTTCATTTTACTAAAATATAGACTTTTGTCATTGTTGGTGAACAGGAAGGCTTTAACCTGATGGACTTAAGTTTCCAGGTACATTAGGGTTCTTACTGTCCATTGGTGTCCCTCTTCAAAGAGAAGCTCTTTGGTTGATACTTCTGTTTGTCTGATGGATCTTGAGGATTATTATGTTAGTCCTTGCTTCCATATCAGTACACCATCTTTCAGTGGGTTTCCCAGGCTTCTCTTCTTGCACTTTACTAAAGTTAATGTTTCTTCTGTGTTTGGTGAGAATGCTGCAGTCTCTGAGGGATCCCCATCATATAGCTGATGTTAATCTTCAGAGCCTGTGGCAACTGGCTGGCTACTTCCATTCTTCAGCAAGATGGCTTTTATGATTTCTCTCACTTCTACAGCGAGAATGACAGCCTGCGTGTGGGTTTCAGGTTTTTTGTTGTTGTTGTTGTTGTTTTTGTTTTGTTTTTGTATTACAAGATTTCTTTTGGGACCTAGTCTATGTTTTGACTTAAACTAAGATTCAACCTGCTTCTGCTTTTGGTTAGAAAACTAGTTTTCCTATATTCTTCTTACTTTGCATAGCTTTTCATAAGTTGGATAGAATAGGCATCGTCCAACTTCCTTGGGACCAATTACTTCAGATGGTCCCTGGGTCTCTTTGTGCTGCTAGCTGGAAGATCAAAGGATACAGTGATCTTAAAGATGGTCTCAGTGGATGCTGGTAATTTTGAAAACCTGTTGCAAGACTGCTACGGCGGAGCTTAAGTTGCAATATACTTTTAGCTCACACTTTATTAAAGAATGCTGTGATGCTGGATATCTGTAGAATATTACTACTGGCTATGGCTATTACATGTGTTTAGAAATTATGCTGTCCTTGGATGCGATCCTACAGTAGTTACTGTGTAATGAAGAAATCGGAAACCCACTCCATCTAAACTGTGGGTTTGAGGAGCTACTGACTGTGCCTGTAGACTGGTGTGTAGGTAGTTAGGAGGGGTACTTAAGAGCACCTGGTTTCTCTGAGATATCATTTCCGTGTGTGTGTTCATCGCTTATCTATCCTGGAGCCTACAGGCTGTTGGGGTTTTGAAGTTGAGTAGAACCAACAGCTGTTTTGTACAGTTGAAACAGTCTGCTTTGAATGGGTGAACTTTGTTGCACATAGCCTGGCAAAGCAGGCGTGATCATGGATGTGGCTTTCCTAGGGTCACACTTTCATTTGCACGCTTAGTATGCTGACCCTTGTTTCTTGTAGAGAACTCAATTATGTAGTTGCTGCTCGTGATGCATTCATGTGGACTTCCTGTACCAAAAGTATAGGGCAGGAGGAATGGGAAGAGGAGAACGTGTGCAGATCTGTGCCTGTTACAGAGGCAACTTTGTTTACAGGATAAACCAGAGTAATGCATTTCTAAGAAATAAATGGACTACCTGTCAGTAATTTTCATTATTCAGCATGAAGAATTAAGAACAGCATTAATTTTCCTCAGTATCTAGTAAGATATCTGTTCTTGCTGGTTCTGTCCTTAAGTAGCTGATGCTGTTGCATCTAAATAAAGAGCTTATGTTGATGTACTATATATGCTTTTATCAACTATTATTACTAATTAGGAACATGTATTCCTCAAGAATAAATTCACTTATTGTTGTGCTAAACCTCTTAGAACCATTTAACAGAAAGACATTTCTTACCCCAAAGAGATTACAGCCTGCTTTGAAGGTAATGGCACATAAGAATATGCCTTTACCATGCCTGTAAGCCTCAGTCAGTATGTGTCTCTCATTAGCCAGTTAGTCTTCCATAAGCTGTGTAAAATGTCATTAAAAAAAAAAAATTCTTGTGGACAATACCACAGTAATTTTAGACCCTCTGATCGTAAACGGACTTAAGGAAAAGATTAGTGTATGTGGTAGCTTGTAATAAAAGGGGACTGATCTCAGTGATCTGGGACACCTGTTGGACTCCTGTGTTTCTAAGTGTAAATTGAACTAATTCAGTTGTATTAATCTGTCAGGGGTAGCTTTCATTTTGAGATGGACGGTTTACTGTTAAACACTACTTCATTTACCCATCAACTCAATGCTTGTGTTTTCGTTTTTGTTTCTGCTTCTGCCTGAGAAGCACTTGTAAGATTGGCTGTCTTTTCTACCATTTTAAGCTTATTTGCTTCTGCTTCTGAAGTGTTTGAGTCATGTTAGGGGCATTGGTGCGTCATGCTAGCTGAAAGAGATACAGAAATAGGACCTTGGGCAAAAAACTTTGTGGACAGACGGGGAACAGTGCAAGACAAAAAAACAGTTTAGGAGGAAAAAAGTTGGGAAGGATCCTGCTTGAAATACACTTTTTTAATGTTTGTTTGTTCCCCAGATCTCATCCTGCTCAAATCAAAAACACTTATTCCTGTATTATTTCATGTTGTAGGATCTTTGAAAAGCCTTTAAGTGCAGGAGGAGAAGGTCTTTAAGTACAAGGGGAGTTCTCATTGTCAAGAAGATTACTTTTTTTATTTAAACCTTTTTCTTACATATCTATTCTATTTATTCAGGACTAATCAGGGTTGCAGACAGTAAGAGAAGTTCACCTTGAAAGTGGTGTGAGGAGAAACAATTCCCAATGAAGGCTAAAGGTATTACTGATCATCCTTTTTATGAAGGGAGGTGCAAAATTAAAAAAACTTCAAGGCATTTTGTTTGAAAGACTGTGATAGCCTAGCACTCTAAAATGCTCTGTCCTGCTGTAGCCATTATCCTTACCAAAAGTCTTGCCTATTTCAGGTGAGTTTCATTTGTAGTCCAAACTGTCATTAACCTTTGAAAAATAATGTATTTATGCACAATTCTGCATTTTCTTTTAAAGTATATGTGTGTGTACACACATATATTAAGAAAATTATGATTTCACTGTGTTGTCATAGAGGTCAAAAATTTTAGTCATCCTCTTGCTGTGTAAGTAACATGCAAGACACAGGTTCATAGTTGGAGACCACAGAATATTTTTGAGGAAATGAGAAGAAAAGTTCTAAATACTAGCTGGTCAAGGAAAATATCACTTTCTCCTTGAAAGTGTCTCCTTAGCTGAAGAGATTGCCAAGAGGATAATAGTCTTAAACTTGCTATTCCTTTCTCAAGGAATTGTTTGAAGATTACACTTGCTTAACAAGTATATTTTTCAGAATATTTTTAATGTGAAATATTCGAATAAAGGTAGTAAGCTGGGATTTAGTAGAATGTATCTGAGAAGTCACACAGATGACACTGTTGATAAATTGGTTTTGGAGACCAAAAGACATTATGGGCCATTGTCAGATGAGGTGGCCACTGCTTCTTCCTCTTGCCTTACTTCCCAACTATGTACATGTGATAGTTAAGTTGCATTGAATTTGATGGTTGTGTGGCTGTACAGTGAAGTGTTCTTGCTTCCTCATATATCTAAAAACTCATGTTCACTAAGTGAATATTACTGGTTTTTATGTCACTGATCCAATCAAATGAATTTGCCCAGTGGCTGCACAGTGGGGGCAGAACAAGGGAAAGAATCACTGCTTCTTCGAGACGCATCTGCTTTGAGCAGCACTGGTGAAAGTATGTGATGCAAACAGTTCTGTCTTTTTGTGAAGAAATGCCAAAATACATCCCCTTGCACACAATGTATTTCTCAAATACCCCTTGTAAACATGTTTAAATGAAATATTTGACTTTTTTCTTACATACATTGAACACAGGGAATGCTGTATATCAGGAAGGTGTATGCTGTCAGATTCCTGGCAGTAGTCTCAACAGTTGAAGTGAGGAGGCTGGGGAGTGATTTCTTTTGAAGGATGCTAAGTTAATTGCTAGAAATAAGAAGAAATATCAGGAGCTACAGACCATAGCTTCATTATGGCATCTGTTATCTTTGGTTCATGTTGGCCACTTTAGAATTTCAGAAGAGGAAGAGGAACAAGAGCTGTATCGTCTGCCCAGTAGAATCTTCTCTTAAGACAATCTTTTCCTAAGGGAAACACATGTTTTCTTTGACCTTCTGTCAGTAACAAACTTTTTTTGTAATTGGTCTGAATGACTACTTGGAGCACCTCTCCTAGCTGCATAATTTTGTTTTCTAGTTTCTAGTATCAGTGACTAGTTTGTTTACTCATACAAAACTTTCTCTCATACATATTATTAGACAATGCTAAAACAATAAGAGACCTGTTAGAAAAAGAGTGCCACTACAATGTGGCTGTCTCGGCATATTAGTTCGAACTTAAAAGTATTTTCGGGGAGTAGGC
This sequence comes from Platalea leucorodia, assembly GCF_965183815.1. NCBI lineage: Eukaryota > Metazoa > Chordata > Aves > Pelecaniformes > Threskiornithidae > Platalea > Platalea leucorodia. The sequence goes on from NC_138858.1 coordinate 32,044,627, forward strand.
TGCACACTACTGCTCTTAATTTCAAGAAGTTGATTCCTTGTAAGATTCCTTGTCCTGTTAGCAGTGGATTTCCTGACTGTATAATCTGTGTTCTATAATCTCAAAGTGTTTGCATGTGTTAGTCTTCAGGGTTTTGACACCTGGCATTAACTGTAAGGCTTTGATTTCTAAGGATGTAGACACTTTCTGCAAACTGAAAAGGAAATAGTTTGAGGAGAAAATCCAGGTGTTACTTGTGCCTCTTTAGAAGGGAGGGAAGCTTTCCTGTCCTAGTCATTATTTGAGAGGACAACTGAAATGCCAAGAGTTCAACTTTTTTTTTCCTTTAAAACTGATACTTGGCTGAAAAAAAAGGTGTGGTCAGTGAGAATGTGATTGAACTCTTTCTACTTCTTATTTGTTTGTCTTTAATTAGCTGTAAGTGTTCTCCTTGCACAGTCATGGGATTGAACAACTGAGGAAAGGTTTTTCACAAAATAAGTCTGAGTAATTGTGTGACTTGTCATCCTGTGTGCTAGCTAGTGAAGTAAACCTGTTTTTCATTACATTCACAGTATTTAGACTCATTATACAACAGTTTTTTATTAAAAATTCAACCTTTATGTGTTTCTTACAGCTTTTGAACTTCTGTTTTAATACTGTTTCCAGTTTGCCTTCTTTCAGAGTATCCATGTTGTACACACAGTGCAATGGTGTATGTCTAGAAGTTAATTTTTCTTAATACTCAGAACTAAAATAATTAGGAAAGTAAGATGTTTCTCTTCAGGCTGTTAATATGGTTTTAAGCTGCTTAATTCTATAATTATTAGTTGTTAGGTAAGGTTTTCAAGATCTTGTTCATGTTCCATGTAGCTGATTTTTGTCTTTATTGATATTCTTATTCCTTCTAGCCTGTCTTTCAAAATGTTATTTTTTCTTGAAATAACAAATTATCAGACCTACTAGTCTTCTTTTGGAAGTGCAAACACACACCTTTATTACCCCAATGATTTTTTTTTTTTTCATAATTGTGGCTTAGATGCTCTTCCAGCATAACGTCATTCAGTTTCTCAAAATACTACAGCAAAATTATGCTGATTACTTCCTCAGGTAGAAAATTGTTGGGGAGTGGTGGTGATATGAATGTAGTTTTTATTCAGGTTTACCTTCTTAATCAGACTTATGTCCTCTATGAGTTCATTCCTTTTTCTTTCTTCTTTTATTTGTGCCCTTTATTCCTCCATTTCTGAGTGTACATTAAATGACTCTTTTCTGAATTTGTTGATTGGGAAAATAAATTATACTTTCATTCTATTTATATTGGAAAATATCAATTTAAGAAATAGTACATCTGCGCTAACATTCCTTACCATACTAGTATGGAGAGGGGGTTGGGAAGTCTTTACTTCTGTTTCAAGAATTTTATCTTTCCAGTTCCAGTTGTTTTGGTAGCAGCTGGGAAAAGTGTTAAAGGATATGTTGCAAGTTCTCAGTAAATTGAGCAGACTTGTGTATATTCTGACATAGAGCTAATCTGTTTTTTAGTATTGGAGCATTTTAGGAATGAGCAGATACTGACCATAGCCAAGAAACACTGGAATTTTTACTTCATGGATAATTCTTTGCTATGGATACTGTCTACACAGATAGGAAATCTTCAGAGATCCTTGCTATGCTAGTGTTAGTATTTACGGTTAGAAATATTACAGGGAAAAATTAAATTACAGGGAAATAACAGCTTAACGATGAACATGAGACTCCTTATGGGCATTATTCATTAAAAAGTTATGATTATGCTTACTGTTGTGATGTCTGCTTTTTTCAATATTAGGTGCCAAGTGTCATGAAAAACATGGAAAACCAAGAAAATGTCTACAATTGTTTTAAGTTTAAAGGTTGAATTGTGTCATATAATCTTCACTTCAACTGTACCAAATTTATGCTAGTCTAATTAGAACACTGCTGTGAAAATGTTTCTGTTTTCTCTTGAGGGTCGTCTTAAGATTTTAAAAGTAACTTAATAAATAAGAAAACACTTTCAGTAAACATTCATGTCTAACAGTAGTTCTTTATTACAGCTTGCCAGAATAGGTTTTTCACTTCATTCTTAAGGCTTGTTAAAAGATCATGTTTGTTCTCTCTGTGTTTTGGTTTACCTGCATAAGTCCACGTATTCCCATTTTGTGATACTATGTTTAAATATTACTCTTGCATATTTAAGAGATTAGGTTTTGGTTAATGTGGGATTTTTACAAATAACGTGTTAAACTTTATGAAAACTAACGTGGAGGTAGTAGCATTTTCTAACGTGAGTTTTTTTTTTTCCATACATATTCAGGTAAATTGTGGCATTAGATACATTTGAAAGCACAGGTTCACTGTGAAAGTACTGTTTACTTATTACTTAGTATAATGAAGAATAGTGGTACTGTGCCTAACATATAGTGTGACTGTGCAATTTTGAGCCTAACTCAAAAGCTTGTGACAAATGCTGTTTCTGCTGTTCTGCCTGGGGTGTCAGTTATGGACAAATGCGAATGGTTAAATATCTGCTAACATTCACCAGTGTCCATAAAAGCCTATTTCTATGTATGAAGGCACAGCAGCAAAACATTCAATGTCTGGAACCTGATGCAAAAGAAAGGTGAATTCTGACATGGGAAATCTCACCTGTTTCTAAGCTATCTTTCTTCTTCCAAAGTTTCTGAGCTTAACTTTCTGACCAGCTAATAAGAGGAAAAATTCACTCAGTGAAGAGTCTGCCTTCCTTTTCTTTCTTTGGAAAGCAGTTAGTTTGTTTCTGTCTGCAAAGGGGAACTTTGGGGGTGACTTTTGGTAAGTGATCTTGTTCTAGTCATGGTGATACGCAGTTGTCTTTGGGTTCGTTCATCAGATACTTTCAAGAACAGAGGTGGAGTCATTGTTAACAATGACAATCTTTGAAGTTCCTCAGCAGTGCAGTAGGAAGGATTCTGTTCCGAGTTGTATAGGGGTGGGAAAGATGACGCAAATCTGAATTTGGGCAAAAAAAGTATTTCTTAATGATTAAGTAAAAAATATATTTGTCCAAAGGTTTCCCAGGAAAAACAGAACCCGAAGGGATTTTGTTTTTAGAAGAGAATAGATTTTTCAGGTCAAAGTTAAGTTTCTATGAATGTAAACTGTTGTAAGTCACACGTTTTGATTTTTTTTTTTTTATAGTGACACTGGAACTTTTTTAATGTGCATTGGTTATTTTTACAATCCCACTGATCTCATATGTACTTCTCACTTGGTTGTTTCATTATATACATAAATGATGTCTATTTTTTATCTATCTTCTTTAATTTCCTGATGTTTAAGCCTTATTTTCATTTTGGAGTTCAAGTAAACGGAGTCTTCATGTGCTACTTGCTGTCTTCTCCAAACTTTAGGAAGGGTTTATTGTAAGATGATGAGAACTGACTAGTAGCTCAAACATAGCTGTCTTAAGATTTCAGTAGCCTGTTGTACTATAATGCGATGTCATTATTCAGGCACTTAATAAAATAGACGTTATCTCTATAGTTGCTTTTTGCTTTGTCTTATTACCTGTAGGTGAATCTGTCTTACCTTTTTTTGTGGATATTACAGTTACAATGTTCATAATTATTATAGTAGAATTGTATAATAGTTCTTTTAAGGGAAACCTGCACGTCAATAAGGTAAAAACACAAATGTTAGCTTTGCAGTACACACTCAAATTGGAAACAAAACCAAGTAAAAAAAATTGGGAACTGTGGAGAGTTATATCATATGAGACTCTCATTTGGATAATGGCTTGATCCCAAGCACCTGTCTTTGTATGTTATAATTCCTGTTATGCAGATTTTTGTAATTAGTATCTGAAAATGTTGGGGGGAAAACACTCTTTGGTTATAACTTCTGTTAGTTTTTTTTACTTGGCCATTGGTTTATCTAGAGGTACAGCCACTTTTAAACTGTTGTGGTTCATGTTTCTTTAAACAAAAAAAATTGATAAATCTTCCCACAAATTTAAGGCACACTGTAGATACCTGCATGGTAGAAGACAAAGAACTGCCTGGAGACAGAATGCCAAATCCAGCCCCCCCCCACCTTATCCGTAGTAGCAAACTGGCATGTTACATTTAATAAAGGCATAAAACAAAGCAAAATGAACTTGTTTAATATGTCTCCGATTACATCAGTGGGCTTTCAATCAACTGTTTAGGAGTAGACATCCTGATTTCAGGCTACAGTCCATCAGCGCCTCATGCTGTTAATGACAGTAGTTTTAGTATTTCTTCATATAGTAATGTAGTCAGTTATAATATGGGATTTCCCCAAGGCCTTGAAATGATCTTGTTCACTACAGGGAGGCATGCTGGAAAGTGACAGAGCCATACTTTTATTAGTAAGAGCAGGATTTTACCATTATGATTTAAGAGTGCTGATTGATAAAGCTATATTAACTACAAAGCATGAGTGTTCTTGCTAAAGTACCAGTAACTGCATAATGGAAAGGTAATTTAAGATATATCATCCTCAGCAATGTTTGTTAAGAAGGAAAAATGAATACTTTTAATAGCACTTGTTTAAGCCAGTAGACTTATTTGCATTTTCTCTGTTAAATTTGTACTGTGACCTCATCTAGTACTATTTAAATGATGGAAGATTCTTTATTTGCTTACACACAGTATCAGAAAGAAACTTCACTGTTTTAGCCTAGCATCTTACTTCTTTCTTTTTGTAACAGGCCAGCTTTTTTCTGCAAGCAGTGTTTTCATCATGTCCATAGTGCTGTTTTTCCAGCACATGTGCAAACTATACAGGCTCTACTGTCATTGAGTAATTACCTTGTACAGAGGATTTAAGGAGGCTGTGGTGTTAAACTAAAAAGTTAACATCTCAAATCTTAAAAGCTTGCTTTCTTACACTGGGATTTTCATTGTAGTGCTGTCAAATATCAGTATCTTAATTCTGCTAAATGAGTATTTCTCAACTTGGAAAGGAATTGGAGCTCTTCAGAAATTATTCATTACTGTTGGATATTTGTATATGTGCTGTGATGGCATACACCAAAACAGGAGGAAGAAAGCAATCTCTCATAGCAATTTGTGGGTAGTAGTATGTAAAATACTATCGAAAAAGTCACGAAGTTTCAATGAAAAATACATCGACGAAAATTTCTTAATTATGATATAGTGAACCATTAATTTCTTTTAATATTGCATTCCTTACTACATCTTGCGAAGAGAAGTGTGTTGTCAAGAGAAGGAATGATTTCCACGTTTATCTTTTTAGATTTTTTGGGTTTTTTTAATTCAAAGGGAGAAACATTTTCAATTTGTTAGTTCATGTATCTCATTGAGAGTCTTAGTTCTGTTTCTCACTTACTATATTTTGTAGTTAGACTTTGTTTTTTTAAACATGGTGCATGGAATGTGGACTTGGACTATATTCACCACATAAAATTGATATGCTGAGTTTGTAGGGTCAATTTTTTGAAGAGCTGTCCTAAATGTGTTGTTATTGAAGTCAGTGGAAATGTAACAAATGCATGAAAGCAAAGATAGGTTAGAAGTGTGCTGAGTTGAAAAGCCTGGTTTTATTCTTCATTACTTTTTCATTGTCATTTTAATTGGAATACAAACTTTACTGGGAGCAAACTGGGGCCATGTGTGTGCCAAAACCTTGAACTTGATCACATTCCAGTCAAAGTCATCCAGTGCTTATAGATTGACTTAATTATGTTTTTTTGAGAGAAAACTCATGGAAGCCTTTTTTTATCTGAGATTAGTCACATTCCTGGTCTGTGTTCAGATGAAAACTGAACTTTCAAAAGGATATTAGGTCAGATTTTTATACTATGTTTCTTACATGCCCAAAGCACACTTAAAAAAAAATTATACTTTTGAAAAATGTTGTCTGATTTACTTCTTACTGTTACAGGAGTCGTAATCATTACTGTTGTTGGTTTTACTTTTCAAGGTACCCAGAGAATGGCATAGTAGAAATGGAAACCAGTAATCTTCGACCCCGAGCAAGAACCATTCTGAAGTGGAGTGAACTAAAAGTGGGTGATGTGGTGATGGTTAACTACAATGTTGAGACTCCAGAAGAAAGAGGATTTTGGTTTGATGCAGAAATTACCTCTTTGAGAGAAATCTCAAGGACTAACAAAGAGGTTCATGCTAAAATTCTGCTGGGGTAAGATTTGTTTGACCAACTCATAAAATCTCTACGTATCATATGAAGTATTTTTGTTGGGTTTTTTTGTCTACTAGATTAAAATTAATGTCGTACTTCGATTCCACAGCTTTCTGAGTCATAGAATTACAGTGCATGGTTTTTATGGTGTGCAGACTTAGCTATGAGTAAGAATTTTTACGTTTCCTGAGATTGCTGGAGGCAACTATGAGGTTTCATGTATTATCTGTGATTCAAATTGATCAGAGTGTGTTTTTGTTTATATTCCTTTATATGTTTTATACTTTTATATTAATTTATATGTATTATATGTTCAATTCTACTGAAAGCTGAAAAATCTGTTTTCGGTAATTTTTGAGGCAATTTGGAACCTCTGGGTGTCACCGAGTATTAGTCATCTGACAATTTGAGTAAGTGTCAACTGGCTAATTGAATTTTTAAAGAATAAAATATTTATGTGGGTATTGTAGCTTCTCATAAGTAAAATGTGGAACTGTGGGATATGGGAATTATGAGTTTTCATGTGGCTGAACTCACCTGAGTATCTTTGCTTTATTTTCCTCTTTAATTTAAAAACTTGTGTATAGTTCTTTAGGAACAGTGTTTTTTGCAGAAATCCATATGATATTACTGTGAGTGAGCTGTGTGATTGCCTTCTTAGGGATGAACAGATGACCAGTCTTTATTGGTAGTCTCCTTGAGGAATTCGCTGTAACCTTCCTCCTCCTTCTCACTAGCTTTCCTCATTCCTTTAACATTATCCTTTTCTGACATAAAAGAACTAAAAGCAAATGGATCCAGTCTGCCACTTCCATCCTTGCAGAAGAGGGGCGTGTATGGGTACTTATATGGTAGGGGTGAAACTGATTTTAAAATTAAACTGGAACTAAAGTGAAATTTCTTTTTACTTAAGAAATGATTGATTCAATGCTGGCGTGTCCCACATTCACTCAATGAGTACTATCATTGTTCTGGGAGTATATTCCTTAAAATGAATTGGACTATTCACATATTAGTGTAGTTTTCTTTATGAGAAAGGAGAATTGTTGTATCTGTAGGAAGACTTGCAGTGTAGGACATGGTTAATTGGAAGAGACACACAGAGGAGTTATGATCAGGTGCAATTCAGTATTTTGTGTAAAAAAAAAAAAAAAAAAAAAAAAAAAATTGCAATGATACCTAGTACTGGGAAATAGGAAAGACATTGACTTGGTAAATCATACAAGTAAATGAAAATCTGTTTTGTGGATGGTTTTTAATTTTAGAATAACAGGAGTTTTATTAGACAATCTCAGTGCGTTATGCTTTTCTTGTACGAAGTAGAGCAGGCATATGGGCTTGTTTTGTAGGCAAAGCAAAAAAAAAAAAAAACCAAACACTTCAAATGTAAAGGAAGAAGAAATTGAGTAGATAGTTTGAATTATTAACTTGGAAGGGAGAAGAGAATAAGAAATGGAGACCAGTCTAGAGAGAGAAAGATTTTTGTTGTAATGCATTCAATATTTGTATGGCATTTGCTGAATCAGAGATGGACTTCATGACATCCTACAAACAGAACTGTCCAAGTATCAGTTTACATGAAGTTCAATTGTCTATTGATAAAGTTATTGAAAAGTGTTGTCTGCGTGGATACTTTCAGAATTTTTCCCATTTATTAAAATATGATAATCGAAATATGGTTTATATTGGCAAAAGGAAGCACATGGTGGCTAATAAAAAGTTCTGTTCATTCTTGTTGGAACTATAGGATAGTCTTTTTAAAATCTAAATAAGCTGATAGTTATGCTTCAAATTAAAGATGGTGACTTCAAATACTCTTGAGTACTGTGGCAAGTACCATGGGGTTCCCCATAGTATTGACACTTGCTATTCTGTGAAAAGAGTTGGGGCAGGGGGGAAGGCATAGCTGACATATCTTATTCTGAGGTGGTGAATTTAAATTAATTTTTCAAATGGAGTCTTATTTTAGTGAATTTTCTTCCTGACTAAAAATTCAGGCCTCATTTACATGTTGATAGATTGTATATGCAGTAATTAACCAGTTCGCAGAAAGTAAGGTTGTCTGAGCGCTGCCATTTCTGAAATTTATCAAGGGGTAATTCTGTGTCACTTGCACTACCCAAGTCATTCCTCTCAGTTAGCAGTAAAAGTGCAAGATAAATCTGCTAGTATTCATAAAGTTGTGAAAGGAACATGCTGCAACAAGAATCACTTTATATTTCAGGTATGTTGGTTTGCAAAATAAAAACCTATCTCTTAGGGTTTCAATGTTTATTAATATTATATTAATATATAATATACACATACATAATATAAAAATATATTAATATAAATTAGTTCAGAATTAGAATTATGTTATTGTGTTATAATATTTTAGTCTATAATAATACAATTAATATATGAATATTCTATAATTTAATATATTATTGATATGTTTTCATGAGTTCTTACCATAATGTTAGCATTAGTTAATTGTTTTAAATAAAGTTGAAATCTGTTTGGAATGCTTTATGAGTATATGTTAGTGATTGATTGTATGTTAATGACTAATTATTTGTATACTACTTAAGAACAACCTTAGAAGGCAGTAAAGGGAGGCAGAGTTCCTAGGGTTGCTTCAGATATATTCATGGCTTGGACTTTTTTCCCTTTCTGGTATTACGTCAAAGAGGCTTTGTATAAAACAGTTTTGTACACAATAGTTGAATATTTGATTTATTGATCTTGATTGCTTTTGACAAAGATTTCGTAAAGCGGTTGGCACAATGATGGGAAATAACATGTACTGTTTGTGGTAATGCTTTGCAGCTGGTAGAACACATGATGAGTACTTCTTTTTTACTGTATCTGTTGACCTATGTGTTTGTTAGGTGTTACTTTTACTCACGTCTCAGTCACAACCTAAAGGAAATGTCCTGTACAGTCTGTCATCATTAGTTCATCTTTTGGGAAACAGATATGGGTTAGAGAATATTATCAAAGACAGGAGTGAAACTGAACAGGGGAGAAAAAGACATCATTATACAGAAGAACTGACCACATATTAATAATTCTCATTTGTACTGTATTTGCATTGCAACTGACATTTGTAATTGCAGGATGTCTAAAACCTATCCAAGCTGGACTTACTGTGCCTCAGATACAAATACTAGGGAAACAGCAGTGCTTTGACCATGGAATATACATGGGCCTAGGACCATAGGGGTCTCATGGCTGTGTGTGCATGCTTAGAGTTCAGAATGGTCTCTCTGTGTGTGGTACCTCTGAACTGATTTTAACTAAATTTGCAGGGTGTACCTCTATTTTTGAACATCCTCTATTTTTCTTTTTCAAGAGTATCTTCTGTTTCATGATGAAAGCAGTTATTTGTAATCCAGAGTAATATGACTTGTCTTCTTTGCACTTTAAAGGGCACATATCAAGTGCCTGTTACTGGTGGATAGTTGTGAGGCAAACTTCACAATTTATTTTAACGTTGGAGCTGGCTAACATCAGTTAAGGTCACCACGCTGACTCAAACCGAAGTAGCTCAAATGGTGCTTTGTGTTTTTTCCTTACTAGACTTCAAGATAAACAGAGACAAAATCAGCTCTTAATTTTCTTCAGTCAGCCTTTGAAGGTTTGAGTTTAGCAAGGACTTTGTCAATACTAAGACTTGTATTTTGTTTAAGCCTTTGGAGTTACACAAGAATATCAGAAAGATCTGTTTGCTCTGCAGATTTTATGCCTCTGACTAAGTGAATATTCAGTGAATTTGAGGTCTTTACCGAAGCAGCGGTAATGGAAAGTAGTAGAAAGGGTCCTAAATTTTCAGTTTTATATTCATCGTCTTTTAGTTCTGCAGGTTTTTGTGTCAGGCTTCCTGCTCCCAAAAAGGAAGGATTGTTTAGTTTTCAGATCAATCTCTCTAATTTTTAAATATGCATATTGTGTTTTTCTGTGTAACCTGCCAGATCTGGGGCCTATCTATCTTCCTCATTTGAACACAGTTTCTACTTTTATTCTTTTTTTCTTTGTTGGTACAATACATTCATGTTTATCTTCTTTTAGACGCTTTTTATTCATGTCTGGCATGTTTTTGTTCTCAGAAGACAGTATGATGTTTTTACACGGTCTTTATGCTACCTGTACAGATTTTACTTCTAGCTGCTCCTTTTACTACTTTCAAACAAGTTTTTCCATTTATGTTTAACTTCTGATTTTTGAAGTCATACATAATATTTGTTGTTATAGCTTTGCAAAGGTACAGAATTTAACCACATTACAGAATAGTGAAATAACAGTGAAACAAGTCTGCACGTTGTTGTGCATGATTTCAAGAGTTCTTGTGTTTCTGTGGATTTCTGTCTAGCTGGTCCAAAAGTTATTGGCAGTTGTACCTTGTTTTGACACAGAAGAAGAACAGTACCATACTTCCTATTCCTCTCAGTATGTATTGTGATAAACAGTACGTCACAGCCGTTGTTGTCATAATTTGTAGGTGCCCAATAGTGTAGTTTTCATATTGTGTTTCTTCTTTAGGCCTGGAATTTCTGTCTACATGGTTTATCCCTTACTGATGCTTGTATAATTTTGTGGTATAATTTTCTACCCAAAATAACTTCCCAGTTTATTTGTTTTAATGTAGCATCTTTGACTGTTGCTGGTTGGCCTGGGAGGACATTGTTTTGCTGATATGTGGAGTATTAACAAGATTTACTTGGAGACATTTTTTAAAATAGCTTTCATGCTGTATCAGCAGGTATCCTAATAATAAGGATTCTAATTGCTGAAGAACTTGCCTGCAGCTTTCTTGTACAGACATAAAAATGGCATATTTCTTCTAGGCAACAAAACTTCTGAAAGGGTGAATTTGTGTCTCCCTCTTTCCTCTTCTCCTTATGACTTCAGTGGAGCTGGTCACCTACTTTGAAGAAGAGACATCCTTTTGAATCAACGCAACTGTTTCAAATCAAGATACATTCTGATTGTCCAAGAAGCCTGCTGGGATTTTTCATGGTGATTCTGTAGAGGTGATGCCTAGTACTTCTTAGGCACTTCTGTGGACTGCTTTTCCCTAGTCTCTACAGCTGGAGATGGCTCTTTTTGTGATACACAGCCTTAGGTAATAATCTCGCAATTCATAACAGGAATGACTCTTAACAACAGGAAGAGTGTTTTGGGTCCCACGTAATTATCCTGTTGGACATAAGAACTCATGTTTGGGGTGGGGGGTGTGTGTGTGAAAAGAATTATCTGTTTGAACACAAGAAGTGAAGCTTACTGGAAATCAAACTGCTTATTTCTAAATTCCAGATTAGGTTTTTGATCTTGCTTCAGTTGTGATTTCATTCTTGAGGAAAAAATCAAGAATTAAAAGATATAATGGACATGAGGACAGAACATTATTGAAGAGACTTTTGAGTAGCATACAGTGCCTCCTCTTAGGCAAAAAAGGAGTCTGGGGTGCAGGACAGACTTCCCAGAAGGTACTGGAACACACTGTCACCTACTGGGACTGGAGAGAGGTTGGTTCACTGGGACTGGAGAAAGGTTGGTGTCCAGCATGTGTTGTTTTGGTCAAATGTGAGAGACAGAAGAACAACATCTGACTGAGAATAGTTCATGAGGAGAGCATGAACAGAGTGAATCCTTTAACCACTTGCTGTGGTAATTGTCCTCTCCATCAAGGTCATAAATGAGGTATTGTACCTTGGTTCAGCACCTATGAAATCAAAACTAGAAAGTTTAGAAAGAACCGAAAGAGTACATTTTGAAGGGTATTTGGCTGACTCGCTATTACAGATAGCCTTTTCCTGTTTCCTCTTCCTGCTTTCCCTTCTTTCTCTTCAGACAAAAATTTCCATTTTACAAACACTCCCTGAATAGTTATGATGGCCAGGTTCTACACAGATCATAGCTATTCCTCCACGTGCTTTGTTTTTCTGCTGAAGAGTACAAATCTTCAGGACGTTCCATTGTGCAGAGAGGAGTGGAAGGATTACAGTTTTAAGATTGCTTACTTATAATTATTTCTCTTACATGGAAGAAATATTGTGTCTTTTGATACTTCCATCTTCCCGATTCTTAAAGAGGGAGCATAAAAAGTAATTTATTTGTCCTTTGTGCCATTTCTTTGCACATTGCCTGTTCTTAACTGGCAATATGGAGAAACTGGTATTTAAGTGTTTCAGTTTGCTTTCCCAAAATGGAGGGAAGGTAGACTACGTGCTTATAATTCATGTTGAGTCTTTTGGACTGTGAACGTGCTGTTCTTTTTTCTTGAAATTTTAGAATTTGAGTTGCAAAGCAAGTCTGCCTTCCTAGAGATAGTGTTACCTCTCGAGCTAAGTAGCCTGGTTATATAAGAGCAGCTCAGTCCTGCTGGTGAAAGGGTAAGACTTTGGAGGACAAATACTCCCAAGGGAGAGGAGCAGGCAAATCCTGTGGATCAAAACCTGGTTAACTGCACAGCTTGTGTCAACAGGCATTTGTCTTTTAATACCATGGGACCCATAATTGGGTTCCCATCTGTTCCTGAAAGTCCTTGATCCTCAAGTGGGACAGGAGCATCTATGCCAACAGGCTGGCTAGCCGGGTGAGTAGAGCCTTTGGTGGTGAAGGGACATTATGACCCATGGTTAAGGGAGGTATTGGCATGTGCATGGAAAGCAAGGGGTACAGGTTGGTGGGAACAAGAGGGATCTTGGGATTGGTAAAAGAGGGATAACCATGTCAAGTGCATGTATACAAATACATACAGCCTGGGAAACAAGCAGGAGGAATTAGTTCTGTGTATAGTTACAGAACTGTGACATTGTTGGTATAGTGGAGACACGATGGAACAGCTCGCATGACTGGAGTGAGAGACTGATGGAAACAAACTTAACGGGAAATGCAAAGATAAAGAGGGCAAGGCTGCCATGACATGAAGAAGTTTGGATGTAGGGAGCTGTTCAGTGGGATGACAACAGTCTGGTTGAGAGCTTGTGGATGAGGATGGGAGAAGCCAAAAAGGATGATATCGTGGTAGTAGTTCACCTGGTCAGGTGAGGAAGAGGACAAATCCTTCTTTAAAAGTCTCTGAATCACAGGAACTGATTTTCATGGAGGACTCAAATTCCCTGACGTCCGCTGCCAGGATAACACTGGAACGCAAGCAATCAAGAAGCTCTCTGGAAGATGTCAGGGATAACTTCTTAATACAGGTACTGGATAGGTCAATAGGGTGATACACAGCTGGATCCGCTGTTTATTATCAACAGATGATAAATGGTAGCCTTGGCTATACTGACTGTGAAGTAGTATATACCAAGATCCTGATGGAACTGAGGAAGGAGAGTAGCAGAGCATAGACTCTGGAACTTAGTAGAGAGACTTCAGTTTCATTCAAGGAACTGGTTGATGGGATCCCATAGGAGGCAAATGTGGAGGGTAAAGGAGCTCAGCAGAGCTGACAGTGCTTAAGAACAACCTTCTCCAAATGCAAAGACTGTTCATCCTGATACTGAAGAAACTAATAGATGTATGGGGGACTGGCAAGGCTGAACAGGAAACTCATGACTTTGCTCCAGTGTAAAAAGTCAGTATACAGGACTTGGAAACAGGAGCAATGTAAAAGGGAGAAATTCTGAATATATAAGGGTGGTGTTAAGAGAACCAAAGCTCATCTAGAGTTGACACTTGTAAGAGACATCAAGGGCAATGCAGAGAGCTTTTACCACTGCTTTGGCAGTAGAAGGCTGAACAAGGAAAATACAGATCTATTGATGAAAAAGACAGATGATTCGGTATCAATAGACGCTGCCTTCATTGCCTTAGTCTTCACTAACAAGCTCTCTTCGGTAGCTGCACCTAGTGAAGGCATTCAAGGAGAATCCTCAGCAGTGAATGAGGACTGAGTCAAGAAGTGCTTGCAGGAACTTGACCAATGCAAGTTCATGGGACCAGATGGGTTGCATCCAGGTATGCCAAGGAACTGACTGTTGCTGTAGTGATGCTCCTCTTTACTACATTTGAAAAGTTGTGGAGATCAGGGAGGTCCCTGACAACTGGAGAAGGGCAGATGTTGCATCCGTCTTCAAAGAAGGCCAGTCAGCCTTATTTCAGTTTGAGGAAAACCATAGGACAGTCTTCTTGGAAGTGCTGGCCATGTGAAGATGATTTGGAATAGCTAGGGTGAATTTTTTTTCCAAAAGCAAATCATGCCATGCAAGCCTGGCTGCCTTCTACAATAAAATGATTAGCTCTGTGGCCAAGGGGAGAGAAACTAATGTTGTTCACTTCAACTTGTAGCAGGTCTTTTGTCTGTGTCCCATAATATTCTATCCCAATTAGGATGTTGTGATCTGGGTGGATGAGCAACCAGACAGGTTTAAAAAAAGATAAGATTGAATGATCAGGCTCAGAGGATAGTGGTTAATGACTTGTACACTACTTGGAAAGTGATAACAAGCATGGAACTGCAGGGGTGTATCCTGCGACCTGTACTGTTCAATATCTTAAGCAACAGCATGGTAGTGGCAATGCAGTGCACTCTCATCAAGTTTGCAGAGACACCAAATTGATGGAAACTCAAGGGTAGTGCTGCCAGTCAGAGGAACCTGAACAGGAAGGAGGAATGGGCTGACAGGAGCCTCATGAAATTCAACAAGGATAAATGCAGAGTTATCTTGCACCTGGGAAGGCAAGAGCCCCTTGCAGCAGTACTGGCTGCGAAGTAGCTCTGATGAGAAGGACCTGAAGGACCTCTGATGAGAAGGGTCTTGGTAGACAGCAAGCTGAACATGAGCCAGCGGTATGCAATGAAGGCTAATAGTATTTAGGCTGTATGAAAATAAGTCTAACCAGAAGACTGGGGAAAGTGATTTATTCTCCTTTACTAAGCACTAATTAGACTGCATCGAGCATTCCAGATTCCACCTACCCACAGACACACACCCCATACCTCAATGCACAAGAGAGACACATAAACTAGAATGAATTCAGCAAAGGGCTGCTGAGATGGTTCTGGGAACACAGTGGTACGTGGCAGGCAGACCAGAGATGATGGACATAAATTGTGACGAGAGGGGGAGAAAATTGGTTCTTTGGATTGCATTCAAGAGCTTAACTTTTCAATTACTTAATTGTTATGTGTTAAAGCATTAATTGCTTTAACAAAAAACAACGCCAACTAAGCGTTAAAAGTTGGAATGTTTTGCGTTTCATAACCATTTCATAATTACCGTAAGATAAAAGTATCTTTCGAAGGTGAAGAATGGGCTGACTTGGATCTTGAGGTTTTTGTTTGTTTTCTCAGAACATAAACTATATCTTCAGTATTTGTAACACTATCCTTTCTCTAATAAACATGCAGACTTAGAACCACAGAGTCTTTTGACTTGCTTTCTAGGGGATGATTTTCAGAAGTGTTTTGAAGCTTAGTTTGTTTCCACTGAGGAAAGTAAGTCCAAACAGAAGAGGAGGAACAGAAGGAAACAAACTTAAGTGCAAAAAGGCAAAGAGTGTGGGGGGGAAAAATGGTGGTCAGCACAATATTAGGAAAAGCATTATGAAAATAAAAGAGATAAAAAAGGAGTGGTGTTGAAATACGTGTATATATTTAAGAGAATCATTGAAGATGGAGAAGAAGTCTTAAGATTGCTCAAGCAGGGTCAGCTAGAGCAGATTGCCTGGAACTATGTCCAGTTGGGTTTTGAATACTTCTATGGGTGAAAACTCGACAACCTGTCTGGACAATCACTGTAAAAAAGTTATTTTGTGTGGTCAGAGGGAATTTCATGTGTTTCTCTTTGTGCGTGTTACTTCTTGTCCTGGCAGTAGGTACTAGTGAGAGGAGTCTGGCTCCCTGTTTATACACATGGATAAGAGCCCTCCACCCACAAGCCTTCTCTTCTCCAGGCTTAACACCCCCATATCAAAGATGTTCCAGTCCCTTAATAATTTTTGTGGCCCTTTTCTAGAACTAATCCTGTAAGCCCATGTCTGTCTTACCCATGTCTGTCTTACCCTGGGGAGCCCAGACCTGGCCTCACCAGTGCCGACTAGTGAGGAATGCTCACCTTCCCTCTGCCTGCTGGCAATGTTCCTCTTAATGCAGTCCAGGAGGCTGTTGACCTTCTTTGCTTACAAGGGCACATTGCTGGTTTATGGTCAGCTTGTTGTTTATGAGTTCCTCAAGCTCTTGATTTGTATTCCTCAGACTCCTTTGTCTTTCTCTACCAAGCTGCTCTCCAGCCAGTTGGCACTCAGCATGTACTGGTGCATGGGGTACTCCTTATGTGCAGGACTTCGCATTTCTCTTTGTTGAACGTAATGAAATTCCTCTCTGTCCACCTCTCCAGGTCACTCTGAAGGGTGGCGCACACATCTGGTATATTGGTACTCCTCGTTTTATATCATCTGTGAAGTTGCTGAGAGTCTACTCTGTTCCCATAATTCAGGTCATTAATGAGAATGTTAAACAGTACTGGCCCCAGGGTCAGCCCCTGGGGTGCTTCTGACTTGCCTCCAACTGGACTTCATGCCATTGGTCACAATCCTGTGGATTCAGCCAGTTTTCAGTCCTCCTTACTGTATGCTTATCTAACCCATACTTTTGTCATCTTATACATGAAGATGTTATGGGAGACAGTATGAAAGGCCTTACTAAAGTGGATGTGAACATCTGCTGCTTTCCTGTCATCTTCCAAGCAAGTCACTTCATTGTAGAAGACTGTCAGGGTTGTTAAGCATGAGTTGCCCTTTGTAAGTCCATGCTCACAATTCGCAATCACCTTGTCCTCTTATCTGGGAATTATTTCCAGGATTATTGGAACACCTCTCCTATGAGGAAAGGCTGAAGGAGCTGGGGTTGTTCAGCCTGGAGAAGAGAAGGCTGTGGGGAGACCTTATTGCAGCCTTTCAATACTTAAAGGGGGCCTACAAGAAAGATGAGGATAGCCTTTTTAGCAAGGCCTGCTGCAACAGGACAAGGGGTAATGGTTTTAAACTAGGGAGGGTAGATTTAGACTAAACAGAAGGGAAAAATTTTTCACGATGAGGATGGTGAAACACTAGAACGGGTTACCCAGAGAGGTGGTAGAGGAGGGTTGGACTAGATGACCTTTAAAGGTCCCTTCTATCCCAAAGCATTCTGTGATTCTATGATTATTTGCTCTGTCACCTTCCCAGGGATTGAGTTG
Organism: Platalea leucorodia; assembly: GCF_965183815.1. Taxonomy (NCBI): domain Eukaryota; kingdom Metazoa; phylum Chordata; class Aves; order Pelecaniformes; family Threskiornithidae; genus Platalea; species Platalea leucorodia. The sequence continues at coordinate 32,061,960 of NC_138858.1, forward strand.
AGGATGACCGATCTGTCAGCAGATCTTCCTTCTTGAACACAGGAGTGACATTTGCTCTCTTCTGGTTCTTGGGAAGGTGTCCCGGGTGTCATGACCTTTCAAAGATGGCTAAGAGTAGCCTTGCTCAGACCCAGGTGGCCCCATCAGTGTTCATGGGTACAACCTGTTAGGCCCCATAGACTTATATATGTCCAGTTTAAGCGCTCCATAACCTAATTGTCCTCCACAGAGGCTAAGTCTTCCTTACTCCAAACATTCCCTCTGGTCTCAGGGGCCTGGGATTCCTGAATGTTGGTCTTACCAGTAAACACTGAGGCAAAGAAGGTGCTGAGTACCTTGGCCTTGTCTGTGTTTATTGCCATCAGGGACCCTGCTCTGTTTAGCAGTGGGCCCACATTTTCTCTGGTTTACCTTTCCTGTTTTTATAGTTGTGGAATCCTTCCTTGTTGCCCTTCACATCTCTTGCCAGATTCAAATCAAGGTAGACTGTGGCTTTCCCATCCTATGCCTACACAATTGGACAGGAACTCCATAGTCCCCCCTGGGTCAACTGCCCCTGCTTCCATCTCCTACACACTTCCTTTTTATGTCTGACTTTGGTCTGCAAGCTCCTTGCTCATCCATGCAGGCTTCCTGCTGCCTTTGATTTCCTGCACATGGTGATAGACCTTTCTTGAGCTTGGAGGAAGTGATCCTTGAATATCAATCAGCTCTGCTGGACCCTTCTTCTCTCCAGGGTTGTACCCTGTGAGATTTTTCCAAGCAGATCTCTGGAGAGATTACAATCTCCTGTCCTCAAATCCAGGGTTGTCTTGCTTTTTACCTTGCTCCCTCCTCTAAGGGTCCTGAACTCCATCATCTCATCATCATTGCAGCCAAACTGCCCTGACTTTAATGTCCTATGACTAGTTCTTCCTGCTTTGTAAGTATCAGGTCTAGCAGTGCACCTCTCCTTCATCACCTGTGTCAGGAAGTTATCACTGTACTCCAGAAAGTTCCTAGGTTGGTTGTGTTCTGCTCTGTTGTCCTTGCAGCTGATAAGAGGGCGCTCCAAGTTCCCTGTGAGAACCAGGGCCTGTAAACATGAAGCTTCTTCCAGTCATCTGAAGAAGGCTTCATATACTTCTCCCTGATTAGGAGGTCTATAGCAGGCACCTACTACAGCATCATCCATCTTGTTCTGTCTACTAATCTTGACCTGTAAGCGCTTGACTGGCTCCTGACATGTCCTCACATAAAGGACAACTCTTCCTCCTTGCCTTTCTAGCCTGCCCTTCCTGAAGAGCCCATATCCATTTGTCACAGCGCTCCAGTCATGTGAGCTATCCCACCATGTCTCCATGATCCCAGTGAGGTCATGGACCTGCAGTAATTACACAGACTTCTGTAATTCTTCGTTTGTTCCCCATGAGGTATGCATTGGTGTATAGGTGTTTCACGGAGGCGCCAAAGTGTTCTGATTCCCCAGAAAAGATCAGAGCTTTCTCCATAAGGCTTTTCTGCTGGCACTTCTTCACATACCTACACTTCAAGTGATTGCACTTCTGCTTTTTTTTGGTTGATTGCTATGTTCCTTCTCTTCTGATCACACCACGCCCTTCACTTGCCTGGCCCTTTGCTTGCCTACCCCATCCACAGTTTCCTCACTTTTTTGTTGAGCAATCTCTCCATCAGTTTTACCCAAAAGTCTATGAACATTTGTATATATCTACATAAAAATGAATAATAATGGAATCATCACAGATTCCAAACATACGCACAAGACTTAGAAAGGCTGTATTAATCGTTATGCAATAGCCATTGGGCACTTAAATGGAGTGTTTAATCTCATGCACTAATGGAATTGGACATCATGGCACAGGTATTTGATTGGAGAAGAGAATTGGGCGATATAAGGAATGAAGATATTCCAAAATGAGTAACTGCCCTCTAAATGCCAAATTAATTAGGACTTCTCTCTGTAGGTCACCGTGTACTTTCTGACTTTCAGGAATTCTTGGTGAGATGAGATTAATCCCGTTCTGAGCAGGAGCATCCCTGGATGCCAAGCTTTTTCGTTAAAGCAATGCTGCCATGTACATTCGAGATGTGGTAATCCATTTGTTACTAACTTTTTAGGCTAGAAATGGGTTTTGGCCTTGTTTGCGAGCAATTCTCATTTGCCTTTGATTTGATTCAAAGCATTCTATGGGAAATGTCTTCATATTTACTATTTTATGGTGGATACCTTCAGATCTTTTTCTTTCTTGTTTTTTTTGCGGGGGGGAATGTTTGGTTTTAAAGCACTTTAAATTTATTTATTTATTTATTCACTTAGTCTTATTTTTATTATTGTACAGAGTACTCACCATGTTTCTGTGTTTTCAAGACTCTTCCTATGCTATTCTTTGTTTTCTGGAAGGGCTTTCCATCCTGGCACGATCTGTCTGAGTTTTTGTTATGAAGGGAGGTGCTTCTTCTCATGTCTTTGTTTTTGAATGGCGATTCTCACTTAATCCGGCTGGGTACACAGATTGGTCTCCTGTAACTATATCTAAGCCACGATGAGTATGTGTGCTGCATCTGCTCTCAGAATTGTAACATCATGTAAAATCTGGATAGAAGCTTTTAACCTCTTCTAGTAAGAATCACCTGTTCGTATCTCTGCCTCTTCCTAGCATAAAAGAGCTTATTGACTAGTCCAAACCCCTGGAATGATGTCTTGAGCAGACTCTCTGCATTGTTGTGAGTCTTGCAATTCAGTCCACAAACACATAAAGAAATGGACTGAGCTTAGACCATACCCTGTGATGCCAAGCACAGTTGCTGTAGCTTTGTTTTTCATGTATGAAGCCTGGGGTTCCATCTTTGTGGGCCTTCAACCAGCTCTTTCTATCTGGTTCTTTGTGGACATTTGATCAAGTAGGTGTTAACGTCTGCATGTTTGAGCCTGGATTTGGAAACTGTGGGTGCCCATTTAGCCTTGTGGTAGTGCCAGCCACAAACTGAACCGAGGTGAAGACGGGCGCGGCGGCCCTGGTTGCGGGTCGCGGCCCCCGGCCGTTGGCCCCGGCGCCTTTCCGGCAGTACCACGGACAGGTCCGCGTGCGGCCGCGCTGCCACGCGCGGCGGGTCTCGGGGGATGGCGCTGCTGAGTGGGTGCCATCCATCTTCCTTCGCTGCCTGTGGCTCTGTCTCCTCACTGGATTTCGTGGCATAGGGCAGGGTCTTGCTCCTGGGCTACTGTGGTAAATAGATTATTCGGATCTGACAGTGCGACCTGCTATTCTCTCAGGCCAGGGCTTTCCCCTCTCACCAGGTACTAAGTTTATGCTTGCTTTTCTGATACTTGTCTTCTTTACAGATCCCAGGCTAAGGAAAAAGGGATAGTCCCTGTGTCCAAATCTCTGCTTCCAGAGTCTGGCATCATGAACCATAATATATCGTTTTGTAAACGCATTAAGCATTATGCCTGCTCCTGAGATTAAAAAAAGTGATATCCTGGCTGGCTTGTGTGTGCATCCACAATGTGAATTTGTACGTTTGGGAGTTGTATGTGTGTTTTGTTTTGTTTGGTTGGTTTATAAAGGCCTTAACAATTCATATTAGATTATGATGTTTTTGATAGTCAGGGCTTCAAAGTATCTTGGCATTAGGGGGGTTTTAAATCCTCTTTTTTTTTTTTTTTTTAATCTTAGCGCTATATATATAGTTATAAAATCTTTGCATACCTGCAGAGTTGTCTGGTGTCTTTGTCATTATAGTGGCTTGTGTAATAAAATTAAATAAAGTTGAATTAAAAGCACAGCTAATACTGTCCCATTTTGTACCTGTGCATTTGTATTTTCATTATAAACCAAATGGGTGTGGAACATTCTGAAAAAGTCTTGAAAATATTGTCTGTTTTTCTGCTTGCATACAATACAAAATAAAAGAACCTCTACCTCTGTAATTCAATGCAGCCCAGCAGAATTTGGTCAAATTATCAACATAATATGCTGTCTTCATGTGGGGAGATTTTGTAAGTTACCTTTAAAACAAGCCTGTTTAAAATCAAATCTCCAGTCAAGTTTGGTGAGGGTTGTAATTGTTTTATGGGTATGTTTTAGCCTTTGTTTCATTCTGCGTAGACAATGTGTGTTTGCAGTTTGTTGAAACTACAGTTTAGCCTAAGTTATAATTAATGTTTAAAAGTAAAGCAACCAGTAGTAATTTTCACATTGCAATATTTTATATCAGACTGAAATATTTTCCATTTAACATCTTTTGAAATATGCATGCTGTTAACATGTATTTAATTTCAAACCATTCTTTTGGCTGATCGTGACTTAGACTGAATCTATTGAAGTGAACGTCACGACCTAGTTCTGTTTGTCAATGATGATTTTAACATATGATTAATGATGCCTAATGATTTTAACGTATTTATAATTTAATATTTTTATAATAAAAGTTGGTAAACAATTGTTCATGAGCTCAGTTCAGGAGTTCACAATTTCTCTTGCTCCAAAGGCAAAGAAAAGTGTTTTTAAAAAACAGTCCTCATTTCAAGAAGTGTGTATTGAGTAAGTCAGGATGCAAGTTCATGCAGCTGTTAAATGTGAAAGCACAAAGTGTAAAGACACAATGAAATGCTGTTAATGCATACACTAGACGTGAACTCTAGTGGCTCAACTGCTTCTCAGGTGATGATTGTAAAAGTTCTAACAAGCATTTTGAGTGGTAATATTGATAAGATTGTTTGCATATTTCTGAAGAAGTTATCCAACTGTTGTTCAATGATGTGGGAGAAAATGAAGAGTTGCTGGCTGAAAGATTTGCAAAAGCAGAATAGAGGCTGATTGACCGTAAATGGGGTGTAAACAAAGTAGTGCATATGAAAAGATAGATACTGAAAATGCTAGTAAATTTGGTCCTGTTTTGATTTTTATATTGTTTGTTAACTGAATTAATACATTTGGAGAGCGTAGCCAACATTATATTCTGTTAGGTTTTACTCTGATTGTGGCTGCTTCTCTGCTGACCTGGACAATACCCTTTGACAGTAACCATAGAAGCTGGCAAATGAATTAATTGTCTGTGGTAGACATGACCTAGTGTGAATAAGGTTTTGCTTTTAGGAAGCCTGAAGATAAATGGTTATTAGACATTTTTCCTTATGATTCTTTGCATGAATATAACCTTTGTGTGTATTTTTTTAATAGTAAATTTTCCCCTGTTTTTATTCAGCATTGTATTTTGACTCTTAGTGCCTATTGAAATATTTTTCTTCTAATTTCAATATGGTAAAATGTTAAAACCAGAAAATTCCAGAGAGAGCTCTGGCAATTATAAGTGAATCTCTCAAACTATAAGAACTCATAGAGTTTTCACAGTGTGGTAATTGTCATCTAGCAGCTTTTATTTTCTTGAAGGTTGACCTTTGAAATATCCAGGATAATGCCCAGTCGTAATACTTGTAGTCAACTGTGATTACATGTGTCTAGAGTGTTTTGCAACCTGAAGGTTTAAAAAATAGAAGTGTAGGGGAAAAAAGTACAGGTATAAGAAGGTTCAGTTGAACGTTTCTATCTGGCTATGGCTAACCTATCTAAAAGGAAAGCTTGTATTAGGAATTCTGTTGTATTGAAAGGTCTGGTTCTGGTTTGGGATTTAATTTGTTTAAAGGATTTAGTGTACGTACATGACATACATATGCAGTCCCGTTTATTGTGTGTAATATATAACTGAAGATTTTTTTTTTTTAATCTCGTTTTTGGTATGGTTAGGTGAAGAAATGAAGAAAGGTGATATTTCTTGTGTTTATTTGACAGAATAATATAACCGCAATCTATTAGATAACCATAATTTTTAAGATAAATGGTGTGTAGCCTGGTGATTATTAAAGCTATTGTATGTATAATGTGTCAGAAGAATTAGTCTTTTAAGAGCAACTAGCTGAGGAGAGGTTTTTAGCTTTGGTAAGGCTTAACCATTTATTATTAGCCATCATTTGTCGCGATGGTAGGTGATCTTCCTCTGTAGTTCTGGATGTGCAGCTGTCGCGTTTCTTGGAACATACCAGCTTTGTAAAGTTACTTGATAGTATTTGCTTGCTCCTTATGTAACTCATAGCAGAAAATAAAATGTTTTCTCTGGTTCAAATACTGGATATCTTTTAGGAAAACCTTTGTCTGAAAGTTGCTTTCTGAGTGCCCTTATCCCAAAGGAAAAATACAGGAGATGCCCAAAAGAGAATGAATGTCTACCATGACCTAGTATGCGATACAGAAGTTATTAGTTCAGTCTATTTTATCAGGTCCATCTAGATATGGGAATAGTATTGCTTATGTCAGTAGGATTGCAGTGCTATGAGAGGAAAACATGCTTTTATGAGTTGTTACCTTACGCAACTGAATTTACTTTTTTTTATTTTAAGAGTTCTCTGTTTTCTAGTATTAGAGGATTTTTTTTTTTATTTAACTAGTTATATAAAAAAAGTATGTTGCACTTCAACACTTTGAGGTTGTGAGATAATATACACGTCATTTTTTGTAATAAAGTTGATGATAAAAATCCATGCTTCTGCATACTTCACAAAAACTTTTTGCTGTGGTGCCTTTTGGAACACTAACACCATTGAACCAATTTATAAATCTTTTCATGGTATCTTTCAAGAAAACAATGTGGTAATCAGTGTAGTTAAAAGTCATTTTAATAGTTTAAATGGACACCAGTGGAATTTGCTCCTAATAAATATTCTACTGACCTCAGGTTTGACTTGTTCCTGAAAGATACAGGTAGCAGTAACACAAGTGTCTGTAGTTTTGTGAGTACAGTTTTATGGTATTTTGCCACCTTCCTTCTTGTCTAAAGACTACCTGCAGAGAATTACATGTGATGAAAAGTTTTGGGTTTTTTTTTAAACAACTGCTTTCTAAATTTCTGGAGAAAATGCAGTAAAAAAGGGGGTAAACTAAAGTTAAACAGCTCTAAAGAATAAAGCAGGGTAGAGAGAGGGGAGGAAATGTTGCAAGTTTTTCCTAGATGCAGTTTTGCTCATAATAGGTATCAGTGTATTTAGAACACACACACTGAAGATTTGCAAGATGCAAGAACTGGGGAAAAATACGTTCTGCAAATATGCTGAATTTTTTCTGAAGCGTACTGGACTTCGAGTCATGTTTGTAGCAGCTACGTTGAGACTGCCACTATTGTTTCTTGACAAGATTTTAACTTACTTAATAAATTATGCTTCAGATTTTCTGTAAATGCACATGTAGTTGTATGCTTTCTAATACCCAACGTATTACTCAACTTCTGTGACTATTTCAACTTTTCCATACAAATGTGCTTGAAGTTTAAGGTGTGCTTGTTTATGTTTTATCTTTTGCTTTGTAGGCATACAGATATACAAACCAATACATGTATTTTTATACGAATATAAAATTTCACATTACTTAGGTGAAAAAGGGCTTAATTGTGTATTTTGGTTTTAAAATGGATTCATTGCTTTTGAGTTATGTTAGAAATAAGTCATAGAGGAATCAAGCTGGATAGGCAGGCAAGCAGTGGTATAGCTAAGGAAGGTCATAACATAACTAGATTTATAGCATTAAAGAGTGTCAGGAGATTTGTTTTGTTTTTAACTTTAAATAATCTAGGACTAACAAAAAGTATAGGGTAGTTATGAAAAGACTCTAAGGTACAGAATATAAGCAGGGAAACCTTGATGCTTTGAGAAGCTCAGTCTGTATTTGTTCATTTGGTTTTCCTGCCAGAGATTATGTTTACAATTTGTCCTCTCTACATTTGCATGTATTGTGCTTTTATGACTGTGAATTAATGGGTATGTGTTATAGATAATTCACAGTATCTTTGCATGCTACTGCAGAAGAGAGAAGCTTCCACTCTCACCTTCCCTGCAGAGGTGTACTGGCATCCACAGTCATTTTAGAGGGGTAGTCATTCTTATAAGTACTCTTCTGTCTGTTTCAGGGGCAATTTTCTAGTTAAATAGTTCACTTTAAACCAAACGTGGAAATTGTGCCTTACGTAGAGCTGCAGATTTGGTAACAGCTGGAGGAATTTAGAATCATAGAATCGTTTAGGTTGGAAAAGACCTTTAAGGTCATCAAGTACAACTGTTAACCTAACACTGCCAAGTTCACCACTAAACCGTGTCCCTAAGCACCACATCTACACATCTTTTAAATACCTCCAGGGATGGGGACTCAACCACTTCCCTGGGCAGCCTGTTCCAGTGCCTGACCACCCTTTCAGTGAAGAAATGTTTCCTAATCTCCAACCTAAACCACCCCTGGCAGAAGTTGAGGGCATTTCCTCTCGTCCTATCACTTGTTACTTGGGAGAAGAGACAGACTGTCTGCATAATCTTATGTTGTCAGAGGCATACTTTGTTGTAATAGAAGCTGGTGTCCAGCATTCTAGTGTGGGTAGTTAGACCATGCGGTCTTATGCAGACTGAGGTGCAGAAAATCAGACTTCTGTGTTCACTGCTCTATATGGAAACCTAAATAAATCTGAGGTGTGCTAACCACCATGGCCAGAACTGCTTTTTAGTATTGCCCCCTAGTGTGCGAATGAAGATTATCTTAAATATATGATTTTCCTGGTCAGGAAAACAAACTGTTGTCTATCTGATGGATGTATTTGCATTGGTGTAGCATTTGTATGTTCTGTTGAAATATTCCAAATCTTTGAAATTTGCTAGCATTTGCTGTTTATGCATATGACCAACAATGGGGAATGTTTTATTACGTCCAAAAACTGCAAAGAAAGGTCAAAATAAATACAGATGCCAAAGTAAACAGCTGTTGGTACACTTAAAAGTCAATTATAGTGAATCAAGACACTATCAGAGTCTTCTCAACTCCAGTTCCATGGACACCTAAACATGGCAGTGCTCAGGGCCACCAAAAAGTGTTTTGTTGCCTGTGGTTTTTTCCCTGGCTTATTTTTTTTCTGCCTTAGTTAAGCCAGCATGTGGCAGAGTCCAAGAACTGGAGTCAGCACAAGGGAAGTTGTGGGCAAGGGATGTGGTGGGTGTAGACAAGGAGGTAGACCGGGGAGCAACAGATCCCAGACTGAAGCCTGGTGTTTCTGGAGGTGTTCTGTTATTGCAGTTATCCGTAGTTAATACGGACCTAACATCTTGTTTCCCTACCTGTCTATAGTTTGATTTAGTTTTGCAGCCTCGATCTTTTTGTAGGGGTATGCCACCTTGCTGACTTTCTTCAAAAGGATTTTCAAGTCATCTCTGTGATTGTTTCTTACAGGTATCCTACAAATAGGGCTTGGAAGACTTGATGACCTGATTCAGACATATTCTCAGGCCTTTCTACGCTCTAAATATTTGAAAGAAACATAGCATTTTAACTTAGTGGCGTTCTTCACCTGGAAAACATTTTCCAGTGTGGCAATATTTAATCATTATCTTTACAGTTTTTCATTTTCATTATTTCCCTGCTTCTGAAGAGGCACTTCCAATGGAGCAGTGCACTTTGCCTTTGCTTAGCAGAATCTTGCACAGCCTCCTTCATATACCGAACAGTAACCAATACAATAGTTTGTTTTTTCGTTCATAATAAAGCCTTCAAAAAACTGTATAATCATCACTCTTTTGTAACTTGGAATTAGGCTGACTGTGTGCTACTACTTCTTTCTTATGTCTAGCACATCTGATGTCTATATAGGAAAGAAGAAAGAAATCTATTCTATTTCTTGTTTTGCAGGATGCTCACTGGACATTTTAACTATAAACATCACAGTCTTGGTAAAATGTTAAACTTTATAATCTTAATAATTCAAGCTATGGTATTTGTGATCTGTATCATTTAGTTGCTTGTGTAGTTTCAGATTTTGAAGTGTTTTTCTAGAACCAAAACAGGGACTGCAGCAGTGCAATAGAATTATATTAACTTTTGAAGAGGAAGGAAGTTCAACAAACCCAAATATTCAGATTGTCTTTTTTTTTTTTTTTTTTTTTTTTAAGGGCTGGGTCTCACCCTGCAAGAAATACAGCTTTCCAGCTAGTAAATTCCTTTCTCTCCTGTCGAACTGCTCCCTTCTGAAATTGGCAATGACACATGTGATTCAAGGAAATCAGTGAGACTATGTTCAGTAATTAATACTTCCAATATGGGTTATACTGAAAATTCCTACTTAGTTCTAGTTTAGGTAGTAAATTGAAAATGGTAGGAGAACAGGCAGCTGAAGAAGGCACAATATCATCCTGAGAAAGGAAGAAAAGGGAGTGTTTTAAAACTGTTGGTGGTTTTTATGGCCTTTTCTTCCTAGTTACGTTTACATTTGAACTAGAATTTTAGTAAATAAAAAGACATTATAATAAGAGGAGGTGAAAACCTTTACTCTACATTTAATATATCCTAATCCTTCTCTAGAAGTCTTTCAGTATTAGTGTTGTGGAGTCATGGAGTATTCGTTACTCATCACTGAGATACGGTGAACACATTTTGCGCTGAAACCTGACATTAACAGGACTACTCACAGTATGTAATTCAGTATTGTATGTGTCTTTGCAAGGCTGGGTTTTAGGTTTCCAAAACATTTAGAAGTCATAGAAGGGCTTTTGAAGCTTTCTATTGCTTTTCTTACTCTGTGGGTTCCAAGTAGTATCTATTATTGTGTCTTATAAGTCATGTTTCTGGTTCATTTCTGACACTATGCTTTTATAATAATGTTTGCTGTCCTGTATTCGAGGGGATATGATTTTGTCTGGACTGCTGTGTTCGGCCAAAAAAACATTTTGAGGTTTTAGAAGCAGAATTACAAGTTATGGATGGCTGTCAATAAGGACATACTCAGCTGCCAGGTAGTCTGAGGGTAATGGAGTAATCTTTTCTTTATGTGAGTTTTAAGTATGTGTTTTGGTTTTCTTAGAGGTCACAGTACTAGACTGAATTTTGTGTGTGAATTGAAATAAAGTATCCTATCAGCGATGAAAAAAAGATGCTGGTTAGCTTTATCTTATTGCTTAAGATTCATTAGGTACAGGATCTAGGTCTGAGGAACTAAGTTGAACGTACTTTTTATTCTTTTTGTTTTTCAGAGGCCCAGAAGACACAATAAATGATTGTAAAATCCTTTTTATAGAGGAAATGTACAAGATTGAAAAGCCAGGAGCCTATCCATTGACATTTGGGGATGGAGATTTCAAAAGTATGCTTTTTTAAATTATTTTAATAGAAATACAAATTGAATTATGTTTCTATTAAAAAATAGAAGGATCAGCATGCAGAGGTAATAATAATTGTTTTCCATGTTCAGGAAAGTAATAACATAATTCTTTATAGATTTCTGTTCTAAAAGTATATTTACTGTAAGGTGGCTCTATTACTTGACATATTCAGAAACTGATAGCATCTTAGTGTTATCAGTCATAAGCAGAGAAAAAGGGGAACAGCTGATAACATTCGAAATGAACTGTGCAGAATGAATTCGTAGTCTCAGTTAAGTTCCTAGACAGGTGACCACGTCACCAGAACTGCTATTGCAATTGACATGTCATTTAAACTTTTAATAAATATCAAAGATAGAATCAGTCTGTAATGATGCACTTTAACCCTGTCATTATGTCATAATTTTAAAAAAAAAAAGATCAGGAACTTTGTGCCAAAGCTGCTTGTACCATGAAAAAAAGGCATAATTAACATTTGCATTATTATTTGGCTCTGCATGACCATCTAAAAAAATAACTATGCCATATCTCCTCATCCTCCCCACAAGCACAGGAAGGAGTTAGTGGCAGCAAATCTAAAAAGTAGTGTGACATTTTATCCTAAGTTTAGAAATGTATTAAAGTAAGGAGTGATAAGTGTTTGTGATAGCAACACTGAGAGATTGGACTGCAGCTCTACTAATAGGTATTAGATATTAATACGTATTAGACTCCTGACTCCAAAGCAATTTTTCAGAACCTTTATATGTAGCTCTCTGCACAAGAACTAGTCTGCTTACTAGTTTATTTGCCATCATCTAAAAAATCACTGTTTTTTACAGGAGCAAATATCATTTGCTGTGGTATTCTTAAAAGTAAAAATGTGAATTTCTGTAAATGAACTTCTCACAATTAATTTTTCATTATTTGTGATTTACTTTCTTCAGATTACTCAAAAAAATAACCATCCATTCTATTTATTTTTTCTTGGTCATGTTAAACATTTTTTGCAATATCTTAAAACGTGTTTATTTAAAAAAATCGTAGTATGAGAAATTTAAAAATCTACAGATACTAGTTTGCACTTACATACCTACTTATTTTGCAAGTCTAATTGTTTATTAAACTTTTAAAGGACATATAAAATTATTACAGTTCATTTAGTTCTTCCCTGCAACTACTGTGTAGTGAATTAATTTTTAAAATTATATGTGTGTTAAGGAAATGTATTATTACTATATTGATGACTATACAAAATTTTCTACAGTGGCAACATTTGATCTGACATGAGTATTTATTTATTGTAGAATCATAGAATCATTTAGGTTGGAAAAGACCCTTAAGATCATTGAGTCCAACTGTAAACCTAACTGCCTGGTCCGCCACTAAGCCATGTCCCTAAGTGCCAGATCTACATGTCTTTTAAATACCTCCAGGGATTGGAACTCAGCCACTTCCCTGGGCAGCCTGTTCCAGTGCCTGACTACCCTTTCAGTGAAGAAGTTTTTCCTAATCTCCAACCGAAACCTACCCTGGTGCAAGTTGAGGCCATTTCATCTCCTCCTATCATTTGTTACTAGGGAGAAGAGACCGACCCCCACCTCGCTACAACCTCCTTTCAGGTAGTTGTAGAGAGCGATAAGGTCTCCCCTCAGCCTCCTTCCTTCCAGGCTAAACAACCCCAGTTCCCTCAGCCGCTCCGCATGAGACTTGTGCTCCAAACCCTTCACCGGCTTCGTTGCCCTTCTCTGGACACGCTCCAGCACCTCGATGTCCTTCTTGTAGAGAGGGGCCCAAAACTGAACACAGTATTCGAGGTGCAGCCTCACCATTCTGTACTTCCTACACCGATTGCCACCTTTATTGTATCAAAGTCAAGCTCTTTAGTTTCACTTACAGCTCTTTCCCTCTTATTTTGACCGCTATTTCCTTATTTGTAACTGCTTTGCTTAAACTACTCACATATTGCCATCTGTGTAGGGATTTGCACCTCTGTGTATGCTTTGTTTCATTCTGTTCCTGTTCCCATTTCTATTCATTTCAGGATATTGTTTACAAACCTTCATACATAAGCATAACACGGAAATATAATCTTTAAAAATGTAACCCTGAAAACTAAATTCATCTGGCAATTTAGCTGTATGTCTTATTTTGAACTGCTCTTTTTCCTGAGGCCAACTTTCTCACCACACTGCCCTTTTCATTTCTGTTCATGTGATTCTGATTTTTTGGTAAGCTGTCTTGGCTTTGTTCACTTATGCATAGTGCACATCATTCGAGCTGTATGCTGTAAGCAGTATACCTTTTACCTCTGGACTGTCCTTACATCCCTATTCGTTCTTTGTATTTAAAATTTGAAAATATATACACATATGTCTATAAACACACACACAGCTACCTTAGCTTATATGCTTTGAAAAGTGGAAGATTTTTTTACAATAATGGCAGAAGAAATTCAAAGAATTAATTGGTCTTAAATACTCTATGAGATTGTTGTAAGCACAATCAGGAAATGCACTGACTGTATTTTTGTCTATATTAAGCTACTGTCCATGTTCTTTCCAAAAGATAGAATGCCTACTTTGGAAATAATCTTCATCAGATAAACAATGTAGGCTACCTCTGCAGAAAAATTGTTATTCCTTGAGCATGGCCATACATTAGTTAGGTTTTGTATGTGTAAATTAGATAAAAATGTCTATGATGTGTCAATATACATTTAGCAGTTACAGTTAAAAATAAGGTAGTTATTTTTAAATTATTTAATGGAAGTCTAAATTCTGCAGCCCAGGAAAAGAGTAGGGCTAAACCTATTAGAAAATTATATTAGGAAAGTGAGAAAACTAAGAAGCGACATACTTGTAAATATGTTTCAAATATTTATATGCAAAACGGAAATAAGACCTAGGTATCGATGTATATTACTTCCATCAGAATCCAAATTTCTGCTATGAGCATGAGATAACTCTTCCTGCAAAAGAAGAGAATATGAAATGATATATGCTACTAAACCCTGCACTGTTGGTAGGGGTGAACAGACCTGTCTTCGTATGACCAATAGTGCAGATATAATCAGTGCATTTGCCTTATGACATGGTTAAAGCAGAAATGTGAAAAATTAAAGTCATGTCATGAAAATGACAGTTTGTAGTTTGTGTGCATATTGAAGAAAGTTGAAAACTCCAGGTATTGTTTATCTATCTGAGCTAAAATATATAGACCTTTTTGCTTTTTTCCTCTTTAAAAAAAAAAAAAAAAACAAACCTATTACTAACCCTTGACCTAAGATACTGGTTTTGTAACTGAAAACAGGATATTACAGATGCCTAAACAACCTGCGGTGGTAAGAGATACAGAAAAATATGCAGGGTTTTTTTGCCTGTTATTTATTGGATGAGGTAGACTAGTGAGTTTCTTTAGGGAATGCTCAGTCATCACTGTTAAACTTTTTCAAAGGGGATACCCATTATCTGGGATTTCTTCAGTCTGACTTGACTTGAATTGGTGTTGACACCTTGGACAGACTGTGAGTTTTTCCTGGCTGTGCTGGAAAATACACAGATTTGTTCCTTAGCAGTCTTACGATGTTTCCTTTCTCTTCAAAAGAACCCTGGGAAAGAAGTTTTAAACTAGAAGATTACTACCATTTGGATAGTATGCAGATAAGTATTCTAGGCTAGACTTTGGTAGAAGCAGTACACCGAGAGATTTTGTCTTTCTTTTTAAGTGTGTCTGACCTTTGCCTTTGAGGCTTTGTAAAATAACCACTGCTGGTAGCTTTACACATTTGCTCCTTGTGTTTGCCAGTTAGTGCATCTCACTAGACCATCTACCTATAGCTGGCAATTTTCCCTCTTCAGTGGTTCTTTCTTTATATTCTTCAGCTTTTACGGTTTTTTCTTAAAAAAAAATTCAAACTACAGTGTTCTAGCACTTCTTATCATAGAATGGTTTGAGTTGGAAGGGACCTTTAAAGATCATCTAGTCCAACCCCCCTGCAATGAGCAGGGACATCTTTCACTAAATCAGGTTGCTCAGAGCCCCATCCAGCCTGTCCTTAAATGTTTCCAGGGATGGAGCATCTACAACCTCGGGCAACCTGTTCCAGTGTCTCACCACACTCATCATAAGAAAGGTCTTCCTTGTATCCAATCTAAATCTACCTCTTTCAATTTAAAACTGTTGTTCCTTGTCCTATCACTACAAGCCCTCATGAAAAGTCTTTCCTTGTCTTTCTTATAAGCCCCCTTTAAGTATTGAAAGGCCACAATAAGGTCTTCCCACAGCCTTCTCTTCACCAGGCTGAACAAACCCAGCTCTCTGAGCCTTTCTTCATAGGAGAGGTGTTCCAGCCCTTTGGTCATTTTTGTGGCCCTCCTCTGGACCTGCTCCAACAGGTCCATGTGTTTCCTGTGCTGAGGGCTCCAGAGCTGGATGCAGTAGTGCAGGTGGGGTCTCACAAGAGCAGAGCAGAGCGGGAGAATCCCCTCCCTTGACCTGCTGACCACGCTTCTTTTTATGCAGCTCAGGGTATGACTGGCTTTCTGAGATGCAAGTGCATGTTGCTGGCTCATATCCAATTTTTTGTCCACCAGTACCCCCAAGTCCTTCTCCTCAGGGCTGCTCTCAATCCCTTCATCCCCTAGCCTGTACTGATATTGGGGATTGTCCTGTGCAGAACTTCATGAGGTTCACATGGGCCCACTCCTCAAGCCTGTCAAGGTCTCTCTGGATGACATACCTTCCTTCAGGCATATCAACTGTACCACTCAGCTTTGTCATGCACAAACTTGTTGAGGGTGCACTCAATCCCACCATCTCTGTCACTGATGAAGGTATTAAATAGTATTGGTCCCAGTATGGACCCTTGAGGGACACTGCTTGTTAGTGGTTTCCACATGGATATTGAGCCATTGGATACAGCCCATCCACTGTTTGGATGCGACCACCCAACAAAGTCCTTACCCATCTAATAGTTCATCCATCAAACCCATCTCTCTCCAATGTAGCAGCAAGAATGTTGTGAGGGACCAAATCAAGGGCCTTACAGAAGTCCAGGTAAATGACAACCATAGATCTTCTCTTGTCCACTGATGCATTCAGTCCATTATAAAGGACCACTAGATCAGTCAGGCATGATTTGCCCTTGGTGAATCCATGTTGTCTGTCTTTAATCACCTCCCTGTCTTCCATATGCTTTGACATGTCTTCTGGGAGTCTCTGTTCTATGATTTTACTGGGCACTGAGGTGAGGCTGACTGGTCAATAATTCCCAGGACCTTCCTTTTTACCCTTTTTAAAAAAGGGCGCAATATTCCTTTTCCTCCAGTCACTGGGGGCTTTCCCTGGTTGTCATGACTTTTCAGATATGATGGAGAGTGGTTTGGCAACTACATCAGCCAATTCCCTCAGGACCCTGGGATGTGTCTCATTGGGTCCCGTGGATTTGTGTATGTTCAGGTTCCTCAGATGGTCTTGAACCTGATCTTCTCTTACAGTGGGAAGGACTTCATTTCCCCTGTCTGTCACCTGGATTAAGAAATTATCCTTGGTGCTCTCCAAGAGTCTCCTGGACTACTTACAGTTTGCTATACTGCTTTTCCAGCAGATGTCAGGGTGACTGAAGTCTCCCAGCTGGATCAGAGCCTGCGAGTGTGATGCTTCCTGCAGTTGAAGTAAGAACACTTTGTCAACAGGCTCCCCTTGATCAGGTAGCTGGTAATAAACACCAATCATGAGGTTTCCTTTGTTGGCTTGGTGTCTAATTTTCACCCACAAGCTCTCAACCTGTTCATCACTGTTTTTCAAAGAGCTCTGTGCAGTCAGTCCATAGCGGGCAAATCGCCCACCCCTTCTCCCTTGCCTGTCCCTCCTGAGCAGTTTATAGCCATTGATTGCAGCGCTCCAGTCATGTGTTTTGTCCCACCAAGTTTCAGTGATAGCGATTAGATCATAGCTTTGCATCTGCGCAGTTGCTTCCAGTTCTTCCTGTTTGTTACCCACGCTACATGCATCGGTGTAGAGACAATTCTTTGTTACTTAAAACTCCATCCCCTTCCCTCTCTAAGTCTAGTTGCTTCCACCTTTGAAGATAAAAGTATTCTCCAAGGTCCTCCAGAAAGACCGCAGATACAGCACAATACTTGGCATTCCATTCCCCCTTTCTTATAAGACTTTCAGTCTGGAGTTTCTCTCCACAGAGATTTTACACTGGTATCTTATCCATGTGGATCAAATTTTCTGTAAAGTGTATTCAGTTGGGAGGGCATATTTTTCCTCAGCAGGAAGGGGCTGGGATTTCTTCAAACCCTTAGTCATTCCTTTCCTTCTCAGTATGCTTAGGAAAAATGTAAAAGTATCCAGAACTCCTCTATGAAGTATGAAAAAAAATCTGTGTTTCTAGTATGAAAATTTCTGTGTTTCTGTGAAAAATTCTAGTATGAATAAAATTCTGTGTTTTCCTAAGAGTTAAATCTTTCATTGGAACAGGCAGTGTTTTCTTAAATATTACGGTTTGTTGCTTGTGCCTTTCTCTTTTTGTCCAATATTCTGTCTGCTTAGCACCTGTGGAAGAATCTGGTGTTCATGATACCTCCGATGGGCTGTAGGGGTTTTTGGGTTTGCGGGCGTTGTTTGTTTTCATTTTTGTAGTGGGGCTGCTCTTCAAATTCCTTATTAATGAACTTGCTTGTGACATCATGGACATATTCAGTAAGGTTTTGTCCCAGAAAACGAAAGTGTTATTTTTTGTACAACTAATGACTTTTGGGTATTTTTGGCAAAGATTATGACAGGGATAAGTTTGTCCTTATCACACTGTCCTTCTAGGCCAATTGCCCTTTTGAATAGACATTGTCGAACAGTTCAGAAGTTCCTCAGATAGTTTGCCTATGGACTTAAAGAAAATTTATCCCAAGTATTGGTATTCCAGCTGTTCCAGTTTCTGAACTTCTATACCCTGTGGTTATATTTTTCTTCCAGAATGGTACTCAAAAGAACATTTGCGGCCCATTCTAAACTTCAAGAAAAATGTTCTTTCTGTTATCTCAGCTTCCTGCTTCCAGCTCGAACTCTCAAATAGTCTTTCTAGTCTTCCTTGTCTTCTGATTCAAAGCCAATTACTTCTTCCAGATAAAATACTATTTCCAGAGAAGTTTGGAAGTACACTATTAATTATTGTATTAGATTAGTTTAAGCTCAAATTCACTTCCATGGCATTTCTAGATGACTTTTGCACAGAACATATCAATGATTTTTTTTTTTTTTTCTTTTAATGTTGGAATTCTTTGGGCTGTAATCAAGTTATCTTCTGAAGTCTTCTCTCATTTCTCTGGACCTTCTACTTGTTTCAGACATTTCTCCTGTAAATTATGTTACAAATATATGCTACAAATATTCAGTGTTTCTTCCCTCTCCTCTTTCATATCTAGTTTAGGCTACTAAATGTTTTTCTCTTGTATAGAAGCACTTTTTCCCTGACTGAGGAATCAGTGCCAGTGGTTTTGTTTCATAGTGGGGTTCGTGGGTCCAAATTTCCAAGTGAGCTGAAACAGAAAGTTAGTGTTTCTTTGTGTGTAAACTAAACCGCTGCTGTGAAACAACTGGTAATTTGGGATTGTCTGTAGTCTCAGACTACTAATTATTATATCCAACTGTAAATTTAATTAAGAGGAAGAGAGCTGTTCCAAATTGTAGTGTCATCTTTATTTGATTGTTAGCAGTTACCTGATTGGAATTTCTTCTTGGCTCTATTTAAGAAGACTCCAACTAGAGAGGCTCCATATGTAGGGAGAGTGTGCAAGTGGCATGTTGGGAACAGGAGGGGAGAAAATAAGAGAAGCTGCTGGTTAGTAATTTTTTTTACTGCTTGTTTATACAGCAGAAGAAATCCCATTAGCCTAGATAGTCAAATACCTCATTGTATGAAAAAAGCATTTTCAAGAGGGCAGTGTTCATGTGCAGAAATAACTTTTTCCTGTAGATACAGTAATGCACTTTTCTAAGATACATGGCATTTGACTTTTTCTTTGTTTTTGACAGGAAAAAGTGGCCCTGAATGCAAGCACTGTAGGGCTGATCCAGATAAGGAGTGCCGGTTTTGTTCGTGTTATTTGTGTGGTGGAAAACAGGATGCTCACATGCAACTCCTGTGTGATGAATGTAATATGGCTTATCATATATACTGCCTGAACCCCCCCTTAAGCAAGATACCAGAAGATGAGGACTGGTAAATATACAAGGATGATTTTCTTATCTATATTGCCATTCTATACATGCTGCCTTTTTGTTATTTGCACCTCGTGACAGACAATACTGAAGAATTTTTTAAAGTCTGCTATGGTTTTCATCCATCTATTTTTATATAAACCTTATGTTTTCTGTCAAGGTAATTCTTTTAAATCATTCACAAAGGACTAGTTGTAACCTTTAATGGCCATTACGGAGTTTCAAAACTGGTATGTTCACTTTATTCATTATGATCATTATGATCTTCTGTGATATTATCTGATCTGATTGTGTTTATCACCAGTGGTTGTTTCCCAGCCTTTTAATTTTGTTCAAGTTCCACTACTTGAACAATTCTCTTATGCTTACCCTTCTCTTTCCCTTCATCCTCTGTGCCTGTTGCTGCCCCTGTGCCCTTCCTGTATCTTCTCTTTGCCACTACTCTATTCATTTCTCCTGCTCTGGGAGGACTACCACCTTGCTACTCTTCATTTCTACTGTCCTTGGTTCTGCCAGCAGGAAAACCAAGCTAACTGGCATTGTTAAATCAAGATAATTATATTTTGAATCTGCATGGACCCATTAGCAGCACATTAAGTTATCTTGGGCTCTGCACTGTTTTTTGTCCTTATTAGCTATCTACAGTTTACACTGCTTGTATTTAGCACCTGCCTGTGACTTACATGAGATGCTTATCCTTTATAAATGAGGAATAAATAAAACTTTATTCAAATAAAGTTTTCCATTACATAGACATCAATAAATGTCTAAGATGTCTATAGATACATTTTATAGAATCTCTTTGGACCTTGTGATTAAATTTTATGTAAAAATCTGTGCTTTGGAAGTTTTAACATTCTCTGGAAATAAATAACTCAATCTCCTATACCACAGTCGATGTCATAGTAGGTTTGTTTATTGGTCAGTGCCTAATGGTCTGTGTGTTTTCTGGGGCATTGTGTTTTTATTGAACTCCTGTGTTTATGCCAGTGTGTGATTTAGTGATTGAGACTATTAACACTGATAGGTGTTTCTCAGTGTGTACATTTGGCCACAGGGATACTGTTGTTGGAAGCTGATTTTTTTCCCATGAAATTTCTGCTGGCTTGAAACACTATCTGAAAAATATTTTCAGTACCTACTAAAAATATGTATAGGTCATTGGAACTAAAAATAGCATTTATTTTAATGTTGTCTGCGTGCCTTCCACTTCTTGCACATGCAAAATGATTACAGTGTTTATTCAGCAGTGTTTATTACACAGCATGTTAGTCTGAACTATCCCCAAGTTTTCTGCTGTCAAGGCAGACTGGTCTTCTGTGCATGACAGTTTGCTTCCTACTACTTGTCAACATAAGTGAGTTGATGTCACATGTTGGAAACCATTCTCAACACTCAAGTGGTTTATTACTGACTGCAATCCATAGCAGTATTCTCACCTGATTGCACCTGACCTTTGGCTATAGCAGCTGAGGAGTTCTTTTTTGACTTCCTTCATTCAAAATATTCAGTGAGACCATCTGTCTGGAAGTACACATGTGTTTGGTCTATCCATTCGTCAGTTGCCCCTTACTCTCAGAACCAGCTCTAATCCAATACTCCAACTCCAAGTCCATCTGTTTTCCAGTACTAGTCACAGGAAAGTTTCTGATAAAGAAAATACATATGCTTCAAGTCAGTGACCCCCTCCCACAAAACCCCCAAATCTTTTGTTCTACCCTGAAACCAATTTATTCTCTTTGGTTTCTTCTACACCCTTAAATACACAGAAAGTTTGATAGGCACATCAGGATACTGATACTGAAATCTCACCAGCCATCAGTGTGTCTTTGGTTTGGCTAGTGTGCTAAGATTATCTTGGTCTGCTGGGTGCTTCAGATGGTTTTTCAGATTAGGTATTAGTGTTCTAGTCTTCACTGGCATCCATTCTTTTTCAAAAGCTTCTTATGAAACATTCTTATGAGTTATTCTACTTCTATTTCAGAGAGTTACAGAGAAAGTTTGAAGAATAGAATTTTTTTCAAAGTGTAGCCATATATAATATCATTGCATACGTCCCCAGGACTGTTTTCCATAGAGAAGATTCGGTGCTCTGTAGACAACCACACAAGAATTAAATTGGCTGACAACATGGTCTACAGCATCCCTCAGGTCATGTGTTAAGTGCTCTTTTAGACCCTTCCGCTTACATTTCTGGCCAAAAAAATTATGAGTTTCCACAAATAGTAGAAGTTTAATTCATATAATTTGAATGTCTTGAAAAATGGCTGTCAAGCTTCTTAACTTGTTTTTGTTTGCTGTATAACAATATGAGTCTTAAGATTTATGCATGTAAGTAGATAGCTGCATCCGTGGATGAAGTCACTGGGTGGGAGAGGTACTGTTATGGAGCTGGCTTATGACAGTTAATTTTGGGATACTTAGTGATGCCAGCCCTGTGCAGTCTTAGTGCTTGGTCATATGTAGGAGTGCAGTTGCACTAGGCAAAGCAGTGTCTCCTACGAAAGAGGAGGCCTGTGTTCTCCCTTCTTCTTGCATACTAGAAAAGAGTCATGGCTGTTCGATCCTTAACTTTTTGACAGATTTTTTTTGTTTTAGAAGTGGAAAAATTTCCGTTTAGTATTTTTATAGTGTAAAATTTGGGAAACTCTCTTCAGGGACTAAGCTTGTAGTTTGGGAAAGGATGGTAAGTTTCTCTTCTGGAGATTAAACGACTCTATATGTGAAACAGTATTTAATATTCCATACAAAACTCAGTTTGAAAAATATTAAGGTAATATGGTTACTCTGTCAAGAAGCAGGGACTGCCATAGTTAATTCACCTTGCGAATTATGCATTATGTCATGTTCCTTCTCTTAACTGGTCATTACATACTTTTTCTTAAACAGCTGTAATATCATTCAAAGTCTTACTGTTAGACAATTTCAGCATCTTGTGTTACTTTTAATTTCTTTTTATCTGCATAGCTTCATTGTCTTAATTGTTCAACACCTTTATTGACATAGTGAAATCTATTCCTGTGGACATTAATCATTAATTCTTCTATTCATATCCACATACAAAGGTTAATTACTAAATCCAAAACAGTCGTAGTAGTAGTACTATTGGTAGTTATCTAAACTAGGTTATCAGTGTTAGTGTAGGTCAGGCTTCCTCCACTAGTGACATATGGGCCAAACCCTGCCCATGGCAGCCAGAAACATGGACAATTGCCTTTGCATTAGCATTCCTGGAGTGGGATAAAAATGTTACTAGAATCAGCAAAACGAACAGTGTACTCCCTTTCTCTCTCTGCTGTAGTCACTGCATACTAGTATCTCTTGCTTTCCTGCCAGGATGCTTTGTCTTAGCTGCAATGAGTCTCAGCGCTATATTCCAAGTGGCTTTAGTGTTGTGGTGTGAGTGAGTGAGTGTGCGTGTCCATGCATGTGTGTTTGTATGTGTGTATGTGTCTACACACATTACATGATACTTCGGCTCTGTTTGATATTCAGCTGCCTGCAGTGAAATTTATTGCACTAGAAGCAAAAAATAAGGGTAGAGTGGGCAGGACGTAGAAACAAACCATGAGTACTGGTTAGCAGCGTACTCTAATCTCAGCTATCTTCTCCTTTACATGATCTAAATGAAAGAGGACAGAATGAAGAGAGAATACAGGAGACATTGGGACCTCTCACATACCATGTGAGAAATAATAGTTAAATGTTTTGGCTCTAGCACTCTACCTTCAAAGGTATTGAAATGCCCTTTTTAAAAATTTGACGATATTTTTTCATGTTGGGTTCTTTTTTTTAAGCCATAGGCTTCAGCTGCTTAAGACTGGTATATGTTTGCTAGCATGAAATATTCAGTCAAGATAAACAAATTGACAGTATTTTGGCTACAAGAAATGTATTGCCATTATTATGAAGTAATTGAGAATTTACTAAAACCTTTTTTTAGGTATTGTCCTTCCTGCAAAAATGATTCTAATGAAGTTGTAAAGGCTGGAGAAAAGCTCAAACAGAGTAAAAAGAAAGCAAAGATGCCATCTGCCAGTACTGAAAGCCAGAGAGACTGGGGCAAGGTAGAGTGTATTTTAGAAATAGCTGTTGCTCTGATTGTTCATGTATGTGCTACATCTATAATTCTACTTATATATGCACTACACAAGATTCAGTACTGGGTTGCATAGACAATAAGACAATGTTTAATCCTGCCCCCCATCTACTGGCAGTTAAAGCAGTGGAAGAATTATTAAGGTGACTAGAGGTAAAAACAAAAAGAAAAACAACCCCTGATCCCTCCCCCAAACCCATAAACACGTTTGACTTAATTAACATTCCTTTTAACAATTGTTAACACATTTTAAAGTCTGTGTTTGTTATAATGATCAGATTTTGTGGTATCTGCGTTGAATTTGCAAATAGTCTTCAATATTATAATACTAATTCTTTTTGTCTGATATATTTTTAGGGCATGGCCTGTGTTGGTCGTACTAAGGAATGCACTATTGTTCCTTCAAATCATTATGGACCTATACCTGGTGTTCCTGTTGGGACAACCTGGAAATTCAGAGTTCAGGTATGTTGTTTCAGTCTTAGCTGTAGTTGAAGTAAGTAAGAATAATGATGAATGGGTTGGGCACTAAAATAAATTTAGATTGACAATTGCCATTTTCACCAGGACTAAGCAAAGCAAATACATTATGATTCTAATATTGGAAGTGATGCTGATAGTGAAAATTGCAGTATACTGATTTTACAATACAACTTAAGAAGTATGTTGTCATTAGGATAAAGAAATGCCACATGTTAAAATTCTAGAAGTGGGATACTTAGTGGATAGAGTCAAGTATTTTCTGAAGTGTACTTCACATGAAATGATTATCCCACTTAGGTGATGTAGACTGTAGATTTTGGAAACTTTAGATGATACCACTGTAAATTGAGTCCGTGTTGGTTTTTTTGGTCACACATATCGGATGTCCAAATATTCTTTTAGGCTGATGAACAGCTTAAACCAGTGTAAGACTGTACTGCTACTGAAATTAGCTGTCCATTCAGCCTTTGCTCTTTCTTGCACTGTCTCATTTTCTGTTGCAAATATTTCTTAGGCTGTATGGTAAATTCGATTCGTAAAATACCTGGCAGAGAAATAATCCCATTTGGGGTAGGAGGGGAGTTAATTTTCCCAGTCCATTTCAAATTTTGGTTGTATAAGCACAGTGCCAATACTCAGAGGGGCAGGAAAAAACAAAGCAGGGAGGATGGGACAGCTTCATTTTGTGCCAGTACTGATTTCCTGTGGTTTCGAAGTGTCCGGCAAACGGCAAACTTATTTACTTCCTTTTCCCCCAGCCTTATCTGATAGCACTGATTTTTGTTTTATCTTTGATTTTTTTATTGTTGTTTTTAGTTGGGGAAATACATAGTTCTTTATTTTCAAAATCACTTAGTTCCTTCTCTCTTGCATGTGTGAAGGATTGTAATTGAATGTTTTCCGTCATATTTGGAAGAATAGAACCAGGTTTTTTTAAACTGCTTGAGGCAGGGCAAGGCAAGAATCAAAACCTTCTTCTGATTTGTTTTCTGAACTTTTCATCACCTGCTTTCTCATGAGAAGAAAGATGTTTTATTATTCAATTGGTACAAGAGAACACTTAGCAGGCAATTTTCCTCTGATGGTGGTGTCTTCCAGTGCTGTGTGAAGAACTGTGGATTTGGAAGGCCATGCAAGTTTTAAGGCTGATATGGTTAGCAGCGGACATTTACCCCTTAGCAACAGTTTTCAGTTTCTCTCCTTAATAGAAATCACAGTGAAGCAGTTGAAACCTAAACCAGTTCTTTCAGTCCCTTCTTCCCTTGATGTCCATTGTCAACACTACCATCAATACAAGTCTTAGACAAAGCAAATGAAATCTGTAATGTAGAATTGTGCTGTTCATCATACCAGTGCTTTGATGCAAAATGACTTGCTGAAGAGGAAAATTCAATTTTGATTCTTTGGGATATTTCGTTGACCTCTCCTGTGTTTGAAGAACTTTTTTGTGAAAGGAATTAAAATAAATAGTCATCTTTTTGTTGGCTTCCAGATTAAGTAAAGTCTCATAAGCAAGAAGAGTTTCTAAAATCACTTGTGCAAACCCCAAATCTCAAAATCAAGTTTTATTTTCACTTCTTCAGTAATTGAAATCACAATAATTGAAATTATCATTTCACCTTTTTGTTAGGAATTCCATTGGTAACACAAAAGCTAATAGTTTTCAGATCTTTCTAGTGCTGGTAGGAAAAAGGAACAGAATTAGAGCACTGCTTTTGTCAGAAAATTAAGCAGAGAATGCTAATTTATATATATATGTGTGTGGACTTGACATCAAAAGGCAATTACCATTTTTACATAATTATTTAATTTGGGGTACAAATGAAATACTTTATCCTTTTTTTTAAAAGATTGAAATGTTTTCTACATAGAAAGTTAAATTACACTTTTGTTTCTCATATGACTTTTGTAGGAGAAATGAGTTTGTCTCAGCAAATCTATGAGAATTTAGAGACTGTAGTCTATTTCTGATTTGCGTAGTTTTTTATGACACAAACTCTCTTTTCCTAGAAGGAAATTGACTAAGTATTGCTTCTTGAGAGAGCATCTGAAGAGCATCCTTGGCATGAATTACTTACCAGAGTTCATCTTTGGGGTGAATCACCTATCAGAAACCTACATTTAATTGATAAAACCTGGAAATGAAAGAAGGGAGGGAGGAATGAATGAAAGGATGTTAGATACAACAGGAAAGAGGAGCGCAGTAGTGAGGCCTTTTTATTCAGCATACTCATAAATGGTCTGGAAAAACTGGCAAATAGCTGATAAAGTTAGGTGAGAGTGCTAAGTTGTTGGGGATAGTAAACGTGGCGTGGGGAACAGTTCTAACTATAATTTGTAATGGGCTTTCAGCTACTTGTTATTATTTAGGAAAGAGATCTTCTAATAGCTAATTTTGTAAATATGTCAACTTAAGACCCAATAGTGATCAAAAAAATAAATCAAGTGTTAAATTTTTGTGAAAGGAAGGGTTAGGAAAATAAAATATGTTATGAACAACAATCAGGATGATTAAAGGAATGGAATGGTTTTCATTCAACTGGAAAGACTTTTCATTCTGGAAGAATGTTGAAAATGTGGTGTAGTGTAGATGGCTATAAAATGATGTACAGTATGAAAAAAGTGATAAGGACCAATATATATACTTTTGTAATGCAAAAAGGGGTCATAAAAAAAAAAAGTAGCATTAGTTCATACGACAAACAGTACTACTGTGAACTCTTTTCTCTCTTGAATACTATGGATCCAAGTTTTAAGTAGCTTAGGAAGTCTGAGCCACAGACAGCTGGGTGCTGAGAAATTGTGCAAGGAAGCATCATTGTGCCCTTGCATAGTTTTCATACTATGCACAGCTCTTGTCTGTTGTTAGAGACAGCATTTTTGGCCAGCTGGACCTTTGATCTGATGTATTGTATTGTGAAAGTACAAGACTTTCACAGAAAGTACAAGACAATGCAGAAGAATGTAAATTTTCATGGAAGTTGCTTAGAAGTGTAGGTTAGGACAAGGAGTTCGGGAGCAGCAGAGGCAGAATGAGAAAAACAGGCAAAGTCAAGGTCTGAAGGCAGATATGAAGGTAGGAAGAAGGATCCTAATTGATTTTCTGCTGGAAACCTTCATTCTGTCAATAGTATTTTTGGCATCACGTACTGAGAAAATACATGATTTAATATGCAGCCCCTTTTTTATTCATAAAGGGTTTGGGTTTTTTAAAATATAATTTCATAGTTTGAAACAATTAGTAAATAAATTTTTGTGGGAGAGATGTTCCAGCAGACTTCAACAATGTTGCCAGTTTATGGTACAGCTGCAGCTCTCAGCTGGTCTGTTTGCAGCTTAGTGGCACATTCATTACTAGAGAGTTATCCTGGTTGGAGAACTAGCTTATGATCCACATGTTGTTGCAATGGCTTCTTCTGTTTCCTTAGGCGGTGTGATAGTATTCCTCTGAGTTGGTCACATTTACAGTGTGTTACCTTAATAGTACCTGACATAATGATCTTCACAAGTGTCACTGTGATCTGCCTTAGTTGAGAATTGTAAAATGTTACCAAACTGGTACATCTCCATCTGCTTTGGATTGTTCTGAATGACTTTGCGAGTGGAGTATAGCAGTGAGTACAGTCTTAAATACTGCTTATGGAAAGAATCGTGGAGATTTTTCCCAAAGAAGAAAATGTACCTTTACATCTTCCAGTGTCTCCCCTGTCCTACATTGTTCTTCCATTTTTTGGGTGTCCTTACTTTTGGCTTTTCTTCCTTAAAATCAGGTGGCATTCTCACCTGTAGTGACAGTCTTACATTAAGTATTTACACAGACACCCTTGTACAATATTTTAAGCAGAAGGTCGATTGTTAAAAGTGATTGTAGATGGCTGGTTGGTTGAAAAAAATGCTAGAAACTGGCTTTTTTCTGTTGCCAGGTGAGTGAAGCAGGTGTTCACAGACCACATGTGGGTGGAATCCATGGACGCAGTAATGATGGAGCTTATTCACTTGTATTAGCTGGAGGATTTGAAGATGAAGTGGTATGTCATTTATGCAAGCAATGTTTTTGCTATTCTAATGTATCAATATTTGTAAACATAGAGTTACCTTTGTTGTTGATTCTAAAACTAATGCAAATATGACCGTGAAAAAAATAACTACTACTGGTAACAAACTGAATAGTTTTAAGTATTTTGGGAGAAATATGTAAGCAAATCTTTCTTAAAGAATGCCTACACTTATACTTACACTCAAGCAAAATACCTCAACTGTAGCTGAATTTTACATTCTTTAGGGTAGTTAAATTTCAGTATACTTTTGGAGTCTGAATTTAGTATTATTTAAAATCTGATAGTGTAATGATATGCAAGTAGTGTTTTATGTTCTACTTTGGTCATGATTTTTGTTGCTTTCAAGACAGATAAATGCCTCTTCCTTTGGGTTTTTTGTGTTTCTAAATATGTGATACATTTATTTTAATGAAGCAAGAATAAAAGGTACGTGTTACTTGATTCTGTGAAGTTCTGAAGGTTCTTGACTCCTGCTGATGAGCACTTTCAGAACTTCTTAGGAATTACTTAGGAATTACTTCTTGTATTATGATCCCCAAAGGTGCTATTTATGAATAGATTACTGTTCTCTGCAATTAAATAATGTTTACACAGGGTACATCCCTTCCTGCAGTTCTGCTCCATCAGGTGGAATTTTGAATCACGCATCAGGTGAAGGATAAAGCAGTAAGCAAGCAAATTTTTTAAAACATGCATAGCTGTTAATCACAAGGAAAAAGGCACTGGAGAAAGAAATAAGCATCTGAAATAGCATCAGAATGTAATGTATTCCTCGCCAACAGCACCTATCAGCTGCTGCTGCTGCTGCAGAGTATTGCCTCTGAAGGAGTCTGTGTCTGTTTTTGAACAAGTCACATGAGGAGGTACTTGGTGTTGGGAAAACAGTACTACATCCTTAGAGTCAACCCCACCCCA
Source organism: Platalea leucorodia (assembly GCF_965183815.1). NCBI lineage: Eukaryota > Metazoa > Chordata > Aves > Pelecaniformes > Threskiornithidae > Platalea > Platalea leucorodia. The sequence goes on from NC_138858.1 coordinate 32,090,899, forward strand.
AGATCTCGGACCCTTAGCCAGTGGATCCTAAGAATACTGTTGCACAGTAGTTGTACCTGCTATGTTGGGATACTGCAGACTCCTTTTTTTTTTCTTTTTGGTGGTGATACTGATGTCCCCTTATTTCTGCTGCTGTAATTATTCAATTGAAAATATTTAATAAACTTAATTGGATCCTTTGCATGTCTTTCCCAGTTCACCTAAGTGATGATGTGATCATCTTTTTTTGTGGACATCTAAGTACTGTCATAGTCTAGATGACATATATAATTTTGAAGAGTCATAGTTGGGGAGAAATATTCCAGAAGATACCCTAATGTCATGTATGAATGTCAGCCTTTTTTCAGTTCCCTAAACTAACAATATAAAGGGGAAGTTTTTTTTTTCCAGGTGCATTTTTGGAATTAGTTTTTCTTCAGTTCTTTTTTCATATTCCAGATTTTATTTCCCAATTTACTTTCATTTTCCCTGTTTTTTGGAAAAGATTGAAATTAAACTCCTATCAGAATTTCCAGAGAAAAATCAAATTCTGGACTTATAAGTATCCGAAGTACAGTATGTCATTCCAGGAATGAAACTTTTAAATAAAAATTCTGATAAAATCCTCTGCTCAAATCTAGTCACTTTATTGTATGAGAACAAGAAGAGAGAGGTGACTCTTACTTGAATTTCAGTGGTATGACTTAGGTACTTGTGTGTAATTTTCAACAAAATTGAGAAATAAATACATTTTGAAAGACTATTTACTGTAGGTTTATAAACTTTATGCACTATTTATGCACACTGCTGACATATGCCATCTTAATGCTCTTGTGGCTTTAAATTAACAGTTCACTATCGGGGTAAAATAATTGCAAAAATATATTGCAGGAAATAGAATTCACTGTCTAGCTTTCAGGTCATGCCATTTTTATGCTGTGCCTTTGGAAACTTACAGTCCTGCACTCCCAGACTTTTCTGCAGCTTTGCTCAAGTAGAGATGTTCTGGATGTATTGGAGTGGTCAGTAATGAGTTCTGTCAGTACAGGATCTGCCCTCAAGATTGAGAAGGGGTACAGTCATAGTTTACAAAATGAGCATTGAGTGAAATTGTTTTGCATATGAAGCTTAACCTCATTCTTAATTACATGCGTATAAAATGTTTGCACATTAATCTTTCTCTTGTAAAAGTTTAACCTTGAATTTAGTGACAAGTTACATGGCTTACCTATTTAAGATACAGTATTACAATAGTTAGCTTTAGAGTCTTGAATATGTTAATGTCGCTGGTCTCCTGGTCTTGTTCTTGATAGTAACCATAGTAGGAACATTAGGTGAAGAAATTGAGAAGTCTTTCAGGAATTTAAAATCTAGGAATTATTTCAGAATAGACTAACATTTAAAAACTAGATATTGGACATTGACAGTAATTGTGCAGTCATAGTGTTCACGATAAAAGTTTTTTGATTTGTCTGTTCATCAAATCAAGTAGCTGAAGGAATTTCACTTTTGCATTGAAAAATTGCCTTCCTATTTTGTGTCGTTGTTTTTATGTATCAGGGTTAAAACTGCTGTTTATTTTCAAAAGTTTCAAGATCCATGTTTCTGCTAGGTTGAGGTAGTGTTGTAAAGATGGTAAATTAATTGTGTGGTGTGCTTAGTTTAATCTGAACAAAGATTGTTTCTTCTTTAAGTGCTTTTGCATATAGGATCATACGGGAAATCTCTGAACTGAGATTCAGAATATCTTGGGAGAATAATATCTTCTGTGATCATTCGCATCCTCTTGTAAAAGATTCTGAGAGTATAAAAGAGAATAGCATCTCTAATGACTGAAAAGGGACCCCAGGCAAATATACCTGTTGCTTAGGTTCGTTGATTATTTTATACCAAACCCATTCAGTGCCTGGAACGTAGCATTCACAAACCACTTCATGAAATGGCTTGCTGTCCATTTTAAATGTTCTGTGTCTTTGCATTAATCTTGTGTTTGAGTAATCGGTTCCAAGGTACAACTGTTATGCCACTTGTTTGAAATTGTCCAATTGCATAGAAACAGTATTTAGCTCACTAGGTTTGCCTGAGCCCTGTGATGAGGATATGGCATTTCAGAACCTCTGCTTAGCGTGCGTTGCACAGTGAAAGCACTTTATCAGTTCCACCAGTGCCAAAGGTGCAGTGCCAGTACTGTAGTGAATTGCATAGTTAAATGGCTTTAAATCCAAATCAAGTGGCAATAGGAGCCTCATGTCTAAGGCAAAGTGGTTTATATTTGAAGACCATTGTGACTAGCAGTTTGCCTAGATATGTGTGTATGACCTGCTGCTTTATTAACCAGTTTGCTGTGTTTACCTGCATCATCTCAATCCAGTGTGAGCCCTGGTACAAAAGAGATGTAGTACCCTATATAAATTTTCTGAATTATCATGCCATGCTTACTATGTTACCAAGGGAACAGTTCCTTTCAGGTTTTCCCACCTCTGTTTTATAGTACTACGAATCCAAAATAACAAGTTCATTACAGCCATTACACTGAGAGTCTCTCTATTGTAAGTCACCTGGATTGAGTATGTAGCTGAAAACCTGATGCTTGGTGCCATGGAACTTGCTGCTTTCAAAAGCCATCACGTTTCCAAGGTCTAGGCACCCTACTGGTTTGGGACCTGCTTGGAGCTCCAACGTAATGTGAAAAAATTTGAGTATCTCACTGTACAATAGCTACCAAAGATCTTTCGTTTCACTCAGGTGTGTTATTTGTCCACTGTTGTTACCTCCAATACTAAGGACATACTTTACATAATTTGTAGGGCAGTAGCTTTAATACTTATTTCTTACCAGTGTTTCAGATTTGCAGGACAGCTCTTATTCTGCAACGCTCTCCTCTCCATCTTTTCTTTTATTCCATATTGTTAGCTATCAGTCCATACAAAATGCTAATTAATACTAAAAAATACCTTTCATGCATTATTTTCTGAACTTCATTGTCTCCTCTGTACCTGCATTATATTCAGAATTACTTTAACATTTTGAAAAGCCTTTTTTGTTACACAAATGCTTTTTGTCATTTTTTTACTGCTAGTACTACATCTGTCAAAGTAGTCTTGTCTGCCTATTTGTCAGCTTCTTTCATAATGGGGTGTGGAATCTGTCTTTATACTGCTTCTATCTGTGCTTTTCCAAAGTTTATTTGCATATCTGTTTTTTTCTAAAGCATTGGGGAACCCATTTGACACAATGATAAAGCAGGTTAAAAAGTAGAAATTAATGTTGCCAATGTTTGGCAAAGCACCATTTAACTCATTTTTATATTTCATGCTTTCCAAGAAATGTTCTGTCTGGAATAGTGCCTTAGGTCATGGACTTAGGCCTTGGTTTCTGTTTGTGAATGCCTAACATATTGAGATGCTTTCTTTCTGAAATACATACATTTTCAAGGGACATTAGTCATATTAGTGCAATATATGGAGCATAATCAATCTATTCCCTTCATAAAATTCTGAAGGATCAGCATAACTATACTATCTTTGTTGTGTCAAACCATGAGTTTCTTGCTGGACTTCATAGATTTTTCGCATGAACACTTATAAAAATTAATTATTATGATATGAATCATTTATTTAAATACAGGAAATAAAAGAAGGATGAAAGTAAAAAATTCTAATTATATATATAGAGATAAATGAATGTCACATATTAAGTGCATGTCTTTCAGACAGGCAAGATTTTCCTTGCCTTGCTTTAACTAGGATTATAGTAGGCTAATTAAATTACTTATACAGATTGCAGGATTTTTTGCCCTCAGAAAAACAACTAATCACTGATCTCCAACAGATAGTCAAAGACAATTGTAATTAAAAAATGTTGTTTCAAAAACCTATTGTATCTCCTAAGTAATCTCCCACTACAGAAAATGGTCTTTGACCTGAAAAGGCTTTCTGTGTGTTCTATCTTTGGTGAACCTGATTTGAAGTCGGAACTGATTTTAAACAGAGCAGAAGATAATGTATCCAGATTGGGTAGCCTGAATTGTTTACATATTAAAGTTTAGTTTAAAGGTCTGGAAATACACTATTTTGGCACTGAACATTGAAAGGAATAAGAAAAACCTCAGAAAGTGATGCACATACAGTAGTTGTCTAGTACTTTCATTTGGGAGTTATTTTTCAAAATGTTGACCTACTTCCATCACCAGTTAACCACCGTCTGCTGTTTCCTGCTTTGAAGCTAGCTGTCTTATTGTTCAGAGATCCAGACTGGCTAACACTAATATGGTTAAATGTTTTCATCGTGGTGGAATACGCCACGATACTGTCAGGTTCTTTCTGTCAAGGGCGGTTGCAGGGAAGACTCAGAAACACCAATTATGATATATTCAAGCTCTGCACTTAATGCAAGGGGTTTTTTTGTTGATTTATAAACGAAATATGTAATTTAGCCCTTCCTTTTTAATTGGCACCTTTTACTGCAGTGCTAAACCATGAAATTATCAAAAATAAATCAGACAACTGGGGAGATGATAGACCAATTCTGTCAGCACTTATATGCGTACAGACCTGTGAGACTTCAGTGGAGATGAATGATGACATGATTCAGTTTCAGGTATCTCTACTACTAGGGAAAGAAAATCCTTTCAAATGTAATTTTCTGATAGTTAGTATTTGTCTTGAATTTAATTACTTCATTTAAAAAGGCTTAGTGCTTTTTTGTTTTGCTTTGTCGTATTAATCAAAACCTAGGCTTTATTCATCACATTTTACTGAGGTGAAACTGATGAACTGAGGGGTTGATGAACTGATAAAATTTTGGTGTTTCTTCTGTTGAAAAAGCCAGTAAGACTTTTTTTTTGTTCACACTGAAGGTTGAAGCCCAGCTAGAAAATCTGTTTGTGTTCATAATAGTCTATTTTACTAACTGATAAATGCAATTTTTGTGTATATGTTGGGACCAGACTTCGAAATCTGAGCATAATACCAGAGGTATTGATGGAAAGAGAAAATAATTGACAGCTATCTTGAGATAGCTGATATTCCAGTAACTTGAAGTAGCTAATGCCCCTGCCAGCTGCTGCATAAAAGCAACCCATAGAAATAACGTGGTTGAACGCTTAGGTGGAATTCAAAATCTTACTTTTTTCTTTGTCCATTATCTCTTTGTTAGATTTATGACTGATAATGTAACAACATTGAAATAGTAGAGTAAGATTTAATACAACTGACCATCTGCTTATGTTGTATGTCTGAGGCTGACTGGCTTGTAGTACTAGAGCTTTGGCCTCATCTTCTACTCAAATGCCTCAATAGGAGATACTGGGTCAATGCTACTGTGGCTGAAGCTCATTTGCTCTATAATGTGATCAAACTTTACAAACAGGACAGTTAAGAAATACCTTTATGGAGACAACATAAGAAAAAGAAACATACAGAAGGCATTAAGAGAAGACAATAACAAAGGTCTTACTAGCTGTTGAAAGAAAGTATTGGTGCAAGGAAGTTGAATTAAGCTGTGGAAAGCAGGAGAGAAATGGCAGAATTACATATTTGAAGGTAAGAAAATGGGGAAATGGTAGGAAGAAGGAAGAGAAGGGAAGGGAAAAGATAAGACTGTTTTAAGAGCCTTTTTGACAGTTACTTTGTTTCTTAAAGTAGAATGTAGACATCAATAATTCCTTTTGTGAAATGTTTTCTATAACTGTTGAATGCAGAACTTAGAGCAGTATCAGTATCTTAAGCTCTGCTTTCTGATCTGCTTGAGAAAAAAAAGATTTCCACCTTGACCTGTCACATACAGGCTATCAGTTGAACATTGTTATGGGTGGTAGGAAGACCCTGCATTGTCTATAGATAAACTCAGAACTAAGAGCTATTGAGAAATGGTTTTAATGAGTCATTACTTATCGAAAGATCCCAAATAATAAGATGTGTGAATATTCCTGGCATATTCCACTTTCAAAGTAAAACACCATAACCACAATGGAAGTAGGTTCTGTAGGTCTCTAGACTACCAGTATCCCCATTTCACTTCTACTTGTCATGGGCTGTATTCTCATCCACATTTATTCCACTCTAAGGACTCTGTGTCTGTGCATCATTTACTCTTGCCATTCTAGATTTTCTCTCTCTGCAAGCACTTACGTATTCTCCTGAGCTTTCTTCCTCTCCTTGTTTAGGAGTTACTCTCATATCAGAGGTTAAAATGTCCTCCCCATTTCTCTTCATCCAGTCTAGATCAGCACCCTGTGTGTCAAAATCTGTCATTTTCCTGCAGTTCTAGGAACTGTGTGTCTTTGTTCCCTGCAATCCTTTTTTTTTTTTTTTTTTTTTAAATATATCTGATGTGAAATAAGTGAGTGTAGTTCTTCTGGGAAGTAGAGCAGAAATGAGCCTTCCTTATCCTGCGGGGTGTGAAAAGATGACATCTTCTTGTTATTTGACCTTTAACAATTATGCTCCATAATTGTTCCATTTCTCCTCCATTTTCCTTCCCCTGGATTTCCAGTTTCCCCCAAATCCATATAGTTTTGCCTACTTGTGCACAGAACACTTGGATAATTAAAGAGAAGCAAATGTAACCTATCAAGTGTGGAATCTGTTAAGAGGTGAGCATGTATGCATAGGCCTTATATCCATGCTATCTCTTCAAGCACGATGTCTTCTGGTTGCCTGTGGTTAAAGAGTACCACCCAGAGAACCACTCGGTCTTTCTCTGAAGACATTGGAAGTTTGATGTTTTTAGGCTTTTTACATTTAACCCATTTTCCATAGAAGTGTGTTCCAGTAGTTAATTATGAATACTGTTGCAGTTATGCCTTCTCACTTGAGTTTTTTTGGCTAAAGTCTGTAGCAATTTATCCTTGATTCATGTTTGTTATGCCAAAAAAAAGTCTATTCAGTACTTTCTTCTCATGAAGATTGTTCTACCTAGTTGTTGATAAACAAAACAGTTTGTCAAGAACCTGTCTTGTCTTGTAAATAATTTTCTCCATTTTGTTCACATATGCAGTGTTTCTGGTTTTCCTCTGTTTTTTTACATTCTTATATATATTTCAATATATATATAATATGTTATTTCAATATTTGTCTCAACATTATGTTCTAAAAAGAGGGAAAAATCACTTTCCAGTTTCAGTTTATTTCTGCTTGTACATCAAAAAACTGCCTTAGCAGTTTTCCCCACTCTGCCACACAATAAGCATGCGTTCAGTTTCTTCTTTGTTATGAAACCCAAATCATTCTGAATTCATGACTTTCCAAGATACATCTTTCTGGTTTTCTGAACTTGGCACAAGCTTCTTATTCAGTGTTAAAATGCAATTTGTTTGAATGGGCCTGATTCATCAAGGAGATCCATCCCTATTCATATTATTATTATTATTATTATTATCACAATCATCTTTATGTGATCTGTGCATTTGTTTGCCTTGACTGAAAAAATAAACATAGCTCAATTCTGTGATACCTTATTTTATACAATTTATTTTATGTCCTTTCTTAGCAAATAGTTCTTGTCTTGTTGTTCTTTCATTCTTTTGAAGTTGTTTCATATATTGTCCTTGTACAACATCATTCTATTTCTGTTATTTTTTAGAGATTCATTGAGCAGAATAAATAGACTGTTTTAAGAAAGGATATACCAGAGTTTATACATGTCTCTGTTAGGTTTTGAGTATTTTTTTAACTTCATAGCACTTGCTTGTTATTATGTCTAGATAAATTTCGAATGAGAAATACTCTACTACTGCAGCTAAATTTCTGTTAGGTTTTCCCCACACAGAATAAAATAAGCATCACTTATATAATTAATCTATGGCCTTGTTCAACCAGCATTTCTCTTTCTAACTTTCTCTTTTTCTGCTGTTGTCAGTTATGAAATATCTGTAACAGTCTTGCACTGGATCCTTAATAATGTCAGACTTTTAATAGTGGTAAGAAATTGACTGAATTTTACTACTGCGTACAAGTATGTTCAGATTTTTGCTATGAAAATTCATATAAATAATATTTTCCTATTAAGTAGTTATCTCTTCTATTGCTTCATGCTTTGTCCAAAATTTGCATCTCCAAAGAGATATTGTATAAAATATATTTGTATCTTTCTAGAAATACCTGAATTTGCCAGGAGTAATATGAATTTCTGTGACGTATTTCCTAAATAAAATAGTAATACTGGCTTTAATTATGTGTTTGTAGATTTTGGCTGTTTTTACAGCTCATGGTAAAAGATTTGATCAGTCTTCTTTCAATTTAAAGAAAATTCCATGTAGGAAATATACTACACAATTATGTCAGCTTGCAAAATGCGAATCTAAATGAGCTTAAGCTCGTACTAGTTCAGAAGAGCTGGGATTATTATTGCATTACAGTGCCTGCTTTGTACGTAAGGCAGAGCTGTTTGTACTTATTAGCACTTAGCCCCTTGCACAAACTGAAGTGATCCCTCCAAGATATTTATTATGTATTTTACAAACATGATATTCTTGTAAATGAAATGAAAGCTCTAGAGCAAGTGATCACTTGCTAGAACGTGTTCTCTTCCTTAGAATTTTTTTTTTTTTTCCAAAACCAGCTTTTTAAAAGATGTGAAAGTCCAATTTTTTTAAGGCAAGCAATTTTTTAATAAGAATTTTCTGGTGAATGTGTTTCATCTAGACCAGTAGCTTTGTGCTGGCACAACTACTGTAGAAGGACAGTGATGCTGAAATTGAAAATACATCTTGCCATGCCTTGGAGTATAGTTTTTCTCTGTCTGAGTAAATAGAACAAGTGAAGTATCTTTTTTTTTAAATTGAGTTGCTTTACTTTGGAGTGTTAAAATGAAGGATAATCTTCTTGCACAGGATCGAGGAGATGAATTCACTTACACTGGGAGTGGAGGTAGAGATCTTTCTGGCAATAAAAGGATTGGAGAACATTCATTTGATCAGACATTAACACACATGAATAGGTAAGTTTTGAAGATAAAATTTAAAAGTATTCCAAAACAAAGAGCTGGGTTGTAGTGCTTTAATTTAAAACTAACATTTGGTATATTCATTCACTCTTGTACATGCTACTTTTGTAAACAGCGGTGCCTTTTGAGGCTAAGACGCATTTTATCAAGCATTATGTTCTGTCGATTTAAAGAAACACTTGCACTTCACTGAAATACATTGCTATATTGCTGGTGCAGCTAGTAGTCATGTCTCTGGTTGAAATTGTGCAACAATTTCCTTTGGAGGACCCTGTTTGAATTTAATGACAAGTTTGTCAAAATTCTTGGGTGGAAGTTTTCTATTTTGGGTGTATCTTTTTAAGTTTCTTCTTCAATGGTTAAATCAACTATGAAATTTAAGCAGGAAGAAAGCATGTTCATTTTCCCATGTTAAAGAAATCTTTCCTATTTTTCTAGCCCTTTTTTCCATCATAGTTTTCTATGAAAAGCAAGGAATTAGAGTGTTGCTTTATTAAAAACAGGTGCTTGAAAAAGAAAATATATGTCCAAAAGATGCATAAGAGATCTGCTTAAAGTGTTTTTACGTCCTCTGAAAGCCTGCCTGAACAAAGAGTTCTCCATCCTTTTCTGTTTCTAAGAGCATAATCTCTCTTATGCAGCTGACCACTTCACACCTGTGGGGTCCTGAGATTGACTGAGACCTTTTCTTTGCCAGGTCTGCTTTTAGATATGATGTGCTGCTGTCAAGCAGAGCGGAGAGGGATTCTTTCAAGCTCTTTGGTGGTTCTTAGAGGGGAGAGAGGAAAAGCCTGACTTGGCTGCTGAGAAAGGGAGGGAGGGAGAGACGGGACGTATGTGAACAAGTGCAGGGAGGGAAGGAAGATGGAAGTAGGTTTAAGCAATAGGTTTACAAGAATATTTAGTGAATGAGCAAACTTGCTCTGGGAAACAGAATTAAAAGCTAGACTCCTTAGTCTCAGCATTGCTCTGCTCTTAGCAAATGAGAAATTGACTGGCAAAGCTTGCCTTGTAACTCTGCAGATGTTGGTGGGCACAGAATATAACAAGGTACTGCTCTCAGTTACTGATTTTGATACCAGTTTTCAAGCACTTTGGTACTGAAGATTATGATGATTCCATGTAGTTGAATCAGTATTGGTTTTGCTTGTCCAGATATTTTCCTTTTAGGTTTTGTTTTTATGTAAGAGACATTTTTAAAGTTGGCATTGTATGCCTGTCTCTTACTGTTCTGTACAATGTGGGTTTTATATTCGTACCATGGCTGTTTATAAACCATTTTATTTCTTCCGTTCTGAGGTCCACGGTTTGGTTTGAATCTGATTCTGAAGGGTTTTCAATCCCTGGTCAAATCAGGCTGTGGTAGTAGAAATACTGTTCATTACAGCAATTTGGTCTAGTAGGTATTAATACTGTCTTGCTCCAGGTTTATAGAAGAGGGTCTTCATCTAGTTAGTGGACAAAGGTGTTTGCTTGTCCTTGAGTTAGCTACTATTATTTAACTCCTACTCTGAGGCAATTTATGTATTATGTGAGAGATTTCAGTTACTTAGAGTTTTTTGGATGGTTACTATGTACTTTTTTCTCTATAGTGTTTTTCATCGTATTGATTACTTTTGTGTACACACTTAAAAAGCCTTCTAATCTGCAGTTAATGGGGAATAGCAATAGGGAAAGTTTGCCTTTCGTTATAATATTCTTTTAATTCCCTCAATGCTATTTAGGAAGGGATTATTTTTAAAAATGAAGAATATTAAATCTAAAAGGATCGGTTTGTTTTATTTTGCAGTATCAGCTGAGTTTTTATCTGGAACCTTGACAACTAAATATGTTGTGTTCCCATTTTTTTTCTTACCATACATGGTACCATGGATCTCATTGCTTCTATCAGTTCTGCAGTTGTTAAAGAATATACTGAAAAGTTCCATGCTTCTTGATAAAGCATAACTAGACATGGGAAATAGATATGACACAATTACATTAATTCTCAAAAATCTGGTGTGTGAAGCAATCTAGTTTATGAAGATTTTAAATCTCTTTCTAGGGCATTGGCCCTTAACTGCGATGCCCCACTGGATGACAAAAATGGAGCAGAGTCTAAGAACTGGAGAGCCGGCAAGCCAGTCAGAGTAGTGCGCAGTTCAAAAGGACGGAGGATCAGCAAATACGCCCCAGAGGAAGGCAACAGATACGATGGCATTTACAAGGTATTCTGATTTCTTCTGAGTGCAACATAACATTTTTCTTCAGCTGTTTTAAAAAGACTCATATGTGTTACATTGCAAATTCTTCATTATTACTTACAAGAAATAATTCTTTTTTCTGCATGATAGCTTTTTAGCCTTACCTTATTCTGCAAAGAACTGAGATGAAATTATTCAGAGCAGTGATAACAGAACATAATCCATAACAGGATATATAAAGTTGAATATGTAAGCTACTTTGTATGTGCTTACTGGGTCATATTAATCCCTGGAAATCAAATTATTTCCTTACTCCTTCCAACTGTATCCTAACTTTTTGTGTGTTTAGTGACTTCTCAGCATCTGAAATAAAAGTATGTGCCTTTTAAGAGCACCGTATTTATCAAAAATACAAAAATTTCACACCTGAGGGAAGAGCTGCTGTATAATAGCAATGTATAGCTTAGTCTTCTCATTTCTTCTTGAACAGTTAAAAGTATGACTATATGCATGTGTTTGGCTTGTGATAAAATAATGGCAATAATTTTATATTTTTCTTTAGGTGGTGAAATATTGGCCAGAAATTGGAAAATGTGGATTTTTAGTTTGGCGCTATCTTTTGAGGAGAGATGATGTTGAGCCTGCACCTTGGACTTCAGAAGGAATAGAGCGGTCAAAGAAACTGGGTCTGAGCGTACAGGTTCGAATCAGGACTCGCAGAGTTGTTTTTATTCTCAGTTCCAGTAAATGAATTCCAGAAATAGAAATCAGTTAAATTAAAGCCCTGGTTTTTTTCTTGTACTTCACTGTGGCAGGATTTATTGCCAAAAACCACTACAGATGATCTGCAGACTGAAAGAATCCTTTAATAGTGACACAGGAGAAGGAATGGTGGATGAAGCTTTCTGCCATAGCAGTGCATTGCTTTGCATATATGGATTGGAAAATTAAGAGTTTGAATCCAGTTTTGTGATCCTTAGGCTGGAAAGAATTTCTACAAGTGACTATTGTTATAGCTGAGTCTGTCTGAGAATTGAAAAACCTGTGCATTTTTATGTATTTTTCTCTGCATGTGACTGAGGAGTTGGTACAGATAGTGTGTTTCAGGCACAGAAATAAACTGACCCATGAGGATTTGGACATTACAGAATCCATGAAAGATGGAAAGAATTAACATACTGTTTCTTTTCTCTGAAAGGCAATGGTATATGTTACAGCATACCATCATCTTCAACTTTGCCTAACTGATTTGTATAGTTGTAAGGGCACAAATGTGGATATCACATTCCTTTTAATACAATCCGGTCTGGATTAGAGTCTTTGACTTGGCTACACTTCCTTATTCATAGATACTAATTTAAATGTTTTCTCCATCATGTAGGGTTTTAAAAATTATTTTGTAGTTATTTCAATATGCAGTCACAGGGTTTTTAAGTCTTTTAGAAATTAGTCTTGCTGGTGTTTGGGAATTCCTGTATGCCAGTGGGTTTTGTTTTAAGTCTATGCTTTTTTATTTTAGTACCCAGAAGGTTATTTGGAAGCCATGGCTAGTAAGGAGAAGAAGGATAAGGTTAAAAAGCAAACTGTGAAACAGGAGCCAACCAGCCAGAGTAACGGAAACCAGAAAAGGACAATTGATGATGGTATTTCTTTTTACTTTTTTTATCATTCATCAGCAAAGTCTGTCATGTTACATTTATTAAGCCAGTAGCATGAAAACTTTGTGGAAGTGTGAAGTTATTTGGAATACTAATGTCAATTGATAGGCACATACTCTGTAATTAAGTAGCAGTGTAGGGATCTTATCCCATTTACTACTCTTATGGTTTTTTTTTCTCTTAAGCTCTGTAGAAAAATGAACGATCTTCTGTGCAGCTGTGTGCTGCAGTCTAAAACAATGCTGAACAGTATGAGTTGGAGTATGGATTTGATTGCTGCATTTCATGAGTGTAATCCATGTTTTCGCCTTGTAGAAACAGTTTTGTCTTCCCTTTTTATTAGTTCAGACTAACACTGTTGTTACTGCATCTGATGGTCATAATCTTAAGCAGGCATAGAGGAACCTACGAATACACCCAAAGCCATGAGGATGGGAGATGGAGGGAAAGGAGAGGCTTTCCAGCTGACCCAAGAGCAGCAATGGCTGATTAGAGAAGACTGTATGAACCAGAAACTGTGGGATGAAGTACTTGCTTCTCTTAAGGAAGGACCAGTATGTTTGCTGCATGCATAATTCTTAATGTTTACCTTTTCTTTACACTGTTAGGAGAAATCTTGAGTCTCTCTTAAAACCTAATTTGCTTGTTGGACTTTTGCTGAACGCAGACTGTGTCTAGCATTGTTTTTATTTGTAAGACTTTGATTTCAAGAAAATAATCCTCACTTATATAATTTGCTATTGATGGCTCAGTTTACACCTGCATAATAGAGATCTTTTTGTGCTCAAAAAATATTTTGAAGTTAGAAGTGGCTTTTTTAATTTTCACTTTTGAAGGGAGCGTGTTTTGTCTAAAATTATAAATGTATTTTTGTGCTGTGCTAATGTGAAAAATCAGACATGAAGAAAGATGATTCTAGTCACTACTTTTTGTTTAGACAGAAAATAATTTCATCATAGAAAATACAGCTTGCTTGCTTTGTTTAAGAAGATAGAAGTACTGTCATCTTCAAATGTAGATATGAAATGAAAATATTTTCATCCAAATCCAGATTATCACACTCTGTAGAGAGGGAATCGTAAGTAAGAGAGAAAATACTTTCCTCCCCCTAAATGTCAAGAAAATAGCAATAGCTCAAGATTGAAGAGACTATAGACACTAGTATAAAAAAAGTCCACAAAAGGAATATCTCCTGAAATATTATGTCTTTCAGTGATAATTAGTCTTACCAATGTCAAGTTCATAGTTATTTTAGCTGTTTTGCAGAAGAGATCAAGGCACTAGGAAGTTAAAATAACTTGATAAAACTCAACTCAGTGAAAAACAAACCATTGGCTGGAAAACTGATATCTAAAAATAGACATACATAATTAGTTTATTTGAGAATTACCAGTGGCTATTTATGGTGCTTCTGTAACAGAAAAAGCATCTGTAACTCCCTGTTCTTCCACTTACAGTACTAGTTTTTGCTATAATGCTGCTGCAGTTGTCTTCATTTAGGAACTGGTAGTTATTTAGTGTGAAGTTATTTGCTGTTATCTGTCTTTCCCTCCGGTGTCTGCAATGACTAGAAGAAATTTCAGCTCTTAAAATTGTGCATGATGACAGGGAATAGAGATATGTGTTTGTAAAAAGGAGAAAACAGTAATTTAAAAGCAGTTGAGTTACCGAGAAGTCATTTTTCTACAGATTCCTGCCCATAATTTTGGTAAGATTTCCATTTGGTTGCCATTAAAGGCAATAGGAATCACTAGCTATGAGTTGCTACTGTGAAAATGTAGATCTTTCTGCTTGAAACAACCTTCCCTTTTAACTAAATAAATGTAGTTTAAGATAAATCTGGTATTTTAAAAATTATTACAAAGAACTGTATTTTGATTACCCATAGATCTGCTTTTTTTTCTGTGCCTAAGCTTGTATTCTTGAGATATTTGGAGATCACTGACGTGCCGGAGATAAGCATGCTTGTGTGTGTAAAACACCTGATACAAATGTATCTGGAGATTCCTCAGAGATGCCCTGAGATTTAAAAATCAGAGAGGCTGATTTACGCACTGCAGAGAATTTGGCCTGAGGAGAGAAGAAGCCATTAAGCTAGCCATAATCCATAAGCACAGGAGGAGGTGCAGAAGCGGCTTGCTTGGGAGAAGTTCCCTTGGCAGAGAAACAGAGATCTTTCAGGGACATGCAAATTTCTAGCAGCAGTTACTAAACACAATTACTAAATTCTCTGACCTATGCTAAGAATCAGGCATGAAGGGCCCTCCGGTCTGTTTCATTTTGTTTATAACAATACTCATACAAACAAGTACATAATCTTTAAAACATTAGCTCTCTGATTTATGGAAGAGCAGGGAAATTAAGCTGCTTCCTGATTGCTTTTAGAAAGCTGAACTCATGGATATGGAGGACTTAAGAACTTCTGGAAGTTCATCATCTTTATATAATAAGTGGCATTTGGAAGAACTGTAATACAGTTTGTCTTTTTTATTCCTTTGCCCTACACTAGAATTTTCTGAAGAAACTGGAACAATCCTTTATGTGTGTCTGCTGCCAGGAGCTGGTTTACCAGCCAGTGACAACAGAGTGCCTCCACAACGTCTGTAAAGTAAGAATGAACTCAGTCTTGCTCTGGGCTGTTTTCTTGGCTCTGAGACACAAGTCACCAAAGCCATATGTGTTTTAGAAAGACAGTAATTATTGCCTAACATGCAAAAACATGCAACAAGTTTGCATTCAGTGATTGCTGTGTAGCCTTAATTTTATGTAACAAAGAGTGGAAGTACAGTTAGTATAGTTCCTGATAGACATAATGAGTGAAGTTTAGCATTGCTGTCATTCCTTTGTGATCACTGAAATTACACTAGGAATTGGTTTGGTCCAGGAGCTAGATGTTGGTAGAGTAACAATAATTTAATTTTACATAGTTAAGGAATAAAACCAGATTTTATAATTGTGTACCACTCTTACTAAGAGTTGTTGAAAGGATGCAGGGTAACTACAAGAAGATTATTTGGGCTTATTTGGAGTAAGTTATGTTATCTTGTTATTCTTGGCATTGTTTATGTTTGGTAGGAGGGCCACAGAAGTCAATTTATAACTCGTGTATCTTAAAACCTTAATCAGCTGGATATAATGTAAGAAGTTTGGAGTCCAGTTTGTACTAGAGTTAATTTTTGTAGCACGAGTGTATATAGAATCATACGCTGAATTGTGCATGTTTGAACTGGGCCTGCCATACCTAGTATTTCTGCCTAAGAGCCTAAAAGGACTCAACACTATTATCATCCTAGTATGATATCTGATAATGCGAGTTCACTGTTCAAGAAGTATCTCTCCAGTAAAAATCACTGTGTTGTTATGGGTGGCCTGCACACACAGAATGATTACAACTCCTTAAAAAAACATAAAAAGTATTGGGAAGGGGTTAATACTTGTAATTATGGAAATTGGAAAACCCTGGAGAAGAGAAAGCTGAATGGCAACAAACTCAGAAAGCACAGAATTTGAAGATGTCAGCAAATATTTGCGAATAAAAAATAACATCCAGTTAAGGTTGTAAGGAATAGTTTGATAGTAAGCTGCTATGGCTGTTGGGGCACAGATCTGCCCTGATAAATTTCTGATATGCAGTTCACATGCTTGGGCTATCTGCAGCCTGTGGTAACCTAGTAAGGAGGGCAGCACTGACGCTAATGTGTTAGAGGTGATATTATTCTATGTATGTCTTTAAGGCTTAACTGAATCTCATTTGATGAGGTAGACGGAGATTGTTACATAAACAATATACCTGGTATACTCACCTTCCTCTTGAAATGAGGGTCTGGAAAACTGTAGCAATCTAACCAGGAAGCTAGAAGGAAGATGCAGATGTGGCTGTGGTAGGCACCAGAAGGCTAGGTAATGACTTTCTTTTTTCTGGTAGTACAGCAGATTGCATCTTTGGTTTACAGTGATTCCTTAGTTTTTGCTGGCTAAGCTGTCAGTCTAAAACAAAGTTCTCACAATTTACTTCTCTGTCTTTGTATGTCCTAGAGCTGTTTACAGCGCTCCTTCAGAGCTGAAGTCTTCACCTGCCCTGCCTGCCGCTATGACCTGGGAAAGGGCTACACCATGATTCCCAACAAGATACTGCAGACACTACTGGACCAGTTCTTCCCTGGTTACAGTAAAGGACGATGATGTGCTCGGATCCTTCCATACTTCTCCCAGTGACTTTATAGACAGTAAAGGAGAATAAACATGGGAAATTCAACAGTGGACCAGCCAGCTTGATGGGACTCAGTATATTGTCACATTTTGAAGCAGCTAACCCTCTTCCCCTCATAGCCATCTTTTTGGTGTAGTAAGAACTCTAATTCTCAGCTGTCTTTTAACATCAAGGGTAGTTTTGGCCAGTTAACATAGTTTTTAAAGGAAAAAAAAAAAAAAAAAAAAAAAAAAAAAAAAAAAAGAAAAGCCTCAGCTCTTACTGGCCTAGCTGATGCTTAATTTATGATTTGTTTTTTTGTAACTACCTCAGGACAGAGGAAAATAAATTGTGGGGATGACAAAAAGTTAGTGAAGTTTTAGCTACACACTGCCTCCTGAATATTAGTTGTGCCTGGTCCATGTGGTTTGATTTACAAGAAAAAACCCAAACCAAAACAAAAATCCACAAAAAACAGCAAAAAAAACAGAAACAGCACTTAAGCCAGCTGGATTAAAGAACAGCAAATTCTGTGGTGTGCATAATCCTTTTTTGTCTTTTTCTTCCATTATGCTGTATTTTTTTGCAAGAACAGGCTGATTTTTAGTCTATTTTTGTGAGCTTCATTGTGCTTTTCTTGTATCTTATGCAAGTTGACTACTAATGACTAATGAGAACAATATGAATGCATTGTTGCTGCATTAGTGTAAAGTGATCTGTGTTTTTTGCACTTAAAGAGGGTATTCAAGACACTCTAGTTGTGTAAAAAATATTTCATATAAAAAAGCCACTTCTGTATTAGTTAAACTGTATGCTTTTAGTAGGTCTTGTATCAGTGGCAATACATCTACATGGCATTGAAGGCAGTGCTAGCTTGGAGAGGGTTCAAATCGCTTCATATTGTGATCTGAAATTTTATATACAATATATCCCCCCCCCAAAATATACCTTATTAAATATTTTATGATTCAGAAAAGTTGCTAATTTTGTTTTTACTACCATCCACTTATTTAAACCGTAACATTTTTATCGAAATTTTTTTTCAGGTTACTAAATACTTTCTTTAGGTGGGCTTCTTATTTTTCAGACGTGAGGCTTTATATTCCTTAACTCATTTCTCAATGAAAAAAACATTGTTAATTAAGAAAAAAAACCAAACAACCTGACACCAATATCCATGGGCACAGACATACTCTATAGCAGCGGCTGTCATGTAGCTACTCCGGTCTCTACTGAGCATTTGAAGGAAGCTTGTTAGTGCTCAACCCAGGTCCCGGAGATGGAGGGAGCCCTTCCTGCCCCACTGGCGTTGGCGGTGCTTGCTGCCAGAGCCAGCTTGGGGCAGCTGGGAGTGGTGGGTGGCCTGCACAGGCATCAGTCAGAGATTCCCATCGTAGGCATGGGGCTGCACTGACAGCCTGTAGCCTGCAAAGTAGGCACATAACAGAAGGAAGTACATATGTCATTCTCAGTAATTTAAGATATTGCCCTTACACTGGTGTGGTAATGAACCGATCATTGAGGTGCACATAGCAGCACTGGTTTTTGTGGCTGAAAGTTAGCTTAATGGCTTATTCACTTCATCCCAAATAAGTAACTTCTCTCTCTCCCCACTCTCCCCCTCATTCTACTTAGGATTTCAGTTGCATCCAAAATATATAATGCTGGTACTATCTCTGTAGTCATAGCTGAACAGTTTTGAAATATTTAACTCGTCAGCTTTTTCTGTGCTTACTAGGATGAGGGTTCAGCCTTTGTTCAGTAGGTGAATTGGTATTAGTGTTAAGCACACAATTTAAAAGAGCTGTAGACAAATTCTTATATCCTATTGAACTTCTATGTTTTACAGAACAGTAGCTGAGTATTTTATGGGGAAAACATGTAATTTTACCTTTGTAACAATCATTGCATCTGTGCAGTAAGCATAGTTGAGTGCTGTGAAATATTTTATACCTTTTAATGCTTTCTTACATTTCATAGCTTTTACCAATTAATTGATTAGATAAATTTGTTGGCTTGAGGCCAACAATGAGAAGTTCTCTGCTTAATACAAAAATATGTAAACCAATTTTTTACTATGTCTTTCCAGTGACAGACACAATCAAGCAACATGAAACTGCCTTTAGCAAACATTAAAGTAGCTTGACAAGACTTCATGGAGTTAGATTGGCAATGCAGAAGGACTGTCCTTTCCTCACATTTCCAAGTTTGCAGATTCTTTTCACAGTTTTTTACACCCTTAGTGCTATATCAGTAGCTACCAAAAGGCACCCTTTTCAATACGAAATTCTAGAGTATAAAATTCTAATTTTCTTCACTATGTATTTAGACATTTTAGGACCTAGGTGCAGCTTTTCACATAAAAACTGGCATCTGACCTAACCTTCCTTTAATGAAATCCATTCCTGTCTCCTGTCATCTGCAGCCTCTTTGTGTAATTAAAGCCCCCACTGAAGTCTAAAGGTAGGTAATGAAAAAGTTCCAGTCCCGAAACTTTCACTGTAGAGGACACAAAAGTACAGTACTTAAAATAGTGCTGTGAACACTAGCCTTGTTTGTGTCACTTCAGAGAAAGCTCCCAGGCATGAGTGTGCATGTAGACCTTCAAGGAGAGGATGAGTAGTTGCTGGTTGTAAGGTGCAAAAGTGTGCGGTCCTTTCCCCAGTCTGAGGGTTACCCCAGAACCTGCTTCCTCATTCACCAAAATCCTGCTTCGTGTGGCTGAATGAGATTGTCTCTACAGGGGCGCTCACTTGCATCAAACGCAAATAAGACTGCACAGATCCGCTCTCAGGTTCCTTTCAAATGCGCTCGTAATGCGTACGGTCTGTCTGCGTAACTGGTGAGGGGACTGGTTTTATGTAGATTTGACTGGGAACAGATCAGAAGAGGCCTCTCTCCAAGGTCTGCATTCTGGCCGCTGAGTAACTGAATGCGGCGTGTGTGTAGCAGTAGGGCTCTGGTCTCAGGGTGCTGTCGGTATTCTTGGACGGCCAGAGCTAAAGCTGTGAATCAGTTTTCACACAAGCTGTAGACTTACATGACAAAGCAAGGCAAGTTGAGTGCACTGTATAAACCAAAGCCAGTATCCAAAATAAGAGATCTGAGAAACTGTGGAAGGAGAATACTTTGTTAGACAAAATCTAACTCATACCAAGCAGTTCACAGTCTGACAGAAAAGGGGTTTCCTGCCTTCTCCAGAATAAGAGGAGAGGATTAGATGGAACTACAAGGAAAAACTGATGTCATATAGAAAAAAGTTAAGTATGTTACTGCTCACTAAAACTGATCATTCTAGCTCACTAAAAAAAATCGGTGACTTATTTCAATATTAATCTCTGCCAGTATTTTGCTTTGTGTAGAAGCTGCTACTGCTGTGGCAATTCTGACAAATCAGAACTTTAGCTTCACAATTTCATACTGCTCTGTTGGATAAATCCAGCTGAAAAGTTAAAATCCAGAACATGACAACGCTTAAAATTCTGACCAAGTTTATTAGAGTACTAACATTGGTAGGTTAAAAAAACAGTATGAAATATTAACACTAGCAATGCTAGTGGTAATATGTGAAGTAAATTAAACAATCTACTTCATTTTTTTTACAAAATATAAACAATTACTCCTGCAGTTAATATTCACTACTATTGCCTTATGCATCTGCATCTTTTCTACTTTTTTTAACTGTATCTTCCATGCCACTTTGTAAATTGGGTGTTAATTGTTAAAACTTTAGCACAAAACAGACAAAATGCTGAATCAAGGCAACTTCAACATCAACTGCTGTGGAACAATCACATTTTGTTTACACCTAACTTACTGATTTTATTTACATTTTAACTGAGCAGTGATTCAATAACAAACACGGTGATTATCCAAAATATACACAGTATATAAATCCCCTATCAGGTCTGGGAGGAAAAGGCCATCCTGATGGACTCAGAAATCCAGGCAGCTGGAAGCAGTCTTATGAAGATGCTCTCTTCTGTTCAGAAAAGGGAGATTCGTAGGCTTCCATTGGTGGGCAGGTACAAACCAGATGTTGATCTCCATATATGTCATCAATGCGAGCAATTGTGGGCCAAAACTTGCTTTCAGGCTTCACAAACGGCTAGGTACAGAAGGAAAAAGTTATTTTAAATTTTCTACCAAGCAAATCTACATAGTTGTAATAGACATTAGAAGTTTTAAGAACGACAAATGCTGGAAAAGTGGATTTTTCTAAGGGAAGTCATACTTCAAATCCATTTGCAGTTTGCAGTCCCTAAAAGTTAACATGCACGTATAATAAAGTTGGCAGTCAGAAGAATATTTAGATTTTCAAAAAAGTGTACCCGTGTTCTCTAACAAATGCTTGCAAAGAAGCAGTTGTCGTGGGACAAAAGAAAACTATGACCCTTTGAATAAATGGCTTACAGATAGGAACCAAGAAAAAGTGGAGGAGACTACCAAGACCTATGCTGTTCAATATAGTTATAATATAATACATAAAACAAGGTGGCAAACTTCACAGGTCCAGTTAAATTCTTCCTCTTTGAAATAAGTACGTAGCAATAAAATAGATGCAATTCAGGTTTAGGTGAGAAAAGTTACACATATATTTAGCTGTTAAGATTGTGGAAGCAATTTTATGTAGTGCTCCGAAGAAGTTTGATGTATCCAGCTCCAGTTTGACCTTTATTTGTAGCAGGCTTACATTGATGTGGCTTGCCCCACGCTGACCGTGCATCTTGTCAAACTCTCATCCAAGTTTTTTGGAGCAGAGCTTTGAATGTCTGGATGTCGGACTTTGTTTTGGGAGCCCCTGGTGCAGTACGTCAGAACTGAATGGGCTGTTTCCGATAGGAATATCCAATATCAAAGTGCTGAGATTTAGAAATCCAAGTTTGCACTTCATATGTAGACACTTTTTTTTTTTAAGATCTTTTTTCCTTGTCTTGAAAAAGAAAACTAATGGGACTACTGTAGAGCTCACACACATAAAAATTGAGCAACAGTAAAAATGGCTCTGAAGTTTTTATTCTTACCAGATTACTTCATCTCCAACTGACCAGAAAACCACAGAGCAGAAAGCACATTTATGTATTACCACACCACTAGGATCCCATTATTTACTCACCAGTGGGAATGCTGCCACTTCTCTGGAATAAGGACGATCCCACTTGGAAGAAGTGACACAGTTCAGAGTATGTGGTGACATCTACAAGCAAAAAGACATGTTTAGGACATGAAATTACTGAATTCAGTTGAATGTATCAGTGTGAACGCCCTTCAAGTTCACATTACTACATATAAATAATTACTGTCTAGAGAGTCTCTTGAGAGTACCATTCATCTGGGGAAAAAAAGACAGATTTAAAACAGGAAGCAAGTCAGTATCTGGATTTTTTTCAGTTTGCCTGAAGATACTACCCAAGGTTTGAATATGCTTCCAACTTTTCACTAAATCCCCTTGGTATTTAAAAAGTCAGTACAGCATTACAAGAGATGAACAGAACTTGAGCCTATAGCAATTTTGTGCTGCAATCTTTACTTTACTGTTAGTTTTAAGGTCATTCCACTTCCCTTCTTAAACCAGATAAATAAGCATCTGTCCTTCATTACTTTGAGATGGCCTCAAAAATTATAGATCATGTGCTTGCATAAATAACTTCCTCTGCTCTGTCAGCAAAGACCAGACTTCTGACTTGAAGAAGTCAAAATTCAAATTTTGGAATAGTTTAAGGTTTCTAAAAAAGTCAAATTTCAAGAAGTTCATGTGTTCATTGCTGCACACAGTTGTTTTCAAGAGTACTGAAAGACCAGGAAGTGGGTTCATATAGTCTCAAGTAAGTCTCAAGGGCTAAGCTGATGCTGGTAGCTTGCTCTACATGCCATCTTACCTTTAGTGGGTTAATTTGGGGGTCCATCCTGCCTTCCTCTATTTCAGCAATTTCCTGCCGAATACTGATCATGGCATCACAAAATCTGTCCAGCTCTGCCTTGTCTTCAGACTCTGTTGGTTCAATCATAAGTGTTCCTGCCACTGGCCAGGACATGGTTGGAGCATGAAATCCTGATAAAGAAGAAGTCAGTCACTGACAATAGGTTATGAGTTAATATATGCATTAGCTAGCAAATGATTCACAAATTCAGCCCTTTCTGTAATCCTTACAGGACTGCACTCATTGGTAGTGTTGGCAGGGTACTGTAGAGGTAAGACAGGCTTTTCAAGTATCTTTAAAACTGAAGGGTAATGCCATTGTATTATTTGCAGTAGAGTTACACACTGATTTAATGAAATGCTCTTAAAACCTGCTCTTTTTGCTTTGCTACTTTTCAGCCCGAAGTCTGTTGCTTCTTTTCCAGGTTATTTCTGTTTCTGCTGCTCACTTCAGTAGAAGTGTTTTGTCATTTTACCTTCTTATGACAAGATGAACGGCAAAGTGAGAAGAGTATAGATTTCTGCGCTGGTAAACAAGGTAAAAAGAAAAGGTGGTCTCTCATAATACCCTTTCTGCATTTCTGCTAATTACAGCCTCATGACACTTCTCTTTCAGCTGCAGAGGATGGAATTTTACTAAACTTATCGATGTAACTCACCTCCATACCTACTGAAAAGTGTATTTGAAGTGCTGCATGCTATTTAAGGCCATAGCAGCCCACTTAACAAAGAGCAGGAAGGGTGGGTTTTTTGGTATCACAACTGGCCTTTGGATTATTTCACTGACGAGGTATTACTGGTTAGGGTTTTAACAGCTTTTATGCATATTTGTTAGAAGCACAGTTGCATAGGATCAAGCAGTTCAGTGGGTCATCTTGTCTGGCAGCTAAAGAGTAGCCATGATCAGATTCTTCAGAGCATGTGTACAAAACTGCCTGAACTGTATGAGGATGGAACCATTTAAATCCTATTATCCTACTTCAAAAGTATTTAAAAGTATTTATTTCTTTTTCTCTTTTTTTTTTTTTTTTTTTTTTGGTGTTGAAATCATATTAAGCTCTTGGCTCCAACCTACTTGCTCCAATGGTTAAGAGTCATGTAATTGCCAATTTGAAGGGGCAGATTACAAAACTGGGGAGGTAGCAGCAAACTTGTAAGTAGCTGCTACAAGTCAATTGATGCAAATATCTCTCTAAGCCCTTAATGAACATGAGGCGACCTGGAATGACTGTTGACAGATTTACCATCCATAAGCAGAGGACTAGAATGTTTCTGGCTCCCTTTAGAAGAGATTTAGGGAATTCGCACTTACACTGCTATTTTAAAAAAAGGTATTTGACTTACCGTAATCCTGAAGTCTCTTAGCAAGATCTACAGCTTCAATGTTTGCTGTTTTTTTGAATGGTCTTGTATCCAAAATGAATTCATGGGCTACATAACCTGTAAACGAAAAAGCGTACACTATGTTTACTTACTAGGAAAATAATGCAATCTACCAGTCTATTCTGATTGGTTTTGTGGAGAACATGGCAAAAAGACAAATTAAAAAATATCCACATGGGCAAAAACTCAAACCTGAGAAATTATCAGCTAAGAGATATACAACTAGTATTTGAAGACTGGCCTTCTGAGTCCCACGTCACATTAAGAAGAGCCTTCATTTCCAAGATCAGAACTAGGAAACGGTGGTCAAAGTAGCTCTTATAATTTACAAGTACTCTGAAAAATAATTGGATTTGTCAGTAGCCCAACACCATTTGGGTCTTAGGCTATCTTGAATTAGCCATGTACAAGATAATCAGTTTCACGTTACACCAGAGAAAAGCTCAAATCTGGTGTTATAGAGAGGCTAAAGATGTAAGTTATCTAAATTTATATCCACGATCCCGGAGAACCTTGTTCCATTTCATTGCTGAATCTTTCAAAATTTGCAACTTCCATTCGCTTCTGTGAGGAAATAATATATTCTTTTAAAATGCAACCTGCAGATTTAGCCAAGGTGTACTCCATTAAATTTAAGACATATATTTTGAAGAGCGTACATATTGTACTGAACTGGGGTTTGGAGCCATTCAGCTTAAACAAGCAAAATAGCATTCTCTGATAGTTACTCCACAATAACAGAAAATTCTTTCACCTCTTTTTCATTACTTCTGTCCTGCTGCAAGACTGGAGAGCTGCAGCAGGCAACTACAATGTAGCTAAAAGTATTTTGCATTGACAACAGGAGTCTGCCCAGTCTCACAAAGGAGAATAACGAGTGGAAATGAGAGATTTTTATTTTTTTTTTCCCAAAGAAAGCGTGCAAGGGAAAGTGCAGGTCAAAAAATTGCTTTCCATTCTTAAATTGTTGTGCCATTGGTTATGGGAGATTTGGAGGTGTCAACTTTGTTGCTTCTATTTTTCTACTGTGCATTAATCTGATACTAGACTTCAAGAACAATTTGATGCCCAGGTTTACTCCATCTTTTGTCATCATTTCGTCTAATTACAAACAGGCATTTTTTCTTCTACTTGCAAGTATCTCAATTTCATTGCAATACCTCCACAGAAGCAGTGTGGCAGGTTATTTCCCTCCTTGTGAACAACATCAAGAGAAGTCTGAGATGCAGCTGTCACGTAGCATTAAAAAAGAACCATATTGCAAGCCAACTTCTACACTAGGAAAAAAAAGTCAGCTTTGTGGAAGAAAACAAATTGTCCAATACTTGCCTCTTGCTCCTCTGAAAAGGATTTTGTAGTGCTTCTCTAGCCTCTTTGCCATGTAGTTTGCATTTAGTATAGCAATCTCAGAAGCATGTTTCAGACCTTTTGCTCCCATTGTCTGAAAGAGGAACGACATGAAGAAGCAGATCTAAAAACACTCCCAAGCAAGCTAAGTGTGTCTTGTACTGGCAAGCGTGATAGACAACAGCACCTGAATGCATCTGGCTAGTTTTAAGGCAGTCATACGGCTATTACAGTTTTCCACACTACACTCACAGAAAAGCACTGGATATTACTTGAGAGCAACTTTCGTAGACATAGCTTATGAGACTGCTTACTGTATAAGAGTTTTTGCTCTTGAAGTCAACAAATGAACAACCCAAACCTCTGCTCAAACTGAGAAGCTCTGAAATGAATCGAAAAAAGTGAGCAGAACTCAAGAATGTCCTCAGCACATTTGTAAGAACTGCACCATTCTTACTCCCAGGCAAAGAGCATCCAGAGAGCTGCCTAAAAAGCTATGTGTGCTCTCTGTACAGATGATCCTGATCTCAAACTCTGCTTGCTGGTGTCATGTCACAGATGAGACTGTGCATTAAAAAATTACATAGATCATTATCAAGTTGTTACACATCCAAAGCCAAAACTAAGTTCAGTTTTCAAATTCAGTAAAATCCCCTGGAATTCAAGTTCTTATTAAACAGATTTTGGAGAGTTAAATGTTACAGACAGGTCAAGTGTAACAATACTGCAGCATGCAACAAAAAGTATTATTGGAAGAACAGTAATTACCAAGTAGCTTTTAAACATGATAACTTCAATGTCCAAGACAGTGGAGGGGCAAGCCTGATTGCAGCTTTCTGCCATGCCCACTTGTCCCAAGATTTATTACAGACAAGAAACAGAAGAATTAAGCAGGCTGCATAGATACAGCAGTTGTCTTGCCATCCTTTCCTACTGCAACAGATGGTAACAGGCTGTTCTATTGTCCTACTGGAAAACAAGGAGGTTCAAAGGATGTAAATAACCTATAACCGTGCTGTAGTCATATCCATTTCAGTCTGTGCAAACATCTTATGATGAGTTGGTCTTAAACCTGTTCCTGTGGTTCCAGTGGTCCTCAGACTTCCTGAAAGAAACAGTCCCTCAGCTGATATTCTTTATAAAAGTCTACACACCTTGATATACACCCAGGAAATTGGCAATATAGCACTGGAACCCCAAGGTGCAGCACTGACAGTACCCAAAGGACATGCATCCTTATCCAGCTGTATTTTGATGACAGGGTGGGTAGGCAAGTAGGGAGCCAAATGTTTCTTCCTAAAACAAAAACATTGATTTTAGAACTTAAATGTGTGTTCCTGTGTTACCATTTCTGGACAGTTTCAGCAGTAGCTTCTCTTCACCTTCCTTCCAAACACAGTCCTCCAGGAAGTCTGGTCTATGTCTTCTTCAACAGAAAGTTTATTAAGGTAACTGGTGAAAATGGAAGATGGCACTTGCTGAGCAAGGTCTACCATACACACTAAAGGGTCAACATGAAAGCCAGGGTTTGGGAATACACGTGAACCTGACCATTCGTGAGATCAGCACATGACTATCCTGGAGAAGGACAAAAGTTTACAAACAACAGTACACCTCTCCCATTCATGGCTCTGTACTTAAGTAAACTGCCAACCAAGATTCACTAATGGATTTTTTTTTTTTTTTTTTTTTTTTAAGAAAAGGCTAATAAAGAGATACCCACACTCCAATTGGTCCCATTCCAGGTCCTCCTCCTCCATGAGGAATGCAAAAGGTTTTGTGAAGGTTTAAGTGAGAAACATCAGAGCCGTAATCTCCAGGACGACACAGACCCACCTGTGAAGGGAATACTCTTGTCTCAAAATACTGTTTACATGCCATTTTAAGACCTATTACTTCATTCAAAAAAAATACATTGAAAAAGATGCTATATGTTTTTCCATTTTTCTTTAATGTGATGCATCATAAACAAGACTTGATGCAAACAATTTTTTGCTTTAGGAATTCTTATTCATGTCTGTAAAGAATGTCTTGGACAAAGATTACGCACACTAAGCCAATTTCAGTGAACAACCCATACATCTTACAACACATTTCAAGGCAAAATCAGATAAAAGGGAATTATTTTCACCATCTAATTTTTATTACTGTTCTTCGAAGCCTCACCTCCTCCCCCAAACACTGTGCCATCTTGCGATGAAGCTGTGTTATGGTCTGAACTGAGTACTGCTGTGCTATTTTTATTCCAAGGAAACATACACTCCCAGTTGTAATAAATGTACCTAGGAGATTTTGTACCTGGGCATTCATATTTGCTCCGTCTAAGTAAACCTGGCCTCCATGTTTGTGAATCAGGTCACACACATCTCCAATCTCCTCTTCAAACACACCGTTGGTGGAAGGGTACGTGATCATGATGGCTGCCAAGTTCTCTTTGTGCTTGTCGACCTGGTGGCAGGGAAAGAGAGAGAAAAAAAAAAAAAGGTCATTGAGGTTCCTAAAGCTTCTTAAGAGAAGATTCTTACAAAAACATGTAATTAAGGTCATCAAGTGTTTTACAGGTGAGAAGCAAGTTTATCAGCAGGTAGTCTAAGTCATTTATAGTCAGCAAAAGATACTGGGCTCTTTCCTTCAGCAATACCTATGGAAAAAGAGTGTTTTCTCAATAAATCAGAACTTTAAATCAGGGAAGGAAGCATGGTATTAAAAGATGTATGTATAATAGTCACTTCTGGGACCATAAGACAAGCTAAGTGAAACATCTGGCTTTCAAGGTAATGTGATCTAATGACTATCCCCCTACTTTCAGCAATACAGTTCTATGACTACCATAAAAGCCTGCTCAAATATGTATTTTTGGAAATGTGTCCTGCTAATTCCTTGGATTCCCAAGATTCACCTGCAGCTAATCTAGTCAAAAAAGTGAAAGAAGTTGCCTAGCAACACCTTCCCCAGCAGAGGTGAGCTTGAACTTCGCTAAGCGAAGGCTACAGTGCAGTTTCAAATGCTTCACACTCATGAACATGCTTCATTCATTTCAAATACTAGATGTAGACCAAAAAAGTCTGCTATAAAAGAGCCTACTGTGTAGAAAGACTCTCTGGGCCACTCATGCACCAAAGATCCTCAAATTAAAGGAAATCTCACAAGTGTCACGTGGTTAGTGTCTGAGTAAGCAAAAAAAGGAAAGAATTACTTATCCTTTTCAAGCATGTATTCGCTATTATTGCCCTTTTTTCTCTCAAAGAAAAATCTGATTCAGCTGCCAACACTATTACCTGTAGAGGAGAAGGAGTGTTCCTGCCTTGAAAATTAAAGATAATTAAATATAATTAAATACTTACCATTGCTTTTAAATGGGAGATATCAATGCTCCCATTTTTATCCACTTCAATTGGCTGAATCTTCATTCCTGCCATTTGGGCACTTGCTGGATTTGTACCATGAGCAGATTTAGGAATAAGGCAAACCTTAGAAGAGAAAAAGAAGCAGGGGCTAAAGTATAACTAGTTAAAAAATCTTAAAGCATTATGGTCTACGCTCAGCTACAACTCATTATCAAAGTTTTCAAAAGGGATCCTGAGGGAATGTTTACCGGCAAATTGCCACTTCTACTGAAGGATGCAACTGTCAAGTTATATTCAAGTATCGGCATCTAAATACTCATTAAGAAAATAAAGTTTCATTTGCTGCATAAATCATATTTAGGGCTGCAGTTCCAGAATATTATTTCTGATACTCACATTTAAAATCCTTTCCTCTCAGCCTCCTTTTTTTTAAAAGATTTTTTTTTTACAGTAATCAGTCTCCATATGTACAATTACTTGAAAGGTAAAACTATCTAATTCCAAGTTTCCACTACATCTTCAGCTGACTTCCAAAGCATTTTCTTCTGTATTCTATTCAAAACAAAAATTTAGACTGAAATATTTTGGCTATTGTGAAGAAGTTTCTCTACACAGAAGTTGCTCTACACAGTTCATTTAAAAAGAAAAAAAAAAGAAGTGCATTCACTTAAATAAATGTAGGTCCTTGTTAGTGATAGTTAGGGAAATGGAGCTCAGGCTATTTCCAGACATTTGCTAGGAAGTCCACCCCTTCTTGAGACAATAAATATACCTTCTCTAAAAAAAAATCCTTTGCTTCTATTCAATGAGGATATTGAAACATTTGTCTATTATGATTCTCTTGGAAGGATTAATTGAACTAAGTTTATTAAGATACTCAAACTTAGCTGCATTAAATAACTGACAGTAAGGCACTTTTACTTTCATGAGAAACTGCATGATGATCTCCACCTCATGTTCCATGGAGATGCTGAGACAAACGTTAACTACTTTAAAAGCTATTCCTAGGAACTGACCCATCTGTCTCAGCACAGAAATGTAAAGTGAGTCTAGACTGCCACCCAGCCTTGCTGGGTTGCATCTGCAGCTGCTGGGTACAGAAGTTATTGATCAGGCAATAAAATAGACCGATGTGAGCTGATAGTTAATGTTGATACTTTTTTTCCACGAGAGGGCACCAAATCCAAATGAGGCCGACTGCAAGAAGCTTGGTTTGCTGGTTTACTTACTTTTCCCAGCCCAGGAGAAAAGGTCACTTTAGTTGAAAGGCCAATATTTTGTGGCGTTTCTTCTTTTTTCCCTTTTTTTCCAAGATTATCGTGATTTTGCTATAACATTTGAAATCTGTTAAGTGTAAGTAACTGCAAGCAGCCTTCAGGGTCTCTCTTCTATGCAGTTAACCTCTGGGTATTTCTGGGCATAGAAGGACCATAGACACTCACAGAAGCCCAAGGATCTTGCACAGAATAAGAGAAACAGCAAAGCATACGTGGATAATCAGAAGATAACTATCCAAAGAATAAAACTGCAACCTAATTTCACTTCCCAATGAGTAAAACTACTCACAAAACAAAGCTTGTATTTGTAAAGAGTGGATGATTTCCAAGAAGTTTGAAATTATCTGGATGCAACAAAGAAACAAAGACAGAAAAAGACAACACGCACTATTCAATTTTAGGTAGTTTCCTCACAGAGAGTATAGTTCTCAGGAGGTCATGACAATGACCCTTCCATTTTGAGAAGGCAAATGAGTTCCAAAGCCAAGTATAAAATCAGGTTCAGAAAATATGGATATTACTGCACTAATGACTTTTTTCCTACTGTTTAAAGCCAACTCTATGAGTGTGTGAAAGAGGAAGATCTAACTAATCTCAGATTTCCAAGAAGTTTTTGATGTGGTCCCAAAAATGTTCCTAAGCTAATTTCCAGTGGGGTAAGTAGGAAAGTTCACATAGATAAGTATTTCATGAAAACACAGAAAGAAACACAAAAAAGAAGAAGCTAAATAGTCAGTTTCCACTGTGGAGAAAGGTCATCCTAATAGAACGTTATAAATATCTGTGCTGGTTCCCTAGCATTTCAACTTACTCATAATTGGTTTATGATGGAGACATACAGTGAAATGCCAAATATCCCATTAATAAAAAATCACCCAGGTCACTAAAAGAACTGATTACATAGTTCAGAAAAGAATACACAGTACCGAGTAATAGCATTCAAAACAGAATATACTGGAGCCAGACAGATCTAGAATATTGCACAAGAAAACAAATCTTATCAATACACAACTGGGATAGTAGTTTTGAACTTATCGCCACTCAAAAGATCTTGCAGTGTTGGGGGGAAAAAAGCAACTGCATTAAAAACTAGAAAGGAAATACAGAACAAAGAAAAAGGAACACAGAAGCTCCGAGGATAACCAACGCTATGAGATGGCTTTTTTGAGAAGGATGGACAAGTAACTGGAATCCAGCTAGGAAGACAGAAATGAGGATGGATAAGGATGTAATAAAAAATTTCAGAATTAACACATGATATGCCAACTGTTAAGAGGGAAGAACTGTTTGAGAATCATCTTTCAAGAGTGAGAGGGTATTAGGTGAAATTGTAAGATGTCAAGTTCAAAAAAATAAGAGGATGCATTTCTTATGAAGACATACGATTATATGATAATGGATGATGATTATATGATAACGGGTGATAAAGCCACAGAACGTTTTCTCCAAGATACTGTACATATCAGAAACTTCCGCATAAGAGGTCAAGTGATCAGATTTAATTGTAGAAAAATGCATAAGCAAGGCCTTTGGATTCCTTTGGATCAGGAAGTTCCCAAGCCACAGATACGTAGAAGCTGGAGCCGTGTGCTGGGTATCATTGTATACTTGCTTTGTCCTTGTACTCCTCGTTGTAAGAGGAGTCTATCAGTCTGCCACTGACCACTGTAAGACTGGATGCTGGAACTAACAAACTTTTCACCTGGGCTAATCTGGCTGTTCTTATATCACAAACGTGCAATCATCTCTCTAAAATGAAACTTGCTACACCAACTTATGACATTTATTGAATTTATTCGAATAGATTCCAGACTATTCCAGTTCCAATTAAACTTATAGCTAAAACCTATGATTAATACAGCCTTTCTTCCAGGCATCACAGATTGTTCAGAAAGCATCTAAAGGAACAATATTACCTTCAGATTTTTCAGCTGTAACTGCCTGCCATTAAATGCAAATAAAGAATTCTCTTTAAAAGAAAATTAGAATTCAAAATTCTATTAAACATGATGTACTAGTAAGAAGGGATTCCTCTTTGGGGTTAACTACAGTTGTATCACCTCTCAGGTTTACAAGAACTCTCTTTTGTCAGGTTACAACTGTATAGCTGAGAAGTGACTCCTTGAGGTGAAAGCTTCAGGTAGTTAGTATAGAAGAGAATACAAATCAAGCCTTTAGACTCTAGTGTTACCAAGTGAAGATGATCTTCAATGAATCAAAAGTGATTTGCATTATTCATCTGCAGTTTTTGTTGCCCTTGTAAAGCAAGGTTACCTTCATATACCCTACAGAAATTTATTTGAAACAGTTTAAATGGACAAGAACTAGATGAACCTAGAAACTTCTATGAGTACCTACCAAGGCATACCAGAGGCTTGTCTGCTTCTTCTGTCAGGACTGGCTATACTGGGAACCAACTGACGTTACAAGCAGTGTAAGTTTTAGATAATCAGTTCCTGTTCCCTTTGTAACTGAAAAAGCTGGAGAGGGAGTGTCATACCACGTTGAAAAGGCAAAAAAATGTTATTGCCCATTTTCTTTTGAGGCACGGACATCTGGGCATAGATCCATCTCACTGAAGATCTGAATCACTGTTTCACATTCATGAGTAGCCTGTGTGATGGCTTCAATGGTTAGGTCCACCCCTTGATCACCAATCTGTAGGTTTTAGGTGTCTCTCTAAATGTCCTGATATTTCATGGACCCACTAGCTATGAATAACTCATCAAGATCCCAGTCCAGGTCTACTTGAGTCACTTAAATTCTGGCAGCCTGGCCTACCTGCTCTTTGTTTCGGTGTTCTTCAGTGGTGTTGCCTTTGGGCTTGTGAGCACCTGTATGACATGTACCTTTACAATAATGCTTTCTACCCAGGCAGCAATGTCTTGCCAGAAGGCAGCAGTCCAGATGGGTTTACCTCTGCACTGCCAGTTGGTCTGTTTCCAATGATGCAGCCACTCACAGGGCATTTGCCACCATCCATGAGTCAGTATTGACATAGAGTACTGGATGCTTGTCTCGTTCAGCTATCTCTAGAGCCAGCTTCTGGAATCTGGCTCGACTTTGATGGCTTTGACAACTTGTTGTGTAGGGCTCTACACAGCAGCCTTCCACTTCTGATGGTTTCCTACAACACAACAGGATCCACTGGTAAACAGACCATACTGCTTTTCACCTTCTGATAACTCATTATATGGTGGCACTTCTTGCACGAGTCACGTCCTTGAGTGATGCTCTGAAATTTATGCCTTCTGATGAGTCCATGATCTCTTCCAGGATTCCCGGGTGGCTGGGGTTCCTCATCCAAGCTTGTTGCATGACCAACGCTGCCCACTTACTCTATGCAGCGTCCTTTGAACATCCAGTACAGCACAGGCAATCGTGGTGCCAAGAAGAGCTGTGCTTCTGTACCAACAACTTCTGAAGCAGCTCAGCCCTGCTTGTACACTGCTAGTATCTCTATTTCAGTCAGAGTGTAGTGGGCCTTGGATCCTATATACCTCCAGCTCCAAAACCCTAAAGGCTGACCTTGTATTTCTCCAAGTGTTTTCTGTCAGAGGCTCCAGTTGAGGCCATAGTCCTCAGCTGCAATGTAGAGTATGTTTCTCACAGCTGGTCCCATCCAGATGGGCCCAAGGGCTACCGCACGAACTATCTCCTCTTTGATCTGTTCAAAGGCCCATTGTTGCTCAGGGCCCCACTCAAAATAGTTCTTCTTTAGGGTCACTCAATAGAGAGGGCTCACAAGCTGACTGTAACCTGACATGCACATGCATTCTCCAGTAATCCACAATGCCTAGACAAGCCTGTGTTCCTTTCTTGTTAGCTGGTGGGGACATAGTTACTATCTTATTGATTGCAGCCCCACGGGTGTGACAAAGTCCATCTTGCTGTTTTAGTCCCAAGAACTGGATCTCTTGTGCAGGTCCTTTGACCTTGCTTTGGTTTTATGGCAAAACGAGCTTTCCGAATGATCTGCATGATTCTTTTCCCCTTCCCAAACACTTCCTCTGCTGTGTTGCCCTATACAATTATGTCATCCATGTATTGCAGGTGTTCAGGGGTTTCACCCTGTTCCAGTGCAGTCTGTATCAGTTAAAGACTGCTAGGTAGGTAGGGCTGTGCTTCCAGCCCTGAGGCAGTCAGTTCCAGGGGTATTGGACACCCCGCCACATGAAAGGAAACTGTGGCCTGCACTCTGCTGCCAAATGGATAAAGAAAAATGCCTTGGCAATATCAACTGTGGCATACTGCTTGGCCGCCTTTGACTCCCGTTCCTACTGGAGTTCTAGCTTGTCCCACACGGCAACACTCCATGGTGGCATCACTTTGTTCAGGCCATGAGAGTTCACTCTTACCCTCCACCCTCTGTCAGACTTTTGCACTGGCCTTATGGGACTATTTAAGGGTTATTAAGTCTTGCTTATCACTCCTTGGCTCTCCAATAGATGAATCAACTTATAGATGGTAAGCAGGGAGTCTCAGCTGGTGCGACACTGCCATTGGTGCACCGTCATGGTAACAACCAGCACCTGCTGTTCTTTGTCATGCAGCAACCCTACAATGGAGAGGCTAGGCAAGGCAGACAGTTGTTTAATCTTCTTTGTATCCACTGTGGCCACACCAAAGTCCCACCAGTACCTTCCTGGGTCCTTGAAATACCCTCTTCTGAGGTAGCCTATGCCAAGGATACGTGGAGACTCCAGGCTATCACAATATGGTGCTTCTGCCATCTGTCCCATTAGGCTCACCTCAGCCTCCAACACAGACAACTGTTGGCATTCCCGCTGTCACTCCACAAATCCAAATGGGTCCCACCCCCTCCTACCCTGACAGCTTTATAGTACACTGTGTACAAGTATCCACCAAAGCCTTATAACCCCATGGATACAATGTGCCACACCATCGAATCCTACAGTCCATTAAATTTTGTTACCCCCTTCCTCTGCCTAGCCAGAGGCAGGGACCCTTCACTCCTGATTGTAGTATTCGCTCTCTGACTTCCATAGTGTCAGTCCCTTCATAAGACTCAGGAGAAGAAGCATTTTCAGCCCTTATTCTGTGTCGGGGGGCCTGCTGGTGGCTTTCCACTGTCTTGGCAGCAACTGGTGCAGCAGACTTCTTGGTTGGTCCCTTCTTAGCGGCTGTAGTTCAGGTACACAGGCTTCTAGCTTCGAGGTGAGTGCACCGTGCCTCTTCCTCATGTCCTACCCCGGCCATGCAGCAAGAACCAGAGGGTGCCATGTGGTGTACACCTAGGGCTCCCTTTCCCTCTGGTACAGGGAGGCTGACTCTATAGGGCACCTCTGACAGCCAAGACACTGCCTGTGGGGATGAGAAGTGGAGGGATTCTCTTTGAAACACCCCGGAACCAGCAAGACAGTCTCTCCACAATTAGTATCTCAACATGTGACCGGTCCATCATCACCAGCGAGTTGGCATATGACACTGATGCTTTTTCCACAGACCTCCTCTACATGGCCCAGGTCTACTGGATGTCATGCAGATCTGTGGAGACCTGTTTGTTGTCCAGGTCACTGCAGACCACCTCCACCACTGCTAATTCTCTTAGATACTGAACACCTCCCTCAGCAGGGGTTCAATTGCCTCAGTAATTGACAAGATCACCCTTGAGAGGACACCTCACACTCAACAGGAACCACTTCTAGAGGCTGCAGACTATCAACTGTCTTCTGATTTCTTTGTTGATTCCCTGGTCCCTAGCAAGGGACACCAGCTGCTGGACCTCCCTTCCCTCAATTCCTGACTATCCCCTGAGGTTTGGGTCCCTGTCTCAATCATTGTGTCCTTAGAAGCAGAGGCCCACTTTCCCCTGTTACTGCCACAGTGCTAGACAGAGGCCCAACAGGGACAGACCAAGCCCCAAAACAGTCCTAGGAGCTGCTGGGTCTCATTGGGGTAGGCAAGGCATCCTTCCATCAAGTGGTGTGCCAATTCAATGGGATTGTATGCCTGTTCAGATGTAAAATCCCAGGTTACAGGAGGTGGTAACAGCCCTAGGCACCTGCCCAAACCCTCCGACATGCCCTGTCACCCAGGGATCGACTGCCTCGGGGCACATTTCTCTGTCAGCTCAACAAGTTGTTTACTCTTACACAAGGACCAAACCAGCTTCCACGCATTCAAAAACAAGCCAACAATGTTACATAATGGGACCAAACATCTTATGTAAGCATGTACAAAAAACTCAGGAGCCCACACAACAGAGCTGGACACATCAACCCCAGAGGAGAAAAGGGAGGTGTAATCCCTTGTTCTCTCTGCAAGGTAGCTCATGCAGCACAGGAACAGCACCACAGCCAGGGCTGTATGCCAGTCCAGGCATATGGCCATTGCTTTTATCAAAATGTTTCGAAGCACAGCAAAATACATTGGCAAGCAGCAAGAGCTGAAAGCAGCCATTAAAAAGCCCTAGACTCTAATACACAGTAAAGCAAGCAAGCTCTGTGACCAACCCAGGAGCCTGCCAATTAACAAATTAACATGCTCAGATCACAACTGTCATTACCTCAAGCCCCACGCTGGGTGCTAAAAAGGACTGTGATGGGTTGACCCGGCCAATGGCCAAACACTCACACAGCTGCTCACTCACTCCTGTTTCCCATGGGACAAGAAGAAAATAGAAGTAAGGTGAGAAGACTCACGGATTGAGAGAATGACAGTTTAATAGGGAAAACAAAAGCCACGTGCACAAGCAAAGCAAGAAGAGGAATTCATTCATTACTTCCCATGGCCAGGCAGATGTCCAGGGACTTCCTGGAAAGCAGGGCCTCAGCACACGTAATGGTTGCTTGGGAAGAAAAATGCCATAACCATGACCTTCGCTGCTTTGTCCGCCTTTCCCTGAGCTTTTATTGCTGAGCATGCCATTATATGGCATAAAACATCCCTTTGGTCAGTGTGGGTCAGCTGTCCTGGCTGTGTCTCTCTCAGCCTCTTGCCCACCCCCAGCCTACTCCCTCCAGGGGGAGTGGGCAGGGCAGGGTGGACTAGGAAAGAGAGAAAGCCTTGACACTAAGCAAGCACTGTTCAGCAATAGCCAAAACATCCCTGTGTTATCAACAGCGCTTTAGCCACAAATCCAAAGCACAGCACCGTATGGACTGCTATGGAGAAAGTTAATTAAATCCATCCCAGTGAGACCCAGTACAATC
Organism: Platalea leucorodia; assembly: GCF_965183815.1. Taxonomy (NCBI): domain Eukaryota; kingdom Metazoa; phylum Chordata; class Aves; order Pelecaniformes; family Threskiornithidae; genus Platalea; species Platalea leucorodia. Next base: position 32,128,303 of record NC_138858.1, read on the forward strand.
ACCCTCTGAGGGAGTGCCCTTTCCTCACTCCCACTGTCTGTAAAGACTTTTAAGATGGTACCCATGATCCGTGAGGGAAGCAGGGAATACTGAAAGCTTGTCACAGATGAGGATACACAACCCAGTTTCTCTCTAGGTGCATCCCAGCTGCTGAATCAACTCTCCTTTCTCCACTTCCCACCCAAAGCTCTTCCCCACGCAAGTGTTGACACTTACAGTTCTATGACGTTCTCCTTTTGCATTTAAATAAGCTTTGATTGCAGCCAAACCTGCATACTCTCCTTGGGCTCCACTGCAAGAGGAACACAAACACTGTTACACGAGCACACAAACGAGGAAGTGCCAGCTCTCTACTGACACTTCAAAATTGTCCAGCCCTAATCCTTCTCAGTGGCTTTAGGCAAGTATCAGCAAGTTAAAAGCAGCACATCCCATGGATTAAATCACAAATGGACAAGCATTAATTAACACGTCTTGCCTCTTTTGCAAACAGTAGATGAAAAAAGTTATGCCATTTTACGTGCTTACACTATGATGTTAAATTCTTTTGGTGACTAAGTTGATCCCCATTTCTGCACCTAGCAGGGGACCACGTGCTTGACTACAGAGAGGCAAACTAACACTGAAATGTAGAGTAAAGTGTACGCAGTGAAACAAAAGAACTTCTTCAGTGACATCTTAAGTGTAGGGTAAGTCCTTGCTGCTCATTTTTTATCAAAACTACTAATGGACATAAACAGGCTCAGCAGTACTCATTCAGCTCTGCTTTATTTATTTCAGTGAGCATGCAGATCCTAGGCATTTTTCAGTCAAACCTACTATTACCTAGTGCATCAAATATCAGCATAAACAATCATATAGTCGCCAGCTCATACAGGTTATTCCTATTCCAAATCTTTAATTTTAGCTCACAGGAGGATATCAGTAACATCACCATTTTAAGCAAGCAATGGTGGAGAAATCAGCCTTCATAGAGAGGAAAACATGGGAAAAAAGATTAAAAGAATAGAAAAGACCAAATCATTAAACTTTTAGAAGAGACGAGACAAAACAAGGGTCTGCAGTTTTGAAAAAACAAATCTTGTTTTCATAACCTTGCATTCAAGGCTTCCCTTTATCAAATTTAATTTTAGAAACTTCTCCCATTTTTGGCTTGCACAATTTCTTTAGAGATAAGTTTTTGGAATCATGTTAATGAACAAATGTTCAGAAAGAGTTTCCTACCTGTTTGGTTGGAAGGAGATTTTGTCATAGCCAGTAATCTCACATAGGTCTTTCTCTAAATCCTTGAAAAGCTGCTGATACCCTTGAGCTTGATCCAGGGGCACAAAAGGGTGGATGTTGGCAAATTCCTTCCATGAAATAGGCTATTAAAAAAAAAAAAAAGTGCTGTCAGACAACTCTGTTTTGTTGTTAAACTCTATCAAGGAAAGAGGCTGCCCTGTGCTCAAATAAAAATCAAACTTTTCTTGTGCAGCAAGACAAGTTCCCAGCCTCATTGTAGGATGTGGCCTGGCCGAACAGAAAGCTTTGGCTGGAACTCAGGCGAAAAAGGAGAGTTTATGACCTATGGAAGAAGGGGCAGGCAACTCAGGAGGACTACAAGGATGTTGTGAGGTTATGCAGGAAGAAGATTAGAAGGGTCAAAGCCCAACTAGAACCTAATCTGGCTACTGCCGTAAAACACAATAAAAAATGTTTCTATAAATACACTGGCAACAAAAGGAGGGCTAAGGAGAATCTCCATCCTTTATTGGATGCAGGGGGAACATAGTGACACAGGCTGAGGTACCTAATGCCTTCTTTGCCTCAGTCTTTAATAGTGAGACCAGTTGTTCTCTGGGTACCCAGCCCCCTGAGCTAGAAGTCAGGGTCAGGGAGCAGAATGAAAGTCCCATAATCCAAGGGGAAATGGTTAGTGACCTGCTACACCACTTAGATGTGCACAAGTCTGTGGGGCTGGATGGGATCCACCCAAGGGTACTGAGGGAACTGGTGGAAGTGCTGACCAAGCCACTTTCCATCATCTATCAGCAGTCCTGGCTAACTGGGGAGGTCCCAGTTGACTGGAGGTTAGCAAACATGATGCCCATCTACAAAAAGGGACAGAAGAAGGATCCAAGGAACTACAGGCCTGTCAGTCTGACCTCAGTGCCGGGGAAGGTTATGGAGCAGATCATCTTGAGTGCCATCATGTGGCACATATGGGACAATGAGACAATCAAGACCCAGTCAGCATGGGTTTATGAAAGGCAGGTCCTGCTTCACTAACCTGATCTCCTTCTATGACAAGGTGACCCGCTTAGTGGATGAGGGAAAGGCAGTGGATGTTGTCTACCTGGAATTTACTAAAGCCTTTGACACCATTTCCCACAGCATTCTCCTGGAGAAACTGGCTGCTCATGGCTTGGACGGGCGTACTCTTTGCTGGGTAAAAAACCGGCTGGATGGCCAGGCCCAGAGAGTGGTGGTGAATAGAGTTAAACCTGGTTGGCAGCCGGTCACAAGTCGTGCTCCCCAAAGCTCAGTTCTGGGGCCAGTTCCATTTAATATCTTTATCAGTGATCTGGACAAGGGGATTGAGTGCATCCTCAGTAAGTCTGAAGAAAACACCAAGTTGGGTGGAAGTGTCGATCTGCTGGAGGGTAGGAAGGCCCTACAGAGGGATCTGGACAGGCTGGATCGTTGGGCTGGGGCCAACGGTATGAGATTCAACAAGGCTCAGTGCTGGGTCACAACAACCCCATGCAATGCTACAGGCTGGGGGAGGAGTGGCTGGAAAGCTGCCTGGTGGAAAAGGACCTGGGGGTGTTGGTTGACAGCCGCCTGAACATGAGCCAGCAGTGTGCTCAGGTGGCCAAGAAGGCCAATGGCATGCTTGTATCAGGAGCAGTGTGGCCAGCAGGACTAGGGAAGTGATTATCCCCCTGTAGTTGGCACCAGTGGGGCCGCACCTCGAGTACTGTGTTCAGTTTTGGGCCCCTCACTACAAGAAGGACATTGAGGTGCTGGAGCGTGTCCAAAGAAGGGCAACGAAGTTGGTGAAGGGTCTAGAGCACAAGTCTTATGAGGAGCATCTGAGGGAACTGGGGTTGTTTAGCCTGGAGGAGGCTGAGGGGAGACCTTATCGCTCTCTACAACTACCTGCAAGGAGGTTGTAGCGAGGTGGGGGTCGGTCTCTTCTCCCTATTAACAAGCAGTAGGACAAGAGGAAATGACCTCAAGTTGTGCCAGGGCAGGTTTAGATAGGATATAACGAAAAATTTCTTCATCGAAAGGGTAGTCAGGCATTGGAACAGGCTGCCCAGGGAAGTGGTTGAGTCTCCATCCCTGGAGGTATTTAAAAGACGTGTGGATGTGGTGCTTAGGGACATGGTTGAGTGGTGGACCCGGCAGTGCTACGTTAACAGTTGGACTTGATGATTTTAAAGGTCTTTTCCAACCTAAACGATTCTATGACTATGATTTCCAGTAACTTTTTTTAACATTCAGATGATGCTTAAAAATCCTTAGTTTCTCCTCCTAGGTCACCTACCCTTATGTAGAGCTGTGGGATCACAGGGCAGAGAGGAGTTGTGGAATAGTACATAACAATCAGTTTGTTTCACACAGCTTTGTTTCTGTCCATTTTAATTAGAAGGGAATATACAAGACAGAAAACAGTGAAGGGAGAAGACACAGAGAAGGCAGTAAGAGAAAGGGGACAAAGGAAACCGAGTGAAAGATCAAAGAAAGAAGCCAACAGGGAGAGAGCAAACTCAGAGTCAAAAAGTCAACTGATACCCAAACAGCCTGGATAAGGCTCTGCTTCATTTGCTACAAGCTCAAAAAATGAAGATATCTGGGGACTCCAGCTCCTCACTTGGGGAAAAGGAGTGCTATCCTAAGAAACAGCAAACTGACAAAGAAGATGAATTGCCAGTCCCACCTGACTCTTTCCATATTTCTGAGGATTTGACTGTAAGATTTGTAAAGCAGACAGAAGTTAGGTACTGCAACACCACATGAGGGAACAGGACTGTGACACCTAATTCTAAAAATTATTTTCATTATTTTTTTCAGAATGGAGTCTTCAAAGCCACTCACTCTCCTGTTTTTGCTGCACTGCTACTGTGCTTGTTGGAGCTTTTTGCTAGCAGAAAAGGGAGCTGATGACTTTAGCTACTTCTGAAACTGCCTCCTCAGTTGGAGTACTAGACCAAAAGCAGTCTTTTTACTTCTCTACAGTGACACTGGCCAGATGATTGATAGTTTATTCATGTGGGTCTGCAGTAAGACAGTATTATTGCAACTTACTGTAAGTTCAGCTGAACTATTGAGCTTCATGGTGCAGGACCCCTAAAAATACAAAAACACATTTGTTAGTATTTATTGAAATATATAAATATGTATGTAAGTACCTAATTTTTTCTCTTTTTGGTAAATACCTACCAAAGGAATCATGCTGTGAACAAGGGAAATATCTTTGTTTTCTAATCTTTTCATGTACCGCACAATATTTGTCTCAGAGTGATAGCTGGAAAACAGAAAATGTGGTGTTAAGGCAAGCAGATTAGCTATACCAGCTGGTTGATCTGTGCTCTAACATGGGAAAAGCCATAAAAAAAGAATTAAGACTGAGGATAATTTTTAATATATACTAGATACTTCTTTCCAACTTGGTACTTTATGCTTGTTAATAGCAATGTGGATGAAAAATGCCTATTGTCATTCACTCAGAAATGCTACCAGTAAATATGGAATACAAGAGCTCTAGTAAGTCTGCTGATACTACGTCCTTGTACTGCTGATACTACTAGGTTGTTGAGTGTAGCAGATTAATGGAAAAACACATCCCCCATGTCATGTGACCATAAGTATTGCTTTGCTCATTTAAAACGTGAAAGATAGATACCTAAAAAAGCTACTAAATATATTATTTCAGAGTAACAAGTGACTGTGTGAATACAGCTACAAAACTGTCCTCAAGTGATGCCAGTACCACTTTTGAAACGAGATACTTTCAGATTCCATTAAAATATCAGATATACAGCAATTTCACAAACCTGTTGAAAACTTGATGTGTCAAGAATTTGGAAGTTCTCTTAAATGGGGTGCTAAGGATGCCTTTGGTTTCCTCACCCATACCCTCAGCAATTAGTTCCTTTGACACAAAGAAACATGGAGTCAAATATTTTCATGGAAATTTCTCTTTTCACAGTCAATTTCTATCAGAACTGGCTTACCTCAAGATTTAATCAGCTCTTTAGGTAAAAAAAAAAAAAACTTTATTAGCATACATAGCTGTATATATCTAGCATGACAACAGCATTATATTAAAACTGAGTACAGATGTCTCAATAGTCCTCATCTTGGAAGTATTGCTGCTATTTACTAATGACATTCAACAAAAATTCCAGTGGGAGAGAAATAATTGACCACCATGTCCTAACCCCCACAAAACAAATAATAGCCTAAATGCAAGGTGTCCAAGCTGACTGAAAGGACTAAGTGTCACAATCAGAAAATGGCATTACTCAGTTACATAAATCATTGGTATCTCATACGGCCTCTTTCTTTAAGAAAGGATCTGAAATTCTCAGTATTTAAGAAATGGTCATCATATAGACACCCACTGTCCCAAGAGCAGTTTTGCTTTTCACTAAACTTCTGAATCATTCGTATAATTTAATCAGTATGATCTATTGTCTACTTACAGCTGAAGACTCACAACCAAAAATCCATAATATGTCATCTAGGTCTTTCTCATTTACAGTTTCATCAAGTGATACTCCAAGCTACGGATAAAAGCAACAGTAATTACTCAAAGCTCTTAATTCCCAAGGTATAGTATATTTATTCTGGTCGAGAAAAAATATTCCAGAAACACAGAAGGAAAAAAAAAGAAAAAATCAACCTACCCAACAGTATGTAAATGTCGCTTCATTTTATGTAACAGATACATAAATTTATCTTATTTACATAAAATTTTCCAATTCCTACCTTTTCCCTGCTAAACCATCCAAGACAGATGGCTCACAAGCTTCAAGACTTGTGACCTCACTTCTAGTGTTTCTAAAAGTGTTTTCCATTTAATAGGAGAAGTGCCCTTTTTGCTAGACCACCCCCTCCCCCATCCCATTTTACAGAACATGGTAGGCTTTGCCAAAATGTGGTTTAGATTTCAATCTGTCTTTAAACACTGCCACAGGACCTGAATTCTGGAGGTCACCTTGCATTTTGTCATTAGGTTTTAGAGTCTCTCCACTCTAGGCCTTAGTGGCATATTTAACATGAAACAATTAGATAATCTTTTTACATAGGCGCAAGTTCAGTACATCACTTAACAACTTCATTCTTTATATTATCTTTATAACTGATCGATATATTTGAGCAAATGACAAGATGTCTTAAATAATTTTGTTCTGTTTAGCACATGTAAGGACTAGAAATTCAATGCAGAAAGTCATGCTATAAAATGTCTGAAAGGTTTAGGGAGTTGCTTACTCTGCCATCACTATAAATCCGAAAATTTATCTTTCTAAGAGCCGCCCTGTCCAAAACCTCTTTCACTGAGCATCCACATGTGATTGTCAAGGTATCAAAGAACAGATCATGATGGAGTTTATGACCAGCTCGCCTGAGACCTACAAAAAACAGTAAGTTAATTCTATTAGCTGCATACTGTATTGCTTGCTTACACAGTACTTGTGTAACAACACTATCAATCTCATAAGTAAATGCTTTTACATAATAAAGCAAAATATTCCCCTTGTGTACAGAGCAGTAACATCACCAGCTGTTTAGTGAAATGTCACTGCGCATGAAATGCATCTAAATCAGATTCAGACCTAATTAATAATGCAGACTGAGTCCAGGGAAGATCCTTCTGATACATCAAATTTGTAACATATACAGTAGCAGAATTGGTATATGAATGCAATAAGGACAAGATCACAAGACTAGAAAGAAAAAATTTATTATATAAATGGATTTTAACCGTCATGGAGCTTGCTATAACAAAGTGTAGACTCTTCGTGCTTTTCATAGCAGCAAGAGGTCTTCCAGCTAAACTGGCAAATGAAGCATGGATAATCGCAGCAATCATTCCTCAATGCCCAGCATTCCAGTTCTGCATAGCTCCTTCTGACAGCAATGATAGTCATGCCAGTGAAAAAAAACTACCAGACCAATAGTCCAGCTGCAATCATTGTTTTCTGCTACAGATTCTGTGCTTTTGGTCAGGTGTTAAGCTTTGGGATTTCAGTGTTCATAGCAGGTATGATACTCCACCCAACTTAACTGAAATGTTCCTATTTCTTTAATCTCATTTATTACCTATTTTTGCTATGTTATTAATACTCTTTGCAGATTTCTGTGTGTAAATGAGGATGGACCAGTAAGTGAAGTACAGACCTTGCAGCTGGAAAACAGCATTTGAATCTTATCATCTAGAGGCCTGCTGTGTAGACTTCTGTTAGTTTCCCAAGGAAACAGAAGTAATGCTTGCAAGGTCATGTCACATAGATATCTAATTCTTGGATGTCATAATCAGAAGTAGACAAAAATATTAGCTATGAATTTTGTAGTAAAATGGTCTCTCTAGAGTTGAGAGAACACACATCTGCTGGCAAAAAAACCTTGTAAGTTTATTTAAGAAGATGTATTATTTAAGAAGGTGTAAGAATTTAAGAACAGTTTCTGCAAACATTAAATACTCACCTTCAGCCAAGATTAGAGTAGCACTGTGTACCCGTCTTGCAATATGCCTTAATCCATCAGATCCATGGTATACACCAAACATGGCTGCCATGTTAGCCAGAAGAGCCTAGGATCCAAATACAGTTTAGGACATCATCATCATTATTATTATCATCATCATCAATCATCATCATCGTCATCAAAGATTACTTCATGTTAGTTTAGTGGAAGTTTCTTTAGCACCCAGGGACAATCACATATCCTCAGCTGATGTTATACTTGAGTATGTGCTGCCTACAAAATAAAAGGTGGGAAAGGCAAAATACATTTACGAAACTGTAAGCACCGATTATGACTTCAATGCCCTTTGAAACGTAACTTAAATTCAACTACTGCAACAAAGATGTTTGTTTGAAAACTCTCAAGTAAAGGTAGGGTCACAGGAAAATCATTGTTTAGTATTGGTACGAATCATTTATGGAATATCTCATGATAAATAATTAAGCTTATTTTAACATTAATAACCCCTCCTCAAAATCTGGCACAACATTAAGAGTATGAGCAAAGCATTGATAGGAAAAGAAAAAGTTAGGAACTTGTCCGGCTGAAGGTCTGTGGAGGCATGCTGAAGGTAACTATTTTAGACAATTACTTAATCATGGTATTCTCCTGTAAAGATAGCTCTTTGGTGATGTAATATTTTTGCATCAAATCACTTAGACAAAAATAGCAGTTGTGACAATTTGAACAAGTAGGTTTAGAATTTCAAAAGGGATTTTTTTTTTTTTTTTGCCTTGAGTGGGCAATTTCAGACCATTAGAATTCCTTTCTCATTTATTAAGAAATCTGTCTCATTCAAAACAAACACAGCACTACTCACTGGTGTTCACCCTATGAGACAGATGGACTCATGTCACCGCATGAATTCAGGATAAAGTCTTTACTAAAGGAAACAGGTATTAACACCCACTTTTCAAGCAGGGTTCCATTTTTCAAAGGACTCAAAACAAATGCACAAACACCAGAATATTTCAATGATGTTCTTCATTTTTCTAGTAAAAACTCTCAAAAGCTAACCCAAATTACTGTGATGTTAGGACTATAATCTTATGATGTAACTTTTTCCTTTCTACTGCCGAAAATAAAGCATGACAAGTTACCTGTGCTGTGCAGATGTTGCTGGTAGCTTTATCCCTCCTGATATGCTGCTCTCGTGTTTGCAAAGCAAGTCGGTACACTTCCTTTCCATTTGCATCTCTAAGTCACAAGCGAAAATGTTGCTTCTGTTACTTTAAAATTACAGTAACTTAAGACATTGGCCTCTATGCAAGCTAACCTGAAACTAGTTATCTATCCTCAGAGACAGGAAGGTGCTGGAGAGAATAAAGCATAAGTCAGGACAGTTGTGATATGAAACAGAGAGTGAGACTAAAGTCTCTAGATTTGTATTTATATAAGGCCTGGCAATGTGTACAGTCAGGTAGAGCACACAATGAGTTTTCTAGGCATACTACACCAAAACTTTGGTATTTGCCACAGATTATTGGAACTGCTTTAACTGAATAGTAATCCAGAACTTATTTTGAACAAACACTGTGAAGGCACCACCTTTTCTAATGACATCAAGTAACTGCATATTTGGTTTGTATATAAAAATAACCCGACCAACAAGGTTGTGTAAGAAAGATAACTGAAAGGGCTCTGGCCAATCCATCCTTTAAGAGGTCTTTTTGTAGGGTTCCTAACATGTTAAGAAGTGGAGAGGTAAGAGCCAATCTAGTATCCTTTAAAAGTATGAAAACTTTCAGAACAAGCACAAAAAGAAATGGACAAACTACGTACACACATATATAAATGTATATATATGTACACGTCAGGGTTTGAATAGCTAGACTACCTGCTTCAAGTACTTGTGCACCAATTATAGGATATTTAAATAATTTTTACTCTAGCAGTTGTTTGGGGATTTTGACTATACAGCTTAATTTATCATCAGTCCATCCATAGGGATCTTGACAGGCTGGAGAAATGGGCTGACAGGAACCTCATGAGGTGCAACAAGGGGAAGTGCAAAGTGCTCCACCTGGTGAAGAACCCTAAGCACCAGTACAGGCTGGGGTCCACCCAGCTGGAAAGCAGCTTGGCAGAAAAGACCCTGGGAGTCCTGGAGTACACCAAGTTGAACATGAGCCAAAAATGTGCCCATGCAGCAAAGGCAGCGAATGGTATCCTGGGCTGCATTCGGCAAAGCTTTGCCAACAAGTCAAGGGAGGTGATCCCTGCCCTCTCCTCAGCACTTGTGAGGCCACACCTGGAGTACTGTTGGATCCCAGGCATTGGGAACAAAAATCCAGGAGGATCCAAACATAGACCCACCATTGGTGAAGAAGGAGTTAGTATGTGAATTAGTACAGGAGCTTGACCCTTACAAATTGATGGGCCCTGATGCCATCCACCTGAGGGTGTTGAGAGAGCTGGCTGATGTCATTGCGGGGCCACTCTCTATAATCTTTGAGAAGTTGTGGAGATCAGGGGATGTCCCAGAGGACTGGAGGAAGGCAAATGTTGCCCCTATCTACAAGAAGGGCTCAAGGGAGGATCTGGGTAATTATAGGCCCATCAGTCTTACTCAATCCCTGGGAAAGTTATGGAACAAATCCTCCTGGGGGCCCTCAGGAGTCAAATGAAGCATGTGATTGGGAAAAGCCAACACGGCTTCACCAAGGGCAGATTGTGCCTGACAAATCTGGTGGCCTTCTATGATAAAGTGACCTGCTTGGCTGACATGGGGCGAGCAGTTGACGTTGTCTACTTGGACTTCTCCAAGGCCTTCGATACGGTTCCCCACAGCCTCCTCCTGGAGAAACTGATGCATTATGGTCTGGACAAGTGGTCTGTGCAGTGGGTGAGCAATTGGCTGATGGGCTGCACCCAAAGGGTGGCGGTAAATGGCTCTTTTTCAAACTTGGCAACCCGTCACAAGTAGGGTCCCCCAGGGATGGATATTGGGCCCAACACTATTCAATATCTTCATAAGCGATCTGGATAACGGGATCAAGTGTAGCCTGATGAAGTTTGCAGATGACACCAAACTGAGTGGGAAAGCAGACACTCTGGAAAGGAGAGCCACCCTGCAGGAAGATCTGGATAGGCTGGAAGAGTGGGCTTAACAAGAACCTCATGAAGTTTAACAAAGACAAGTGTAAGGTCTTGCACCTGGGAAAACATAATCCGGGAGTGCAGCTCAGACTGGGATCCACCTGGCTAGAGAGCAGCTCTATGGAAAGGGACCTGGGGGTCCTGGTGGACAGGAAGCTCAACGTGAGTGAACAGTGTGCTGCTGCGGCCAAGAAGGCCAATAGGATGCCGGGTTGCATCAAAAAGGGCATCACCAGCAGAGATAAAGAAGCCATTACCCCTCTCTACTCAGCGCTTGTCAGGCCACACCTGGAATACTGTGTACAGTTCTGGTCCCCGTTACGCAAAAAAGATGTGGACAGGCTGGAGGGGGTCCAGAGAAGGGCCACCAAGATGATCAAGGGTCTGGGAAGCCTGCCGTATGGGGATAGGCTGAGAGAGCCGGGTTTGTTCAGCCTTGAGAAAAGGAGGCTTAGAGGTGATCTCACCACCATGTACCAGTACTTAAAGGGGAGCTACAAAGAAGATGGAGGCTCCCTTTTCACAAGGAGTCACATGGTGAGGACAAGGGATAATGGGTACAAGTTACTCCCAGGGAGATTCCGATTGGACACGAGAGGTAAATCTTTCACAATGAGAACAGGCAATCATTGGAATAATCTCCCCAGAGAAGTGGTTGACTCCCCTATGCTGAACACATTTAAGACTCAGCTGGACATGGTGCTGGGCCATCTCGTCTAGATTGTGCTAGAAAGGTTGGACCAGATGATCCTCGAGGTCCCTTCCAACCTGGTATTCTATCATTCTATGACGCTATGATACTCTGTCCAGTTCTGGGCTCCTCAGAACAAGAGAGATAGGGAGGTACTGGAGAGAGTCCAGCGAAGGGCGACAAAGATGTTGGAAGGGACTGGGCCACCTCTCCTATGAGAAAGGCTGAGAGAGCTGGGATGGCTCAGCCTGGAGAAGAGAAGGCTCTGGGAAGACCTCATCAATGTATATAAATACCTGCAGGGAGGATGCAAAGAGGATGGAGCCAGGCTTTTATCAGCAATGCCCAGTGACAGGACCAGAGGCAATGGGTGCAGACGGAAATACAGCAGGTTCCTCCTGAACATAAGGAAACAGTTTTTCACTGTGAGAGTGACTGACTGCTAGCACAGGTTGCCCAGAGAAACTATGGAGTCTCCTTCCTTGGAGATCTTCAAAAGACATCTGGACATGGTCCGGGGCTATTGGCTCTATGTCACCCTGCTTGAGCAGGAGGGTTAGACCAGATGACCTCTGGAGATCCCTTCCAACCTCAATCACTCTGTGATTCTGTGATCAAAAACCTAAAAAAATCCACGGCAGAAAGCTGCATTGAGAAAGTACGGTAGCTTTTTCCATGTTAACCTTTTCTTTTCCAGCTTTCTTGAGATGCAGAAAGATGAAAGTAGATTAAAAATATTAAACTAGGTGTAGCCACAGAGCAGTAGCATGACCTTGATAAATAGAATTACTGTTCTTTTGTAAAAGATTGTACCAGACTTATGATCAAAATCTGAATTGGGGATGAGATTTCAGAACTATGAGTAAAGCCTAAGGATACCCTTAGAATAAGCAAAATGATTAAAACTATATTTGAAAGAATATTACTATACAAATGAAATATTTCGAAGCTTATTGATAACTCTTAATGTCATTAGTTGTTTTGGTTACTGAAGTACTTCTGAATAGCTTCTGTGCCAAAGACATGCAGTCTTTCCAGTGACAATTACTTTGCATTTCTACTATTCCCTGTTAGATATCTTGTCAAAATTCAAAATATGTCACCAATAACAAGAATTAGAGGTAAGTTTTTGCACGCTATTTCTCTGTTTTGTTTAAACTTGACTAAAATTTGAACTAGATTAAGTTTCTTCTTGATTATTTGGGAGGTTCACTGAATTTTCTACTTCTTCCCATTTATGTTTTTAGTGACTGGATGTCAGAGAAAAAGGAATGACAGTACAGAATAAGCTGAATAAGTTAGCTTGCAAAGCCTCATGCCATCACAATTAATCCTCTTTGCTATTTCGGTTATCTCTTCATCCCACATTGCAGCAAGCACTATGGACGGTTCACAATATGCAAGTTCGGCAAGCACTATAGACAGTCCACACAAATGCAATTCTTTAATCTTGCTCCCTAAAAATCGAAGGCAACTTTTATTCTCCCAGTTTTCAAGAAAAAAGGTGTTCGGTACAACACCATGATCAGCTGTTATTCACAAAGGCTTCACAAGATGGTCATAATGTGTTTTATTTTGATTTTCCCTGAAGAGACTAATGGCAAAGGGAGCCCTTACCTTGTAACACCCACCATTCTGCCAGGCATCATTCTCACTAGATTTTCCTTGACAGCAAAGAATGCCGCGTGGGGTCCTCCATAGCAGAGTGGCACGCCAAACCTCTGGGAGTTACCCAGCACAACATCTACCCCAAACTCTCCGGGAGGCTTCAGAATACAGAGAGCCAGAAGATCAGTAGCGCAGCAGGCGAGAGTCTGAGAACAGAAGTGCACAGAGCAGTCAGCCTCTTTTCTGAACAAATGGTGTTTGCATGGGAGCTAAGTTTAAACAAGATATAGCTTCAAACAGTTCCTATCATTTGCACAGAGCTGAGGTGCAATGGTTGTAATGGTTGTAATGGTTATCAATTGCATGGAGCTGAAGAGTAATACTTTAGATGGTATCTCATGCAACACTTCTTAGTTTTTATGACTATGGCTGTTTGATGCATCAGATTGCAATCTGTGAGACTAACAAAATTTACTTTACCCCGTTCTGATGAGCTCTTTCAACAAGTTCAGAGAAGTCTTCCACCTTCCCTTCAGTGTCTGGATACTGAAATAATACTCCACTGACATCCTTTCCACTGAAATCCATCTCATGGGGTAATTTGAGCTCAGTAATAACACCAGTATAACTGGAAAACAAAAACATGCAGAGGACAACACATTCAAACCACTTGCTGCCTTGGAGTGATACTTAATATTATGTTTTCATGGACTTATAGATTACTTTTTTCTTTAACATACAAAGAGTTGAACCTGCTTTGCAGCACTAAACATTGAGAATGTTTCATGTCATGGTATATAGTACTGAAGAGTAATTGCATTTGATATCATCATCAGAAATATGGAGGAAAGCAGAGCAGAGTATACATAAGCTACTTGATATCAACATTTTCTGCTTTAGCATGTTTAACTTTGAGAACCAAGTCATATTTTTAGAAGCTGGTTACTTTAAACTGTAAACTTAAAATGGATTTAGCTTTCATTAAAAGAGAAGTTTTGCTATCTAGGGTAATTAATTTCCTAGTTAAAAAAATGACCAGACGGAACTCAATAATCAAATGTATATATTTGCACAAACAACTTTAAGGGGAAATTAAATATTTTCTTTTTATCAGATGTTTAGTCTCTTTTTAAACATCTTTAATTACTTTGCAGTTGTATTGGACTGGAAAAGTAGAAGTAACAGATTTCTGCTTCTATTTTGCAAAGAAAGCATAATCTTATATTCCAAAAATGTTAGGTATACGGTGAAGAGGCACAGATGAAAAACGATTCAACGTAAGTGAAAAGATATGGTGGAAAATGGAGAAAAACATTACTTTGCTCTAGTTTGGACCACTGCTATAGTTTGAGGGTGGCATCGGGCATCTACATAGAACTTCCTTCTTTTGTTGTGCCTGTTAAAAAGAAAAGGAAAAAAAGAAGGGTTACATATCAAGAATATATTGTTTTCCATGGAAATAAAATTAATTTGTTTTCTAAATGTGAGTTTTCCTAAGCTAAAAGGCAGTTTTAAATTTTGGTTCCCATAACCAAATTAAGTGTAAGATTGAAGGAAGGTTCTGGTCCATTCAAAATAAGAAAGTTCATTTCAGACACTCAAATAAGATTCATACATGACAAAAATTAGAACAGACTATGAAACAGAACAAGGAGCCAACTTAAGAAGCTGCAGGAATGCCTCCACACACACATACACTTTTAAAGGAATACAACTTTAATACAGATGTCTTTAATACAGATTTTCAGTGTTGCCCTGGAAAACCAAACATGAGCCCTCATATTAGTGAAATGGAGACTAAGACAGTTTTCCCTGGTAAACACGATTTTGTGTCAGACTGATGTTGTAACTGAATAGTTACAACACAGTCTCTGCTGTGTAATCTCCCTCCTGATAAACAGTCACCTTCAGTCATCTCTCAGATGTCATTTGATTTGCAGATCCCTTTCAAATGCCCCTATGATACAGATCCCTGAAAGTAAATTTGGATATACCACTAACAGTTCCACCTTTAGCAGCTTAGGACTGACACACTTTGTTTTTTAAAGCTCCTTTTAACCACTAGTGGAAAAAACCAATTCATGTCTTCAGTGTTCACGGACACAAGAGATTCATGCCGCAGACTGTCAGGTTATGTGATGAAAGCTCCTCTGCACCCCCACAGGGAGGCAATGGCAGGTGGGGGAGCCCAAATAACACCCTGTCCCTGCTGCTCCCAGGCCCATCACAGGAGATATCAGCCCATCAGAGACCCATCTCCACGAGCACAGAGGAGCACAGAGGCCCCAAGGCAGGTGGGAACTCAAATTAACTAATTAACCCAGACAGACACGCTGCCTGGACACCCCCCCCCCGGGGGAGAAGACAAGATGGGATGCAGGGGAAAAGCATTTTGGGGTTGCAAGGGCTTATTATGAGATGTTTAAGGGAAAAGGGATACAGCTAAGTGATTCTGGGAGGAACAAGTATAAGAACATAGAGGGGTAAGGGAGTAAACAGGGCCAGTCATATGTAAATACTTGCTGGCTGATGCACTTGCACCCTACTAGTGCAGTCTGTCCTCTCTTCTTGTTAAATTCTTTTCTGATTCTTTTCATGGGTGGTGGAACTCTGTATTCCAGGAGCGGGGGGTGGACATATATGGTGCCAGCAACTGCAGTCAGGTCACAGAGGATTCACATGTCCATGTTGCAACAACTGGAGTGACCAGAGTGAGTAGACTTCAGTGCCAGCAACTGGAGCAGCACCTCAGCCATGGGGGCCCGTGTCTCTGTGGTGGTAGCAGTTGGAGCAGGTGTGTGTCTGGGTGCCAGCAGCTAGGCTGGTACCATGGGCAGGGCAACTAGACTCTCTCCAGCACATCTATGTCTCTCCTGTACCGGGGAGCCCAGAACTGGGCACAGTGCTCAGGCTGTGGCCTCATCAGCGCTGAGGAGATGGCAAGGATCACCTCCCTTGACCTGTTGGCAACACTCCCCCTACTGCAGCCCAGGATACCAGTCGCTGCCTTTGCCACCAGAGCACATTGCCAGCTCATGTTCAACTTGGTGTCCCTCAGAACCCTCAAAGGCCTTTTCTGCAAAGCTGCTTTCCAGCCTGCCAGGCCCCATCATGTACCTCATATGCCTGGGGTTGTTCCTGCCCAGGTGCAGCACTTTGCACTTCCCCTTGTTGAGCTTCATGAGGTTCATGTCAGCCCATTTCTCCAGCTTGTCAAGGTCCCTCTGGATGGCAGCACAACCCTCTGGTGTAGCAGCTGCTCCTCCCAGTTTTGTGTCATCAGCAAGCTTGCTGAGGATACACTCTGCCACATCATCCAAATCATTAATTGGACCCAGTGTTGCCCCTGGGGTACGCCATTAATAACTGGCCTCCAACTAGACTTCATGTCACTGATCACCACCCAGTCATTCATCCAGTTTTCAATCCACCTCACTCTTGCCTCATCCAGCCCACACTTCTTCAGCTTCTCTGCGAGGATTTAAGAGGGACCGTCAAGGTAGACAGTACCCACTGCTCTCCCCTCATCTATCAAGCCAGCCATTTAAGTGCAGAAGGTTATCAGGTTGGTCAAGCATGACTTCCCTTGTGTGAATCCATGCTGGTGACTCCTGATCACCTTCTAGTCCTTCGCATGCCTGGAAACGGTTACCAGGACGAGCAGGTTTTCCATCATCTTCGAGGGATCGAGCTGAGGCTGATCGGCCGGTAGTTCCCTGAATCCTCATTCCTGCCCTTCCTGAAGATAGGAGTGACATTTGCTTTCCTCCAGTGCTGAGGCACCTCTCCCAGTCACTATGATTGTTCAGAGACAATCAAGAGTGTCCTCGCAATGACATCAAGCGGTTCCCTCAGCATTCATGAGTGCATCACATCAGGGCCCACGGACTTGTGTATGTCCAGTTTGGTTATGTATTCTCTAACCTGACCCTCCTCCACCGGGTTAAGTCTTCCTTGCTCTAGACTTTCCCCTGGTCTCTAGGTTCTTAGGTTTCTCAAGGCCTTAGATGTCTGAGTTAAAAATTCACATCAACACTGGGAACTTCTCTGGGGGCTTAATAGCACGGACTATAGTTGTTTAGTGACCTGCTCACAGTCAAAAAGGCCACACCCAACTTCAACCCACTCACCTATCCATGTCTACACAGGAGAGATGCCTTTCAGTCTCCAAAATTTCTTAGTGCTGTGGTTTAACCATACAATTAACATAGTACCTGTGACATAACTGCATGGCTTCTGCAGCAGCTGTCCCCTCATCCAGCAAAGATGCGTTAGCCACATCCATTCCTGTGATATCGCACACCATAGTCTGGTAATTTAGCAGGCTCTCCAGCCTGCCCTGAGAGACCTCAGGTTGGTAAGGTGTATACTGGGTAACCCTGTAAGAAAAGAAATATGAGTTTGGGTCTAGGAAAATAAACATGTAACAGAATGATGCCAATATGTAACTGAACTGTGTCATAGGAAAAATAAATTATAAAGCATAATTCACTAACATGGAAATTTGTTAGAAAACAGTTATTTTTAGATGGCTGTCATTTATTACTGTCCTGGAAGCCTGAGAATATTTTCTCTTCTGGTATTGACTTGGCTTTTTACAGAAGAAGAGTTCTATTTCTCCATTTTGAAAAAAGAAATTACTTATAAAACAGAAGTGCGAATGCATCTTGGGGAAGGGAGAGGGGAATTAAGTGCTAAGTGTGGGAGGACTGAGTCAAGTCACAATATCCAAATGAGAATGCTTAGTTCAGTCATAGCTAGGTATTGCCATTATCTTTCAATACTGTTTCTGAAGCCCTTTACTTGCCAAGTCTTCTCCACTCTTATGGGAGGAAAAGCACTCAGCATTTCAAGCTCAGAAATATGCAACTTTTTGTGAAATGACAGCTTCCATATATGTTAGTGAAGGGAAGTGAGACTGATGTTTTATCTGTTGTCATTTGGAGAACAAAACAGTAGAGGCAACACAAGCAATTCCTTAGAAAAGGCAACAATCTAAGGGAAACACTCCATCATAACAGTTCAGAAAAACAAAGCAGCATGGGTGCAGGGATGAGAGGCAAGAACAGAGATCAGACTCTCCTCTCACTGCTGGAAATTTGAACACTGGATTCCATGGTTGTTCAGGACAGACTTTACGCCAGTTTGAATTCAGAGTAGCGGCCAGAAAAAAAGTGATAAGTGGGAACACTCATGGCCTCTGTTTTCTAGGAATGGAAGAAAACAACAGTTTGTTTCCTGAAAGGGCGGTAGTAAGCCCTAAACTTTTGAAAAATGCTTATGGATGAAGGTATAATCTTTAAAGAGAGACTGAAGTATTTGGAAGCTCAAGTCATGTGTAGGCAGTAGAAGGTGAGCAACAGATTTTCAAAGAACAAGCTGCAGAACCTGTGGTATAGAGCAAGATGAGAGGAGCAATAAAATAGTAATGCAAGAGAGAAGGTAGGAAAAAAGTCCTGAAGAAGAGAATGGAAGAGCTAGAAAGAAGGACATATTCAATAAGTGAACTCAAAGTGTAATATATGATGCTAATGCATTTAGTGTCTATTTAAATGATACATATGCTCAAATTCTCACATATACTGCTCAGTACAGTGACAGAAAGCAATAGCAATTTATCAATTTATCCATGTACCAGTACTCTAAAGGGGAGCTACAAAGAAGATGGAGGCTCCCTTTTCACAAGGAGTCACATGGTGAGGACAAGGGGTAATGGGTACAAGTTACTCCCAGGGAGATTCCGATTGGACACGAGAGGTAAATTTTTCACAATGAGAACAGGCAATCATTGGAATAATCTCCCCAGGGAAGTGGTTGACTCCCCTATGCTGAACACATTTAAGACTCAGCTGGACATGGTGCTGGGCCATCTCATCTAGATTGTGCTCTTGCCTAGAAAGGTTGGACCAGATGATCCTCGAGGTCCCTTCCAACCTGGTATTCTATGATCAAATTAGATAAATATTGATGATTTTCCCAAATATTGAAGGGTTTTCCTGCTTCTTAGCCAAGTCTAACACTAAACTATTTATCATCATATACTTGACTGCATAGTTCACAAGCGACACCATGTCCTGGGCTGCATGCAACATTGCTCATCTCAACAATAATAATTTTTTTTTTCTCCACTGCTGCTAAACCCAGTTTTCAGTTTGTCAAATAAACTTTCAATCTGGGACTATAAAGATTTGTTTTCTGAATGGTCCCCCTGCCCACTCAGTTCTCACCAATAAAAAGAGTTATTCCCAACTTCTGTGCATGAACAATGAGTTTTCTTGCTTCATAAAAGAAACTCCTCTGTACTTGAAGTTAACAATCTTACTTTCTCATTTTATTTCAGCTAAAGGCCTTTTTTTGCAGTATAACTTGCAGGAGGAACTACAAGTAGACTAATAAGAATTAAAGCATTGAGATTAATTGAAATGCATTAGAGAAATATTACTCAGTGCAAGAGAAGAAAAATAAAATCAAGGATCATTGGTTAGAACTAGCCAGAATAATCAGTTAACAGAAGTGAGATTTTAATTAAAGTTGAGTATACTAGCTTTATTGTTCATTTCAACAAAAACATTGTTTCATTAAACTATTACCAATTAGGGACTGATGCAAAATGAGAAAGGTAGGAAAAAAAAGAAAAAACAGTAGTAGAGAAGCAATACTTCACATTAAAATAGGCTGCAAATTTTGCTAAAGGACATTAAAGTTGTAGCTGTTCATGTGGTGCAAAATTCTCTATTTTGTTTTCAAAGACAAAGCATCTTTCTTAAGATGTGAGTAATGTTCACAACTCCTTACTTGATGAGAATCCCCTTTCCTAAGATTTTATCTTATGTAATTAGAGATAGACTTTGCAGTGAATGCTTCAAAGCAGACCACTGAAATCAGCTCCTCAGAAACCTATTAAAAAAGCCTCAAGAATTTCCACTCATAGTTTATGCTCAAATGATTCTTTAAATGAAGTTTTTCCATTGTGTAAAATAAATAAATAAATCTGTTCTTAAACTGCTACTAAGTAGCTGCTAATTTAATGGTTCCCTTGAATAACCTCAATCCTATCCCACATAGTTGGCATAACACACTGTACTACAAAACAGAATTAACGAAGCTTTGTAATTTTGATGTTATGCTTTTGAATAGTAAAAATAGTTCAAGTAAAACCAACCAATTTTGGAAAGGATGGAAAAAATTCAACCAAGAAATTCTGAATTCCAGTATTACTGCAAATTACAGTGCACGAAGTTTAACAGTTGCACAGGTAAAGACACCTTTTATAACATAAAAACATTTATTTAAACACTTTTCATTTTTTTTTTTGGAAGGTTGTTTGGCACTGTATAAGCTTCTACTTCTCCACAATTTCTTCAAATAAAATACTGGCTTTAGTCTGCATTCTGACTTCTGCCTGAACCTGTACCACGTGTAAATGACTTTTTGAAGTCATTTAAAAGCAAACTCTTTAAAAGTAGAAGTAATTTCTGAAGCAAACTTTTACATAAATCAAATCTCTAAAAAACACACTAAACCAGCTCCCATTCAAAAGTTCCTCTCTTCTGCTTAGGTTTGTTCAAGTGGCTATTCTGCACATAATTCACATCCAGCACCACTGACATTAAAATAAAAACGAAGAATTACCATTGTGGCAAGGAACACAACTACAAACTGCCTCTTGTACAATCAAACTAGAGGAAAATATGATCTCCAGTCAGCATCTGTAATGACCAAAAGTACTTCTGCAGACAAATGCTCCCCAGCTAATTAAGGCAGACAGGTCATGTCACAAAAGAAACTATTCATGAGAAGTTTGGGGCATCTTTCTTGAGCCAGTGTCTGACCTTCAGGAGTTGGGTAGTAAGTCGCGTCATTTTTTGTAGCTTTTATAACTCTTTGCTTTAGTATAGTGTTTCACCCTTTGCCTCATTTTACTCTTAAAAATACTTGTATGAATACCAACTTTAAGATACCAATGAAAGTTTTAAAAGAAAACCTGGCATCAAAGCAGGAAGTATCGAGGAAGTATGCTTTCAGCCAAAAGCTCGGCCACTCATCAAAAGACCTGGCTTATGAAAGAGCAGAAGCTTTTGTACTTGGGAGTTGAGTTTGTTCTAGGTTTAGCAACAAAAAAAACAGACTATACATTAACTGCAAGATTAACAATTGTGGCTTCTTTATACTAAAGTTAGCTCTTGCTTCCATGCAAAGATTCAGAAAACTCCGTTATCAAGCAACATTCAATGAACTAATTCTTGATTAGTATTTGTATGTGTACGTTCAGTAAGATTTAAGACTAAGCCTAATTTATTTCTTAATATAGACTAAGTTCTAGCAAAACAGTTCACCATTTATCTTCCTTACTGATTTTTTTCTATACTTTGACTGAATCTCTGGAAAGTTAATGTATTCATAATCAACACAATACTTTTACCTTGTTATACGTTACATTCTTGCAGTTTTAGACATCTGCAAGACTAATCTCATGCAATGGCAGAGGTAGAATTGATTTGGATTTCCAGTTATAGAGAGTATTCTTTTTGAGATCTGACAATTAATAAGATGAAGTGAACATAAAGTAAGGACAGACCGCTAGTAGAATTTAAAACCAACATACATGAGCCACAGAAAAAAAGGTAATTCATACATTTGACAACACGGGAAAACCAAGACTGAAGTTCAGTCATGAATACATGAAAGTTTTAAATTATCTGACTTTTATGGACTGGACATCACTGTTAAGGCCAAAACTGAAACAAAACAAAACAAACCAGCTGTATTTAATTTAAATATGCACATATATAAATATTGCAGTGTAGAAAGACACTAAAGTTGTACAACTAGGAGCCATCCAACTGCAAGCAGTTCCATCCAGCCTGTAAAATTCCCAAATGCTGTACTGTATATAGAGTGCTAGATACGTTACTTGGCACTTTATGCATCTTTGAAGAGCAGTTATAAAGGTGTTCCTAAACCAGCATCTTACCCATGGGTTTGAGAAAGCTGGATAGTCTTATGGAGACATGCCAGTTTCCACTCGAAGCATAAACACTGAATTTACTGCCAATTTGAAATGCTTTGTAGTTGCTTGTGCAGCTTTCTCTATCTGGTCTACAAGTAGAAACCAGCTGTGTAATGTTTACATCAGATTTTTACATGATATGCAGTAATTTTCAGAATGCAATGCGTAAGTGCGGAATGCTAATAGCTAGTAAGTTTAGTAAGTTACACTACTGATGTAAAGATTGCAGGTGTCCTTGGCACAGGTACTTTATCCTTACATATTTAATGTCTAGGGGCAAAGGAATCAAGTGAGTGGTACTTTGGACACCTCTGCATCATGCTCCTTTATATGGTATAAGTGTGACTTTAAAGGCCTTCTTGATTTCCAAGGCCTGAGAGGTATTTTTATCCATTTAAGCCCCAAAAATAAACACAACAGTGGTCTGACATATAGGTTAATGAGAAGCCTGCATCTAAGTTGATTTCTGAAACCAAATATTCTCCACATTTTCAGTTATTCACTTATGTTCATGGCAGGGCACAGAATTAATTTGGAATGCTATTAGGGAAAGAGCTTAGCACATTTGGTGTGAAAAAAATTGAATGAATATGTTAATATGGAGTACAGCAGAATAAGGACTATGCATCCATACCAGCAGACAGATGATAGGTATTCATACATTTGAGGGGTCTGTGCTGAAAGTCACATAATTGGTGGTATGCCCCAAAATAAATCCTTCTGCCTGCATTTGAGAGTTGAGGTGTTCTAAGGACAAAGTAAGTTACACATTGGCCTGCTACTTATTTGCTTGGAAAAAACAGGCTAATATTTTTACTAAAAGTAGTGTATGGAAAATACTTTTAAGACTTCCACCCCATGTTAGCATGGAATTGTTAGTCACAGATTGCTAGGAACAAGGAAGGGTTAGCAGCCACTAACCAAGACCAAAAAGAAATAAAAAATAAGGGATACTTATCCTCTACCTTCTGTGACTAAGTCAAATACCTCACATAGGAGATGATTGGAATTCTAACTACAGCATTTCAGGTCCACAACAGAAATTTCTCTGCTTGTTCTCTAACTTTCAATCAAAGCGTTCCTTGGATAAAAAGTTATCTGAAAAATATCTACCCCAAATGTTTTGAAATAGTTTCTTTCACAAATACAGTAATTAAAATGGGATTCAGACTTAAAAGAAAAGGACGCCTATGCTTTTCTAAAGCTACCAGTACAAGAAATTCCTGCATGCTGACTTCCCAGGCACTTATTAGTGCATAGTTTTGGTCAGACAGTTTTATCTCACAGTAATTAAGCTATTCAGCTTTTACTGTGAACACAGATCTTACAGATCATTGTCAAAATGCTTCAAAAAGTTTTGAAACTCCAACAGTGTTGAGTATTTTCTTAACAGAATCAGAGATTTGGGAAGACTTTTGTGGTAATCTTCTAAAGAAAGCAGTATGGGTCAGTAGTCTCATTTTCAGCTGAAAATAGATTTTGTTCTAAACAGTTTTCTCCTGAAATCTAACCCTTTGCTCCCTACCTCCTTCTAGCAAGTCCAAGTGTCCTTAATACTGTGAAGTCCTTCACTTTCATGTTCACAGACTTCTACGAACAATCTTTTATAAACTTACATTGTATTCCAATGCAAGCCTTGCTCCAACAAATGCCAAGCAATGAGAAACTACAAGTCATGTGAGAGAGGCAAAATTCATCAGAAACAATAAGCCTGCGCTTGCAGCATTTCCCTTGGAGTTGCAACTGTAGTGTGTTAGCACAGAAAGTGTTTGTTACACACTCCGTAGGTGTAAGGAGAGGTTTGATTTCTTAAACAGCTTCCATAAAGCCTGTATAGTTGCTTTTGCACACATGCACACGCACACATACACCTTCTCCCCAATGAATATTTTAGCCTTCACTTTAGCCATCTAAAAGTTTAGCTTTTAGCCATCTAGTTTGACTTTACTGGACACTGCAAGAACAGATTTCTGACAGACTCTCCTAGTTGTTTCATTAACACTATGTAATTTTTTTAGGATTTAAAAATATGCAGTTCATTTTGGTCCACTTACTTTTTAATTGTTCTTATTTTTGCCTCTAGCAACTGATTATTTGTTCTGCGGCACTGTACTGAAATATTTAGATCGTGTATGTTGCAAAAAGTGGGCAGGGATAAGGCCAAATAAAACTTTGTATAGATGTACTGCATAGATTCCTTGAGTCCAAACAGGTCAACTTTTTCGTCAATTCAAAAGTTTGAGATGCAAATAGAGCAGCCGAGTCTAAAAATACTTAGACTTGGAAGTCTACAGATACCTAGACCCATTTATGGCAATCCAAGTACAAAAAATACAGCATCTAAGCAACAATGGCTTTTTACACTGACTAATTTGACTCTTTGGTCGGTTGGTTGGTTGGGGTTTTTTATATATATATACATAAACCTTTAAATATTGCTTTTATTAAAATAAAAATTACTCAGTAATAAAGACGACAGTTATTACTTTAATACAGTACAAAAAAAAGGATGTTACTGACTAGAGATAAGTGAACTTCTAAACCAATTGAGACAATGTAGGGTATCACTGGCATTCAATCTGTTGGAAAGTGAGATGCCACATTAAATTTAGTTTTTCTGTTGCATCATTTCTGAGTT
Organism: Platalea leucorodia; assembly: GCF_965183815.1. Classification (NCBI taxonomy): domain Eukaryota; kingdom Metazoa; phylum Chordata; class Aves; order Pelecaniformes; family Threskiornithidae; genus Platalea; species Platalea leucorodia. The sequence goes on from NC_138858.1 coordinate 32,153,089, forward strand.
ACAGTTCTTTAGAGAAATGTCAATGCTAAATGAGTATTTATAATCAAGCCTTAGTGTCCTTGTCAGGAAAAGTCCATCAAGAGACAAAACCCCATTATTATTTAGATTAGTGCTGTTCACAAGATAGAAATCAATGCATTAAAATATTTTCCTTTTTACATTTAAGTAAAAAAAAAAACAACACAACAAAACCCAATAACATTCAAATTCAAGTCTGTCAGACAGGTTATTCTTTCGTTTGTCCCAAAAAATTGAAATGTCAGCTGGGTGATGAGAGCAAAGTACAATATTCTCAGCCTCTTCAAAAATGAATTATCAAGTATTGCTGTCTACCTGTTTTCAGGGATCAGTGAATTATTTGTTCAGACAAGAACATACTTTATGGATACACATTCAAACTCTTGAAGGTCTCTGGTTTCAAAAAAATCAAGAAAGAAATACCAAGAGAAAAGCCTGTAAAATTTTCAGGGCTGCTTACTTCCTCATAAGAAAATCATAATCAAAGTATTGTATAGTATTTAACTACCTCCACCCAAAATTGCATAAATCAGTGGAGGAAGGAGCCAGTTTAAATTTAGGCAGAAGTTAGGAAAGAATTACTTTAGTTTAGGAGTTAAGTCTGTATGCTCCCTTAAGCAAACAAATATTCTTGTTTTATTTCATAATAAATAGGAGCTGTGAATAGAAGTCAGAAAAATCAATGAAATATTTTACAGAAAAAGCACCTTCTAAAGTCAAAAGTATTCTTTTTCCTCTCTAGCTTCAGCATGAACAACACAGTTCCTACACTTACACATCAGTATCAAATATATGAAAGCCTTAGTCAAAAAATAGGTTTGGGGTATATTTGTCTATACTCATTCATAAGATGAACTTCAAATGTATATCTATACATATGCATGTAAAAAGAAAATGTGGTACATTACCATCCTGCATTCTCCAACAAATTCCGTGCAATGGGCTGAGGCACTGAGCAGTTGTAATAACCCATGCCTATATAAGACCTCCATATCTTGTTCTTGCTTGCAATATTGTATAGAGTTTCAAGGATTTCATTTTCACCTAGTTGAAAAGAAATTATGTCAGAAAAGTACAGTTACATATAATGCCAATAGTTTTTAACTGAAATGCCTTGCACCCGTGTAAAAAAAAAAAAAAAGGCAACATTGGTGATGCAAGTATAAACAGTAGCAGAATAAAGCACAAACCAAGAATAGTAAAGATAAAATAATAAGCTGGTAAAATATTCTGTGACAGTTTAAATTCCACCATAATTCTGGAAAATGCAACAACTGAGTAATAACAAGGTTTCAACCAATGTGGAAACAACAGTGAGAGGAACAGCTGTAGGCAAATGGCTTATAGAGCCCTTTTTGTGCTAATGCAATGTACATTCTGGGTCTCTTGCACATGCATTAAAATATATCTCAGAAGGCACCTTTTATTAGCTAAACCTTGCTGAATCAGCACTGGATGAAGTCATAGCCATCCACAACTATGATTTAGTGTTTCTAACAGAGCCATAATTGCACAAACTGGGCTCATACCAAGCACCCAGGAGTAATTTGTTAGTATTAAAGAACTTTACTTTCTTACATTTTTCCTAAATAGCTGATAAAATGGAACAGTTCTTTTAATTCAATTTTTAGTGTGCTTCACCAGTTTATTAAAAAAAAAAAAAGTGTGACTACAGTATTTCTAGCTTAAGAAATTCCATTTAAGATTAACTTTTAAATGAGTCTGCCAATCTAGTTTGGAGAGATTATAACAGAACGCTTTTGAAGTGTTCAGATGGAAAGCATTTGCACTCCCTCCCTCCCCCAACTATAGTTCAGTCTTTGGTCTTGCTTCTATATACTTCTCAATGTCCTGAAGGCTGTGCAAAAATCACATTCAGTCAACCTGTTCCTAGTAGTCAATGAATAATGCTACCCAACATCTGCGAAAGGAAAAGATTTACAAAGTATTTTAGTACCCAAGAATGCAGAAAGAAAGAAAAACTCGTCTCTCCTCTTCCTTTTACTCAAAGTGCTACTATTGCATTCCATGTGTAAAGATTAATTTTTTAAAAAAATCTTCTGGTTTTCAATTAATTTCTTCCACAGTCACATTATACCTCCCACAAAGTTATTTTTTTACTGATCTTCAGTTCTCACTTCAAAGTTCATTTCTTCTCTGCCTTTTACTCAGTGTTACTGTTAGATATAATGTATAAAGATTAATTTCTTGTTTTCAGTGAACTGCAATTTTTTCTGGAGACTTAAAAGAGTAATGTGTTTATTATACTCGAACTCAGCAACGTTCAGGGCAAAGTTTCTAAAGCGTGGTGAGCAGCTCCACTCCCCAATACTTCTCCCACAGTTTATTCCAGACAGATGCACTTGCTTGTTTATTTCAACTGAGAGTTTTAACACTGTAGAGATCTTCCTCTACCACTTGCAAACCAAAAATTTGATGAAAGACGGTTTGCCTGCAGTTTGAGAGGGAGGGCTGTATTCCTGCAGAATTCAAACATCACTGATTTTTCTGAAAATGGTAATGAATTTGCTTGTTTAACTCCAAATGCAGTCGAACGCAGAAGCTGGCTATCATTTAACTTGCTCGCTAGCCCAATGTCACACACAAAAATGCATTCAGAGCGTAATTTCTGCAGTAAACACATACCACAAATACTGTACTATGTGCCAGATAGCATTTCCTTTGTTTGCCTGACTGGACATTTCTTCTAGAGAGCAATTTCTCAGCAAATATAGCTAACAACTACCACATGAAGACACTGAACTTGTGCTAGAGCACCGTGAAATAAATCAGTTTCCAAACTAATTCAAGGCACAAAGCAAAAAGCCTAGTGAGACTGTAAGCAGCTTAGGTAGCAATTAAGCTAAAGAGTAGAACGACATCCCACCTAGAAGAGCTGCACTGATGTATCCCAACACTGAATATATTTTTAATTATTACATTTTTGCAAGCTACCTGTGAAGACAGTTACACTACCAGTTTCAGTCAGGGTGGTGAAATGCTGGAGGGCACACTCCCTCTACTCCTGCTTCACCTCACTTACCCTGCTCCTTTGGTCACTGCAAAGGCAACAGCAGCAGCAGTACAGCTAATACACATCTACGTTTGGCATGCCTCTTTGAAGAGACCCGGGATGAACAATCCTTCCCCTATGCCCTACACTGCCTTGAAGTAGTTCATCACAGCATGTCTTTACGAAGATAGCCCATAAGGACCTGCACTCCTGAGTGACGGGAGTCAATAGCCCCTGATTTATCTGTACAGCCTGGCTTACCTAAGACCTTACATAAGAATTCAAGCAAAATTGATGTAGACAAGGGTGAGGGAAATTAACATATATGTTGGGGGCCAAAGACCAGAGAGCAAGGGAATGAAACCACTCCTAACAGCATCCCCAGCACCGACAGGAGGGGATGGAGGAGACGCAGCTGGGCTCGTCACAGCGGTGCATGGCAGGAGGGTGAGAGGCAGCAGCACAAGCTGAAACACGAGAGGCTCAGGCTGGAGATAAGGAGAAGCCTTTTCCCCATGAGAGCAGCCCAGCAGTGGGGCTGGGTCTCCATCCTTGGAGGTTTCACGTTCCGACTGGGTGAAGCCCTGAGCAGCCTGGTCTGAGCCCATGGCTGAGCCGGCCCTTGGCAGGGGCTGGAGACCTCCCCAGGTCTGCACCAGCCTGAAGAGGGTCCTGTGTCTCTGTCAGTAGCTGTATTTCCCACTCCATCAAGCCTAGCTTTTAACACTGTATTCCCATAATAATATTTGTGAAAGGGGTGTAACACTTTATTGGTCACTCTGTAAATAACGAAAGTTAGTATAAAGGCAGAAGAATATTAACAAGAGTGATCTTATGTATGCTTAAAAATTCATTTTCAAATTCAAAATAAAATTCCTAAGTTTCCAGTTTGGTCAACAAGAGTGTCACCAAACACAAAAAATTACACAGACTTTTTCTGCTGTATAAAGTATATACCTTAGAGCATACGTAGTGGAAACACTGTATTCTTGTAAATATTTATTTATTTGTTTATTTAAAGCTAAAACATATGAAGACTAGGATTTTGGCAAATTTCAATACATATAGTTGAAAAAACACAGCTTACAAGGTGTATGTGTTGGGTGACTGATTTTTTTTTTTTAAATTCTCCCCAGAAACAGGTGCAATAAAGAAGCAATACCCAAAACAGGGAAATAAAACAGAATTTAAAAAATTGACTAAGGTTAAGAAATGGTTGGAAACTGGCCATCACACTCAGCTGTTTGTTTCCAGTTTTCTAAGACAACATGGTTCAAATGCCTTTATCTTGAATTCATTTTATTGGGTGCACACTATAAATTCTTAAGAACCCTGTTCAGCAAAAAATAAAATTGCCAGTTAAGTCACTGCAGTTGATCTTTATTCATCCACTCATTAGATAATATGATCAAAGACAGTACCCAGAATAAAGTTCATTAATCTTGCAGTACTGCTATGTTAGAACCGTAGAGAAAATTCACTGAGGCTCCCAGTAGTAGTTCTGTGAGGACACTTCATGACTGCTATACACACAGGTAGAAAAGGCAAAATATAACACAAAAATAGTAAGATGGAGTGAATTATCATATTATAAAATTATAATACTGTTATTTCTGCTAGTGATTTTGTGGTTAGCACAGTAGATTTGCCTTGAACTTGTGAGATATGTGCAAAATAGCGGGGGGGGTGGGTGAGGGGAGAGCGAAGGAGCCGTTTGAGTTATACAACTTAAAACACAAAAGAGAGGAGACTATTTATCTGATATAATTTTCTTCACATTATGTCAGGTCTTAAAAAAAATCTAGCTTCTGAGATCAAGGAAGCAAGATCTTCAGAACACTTGATATAAGAAAATGGGGATGAATTTATTTCTCTTGCTTTAGCAATTAATTCGATCCCTGTTAAAAAAAAAATCAGATTATATTGAAGCAAAACAGTTCCAAAGCACTGTCAGACACATAATAATGCTGCAGGACAGCACAAGAAAAGTGCCTGTTCCGGGTGCGGAGTCCGACCAGCAACTTCGCATGAGATGGGTGGAAAGTCAACACCCCCTGCCGCCTCCTCCTGTCACTCAGGCCACCTGCACTCACCCAGACTGCCTGGGCAGCAGAGGTAACCCGAGGATGCTGCAAGGAGCGGAAAGCACGCAGGAGCTGATGGCCCGCAGCACGCCTGCCTTTCTCTGTCCTACCCCCACGGCCTGCTGCCTTCAGAAAGAGGAGCAGCAGCCCCAAAGTGCCATGAGGAGCAAAGTGCGAGGAGCAAAGTGCCACCAGTGGTAATGCAGATTCCTGCACCGCTTGTGGCAACACTCTGGAGGATGACAATTACCCCAACTATAGGCATCCAAAGCATATAGTGTGGACTCCAGCAGCAGGGAACCTGCAATGACTAAATCAGCTCTACAAATCTGACTGACGTGAGGAGCTGATTATAAACTCATCCAGAATTAATTTTTAACTGGCATTTTAAATACAAAATCATAGTTAAAGTAGATTTAACTGCATGAAGAGCAGTTAGATTTGAAAATACAAACAGTCCTTCCTACAATATGACTGCATCTGTGCTATATTGCTTCTAAAAATGTTTCGACTGGAGACCGAATTAGTTTTTTACACAGATTTTATAAACTAATGTTTATAAATCCTAAAATTTGAGAATGTAACTGGGAATATTTTGGAAAAAAAGTCATGGCAGAGTTTGTAGACTTATTTTTTAAATTCAAATCCTGAACAAAAAAGCAGAAATACATAACGTATGAACAAAGCCTACCCATTAAATAAAGATGGACATACAATAGCAGCACTGCAGGGATAACTAAGACTGATACAGACAGTAGGTTTGCAGGGATAAAAGAAAGAGGATTACTCTTACATAAGCTGATCTGTTCTTTTACTTCAAATGGGTCAATCACTACGTATGTGCTAAAGCACCTTCAACAACTAAAGAAAAGCTGATTGTGAAAGTTTACTTACTGTGACAGTGGGAGAAAAAGCTCTGTAATACCAGCTCATCACAATTCAGCATCAAGCAGATGTCTAGCCTTGTTGTAAATATTGACTGAACAGAAGTTACATGCCAAAATAACATTTTCCCTTAACTATATCTGCAGAAAAAGCAGACTGTAAAAAAGCCCCCCTTCCAGAATTGGCTGAGGTACAGGACTGCAACTTACTGTTATGGGAAATCAGACATTTTGCTGTTTCACCCCTACTGGCTTTCAGTGGCATATTCAGGCGGTTTTACTACACTGTGAGTGGGCTCATGGCAGCAGGCACATGTAAAATGGCTTTTTTTTTGGTCAGAAAAGGGATACGGATACTTCTGTCATATTACATACCAAAGGAAGCAACTCATTTCAGAAACCTCTTAGCAAAGGCTACACTCCTCCTCTCAATCACTGACCATCTCTGTAGAAGAAGAAATCTACCAATACAGAAACACTAGTAAATATTGAAAAAGCATTTCTAGCATAGATGCACTTGTACCGGCAAAGCTTAGCATTTACCAGAATAGTTTTTTCATTCATACATAAGCAAAACAAATGTTCAGTTAAGGCCAGAGGCTTTCTCTCTCAACGTATTGTCCTTCGGAGAAGTACTGAAGCTTGATTTTACCATGGAAGAGCAGGGCTGTGCTAAAATGCCTAGGAAAGACAACACATGTACAAAAAGATTGGGGTTCTACTGTAATCAGAGGTTTTATTTATGAGCAGTGGAATATGCCATACCATTTAAAACAGCTCTTTAATCTCAGCTGCATCCACAGGATGATTTTTTTTTTTTTACTGCTATCGCATACACACAGCCAATTGATTTTCTGTCTTTTAGACAACTTGTTACATTACCAAGGGAAGGATCAGTAATGCAAAACAATCTTTCCTAATGCCACACCTAATAAAAATCTGAAGATATGCATATACATCAAATGTACACACCTGAGACAAGGCCTAAAGCTATAGAAGTTTAAAAACACCCACAAATATAATTGCAGAGACCTATCATACTCACCCAGATGTACTCTTTATGGTGTTTGCGTGGTTTTCATGAACTGCATATCTAATTGTAGCTGTAAGCATTGAGTTCAGTCAGACTTTAGTGCAAGCTCAACTGCGTTTCCTAATACAAAGGGGTAGCTTGAGCTCAGCTGCTTTGTTCAGCTGCATTCTAACCTGTGGAGTCACTATGATTATGTCTTTTAATTGAAGTTATACAGAAAAGTGGAAGTGTATATTTAAACCACTAGGAATTGCCGTATTTGAAATTTTATAAATGCTGACGTTGAACACCACATTTTGAATTGCCTTGCCCTGTTCTCTCATTGCATGTATGAGTTTGGGGTATGGTGGGAGCAAAATTGTCTTTACACAAATAAAAAGAATATGTTTAAAATAGAATACAGTTCTCATGACACCTCCCCAATTTTGCTGTTTCCCTTTAATACAAGGGATATGATAGAGAAATAATATACCATACTCATATAAGAAATCCCACCCTGGTGATTGGAAAGACAGCGTTCTCTCTAATGGTACATTAATGAAAAAACAAGTTTTTCTCAGACTACAGTGTCCTAGGTACTGGAGGTTCAACATGAAGTTGCATAACTTTAAGCCGAGGCTTTTAAATTTTCTTTTACAAGCTGTGGATTTTTTTGCTACCGATGTAGTGGAAAACTTGTGCCAAAAATCTACATATTAAATTACAAAAGACAGTTCATCACACTGACTGCAGAAGAAAAAGCAGCAGTGTGCAGAAAAAAGCTTTCTGTACCTCATGCAAGCATCTCTTTTGAAAACTCACTGTTGCATGCTGTGCAATGTGAGACTCTGCATCACAGTCACATTCTTTCAAAGTTTACTCTAAGGGAACAAGAGCAGCATAGCAAGTGGAGCAAAATGCCAGTGAACTAAATACACTCTTAGCTAATGAGGTCCTGCTGCACAGTGAGAACTTGCATACAACAGAACATCAACTAATGCACAGCAATGTAGGAGACATCCACTTCAAAACTGCTATGCAAATCAGCATGAGAACACATAAAACTGCATCAAGATTTTGACTTAGGTTGCCATCACTGGTTCCATTTTCAATAATGTACAATTATTTTAATGCCCAACTGTACTGTATCACTTTTATGTGTGTTGTAGTAATGTAAAACTTCATAAGAGTATCATACACTACCCCCCCAAAAAAAAAAACCCCGTAAGAAAGGTTTTTAAGAAGTAGGTATTAGTGACAATCTACATTTAACCCCTCTTACAGACCTAAAAATACAATAATCTAAGAAGTTCTTTTCTCTGAAGGTAAGTGAAAATCACACATCAGTCAGGGAGTACCTTGATTAAAATACATTAACCATAGGAAAATATGCCAAGCAATACTTTCAGCAGTTATACAGACAGAAGAAGGTGATTAAATTCCACTTCTCTCCTCTCCCCCCCCACCCCCATTTTAACAGGATGGGGACTTACCAAAAAATAAAATACCACTGTACTAATAAAACACTTCAGAAGTAGAAACTTTCAGCCAATACTGTATCCCCCCTGGCTAGAATCTGTCTTTTCAGGCTCTAGTTTTCCTGGCTGTTCATTGTGGCGCTGCCTCTCGCGCGTGATGTCATCTTGGAGTAACCAGATTGAACTGGCCGGGAACCTCACCGGAGCTGCAGGCCTAAAGTTTACACTCAAATTACAGTGCACGGATGAGCAATGAAAAAAAGCCAGCGAGAGGGATCAAATTTTCTACAAATCAGGCAAAGGATCTTGACACAAATATAAAGTTAATACTGATGTAACTGACTGCATTATCTGATTGGTCACTGAGCTTTGTTAGTTTCAGTGGAGTTGTTTAGCTCGGTGCATTTTTAAGTGTTTCTTTCACTCACCAGATTTCCAGCATGATGTTCACAGATATCTATCAAGATCGCAGTCACACAGATAGAAATCTTGTGCTGTGGTTGCTAACTTTTAACAACGTTAATATCTGAAAACTCATCAAATCACATCTAGTTTTCTACAGCAACTTGCTGAATTACTGTAACGCCACAATTGCGGGCTCAGAGGTTTTGTATTCCTGCAGTTTATCCGTCTTCCTCAACCAGATAGATTCAAAATGCTAGCCATTAGTCTACTGTGTATTCATTATATGGTAACACACGCTTTGCATGTTATTAGAATATGCAGGTTATTATCTGGGGGATGACGACAACAACAAAGAAATCCTGCGGAAACCTAAGAGCCAACAAAAGACAGCGGCCCATTGGAAGCTGCAGTCCACATTAAGGGGACGACTTTTAGCCACACTTTTCCCTCCGTATCAGACTCTCGGGAGAAAGTGAAGGCGGCACTGTAGCACTTGAGCTCAAAAACGTTTTTTCGGGCAACCCCGGTCAGCCGCACACGTTTTCCTACCGATTTCCTACGCGAGAGCAAGGAATGCAGCAGCCGAACTACTCTACCGAGTTAGCCTGTGAGGACTGAAGTGTCGGGGATGGTACCGTGACGCTTATTTAAGTCTCATCCTGCATTTTACTTCATCGGGGGGTCTGTTGGCCACACGTTTCAGCGGGGACACTCGGGGGGGGAGGGGCGCAGCACCCCAAGTCCTCCCCCGCGGGAAGGGCGGGCAGGGCTGCGCCGGGGAGGGCAGCGGGGGGGAGCGGGGGCACCCCGGGCCAGGCGGTCACTTACAGACGTGGTCATCCATCCTCAGCGGCCTCCGGAGGCGGATGCTGGCCGGGATGGTTTTATCCATCAGCTCCTCGACGCTCTGCAAAGAGGCGACCGCACGCCGTCGTTAGCTGCCCGGGCCGGCGCAGCCCCCACCGGGCGGGGACCAGCCGCGCCGCCCCCCCCGCCCCGCACGGCGCGGCCACCTACCTGCACCCCGACGGCTCGCAGCATCTCCCGCTTCTCCCGCTCCCGCGGCCCGATGTGCCGCCGGGAGAAGTCATCGTGCCGCGGCAGGAGCTGCTCGATGCACCTCGCCGCCTCGCCGCCGCCGCCGCCGCCGCCGCTCCAGCGCCGCTGGCCGCCCCCCGCCGCCGCCGCCGCCGCTACCGGCCGCAGGTGCCGCGGCGCCCCGCGGGCCGCCAGCCGCCCCCACCAGCGCCCGCAGCTCTGCATGGCCCCGCCGCTCCCGCCGCCGCCGCCGCCGCCGGCGGGCAGCCACACTTTGTCCGCGGGGGGCGGCGCGGCGCGGCCCCCGCCGCCGGCGCCAATGGGGCCCGGGGGCGGTGCTGCGCTCGCCCCGCCCCGCCGCCACCTGCCCGCCCGCCCGCCCGCGACCCCGCGCCGCCCCGCCCGGCCCCGGCCCGCGGCGCCGAGCATCCCTGCGGCGGGGCTGGCCCGGGCGCCGCGCTGCCCCCGGCCGGCCTGGGCCCGCCCTGGCGGTGATTTTCCTAGGAAATGGGGTTTTCCTCCACAAAGGCCTCGCGGGGATGGAAGAAAAGGTTTCTGTGTTTCTGCAGCGGAGCGTGGACTTGCTTTCAAGTGACTGGCTGTTGGAGGAATAATACATGCCGCTTTCTGTAGCTGTTAACGGGGGGCGAGGGGGGGCCTCAGCTTTTTCACGGCTGGCTTCTAGTGAAGTTGGTCTTGGGGAGCGGGGAGGTTAAATGGCACCTGCTTTTTCCTCTATTTCAGCTCTGCATCTCTGAGGATAATATCGGCGTACTTACAAACTTGTATCTTTATTTATATTAACAGAACAAAGTGTAGCAGCATCGAGGACGTGCATTTGCATCAACATTTAAATAGGGTAAGAATGAAAGGTAAAAATATGTTCCCAAGATATACATTGATTTCATCTTAACTGTATCACAGATTTACTGCCTGTGTTCTGAATTTAATGAGATAACTAATCACTACTTCTGAACCTAAAAATAAATTTACTTTGCACCAAAGATCACTGACTCATGCAAGCTCTCTATTTCTGTGATACACATGCAATTACTCCTCTGATATAATCTGAGTTATCTAAACTACTCTGTTATGCTGGAATAGGCTCCCATAACTTAGATTGGTGTGTGTCTGGAGCAATGACTGAAGTCCCTGATTTCAGAACAAGAAAGCCCCAAATCACACAGTAAGTTCAATTCAAACAGCAAAGGTGTTTGTTGCAAGGGTTTATGATATAAATCCAGTACTGACTTTAACAGATTGCTATTCAAAGGTGATTATATTTTGCTTTTCTCCTTTATAATTTGCTTCTTTATAAATATGATAGTAACATGAAGGAAATCAAAACTTTTCTATGACTTTTGACTTGAGATAATGTAACAAGAGCGAATAGAGATATTAGAAAAATACATTAAAACCATGATAGTAACAAATTAATTCCTGTTATGAATTTGTACCTAAACCAATTTAGTTTTAAAGCACTTCCAAAGCTTTTCAAAACACTTTGCAGATTGTGTCCAAATATTCTTGCAGAATTTGTCCAAATAATAGTGTTCCTTAAAAATGTATCCCTTTTCTCTGGCAGGTAGTATTGGTATGATATTTCATACAAAATAAGCCATTACAGTCAGCTCACCGGAAATGGTAACTTTGATAGAACCGTTTCTTCAATGTGGGGCCAGAGTTTTATTGTTGCCTGTAGTGCTATAGGAAGTGAGGTCTGGAGGGAAGACAGAAGCATCCCGAACATCCCAAACTGTTTATTTTCTCTCCAGATTTCTGGCTCTTCCAGAACTAAACCTCGTTTTAGTTCAATTTGAAAATTATGCTTGGGAGGAGGAAGACTGGAGAGATGTGCCAGTGAACAAGGCAGTAGTGTCGAGGCATGCCCACTGCATCTGGAAAGCACCACATGTCGGGTGGTTTGTTAATCCACTCTATGGCTAAACCTTTCTCCTTCAGAAACTCAGCGCAAGCGTCATCTTAGCATGGGCTATGTGCAGTCACTGTGGCAGGGAAAGAAGCCTGGCTTATGTGCTTGATCAGTTAGCCAGCTCTCTAGCTGCCTCCCAAAAACTGTGTTATGGCCTTAACAGGCAAAACAGGAATCTTGAACAAGAGACGTAATAGAAAATGAAGCTTTGATGTCAAATGTGAGTAACGCTTTGATGTCAAATCAACAAAACCTAGCTAATCTTGTAGCTTCAAATAAATCTGTCACTTCAAAGTACATAGCCAACAAAACCAGCTGTTTTCTGCATGTACATCAGCAGAAGGAAGGAGGTTTCCTGGAAGAGAGGACAGGATTGCAAACCAGTGTCTTGCTATTAAAGCTATTTGCGCAAAGCTCGGAGATGCTTATGTCTTGGCCTAATGAGCTGACATCACACGAGTTGCTATGCAGCTGCTGGGGATGTCAGTTTTGTTAGATAAAGCACAAAACTCTTAAGAGGAATGTGCTATATCATTTAAATTGAAGTGACACGGTGTACGTACGCTTCTTAACACTGATATTTTTTAGCTTTATTTGAATGCCACAGGAAGGACAAAAATCCTGCAATCTGCCTTGACTGCAGTCATGATTTAGTTAAAAACTCTATTGCAGTTCTAATACTACAAGGTTTGTGGGTGGCGTTGGAGCTACCATTCTTTGCTCCTTTTAAATCATGAACTATCACAATAAGAAAATTCTGTTGTATTCTTTTAAGATTCACTTCAGTTCCCTCCTGTCACCCAACGCTGAAAGTCTATTCCAGCTGATATGCTTCTGCACCACTATATCACAGAACATAAAGACTGGGTCAGACTAGTTATCTATAACAATAGCCTATTTCTGACACTGGCCCGTTACAGCTACCTAAGGAGGAATACAAGACTAGGACAAAAAGATGTACTTATACCACTCTGCAGTATTTCTACAGTCAGTTAGCATCCTGGGATTTCTGCATTTCCGAGTTCTCAATGTGCTTTTTTCCCGAATTTGTTCAGCTGCCAAGTCAACCCATGTAAACTGTTAGTGGAATAAATACAACAGCTTACTATTCAAGAACAGTCACTTTATAATCCTTTCTTGCTCAATCTACTACTCCTTGATGTCATGAAAAGCACTGATAATGTTAAGGACATTGTAACAAGTAAAACAAACCATGCGGCTGTCAGTACAGACTGACTCCAACAGATGCTGACTTCTGTCCTGATGCAAGATTTTGTTCTGTAGAAATTCCTCAACAGAAAGAAAGGTTTTAGCAGTTTAAATTACCACCTCCGCTGCCTTTTCTGAGAAAATTACTAACCATCATTAGTGTTTTCAAAAGTCTCCAGCAGATCAGGTGAGGAATGCCTACCAAATGGTCTCTTAATGGTCAGGTTTATTTTACGTGCTAATCCAGGTAGAGGATGCCCTCATTAACACTTTACCTTTCTTATCATGAAATAATCTTAAAATGCAAGGGCACAAGAGGTGCAGAGTGTCTCTTTCGGTTTAGCTGTATCTAATTCAATACTGAAGATCATCTGAATTTCTACCAATAATGGTTTGGAGGGTTTTTTTTTAATATATATATCATTTCCCACCACCAATCCTCTAATATGTAAATTAAAACAGATTGCAAACATATTTTATGCATATTTTATACATAGGCTTGTTATTGAACAAAATATTTTAGTCCTTAGAGAATAAAAGATAAAATATGCAGTTGTTCCTGCTTTTGGGTTTGTACTGTAAACCTTTTAATTTGAGACATCTTTATCACATTTTTCTGTCTTCATGAAACTTTTAATCTGTAACGTGATTCTTTGCTTAAAATAAGATTTGAAAACACTATGACTGTCATTACATAAAGAACAATATAGGTGTTTATCTAAGATATCAAGCCAGGAATTACTTAATTTTATTCCTAAACTTACTATTTAAGTGAAGTAGCAATATATCATACTTCTTTCACAAGTAATTACCAATTGCTACTAGTGGGGAGAAAATGACTTCTTACTCATGCATCTGCATATGCCAGTATTTACAGACTGAGGACTGAATTGCCACCTGTCTGGTTTTTTGATCCCTTTACACCAGTAAAATTTAAGAGCTCCATTAATTGCATGCAATATGTACCCAGGAAACAGTTTTCATGTCCCTAAACTCAATAGAATAGTTTCATGACATGTTCTTTTGATACTCAAGCGTCAGAATATGCAATAGGATAGGCAATGTCATGTTGAGGGCAGATAGCCAGTCAACTACATATTCCTGAATCCATAGTAGCCCTCAGGAGCTTAATGCAGCCACTATTGCCAAAGGGCCAGGAGCCATTTTTGCATTCTTTACCCACTACTATTTTTTCATTGACCACAGCTGGATCATAAAATAAAATATACATCAGTACATAATATAACACAGCTGACGTGGTGGATTTTTCATGGATCATAATGGTTTGGGTTTAGGGCTGCCATCGTCCACAAAAGACTAGGTAACATTATCACACCAGATAACACAGTATCATGTTGCTTCTTCAGGAGCCATAGTCAAGCTTCCTCAGTGAGATGTTTGCTATGTAAACATCTCAATGTAGGCCTTAATATATATTAAAGCTTTTAAGCATATCTTCTTTAACTGACAGTCCCTTATTTAACTGACAGTCCCTGAGTGATACAGTCTCTTATTTGTTCTGAAATCAGAAGTATCCCTGAAATCAGTAGTATCTCTGCACCTTGATTAGAGCTGACATATCACATAATTTCAAATCTTGTTTGTTTTCAGTTAGTTGATAAAGTGGAACTACTGTGAAATTGAACTGTGCTTCCTCCCAAGGAAGTGTTGTGACTCATGTACACATCCATATCTTCAGCATCTTCAGGGTGCAGTTTTCATTTTAGTTGTGATGTTGGAAATATAATCCTTAACAAATCTGCTATGTTCCATATTTGCTAAGTGAATAGAGCACACCTAGAATATTCTACAACTCTATATCATTAATCTCAAAGTATATTTCATATCTCAAAGTAATAGTAATTAGATATTGGTACAACGAATCGTGTGGAATCATATGCATTTCTCCTCTTCAAAATGAATGTAGCAAGCAAAACTATTTAGACTCTGTATAGATTTCTTGGATATACAGGTGCAGGTGGATATATACTCTACTACCTTTCCTATCGATGTTTAAATATTCAAATACAGGTTTCTTTTTCATATCAAATAAATTACTAGTATGATCTTTTTGATGAGAAAGAATGACAGATAGAGGTCTGATAAGGAAGTACAGGGCTGTGAAGAAAGGAGGGAAAGAAGAAGGAAAAGAAGTTAAAAAGATCCCTAAGACTTCAGAAGAAGAGACATGTGGAAGATAGGAATATCTAAGTATCCTTGAACATTAACCTTGGAGCAAAGTCCTTACAACCCCATTTCTTGTGTGGGCAAATGGCTGAATGTCCTGGTTTCAGCTGGGACAGAGTTAATTTTCGTCTTGGTAGCCGGTATGGGGCTGTGTTTTGGGTTTAGGATGAGAACAATGTCGATGATACAGTGATGCTTTGGTTCTTGCTAATTAGTGCTAAGCTGTCTCTGAACAGGTGCTAAGTGGCCTCACACTGGTCAAGGACTTTTCAGCTTCCCCTGCTCTGCCGGGTGCACAAGAAGCTGGGAGGGGGCACAGCCGGGGGGGTGCTGACCCAGACTGGCCAAGGGGCTATTCCATACCATATGACGTCATGCTCACTATATAAGCTGGGGGAAGAAGAAGGAAGGGGGGACATTGGATATGATGGCGTTTGTCTTCCCAAGTAACCATTACGCGTGATGGAGCCCTGCTTTCCTGGGGATGGCTGAGCACCTGCCTGCCGCTGGGAAGGAGTGAATGAATTCCTTGTTCTGTTTTGTTTGCGTGCACGGTTTTTGCTTTGCCTATTTAACTGCTCTATTTCATTTTACTTCGATTATTAAACTGTGCTTATCTCAACCCACGAGTTTCCTCCCTTTTACCCTTCTGATTCTCTCCTCCATCCCACTGGGGGGGAGTGAGCGAGCGGCTGCGTGGTGCTTAGTTGCTGGCTGGAGTTAAACCACGACACTGAAGAATGCAGGTGTCTGAAGGTTTTTAAAGTACTAGGTGTTAGTGTGGCTTCTCTGCTTCCTCTGTCAGGGAGCAGCAAGGGCCTGCTGGTCCCTCAGACCAGGTGCTCCAGGAGTAAAGGCTGGCTCCAGTGCAGGCAGGGTTGTCCCTGGCAGGGTATGGTCCCACAGGGTCTGGTCATAGCAGGGTGAGCCAGGTGCTGGTAGCAGGATCCATTGACAATCCCAGGCAAGTGATGAACCAAGTCCATCCACCGACTCCAGGTAGGAGCAAAAGGAGATGAGACCAGAGACAGGACTAGAGACAATGTTTTAGCTTGAATCTGAAATCCATTCAGCAGCCAGGGCTAGAGACAGTGGACAATGGACATCTGAGGAACCCATCCAGGAGACAAGCTAGCTACTGTGTAGGTTTGAGGCCCATCCAGACAGCAGGGCCAGACTAGTCTGGAGTCCAGCACGCCAGCAAGATAGCTGAGGGCTTGGGGCTGAGGTGAAATGGAGACCCGGGGTTCACCGGCAGTGTGTGGGTGCCCGGGGTGAGGCTGGTCAGGGCCAGTAGGTCCTACAGGTGCATTTGGGGCCCTGACTTTCTCCTGTAACAACTGAAACAACCACGTGGTTTGGTAGGGAACCTGTAGGCTGGCTTTGCCCACAGACTTTTAGATTATTTTAAAAACTCCTGAATGATTCCAGTTCTCTGTCTCTTAACCCTTCAACGCAAGTTAAACTTTTTTCCTACTCCACTTCCTTTTATGTTTGGAGTTGAGGATATCCACAGAAGAGATAAAGGGAATTAACTCCAAACATCACTGATTCGTTCTCCATTTGCCACATTGCTCCCTCATGCTGCGACTAACTGAACTGCCAGTCATCTCTGTGACACATGGCCAAGCAGGGCAGCTGCTGCCGCGTCTCCATGGCAAACACTTCTCCTTCCTGAAAACTCGAGGATTACAATCGAATATGTGTGTTTTTTTTTTTCCTTGTTATCATTGCCATTTCTAACAGATGTATCTGTCAAAATCTTACTGTCAATCCTTACAAACGCCTGCCACTGTCCTCTGTAATCCTTCCAAAGGAGAAGGCCAGGAGGACCTACACTGGATTTCTTACAAAGTCAGAATTATTTGCTCCTGAGTGAGTGATTTTCTAGTCTTTCTTTTTGTCACTTGCTCTTTTTTAACTTGGTTCAAAGGTAAGCTTGATAGACCTTGAATGCAAATTCAGTTACTTAATACTGGATACGTTAAACCTCTTATCATGTTATTTGTGTCCATTGGCTTTTAAATACTGAATATGGCTATATGATTAGAGCATTGCCCATACAAATACTTCATATCAGTAGATGTTATCTATTACGATTACCTATGTAATAGACATTGCATTGCAAGAATTTCTCTTGCCCAATCTAGTTTTATTAGGCAATAAAAAAGTTCTGTGTGGCACAGAGAGAACAGTATACTGCTGACCCTAACAGGTGTATCATGATGACAAGGTACTGAGATATTCTTTGGGAAATAAACATCTGTCCTCTCTTATTCTTATCTAGGAGTTAAAGGTATTATGCAACAGAGTACGCAGATTTTGAAAATTCAGGAAGTGTAAAAGGTTGTTTTTCAGAAGACTGGCTTTTTCATATGCATGGGGTTTTATTTTGTTATTTTTACATTAGAAATGGAATTGTAACCTTTGTACTTCAGATAGCACACCAATACAAACTGCTGAGGTGACAGCTTCAGCAAAAACTTAACTTTTCTTTCAAAAGAAGATCTCAGATCCTAGATGTTTGTCTGGATTTTCAGTTCAACTGGTGTTAATGAAACCAAATATTAGCTTGAAAAAACACTGAATAAAAATCCTTCCCCCTTTGCAAGATTGGGTGACAACTTCTCATCTTTCAGTGTTTTTGTCTTTTCCAGAGTTTGAACAAGATCCCTTAGCAATAGCAAATAAATTACAAAGCCATTTTCCTTTGCTCTGTTTGAGGTAAAGGTTTATGAAGTCCACTTTATAAATCACAGAAGCTCCAATAAGGGAGCTCTTTTCCCTCTTTCCGTCTTGCAGCTCAAAGCAGGAAAGAAGGAATCCTGCAGTTCCTTACACTGCAAAGCTTCTAGGGGAGTTTCTGAGTCCTCATCTGCTTAAAGAGAGCTGCTGCTTCCAGAGCTGTAATGATTTATGATTTTAAGAGATTGATGAAACCAGTTCTGCAAATGAAATAAGCAATTCCATCAAAATATACTTTCTGTCAGTTTCTAGGTGGCCTATAATCAATAATGGCATTTTGTTTGATCATAGTCTGACTATACCTGCATATACACAGATTTGCCCACATAACTGTAGATGAAGTTTAATTTTCTGACTGAATCAATCTAACATTTCATTATACCAAGTCCAGCCCAAAAAGGGGAATGCTTTTCTTGGCTGAATAAGTTTAGCTGGCCTGCTAAAGGATCACAGAAGATTAATATCGCAGTCAGTACAAGGTAGGAAGCAGCACTGCACAACCAGGATAGGGGAGTGAAAGAAATGGAACTGATTCTACCGATAACCAACTAGCAGCTGCTAAGGTTGGTTCAGCTATCTTCTTGAAGTATATTTGCAATTGATTAGAGTATCTGGTATTTTACAAACCCTAATGAACACAGCTATATGAGCTCTTAAACATAGACCAAGACTGAATCAGCACTGAAGAATCTGGCTCCGAAATCAAAACTGAATAAATACTTTAATGTTACATAATGTCTTAGTTAACATATAACTTAGAAAAAGCTTGAAATGTTGCAATGGCCCAGTTCTGGTATTAGATATCTTTTTGCTGCTCCTGTTAAAAAAAAATGGAAGCTAAAACTACCAAACATGTCTAAAACATAAGCTTTTAAAAGGATCAGTTCACATACGCTTACTAGAGGCTTCTTAGGACTCAGCCATACCTTCTCTAAACATCCCAGCTACAGTAAGCATGTTTTACCTTAGGATGGTATGATCTGACCATTACTTACCATTCACTTATGCTCCCTGAATCCCTCAGGAATTGCACACGGTTTGTACAGCCATGATTCTGCAGCTCTGGCCAAAGAGCCATGCAATAATGTTGGTTCAGTGCAGTGCTGCATTAAAATACTTCACCGCTTAACAGGACTCTTTAACATGATAATGAGCCTCAACTAATTCAGAAATTTGTTCTTTAGTGCAGTATGCTGAGGCAAAATCCTGACTCAGGTGGAGAAGGAACAACGCTCAGACTTTGGGGAGCAACTGGAAAGGCAGACTGCAGCAAGGAGCTGAAAAATGCAGCTTGGGATATCTACTTTACAGACCACAGTGGATAGGAAATGCTGGTCACTGTCAGAATGGTTAATGTAGAAGGAGGGTGATGGAATAAGCAACTGGTGAGAGCAGAGATTGAGACAGGACTGACCAGTGGCAAAGAATAAAAGAACTGAGGGGGCAGTTAGGAATAATAGTAACTGTAGCACTGAGGAAAAAAAAATCGAATAACTACCTATTTGCTAAATAAGGTATGTGTCCTAGGGAGAGAACAGTGACTTTAAATATTCTAAAAATATATTCTAATGCATATGTCTAGAGACTAGATCAAACCTGCAACGGAAATCTTAAATCTTAATTTCATAACTTTCAGTGTTTCATTTTGTTTGGATGTGAAATATAGCAGATAGGTCATAATCTGTAATTAAAATAGCATGGCAGTATGCAATGATGGGGGAAGATGGGAAATCTCAGATGGTACTATCAATTCCTTTGCTGTATTTTGCCATAATGATGACATAGAAAGGACCCACTATCTCATACAATTTTCTCATTGCAGCCATTGTCTCAAAGAATGATATGGCAAAATGTTAACTAATCGATGAACAGAAGCAAGAGGGAATTGGAATTTCCATAGTACTAGCATCTGAAAATTATATAGTTTCATATTACACTTGCTCTTACAGAACTTAATACCCGTTACCCATGGATTAATCTGAAATGTGTGTCTTGATTTTCCAATGGACACTGAGTTAACTAAGAGCAGTCTATTAATTTATGACTGTAGTGATGAGAACGTTAGAGATCACTATCTTCTAACAGTGCTAATATATTAGCCTGCCTAAGTGCAAATATTTAAAATGTATCTTCTCTGTGCTTACATTTACCAATTGCAAAATGGCATTATGCAACTCTGTCTTTGGCAATCTTTTTAAAAAGCTGAAATAAATAATAGGATCAACTCACCTTTACTTTTTACTTGATTAAGGTTAACATAAACCAGAAACAGGGCCTCTGAAAATTTTGCAGAGGGAAAGAGCACAATCGCACTTCCTCATCTGAATGACAACTGCTTTTTAAAACAGTGTGCCACCACAGTAACCTCTACCAAGTTATCATAAGGAGCTTCCAGAAACAAAAAACCGTGATCCTCCTTACTGCTTCAACAGAACACTTGCCCTCTGTTGATCAACATCAACCCTAGAATATAGTTAAAAGGCAGAAATATGTCTTTCCAAAGAAAGAGTCTAGGCTTATTTGTAGGGAAAACACTGGGCAATGAGCATTGACTAATATAGTCTGTACCTTCTTGCCTAAGCAATTTTTAATCAAGGTAAGCAATATGCACTGTTAAATGGGACTTAGTACTCAGAAGCTCTTAAAGTAATAAAATGCCATCGTGGCAATGAAATACAAAGAATTCTTTCTGATTCCCTGGTCATATCTTGTTGTATTAACTCCTTTAGTCATATATGAAATAACCAAAGAATTACACTCAGGTCATCCATTATTAAAAAGCAGATAGCAGAACCTGAATTTTACCTTCCATTTTAAATTTCTGACCAGTACCGAGTAATATGTGTCATATTTCTCTAAGAACTTTTGTTTATAAACTAGCCTGAATATTTCAGTAATTAGTAAGCAGAAAATAATACAATAAATGAAATGGACAATGGATGAAGAGACCTGAAACAATTGCACAGAGTTAGACTTTAAAGCAATACAATGACCTGCAAAGCAGGAGTAGTTGATCTATGAAAACATACATGAATAGTAAAATTAAGGAACACAACAGTGAAATGTTCAAGAAAATAGATTGTTGTCCAGTAAAAAATGGAGAATTTACAAAGGTTGTTTTAACTACAAAAATCTGAGAATCACAGCTTTAAGGATTCTGTTTCCTTCTGAAATAATTTTACTTGTCTGAGGTTTAGTCCCATACGGAATTCAACGCAGGTACATCCTTTATAAGAACACAAAACATTTAAAGAGTCTCCTTGTGGGTACCTTAAGCCATTTGCATAAGTTTATTTGCTGCCCTATAAAACATGAAATAAATTATTCACTAGCAAATAATGTAAAACTAGTATTTCTTTTTCCAGTTCTCATGAATAAGATTCTTCATAATCTTTTTGCTTAAGAAAGGCCCAAATGAGGCCACCATACAGTCAGTCATATGATTGTACTTAGCAGAGAACTTAATACAAAACTCTTAGCAAGAAGTGAAAAGTTAATGTAAAATCTAGCCTCCCTTGTGTCCCCCCATCCCCGTCCCCCCGTGTCTGTGTCTGTCCCTCCCCCACCAATGATTGAGTCATATTTCACTATATGCTCCTGTGCCCTGCAGAACTGGTAAACTTGTTTTGATAGCGGATTTAGAAGCAGGGTGTTGTTGGGCTGTAAACTACTTGTTGTACACTTGTTACAGGTTGAATAAATCCTAACCCTCTTCATGATCCTTGCCTTTGGATAAATCTCAGTATTCCTCTTTGCCAGTTTTAGAGGGCTTCAGGGAGCTAAAGGGCCATGGAAAGGCCATTGAGATGGAGCAAGGGAGGGCTTTTTGTGGGAGGGGATCTGCCAGCTTCCCTGGTAAGTAAATATTATCAGCGTGTGTTTGGGCTTGTGAAAGAACAGAATGTTAAATTTGAGTGTCACTTTGCGTTGATTCAGAGATACATACAAATAGTTCACAGAGCTGTAATAGATACCATGCGAGTTTTAAAAATAACGATAAACAGTGTGAGAAACATTTGTTTCATAGCTGTTTTTAGAAATAATAACAATGAAAAGCATATTTTGATGCTGAGCATCTTTCAAACTTTGTCAATTTTGTTCTGAAATATGGACAATATTTTGTGTTTTTGTTTTATCCAGGACTGTTGAATGAGCCCAATTTTTAGTTAAATAGATACAGAATTGGTATTTAGTGGGGGGTACAATTATTTCTATTTATTAGCAGAGTGCCTTTCTTTTACCTCTCTACTCCACAAAAATCTCTGAAAATGAAATCATTACCATCCTATCTATCTTCCATAGCTCAGATGCTATTTCCAATAACTCATGTTCTATTTAGACAGTCATTTCACTCCTGTATTAATTAAAGTACCAGTACACACTACCACTGCTTTTTACTTTATACGGAATAGAAGATTTTTCTCTTTGTAGATAGTTACCAACATATTTTTCTTTCCCCCTCATATAAAAAATAAGAAGCCAAGTATCTCCCTTCCCAGGATGGTGCCATGTGCCAAGTGCAACTTGTTTCCCATGCTTTTATACCTTTATATTCTTCTGTAATGGACATGGTTATGTTGTCCTTTAGCCCTCTAGATCAGTTAAGCAGTCCAAGGGTTGGTGCTAGAGCCCAATGAAACAAAAGTATTTCTAGCTTCTCACAATGAAACAAAAGTATTTCTAGCTTCTCACAACTCAACAGAGCTTGCTATCAGAGTATACAGTTGTCTAACTATGCAAGATCAAACCTTTTCAATTTTTTCTTAAGCGTGGCATTTTGTTCTACCAGTGATCATAACTTTTGGTAAAACATATGTACCTATGAAATGAACTTGATTATACTTTGAAGATTGTTGAGCTTCAAATGACAAAAAATAAACAGCAAGAAAAAGTATTAAAGATTCCCATGAGTTACAAACAGATAATGGCAAGAGGTAACGAAATCAACTAGGCAAGAAAGGGATGTAATGTTTGTACATTTCTACCCAGGATAACAGGAAGGATACTGAAAAAATTTTTCAAATCCTTCTTCCTTCTGGCATAAACTCTGCTGAACAGGGAAGAAAGGTACTTGCTGTAATGGCAACCTTTTCCTATCATTAGTGCTTTTGTGCAGGAATAGCAGATTGGTGCTCCATCCTCCAAACCCTGTTCAGGCTTGCAAGCAGAAGCTACACCGCATGGCAGCAGGCAGGATCCTAGAAATCAGATGATTTCAAAAACTTGCCTTCCATGCTTGAGCTGGGAAAATGAATGTGTCAGTGCATTTCAGAGTCTAGCTTCTACAAATTCTCATTATCCTTGTCTTAGTTATTTCATTTTTTTCCCCTTATATACCTTTCCTTTTCCTGTGTCTTTTGGTTTCTGGGTTCTGCTCTGCTGTCCCCATTTCCCTTTTGTTTTCTTCAAAGTTTTCTTTTAGAGCAGCTTTCCCTTTGCTCTGTTATTTCCTTTGCTTAATCACCTTTACCTTCTTTCTTCCTTCTCATAGGTAGAAACACCAGCCTGAGACCTCACTAAGCACAACTGTGCACTCTTTGTTTACATTTCATGTTCTGTTTTTATACATATTTACATATAAAGTACTTACTACCTTCCATTTTTATATTCTTATTCTGCAGATCAAAACAATGACACTGATTAAGCCACCTTCTTTTCTTCAAAACCATAGGCATGAATTTTAATGCACATGGGTCTCTATAGAAATAACTATAATCTTTGCTTTTAAAAAACCCCTCATATAATAAGGAATACCTAGCAAGACTAGTTATGATTACTATCTTCCTCTTCTGCTACTTGTGGTATTAGATTTCACTAGTACTCTATTATTTGAGAAAACTAGCTTCAGTGTCCTATTGTAGCATAATATTGCATTGATACATAATTCAGCATTACAAAATTTTTTTGAAGTTAACTGTAAGTTATTTGTTGATAAGACATGAATAGTCTTATCTCTAGCACTGCAGTATCTCATTGTTGTCAAGACAGAGGAAACTTTACCTTTCCTTCTCTTTTTTCCATCTCTTCTTCTGTTCTCATTTGTGAGGTTCCTCCTCCTTCCTTGGATGATGAATCATTTCATCTCACTAATCGTGCAGGAAACCATCTTTCTTTTTCTGGATTAGTTTTCTGCTTAGACTTCATCAGCTAATGAAGTCTAGTAAGTGGTGAGAGTATCTCAAAGTGAGAGAGGGAGAAGCAGCAGCAAGAAGCTGATAGATCCACACACGTTATTTATGGAAATTACAGTCTTAGTGTTAGGATTTCCATTTACTAAAAAACTTATATAAAGTAGCTACCTAAAATGCCAGAATTGTCTTTCAATAGTTTTGTCTGGAGTGGGGAAAATGGACTTTATTGCACAGGAGTTTTTATTTTGCCAGAGTCAGGTCCTCAATCACTTGACTTCCATTCTTTGTAAAACCATCTGTAAATTAACTTGAAAACTCTTACTTACAAGATATATGAAAACAAGCATGAGTCATTCAAGAATTTTTTTTGCAGCATTCCTCCTACCCCAAAAAGAAGAGAAATATATAAGGCAGGTTCACGCCAACACATTGGAGTAGACTGTGTCACAGCTTCATAAACTGTAAACCATGTGTCTTGCCATTTGCCCTTACACTGCCAATTAGTGTAGTGTGATGACTGCTATATATCTGATGAGTGTCCAATAGTGACACTCATGAGAGCTGGTTGCCATAGCTGTCAGACTTTTAACCTGTATTTCATTTTGTCTTGGAGTAGGGAAATGCAGTCCCTTCTGGAAGTGCCGGGGTAAGGTCCTGGAAAAATTTGATTAAGTCTCACGAGGTCTTACAAAGTATACTGAATGTTACCAGTGCCTTGTTAGTGTCACATCTGTTTGTAAGCTTGCCTTCCTTTTTTTTCCTTTTTTTTCTTTTTCTTTTTTTTCCTGGCTTACCAAGTTCTTTGTGTGGATGCAACTGCAAATAAGCAGCTATGTTGCCGGGTACAGTAACTGTTATTACGTAGGAGTGTTTACAGCAATTGACAGGGAGGCTAAGAACGCTGGGGTTGTAGGATGTTAGGGAAGATGGGAAGCTCACAGCAGCTCGTTTAATTTCTGTACAAATTCAAAGTGTATTCATGTGACATCTCTCTCAGCAAGAACACCAAAAAAGGAAGGGAAAAAAGGTATTTCCATCTACAGCTGGATCCTGTTAGCAGTACTTTTTCTAAAGAATGCAGGAATTCCCAGAATGCCTTTTAAACTGGAAAGCACAGAATCACAGCCTACAAGTATGACAGGACTTAGCTTTCTTTTATGCAGTCGTGGTTGTAGGGTGTGAGACTCTTTTCATTAATCAGATTTCTTAACAGTAACTCCCATATTGTTCAGGCAGTTTAACTCCTTTAATTTGAAGATGAATGATTCAGAAAAGTGCTATTTTAAAATTTATTCTTAAACTTTGTAAAAAGAGTTTGAGAAAAACAAATGAAAAGTTGTACTAATAAAAGGATGCAGATGAGAACCACTGGACAATGAGAACCACATAACCAGCAATGGCTTGAACGGATCATTATTGAAAATGGGAGACCTCACATACTCCTCTGTTCACAGCAGGTGCCTAGTGCTTCTGTGACATCTCTGTGCACTGAAAGGCCCCTTCTATGTACTGATTCAATCTCTTGATTTATCAGAAAATTCCTTTTTTTTTTTCTTCAAATCACTTGATTAATAAGCTGAGTCTGCTCAGATGAGGGGTCTAGTAAGCTCCAGAGCTGATGCAGGGTAAGTGATAGAAGCAAGTGTGTGGGGTTGTGTGTGTGTGGGTGCACGTAAAAAAAAAAGGCGATCTCATCTCAGTAGGAGTAAGCTGTTGGATTGACCTAAGCTGTGTGAGGAGAAATACCCTATATTCAACACAAACGCCACCCACTGCCCACCACATTTAGGAGTAGATAGCAAAAGACAATACTGTACACTGTGAAAAAAGGCCAGCTTCTGTTTGGCTATGCCTTTGAAATGCATAGAATGTCACATTTCATTATCAAGCTATGTTTTGGAAAGCACAGTATTTGGGTGCAGCCCAACATCAGGACTTGCATGTGTGTTTTAGTAATCTCACTGTTTTATTCCAGTCACGTTACTTCACCAGTGCTACAATTAAGTTAGGTGCACGGTTCCCTCCTCATCTGTTCCCCCAGGTTAATGCTCTTCATACTGTCAGTCTTGGGCTGAAAGAGTACTTTAGGATGTTTACTGCAATACCATATACCAGTTCCTACACTTGTCACGCCTGCTAGCATTGTTTCCTTCTCTGTCACTGTTTCCTTCCCTTTTTTCTTTACACTAAAATATCCCGTCAAGTACATTTAAGCATCTATTTCTTTGGAGCATGCATTCTTCTGTACATGCTGTAGCTGTCTGATGTAGCTTTACTTCTAATATTTGTAAAGACTTTATCGTTGTGTAAAACGGTGGGTAGTTTTTTTCCTTTTTGCTATTGTTTTTCGTATCAGTGCAGCAAATTAATTGCATGGATGTCTGTGGAAGAACAATTTGGCTCAATGCCTTTGACTTTTAGCTGTTAAGAGCCATTCTTTATTTCAGGCATAATGATTAAACCAAAAGAAAGTGATTGCACAGAACACATCAGAAATTGAAAAATGGGGATTAGCTGGCACCACAGCTCACAAAAGAATTAACAGACAACATTGCATGACCCAAAGCATTTCACCATCTGTACTTTGTAACACATGGAAGAGCACACTGAAGTGATAAAAGGGACACAAAGAAAAAAGAATGAAAGGCATGTCAGCTGTGGCTCAGCTGGAAAAGAATATTGCTTGTAGCAATAGGCTCTGAGATCAAATGATGAATTTACTTCTTTTAAAAATCAAATAAAAGGTATGAGCACAGTAACACTAATTTAGCACTGTGTGCTTTCAAAAACCTGAATATCAAGCTAGCTTACTCATTGTAACTGAGGTTCCAATTTGAGATTCTAGTCCTATAATTAATTCTATGATGTCCTACGATTTTGATCTGGTTAGAAAAATTAGAAGCTATGCCAGCAGTGCAAGCCCCAATAAAATGGGTTTGTCCCAAACCTAAAAAAAAAAAAAAATCCACATTCTTCATTCTTTGAATATTCATCTTCACCTTGTCTTTATCCTGGGATTGTCTTTTATGCATATAAAACTCTCAAAGCTCAGTGAAGTCACATGGGTGCTGTAGAGAAAATGGGCAGATATTGTGCTTAAAACTTCCTCTTCTCAAAATCTCTTCTTAGAGGGTAATTCCAGAAGTAATCCAACATTTTCCCAGGATTTTTATTTATATCCATGACAGAGGGACTACCTTCTGCTTTGAATACATCTCACTGAGCAGCAAATGGGAATTTAGAGCTAAACTGGTCCTCTGCCACATTTTGCACATTTGGGTGAAAAGGCAGACATGCAAGAGAATTAAGCTGATGAAAGACTTTCATTTTTGTAGAATTTCTGACCCTTTCTTACCTTTCCTTGGATGACCTCTGCATTGGAACTGTCACTGATGTCATTCAAGTTAAAAACCTTGGACTGTTGTCTCTGCAAATGTCATCATTACCCTGGACAGATGTTTGAAAGTCCCTTTATGTCTTAAAAAACAAGGCAGAAAAAAAATCAAGAACTTGCTCTTTGGGAACGTTATATGTTCATATATATCTTGTCAACATCCAGCAGATTAGTATATATTTTCCACCATTGCACAGTGGGGGGAAAAACAACTAAAACCCCCTAAGCTCCGCTCCCCCATCCCAACTTATTGTCATTACAGAAACTTGTCCTATTGCAGCACTAAATTGGCACATGAGGGTTCATAACCTCTTACCAGGATTGAGAATTCACATGGGAAGGAAGAGTAATGTGATTGAAAGTAAGATATGGAATGGGTATACAGAAATATAATAATAAAAAGCAATCAACATAAGAAGCTGAATTTTTAAAATGCTATGAGAACAGAAAGACCACAAAAAAGATTTTCAGGAGTGTCCATATACTTTTTTAAAAACTGTATTCGCTACGTACACTCCTACTGGATGTGTTTCCCTTCATAACTTGTAAATCATATGTATCAGCCTGCAACTAGTATTTATTCCATGACCGATTTTTCGGTTTTCCATTTAACAAAGTCACTTTGCGTGTTTTTAACAAAGTCAGAATGTACCAAGGTGAGAATCACACTCCGCACATGTCAGAAACTTTACTTGTTTAGTCCTTGTTTGATTCCAGTACAGCAAATGCTATTCTTTGTTGTTTTATAGATAGAAAAAACAACACAAAAAAAGTCAGTTAAGTGTCAGGTGAAGTCAGTAAGAATATTTGTGGACTTCCTCAGGTACTCTGATGTTGTAGGTATTATTATAGCACTATTAATAGGATGGATAGCCGAGTCTAAGGACAACAAAGACTACAGGAAATCACGTGTGAGGCCAAAAACATACTAATCTTCAAGAGTTGCTTGGTTGAGACATTCCAAGATCTTCAAGGGTTCTGAATTCATGTTGCTTCTCAGAGCTGTGACAGCATCAGTGCTTTGAATTTCATGAAAACAAAATAAAAAAAAAATCCTTGTAAAGAATTGTGGAGACTACTAGACTGAAAATAAAGCAATCAAATTATGGAGTATCAAATTAAAATCAAGTCAAAATTTATTTCAGTATTTAGTTACATTAACTCTCAAAATGATCAATCTTTAAAACTTCAAACGTAAGAAGATTTATACATTTCATGTTTATTCTGACTACTTGCAAATCACAACTTATTTACTAAAGGATTCTGTGTATGTAAGCTGAAGTTAGCTAAAAGTTTTACTACTGAAACCAAATTATTTGATGTTTGAAACAAGATCTCAAAGGCAATGATGAGATTTCCGGCTTTGTATTCCTTTATTCTACAAATGCTAACCCTTTATGTCTCCCTGTAAGATACTACAATTCAGAATTTAAGTGAACAATTAGAAGTGTGGCAACTGCTGGTTAGTACAAATTGCACTTAATTTCCAGTTTCTCAAGAATTTTAAACCCAGAGCAAATTCTAGAAAATACTATTCTGAGGCAATGCTTTGGGATGTATACACTTCGATAATTGTTTTCCTTTATATTTGTTCTGTGCAGTGAACTGAACGCAAAGTTATTTCAGCTACCTCCTGTATTATCACATAAAGGGGTTTTAAAGACAAAAGATGACAGAATAAACAATGTAGGTGATGGAAGCAATGTTGGTTTTGTGTTTTTTTTTTTTTTTTTTTTTTTTTTTTTTTAATAAACTTTCTTGATTTCCACTTATCATCACGGGAGCACTAGACTTTCCTTCAGGCTGACTTTCTTGCTAGTCAACTTGTGGCAGAGCCCAGGTCCATCACATTTTGGGGCTTTCTCAACTCGAAAAAGCTAAGTTTGATGACTGTTCCCTGCATCAGGCCAACAGGTGTCTTCTTTTGATTGGAGAAAGTTGCCAAACTGTTAGTTTCTGCACTGCTTGTGGAAGAAATACAGTAGTTCATCCAAAACAATTTATCTTCATGGTTTCAAATTACGTACAGCAATCACACAGGCTAAAATAGACTTTTAGCTCTTTCATAGTATCCTACAGTCAGTACCTGCCTAGATAGTGTATAGTGTTTCCTCTCGGCTCCTCCGTTACCTTTCCTGGGCAGAGAAACACTCTTCAAGATAACAGTGAGGACACTTCTCTCATTCACCTGCTCTGTTAAAAAGGATAGAATGCATTTCTGGATGAGGGCTTTATAAAGGAATCTAATTAATTTTTCTCAGTTCAGCCCTCAAATCAGACAACTGCAAAAAAGGACAGTGATGGTTAAACGCCACTTGTTTGCAGGCTCATGTTTTTCACAGTCAGGGTGGATCCAGTGCATGGTTTACAGAGGTTAAATTTACAGTTTAAATGCAAGCAGTTAGATTACTGACAGAACCAAGCCGTACTGTCTTTCTCTTGTGGCAGTCTAAGCAGATTAGTCATTCTTGGTGGGGGAGAAAAGACATGTTAACTGCTTGTGGACAAGACAGAAGATAAAAGACTGCCACCTACTGCGTCCTGCAAGAAAACACAGTTTCTGCATACAGCAAGAGAACACGTTGCCAATCCAATGACAGAACTAAACAAGCAAACAGGGCAGAACCTTCTATTCTAGGGGCTGTTTTATGCACTCAAATAGAGCTCTTTTCTTATGGCTGTCCTGAGTTCAGTGCTCCAGCCATCTCTGTCACTTTCCCAAGAAAAAGATTTTGGTTCCCCTAACATAACACTTTTTAACCAAGCAGGATGTGTCTTGACCTTATGCCTAATTTATAAATTGAAAAAATTTCCTTTCCTATATTTCAGTGGATATTGCATCAACAAATCGAATTCATAGCAGGTATAAAGTACCTGGGTGAGGTATTTAATTACAAGACGTATTTGCATCCTTTTTAGGGTAAGCTTACATACATTAATTCTTTTATTTATTTACAGTGGGGGAAAGAAAAAATTCTGCATTCTTTGTCCTTATTTGAATATTCATCTTCACCTTGTCATTATCCTGGGATTGTCTTTTATGCATATAAAACTCTTAAAGCTCAGTAAAGTCACGTGGGTGCTGCAGAGAAAATGGGCATATATTGTGAAAATTTTGACCTAGAACACTATTAAAATAGGGCAGACAAAACTTCACTGACACAGAGGGGAGACAAGGTAACCTGATTATGTATTGTTAATTTTTCATCCCTTTTGCCCTACAGTAGAATCAAGGTTCTTAACCATCTGTCCCATACTAGTGGAAATTAGCATAATATTTTTCGTAAAACTGACAGCAAGAACAAGAACAAAGAAAATTCTAGTGTCACCAAATAATGCTATGTTGTTTAATGTTTGCTCTTAGATACTAATGAACCTTTGATTGCTCTGCAACTGAGCTGAACTGGCTGAGAGACCAGACCTTGGGCCTCTGAGACTTGATGCCTGAGTAGACTTGCAATGCACTTTTCCAGCACTATTGCCCTGCAGAGCCCATGGGCATCCTTTAAGCAATATGGCATAGCCTCTCTATTTTATCCTGACAATTTTTGAGGAAAAAAAGCTATTGGCTCAAAGGAACACTGTTGGATAGGTAAGCTTTTTAATGAAAGTGATCAATATTAAATACAATAAGGTTTCCTCTGTGTTTAATATAAAATGTCAAGAATAAATATAACAAAAATAAACACTTAATGTGAATTCTCAACTCAGAAGTTGTATTTATGATTATCTAGCCTGGCCTTTGTAACATGTGCAGAGGTATTCTGTGAATTTCTACATCAAACCAATAACTTCTGTCTGAGTCAGAGCACTCAAAATACTTTTGATCTAGATATAACAATGTTAACAGAAGGAAGCTAGCTACTGACTATATCCCTGGGTAAACTAACTCCCTATTTGTACTGTTACTGTTTTTACTGTACATCATTCCCACTTTAAATATGCCTAGCTTCATCCTCATGTCACTGAAATGTTTAACAGCTACAAAGTTCGGTGAGTGAATTTCCAGAACATTAAGAGATATATTGCTATCAACATTTTTATGATGAAGACATGATGACAAAGATGTAAAATTGACAAAAGATACATAGTTCAAAAAAAAGTTGTTTCCCCTGTAGCCTACACAACATACATCATGTAATACTGCTAAATTGCACACTATTAATTAAACATACAGGCTACAGAAAGTTTCAGTCAGGATTACATTTGAACAGCCAGCACTCACGTCCCGATTTATAACTCACTGCAGTATAACAGAAATTGCCACAACCTGCACAGTCTAGACAATACTACCAGGAACATGGCAAAATCTGTCTCATATTGCCAACAGCTTCTCTGCCTTGGGCTAGCAGTGCTTTGCTTCTGGTGTTTGCTGCCCTCTCATGTGTTTTAAGCAGTATTGCAGTGATATTCTACAAAACTTTTTCTGCCTCAAAAGTGACCTTACTTTTAGATAGCTATGCTACTGTCATGTTAAGCAAACACATTGCTTAAAATTCTGAAAAGATTTCTTAGTATTATTGCTACACAATATGGAAGTAACCTACATGCAACCCCCAAAATGATATATTCTGCACCACTTTGGGTGAAATACCACGTTGCGTCCAGTTTTCAGCTTCCCAGTATATGAAAGACAGTGACATACTTAAGTTCAGTGGAAGGCCACAAGATTGTCGGGGGCTGGAGGATATGACATATAAGGAGCGACTGAGGGAGCTGGGCTTGTTCAGCCTTAAGAGGACAAAGCTTCAGGGTGATCTTATTGCTATCCAGCATTACCTAGCGGGAGGGCACAGAAAAGATGGAGTCTCCTTGGAAACACACAGGACATAGGACAAGACAAACCTATAAACTGCAATACAGGAAATTCAGATTATATTAAGTAAAAAAGTTTTCACCATGAGTGGTACAACACTGAAACAGGTACCCAGAGGTGTCCTGGATGACAAGCTCGTAACTTGCTTAAACAGACATCAACTAGTCAAACAGGAGTAGCTTCTGACCTCTGCCAAGGAGGGGAGAAAGACAGAAGATATTTACACTACCATAGAGCAGAAAACCTATTTTTAGTCAGAAGCTTGTGCTGCCTTGATACTGCATCAGCAACTCAAAAAAAAGGCGAGGGAACTTACCGGTTACATCCATTTTTCTTAGTGGCTGTGGTCACATGACCAGGGTTTTTGTTACTAGCCAACACTAACCTAAAGACATAGCCCAAAACATGAAAGGCACAAAGAAAGTGCAGAAAAGCTTACTTAAACCTCAGTAAGAAAAAAATTCTTCATGCCATCTAGAACATATCAGCAAATTCACAGGTGCTTTGAGATGAACCCACTAAAATAAAGAAGGTGATCAGTAAGTACTGAAAGCACTGTGCCAGAGCAGTTTAATAAAGCTAAAATATTGATCTATTGGCCATGCATAGCTACATAACTATTCTGAAGAAGGCCAGTGTCCTTACTGCCATTTAGCAAGACAGAGGTGCTAAGCTACTGACTTTGAAAAATGATGTCAAGGTATAGTTTTCCATAGCTGCAGCATGATGCGGGCTACCCACCTGCACCCTCGGTCCGTCACTTAGGTGTGGTGAGCCAGTGGCACTGAGAGGTGTGTCCTTTGGCAATACTGTAACACACTCCAGGCACTTAATGACCTCACAGAAGCTTGTAACCTGAAAAAAGACCGGATGAGGAGAGGTGCTGACTCCATACTTTCAAGAGTCACTGCTGTACTGTCCCTTCAACAAGCACTCAGCATGAATCTTAGAGATCGTATTTGAAAACAATCTTAAGTCACCAATCTTTTGTGCTTTATAATTGAATCAATGAACAGAGAACAAACTGAATGAGTAACTGCATTCAATTGCGCTGTTTTCCTGTAAGCATTAAACATTTTCTTCATCCCCCCCAAAGGCTTGAGGAAGAAGGCAAACAACTTTCTCTGTTTCTCCTACTTATATTCAGTGAAACAAAATTCCTTCCCTTAGGCAGATGAGGATAACTCATTTTAGACATTGCTGAACATAGTGGTACCATACAGAGATATTTAAAGATACAGTTTCATGAGTTTTCTTGGGACTGAAGATACAGTATACCCAGCACTACTATCATTTAATGTATACTACTGTGTCCAAATGATGAAACAATATGAAAGTCTCTAAGCACAGCAAAGTTACAGCATTAGATATGTTCCTTTAAAAAAAAAAAATCCTGTATTTTCAGGTTCCAGTAGTACCGAAAAAAAGTCTTTGGCACTTAAAGATAAATTCAAGTGTAAAGTAAGATTTCTTTTAACAGAACAGGTATACTTGAAGAAGCACATCTAAAAAGGACTTGTCCTCTAGTTTTCTTTCGGTCATTTTTCACTACTTTCTTGAACATAGTAACGAGAAGCTAAAATGAAGGATAAACAGAGATTACTGATTAATAAGAAAAATCAAAGCATATCACACAGTTAAAAAAAAAAGACTGATTTATTTTAGTAGAAACCTGAACAGTCACAGCTACACTGTACTGTGGCACTTTAGAAAGTAAATGCATGACATACAGCATTGTGGGGCTTTGTCACTAAAAGCAACATTTAAATTTTGGCAACAAAATCACTTTCACATAGCAGTACTGATTGATAAGGGACACGACCGTGTAAAAGAGATTAGGATAATAAAGTTGATTTAGCAGCTTGATCTGAGAGACCCGACATTCCCACGGACCAGAAAGGTCTTGCCTGCTAAGTATTGCTGAGGTTAACAGACCGACTTTGTTCCTAAGCTTAGGGCTTGTGTTCTCCTCATGTGTGTCCCGGTAGGTGCGGCGGCCGGTGGAAGGCAAGGCTAGCCCTCTATTCGAGAGCACACACCGCTCAGGGGCGGCCGAGAAAACAGCGGCAGGTAGAGCTGCACGGCCGGACAGCCGCGGAGGAGGCACCTACACCTCTCCTTTCCCCACCACCACCACTTCTCTCCCTGGCCAGCTCCCCCAAAGCTAGTGCTTCCCCCAAAGCTACCACTCACCCTCCCGCTGGAGGGGCGGGCAGCCCGCACGCCCGTGTCCGGGCCGAGCCTGGCCCATCCGGCTGGCACTCAGCGGCAGAGCCCGCCGACGCTACCTGCGCCCCAGCAGCCCCGCCCTACCCCTGGCGACCGTTAACGACGCTACCCGCCGCCAGCCCCCACCTGCCGCGCGCACGGTCACCGCCCCTCACCGCCAGCGCCGGCAGGCCCCGCCCCGCCCCGCGCCAGGTGACCACCCTCAGGGCACGAGCGCTCCCACATGACCACCGCGTGACTCCCCATCCCTCGCGCGGCCGCCACGCCTTGCGGAGCGTTCCGCCCGGAAGCACCGGCGGCGCCGCCCGCTCTTAGCACGTGACGCGGGCGCCGCTCCTCCGTCACGTGTGCTCCCCCTCCCCCGCCCGGGCCGCCGCGCTTCCCCCGTGCGTCCGAGGGCTGCGCGCATGCGCAGTCAGGAGCTGTCATCCGCGCAGGGAGCGAGGCGTCCCGCGGGCACGGGGAGGGAAAGCCCCGAGGGGACCAGGGAGGCGGCGGCGGCGGCGGGGGGGAGAGCGCGGAGCGGAGCGAACCTGC
The DNA here is from genome assembly GCF_965183815.1 of Platalea leucorodia. Taxonomy (NCBI): domain Eukaryota; kingdom Metazoa; phylum Chordata; class Aves; order Pelecaniformes; family Threskiornithidae; genus Platalea; species Platalea leucorodia. Next base: position 32,188,202 of record NC_138858.1, read on the forward strand.
ACTGCCGCCGTCCCCCCCCTGCCTTCCTCTGGCCGCGGCTGCCTGCTTGATCCTCTCCCGGACAGGTGCGGGGCGCGCTCCGAGCCGGGCCGGGCGGCGGCGGCGGGTTTGCGGGGAGGAGGTGTGGGGCGGCCTGCCGGCTCGGAGGGAGGGCGCGGAGTGTGCCTGGGCCGGGGGCGAGCGGGGGGATAGGGGACGGCCGGGGCGGGCGAGGGGGTAGCGGTGGTGAGGCGGGGCGCTGCGGGGCAGGGCCGTGGGAAGCGGGTTCGGGCCGGGTGGGAGCGCGGGGCCGCGGCGGGTGTCGGCGGCGGGGCAGCGGCTCGCCGGGCTGACCGCGGCGGGGAAGGCCGTGGCGGTCGGGTGCGAGGAGCGGAGCGGGCGGCGTGCCAGCCGGCAGCCCCCCCTGGGGTGCGTGAGGGGTCGGGCCCCCCGCGGCCGGGAGGGAATCGGTCCGGGGGCTCCGCGTTGCGAGTGAGTGGGTGGCGGCTGGGACCGAGCTGAGGAAACGAAACCGGCAGGTGTCGGAGAAACACGTCTCGTCTTCCCGTTTGTGGGCAGCGGTTCTGGGTCAGGGCGGTCGGTGGAGGCTCTCCGAGGGCTCCGGCGGTTTCCCCGCGGGCTCGGAGCGGGTGGACGGAGCAGAATACGGCGTTGCCTCGCCCGGTGTCTTTCTGGGCTTTGGTGAAATTCTGTGGACTTTCCAAAGAGCCTCTTTTTCTGGCAAAGTACAGCGGCGTCGGCACAGCTCGTTCGTTTCTGCACGCCGTTAAGGCGTTCCTGGAAGTTAAAAGTTGAGAAGTTAGAAAAAAGACTTTAAAGCTGTCTTCTGAGTAACATACTCCGTTAAGCGCCGGTCCCACGTCTATCTGTCCGTAGTTATCGTGCTCCACGCTTTCAGAGCCAGTTTCGGGATCAGAGCTTTATGCCATGTTAATAGTTATCTATAAATGAGCTTTCTTTCTTCTGCAGTTGATTTCAACTGGGAATCTGAGCTGAGAAGTGTATACAAAATATTTTTTCTGCTAGGTTAACTGTCTTAGGAAAAATACTACGTGTCCGTGTGTTTTTTAAAGATTTATACTAGCTTAGAGCATAAACAACATTTATTTTTTATGTTGTTAAACTGCAGATTTATGATTCTTTGCACTCCCTTCTGAGACATTAGCAACAGCAGCGATAGAAGTTACCTGGTGGCTACTAAACCAGCAGTTTTTAAGCTGAAATGCTTTCCACAAGAAAGAAACTTACTGGCAGCCTAATGCAGCCTATTTTTTCTCACCCTACAGTGTTTTTTTGTTTACATTCTTAATGAACCAAGAATGTGAAAATGACCATGGTACAAAATTTGTCTTGGACTTTACCCATGTTTTTCCTTCAGCTGTGATAACTAGCTGATGGTATTTCCTCACAGAAGTGCCTTTCAACCACAAGACAATGCAAAACACAAGCATGATTTGCTTTTCAGTACTTGAAATGAGGGTAAACTGAACCACTTACCTTACTCTCAGCTTCGTTTTGGAGTGGTGCTGATGTTATTGATTGCTGCAACTGATGGTTTTCTTTTAGCTAAGTGCAGATACGGATCTCATCCAAATAGGCGGATATGATTAAATAGCCGTGGGATCAGAGGTAGAGCCCATGTATATGAGGGAAAAATCTTTAGTCAGTGTTTGTTTAAAAAAAAAAAAACCTGATTTGGTCTCTGATTTTTTTTTTTAATGGTAAATATGACGAAATAGAAAAAAAAATCAAGTCCTGTAATTTTTAATTCTTAATTATTGATGAGTATTGAGTAGAGAATTTTGTAGCTCTTGGCCTGATTTCTAAACAAATCAGGTAAACAGTTCTGCACCAAATCTAAATGCACAGTTACCACAGTAATGCATTGAAATCCGAAAATTATGTTGTCAAATGCTAATTATTAGAATCTTCCTAAGCTATTATGAACAACCACAGTAATTATTAAAAAAATGGTGATTTCATACCTAACTTTATTTAAAAAATATTGGATTGAGTAAGTTTAGGACTTTCTCACTTTAAACAGCTCTTGATTGGTCTACTTCTCAGTTCTGCAGTTAATTCACTTTGAAATTTTCAGTTTTTTTCTATAGGTGTCTTTTGCTGAGATATGTTTCGTCAGCATGATGCTGAACAGAATGTGAATGTGGTATATGGTGGTGTCTGTTTTGGTCAAATTTGTTTTGTGAAGGTGGTATTTTTATCCTACTACACTGCAACGTAAATTAAAAAAACCCTAATATGTTTTGAAACACATCAAAGAGAGTGTGTTTTACTGTAATTCTGCTAATACAAGATATTTTCAGGTTCTCTGAATGATCACATGAAAGGTTCAAAAGATGATGTTCTGAAACGTTAAGGTTTTAATATGTATCTAGTAAAAAAATCTCCATAGTCTAGTCACTTGATAGCTTAATATTTCATATCTCAAAATGAACAGGTGATGTGTTGGGTTCTTTTCTTGATTTTCATTTAGATTCATAGACTGACTCATAAGATATTTTTAAGAAATGCAATGTTTTATACTTGGAAGGTAGTAATTGTTGTGTAATCAAATCACATAATGAAGGTGTTCATAACATTTTGCTGATCCGAAGTCCAGAGTGAGTTATAAACTCTTATTGTAGTTTTGGTATATACAGAGTTAGGGTGTACTTCAGGTTTCTTAGGTGGCATTGTATATCATAATTCATTCTGTCGTAGGCTTCCATTTTGCTCCAACTTTATTTCACCTGTTTAAAACTGTGGAGTTATGCATAGCGGGTAAGTTGTTAACTTTGTCCATGTGAGTAGTCCTACTACTGAGTTATGCCAGCACTCCTTTTAATCCTTATTTCTGTTTGCATCTGACATTTGAGGGACAGTATATTTGGGACAGTGTACTTAGGACGGTATACTGTAAAAACTGAAGGCAATATATGTAAACAACAGATTAGAAAAATTGTCAGGATTTTTAATTTAAGGTATTAAAATTGCAAGAGTTAAAATTCAAAATACATCTTTTTGTGAAGACTGAATACTGAAAAAATTTTGATGTCTAATCAGTTTCACTTCCTGATTCTCAGACATGACAGGATACTTCATTGACTGTTGCAGATATTATAGGGGAGTTTCACAAACAAAATACACTCCAGTTCCTTTGTGACATTTCTGCCTGTAGAATCACTCTAGGCCGTTGTGATTTAGCTCAGTAGACCTATGATTTCCTGCTGGGTTTTGTCTAATAATATTAAAATGCTAGTTATTAGCGGGTAGATTGTCTCTAAGAAGACCTAGATAAGTGCTCCTATTCATAATAGATGCTGTATGACAAAAATCACTGTGCTGGGTCAGGTTTTGTTTCATTTTCACAGTTTATTTCTTTGCTTAAAACATAATTAGTAAGTTGCTAAAATGGTAAATGAACCTATGGCTTTGGAGATGAATAAATTGTTTATAATCATAAACTTTTGAAAAAAAGAGGGCAGTTTTGATTTAAAACTAAAATTAAAATTGGAGAAATGTGTAGAAGTCTGTAAACTGAGCTATGAATAAAGACATAGAAATAAAAGAGTTAAAGAAAATCCCTAAGTTTTAGGAATCAAACTCTTCATGTTTGGGTTTGATTTCAGATGGAAGTATTTGGAGTATTTGATTTGAATAAATGGTGACAATTATCTCAAAACTGAGATCAGTAAAAATATCTAAAATTTGGAAAAATATTAGATAGTAATAGAGGAAAACCTTTTTCTTAAGTGATCTGTTGCCTTCAGGGTTGTAGATATGGCTTACGTTTGAGTTGGTGAAGCTTCTAAGCTCACAATGATCTTTTGTTATCCCTGTGGAAACCTCTTCTGGATTTATTGGGATACAAATCTTTGCAGGTTGCTGCTGTACAAGTGTTAGCTATATAGTTTACTTCTCATTGAACTTTTTGCATTGCGAAGTGATATGGCACGCTAGCGCTGGAAGTTCAACAGAGGCACAATGTTGATTCTTCTTGCTCCTTTTGTCTGTTATAATATTGTGGATTAGAGCCATGTGGTTCTCAGATACCAGTCTGTGAGTTCATTTTAAGTGGTCTGCCTCTGGTATTAAACGGTATGCCATTTCAGTGACCTGTGATCAGTTTGGAGCGAGGAGGCTTTGGGTCGTGCGAGCTGAGCAAGTGATGCTTTCTCCACTGCTGTGAGCATTGTAGCAGACCACAGACGCACAGTATGAATATACTGTCCATATGCTTTTTGGTCATGTGGTTCACTTTATTGTGCATACTTTCAGTCATAACAGCAGAAAGACAAGACGTGCATGACTCTTCCCTGGCCACTAGGTATTGGGCCTGTGGTAATTTAGAACAAGGTGTAAGGGCAGGGGAATTGCATGATGTCTTTGAATTACAAAATCTTTTGTGAGAGGCGAAGTGCTTGCTGTGAACGCTAATAGTAGCTAGGCCTTATCACAGGTGCAGAAATATAGTTTCAGGTGTGCCATAAGCAGCTTTAAGGGGGAAAAGCACATCTTTCTGTTTCTCAGGTTATAGAGACTCATTTACATTTTTCTTTTTTTTTGTCGTGTCCTTGTTCTGCATCTGGTAAAGGATTTGCTATGTAGCGGTGTCTTGTGAAAAATATTATCACTGTTACTATAGCATATCCCTGAAAAGAATATCTATGTTTTGATGTTAAGGAGTTGTGAAATCCAGGTTATAAGGGTATCTTTTGGGAGGAGACCTGTAAAGGCAGTTAGTAACGTGCCATATAGTTAGGGAGTTTTTTTGAGAAACGTATATTGGCAGAAATGACAGACCTGGCAGAACTGTTTAGAAGTGCTTAATCAGGAAGCAGTTCACATCCACCACCTGCTCTTTGTATCCCCAGCAATATTGTAGGCTGCATTAGCAATGAGTGTTTTTCTGAACTTTTAGGTGCTTGTAAAGTAGCTTTTTAAAAACTGAGATCTAGGCCAAACTGCTTTCCAGTCTCTGTGAGGACTACACCCAAATTTAAGAATGTTGTTGCATTATTGTGTGAATTCATGGTTTACTTGCATCTTGAATAGTGCTTACAGCTGTGGTACCCGTTTCCTGTGACTAGAATTAATTTACTGTAACTGGTAAAGATCCAGAAATAGGATGCAATGATGATCAGAAGCATGGAATGGGCTTTCTGTGAGGAGACTAGGAGTCTTCAGCTTAGAAAAGAGATGACTGCAGTAGATCATGATCTGTAAGTCGTGTATGGTCTAAAGGTAAATATGAGCAGATAGATAACTGTTCCCAGTGTGATGATGTCAGATGAAACGAAAATGTGAAAAAAATGTACAGAAGGAGATATATCACTTAGCATAATGTTGACTGTGGAATATTTCATCATGAGATGTTTTGGATATTAAAGGCCTACAAAGTTTCAAAATCATAGGCAAAAAAATCCATCAAAGTCCACAAAATGCAATAATATCCTCTTTATCTAAGGATTCCGTGGTCTGTACGTTGCTGAAGACTGAGATGGTATTCTGGAAAAGCATAATTGTAAGCTACTCCTACACTTATTTTTTCTAAATATCTGTTGTTAGCAGCTGTGGTAACTTGATAGGTCTGACTTGCTATTGCTGTTGCTGAAGGCCGTTACATGCTGCTTCCAACGAGGACTATGGGTTTCATACCTGTGTTTTCATTAAAAAGAAAGTAAAAACTCTTGAAACATGGGTTGCAAATAAAAATGAGAAAAATACTTCCCCCCCTTCTTCTTGCCCTTTGTCCCAGATCAATTATTTCAAGCTGTTTTTGCATGCGGTGAACCTGGTGTGGGAAAGGATTGTCTATGGAATGAATTCAGGTCATTTTTCATTTCAATATTTACGGGTACAAAATAGGTCATTTTTATATTTTTGGAAATAATTGCTATAAGGGTAGTACCAAGACACAGAAGTGCAAACTTGAAGTTTGTCAAACTACTTGGAGCTTTGTAGTCAAATTGAAAGGGTTTTAGGAGCTTTGGAACATGGTCACCTATCCAGATTCCTGGTTTCTTAAGTTATTATAATTGATTAAATACTTTAATACTCCTAACATTTTTGAACTTAATTGATTCTTCCTGATGGCTGCTGGATGTCTGATGAGTACGTGGCTAACCATGAGATTTGGTTTATGAATGCGTCCTATCACAAATGCAAAATATGGTGGCCCATACATTTGTTTTAACAGTTAATACGATCAAATAAAATAAACACCAGATTTGTAATTCCTGATAAATAGGATCTTTTACTTTTTCTAAGCCAGGTACATAAACTAGGCAGACATAATTTGCAGGCACACTTATTCTTATTAAAGGAACAATTCAACCATAGGTATGTGTCCTGGTTCCAGCTGGGACAGAGTTAATTTTCGTCTTGGTAGCCGGTATGGGGCTGTGTTTTGGGTTTAGGATGAGAACAATGTCGATGATACAGTGATGCTTTGGTTCTTGCTAAGTAGTGCTAAGCTGTTGCTAAATAGGTGCTAAGTGGCGCTCACACTGGTCAAGGACTCTTCAGCTTCCCCTGCTCTGCCGGGTGCACAAGAAGCTGGGAGGGGGCACAGCCAGCGGGGTGCTGACCCAGACTGGCCAAGGGGCTATTCCATACCATATGACGTCATGCTCAGTATATAAAGCTGGGGGAAGAAGAAGGGGGGGGGGGGGGACGGACAGACAGACGGACGGACGAACGAACGAACGACGGACATCGGGCGTGATGGCGTTTGTCTTCCTGAGTAACCGTTAGGCGTGATGGAGCCCTGCTTTCCTGGGGATGGCTGAACATCTGCCTGCCCGTGGGAAAGAGTGAATGAATTCCTTGCTTTGCTTTGTTTGCGTGCACGGTTTTTTTTTTTTTTTTTTTTTTGGTTTGCCTGTTTAACGGTTCTAATTTATTTTATTTCTATTATTAAACTTCTTATCTCAACCCACGAGTTTTCTCCCTTTCAGCCTTCTGATTCTCTCCCCTGTCCCACCGGTGGTGGAGTGAGCGAGCGGCTGCGTGGTGCTTAGTTGCTGGCTGGGGTTAAACCACGACGGTATGCAAAACCAAATTGCATTGAGGATTAACTATTTGCATGCTCAGTAATAGCTGGACATGCAAACTATGCTTTTATGTTTCCAACTACCTGAAAGTCATTCCTGTAGCTAGGCATGGACTGTACACTATTGCAATATCTTACATCTTTGAATTTGCTTTGCCAAACAATACAGGAAGTTGGATGGTACCTATTTACAGGTTATGCTGAAAACTTTTAAAAAATGATATAGGAAAATGCAGAAGTGAATCTACCTATAGATATACCTATCATAAAAATAAATTACTGGATGAGCTTATGGCGTTTTTACTTACGTTGTAAATAAAATTGCTGCTTAGACTATTATAGATCAAGACCTGGTTTTCTACTGCTTGTTTCCTTTCCAGCTCTTGCAGAGCTGGTTGTACCAACTTCTTTCTTTTTTTGCAAAACAGACTCTGCAAATAGCAGGTTAGTGGAAAAAAAATCATAGTTTTCCTCAAGTTTTGTCAATAAAGTGTTTTTATTGAATGATTCCTAAAAAATAGTGGCTAGTACTTTATAATGTGAATGCTCTGTCTTGTTTTTTTAAGTTGAAAACCTTTGTATCTGACACCTGTTTTCAAGTAGATTGTTTTTTATTTTCTTTCAGATCAGCCTCAACAATGTGCTGTGGCATTTTGTGCATGCCTTTCTCTGGACAAGTATATTTTCTTGTTGTTAGTTATTTGAAAAAATTTTCTCAGGATGAATTAATTCTTCCTCAAACGCTTGTTGTCCTATAGTTAGTGTGGGTAAAAATTTGTAAGAAAAGAAAAAGGGGAAAAATGTGTGTTTTAACTAATTTATCTGTGAGAAGTGATGACCTTCAAAAATTTGTTCTGTTTTCTTCCTGTCTTCCTTCTTTTTCTCATTTACTGGAGCTTGCTTTATGTAATTTGTTTAATTTGGGTTGTAAAGTAAAGGTTGTGGACATTGATATTTTATATATTGAACACACAGAAATAATAAAATAATCTGATTTTCCAAAATATGAAGGTACTTATTTTATGATGCAAATATGACACAAATGGCCTGTATTTATTTAGTGCTTTTCCATGTTAGCTAATCATTTTGTCTATAGCAGAGCAGACTTAGCAAGCTGGGTTTTTTCTCCTCTCTTGTTCAGCAGTGCTTTCAGTACAGGGGCCAAAGTGGCACCGTTTGGCAGTCAAGAGATGCCTCCCATTAAAGCATCTTTGGAAGAACAATTGTCTCAAGTCTTGTGTAGTTGAAAGCCAAAAAGTTTTGGATCCCTGCTGGTGAGGGGTGGAACTCAAAGTACTGGTTAGTTAATTTTACACTACAAGCAAAAGAAGTGGATAGCCTTCAACGGAGATCTGACAGCTTAGTATTAAGGCAGAGAGAGAATGCTGTAATACTGAAAGTTGGTTTCATGTAGTGAAGACTGTAGGTTTTGTGCATTTTAACCAACTGCAAATTAACACGTGCTGTTTTTCTGGTGTGTTTCATTCTGTTTTAATAGAGTGTTTTCTAATTGTGTAAATCAGTGTCTTGCTTGCAATTTGATTAAACACAATTGCTAGTTTGGATTTCTGTATTAAGTATCAAATAAATGAAACTTGGAAGATGTTTTCCAATTATGGGCACAATATATTCTGTGTTCTTGTGACAGTATGGAGGATTCTGCATGAAAGAACGGTGTTTAACAGATAACTCTTCCACCAATAAATTGTATTTAGTATCCTGACAGCTTTAACAATATGGTAAGTGTGTAGGCATTACAAAAAGCAGTCCACTGTTTTGACAGTGGAGGCTGGAAATTGTAGCTGTCTGGTACTAATTTGAATAGTTGAGATTCAGGTGGCTGCGGTGGGGTATAGAGGTCGTTTCCTTTTCTCAGGATATAGAAGGAACAATCCTGTAGATTCTGCACTTACCAAACAATCATGCAGAATAGAGTGTGTGATGAAGCATGTGATATGGTATAGTTCTGTTCTGTAGATGTAGGTAGTTAACTCTTCTCATATCCAGCCTTAGTTACTAATGTCAAAGCATGCAGAAAGTTATTCTTTTCTTTCTTCCTCTCTTTCCTGTTGGTGTTTTTTTTTTTGTTTTTTTTTTTTCCTCTTTTGCTTTGGCAGCCCCTGGGAAGTTTGTTGTAGTCTTTTATCACCTTTTTGTTCTGTGAGTTAATGTACATATCAAAGTATCAAGTTTGTTATGTTTGTACAAGCTATGCAGTTTAAATATTACAGGATTTATTTAAAAAGCACTTCCCCCTCTCATCATAACTGGTGAAGTGCATTTGCATCTTGGATTATGTAAATACTGGTATCATTAATGAGATTTCGTCTTGCTGTGAGTATATGAGCTTTTCCGGTGTTGTACTTCGACATTTTGAATTAGGTTCATTAGATTTCTCAGGCCACATACTGACATGGATATGGACGGTTAAACTTTGCTCACCTCACGTTTCCACTTCTGTAGTATTAAGACAAATGTGGCATTAATATTCCCCTGGCTGATGATTTGAAGGTCTTTTGAGAAGGCCTGACAATGGCTATAAACTTTTTAAAAGGAGTATCAGATTCTTCAACCCACCTATTGGCTCTTTAGCTGGCAACTTCCGACAAGTTACATGCTTGTATTTTATCTAAATTTTGCGCTGTTTAATCAGACATGTTTCAAGACATAGGTGAACTACTTGGTCACCAAGAAATTCAAGCTTTATGGGCAGGCTTTGCAGTTTATTGGATCAGGCTCATAGCTTGAGCTTGTGTGACTAAAGCTTTCCCATGATTAGCTAAAAAGCTTCTTTCTTTCAGTGTTGTGCAAAGTAGTAATGCATGCTAACTTGAGTGGAGTGTATCTTCTCATTTATTCACATTACCATCTGATTTTCTAGATAGTCATGGGCAACCTTGTCAACGTGCAGTACTGTCTTGCAACGGAGACAGAAGATGACTGATTACAATGTTGATATTAGAGATTTAAAATAACTTTAAAAAAAATCCCTGTATATATTGTCTTTCTGTTTTATAATGTGCAGCCTAAATGAACGTACTGCCCTTGTTTCTATAACTTCATATTTACTAATGTCTTGCACACTTTCATTGTGTGGCAGTAAATAAAAACCCTAGAAGTTTTACTTCTCAGCTTGTACAGGTCTGTAATATCATAAAATAGGTAGTTATGTATACACCTAAGTGGAATAGTTAAGACAGTGATTGTACAATTGCAGTGTGGATTTTACTGTAGAATGGCATCATAATAGTTATGTTCTTGTCTGCAAAAGAACCTCTGAAGGCCTTTTAACTCTTATACTGGACTATATTTTATGCTCTTTTGTTTTAATGATTTGGTAGGGTATAACTGAGTTTTTGCATGTCAGAGAAAGAGCAAAAATAGGAATTGGTGGGAGAAAGTATGCAGGACTCTTGAATTCCACAAAGTCCTTGAGAAAATTACATAGTGTGTTAGAAGTTAATAGAATTGAATTGGAAGGCCATCGTTTTCTGGTTGGTTTGTAGCATAGCTTTGTTTTTTGTGGTAAATTCAAACCATGTAACTCAGTACTGGTGCTTACTGGTTTAGACTGACATTTGTAATGAACATTACTGCAATAATAAAATCGTGAAATTAATTTAAGAAGTTTCAACTGATAAGTCATAGCTGTAAAGGTGTTAAATTACTAAGAAATCATAAAATGAGTAGTATCATCTAATAAGTATATGAACTTCTAGCGTAGCAAGTACTGCATAGCCTTTCTGATCTGCCTCCTAAACTATGGAGGTTATGTAAGTAGAATCTGCTCAAGGAGTGTTCTTAAAACCACTGTGCTTATCAAAGAGCTGTTTTACCCAGTAAGTTAGTGCGAAAATGTCTTTTACTGAGGAAGAAGGGTAACACAGAAGGATGGATTGGACTGTTTATTTCCACCAACAGTAACAGAGCTGGCTGGTCTGTGTGGTGATTGGGTAGGGAACTGGACCCTAAGATGCATGGAAACAGGTAGAAAAAAGATCCTGTGAAAGAAAGGATTTGTATTTTTCACACTCTGATGAAGCTGCGCAAAAATTCTGCCTTTCCAATGCTATTCACGTGTCTTCATGATTAGTTGAAAGTTATAATTCCGCTTGTGATACAGATTCAGGTTCATCACAGTACAATTCAGTTATATGCTTGAGCCTTGCCTTAGTTCCAGGGACATAAAAAAATAATCAAGTTAGTATCTTTACTTTGGTATCTTTTGCAAACAGGATTTTAGGAATCTGTCAGCCAGGCAAGCATGCTGGCATGTGTGATTGTAGAAGTTAGCGTGAGTTTATTTGTTTGATTAAGAATTCTTAAATTAACTAATTTCTTCATTGTGGCTAAGTGCTAGGGTATATTCAGATCATTTGGTACTTACATGTTTGTTTGGTAGGTTGCTGTTTCTAAAGCAGCTCAGGTATTATAACTGATATGTTTTGGTAAGATGTCTTGGTTGAGAGGAATTTTTATCATATTAATTTATGCAATAATTAGTTTGTTGTGCCTGCTTGAAATTAGACACTGGCCAAAATCATCCTGCAGCTTTTCTCATAGCTGAACCACTTGGATATGGCTTTTTCTTGTCTCCTTACCCCTTTTCATAAGGAATATAGGAAATCAGTTATCTTTCAGACTTACACCCCTTCACCTTAGACAAATTTAATTCCAAAACTTACGGAAGACAGAACCTCAGGTTTGTAGGAACACATATAGGCACTGTGCTTGTGTATGTTTTGTGCCCATAGACAAAACTACGATAAGAAGGTTGATATTAGATTTCCTTTTGAAACTGGCTTTCTATATGAACAATTTCATTTAATATGTTTACATAGAAACTGACTAAGCTAATTGGTAAAGCAATTTATATAAATGCTTTTGGAAATGGGCTTCATCTGTGATGTAGTGGAAGGTGATGTAGGTGATGTCTGGCACTGTGCACATGTATGAGTTGGCAGAATTAATATTAATTCCTAACTGTAACTTTGGCTTTGTGTGTTTAGCTGTGCAGCTGCAGTGTTTAACTTACAGCAGTAGGTAGGAATAGCTGAGAATCAGAGAACTGTGGAGGTTGGAAGGGACCTCTGAAGATCGTCTGGTCCATTCTCCGTGCACGAAGCAGGCTCAGCTGCAATGTATTACTCAGGCAATGTCAGACTGGCTTTTGAGTATCTCCAAGCATGGACACTCCACAGCCTTTCTGGGCAACTTGTTCCAGTATTTGATCACCCTCATGCTAAGTTTTTTACTCTGTTTAAGCAGAATATTGTGTATTTTGGTTTGTGCCCATTGCCACTTATACTGTCACTGGGCACCACTGGGAAGAGTCTGGCTCTGTCTTTGTTATATCCACACAAGGATAAGAGTGCAGAATCACAGACTCGCTGAGGTTGGAAGTGACCTCTTGAGAACATGCAGCCCAACCCCACTGCTCAAGGAGGGTCAGCTAGAGCAGGTTGATCAGCACTGTGTTCAGTTGGGCTTTGAGTATGTCCAAGGACAGAGACTCCACAACCTTTCTGAGCTACCCGTTCCAGTGTTTGATGACCCTCACAGTGAGAAGGTGTTTCCTGATGTTCAGGTGGAATATCCCGTGTTTCAGTTCGTGCCCATTGCCATTCGTCTTGTCACTGGGCATCGCCGAAAAAGGCCTGTCTCCCTCTTCTACACTCCATCCCATTAGGTGTTTATACACATAGATAAGAGCCTTCTCTTCTCTAGGCTGAATCATCCCAGCTCTCTCAGCTTTCCTTCATAGTCTCATAGTTTAACTGCAGCCGGCAACTAAGCACCAGACAGCCACTTGCTCACTCCCTCCTGGTGGGATGGGGGAGAGAATCAGAAGGATAAAAGTGAGAAAACTTGTAGGCTGAGATAAAGACTGTTTAACGGGTAAAGCAAAAGCTACGTGCACAAGCAAAGCAAAACAAGGAATTCATTTACTACTTCCCATTGGCAGGCAGGTGTTCAGCCATCTCCAGGAAAGCAGGGCTCCAGCATGCATAGTGAAACGCCATAACTCTGAACATTCCCCCCGCCCCTTTCCTTCTTCTTTCCCCAGCTTTATATGCTGAGCATGATGTCATATGCTATGGAAGATCCCTTTGGTCAGTTGGGGTCAGCTGTCCTGGCTATGTCCCCTCCCAGCTTCTTATGCATCCCCAGCCTACTTGGTGGTGGGGTGGTGTGAGAAGCAGAAAAGGCTTTGACGCTGTGTAAGTGCTGCTCAGCAATAACTAAACCACCCCTGTATTATCAACACTGTGTTCAGCATAGATCCAAAACATACCTTAATACTAGCAACTATGAAGAAAATTAACTCTATCCCAGCCAAAACCAGTACAATGAGAGAGATGCTCCCATCCCTTCATCATCTTAGTGGCCTTTTGCTGGACTCTCTTCCAGTAGCTCTGTATTGCTCTTATACTGGGGAGCCCAGAACTGGGCACAGCACTCCAGATGTGGCCTCAACAATGCTGAATAAAAGGGGAGGATGATCACCTCCCTTGACCTGTTGGCAACACTCCCCCTAATGCAGCCCAGGATACCAGTCGCTGCCTTTGCCACCAGAGCACATTGCCAGCTCATGTTCAACTTGGTGTCCCTCAGAACCCTCAAAGGCCTTTTCTGCAAAGCTGCTTTCCAGCCTGCCAGGCCCCATCATGTACCTCATATGCCTGGGGTTGTTCCTGCCCAGGTGCAGCACTTTGCACTTCCCCTTGTTGAGCTTCATGAGGTTCCTGTCAGCCCATTTCTCCAGCTTGTCAAGGTCCCTCTGGATGGCAGCACAACCCTCTGGTGTAGCAGCCGATCGTCCTAGTTTTGTGTTGTCTACAAATATCACATTGAATTAAGCAGAAATAGTTCCTCTGATTGGGCATAGATAAAACTACGTGTCTGATAGATGCTGAAGTAGTGACACAACAATTCAGTTATTGGTTAAGTGAACATAATTCCAGGTATTGATGGTTGCAGCATGCCCCCCCTGCCCCGTTGAAATTAGTGCTTTAGGAATGCTTGACTTGGTTTGGGAATGCTAGACTTGGTACTAGGCAGGTAAGTAGATAAAACACACTTCTGAAAAGTTTCTCTCTATCCACTAAAGGAAAGAATATTAGTGATGGAAAAGACAAATTCATAAGTAGATGCTGAAGTAATTTGATTAGAAAAAAACAACCAACCAAAGAACGAATCAGTGCTTCTCTTCCCCACCCTCCCTCCTTCCCCCCTAAACTGCACTGACAATGTTGGAGAATACTGGAAGAATTGAGGGAAGGATGTTAATCTGTATGCCATGATGAAATAACTACTGACTGCTGGGTGTCTTGTATACAGTGAGTGGAATGGATTGAAAGGTGTAAAATGATGAATAATGAAGGACTATTATTTTTTTTTCCCGGTGAAGAAATAGCATAGAGTTTGTTTTTTGGAGACAGTGTTTGTGCATATGTATGTGTGTATATGTATTTCACTGACTATATACTTATTTACTACATCTAAAGGTGAAAGCCTAAAAGCTGATTTTGTACAGAGAAATCAAATACCCTGTTTGATTGTATTTCCGGTGTCGCTTTACTGTCAGTGAAGCATCATAAATAGTAAACACTGTCTATTGCACTTTGCAAGGAAGGAAAACAGAGCTTCACCTTTGGTCATAAATCCAAGTTTTGTTTTCCTGGGACTGGTCGTAGGAGCAAGATTATACGTGGAGCTTTAATGGATGGGAATAAATGAAGGGTGTATAATATACAAGCCAGCTGTTTACTACTGAGAGAAGTTATCCCACTTGTACATTTTGAGGTGTGTTTGCCTATATGGACTTGATAATTTAAATGCAAAAATACCCCCAAATTAAAGTGGTACTGATTTTCAGAATGGGAACATTGCAGAAATCTAGTTAATCTCAGTTCAAACAGGGAAAGAAAGTAGTGTAGGGAAGGCAATAGGATGTTACTGAAGGTGGGAGTGTGGAAAAAGAAATCTAATTAACTGCTAAGAATGGGGAGTAGTGTGCTAGGTGAAGTGGGGAGGCAAAATGAGAGGAAAAGGGACACAAAAAGCAGGCTAAATGTTGGAATACCAGTAGGAGGGTGAAACATGGAAAGCCATAAAGGCATCTTCCACATACAGCTTTCTTCTGCAGTGATTCATACCAAGCTAGAAGGGATGTGAAGCTAATGAAATTAGTGGCTAATATGCTGACATAAAAACAAAACTTATGGTGACAGTGTGCGGCATAAAAAACATGGTTGCATGCATTTTGCAGATGGAGAAAATGAGGAATGAGTTAAATTATATGCTCAGGAAAGCAAAATCACTAAAAAGCTAGTCACAGTTGAGTTATTTGTATTCTAGGATGAGCTTTTTTGTAAGATTAAGGAATAATTTTGTGAACAATAGATGGCACAGGGAGATGTGTAGTTGGAAATTGAAACACCTGCTGAAGCTAAAATACATCTGTCAGTTGCCTAAAGATCAGTCCTTTCATGAGTACTGTATCTTGGTATGAAACAGAAATACGACTCTGTTTTTAGCCATCCTCAATGTAGAAATGGAAATAAGAGGAAACACTGATTGTCTTTGTGCATCTCTTGCATGATTTGTTTCTGTTGAAGAGGTTTCAGAGAATGAGGGATAATACAGTCCTGTTGTTAAACTGCTGATTTGAGAGTTAGGAAATCCAGGTGTTCTTTCTCTGTGTTTGCAGTGTAAGTGGGAAGTGAGTAATCAGTTTTCTCCATATACTAAATGGAAATAGTGATATTTTATCAAATATGTAGCTTTGTTACTCTAGATTGTGCCTGTGTTATGTAAATCTCTAGACAGAGAAATGCAGCGACCTGCAGATGGATCAACACAGGAAGATGCTAGTATGATGTTAAAGGTTAACTTGAGAAAATGTGCCATAAAAACAGAGGTATGGACTGGACTGTATAAATGTTAATCATGATAGTGTTCGTGCTGGGTAAGGGCTGAGTATCCTTAAAGGAGTAAGGAGAAAAAGTAAACATTTGTTTTATGCCTTTTATACTAGCATGGGCAGAGGATTTCGGAAGCTTTTTTCCTATTTGAAACATGTATGCCGAATCTCAGAGTTTGTTTTACAGATTATTCTCTTCAGTGCACATTATTTTATTTGCCTTTTCTTTTTTTTTTTTTTTTTTTAAAGCTGGATTCAAAGTGAACCACAATGGCTGCTGTCACCTCGGATAGTCCTCCAAACCCAAGCTGCAAAATCATGACTTTTAGGCCTTCGATGGATGAATTCAGGGAGTTCAACAAATACTTAGCGTACATGGAATCACAAGGTGCTCATAGGGCTGGAGTTGCAAAGGTAAACATCTATAATGTAGAAGGAAAATTGTTCCTAATACCTGTTTTCCCAGTATTTGTAATTTGTTGATTGCAAAACTGACCTTTTTAGTATTTAACATTTTTTCCAAATGATTTTCAATGAATAGATACTGATCTGTTACTCTTTTAAGAGAGAGCTTTTTGGTATCTCTGATATTTCATGCAAACTACTGAAGACGATTTATACTGTTTTGTCTCTAACCGTCACTTATTTCCATGTTTACAATAGCAAAAGAGGATCTCTTCTTAAGGCAGATTTAAACTAGTTTTTGGCAAATCAGAACAAAATAGGGAATTTATAGTATAAATTGGAAAGTCTTGATATACCGGATGTTGAACTCAGTCTTTTAGGGTTGTGTATAACTTTACTGGAGCAAATATCCCACTACAGTCAATGGGTGTATGCATGAAGATAGTGAGCCACTATTCTAATGGAAATAATTTTCTTTTTAATGGTTATGGTGTTATCTTTTTGTTAATGAGAATTGGAGGTACGCTAGCTACCGTTGCATTGCCCTTTGAACAATGGTATATCCAGGATCTTACAGCAGGTGTTCCTCACCTAATGGAGAGTGATTATCGGAGATTAAGTCTGATGTAATTTAGTGTTACATCATCTAAGTATTTATGCTGTATCTGTTTTGCCACTTTTCAAAACAGCAGGACACAGTGCAGGTCTAGAAATCCTAGCTTAGTTATTGTAAGTAGTCAGTGGGAATAGCCGCCTTCATCAGTGGGTTTTTAAGCTAATGTTGCAAAGTCAAGACATTTAAAAATTGGGAGAAGAGAAACAAAACCTGCAATTCTTGGTTTCTCCCTGCCCACTCCCTCCTCCCTGCTTCCTGTAAAACAAAGCAAAACCGAGCCCCTTACACTTTGAAAACCTTGTAGTTTTTTTGCTTCCTAATTTCTGAGGGTAGAGTTACATATAGGTCATATTTTCAAACTCTTCTCTGCAAGCAGGAGTAGAAATGTGATAAATGGACAACAAAGGAAAGCCTGAGCTTAATTTTTCACATATTCAACTATATTATGGAACATATTTGTTTGTGTGGGAATGAACTATTGCAGTCCTCTCATCTTGAACAGTAAACTTAAGAGCAAATTCATCATAGTGACATCTGCTCAACAGATTTAAGCCATTAACAGGTATGTAAGCAGGAGATTCTAGCTATGTATCATTCTGTGGATTACGTACATGGACTCAACATTCAAAAAAAAAAAAATCTTATTTTAATATTGTTTATATAAATAGCTTTATTTCAACTGTTGGTAGTTTCTAATCCTGTTTCATGGGGATCTAGCCAAAGAAATAGAAAGTGCCTTATGACCAGCCACTGAGATGATACTGATTTTCTTCTATTTCAATTTGTTTATTCATATGTAGTGTGCTTGCTTTCTTTGGTATGTTGTGTATAAAACAAAGACAGTTATGCATAAATTGTACTCCTTGCTTTCTCTGCCTGTATGAGGAAGCTATTATATGAACCAGGATTAGTGTATAATATGTTTGGAAAAAAAAAAACCTAAAAATGAACTAGTTTTGTTTAAAAAGAAGAATAGTTGTGATATGCTCTTTATCATGACTATGTCTGTCCTAGACTGCAACTAATCTTTTCATTTGATAGTATTCAAAACCAGAAGCTTCTTAATTTGAAAAACAAAACAAATTTAATTTTCCTTTAAAAACTGTCTATCTATTTACCTCTTTGACAGTTCTCAGGAGGTTTATCATCAAATATGATACTAAAATGCTTAAAAAGCCTATGCAAGCTTCTGTTCTCATTTCTGAGACATTCATAATAAAGAGGAGCTTCAGTTACTCTCCATCACGTTTTTTTGTGGTGCTTATTTTCTGTCAGGGATTGAAGCAGCTGGAAATGCTGGTCAGTGGCTTCCTGATACATGGTGCCCAGTGCTCCTCTGAGGCTGCTGGTATACTTAAGATTAGCTGTGGGACTAAAATATGTCATGGTTTGAGCCCAGTGTACTAATCATTTGTGTGTGTGAACTTTAGGATATATGGAAAAGTAGACTTTTCCGTGTCTTGGCATTCTTGGTTACAAAATTTCAGCCAGTAGGAAGTGTAAAAAGATAATGAATTTGTCTTATTGGAAATATTCTTCAGATTTTTTTGAGACATGAATATGGCTTCAGTCATTGTTCTGTTTTCGTTCCTTATCTTGATTCTGGTTCTGGTTCCTTCCCTGCCATCCAGCAATTAAACCTCCATGTGCAACCAGTGTAGGAGAAAAGGGCAGAGCCATTGAGGATGTCCTGAGGAGAGCAATGGGCATAGTAACATTAGGAAAGAGCGTGAAAGGAAAGAATGTGAAACAATTTTGCCTTTATTGTATAATTTAAAATTTCTGTAATGTTGCTGTCACCTTCATATCCTTACTTCTGGTGTTCATAGAATCATAGAATCGTTAAGGTTGGCAAGGACCTCTGCGATCATTGAGTCCAACCTGTTAGCCTAACTGCCTTGTCCACCTCTAAACCATGTCCCTAAGCACCACATCCACATATTTTTTGAACGCTTCCAGGGACTGTGATTGTACCACTTCCCTGGGCAGCCTGTTCCAATGCCTAACCACTCTCTCTGTGAAGAAATTTTTCCTAATATCTAATCTAAATCTCCCCTGGCACAACTTGAGCCGATTTCCTCTTGTCCTATCACTTGTTCTACTCTCTCTCTCTTTCTCTCTCATGAACTCTTTAAGGAGGTATCTTTGTGAAGATTCTGGATTAACATAATTCTCTGCAGTAATCAAGCATTAGATTAATTCTTGCATATATGAAATGTGTATGATCTGAATATACAGTTATTACTGAAAAGCAAAGATGACATAATATCGGTAAAATATACTAATGCTGTCATTTTAAAAAGAGTGGCACTTAATGTTAATATGTAAAATCTGTTTCCTGTAAACTGCTTTGAGGTTGAAACACCTTAAAGGAACATTGTAATGGGCCAAAGTAGTAGTTATCTTTTTAGGTTACGCACAAGAATATGTGAAGCTGACTTTTTTAAAATACTAGATGCAACAGTGACATCTACCAGATGTTTCAGTATTTTGAAGAGTATAATGCAGATGTTTGTCTGTGGAATGGATGCAGGCATATACTGTATTTAAGTTAATTTAACACTAATCTAGTAAAAAATCGATCTAAAATGGTGATTGTGGCAACAGAAGAACAGAGGTTAGGCTGTGGTCTCTTTGTCTTCACCGTGGTGTAATGCTGCAAGATGTAGATTACAATCCCATAAGTGAATTGAAAATGAGTTGGGGAGTCCATTCCAGTAATTTGACAATCAAAGTACTTCAGAGATATGACACTTTTCAGGATTAGTATGAGAAGTGGGTAGTAAATTTTCAATGCATATCCCTAGTTAACACTGTTTAACCCATATTAATTTTTAAATTTTCAAGCTACAATTTTTTTTAAATGTAATTAAACACAAATTGAAACCACTTTCTTTCCTGATGAGATCATGAGCTGCTTCCTTAAGGATGAATCTTTCAGTGTTGTTGCCATTATCAAACTATAGCTATTTATTTTGTAGGTTTATCTGTCCTATACAATTTTTTTCAAAAAAAGAAATGATATTTTTTTCTGGCTCTCTCATTAACATAATCTCTCAATGAGGTGATTATTATATCTTGTTATCAGGTAGTAGGGATGGAAAAATTTGGCTACAAATTACTGTTTCTCTCAAATTGTCCACATACATGCAATTAAGAGAAACTGAAAATTAGTAGATTCTTAAAAATAATTCCAAGATTTGATTTACAGAGGTTGTTTCTACTTTTATAGCACTTAGTTTCATATTGTTTCTGTTGAAGTCACAAAAACTGAACATATCCAATAAGGGCAGAATTTGGCCATGTAGTCAGGGATTTGTGATATTTTGCATAGTATAATTTGGCTTGTTTGAAGTTAGTATCCCTGTGCTTATATGATTGAAAATGTGTGTCTCCATTTTTTTGACCATACACCTAGGATTTAATTCCCGTTCCATCTATCACATTTCAAAACCATTTGGGAAGCTCTTCTCCATGTACAGATTGTTAAAATGTGATAGTCACAGGAGAACAAAAAGTACTTTTATTTATCTGTATTTATATGCATGTGGGATATCCGCTGCCCTGGGTTTATAGAACACCTGGAATAATGTCTATGAAACAAGAAAGCAAAACAAAACCTTTTAAATATGACTAATTGCATTAGTCATGTTTCAGTTGACTGTGACTGAGGAAGGGCCCTTTTAACCATTCTGTGTAGCTCTGCTTTCTGCTTCTTCTGCTTGATACTAGAATAGCAGTTAAAACATCTCTAGCTGTTTTCAGCCTGTCGGTTAGTTGCTACATATTACTCAGTTGTCTTGAGACTTTTTATATTCTAATTTCCACTATTTTTTGATATATCTCAAAAAAACCTATATATAAAAAATAAACCAACTAAGTATTTTTTAAAACAAATCTTACCAAGTCAATAATTCATACTGCAAAAGTTTAAGGGACATTTTCTGAGTTTTGGAAATTGGATTTAAAATAACAAGAATAAAATATTTTTTCCTGTTTTGATAGTAATATAAAATGAATTTACAGAGGACTTAATTTGTGTTAAGTCCAGGATGTACAGACTCAACTAGGAATGCAAAGAGAATAAAGACTATCAAAAGAGCTGTATGCATATGCAGGAACAGTAATTTAAACAGAGGTCATAAGCAGAATAGGCATACCCAACATTTAGGTTAAATGTGAAAGTGTAAGGGGAGAAGGCCTCTCACCTGTGTGGAAGAATATGTGTATGTAAATAGGGATAAAAATAGCTTTAAGGCTTGCACATATTGGGGGGGGGGGGGGAGTGTGGGGAATAAAATATTAGGGAAAAAAGTTCATAATACTATGCCTGAAACAAACGATTAAGGTAGCAGACAAACAACATTAAACCGTTTCCAGAGCAGATAATATACTGTGGCATCCCTGGAGCAAATTGGCTAAAAATTTCTGTTAGGCTTTTGAAAGTCTGCAATGAACTTTAGGCATAGATAATATATTTTAGTTTTAATGTTACAGCAGATCGTATACTTACAAAGGAAAACAAGGAATAAAAGCAACAGAACAAATGAGAAACAAGGCACACTGATAGATTAGTTGCTCTTTACTTGAATAAGAAATGTTTTAGAGTCTCAAACTGCATTTATATAGAGCAAAATAGTTAAATTAATTTGCAGTCACATTGGCAAGTAGAAAAGTAATTTTGGAACATGATACTGAAAATAGATGTTGGCAAGTACAAGAAAAACAATTTTCAGAAGAGTTGAGTCCGAGGTAGCTACATAGAAATACTAGCCAGTGCCATTCAGAATCGAATGTAAAACAGGAGATTACCAGTATACGAAAGGATTTAACAGAAATTTATGCGTTGATAGCACTCTGAAATAACCTCAGTTGTACTGATATGCAGCCTTCAGGGAGGAGACTGAATGGTATAACTAAGACATTCCTATCTAAAACTGAATATATATCACACTAAATAACATTAGACAGTGTTAATATGCATAGGATATTTGAGATCTTCCCCACCCCCACCAATGAAAAGGCCTTTCCTTAGGTTTTTCCTTTTTTATATTTGAGCATTGAACAGCTTGGCTGATGAATTCGATCTAGGTTCCTTCCATGGAATAAACTTAACTTGCCTGACTTTGAAGAGGTTATTTTTACTAACGGGAATGAGAAGAGGCTTCAGTGGGACAGGTCAACGGTAAAAACTCAGAGACCTAGTCATTATTTCCAGCTCTGATACTGACTAGCTATGTGTCACTTTGGACATGATATTTTAACATCTCCAGTCCTTGCCCAGACCTTTTGTTAGAAAATGCAAATTTTGGGGGGCAGGGACTCTATTTTTATTTTCTTTTAAAATGATGCTTAGCATACTGGTCTCCACAAAATTCACTTCTCTAGCTAGTACTCTAATTACAGCAATAATAAACATGTTCCAGTTAGCTGGAAGAGGATATTTTGAACCTGTATTCACAAAAATATTTTTATTGCTTAAAACATGCTGACCTTGAATTAAATAAGATAATGCAAATTTTGCTTTTTGGTATTCATATGTTTGAGCCAAACCTACAAGTTCGTGTTTAATAATCATGAAAATAGAAATCTCTGTGCACATATTTGATTTCTATGCATATATTCTGAATGTATGACTTCTCTGCTTCCAAACCAACATCTTGTATTTTGTTGATGTGAGTACAATTTAAGATTTGTTTGAAAGAAATAACTAGGAATCACAAGATGATTCAATTATTTTTTTTCTCTGAAAGCAAACAACACTGAAACTTGCTAAGTAGTCTCTGTACAACTGAAATCCCATGGAAGCTGAGAAGGAAAAAAGGAAAAGAGGGAGTTGCATCTGTGTAAAAACTGGATAAAAATGCCTGTTTATGTTTAAAATATAAACATTGGGTATGGAAGTATGTTACTATTCGATAACTTTTCTTCAGCTTGATGTTTCTGTTTCGGTGTGTGCTTGCTAGCATGAATGGTCTTGATCAGATTTCTTCGAGGGATGGACTATTTGAGTACATTAGCATTACAATTTGCCTATTTGTGATTATTTTCCAAAGGCAGCAAATGATCTCAGGATCCATCTGTGTTATTTTTTTAGAATTTTTTACTTTCTTGGAGTGATGTTATAGCAAAATCTCTAATGGACAATATTTTGTGGAGTACTGAAATGCTTGTTAGAGGAACAGCCTAGCTAGTCTCGTGTAAAGGCTACCTCTAAGATGTGAATTAATTATTCAAGTAATGTAATTTGTACATGGTAGATGCATGTTTATGAAATCCATCCTACTCTGTTGTATATTACTTTAGAAGTTTCCAAGCCAATGCCTGTGAAAATTTGATTTGAGCTCCATGGAAAAGCATGAATATAATGAGTGGATCAAAGAACATATGGAGCCTTTGGGCAAGTAAAAGTTCAAAACAAATATATATATTAAAAATGTCTGTGCTGTGTTTTAAAACTGTTGCAATTTCAAATCTAGAGTTTTCTGTTTTCACATAGTATATGCAAGGAATGTTCAAAATTACACAGTCTATAAAAGAACACTGGTATGACTACAGGCTTCTTTGAAATTCCTAATGAATATATTGCTGACACTTTAGAATCTGCTGAGGAGTTTTTGTAGACTTTGGGCAATTTTGTGGTATTTGCAATAAAAGTGTTAACTTTACAAATGGTTAATCTGCACATAGCTTTAATCTTTAATTATGAGGTTTAAATCATGTTAATATAAGAATTGGTATATCTAAATTAGTGCAAACTCTTACTTTAATAGAGTTGTTCCGTGCAGTTTTATGGGGATTAAGCTGAACAGACTCTAAAATCTAAAGCTCTCTAAAATAGCTTTATTTTTTTTCATTTTTTCATTAAGAAATAAAGTTATTCATACTGTTTGCACCAAATAACATTTGGACAGGGGACTGTCAATCTTTTGTGTGAATCTAATTTTTTTCTTTTTTAAATTGAGGATAACAATTTTATATCATGGAGTATGAAGTGTTTGTGAATTATAAGGCTTTCTGGTTATAAAATATTTGTCTGTTCTGTTATTATACATGTGTATGTTTGCACAGTTGCACATGGTTGAATTGCTGTAGATTACTGAGTTGCTTCTTCTGAATTAAGGTAATACTATGCCCATTTTGAAGTGGTTTCTGCATTATCTAGGAGCACTTACATGGTCAGTTAGTTCCTGTGAAACAGCTGGTAAGCAAGCGTTCATTTGATGATGTGGGCATATTTGACTTGTTCTTTTGATTTTTCCAAAATGTTTTGAATTGGTATTGCAACTGTTGATGTCCTGTTTTCTATTTCTGAATTTAAAGGTTATCCCACCAAAGGAGTGGAAGCCAAGAAAACATTATAATGATATTGAGGATTTGGTGATTCCTGCTCCAATTCAGCAGATGGTCACTGGCCAGTCAGGGCTCTTTACACAGTACAACATTCAGAAAAAGCCAATGACAGTGAAGGAGTTCAAGCAGCTGGCCAACAGTGACAAGTATGTATTTGGGGGGGGTCTTGCTTAGAAAGACAAATATTTATTTGTTCCGATATTGTGGTTTCTTTGAATTGTGCTAGGCAGCTGGTGATTTTTTTCACTTACTCAGTACAGGCTTTCCTGTCTCCTAAGTTGTGGAAGGGTACCACAGTATGAATCTTGTTTGTGTTTCTGTTGTTGAAAGCATCCTGTACCATGGCAGCAAGAAAGCATCTGAAAAACCTGAGACATGATGGTTTCTGTCTACCTTTTTTTTCTTTCTGTTCTAACAAATGCTTATGTTGAAAATAGTGACGATGATACAGACTTATATCCGAGTTTTGTTTTGAGTACACTTATTAATGTTCAATATTTAGTTCTTTTTTTTGGCCTAGATACTGGAATGGCCTATCGTCATGTAATTCTGAAAAAAACCCAACATCTTTTTTAACTCGCCCAGAAGTTTTTGCATTAATCTAACAGAACTCAACTGCTGCACCTAGCGAATGTCTACGTTCTGGTTATGGCAAGATGGACATTAAGGGAGGGGAAAAAAAGTCTATGAAGGGCTAGATACTGTGCTAAAAAGTTTCAAATTGGTGGGCATTCCAAGAAGAGGGAAGTGATAGAAGGAATTCTTCCCCATTCCTTTTGGCCATGTAAAAAGAGTAAATTCTACTTCAGTATTTTCTCAAAACTGACTGGAAATAGTTTCTGGAAGGTGGGTCAAAGGATCCTAGAGAGAAAAGATATTTGAATATAATGAAGGAAGGTAACACTGCCCTAGTTTGAAGGAAAGTTTCTCTCATAAGTTAATTTAAGAAATTAAGAGGTAAGAAGAGAAGCTGTTATCAAGATCAGGAAAAACTAGGACATGAAGAGCTTTTGAAGAGGCTCCTCAACAAGCGTTCCATAATATCCATGCCTGTGTAGAAGTGCAAAAATGATCTCCTTTTTTCAATTAAAAATGATTGGTATGTTTCTGCCCATATATTACTGGTGAAAAATTAAGGCTATCACACTTAAGATTTTTTTCCTCTGGTAAGTGGGAATGGGACCCTATTTTGTAGTTCTTAAAATTATTTGTTCAGTAACTGTTAGAGGGGAGAATAAAATATAAAATCTGTATAGTATCTGATGCAATTTTCTGTGATACCTGTTCATATATTTTAAAGTTTACATTTGATTAACCCATGGTAAAATCAGAAACACTAATTTCTTAAAATAGTTTGATAATGCAAAGATACTGTGAAGGTTTTAGTATGTATCATGATGTTAGCTAAATTTATTATATTCTTTCTCAGGGAAGATATTTTGGAAATGTTTCTGATTTTCAGTTTTCATGTTTTTTTACTGAAATCAGTTTAAAACGTCATTTCATAGGTAAAGTTAAGAGCAGTTGGGAGGGTTTCTTGTCTATTAATAGCTGTAGGTGTTTCTCCATATTCATTACTGCTCTTGAAAATGTGTCATGTAACCTCTTATGACATTCTTAATGCAGTCTATATTTCTTAAACTATTAAGTAGCTGAGAGCCCCTATTCTCCCATAAAAACAATTTTGTTCCTTAATGAAGATGACTTCTCTGTTAAAGACTCTTTTCTGAGTATTGTGATGTTATCCATTTCCTTTGGGAAAGAGAGAAGGGCCATGAACATACAAATTAAATCATAGTTGCCTTTAAAAGGGTTGTGTGTGCTCAGTCTAATGCATTGCATCTTCCATTTGTTTAGGCATTTGCGATTCACCATTGAACCAAGGTGCTTCTTCACCTTGACCTCTGGGAAATATGGGCATATCTGCATCTCGTAATCAAGATGCCTGTGTTATGGTAACTGAGTTTATGTATCCATATTACTCAGTGCCAGGCAGAAATACAATCTGGTTTCTGGAGCCATATCATGAGAAATAATTGAAACAACTCCATTGCTGAGAATGCTTTGGTTAAGATGCATTTTGCTAACTTGCTTGTCTCTGTTCTGTGTTATTGCGTGATGTAAATGTACCTGGTCTACTTAATTCTTGTATGTTTGGATTTTCTTTCCAGTAGTTCAAGTGTAGCAAGTTGGCACTCCTAATGTGAAAATTTACTTCCCAGAGTTGCAGTAATGAGGGAAATTTTTCTTTTCTGAAGACGTAAATGTGGGAGAACAGAGGCCTGACAAAGGATCCTGATGCAAAAGCTATTGATGGATGTTTTCTATGGTAGTGTGCTTGTGTTGTGTTCCCATCAGATTTTACATGAGGTTTGAGTAACCCTCCAAAAGTATATACATAGGTATATTTATGCATGTAAAAGTATGGTGCCCTGTGCTGCACTAAAGGAGTAAAAATAAAAATTTCCTTCAATATTTTTTTTCACTGCATGGTAAAATTTTTGGTATCAGCTGTTTGAAATATTGTGCCTTTTCTCAAAAGGTTTTCCTGGGGAATGAATAAGAGAAGAAAGTACTGTTTTTGCCTGGCAGGGCTGCTGCTTGGCAGAATTAGTACATTTGGGTTGGTCTGAGACAGGCTTGTGCAGGACCTACTTCTGTGTCTTCGCAGAGCTGGTAGTGAGGCAGGAAAATAACAAATACTTGTCAATTAATTGGCTTTTCCATGTGTGGTTTTTCTGTGGAAGAGAAACAAAAGGGAGGACCTCAGCCTGAGGACAGTCAGTAGATATGCTGTTTAGCTGCTGGAGACTGAGGAAAATGTTGTATGGGTAGGTATATGACTTCAGTTACTGTAGCTGCCAGGTAGGAGATTACATGCTGTGGTGAATCATGAAACTAAGAATTCAGGACAACTAATAAGTCCTCTATTTCAGTGAATCTGGAAAAAAGTGATCTCTTAGAATTCAATTTGCAATATCAGAAGCATAGACCATTGTGAAAGTGGTTGTTGAAAGACTATGCTGAACCTTTGCCTACCTCTTCCTCTGCAGATACTGCACCCCAAGATACGTAGATTATGAAGATCTGGAGCGTAAATACTGGAAGAACTTGACTTTTGTGGCACCAATTTATGGAGCAGATATCAATGGGAGCATTTATGATGAAGTATGCATAGCTTTTTATGAAGTTTATCTCTTCCAGCCCTCTTTTAAAGGGTACTGTATTTAGAGGATACATTCTTGCTTTGTGACTGAGAATCTGTCTGTCTTTTGAAATCTTTGTGTTACTCGCTTTAAAGACTCCAAGCAAGGTTGAAATTAACTCTACATCTGCAAGAGTCAGACAGTTCTGTCCTTAGACAGTAGGATATTGCTGCTCTTCCTGATCATGAGACTCTTCCTTTTCTTCACTTTGAACTCTCCAGAACTTTGAGATTCCTTCCTATTTATTTATTTGTTTATTAACATTTCAGTATGCATGTTATCTGTGTACCTCTGTGGAAATTTAGTTATATTTTAAATAATGTTTACTTTAAAATTAAAAGATGAAATACTTTATTTTTCTCTCTTTCACTGAGGAAAATTGATAGCTGCACTTCATACATGCTTGGAATGCCCACAGTTCCCTGGAAATGTGCTTACAATTACTGTGTACCTCTGAATTAAAGTAGATGAAATGGAAACTTCTAAGGAAATGAATTTTGCTGGTTGCTTGCCAAGATCTCCACAGATAAGAAGGGACTCTTAACACAGATCTCATTATCCAAAGAATTACAGAATATCCATTGATATCAATTAGGCTATGTAAGTAGCTATAGGAACTAGATTTTGAAAGGATTATTTAAGTAATGAGACTAACAGAAGAAATGTTAGCATTTCAGAAAAGATTTGAGGATTTAAAAAATACAGGGCAAACTTTTGTCCAAACGAATCTACCATGTGTGGAGTTCTTGAGTTATTTCATGTTCTATGTAACTGCCTTCTCCAGTCATTCAAAAAAAAAAAAAAAAAATAGAATTTCCCTGTGGCAGATGGTCTCAGGCTGTGCTAATGTTTCATATTTCTTCACAGAAAATAAATTACTTGAAGACTCTGTCCAAAGATAAATACAGTCAACCAAGATGGCTTAAGGCAATTCAATTTTTGCACTAGGTTGTGCGATCTTTGAAAGATAGCTATAAATGTCCAGTGGTCTGTTGTTTAGAGAAAGCAGACAGTCCAAATTTTATTGTGTGTCCAAATAGCTGTATAAAAATGATTTAGAAAATAATTGAACATTCTGATTTGGGGTGTTTCGGTGAAGAGACATTCTAGATGGCTGTAGCTTTGTGGAGACCAAAATGGGGCACAGGAAAGCAGTGTTTCTTTCAAGAAAGAGAAGCTTGCCCTTTTTCTTCTCTGATTTTTTTTTTTTTTCTTTAATATTGGCAGGTAATACCTTTCGGCTTAGCTTTTTACAAATGTATACTTTGTTTTGACTGTATTTTCTTTGATCTTTAGTATCTTAAGGTTACTATTTCTAGTAAGGTTACAACATTTCCAAAGAAAAGAAAATGCAGTAGTATCCAGTTTTGAAGGGCTGACTGGTCAAAGAAAAGGTCAGAGATTTCCTTTTCAAGGAATTGCACTCTCATTAGATTGGGAGGCTGAGGAAGGGAGATCAAAAAAGCGAAGGGTGAAGTGAGATGAGCAGCATTCAGCAATCCTAACTCAAATGTTAGGTGCATACGAAGAGGAGACAAAGAAAGCACTTGAATCTATAGGGAATGGGGAATAAAGGAGTGAGGAAGAAAACAGTAATAGGTTGAATAAAAAAACCTTAATGGCTATTATTAAATGGGTATTATTTAAAAGCAAACAACAAAGGAGAAGTGCTAGTGAAAGGAATAGACACTGAGGAAAGAGTGCACAGACTGAGCAGTTAATGTGACAGCCATGTCACGGTGTACAGCTCAGTGGGGTTTAGAGGAAAAGAAGGAAAAAACCCTGGTACCAAACTGTTGGTGAGAAAGTTATGAATGCCACTGATCAAAATGTTTTCTCTTAGAATATTTTTGCTGAAGTTAATTTTTGGCCAGCAGATGGTGTACTTGCACAACTAATTTTTCATGTCTTACACTTGAAGATAGTGCTAAGAAAGTATCTTTTTGATTCTGTTTGAAATTAGAGGTTGTTCTTAGGTCTTCATTCACCTTGCTTCAGGATTGTCATTATTTGGGGAAAGGAGATGAATACAAGTAGCTGATGTTTTGGGCAACATACAGCAGAAAGGGGATGGCTGGATTAATTTGTTATAACAGCCTATTTGCCATAAACAAAACCAAATGCTTACTTTTTACAAAATGCATTTTATACAAAACAGTGTGTTATTGATGTTGCATTTAATACAGAAAGGTAAATATCTGGCAGAACACCAGGTAGAAAAACACCAGGAGCTTAGTGAAAGTATGATGCATATGTGTACTTGGGCCATCAGAATTAGTGAGAAATGCTGCTGTGCTACAAGTCATTATCCTTTAGTTTAAAAGTTTACCAATCACGTTTTCTTTTCCACATGGTAATGTTCAATTTTACATTAAGACATCTGTATCTGAAGCATGATGAAGCCTTAATTTTTACTATTTAGATTGTTTAAGAAACAATGATGTTATTTGTGGAATCCAGCACCTTGCTGACATTGTGCCAGAGAGATCATAGATCTTGTAGTATTGTTTGCTTTTCTTAGATCAGAGGATGACAGATTCTGAGGGGTTTGGAAGATGGGGCAAAGTTAAAAAGCCTGTGTTATATGGAACAGCAAAAAAAAAAAACCCAACAAACAAACAAACCCCAAAACAAACAAACAAACCCCCAAAAACCAAAACCACCCACACAGGAACAAAGCTGTAAATGCATGCTTTGAAATTTGACAACTACCATCAATGATTCAACGTTTACCCTTGTGATACTTGGATTATTCCAGAATCTCTGTTGTGTATTTATAATGTATTTATTGTTATTTGACAATTCCGAACATAGATTAAATCTTTATGAACAAGGAAATAACCTATGAGAACAACTGTTTTTTACACTGTATAGAGCTTTGTAGAAAATAAATTTAAGATAGCTGAATGTTTGCTTGAAACATTATTCTATGCTGTATGCATTTTAATTGCTGTTACATTTAATTACAGTGCTTTGTAGGAGAATGACAATGTAGGTGACTCAAGAAAAAGCATTGCACTAAGGAACAGATTGTAAGGATCATTATTTATATTAAGATTGTAAACATTATTTGATACATGTTCAAGGTTCTGTCTTTTTGCTGCTATTAGGTCATCTGGACTTGAGTGAAAATTAATATTCCTGAAAGAGTTTATAATGTCAATAAGTAAAACACTAGTCTCGCTAGCTGCAGTTGTTAAACTGATTTCTGAATTGATTATGAACACCTAAGAGTTATGATTGTTTAGGAATTTTAATCGAGAAGTGATTATTTATTTTTTATTGTGTTATTTCAAGACAGCTGTCTTCCTTGTGAGTTAGCACGAATATAATGCCAACTTGAGCCAGCTTAGACAGTGAATGACTAGACTGTGAAACAGTTGCAAAAAGTTACTGTTCCTGTCAGGAACAGGAAGGAAGAGAGTTATTTTGTTTCTGATATCATAACTTTATTAACTTTTTATTAACTTTCCTGGCAATTGTACCTGTGAGTAAATTGAAGAGTGTGATTCACCTACTTTTCCTGTACAGTTTCTATTCTGGTGAACTACCATTAGGCCTTCCACTTCCATAACATTCCCAACTGTTGTTTAAATTAAACCACCAATCCCTGAGGCCACAAATTAAGTTGTTTCCTTGTTGGATGAGATACAAGGAGCTCAAATTAACTTTTTCTGTTTCCTGTTTTTTGTTGTTTGTTTTGTTTTGTTTTTTTTTTTAATTAATGTGAAATTATATTTGTATGGACAGATGGGGAAGATGTATGAAACCCCTACATGGACTGATCTAGAAACTAGGGGGGGAAAAAATCTTCCTGGTTGCAAAGGGAGTTCCAAAGAAACTTTGATTTGATGTTTATAATGGGTCATAAAACACATCTGACTTCAGTGCTGTCAATGGTATCTGCTATTTGGTAGAGAAAGGTTAGGGTTTGGAAGCAGCCCATATAAATGTCGTCTTGCCTCTCTCTCACCACTCTTCAGCTCCTGTCTTGAAGAGATCACTTTAGTTCTCCTTTCTTTCTCTTAGTTTTATTCCTCCTGATAAGACAATTTCTAATGCCTGCCTTCTCCCACGGCTAAGCTGTGGGGAGCGTATTTGATTAGTAATACACAAATGATTGAGTCAGTGGAGTTTGTAGGCTAACGGTTATTTGTGCTGAATTGTAGGTGCATCTCTAACGTAATATTAACTCTAGCAAGAGATGGACTCAAGTTTCCTGCCGTATCCCTTGACAGAGCAGCTAACTTGATTTTAAAGCAGCACCTTGACATTATATGTAGAGTTTGGATTTGACCATGAAATAAGTTAGGGATGGCATCTGAGTTGTAGCTTAACCTAAGGCTGCAGGAGAGCAGCAGGTGTAAGCAATGCAAGAGTCTCTGGAGGGCCTCAGTGACAGTTTCCTGACCAAAGCTGTCTGCTGGACCTTCTACTTATAAACAAGGAAGGACTTGCTGCTGATGTGAAGGTCGAAGACAGGCTTGGCTGTAGTGACCATGAGGTGAGGTTCAGGATCTTAAGAGGAGGTGTCAAGACAGAAAGCAGGACCACAACCTTGGCTTTCAGGAGAGCACATTTTGGCCTCTTCAGTGATCTGCTTCAAAGAGTCCTGTGGGATAAGGCCCTGGAGGGAAGAAGGGCCCAAGAAAGCTCGTTCGTATTCACCTCCTCTAAGCTCAAGAGTAGTCCATCCTAATGAGCAGGAAGTCAGGCAAAAATGTCAGGGGTCTGCATGGATGGGCAAGGAGCTTCTGACAAAACTCAAGCATAAACAGAAAATACACAGGAGGTAGAAGCAGGGACATGGAACCTGGGAGGAATACAGAGACACTGCCGAAGTATGCAGAAATGCAATTGGGGACATCAAAGACTACCTGGAATTGAATCTGAGAGATGTCGAAAGCAACAAGAAGGACTAATATAAGTGTACTGCAGGGATCAGTACAGGGTCCAGTCCTGTTTAACATCTTCATTAATGATTTGGATGATGGGGCAG
The DNA here is from genome assembly GCF_965183815.1 of Platalea leucorodia. Classification (NCBI taxonomy): domain Eukaryota; kingdom Metazoa; phylum Chordata; class Aves; order Pelecaniformes; family Threskiornithidae; genus Platalea; species Platalea leucorodia. Next base: position 32,220,761 of record NC_138858.1, read on the forward strand.
AGTTTGCAGGCGATACAAAACTGGGAGTATCGGCTGATATGCTAGTGGGTCATGCTGCCATCCAGAGGGACCTTGTTAGGCTAGAGGAACGAACTGGCAGGAATTTCATGAAGCTCAACAAGGGGAAGTGCAAAGTGCTGCATCTCATGAGGCAAAAATCCCAGGTATATGGGGTACCTGCTGGGGGCTGAAGGCTGGAAAGCTGCTTTCCAGAAAAGTCCTTTGGGGGCCCTGGGGGACACTAAGTTGAACATGAGGCAGCAATGTGCCAGTGCTGCAAAGGTGGCTAACTGTCCTGGGCTGCATTAGGAGGAATGCTGCCAGCAGGCCAAAGGAGGTGATCCTTCACTTTTATTCAGCACTGCTGAGGCCACACCTGAAGCGCTGTGCCCAGTTCTGGGCTCCCCATCTCTCCCCAGAGATACAGAGCTACTGGAGAGAGTCCAGTGAAGGGCCTGTAAGATATTGAAGGGTCTGGAGCACCTCTCATATGAAGAAAGGCTGAGAGAGCTGGGATGGCTCAGCCTACAGAAGAGAAGGCTCGGGGGGACCTTATCAATGTATATAAATACTTGTAGGGAAGATGCAAAGAGGATGGAGCCAAGCTTTTATCAGCAGTGCCCGGTGACAAGACCAGAGGCAATGGGCATGAACTGAAACACAGGAGGTTGCTCCTGAATATCAGGAAACACTTTTTGACTGTGAGGGTGGCTGAGCCCTGGCACAGGTGGCCCAGGGAGTTCGTACATTTCTCCATCCTTGCTGAGATAGTCTTACAGGTTGTGTTTTGCAAACTACTATAAGCATATATCTTGTATGCCATCCTTTACAGTATTCTATTGAGTTTGCATGGCAAGGTTTTGTTAGCCAGGGGGCTACAGGGGTGGCTTCTGTGAGAAGCTGCTAGAAGTGTCCAATAGAGCCAGTGCCAGCTGGCTAGAGGACAGACCTGCCTCTGGCCAAAGCTGAGCCAATCAATGACGGTGGTAATGCCTCTGGGATAACATATTTAAGAAGGGGAAAAAAACTGCTGCACAACAGCAACTGGAGCTGGAGAGAGGAGGAGAATATGTGAGAGAAACAACACTGCAGACACCAAGGTCAGTGAAGAAGGAGAGGGAGGAGGCACTCCAGGCGCCAGAGCAGAGATTCCCCTGCAGCCTGTGGTGAGGCAGGCTGTCCCTCTGCAGCCCATGGAGGTCCACGCTGGAGCAGATATCCACCTGCAGCTTATGGAGGACCCCACACCGGATCAGGTGGATGCCCGAAGGAGGCTGTGACCCTGTGGGAAGCCCACGCTGGAGCAGGCTCCTGGCAGGACCTGTGACCCTGTGGAGAGAGGAGCCCGCACTGGAGCAGGTTTGCTGGCAGGACTTGTGACCCTGTGGGAGACCCACACTGGAGCAGTCTGTTCCTGAAGGACTGCACCCTGTGGAAAAGGCCCATGCTGGAGCAGTTCATGAAGACCTGCAGCCTGGGGGAAGGACTCATGTTGAAGAAGTTTGTGGAGGACTGTCTCCCATGGGAGGGACCCCATGCTGGAGCAGGGGAAGAGAGTGAGGAGTCTTCTCTCTGATGAGGAAGGAGTGGCAGAGACAACGTGTGATGAACTGACCACAACCCCTATTCCCTGTCCCCCTGTGCTGCTGTGGGCGAGGAGGTGGAGAATTTGGGGGTAATGTTAAGCCTGTGAAGACAGGACGGGTAGGTGGAAGGTGTTTTAAGATTTAGTTTTTATTTCTCATTATCCCACTCTGATTTGATTTGTAATAAATTAAGTTATTTTTTCCCCAAGTTGAGTCTGTTTTGTCCATGACAGTAATTGCTGAGTGATCTCCCTGTCCTTATCTTGACCCATGAGCCTTTCATTATATTTTCTCTCCCCTGTCCAGCTGAGGAGGGGAGTGGATAGAGCAGCTTTGGTGCTCACCTGGCATCCAGCTGGGATCAACCTACCACAAGTTTGTACAGGATGTTACTGGGTAGCTTAATGGGGGGACATGAACTCCTAATTTTTTTAACTGTGGAAAGTTCTGCATGTTTTAGCACATGATTATGTGACCCACTTAATGGATGAGGGGAAAGGCCATGGATGTTGTTTACCTGGACTTTAGTAAAGGCTTTGACATTGTTTACCACAGCATTCTCCTGGAGAAACCGGCTGCTCATGGCTTGGACGGGTGTACTCTTTGCTGGGTAAAAAACTGGCTGGATGGCCAGGCCCAGAGAGTGGTGGTGAATGGAGTAAATAGAGTTAACTCCAGTTGGTGGCCAGTCACAAGTGGTGCTCCCCAGGGCTCAGTATTGGGGCCAGTTCTGTTTAATATCTTTATCAATGATCTGGATGAGGGCATCGAGTGCACCCTCAGTAGGTTTGCAGACAACACCAAGTTGGGTGGGAGTGTTGATCTGCTGGAGGGTAGGAAGGCTCTAGAGAGGGATCCGGACAGGCTGGATTGATGGGCCAAGGCCAGCTGTATGAGGTTGAGCAAGGAGAAGTGCCAGGTCCTGCACTTGGGTACAACAACCCCATGCAACGCTACAGGCTTGGGGAAGAGTGGCTGGAGGACCTGGGGGTGTTGGTTGACAGCCGCCTGAACATGAGCCAGCAGTGTGCTCAGGTGGCCAAGAAAGCCAATAGAATCCTGGCTTACATCAAGATGAGTGTGGCCAGTAGGAGTAGGGAAGTGATCGTTCCCCTGTACTTGGCACTGGTGAGGCCGCACCTTGAACACTCGGTTCAGTTTTGAGCCCCTCACCTCACGAAGGACATTGAGATGGTGGAGTGTGTCCAAAGAAGGGCAACAAAGCTGGTGAAGGGTCTAGAGAAGAGATCATACGAGGAGCGGCTCAGGGAGCTGGGGTTGTTCAGCCTGGAGAAAAGGAGGCTGAGGGGAGATCTTATTGCTCTCTACAACTACCTGAAAGGAGGTTGTAGTGAGGTGGGTGTTGGTCTCTTCTCCCAAGTAACAAGCAATAGGATGAGAGAAAATGGCGTCAAGTTGTGCCAGGGCAGGTTTAGATATTTAGATGTTAGGAAAAACTTCACTGAAAGGGTAGTCAGGCACTGGAACAGGCTGCCCAGGGAAGTGGTTGAGTCCCCATGCCTGGAGGTATTTAAAAGACGGATAGACGTGGTGCTTGAGGACATGGTTTAGTGGTGGACTTGGCAGTGATAGGTTAACAGTTGGACGTCATGATCTTAAGGGTCTTTTCCAACCTAAACAATTCTATGATTCTATGTGATATGTGCTTTCTCTGTGATCTATGCATAGTTGAGATCGATGTGAGCATTCTTTCACTTACGTCATTGGTTCTGGTGTGCATTTCCAGAGAGAATCTACTTGCTTCTGTTTTTTTACCCACCCTTCAAAAGGGTGCTGCAAAGCAATGGTTATATCTGAAAAGATACTAAGAAGAAAAGAATAGATCAAATGAGGGAGATTGTATTTCCTAATCTGTGTATTTATGGTGCAGAGGTTCTGTTCATAGCATTTTTCTGTCTGTATTCTATGCACTTTGAGGAAGCAATAAAAATCTGGCAGGTTTTTTATTATATTCATTGGTGTGAGTGAATGGGTGTGTGAAGAGAGGAGTGGGTGACCAAGCACAAATTTTTCTGTATGTTTCTCCTGCTCCTTTTCACTCTGTCTCTTAATTAGGTTTTTTACTATTCTTTATTATTTGAGCTGTTGCAGTCAGTTATAGGGGCTTTTTAATCCTAGTTGTAGAACAGATGTCTTGTTTGCCAGGTTAGTATTGAAATGAATCCATGAGAGAATCACAGGAAACATTAAACTCTGAAAAAGATTTGTGTGTATTAATGTATACATACAGAAATCATGTTCATAAAAATAGAATACGTCATGCTGTTGGCTGATTTGTTTAAGTAAATTGCAAAGGATAGTGTCATCTCACTATTGTAAGTACTTTAAAAAAAAGGAAATGAATAAAAAATAATTTAATTTGGGGCCTATTTTATTCTTATCTGCAAAGAGGTCAGTGCTTACAACCTTGAGCTTCACTTACCAGTATTCTGAATGCTATATTTTTCTTCATGTCTTTGAGAAAAGAATGGGTCAGCTCCTTCTAAACTGTTCAAGTGTTCAGATAATTGAGAGCTGCTTGTGAAGGGTCCCATTTTGTTTCCACATTGCATTAAAAGCTGGTTCAAAGGCTGTTAAGAGAGTCATAAAAACTCTTGATAGTAGTTTACAGTAAGTTTGAATCATCTACAGAATTAGTGAAGATTGGAATAGTGGTCTTCTATATAAACTATTATGGACCATACAATATTTCTCTGAGGAAATACAAGGTAAGTCTAATGTATATAGCAATGACCATAGATGGTAAGGTGTTTCAAGCTTTTATTTTTTTGTTATAGTAAAGAAAGAAAAATGCTATTTTTCAGCTTTTTTTCCTGATGTTGGATTGTGTGGTACAGTTATCAAAGATGACAGGTATTCTTTAAAGATTTGCCATCAAAAATGTGAATAAATTAGAAATACTTTCTTTACACATTCCATTGAAATTATTATAATATTCTGGTGTTAGCATGATATTCTGAGCAGAATAAATATTTGATATTTTCCTAACATTGAATAGATTATAATGTCTAAATGGGTTTTTGTATTTGTAAGAAACTACCAGCTACACCTCATGGTCATGTAGTATGCATACTGGTGTTCTAATAATGGTTATTAAATATAGCATAACCTGCTAAAATATACGTTCATTTTGAGAAGTATTGTTATGTGTTGACCTGTGAAACTGCTCTTTTACAGCTTCTGTGATCTTTTTAGTGTGCATTGCAATTGTAAAGTTTAAAAACAGTTATATAACTATTGGAAAAGTTAGAATTGATATAAAAAATCATGTAAACATTTTAATTCATGTTTTGGAATATTAAAAAAATATATAAGGGAAAGTAACAGCTTTAATAATAATTTGCAATAATTTCTTGTAACAATCTAGGCATAAATATAACACTGATTTTTTTTTTTTTTTAAGTTCAAAGAATGTACGAAGAGTTAAAATAAATCGGTATGATTTTAGCCAGTGTCAGTGAACATTTCCTTTTGAGCTAAGACTACTTGTCAAAAATAGTCTTTAGGAAATGACATAGCTCATACATCTTGAGTGTAGAGGTTGTGGATTGTGTATTTGGTATATTTGGTGTTTTGAAACAAGCTTTTTCTCCTGGGATTGTTCTCCATGTGAGGATTTGCTTTTGTTTTAGGGACAGACCACTAGCAGTTTGCTTGGTGACTAGTTGTGACTTGACTTAACAGAGGGTGAAAAGATGAGATGTGGTGTTAAAAAAAAGGATAATTTATTCTTAACTATCACTTCATTGTTAATAAGAGAAGAGTTAAGATTTCAGGATGTTATGGTTGCTAAAAGCTTACATGGATTAAAGAAGGTGACTGGATGAATACATTGGTAAAAAGCCCACAGGGTACTAACAGTAGAAGGATAACACCTCTGTCTGGAAAAATCTTCCATCTGCAAATTGCTGCAGGCTGGAAGGGTAGTCTGGGGAAGTACTCCTTTGCATACACTGTTTCTTGTCTGCTTTTGGCCACTGTCAGAAAGAGTATACTACCTACATTAATGGTTGATTTTTATCTGGTGTATTTATTGTTGTCTTCTAACCTTGGATGTGTCTCTGTGCCTAAATGGTTCAGTCATTGCTCTTATTTTGCTGTATTAATTTGTTTCTGCAGATTGACTGCACAATTTGTGTACAGAGATAAATTTTATGTGATTTAAAAAAAATTAAATCTGTAAATTAATTAGAGGAATAATTAGTTAAAATTGTTTTTTGAAACAAATTTTGTATTTTACAGCTCTACTACCTTGCTGATGATTATGATTTTTAGATTTGAAAGGTGCAAATTTTACTGGCATCTACTATTTGAGTTCATATTGGTGTTTAGGTTTTTTTTCTTTTTTTTTTCTTTGATAGTGGTCCTCATGTTAATTTTTCTTTTTTTTTTTTTTTTAAATTTTTAAATTTTAAGTGTCTTTATGTCACACAAGTGCATCAAAGCCAAAGCCTCCATTTAAAAAAAACAAAAACAAAAACAAAAAACCCAAAAATTGCTGTCTGGAATGAACTCATTCTGTAAAAGTCAACTACTCCTTTGTAAAAGCCCCAGATAACTTGCAGATAGTTTTTCTTACTAAGTGAAATAGTCATAGCAGGCAGTCAGGAGTGCTTGTTCAATGAGAAGGTTGAACTTCATAGAACTTACCGTTTTGTATATCAATACTAGTTGACACAGAATCTCAAAAAAACAAGGAAATAAAAACTGAGAGTATTAAATTTTGGTTACTTCTTGCTTTAACCTGTATTCTTACTTCACCACCTGCCCAACTATTGAATGTCACCATGTGTCTTAGTCTTAATCAGCTTCATCAGGACTGCAACCTGCCATCAATTCATTCCCTAAATTTGAGTAAGATTACCAGAACTGTACAAAGTTCAGTGATGGGGGGTGTGGAGCGTTAAGGGTGTGTTTAGGGGCTGTCTTCCCAATAAAAAAACTTGCCTGAGTTGAGTTTGTAATAGTTTTGCTTATATTTCTTGTTTTTCTGACTGCTTGAGCACCAGCTAATGTCTTCCCTGAAGGTGCTAATAATTGGTATTATAATGAAGTCTAATCTCTTTCTCTTCAGTTTTGTAGCTTGATCATGGTGATAGTGACTCTTACATGCTGTATTACCTGAAATTAGAATTGCACTTTGTGGATGAATCTGAAATACAATAAAAACTACATGCATGGCTTTCTGAATGGCTTTTAATATGCAAATTTTATAGACAATAATGTAAGGACACAGCTGAAATCCCATGAAATCAATGGATTTCTTCTGTGGTATATTTCTTATGCAGTACATCATTATGGCTAGAAATACCTCTGAAGTGATGTAATAGTTTTGGTTTTTATACTTTTAGGAGAAATGGTAAATTTACGCATGTAAATTAAATTTTTAAATAATTTTTCATACTATTTAGTATGACTTTGTAAGTAATTAAAAAACATAGATAGGCCCAGTGAAACTTAGTGGCTTCCAGCTATCAACTCATGAAAGATTTTGTCTGCAGCTGTTATTTCTATTGTGTATGGTGTGTCAATCCATGTTAGATATGATGTATTAAGTGTTGAGCAGATATGAACTTACATTCTCTGCTCTGAATATCTCAGACTTGGAACCTGATCTAAACTTTACTAAGGTCAAGAGAATTTTTCTTTGGGTAACTTCAACTGTCTTCTAGAGTGCTTACAAATTTGTATTAATCTACAGTCTATTGAAGGGCTAGATCAGGTGTGTATCTTTTGACTGAAACTATTACATAAAATTGCATTACTTTATAAATTTATTAATACATTTATTATGTATCTTTTTCAGGGTATTGAGGAATGGAATATTGCCCATCTTAATACAATATTGGATGTTGTAGGAGAAGACTGTGGAATTTCTATTGAGGGTGTAAATACACCATATCTATATTTTGGCATGTGGAAAACAACATTTGCATGGCACACTGAAGACATGGATCTCTACAGTATTAATTATCTCCATTTTGGGGAGCCAAAGTCATGGCAAGTTTAAATTTTTATGAAAGATGGTTTCATTTATCTGTTTGTTTCAGCTGACTAAACCAAACAGATGGGGTACAATTGCATCACAGTGATAAGCTTTACTGAAAAGCTAAGATAGAAGGTTTTATGTGTTTGTTTTTTTTTTTTTTTTTAAGCTGATAATGCTATGAAATATGTGAGATTTGTGATGTAAAGAACATCACAGTAATGCATTCTTTTATTTTAAAGGAAAAGACTAATCAGTAGAAATAAGCCTTATGAGTTCAACAGAAAAAGATTGTAGTGATTCAATATAAGAAGTTTAATGAGTTGGGAACCCCAAGAGTATTTGAGGGAACTTCTGTAAGGCCTCTTTGAAATCAGTTTCTTTGGTTCAGTTGTCCTTTGGGACTGCCTAACATGTTTTGTATTAAACATGCGTTTAATTGCTTTTTTGAATCAGATTCTTAATCTCTACTGTTACCTCAGTAGTCCCAGTAGGAGATAAGATTCAGTGTTAAAGGTACTTCCTAAATAGGAAGCTTCTGCTATCCTTTCTCTGTAATCTTAGATTTTTGATTGAACAGCCTTAATAGAGAGACAGGTAGGTTTAATGTTATACATATACCACAATCTATATGTGTATCTTAAAGGATATGAGAAAAATGTTTTCCTTTCGATTATAAAATCTTATTTTTTTCAAAATACCTGTGAAGAGAACATAAAATCGTTAGAAAGATACATAAAAGATATGTTATGCTTAGTTTGGTTCTGGCAGTTTCTAGTCATCCAAACTTAGATGGAAAACTTTGTAGCTGGTAATTCCATAAAACATTATTGGTTATTTTTATACCCATACAAAAGACACAGACCTATGCAACACCATGTAGTTAAACTAAGAAGGTGGTAAATTGGTCAGCTGCTGGTTCTTAGGTCATTGCTTTAGGTTTACCTGCTTTTCTTGTATGGTGGATCTCTTGCATTTAGACAGAGAAGATAAACACCAGCTACTGTAGTAATGCAAATCTATGTTTTGAATTGATTAAATATTTTTTTTTTAATTGCTGCTTTAATAGAATTAGACATACTAAGAAACTCTTCTCAGCCATAAGAACTATATCTTTGTTAAAAATGGATGTAAAGATAGGTAATTCCAAAATGTTCTAAGATGATAAGACAAATTTAACTAAAAAAATTATTGCATAAAAATTATTTTGGATTCTTAGGGATTTTAAAAGTGCTATTTAAACAAAACCTAGCTGCATATTATAAAATTCAAAGTAGCAGAGACATTCAACACAGCAGAGAGGAAGCAGTCTCGGAGGTTCCTGGAGTGTGTGGGAGATAACTTCCTGACGCAGCTGGTAAGCGAGCCAACCAGGGAAGGTGCCCCGCTGGACCTGCTGTTCACGAACAGAGAGGGCCTGGTGGGTGATGTGGTGGTCAGAGGCTGTCTTGGGCTCAGCGACCATAAAATGATAAGAGTTTTCAATTCTAGGAGAGGTAAGGAAGGGGGTCAGCAAGACCACTACCCTGAACTTTAGAAGGGCGGACTTTGGGCTGTTCAGGAGTCTGGTTAACAGAGTCCCTTGGGAAGCAGTCCTGAAGGGCAAAGGAGTCCAGGAAGGCTGGACGTTATTCAAGGAGGAAATCTCAAAGGCGCAGGAGCAGGCCATCCCCATGTGCCGCAAGTCGAGCAGGCGGGGGAGAAGACTGGCCTGGCTGAACAGGGAGCTTTGGCTAGAACTCAGGAAAAAAGGAGAGCTTACTGCCTTTGGAAGAAGGGGCAGGTGACTCAGGGGGACTACAAGGATGTTGTGAGGATATGCAGGGAGAAGATCAGAAAGGCGAAGGCGCAGCTGGAACTTAAACTGGCCACCACCGTTAAAAGACAACAAAAGAAGTTTTTATAAATATGTTAGTGACAAAAGGAGGGCCAGGGAGAATCTCTCTCCTTTGTTGGATGCAGAAGGTAACCTTGCCACGAAGGATGAGGAGAAGGCTGAGGTACTTAATGCCTTCTTTGCCTCAGTCTTTAATAGTCAAGCTAGCCATCCTCGGGTTTTTCAGGCCCCTGAGCTGGGAGACGGAGATAGGACGCAGGGTGAAGTCCCAGCTGTTGAAAAGGTGGCAGTCACTGACCTGCTCCTCCACCTGGATGCGCACAAGTCCATGGGCCCAGATGGGATCCACCCGAGGATACTGAGGGAGCTGGCAGAGGAGCTTGCCAAGCCTCTCTCCATTATTTATCAGCAGTCCTGGTCAACCGGGGAGGTCCCAGATGACTGGAAACTAGCAAATGTGACGCCCCTCTACAAGAAGGGTCGGAAGGAGGATCCCGGGAACTGCAGGCCTGTCAGCCTGACCTCGGTGCCAGGGAAGGTCATGGAGCAGGTCATCTTGAGTGCCATTATGCAGCAAGTGCGGGACAACCGAGGGATCGGGCCCAGCCAGCATGTGTTTATGAAGGGGAGATCCTGTTTCACTACCCTGGTCTCCTTCTATGACAAGGTGACCCGCTTAGTGGATGAGGGGAAGGCTGTGGATGTTGTCTACTTGGACTTTAGTAAGGCCTTTGACACAGTCTCCCACAGCATTCTCCTGGAGAAGCTAGCTGCTCACGGCTTGGATGGGTGCACTCTGCGCTGGCTTAAAAACTGGCTGGACGGCCGAGCCCAGAGAGTGGGGGGTGAATGGAGTCAAATCCAGTTGGCGGCCGGTCACGAGTGGTGTTCCCCAGGGCTCAGTGTTGGGGCTGGTCCTGTTCAACATCTTCATTGATGATCTGGGTGAGGGGATTGAGTGTACCCTCAGTGAGTTTGCAGATGACACCAAGTTGGGTGGAAGTGTCGATCTGCTGGAGGGTAGGAAGGCCTTGCAGAGGGACCTGGACCGGCTGGATTGTTGGGCTGGGGCCAACTGCATGAGATTCAACAAGGCTCAGTGCCGGCTCCTGCACCTGGGTGACAACAACCCCATGCAACGCTACAGGCTTGGGGAGGAGTGGCTGGAGAGCTGCCTGGCAGAAAAGGACCTGGGGGTGTTGGTTGACAGCCGCCTGAACATGAGCCAGCAGTGTGCCCAGGTGGCCAAGAAGGCCAATGGCATCCTGGCCTGTATCAGAAATAGTGTGTCCAGAGGAGGGCAACGAAGTTGGTGAAGGGTCTAGAGCACATGTCTTATGAGGAGCGGCTGAGGGAACTGGGGTTGTTTAGCCTGGAGAAGAGGAGGCTGAGGGGAGACTTAATTGCTCTCTACAACTACCTGAAAGGAGGTTGTAGCAAGGTGGGGGTCAGTCTTTTCTCCCTAGTAACGAGTGATAGAATGAGAGGAAATGGCCTCAAGCTGCGCCAGGGGTGGTTTAGGTTAGATGTTAGGAAAAACTTCTTCACTGAGAGGGTGGTCAAGCATTGGAACAGGCTGCCCAGGGAAGTGGTTGAGTCTCCATCCCTGGAGGTATTTAAAGAACGGATAGATGCAGTGCTCGAGGACATGGTTTAGTGGTGGACTTGGCAGTGATAGGTTAATGGTTGGACTCGATGATCTTAAGGGTCTTTTCCAACCTTAACGATTCTATGATTCTATGATTCTATGATTTACTTAAACCCTGAAGTCCTTAGACACAAAGGGTAGAAGCTAAGAAAACTTTTTTCTTTTAAGTGTTTTGAAGGAGATATGAGTTCATAAGTGCTTTTCTAATTTACAGATACTTGTTTGCACTTCCAAATGAACAAAATCATTAAACATTGACCTCTTCATCTTTTGAAGAAATAGTGGTGGATACAACTTCATTTTCTGGACCACATTGGCCCATGTTGTTAAGCAATGCAACGCTAAAAAAAAGTTGAATGAAAGACAGTTAAAGATTTATTTGTTGTTATACATGTGCTTTTACTGGAGGAATGCTGCAGTAATTTATGCTAGTGCTGTTTCTTTATCAGTAGAATGTATCTTGTGTTAATGTGTTATTAATATATTTTCTTTAAAAAAGTGGAGGATGAGTTGAATCTTAGGATACAGATAGTAAAGATCTTGTCTGCTGTTAAAAAATTTAAACTGAGTTGACAAGTGCTTCCTTAGTGAAATCAAATACCCTGGCATGTACAATAGTAATACATGTTTATTAATTTTACTGGGTTTACATGTAGTTCTTCAAGACAGTGACATTGGTCTTATGGAGAACTGAAAAATAGAATCATAGAATCATGGAATGATTAAGGCTGGAAAAGACCTCTGAGATCATCAAGTCCAACCATTAACGTAACTGCCAGGTCCAACTCTAAACCATGTCCCTAAGCATCACATCCACACTTTATTAAGAAGCATGATAGGCAGTGTTTTTCTCTGAATTGTGAGAACACAACCACTTCCCCCTGAGAGCCCTGATGATAACTTGTACGCAGCAGCTGAATCTGACTGGTGTGGCAGTCTTTATGGAATTTGAAGCTTTCTCCAGTGTTTAGGCATAGATTAACTTTCATGTCGTCTTATACTCTGTGCAATTTCACTTCCAAGAGGTACGCAAAGTTTATGGTTTTATATTATGTTTACTGATTCCTCCATTGACTGCCTCATATGAAACACAGGGGAAAAGTGTGTTTGATAACCATTTGTAAAATCAGGACTGTGGCTGTTCGTGTGTTTATGTGTATATATATATATTTGTGTAATACATATATTTGCTTTATAGATTATTTTTTGCTTGCAAAAAAGTGCTAAAGAGAGGAAATAATTTGAAGGAGAAAAAGGAATTAAGAAAACTTAGAAGCTCTGAAACAGAACAATATGAGGGGAGAGTAGAGGGGGATATGGTGAGAAAAGATTTGCTGGAAAGGGGAATAGGGCCTATTAAAATGACTTGCTATCAGGCAGAATATTTACTGCAACTTTTCCTTTGCAATTTTTTCTGAGGAGAAAGAAATCTTGGAGATGGTACCTCATTTTACATCACAGTTTCTTAGAAATAAGTTCTTATTACCAAGAAGAACCATTGGTGTGATTGATGATTTACTTAATTTATTAATTCAGTTTGTTCTTGATATGTTTTTTAATGGTATCTCTGAACTGCTTATCAGTATTAAAAATTTCTTCACTCTGCCATTTGTTGTTAAATATTTTCTTCTATTGTTATTATTATTTCAGGGGTATAGGCCCTGACTGAAGAGAATTTATTTTTGTTTTGTGTAATAATTTGAGGAGTTTTGTCATGTTGTTACAGTATTGAACTGCTCTTGGAAATTAATGTCTAGCAGAAAACAGGTTTTTGTTAATAGTACGAATGTTAGACTATTAGTATGTGTGTTAGATCCATGGGTAAAATATAGATAATGTTTCAATTTACATTATAAATTAATAATAAAAAAAAATCTGAGTGAGATATTTACATTTTGGAAAATAATTCTGGGTTTATTAAGTATCTGAAAGCAGTGCTTACTCTTTGTGCTGTTTATCTGACTGATGAAAAACAGTGGCATTGACAGGAATTTTTTTAAGTGTTAAGATGATGTAAATCTTCTTGAAGAATATTAATAATGAATATGTGAAAGTGTTTATTACGCAGGCCCAAAGTTAAATATTTTCATGGCACCGCGGATATTTCAAATATAATAATAACTGGACTAATTATTTTTTTTTTTATTTTAGAGAGAGAGAGTAAAGATATGTGAAAAATATATTTAATATTTTACTTTAGAAAGTAACATTTTAAAAAATTGTGCTCATTTCACCTTTTATATCTGAAGGTGGAGGTCTGAACTCTTTTCTGCATAAAGAATGAGAGTTTTTACTTTCTGTTGAAAGGGGCACAGTGTAAACTTGCAGTATAATACAAACATAATTTATGTATCAATTTTTGATGTTTTCTGTGACATTCCATCTAGTCTTCGCTTCCTAGCTCTTCTGAGGACTGGAAGTGACAAGAAACAATACATTATGTTAAAAAAACCCCTTCTCTTTAGTAATGTATTTCATAAATCACAAAATGCCTTGCAGGGTTGGTCAGTCATAAAATAAAGAGGAATATATGCTAACAGAAAGAGAAGATGGTTCTGTCTTTGTGATAATGTCTACAAAAAGAGACCACCAGATTGTTGAAGAGAGACTGCTTAGACAGCCAAAAGTAGATGGGCTGGGAAAGTGACACTGTACCCAGAAGTTTATTTAGGTTGTAAGAGGAGTGGGGTGAAACGGACCTATGTTGAAATTCAAAATAAAGCAGGTAATTTAGTTTCAGGAATTCTTTTCAGGAGTTCAGTGCATACAGGATAGCAAGAAATCTCCAGATTGCCTAGTATTTTTTCATTGTTACCCCTTCATTGCCATGGCTAGACCCTGTTTTTATGGATTTGCCAGTGTAGAATGTCTACCAATACCTGTTCATCTTCCTTTATGAAGTGGAAAAAAGAGGAAAGATGGATAGTAGGTAGGGGTTGGTAGGAGTTGTTGAAGTCTTTAAAACATGATTTCATGTGAAGATTTTCAGATTTTGAATCCCAGTAGCAGAGGAAATAGTAATGGGGTTATGAGTATGGTGGGATAAAAATAGGTGGTGCTCTGATATTAGTATTAGACAAAATCACACGCAAAAAGGATGAAGAAGGGAAAGCATACTCAGACTGATGCTAACATTATACGATTTAGGAACAAGTACGGCAATAAAGTATACAGGTTAAAAGAGACTCAGCCAGGTCCCGACAGGGTCTTCTGGGGTAGCATTAATAGGACTTTTAGTGTGATCAGCAGCAGACAAAGACTGGTCAAAATTTGGCCAGGTGATGCAGAATTAAGCATGAGTGGAAGAGTCTTGTTACCTTTGCACAAGTTATGCGTACCATTGACAGAACTGACATGTTTCCTAGTTATGTTCTATGTCTAGGAAAAACAACATACAAAAAATTACAGTGAAGTGCAAACTTTTAGTGTGAAAAATGGGAGCAATGTGTAGAACTTCCATGAGATGTGGGGAGACGGTTATGCTCAAATTAGGAGAGGATTAGCCACACTTCTTGCTGAAAATTATCAAAAAAGTTAGAAATAAGAATATTAGGAGTCACAGAGCTGACTATAATAAGAATAGGGATTCTGATTGTAAAAAGGTAGCTATAATCAAATGGTATAGTGGTTTCTCAGCAGTCTGAAAGGGTTATCATTGTGCTTGAAACCGACCAATCATTTGGTAGTTAGAATGATCTCCATAAAGTGGGAGAACTTTGCTGAGTAAGACATGGGAATTAGAAGAAAAGGAGAGATTCTCCTTCTACCCCTACCTCTGCCATGGAAGAGGATTTTGTACTTCGAAATATTTAGATTAAGTAGGGAAATTTTTTAGGTGGTAACAGACCTTGAAATTTCCCATCTCAAAACAGCAAATATATTAGCTTCCTAAATTAAGTTTATGAGATTTCAATTTTTTAATATTTTTAAAATTTATTTATCATGTTTATATATAATAAATATTAACCACCTAAATAGATAGTAGAGCAAATCAGGGTTGCTTATAGAAAGTGGCATGGTATTCTGAGCCCAGTGTCTGGAATTAGATAGACAGCATTATTTTAATATAAAGTGGAGGTTGCAAATTGCCTGTTATCAATTGTGAAACCAATGAATCGCGTTAATTGTAAAAAAAATTACTGTTGTAAGTTTAGTTGTAATGATGTTTTATGGGTTTGCAGCGTTGGAATTTTTAAAATACTAATTAGCAGGAAAAATCGTCCGCTGTTTTTCCCCTGTCAATATAGAACGTGCTCCAGAGAAGTAGTTTCATTCAGTATTTACCATCACACTGAATTAGCTTGCAGCTGATGGTGTTATCCATTACATGTGCATGTACCTGGCTTAGGAAGAATGGAACTCAATGTTTCACATTCTGTTTCTTGTCACTGAGATGAGAATAACTGGGTGGATACAAGAGGCTGCTTGTGTGATGACCATATTACTTCGCTGGGTACTTTTTGCACAGTAAAAAAATGATTTTTTGTTTTTGATGTGTTTTTATGTTCATACTTTGAATAATACTGTTGTAAATGTTGTCATACTTGTAAAACATACCACTTAACTGAGCACCTGACAAGGATCACCAGTTTTCCTTTCATCTGTAGTCATCATGATACTATGCATGTGTTAAAGTTAAGTGGATTCAAATTCAGTTTCAAATTTATCTACTGCCTGCACTTACAAAATTCTGCGGTACTGAATAACCAATTACCCTGTTGCACAAAAAGCAATACAAGTGACACAACAGTCCAACCCACTTCTTTTATTTGGAAGGTGCAGTTTGTAAAATGCAGCATTGAAGAGCAGGGTCTGTGAAGTCACCAGAAAGGCAGAAAACATAATATTGACTACTTTAATGTTTTTAAATACATAAAATTTTCTGTGTTAGACTTTACATTCTTTTTTTTTGATGATGCTGTCAGTCAAGATGGACTGCTATTCTGCAAGATCTTTGGCTATGAGATAGAATGAATTTAATTTTTGATATTCTCAAAAAACCCCACCCAAGAAACCAAACCCATATACTTATGTTCCTTGTTCAGAATATTGATAGATGTTGGGACTCGCATAGTTTTCTTTTGACTGCCTTATTAGTAACTGTGGATAATGTGAATGCATGTATTGTAACAATATAGTATATTTCAATGCTTCTAATATATTTCTATATGGATTTTTTTTCCCTGCATTGATGCCATAATGGGGTTGGGTGGTGTGGTATCTGTGGAGGCTTTCCTTTGAAGAAGCTTCATGCTTATTTGAATCTTTCTGTTCTTTAAAGACCAAATGCCTAGCATCTCTGAAAATGTTATCTGTGGGATTTTTCTAACAGTATGGGATACTTTCCTGAGAACTGCTAAATTTTTCTGGATTTTCAGGGCTCTTTATTTTCAATGTGGAACTTCACTTTTCTGTTCTTATGAGATTTAACAGTATGGATTAGCATGAGAGGATTCATATGCAAAATATAAGAAATCTATAGACAAATTATGGGGAGAGGTTTTTTGCAGTCCTTTAGGGCAAATCATTAATTATTTGGGCAAACAAACATTTTATGAACTGATTGTTACTTGTGTATAATTGTTGACTTACGAATCTTTCTGTAAAAGTTGTATGTTCTGATATATGGTCTGGAGTTGTACTCTGTGGTATAGGGAGATTATAGAGAAGACAGAAACAAATTCTTCTCAGTGACGCACTGACATAACAAAGAAAAGGTAGCAATAATCACAACTTGCAACAAGGGGTATTTCAGTTTGAGAGAAGGAAAAAAATAATTCACAGTGACATTGTAACAGGTTGCTTAGGGAGGCTGCTGAGTCTTCAGAAATTTTCAAAGCTTGACTATATGTGGCCGTATGCAAACTGCTCTAACTTTGAAGGTAGCCGTATGTTGATCAGGAGATTGGACTGGATGACATTTAGGTCCCTTTCAGCCTAAACTTTTCTATCATTCTGTGATACTGAATTTTAAAGAAGATGGTGCTCAAAGTTGCTTTGCTAATGCATGGGGTGACTTGAAAACCAATTCTGAATTGAGTTTACTTTTCTGCAGAATTCTAAACCTGTGGGTAAAATTGCTTGCAATTAATGGGCAACCATTTGTGCTGCTAGTTCTTTCTAGTTTCTACCTACTTAGATGTTTTTAGCCAATGTTTTTCTTAATCTGCATTCTGAGAAACATAAAGGCCTTGGAAATACAGGATTAGAGAAAAAGAGGACCTTCCCTTAGCCCATTCACAAAACAGGTGCAGCAACAAAGAAAGCAACAGTCTGATAAATAACTTTCAGCTCTCACTTTGAAGGTCAGGAAGAAGCTATGCTCTTCTCTTTGACCAGAAGTTTCTGGGTTGTTATTTTTTCACAAGGTTTTGCACTGCTACAGTTGATAGCAGCCATTTAGGTATTGGAATAAAGTTAGCAGTTTATTTTGTATAAGCTATAGGTGTACAATATATGTGACCATTTATTTTCTAACTCTGCAGTGTATAAGTTAGAGAAGAAAGTTTTCAAAAGTTAATGACCAATCTCCTGGACTACCTTGTCTGCTGATTTGTGGGTTTTGATGTTTTTAGTGATGGAACGAAAAGACGACTTCATATTTCAGATTTGTAGTTTCAGCAGAGCTACCATAGTAATGATTCTGTAGTACGAAATGTAACTTCTTTGGCTCTGATGTCTAGAACAATGTCATTCATGTGGCATAGATTTGTATAATTACTTGCTGAGGCATAGATAGAAAGATCATTATAAAATTTAAGAAATCTGACTAAATTTATATACTCCTATTGATTATTCTAGTACAGTTGTGTTATAACTCTGTAGTTTTTGTGACAAAAAAAAGGATTTGTTTAAGTTTGACTTCATGAGCTGCTTTATCTTACCTGTGTTGTGGACAAATCAAATTGTATTCAGTGTCTTTTTTCCTTTTCTTTCTTTTTTTTGCATCCTGGACATCAGAGGAATGCAAGGCAGGTCAGCTGTGAAAGTCAGAATATGAGTGACAGTTCACAGAATTTTATGCTGACCCATAGAATTTTGTACTGACTCAGAGGAATTCTGCTTTACTAGCTGACCTAATACTTTTTTTTTTTTTTTTTTTTTTTTTTTTTTTTTTGTAAAATAGACGTTTTATTTTCTGTTCTTGGAAACTAGGGACTTGTCATCACATAGTCATCATTCTGGGATGCTATTACAGCCTGCATTTTCCATCTTGGGAGTGATGTAAGGAGTCCTTGGAAAAAGAAAAACAATTCTGAGATCTTTATCATGTGTCTATTATTATCATTTAGCTCCACTGCTTTTCTTACTATGAAAGTAAAATTCACTTTCTATGGAAACACACGGACTAAACTAAAAGCATGTGACTCATTTCTAGTGGGATATCCTTGGTTGTTATACAATGACAACTATGCAATTCACAGAGCATGTTGCAGGTATTTACGATTTTTGGCATTTTTTGCAGCCAATGAAGTCAAATTGTCCTTTTTCTTCTTTCTAACACAATTTCCCTGAGTGAGGAGTTTGATTTAATTTCCATCTTGAATGTGTCCTTAAACCAGGATTTTCATGTTGGAACAAACTTGGTGATAGAAGCTTTTTCTAGAATTAGAATGGATGCTGATGGTTGAAGAACACTTAATTTTAATAGTTTGTGTACATCTTGGTGAAAACTTTTGAAACTCTGAAGCAATGCTGCTTAAAACTGCATTAGTGAGAATGCTGGCTAAGGTTTTCTGATTTTTTTTTTTTTAAATTTATTTAAACAGTACTTAATGCTAAGTGGATATTAGTCATGGCCAACATACAGTCATGTTTCTCTGTTTAATTAAAGGCAGAACAGAGAGAATCATAAGTACACATCAAGTCTATGCAGTGGATTAAAGAGAAATGAAAGGCCTGCTTCAGATACAGATGAAAGATAGGATCCCTGTATTTATTTTTAGCTACACTAGTAGATTATGTAGGGTGCTTTTAAAAATTGTATGTATAATTTTGTTTCAGAAAGCACAGCTGTAATACTTAATGTTATGCTGCACTTGAGCAGTTTGTTCTTCGTCACCTACACGCATTACAAAAGAATCAAACGGTTATACCTTATAGCGTAACCAGGGAAAGGATTACAAGTGCACAACAAGTCATACCGTGGTGTTGTTTCAGAATATTTGTTGTCAATTCATATTAAGTGTTTTTAGTCCAGTTTTCCATAAGCACTTTTTATGCAGTAGAATTATTTTATTTTGTCTAATGTTTCTGCAACAGTCTCTCAAATGGAAATTTGAAAAAGTTGATATTGCTGTGGAGATACAATATTAGTTTGCCTTGTGTCTTCTGAAATGTCTATTAGTTATTTCTCCTTCTGAAGCCTGTAATTTTATTCGGTGTTTTCTTTTGAGTTAAGCAGTTTCATCTGTGGTCCACATGTTTTTTGTTAATATCTTCAAGTGAGTTGTACTAAAGATTCCGTTTTTGGCTTAAAGGAAAAGAAAAGGAGAGGAAGCATTTTTTAGGCATGTTGTTATATGGGTGCATCTTTGTGCAACATCCAAACATTTGTAATAGAACTGAACTTGAGTAATATACATATTTTGTTTTTCCTGTACTGGATTCTTTTTCTTTGCCATGCAAGGTCAAACTTGTATTTTACTGTAATGGACTATCAGTTGTTGAAAAAATAAATTCATTCTCATAGAACAGAAACTGTAAAGGTAACAGTAACTTAAAGGTTATTTAGGTTTTGCATCTGAGTATAAAATCAAATCAAATAGTAACCAAAGTAGTTACTAAAATTAAGCAGGTTATGAATTGCTATTTTAATCCAAGTTCCCAGAACATTCTTTTTTTCATTTCATAAAGTCAGCTATCCTAATTGTCACCAACCATGCTTTCTAAGCTAAAGACAGGACTGAGTGATCACAGCTACTAGACTACTGTCTGTTGTTGCCTCTGCTGGGGATTTGAAGAATATAAGTAGAACAGGGAGCTTACACTGCCACTAGTTCATGGATAAACAGTGGACGTTATTGCCTAAGACTGAGATTTTATTTACCAAAAAAAGAAGAGAGGCAGAGAAATTTTTAGCTTATTTAAAGTACACTGAAATCATGTAGAAGAATTACTCTTGAAAACATATACATAAGTGTTTCAGAAACACAAATTAATGGGTTAGATTTAATATTTATTACTTATTTGTAGTTACATTGTTGCCAGTACCCTTGACTTGCTGAATTAATGTATTTCAGAAGATCTTTTTGAACAATACCCGACAAATGTATGTACCGTAATTTTTTCTTTGTAGTATGACTCTAGCAATGAACAGTGACTCTTCATCTTTTATGTGTCTTTTCAAAATTTTTAACAAGTATGCCTTCCTGAACTAATAAAATTTAAATGTAATTACCATCAACATTTCCCTTTTTATCTGTTCTTCCCTTTTCATCTGTTTCTTTGCTTGTTATCCAAGAAACATTCTCTTTGCCTCTTAATGATTTAGCATTTAATGTCCATTACATTTACTTTTAAAGAGGGCTACACTTGGCCTTAAAGTATGAGAAGTCAAACAAATGTTAGTGGCTGTTTGGTGATGTAGCTAAAAGGAAGCTGGATACAAGATGATGAAAAATGTTTTTCTAAAAGCTTTTAACACTGCTGAAGTTCTCGTATGAGCTAATTATTGAGACTAAGAGTGAGTACTTTTTTTCTCTGCCTTAGTGATCTCAGTTTGGGAGTTTTTTTGTTCAATGTTCTGTACAGTAGACCAAGGATCCAGTAAGATTCATGTCACTGTAATTTCACTGGTATCCAAAGCAGGTGCATATGTGTTAAAAAAGCTCAGTTTTCTAATAAATTGTGTTAGGAACCAACCCTGAAGGGCCTGGAGAGTGACTTTGGGGCTCCTAATGTCTGATACTACAAAGATGGTCTCCTTTCCTTGGTCCTTTTCTTAGCTGTGAGAAAAAAACAATGGCAACAGTGGGAAGAAATGAAGGATTGAAGAGTAGATGTTACCACAGACCCCAAATGAAGACAATGATGAAAAGCACCAACTTGCATTGAATGAATTATTGCTTGGTAATTTTAGATTAGCTAAATAAATAGCTATAGCCCAGTTAATTTGTGTCCTGTCTTATCTTTCCAAGAGACTTATTGAGAGCTCAGTTGTCCAGTTTTGCATTTTTGTAATATTGATAAGTACTTATGTGTTTATGTGTACAAATGGAAGCGTGTGGCTGCATATTATCACAAAAATGTGGTAACATTTACTTTGGAAGAGTAACTTTTTAGGAAGAATACCAGTCCAATTAGAGACAGGTAAAGCAAAGAAAAGTCCCTAGTTGGAGTTTTTTGTTGGGCATAAACAAAATAGACTGTCTGTTCGTGTTTTACTTTATGGAGTTATGTATTTAATGATATACAGTACAGTATATAATGCTATATGTAGCATTTGTCTCCACTGGTGTGTGTAAGATGCAAACATATAGTTTAGGTTACTATTTATATGCTGATGCATATGTAATACAGAGTGGAGAACAGGCACAAACACTTTGGAAGTACAAATGGAGAGAAACAAAATCCATTTTTGTAAGACAGTGAAATTCTGATTAAAACTGCAAACATTGCGCAGAGTCAAGCTGAAAGTCTCTTTTGGTTTAATACCATTTGGAGTGGGTTTCCAGTAGGCATTGGTTTTGCTGCAGTTCGATTTGGAGCACCGACTCCTGTGGTCTAAGGGTCTTACTTCTATGCAGCAGTTTCAGTTGTAATAGAGTAAAATTGTGTGTGTGCAAATGAGAGCTTGACGTAGGGGGATGTTTATTTCTTGTGCAAAATGAGGGGCCTAGGGTCCTTCACTTGTTTTTCTGAGTGAGTTGTCAGGGGAGATGAATGAATCTGTATTCACAGTGTAGTGAAAGAAAAAAGCTGGATGTTGACTTAGTTTGAAAATGTGGATTTAGACTATGTTGTACAGCTGAATATGCATTTTCTCCTTTTCTGAACCGTATTTTTTTACAGAGAAGAATCAATCCAATGCTGTTGCAACATTAAAATGAAATGAAAGCCTATTATATCACATATTGAAGCAGTTAAAGTCAATAATAAAGCCTAATTAATACATACAGTATAGCTATGAAGTGCAGTAAATATGAATAACAAAGTGTTCAGAAAAGCAGAATGAAATTACAGCTTTTCAATAATCTTCAATTTTTTAGCTGTAATAAACATTAAAAATAATGTGAGGTTAATTCCAGTTCTTTTATATTGTTACTGACTTGTTGCAGATAGCATATAGACTCTTTAAAAAATAATTTATTCTAAGAACAGAGTGATTCCAAGATATGCACAATTTTTTAATCTAAAGAAAGTGTATGTCTTAAATAATTTTTTAACTCTAATTGTAATGATTTTTACACAGACAAGTAACTCTCTTATTCCACAGCACTGACTATAGGAAGAAAAGAGATGTTTAAGGCTCATATTTTTCTGTTGAACTCTTGTGTCTTGTGAAGCACAGTAAAATTCAAGGAAATTAAACCTGCATAAATTAGACTTATTTTATGTGTTTGGTTTAATTTGGAAAATTAAAGTATATGTGGCTTTTTTAACTGGAGTGATGTAATATCAAATATTGTCAATATGCATGATTTAAAATAGTGAATATAACATTCTTGAACTACATATTATAATGTTTAAACTAGAAATAAGCTAAAATGTTTTCTAAAAAAAAAAAAAACAAACCCTGTGTATTTCTTCCTCAGAAATTGGTATATTTTTCCTGTATAATTTTTCAGTCTTTAATCTTTTTGGCTTCTGTATTTTTATATATTTATCATACATGAATCATGGCTTGTGTAGTAATAATGTCTTTAAGCATTTCATCCTTTTCTTTATATGAATTTTAGGTATGCTATTCCTCCAGAGCATGGGAAACGGCTTGAAAGACTAGCTCAAGGTAATATTTTCAATATTTCCATATGTAAGATGTTTGAAGGACAAACCTCCAGCAAAGTGAAAAACATTGTCCTTGACTCACCTACTGTGTTTTATTACTTAATGGTGTGTGACTTTTATCTGTCTACGGTATGATTGCAAACAAAGAACACTTTCTAGTACTCTGAGGAATTCTTAAGAAACAAATTTTTTTTTTTTTTCCTCTTAGAACTTTATTTTGTACTGGCAATTTTAGCTTGGTGAAACTTATGAAAATGAGGCTTAGTATTTTGTTGTTGATTAGATTTTCTTTGCTAGTATCTTTGTCTCCTCTGTGCCCTTGCTTTTTCTTGTTATATCTTCTTTTCATTAGTAACTTTTGAATCTTAACTTCTTAGCCAAATTGGATACAAAGGTAGAAATATTGAAGACAGCCAAATCTCCAGAAGTTTCATGAAAGGTAATGGATGGGTAGAGGATGGAAACCTGGTTAGTACCTCTGGGAAGGGGGAAGCAGACAAAATATACCAACACTAAATCTTATTTGGTAGCAGCCTGCTGGCCGGTGAGCAGGCATATAAATCCACCTTAGCCAAAGCATGTCCTGGCTTTTGCCCTCCAGAGGTGTGAGGAAAGTATGTTGAGAAGGAGCAGAGGATATTGTAAGGTTGAGATCTAAGGCATAAAAAACACTAAGTGTATAGGAGAATTCTTCTCCCACACGGATTTGTTTTATTTTCAATAACACTACACCTCTCTTTTTCTTTATAGATTTAAGAGTGCAACTTATGAATGTGGGAATGTTTTTTCGTCTAGCAACCCATGGTTTTTTTTTTTTCTAACTATATTATATAAGGAATGCTATGCTGTGTTGATAATTAGATATCATGTATCAGGACCAAATTCTGAAAATTTTTGTACATTTTCTTTTCATATCCATTTTATGTGCATATAGGCACATGACTATTTTTCTGAGCTATTTTTAAACTATCGCTTAGAACAGTAAGATGGCATGTATCACTGAGATGTGAAAGTAAAGACCTGTGAACTTTCAGTCTTAAAAACACATTTCAGAAACACACATTTTGACCTGGATAATTACATTTACTATTCCTAAATTTTCCCATAGTTTCAATTGAGAAGCTTGTCACTCATTTTTCTTTGCTTTCCAGATTCTTTTTCCAACTTGCAAAGTATAGAACTCTTCATATGCGTACCTTGAAGCTTTTGGTTTTGACTGGTAAACAAATTGATACATGTTGTAGACTGGGCAAGTGACACTGACTTATGACAGGATCATTCAGTAATTATTTTAAAGATTTAGAGGAGATGAGCAAGGAGTAAAAGGAATAGAGAACTGGAAAAGGTTCAGAGAGGCACACTAGGGCTGGTGAAAAATTTGCCTTTTTGTTTTAATAATTGTTAGTAAGCTCTAACTTTTCAGTCTGAAAGAGTGTCAAATAAAGATAAGGGGATATGATAAAGACCTGTAATGAGTGGCATGGAAAAGGTGACTAAAGAGTGATTGTTCACTGGGTCTTTCAGTACAGCTAGAGACTCTGAATAAGAGTCTTAGCAGGTTCAAAACAAACAGAAGGAAATGGTTCCTTTTACAGTATGAACTCACTGTCCATGGTGGATTCTAAAATTTTGCATGGATTCAGGGGGAGACTGGACAACACTGGCAAAGAAATCTGTTAGAGGATCATAGGAACTGCGTCTGGCTTTGGAAGTCTTGGAGCAGCAACGTGTTGGTACTAGATTACTCAGAGGAAGCAAAGATTTCATGCTGTATTTAAACACTTCTCTGTACATCCACTTTTGACATGTGCTGGGAACAAGATCTTTGGGTAGACAGACTTTTCATTTGAATGAATGTATGGCTGTTCCGGTGTTTATTGTAGATTTCATATTGATTGATTATAGCTGTGCAGTGTTTTAAAACTATTCAGTTTTAAATGTTCTGTAATGCGTGTGTATTGGAACTTTATTTTTTTAGAGAGAGGGAAGAGAATGGGCAGTTTCAGCAACACTTGTTCACTCATTTCTAAAAATTAAGTGGTATTGAGGCATGGCAGTTTGCTGCAGGCTAAAAAAACCCTTCAGATTTTTCTTTGACATACTCTCATTTCCCCTGATATTGGAGTAACCTATACAAATTCAGGAAGTACGTAACTTTTGGAGGTAATGTGCTTTGCTACATGGGAGCTTTTGAAGTCACTTAGTGTAAGCTTATATAGTTTAAGAAAATATTATGTTAGAAAACTGTGGCTTGAAGGTGCTCAAGCCTTTGGTAATGGTGGCCTAATACAGTAAAAGGAATGGGACATAAAGCATGAGGAGAAGTGAAAATCTCCAAAACCACTGTTTGTCAGAAGCCAATAGGTTATACTGGGGGGACAGTGTCTTAATGTCCAAATGCCAGAGTCAGAATTGGACAATAGGCTAAATGGGACCTCTGACTTCAGTCTCACCCAGCGTAACAGTTCTTAGGTCCAGAACTGCTGGAAAAAGGTAGGACAGAAAGGGATCTTCAGGCACACCAGCACATGCGTACATGCTTTTCTACAGCTGGGAACAGGAACGCAGTTCCTTGATCCTTACTGATCACTATATTTAAAGAAGTTGCCCAGGCATGTCACTCCGCCTTGGTCTGTGCACATCTGCATGGAAGTAAGTTTTCTACTACTGCTATTAATTATATGTCAGTACAGGTTACAAAGATCTGTGTGGTGAATGGAAAACTACCTTCCTTGATGAATCGTGTGTAATCAAAACTTTAATTATTTTCATTTCGGAACCATGTTTTGAATAGTAAATAGCAAATAAAACATAGAATCAGATACTGAACGACAAAGATAAAATTTCAAATAGTTGCTTATTCCATTATAGGCAGTGAATGAAGCTGGATTTCTGTAGAAAAATTGCATACTCGCACAGAGATTCTTATCGTAACACCAATATATGATAGGTGAGTTAGTTTCACAGACAACCCTCTCTGACATTTCCTAAGTTTTCAGTATTTGAATTCAATGTCTTCTGCAATGTTTTTCTGTGAGTAGATTGTTCTCATGATATTTTTGGTCCAGCCAATAGCTTAGAATGGAATGTAGAAGATGATGCTGTAGTTCTTGAGCATAAAGATGATGGACGCTATGCTCAATTTGACTTACACATTCAATTTTTTTTTTTGGGGGGGTGGGGAGAGAACTACCATTTCTGGTTATTTCCATGCTGTGGAGGTTAAGACCTCTGTGATCTTCTACTTTGCAACTGTTGCCTACTAAAATACATTCTGAGTTTTACAATAAGGTATCTTAAAAAGATTAAAATATTAAGTAAGCTGCATGGCTGCGAGTCGCTTAATAGTTAACATTAATAAAACATAGTGTAAATGAGACTTTCATACTTAATTACATGTGTATTGAAAATACTTTTAATCATATTTTTGCATCAGTGCAACATCTGAAGAAAAAAAAAAGTAGTTTATTCAAGAAGGTTAGCTCTGATGACCAGATGCCTAGCAAATTAATTGAATGCTCCTAAATAATTAAAATAATAAAATAATGCATTAAATGTGGCAGGTTGTCTAAGTCAAGGCAGCAGTTGATACATAAAATTAAAGGAAGGCTAGAATATTTTCCATTATCTTGTCTGCACATCACAATTACCACACATGCCTTTTGTGCATGAATGCTTTCATTTTTGCTTTCTATTGAAATCTTGATTGACTGTGGCACCTACAAATACTTTATCTGAAAGACATTAGACTTGCATCTAATAAAGATAACAGTTTGATTTTGCCCTTCAGCTTCTTTCTCATTTGTATAGGTTTTTTTCAATTTCATGTAGACATAAATGTAATAAAAATCTCAAGTGAGCTGTTAACTGCAATTTTTATACTTGTTATGTTAATCTGTAATACCATGGTATTCTTAAGGATTTTTGTTTCACAAAATGGGTTAGAAAATAAAGAGAATAGAAGCAGAGTGGCAAATCAAAAGTAACAGTTTGAAGGATTTTCAAGATCTTTTAATAGATCATTTAATTGCAGAGACTGTTAGAGAGGCGATGACATCTATCTGTGGTGTTCAATTATGTTAAAGAAGAAACTAAAGTAAAGTTTAATATATTGTAAGTATGTAGGGGTGTTATAAAAAGCTTTGTGTGGTGTATCGTATTAATTCATTTCATGCAGAAGTCATTACTTGTTATGTATGAAAACAAGTATAAATAGTTGTTGAAACGAAACTTAATGTAGAACTTGCATAACTTCTAAGGGTCTTGAATCTGAAAACTTGAGCATTGAAGAATTGAACTTTGTCTCGGTAGTTATATTAGTCAAGTTAGGAAAGTCACATCTAAGAGATAATAAACTTAAGGCTGTAACATATTCATCTGGGCATACCAACACTCATATTTCACAGCACTTGCTTCTTTTGTGGCTTTTGTACTCTGGGCTTTGTATAGCATACAAATTGCCACTGCTTCTTTGGGAGGATTGTTGTCATGCAAACTCATCATCCTAATTTCTTTTATGTGCAATACAGAAAGTTAAATCAAATTACTTCAAATCACTGAAAATTAATTTAAATCAATTATATGAAGTTTGTATTTATACCTACAAAAGTAAAATCTAAAAATAAAATGAGTAGAAAACAGTCCTCCTTTCATCTCTGCCTGTGTTCCAGGAGTACTGATCAGTGAATTATGATTAATATTTTTTATATTCTAAGTCCTTTAAATGAAGATCTACATAAGTAAAAAATTACCATAACTTTGAGCTTAATTGCGTTAATTGGGATTATTTTTAATTACATTAAAGTTAAATTACGTTAAAGGTATTTGCAATTTAGGGTGTTCTTTATCTTGTGTTGTAAGTTTTGTGTTTTTATATTTATATTTTCATATTTTATATTTATATTTTCTATTAATATTAATAAACTAGAAATACAGCACCTTTACTGTAAAATTTCAGGTGAAGACTTGAGTATGGAAGTGTAGAAAAAGATAGAAAGTCTAGCCTCATTCATTGACTGGTCAGACTTTGATTTGAAAGTTCCCTAAGAATATGATTTTGTGTGTGCTTAAATAATGACTTTATTATTGGCCAGATTGTGATATCCGTGATTATACAAGGTAATATATAGCCAATCGCCCTGTTCAAGTCAATGGAGTTGTAGAATTACTCTTTTGGGAATAGTATTGTAATTTGTCCGTGTATGATTGTAGCGGAACAGTTCAATTGAAAACAGTATGGACACATTCTTAGTACTATAGATAAGCATTCGAAATATCTTGAAAATGGTAATCAACCAGGGAGTGGAACCCAATCCACTTCAGTTTGCATGAGTGATAGTTGTGATGTGATGTGGTCATCTGATATGAGCTGTGTGTGATATGTAGGAATGATACTCTCAGGGCGGAAAAAAAAAAAATAATGAGCCTTCCAGATAGTGATGCTCACTGTCCCTCAATAATTTATAGACTTGAACTTATTTTAAAATGTTCTTTATCCCTGAACCATGTCATGTACGCTTTAAAGATTCTCAGTGCAGCAACGTCCCGTGTGTGGGAATCCTGTCTTCCTCAAACACAGCTAGGAATCTGCTTAGTGCCCGCTGTTCCCAGCTTCCCCCAAAGATGAGAAGGCTTTGACTTACATCTATAGTATGGATCATAAAATCAGAATCTCTGTGGAAGCAGCATTGTCTACTGAGGTGGAATAGCGTTGACAAAGGGTGTGTCTTCACCAGCCCAGTGATAAAACTGTAACGCAAGAAGTAGTGTTATTTTGTTAGTACAAATAGAATTGGTTACCTTGTGTAAGATTATCTGTCAGAATATGTATGTAGAGTCTTCTGAGAGCATGTTTTTGGTTGTTAACGCAGTCTGAAGCCTATATTTTCACATATTCTTTGGTGTTGATGCTTGTGTTAACTAGATAAGGTTCTTAAAAAGCCTGAGTGGGACTTTCAGTTTGATAGATAAATGTACTCTACCTGTAGTTTATGTGCTCATACCCAAACATTTGGCCACTAAGTGCTGACTCACATACTTACCTTGTAGACTGTTCTAATTCTGCTCTAGGTGTTGAGAATGTCAGTGTTTCTTTAAATCATGGATTGGAGAATTTTCAACTAGACGGTCTTTTTGTCATGGACGTAAATCAGTGAGCAACCTAATTTTGTTTTACCCTGATCTTTGATTATTGCTCATCGACTTCCATGAAGTAATTGTTTTGAATTGTCATCTTGTGTTCTGTGTAATCTTTTTCATGGAGATAAGTAGGGTACAGATAGCTAAATATAAGTATTGAGAAGAGGTGTAGAAGAGGTCTGCCACGTCTCAAGAGACCATCCAAGAAACTGAGGTTGCATGCAAATTACCATAAAATACCTGCTTTTATAGAACTGATTTAGAGTTAATGGGTTAGTGGTAATGGATGAAATTAAGATTTCCTGTGTTTCATAAAAGCATGAATGTACTACAGAACTTGAAATGTAGTTACATTTTAGATAGATTTCAGTATTTTTTCTTTTGGATGTGGGATTTCACTAGATATCCAGGATTAACTGGTAATCCTGTATATTGGTAATTTTAACATCAGCTTGTTATTTGAGAATGGTTCTGGTCTTGAATTGGCCTGCATTTAATGTATTTGTAAGGGTCTTGTGATGTTTCTAATGCAATGTCTTCTATTCAATGTGCTATTAGGTATTTTTTACATCTGCTAACCAATTCTCCCACAGTGGTTTTCTTTCCTGAAAGAAAAGCTCGTGTGACCTTAACTTTAGCCTGGGCAGAACAAAAGACCTTCTGATAAACAGAATCTTGTAATGAGGAAATACTACCTTTCTTTCTTCCCTTGCTCATTGAAGGGGAGTGTTTTTGAGAAAATGAGGTGAATGATACTGGAAAATTTGAGTGTGTGTAAATGTAGACTTTGACAGAGTCAAAAGATACTTTATAGGGGTACAGAAGGTGTAGGCTGCACTTTGATTTCACTGTGAGGGCTTGTAACCACAGCAAAAGTTCTCCTGTAAATTTCTTGTAATGGATTTTGAGCAGGTTGTGTTCCGCTGTTCTATGTTGTTTGCAACTTAGAATTCAGTAACAAGCTTGCCTTCTGGCTGGATTTGTCACAACTATTTCTGATCTCTTGGAGCTGTAGAGGTACAACTTAAGTTTTGGATATATGCCCATTGTTTGCTTTTTATCATCTTGTATTGAGCTAATTAAGCATATTGCAGTAGTAGAATTTGGTACAAAATTTGTTTTCTCAGTGAAAACAACTCAGTCAAACTCTCCCTTTAATTTTAGAAATTAAAGTTTTTGCTACTTTTCATACCAGTTATTTCTTCAATCTCAGATATCACTTTCAATGACTTTTTTCACAGCGTGTTCTAGTATATTTCTATTGTTATGCTGCTCAGGACTGAGATTTCTTGAAACTCATAAGCTGTAGATTCCAAGTTATGATTGTTATCGTTATGTTATAGACATTGACTGTGCCAAAATAGTTGACATTTATTTCTTGGAGGCCACTAATTGTGCACTAGTTTCTTTTAACTGTCTTTTAGTCAGTGAAGCCAAACATGTATGATAAAACTGTACCTACCAAGTACTACATTTTGAAACTTATATTATGACATTATTTGCAATTCCAGAAGAGAGTAAAGAATTCTGTGCTTGTTGGTGGGGAGAAAAAAGAAAGAATGATAAATTTGAATAAAATTTGGTATCAGGGCACCTTGGCCGAATTCTTAGTACATTGGTCAGCACAAGTGTACCTTACACCTTTGCTGCTTAAGTGCTGCTTAACCTTGTATCTGAGAAATTAGAAAAAAATTTGTTCTCCCAGGACTGGGGAGTATGCTCAAAAAGTACAAAGAATATAACAATTATAATGTGATCAACTTAAAATTGTTCTGGAATTGTAGGGTGGTTAATGGACATAAATATAAGACTCATCAGAGAGAAGAAATTGAATCTGATATTACAGAGAAGGCTAGATATTATGGCAAATTTTTGAGATTTCATCTTTTTCTCCTTAAGTTATTAAAAATATTTAAATGGTTTAAATGAGCGTGTTGCTCCAAGAATGAAACTACTTTTATGAATGACAAACTACAATTTATGTGAGACGGGTACAACAACTTCTGCAAGCACACTAAAGAGATGACAGAAAGCCCTTTTACTAGTTAAATGGCCTGTGGCTAATTTTGTGTCCACTAAGCAATGTTTTTATATCAGTTCATAGAATCATAGAATCGTTAAGGTTGGCAAGGACCTCTGCGATCATTGAGTCCAACCTGTTAGCCTAACTGCCTCGTCCACCTCTAAACCATGTCCCTAAGCACCACATCCACATGTTTTTTGAATACTTCCAGGGACTGTGATTGTACCACTTCCCTGGGCAGTCTGTTCCAATGCCTAACCACTCTCTCCGTGAAGAAATTTTTCCTAATATCTAATCTAAATCTCCCCTGGCACAACTTGAGCCCATTTCCTCTCGTCCTGTTGCTTGCTACCTGGGAGAGGAGACCGACCCCCACCTCGCTACAACCTCCTTTCAGGTAGCTGTAGAGAGCAATAAGGTCTCCCCTCAGCCTCCTCTTCTCCAGACTAAACAACCCCAGCTCCCTCAGTTGGTCCTCATAAGACTTGTCTAGTCATTTATGTTAATTCTTTTCCTGTATTTTTCTTGGGTGACCTCTTCTTACTGCTTTCATACAATTACCAGCTAAACAGTTACAATTCAGTCTGGAGAATAATTAAGCAGTGTTCTTGGTTAGTATATTTTTTGTGGACAAACATTTACACCTTGGATAATCCTAGATAATCTGTCAATGTGGATCTCTCTCAAAGATCTTTTGTGTTCTTCAGGCATAAAATATCATTTTATGCATAAATGAATCAAAAGTATTTTTTCTGGATCAGTACTAATACCATCATTAAGCAGACCTTTTCATCATGAAGAGTTGGCATTGTATCTTCTCCAGTACCAAGTTGCTATGTAAGATAATTGGTAAAATATGTATTTTTTTAAATACTGTTTGCTTCACTTTAATTTCTGTCCATGTTTCTCAGGTAGTTCTCGTGCATAACAGAACAGGATTACGTATGTTTTCCTTGTACCCAGAAAAATAAAAATAATTTTTAAATGGCTTTATATTTGGATTTTCTTATCGTATGAATTTTACCTAGGTTTATAATACAAATGAAAGCAATTTTGGAGAATCCTTTTTACCCAATGTCATTATCGTAGACTTATTTTTTAGAGTAGAGTCAGGCTAATTCATACTGCACTTGTTTAAAAACTTAAAATTAATCTTTTCCTCCTATATGTTTTAAGAGAGGGCTGTGATGAAACTGTATAACTAGCAATGAGAACTCACTTTTAGAGTCTAAGACAAGGAGCCAGCACTTCTTGTTCCAACTTCGTGTTTGCTTGGTATTTGTCCTGTGGAACTGTTAGAGAAAGTCAACTCCTTTATGCCTCAGTTCTGCTTTCTGGAAATTAAGAATTTTTTAAAACAATTACTTTTTTAATAACTTTTTTTTAGCAGTAGCCTGCCAGTCTTTGTGAAATCTCTGAAATCACTTGAGAATAAATGACATACAATACAGTAAACTGTTGATGTTAAGAAGGCTTGGCAACATGGAAAAATATACTCTATAGAAGGATGCAAAATAAATAAATAAAGTTGAACTTCACAGAAGGTGTTTACTTTCAAATGTTATGTCCTTGATACAGTAAAATTGCTTATTATGCAGGACTGCTAAATGTATGGATTGCAGTTATTCATAGTACATCTTATGGTGATTCTTTCTAATGGTCTGGTACAAACACTAAAAAGACTAAGGATAAAGAATAGCAATTATTTTTGTAATAATAAAGATAATAAAGACTTTCTCATCTTTGCTGATTAGTGAGTAAATTGTTCCCCTTTGTCAACCTAGTTCTGCTGATGTTAGTGCTGTAACTTTGTGAAACTTCTGTGGTGTTGCATTATGACACAGTCAAAAGTATTCCTCTTGGCTCCAGCAAAAGACGTGCTCATCTCAGAGCAAGTAACACACCTGTGGTAAAGTGGAAGAGAGATTGAGAGCAAGTATTCAGAGAAAGTAGTAGGTGGTTAGATGTCTCTCACTATATTCCTTCCATTTTTCGATCTGATGTTTTCAGGAGCTTCTTGCTTTTACATTAATTACTATGCCTTTCTTTTCCTTTGTTTAATTGTTTGTAGGAATTGTGTTTTCAGTTTTTGAGAGCGTTACTCTCTTTCTAGAATGGAGTCTGAAAGGAGGTCAGGAAGGACTAAACTAGCGATGTTCTGGAAACTTTCCCCCTCTTTCTCCTTCTCATCTTCTCCCATTTTCCATGAAACATAGTGGTTTCTTGCTGTAATATAGTTAGGTTGAAGGGAAAAGAACCTGATATTTTCATTTTAGAGAAGGGAAGATTGGGTAGCTCATCTGAACTGTAGCTGAGGTGCTGTTCACATCCTGGTTAGAGGGTCAGATACCAGAGTTCAGTAACACTGAAACCTTGTCTTTAATTTTTCACTTTTCCCCTCACTCTTTTATCTTCATGTTCTCATCAACTGGATTAAATAATTATTTAATGAACTGAGCAGGTTTTGTGGAGTGGTACATAAATGATCATGAAAGTTGAAGCGTGGAAAGCAATCTTTGTTCATAGAAATAAAGACAAGATATAAAAAAGCAAAACAACCTCACCTGTTTTTAGTGGTACCACATATCTCTGTGAAAGTAGCCTCTTCTAGATAGAAAGTTGTGTTTGTTTACTGTATAGATGGTCTGGAAATGCTAGGTGAACCTAGTCTTTGTGGAATCCTCCTAAATTTATATACTGCAGTTGATTTTCATGTGTGCAGGGGTTGCAGTATGAACGTGAATGTAAAAAAAAAACAAAACCCAACAGTAAAATATTTCCTTAAAGGGTAAGAAAAATATGCCTAAATTTATTTTAAACTATTTCACTTCTTAACAAACAAACAAACAAAACCTCAAACTCCTGCAACTCCTCCCCCTGAAAATCTGTTGAAAAACTTAGGAGATGCATTTGATGTTTATACCAAATGTCTCAGAACCTAGCAATGACATAATAAAAAATTCTAAAACAAGTTTAAACAGTATTATGTATTGTAAAATATTACAAAAATTTCCTACTTGCTTTAATTATAAGATACCCGATTTTGCTTATCTTGCCTTATTAGGGTTCTTCCCAAGCAGCTCTCAGGGATGTGATGCTTTTCTCCGCCACAAGATGACTCTGATTTCTCCATCAATATTGAAAAAGTATGGAATTCCTTTTGACAAGGTACGTTAGTGTTTATTTTTAAACTGTGTATTCATGCATTCAACTAGATTGTTCACTATAAGGATTGTTTATGGTAAAGGTGGGGCGAAATTTTTTTTTTTTTTGTCAGGCACTGACTCCATGAAAAGATGAAAACAAATGCTTGTACTATTAGGACTTTTACATGGTTTAGCTTGGAATTTTCTAGCAGAAGACACTTGTAGCCAGCATAATCTTTATCCTAAAAGTTTCTGTGATTTTTAAGACATTACCAATATTTTTTATTTCTATTTTATTTCCATGCAAGCTTGCATGTGATTTTCTGTTGACTGAAACACTTTTTAACTAGCTGTATTAATTTAAGTTGTATACCTAATATTTTAAAATGAATGTTTGATTTCTTTTTTCCTGTATATTGTTTTTCTGATGCAATTAAATGTGACTTTTGTCAGTTTTATAATCTAAAGCGTTTCAGGTGAAATAAAACCAAAATAACTGTTACTAATTTCAAATATATTTTTAGAAGCTCTAACATATTAGAAAAAGAGTGAATGATTATTTTGTGCTGCTACGTAGTGGCAGACTGAACATTTGATGGTAACATATAAACAGAAAGTGGGAAGACTGACCGGCTTTCTTCTTTGTGGATGAATTTAATACATAGCTGCTTTCAAAAACACCTGAAATATTCAGTTTCTTCTCCTTTCCAACAAGGTTTTCTACCTTATTGTTTTCCACTTTGAACTTCCTACAGGTGCCAGCTAATAAAAACGTTTCTACTGCATTGCTTTTTCTTCAAGTATATTTATTCTATATCCTGAATGCTTTGTAAATTCTAAATTTCTAAATTCAAGAGCTTTGTAAGCCTACTCAGAAGAGTAGAGCTTGATTCAGAAGGTCCCCTGCCTGATCATCTGTTTACGTTATACTGAGTTTTTAAAAACCTTGTGATCATTAAGGGGTTATGATTCTTGGTTTCCCACTGCGCAGACTGTTTTAAGGCGTTCAGAAGAACCAGGCAATATATACTTTTTTCTCACTCTGTTCGTGCTGCAATATAGTCCCGTAAACTGTCCTCACCACACTCCTTGTTTATTATTGTGGTTTCTGTTTTGGTGTATGCAGTGTTTATTTATTGATACCATGTGGATCTGTGTATACAAACTTAGCTTGTGTTCCTCAGCCTAGAATATTGGATAATGCAGTGCTTTCTATCTGTTCTAGTTGATATTTTTGTAACAGTATGAAAGGTAGCCCATAGAAATAATATTTAAGTTAATGTTTTCATGTATATTATTGTCGTGGTTTAACCCCAGTAGGCAACTAAGCACCACACAGCCACTCACTTGCTCCACCCTGGTGGGATGGTGGAGAGAATTGGAAGGGTAAAAGTGAGAAAACTCGTGGGTTGAGATAAAGACTGTTTAACAGGTAAAGCAAAAGCTGCGCATGCAAGCAAAGCAAAGAATTCATTCCCTACTTCCCATTGGCAGGCAGGTGTTCAGCCACCTCCAGGAAAGCAGGGCTCCATCGTGTGTAAGTTACTTGGAAGACAAATGCCATCACTCCAAACATCACCCTTCTTCTTCCCCCAGTTTTTATTGCTGAGCATGATGTCATATGGTATGGAAGATCCCTTTGGTCACTTGGGGTCAGCTGTCCTGGCTGTGTCTCCTCCCAGCTTCTTGTGCACCCAAGGTACTCGCTGGTGGGGTGGTGTGAGAAGGCCTGGACTCTGTAAGCACTGCTCAGCAGTAACTAAAACATCCCTGTTCAACACTGTTTGTGGCACAGGTGGGATGAAGCCACTAATTCGTTGTATGCCTTTTGGAATATCAGTTTACTTTTCATGCTTAAATCAACCTATGTATAAAATTGAAGAAAGGTAGGCATTTGGAATGATACTGCCTGCCTTGGAAAGCAAGCTTTTTTGAATAAATTACTCATCTAAGAAGCAGTTTGTTTTCTGAATGATATATTATCACATGGAAATGTAGTTGCTGAGTTCAGGTTTTGTAATATTTAGGTAAATACTGATTCCCTTCATGGCCTTGTGGTTTATCATGAAATGTCAGATGAAACCTTCCAAACTTGAAGGTTTTATAACTAGATTTATAGTTTTGGATTTACAGAACATTACTCTGAACAGTATCATTTTCAGCACTTGGTGTTTAAAGTAGCATATTGCAGAATGCCAGCATATTTGTTTTCAGTACCAGACATTAGAGGGGGGTATGGGAGTTGATGTTATTATTTCAGTGTCTTGATTTTTCCTGTATTCTAATCTAAAAAAAAAAAAAAGCTAGAAATAATTTAATATTTAAGTTTGGTTCTGTCACCTAGTCTTGGGAAGAAGCAGACTGTACCCAAGAGTAATCGTAATTAATGGGATTCAGCGAGAAAGTGAATAGAGAAAACCAGGCTGTGATCTCTCATGGCTCGAAGTGATAGAAGTGGAAATGTGCTGAATGCTGATAAGTCAGCCTCTGCCTACCAGGTGGCAGCTGAACTGCTGCTTGTTGCAATAGAACACCTGCTAAACTGTCAGCAGTGGGAGGGTGTATTGAGATAAATTTTAGAATTGTTAGCATTGAGAATAATCTTTCTTAAACATTCCCACAGCGATTGTTGGAGTGCTACAGTAGCAGTTATAATATATGCACCTGTATGGGCATTTGCATGTATATACTAAATATGAACCTGCAAAATTCAACCTTGCAAAGTGCAAATGCAGAATGTAAGATCCAATTCTTTAGCTTTCTTAGCTAAGTATATTTTTCTTGTTTTCCTCTCTTTCCTTCATCCCATAATCAGAAATATAAATCTTTAAGTGCTGTCCCTGTGTATTTATTCTTGCATTGAGCAAAAAAAAAGCACACAAAGAATTTGTAACACTATAAGATGAGAATTTTGAAGGAGAAGAAAGGGAGGATTCTAAAAGTGGAAATTGAATGTAAGACAACTATGCCAGCAAAAAGCTGAGGTTTAAGACATGACATGTTAATAAGAAAAATTTTTAGAATTGTGAGTTTCAATTTTGGTGATTGTTTGAAATTTAACTCTCCGCTTTTGCAATTTCAAATAATAAGTGTATTTCCCCAAAAAGAGTCTTACTTGTCCTTCCAATTTTTCTTGCTGTTTTGCTTATGCAAGCATTGTCACAGAATGAAAACAGCCTAGTTAATCTCTAAGAAGAATCTCTACTGGCTGCTCATGGCTTGGATGAGTATACTCTTCGCTGGGTAAAAAACTGGCTGGATGGCCAGGCCCAAAGAGTTGCCGTAAGTGGAGTTAAATCCATTTGGTGGCCAGTCACAAGTGGTGCTCCCCAGGGCTCAGTACTGGGGCCAGTTCCCTTTAATATCTTTATCAATGATCTGGATGAGGGGATTGAGTGCACCCTCACTAAGTTTGCAGATGACACCAAGTTGGGTGGAAGTGTCGATCTCCTGGAGGGTAGGAAGGCCCTGCAGAGGGACCTGGACAGGCTGTATGAGATTCAACAAGGCTAAGTGCCGGGTCCTGCACTTGGGTCACAACAACCCCATGCAAGCTACAGGCTTGGGGAGGAGTGGCTGGAGAGCTGCCTGGTGGAAAAGGACCTGGGGGTGTTAGTCAACAGCCAGCTGAACATGAGCCATCAGTGTGCCCAGGTGGCCAAGAAGGCCAATGGCATCCTGGCTTCCACACTTGGAAGAGTGTGGCCATCAGGACCAGGGAGGTGATAGTGCTCCTGTACTTGGCACCGTGGAGGCCATACCTTGAGCACTCTGTTCAGTTTTGGGCCCCTCACTTCAAGAAAGGCATTGAGATGCTGGAGTGTGTCCAAAGAAGGGCAATGAAGCTGGTGAAGGTTCTGGAGCACAAGTCTTATGAGGAGCATCTGAGGGAGCTGGGGTTGTTTAGCCTGGAGAAGAGGAGGCTGAGGGAAGACTTTATTGCTCTGTACAACTACCTGCAAGGAGGTTGTAGTGAGGTGGGGGTCTGTCTCTTCTGCCAAGTAACATGCAATATCTAGCCCAGGTTTGGTCTAATATCTAGCCTAGATATTAGGAAAAATTTCTTCACTGAAGAGGTTGTCAGGCACTGGAACAGGCTGCCCAGGGAAGGGGTTGAGTCCCCATGCCTGGATGTATTTAAAAGACCTGCAGATGTGGTGCTTAGGGACATGGTTTAGTGGTGGATGTGGCAGTGCTAGGTTAATGGTTGGACTTGATGATCTTAAAGGTCTTTTCCAACCTAAACAATTCTATGAAGTGTCCTTATTTTCCCATAATCAACAAGTGCATCTTATTGAATAGTCATCAGTCATTACTCAGGTTATTTGCTTCATTTAAATGGATGTTTGGTTTTTAGTGGGCCTGCCATTTAGTGTGTGTTTCATGT
Source organism: Platalea leucorodia (assembly GCF_965183815.1). NCBI lineage: Eukaryota > Metazoa > Chordata > Aves > Pelecaniformes > Threskiornithidae > Platalea > Platalea leucorodia. The sequence continues at coordinate 32,259,482 of NC_138858.1, forward strand.
AAAAAGGCATATCAAACAGAGTATGGGGAATCTCTTTTTACTTCTGAATCTCGTGGTTTGTTGATTAACCCTTATCAGATAGTTCAGTAGACAGTGTGCCATTTCTAGTCTCTGACTAGGCTGTCCTTGATACAGTCTTTGGTAGTCTGGCTTTAAGAGATGAAAGCTGTCTCCAAGTGGAGAGAATATTAGTGACTGACAGGAAGTGCTGTCTCTCCTTTTCTTCATGTCCAGAGGAGAGCAGCAGTCCATCCAAGTACAGGAACATGAGATTTCTCTCTTGAAAGAGAATATCTTGGCCAGTGATTTGTTTACCTTACCCCACCTTTTTTTGTAATTTACTCCAGAAGCCTTTTATATCTGATCTCTCCTTTATAACTACTAGGAATTTGGTTTCTTTTTGACAATACAAAATGTAATTACTATGACAGTGGGTTTTAGGTTTTTTGTTTGTTTGTTTTTCTTTTTTCTGCTTTCTATAATTTCTTGTTAAGTTAGTGGCCTCAGCACACTTTTCTTTTGGTTGCTTTTCACTGAACTTGTAAAGAACAGAGCAGTCCTTTGGAACTATGCTTGCTGATTCTCTGAAGCAATGTCAGAGCATAACTGTAACGAAGCTTTTCCTCTTTGAGAATCTCCTTCCAGGCCCCTTGTCCTTTAGGTATTTGGAATTCTTGTTATCAATTTTACCAGAGTCCTTCTGCTCTCTTAAATTTTGCTTAAAGAGAAAGAGGGGAAGGACAGGGGCAGATTAAAATTTGTTTTAATGTAATGTTTAAAGTGGTGTTTTAATCGTTTTACATTGAGACATTCTGCATGGCATTTCCAATGCAAGAATCCCCTTGGTGTTAGTAGCTGTGAGGCTGAAAAATTGGTGCAGGGCAGTTGTCGTTAATTCTTCTTCCTCATTTCCTATCCAAAATAAAGATACTGCCTAAGGGGATCCAAATGTATCCAGTGTGTTCCTTTGGGATGAACAACATCATTTTCTTTAACTTCTAAGGCTCATTAACTTAGAGTTTCTCCTACTTTATGCTTGATCATCAATAGTAAGTAACTTAAAAGGCAAATCAGGCCCTCAGTCACAGGTCTTCAGATCATAGTTTTTGAAGTGGGTGGGTATGGGAGAGAAGGGTGAGAATAAGATCTCTCTTCAGTCTTTCCAAGAAAAGTTCTGGTGCCATTCTAGAGACACATCTTCAGGGTGGTGGACAGAATAATTTCTTCAACAATTAATTTGTATTAGTATTTTGGGATGATAATTGTGGGTATTTTGGTCCAGCCTGTCTCTGCTTCCTCTCAGTAAGGAAGATCAATATATTCTTTGCACTGTCTTTTCTAGCTCCCTGTACTTCCAGATTTTATTACCAGTGAACCTCTGCTCCAAGATTAGCTTTTTTGAAAGTACTTTCTGAATTTTCAAAGTAATACGTGTAGCTATGTATTTTATAGTAAACAACATTGTCTCAAATATACTATTTCTGCTTGCATTAAATCGCAACTATGTGCAGGGTGAAAAAAATTCTTTCTTTCTAGGTAGCTGCAAAGGCAGATATAGTTTTCTTTGCTTCAGGAGCAGAACTGCGTTTGTAATGTGGCTGACTTGGAGATTTTTATTTTTTTTTTTCTTAGGTTACACAAGAGGCAGGAGAATTTATGATTACTTTCCCATATGGATACCATGCAGGATTTAACCATGGTTTTAACTGTGCAGAGTCAACAAACTTTGCCACCATCCGATGGATTGATTATGGAAAAGCAGCAAAGTTGGTAAGTCATATTGCAGAAAATTGATGCATAAGGAAATCTTTCCTGGGGTTATTTCTTTGTGAGAATCTGTGGAAACCGGTGAGAAAGGGAGAACTATTAGATCAGGTAGCACCTTATGCTGCCATTGAAATTTTATTTATAGTTGTTCTTTTTATAGTGGGTATTATACTTCCAGGAATGTGTATTCCTCTCAGCAGTGAGTTTTGTTTGCAGTTTAATGTATATATTGTTCTTCAAAACCAGTTCTATTTATGGATATTTTTAAGTTGAAGCTGCATATACTGAGGTTAGTATATGTGAAGACAACTGACTTCTGCTCTTAAACCTCCTCTAAGCTCTACTGTTTGTGAAAACACTTTATTTAAACCAGGAATTTTGATACCTGGAAAGAAACATAAATAATGAAACTTTAAACAAAGTTTAAAGAAACAAGTTCAACTTTTCTCATCCTTAGTGTCATCACATATCTTGTAGTATAAGATAATAAAGGAACTGTGAACTCAGAGTAGATATATTCAGGTTTTCAAATGAGGTGTGTTTTACTGAAGATATTTTAGACTGAAATTTTGTTGTGGCATACATTTTTTGCTTCTTTTCATGTACAGCATGTGAATAAACACACAAAATCAAGAGAGCGTGCAATTTGTTCAGCAGAAGTTTGTTACTGTTTTTCAATATTCTGTGATTTTTCTCAGAATTATGGCTTATGTAAGCTTTGGTTAGTATGCTTCCCAAAATGTTTAAGTCAGAGGCATTTTCTGCATTGACTTGTTTGTTATTGAAGGAACTCTTTCCAATAGTGATTTGCTTAATATATTAGCTGATAAGATGACATGGAATAAAGGGCAAAATCAGATGTGCAGGTTCAACAATTAAGTAATGATAATGAACTCTCATTAAACACTTGGGATTGGAACACCATCATGAGAAAGTTCTCAAGCAGTGGAAATTCATGATTCTAGGCACTATTGATTGTTATTGTTAATGAGATTGAATTATCTTCAAAGGGAAAAAGTTTATAAGAATTTTTTTTCCATGTACTCTGTATGCATATAGTAGTGAAAGCATTGAAAACTTAAGTGTGCATCTAATATGTTGAGGCTGGTCTTTACCTTTAATGGGAAAGTTGTGTTTTTAACAGACAACAGATAAGATGTTGACTGTAAAGTTAATAGGAAAAAAAAATCTGTATTTGATAGTTTGGAATTTCTATAGATAGTACAGTAAAACAAAGTTGAGAGGAATATGGGCATGGACAAGTATGAGGTAACTGTGGCAGGTAAAACTCCTGGATTTTAAAATGTATGAATGTGCTGCAGCTCTAAAATAGATTCAGCTGAACTTCAAGAATGGCAAACTTTTATCTGCATATGTAGCAAAGCTGAGGTAATGATACCTGCAGCTACATCCCTTTCAGTGTACAGGCTTCATATTTTTTATGTTTTAAAAAAATGGTCTACCATTTGGTGTGCAGCTGCCCCAGTACAGACTATTAAATGTTTTATGCCTCCAGCGTGCCTCTCAGTTATTGTATTATACTGTAAACTTAATGTCACATTTAAATTCAGCAGAGTTAGAAGATAATTTTTTAAAGCTAATGAAATTTTATTCCTTTACACCAGTTCAAAAGTGCTGCTGAAATTCTGAATTTTTAGCTAGGAAGTCTTGGCGTATACACTCTAAATACAGTTTTATTTAGTCAAAGTTCTCTAGCATATGGATAAAACTTTCATCTTAGGACACTGAATTCTGTTATTGCACATAGGAGCAGTATTGTGCATATATAGTATAAGAAATTAAAGTAGTTCTATGGTGTCTGCAGTTGAATTTAAATGTCTGAAAGTTTCAAAGTGGCAGCTGAAGCAATAATTACTAGTCTCCCTCTATAAAGAAATCTTAGATACCATTGCCAAATGTGAACTCCAGTTTCTTTGGCAAATGGTCAGAGTACTTAATGTTACTTGCTTATTTTTTATTGCTTATTACCACAAGAATAAGAACTAAAGTTTATTTTTCTTCTCTTTTTAAATGAAAAAGAACATGCTAGGAAGTGCTAATAGTAGGATTTTTAAATATTTTTTTAATGTAAATGTGTAAGAAGAGAACTAATGGAAAGGTGGTGAAATAATTCCTCATAATACTTACTTATACTTGTTTATGCTGTACAAATAGGGTAAACAAGTCAAACAGGGAAAGTACTATAACTTGTTATCTGTTCTTAAGTTGTAATTATATGATACTTTGAAAGCACACACAAGTTATGGAGTTACTGCAAATTGGATACTCTGTTTCTTGGTTATGGTGTTTCTCTAGAAAAACATGAGGAGAGCTGTGATTAGTTTTATCACAACCTCAGGAAACTTCCTGAAAGTATTAATTAAAAAGGTAAGAAGTCTAAGTGCCCAAAGAATACTGATATTTAGAGAGTTTTATTTGCAACTCTGGTAATTTAATTTAAAAGAAAAAAAAAAAAAACCCACACAACATTCTATTCCCATTTGTCATTCTTCGGACTACTGATTTTGTGTTTGACTTATCTTTCCTTTCTGTATGTGATACGTACAAGAATTTTAATTGAAAAAAATATTTTGGATCCCCTAGTTCCCCTGTATTGTACTGCAGAAATTGCCTGTGTCAGCAATATGCAACAGTATCTAGGTCAGTTTGTTGCTGTTTTCTCCTTAGAGAATATTGTATACTGATGACTGATGATTTGTCTTCTTACAGGAACACTTTTATTTTTACAGAATAGTTTCTAATTGCTTACAGCTGGATTTCTGTCTTAGAAAAAGAAAAAATCCTGAAGTACAATCAATATTCATTCTCATTAATTTTGGAAAAAATAATCAGGCAAAGATTTCCACTAAAGTTGTAGTAAATATTTAGGCTGTGTGACGATACTGCTTTCCTGCATGAAATGAGATGGTGTTAAAGGTTCTGTGAAATTGATTGCAAATGTTAAATCAGAGATCATTTAGACCCTCAGTATTGGAAACTTTGGTTAAGCAGAAACCATGGATGCAAATTCCAGAAATTTATTTTATGTCTTTTAAAATGCTAAACTTGTGATCTTGGTTTCACTATGCGTACCCTACTTACCTGTAGTAGTTGAACCCTGGGAGCAAGGGTGTACCCTCCGGCTTATTTTCTAAAGTTTGTGTAAGACTTCCACTCAGGGGGTGACATATGAAGGGTAACACCAGGTGGCTCTTTGCTACAAGTCAACTGCTGCTTTGAGCTGTGTTCTCACTTTTGGACAGAATTAGGTTGGACGGAATTAAGCAGAAGTAAAAAGTAGATTAAAAAAAAAGCGTAAATGGAGAAGTAACAGATATATTACAAGTCCCCCAACTCCAGGGGAGAAACAGTGTAGTTTTTGCTGTCTTTTTCCACTGGCAAGAACACACAGGAAGAGAAAAAGGAGATACTGGTGAAAGGAACAAACCAGTCATGCTCTCCTGAAGATGCTTGGCAAATGAGTGTGGTGCAGAGGGATGTTGGTGAAGTGCTGATGTATGGTAATGGCGGGAATCAAAGGTAGGTAGTGCTCAGCTCACAAGTACTTTAGTTGCGTTTGTTATGTTCTGTGAGGATGAGAGGCGCTCTAAGCTTTGGATATTCTTAATCATCATCATCCTATAACCTTCATTTGTTGAATGCTATTTATTTTTGAAAAAAATTATACGGTACAAAATAAAGGCAGATAGGGTATTTCTTCAGGCTTCTGTGAATTTTGTCATTTTCCTAATGGAGCGACATTTATTTGAGTAGGCTGGAAGTGTGTAGCTTCATGAAGTGCATTTTGAGTTTCCTTACTCCAGTGCATTTTGTTACTGTTGGTAAAGCAGGTAAGCCAGTGGCAATTAGTTTGTATGTTTTGTAGGTATCTGCTTTGACTTGTGCTGAGTAGCTAGCTTCTGTGCTGAACAAGTGGTGATGTTCAGTTATTAGAATTGGTGAATAGAAATATTTACACATAATTCTTTTGTGTCTAATAAAATAAAAATCCTTCTGAAGCAATTGGATAAAAGACATTTCTCTAGTCTGAGAAAAACCTTGTATTCCTAATGTTTATTAGCTGCAGGGTGGGACACCCTCGGCCCCCATCCCCAAATCTGTGGATCATCTATGTTTATTAATTTTATATTTTTGTCTGTTGTAACTGTTATTTCTAAGGAATGCCAATGTTCCCCTCATACAAGGGTTACAGTGCAAGACCTTTCATGTACAGGTGCCAAAACCGGGGTTCTCAGTCATGATTTTCACCTGTCCAAATTTTAGCTCCAGTGGATAGGGTTAATGAACTTTATGCACTCTAATTTGATACTGAGAACTGGAAAGTTTTAAATTTTGAATAAGGTCCTGTGCTTTTGTGTACAGGCAATTTTTTTTTTTTTTCTTTCTTGGAGTTGCTTTTTTTCCTTGCTGCTGTTTTGTAAATGTTTGAAAAGCTTAAATGTTGGCAAACCAGTTCCTAATTACAGGGATTCACCCTAAAAAGCACATCCTTTGACCTGTGTAGAGGTTCTGGACTGCACAGTCCCACCTGAGCTTGATAGGAGAAAGTAGTTCACAGAACAGAGGATTGGGTTGTGATGGAGGTCCTGTGTAGGAAATGCCCAGGAGATTGGTGATGTAAGCAGGTTCAGTCGGGGCTCTCTAATTCTTCTTTATGCAGTGGTGATTATTTTAGTTTCTTTCCTTCCATTTTCCTCTTGTTACTGTTTAAATCCCCACATTTCCCTGTCTGTTGCTTTTCCAAATCCTCTTGTCAGGGTCTCTCACAACTCTGTCTCCCCTTGCCCAAACAGATACCCATATTTTCAAAAGCTTTCAGAGAAAGCCCTGGCATTTCCACACACCGCTCTTGTTGCTCACTGTGTCTGTTTTGTGGCACCACTTGGTGACTTTCACTCAGTATAAATGTATGTAAATTTTACTGCCTTCTATCAGGGATAGAGTCACGCTAGGTGATTTTACTAGTCATTATAATGATTCTTTTGTATTGCAGCTCCTTTTAAGACGTGATTTGTTTACAGATGTTGGTGCTGGAAAGGTTTTGTTGTTTAGCTGATATGTAGAACCTGAGGAGAGAAGTCTACCAAACTTTTCTACTTGAAACTTGGGCTACTTAAGTATTATTGCTCTCTTTCATAAAATTAAATCAGTAATTACTCATGCATTCTTCAGTGGTAGCTGCTTAGCAACGTGTTTTCTGTGGATAGGTTAGATCAAAGTGCTGGCCTGCAGGTTGTATTTTTCTCTTTGGTGGGATGAAGTGCAGTTGTTTTGATGTTAGGTTTGATGGATTTGTTTGCCACTGCATTCATTAGCTTCACATCAAAAAACTGACAGGCTGTTAAATGAAACTTTGGCTTAGATTTTCAGCTTGACTGTTTCGAGACCGTTGTGAAGATATTTTGTTTTTGTGCTGCAGCAGCCTCAAGCAGTTATGACTGTTTCAAAGGGAAGAAAAGTTATTCAGTGTCCTGATTTGTTTGGGTAAAAGAGAGTCATTGTCTTGAGGATAGCCATGTCTAGCTTATGCTATCCAAACAATATATTTATTGTGAAATATATACTGAGAGACAATATGTATGACTTAAATAATTTTATCAGAGAAGAAATTATACTTACCACACAAAAGCACTTTTCCACCTCTCATAATTTATTGAGGTAATAATTTTTTCAATGATGTTTAGTTTGCTTTGTACAATAAAATTAGTTGTCTGTTTAAAAACAAAAATAAAAATTCTACTCAGTTGTACCATTTTTTTTTTTTAAATGTGGGTGAATGATTTAAAGGCCTAGGCTTAAAGAGTTTCTTCCTACTCCTACAGCAGTGTTTTAGTACAGAATGTCGGAAATAGTTATTTGCATAAGCTCTTGACTGATTCTTGTATCATCTTATTTTATTAGTTTGAATTAGGTGCTGCTGTCAAGGAAACTTTTTTTTTAAATACTGCATGTTGATACATTTGATACCAGTCTGCAATGATATCAGCATCATTCAAGATGTACAAATTAATGTTTTTACTTGCTGGAAATCATAATTACCCACCTTATATCGTTGACTTGGCTGCTAATGAAATCTTACAAGGATTCAGGAACCAGACATGCTTTCCATTTCTGGTCCTGATGTTAGTACACCACTTCAGAGCAAATCCTGTGCATTCTGCAGCTTGACATTTCACTTCATAATTGTAGTGCCACTCTCAGCTTTATAATTGTCGTGGAATGTTCTCTTTTATTTTTTCATTATATTTATTTCTTTTATCTTGATCTGTTCTTTATCTTTTATTTTTGCCCATCTTAGTGCGATCATCTGCTGCCCCTGTTTGGTTCTTGCATCACAAACTCAGCATTTCCTGAGAACAGTAGCTATTAAAATTTCCCACTCTCAAAACCTGTTGCTGTAATGGGGAGATTATCAGTCTCCCAGTGGGCAGTAACTTGCACACTTCTAGATTTCTAGTACTGTGACATGTGGAATTTAGAATTGTAATGGTTTTAGGAATAGAAAGGGATAGTAATAATTGCAATATTTTTACCTGTAAATGCAAAAGAGAATTATGTTCTATTGTTTTTTCTACCTTCCCATTTTGGTAGAGCAACTGGTGGTAAATTCATAATCTGAAACTTCAGGAGATGGTGTTTTTATGTGTTCACAGTCTGTGCTATGTCATGTGCAAGTACCGTTATTATCTGTGAGTAGTGTATTCTGTGGTTCTGAAGTTCCGTGTGGATTCTCATGAATCTCTTCTACCTGTACCTAGCCTAACTTTTTTTTGTGTGATGCTACAGTATGTGTGACTAAGATTGTGCCTGCATGTTTCTGGCGCAGGGCTGTCATGCAAGCTGTACTGTTTTATTAAATAAAAATCAAACCATCACTACTATCAGATTATTTTTTTTTTTAAATACAGTTTTGAATAAGTAAGAAGAGGAGAATTCCTTAAAGTAAAATTTAAAATGTTGGAGTACATTCTGGCAATTGTGAGTGAGTAGAAATGATGGAATCTAATTTTCTTTTTTTTTTTTTTTTTTTTTTTTCCCCTAAGTGATATTGTGGAAGTTCCATTCATCAAAGTAATAAATGTACCAAGTTGGCATACTTGGTGGATGTTCAGAAGTTTTTGTTTTATAGCAGCTTTCACCAAATGAGGTGAATTTTTTCACAGAAAAATTCAATAATCTACAATAAACTTGTCTTTTCAGAATATCATTTATATGAAATTTTGAGTAAATCAATACAGTTTGTCTTTCCATACTTTTCATCAGAATGCAGATTATAATTATCCTTGATTTACTGAGGAAAAACTATTGTCACTAGGTAGCTTTCTGTCCATATGTTAATGTTACAGCCTGTAAAGATAGATTACTTCTATTCCAGGTTTTTCAAGAAAGAAGAATTTGAACTAAGGCATTATTTTCATCAATTTGAATTTCACAAAATAGACTCTCTGGGCTTGAATCATCTGTTGAAACACAGATGTCTAACACTATTTGAGATAGCTTAAGATATTTTGTCTTGCTCTGTCTGGCCAGAAGAGTACCAATCTTAACAAATCCAGTGTAATATTTAGAGCTCAGGCAGATGTCACAGACGCCAGAAAGTGGTTCAGGTGTCAGTGCATGCCCAGGCAATTGAAGTCAACCATCTGTCATTGTATTCTCTTATTTATACCATTTGCATAATTAAAACTCATCCTAAAAATTAACTACATTCTCCTAGTCTGAGAGGAATTCAGTTCTCTAGCCTTGCTAGAATAACTTTGTATTTTGACACTGGGAAGTGACTTATCCTGATAGGTAAAAAATGACTTAAGTGTTAGGGTTCAGTTCCCTGAAAACCACTGCCCCCGAACCTTTCTTCTCATAAACCAAGCCCTCCCCCAAACTAATGATGATGGTGATGATGATGATGGTGACGAAGGAATCATTTTGGCTCTGAGTTTGAACCATCAGAGAGTTCATGTCTTCACAGTTGTAGCAGGTAAATCTAGTGCTAGGTACTGCAGATAAGCAATGTCCTCCAAGTGGACTAGTGCTAGAAGAGTGAGATATGCTTCTGTTTCATGGATTTCATAGTAAATTGCTGCCACCAGAAGGAAGTATAGTCTCAGGATACTAGAAGCCATTCTGCTGGTGTTCTTCCATGCAGTTTCTATTAGTCTCTGACATTGTCTGGAATGCAAATGTTTCTGCTTTTGTTTTGTTTTGTTTTGTTTTTTCCGTTGTCCCCGCCCCCCCCCCCCCGCCCTTTTTCTTTTTCCTCTCTTCTGTATATAGTGATAAAGCTTTGTATGAACATGATTTTCACACCGTTAAGCTATGTATCTTCTACTGGGACCTTCTACAGGATTCACCTCTACTGGAGGTGAATCATTCCTGCAGCTGGTGCTAGACTCACTAGTACGACTCAGGCCAAACATACTTTGGAGATAAGCAAGTACTTGCAATTTTCTCTCTGTTTTTCTGAGAGTCTGTGGAATATTATGTAAAAATGAAGAAGAAAGGTCGAATAGCAGTATCATAGATTTGAAGCACACATGACTTATTTACTTCCTGATCTGAAAAAAACCCTACTGTAAATACACACAATTAAAAATCCTTGACTTAGTCTGAGCAGTAGAGAAGACTTGTATGAATGAAGAAGAATAAATGATATACCCAAATCCTGAGGTAACTACACCAGGGCAAGTAAAGTGTAGGTGTTACTTTTAGTACCAATGACTTTATGTAGCTTAGCAGGTATGTGAAACAGGAGCTGAACATAGAAAGATGCGTCAGCTGCAGGTTTAGTGTCCACACTGTGCTTGCTACTTGAGTGAGTAGGACGTGTTTATATGCTACTAGTCAAAAAGTCTTAACGTTTAAAAATTCTTGAAAAGGATCTTAAATGAACTGTATAAGTTGTACTGGTTTGATTTTTAGATAAAACCCACAATAAAACATATTGCTGTGCTTTCCAAAAAGGAAGTTATTGAAGTACATCTTGAAATAATTTTCTGAAATGTTTTCTAGAAAAAAAGTTGAATTAAGATCTTGGTGCTAGTGTGGTTGTATTCAGTTTTTAAGGTTTGTCTTTCTCCCTGAAGCATTAACCACTTTCAAGTGGTTGCGAGAAAAGGTAGAATCAATCACCTTGAAGGTGTCATCTTTCTCTGAGGATATATATAGTCACCTCATAACTCAGTTACAATATTAACACCAAAGAAAAAGATGTATTAATGTTTTAGATAAAGTGCGCTTCTCTATAGTTCATTACAAGACCTTGCATACATTCTTAGACTGAAGTAAGTTACTTCATTCTTTTTTAAGTTTATAGCCAATATAACCAAACAACTTCAGTTAAGACTCTCTGTTCTCTGTACGTGATATGGTCTTGTATATTCAGCAGCCTCATCAGATCCATTACTAACTTTTAGATCTTAACAACAGAATCACCTGATCTTACCTTTGCCATGTGACATCCCACGTGCTTGGGATTCTGGGGGAGAATTTTTCACCTGAAGTTTCTGTTGCGCATATATATATATATATATGTATCTTTATGTAAAAGATAGATTACTCTAGGGAGCTAGAACAGTGTCTGCTTCTAGGGGGCAGCCTAGTTTGAAATATCCAGCAAACATCTGAATGAAAAATAAAAACTTATTTTATCTTGATGTCATTGTGCTTATGTCTGGATTTTCCAACCTATTCCAATTAAGTTATTTCAGTTAATTCCTCTGAATACCTTAATACAGGACAGTAAATGCTGTATTTTGGGGGCCTTTTCAAACTATGTTGAGAACAATCACAGTATGTAAGAAAGACAGAGAGGTCTGAGTATTACAATGCATTATCATGAGTGCTGTGTTGATAAACCTGTGGTATACATAGAGGAGAAATTTAGTTCAGGTACTGCAATTTTGTTTTGTTTCTTTTTTATGCATTTTTGTTGTTATTTCTGTTTTCAATGAGTCAAGGGAGAGACTGTAAAAATTTACTCAAAAAGGGGAAAGATACCATCAAGAAACCCTCCCAAATCCCCTTCTCTATGTTCTTCTCCCTTTTTCATGTAGATGATAAGAGTGTTGCTCTACTTGGCTTAGTGTATCAGTCATTAATTTGTTAATCAGGATATAAGAATCTATCTTAAATCTAAGATTGGACAAGATTTTAGGAAAAAATCCGGATAGGTGGCATGTAGAGTATGTCTATTGAATGTCTTTGAAACAGACTGTGGGCTAATTCCTTGGCAAATGTGTTTGAATTTAAAAATAATTATAGTACTTTATTGTAAATCAGGTGACTTGTTGGTTTCTATGTGCTATAGATGTATGTATGAATGAAATATTTGAACTACGCAGCTTTAAAGGAGTTTTAATGCTGGAATTAAATTACAATGTAATCAGAAACAATGTCTGAGGTGATGCTGTTGATATTCTGTGAACATTATTGGATAGCTATCAGAGTGGGTAGTGGGACTTGAGGGAGTCTAGATATAACACATTTTGGCAGAAGTCTTCACAGATAATCTCGTTAAATAAAATGTAAAATTTATATGTCATCCCCGAAAGCAGAAACCTTACAAAAGAAAAGAGGAAACGTCTTCAGAGTTGCATTTCTTTTTTTGTGTAGGTGAGATATCTAATTAGGTGTGGCTTCATGTTGTGTCAAAGTTTTGGTGAAGAAATTCCTTGTATTTAGAAGCTGTAAAGAGCGCTGCCTTAGCCTGTTTAATTAAGCAAGTCTTATATCTGTTCTCGCTTCATCTCCAATTCCCTCTAAGGTGCGAGGATAGTTGCAAAGGGGTGATAAGAAAAGGATAAAGAAATAATGTGCTAGAGCTTGCGGGGTGTAAGAGGAAAAGTGTTTTCAGTCAGTCAAAATGGACAAAAGAATAAGGGATGGCTCTCAGGGTTACTATATTTTACACAAGTTTCATGCTGGCTAGAGAAAACAGACTGTTGTTTACTTCAGCGAGGCAAAGTCTAACTATTACTAGAAAATCCTCAAGAAAGACAGTGAAACAAACGCAGATACCTGACTTCAAGTCTGCACACCGTAAAACTAGCTATTGTATCTATGATTATAAAGCAAGTTACTTGGAGGTGGTGGAATTATTAAAATGTTTTTCTCATGAAAGAAACTGTTAAAGAAATAGTAACAGCATTATGAAAAATGTCAGACTTCGGAAGAAATCTTGGGTGATTTTAAAAATAAGTGATTGGTTACATTTTTAGCAGTTGCAACAGCAGGATATAATGAACAGTAAAATAATATGTGTTGAAATGGAATGCATGAAATTCCCTGTATGGAATATAGCTGCAAAGAGATAACAAGAAAAAGATTAAAGACATCATGTGCTAGAGTTTGCAGGGAGTAAGAGGAAGAGCACTTTCTTTTTGCTTGATGTGATATAGGCATTTACAGTGTGAGTTAACTTTGGTGCAATGCTGGTTTAAGTGCAAGCTGTCATGTTCAAGTAATTTCCTGGAAAAAATGACACAGGGTTTTATTTTTAGATTTTTATGCTAACTCAGTTAAATTGTGGTTTTGGCTAAATTTCAGATTTTGAGATAGTGAATATACCCTCTACTTAAGATAGAGGAGCTGCTAACAATGATAAGACAATATTAAGCTACTTGGTATGACTAAATCTGTAAAATAGCAACTATCTTCAACTCAATTTCAGACATTTCTCTACCCAAAACAGAGGCAGAGTGTTTGTGGAAAAGATGCATGAGGACCTGTGAAATGGAGAGAGAAGAAAGAGTGAAGAAAAAACAGACATAGGTTGCTGAGGCACCGGAAGTGTGGTCGTGTGAAAAGTAGGAGCTTTAAGGGACTGAGGGAGATACAAATACAATTTCTGTGCTTGCCATTCCAGTCCTCTTTTGCTATTTGATTACTGTTGGCTGTAGGGGATAAATATTTTTTACCTGCTTGCAAACAGGTTAATAATAAAGAAGTAACTGCCTGCATGATGAATTTCATCTCCTACAAGAAGTGGTCTCAAGTGTTTAATACTCTGAACAAAAAGAAGTAGGGTGCTAAAAGTGAAATAGTTAAGTTGGTGCAAAATTAGAAGTATTTTGCTGGGAAAAATACGGTAAAAGAACAAGATTTTTAAGTTTTAGACTGGACTTCAGTACCATAACCAGATATTGGACTTTTTTTTAGTGCAGAAGTACAATGAAAATTTGAGGTGGTTGTGCCTTTAAAATCTGCCTGTATTGGTTTTGGTCCAGAGCTGGAGAGGAAAATTCTTGAGGTCTTCTCTAAAGCTGTAGCAAGCGTATTTAAGATCAAGTTTTCACTGAGTTTGGTAAGAAAGGAGGAACTTATTTGCCAGCCAGGCCCCCCCACCGTGTTGTTAGTAAAGGTCTGTGTTCTGCATAGTTAAATAGAATGTAATTGCTGGTCCCTTAATGAAGCAGTTGTTAGATATAGGTCCTTGTATACTTTTATTGGTATTCATAACTATTTGGTCCCCACAGGTCTACACCGTCTAATCATTAATCTGCATGCAGCTAGCCCCACTGAGCAAAGTGTTTCCAAGTTTGACTTCAGGATCTGACCCTTTTGTAGCGCAGGCTGAAAAGATAAAACAGCTGTGTATATTGGGGAAGTCAGTTGTTGGATGAATTTGTGTGATTCTGTACTTGTGCTCCCTGATTAGGCTGAAGTAGCTGCTCTACTCAGTGAATTGCTTGGAAATTCGTACTGGTTTTTAGGAAAAAAGTGCTGCTGGCAATGTAGCTTTAAAATGTGTATGGGCTCAGAGAATGTGTGCCATTTGTATGCATCTCTGATTGGAAATAGATAAAATTCCCTTTGATTTGTTTGCTAATCTTGGATTTGTTGACTTTCAGAAGTTACTCTGTGTTTGGTATACCCTAGCCCTGTTTTCGTTCAAGAGAGCTGGTGCAATCACACAAAAATTGCAATTGTCAAATCCACTATATTTAATCACTTTTTTAGATGTTTATTTAAGATTTTTGTTGCTCTAGAGCTGTTCCTCTTTCTCCTTCACATGCTGCCTTCCCAAATTGAAAATGTAATTTCTACAGTAATCTTGAGTTTTAGGAAACTGGGGGAGAGTTCTGTTACTGTTACTTGTACAAAGTGTTCTTGACATTGTAGAAGTTGTTCTCTTGCTTTGGGCAAAGCAGGTAATGGCAAATTCGGGACAAGCCAGTTAGTTTTCTGATTGAGTCGTATACAATCCTGTAGGTTTGATATTTGCAGCTAGGGGTAAGGGACTCTGAGCACAGGTATGCTTATAGGGCCTTTCTTCCTATAATGCTCTACAGTAGCTGTTAAAAATTTATATATAGTTTACTTGTCACTATTTAAAGTTTATAAATTGCTTCAAGAGCATTCTAATTGAATTCTTTTTTCTTTTCAAAATAGTTTTCTTTTAAAAATGGGTTTATTCATAGTTGTTATCAAGCAGTTCTCTCTCATCTGTTTAAAAAAATGAAATGTCATATGTTGGTGTAAAAATGTTTCACGCACATATAGGTAGAATAGTCAGTCCTCAGCAGCTCCTTATATATGACTCAATTGAGTGGTGATATTGGTTTGAAAACAGGACAGTATCATATTTTTTCTGGTCATGATCTCTAAATCCTGAACATTTTTTAAAAAACAAAACAAAACAGTTTAGGGCATCTTGTAAAAGAGAGTATAGAGCACTGGTGTCTTTTTAAGAAATTATTGCATATTTGGATTTTTTTTCCCCTCTCTGCTTACAAAGTGATCAGAAAGAGTCAGCATTAATCAGTAAATCTGAATAAAGAAGCGATGTACAATCTGTAACTAAGAGGATTTCATTAAAGCATCTTTTCTTGTAATAATTGCAATATTAGCAGCAGAACAGGTAGATGGTTTGCTTTGCCATATTTCTGCCGTTTCCCTCACATAGTTTGTTTTGATTCCAACAAAAATGGGGTCTGCAAGAATAAAAAGGTGGAAGCTTATTAATAATACTTACCAGTTTCTGATGGGCAAATCACTGAAAAGAAGAATCTAAGAAAAGTTTTCTAATCTTTACCACTATGTACTAGAGATCTTTGGCCTCTGAAATATGGTACTACACCATGTGTTGCAGGAGGGAAACAGATCTGCAAACTTTTAACCAGTTAGCCCATTGGCAGTGTGGTGCATGAATATATATATATATATATATATATATATATATATATATTCTTTTTTAAAATAAAATCATCTCAATGTTTGTTTCTTAAGCTTAAAACATATCAGAAACACCCTGAGGCACATATTTCAGACATTATAATTTTTCTTTTTAAAGTACTGGTACATGTTAGAACCTGGAGAGCATTTCCTATTTATTGTAATGGAGAGTTATAAGATGTACATTATTTTATCTTTGCTTACCATCTTAGAATGACAGTCTGTACATTCTTCACATTGTGTCAGTCTCTTCTTAAATCTCACTTTTTGTTCCTTGTTATAGGGTCTTCTGCCTGAAAAGGAGTAAAATCTTCCATGGTCCTCTTGTGGCTGTGGCCAAAACATCCCTGCAATAGTTCAGAAAGGCTTTCCTGTCTTTCCTTTTGTGGTGTTCACAAACTTGTTTATTAGTTGCTTGATCTTGCAGACCTAGTCTATCACACTTCTTAAAAGAAACTGCCCCTCTATGTTATAAGTCTTGTAGTTATTCCACCTGATATTCAAAATTATGAGGTCTTTGCTTTAGTTGAGGTGCAATTAGAATATATTCAGAGGGTTTTTTTAGATGAAGCAAACTTCCAAAAAATTTCATGCTCTTGAATTTCATGTCTTTGTGTGGGGTAGGATATGGAAATAAATACCAGAAAATCTGTTCTTGAAGCATTTTTGACGTGGAAAAATTAAATGCTAACTTTGTAATGCAAGAATGATTGAATGATATTTTTTTTTTTTTTTTAGCTACTTGGGCATAAATATATTTTGACAAGCTTTTACATCTAGCCAAACATTTTTGTTTCAGACTTTTGGAAGGTGCTGAGCATGTTCAGGTCCTATTGACAGCTAGCATAATTCAGCATGTCTAAAAAGCAAGCAGTTTTTAATTTAATTTCAGACAGAATTTTAGTGTTAATAATGACTACCAATGGATCTCCTGCATCTTTTTGGCTGTGCAACTTTTATGAGAAATGCTACATATATTTTTGTAGGCAGATTCGTGTTTTCTGTGAGATAGCTTTTCTGCCGTGTACTCACCAAGTGCTTGTCTTGCAAGAGGAGAGAGGTAATAACTTCAACAGAACCATTCAGTTGCTTTGTGTAACATGGATAGCCATAATCAAATGGGCAGTGATGGCGTAGTGCATTCGTACAGAATCAGCCTGGAGAGTGAAGTGGATTTTTCTTCCTCTGGCTTCGTTGCTAAACACCAACATGCGACAGAATCAGTATTTTGTTTCATAAAAATGATGTGTCTGGCACATAATGGCTAATTTAGAATAATGTGAAAATTTATTGGCTGCTGTGCTGCTTATGAAATTGTTACAAAACAGTTTGAATTGGAAAAGCTTTGAATCCAAAGAGAATAAATTTAATGTGAATGCCTTTAATTAAATTTTGCTTAATTTAAATAATGTAATTTGTATTGATTATGCAGCTGCAGTTCATTTGGATTTTTATTTTTAATTAAGATTCAGTAATCTTGTTTTACCTTCCAGAGCTATTCATAAAATGACTGTGAAGAAAATGCATGTTAACTAAATTAACACTTATATACATTTATTAAACCAAAATCAGGCCATAATTTTTTTTTTTTTTTCCTTTGTGAAGGTATGTTATACACAGTAGTATTTCTTAGAAGGACAACAATCCAATTTTCTTTGGATTCTTTTTTTTTCTTTTCTGAACAAAATCCATGCTCATATAGTCCTGAAATGATGTAGATGCTTTTTTTGCTCTACCTACTTCAGAGGCTACCAGCACTACCTTCTGAAGCTGGGATGTTTACTAAAGCGCAGCATAATCCTGTCACTTCCTTCTGCATCCTGTAACTTGCTCTGTGGCTTCTCCCTGTTAGCTGGTGTCTGTGTAGCATTGAAACCAACAGTCTCAAACTTTGATGGCCTCTTAATAATTTTCTGGCAAGGAAGTTGCCAGCTGATAGTACTGCATGTGTTGAAAACAATGCAGAATGAAAGACTTCCTGTATTAACTGAGACCATGAATGCTGTGTTAAGACTTATTGCTATTACTTGAACCCCCCGCCCTGCCCTTTGTTGGTATTATTAGCAGTTTGAAAAGAAAGTTTAAGATTATTTTGAGCCAAGACAGGTGATATACATGCATTTATTTATAAGTGTGCTGTGATAAACACGCAATTTATTTCTGCATCTTTGCATGTGAAGCAGTCATGTAAAGTGAAGGTTACTGGAAATGTTGAAGGGCAAAGAAGCTGAGCAGAAAGCAGGGCTGTAGAGCTAATTGCTTGGCAAATGCCTGTACCTTAACACTGGACTGGAAAGCTGAAGATACTGAACTAGTTGAGTTCACAGAGGTCTTTGCAAATATTTGTGGAAGATGGAAACCTTTCTAAGTGGTAGCCGCAAACACCAGGTTTTGAACTTTGATTAGCACTTAGTTTACCTAAATTCAGTCAGAAAGATTGAACTATTATTGACTCACTACGTAAAAGTCTCTTTTTCTTATAAATAATTACTTCAGATACTGGTAACGTAGTGTACTATGTTAATTCTGTTACACGTTCTGTCATAAGGGGAGACCTTATCACTCTACAACCACCTGAAAGGAGGTTGTAGCGAGGTGGGGGTTGGTCTCTTCTTCCAAGTAAAAAGCAATAGGACAAGAGGAAACGGCCTCAAGCTGAGCCAGGGGAAGTTTAGATTAGATATTAGGAAAAATTTCTTCACTGAAAGGGTTATCAAGCATTGCAACAGGCTTCCCAGGGAAGCGGTTGACTCCTCATTCCTGGAGGTATTTAAAAGACGTGTAGATGTAATGCTTAGGGACATGGTTTAGTGGTGGACTTGGGAGTGTTAGGTTAATGGTTGGACTCGGATGATCTTACTGGTCTTTTCCAAGCTAAATGATTCTGCGATTCTATATCAGAGCAGCAGCTTAAAAACACTGAGCTAATCACACCTTAGTGTTATTGCTGGAATCAAAATTATATGGGATGTTGACAAACTAGACAGAAATCTGTAGCAGTTTGTGTCCTGAGGTGAATGTGCTTTCTCTCATTTCTGGTAGTTGTATCTCCTCTGAGATTGTTTGTGATTGGATGACTGATAGGTTTTATTGTTCTTCATGATAAAATTGTAGTAGCAAGAAACTCTGTAAATTGTCCTATCAGTTCTTTCTGCAGTTACAACAATTCCTGCCTGTATGCATAGGTTGGGAAGATGGATGACAGTAAAAAAAAAAAAAAAAATCTTCCTTTCCAAATTGTTTCTTCAGTGCCTTTGTATGAGGGCATACATTTGTGTCCTTGTCTAGGCTGTGGTTATGTGGTTATGCTTGCCTTTCAAGCTTATATATGATTAAGCATTTTTAAACTAATTAACAATAATGTTGTGTAAAAGCATTGTGAAACAGCATACTTGTTCGTATGCCAGGTTTATTCATCTCTTACTTCCCTAAGATAATGCACAGTGGGTCTCCCTGTCTTTAATGTAAACTAATAATTGTACTTGTTTTTCTCTTTCTTGAGTGTCCTACCGACCAAGATAATACAGCAAGAAACAAAGTACAAAAAGCTGTGTTTAAGGTATTATCTAGATGCACTACAGACAATTTGCAAGTATTAATAAGGCTACTTGTTATTGAACAATAATGAATTTAGATCTTTTGCATGAATGATCTGCAAATGTTCATGTTAAAAATATAATTCATAACGCAAATTCCTTGCTTTGCTTTATCTTCTCCCTTTACGTAATTTAGAAATGAATTAGTTGGTTACTTAAAATAATGTTTAAACTACTTTGCATTTCTATCTGTGTTCTGTTTTGTGTCCTGTTGCAAATACTTGAAAGTGCATGAATATATGGTAGAAAAACTGCAGGAGTAATCAGATGATCAGATTTGATTGCATTGACATTGTGAATCTTCAGAAATAAGGTACAAGAGGTTTATTGATACTGTAGGACTTTTGAAAGGAAGTTAGAATTGATATAGTTGTTTCCTCAAAACTAGTTGTAAATGAGAATGCTGACAATTAGCCAATGAAGTTTTTTTTTTAAAAAACTTTTGAATTTTTGCACTGTTATAATTTCATCCTTAAGAAGATTAGTTGTTGACTTTTTGCATTGATATTAGGTCATAGATATCATAGCTGAATAAAGCAAGTGTGCGGAGGTCTGGCAAATGGACTGTGTTTGCTTCAGTAAATCCAAAAAAGGAAGGCTCTGAATTAGGCAAAGGGTATTTGGGTCACATTTGTTATCTTAGTCCTTTGATAACTGTAGTGACCAGAGAGATAAATGCAAATCTTTTCATGTCATTTCCATCGTTGTTTGGCCATGTCTATAAAAATTACTAGTGATAAACTCTGTTCTGTGCAGAGTCTGAAAGACTCTGATAAATAGCTTTTCAAAAGAAAGAATATAGTCAAGTGACGCATAGAAGTGTTGTTTCTTGAGGGCTTCCCTAGTGTGTAAAGCTTACAGAATTTCTTGAAACTTTAAATACAGTGAAATGAAGAAAAATTGAGTCTTTAGAGAAGACTTCCCCTTTTTTCCCTTTGTTGTGTCCCCCCCCCCCCTTTTTTTTTTCCTTCTTTTTTGTAAAGTAAATCTTCTATTTGTTACAGTAGAACTGCTTAGGATTTTGTTGCTGGCTTTTAGAAACTACTGGTATTTTGAGATGCTTTACTATAGGCAAAAACTGAATACAGTTTTTTTGCTGGACATAAATGCAGCATTTATAGTTACAACAGGTGAGAATAAAAATTGTTTTAATGGTATTCTTGTATTTACTCTTAGAAGGAATATGGCTTTATAAAGTGCAGTTTTATGGATAATTTAGCAGTTCAGAACTTCCTGGACCAAGAAACAACTTAGATTCTTCAGAATGTTTTATGGACCCCATGTGGTTTTGTGAATACTAGAGAGTGTTACAGGAATGTCAGTCAGTATGATGATGAACAAGCCCCAGTGTACTGCAACTGTGTTGTGCCCATTGAAATATGTAGATTGGCTGTCAAGTGATTCCTGTACCTCCAAAGAATGATTACTTGAATTAGTAGATCACTTATTTAAAATGATGCTTGACTTTCAGTATAAATGGTGGTTTTGGTTTGTTGTTTTTTTTTTTTTTTTGTTGTTGTTGTTGTTGTTGTTGTTTTGTTTTTTTTTTAGTAATGATCAGATAGGGGTCACTCATACAATAAAGGCACATAGTCTTACAGGTACTTTTACAATACTTGGCATCCTGGTTGAATTTGTGGTCGTTGTTGCTCTGTCACCCTGTCACTCTTAAAAATGACTTAATTTCATTTAGACTTATTAGGGGGGGAAACCTTGTCATAATCTGAACTGTTGCTCCATGTCTGTTGGTGAAAAAGGATTTTTCATTCTGTTATTTGCTCTTCATTATTCCCATTTAGCATCTTTGACTTTTTTTTTTTGCTTCCTGATAGCCCAGAAAAGAAACTGTTTTACTTTGTATATGCCCTTTACTGTAATTGTGAAATTTACTTCCAGTATTGTTTAATCACTCAAATAACTACTCAACAGCATGACTTCACTGCAATATAAAAAAATGTGCACACAACTTTTCAATGACTGATAATACTGAACAGCAATGAGAGACTCTCTATAAGGCAAATTCTAAACATAATCTGCATTCTATTTTCAATTCTGAAAACACGTTTTTATCTCCTATGTAGGTGAGCATTGGTAGACCTCCTGTCTTCCATCCTTGAGCTCCTAAGCTTTTGTGCAGAGTTTATTCTCTGAACATTCAATCTCTTCAAGTATTTTTCTGGCAGGCTTAGGTTTTTAGCGCTGTGAACGGGTCTAGACACCAGAAAAGACTCATGACTTCCTGGCCATTCTTAGTTCTTATTTCATTTATTGGGAAAAAAAGTACAGAAAAATTCTAGTTCCAAGTTCAGGAAATACCTAGTTTAAAATTTCATAGTATCATGTATTTCATTCAGGATGCCATCCAAGAAGCAATTTTCAAAGTCGCTGGTTTGCAATAATGAAAACAAGTGAGATGGTAATTCTAATAAGCCATGGATGACATAACCACAACCTGGCCAATAGCCTTAGTGCAAGTTCAAAGATGGGAGAAGTTCAGTGAACAACTGCTTCATTTGATCGTAGAGGATTATTAGTTTATCATGCCATTTTTGGGCTTCTTGTGTGTTTTCTCAGAAGGGCTTTAAAATAAATATTATTTCCATTGCTAACTATTTCCTTTGCACCTTCTTTCACGAGTGGTGTTCCCCAGGGCTCAGTGTTGGGGCAGGTCCTGTTCAGTATGTTCATTGATGATCTGGATGAGGGGATTGAGTGCACCCTCAGTAAGTTTGCAGATGACACCACGTTGGGTGGAAGTGTCAATCTGCTGGAGGGTAGGAAGGCCCTACAGAGGGACCTGGACAGGCTGGATCATTGGGCCGGGGCCAACTGCATGAGATTCAACAAGGCCAAGTGCCGGGTCCTGCACTTGGGTCACAACAACCCCATGCAACGCTACAGGCTTGGGGAGGAGTGGCTGGAGAGCTGCCTGGTGGAAAAGGACCTGGGGGTGTTGGTTGACAGCCGCCTGAACATGAGCCATCAGTGTGCTCAGGTGGCCAAGAAGGCCAATGGCATCCTGGCTTGTATCAGGAATAGCGTGGCCAGCAGGAGCAGGGAGGTGATAGTGCCCCTGTACTTGGCACTGGGGAGGCCACACCTTGAGCCCTCTGTTCAGTTTTGGGCCCCTCACTTCAAGAAAGGCATTGAGATGCTGGAGTGTGTCCAAAGAAGGGCAATGAAGCTGGTGAAGGGTCTGGAGCACAAGTCTTATGAGGAGCATCTGAGGGAGCTGGGGTTGTTTAGCCTGGAGAAGAGGAGGCTGAGGGGAGACCTTATTGCCCTCTACAGCTACCTGAAAGGAGGTTGTAGCAAGGTGGGTGTCAGTCTCTCCCTAGTAACAAGTGATAGGACGAGAGGAGATGGCCTGAAGCTGCACCAGGGGAGGTTTAGGTTGGATACTGGGAAAAACTTCTTCACTGAAAGGGTAGTCAGGCACTGGAAGAGGCTGCCCAGGGAAGTGGTTGAGTCTCCATCCCTGGAGGTATTTAAAAGGTGGGTAGACGTGGTGTTCAAGGACATGGTTTAGTGGTGGACTTGGCAGTGCTAGGTTAACGGTTGGACTTGATGATCTTAAGGGTCTTTTCCAACCTTAACGATTCTATGATTCTATGATTCTTTGGGCTAGGACTGCTTTTGTAATCACGTCAATTCTATGATCATCATTTCAATTTAAGAGAATAACCTATGTTTTTAAGGCTTGTGTTTCTAAAATCACCATGATAGTTTTTCCCTTCAGTTGTTTTTTCCCCGAGTCCATCCTGACCATTTAGGTCCTTACACTGAGCACTTCTAACTCAGAATGTCAAATGTTATTTGTACTTAGAGTATATTGAGGAACCTTTTTTTTTTTTTTTTTTTTTTTAACACACTGTGGCATGGTGACCTAATCCACAAGGTCTCAGTACAAAGGAAAGTTATTCAGATTAACCAGTGTTTGGAATTTGGGGTGGTTTTGGGTGGGAAATAAGCACTGGAATGAGATAAATCTAAGCTGCCTTTCCCATGAAAGGTTGAACCAAATGATCTTTTGAGGACCCTTCCAACCTGTGTGATTCTGTGATTCTATGAAGTGCGAGTAAGAATGCTGTATGAAAAACTCCTGATTTGAGGACCACACTTGAAATTATTGTACTTTAGGATAGAAGTTAAGGTTTGTTTGTTTGTTTTGAAAAAAAGAAGTAGTGGTTAGCATTATATAAACAAAATAAAAAGAAAGTGTTCCCCTTTTGTTGCATTACCTTTCTTTTATACCAATTGCTGGTTTACTCCTATTCCTATTTACAGCTTTGACATGTCTCTTTTTTGACAGCTGAATATTTCTGTTTAATCGCATCACCAATGTATGTTTGTTGATTAAGTATCTGCTACTTACAAAAGTCTAAGAAATACTAGTGTTTTGTTATGGTTCCTATTCTTTCTTTTCTTTTCAAATAGTTCTTGTTGTTACCTTGCAGTATGTATAAGTATTGTAAATAAAATATATGTTGTTATATTAAGACATTATATACCATCCGTGTGTGGGCAAGACAAAAATTACAGAACATCACAATTTAAAGACTGTTCTCTTTTCTGTTTTCTTAAACTTGTGGCGTTTTAGTGAAAGTGGCTTTTAAAACAGAAAGAACGAAGAAAGCTTGATGTTAAGATGAGCACAACTCCATTTTATTTAGAACACGTCATAGATACTGTTTCCATTTTTTTTACCATTTTATCTCAGGCCTGAACTCTTTTGTGGTTTGAAAAAGAAAAAGAAAAAGTAAAAGGCATTCTGAAAACATCCTAACATCCTATTGAAAAAATGCAAGATCATTATTCTTGTTTCCAAGGTGATATTATTATACTATGTGTGCTGCTAATCATATTTTAAGAAGAGTATAAGGAAGTCAGAGGCCTATATAGATTAGAGCTTAAATATGTGACATGAGATGAAATTACCTAGCGTGATCTAATTAACACATCATAAAACTGCAGTTAAGGTAAAGCATTTGTGCTTTAGCACATGCAGGACCAAGTAAAAGGCTGGAAGGGAATTTAGGCTATAATCTGATCTACTCGAGTCTTTCAAAGTATGTTCAACTGTATCTGTACTGCTGCTGTTTATTTGAAATAGTTGTATTGAAGATATTAGTCTAGACAAGGGCAAAGCTAAAATGAGCAACACTTTTTGTAAACTTCCAATATGAGGTGCTGAATTAGGTGGCTCACGCAGTTCTCTCTGGCTCCGGCAGGTGTTAATAACACTTTAGCATTACCAGCAGTAAGCTGTAGTGTTTGGAAAAAAAAAACTAAAAAGGCAGCAAGAATTTCATCTAATGATTAAAATATTTATAAATGTAAATCAAATGTTTAACCAAGATGAGATCTGGAGGCTATATAAGAGCATACTGTTTGATTTGTAATCTGAGTAAGTATATTTTCATCATCAAACAGTCTGGGTAGACTGGATATACGGTTCTTTCCTAACCTCTCCAATATAGTTCATTTTAAAAATTGCCTTTGAACACCAGTGTGGAGTAGATTGTTTTGCTTATTGCTAAATAATGTATAATTTCATATTCATTTCAAGGAAAAATGGTGTTAATGATATGCAACTTGATTTGACAAACATTTTCATATAGTAAGTAATTTAAAGTGAGATCATGCAGGTAAATTAACTTAGAGTAAAATGAAATTAGCAAAGTTTGTTTTCCAACTCCTGGAGCAGAAAAAAACTAAAATTGCATGTTTTCTCTTCTTCAGATCTCTTCTATAGCTCTGTTTGCTGGCAATTCTTTGAAAAACAGAAATGACATTTGGGGTCTGTTGGAATTATAGGAAAACAAATATTGAATTTCAGTAACATGAGTTATTCAAAGTGTTTATTGGAGCACGAGCTCTGGTTTTATGTCCAATTTTAGCTGTTCATCAGCAGAGGGCAATATAACTTCATACATTTCCTTGAAAAGATTTAATTTGTTGATCTTTTGATTTCTAGTTTTAACTAAAGGAGCACCTACTTGTAAATACTGAGAAAATATGTGAACTCATGATGAAAAAGTAATGAGCTGTGGTATTAGTATTCCTTATGCACTTTCAGAAGGCTGTATAAACTTCCTGGTAGTTGTACCCTATGGGAGGTGTTCTCTAAGTTCATAAGCAGACAGACAATGCCCAGACTTTATGGAGATGGCAAAACATATTATTATTTTTTTTTACTGGATTAGTTGATGCGCCCCCCTTTTTTTTTTTTTTTTTCTTTTTTTTTTTCTTGGGACAGACTTGTGCAAAGTTTGGGAGGCTTTCTGTCATTTCTTTTTACACCTGTTTTGGTTTTACTGTGGGATTATATTCCTTATGGAGAACTCGTAGTACTTTACAGACTATGAGTAGATGTGTTGTAAGTAAAGTGTAGTGAGAAGCTGTGCTGTGATAATCAAGAAAAAAATAGATTCAGATCTCCATTACAACTGTATGTTGTGACAAGCAGAGTCTTGTTTTATGGCTGGGGTGGTAAAATGAGCCTTTATAGTCCTTAGAAAGTGTGTGTATTATAACCTTTTAGTGTACATCATGTTAATACTATCTGGTATGATACTTTGATTTTTATGTTGCCATTTAAATTTTCATTTAGTTCTTTCAGAACATATCAGGAATCTTAAAATGGATATTAATGTGTAGCAATTTTTTTTTTTTTTTTGAAAATATGCTTTCCTATTTCTGATGCTCTTGAGGCATATTCAGAAAGACTTCAGACATATGGTTTCTTGTTTTTCATCTTCTCCTTTGGGCATCACACATTCAAATAGTCTACTTTACTGTCAGAGCATAAATACTATTCCCACTAACAGCCTGGGACAGGCAGCATTTACCAGTGTTAAAACGCGAGGCTAGGATTAAAAGATTTTGAGTTCTAGCTCCAGCTCTGCCCTTGGCTTGCTGAATGACCTTAGGCAGTTGCATCCATCTCTTTACTTTTGTTTGAAATGCATTGCATAATGCTGGTCTTCCCTTATTACCAAAATTGTTTTGAAGGTTAATTTACCACTGTTTAAGCTGTAATATTTAAAATGCAAATAATAACAGAACTACTTTAAGTACTACATGTAGGTAAAAATGGCAGAACAGATCATGAAGCATATATGTATTTGGTATAATGTAGCTTTTGTATTTATTTTTTTTCACAGGTATTTGTGCTCATGTATTGTGTTCGAGTTCTAGATCTGCCCCTAATTATATGATTTGATTAAATCATTCAGTCTTTCACACTGTCACTCTGTTGCAAAATGGGAATAATTTCAAATCAATTTAAGCAGGTATTGAAGTCTTAGGCTGGGAAACATAAATGCAAATAATAATTATTACGGCTTTTTAAATTTTATTTAGAAAAAACCCACAGAATTCATGTGTAAATATAGGGCTGGTTATATGGTTATGTCTCACAACATCCACAAATGTTTAATTAAATATAGCATTGTCAGATGGTCAAAATGAATATAGTATGTGTATACAAATGTAACTAGCAATGTGTACATTAGGTAAATAGTTTAAAAGTCACCTTTCTAGCATCTTAGACTTTCATTTCCTTTATGCTAAAACGGTTGTTTCATTTTTTAAAAACCATTAATTGGAATGAATACAAAGACAGTTTTATAGACATCTCACTTCAGTTGGTGATCTTATTGATTATAATAGGGTTAAATGGGGGAAAAAGAAGCAGCTAGCATAATAAACTGGATGACTTGCAGAGCTAAACCATTCTCATTCTCGGTGCTATATCCAGGCACATGTATGTGAACATTTACTGTGTCTTGCTAGAGAGATGGTAACTTCTTAAAATGTACTAAATAGATAATTTCTCATACTACCATATCTGTCTAAGGCATTGGGCCAGGTTCTAGGACAAAGGGGAATGTTTTTTTCTAATAATTTTGATGTTTAAAACATCCTTGTTATTAAAATGCTCTTGATAACCTGGTATGTATGTCACTGCTGTTTTAATAATTGTTATATATGGGATATTGAACAAATGACGAAAGAGCTTTGCTTTGAAGACTGTAGGACAAGTTGAGACATAACTAATTTTATTAGGCACATTTCCTTTAAAATATAAAATACCCAGAGTACTTATTTAACACAGTGGTTGGTGATTAATGAATTTAGTGGAGGTGTTCTTGGGTAGTAATGTACTAAGTAACCTTTCAGCAGATATTGCCAGAGTTCCCTCTCTCTCTGCAACAGACATTTTAGAGTATTGGAGAATATGGTTCACAAAGGAAGTTGGTAAACTGGTCATGAACAAATCTGTCTGTAGCATCTTACTCTGATTGCCTGTTAGAACCTACTTTCAAACCAAAGTAATGATGTGACAAGCTTGTTGTCAGAAATGTATTTTGATCTAGTGCTTCCATAATGCTTTATTTTAGGTAGTTCTATTTAAACTAATCACATTTTAATTATGAAAAGGTTGTTAGTTTTTTTAACTTCATGTCTCAAACTCGATTTAACTATTTATGTAATTAAACTTGCATTTGTTGAATTTTAGTGCAAGAGAAAGGAAAAGTAGAGCTACAAGTGTGGGGTTTTGTTTTGTTTTTGGTTTTTGTGGCAACTGCAATTAGAAGTAAATGCAATGTAGTAGTTTCTGGGACTTGATATCATACCACAGGTGTATAGTAAATATCACTGCTCCTATTCTGTGTGATAATGAGAAAGCATAGATTATTATGATAAAACCATTAATTCCCAGCATGTAGTATATTTATGTATAGAACTGGCACATAGTAAAGAAAATAGCAGGAATTCTTTTTCTGTGTTGTTGTTGTCTTGTTTGTTTGTTTTTCTTGTGTTCCACCCCCCGTTTTTCGCCTCTCCCCATACCCTATTTCTTGTTGACTTTCTTGAGAATGTGTTGTTTGTTTTTTTTTTTGTTTTGTTTTTGTTTTTGTTTTTGTTTTTTTTGAAAGGAGTAATGAGGGCATTTTAAATTAACTTACCCTGCATTAGTTGTCTGATCTCAGAACTGTTGAATCTATTTTTATTGTCTTGATTATGCAAGACAAAAGGCTGTACATTAGGAATATGGCTTATTTAGGTTATTTAACAGTTGAACACTTGCCTCTTACTAACTGGTTGCAATTTGAACTTAACACTTGATCAGCCATGGTCTTGGACATTGAAATGAGAAAATAAAAATTCCAGTACACTTTGCCTTCACCTGCTCAGGTATAGAATGTAGATTTTGAGGTATGCGTTTTCCTAGATGCGGTGACATTCTTGAATACCTGTTTGATTATCATCCGAAATGATAATCCTCTACTTCCCTTGAAAGAAGGCGGGGGAGGAAGTAATCTTAAAGAAAATTAACACTTCCTTCTCACATGATTGACAGTCTTCCTTCCTTTTGTGCTTGCTTTGCATTTCTTTGCACTTGAAATAGTGTATTCATTTGCACATCAGTTCTCCTTTAGTACTGCAAGTGTATGCAAGCTGAGACATACTACATGTATGACATATTTGTAGAAGATTTCACTGTCCTAATGAGTCTGCATAAAATCTGTTCTTAAAGGAAGCTGAAACAGAGTAGAATTCTCTGTACAGTGCTGAGAGGGAAGGGAAAGTTTTGGAAAAGATGCCTGTACAAACCAGGGTGAGGGAAGCAACTTTCCCTACTATTCTGCAGACGGAAGAAGGGTTGCTTGGGCCTTAAGTATCCATTCTCTTACAGCACCTTTGTCTCGGGGATCCTTGGCTAAAAGGCTGTATTTTCTACATGATGTGCTGTTGGATACCTATTACATTCTATTGTAATTATTGCTGGTTTCAGGTCTGGTATGTAGATACTAATTTGGTATATGGATTTTTGACATGTACTTGGTAAGAATGAAAGGCTGACTTAGAGCTATATATCTGCATTTCACAGATTCCCAGGAAGGGGCATTATGGTGATTAATGAGAGGAATACAGCAGTCCATTACCAGTTTCATATCAGTCTGCAGTACAAAGGTGCTGTGATATGAATAAGGATGTATAATCCAGAATGCCTCCTAAAAATTATATGAAATCTTGTGCCTCACATGAGGACAAGGATGAAGTCCTGTGCAAAGTCAGTTTAAATGGATTTGGCATGTGGTATTCCCAGAGCCCTGAAAAGGTGATACTTTTTGTTTGGAGTGAGATTTCATGTTTGTGTTTCCACCAGGGTTTCTGCCTGCTATACAGTATCATTGGCCTGCCAGTTTTCAGAGCTGGACTTCTATTGGAGTTTTATTTTCTTTTGAATGGGTTTTATATATAAGCTTTTCTTCTGTATTCTCTTAAAACACAATTGTTTAATGTGTTTCAAACTTTTTTGTCTGTTACTGGAAGTATAGATGATGACAATCAACGGATAAAGCTGAATAAGAACTTATGTTTTTTCATGTTGCTAATTGTATGACACTAAAATATGTTCTGTTTGAACTTTTATCTTGACATATTTAAGTGTTTGCTGACTATTAATTTGGTATTGTTTCAGACTTAAGCTTAAAAAGTATCATATCATGTTTGTCATATTTTCTCATTTTAACGATGTCCTTGTTTTGTGACAGCTGATAATTAATTTCCAAATCAAATTCTCTTCTCTGCCTGAATCTATCAGAGCATGTTAGGGAAATGCTATTTAGTGTGTGTTCTCTGAGGCTATAGTCAGATGTCTTTTCTTTTTTCCTGTTAGTTTTGCTGTCTTAATGGAAGTAATCTCAGCACTGCTGGGTTCCTTGGCATTTTTGAATCAAATCATTGCTCTTACAGAGCAAGCAGGTACTTGGCAGAAAATGGACGGTCTTTTATTTTGTTATGATAATACATAGGAGAGGTGAGGCCTACTAGTGAATTTGTTAGAAGCAAACAAAAAAAGTTTTGGAAAAAAATCTGAACAAAGTTTCACATTCCTTGAAACCAGACTGCTAAGTCTTGATAACTTATTCAATATTATTTTTAAACATTGTTCTTATGGCAAGGGAATACAAATATGCCTCTTAAAAAAGTTTCACTGCAATGACCTCTAACCCATTGCTATGTTTAAAGATCAATTAAAAGGAGAGATCCTAGTATCCTGTATTTCTTCTTTTAGTTAGGAACCTTATTATGTATCAGTCAAGCTTAGCTTCAAATTGCTATTACATACCTTTGATTGTTTCATTAATTCAAAATAAAGAAGTGAACGATGGTTGAAATAGTTCACTAGGTGGAAACTACCTGTATCATTTGATTACAGTCTTGCTGGAGGTAAGATATTTTAAAAAAAAAAAAAATATGGAGATACTCATGAGAACATAAGATCTTCCTCATATACCATATTTCAAGGAAAACTGTATGCCAAGCAGTTTTAAACTTTTTCCCCACACTCCAAATCAAAATGTTGATCACCTTTCAGAGATCGTTCTGGGAGTATGGTTATTCCTACAGTGCATGTCCCAAGCTGCAGAAGAATGGTGTTGATGATTTGCTCTTCAGCTTTGAATTTCGTGTGAAATTATGATTTACATCAACAACTTGTCTTGTTATGAAAGACATCATGTTGCCTTTCATTTAAGCAACTGCATATAGCTATAAAACAGATAAGACCATGTGTCTTATAAGAGGAAAATAATGCTCTTGATTATTTTTCTTTTAGCAATCTAAATCCCATATTCCTGAGCTTAAAATAACTAACAGGATTAGCATTGGAAATATATGTGTGCAGCAAAAATATAATCATTCTATGCATAAAATGCACTGCAGTTTTCAAGAGTGTGAAGTGAAATGAAATAATGAGTATAAAGATAAAAAGAGAAACATTTCTGAAATACTGATTCTAGGAGTATGATATAAGAATAAAAATTAGTTTGAGATTTATAATGGAGTAGCTTTTCTGCAAACTAAAGATAGTAAATGAAACGTCTGACTTTTTTTTTTAATTTTTAAACCTTGTATAATGCATGCCACATTTTCTAAAATAATAATTAATAATTTCAAAACTAATATAAAACAAAATAATAGATGACTGTTAATTTTACTTCAATAATTGTAATCAGTATAATAAAATTCTAAATGGGAATAGGTTTGGAAATTGGTATTCTAGTCAGCATATTTAATTGATTTGGAAATTGTTACTTGCTGAGCTATGCCAGCTGGTAATTGGAATAGTAACAGGTGTGAAAAAATCTCTAAATTAAGAATAGGTAATAAGTAAATGTTACAAAATACCTAATTTCAAAACAAAAATGAGCCATGCTTCATTCTAATCGGATTAAAAATGAATCTTATAAACGTGTTTGGTTCTGATTATTTTGGAACAAAATCTCATTCAAGCTGATGTGAAATGGAGATGTCAACTGATGGCCAATAGTGAAGTACTTTACTTGAAACTGAAAGTAGATGGTAGCTAGATGAACCAGGTTCTTGATCTTTTCCAAAGTGAAACAATAAAATCAGCTACTGTTTATTGCCGTAGTCACTTCTGGCTTCTCACGCTTGCTCTTTCTTGTCTTCACTTTTTTGGGGGAGGGTGGGGTGGGCTGTGATGATTCTGGCAATGAAAACATTCAGATAATTTGGGTACATATTCTGTGAATTTTAATATAAAACAATGTATGCATATATGTGCAAAGTGGATAGATTTGGGTTTGTGCTGTGTGCCAACATACTGTTTTTATTTTTAATTCTTGGTGTTTAGGTAAAGCTTATGTGGGAAGTCTTTACAATATAAGGAAATCATGTTAGAGTTCTATCAGTTCTGTATGATTTGTGCCTTGAGCTATTACGTGTTTTAGAATTTCTCTGAAATAGACTAGCCATGGTTAGATATTCTACTTGGGAATGATTTTGAGACAGAGCACATTTTTGGGTAATTTTATATCATAAATGAAACTAAAATTTGCTCCCAAGTCTTTCTCACCTCCCAAAGACTCTGTAAACCACAATATAATGTTTGCAACGTAGATTAGCATTAGCTTGTATACATGTAATTTTTAGCCTTTGCATATTATAAATGAAAAAGCACATGATGGGGTTTTTTACTGTTTTAAGTTATGGAAACTATATTGTTTCCATTAGAAAATACCCAATCTCTAAACATGTCAAATGTATTTTTTTCAGTACAAGCTCTCAAAGGCGGGCAAAAAAGGTAGGAGATTCAAGCTACTTTACCTCTGAACCAGTTGAATGCACTTTCTCTCTTTTCTGAATAAGGCAAATGATGCCCATGGCACAGCTTGTACCAAGTGTATTGATAAAATTCTGACACCTGTATAAGAAGAGCAGAAATACTGAATAAAAGCAATATTCTGCATTTCTTTGGCATAGCCATTTAATTAATTAATTTAAGCTCACTTCTGTTATTTGTGTCCCTTGGGTGGCTCTGCCAGCCTTTATTGACAGCAACAGCTTTGTTTATGTGGCCTATCTGATTTCCACACATCGTTGTCATCTTTGCTTTAAGTTCTGGTGGGTCTTACATTGGTTGTATGATGTTGGAAATAAGATTCCTTCCATCATTTTCTTATGGAATGTGAGCCTGTGACAGCTTCATTGTGGGTTTTGCTAGGGATGTCTAAGCCTGTAATTACGAGCTGCTGTGGTTTAAACAAAGTGTCCTTGTCTGGGACTGTAGGCTGGTGAAGATAAGCATGGAGAAAGGAACTGATTGCTTGTGTGGTAGTGGTGAGTGACCATACTCAGCAGTAGGTGACGGATACTCAGTACAGAATTTAGGTGTGTGTATCTCTGTGGCTGTAGGAAACGGTGTTTTCAGTGAAGCTGAGAGTTGTATGAATGCATAGTTTGTCTTCTAAAGTGCCCACCCGGTTTGACAGCCTGTATGTAAACTTGTTTTGTAGTTGAGAGATAGCACACAGCAGAAGGATGATGTTCAAATTGGTGTATGTTGCTGTACCCAGAGCCCTCTTTGTTGCATGAAGTTGCTGGGGCATTATGTGTCTTCTCTTTTTTGCAACGTAGCTTCAGCAGCAGTGGGAAGAAACAAAAGAACAAAAAAAGAGAA
Organism: Platalea leucorodia; assembly: GCF_965183815.1. Classification (NCBI taxonomy): domain Eukaryota; kingdom Metazoa; phylum Chordata; class Aves; order Pelecaniformes; family Threskiornithidae; genus Platalea; species Platalea leucorodia. The sequence goes on from NC_138858.1 coordinate 32,293,040, forward strand.
TAAGAATTATAAAACCTTAGAAAGCAAAGGTAGGGGAAAAGAGATAATGAGAAAAATGTGGGAAATACAATGAATACAGGGAAAATGACAAGGGGGAAAGTTGTCTGGGAAGAATCCGTTCTTTGAAAGGACATACTTGTGTGAGAGGAGGTTGGGACTTTTACTTTATTCTGTATCTTTTTGTGGCATAAGTGTTTATATGCATGGGTAACTTCAATTTTAATAAATGCTTAATACAATTTGTGTGGTCTGTTTAAATAGCAGCAATGATACTGGCTTTGGCTGGAATTCTGCATACTTTTCTCTGTCCATTTTCGTTTTTTGCACTGCGTAGACCGTGAGCTTGTTGAACTTCATTATGTAGTCACGTTTGACAGTCTTGCTCTTTTGTTTTCTCCATGACTGCTCTTTGATTGTAAGGAAACATATTATGTCTCAGTGAACTTTAGAAAGCATTTTTATTTTATTCTGGCACTGCGTTCTTTTCTTTACTTGCCCTGCTCATTGTTATTTTTCTCTGTCAGTCAAGAGTCTGCTCTGAGCTTGTGAGGGAGACCCTTTCAAAAATCATTATTTGTCAGCAAGCAGTAAGATACGGATTCTATTTGAAATTTGCCAAATCAGCTACTATCATAGCTACTAAAGCTTAATATTTATTTTAGATCCAAATAATTATTTTGAACTGTTTTGTTTGTAGTTCTTAAAGAGAATAATCAGTTTCTTAAACTTAGATAAAAATCCAGTGAAGACTGGAAAGTTTTCTTTAATGTAACTTAGAAACAGTGAGAAAATACTTGCTGCCTTTCTATTATTCACATTTAATAAATTAGTCTTAATTAACAGAAACCATGTGTAACAACTAAAAAGACCAAATGAACCATACTTACTTTTTGAGGGCTCAATGAGAGCTGAAGCTGTCCAGTACTGTGAAGGACAATAAAAAGGGCTTTTTAAAATATATAAATAACAACAGGCAGGCGAGAAATAACATTGGCCCATTACTCGACGAGCATGGTCACCTCACAAACAGGGACATAAACAAAGCAGAGATGTTTAATGCTTTCTTCACCTTGGTCTTCAACACTGATCATGGGGGTCTCAGAGCCCTGGGCTAGGGAACCATGACTGTGAGAATGATAAACTCCCAACCAAGCCCGAACTCGTGCAGGATTTGCTGTATCAGCTGCATCCCTATAAGTCAATGAGGCCTGATGGGATTCATCCAAGGGTACTTAAAGAGCTGGCTGATGTCATAGCGAGACCTCTCTCAATGATTTTTTCAATGCTCTTGGGAATCTGGAGAGGTCCCAGTTGACTGGAAGCTGGCAAACGTTGTCCCAATCTTCAAGAAGGGCAACAGCGATGACCCCGGTAACTACGGGCCTGTCAGTCTCACCTCTATGCCTGGCAAAATTATGGAGAAGATTATTCTGGGAGTTAGTGAAAAACACCTGAAAGACAATGCAGTCATTGGTCCCAGCCAGCATGGGTTCATGAGGGGAAAGTCCTGCTTAACAAACTTGATTTCCTTCTATGACAGGGTTACCCACCTAGCTGACCAAGGGAAGCTAGTCGATGTAATCTTTTTGAATTTCAGTAAAGCCTTCGATACTGTCTCTCACAGTATCCTCCTGGACAAAATGTCCAGCACACAGCTGGATAAACACATAATGCAATGGGTGAGCAATTGGCTGATGGGTCGGGCTCAAAGGGTTAGAGTAAATGGGGTTACATCGGGCTGGTGACCAGTCACTAGTGGGGTTCCACAAGGATCCATCTTGGGGCCAGTGCTCTTTAATGTCTTCCTAAATTACTTGGATGCAGGACTTGAAGGACTACTGTCTAAGTTTGCTGATGACACAAAACTGGGAGGAGCTGTTGACACTCTGAAGGGCAGAGAGGCCCTGCAGAGAGATCTGGACAAATGAGAGAGCTGGGCAATCACCAACCGTGTGAAGTTTAACAAGGGCAAGTGCCGGATTTTGCACCAGGGCCAAGGCAACCCTGGATGTACATACAGACTGGGGTAACAGAGGCTGGAGACCAGCCCCGCGGAGAGGGATCTGGGGGTTCTGGTCAACAGCAAGTTGAACATGAGCCAACAGTGTGCCCTGGCAGCCAGGAGGGCCAACCGTGTCCTGGGGTGCATCAAGCACTGTATTGCCAGCTGGTCGAGGGAGGTGATTGTCCCGCTCTACTCTGCACTGGGGTGGCCTCACCTTGAGTGCTGTGTGCAGATTTGGGCGCCACAGTACAAAAAGGATACAAAGCTACAAGAGAGTGTCCAGAGGAGAGCCACAAAGATGGTGAAGGGTTTAGAGGGGAAGCCGTACGAGGAGCAGCTGAAGTCACTTGGTCTGTTGAGCCTGGAGAAGAGGTGACTGAGGGGAGACCTCATTGCAGTCTCCAGCTTCCTCACAATGGAAGAGGAGGGGCAGGCGCTGATCTTTTCTCCCTGGCGACCAATGATAGAACCTGAGGGAACAGGAGGAAGATATGCCAGGGGAGGTTTAGGTTGGACATTAGGAAAAGGTTCTTCACCCAGAGGGTGGTGGAGCACTGCAACAGGATCCCCCGGGAGGCAGTCATGGCGCCAAGCCTGACAACATTTAAGAAGCATTTGGACAACGGCCCCAGACATATGGTGTGAATTTGGGGGTTGTCCTATGCAGGGACAGGAGTTGGACTCGATGATCCTTGTGGGTCTCTTCCAACTCAGGACATTCTATGATTCTGTGTTTTAATCCTAAGTGTCACATGTGTACTGAGAATATGTGTTGGCTTTGTTTAGTGCAGGCTTACTGGTATAAAAAGTTTTTGTGGAAAACAGTCTTCACTGAATCATGAAACAACTGGTAAAACTTTGGGCCTGCATGTTCTTGTCTGAATTTGCACAGAGCAATTTTAAGAGCTGTCATTTCCACACAGAGAACTCTATGCTGGTGGGAAACAGGCAACACGTTTGCTGTTTTGTTGATAGAAATTTTTGGAATGAGGTGGTTTTTGAAGAAGGCTCACAAGGATGAGGCTGTTGACAAGGTCTAGTGGTGTTGCTGGTAATGAAAATGCTGTTTTGAGGAATTATGTTACAGGAACCAAGAAAGGAGATGTGAAAAAGTACTTGGAGGCAAACAAAATTAAAAGTGATGCTGAGGAGACAACAGAAGTGGGAAGTAAATATATCTTTCCTATGTTATGTTTCTTAGCCATCACTGGGATGTAATATGCCTGTATTTTACATTTAACACAAAGGACTTATTCAACAAATGCAACCAATGGGAGGTATCTAAATAGTGATAATGAAAAGAACGTAAAGTGTGTCTGTAGTGAATGTGCATTTTTTTTTTGTTTTCTTTTTTTTCTGGAAAGTATCACATTAACTTTCTGTCAGACCGAGAATAATCTTTATTAAATGTGAATAAAAATATTAACAATAAAGGGAAATTAAGGTTTCAACCTTTTTTGACCAAAAGGATTAGATGCAGTCTTATGTGGGTTCATTTGGAATAGTAGGTTTCTTGGATTCATTTTTGTTTCATTTAATTGCGATTATAATTGTGAAAAATGTATGTTAAGTGGTTTGCTAATACTTTAGAAGACATTTAGTATTAAAAGAGTTTCATACTTCACTTTTAACACTGTTATATTGAAATCCATATCCTGTGTTTGGCTTCCCAGGTTCTAGGAAATGTATGGGCAATTCTTTTTGCTTTTATTTGTAAGCAAAAGTTCTGTCGATCTTTCAGCTTCATGTGTAACAACTTTCAGGTATGAAAAAGTAGCAGTATCTGACTACTTACATATTCAGTCTTATTTTTTGTCATTTTTGTTGTGGAGATACACGCAATCAGAAAAAGCAGACTGCTAGGCAGAATATGTTCTTTAACAGTGTTAAATATATTATATTGAATAAAGGAAAAGGAAAATTAACATCAGGGATCTCTTGATGTTTAGAGTTGTTTACAATATTTTGCTTTCTGTTGCAGTAACTTGCTAGTAGTATTGAACACAGGAGTCACATTAGTTTTTATGGAAATAATTTGTATATAAATATAACAGGAGTAAATTCACTATGCATTTTTAAACCAGTTTTACTGTTATCATCAGAGTGCTAAAGAAAAAGGTGCTTGAGGGCATGTAGGATGGGAAAAATCATGCTGCCTGTGATTGTTAGAAATTTCTTGGTGGTATTTTTAACATTACCAGTGTGTCTTTCTTAGGTGCCTTAGGGAAGCCAGTGTTTACTTCTTATAAAGCTCTGATATGGTAATCCACGGTCATCTTTCAAATAGCTGCTGGCTTTTGCTGTGCAAAGAAAATGCAGTCTCTTGTATTATGGGAAAAGATATTTATTGATGGGGTGGTGAGGTCTTCTTTTGGCCAATGACAGTGGAGAGCTTTTGTGAATTAGGCTCCTGTATACTTCTAGAAACTCCAGTACATACCTGTCTGCATATTTAGGTGTATAAGTACTTTTAAAAATCAATCTTCAGGAAAATTTATGCTTCAGGTTGTACACTCAGATTTAAGTCACTGTGTTCCTGTATTTTAACACATTCCAATTGCTAAATATACTTAAACATGAGGAAAAAAAATATTTGGAAACAAAGATATTAAATCTCTCCTTTAAAGTTAAATCAAGACTGAAATTGCATTAATTAGTTAAGCTTTCCTAGTGCCATACTTGTAAGGGAAGTGCCTGAATTAATATACTGAGTTCTCTACAGCGACAGTAGAATCTCTGAGGAGCAGTTTAGATTATTTAGATACAAAATTTTTAATTTGGTCACCCAAATGACATATGTAAATCCCATAAGTTTAGCTTTTAAGGTTGGATGTTAAAAAATAGGGGCGGGGGGAGGGCTTTTTATGGTATCTAGACTACACGACAGTATTTGAAACTATTTTTGTATAGTAAAATTTCTAACACTAGTCCTGTGTAATCTTCTAGCAAAATGAAAGCTTGGCCCAGTTTTTTACTGAATGTATGAGTTATTAGCTACTTTGGGAGTCCTGCCATTAAAAATTGAATAGTAATAGAAAGTTGCAGTTGAGCTTAAGATTGAATAGCCTCCTGAAACTGTCCTGACTTCTGAGATTTTTGAAGAAAGTTTACTTTTTCTGTCAAAAATTCCTCAGGGATAGAGCAGTACTTACCTTGCTGCTCTAGCTGATTATCCAGAGCCAGAAACAGATATGGCGTGTCACATGCTTTCTACCATGCCAGAGAAATATAGCCAAGTGAAATGTATTGGTTTATTTTGTTTCCCTTTTTTTTCCCCTTCTTTTTTGGGGGGGGAGGTGGGTGGTTTTTGTTTGTTTGTGGTTTTTTGATTGGTTAATTCTTTTACTGGCTTTCGCTTGTTGCTTTTGTGTATTGTTTGTGGACATAAACTTTTCTTGCACATGACTGAGCTGCTTCAGTTCTGAGAATTTGGTGATGTTACACCTTTGGAGATTTTCTTGGAGTAGATTTGTCATCTTTAGCATAGTTCTCCTAAGTCCTGGTTTTCCATTCAAATGTTTTATCCTGGTAGACTTAGAAGCTTCTAGAAAGTGTCAAAATTCAGGTGCAAGAGCTGAAAAATTGTATTGTGGAAATCTGGTATGACCTGCAGGGGTTACATATGTGGTGCATGTGCTAATCATTGGTCAGTGATCCTGGTAAGCTTGATGTTCACTGTCCATATACTACATGTACATACATTTCTGTTTGAGAAATTGCAGTTAGAAATGTAAAAAAAAGCTTATTTTTACAACATACTAAAATTAAGATGCCTTGGAATTATTCAATAGGGTAAAATACCGCTTGGTGTCAACTCAGTAGGTCCTTTTCAGTCAGCTGTAACTACATCTGTAATCAGCTTGGTAATTACAGATGCTTTTAAAAAAAAGTTGTTTACACAAATGGTTAAATTTCTTTAAAAGTCACTGCTAACACACTTGTTCAAAAGTGCTGAAGATATTTCAAAATATTTCTTTTGGCAAATGTAGCACAGTTCAACAGTTGTAAGACGTTAGTCTTACATTTTCATTGAGGTGCTTTACTGTGAGATTAGCAACTTAATTTGCATTCTTATTCCAGTTGTTTCTGTAAGTAGGTCTTTTAATGAAGAACCTATCATACTGATGAAAACAAATCAAATACACCTTTGTGCAGCGTTTCACAGACAGGTGCTTGTAAAATGTCAGCCTAAGATTTTCAGACAGTTCATGTATTTTGACTTGTCTGCATACCAGCAAAATGTTCTGTACTTTTTGTTGTCCAGAGAAGACTAAAATCAAGCAGTTAACATATTAGTAGGTCATTAGGTCATTCTTACACTGATCAAGAAACTGTGTAAAAGAACAGCAACGTTACAAAATCAAGTATTGAAAAACTAGTCTGTCAAAACTAAGGAGTCGGTTCAACTTTAATTCACCCTTGTTTTGTTAATATGTAATCTTTAATTTTATCAACAGATGCATATTTTTCCGCAGGACCTTACTCCATTAACAAGATTCACTTATGCAGTATTCCTTTATGAAAGCATATAATGTGTAGTCATACTGTTCATTATTCAAACTGGACACCAAAAAGAAAGAAAATTCCTTCTAGAATTTTTTGTACTACTTTTATTGTTGCATCTGTAAACTTCATAAAAATTAATTTACTATCACAATACTCCTGTGAATTAGTTCATATTATTATCTGCATTTACAGCTGGGGAACTTTAAGTTCAAAAGGTATAAAACCTGAAATATTTTGTTGATTTAAAGTGTCCAATATGAGATGGCAATGACTTGCATTTTAAATTTAAGCATTTTCTTATAGTGCTTTGAACCACAGTTTAGCTGACTTAAACTGCAGACATAGTAGCTCATCACTTTTGCAGCTTCTTTTTGTAATATTTTATTGGCCTACTGCTCATGAAAAATTGGATTTTGTGGTTAGCCTGCCGTTACACAGGAACTCCATGACTGAGTAAAGGAAAGAATCAATTTCTTCTGGTAGGTGTGCTCTTTCTTGAAAAAGTGAGATTTACCACTCCTTTAGAGTGTTCTTTGCTGCATTCACTTTACATCTTCAAGTGTCTGCAAAGATGTGCAACACTAGTAATTACAAAACTCTGATTCTGTCCCAGGTCATATCTGTCCTGAGCATTTAGTGAAAAATATTCGTTTAGAAATCAATGTGGTCATTTGATTTAAAAGCATACAATAATGTACAGTCATAATGGAATGGGTTAAAGGCATTCATACAGTTTTGATCCTAGTGTTTCCTATGTGAGAATTCTTGACTTTGCAACGTTTATACTCTTAATACTTCCTTTAATTTAAGATTCAAATGTATTTAAAAAAATGAGAATTGGAAATTTTCTCATGTGTGATTTACAACAGGATTTGGACTTTTACATTGTCAGTACGTATCTTTTATGTTAGAGCTAGCACAGTGATTGGTAGCTGTTGCAGGTTTCACTCTGGCTGTTAATCAATAGCAGAAGGGATGAGGCATAAGCTCTGCCTTTAAGTTTTTTTCTGGGAAAAGAGGGATGTAGATTCTGGATATCGTTTTCTGAGGTCTGGAGGAGACAATATTCCAATGGTTACAGACCAGTGTGTCACTGGCCTCCTCTCTGCATATGTTGTAATCCATCCTGCCTCACCCACCCATGCCTCTTTCCTCACCTGCATCTCTCTCCATTCTATCTCCAGATTCCTGGTTTTCAGAGGTTTTTTCTTCTTATTTCTCTCCTTGTTTGTTCCTCTGATGCAGGCTTTTCCACCTTCTCTCTGCCCGTATCCAAATCTCTTTTCCAGCTGGTCCTCCCTCCTTCTGGCTTTTGTAACTCTCTCGTGCAGCTGCATGCTTCTCTGCCTGCTTGCGCTCTTCTGTCCCCTCCAACTCTTGTGTTGTGTCTGGGTAGCTTTGTCCTCGTCTGTGCTGTTGTTTCTGGCAGTGTCTGAAAGTATGCAGCCATTTTGTTTAGTGCAAATCTTGAGGAGCAGTTCTATGCAACACATGTTGTATTGTCAACAAGTAGACCATATATGTATGGTTTGTTGGTAACAGAAACCTTGAAGCAGTAGAAAATAGTTACATTAAAAAGGTGAGGAATATAAAGAAAAACAATCAGTAGAAGTAGTGATAATTCAAATTTTTTGCAGATTACATTTCTTCCTGAGTCCTTTAAAAGTAGTACAAATTCTTATCAGGATCCTTATATTGGATTCCACCAGAATGATGTAGCTGTATCATTTTATCTGAACTTTTTGCAGTAGTTTTAAAGAGGTCTTGTTATCTGTGATCGGTTATTTTGTTTTCCTTTGTGGAAGTTCCCACACTCCTGCTGGGTCCTAAACTTCTACAAGGTTGTGTGTTGTTCCCCCCCCCCCCCCCCCCTAAAAATCCTTTCCATTAGGACTGTGCTAAGACCTTTTCAAATAGAGTCAGGATAATACTCCCTTTGGAGCCACTTACAGTAGTGTTGAGAGCTATGTGCTTCGTAGGAGCTGGTTTTGAACAGTCTGTGTGCATCCCCAGTGCACAACTTGCTGTGACTTAATTATACTTTCTGGGGCACTTCCTCCCCTTTAGTAGTTTGAGGAGTGAAAGACTAAATTTGAAACTCAAGTCCTTTAGCTGATTTTTGCTTTGCCTACAAAACAGGTTTAGTGGTGCTTCAAGCCCAGAACAAAATTGGTGCTTTTCTTTACCTTTGTTGTGATTCTCTTTGGTAAGCCTAGGTTAAAATATCACTTGAGCTGAGAGATGAATCAAACTAGACTTTGCTGACATGTTATTCAACACAGAATCCAGCAAAATTGAAAACCCAGAAATGAACTGGATATGCCAAATGTCAAATGGCCTGTTCTGCATATGTGTAGTGCTCAGATGATCATTTCCAGTGCTGACAGTAAAAGTATATGTTAAATAATTGTATTTCATACTCTTTCTCATAATAGAAAAACTCAGTGCAAGACTCTGTAGGAGGAGAAGGTGATCTTGAAAAATTTTAAACAGAATTGGCTTTATTGGCATTCATTTCTTTGTAGATTTCACTCACTCACTTTGTTACACTTGCTCTCTCATGTTGACATAGTCATCTTTCCTGAGGTGTCCCAACAGTCTGGCTAGGATTAGTTGTTGAGGTATGGCAGACAAGGGAACACTGATTTTGAATTCGCATCACAGGTTTCATTTTCTCCTTGACCAGTGAGGATTTTCCCTGATTTCCGCAGACTCTGTGCTCAGACCAGGTTAAATTCTGGGGTGCCATTGCTGCTTCTGTCCTGTTGCCTTAGCTGTGGTGTGGCCTGGATGCAGTCAGCGTTCCACCCAACACCTGCCTATTTCTTGCTTCATTGGGGTTCTTCTTTGGATTTATGGCTGCTTTACTTGTTGACTTGCTCCGCATACTCCATTCTTTTAAAGCCTCATCTGTCGTTTCATCTGGTGCCTTTATACACTCATGCTGTCATTTGCACTGCATGCGTAACAGTGTAGTATTGCCTCTACTTAGCTCAATGCTGTGTCCAGAATAAAAGATTGAATGTTAGATAAGGTAGTGACAATTGCATAAATATATATTGAGACCTAGGAAGTAAGACATACTTACGGCTTATAGTGTAAGACAAATATATATCCTAGAACACAAGTCAAGGAAACTTCAAAGATTTTTTCAAGAAAGGGTATCTTTGAATAAAGCCACCTATTAGTGTACTTATAAAATACGAATGAGTAATTTCCTTTAGTTTGTCAAGTTACTATATGAATAACAGAGATTGATCTTATAAAAAATTGACTAAGGCACGTGAGGGGGAAAGACTTATATTTGGTTGCATATATTTATAATTGCATTTTGTTTCTGACTGAAGTATTTGTTTATTTATTGCTTTCTCTCATTACACAACTCTGCAAACAGCAATATTTTAATGACATCTGAGTCATTTCACTGTCACTGCCTCTACTAAGTTTCTATCTGAATTGTATTAAAAATCCAGGACATGCCTGTGGTGTCTATATGCTGCTATCAGACGCGTCACATTTGTTAGTCACTGGAAATGTGGTGGGGTGTTGTAATTTCTAAACAGGGTATCTTTAGGATAGCATCAGAGACAGGGTTTAATTTTGAATGGTGACGACTGTATTTGGCCTATAAAAGCCTATTTACAGCTGTGATTTTAAAAAATGCTTTATGTTTACTTGAATTTAATACCAGAGGATAGATCTCAATGTTGGAGGTACCAGAAAAATGTGTTTATCTACATAAATTAAAAATGGCCTTCAAATTGTACGGCAAGATAATATATTTAGGCAGTAGGCAATATAATATCTTTATATGTAGCAAGTCCCTTTTTCTCTAAGCAGCTCCACTGATCAATTTAAAATTACATTGACGGAATCACCTTGTAACTTCAGTAGTCATTAAAAAAATAATAGCTTAGACGAAAAAGTCTTTAAAAATATTTGCTGGTCAAAAATAAGGATATGAATTAAATAATCACTTCTAAAATTAAGATGCAAATATTAAATACTTATAAAAATACACTGCTGAGTTTTGTGAAATTCCTGACTTTATTAAAAACATCATCTTGTGGATGTATCTGAGATTTTCAGTAGAAGTTATTACACAACTGTATTACATGAAGATAGAGCATTGTGAATGAGAATGAAAAGATGGTGATCAGCTAGCCAAAGACTCATGACTTAAAATTGTGTAGTTTAAAATACGAATATGTAAATCCTTTGTCCTGTGATAAAGTATCACATATTTAAATGTCAGTAAAAATAATTAGGAAGTAAATGTATTAAATAGCCAGATAGGTAAATTAGTAGTAAATGATTAGTTTAGTATTTTAATTTCAGAGTCTTATAGGAATTTTAAACCAAGGCACATAAGAGCACATACAAACGTATGATGTGATAAGCTTTTCAAGAAGGTATAGTAAGCAGAAGTTCCTAATGTCATAAAACTTTCACTGTACAGGTTGTATGGTATTGTAAAACTACTATGCTTTAAAAGTGAGTTTATAATCTTTTGTAGTGAAATGTTAAAAGAACTTCTGAAATCTTCCTATTGGCTTATGAGTATACATCTTAAAAAGCAGCATTCCTGAGCATTGTTTTCCTCCTGCTGCAAATGATTATGAGGATATACATTATATTCATGGTATCAATAATGTGCCAAATCTGATTTTGAGAATGACAAGAAACATGAATACAAAAACTGTTCTTGCAGCATCTTTGGTTAGTAAATCAGGTACTCAATGCAAGTCATGATGATTGTTAGGTCTTGTCTAACAAGACAAGATTCTTGTCTAACATTTTTAAAAGGAAAACTAATTAAAACAAAAGCTGAAACCTTTCCATGTCTATGAGCAGGTAGGGAGAGGGTGCTTTTTGGCCATTCAGCAAAGCAGATTTTGAAGTATACAGAAATAACAGTGGATAGGCTGGGTGAAATTAAAAGTTGCAATGTTGTTTTTCAGTAGTGGGTTTCAGGGAAATATGGTGTGACTAGTATGCTAACGTTGAAAAGTGGTGTCTGCTTTTCACTAGAATAATTTTAAAATGCTCTAATTGTGTGATTTTTCCTGCTTATGATTAAACTGCAACTTTTTATATTCTTATACACACTGTACTTTTTGTTGGATATTGTTTTGTTAGTGATGTCTCCGTTCTAGGAATCAACAGTATATAAAAATTCTTTTGCCATGTGAACATTCCCTGAGAACAAGCAAAACTCTAAACTGTAACATTTTTTATACAATTTAGAGGTATGCTATAATAATTCTTCTATTTTCTGACACTTTTTTCTGCCTTGTGTTTCATCACTAGGGTTTTGTATTTATGCATGTATTAATCTACATCTTTGAATCAAAAAGATTCATAGTGTAACATGAATATAGTCAATAAAATAGTATATCATATCCACAGTAAATACAATTTCTGTGCATAGATAGAAATCATTTTATACAGGGTAAATAGATACCAAGATTTAAAATTGACCTAGTAAGTTAATGGTATTAGCAAATAAAGCCTGCTGTAGTCTGAGATAAAGGCCATAAGTAATCTTTTTTTTTTCCCATAGCTTTTCTCTTGCAGTGTTTCATTATGGATGCCTTATACCTGTGCCATGAGTAAACCCCAGTGCTGTTCTCCTGTATAAGATAAACTCTTAATTACTCCACTGTGTGATAGGGCTCATTATAAGATATGAGAACTGGCTGGATAAGAGAGGATTTCTTCAGTCGGTGTTGGGACTTATACCCACTGGAGACAAATTTATACTCTATGGCTATGTTTGCTTTTAGAAAATGAGACAATCGTAATCGTCATTGTAAACACAGTAGCTCAGCTGGGGTTTACTTCTGAAAATCATTTCTAGGTCAGATGCTTAGTTCAGGCAGCCTTTAAATATCTGTTTCTAAATAGTCAGTTTTAAAAAGTTTACAAGTATATTTCCTACAGCTAAGAAAAGAACAAGCTTTTTTTCACTTTTTATTTACTTTTTAAAAAACACTTGCGAGACTGTATTTTCTTTAGTCTATTTTAACTATGGCTCCATGATTTTGCTGTTTTGATCTCCGCTTACAACAAGGTGACCTTCTTATGGTTTGCACTTTGTACAGTTCTGCACTTCCTGAAGAAATGTGGAGAAAAATGTTTCTGTTTTCAAGAGCAGAATCACAAAAAGGAAAGGATTATAAACTTGCTTTCATGTTTGCATAGTAAACCTGGAACTCCATGTTGTATGTTTTTGTTTACAAGTCTCCTGGTATTGTGCTCTTTCCTCTCAAGGATATAGGCTGTTTAAATGCAGAGATTGTTTCAGAATACAACAAGCCTAAAAAGAAAGAGATCAAGATTTCAGCACGATTACCTCTACTTTATTGAGACATCAGCTGTCCTGCTTCATTGAGACATGACCACAATTTGTGCCTGACAGTGCTATTTCCCTCCCCCCAAGGCAAGAGTGCTCAAAGCTGTCCCCTTGTTCTCCTTTTTGCTATTAGAAATTTTTAATTTTAACACAGCATGTGAAAGGCTGGAAGATGAAGTTAAAACAGGCATCTGTACCTTGACTTCAAAAGGATGCGTCATGTCAAGAGGAGGATGATACGTACTTAGAATGATAGAATCGTTAAGGTTGGAAAAGACCCTTAAGATCATCAAGTCCAACCGTTAACCTAGCACTGCCAAGTCCACCACTAAACCATGTCCTCGAGCACCACGTCTACCCACCTTTTAAATACCTCCAGGGATGGAGACTCAACCACTTCCCTGGGCAGCCTGTTCCAAAGCCTGACTACCCTTTCAGTGAAGAAGTTTTTTCCTAATATCCAACCTAAACCTGCCCTGGTGCAGCTTGAGGCCATTTTCTCTTGTCCTATCGCTTGTTACTAGGGAGAAGGGACCGACCCCCACCTCGCTACAACCTCCTTTCAGGTAGTTGTAGAGAGCGATAAGGTCTCCCCTCAGCCTCCTCTTCTCCAGACTAAACAACCCCAGCTCCCTCAGACGCTCCTCATAAGACTTGTGCTCCAGACCCTTCACCAGCTTCGTTGCCCTTTGAACATGCAAAGTCACTTCATGAGGCTAAGCTGTTAGAAGCATGCAAGAGAGTCTGATTATGTTGTAGAGAAATGCATTGGGAAGGCATCCCCTACTGTGGCCACTGGGAAGATGATGAATAACCATGCACCCGTAGATGCTTAGATTTCTTGTCCTTAATCTGTCAGCACTCCCCATGCTGCTATCTTGAATTTGGAGGTTGTAGAAATCTTTTCTAGCATTCCAGGTAACTTCAGTGTCTTTGCTGGACTTCACAGCTCCATGGAAAATTCTCAGTTCCACAGTTCATATTTAGTTTCTTCTCCTAAAAGGGGAAGGATTGACTCACAGTACAGAATACTTATCATATTAAAACTTCTGAAAATTGTTCTCTCGTGGCAGTTTCTTTAAAGTAAGCAGTATAGTGGATTCTTTCTTTCAAGATATTGGCATAATATATGTGGTTAGAAAATGTCTTCTCTGAACTTTTTTGTATTCAGAACATCAGATTTTAAAGCTTTTAATTAACTTCAGATTTCCGTCTTTTATTTATGGATTTTGTTATCACATTAATCTGAGATACAGTGGTGTGACTGTGTTTGGTACTTCCATCTGTATCGATAAAGCATTTTTCCTGTGTAGAAATTAGACTCATATAAATTAACTTTAATCTTAAAAACTAAGTTGTCTTTCTTTGAGGAGTAAGTGTGTTTACATCTTTTGTAGTTCAGCACTATAAAGCATTGTAGCAGTGATAAGGTCAGCACTACAAAACAGATCCTTATCTAGGGTTTTGGGTATTTTTGAGGTTTTCTGATTAACAGTGTAGGATACTTTCTTAAACTTAGATAAGTTACTACATACTGCCAAACAATGTTTAACCTATTTAACCATTTTTGAATGTTGTAGTGCAGTTTAAAATGCTAGTAGTAGGGCTAGTTATAGTCCTAGTGTTGTTTGTGTATAATAAAGTGGTATGTTTTCTATTGACTGTGAATTTAATTTATTTTTTATTGTCAGACAATCTTTAATGTGGCTGCCAGGCAATCTTACTTTTGCCGTATTTTAATGTTACCATTCTAAAATACAGCTCTGAAACAATGCACTTTTATTTACTGAAAATAAGATTTGATGAAGAAAATGATTAAAGTAAATGTAATTTCATGTTTATTATCCAAAGAGAAGTTCAGTGCCATGTGGCAATAATTAATGACAGAAATGTTGCTATTCACACACAGTGCATTAAGTAGAGATTTTTTTGTTTTGTTGCTTTCTGGTATATAAATGGGAAGGATATTCCCCCCCCCCCCCATTTATTTATGTAGCTTTATTTTATAAGGGATACATCTAAATATTTGAGGGAGACCAATCAAACAAGATCTTTTAAATTGGATGCTGCCAGTGGTTATGTGTTAGTTTTTATGGCATTGTCATTTCTAATGACAGGCTTATTTCAAGTAAAGTACTGAGCAACATCCTTCCTTCCCTCCCCATCCCAAAATAAACTAAAAGCCTAGTCTGTTTCTGTGCGTCAGCTGATCTAATGGAATACTAAAACTTTGCTGTCTTCAGGTTGTCCTTTCAAAACATGCTTTTGTCAGTGTTCGTGTAGAACTTGTAAAAATACATGGGTCTTGGGGAAGTGGTCTTTGGAGATTTATGTGTCTGTACGTACACAGTCTGAGCTCAGATGTGCCATTGCACCAAGAAACTCAAAAGGAGCGGGAAGGCATTCAGCACCTTCTGGAGTTGCTGAGAATTTAACAGGATCAAACTCTAATTGCATTTTAATGTTCTTTCTCTAACAGTCTTATACATCACTGTTGGATGTTCCAGCAGTGTGATCTGAAAATCAAATGGTCGTCTTTAAGCTTACACAAGCTGCTTTATAAGCTACTAAAACTAAACTACTTTTAAAGTAATTTAAACTAGTTATTGAAGCTGAACTTGCGTCTCGGAAGTTGTTTACGTTAATATCTTGGACTTGTTCACACAGTTATTTGAAAACTGTAGTTAAAATGGTATATATTTAAAAATAAAATTATTAAATGCAAATAGTTTTGGCTAGTGTTGTGATTCATACCTAGAAGTTCTGATTTCCGTGCCCTCCCCCCCCCTCCCCCCCCCCCCCCCCCCCCCCCGTACTGAGTGAATGTTACTGCATCTAAATTTCTGCCAGATCCCATAAGCATGAGCACCAGGAGTAGCTGATGTTTCAGTGTTAGTGTTATCCTTAAGCTGCTAGACTGCTGGAGTCAATCCTGAAGATGGATTTAGCTTTAGAGGATATAATATATATTGGTGACGGACAATGGAGCTTTTTAAGAGTTTGGAATGATCCAACAAGGAAAGCTGCAGAAAATATATATTCTTCAGCTCTCTCTAACCAGTTTTGAATTTCCTTTCTCTGAACATTTCTGTAGATAAAACTATACCATCATAGTAACTGTTCCCAAGCTTTCTTTGTTTTCCTTAGTTTTGAAAACTGTTTTTAAAATCTTTTTTTTCCCCAAATTATCTCATTTTTTAGATGGAAAAGTTGATAAAATCTGTTGATGTGACACTATATCCACATTGTTAAGATATGTCCATTATTAAGATAATGGATCGTATCCTGAAACTCTTGTGCTTCATCCCACTTTCCCATGTTAGAAGGAAGCCTGGGAGAGTTTACGTGTTGAAGATTTTTTACATAAAAGAATCCTTGGATGATGTGGAGCCACTGCAGTAGACTGGTGATCCTGTGTTTCACCCTCAGTAAGACAGGTGTGGCAAGGGACCAGAGACTTAATTTTGAAGGTTCTTATTGGTGAACAGCTCTCTGAAGCTGTGTCATAATAGAAAGAGAAACAGCCTGAAGGGTACAGTTTGTTTGTTTTTTTTTTTTTTTTTTTTAATTATTCTGCAGCTGGCCTCCAGCTAGAGACAAAAGAAGGGGAAATGCATAGGAAATAGTGATAATTGGAAGCCACTTAGTCTCCTGATTTCCTCTTAATCTTTCAAGCACAGACTGGAATCAGGGCCAGTACGTTGTTAGCACTGGTATGTATTTACCTGCATAAAGTTTCATGATTATCTGATTATTTTTCCATCTTAACTGTTTAATGTTATAATATGCAAAGAGTATACCTTCTGCATCTTACTGGACAGAATGCCAAATGATATTGCACCAGCTTTATTCTAAGGACACAGGAATTTATGGGACTTGTAAGCAAATTATGATGGAGACCAATTGCTATGGTTAGAAGATAAAGTAGGCTTTATTATAAGCAAAATATGCCTAAATATACTTTTACAGAAAGTAACTCTGCTAGAAGAATATTCTTTTTGGTTGCAAAAGAAACATTTAAGATTAGGATATACCAAGTATACCTTTACATTTACCAGTAGTGTGGCTCCTTGCCTTGTTGCATGGTGAAAACTGAGCTGCAGGTTTAATGCCATTATGTGGTATCTGAAGGCATTGTAGTTTTTGTAGCAGTAGCTGGACCATTGTTCCCCAAAATTACATAATTTGCTCAGCTTTTCTGCTCTCCTCTTTGATTTCTGCTATGGAATTAGCTGATCTACTTCCCACAGTAGGGTCATAAGGGAAGAGGGTGGGTTTTAGGCATTACTTTAAGAACAATTTTTTGTCTTTTCTGACTTTGCCAGCTCCTGGTACTGCAGGAGCTAGTGGGCTATTGACATGAGCTGCTGGTTTTGGATATTAGATGAAGGAGAGTGTCTGTAGCAGACTCCCTACTGCAATTGCTACAATAGCTTCAACTGTTAAGAGTGTAGTAGTGAAGATAGTGGTGAGACTTTGGCATTGGCTGCCAAGGTAGTTTTGAGCTGCCATAGTTTCCCTGAGGAAAAGTAAGCAAAACTGAACAGAATTTTCTGGGACAAAGGAATGAGCATTCCCTAGTTTTTGAGCATTCACACATTGCGAGTTTCTCAAAGAAATGATCACAAGAATCCTTTGTGATGGGAAAGTTAGCTATTTCAGTACAGTATTTACTACTAATTTTTTCTGTTGTGTTCAAATAATGGTATTGTCATCAGTGTGCTTTTTTAGTGAAGAAAATATTCTGAACTGGGTAGCACTAGTTGTACTTTTGAGCTAGTAAGAAAATTGAAAAAAACAAGGGAAAGGTTTTGTGTATAAACAAAACATCATATCTATTTGCTGTTGCAAGCTTAGGCTCAAAATAATGTTTCTACTACAGCAGCTGCTTTATCATGACAATACATAATTGAAAGTTTGACATTTTCTGACATTTTCTAAAATACACTGATTTTTATGTGTTTACTGTACACAGCTCATATTAAACATACTGCATTTGTTAAAGAGAATTTAGGGCTTAGCACAAATTCTTCTCTAGTTACCCATATTGTTGATATTGTTTGACTAATGAAACTTTTCATCTTCGTGCTGAATTCCTAACATCTTGCATTAAAAACAGTGTTGTTATGGAAAACATGGGAGTTGGCTTTTTCACCTGAAGCTGATGACGCCTCACTTTGGAGAACTTTCCAATTTGGCTAGAACACATCAGTAAGTATTAATATGAAAAAGAGAGAGTAGTAGAAGGCAGTACTAGGCAGTAAGAATTAGACAATTAATGAAATAATTTGGTTTGATTAGTCTGAAAAAGACAAGACTGAGGCATGATATCCCCAGCCTTTCAAGAGGTTCTTTTAAGGAGTACGTTATTCCTTTGTTCTCTGTGTCCAGACAAAATGATACAAGAGAGGGTATACTTCAGTTGCATAAAAGATGATTTACATTACCTTTTAGAAAAAACACTTTCTTACTGGAAGGCTATCTAATCATGAAATATCCATTATTAGGTATTTTGTAGAGCCTGTGTAGTACCAAGCACAGCACTGACAAATATTTCTCAAGGCAGAATAAACAGAATCTGAAATTCCCCAACTGCAATATGTTTACTACTCCTGTATGCAAGCCACTTCTGTGTGACACCTTTACCCAAGCAGATGCAAGTAACAACCAAACATATTCTATGTGTGTGTGATCTGGTAGAGAGTAAATAGTGCTGGATTTATTTGTCCTTCAAAATTTTTTCCAAGAGATTAAGAGCTATGGATCCAAGAACGTGCGTGGAATTTGGAAAACCTGTTCATATATATATATGTGTGTGTGTGTGTGTGTATCTATCTATCTATCTATCTATCTATCTATCTATATATATGCATGTGCTCTCATTGAAATTCGTGATGTTCATAGCAGGTAAAGGTTTTTAGTATACACCACTAGTGATCTTTCAGTGAAGGATTGCTGTAGTAGTTAGGTATTCTGCAAGACTCCCTTACAAATGTCACGTTGTCTTCAGTGTCTTGGACTATTTCCATTCCCTTCACTTTTTTTTTTTTTTTCTTTTTTTCTTGTGATCAGAATCTCACTGCAGTTTTCTAAGATCTGTGTAAGTTGCAAAATTTCTGTATAGTGTTTGTAGGAAGTTATGGTTTTGGAAAATTATTGACTTAGGTTGATGGCAAAGTTTGTAAAACTTTTCCATTCTAAACAAGGTGTCTCTAAGACAGAATCCTTGTAATTCATAGGAGATTTATCAGATTCTGCTTTTTGTACATTTTGTTTTAAGAATTTCAAATTTAATTTTCATTGAATTCATCTCATGTTGTCTTTTAGGTACTAAAACTCAACAAGATCTCCCAATGATTGTATATCAGGGTTCTCCTTTTTGACAGAAAAACTTGTTAAAATTGCAAATTGTGATTAGTATTCTTCTGTTAACCTAATTTTAACCAACTTGGGTAAATTATCTCAGATGTGATAAAACAAAATATTGCCAGCTACCCTTATATGTCAGTTACAAAGATGGTAAGATATACATTGTAGGATACAAGAAATGAGCTAAAACTCAAGAGTTAAGCACAGAAAGAAAGTCTGAACCCCAACTGCATCTGTTCCCATGTTAAGGAGGACAAGTTGAAGAAGGTAGCCGTTTGTGAATTAGTGAAGAACAGCTAGATAGACTGGATCAAACTCAGGCCTGATTCAAACCGGAGTACCAGGGAAGTCAAGGAATACAGTTGTGAAAATGTTGAATATGCCCCATTTTTTGTAGTGCCAGAAAACAGCCTTCTGTTCTTTTAGTAAATAGGATTAATTGGCATCTTTAAATTCTGTGTAATTTTAAAAAAGCCTTCACAACTTTCATTTGTTAAATAGCTCAAGCTGTGGTTTTAGTCCTTCCTCTTCAAATCAGCAATTTTTGAGGAGAGAATGCATATCTATTATGAAGTATATTAAAAACCTCTTTTTCACTGAAAGAAGAAAATTGGAGTTTGTCAGTTTAATTTTATGACCTTTACTTCTCTTTTTATTTCTTAGTTTTTGCTTATTAAGTAATACTGAATATATGATTTCTTATGCTGAAAATGTTGTAATTAAAATACTGCAGACTGGATTAGTCTCTGCATCTTATCAATGGATTAATGCAATGATTTCCTTTCAATACCAAGAGGAGTATTTGCAATACTTATTCAATCCGTCCATTGTTCTAAAATTTTAATTCTATCCTTTGACTGTAAATAGATTTTTATATTTATTAAAGCATTAAAAAAATCACTTTGGTATCTTATTTGTTTAAAAAAATAAAGTGTATTGCTGCTTGGAGTTGAAGAGGTAATCGAGAACTGGATTTTAACAAAAAATGCTGTTGCTGCAAATTCTTGTTTTCTCCCCCAGTTTGACAATGAAAGCTGTGTTTTAAGTGTGCGGTATTGGTTTCGATGCTATGCATCAACATGTGCAATATTAAACAAGTTAACTCTGAATAGTGAGAAAATCCAGAATGCTTGGATCTGGTCCAACCTTGTTTATTACTTACACTAATAGCTTCTAATGTTGGTGCAAGGCAAGTTTACTATCTTTCCTTCTTCTGTGCTTCACTTTTCTAGTTTTGTTCATTCTCTGCCCTCATATGACAAAAGCATATCTAAGATTCTGCTTGTGAAAAATTCTCAGATTTCTCGTTCTTCTCTTTCCCTTAAATCTGTGTTTCAAGTTAGCTTTCTGATTCAAATTCCATTTTATGTTCTCCCTCTTTTTTTTTTTCTTTTTTTTTGTTGTTTTAGGACTTACTGTTTTGACTGGTTAATGCTGTAATATAGCTGGACTGATTTTAGCCATCCTTGGTGTGTACAGCTGAACTAGTCACCGTAGATTTGTGTAATGTCAGCAGAGAAATGGGTATTTGCAGATAGCGGTTTCTTTAGCCAGAGACCTTAGGCATGAGTTTAAGCAAGACATGAATTGTATGCTAAACTGCATTGGCTATATTGACAAGTTTGCCACTGGCTGCAAATGTAGTTGAGAGTGACTATACTCAACGTAGGAATTTACATTTAGCCTAAAGATTGTTATTCCATGACTTCTATGATTCTTTTGTGAAATGCCATGGAATACATATGCCTCAAACTGTTCTGTTTTGGTATTATGAAAGGTTCAAGAAATATTAACTTGTTTGTCATCAACAAACATTTTGGCAGGATTGTCATCTGAGTATCTTAATCTTTTAGGACACTTTTCAGAAACGAACAGATTTTAGTCTAGTGTCTGTGTATTAAGGCTTTTTTTTCACATCTCATGCACTAATGTAAACATTGCTGGTTTTCTCTATTATGTGTGCTACCAGTGATATACTTTTTAAAGCCTTTTTTCAGGTATTGCTCAGTGTTACGTTCCCATTTCTAACAGTACTTCTGTGTGTGCTTTATAAAATATGATTGGCTGTGTATTCAAGTTTTTTCTTCCATACTCAGACTTTTACAGTCTTTAAGACTGTTGAACACTTGCTGAGAATCCAGCTTGGCTTTTATTGTTGTAGAAAGACCAGACAAATTAGTTGGTGAAAATAATGTGTTATAGCACATTTGCTAGCCCTGATTCTTGAGAGACTGGTGCACAGCAAATGTCAAGATTGATTAAAAACTTTCTTTACTATGTTTTAAGAAACCTACATATGTTCTTTTTTTTTACATAGTAGATAGAAAGCGGATTCCCATCTGTTTCTGTTTGTCATGGCCAAATGTACAAAAATCTGTTTGGACTGATGGTACTTGCTCATCCGGACTAAAGTGAGTGAAATGTTCCATTTATGAATTACAAGGTATAAAATGATATAATTTCCCAGTATTCTTCAGGAGGCTTATTGCAAGGTACGGTTGGTAGGTGCTAAAAGGCTACCCACTTGTTGCATACATTTTATTAGGCAAATTACTGTTAGGCAAAAATTATTAGTCAGATTATTTTTCTCCATACCAAGCAGGTCTGTTTCTTTGCTGTTCCGTCTTACAGCAGTGATGATTAGCATGAACAGTAACTGCATGTGCCTGATATTCTTTAGCTCAGGCTTTTCATGGGAGGGAGGATAATGACTTTGGCACTTATTCTTTATCTGTAACGCTTTGAAAACACATGTGTGAAAGCTGCCTGGCACATGGTTGCTTAGGAGCATGGTGCCCTACCTAATGCATTCAGGAATTTCCTCATAGATATGACTACAAAACTGTTACTGCTCTTTATGGTACATCCAGCCTACTAGGTTTTCTTTTTTTTATTTATCTTATTATTTTGCCAAAAGCTCATTTCATATTTTCCCTTTGGAGGCTTGTCTGTGTTAGTGTGTTTACTCTAAAATTTCCAACCAGCGTTATCACTGGTTCAGCTGTACAGCTGGCAGGAGCAGTGAGAGCTGCAGCATACGCAAGGTGCTGAAAGCTCTTGGCAACTTCGCCTTTTTGCTTTCTAAATCTGCTATGAGCAAAATTCCTACAATGGAGATTTGCCTTTGTCATTGCTTACATCACTGTATCTTCTGGTGGGTACAGGCTGGTAGTAATAAGAATAGGAAAATTCTTTAATAAAATGTTGGTGTAAAAATAGCATGGGTTTTCTGCATAGCTGTTTGGAGCCCAGTGATAATCCTTCTGTGGCCTATGTCATGGTTGCCAAGGAGGATCGGATACAGCATCCTTCATAGCTTTCAACAAGGCTTTTGTCAACGGTGCTTAATTGGATAAGGAGATAGTTGAAGAGTCAAGTGAGGCAGTGCCTCTCGAAAAAGGTGTGAGCTGAGTTCTGTTGAACACGTTTTCTATTATGTTTCAGAAAAAGAAGATAGTAAATTTTTTTTAAACATAAAGTGAGAAGCTGTAAAAGCCCTGTGCTTTGCCTAACAAAAAGCCACCTCTTGGAAGAGGAGAGCTTATAGAATTATCACAAATAGAATGATCATCAGAAAACTAGTGATTTTAGAGAAACCAAAAGTAAACAAACCTTGATATTGTAGCCTTTTAGGATGTGTAAGTAATTGCAGTTGTGGAAAACTATAGTTGAAACCCACTCAGATTGACTCTCAAGCATAAAAAAAGGCAAGTCTGTTTAAGACGTAGATATTTTACAGATTTAAAGGAAAGAATCTGAATAACCAAACGAGATAACAATAAAATAAAGGGCCACAGCATTTCATAATGGAACAATAAGTGTTAAAAAACACAGATAGTGCAAATGACCAAATTTCCTAGCAATATTAATTTGACTGTATCACAGAACATTTGATTTGTGGATCAAAAGTGCGATTTATTCAGGATAAATCCTTCTGCCTTGAGGCAGCCATGTACAGACTTCGCTACCTCTCTTACCAATGAAACATAGATTTCTTCATGGCATGTTTTGTCTTCATTAAGTGTAGTACCTTATAATAATATACATCACATGACCAATAGGTCAGTGTGTTTTTGAAACAAACCCAAACAAACCTACTTTGCCTTTTGCAGGATAAAATAGTAAACTGTCAACTGGAATCTTGGGAAGTTTTTTTCAGGTTCTTCGGAGTTGCAAGATTGTGGGTCTTACTAAGAATTTTAACACTGTGTCTGCCACACTTACAAATATTTTTTTTCACAAGTAAAATCACTTCCTCACAATATTATTAGGTGTGAGGGAAAACAGTACAGTGCCTTTGTCCTTGTGTAATTTATTTCCCTGTTCTCAACCTACCCCATTGTCATGGTCAGCCTTGGCTAAGGGACAGACTCCCACTCAGCTGCTTGCTCTCTCCCCCTCCTGAGAGAGATCACTTACCACTCACTGTTGTGAGCAAAACAGACTCAACTTGTGGAAAAGTAATTTAATTTATTGCCAATTAAAATAGATGTGGTTAGTGAGAAACAGACAAACACTAAAACAACACCTTTCTTCCCCCCTTTCCAAGGCTCAACTTCACTTTTCAATCCCGACTCTTCTACCCTCTGCTTCCCTGAGTGGACGGGGCAAGGGATAGGGGTGTATCGTCAGTATGTAGGGATTTTCTCTCTGCCACTCCTTCCTTCTCTCACTTTTCCCCTGCTCCAGTGTGGGCTCTCCCCACAGGCCGCAGTTCCTTCAGGAGACTTCCAGCTGCTGTGGCATGGGCTCTCCATGGGCTGCAGGAAAATACCTGCTCTGCCACAGAGCACCTCCTACCCTCCTTCTCTGACCTTGGTGTTCCCTCTCCTGTTTCTCAGTCTATTTTTCACTCCCTCCTCCTCTGACTGCCCGGTGGTTTTGCCCTTTCTTAAGTATGTTTTTGCAGAGGCACCACCATCTTAGCTGCTGGGCTCAGCTGTGCCCTGCTGTGGGTCTGCTGGAGCTGGCTGGAACTGGCCGTGTCCAACACGGGCAGCCTCTCCCCATAGAGGCTGCCCCTGCAGCTTCCCCCTACCAACACCTTACCATGGGCACCCAATGCAGTAATTTATACTGTTTAGACAGCGTTCAGTTTCTGCTTTTATTCTGCTTTTAATCTTAAAACAAAGGTTCATCATAGGAATTGCTAAGAAATTACATTTTCATGATGATGATTTATTTGGTGGTATATATCTAGTTGCTGTAGTGCTTCAAAATCCCTACATCTGTGATTTGGACTTTTGCTGTATTATGCTGCTGCAGAGACTCAGATAAGCTTGAACCCTTGGAGAATTCACTGCTATTTGAATCATAGTGGCTTTGCTAATCTCTCTGCTATATTTCATTTTGGAATCTGTCTTTTCTTAAATGCCTCAGTCACATTTACATTGAAAAATGTTATATTACAGCTATGCTGCTTTTGGCTTTGGATCTTATTATGCTGGGGATTCAAGATATGCCTTTCTGTCCATAGGGACAAATGCAGTATAACTGCAATTCTCTGGATACCATAGCTGATTATTAAGGTACAGCATATTCTGTGGGGAAAAACAGCATCACTTTATGGACTGACTTGCTCTGTAGTGAGGCCTGAGGTGTGGAGTACATTAAATTTGACCTACATTGGCTTGTAGCACGCGTCAAACTGCAAAATGAAAGTTAACCATAGCCTCTGCAAGCACGTGTGCTTATTTAAGTGATAGTGTGTTTCTGTAATTTTAACATTTCTGAGAAATGAGAGTACTTGTTTTCTGGTAACTGTGGACAGCTGTGCTGATTTCTAACTAGTGTTAAATATTAAGGTATGTTGTCTCTTCTTTCCTTTCCTCTGCTCTCTCCCTTTTGTCTTTTTAACCTGTGCTTGTGCATGAAGGCTAGTACAGGCATATTAACATAAGCTGCCATTGTATCTTGTTTTTTTCCTGTATCATCACACAGAAGTTTCTGGTTTATGTTACAAAAAAGATCTTTTTTATGGAAATAGTAAGTGTTTCGGTATTAATTGGAATCTTAGGCAACACCTTTTGTGAGTTATTTACAAGTGAGCTGTCTTTAGATTCAGTGGTGAGGGAAGGAACAGTAATATATCCATATATATATATATATAAAATATATATATAAAAAAAAAATATATATATTTGTCCCTTGTATGCTTTCTAATTATTACTCTGTTCTCCAAGTCTGTTTGGTTTGGCTTTCGATACCATGCATAAAATTGCTGCTACTGAGGTCACTGTGCCACAGGAAAAATGTTAAATCTAATTTTTCTGTATATTTTGCTGCTAAACATTGTTTAAGGGAGTCTGGGATTTCCATGAAAACATCTCTGACTGTACATAAGAGTCGCCCAAATTCAGACCCCATGCTTTTTAGAAAGATATAGTGAATTGTTAGGTGTGATAAGTGTGGTTTATGATAGTTGTTTATTCTCTAGAAACCCATTCAACAGACTTTGTGAAGCTGGAGCCAAAAATAAGTGCTATATGCGAAGATTATAGTTGGAGGAAAGGTCAGCTGCTTTTTTTTTTTTTTTTTTTTTAAATGCATTTAGTTCATTTTGTTCTCATTTGCACTTAAAACAAACTTCTGATTCAACTGATTGCAACAAATGCCTCTTTGGGCATTGTGTCATCCTCGCGGGGCTGCAGTATACATTCAAAACATCCCCATTGTTCTTGGTATGCATCTGTAGCTGTGGTTAAAATGGTACATCTTCAGTTCAATTGTGCTGATAGAAGTCCTATGCACAAATAAATTTACTTAGGCTAGTCTGGCTGTCGGAGAGGATTGCAAGTTGCCTGGAGGTCGGTGCAAGATTTCTACTGGTAGCTAGGCTATCTTGGGGGATCTTTACCCCAGCATAGTACAGAGAGGTATGCAGTAGTTTTGTACTGTTTCTTTTTGCTAAATTCCATTGTATTACCACTCTCTTTCTGTTAGCTGTGGTTGCATTGTCTTACCCTAAATTGTTTCTTTCCCTTTACAGACTAGTGTATTTGCATAGCTTCTGTCTGGACAGTGAATGCAAAAAGGGCATCTGCTGTGCCATCTCTGCCAGCGTGCTGCTGCCTCATTGCTGAGGCCTTACAGTAGGTCAGAAGTACAGCATGCCATACAACCAGTCACCAGCTGCCACGATTCGTTCAGATGTCCATGAGAGCAGGGATATAACCCTATCAGAAGTTGCACATAATGAATAATTGAAATATTCACCCCTTCATGGAATTTTGTGTCTAATGTGGATGCTATTAATGATAGCTCTTTTTTTCAGACAGTCTGTTTTTTCTTAAAAAAATACATTAGTTTTTAAGTAGCAAGGGGCTGCATTGCTCTAAGTAGTCATGAAGTCTAACGAGGAATGAGAAAGATTAAATATATCAGGGAAAACTACTTTATCAAAAGGCAGCCTGCTTATAGTGTATGACTAGAGATTTAATTTGGATACAAAGTATCAGACTGAATAGTCATTAAAAATGTGAGCAAATTATAATTGCATTAATATTGCATATAAAAAATGAAGACATGACAATAGTATTCCATATAGGAGAACAGATCATATGCCTTTGCACTCTAGTACACTGTCACTTCACTCAAATCCATGTTAACCAGTACGTTTAAGCAGCTGAAATTTCCTTATATTTGACACTGATAGGTTTTAAATTAGTTCAGGGGAAATCCTCGGTCCTGTTGCTCAGAGGTCAAGTGAAGTGTTTTAACTAGGCGTGCTGAGCTATCTTGGTTTTTTGTTTCTTTTTTGTTTGTTTGTTTGTTTGGTTTTTTTGGGTTTTTTTTTGTGATCTGACACTTTATCAGTATTATGGGAAAAGTATTTCATACTTCTCCATCCCAGAAGAATATGCAACTCTTTATGGATTTGTTAAACAATCGTTCTTGGATTTTACCTCTGAATACAACCAATCTTTTTCATTTGTCCTCTCTTGCTAACTAGTGGCATTTTTAAAATTAAATGCATATCATAACTAAATCAAAATTCACCATCCATAATCACTGATGGGGAAGATTTACTGGCTTTTAAACCTTATGGAAGTTATCCTTTTCAGTGTATATTTATTGTTTTTGGGCACTGGTATAAGCCTGGCATGCAAAGATTTGTAGATGGAGTTGTTAACTGTTTTTTATGTTTCATAGGATCACAGAATAATTCAGGGCCCAGGCTCCACTGCCAGGCTGTCCCCATGGAGAAAAAGATTTCTCCTTAGGTCCAGTCTGCACCTCTTATGTTTCAGTTAATGTCCACTGTCTCTCACCCTCTGTGATCCACCAGTCTGGCTCTGTTCTCTTGGTAACCTCTCAGGTACTGGGGGACTGCTGTTGGTTCCCCCCTGAAACCACCTCAGCCATTCTCCAGGCTAAATAGGCTCATCTCATTCAGCCTCTTCATGCTCTTTTCCCTGACTGCCTCGATGAACCTCTGCTGAACTCACTCCTTTTTACCTATGATTTTCAGAAAGGGAGGGAACTGGACACAGTATCTAGGTATGGTCTGGTGACTGCTGAGCAGGAGGTGTTAGTCACTTCCCTTAACCTGATGGCTACCCTACTGTTTGTAGAACTTGAGATGCTGCTGACCCTTGTTGATGCCAGGGTGTGTGGCTGGCCTGCACTCTGATTGCTGCTTGCAAGGGCCCTCAAGATCTTCTCTACTGAGCTGCACCCCAGCCTGTCCATCCCCAGCCTGTTTCATTGCCAGGGGCTTTGCCTTCCCAGGGACAGGATTCCACATTTGCGAGGAAAACCTAAATTTCATTAGGCTTCTGTCAGCCTATTCCTTCTATCTGTCCAGGTCTTTCTGAATCAGCCCTTCCCTTGCATGTCAGCTGGTCCCCCAGCTTGGTGTCATCTGCAAACTTGACAGTGTACTCCATCACCTCCTCTGGGTCACTGATAGAAATATTAGTCAGGTCCCAGGAGAATTGCAGTACTCTTCTTGTTTCTCGTCTCCAGGTAGACTATGACCCACTAACCATAACTCTTCTAGCCTGTCCATCTGATGAGTATTTTACCTATCTAGTTGTCCATCCACCCAGACTATAAGGTCTAAACTTGGATGCAAGAGTGTTGTGGGAGACAGTGTTGAAAGTCTTGCTAAAGTTGAGGTGAATTACATCCACTGACAACCACAAATGTGGTCATTTTATCAGAGAAGGCAGTTGAGTTGTTCAGGCATGATTCACCCTTGGTGCCCAGAAGTGTATTCCAAGATGACTCATTTCATGATTTTTCCCTGAGACCTAAGAAGGCCAACTGGTCTGCAGTTTCTGGACCACCCTTTTGGCCTGCTTTTGAAGATGTGTGCGATGTTTGCCGTTGTCCAGTCACCAGTCCTTTCCCCTGTCATCTCCACAATGTGTCAAAGATGACAGAAAGCAGTCTCACTATGATATTGGCCAGTTCTTTGCGTACAGCCCATCAACTACATGGAACTGGATGGCTTGAGTTTTGGCAGCGATCCTTGACTCAGCTCTCATCCACTGCTGGTAGTTCATCTCCTTCTTGTACCCTATCACTAAGCATGGAACATGGAAGGACCTTGGGAAGACTGCAGCAAAGAAAGCACCTGAGCCTTGTTTGTGCCTCTTGTCACTACATCACTCCATTCAGCAGTGAGCACACACTTTTACTTGCTCAGCCTCTTATTACTAGAGCAGTGGTAGAAGCTCTTCTTGTTGCCATTTGATGAGCTTTGGCTCTCCTAACACCATCCCTACATGCCTGAAGTTCCTCTTTTATGGGCTTGCCCAGCCTCCAACTTCCATGTGCTGCCTTGTTGCTTTGGAGCTTAGTCTTGAGTTACTGTTTAGCCAAGCCAGCTCCAGCTACATTTAAACATTCTGGTTTTCCTGAGTATCAGGATGAACCATCCATGGACTTGGAGGATGTTTTCCTTAAACTTATGCCAGCTTTCCTGATCTCCTTTATCCTTTGGAGCTGCCTCCTTTGGGATCCCATCACCCAGTTCCTTCAGTAAGCTAAAATCTGCTCCCCTGAAGTCTGAGGTCTGTGCTATGCTAATTCCCTTCCTCACTCCTTATGAAAGGAAATATGTTCACAGGACAGTTATGTAAAAAGTAAAGTTCCTGTATTTTAATGAAGACTTGAAGACCAAAACAGAGCATATCTCATATTCCATTACTGACGTAGAATTCTGGTTACTTGGTGCATCAGGATATTTATTTGGCTAGTGAATTATGGCTGTAGGGGCATCTATTTTGAGTTGGTTTCTTACATAATATTTTTCACTGATCAGTGCAGTCTGTTAATTGATACTTTTCAGTAATGACAAAGAAAGTGGCTGTTCAGTGATGGTCTTAAACACAGAGCTTCATTTTATATATTTAAGATAGTAATGAGACTTCTGTTTTGTGTACCGTGTTACTTGAGTAAAGGTTCAAGGCACCCTACTTAAAAAAAAAAAAAAAAAAAGTCTTTCAAAATGAAGTGAATGGTGCTGGTTGTTTTGTTTTGTTTTGTTTTTTTTGGTGAGGGAGATGGGGGTGGGTTTTTTGTTGTTGTTCGGTGTTTGTTTGTTTGTTTGTTTTTTGGCAGGTGGCTTAAACCTGGAGCAGTAAAGCATGCCATGCACCGTGTTGTACTTTCCCAACCTGTGTCTTAACTATCAAACTCCAACAGTGTCCATTAAGAGTGTTGCCATGCCCCTATAAAACTAGATGAGTGGAATATAGGATTTGTAATATGTAGCAGATCAGACAAATACTGCATGTTAATAAGCCTACCTCTATTTACTGCCAGTATTTCCTAGTATATGCACAAGCTGTGTCATTGTTGTACACTAACTGATATTAGGAAAAATGGTTCTTCCATGTTTGAATAGCTGATCAACTTTTATTATATATTCAGTAGTATCAGTTTATTTTATGTTATTACAGATGTCAGAGTTACAAATGCCATCAGGACTGGTTAAAAAAACCCCTGTATTCTCTGAGCAGCACCATTCACTTTCACTGCATAAGTAAGATGACATGTTCCTCGGTCAAACTGAAGAGGAAGCTAGTTTGTCATTTGTGTTCGTTCAGGTTCCTTTGGGCGATGGCCCGATAAGCACTGATGATTTCCTGAAACAGAAAATATTACCTGGAAATTTCTAAGTGACTTTAAATAAGTCTGAGCATTCAAGGGTGGAAGGAAGTACGAATGTCTTTGGTCTGTGCTTTTTAATCAGTCTTCTATATGTCTGTCTTCCCTTTTCTAAGAACATTTTTATAGTTCGAGTTTAAACTAGTTCCTAGCCATACTTTCTGTCAAGCTGGGTACCTTTGGAGATAGCAGTGATTAACAGACGATTCTGTTGCCGATTGTGACCAAGTCGCAATTACACTCAACTGTTTCCTGAATCTTTTAATAGTTGCAAAACTGGAGCATGAAAGCCAAAGAAAATCCAAATCTCTGCAATGAGAATTTGGCTGTGGGGTGGTAGCATTTTCTTTTGCAATAGTTTCTGAGCTACTGTAAAAAAAGGCCAAATTGAATATGACTTTTAAAAATACTGAATTGTATTTTCCCTTTTATTTTATGTTCTGTTTCAGTACAAATTACATAGTGTCAAATTTTTCTATACCATACTTGCTTGTCCGATCCACAGTGATTCTCAGTGATGTTGTACCTCTTGGTGCAAGTTGCCCCAATTCTGTCATTTTTTTCTATAAATAGGACCTTGGATTAAAGTAATGTGATATTGTAGCTGAGTTTTTAAGAAAGTATATTGGTTCTAGCATATTAGAATGCATTGTTAACTTTTTAAGCAATTAACAGTTAATCTCTATAAACTAGAAAAGACCATTCTTGACAGATAGAGAGGATTCTTGACATTGTTGAAAATGTAATGTATTTAAATACACATCACTTTTAGTCCCTGTTTTTTTTTTTTTAAATCTTGATTTGATTTCAAAATTGCTATCAAAGTTCTGTGGAGACAATTATTTGATCTGCGAATGAGATAGTATTTTATATTAAAATTACAGAAACTAACTGGTGTTGTTGAAGAGCATGTTGTAAAACATAAAAAACATTCCAGACCTGGAAACAAGCTAAATGTTAAAGTCTTCCTGTCACCTGTAACTGGTAACTTTCATAATTTATATCACTTGGTTAATGGTAGTGCTGTATATGTTGTGCACCTGTACCTTGCTGTGGTTTTTACATGAGGAGGGAAGAAAGTGTTTTGAATAGAGTGTACGGTTTGGAAGTAGGAGTGGCTTTAGTTTGTGTTTGAACTGAGGCCTGTAAAACATGCAAAGCAGCTTGGTACCAGTGTATGAGACCTGGCCTTGCAGCAAGGAAAAAATTGCCACGTGACTGTGTTGGAAACGTGCTGCATACACAATATTGTAATTCAATAGCAAGTCTGTTAAAGAAGCTACCATGAGGCTATTGTTATTGTTAAATAACTAAATCTCCCAGTTGTCAGGATAATAAACAATGCACACATTTTTAATTGAGAAAACATTTCTGCTGAGCCTAGCTCATAATGATGTATTTGCTTGCAATGGCTTGGAGAGGTTAATTCAGACAATTGAAATGGTTAAAAAAAGTATTGTTGTCTGGAAAATGTTTGAGAATTATTTGCAGAAAAACAGGCAGATGTAGAGAGTGAGACTGTATGCATGATCTGAGGCAATTGGGCTAAGCTTGTGGAAAACAGATATTCATGGACAATGTTTCATTGTTTAAACATTGTTTTTCATTCAGAGTTACCTGTTCCTTTAAGATTAAAACCTTCTTTGGTTTAAAAGAGCTGTGAAAGGCTGTATTAATTACTGGTTGTAGATTCTGAAACAAAGACTTGCAGACAGGCCAACTAGTTCTAGCGCATAGTTCGAGCCCAGTTACAGATTTAAGCATTGTCTCTTCTGTTGGCTAGCAGGCTGTGAGAATCGTGAGCTTTCAGGATGCGTCAGGGAGAGTCCTTTTAGGTGACACAGAAAAATCTGAGACAGATTCCTTTGCCCGTAATTATTACAAATCTACTCTCTGTTTCTCATTTTATTCAAATGTAAAATAGTTGCTACTTTTCCAAGTTTGGAGAAACTTCTGTTTCCCAGAAACCTAGAAACGCTACTTGAGCAAATAAAATTTTTTGAGTAACAGGATTGCAGGCAAAGTGAGGTGGAAGGGTAGAAAACCTTGAGCACAAGTATTCAAGCTATGAATTAAATCTGGGCCTAAGAGGGTGTAGAGTGGTGGTAGTGGGACTGTCTCATTGGTATTTTTTTGCTGTTTAACATCATGGGTGTGTTAAAATGATTATTATATTGTGTTTGATGAAGAAATTAATCACCACTGTTATAAAATGCCATAGACTTTTACTTGAGAGAGAGACTTTTTGCTAAATTGGTCTCTTACAACTGTGCAGTCCTGTCACATCCCTACTGTGTGTATCTTCTCAAACGTGGATAAAAATGTCTTAGTCCTAAGTGATATTGTTGCAGAAATAGGATAGTGCTGTGGCACGCCTTCTAGTGGTCATATGCTAGCCACCACAGAGTCAAATACTTCAATTTCTTTTGCTTGTTTAGTGGTTTAAAAAGATGGTCCTCTAGGGTATAACAGGAACAGCTGCTGGCAGCTGGGACCTCATCACTTAGAAATGATGAAGTACCACCAAGACATTGGGTCTACTTAGCTGATAACTGTGAGAACCCTACAGGATGTTATTGAATAAAAGAAATGCATCTGTAGGTAGTATCAACATTTTTTTTGTTTTTGTTTTTGTACTAGTGATAAAAAAGTATCACTGCCATTGTAGAAGACTGTAGTAAAACTCATCTGAAAGACTGTGCAATTCTGATCACTTATGCTCAAGAAAAGTTAATTCAAAAAGTTGTTGAAAAGGGAGGATTCTCATTTGAAAGCAAATTAAAAAAAGCTTGGTTTATTGACTAGAAGAGAGTTGAATAGATAGCACAGGCACAGAAGTGGGATTGAGAAGCAAGCTACAATTTTAAGTATAACCGCATTTTAGCTTTCTGGTTTTCTCCCTATAGGCGTAATTTTTATGTCTATTGGATGGGTCCAGGACACCAATCTGTACTTGAGTTGTGGGTAACCAAATCCCCTGGTTCTGTTGCAGATCTGGTGGGTTTAGAAACATGATTCTTGCAAGTATGAAAGTGTTCACCCCAGTACAAATACGAACAAATCACATAGGCAACCTATGAATATATTTAGGCTAATATCACAATGACATTTTTATGCCTGGTGGAAGTGAAGTTCCAGATCAGGGTCCTATAAAAATAGTTTAGAAAGACATAACAAAATACTTTTTCTGTTCTTAATATTAGAGTGGGCACCTGATAGGTCAAGTGGGGAAACAGACATGTGGCGTAGCTGTGATTCTATGGACATTAACTAGAACTGCAAAAGCATGTGACAGGAATGAATTAGGCTTATTTTTTCCAGAGATGAATGCTGAGTTCCAGAACAGGAGGACAAGGAAGGACAAAAAAACACACTTTGCTTCTTGTGCAATAGAAATAGCCATCTTGATTCTGCTTTCATTTTGTCATTAGAACCACTTGGTTTTTCTTCCTTTAAACTGGAATATTGCTTGTTATGATCCCCAGAAATGGAGCAGTAATAAAATCTCAACCTGCTTAAAAGCTGTCCTTAAAAAATAGGAAAAGTAACTAGTGCGTCTTTAAATAGATGGCTTTTAGTACTTACGATATATGGCTTGGTATCTTCCCCCCCCCCTCCCAATTTCCCCTATAATCAGCCTGAAAGAAATAAACATTAGAAGGAAATAATCCTCATGATCCAGACCTCATTTGGTAGGTACCTAGCAAAAGAGGTTAGTTGTGGAAATTTCCTTGGTTATTGCAGGCCTTTTGTTAGATGAGTTATTTCATTCCACTTGATATTATATGAAGAATGTGAACTTCTGGTAAAGCTTTTTAGCAGTTCTGTTTACTTCAGTTGACGTCTTTCTTAAGAATGTTATCCTTGAAAAAGAAGACATACAGTAAATCCATCGCAGTTCCTTCTGTACTTGTTTGTATGCAGTAATGAAGAAGTTGGAAATGGTCATTTTGCTTTTTTAGAATATACAAGGTAGAAGATGTGGTATTTGATGAATAAATGTTTCACAGAAAAATTATTTTAAGATGTCCATCTCATTTTAGAAAGGTCATCTTGCTACTGTTTTTTCCCGTAACCCAAACATTTCACATATGCTTGTGATGAATTTGGATAAAAAACCCAATGTTTCTGACCCAGGCTGCAATCTTTATTTGTAATTTCTTTTAACTTAAATTTTCTTTTGTTTGTGTCTCTCTTGAACCCAGTTTTACTTTCCCCATAAGCTACCTATATTCACAAAGCTTCTGATTCTGCAAGGCATGATGCATCATTAGCTTCTATTGAAGTCAACAGAAGCTGAAGAAACTGCATTTTCTCAGAAGATAGATAAGCTTAGAGGCAACTTATCAAATAATATAATTCACAATCCTTCTGTCTTCCCTGTTGTGATTCCCTCTTTGTGATTTTACAAGTCTTGAGTGTAAATTACTAGTTCTTTTCCAATAGGATTGGTTACAGTTGAAAAGAACATCAAGTAATGTTCTCCTTTTTGTGTCACATCCTTCCCAGTGGCAGGTTTAGTGTTCACCGCATGTGCCTATTAAGCATTAATTCTTTAACTGTATTTTAGTGAAAGAGAGCAATACGGTATGTTCCAGTGCAAGAATTTTAATTCCTACACAAACATATGGCATAGAATTATCTACTTAAAGATGGAACAATCTGATAAGAATTTGGTAGAGTGACATCTGCACAATAAAATAAGATGCTGATCACACTGGAAAAGTAAACGCAGAAGTTTTATACTAACTATTCTGACATAATCAGAAAGCCATTATCATTCCTCCATGGAATGTTAAAATTTAATGACCTAATTTGGTCTTATCACATGCGATATAAATAAAAAATAACCCTATTAAGTATTCAGGGACCCATGCTGAACACAAAACTTTTAAGTGCTATTTTCTAGAAATTTAAAGCACTTACGTATGTTTAATAGGGAATACGGAAAAAATGTTAGGAGAAGAATAAAAATTCTGTGGTCATTTCCATCCTTTACTGAAGAAGTTTACGTATTCTGTTCTGTTCTCTGCATGGTTTAATTTCTCCTGTTGGTCCTGCCATCAAGATATGCAATTTAACATCAGTCTTTACTTTTGGGGAAAAACATGTTAACACAAGGACATAGTTACAGCTTTTGCCTGAATCAAATGAGATTGATGATTCCTTGGGGGCAATATGAAGTATACTCATGTTAGAATGCCAGACTTGAACTTAGAGAAAAAGCTCCTGCAAATCAGAACATAGAGTTGTATTACTTAAACTCATGAAGGTCTGCAAGGAAGCATCACTTCATTTTTGAATGCACACAACTGAACGTCAAGATGGTAGGTCTTCTGTTTTAGGCTTTGCAACTGAGCATTTCACCTCCATCATCAATGCTTCAAAATGGAATGGAAATACCCAGCAATTTGAACACTGCATTGAAATTGAACTCAATTCTGTTTGTAGAGTTGGGGTTCTTAATTAGAACTATTGTAGAATGTAAGCTGTTGTTTTCTTTAATTGAAATATTGGTAGATTTTTAGATATGTAGCAAGCAAGGAAAAGATCTATTAAAAATTATGGAAATGAGTAACAAATTCTGATTCTTTTGCTTTAAGTTGGGTACTACATTAAGTTAGTTCTCTTTGATAGAAATGGTTTAACTATCTGGTTACATAAACAGAAAATTTACTTTTTTAGTGCAAATGTGTAAGGGCAGAGTAGGGCTTGAGTTGATCACAGTATTTCAGTTTTGCAATGCTGAATCTATATAAAATGTATTTAATGTAGAATTAGAATAGTCAATACTATTTCATATTGATCTTTTTTTCTCTTCTTTTAAACCTAATTTTCCCACTTCAATTTACTGTGTCAAACAGCCAGGAAAAATGGCTTTTGCATTTCTTAATGGAAACCTACTGCTGTTCACATTTTTTTTTTTCCCTTTTTTTTCCCGAAGAACATATTTATGAATGTAGAACACATTTATGTACATTTTCTTCTTGACAGTTAATAGATCACAATAGGAAGGCATTTTTCAAGGCATAAATAAAGACTGCATATAGTGATTTCCTTTTACACATCTATATTTACAGCCTTTTTTTGGTGTCGCTGTATAAAACATATAGATGTGGTTTTTTTAAAACCAGAAATACAGTTGGCTGGAATGAGGTTGAATTATCTTTGATTGGTCTTCACTGCCTGCCAGCCTATGAAACTGATACCAGCTTTTTTTATGATAGATTTCAGGCTAGCTGCAAGTGGGGATAGAACATCTCATAGAAATGTATGGAACTGTTGGAAGTTAATACAAAGTTGATGCAGAAATCTCTTTAAGTCTTTGGACATGTTCTGTCTGATTAATAGACTTTTCACAGATTAAAAAGCGACTGGGATATCATACAGGACCATTTGTTTGGTCTTATCAATTCTCTCTCTGCCAAATACAAACCTCCTGTAAAGGCTCCTCAGAGGGAAAGGCAAGTAACACAATGTTCTTTTGCATGAAATGCAAACAAGATATTTCTATGAAGTTAAAGCCTTTAAATTTCAATAGCAATTTTATTTATTTCAGGTGGAATAAATACATTGTTTAAAATGGACTAAAAATCAGTTAAAATATATTTTATGGTTTGTAAGTAAGAACCACAGTAATGTGAAGTCTATGCATAAAGTCTTGTGTCTGTCTGATTAAACCAAATATTGTTAAGGATATGACAGTCAGAAATGCCGTGTTCAGGTTTTTATGCTCACCCAAAATCCTTAGTTAAAAATATTCATATTTAATATCCTAGATGAGCTGATTATAAAGAGGTAAATCTGAATTCCTGATTGTCTTGAAAACATCAAACAGCTACACTTAATGAACTATTTATCCTAAATTTTGGGCTGAATCCACAGGAAGCTAGCCATATTTTTGTTTTGCCTATAAAGCTTCATTACTTTTATTAGACTTTATGCCTACAGAAATTCTTTATCTCCCTG
Source organism: Platalea leucorodia (assembly GCF_965183815.1). Taxonomy (NCBI): domain Eukaryota; kingdom Metazoa; phylum Chordata; class Aves; order Pelecaniformes; family Threskiornithidae; genus Platalea; species Platalea leucorodia. The sequence continues at coordinate 32,330,362 of NC_138858.1, forward strand.
CAGTGTTGTGGGAAAATGTCTCCTATTCGTTTGGCAGAAAAATTCAATAAGCAGCACATCATATTGTCACTCTCTCACAAGCAGAATCCTGATCTTTTGTCGAAACGTAAGGAACAATTGGCTGATAGCAATTCTGATTACTTTAGAAAGTAATTATTGAAAGAAGGCATATAGATCTTAAATGATCCTTTTATCTTCTACAGCCACCCAAAATGAATAATGATAAAATGACACATATTCTTTATTGTATTTTATTTAATAAAAAAAGGAAAAGGAAAAAAACTAAGCACACCGTTTGATAAGAGCAAAGTCATCATAACACTGTGATGCCTTTTGAATCTACTTGCTAGAAATGATCAGCATTTGGTAACATTTTTGGAAAGTTGCCCTTAATGCATCATAAGCCTTGCTAGAGAAGTTTGTAAGCCTCCTGTCTTCACTTACAAAGCCTTTTGCCTGACCCATATTAGAAAAATGTTTTAAAAAGTTTGCCAGTTAGCACACATTTAATTGTATGCAGATTTAAAAATACTAAAGCATAGTAAAGAGGGTTTAGTTTAAGCACACTTGGCATGCCAAGAATCATCCATGACTACTTACTGCTGAGGACAGAACTGTTTTGAACATGCTTCTTCACAACCTCCTAATGCCAAGGAGTTGTGGTATATGATATAAGTGGGTATAAACAAGTTAATAGTGCAGTCACCTAGCCAAGAAAGTAATGATACTTTTATGCTTTGCAACCACACAGATCTCTAGTCGTACAACCTTCCCAGCTTCAGAGGATGGCTGGAGAATCTTGTGTGGATGTATGAGTGTGGGAGAAAGACCATGGATGTATGGGGCTGTCTGTTCTTTTACATAGCTGTACAAGTTTTTGTTCTAAAGTTCTTTTAGTGTCCAGTACTATATAGTAATAATGCTCTGCAATACCAGATTTTTTTCATTCTGTATTTCCTGGGCAGCAAAACACAGTCCCATCTAATGCGTCACAAAGTGAATCTCAGAATAAAATTAGAAAACTTGTTTTTTCAAATATGTGTATTTTTTATTGTCTGTGCAGTCTTTGATGCTACCAGATATTTCTCGGATCAATAATTTGACCATCTAGCCTACTTCTGAATAGGCTAACGGCAAGTCAATGCTTTTATTCCAAGTAATACTAATACTTGGAGATATTAGCTACGTTAGGCTTTTGTAAGACAAAGAGCTAATGGATTGAGAGCAGTCTTGTTATAGACTGGTTTAATAAAATGTATTGAACCAAAGACGTGGCAAGTAATTCTGGTACCTTAGTAAATGATTTTCAGTTTCTTATCTAATAATGAGCCTGTGTGCTCCACACTGAGGTCCGTATACCAGCTTAATATTCATTCTTACCTATTGTAACACTCGGTGATATTTAGTTTGCTCTAACTCTCATTCTCTTTTATGGGCTGATGAACATATAAACCAATTAAATAGATATATCTGATATAGCTGCAGAGTTAGTGTGTTCTGTTTTTACTGTTCTCTGAAAAGCTTGATCACCACTAGAATAGAATTGCTAGATCTTTTTCGGGAAGCTCCTGCCTTATATTAATAGTTGTCAGTGTATGAACCGTGATCACTGCAGCAATATAACCACTTCAGTGAATAGTGAAGTAATGTTTATTTTCCCAGCTCTAGGGTATGGTAAATTATCTGAGGTAAGAGCAATGTTAGTCATCATCTTCTGTCAAGTCCTTCATTTGATTATCATTCTTTTAGAAACCATAAGCTAAAAAGGCCTGTGTTGTCAACATCATTGTTCCTTCATTTCTTTCTTCACTTGAGTGGAAGGAAATTCCATTGCTTTGAATGGTCTCTCGTTTTTTTTCATTAGGAGTTTAAATTGAATACAATCTCTGTTTACACCAAGGCTTTCTGTTTGTCTATCATATTTGTTAGCTGGAAACTCATATTTTCTAGGAATGGGTTCAATTTTCCATGACTATTGGCAGATGTTTCTCTAGAACCTTCAGTGACAATGATGTATTTGTTGATAACCCAGTGCTTGCTAGAAGGGACTTTGCTTCACATCAGTGAGTCTCCTTTTTTTTGTATGAGAGCTTTAGTCAACAGAAACATATTCCATTTCTTCCAAAAATGTCTAGGGGTAGTTTCACCCTATTTTGAATGCATACTTCATGCAATGAATTTTTCTTTGGTTCAGCTACTCTTTCTTCTTTGTGGCAGGTGAAATACATAATGCTGTGCTTCCACTCTTTTGATTCATATTTTTGCAAGTTATATATTTAAGTAATTTTAATAGTTGAGCCCAGTGTTCCAAGATACTAACCGTAAGAGTTGGGTTGTGAGTAGATTTCATTCTTTTAGTGTTGTTATGGTCTTCGTGCTCAGCTTGCCACTTCAGTACCCTGGTAGGAACATCTGAAGGGTTTGGTTCATAGGCCTGCGAGATGGCTTATAGCGAGTGTGTCAGTGTCTGAATAGGAAAACTTTTGATGGGTTTTCCATACAGTTTTTATATATTAGAGGAAAAAGTCATAGAGGGTTCTGCAGTTACTGTCTTACTGACACTTACTGAAGCCTCTCTTCTCAATCTATCAACACAGGATTGTTCTTGGCCACATGGTTTACTTAACAATGACAGAAAATATCCCTTTTGAAGTTTGTTCTAATTGGGTGCTTTTTCTTTGCATTGCTTCTGACAGGATTGCCTTTTTTTTTTTTTTTTCTTTTTTTGAGGGTTGGAGGTGTATTTTTTTGTTTTGCCCTTTTTTTTTTTTTTTTTTTAATATCACAATGCTCCATTGCTTACTTAGTTTGGTTTTAAATAGTAATAGAACATTGCATAGCTACAGTTTCTTCCCCTTCCATCTTTTGTTAAAGGGTAAGCTACATAAATAGAAAGCAGCAGATTATTTGAAATTTCTGGGGTTTTATTACCTTTTAAAGTACATGGTAGGACCATATAATTATTTTTTTCACTAATATTTTTCTACCCTCTTTTTTTTTCTCTCTGTAATAGAATTGGAATGGTAGGAGAGCCTTGGGAAAAAAAAAAAGTTATTTTAAGAACTGAGAAAATCATTCTCTTTTTCTCTGTTCAGTTTAGAAATAAGGTCTGACACCTGGAGCAGGGAACTGAATATCGAATATATTCTAGTCTCAGTTCTGACTGTGGTTTATCAGGAAGAAACATAATATTTGCAAAGCACTCTGAAATTCCTGGAATGAAGGTGTATAGAACTACAGATTTTTTTATTATCTGTTCAAAGGTATATAGGTTTTCTAAATATTATTCTGCTTTGCTGAGCAAAAGTACAAATGAAGTGTCTTTGGGAAGCATAAACTCAATTTAAGAGTCATATTGGCCAAAAAATGATTCAGTAGATTGACAATCTAGAATAAATCTGTTAAGTCTTAATTTTTGTAGTTCTTATTATCTGTGAATTTTCAGTTAAGAATAGCACTTAACAATTGGAGCAGTGAGGTTATTGATATATAAACAAAACAGTTGTTGATTCAGCATACTGTTTGACACAGCATTTACAAAAGCTACAAGATGTACATGAGTGGTGATTTTTGGGCATCTGAGTCTTGAAAAACTGAGCCAAGCTTTTGCAAGAATTTATCATATGCCTTAGAGAAACTTAATGAATATGATGGTGCTTTACATGCTTCACATAAGACTTGGCCACAGCTTTTCCCTCTGATTGGAATTTCATTGTTTTCTTCTCCTTCCCCCAGGCAGAAGTCATTATGTACTGTGATTTACCATTGATAACATTAATTTGCTGGTTTTAACATCCCTTAATACAATGTTCTAGCTGCTAAAAGATGAAACCTGAGAAAAATGTGTCATGGCATCTTGGAACATCTTCAAAATACTTAGAAAAAATTATTTTCTGAACTTTAGAAAGTTATTTATCATTTAATTAATATAAGGGCAAGTCACTACTCCATTTGCTGTGCTGTGCTTCAGAAGCAATATTGAGGAATGCTCAGCAGTTCTAAGGCTTTAAGTGAGTCTTAATAGTTTTTAGTTTTCAACATGATTTGTCTATGAGCATTATCACATGTAAGCGCAACTATAATTTTTAATACTGGCAGCTAGGTGTGGCGCTCTGTAAAATTCAAATTGTTGTGGAAAAAAATGTGTCTATACTCATCTGGTTGTATTGCAGTGAGTCTTCAATTATTGTGAAATCTGAACCTGAATTTAAAAAAGCCTTTTGAAAGTCCTGACAATAATTTGATTTCTGGAATAACTAGCAGTTATTAGTGGTGATACACAGATATATTAATTGTGTCAGAAAACGATTTTAAATAATCCAATAGAGGTAACAGTTTATTTTAGCCACTAAACAATGCTTCAAAATAACAGAAAAAGTTCTTATTCCTCAGCCTCATACCAAGTGTATATCTGTATCTTCCCAGAATGCCCTTTATTCTACAGTATCTGGAGTTCTAATTTGAGGTTTTTCCCAGCTGGTATGTAGGAATACAGTTTTCAAATTGATAACCTATCGATTTTCTTTGCAGTTTATTGGGAATAGAAAAGGAACATTTCTTTACTATGTTTCCTGTTTTACTGAATTCTTACCTACAATATGTTAGAACTATTCCTTTGCTGTAATTAATGAGCTAAGGATATATCTAATTGTTCGCAATTGCTGTACTGCGGTCATTTGTGAATTCCTTTTTTGTGCTTGAGAGTAGTAAACTTTCTGTAAGTATATCTGTGATCATGACTGTGGAATTTGTGTAATCAAGATGAGGAATGACATGGTAATGGGCCTGTATTAGGTATTGCACAGCTACAAGTTATTCTTTATAATGACATATATATATATATACACACACGTATTATTGCACAGAGTGTTTGTTTTCGTACTTCAGGAGATATTTTAGAACTGGTTAATTCTGGTCTGCTGCAGATGGAGATTAATTTTTTTACAACAAATTATAACTTCACAGGGTCAGAATCCTTCCATTTTAAAATAGAGAAATTACAAGACAGTTTAAGTTAAGGGACAGAAGCCTTCATTTTCTGGATCTGAAGAAACTCAGTCCAAAGGTACTAAGAAAGGAAACAATGCAGAGTTAAGAGAAGAATGGAGAAAGGGCAGTTGACACACAGCAGAGAGGTAAAGACTCCAGGCAAAGGGGTTCTGTGTATAGGCATCAGGGATGGACAGAGAAGTGAATGTGAGTGAAAGAGGAGAAAAAATTGGACTAGAAATACAGAGTAAAATCAGATTGAAGAGAAAAAAGTTAATAGCTAATGATTAAATCTTCCAAGGGGTAAGAGTAATGCCAGGAAAGATACCAGTAAAGGATTTACAGTAATAGGACACACAAGGGTAGTATAATTATGGGAATTCAAGGAATTATTTTCAATATATGTTAAAAAAAAAAAGGAAACAACCCCCAAACCAGCAGCAAACCTTAAACAATTGTCTCACAGAAATATCCTTTCAACTGTTTCATTTGCACTCAAAACAGTTGAGCTTTGTTGGCAATGATAGTTTGCACTGCATCAAATGTGGCAGCATGTATTGAAACAATCCTGCCTTTTTTTCCCCATTAAAATTACTGGATAGATAGGTGTCGGAACTTGGTAAGTGAGAATGCTGTCCTGTGCATTAATCTGTTTCTCTGGATGACAACTTGGATTTAGAGTTCAAGACCACCTGTAAAATTGCCAAATGTATGTAAACCCCCTTCTCTCCTCTGGCTGTGCATACAAATATCTTTCTGTGCTCATCTTTACCTGTCTCCACCAAGTTCCTTGGATCATAGACTGATGCCTAGCTTCCATTTTGAATTTCGTCAGTTTTCTCATCTGCACGCCTAACTTGTACTTAATTCAGTGGTCTCTGGATCACATAAATGAAGAAAGAGTGTAATCAAAAAGGCGTAACAGGCAGATAAGATAAAGAAGGACTGAGAGGTGGAACATTTAAGAAAAGATAGGGTTCTTTCAGCTGTGTCCTGTCACACTGTTTCTGTTGCCCAGGTTTCAAAGGAATTGGAGGAAAGCAGCTACATTTTTGCGATGGCATCTGATGCTGATGGAATCAGTTCTACGTAATATAAATTGAGTCTTTTTTTGTGTAGGAATGTGTAGGTGGCATTATGTGTAAGTGTAAAATAAATTGGAAATAGGAATCAAGAAAAAACCCAGATATTTTGTAATTCACTATTTAAATATTGGACTATTTTTAAAATATTGCAGACTATTTGCTTATGCATATATGAATACAAATAATGAATTTATTAGAAATATTTTGTTGTATTATTTACCCAAAACATTGTGGAAAGTGTATAAAAAGAACCTTAAAGAGTAGTGTTTTGAATTTGTATTTTTGTTGTGTGTGACTGGATGTGTCAGGGAAAAGTGAGTGTACTCTCTATGACTTACCAGCAAAAGGCTTGCTTTGTTGAAGCTTGCACAGATGGCTAACTGATATCAAAGGTTTCTGCAACACTGCCTACAAGTTGCCAGAAGGTCAGTGTGAAAATATATCACTTCCTGATTCCATAGCAAAGAACAGTTACTGTTACCAGGATTTATTAAATCCTGTCCTCCTAACAAACACTACCTATCAAACACTTCTACATATAGTCCACAGGAAGCAGTTCCAGTTGCAGCACCTTTATAATGTTGTTTATCAAAATGCATTTTTTACATTGTTTGAACATGATTTGTTTAAAGTATTACAAGAAGAGTGGAATATAGTGGGTGAAGTAGTCAGTTAAGTGCATTTGAAGTTAAGCTGGTAAGAAGAATCTAAATTATTTAAAATGTCTCTCTCTACAATAAATACATCATTGCCACTGTACCATGAAGAAAGCTTTAATCATTATAAGCAGTTAGGAAGGTGCATGAGTGAAAAATAGCTTGAGTAGATAATTTCTAGAGTATGCTTTGTGGATTGGGACTTATATAGCATATAAAGAAGGTTACCAGCCTAATGCTTGCCTTATTCTGCTAATTTGTTAGTTTGTTATATATTTTCTAAAAATCCATTTTCTCTTTACAAAGAAGAGAGCTTTTCATGGTTTCTCTTGACAGTTATTCTCACACATGCTGTTCCACAGGTGTGTAGAAGAAGAGTTTACCTACACTGTGTTGCCACATGAATTAGGTGCCTCTTTTTTTCTGAAATGATTATGTGAAGAAAGGACAAAAATTTAGCCTAATGAAGTACTACCATTCTTTTTCAAATTAATACTTTGGAAGAATTTTAACTAAAGTAGATTTCAGATATAGTGAAAATCACATTTTAATTAACAAAATCCAATATTGAGTGCAAAATGTCTAAAATCCTCCAAATACTGTGTTAAATATTGTAATAGTGTAGTATAACAACTGATGTTTAGGCTGAGAAGATATTTTTGTGGATAAAGACATAATTTCACATCTTAGAAGGTACATCATCAGGTATAATTCATTGAACTAAAAGCGAAAAATGCAAATCACAAAGGCTTGACTCTGAATATACATTTGTGTGCTTAGAAATGTGGTGCTAAGAAATACTCCCCTTCTGCTAGTCAAAAAATAAGATAAATCATCTATTTGCTTTCTGTTGGAGCAAAATACGATACTCTCTATAGAGTGAATATTTTTATGTTAATTTTTAAAATCCAGTGATTCTGTTTGATGAAAGAGTTTAATATTAATGATGGAGTGTTAGAAAGACCCTTAAGGCATTTACTTGATTTTTAATGATATAAAATGTTTTTCAAGAGCTGTTGTTAGGTACTAGGCTAGTACCTAAGATGTTAGCAGGTCAACATGCTGCTGATCAAAACATGAATTCTATGCTTACCTCAGTGAGAGCAATTAGGAGAAAAATGCCCCTATTTTAAAATGTGCTTAAGTATGTGTTTAACTCTAATATGCATAAATCTAAAAGCATGTTGCATTACTTTAAATTTTTCTGAATCAGAGTCCAAAATGGGAAGAATTTAACTTTTTTTTTTTTTTTTTTTTTGGTACAAAAAGAATTATTCTTTTTTGCATTCACAAATAGCAAGTATTTGAAAAAATGCTTTTGGCTGAGTATGTCTCTTCTAGGCAATTTTCTCATATGTCATGGTTTAACCCCAGCCCGCAACTAAGCACCACACAGCTGCTTGCTTGCTCCCCTCATAGTGGGCTGGGGGAGAGAACTGGAAGAGGAAAAATGAGAAAACTCATGGGTTGAGATAAAGACAGTTTAATAAGTAAAGCAAAAGCCATGCACGCGAGTGAGGCAAAACACAGAATTCCTTTACTACTTCCCATTGCCAGGTTTTCAGCCATCTGCAGGAAAGCAGGGCTCCATCACACATAATGGTTACTCGGAAGACAAAACGCTGTAACTCCAAACATCCCCTGCTTCCTTCTCCTTCCCCCAGCTTTACATGCTGAGCATGACGTCATACGGTATGGAGTATCCTTTTGATCAGTTGGGGTCAGCTGTCCCAGCTGTTTCCTCTCCCAACTTCTTGTGCACCCCCAGCCTACTCACTGGAGGGATGGTGTGAGAAGAAGAAAAGGCCTTAACTCTGTGTAAGCACTGCTCAGCAATAACTGAAACATCCCTGTATTACCAACACTGTTTTCAGCACAAATCCAAAACATAGCCCTATACTTGCTACTATGAAGAAAATTAACTCTTTCCCAGCCAATACCAGCACATAATATTACAAATACATTTCTTATTTAGTTATACCAATTAGTTAAAGTTGCTGAAACATTCTTCTTCCAATTCGTTGCTCTAAGGATTTGCAGCTACTAATAAATGTTATTTGAATTGCTTACCTCCAAGCTGTATCTTTATGATACGATAAGTAGTAATAATAATAGTAATGGTGACATTGATTATGTTAATAGTAGTATCAAAGAATTGTGAGAGTTATGTTCCCTTAAGTATTCTGATTGTCATACTAATCTTTGATTGAGGAATGTGTATCAGACTAATTCTACTGCATACAGAAATAATTCTTTCCAATACAAAGGTGGTGATGTTTATCTATGGCGACATCAGCTGTATTTTACAAGATGATCCAACAACTTTGATTTTGCATTTACTTTTAAAAGTATTAAAAGATGCTTCCAAAATTATTGTGATCCATGACAGTATCACTGTGAGCATTTTAGTAGACAATGGCATGTCCCTTTTGAGTCTGTTCCTAGAGGGTTCTTCAACAGAATGACATTTAGTTTTCCTTTAGAGCGAATCTTTCAGTCACTTTTTTGTCTTGGGAGCAGGAAGCCGTATGACTGTTGGCTGCAAGTCAGTCAAATGGGAAATGAAGAAAAAACGTTAAAAACCATCGCCACCACCACCACCAAGAAGAACAAAAAAAATCCTCCAGATTATTTATCAAAGCAACAGATTTTTTTCTTTTTGGCTAATTTTAGGGAATATGAGTAGAAACGGGTTTCAGAACGTATCTGCTGTCATTGTCTGATATGATACTTCCAAATATTTCCACCCTTTGGTGCCTAAGAAGGTTGTCTTCTGTATTTTCAGGCAAGCAGTAATACTGTTGAGAATGATGTTTCTCCATTACTTCTTACTCAGAAGTGTATGTTTTTACAAGTTTCAAAACTTGTAAAAAATTTGATGATATTTCTAATACCTGCCTGTTTTTTTTAAAAATCATTTGCAGTAGTTCTATTAAAATGTGGTGGAAACTGATCGAAGATTACTGAAAGACAGAAATTCTGTGCCTCATTTAGACGTAATTTATTTTGAGTCTTTCAATATATTATTATCATTCCATCATAGAATGCATTTTATTTCTTGTTGTATTTTCTTCTTTGACACTTCAGTCCTGATTTAAATAATTATTTTCTTCAAAACCACTGGAAGTCTTGGTGTCTAACAGCAAAAACAGTAATCCTCTAAATTTTTGCTTTAACAAGCATTTCTAATCGGTGTGTAACAACACGGCTTTAATATGAAAGGATTTTGTGTGTAAATGTAGAGAAAATCCAGCGTTGGTTGTCTTTATGTTACAAATTTAATTTTTAAAAATTAAAAATATTACAGTGGACCATCTATGCACCTTTCCAATATACAGAAGCATCTAATTGGTTTTCTGTTACTGTTCATTGTGATTGATGAAGGACTCTCTGAATGAGACACGCTATTTCAAATAAGGTTAAGTCTTTTACAGAATGTGAGTCTATATACATATATACATGTTGTTTGAAAAAGGAAAATTCTAATAATATTTTGGGTAAAAGCTATCATTAAAGACAGCTGCATAAAATTACAATTTCTATGTTGTATTTTTTTTCCTTCTTTCCATTCTGTCTCCCATTAGAGGGCGGTGTTATGAATATACAATATATTGATGTTGACATACTGAAAGGAAAGCAAGCATTTTTAATACAACTCAGATGCTGTCTTTTCATAGTATATCTTATGATTTTCAAGTGTAAGAAGAGTGGACTAGAAATGATATGTGGAAATAGCAGATAAAGAAATTCGCGTCCAGTACACAGAAAGCTAGCTAGTGGAAAATTTGCATTCAGTCCCTTGTGTGTTTCAACTTTTCTATGATTAAACACCCGCCTTGTTTAAAAGGGGTGATAAAACTAGCTGTAGCAAACCAGAACACCAGGCCATGCGTTTACATGTTTTTTTAAATATATCTCTGTTTACCTGAAAGAAAATACTGTCTCAGTTTTTTCCTTTAAGAGAGTAATTTAGCTATAACACTAAGTTTTTTAAAAGTTTTTCCATTTGAGACTATATGTTTTAGTCAGTCAATTTGCTTTTAATCTGAATAATTGTACTGCATTTACATGACAAGGTTTTGGTAGTGTAGGAGGGCTGCAGCAGTGGCTTCTGTGAGAAGGGATCAGGAGCTGCCCACATGTTGGACAGAGCCAGGTCCAGCTGGCTCCAAAATTCACCTGCCACTGCCCAAAGCTGAGCCCGTCAGTGACTCTGGTAGTGCCTCTGTGATAGCGTATTGAAGAAAGGGTAAAAGACACTGTACAGCAGTTGTGAGAGAGAGGAGTGAGGAAAATGTGAGAGAAATGGCCCTGCAGACACCAGAGTCAGGAGTGAAGTTGGGCCTGGGAAAAAGGAGGGTAAGGGAAGCTGGTTTTAGTTTTGTTCTTATTTCTCACTGTCCTTATCTGTTATTAATTGGCAATAAATTAATTTAATTTCCTCAGGTTGAGTCTGTGATGGTAACTGGTCAGTGATCTCCCTGTTCTTATCTCAACCCATGAGCTTTTTCATCTTATTTTCTCCCCCTGTGCTGCTGAGGAAAGGGAATGAGAGAGCAGGTTGGTGGGCACCTGGCAGCCAGCCAAGGTTAATCCACCACAATAGCTTATGTGCTGTAGGCATATTGATTTACTTATTGGAGTCTCCTAATATTAAGTATTTTTGAGCGTTAGGTACAGTAACTTTAGTCTGAAAATAGTTCCAGCATCTACAGTATCCCAAGTGAAGACTCCTCTGCCTTTTTGTGATCATCATTAAGAGTTTATTCAAATAAATCTAAAATATTCCACTCATATGCATAATTTGTAAAGAAAAACCATGCAAAAATTCTTTGGGGGACTAAAATCAGGGACTAGAGCAAAACTGATGAGGAAAGTACTGCATGAGATTTTAGGGTCTGCACTGCACAGAGGGTCAGATTACATGTTTATAACACACTCTTCTAGACCTTAAACATAATATTCCCCTCTCTTGCTCCTTTCTTCCTCTTTGTAGAAAAGCCTGGGCAAAACTGTAACTTGGTATGGTACCCGTATGCATTTTGTTTTGACGGGTTAAAAGCTAGGACTTTATATGCCTATAAAGACCTTTGGGTCAGGTGGATACTATATGAGTTATCTTTACTGGCATCACAATTTTCTTTTTAAAAATATGTGCAGTCTCTGGATTCAGCATGGTAGTATGCTTAAAACTATCAGGAACAGCTAATAGAGCAAAAACAAATGCTACAGTTTCTTTTTGGTCTTAACCTATAGGAGTTAAACAATGGAGTGTCCATAAGTACCTTTGTGGAATCCTAATGTGTCACATTTGTTCAGGTAGTATCTTCTCTTCAACGATCCTTTCCCCCCGAAGAACTGAGAAAGAGGGAAAAGGGAAAATTTTCATTAGAGTTGGCTTTCACATGTGAGATTTTTATTTTGGATTTTCTTTATTGCAAACTGCAGCATATTCCATTACTTGTCACTTATAAATTCCTGTCTTCTCTTGCAGTGCACTTGTAGGAGAGACATGGTGACAATATCCATGGACATCTTTGTGAGGAAGTTTCAACCAGACAGATACCAGCTGTGGAAACAAGGCAAGGATTTATACACCATTGATCATACGAAACCAACTCCTGAATCAACACCTGAAGTAAAGACCTGGCTACAGAGAAGAAAGAAAATAAAGAACTTTCCCAAGTGGTATTTATGTTTCTTTACTCTGCATTTATTTTTCTTCAACATGACGTAAATTTTTTTTTTTGTTTGTTTCTTTTTTCAACTTTCTCTGATGTTTTACTTGAATTCATTTACTTTAGACAAAGTTTGTTTTTCTGTTTTCTGTATTAAGATGAACTTGGGGACAAGCAAGTCTTTTTCAGAGTGACTATGAAAAATTAATTCAACTTACAAGTCATGTGCATAGCTGAAGTTAATGAGTATGTATCAAAATGCATTCCAGTGTGGTATTTAGAATCTTTCTTTACTAGAGATTATTCCATTAAAATTTTCCAGGTGTGGATGGTTGCCATTGTTTCTAGCTTATCATGAAGTTCTGTGGTAGAATCCCAACAGCTGTGTGAAGTCTCTAGCAATAGTCTTAGCCCTCACTGCCATCTAACTCCAAGGAGGTATCGCTGCCTATCTGGGACACTGTCACAGTGCAGCAGCTGAAACATCTCTGTGTCTACTACAGGTCAATCACAGATCATAATGTGGCATAAGGAAGGCCTAATATCAGTTTTTGGTGCTGACACCACTAAGAAAATTAGAAGAAAAAAGTTTCTCAGCTTGTAACTGAAGCTGTCAAAGCTTTGACCTATTAAAGCAGTTTAATAGCTGAGTCTGTTTTCTTGGAGTGCATCGTGTCTTTTGTTTGCATTGCACAAACATTTTTTGTACAGTAATGGTTTCCTGTCTTACTTAACAGGATCTTTATGGATTTTCTTCTTCATTATTTAATAAAGTTTTACTTAATTTCTAGCTTACGGTGGGAAGTTTTATTGGTATCGACTTACTGCAGAGTGCAGTTTGCTGGGTTAAAGATAATACTGAATTTTTTAAGACCTTTTTCTTCCTTCAAATCATTTTACAATATAGTTACTGTTTTAACTTGCTCTTAAAGTGAATTTCCTCATTTGCTTTGTAAGTTAATTTATTTCTTGAGGAAAATGATGGGAAAGTCAACCTGTAAAGAGGACCAGCTGCCACTGTAGTGGAACATTATAGTTGAGAAATATAACATTGGGTTTGTTCTGGGTAAGAATAGGTTGTGGTGTAGAATCAGTTCTTGAAGACAACCAGTGAAGCAGCTGGACAGCCAATTTGTTAGTATATGTACAATATTAACCCGGACAGAGAGAGAGAGTAATTCTATTGTTCAGGTAGTTGAATGCCATTTTGCCCTGTAGTGAGTTGCACTGTATGTTTTGTACAGCGTAACTGCAAGTTCACACTTGGACCAGCAGTGATTCATTTGGTAGTACCCTTATGGATAGCCAATTTTAACTAAAAGCAAAGCCTTTATAATAATTGTGTTGGAATTTTTATCCTAGGAACATGTGGGCTGATTTCATGCACTTAGTTAAGCTAATAAACACAATTCCAGTGCTGTTTAATTCTCGAGTTGGCTTTTGTTCAGTCATGGTAACAATGTATATTGCAAAGGGAGGATAAAATGTTTATTCAGCTTAATTTCTAGTGTAATGTGTCGATTGAAATTGTCGTCATTTTGATTATGGGAATAATACAAGTTCCAGCAGAGTGAAAATAGAAATACCATCTGTGGAAATCTTCACGAATATAGTGACAGGGAGAGCTTAACTCTGACATTTATGGCTGTAATACTTTGCTACAATAGAATGTCTAATGACTGCATGTAAACAATACTTGCTGTTATATTACAATGTGAACTGATGGGCATCTCATACTTTGGCAAATTTTCTGGAATTTACTATTTTATGGAGAGGGTGTTGAAAGGCATACATTGGTGGACATAGGATGAAATGTAAGGGGTAGCAAAATGTTTTTCTGGAGATGTCTATAGTCTAAGATGCAAGACCTTTGTAAAACTCCTGGTTTACCTGCCATAGTTGGGCTTTTATCACTAGTGTGTTATGAGTTTTGAAACCTGATGTGTGGTGAAGCACATAAAAATCTCCTCCTGTGTCATATAGTTGAATTTGAAACTGGACTAATCTCCTGTTACTTTTATCCTGAGAACATAAATTACAAACCAGTTTCTGACAGAGGGTGCCATTTCTCCTGCTTTAACCTTTCCCTTCTACTTCTGAGGGTGCAAAAACTTATGCCAAAGCTTTAACTTCAACTTTTTTTTTTACACGGCATTATGAAATATATTGCTTGATATTGTAGCCTTTCAAAATATTTGACAATCAGAATTTTTCCTTCTTTCAGATGCTTGTTGTTTGTGTTAAAATGCATATTAAAACTTCTAAGATATCTAAACATCTGACTTTACAAGGGTATTCAGAATAGTGTTTTATTAGTGTTGGGGTTTGGAAATACCACCTGATTTTAGTGCAACCGAGAATGTTTTGCTTTCATTACTTTTATAAGGGTTATTCTTTTTCAGGTTCGAAAGAATGATTCATTAAAAAGCTAGTTTGGATGCTGGTTAAGTAGTAGTTACTTAAGTTTATTTTACTTCTACAGTTTAATAACTTTGCCATAGGATGGTGATAAAAGATTAGAAGGTTAAATCCAATCAATTGTTAATCTATCACTTAATAAATTGTAAACACTATCTCCACACAAAAAGATGAAAAATTGTCAGTTTTTTACCACTTTAAGTAGGTGAGAGGGACATATATATTGCTAGACATTTTATCTTATCCAAGACAGACATTCTGCTCTGACAGCAATATCTCTTATAACAGCTTCCAGCATACCAGATCTCGATCTAAAAAGCTTAAAACTCCAGAGGACAACAGAGTATCTGCTATGGTAGCTGGTGTAGAAATCATAGCAACTGAAGCAGCTACTGATGGCTTCAAGGTCACTGAAGAACCTGGAAAAAAAGTGAGACTGGTAAACACAGGAGTGCCTTCTGGGGGAGAAGAAAACAGTAGTAGAATGCAGCTGGATCAACATTTATTGGATAATGTCAAGGTTGCAGGTGAGATAAGGACTGATTATATTTCACATATAAGTTGTAGGCTGTTGATACTCTAATGCCACAAATCAGCGGATGTTAAAGCATAATATTATCCTAAGTAGCATACTAAAATATTTACTTATAAATTTATGCAGAGAAGATCAATATTCGCTTTTTTATTGATATTTTGTATCAGAAATAGTGTGGCCAGCAGGACTAGGGAAGCGATCATCCCCCTTACTCAGCAGTGGTGAGGCCGCACCTCAAGTACTGTGTTCAGTTTTGGGCCCCTCACTATAAGAAGGACATCGAGGTGCTAGAGTGTGTCCAGAGAAGGGCAACGAAGCTGGTGAAGGGTCTAGAGCACAAGTCTTCTGAGGAGCGTCTGAGGGAGCTGGGGTTGTTTAGTCTGGAGAAGAGGAGGCTGAGGGGAGACCTTATCGCTCTCTACAACTACCTGAAAGGAGGTTGTAGCGAGGTGGGGGTCGGTCCCTTCTCCCTAGTAACAAGCGATAGGACAAGAGAAAATGGCCTCAAGCTGCACCAGGGCAGGTTTAGGTTGGATATTAGGAAAAAACTTCTTCACTGAAAGGGTAGTCAGGCATGGGAACAGGCTGGCCAGGGAAGTGGTTGAGTCCCCATCCCTGGAGGTATTTAAAAGACAGGTAGATGTTGTGCTTAGGGATATGGTTTAGCAGTGGATGTGGCAGTGATAGGTTAACGGTTGGACTTGATGATCTTAAGGGTCTTTTCCACCTAAATGATTCTATGATTCAGTAAGAACTGGAAAATGCCAAAATTAATATTCTGAGCTGAGAGTAATATCACCTAAAGTGTTTTAATGAAGTGTTTTTTAAAGGGGCAAAAAGGATGAGGTTTTGTAAATTATATTTCTTCAATAGACCGATACATTTTACAACAAAATTTTTTTGACATGGAAATGATACAGAATATCTTAATACTTATGCAAAGTATACAGAACACATATGCTTGTAATATGCTACATGTATTTACATGAAGAATGCTGCATATGAGAAGTGGTCTATACTTGTGCACAAAAATGCTCTGTTGTGAGACTGCCGATTTCTTGTCACTTCCTGTTGATCTGTCTGACAGTGGAAGTTATAAAGGTCTTGTCAAGCCAAAGATGGTTGGTTTTTTTCCCCATAACTATGTTATACTAATATACTTGGTCTATTCTGGACTTTATTTCTTCTGCTTCACATTTCATTGTAGTTCAGATGTAGTTTCACATACTTGTTCAGAAAGACAAACTGCAATTTTAACTTTAAGTTTGTGAGCAGTCCTGTTTGGTTTCATATTGATACTTGAAATTTACTTGCAAGTGGCATATAGAGAGAATTTCCCTGATTGTGAATATTAATGGTTACGTTAATGGTTATTTGGAGTTGGTAAACACCAGGATTGATC
This sequence comes from Platalea leucorodia, assembly GCF_965183815.1. Classification (NCBI taxonomy): domain Eukaryota; kingdom Metazoa; phylum Chordata; class Aves; order Pelecaniformes; family Threskiornithidae; genus Platalea; species Platalea leucorodia. The sequence goes on from NC_138858.1 coordinate 32,347,125, forward strand.
CACATACGGATAACAAAGTGTGTATTCCAATGTGGAGTCTTAGAAATTCCTGCATAGAAATTAGTTGGCTCTCAATCAAAGCCTTTTCAGGTCTGTTCTAATGATCTTTTCTTTAAAGGTGCTATTCCTTTACAGCTTCCCCCAACTTTTAATAGAGATTTGGATTGTTCATGACCACTGAGAAGCTAGTATTAAGTTAGCAGCCATTCTGTGTTCATTGACAAGGGAAGTAAAAGCAGAGAAGAGTGGATTACTGTCCTCTTTCCTTTGTGCTATTAAAGGGTGGTGCCTGGACCTTTGCAGGGAAAAGGACCTTTTTAGATACAATGGTGGAAGCTCCAGCACTCATGTTGGACATGGCCATTTGTTCTGCATCATCTCTGGCTAGTATGTCCATTATGCTCAGTCGAGGCAATACTTTTCATACCCAGAGATTACATTTTGGTTTTGGATGGGCTTTGCATTTCTAAATTTTATATTCATTTGACCTGAAAAGGGAATTTTTCAGAAAAACAAGTTCAGATAACCATTTTAAAGAAAGAATGGGAAGGGACTTTACAGATACCATTTTCTTTAATGTCTTGGATGTGCCGCTGAATCAAAATTCAGTGTGGTGTGTGCCTTAGAGTTCTTCAGGAACATTTTTTTTTTGTTTGACCTCTCTAACCTGTTGTTCTATGTATCCTATGCAAGCATCACCAGACGAAGAATTTTAATAGAGTAAAATCCACACAATTTCACCCTTCAGCATCACTGAAATATAAAATTATGCTAATTGTTGAAATATAAAATTATGCTAATTGCTTTTCATTTTTAGACCGGTGCTGCTGTTTTCAAAATATTCTTGGTATCTAGTTGAAATATATCTTCCTAATTATGAACCATTAGTCTTTGTTTATTTTCATTTTTAAAACAGGCATAATAGGTATAAATGCAGGGTATAAAGTTCAATATACCAACCTTTTATATGTTTTTTTCCAAACAGTCGAAGTGCTTGTGGGCTGTCAGAGTAAACAAGCTACATGAATATTGATTATTTTGAATGACATGAAGACCTGTTGTAATTCAAATACAAAATACCGATTAAATGATTAAAACGGTATTTCACACTCCAAACTCAAAACACTTACATTTAATTTATTCATTGATGAAACCTATACTCCACATTTGTGTATGCCCTTCTACCAAATGCTTTTCTGTATTATTTCTAAATGAGGAACCATGCTTTGAATTTGAATAACTCAGGTTGTTGTGAAATGGAATACAGTAATATAAAATGAGATTTATTAACAAATCATATTCTTGATCTATAGGAAGCGTCCATTCGGACTCGTTTTCAAGCCCGGTTCCTGTACTAGAGAAAACAAAAATGGAAGATGAGGACAGGGCAGATTCCAGTCATCCTCTCTTTACATTTGAAGATTCTGTGGCCTGCATGCCCGCTTCTGATAGCTCTAGAAAAGAAGAGAGTTTGAAATCTCAGAATCAGTCTGTTTCATCCATACCATACTGTAAGTCAGAAGGACATGCTTCTGAAGGAGCAAACCCTGATAAAGAGGAAAATGTCTCGATAGAGGATGATGTCAGCGACCTAGAAAGCTGTGGAAGTAGCTTGGAACATCGAGAAATGGCTGTTGTAAAAAAGGATGAAGAAGATGGCATGGAAACATCCAGTGTATGTGAAGCAAATTACATCATTATAGTAATATATTCCTGATTTAATGAAATGTGAATGAACATGTTTCTAATGAGACCTGATATCCATATTAAAGCACTTAAGAATATGCATGATTTTAATCAGATGCTAATTTGAACATGTTTTGAAGTGTTCAGGCAAGAGTGGGAATTTGGATCTAAAAGCAGAATGTTTCTGGAGCTTGCTTGTTGACATATTTTCCCTCTGATTTTAGATATCTAGTAATTTCACTTTATATCTGTGAATCTGAACTGTCAGCAAGTATTCTCAAGCTATTCCCATGTTCACTGCCTGCCAGTATGAGCAAGGCTATTAGCTTTAATTATTTCTATTGACACGAAATTGAAATTATTAGAGATGAGTGCTGTATTTGGTATCATGTATTTGTGTTTCAAAAAAAATGGCTGTTCTGAATGAGTCTTAAGGAGATTTAACAGTATGCTGGTAAAATGTCAGCAGAATGGGTTGATTCTGAGAGACTTACTAAGGACAGAACATATCAGTGTGGAAGCACATGGTACTTTATTTTTAGACTGATGCCCTTCTCAAATGAAGAAGTGGATGAAGCAAAGCTGAGGAGCATCTCTGCATAGAGTTAGGTGGAACAAAGTTTGCTTTCATTCTATTATATTGTCTCACATAGTTTATGAAATCTTATGGACTTTCTTGCTTTAGTTGAAACTGTTTCTGTAGTATTAAAGTTGGAGAAAGTGAATCTTCAAGACATGGCTGTCACAGGATAATACGACTATGATTTCAGGGTCTGAAACTTGCTATTCTTGGATTTTGGAAATGGCCTCAAACATGTAAAGGAAACACTTGAAGGAAAAGATCCCTCTAATAAAAGGAATATATTTTGAAATTTTTAAATAGTAGGTTTAATAATGTTTTCTCATTGGGATACCTACAAACTTACAGTCTGTCTTTACTCTTGATACTCTGCTATGAAGCGTGGCCAGATTTGACTTTGGGAAGCATAATGAAAAATTAAGCTGTGGTGATAGTCAGAGTAGTTTCTGAGTTGTGAGTTCAATCCCAGTTTGGGAGAGAGCAGGAAATCCACTGCCAGATTGCCAGACTTAGTGGGAAATATATTTTAGAAGCCAAACTAAAATCATGCTGACCCTTTCACAGACATGAGCTGTACACTAATGATTTTTTTGCAATGTTATGAGTTTTAATAATCTTGGCTCCAGCCCTTCCACTGTAATAATAAGGAGTACTATAAACATCTCAGTATTTTAATCATAATGTATTTAGAGATTATCTCTTTCTGTGCCTTTCAGCCATTTATATATGAGGTTTCAGATATTCTCCAGTATAACTGCATACTCTCTCTTTTATTATAAGTGAAGAAGCGTGTTGTACAGATGCAATTAAAAAGTCTGATCTTCTTTCCCTTTTTACTTAGTTGGTAACATTTTCTAGATCATAAATATGTCCTGTGCTTTAACCACATCTTCCTCCCTCTGCTTATCACAGTAAATATGATGTTGTTTTGTAATTTACTTCCTATTTTATAGGAGTAATTTTCAACCCTCAAATCAGTCAAGGAGCATGTGTGTAACCTGCTAGGTTAGATTCAGGGCATTGAAGAGCAGAATGGTCCATAGGAATCATGTGAGACTCTGTCCTTCCCACCCTTCTGCTGGTGTGCTTGCCCTTCCTCTGCTCCTGAACCTCTGGATACCATCAGCAGCTGGTTTACTTTGTTGTTCCCCCACTGGCACTCAAATTTGGTGGTGTGAAAGCTTCACTGCTAGAGTTTGTAGCATTGGCTTTAGTTCTTGAAACTTGGGTAACTTCAAGCTGAATGTACGTAAGGGTGCTTGAGGGAGGAAAGAATTTCCTCGTATCCCAAATCAACATGTTAACCGCATATAGAATCATAGAATCATAGAATCGTTAAGGTTGGAAAAGACCCTTGAGATCATTTAGTCCAACCGTTAACCTATCACTGCCAAGTCCACCACTAAACCATGTCCTTGAACACCACGTCTACCCTTCCTTTAAATACCTCCAGGGATGGAGACTCAACCACTTCCCTGGGCAGCCTCTTCCAGTGCCTGACTACCCTTTCAGTGAAGAAGTTTTTTCCTAATATCCAACCTAAACCTGCCCTGGTGCAGCTTGAGGCCATTTTCTCTTGTCCTATCGCTTGTTACTAGGGAGAAGGGACCGACCCCCACCTCGCTACAACCTCCTTTCAGGTAGTTGTAGAGAGCGATAAGGTCTCCCCTCAGCCTCCTCTTCTCCAGACTAAACAACCCCAGCTCCCTCAGATGCTCCTCAGAAGACTTGTGCTCTAGACCCTTCACCAGCTTCGTTGCCCTTCTCTGGACACACTCTAGCACCTCGATGTCCTTCTTATAGTGAGGGGCCCAAAACTGAACACAGTACTTGAGGTGCGGCCTCACCAGTGCCGAGTACAGGGGCACTATCACCTCCCTGCTCCTGATGGCCACACTATTCCTGATACAAGCCAGGATGCCATTGGCCCTCTTGACCACCTGGGCACACTGCTGGCTCATGTTCAGGCGGCTGTCAACCAACACTCCCAGGAACTCTTATCAGGGCTCTTAATTTCTTATCTGAACTCCAGATCATTTTTTTACTTCCTCAGGAATTTTGCAGTCTTTCACAAATGAAGTTAGTGGGTTTCTACCTCATTTTCCCAGCTGCTGTTAGTGGCTGTATTTTACTTCTGGTTCTGAGAATTGTTTGGGCTGTTCTTCCTCTCAGACATCACTGGAGCAAACCAGTATTTATGGTCTGTAGTTTAGGAAAGGCTGCAGTAACTTATACCTCAAACCATTTGCATTTGACAAAGATTGCTCTTTTTTAATTAGAGTATATATTCTGAATTAGAGACAAATGTTTTATGGGTACACTAAAGGTGCTTCAAGTACCCTGATAGTATTTACAGAATTGACATCTGTGCTCGTTTACAGAAGAATGTTTTTGTTCATCAGAATTAACTTTACAGAATTACATACTAAATTAGTTGTGTTTTTTCCTTTTCAGTCTGTGGAAGCTGAAAGAAGGAACATATCTAAGAGTTGGCGTCATCCACTAAATAAACCCCCAGCTAGATCTCCAATGACTTTGGTTAAACAGCAAGCAACTAGTGATGAAGGTTAGTGTACTATTTAATACATTTTTCTTTATGAGACCATATATATATAGGCATTTGCAAAAACGACTAAGATGAAATAATTTCTTCCTGCATGGGAAATGTAAACAGTGAGGCCTCTGAATCCACAGACAGGTCATGTACTTTTTGCCTGTTTTCACTCAAATTCTTCTGAAAACATTGGATCTGTCTTTGCAAAAAGCTCTGAAAAATAAGACGTCATTTAAAACAAGTATATTCATTGATCAAATATTCCTTATTAGAACTCAACAGCAGTTGCTTTTGAGAACAAATTTTTAATTGTGTAAACATAGATAGAAGTGACATAAGAATCCTTTGAATATGAATCTTAGGTGTAAGCCATAGTCCCCTATACTGCTTTAAAGCTACTTTTTCCTTGTTGACTGTTTTTTGATAGACATTGGACATTTGGGAGTCAGTGTCTTAAGATACTATAGTTCTCATTCAAGAAAAAGGCTACAGACTTCTGGGTGTCATCAAAAGCTTACCAAGAGTCTTTACAAATGTCTTGATTTCCAGGCTTTTGCTTAATTTCATATGCAAAGAATGAACATCTCTTTCCTTGTAGTTTTGGTAAATCAGTTTTACTCTATTGGCTTAAAATAGTAATTTAAAAGCTGATTTTGATGCATCATCTACATATTTCATATCTATATATACTTCTAACTGTATCTAAGTAGTGTGCAGGTTTGCAAGTAGTGAATAGTGTGCAAGATGTGAAAACTGAGTACCATATTTTCACAAACATAAAAAGAGGTGGAAAAACATAGTTCTGTTTTTAGACATAATGAAAATAACCTTTGTGTATTAGAAGGCAGCAAAAGGTCTCCTCTATTTCCCCAGCTGAACAATTCTTGAGAAATTTTCTTAGAGCAGTTTTCTGCTTACTTTTAAGTGGCACAGAGCAACTGGAAGCAGGGTAAATGGCCTTCCTGGGAATGCGTAAGACTGGGCTTCTGATTGGGCATTTAGGTACTTTAAGTAATTTTTTTAAATTTTATTTTAATGCTGAGTAGTGACCACAAAATTCCATTGTTTAACTTAATTGCATAAATAAGAAGCGTAATGTTAGGCAATCATTTTGAGTATGCTTCTCCAGATCTTCATTATTGTATATAACAATATACATGTTATTGTATACTTTATGATACCTTCAGGCACTTCAAGCGATAGAGTGAAGTAGAAATAAGAAAAAGAAGCATATCCATAAATAAAGATGATAAATGACAGTGATATATAGAACAGAGTTCTGTACAAAACAAATAAGTAAATAATTCTGCAGCCATGAAATTTAGTGCTCTGTAACTAGATACCACAGTGATCAAAAACATTAAAACAATACTCAGAACTGCTCAGATGCTCTTTTTGGGAGCTTACCTGAGTTCTTTAACTTCAGAGAGCCAGCATCTTGTGCAGACAGGCTACAAAAGCTCAGAAATTTACCCAGGATAGGGATTTGCTTCTCTGAAGTAAAATCTGCATTACCTAGCAATCACATATACAGCCAGCCAAAGTTGATGAATAAAGCTACTTTATTTACTTTCAAACGTGGCTTGTGAAGCTAATTGAACTGTACATCAAAACTATCCATCAAAATGGAGAACAAATACATTTAGTTTTCATATTGCCTTAGCATTTTAGTTCTGTAATGCACAAGTTTTTCAGGTGCTGTTCTCCAGAATCTCTTCAGTTAACAGAACTGGAGATTGGTCCTCACACTCCCTTACACACTTTCTTACCCTGTGTAGTGCAGAATGGAGCTGGTATCATGTCTGTGGCTACAGATCTGATTCCAGCATTGCTGTATGCTTCAGTATTTACCTGCCCTTTGTATCTGCATTTTGCTTGGAGCTCTTATTTTATACTTGAAGTGGTATCAGAGTCTTGCTGGGCTTCCTGATCTTTTTTTTCCCCTCAATTATTACCTCTAGTCAACAGTAGCTGTTTCTTACAGCTACAGATAAACTTTCTTGACTTCAGAGAGAGACCGCATGCCTGTTAATTGATTCTTCTTGTAACTAAGGAATATTATGCTTTCAGTTAGCACCAATTTAGTCATTGTTGAGCTGGGTGCTATAATTTTAACTGGTCCCGCATCAATACTTCTCCCTCCTTGTTCCAAGCCTAAAGTCATTGATATGTATCTTCTGTCTCACTAGTTGGGAAAGCCATACTCTCTCTCTTTTTTTATCTGAGACGCAGTTTTGCCAGGCATGACACTTCAATTAGCTGTTAAGCATCTTTCTGAAAATTAGAGACAGCTTAGGCCTGTGATCAGTATCATGTATGGATATGTTTGGATACCTTGAGGGCTAGACAAAGCATATTTCAGAAAGTGTTATGGTAATTTACACAAAAAGGATGATATTAATATTAAGATTCATCTAGTAAAGTAATTAAAGATTTAAATATGTGGTAGGTTGCAGTGAAATTGCTCTTTTTTAATTAGAGATTATATTACTTTTGCCTGCTGATGCTTTTTCAATGTTATAGTTAAAACACAGTGTAAAATTCCTACTTAAGCATGGATTGTGTATGATACAATCTGGCTGGATGACAATGTGATGACACTGCTTTGTTAATCTCAAGGGTTCTGCTCTTTGTTTGCCATCTTATCCAGTAGTTTGTCGGCTTCCTGGTGTCTTAATTTTATGTGAAAATAGCAGCATCCCAACAAGAATTCATATACCTTCCAGTCTTTCCTCTTCACATGATGATTGTCCTTCTGGTAGATAAGGGTGTATTTTTGTTAGGAAAGAAAATGTTGTCTTAGAATCATTTCAAGTAGCTATTAAGCACGTGTCTGCTTATTGATTGAAGGAAGTAATTAAGAGTTTTATTGGACATGACAGTTACTGGTATTTCCTAGCCTGAACTGGAATTTTATTATTTTCATGCGTCTGTTTCTCATTGTGATCTGATTTATCAGTATGCTTTTGTGAGAACACCAGAAGAGAAACAATGGATTTTGGGTGAGCAGAACGTTTACATCCAAGACAGAGACTGACAAACTCCTGAGGGAGGCTGGCAAACTGAAGCACTGAAGCCTCATTAGCTTTCCTGGTGCATGCTGACATGCAAGTTAAAGATCTGTGGCTAGATGAATGCCAGTCAAAGGAGATTTTTCTGATCATGTTCAAGAATGTTTGTGGTCAGGTATCAGGGGAGTAATCAGTATCAATGTACTAATGACTATGTTTGTCTTTATGAAGGTGCTTCATCCATATTCTGGAGTTACCAGAAATGTAATTCAGCATGCATACTTACTCAGTTCTTGTTCTCTGTGGGTTTTTTTGGATAAAAATTATGCCGGTACTGGCTATGATACTACAGTCTCTTGGTACTGTAATTTTTGAGTTCATCTATTCCTTTACAAGGAGGATTTGTGTATTGATGCATTAGTTTATATTTTAATTTATCTGGGTCCAGTAAAATCATAAATGTAGACAAAATGGAGGAAGAAGATGATATGGGCTAGTGCTGTTATGAAAAATTAAGAAATTGGGGCTTTATAGTTCATCTGCAAATCGTGTCACTTTCCACAAGTTGGATAGTCTGTAGCCATTTCTAATACAGATAATTTATATTCAAATTAATATATTTGAAGTCCTTCAGATACTGTGGTTCTGTTAGGAAGTTTCTGTGAACAGAGGTGATCAGAGGCTGTTAATAATATGCATGCAGCATTCTTTGGCACTGTCCACCATTTCAGAATCATAATTTTGCAAATAGAATACTATCATATTCGACAGCATGCTTAAATCATAGCACAGACTTTCTGGATTCACTATTAATACAGAGTCCTTTGGCAGAAATTAATTTTTTTGCACAGTATCACTTGGACATTGAGTTTTGTGTTTTCTTTTTATCACTGCATATGCTTCTTTATGTGTATATTTCTTTATCATCTGAATGTTTCTTCTACAGAAAAATGATTGAGTTAATTGTTTCTTTGTGGTCTATTGGTGTTAAATTTTTTTTTACTCTCCCTGAAGCCTTTCCCTATGTATGTCTGACTTCTGATTCTCCCTTATTATGATTGTTTTTGTGGAATTAATGCCTAGAGGACTGAGCAATGAGAAATACTGGGGACTGGGGAATCAATCCCAGAAATTATAGCTCAGGCCACCAGTTTAGAAAAATAAGTGCAGCAGTACAGTGTGAGCTGTATGTCACATTCAAAATACTAATAATTTTTATGTAATGAACCTTGGTCTTATGCTCAATGCGGTATATTAGCTTGTGGTAATATTATTCTTTTGTATTTAATGCAGTTATATTTCTGCTCACTTAAGCAATAAAAAAGCAAATTCAGCAGAAGGAGCAAGCATACTGACTTTGGATGCACATTGATTGGTCCCAGAGATTTCTTTCCAGCAATATTTGGGCACGCAACATTAGAAACTGTTTTTAGATTGAAGTTGACTAAAATTTCCCATTGCCCTAAATGATATAATGATAGTGTATAGATTGAATTCAGTATGGGTTTCTTTGTATACAGTTTTTAGTGTTTTAAATATGATTCGGAAGTTCAAAGTCATTTTGCTTTTGTTACTTTGTAAGATAAGGAAACAGAAAGAGAAAACTGTTGTGAATGGAAAGAGTGGCTTGGACAAGAGCTTGATTAGTGAAAATTGCTAGTTTTACAGCTGTAGTTTTCTTTCTGCTGTGACATAAAATAAAGCTTCTTCGGTTTTTATGTTCCCTCTCAGCATCCTGTGAGATGTGCTTAATCTGATACTAGTACTCAAGCCATATAAGGCATGTTCAGTAATGTCATAAATAGGTTAGACATGCTGAAATAGGGGAAAGTAACACTTGTGGATGCAATTATGATTCTTTTGCTTCAGAGCTTAAAATGCCAGATTCTGCTTGAAGATTCTTACTTATTTTTGCAAGAAATGTTAACTCTTTTTTTCTGGTGTTACTTAGGAGGTAGAAAAGAATTCGTTAACCAATTGATAGAGGCATGTTTATTTTTGCCACATTAGTATTACAATTTGCAGTATTGCTTTCAATCCGATACTGTATTGATCTGGTTTTTGAGTAGAGTTTTATTTCTTTAAAAGTACTTCACTCTTGTGTGAGTATGAGTTAATCAAGTACAGAATTTGAATTTTTCATACTTCATCATCTAGCATTGGAAGAGACGAGCACTATCTACCACTTGCAACGGTATCACTATGCTAGAAAAATGTGTGTTCTCTCCTTTCCTCTGGTACTGGCATCGCTTCTGTTTAAATTCAATTTTCAAGATTTGATTACTGTAATTAATAAAAATTTCTAGCACTTATGTAGCATGTGGTATCCTGAAGACCCACTGTCCTGGTTTCAGCTGGGATAGAGTTAATTTTCTTCTTGGTAGCCGGTATGGGGCTGTGTTTTGGGTTTAGGATGAGAACAATGTTGATGATACACTGATGCTTTGGTTCTTGCTAAGTAGTGCTAAGTAGTTGCTAAGTGGTGCTCACACTGGTCAAGGACTTTTCCGCTTCCCCTGCTCTGCCAGGTGCACGAGAAGCTGGGAGGGGGCACAGCCAGGACGGCTGACCCCGACCGGCCAAGGGGCTATTCCATACCACATGACGTCATGCTCAGTATATGAGCGGGGGTGGGGGTGGGGCAACAATCGCTGCTTGGGGGGACATGCTGGGCATCTGTGGGCAGGTGGTGAGCAACTGTACAGTGTACCGCTTGCTTTGTATTACTATTGTACTATGATTACTTGTTTTTATTATTATTGCTATTATTACTATTACTACTGTTCTATTTTTATTTTTCTTTAGTTATTAAACTGTTCTTATCTCAACCCACAAGTTTTCCCCTTTTGCCCTTCCGATTCTCTCCCCCATCCCACCGGTGGGGGAGTGAGTGAGCGGCTGCGTGGTGCTTAGTTGCTGGCTGGGGTTAAACCAGGACACCCACTTTACAAAATTGAGGTAGAATCTTTAGTAGGTGTTTAGGAAGGGGAGGTGTTGAAAGGTCAAATATAAGCTTTTCCTGAGAGTCCAGTACTCTTTTCAACCTTGTGGGCTAGCAGCTGATCTCTAGAAATGGCAAGAACTGACAAGTCTGATTAGTGCCACTAGCAGCTTTTGTCCCTTGACATCTTTTACAGGCAGCGCTTATCTGCCTTTGAGTGGACACCTACAAATGCCAGGATCTAAGAGTAGACATTATTTTGATTCAAGAGGGAAATACAAACCAGTTCCTCTAACATTTATGCCTCATTTGCTGGACAGTGGTATATGTAGTGATCATTAAGACTCATTGTCCTCTAGATGAACCTTACAACTCTAATTGTGCAGCTTTCTTAGCCTTAAAGTATAATATTTTACCTCTTAAAGGAGTGGATAGAACTGCAGTCTTAGCTGCAGAGGCATGTATAGTTTCTCATTATCAAGTGTGCCAAAATGAAAATGGATTTCCTCCTGCATTAGTGCAGCCTCTCAATAGCCTTCTCAAGGGTAGCTATGGAGTCAGTAGGTGAACTGGGTATGACGTTTCCCAATGAGACAGATATCTCTTCTGTAAGGTTATCTTCTGGAGTTGAGCTTCTGTTTCTGTAATTATGGTCCAAAGAGAAACACAGAAAAGGTATGACTTGCATTTAACAAGGGTTAGTTCCCTGAGGTATTGGTACAGAGGATTGCCTAATAAATGATCCTAGTTCCAAGATATCATAGTAGTAATTTTTTTTTCCAAATTAAAAAAAATCTAGCCCATAGAGTTATCATTGCCTTTGTCAAAATCTGAAGCTGCTTTGTAAACCATCAGTGTTGGAAGTAACTTGATTTTAATGCCAATGGGGTTTTACTAAGTGCTTTTTCTTGGCTGAGAGGTGTGTGTAATATATATTTTTTTAAATGTAAAAAATAATTACACTTAAGAAATTGATTCTTGGAGGGAGTTTGAATGCAATTGTTGTCTAGTATATGGAGTGTTTATAGGATATTTGTTTTAGTGATCTGTGCAGGGACCGTGGCCTGAAGCTATTAATTTATAATTCCAATTCAGGCATTGATTTGTCGTGTGAATTTGGACCTGTGATTGAGTCTTTCTGTTTTGCATCTTCCATACTTAATTTATGAAGATAAGTAACTACCCGAGGCCTTGGTTCAGTGGAGAACTTCAGCACAATCTTAACTGTAAGCATTCAAGTAACCTGGTTCCTCAAAATTTCACCTGTGTTTTGCCCAGAGGCACTTATGCTGGAATGTTATATTGACATAGGTTAGATTTGTGCTGCCTGAGAGATATAAAATAACTATAAAATATTTTTTTCGCCACTTGGTACTCGTTTTTGTTTCTAGAGTAGCATAAAATGAGAGCATGTTGGTGAATCTGCTCGGTAATATTTCTAAAACACTCTAATATCTTTAAGTACTTGGATATTTATTTGACTGTATAGTACTCAGCGGTATGGTCAATGAAGATACATTTTAATTTCTAGAATAAGGAAGAAGTACCAAATAATTCTGTCATATCTCAGTGGCCCTTTTTATTAGTAGGCAAGAGATGCCTGATGATTGGGAGAAAGTTTTCTGTATTTTTTTTTGGTACGGATGCACATACTGTCAAGGAGGTTGGACAAGTTTTGTAGACTGTTTTAGAAAATAGTCAGAATTAGATTGTGTGCTAGCTTAGAAAAGTCTTAGAAGGCAGAAGGAAAATTGGGGAGAAAAAGCCTACTAGGCTAATGCTTTTACACTGATAATATAATGCATGTTCGTTAACTCCAATGGGTAATTGACAAAGGTAGGGACCACTCCAGTGTTGATTTTCAGGGGTCATCCCTTAAGTTTCCAGAGGTTCATGAGATACTAATTTTAAATAAAGAGGAAGAATTAAGTAAAATAATGATTTTGTCTTTTATGTAGAGAAGCATATAGATTTCATTGAATCCTTTATGATACACTAATTTTACATTGTATTGACATCGTATGTATAAAATACTGGGATAAAGAGATACATGATCAGACCTTCAGGTTTAAGTAATCCTTAATTATGTGAAATAAATGTAAATTGAAATACGTATTTCACATTTGGAGTTGGGTAGCTTAAATGAGCTTTGGTAAGCTCTTGAAACTAGATGGCAAACTATGGTGTTTCATTAGTAAATCAGTAAGCATGTGTGTGGATGGCAATAGAAGTTCCTAAAAATTCCAATCTAATTTTAGCTATTGATCAAATCTTCTGGCTGGTAAGTACAGTGACTGCAAGCAAATTGAACTGGAATGCAAAGTAAAAATTTTGTTCATTAAAAATTGTAAAAAATTACGTGGGGGAATGGAATGGAGAAAGCAGCTGGTAATAAGCCTTTTACAGCTTTTCAAGAGAGCAGATATCCGCCAGTCTTCAGCTTGTAGTCTGTTGTAATGGTTTTGCGCTGACAGCTACATTTTTTGCTCATAGGCTATGCAGTAAATTCCAGCAGGTTTTCTTTTGTTTCTGTTTTGATCTTGATGAGGTGCCTCTTTGAACTAAATTATAAATACAGTGGATATTCTTTAAACTTACACAGTGTAAAGACAGGTGAAATTACTGGAATTGCTATAATGTACATATATATAAAAATGGGAATTATAACACAAATATGCTATATGTGTTTCCTGTCTGTACTTCTTACAGATATAAGAAATCTCCCTTTCTGTGGCCTCATGTCCACATTTTAAATACAGCTGCTTAACTAGTGGGTCGCCTTTGAGCTTGGCCTTTAGACATGATAAGTATCTGTACTTCTGGAGTCACTAGGTAATTCATGTTTTTTAGTATCAGTAAGAATTTGTTGCTTGTGCTTCAGCTCAGGTAGCCAGAATTAGTAGACATCTTTGACAATTTGAGCCTTAACTATTAGGACTCATTTCTTCATTCCATATTCACAAAAAGTTCTGCAGCTGTTTAGGGAATTCAGTGGATAAAAGATTAATTTTTACCCCTTATATTTATTTGGTACTTTTATGGTCCACTGTTTGAAGTAGATAATGATTTTGTTGCAAGAATTAGTAAGCAAACAAAAATGGTAGTTTTAAAAATGTCAGTGTTATAGTCCTGTAAGGCTGGTTTTACAGATTATGTAAATGTAAACTGATTCTCTATGCCATGAGTCCTCAGACCTTTCTGAAAGTTAGTTTATCAGCAACATAGCAATGTAAATCAAATACATTTTAGTTATTTTGCCATTTGTTAGAGGAAAAAGTTGGGGTCCAGTACAGTCTGACAGGGTCCTTTTAGATATTCCACATGTGGAAAATTCAGTGCCTAATAGAAAATTTACTTACTTGAAGTCAGTTCAAGTTACAGGGGATTTTGATTTAGAAGAGTGATACAGTGTGCACTCAAATCACAACACAAGTACAAGCTACGTGTAGGAGAGTATTTCAATTGCAATATATAGTTCAGTCATAATACAACGTGAATTTCGTTACTGGTGTCTAATAATATGCTCATTGTCACAACACTGGGTGTTTCCAGTCTCTGGGAAGGAATATGTAGGTTGCAACTGGTTCAGGCCCCTTGTTTTCTTTGTTCATTTGGGTTTTGCCATGGGAGCAAGCACTTTCATAATACTTTCTTCTTGTGAGTCACCTGAAACATCACCCTGAGAACGATCAGTATCAAACCAGATATCTCTTGATCATTCATTGTCCTTGGTATATGTGATGGCTATCACTTGAATGAGGTCTATTTCAATAGACCGTAGTAAATGATCCCTACGTGTACGGGCATCACATACGATTTGAGGCTGCAACTTTGAGTCTTAAGAACTTATTTTGATTCTCTGTGTATATTACTTATGCATTATGTTATCTTCTGTAACTGTTTCTTTTTCTTATTTTAGCATGCTATGTGTTCATTCCTCCTCTTCTAACTTCTGCACTACTACTCACAAGTAAATACCCAGCAACCTGTGAAGCCCTGCTTTTCGCTCCTTTCTTCAACTTGTCCTTTCAATTTTTCAAATTCATCCTAAATATCAGTAGGATCAGTGCTTTGTTCTGCTGCCCCTGAAAAATCCTGGTTATGGTTTTCCCATCCCTGCTTTTCAAAGTTACTGGTGAAATTTTTCCAGCCATTGCTAGTATTTATAATACTTCTATATTCTCTTTTAAATGGTAGTGGTCCTGTCTGCAGCCAGTATTATTACTACCTGTTCTTAATCACAATGCAGGTTTTCTCTACTAGGTTCTTATTTGTGACTTACACCAAATCAGAAAGCATGGTTTTGCCAAAGTAATCATTACTGCTTTAATGAGTATTGCTGACCCTCAGGAATATCCTGCTGACTGTGCCAGTCAAAGTCAGAGTATAATACACTCTGACCAGGTTCTTTTAGATATTCCATGTGTGGAGGGTTTAATGAATAACACAAAATTTTCTTATTTGAAATTAGTTGAAGTTGCATGGGATTTCGATTTAGCAGAGTGATACAGCAGTGCACTTAAATCACAGTGAAAGTACAAATTATGTTTAGCAGAGTGTAGCAATTGTAATATATAGTTCAATCACAATGCAAGTACAAATTACATTTAGCAAAGTGTAGCAATTGCAATACACAGTTCAATCACAAAACTAACGTGAATTTCATTATGGAACTCTAATGGTATGCTCAGGAAAAATCTGAGTAGCCCAATATCTAAATACGTCTTTCAATTCTGTCAAATTTTCTTTTTAAAAATTTTTTTAACTCTGAATTTTTCTGACCTTTCAAAACATTTCAAGATCTGCTACAACTGACGTGTTACACTGTTTTGATATTTTACTTTTTTTAATAAAGCACCACATTAGTTTCTTTTGTGAGCTAAACCTCATCTAATCCAGGAGCTCTTAGGCTTAACCTCTAGAGCTCTCATTCAGCATAGCTATCTTTACATGCAATTTTTATGAGAACTGAGGTATTAATTGATAATTCAGCAATTAGACTCTCTAATAAAAAATGTGTACATACTTTACAGTACTGTTACTGTACAGTACCATACCAGAAATTAAATTTCTTGTACAGTAAAAGAAAGTAAAAAGTTTACATTTTCATATTTTGCTATGAAATCTATGGATTTCATTACTGAAAAAACGAAACACAATTTCTGAAACTGAGTTTGCTGATATACTGCAGGAACAGTAAAGTTTTGAAGTTGCAAGTCTTTTTCCCTGACTGACTTTTTTTTTATTATTATTATTATTATTATTTCCTCCAGGACATTTGAAACTATAGATAATGCCTCCCAGGGCTGAGATTATGCTCAACTACCTGAAAAATAACAGATGCTGCTATGCTCTTCATAGCAGAGAATGCTTCTGTACAAAGCCAGGAAACATCAGCGGAACATAACCCCAAGCAGCAAAATCATTGTTGAGATTGGCAAAAGCAAATTGTACTGTATTAGTGTCTATGGCTTTTCACATCTGCTGGGTTAAATCAGCAAATACTGGCAACAGCCCATTCTGCAAATGGCCCAAATGTTTTCCGTCTGAGAATTTGAGTTTAACTTAGTAAGCAAAAACCGTTCAAAGCAATAGTATTGAGTGTTGGAACAAGTTTGCCACAAGCTATTAAACCAGTAACATTTGTGAAAGCATTTATTTCATTCACTTACCCACTTGGAAAGCAGCGCAGTAACTGTTTAGAAGTACTTTGTTATAGAAGGAATTTCCTTTGTACCAAAACAGATTCTGGGCTATAATTTTCTTTTTGTCTACACAGTTTGTTTTAATGAATTGTTTCAGTTTTCTTAAATATGTAAAGGGATATAAATGCATATAATTGCATTAATGAGAACTGGTATATGCAAAATTACATTACAGAGACTAATTAATCCTATCTAAATATTCTTTTCAGAAACATACAAATTATCATACAAATACGATAGCAGGAACTAGTATGGAGTTCGGCATTGCTAATCACCTGATAGTATCAGTACCACTATGGCTGAATTATTATATGATACAGTAAGGTTTATAACAACGGTTATGCATTTAAAGTCATTAATTGGCTCATCAAGGGTTTTTGCTTTTCTTTTGGAAAAAAGAGCACTTGCTCTATCCCCTCTAGGAAACAAAACATTTAACCTCATTATGAATTGTATCTAGTAAAGTAATATTACAACAAAGCATTATACTTGCAGTGAAGTAAAAATGCCCTGGTGGTTCATGGAGAATCGCGATCTGTGACTACTGTTAGGGGTGGCAGTAAGGAGGTGTTTTTAAATACATAGGAATATCCTGCATTACATCGGCCTGTTAATACTTTTTTGGGAGTTGGTATTGATCCATTGATCCATTTTAGACTTCAGCATGAATAGGTCATGCAATTACAGCCAGAAACATAACAAAAGTTACAAGAAACAGGCTTCATTCATATAAGAGTATTTAAAAAAATGGGCATACTAACAGACTTGCATGATAAGCTCTCCTTGGGAGACTATAAGAGGCAGAAATGTCACTCTCGTTGTGTGAAACCCACTCCACATAGCTATTGTCAAAGCATACCAAAATCAGTAATATATTTAATGATGTATTGGTAAGGTGTTTGAATCCAAGTCGGATATATTGTCAAAGTGTATCCAGTAAAGGGTCTTTGAACTTGGTTTAAACATATGCTCCAACTTTGAAGGTTTACATCTTATCCAGGAGATTTCTGTCTGCTTTAAACTGTAATGCCTAACGCTCTAGCAGAACTCAAATCAGCCTTTTACTTGTAAATACAATTTAAGTACTAGTAATAAAGAACTGAATTCTGTGTTCCTTGTGCCAGAGTCCGATACTTTCTGACTGGGTTCCTGTAGATGTCCCACAGGAGAAGTAATTATTAATACCAAATTTACTAGAAGATATTTGATGTTACACAGGATTTTACATTAGCAGAGTGATGCAGCAATGTATTTAAATCACAATTCAAGCACAATATAGCAATTGCACTATACAGTTGGATCACAATGTAAATGTGATTCCCATTACCGGTCTGTATATGCTCACTGTCATGGTGCTGGGTGTTACCATTTTCTGGGAAGGAATATGTGGGTTTAAGTTAGCTCAAACCTGTTGCTCTCTTCAAAGTTCAATGTTCAGTTTTTATACTCTGTGTTGGACTGAGCCATATACACACTTCCCATATTCTGCTCTGGCTGGCTTAGGAAGACATTTGCAATCTTCTGATTAACTCAGGGGAAAAAACGTTTACACAAACAGCCGATCCACCCAGCCGATACAGCCATTTATCTAAACCAAAGGCCATCCTATGTTCCCCTTTATGTTGAGATAAATTTGTCTTCCTCTGCAACAGCTATGGGCAGTCACTCCCTAGATTCTTCCCTGAGATTCAAAAGCACAGAGCCCTTACACGTGTCTTCTGAGCTTTCTTCAGTTTCAGGGGTTTATTGGTCAGTCACATCATGCATAGAATATTAAAGTGTAAATTAGAGGAACAGTGCCCTGGTTTACATACAAAATGTACCTCTGTCATCAAGAAGATTTCAGAAGACTTCTAGTGTTTGTTAGGCAGAATGAAGGAACGTCTGCTTAGTGATAGGTCCTCTTCCACGTATGGGATGCCCAAGATTTCTTCTTCTGTCCTAGAAAAGATTAATTGAGCGTGGAGCTCCTTTAAAGTTGTTTAAAGATAAGATCATCGTGGGGTTTTTTGTTTCTTTCTCTGGCATCAGGGAATTCTTGAAACTCTGAATGATAATTTCACATTTGTTTCCCTTGTCTAACACATCCTTTTTAATGAACCAAATCTTAAAAGGTCCCTATGGCCCTTATTCATTACACAAGGGTGATGTGAAGTTTAATTTACAAGTGCAAAGGTAGGGGCTGGTTTGAAATTAGAGTTTATTTTATAATGTACACTTACAGTCATGTTTTGAACTTTACAAGGATGATAGGTTGTAGAAGTTCTATGATATTTAGTTTTGTTTCCTGACTGTGACTGATCTGCCTTAGCTATGAGTTTTTGAGGTCATGTCTACGTAGATATTTTCAGTGGTGCAAGTTCAAGTTTTTATTTTTCTTCCTTATACAATGTTCTTTTTTTTTTTTTTTTTTTTAAATTTAGTTTGATTGAATTTTTACATGGTGCAAGATGTGTAGACAGTCCTTTTTAATGTAAAAATGGTTTATTTTAGTGTAGGTTATTTAATTTTTCTTTCATATAATTCCTCAGGCATGTCACTGTCCAGATAGTAAAGACTTTATGTGATAACCAGAGGATTTTCATTTTTGCAGTTAAAGTAAGGAAACTCTCTACTGTATTTTTATAGTTACAGAATTTTAATATATCCTGAGAAAGTGTGCTGGGTGCTTCTTCTCATAGTTTCACTTCAAAGTGGAGAGTGAGCACATACATCTTTGTATAGTCAGCCTCTGAGCACGGTGTCTTATCTACTGAAGTTCTCCAGAGACAAATGGTCTCAGGAAAAGAGTGAGTTTGACTGTAAGAAACTGAATCAGATAATTATATCTCTGTTGCATTGTTAAGCAATTCTGAATTCCTTTAAGTAGCACTTATATTTCAGTTAAAGCATAACATTTACACTTGAACATGGTGTTGTGTGCAAAGGTGTTCTGCTAAAGAGATGTTTATTTTTGCAGATGAAGCGATGGCCTCGATTTTTGATACAGTATTTGTTGCTATGGGAATAATTACTATAGCTAAAGTAGTGTGTCATGATTCAGATGGAGATTAAACAACAGGAATAGATCAACTGAAGACTTTAAAGATGGTTCTTTGAGTATTTGTCAGTGTGCCTATGTGTTATGCATGAGGGTATGCAATCTTTTGAACAGTGCTGTCAATTGAGCTGCAAATGTATATTGAATTTCCTTGTCATGGCTAGCAGGTTCAATTCCTGCATTTTCTTTTATTCACTCTGACAGCGAGATGTATCCTGTACTATAGTTACGTTGATTTGACGTTTCTTTACCAAAGAATATCAAGAATGCATTATTCACTTTTGTCTTGATTAATTCTTAATTTGGAATGTAAGTTCTATGCTGAAAAGCTGAAAAAAGCAAATGGCACATCAGAGTTCTCACCAGGGAATTCTGCTACGCACCTGTACAGAGTCCTGTTCGTGCACTTACTGGCAGTGAACTGTGAGGAACTGTCAGTGATTTGATCCAGGTTACAGCAGACATAGAAGTAAAGATAGATTTCCTAGCTCCATTTCATGTATTGTACAAAGAAAATGCCTCCATAGACATATATTGTGTTTCATTGGCTGAGCTGAATCTTTCAGATTGACAGTCTTGGGCCATTGGTATCTGGTCTTAGAGTGAGGCCAGTTTATTGCAAAGAAGGTTTGACTCAATAATGATGCGTATTGTAGAGTGTTGTTGGTTGGCGGTGTTGCATAAGTTCATCAGAACTTGAACATTTGTTCATCAAACTTGCTCTACCAGAACTGAGACAACATTCTCAGGCTCTTTCAGAAAAATGCCAATATGTAAGATTTTTCGTGAAACATTATGTTCATAGTGCTTCATGAAACATTACATAATGGTCTTCTAAAGCAGATTTTTGGAGGGCAATGTTTGAATGTCTTTCACTGTGGGAACTGATGCTTCCGCCATGGTTTTTGCAGGTCTTGAGTATTGGGAAATGGCACTGATACGTAGTTGAAGTAGAAAGTATGCCTGTTTATGAGAATGGAGCTTCTGAGATTTTCCAGTCAGTATGGACACCACAAATTGTTCTCCACTCTTTGAGAATCCTCAGTTAAGGTGGATTTTGAATGGAGGCAGCTGGAGGTTGCAGTTGCCTTGTGTCCTTTATACCATTGCATAGAAGCGTACAAAGATGCTGGGCACTTCTATACTTCTAACAGACAAATCTAGTCAAAAAACACTGACCTCACGTCTACCCTGAAACCACAAACACCAAGGTGAGTCAGGAAAATAAATTTATTGTAGGCTAAGTCGCTGACTGCTCTTCAGTTATGTAGTAAGTAATGAAAGGAGTCATTGAAGAGAATAAGAGCAAATGAGAAGTACTGGTTAAATAGCAAAAAAATTCTAAAACCCCCTAAAGTTTTCCATTTTTGGGGGGGGACATAAATAGTACTTTGGAATTATCAAATGGACAAGTGAAGAAAGGCTATAATCTGTGCCAATATGGCAGTGTTTTTTACATCAAGTGATTATGTGCTGTATGCTTTCTGTCAAGCAGTTGGAGAGGTGGTTTTTCTTTCCTTGCCTGTTTTGGATAACGAGATTTTCAGTTTTTATTCATGGTACATAACTTCTCTTACTTCATGGAAGCCAGGAAGGTAACTCCACCTGTACAACCTGAGAAGCTGACCTGGAAATTCTGTCAGTGATATTGGTGCACCCTGGAAAAAGCACACAAAGTGAAACTGCCCAGGGTCTTCTGATATAGAATATTTGCATAGAAGATTACATATTCTACCTGGTGAGAAAGTTGTTGAAGGCAGCATTGTTGTCATATTCTGTAATGGGACTCATGTACCCTGTAACTTTTAATATCAATTTCTTTTGACATTTTATGATTTCAGTGTGTAAGTGGGTGAATGCTGATTATGAGGAGATGAACTAATATTTCTGAAGCCCTTGAAAGATGATAAATTAAGGTCGAGGTTGCCTAGAAATTCTTGAAGAGAACTGAAATTCACAAGCCATATGGTAGCGATAACGGAGGATCAGACAAAGCTTATATCCCTTAAGAACATCCATTCTTTCTATTCTTAATTTTGTATACTGTTAGAGTAACAGTCCTTTAAGAAGTACTGGGTTAGCTAGTCTCCCTCTGAAAGGAGGAGGGATATTTTTCCTTTCCTGGCTGTACTTCTGGGCTTGTTTTGATGGAGAATAGTGAGAGATTACAAGGTGTAATACGCAGGAGGATGACATCAGAGAGCTTGGGTGCCATAGTTCATGCAAAAAGACTAAGAGACTGCAGTAAGGAGCATTGAGAAGACAGTCATACCTCAAAGCAGGTAGAATGCATAATTAGAGATGTTAGAGATCAGAGGCAAATGAGGAGGATTTGCTTCTACTCAATAACTAACTGGACGTAGTTGCTCTAAACATATTGTAAAGGAGAAAATAAA
Source organism: Platalea leucorodia (assembly GCF_965183815.1). Taxonomy (NCBI): domain Eukaryota; kingdom Metazoa; phylum Chordata; class Aves; order Pelecaniformes; family Threskiornithidae; genus Platalea; species Platalea leucorodia. Next base: position 32,369,038 of record NC_138858.1, read on the forward strand.
TTTATTAAAATAGTGTTAAATTTTTTGGAGGTTGTGGAAGATGCAGTCTGGTACATCTACATATGACACTTGGTCCCTGGCTTCATTTGGAATGAGGTTTGAAAATAAACACAAAGCTCTTGAAAGCAACAAAATGTTGTAAGAGTGCTGCCAGCTTTATTCCTGGCTCTTGCATTCTTTTCACTGCTTTGGTCTGGAAAGGATTTGTAAAGATCATACAAGAGAGAACTGAAATTGTGGAGTTTATGTGTAATTAAGATATAAATATCGTCCTCATCAAAAGTAGAACCAATATGGTCATGAACTCAGCAATGTGCTGGAGGCAGTGGGAAACCAGAGCACTATGTGAGAGAACTAGAGCTATCGTCCTATAATTGATTCCAGAACTGGAAATCCAAAGATAGATTTTTGACTAAAGAAGAGCATAATAGGCTGAGGTTTAGGGTGAAGACTTCAACCCTCATGGGAGAATTATTCAGCAGTGATAAGGAGTGGTGCAATCAAAGGATGTCAGTTTCAAAGTGGATAATAGATATGGACGATGTAAGTTACAAACCTTCACAACAAATATTGTGTTCCTCTTTGTTTTCTTCATAAGGCACAATCAAGCCCTGAATTCTCTGTGAGATCACAACTATAGTGAAAATACTTAAAATAATGACAGTATAAGCTCCTGAAAGAAAATAATGTCAAAGAAAGAATTCAGAAAATAAGTTAGCAAAGATGAAGCCGCTTGTGAGACTGTTCTGTAAGGGAAAATTTAAATCGATAGAAATGGAACTAGAGGCATAGATTTGAGAGGTCTTTAGTTTACAGTTCTGGAAAATTGCAAGCAATAGAAAAAATATGATTAGACGATGTTTTTAACTAAAAGCTTAGTTAAGCTTTTAACTTAAAAAGTAAGTAATTCAGAAAGCTATAAAAGTGATGCTGGCATTTTATATTTTCATCTCTTCCTTGTGTTCAGCTATTTCTTCAGTGCTATTCTTTTGCAGCTACATAATACACCATAAAGCTCTGCTACTGAATATTGATTTGGTGACAGCTTTTTTGCAGATATTTTGTGTTTATCCTTCTACCTGGATTATTTGCAAATGTTTATTGAATTGATATTAGTTCTCTTGAGAGACTATAAAGAACGCAATAAAATTCACATGCAAGATATATTAATTAATTTATTTTTGCTACATTTGGCTTGCTTGTAGACAAATATTTTAATCCATATTTTATTCAACACTGATAAAAATGCTATCAACTTTATAGGGCTTTTGTAGCAATGTGTGACAATTTATCATAGGAGGAGACCCATAAAACCTCTGCTTTTGGGTAAAGTGGATGAAGGCAGTCATGGGCTGAAGGAATGTGATGATTCAGCTTAATGTGCTTCATTAAACATTTCACTGTTGTTGGAATTTTCTTCTGAAACAAACAATTTTTCTTAAATACATCATTAGAAAAGGACTGTATGCTATAGACCTTTTTTTGTTATCTGAAAGTTCTATTCAGTAACTTTCCACATTTTCTTTCCCACATTCACATTATTTTAATTATTGTAATTGACACCTAGATGCCTTCTCATTGATCATGAAAGATTTAATAAGCACTGTCCACTTGAATGAACAGAACCACAGACCTCGTCATTAATCAGAGCACTGTATAAGGACGCCATTCAGAAAAATATACTTAATATCTGTCAGCAATGCTTTCCTTTCTAGAATGAAAAGACATTTTCCTCGTCATAATCTGTGTATTTCGCAGGTGGCAAAGTCACTAGGTTGCCTGTGAAGATACCTTGAGATTTCCAACCAGCTAAAACATGTGACTGGGCTGAAATTCTGGTGTTAATAACTGGATCATTAATAATTATGCTATTGATTTCAGTCGGGCAAGGGTTTTACTTAGACCCAGTGTCCTTTTCACAGCTTTTCCTTTTCCACATCTTTCTCAATAGCAAATGACTACATTTTTAGATTACTCCTATTGAATAAGCTATTTCTCTTTGAGTTTCGGTCTGATTTTATTTCCCAGCTTCTGTAGAAGCTTTTAATTTTATAAAGTCAGCTGTGTGGAGTCCTGCACAGAAACACTGCTAATAAGTAAAACAAACTTTTCTAACATCCAGAACAGATCACTGATATTACCAAATAATATTTTCCATACTGGGATCCAGCATGCATGTCTAGCTACATCTTAGATGTGATTGTTCCCCATTACTCCCTGGCTATAATGTTTGTCTCTTGTCATTTTCCCTTTGGAAAATGAGTGTCATTTTTCCATAAAGAGTTGAGAGATGCCATTCTGCGTGAACAGAGTGATTTGTCTGGTGCTGCTTGGCAGGATGCAACATGTTCCATCTGTAAGGAATTTAGGGCAGAGTCTACGGAGGGATAGGGGGTAGAGGCTGGAGGAATTAAGGAGTGGGAGAGTGAGATGTAATGTTTTGAATATGAATACAAATTGTAAACAGTAGAGCTAGTGGCATACTTTCTTATGTTGTATGTGGAGCACTCAACTCATGACACAGGTGTCAAAGCACTTTTTTATGTGCTTGTCCTGATGGATAATTCTTTTAGACTTCCGCATTTGTATTCACACTTCTTACAAGATTGTTTTATCTTCATTGTTAGCGCATGTGACAAAATCATTGTTGTTTGTCTTCATTCCAGGACTACAATTAACCAATTGTTTGTTTTCTTTAAGAACTGCCTGAGACTACCTTAATTGAAGAGAAAGTTCAAGAGACAGAGACATGGGCCAGGCCTCTGGTCTACCTTTGGCAGACAAGAGTACCCAATTTCAATGCTGAAAAAGAATACAATGCAGCTTGTGCAAAAAAAGAACCACACTGTGCCATTTGCACTCTTCTCATGCCATACTACAAGGTAACCAAGATCCTACCCAGCTATTTCATTTTCAGTAAAGTAGAAATAAGATAAGCTCATGCATTTGATTTGTATGAGAAGTAAATAAAGTCACTATTGTTAAAATTAGAACTGATACTCTTCACCTGCTTTTATCCTTGGTTGCAGACAGTGTACACCTTCTGCTAGGGTTAGTGTAGGATTGGTGTTAGTCTATGTGTGCTTGCCCTTGAAGTTATACTTTTTCAGGTGGTGAATCTACGCAGGTTTGTATGTTTTAGCTATTTCCTTATATGTCCATCTTCAAATGCTTTTTATCAGAGCCTCTTCTGTATCTCCTTCCTGCGGTGTTGAAGAAATAAGTGTTTTCACAGTACTTAGGCCTTCTCAGAAATAATATTCCCATAGAAAGAGTCTAATGCAGAGCACAGTTTGATACTGGCTTGTGGAATTCCTGTGTCAAATGTCAGCTAAAAATGCTGCCATAGCACTATGGTACTAATTCTGAAGCTGCTAAACTGGAACCCCCTCAGCACGGGAACTAGGAAGAAAACTTTTATTGCACTGCACCCAGTTAAAGGGCTCAAAGGGAGACAGAGGTACAGTATCACTGAACACTGCTGCAATAATACTAGTTTGCAGGCTGAGTGCTATTCTATATTTCACAGTTATTTGAACTATCAAGGAACTATAGAATGACTGTGATAAATACCTAGAAGCAGTTAATTTTCTCATAAAACTGTTTCATTGTTAGTGCAAGAGCTGGGAGGGGACAAGTCATTTCATCATTGTCAAAAGGAAGAGTACATAAGACTTTCCTTTCTTTTACTTAAATATAAATTTTGTTTATTTTCCAGCCAGACAATCATGATGAAGAAAGTCCTACTTTTGGGGAAGCAAACTCAGCAGAAACATTGATGGCTGAAAATGAAAAGACTAAACCTCTTATTCCAGAGATGTGTTTTATTTATAGTGAAGAAAACACTGAAAACTATCCATCAAATGCTTTTATTGAAGAAGATGGAACAAGTCTTCTGATTTCCTGTGCAAAGTGTTGTGTACGGGTTCATGCAAGTAAATAAACTAATTGTTCAGTTGGCAGAAATGTAATTTCAAATTTTGTTTTACTGGTACATAATAGTTAACTAGGCTTCTAGTATGTCTCTAAAAGTACTTGAAGAACATTTTCATATGCAATGCTTCAATTACTGGCTACATTTTTTTAAAAAACTGTTATATTTTCTATTACTTGTTAATAATTGCTGTGAAAATAGTGAAGAATTAACTTTTCTGTAAACTTCCAATAATCACAATCTTCTGATTCTTCTTTCAATTCTGAGCTATTAAATTCCTCTTTTACCTCTCATATTTTAAACCACTGTGTGATGTTAGTATGTCCTTATTAAGTAGCCAGGGTGAAATCATGCTGGATTTGAGGACTTGTGAATATTGCTGTTGACTTTAGATATGCAGTAATTTCATTCACCTTGCATTCATTTTTATTTCAAGAGTGACTGATGAATGCATGGCTTTTCTGCAGTATCTTCTACAGACAGCAGGACTGGAGAAGTTAGCTCTAAGAAGTCCATGTGAAATTCTTACATGGAAGTGCAGTATAATTGCATAGAATAAATGACAGTACGTTAATTCAAATTGTACATTATTACTGCAGGGAGAATTGGTGACTTGCTGTTGAACTGACAGAAAATAATAAATTCCCTGGGGTTTGTTTTTTTTGGGTGTTTGGGGTTTTTTTTATTGCTCGTTTGTTTTGGTTTTGTAGATTTTTTTTTTTTGAGTTTTGGGAAGAGTGTGTGTCTAATTTACATTTCATAGACTATGGAATTAACAGTAAGTCTAGACTGGAGAAGTCTCCTTGGTCACAGGAAATGTGTTTGTGTTACTAGTGTTTGTATGTAGTTGAATCGTATGACATCATAGACAGAAAAGCAGAATATATTAACCAATCCAGTTCTCTTATTCTAGGTTGCTATGGTGTTCCTTCTCATGAAATCCATAATGAATGGTTGTGTTCTCGATGCAGAAAAGAAGCCTGGACAGCTGTAAGTTTCACACATTGCTTGGTTACCTAACACATTAAAGATGAAGGAAAAAAAAAGAAAAAGAAGCACATACATGATTGCATGTGGAATGTAGCCTGTGTATTTTTTCTGAACACACACTTGCTGGGGAAAAATTATTTGTAAAATATGAGTAGATTTCAATGTAAAATGTAATAACATTTTGATAGACAGAGTAGGTTTATCCACTCAAGAAAAGGATTGCCTAACAGAATATACTTGCGTGTAAAACATTGTTCATCACTGTTCAAAACTGAAAATTTAAATGCACATTAGAGAGAGAAAAAATGAGATTTCCTCTAAATATTTTAGACTTTTGGTATATACATGTGAGCAGCTGGAGAATAGAGAAAGGCAAAGAGAATAATAAATTACAATCAAGAATGAAATTGTTCTTTTACAGCATTTAAGGTTTACTGAGCTGTATAAGAACAAAAAGGTTTCACTTGTGAAGCTCCTAAAAGCCTATTATTTTATTTTTGAAAGAAGTATAAAATAGTTTTATACAGCAAGAATAAATACACAAGTGATCAGTAGTTCACAGAAACCCTAAACATATACTTTAAAAAAAAAAAAAAAAGTTCAAAATCTTACATTTCACCAATCTATCAGTTGCCCTGCTAAGTCATCTAATATTTGCATCCCTTAAAACAGATTGAGGAAATGTGATAATCAGTTTTGATGGCAAAATAGCTTTTCTTCATTCAGTTGTTGAATTAAAAGCAGTTATTTTAGGTGCCTTAAAAATGTAAATCCTTAAATGACATCACAAAATTTTAGATATGTTGAAAAAGAAATGAGAATTCAAACTACTGGAAAATACAATATCGCTTTATCAAACATCACTTCTTGCAATTATGAAAGTCACCTGTAAGAAATTCACAATCATAGCATTAGCAAACTCAAAGTAACAACAAATATAAACACGTTGATTTTCCTTTTGTACACTGTCAACATTTTAAGGTTCTTTTGTGAATGCTAAGACTTAAGGAAACAAAAGAGGAACTGGTATTTTTAATCCACATATTACCTAAGCTGGGGAAAACAAAAGGAAAAAAGTGACTTAGAACTGCTCATTACAAAGATACGGTCCATCTATAATGTTTAGTCCTGTGCTCTCTCAGTGCATAGGTATTAAAATATTTATTGAATCAATTTCTATCTCTGTAATGTGTTCTTATTTTAGTAGGAAAGGCATTCTTACTAGGTAAAATCCAATTTTCATCTTTCATTGGTAACCAGAAAAACTTGTTACAGCTTCCTTATCAGACAATCATGAGTTTCAGGATGTCCTGAACTACTTTTGTGGCGACTGTTCTAGAGTAAGGGGAAGGTCGAGGGGAAAAGCATAAGTCTGTGCTAGCAAGTGACAGGTTGCCATTAACTCGAAACCTAATTATGAGTTAAACAGGGTTAGAAAGCCCTGCTAACTCTATCAAAAAGTTTTGTTAATTTCTTTTCAGGGGAGATACAGCTATGATGTGCAAGTATGGGAATTCTAAGTAGAGCATTCTTATCCATGAAATACCATGCATGACAGCAATAGGACTGAATCAGATGTTTTTGTTAAAAACACCAAAAAATTTAGAACGTTGCCTTGGAATCTGATGTTAACTGCAATATAACAGTAACATATTAGTGGTGAAATTTGGAGAAAGTCTTTATCTTTTGACTATAGTGCATTTTTAAAAATCAAAAGTCACTGAAAAATAGTAAAACAAAATTCAGTCTTATAATTTGTTAATGCTGTGTTATAGAAAGGATTCTAAAATTGTTCCGGGGTTCTAATGTTATTTGACAAATGTTCTTGAAGAAGAGGACATTCAGATAGTGCAGCGGTAGGTGAAAGATAAGAGCAAAAATAGTGAGATAATGATTGTCTGACTCATTTATTTTCACTATTGGGCAATAAAGGGGGAATTGGGAAATATGATAGAAAAAGGAAAATGTTGGGGAGAAGATTGAAGCTTGACTTGACTGGGATTTTTCTTTGACAGACTTTTAGGGGAAAAATTCGCACCCAAGGACAGCGTTAATGTGAGAATTATGCACATTTTACTGAATAGGTTTAGTTTTATTCTGTTACAATGCATATAAGTTTCTGAAAATAAGGAAGATCTGAATTTTAGGGAAAGTACTTTTTGGCTAAATTATTTGAGAAGATGAGATGAAGCAGTGGAAGAGATATCAAAAACATACAGAAAATAACTCAATGGAAATTTTACGTAAAGAGGTTTTAGTATTGGATTTTTGCAAAAGCACACTCTAGGAACTGGAGAGAAGACTCAGTGGATTTCTGGAATTTTATGTGTTAGGTAACAAGAGGGTGATAGGAGTGAAATGAAGCACCATTTTCACCGTGCAAAGGCTAGACAGTATGTGTTGCCCACTTGGACAATTTATTTAATGTAAGCTTTGGCTATCATATATTTAACTGAATTGCTGTGATTTTGTATGTGTATTGATTACTGTACAGCTAAATCGTTAGTGCTGACAACTTCGTCTTTCTATAGCTCTGATTTGGTAACCTGAGTGAAATGAATTGATGCCCCAGGAGAGCTCTTCATTAAGATATGTTTGTGGAATACAATTCACATTCTTAATGTCATAAGTTGTCATTCAGTTGGGAAGTTTTAATGAAATGTTGAAGATTGAATAGACCCTCACTAGTATTAAATTTACTTAAAACTTGTCCTCCATAGTCTGCTATCTTGTATTCTTTGTTATTACATGTCGTTCACATGTCAGTGTGAACTGTTCATTGTCAGCTGGAAGACATAAGAGTGATAGACAGTAGGCATCTGCTACCCAAGTTAAATAGCAAAAATCCAGCGGTTTCAAGGATGTGAATGACTCTGTTATTTACTCATATGTGAATGATACCCAGTTCACTTTTTCTATTTTTAATAGTAGGGTCTTTCAAAACTCTTGAGATGCTGAAGCAATCTCAGAGCTATCGGTGATTATCTCTGAGAGTTTGCAGAGCTCAGGTGAGGTGCCAGCAGCCTGGAAAATTTCACATTGCTTTTTAAAAAGGCAGGAAATGGGTGACCCAAGGAATTATGTGGCAGTCAACCTATCTTGGATTCCAAGAGAAATACCAAACAAATGATGAATCTATCAATTTCTAAACAGCTAGACAATAACAGAGTACAAAGTGATATGCATTTAAGAACAAACCAACTATTTTTTTGCTGTGACAGCTGATGAGAATAAGGAATAAGCAGATTTCATGCATCCTAACTTTCAGACCCTTTTGATAGTGTTTTAAATTCTGATATTCAAGTGACAGTAGAGATACGATGTGAATCAAGAGTTGCCAAACATACAGGAATATGGATTTGCTTTCAACCCCCAGTATCTCGGGCCATCAGCCATCATTCTCAGCAGACTCTTAAAATCACTAAGAGTGATAAATTTCTGTGCATCATTTGCTGATTACTTTTCATGTCCTTATGGAACACACATGGAAATCTAGACTGTTCTACTTTAAGCTGTTTAAGATGATTGTACAGGAGATGGGGGAGTATTAACGATTAATAAGAAGCATTCCTGATGCATTTTCCATAAGTACCAAGGACCTTGGGCATTTTGTAGGCTGGGGTTTACTAATTTGGGTTAGGATTACTGTTTTGGATTGGATCTAATTACTGTTTTGGATTGGATCGTACTATTTTGTAGGATAATAGTAATATTACTATATCGAGTAAATGCTGTAAAATAAATCATATGGAATTCAACAGAGATAGGTACAATACTTAGAGAGGAGTTATCAGTTATGCACATATAAGACGGGAGTCCTTACCTAAGCAGTGGCTCCTGCTGCGAGCTGCAGTTGTGACCACTCTGGTCACAAACTGAACATGAGTCATCAGTTCTACAGAACCTGAAGCATCACACCAGGATGTTTAATCCTTCTACTGGAAGTAAAGCCTGAAAAACACATGGAACAATCTTTCTGCTCTCTTCAGCTTTGATGAGAGCCCAGCTGATGAACTGTGTCTAACAGTGAACGCCTGTGTTTCAAAAAAACATGAGCCTGAATGGGATGGAAGAAAACAAGAGGTGCAATTGAAATTGCAAAAAAACAAACCCAAAATTCTTTTAATTGTTTCTGATAGACCTCAATCATTCCATAAGGAAGGACTGAAAAGAATTAATCTTCTTAATATAGCCAGGGGAAGACAGAAAGGAAATAAGTAGCATTCTCTCATGTAAAATTATATGTGTATGGCAAAGAGGTACACAATCAATTGCCATTCTCTCATTTTAGGGACAAGATGACTTGCAGCAGCTTTAAACTGCCTCAGTAGAAGTTTCTGTTAATACCAGGAAATTTTGTGAATTTTTATTTCTAAAAATAGTGAGCTACTGGAGTAGGATATATAGACATTTTGTAGAATCTACTCCTTCACGATTTTTAAAAACATGTTGGACAAACATTTGTCAGGGATAGTTAAGAAGACTTGATTGTGCCTTAAGGCAGAAGGATAAAATAGACACAGGTTTCTTTTTTCTGTGGTTCTCTTTTGCCTGTTTGAACAGTATTATTCATTGGAAAGCAATGTGACTGCAGTTCTCTTTGGAGAAAAAATTATCAGTTTCATATGCAACTTCAATGTATTAGTGTATTTTTGGTTGTATGGAACCTCATTGCTGACATCAGCATGATTAAAAATTGCTGATACTTATTTGGGTCCTATTTGTCATTTTAGGATCATGTTTTTATCTCTTCAGAATTTGGACAATAACCTTAGGTTATCCTAACAGCTTTGACTTCAAAACAGTACAATACTTTTATCTAATCTTAGCATTATACTTAAGATAAATGTCGTTCTCTTTTAACCAATCTTCTGTACATCTATAAAAAAAGACAACTTAATTGAATATACTGCTGCCCAGAGTACTACTTTTGCTTTTAAAAATCTGCAGTTTAGGTTAGTTGTGCCAACCAGCAGCTGAAAGTTTTATGCTACCTTTGAGTTATATGCATATGTTTCTTTTATGAATCAGTTTTTTAATTTGTATAAAGTTTTCTATAGCTATTGCTATGCATAAGATATTTTAATTGTATGTTAAATTGCTGTGTAGTACCATAAGTCTCTCTGGAGAGGGAGACGTAATTAAAGAAAATTACTTATTTGCAGGACCTTTTTTTACTGTATGCAATATAGAGTGAGTGTATTTTACATTCCAACTAACACGGTTCAGACTTCAAGTTTCTACATAAAGCAAATGAAAAAGATCATATTAATCTAAATTCTTGTTCAGCATAAACATTCCTAAAACTGCAGCTGTTGCAGAAGATGTGAAACTGAGATTTGACTCACTGTAGGAATTATATATCCACATGCCTTCAAAAATTCAATTCGTGCATTAGAAGAGTGCACAAAATGAGAAGGTTTAGTCATCAGAATATACCTATTCCCTGAAGTTCCAACTTCCCGAACGTCTGAAATTGTTTTCCTTCCTCTTCACATTGATTCCTAGAAGGAGGAGATTTAGCTGAGGAAGACCTGTCTGAGGAATTTGCTTCTGGGTGAGGCTTTAAATCCTGAAGGGAAGGTTGAGTGGAAAACAAGGAGAAAGAAAAGTTTTGTGCGGTGGAAAATAAAATGGAAGTTATGAAACATTGGTACAAACCTTGGTTCAAAGTTCAGAATTCATTTCTTAGGAGGGAAAGTTCCTTCTTATTCCTCTGCTTACAAAATTAAGTATTGGTTTTAGTTTTGTTAAATGATACTTTCTTAAACTCCCGGCAGTTATGTTAACTTTATAGAAAATTTGGTCTCTACTAGGTTTTTGTATATCAGTATGATTTTGCAAAGCACTGAAATGTGAGAGCACTACAGAAATGAGAGCTGCATTAATAGCTATATGAAACTGTTATTATGTGTGAATCTCAACTATGAACATCATTAAAGGATAGAAATAGAAAAATGCCTCCGTGGACTCAGATTTACAGAGCCAGACTTTTCTTTGATGGAGATTCCAGTTTATATTATCAGAGGAAACTGCCTTTGAGATTCAGAAGCATACTGTTTTCTTGCAGTTGCAACCTCTCTAAGTAGCTGAAATAGTATGCTTTACAACATTTTATGTCAATTTTCACCTGCCAGGGTGTACTTGGATCCATGATAACATAACATATCTTTATATTCTGCTAGGCACTAGGTCCTGTTTGATAATGATTATTGACAAAAGAGAAGAGTGATACCGAATTTGTCTATGCTAATGGACATAAAATAGCTGTAAATCAATCCCCTAAAACAATTAAAAAATCAAATAATATTAAATAAGTCATCTGCATGGCTCCTGAAAATGTAACTGTATTCATACAAAGTGCCTTGATTGAGAACAAATGCATCATTAATCTTAAATGCTTCAGCTAAAGAAAACTAGTGAAGTCAGGAAGAATAATGACTGGCATTATAGAGAAGGCAACATACTGTACAATGTGCAAGGATGTGGTCACCTAGTAGCTATAGTATATAAACGTAAGTACCTTTATTATTTAGAGGACAAAAAGATTTGGGACAAGAAAGAGTTAGAAAGAAGAATGGGTAAGGAAACAGGTAAATGCACTTCAATGCCTTACTTCATAGTAACCTAGCTATTAATAAGGCTACTAAGGAAGCTGCACGACTTTTCACACTTTATTCTAACCCTCCATAGCACTCCAGAAATAGTTCAGCTCCTAACCTGGTCAGTTGGCACTGATTTTGAGAACAGATCCTATGTTGAATAGCATTTTTTTTTTTTTTTTTTTTGTAGATGAGCTTTTTTGTGCTTTATATTTTACTACTGATATTCAGACTTTTGGTTTGTTTGTATTTTGTGGTTAGAGTAGCCCATTACTTCAGTTGAAGGATTTTTTTTTCTTTTTTTTTTTTCCCAAAGGCATCAGAGAAGTGGCACATAAGAGCTTTCCACATTTCAGCTCAGAAACTGCCCTATTTCACCCAATTGAAAATAATGATTTCAAACAACCTTTTATAGTGGTGCCTTTCTCACTGATACAGTGTCAGCATTTCCATTATAAACTCCTGTTTTCAGAGCCTGATAACTGCCAAAATTAACTCACTACATGTGAGTTGGTATACAGTGTCTTAATTTTCAGACTGATTAAAGCCACCAAGCTTTAAAAGCATTTGGATATTGTTAATAAAAAGAAATTATTGGCCATGAAAACCTGGCTATAGCAGGAAAGGTTAAAACCTTAAGTTTTCCATGTTTTTCTTCTTTCTTTTCAGAAAAGTAAGGTCTGATTTATTTTTTTTAATTTTTATTTTATTTATTTTTAAAATCTGGGTTTTCCTAAACCTTCTCTGCAAAAAGGTGACTTACTGGGAGAATTACTTATAAATGCTGATGGTAACCATGTGTGGACTCAGAGGTGGTGAGCATGATATGTCTTTCTTATTTTGGTATTAGTCTAGTAACAGGATATGTATTGCTTGTAAAAACGAGTCTTTGGCACAACATATTTTAATAGGTTTGCAAATACTGAGTTTTCCTGATGCTGACATGGAAACCAAATTGAAGACTGTTAAAGACGGAAAATATCTTTTTAACCTAAGGGCCATAATGCTCAGACTCAAAGTCTATGTTGACCTTGGATTCCCTTCATTGCAGTTCACCAAGTCAACTTTTGCCACTGATATCCATGTAAAAAGGCCTGATAGCTTTGGGCACCTCCAGGTGTGTTGGTATTATCATCTTACCAAGGAAGGGGTTGTCCATTCCCTGCAGGGTGAAGCAGGATTTCAAGCAGTTGCAGCTTTGAATCTGGCCCTGCTTGGAGCTGGGATTGGACCAGAGAACCTCCACCAGCCTCGTCCAATCTAAATTTGTCCTCAAAGACCATATCTGATCTCTAGAAGTACTGCTGCAAAATCATTGAAAGGAAAAAAATCCTGGAAATAGCTAGTAGCAGGATATCCTGGCCTGCCCAGCTGCTGTTAGGCTGCTTTCTTGAAGATATAAATTTTCGTCTAAGGATGTTCAGGTTTAAAGCTAATATTTACTGTCACATCCAAACATTGTCTTATAATAATGGGAATAATCCTACATGTATTTTATCAGTAGACATACAATCATTCCATTTTTGCTTGTGTGTTTGCTAAGCGTTTAGCCTCAGCGTTATCCTCTGGCAGGGATTTTCACAGTCTCATTATATTTTGCAGGAAGAATGATCAGTTTTCTATTTTGTACCTGATTTCAATGCTTATTTATTTATTTTTTAAAACAGCTAATCTCATTCCTTTTGACTTCACTTCAAAGCGGAAGTTGCCTGTAATGTTTCTTGTCTGGATACTTGGGAACAGTCACTCTTACTACTGTAAACATTTTCTAAAACTGAGTGACCAATAACCACTATTGCAGGAAGTATTTCATATTCAGTAATGTAACAAATTCCATTTCATACTTTATACATGGTTTTTTTAACTCAGATTTGCACAGTCTAGTAAGAAAGGCCACGTAGGCCCCCCTGCTTGTGTTTTGATTCTTATTTCAGTCTCAGCCCTGCCAATTCCCGTTCCTTCTCCAGCTGCAGAAATCTCTCTCTACTCCCATTCCCTATCTCACCGCTCTTCCATGTCCTTTTCCAAGTCTTCTTATCCCAGCCAACTCTCTCCTGCTTTTTGCATTCTTGTAGATCACTGTTCTCAATAATGCTATGTCATGGACGGCACAGCAAAAGACTACTTGCTCTGTGTATTGTTGCCTCAGCCTGGAATGACCTGAGAGGTGCAATTGCAAGGAAATTTTTGGCCATCCCTGAATCAAGGGCAGAGCAGATTGAATGTTTGTGGGATTAGGCTACTAAAATGTAGAAATTCAGTAGCTGATGAGTTATGAACTTTAAATTCTCAAAGGTGGATGTCTTGAACAGATTTGAATGCATCTGAAAGAGTAAAATGTTCATCCATAGCAGGTGTGGCCACCTTGAGTTTCAAGAACCTACTTGAAGCTTGCAGCCAAAGATGTGTCTACATATTAAATAAATATTAACCCATGGTGGATTTCCCTTTTGTGGAATTACTCTGAATCCTTAATCAGTGTGAACTTCAAGCATCTACAAAATGCTAAAAGAATTGATAATGGTTTATTCTGTTGGACAGAGTAAGATTTTATTGGTAATATTTTCTAAAAAAAAGTTGAAATGCTTTTCTCAAAGTTCCTATTGTTAGTAAAAATTGTGGCATTGTTGAGGCAGGTGATGGTGGAAATTTGACAGTGTTTATATACAAATTAAGATTGTGAGTTATAGTGGTAGCATCTAGCAACTCTGTTAAGAAATGGTGCTCCCAGACAGGAAAGTGTGTTTTGTAAAGTATGAATCCTTTTACTAGGATTTACCCTCAATTTGTCTGTAATTTCTTATTTTGTTATTTTTGTTATTTTTGTCTCTAAAAAAACAGAAGCTTGTCTCTGAAAAGCTAATTTTAAGGTAATAACTTGAAGCGGATACAGTAATGGTCTCTGAATTAAATTAAATAATCTCAAAAACTATTTTATGAGTGAAAATTATTCCCCTGATGTGGAAAGATTAAAATATTCATTAGTGGACTATTGCTGAAAATAACATTTTCAAATGTGTTAAGAGAAACACCAAAGTTTTTCTCTTTACACAAGGATAAATATAGACACAAATATAAATAAGCTGGGGAAATGAGATAGCTGAAAAGGCAGCAATGCCATATCCAAATGCGCATCTGTGTTAATACTATTAGGAAATGTGACCTTGGGCATTACAAGGCCATTGAGAGAGAAAGTGGAAGGCTAAGGGTATCTATTTTCAGTTCAAAGGTTCCTCTCTGAAAACCCACCTGAGTGGCTGGAAGAAAACAAAAGATGTTTATCAGCCTTAGCCATACAATTTGTATCTATTTGACTTAACTGTGGCAAAGTTCAAGATCAGATGTCTGTTTCAATTATCTACTTTTAAATGAGACTAGTAGATCAGCATTATTGTGACACAGCTTTGTAGCAGCTGACTCTTAAAATTGAAAACAACTGTTCCGATCCCTTATTAGAAATATTTGGGAAAAAAACCCCAAAAAACCAAAACCAAAAACCTGTTCTAACCACTTTTCTTAGATTTTTGAGTGTTTTTAGACACACAGGGATAATAGTTGATGAAAAAAACATGTAAATATATTGTTAACTGGGTAAATAGTGTCCTACTTAGTGCTGAAGACATTATCAACACTTGCAATGCTTCAAACCACTAGCCAAAATGTATACTTACTTGAAATGATTCATTCTGGTATCACTGCTAAATAAAGCTGCGATAATAAAGTTGTCACAATAACTTAATAATAATAATAATAATAATAATAATAACAACAACGATGATGATGATGTTTGGTGAGTCTATTCTATTTGTTTTTCAGAATTGCAAACCATACAAACACATGAAAATTCAATTAAATTGGTATTATATATGATGTATACTGCAGTGTATACTTAGCAGTGCCAAGTAACAGGATTTTCCTCATATCTAGGTATCTTTTCTAAAACATTTTAAAATGTATTTTGTGAAGCTTTAAAATGGCAGGTTACATAGAATAGTAACATCTGCCATAATGAAGCAAACCAAAGTCTATTCTAGCCTGTTAACCTCTCCCTAGCACAGCCAGAAATGAATACCTGGGGAAGAATATAAGTCTTGGGCAAGCATTCCCTAATGCTCTCTCAATCACCTACAGTATGCAAATAAGAAACTGCCTTAGCCAAAGGCAGTATCTTTGTATTTACTAAGTAAAAGCTAAACTTTGTCAGATTTTTCTTCCATGAACTTATGCAGCTTCTTTTTCAACTGGTGTAAAATTTAGCATCCACTTCTGGCAAACAGTCACCTACTCTGAAGAACATTTTTGTTTGTTTGTTTTGAACCTGCTGCTTTTTGTTTTCCTTTGATAGCAACCACTTAGTTATTGTATTCTAGTACTTAGTCAAGCCCTTTTCCAGGTCCCTCATGATTTTACTGGCATCTCTCAAACACCATAATGTCTCCTCTTTCCTGGCCTGACCAACGGCACCCTGCTTAGTTATCCCTTGTGCAGAAGCTGTTGCAGCTGATGTTAGCTGAATGCAAGCTTGCCTTTTTTTTTTTATTTAAAAAAAAAAAAAACATAGCATCGTAGAATCATAGAGTCGTTAAGGTTGGAAAAGACCCTTAGGATCATCAAGTCCAACCGTT
This sequence comes from Platalea leucorodia, assembly GCF_965183815.1. Lineage (NCBI taxonomy): Eukaryota > Metazoa > Chordata > Aves > Pelecaniformes > Threskiornithidae > Platalea > Platalea leucorodia. Next base: position 32,385,189 of record NC_138858.1, read on the forward strand.
AACCTATCACTGCCAAGTCCACCACTAAACCATGTCCTCGAGCACCATGTCTATCCATCTTTTAAATACCTCCAGGGATGGAGACCCAACGACTTCCCTGGGCAGCCTGTTCCAATGCTTGACCACCCTCTCAGTGAAGAAGTTTTTTCTAATATCCAGCCTAAACCTCCCCTGGTGCAGCTTGAGGCCATTTCCTCTCATCCTATCACTTGTTACTAGGGAGAAGAGACCAACCCCCACCTCAGTAGAACCTCCTTGCAGGTAGTTGTAGAGAGCAATAAGGTCACCCCTCAGCCTCCTCTTCTCCAAACTAAATAACTCCAGCTCCCTCAGCCCCTCCTTGTAAGACTTGTTCTCTAGACCCTTCACCAACTTCGTTGCCCTTCTTTGGACACACTCCAGCACCTCAATGTCCTTCTTGTAGTGAGGGGCCCAAAACTGAACACAGTACTCGAGGTGCAGCCTCACCAGTGCCAAGTACAGGGGCACTATCACCTCCCTGGTCCTGCTGGCCACACTATTCCTGATACAGGCCAGGATGTCATTGGCCTTCTTGGCCACCTGAGCACACTGCTGGCTCATGTTCAGGTGGCTGTCAACCAACACCCCCAGGTCCTTTTCTGCCAGGCAGCTCTCCAGCCACTCCTCCCCCAGCCTGTAGCGTTGCATGGGGTTGTTGTGACCCAAGTGCAGGAGCCGGCACTGAGCCTTGTTGAATGTCATGCAGTTGGCCCCAGCCCAACGATCCAGCCGGTCCAGATCCCTCTGTAGGGCCTTCCTACCCTCCAGCAGTTCAACACTGAGGCCTGATCAAATGAAGCCTGTGAAGTAAGGTTAATCAGGACAAGATCTTGATAAATTATTGAGATATTCTGGAAAACAGGATGTAGTTAAATAGGGAAAAGTGCAAGACGGATACTGAAGCTAGAATATAGACAAAGGAATGGGGAGCAATGATGTCAGCCACTGCTGTAGAAGGTGTCCTGAAGGTTGCAGTGAATGAGCTTAATAAGTCGCTGCCGTTGAAAGGTGAACACTGTGTGAACAGGTCTCTGTAGATGTGGGATGCAGGATGTATCAACTAAACGTGCTTTGCCTGACATCACTGAGATTTTGCTCTCATTGCATTTCAGAGGTGAGAACATGGCTTCAGATGAAGACAGTGGGTGAAAAAGTTGTGGTTGTTTAACTGACTAAGGGGCTGTAGATGGCAAATGGCAAAAAGGAGAGCAACAATCTGTTTTTCATGTTTATGATGTACAAAGTAAAAAGAAAAAAGCTTAAGCTACAGCAGGGAATCTTCAGGTTGGCTGTTACGAAAAATTTCCTAATGGCAAGGATGTCAAAGAGCTGGAAGAAATTGTTATGTTGATCATGAAGACTACATTTTATGAGGAAGTTGTTGAAACTGTTTTAGGCAAAATTCATTATGAATAACATATGTTTTATTTTACCCTGTCTTCATCCACTGACATAAATTATATATTTCATTTAACTGGATAAATATAATTCTTTGGAGATGCTATTGTAATTTACAGGGTCTTAGAGGAAAGGAGAAACAGCAGTTTAACAAGAAAAGGGATCATGTGGGGCATGTTTGTTGTTGTCCATAAGAATATCCATTATATGACTTAGTATATTTCACTCTGCTATGGCTTGACTGAACTCCATTGCCTTGCTGTGTCAGACAGCTTCCTGTCTCATGTAGAATGCTATTGCAGTATGCAAATATGGGAGTGTGAAAACTGCTTTTTATAAGCATTACTGTCCATATGACTTTGAATTTTGGCAGAGTGTAAAAGATACTCAAAGACAACTAAATGCATTCATTTTGCAATACAAATTACTGTAAACAGGCTTGGTTTTTGTGTGGTATTTATCCATGCAACAATAATTAATATGCAGCTATGCCTGAGTAGTGGCATATCATTCCAAAAAAGGTGATCCATCTTTTGGATGTATGTACCAAAGGAAGCATGGTTAATTCACATTGACTTCAGGCTTTTGCTGCGGTTTCTAGCAGTGGTTGAAACAGAGAAATGAAAAATAAACCAGATTAGGAATGCTGGTTGCAAAATTTAGTCTCATTATAAGCAAGGGAAAGTGTTTAGTCCAGAAACTGTGGATATGATCTGTATTGTTATGAAAAAAATGCATCGTCTCCACTACAAAGCTAAAAGATCAAGTGAACGTTAGTGTGCTTAAGCTTGCGAATTATTTGGAAATGTCTTACTTATACAGATACTGGAAGAGAGAGTTTTCTTTTGTAATTCTAGAATGTTATGGAGATTTTTTAAGCAGATGAGCAATTTTAAATGGTCTAAGATTTAATTTAGATAAGTGTAAAATAATATGCTTAAGAAATTATTATTTAATGCAAATACAAATGACAAAATTACTTGTTTAAAGGATTTGTGAAGTAATAGTGAATCAGAGATTGGATACGTTCTAAGGTAATGCTCTATAATGAAGTCTGTTCCTATCCTGATTTTTACACATAGGCTGACAGCAGACACACATGGATGTACAAACACTCTCTTTCTTTGTCAGAACATGGGTAATGATTGCTAATGTACATGTGATTTCACTGCCATCCATGGCAGGTATACTTGTATTAGGAATATTAGTCTTTCTAAATATCAGGTTCCCTGTGTTTTCTTTGCTCGCGGTATGTTGAAACTCGAGGTAAATTAATAGCCATGTCGCATGGATATAGGACAAAATATTGCAGTACAGACATAATTTACAAAATGGAATTAATGGGCATTAAGCCTGTGGTACTTCCCACCCATGTTTGCCATGAACACTGGTGAAATTTTCTAGTTCTTACAGGCCTAATTTATTATAGCCTGTATCCAGCAGCAGTGAAAAATTATTACCCACCACCGCTGTCTAGCGACCAAACATTTGTGTAGGTGTTTTTTGAGAAGGGATTAAATTTGGTTCCTATAGGTCCTGCATAGGGGAAATCTTTTTCCAGCTGGTAATGAGGGTATTTATAGCCACCTTCTCTTTTCTCTGGGCTGCCATTTTTTTTTGCCTCTCTCCCCCCCTTTTTTAAAATTTCCTTTTCTTTTTTTTTTTTAACCTAGTGTGAAAGCTCTGCAGTTAGTAGGTAAGGATTATGACTTCTGTCTCTTGCAGTGTCTAATTCACAGTTCTTTATTTTTACAGTGGTTAAGAGACAGTAAATCTTCAGAAGAAATTTGTCAGCAACATCTTCTCATATAAAGTCTCTTCCTGTGCTATTTTAGCTTAACTTATTTGTGGAACTTCTTTAGGACCTTGGACTCTCTCTAGTTGCATTAATAAGTTACACACCAGATGATCAGATGAAGGTTTTCCTTAAAAATAAAAAATACCTATTAGAAGCAGGAAAAGTTCTTCATTATTTAAGTAATGAATTTCAAAGTAAGCTGGCATAAGAACATCAAAGCTCATAAAACAGGAGCAAAATCACTGTTATTCTGCAAAACAGAGAAGCAGTCAGTTAAAGGATTTTTATGGCAAATATGAAGAAAGTGCTTCAATTGAAAAAAAAATCATGAGATCCACATGTGGGGGATCCACTGAACTTTTACGTTTGAAAGTGGAGAATGAAGCTTTTCCCCGCAAAGATTTCTATTGAGTCAGACTCATGCTCTCTTTCCCAGTCTGCAGATGTTATTCTACCTCTACGTTGTAAGCTTCACACTCCTGCAGAACTGCAAATGAGTTGGGGACCAGATCATAAAGAAGTCCTGCATGGCTCCTTTTTTAGGAGGTTGTGGTATTTGCCTCTTCCTGAATGGTTGTTCCATTTTAATTATTATTTTATATGCTGCTTGGCTCATTTGTTTTGTTACTCTCGTGGTCATGGAGATGTGTGCCCAACTATTTTTACTGTTTTATCTTGCACCTCTAATTGCCCTATATAAAACTAACAGGTTGGATGCATTCTGTTGGTCAGTATCTCACTATGATGGTGGCCAAGTTCTGTTTATAAAGATAAACAACACTGATAGCAGAAAAGATGACACACAGGGTGTCAAATCAGTCCAAGGAAGAGCTGAAGAAATAGATCTTTCCTCGACTAATTTGTAAGCAAGATTCTACGGTGAATCAGCTTGAAGAGTATGCAGTGCTGTAGGATTACTCTGTGGTTGTGGTAAGGTAGTCCTCAGGATTCCCAGGAAGGTTTAAAGATCCGCAGACTGTTTCATGCTATAGTTTTCATATATAAGTGCTTGCCTTTGAGAACTGAATGCCAATTAGAAGCAAATTTCCCATGACTGTAGTTGTACTTTACTGGAAACAGTGCACTGTGCCCATTAACTGTTTAGTGGAATTTTTGTTGTGTTATTTCAGAATAATTTCAGCACGGTGCATTAATGTCTAGAAAGCCTTAATACTGTGATTCTTTAGCATCTAGCTTAGGAAAGTCTTTACCTCACCCATGTAGTTCAGTAAATTTTCCAGTTGAGTGATGTTTTTTTGAAACCAAAATATATTCAGGTTAAGAAAGATAGTAACAGTTCTTTACATAGCTTGAGAGTGTACCTGTGTAGATGGCAGCACCTCATTATCCTAATGACATCCAAAAAGGGCAACAGACCCTCCCTCCCTGCCTTCTTCCCTCCTTTTCTTCCTGTCTCCCTCCATCCCTTTCTCCTTCCTATGTTGTCTCTTCCACTTGTTCTCTCCACTACCCCTCCACCCTGTCGTCTTGTGTTGGGCTTGATACAAGAGCAAGTTTCCTAAGATGTGGCAAGAGAACCTCACAAAGGTTCAGCTAATTGAATACAAATGTTGGTTCTGGAAGAAACAGTTTTACTTATTCTCCAACAGCCAAATGGAGAAAACCTATGCAATGATGCCCTCCTCTATTGAAGAGGCCACCAAAAGTTACAAACAGTACAAGCTGAAACTCCTACTCAGTGCTGCAGTAGCAGCCTCCTTATGTTCCATTTTTCTTCTTCATATGCTGAAACTACCTGTTCCTGCTCAGTCCCCTTTGAATACCTGAAGGAATTAGTATTCTGAGCCTTTTGGTTTCCTGATTTAATAGTTAATGTTTACTATTACAGAGGGAACCGTGATCTGGGCTCTTGTGGGTAAAGTAATGAACCTCAATTCTCTTCTTCACAACTCTACAATAATATTAAATAGTTAAAAGGGTACTCTGTAAGAGGGATGGGTTACCTGTTCCCCATGGTTCTGGTAGGTAAGGCAAAAAGTTATGTGCTTAAATTGCAAAGAAGATTCAATTGTCACAAGGAAGTAGTTTTTAGTTAGGAAAGGTCTTTCTCATAGGAAATGTAATAAAGCATTCAATTGGATTTCTGGCAGGCATTGATAGTCTTCATTATTGGAGTTTTTAAAACGAGGTCAGCCTGGAGTATTACATAACACTTGTTTGGGGGTTTTGTTTTGGTTTCGTTTGTTTCTTCCCCTGCAAGGGCAACTTAAATTTAGAGGTTCAGGAGACAAGCTCTGTTTCTGAGTATAGATATACAGGCACAGAATATCTTTACTTCATTTTGTAAATTTGGTTCTTTGTAGAGACCAGAAAAATGGAGACAGGATGAAAAATAACTAAATTGGAAACACTTTCTCATCTTTTCCTGTGAAAGGACAAGGAAAAAAAAGAAAAAAAAGGGAAAAGATAGATTCAGAAAAGGAGGAGACTGGAGAGAGAGAGAGAGAGAGAGAGAGAGAGAGAGAGAGAAGGGTTGGTGTCCTGGTTTCGGCTGGGATAGAGTTAATTTTCTTCCTAGTAGCTGGTATAGTGCTGTGCTTTGGATTTAGTATGAGAATAATGTTGATAACACACTGTTGTTTTGGTTCTTGCTGAGCAGAATTTACACTAGTTAAGGACTTTTCAGCTTCTCATGCTCGACCAGGTGCACAAGAAGCTGGGAGGGGGCACAGCCAGGACAGCTGACCCAGACTGGCCAAAGGGCTATGCCATACCAGATGATGTCATGCTCAGTATATAAGCTGGGGGGAGCTTGCCGGGGGGCAGTGATCGCTGCTCAGAGGTGGGCTGGGCATTGGTCAGTGGGTGGTGAGCAATTGCATTGTGAATCACTTGTTTCTTCATCATCATCACCATCATAAACAGGAGGAGCTGGAAGCCACTGAGCGGCAGGAAAACTATGATGTGGTCACCATCATGGAAATGTGGTGGGATGACTCACATAACTGGAGTGCTGCAATGGATGGCTACAAGCTCTTTAGAAGGGACAGGCTAGGAAAGAGAGGGGGAGGGGTAGCCCTGTATGTTAGGGATTGCTTTAACTGTCTAGAGCTTAATGACAGTAATGATAAGGTTGAGTGGTTATGGGTAAAGATCAGGGGGAAGGCTAACAAGGCAGACATCGTGGTGGGAGTCTGTTACAGACCACCCAACCAGGACGAGGAAACAGATGAAGTATTCTACAAGCGGTTGGCTGAAGTCTCACAATCCCTAGCTGTTGTTCTCGTGGGAGACTTCAACTTACCAGATATCTGCTGGAAATACAACACAGCAGAGAGGAGGCAGTCTCGGAGGTTCCTGGAGTGTGTGGGAGATAACTTCCTGACGCAGCTGGTAAGCGAGCCAACCAGGGAAGGTGCCCCGCTGGACCTGCTGTTCACGAACAGAGAAGGCCTGGTGGGTGATGTGGTGGTCAGAGGCTGTCTTGGGCTCAGCGACCATAAAATGATAAGAGTTTTCAATTCTAGGAGAGGTAAGGAAGGGGGTCAGCAAGACCACTACCCTGAACTTTAGAAGGGCGGACTTTGGGCTGTTCAGGAGTCTGGTTAACAGAGTCCCTTGGGAAGCAGTCCTGAAGGGCAAAGGAGTCCAGGAAGGCTGGACGTTATTCAAGGAGGAAATCTCAAAGGCGCAGGAGCAGGCCATCCCCATGTGCCGCAAGTCGAGCAGGCGGGGGAGAAGACTGGCCTGGATGAACAGGGAGCTTTGGCTAGAACTCAGGAAAAAAGGAGAGCTTACTGCCTTTGGAAGAAGGGGCAGGTGACTCAGGGGGACTACAAGGATGTTGTGAGGATATGCAGGGAGATCAGAAAGGCGAAGGCGCAGCTGGAACTTAAACTGGCCACCACCATTAAAGAGACAACAAAAAAAGTTTTTATAAATATGTTAGTGACAAAAGGAGGGCCAGGGAGAATCTCTCTCCTTTGTTGGATGCAGAAGGTAACCTTGCCACGAAGGATGAGGAGAAGGCTGAGGTACTTAATGCCTTCTTTGCCTCAGTCTTTAATAGTCAAGCTAGCCATCCTCGGGTTTTTCAGGCCCCTGAGCTGGGAGACGGAGATAGGACGCAGGGTGAAGTCCCAGCTGTTGAAAAGGTGGCAGTCACTGACCTGCTCCTCCACCTGGATGCGCACAAGTCCATGGGCCCAGATGGGATCCACCCGAGGATACTGAGGGAGCTGGCAGAGGAGCTTGCCAAGCCACTCTCCATTATTTATCAGCAGTCCTGGTCAGCCGGGGAGGTCCCAGATGACTGGCAACTAGCAAACGTGACGCCCCTCTACAAGAAGGGTCGGAAGGAGGATCCCGGGAACTGCAGGCCTGTCAGCCTGACCTCGGTGCCGGGGAAGGTCATGGAGCAGGTCATCTTGAGTGCCATTATGCAGCAAGTGCGGGACAACCGAGGGATCAGGCCCAGCCAGCATGTGTTTATGAAAGGGAGGTCCTGTTTCACTACCCTGGTCTCCTTCTATGACAAGGTGACCCGCTTAGTGGATGAGGGGAAGGCTGTGGATGTTGTCTACTTGGACTTTAGTAAGGCCTTTGACACAGTGTCCCACAGCATTCTCCTGGAGAAGCTGGCTGCTCACAGCTTGGATGGGTGCACTCTGTGCTGGGTTAAAAACTGGCTGGATGGCCGAGCCCAGAGAGTGATGGTGAGTGGAGTCAAATCCAGTTGGCGGCCGGTCACGAGTGGTGTTCCCCAGGGCTCAGTGTTGGGGCTGGTCCTGTTCAACATCTTCATTGATGATCTGGACGAGGGGATTGAGTGCACCCTCAGTGAGTTTGCAGATGACACCAAGTTGGGTGGAAGTGTCGATCTGCTGGAGGGTAGGAAGGCCTTGCAGAGGGACCTGGACCGGCTGGATCGTTGGGCTGGGGCCAACTGTATGAGATTCAACAAGGCTCAGTGCCGGCTCCTGCACTTGGGTCACAACAACCCCATGCAATGCTACAGGCTGGGGGAAGGAGTGGCTGGAGAGCTGCCTGGCAGAAAAGGACCTGGGGGTGTTGGTTGACAGCCGCCTGAACATGAGCCAGCAGTGTGCTCAGGTGGCCAAGAGGGCCAATGGCATCCTGGCCTGTATCAAGAATAGCGTGCCCAGCGGTGATAGTGCCCCTGTACTTGGCACTGGTGAGGCCGCACCTGGAGTACTGTGTTCAGTTTTGGGCCCCTCACTACAAGAAGGACATCGAGGTGCTGGAGCGTGTCCAGAGGAGGGCAACGAAGTTGGTGAAGGGTCTGGAGCACAAGTCTTATGAGGAGCGGCTGAGGGAGCTGGGGTTGTTTAGACTGGAGAAGAGGAGGCTGAGGGGAGACCTTCTTGTTGTCTACAACTACCTGAAAGGAGGTTGTAGCGAGGTGCGGGTTGGTCTCTTCTCCCTAGTAACGAGTGATACGATGAGAGGAAATGGCCTCAAGCTGTGCCAGGAGAAGTTTAGGCTGGATATTAGAAAAAACTTCTTCACTGAGAGGGTGGTCAAGCATTGGAACAGGCTGCCCAGGGAAGTCGTTGGGTCTCCATCCCTGGAGGTATTTAAAAGATGGATAGACATGGTGCTCGAGGACATGGTTTAGTGGTGGACTTGGCAGTGATAGGTTAACGGTTGGACTTGATGATCTTAAGGGTCTTTTCCAACCTTAACGATTCTATGATTCTATGATTTTATCATCATGATCATCATCATCATATTATTATTATTATTATTTCCTCTTCCTCTGCTGTCCTATTAAACTGTCTGTATTTATTTTCCGAATTCTCTCTCCTATCCCACTGTGGGGGGAGGGTGAGCAAGCAGCTGTGTGGTGCTTGGTTGCCGACTGGGGTTAAACCATGACAGCTGGAAGGTAGAAAAGCCTGTGTATGTGTTCAAAGGCACAATTTTAAGTAAAGGTAGGAAAAGTCCTGTTTGGCATATTATCTGGGAACCACTGAAATATACTTTGCTGAGTGCCCTGAAAGCAGACGGAGTGGTACTGGAGATTAAGGCAGTGAAGGTGTACTGCAGCAAAGGGAACTTATGAGGAGAAAAGAGGGGGGGGGGGGGGGGGAAAGGATAACCTGCCCCATATTCCCTAGATTTATAAATTTGAGAACTGTCAGGAAGAAGCAGGTTTTCAAAGTATTTGAGTTGGATCAATGGCTTGTGAGTCAGTTTCTCAGTAACTTCTGTTGAACTAATGTGTCATTTTACTTTGTTTTACCTTAGTAATCTGTATGGCAATTCCAGCCTTTCTATGGTAGTACTGATTAAATGCCTTTTTATTTAGTATCACTTTCAAAGTGATTCTGTCACTGTGTTTATGAATAATACTTAAAATTTTTTTTTTTTTTAGCTCATTTGAGTTTCTCTTTTCATTACTATATTCTTGTATTTTTCCTGTAAGGAAATGCCATGCTTATAAGTGGCAGTTCGTAACCCAGTAATTAATTACATTAGCAATTTACATATCCTTAAGATCAACTAAATAAAACTGATTTGTAACCAGTCAATAAAACTCACTTTTTTCTACACTATTTTTATTTTTATTTTTAGGAATGTTGTCTCTGCAATTTGAGAGGTGGTGCATTAAAGCAAACTACTGACAAAAAGTAAGTGATATATACTTCAGGATTGTATGTGTTTGTTTTAAACTTTATTCCCAAGCCATTCCCATGTACAAAGCATTCATAAACCTGATTATTGACAGTGTCCCTTTAAGCTGAATCATTGCAGAATTAAAATTACTTCTATTGAAATGTGCCCCTGGCATTTTGTGAAATAGTTAGATGCTAAAATGTACATTTAGTTTAGTGTTTGCTCACACTTACTTCTTCCAAATTTTATTCTGCTGGCCTTTGTGTAAAGAAAGCAAATGAGAGCTCATTTGTCATTGTTTGCATGGGCAAGTCTTATCAAACAGTGGTGTATTTTCTTCTTTGGTCCTGCAAATTTGTGATTACAGAGTTTAATACAATACCTTTGAACTTCTAGAAACAGTATTTTTAATTGATTAATTTGAATCATATTGAAATAAGTTGAGATTTTGCAGTGTTTTTTTTAAATACACTTCTATCATACACTGTCAAAAATAGCATTGTTGCTGACATCATGCTATTGACAGCATCAGTATTTTTCTCTGTGTTTGGATGACAGAACACTATAGCAAGTAACCCTAACAGATAAAATGGAAAACATTGCCGCTTAATATTTTTTCAAGCCCAAGAGTGGAATGGTCTTTATGCATTTTAAATCTTCTCATAATTAATTAAATTATTTTAGTAACTTAGCAATATCATGTAGATCTCTTTCTTTAACCCTTTGGAATGCAGTGGTAAGAGATGATCTAGCTGCGACATTCTTTTCCACTTACCAGGCAAGAATTTATTTATCAGTGATTTGCAATTAGTTGCATGACCCTTGTAAATTGTTCAGTTAGGAGAAGGTTTTATGTGAACCTCACAGGCGAGATCTTACCTTTGGAATGCATTAATATTGTAACCATTTTAATGGAGGTTTTGATCAACACATGAAAATTCTCAGCTGCTTTTTAGTTCTGTTTTAAACTCCCCTAAATTTGCTGCTTGCTTTTCTCACTAAAAAAAAAAAACAAACAAAAGTGTAATCTCAGTAGAATTTATCATGCCCTTTTGATATTTGCTGCTGATAGATTGCATGTTGCATCTTTGAAAATGTGTATGTCTTTTTTGTAGATCAATTAAAATGTTTTCGAAATGTTTCAAAAGATTTATTAATAGAAAAAAATCCACAGAGGTTTGCAGAAAGTGACTTCCTTTGCATAACTATAGCTAAAGTCTTTGGTTTTGTATTATATCCCTCTGTAGGTTTCTGTTACGAATTTATGAAATAAGAATTCTGTAAAAGTAGTTCAACTCTTTGTTTTCCTGTTTCCATACCACCCGACAGTTACTACACATTGTTGAGTTTTTCATCTTTCTTTCAGCATTAGCTGCAATTCTAAACTCTTGAGAGTTTTTGGAAGAGTATGTTCCAATTATGCCCTTTTTCTCCAACACATGTAAAATCCAACGTGTGCATTCCTTTCCTTCCTTCTTTCCCTCTCACATACTGATTAGAGATATAGGATGAGCATTACTTAGATTTAAAAGCTGATGAATCAAACATGGGGGGAGATTTGCCGTATAGGAGAACTGAGATTCCTCCTTTTCAGCAGAACACAGCAATTGTTTTGAGTCCTATTAGGTTGAGAGATGTCAGAGTATGAATGTTTGGGTGAAGATTTATTGAAGAGGCATTTTATTTATAGCATTTCTGTCCCATAAAGCTTAGATGATAAGACAGTGTAGTTTTGCAGGTGGGCAGGCAGCAATGAAAAGAAAAAGGGTTGTATTAAAAGTTAAAAAGAAAAAGTCTCAAAGCAAGACTTTTTTCGGTAAGTTAGAACATAAACAAAACTGTTACCATAATAAAATGATAGATCTACAAACTTTATCTGCTTTTATTTGGGCTGAACTGTATAACTTGCTAATTGATATGTCATCTTTACATACGGCTTTTATTTCACACTTTGGCCAATACAACTTCAATGTCACATAACAGGAGTTTGTTTAGTCCCTGTGTGTCATATTATACTTTTCCAGATATTTTTGTCAAAGATCAGTTATTGACTAACACCAGCCTAGTGAGGAAAGAGAAATGATTTCTGTTCTGGTGCATCACCCTCTATCTCTTTTAGCCCCACTTCGTGTTAATCTGCTAAGATGCTCATGTAATGTGTGTCTCTGGAGATCTAGAGAAAGTGGACTGAGGCAAGCATTCAGGGCTCACAAAAAAGAGTGAATGGGGTAATGAGACAAGGTGTACAGTGAATGTCAGGGAATAAGGCAAGTATGAGTCAAGGAATGGAAATGTTTCCCTTTCTTCAGATTTACTAGTTGTCTACCCCAAAAAGATTTTAGAAGTAGTCTCAGAAGGCTGAGACATAAAAATGTCATTAGCTTCTCTTTTACTTCATATAATATGCACTTCCAATACTAATTTCAGACTTTTTCTAGTTTTATTTAGCCTTTCTTCTTTTGAGATTTAGGTATTGAATGAGCATTTGGAGGATATAGCAGTGCTTTCTGATGAGTACAGGAAGCACACACCACCAGGAAGGAGGCAATGCTGGACTTGCTATTCACAAACCAAGAAAACCTGCTTTGTAATATCTTGGTCAGTAACAACCTTGGCTGTAGTGATCACAATAGATGTGTGCAGAGTGTGCAGAGGTGCAGTTAGAAAGGCCAAAGCTCAAGTGGCCAGAGACATCAAAAATAACAAGAAAGGGTTCTTCCGGTATGTCAATTGAAAGCAGAAACAGAAGGAAAACATAGGCCCACTGTTAAACAGTAGAGGTGAATCAGTCACCAACAATGCTGAAAAGGCAGAGGTTCTCAACACCTTCTTCACCTCTGTCTTTACCAACACTGTTGGATCCCAGATGTTGGGAATGAAAATCCCGGAGGATCCATACATAGACCCACCATCAGTGAAGGAGTTAGTATGTGAATTTTTACAGGAGCTTGACCCTTACAAATCGATGGGCCCTGATGCCATCCACCTGAGGATGTTGAGAGAGCTGGCTGATGTCATTGCGGGGCCACTCTCCATAATCTTCGAGAAGTTGTGGAGATCGGGGAATGTCCCAGAGGACTGGAGGAAGGCAAATGTTACCCCTATCTACAAGATAATTATAGGCCCATCAGTCTTAATCCCTGGGAAAGTTATGGAACAGATCCTCCCTGGGGGCCATCAGGAGTCAAATGAAGCATGTGATTGGGAAAAGCCAACACGGCTTCACCAAGGGCAGATTGTGCCTGACAAATCTGGTGGCCTTCTATGATAAAGTGACCTGCTTGGCTGACATGGGGCGAGCAGCCGACGTCTACTTGGACTTTTCCAAGGCCTTCGATATGGTTCCTCACGGCCTCCTCCTGGAGAAACTGATGCATTATGGTCTGGACAAGTGGTCTGTGCAGTGGGTGAGGAATTGGCTCATGGGCTGCACCCAAAGGGTGGTGGTAAATGGCTCTTTTTCAAACTTGGCAACCCGTCACAAGTAGGGTCCCCCAGGGATGGATATTGGGCCCAACACTATTCAATATCTTCATAAGCGATCTGGATAACGGGATCAAGTGTAGCCTGATGAAGTTTGCAGATGACACCAAACTGAGTGGGAAAGCAGACACTCTGGAAAGGAGAGCCACCCTGCAGGAAGATCTGGATAGGCTGGAAGAGTGGGCTTAACAAGAACCTCATGAAGTTTAACAAAGACAAGTGTAAGGTCTTGCACCTGGGAAAACATAATCCGGGAGTGCAGCTCAGACTGGGATCCACCTGGCTAGAGAGCAGCTCCATGGAAAGGGACCTGGGGGTCCTGGTGGACAGGAAGCTCAACGTGAGTGAACAGTGTGCTGCTGCGGCCAAGAAGGCCAATAGGATGCCGGGTTGCATCAAAAAGGGCATCACCAGCAGAGATAAAGAAGCCATTACCCCTCTCTACTCAGCGCTTGTCAGGCCACACCTGGAATACTGTGTACAGTTCTGGTCCCCGTTATGCAAAAAAGATGTGGACAGGCTGGAGGGGGTCCAGAGAAGGGCCACCAAGATGATCAAGGGTCTGGGAAGCCTGCCGTATGGGGATAGGCTGAGAGAGCCGGGTTTGTTCAGCCTTGAGAAAAGGAGGCTTAGAGGTGATCTCATCACCATGTACCAGTACTTAAAGGGGAGCTACAAAGAAGATGGAGACTCCCTTTTCACAAGGAGTCACATGGTGAGGACAAGGGGTAATGGGTACAAGTTACTCCCAGGGAGATTCCGATTGGACACGAGAGGTAAATCTTTCACAATGAGAACAGGCAATCATTGGAATAATCTCCCCAGGGAAGTGGTTGACTCCCCTATGCTGAACACATTTAAGACTCAGCTGGACATGGTGCTGGGCCATCTCGTCTAGATTGTGCTAGAAAGGTTGGACCAGATGATCCTTGAGGTTCCTTCCAACCTGGTATTCTGTGATTCTATGATTCTATGATCTGGTAAGCTTCCTAAAGTTGCACCGAAGTCTTAAATGTAGCACTGGTGCTAGGCACTTGACAGGTACTTTCACTGCTGAAGGAGACAGAGTTCATGTTGGCCATTACAATGATAACCTGATCAGTTTGCTGCTTCTATGCCTTTGTGTCTGTAAACAGAAGGTCTTGATAGTATGCTTCGATTTATGCTTTGATAGATGTATGACTGATTGTGATCATGTGTGTTGCCTAAGAATAGTTACTCAAGTCTGAGTAATGTTAATTCAGAATACTGTAGGTGCTAAATTGCACATGAATCAAATAGCATGGTCTTTACATATGCACCTGGATAGCACTTAATAAATTGAATGTGAAAGATGCTTAAAAAAGTGTTGCAGTACCACTACCGCAAAGTGGTATTGTTGTAAGGTTTGTTAAATATACTTCAAAGATGCTTAGAAAATTCTAATAAGGAAGTATCTAGAGATAGTTGTCTTTAAAAAACAAAAACAAAACAAAACAAAAAAAACCCACACAGCAAGTAATGAAACATCTTAAACACTTGTATTTCTATGGGGTTTTTTGGTGGTATTCTTGACTTGCCACTTTTCACAGGTGGGCACATGTAATATGTGCAATTGCCATACCAGAAGTCAGATTTGGTAATGTCGCAGAACGTACACCGATAGACACTAGCAGAATACCTTTGCAAAGATTAAAATTGGTGAGTACTACATTCATATATGCTTCGTATATTCTTTGCTATTAAGGTGTTCGAATATTTGAAATGTATTAAAAGTCTGAATTGTGATGATTATTGCCAGGTACAGAACAGTAAACTATGTTTAAGGTAAGGAATAAATAACCAGGGTTTTATCAAGATGGCTTTTTGACATATAATGGCAATTCATTAATACTATTAACAGCCTTTGGTATTTTATTAAAAGAAGTTCGAACCTGCCCTCCCCCAAAAGAAGAATAATGAATTTGACCAGTATTCAATGCGAAAGTTTCAGTTTTGGAACTCTGTTGGTGATGAAAGTGTTGAAATCCAAACAGACTGGGAAAAATCACACAGTACATGTTTGTGAATGTACTTTTTTTAATGTATTTTTGCCTCAAGTAACTATGTATGAAGGTAAAATGATGTATGATCTGTTTGTTACGTGGTATCTCTACCATCTGGAAGTTGAAAACTGTGCACAAAACAGTTCACACGTTATATTGGATGAAAAAAACCCTGTTTCCTGAGGAATTTCAAAAGCTGGTGGAAAACATAAATAAAAGCATATCAGCTACTAACAGTTGCACCCTGTGTTACATCTAGAATAACAGTGTCATTCAAGAAGGTTGATGTACACAAGCAGAAGATATGCATAAGTGCAACATAAGAATATTTTCCTTGCTGTGTTACATGAGAATTATTTAGTTTGTCAGTGTGTGCATCACTGTGATGTCATCCGATAGAAAGAAAGTGATTAGCGGCCCATTCAAAATCTTAGGGAAGAGATACCATCAGTTTTCTGGATCTGCCCCATACTATTTCCAAAGTCGTTCTTGGTCTACCTGACCTTGTACTTGCTCATTTTGAACTATTAATCTTTTCATTTCATTTTCATTTAATTTAATTTTGTTTAATTTCATTTCATTCCATTGACTATTTTTTGTGTTTTCTAGCTGTATTTCTAAATGTGGAGATACACCTTTGAGTGGTTTAAATTGATAGCCTGTCCTTGAAATGGTAATCCATTCTAAATTTTTGTTCAAAATTTTAAATTTTTTTTTCACATGTCCTTTTAAAAATAATGTAAAACACATTTCTGAAGAGTATATATAACTTCTTATAAAAAATTTTCTTCCCAATCTGAAAATAAAACCAGTAGAAGCACTGAGAATTAATTTAATATGTTCATTCTTATTTTTTGAAGATCTTAAATAGTCACAGAGACGTCTGGTTGGAGATTATTAATCCAGGCATTGAAAACACAGAAATTTTTAATTTAACAGATGTTGAAATTCCTTCTCTGGGCTGTCCATGACTTGAACTGTATAAGAGTAACAGGAGCCTTTTGGAGAAGGATTGAATTAATTTTAAGTTATTGATTATGAAGGTATGGAGCCAAACTTTGTGAAGTTACATGATTTACAATTCCTAGGTCATTTCTGCTGAACATGAAGCAATTATGTTAATCAGTTATTTATAACTGAGAGCTTTTTCTTCTATTCTTTCCTTAAGTTGGTAGAAGATTGCTTATAGCCTTAGTGCTTTTTCAGTTGTTGAAGCTTCCTTCAATGTAAAATGACATTGAAGCACTACAGATGGTATTAAGCTGTATATACCCTTTTGGTCTCCTGTGAGTCCCTGAATGTTTAGAAATATAGTGCTTGCTTTCTTTAACACTGTTTTTTAAAGTAAAAGGGTTTGTGTATTTCAGTGGAATGAATGTTGTGATGAAGGAACTCAGCTGAATACAATAAAAATGAGAGGCAGGGTACTTTATAACAGCCGTAAAAGTAATATTGCTGCAGGTAGTGGACAGCCTTACTGTGAGGGAAGGAAGCACTATAATCCTGGCTTGGCTCATTAAATCTTAGTTTTCCAAGACTTAGTTTCTGACATTGAATTTATAATGAAATAGCTAGGCTTGTACTAATTTAAGGGAAGTAGGCAGTTTGACCATTTCAAAAGGCTCTGTAATGATTTAATGTCAGTAGACCAATAAAAGACTGCTCCTTGGGTAAAGGAGCAGAGAGAAAAATCGGCTCTAAAACCACCAGCAGTCTGTCTGCTTCTAAATTTTGGCTTTTGTTGCAAATAAGTTGCTGTATCTGATGGTTTTACTCTGCTCTGTTTCACAGTGAATACCCTAGCTAAGTGTCCTGAATAACATTGTAGTATTCTGTATTTAAAAAAAAAAAAAAAACTTTAAAAAAAACATATTAGATGGAATTGCATGGATACTTTATATTTTCTCTAAAGCCTGTGTATTAGATACTTTTTATAAATTATTTCTCTTGTTTCCTGTAGGAAACATGGGGTTCCTGCTTCTCTAAAGAGGTTGCTGTCAATAACCTTCTGAATATATGCCACATCATGCTCCTATCAAATGTGATCCTTATGTTTGTGTTCATTTCCTGACTGTTGATGCTACAAAATAACAATTATGCTCTCATACCCACTGACATTGGGTTCTTTACCACTGAGGAACCCCAGGAATTATATCCAAATTAATTCTGTTTCTTTCTCTAGGAATTCCTGTCCCTTCTTCTCCCCACTTGGCCCCACTTCCATTCTTGTCTTTCATTCTTCTCCATTATCGTATACTCTGTACTTCAGAGTAGACAGCTGATACCATCTGTCTTGCTGTTAACTTCTGTAAAAGCATACTGAGTGATTCACACTTTGACGTTAGCTCTGGGAATCTGTGAGCAATTGATTCGGACCAGTTTTCCCCTTTGAAATTGTAGGGATTGCCAATACTGCTCTTCAGCAGCCAATTCCTGCTTCACAGCTATCCTATTTGTTAGGTTAAGGCTATCTTTGTTCATCACTCTCCATCATTCAAAGCCAGAGAGTGTTCATTGTATAAGCAAAGGCAAGTTTTATACATTGTTTGTTGATATTGAGCCTTCATAAGCAATAAATTTTTTAAAAATACATTTTTTGCCTATCTTTATAATGCTCTTTATGTTAAAGCTTGGGATAGCTAATAAATGTGGGCTGTCCTACTATGCCATCTCTCCTTTACAAAATTTGGGATGTGTTTTTTTGGATCTTTTTAAATGAGCAGAAAACAACAGAAAACAAATATAAAAGGATAGATTACATTCTAGCATGCAGCCATACCAGAACTAGATCTTACAATATAGGAGCAAATAGTTCTAGTCGTTTTAAACATTTCTCTTTCTATCCTCTTCTCTCTCTTTCTCCCTCCCCTCCTTCTTTCCTCTTTCCCCCCTTCACGTGTCTCTCTCTCTGAAATAGTAAGAAACCCAAATAAGCAGAACATCTACAGTTTGCAGAGATCTGTAGAGGCTGAGCTGACATTTTCTTTAGTGTAGCATCTACAAAGGAATATCAAAGGAAATAAAAAGTCAATGTTTTATTTTTGACAAATAACATCTGTGCAAACATAAACATATTGGTAGGCTGTTTTTTATTGCTTAGCTAGTATGTATACTGATTGCAGTTAAATAGTTTTAATTCACTAGACATTTTGGGTTGGAATCAGTGTGTTTCCTGTCAATCTTTCCATTATTAAATATTCAGCATATATAATTTCTTCCAGAGTAAAAATCAATATTTGTATTATGCTTACAGTAGCTTATAACTTTAAAATTGTTCTATGCAACTGTTTCATGTTTGCAAGTTAGTGGTTTTTTATAGAAAATGTTTTCATATTTCCCTAGCTTTTTTTAATGAGTTACGTGCCATTTACATGACAATGAAATGTTCATTAAAAATTAATTATCTCAAAAATTATTCCTTAATGCTAGTGGATGAAAACAGTCTAAATCAATACTAATAGAAGATTTTGGTGCTTTGTCTTTCATAGGGGAACATGAAAGAAAAGAATGTGATACATTCTGTGTTGAAATAAAACAGGTTGTATCATCACTTAGCTTTGAGGGGTGTACACCCATGACGTCGATGGACTCTGGTTGACTTTTCATGTGAAAGCAAAAGGCCTCCCAGGCAACCTCAGTGTAGAGAGTATCCCACAAAGACACTATAATCTGTAGTTTCTCTACTTTACCTCTCTGTGACTATACTTTTTCTCTTTTTTTGAAACTTACATGAATGGGAAAAAGAGATTGTCCTGGTCTGTTTTTTCAGAGGGTCAGGCTTTCTTCCTTCATTTTAGACTCAGCCTGGATGGTCACATCCATCAGACACTTTGAGTTCCAATAGCTATATGGAATGACAATTTGTGATTATCAAGCTACAAAACAAATATGTTGAATTCAGATGTTTATGCACAGGTTCTAAAATTAAATGTCTGGAGGGATATACCTTACCATATCACACATTTTAAAACAATATTTTACATAAACTACAGTATGCTAGCTGCTTTACAGACACTTAGTTCAGATGGTCTCTGTTCCAGGGGTCTCCAAGTTTAACAGCAGACATACGAGCAAGCATGAAAAGACAGGAAATACACAAATGCTAACTTAAATACTGTTTAATCACAGTGCAAATGTTAGGAGCAGATAAAAGGGAGGCAAAGTTGGTGAGAAGTGATGGTATGGAGGGGGACCAAACGAAACTTGTCTAAAAGTATATGCAGAGTTTCAGCTGGTGACAATTTCGAACGAGTGTGTGATTTGGAGGAGAGTTTATGCCATGAGTGAGTGTGGTGTCAGCTTCCATCCCGACACAGCTTAACAGCATCTAACAGTTTACCCAAAGCAGAGAAAGCTTAAGTTTCTAGCTGAGTTTATCTTTATTTATTTAATTTATTTATTTTATTTTTGCCTTGTTTCATTTGTCCTTAAGTCTCCAAGGGAAGCTTGGGTGTAAACTCCTGCTTTTGAAAACCTGTTTTGCTTGACTACTTATATGTATGAGGCTTTGTGTCGTAGAAAACGGGCTGTGGATTCCTGCATGTGTCAAAGTCAATGATAAAACTCCATTTTACTTTGGGAAGGGAAAAGCTTTTCCCCAAGTACCTAGATAGACTCTGCTTTCAAAAGAATGCTAATTACTCAGCTCTCATTATAAGTATGAACTATAGCTGCATGAAAAAGTCTGTGGAGATGAAAAAATCAGACTGACCTCTCAAACCTCTCAAACTCAGCCTTTAAAAAGCCTTTAAAAGGAAGAATAAGTACTCTCTTGTCTGTCATTCTATTTTAATAAAACATAGGACTTAAAAATAGAATTAAATATAAGCACTTACTATTATATGGCCAAGGAATCCAAGCCAACAGGAGTATTGAGCCTAGTGTCATTTACCCTTGTCAGACATGTGACTTATAATGAACAGTAGGCATTGTAAATGAGAGCGTTTAAATGTTTCATGTGTTACAAAAGAAACATCTAAATAGAATCATTAGCATCTGTTCCTAAACCTATATTTTTAAGATGGCAACTCTAAAATCATGTTTTGAATAGAATAGTTATCAACTCAATAGCAAAATACATTATATGCTTTTGATATTTTCGGTGTTTTAAAATGCTTGGGTATTGGATTGACTTTGTCCTTATAGGCAGTCACTGCAATGCTGTACTGAAATATGCACATAAGATGCCTTTGTTTCTTTATCTGTAGAGTTTCCTATTATTTTTACATTTGAAATCCTATTTCTCCAACAAAATAGAGGTAGAAAATGAGTTTTGGAATAGCTGAAGTTGCCCTGAAGCTTTTGATGACCTCAAATTTGTATTTGACAAGTGAACCGAGTATAAGCACAAGTGTACTCTGAGTGAGGAACATTATTTTGAAAAGAAATTTACACTGTGATGATGACTGATCTACAAGCCTTTCAGTATCTGGCTGAAGACGTAAAGTTCTTTTTAGAAGCCTATACACTTGAAAATTTGCACCTGAAGGCAAATAATAGTGAGCTTGAAAGCCAAAGATTATAGTTTTGAAAGGTACATCAATTCTGAAAATACAGAGGTTTCTCTGTGGTATGCCACTGAAGAATGGAATCAAAGCGAAAATGTGTATAAGCTTTTAAAAGAACAAGCAAATATTCTTCGGCCTGCCATTCTATTTTAATGATGTATGCAACCTAAAAAAGGATTAAAGACTTTTGGGGACACTGCTCATCTTCTGTGTTTTAATTTGTAATGAAATTCATTTGGTAAACTACAGTGGGGTAGCAGAACTATTGCAGCTGTGTTTCTTAAAGAGTAAAGAAACACTTGCAGTGATGTATACTAGTGTTGCTATGCATTTCTGGTAATACAAAGAGGTATTGATTACTTCTCAACGTTTCCAAAAATATTGCTGGAAGGACAATTGAGCAGAATCATTATACCATACATAAATTCACGCATTAACTAACTCATTGCACACATTCACAGGCAATGGGAGCAAAATAGACAGAAACCTCAAGACATATTTTAAAGCATTTCCAAATTGTTTTAAAACTGTTAATGAAATAGCTTTAAATGGCACACTTTTTGATTTTAAAAAAAGTTAAACTAAAAATGATGCAATAGTTGATTACTGCAATATATAATTCATTAAAAATGTAGTGACTCATTGCAATCATGTACAAAATATAATTTAGTGTACATGCTTTAGTCACAGCGTTCATAAGATTTTTAATAAGTATGTTAGAAGAATGTACGCTGCTGGCTGTATAGTACTTACTGTCAGAATAATTTGCTACAATGAGCAGATCCTATTGCAAACTGTCAAATTTGTATCTTGCAGTGGTACCATACTATTAAGTTTTATGAAAAATATGGAAAATGTTAGACATGCGTGACTATAGATAATGTCTGAAGACATGGACATGTCTGTAAGAATGAAAGCAGAGTGTTTAAAATGTTAACTAGTCCTCTGATTTTTTTTTTACTTGCAGAGGGGACTTTATGTGCAAGAAAATGGATTTTTCCTATAAGAATCCTTCAAAAGTTTTAAAGATCTGGATGATTAATAGTCCATAAAAAATGTGTAGGTCTGATAGAGTCAGGTCCATGTTTTGAAGTTCATCTCTGTCTATACAATATGTATTTGTGTACAGGAGAGGTCATGTCTGTGGTTTTTTTTGTGTCCACACAGAAATGGACAGTAATGCAACAAGTGTATGAGAAAGGTAACTCATAAGTTAAACAAGTATATGTCCAGAGGTGAATGTCATTGAAGAGCTAAATTAAATACTGAGGTTTGAACTGAACAGTAAGGTTGACAGTGAAGAATCATTTCATTTCATAGATAATATTCTACATTGTCAAGCATGGAGTAACTCTCTGAGCTCTAATAATTTGATGAGAGCAAAGTAGCAACTGAATAACATGAGGATTATGAGTTATCTAAATGGTTTTACTTTGTATCAGTAAAAAAAATTATTTTTATAACATTCTAAATTTAAAAAAAATATAAAATTGCTGGATTTATTTACTTTTATTTTGGCTTATGTTTATTTAAATCTCCTATAAAGCTTTTAGAAGTGCTTACATGCTTGAAAGATCAGAGCCCACTTTAAAATATTATTTGAGTATTTGGGGACAATAATACTTTTTACCCAAAAGAGCAAAAGGGCTTGTGATTGTATTTCATATCAAAGCTTAATTTTTTTACTGGTATTCATTTCAAAGATCTTCTAATTGGACCAATAAAGTAGCAGACCCTATCAGGATCTCCTTCTACAGTTATTCATCTGAACTTTGCATACACTGTAATATTTGATAAGTCACTTTATGCCTTAGTTTACCTTTCTGTTTGTCAATACTGGTGTCACTATGTTGCTGAGAAAAATATTGCCTAATATCTGTGTAAGATTTTGAAAATACAATGTTCTATGAAGTTGTTAAGAGTTACTTTATGTCCCCAGGAATACTAATGATGGGTGCTGGTGGACACTGGATTTATTTATGAATTAACATTTCGACTGTGGATTTTCTGAACCTTAATTTTTTATTTTAATTGCATATAAAAATCTTCTGTAGAAAGGCATTTTATTTAGAAAATGATACATCATATGTAAGGGAAAAATAAAAGTGTGAGAATTAAAACAGCTAGAAAAGGGACAGAAACATGTCTGCTAATGTAAATGTAGTAACTAGCAAGGATTAAATGTGTTGAGTGTATGCAGAATTTAAGTAATGTTTTAGAAAACTGGGAGACAGAAAATTGACACCAGGATTGTATCTGTAAGAAAAGAATTTGGAGATGGTATAATCCAGGAAAGCTTACCTCTGACCACCACATGCATAAGGTATAGAGGCAGTTTTATTGGTTTTGGTTTTGTTGTTGCTTGTGTTGTTTTTACAGTGATTGAATACACATCAAATCAAGGTATTTTTAAATTTAAATGTAAAAGAGAAAAAATTTCTTCCATAATCTTGTATCATTCTGTGTCCAGGGTAAGCTATTTTAAACTGGAGCATCACTGCAATTATTACCAGTTTGATTTACGAGACCATAAAGATGTATTGTTCAATCTTCTAGAAATGTACCTTTTTATTATCCATAAGTCTTAGGCAGTTTTGAATAAATTTTGCTGTGCTATTGAGTATATACACATTACATATATTTTAAAAAACCAGCACTCCTCACCAACATCAGTGGGTGCTTATATATCACTCCATTATACTTTTATTCCTTTAAAGTCGCCACTGTTTTAGGTCCTCTAGAATCATAGAATGGTTTGAGTTGGACAGGACCTTTAAAGATCATCTAGTCCAACCCCCTGCCATAGGCAGGGACATCTTTCAATAGATGAGGTTGCTCAAAGCCCTGTCCAGCCTGGCCTTGAACACCAGCCATGAGGCATCCACAACTTCTCTGGGTAACCTGTTCCAGTATCATACCATGCTCATTGTAAAAAAAGTCTTTCTTATATCCAGTCTAAATCTACCCTCTTTCCATTTAAAACTGTTGCTCCTTGTCCTGTCCCTACAGGCCCTGGTAAAAAGTCTTTCCCTGTGTTTCTTATAAGCCCCCTTTAAGTATTGAAAGGTCTCCCTGGAGCCTTCTCTTCTGCAGGCTGAACAACCTCAACCCTTGCAGCCGTTCTTCATAGAAGAGATGTTTCATCCCTCCGATAATTTTTGTCTTAGACCCGCTATAACAGGTCCATGTCTTTCTTGTGGTGGGGACCCCAGAGCTGGATGCAATACTCCAGCTGGGAGTACTCTTACGAGAGTGGAGTAGAGGGGGAGAATTCCCTTCCTCGACCTGCTGGCCATGCTGCTGTTTTTTATACAGCCCAGAATATGATTGGTTTTCTGGGCTGCAAGCACACATTGCTGGCTTGTGCCCAATTTTTTATCCACCACTACCTCAAGTCCTTCTCTGCAGGGCTGCTCTCAATCTGTTCATCCCCCAGTCTATATCGATACCCCTACCCAGGTGCAGGACCTTCCACTTGGCCTTGTTGAACTTCATGAGGTTCACATAGGCCTGCTTCTCAAGCTTGTCCAGGTGCCTCTGGATGGCATCCCTTCTCTCTAGCATATCAGCTGCACCATTCAGCTTGGTGTCATCTGCAAACTTGTTGAGGGTCCACTCAATCCCACTATCTGTGCCATGGAAGAAGATATTAAGTAGTACTGGTCCCAGTATGGACCCTTGAGGGACACTACTAGTTTCCACTTGGACATTGCGCCATTGACTGTAACTCACTATGGATGTGGCATCCAACCAGTTCCTTATCCATCTAATAGACCATCCATCAAACCCATATCTCTACAATTTAGCAGCAAGAAGGTTGTGGGGGAGCGTATCAAAGGCCTTACAGAAGTCCAGGTAGGTGACATCCGTAGTTCTTCCCTTGTCCACTGATGCAGTCAGTCCAGTGTTAGTGAAGGCCACTTGATTAGTCAGACATGATTTGCCCTTGCTGAAGCCATGTTGTCTGTCTTTAATCACCTCCCTGTCTTCCATATGTTTCAACATAACTTCCAGGAGTCTCTGTTCTCTGATCTCACTGGGCACTAAGGTGAGGTTGACACGTCGGTAATTGCCAGGGTCCTCCTTTGTACCCTTTTTAAAAATGAGTGCAATGTTTCCCTTTTTCTAGTCACCGGGGACTATCCCTGACTGCCATGACTTTTCAAATATGATGGAGAGTGGCTTGGCAACTACATCAGCCAATTCCCTCAGGACTCTGGGATGCATCTCATTGGGTCCCAGGGACTTGCCTATCTTCGTGTTCCTTGGATGGTCTCAAACCTGATCTTCTCTTACAGTGGGAGGGAGTTCATTCCCCCAGTGCCTGCCTTGAAGTTCAGGGACTTGAGAGATGTGGGAAGAGTGATTACCAGTGAAAACTGAGGCAAAAATAGTTGTTGAATGCCTCAGCCATCTCTGTGTATGTTGTCACTAGTTCTGTCTCATTTATAGGGGGGGAGGGTACATTTTCTTTAATCTTCCTTTTCTCACCAACATACCTGTAGAAGACAATCTTTATTATTCTTTGCATCCCTTGCCAAACTGGGCCCCAACTGTGCCTTAGCTTTCCTCATCCTATCCCTACACATCCATGCAGTGCCCCTATATTCTTCCCATGATACATGTCCTTGGTTGCACTGTCTGTACATTTCTTTCTTATGCTGTAATTTGATCAGGAGGTCCTTACTCAGCAATGCTGGTGTTCTGCACTCCTTGCCTAATTGCTCACACATGGGAATCCAGAGCTCTTGGGCTCTAAGAAAAATGTCCTTAAAGATCTGCCAGCTCTCTTCTGCTCCTTTACCCCTGAGGGCAGTTTCCCAGGGGGTCCCATCCTGTAATTCGCTGAACAACTGAAAGTTCACTTCCTGAAATTCAAGGTCTTGACTTTTCACCTGGCCCATATCCCTCCAGACTGATTTTCACCAGGGCATTATCATTGCAGACCAGGCTACCACCAATCTTTCCCTCTGTAATTAGTTCACCTGTCTTGGTAAGCAACAGGTCCAGTAACGCTTCTCCTCTGGCTGGGCTGTCAATCACCTTGATTAAGAAATTAACCTTGATGTTCTCCAAGAGTCTCCTGGACTGCTTACAGCTTGCTGTGCTGCTTTTCCAGCAGATGTAAGGGTGACTGAAGTCCCACAGCTGGATCAGAGCCTGTGAGCATGATGCTTCCTGTAGTTGAAGTAAGAACACTTTGTCAACAGGGTTCTCGATTGGGTGGTGGATAGTAAGTGCCAACCATGAGGTTTCCTTTGTTGGCTTGGCCCCTGATTTTTACCTCTAAGGTCTTAACCTGTTCAAAGACAGCTCTGTGCAGTCAATCAGTTTTTTTACATAGAGCGCGACCCCTCCACCCCTCCTTCCTTGCCTGTCCCTCCTGAACAGTTTATAGCCATTGATTGCAGCGCTCCAGTCATGTGATTTGTCCCACCAAGTTTCAGTGATAGCGATTAGATCATAGCTTTCCAGCTGTGCAGTCGCTTCCAGCTCCTCCTGCTTGTTACTTATGCTACATCCTGTTTTATGGATTGGGTGTTTTTTAAGGATAGAATGATGAGTAATTGCTAAATTAATTATTTGGACATAATTGGTAATAGTTGGAAACTCAGTCCAGTGAGAATGTTTAGCTTTCAGAGGTTATGTTTAGATTTTTAGTACTTTAAGCCACTTCTTTCCTGTCATTTTCATGTTTAAAGTTCTGTGCCACAAGGCATTGCTGTGGCGATGCTTGGAATATTATTGTCAGAGCTGTTTCCTGAAGTGAAAAAGGTCCAGTTCAGGTTATAAGCTTGAGAACCTGTTTACGTGAACAGATACTAGTTTTCCTTTAGGAAGCTAACTGCTATTTGAAATAATATTTGTAAGGAGCTGCTGAAGAAAGTAATAAGTTGTGTTGAGCAGCAGATTCTGGCATTTGAAGTAACTCAAGTTAATGTTCATTTTAAAGAGCAAAGAATGATTGCTGAACTGCTGCCAGGGGTTACCTTTTTCCATGAGCTGATGTAGCTCTTTGTGAGCTTTCTGTATATGCAGTTTCCAAGAAAAAGGATGAGGTATCTGTTTTAGATAAATTTTATTACCAGAAAAATGGCACATTCTTTTCAACAGTAGTGGTTTATCTTGCCTTTGTTTACAGTGTGGCTCTTTTGACAGTCATTTATTTGATCCTACTGTTTTGTTTTGCATCCCATTGTTATCAGAAGAAGGTATGCTCTCTTAGATAGCCACAGCGTGAACTATAGATGAGTGTCTTAAATTACCCCAAACGACAGAGAACAACATTTTGTCTCTGGAGGAGTGGCATATTTTCTGCTATATACATAGTGGTGTGAGATCATCTGCTAGGCACATCCAGTATGTTTAACTGTGTGGTCTTCAGGAATGGCTGTACGTTGTTTTCATTACCAGCAAGCATTACATCTGTCTTGTCAGCTCTGAACTTAAGCAGCTTACTTATTCCTTGCACCTTATCACAGCAGGGCACTTGGCAAGCTGAGAGACTACACTGTCCGAGTCTGACAAATATAAGTCATAAAGCGATGTCAACATCGTAATGATGGCACTGCAGCCTGCATCATCTTCCAGTTTCTCCAGTAGCCTATATGTTACAGAGTGACACTGTATGACAGAAAGTTCTGTCGATGGACAGCCCGTGTTACTGTCTTTTTTAAGCAGAGAAGGTGGGGTGTCCAAAGGTGCCATAACAAAATCACACATAGATTGGTGTGAAGTTCATTAAGTGAGTAATGAATATGTTAACTTCATATTGCGTAAAATTTAACTTTGTGAAACTGGGCGGATATAAGGGTATGTGAACGCAAGTAGAGGCTGTGGAAAATATTCTAAACTGGGTTTGAAAAATTAGATATTCCTCTGCTTTTTTGGACACCAGAGCAGTAGTAGTAGATGAATTCTTGTGCAAGTGTAACACAACAGGGCTGTAAATAAAGAAGCCATTGCAAATAGAATATTTGTTCTAAAGACCTTCTTATCCTGCAGAAGAATTAATACACATGAACCTTTAGTCTTTTGCATGGTGTCTTATGTTTGTCATCCCTTTAATAGAATTGTAGCTGTCTACCTTATCTTTCAATGTTAAGGCAACATGTTAGCCATAGAAATGATGGCTGGAGGGAGTGGAACAAATAGAATTATTCATATTTCCTGATTCTGTATGATACTCAGCTAGCCATCTGGTCTATAGCTTTTTGGTTTTCTTCTGCAATATTAAATATCAATTCCTTATTGACAGAGGAACTAGAGTCTTGCAGCTAGGCAGCACTTACGTGATTTTGGAGAACTTCCAGATCTCTTTTGAGTAATAAGCCTCGACTTATATTGTCCTTTGATTGGGAGCCTTTTGCTTTTAGATCATCGTGGAAAAGTATTACTCTCTCTTGTGAGAGTTATTTTCTTTTTATAACTGAAATCTATTTGCTGGCTAATTAATTTTGCTGCTATAACGCAACTTGTAGTGTAGGTTTATCCTAGTCAGAGCTGTCTAAAATGTGCATTTTTCAGTTCAGCTTCATAGTTTTAAAACACCCCATCTATCTGAAAAATACTGTGGTCACTGTGAAAGTTGCCTTTGAGATAACTATCAGGCAAGTCTCTTTTACCCTTCAGAATTTTCTGTTTGAAATAATCCCATCTACTTCTTTAACTAATCATGGTAGAAATTATCTCATTGTAGGAGCAGAAATTGGATAGCTTTTAAATAGAAATTGAAAATTTGCAACTCTCTGCTGGATGTGCCTTGTTAAGTTCATGTAAAACTTTATGCTTGTATGAGCTAAAAGTTTACCGAAAGTGTCACAGAAAAGATCTGCTATCCCTTAGTTTTACTTTGAGTGTTCATTTTTCCACATGTAAGCACACACGTACTTAGTTGCGTTGCTTTTATATGCATATATATGTACATGCACACACACATTCCTATACATATGCAGTTATTCCTATACATATGCAGGCTTTTAGAAGAAGGGAAGCTTAAGAAAATCAAATTCCGTTGATACAAGCATTTGTCCAACTCAGAGGTGGAACTATTTTATATATATTTACACTATTCTTTGTATTTCTTTTGGAGACTTAACAGAATATGTGAAGCTAGAAAGATTTGACTCATCTGTTCTTTTTGCACAGAGATTGAATGTCTGAATGATCCAGAGTCATTTTTTGATCTCAGTAACTTCTTTTTTTTCTGTGGTGAGAATATAGAATTTTTGCTCCAGAGAGTTTATGGTAACTGTTGTCTAATTTCCATGCTTCTACCATTTAATTTCAAGATTTTTTTTTTTCCCCGCCTCTGATCAGGTTAGTGATTTGAGATGTCCTAACTTTCCATTCTGTTTTAAATCCCTTCATTATGACATAACCTACTATCATAAACTCATTTATACAAAGGTACTTCAAGCTTCTGTCTTCAGGATTTGTAGCTCTTTTTCTTCATCTCAGAGAAATGAGATTCTGCATTTGTAAAAGGCAGAAGGGCTTTGGTCACTAGCTAGCACTTTCACAGATTTGCTGTTGACTGGAAAAATGCACAAAAAGCTATTTAAGAGCTCAGTTGTTTTTATACATTTTAACATAAATATGCAGCACAGAATTTATTCCATATATATTATATATCTTTTTGATTCCTGCTCTTCAGCAGTATTGTAGATTTTATTAAAACATATGTACATATATAAAAAAATCTCTTGAATATACCAGTGCGGATTTTTTTATTAGAGAGAATATATATGACTACTCATAAATGGATGCTTGTTTTACTTAAATGATTGTTTCCAATGCTAATGACAGCAGAAGAGATAAGACAGCCAGCAGGTTTTTTGCTACTGCATTACTGTATTGTTTTACTCTAACTGAATGACACAAACTTACCACACTTTTTTTCAGTTATTGTAGTTTAGTATTTTGGGAGCTATATTTCAGCCAGTTTGGGTGACAACACTGAAGAATATAGGAAGGTTGAAAGGATCCCTGATGTGTTACTTCGAAGCAGCAATAAACACTGCGAATGATTATTCACGGTGTGGTATTTGCAGCTATTATTTTTAAAGGCTTTCATTCCTTGTTTGTTGAGTAATTGTGACTTGCATGCAAGCAGGTGTCAGAGGAGTACTTGCTGACCATTTTTATAATTCAGAGTTTTGTGCCATCCCAGACAGCTCCTACTAAATTACAAACATTTGTTCACGTATTGCCAAATTTATATGACTCAGCCCTGTTTCATAGTGATTTTCAAAATAAGTGGAAAAAAATGAAAGCATAGAGATTACAAGAGCAGGTAAGCAGCATAGAAATAAGGGAAATATATTAGATATTTATCCCTTGCTAACAGATTACTTTAAAAGAGAAAAATTAAGATCAAGATTCTTGTCAAGTTGAGCATGATGAAATGGTTAGCAAGCAGTCACTGGGATTATGGACTAGACTTGGTAAACTTTCAATATATCTCATCTGTAGGAAAGGAGGGTTGATATTGCAAACTGAATTTCTCACTTTTATTTTTTTTTTCTTTTATAAATTGAAGATTGGAAAGCAGGGATTGAGCCATCTCTCAATATGGAATCTTGAACTGTAGTGCGCTTTGTAAGCAAAGCAGCTAATGGCTAAATATTTTTGACCTTAATCATTATTGTTTGAAAGAAAAGAGAGAAAACTTTAAAGTTCAAGTGAACATTATATCTAAGCAAAAGGAAGAAGATGCATAACCTAAAGCTACTGAAAGGAATGATTACTGTCCATGTAGTTCATTTGGGTAGCGAGCTACATAATTTTTGAGTAGTTTAATTTCTAAAATTTTTTCCACAGTGCAGCAAAATCTGAGCGTAAAATGGCTATGCCAAAAATGTTTGAATTCTTAAATCAGCATCACAACATTTTAAAGTTTTAAATATTACTTAGTTTTGATAATGGAACTAGATGTACTTACATGTTCATAGATAATGCCTATGTATGTGCAGTAAATTGGATTTTCCATTGTAACTGTGAGAATAGTAGTAGAATTGGTAAAACGGGGATCTCATAGGTGATCTCCTTCTTGGCTTGCTATATTTGTCCAGCTGCTTGAAATTCAAACTTAGGGAGCACTGTGTACTGATCACACCTAAAGACCTATTTTTTTTATCCTTCTCAATAACATCTTTCTTTACCTAGTGTGTGTGATCACCTGTTAAACATAAGCTAGGTATATAAAACACAGTTATTTCTTCCTGAAGATTTTATTACTCAAAGTTGCTTATATATTGATGGCTGTCAACTGAATATCCATGAAAGAAACCAACCACTTCCTTTGCTCTGCATTTTGCGATTCTGCTATTGCATAATGCTATACCTGTATGATATAGGAGGTAGTCATTGCTTTCAAATTTTAATGAGCTGGAATTAAATTTTGTGTAAATATGGTAACCATTATGTTCCAGATAGTTCAAAGATATTTCAAAGATCCTTTCCTTTCAAATCAGTAAGATGATTTACTATTATACTAGACTAAGTGCTTGTATTACATTTTATTTTGGTGTAGATCTTTTGTCAGGTCTCTCATCATGGCATCAGAGAGCCTTTTAAGTAGTTATGAAAAAATGTGAATGATATCCACAGTATTTATACTATCTTACCTTTTCTCCAAGGGGTGAATATTCCAAGCATGTTGGTGTAGCAATTTTTTGCAGGTTATTTTTTTCCTTATTTTTAATTTTCTTTCTTTTTTTTTTTTTCTTTTTTTAAAGTGCAGGCATTCTGGCTTGTTTATATGAAATCAAGCTGAGAAAGACATGTTGACAGTACATGCTGTGTCCTGGGAGTGGATAGTGGTTAAGGTAGTAGGTGACCCTTAGTTGTTGAGTGAATTTATTCCAGTCTTAAGCTGATCCTCTAAAAGCTGTCTTCTGTGCTATCAGATTTGTTGTGGAAATTTCCACTACGCTTAGGTTTATGCAGCTGAGCTGAACTGACACTTTCCTCTGCTGACCCCTAGTCAGTGAAGTACTTTGGGTGGGAAGGCCTTAAACTTGTGTAGTTATTCTGTAGCGACCAGTTTAAAGAAGGAGGAATGATCATAGTGTACTTTTAGACATGTTTGAGAGCTTACCAACAGCTCACCTGAAGTTTTTTTGATTAATGTTTTTACTGAGAATAGGAACATTTACTAGAGGTCTGGGATTTTCTTTAGAGCTGTATAGATGCTTTATACTATGAAAAATTGTAGTGCTTCATGGAAATACGGAATTATTTTTAAAATTTGCACAAAGCATTAAAGCAAACCAAAATATTTTGTTTGAATTAAAATTTGATTTCATTTCTTTTACAAGCTTTTAAAAATTTAGAAAATTTAGGAAGTCTTAATTCTGGTGTGTTTTCGTTTTTTTGTTTGTTTGGTTTTTTTGTATTAGAAAGTTGATGTATTTCATTTAGGAAATATCAAAGTGGCAGGTGTCACTGCCAAAAGTAATCCTAGAAATTTTTTATTTTGTTTCCATGTCACTAGTTTCTGTTTCATAGAAACTTCTTTGTATGATTTAGATTTCTTCTGTTGCTTTGTTTCTGTTAGGGATTTAAAATTTCTCTGCTCTACTGTGCTAGTTTTGGCTGGGATAGAGAGTTAATTTTCTTCATAGTAGCTAGTATGGGGCTATGTTTTGGATTTGAGCTGGAAACAGCGTTGATAATACAGGGATGTTTTTGTTACTGCTGAGCAGTGCTCACACAGAATCAAGGCCTTTTCTGCTTCTCACACCACCCCACCAGCGAGTAGACTGGGGTTGCACAAGAAGCTGGGAGGGGACACAGCCAGGACAGCTGACCCCAACTGACCAAAAGGATAGTCCATACCATATGACATCATGCTCAGCATATAAAGCTGGGGGAAGGAGAAGGAAGAGGGAGGCATTCGGAGTTATGGTGTTTTGTCTTCCCAAGTAACCATTATGTGTGATGGAGCCCTGCTTTCATGCACATGGCTGAACACGTGCCTGCTGATGGGAAGTAGTGAATGAATTCCTTGTTTTGATTTGCTTGCACACAGAGCTTTTGCTTTACCTATTAAACTGTCTTTGTCTCAACCCATGAGTTTTCTCACTTCTACCCTTCTGATTCTCTCCTTCATCCCACTGGGAGGGAGTGAGCGAGTGGCTGTGTGGTACTTAGTTGGTGGCTGGGATTAAACCATGACTTCTTCCTAGGATTTGATTGGAAGGTCAGATTACTGCATTGAATAATCCTGAGATCCTTTAAAAACTGAAAAAGATGATGTTGCTAAGTAGAACAAATACAGTTTTATGTGTCCAGATATTTAACCATGAAGAAGGAATTATCTGAATTCTGTGTTTCTTAATTTGCAATTAAATTACTTCTTATCTAAACAGAAAGCTTCAAACTTTTCAAATATCTGCTTAATGGCAAATCTTGAGCAGCAAACTTGAAAAGGGAAAGACCCTATATACGCAAAGTGATAGTTTGTGGTTTTTAATGAAAAGTCTTATTACAGTGTTTGGTAAGTCAGTCACTGAGGTGAGTTGCTGTGGAGCTGGCCTCGTCTGCAGCCTGATCTTGGCGCACAGAGGGGTTTCCTGAGGCAGGGAAATGCCATGGCAACAGAGAGACCTGCCAGGAGCTGGCAGCTCCCACAATAGATGTTGGTGAGGCCTGGGCATTGCCAGAGAAACTGCGGCCACCTCCACACCTATACAAAGCAGCCTGGGGAGCGCGAGCGACCAGGGCGTGGCATGGCAGCTTGTGCTGCAGTTTGCATGGAAGTGCTTGCAGGAAGGGTGTCGTCACCTTACCAGTTCAAGAGGTGAGTTCAGTTGGTGCTCATCACCCTCCCAGAAGGACCTTAGCTATGGTGTCCACACAGCAGAAAGCTACATCCTCTGCTCTCACCAGACTGATGTGGCTACCCAGATGGAGCTCCCATGAAAATGTGCAGCCGTCCAGGTCGCGGGCTGCAGGACATGCCAGAGCCTTTCACTGGTAAGGGATGGCGGTAGTGAGAACAGCTGTGTGAGGTGTGAGCAGGTGGACGATCTGCTCAGCCTGGTGGCAGAGCTATGAGAGGAAGTAGAAAGGTTAAAGAGCATCAGGGGGTCTGAGAAAGAGACAGGCTGGCGGAACCATGCTCTGCCCTCCCTGAGACAGAAACAGGAACAGGCACCAGAAAAAATGCAAGATCAAGGGGATCCGGTATCCTCCCGCCGCCAGGCTGAAGGCAGTAACTTAAAGGAAAGGAGTGAATGGAGGCAAGTCCATGCTCGGGGTGGCAGGCAAACCCCCTCCTTGCCCACCTCACCTTCCCAGG
The DNA here is from genome assembly GCF_965183815.1 of Platalea leucorodia. NCBI lineage: Eukaryota > Metazoa > Chordata > Aves > Pelecaniformes > Threskiornithidae > Platalea > Platalea leucorodia. The sequence continues at coordinate 32,419,326 of NC_138858.1, forward strand.
TGCCTCTGTACAACAGGGATGAGGCTCTGGATGTGGAAGGCCAGTCAATCGATGTGGATGATGGTCCTTCTGTACCAGAGGTGTTGCCAAGGTCAGAAAGGCCTACCCCCCGTATCACGACCACCTCCACAAGGAAGAAAAGACAGGTTACAGTTGTACGTGACTCCCTTCTGAGAGGAATAGAGGGTCCAATGTGCCGGACAGACCCTCCTCTTAGGGAAGTCTGCTGCCTCCCTGGGGCCCGGGTTAAGGACATCGCTAGGAAACTTCCTAGACTGGTATGGCCCTTGGGCTATTACCCATTATTGCTCTTCCATTTGGGTGGCAATGAAGCAGCGATGTGTAGTCCAAGGGCAATCGAAAGTAACTGCAGGGCCTTGGGATGGTTGGTAAGGGAAGCTGGAGCACAGGTAATTTTTTGCCCTCTCCTTCCAGTTGCTGGCAGCGACATTGGAAGAAACAGACGGACCCAGTCTATTAATACATGGCTCCGTGGCTGGTGTCACCGCCACAGTTTTGGCATTTTCAATAATGGGATGGTCTACATGGCACCAGGCCTGCTGGTGTCAGATGGGGACCTTTCTCAAAGGGGGAAGAGGGTCTTTGCTCACGAGGTAGTGGGGCTCATTGACAGAGCTTGAAACTAGACTTGAAGGGGGAGGGGGATAATATCAGGCTTGCCAGTGGCAAGCTGTGGGATGACACACCAAGGTTAGAGGGACAGGGTGCTAGCGAGGGCCCTCAGCCTGTTGCTCTGAGACGTGCTGCCTACACTGCAGCACACCTGAAGTCTTACGGAGATGAGCCAGGGGCTCCTGAGGTAATAGGAGCCAACAGGAAAACACCAGTGAAGTAACTCAAAGGAATTAAGGGGTGTTCCTCTAAGAAGGTGACATGGCTGACAGCCCAGCTGAAGTGCCCCTACACCAATGCATGCAGTGTGGGCAACAAACGGGAGGAGCTGGAAGCCACCATGCTGCTAGAAAGCTGTGACCTAGTTGCCTTTACTGAAACTTGGTGGGACAAATCCCATGACTGCAGTGCAGCTATTGATGCACTCAGAAGGCTGTTCAGAAGGGACAGGTGAGGAAGGAGAGGCAGAGGGGTTGCCCTCTACATCAGGAAATGGATAGAGTGTGAAGAGCTGTCTCTGAAGAATAGCCACAAGCAGGTTGAAAGGTTATGGGTAAGACTGAGCCAACAAAGGGAACCTTGTGGTCAGTGTTTACTACAGGCCGCCTGATCAAGGAGAGCCTATTGATGAAGCCTTCTTACTGCAGCTACAGGAGGCATCATGCTCACGGTCTCTCATCCTACTGGGGGACTTCAACCACCTTGACTTCTGCTGGAAAAGTAGCATGGTGAGCTGTAGGCAATCCAGGAGTGCATTGCGGATAACTTCTCAAGCCAGGTAATAGACAGCCCTACCAGAGGGGATGCAGTACTGGATCTGGTGTTCACCAATGTAAGTGACCTCATTGGTGATGTCAGGATTGGAGGCAGCCTTGGCTGCTGTGATCGCGCACTGGTTGAGTTCACAGTCCGGAGATAAGGGTCGGGTGAAGAATATAGTCAGGACCCTGAATTTTAGGAAAGCAAACTTCCAGCTCTTCAAGGAGTTAATCAACAGGACTCCCTGGGAAACTGCCCTCAGGGACAAGGGAGCAGAACAGAGCTGGCAGATCTTTTAAGGATGCTTTCCACAGAGCACAAGAGCCCTCGATCCTGAGGTGTGAGAAAGCAGGAAAGGAAGACAAGAGACTGGCATGAGCAGAACAGAGCTGGCAGATCTTTAAGGGTGCTTTCCATAGAGTGCAAGAGCTCTTGATCCCCAGGTGTAAGAAATCAGGAAAGGAAGGCAAAAGACTGGCATGGCTGAATGGAGATCTGCCGGTCAAACTAACGGGCAAGAAGGAGACGCACAGGCAGTGGAAGCAGGGACAGGTATCCTGGGAAGAGTTGGATGTTGGCCTGGCTGTGTAGGGATGGGGTCAGGAAGGCCAAGGCACAGTTGGAGCTGAACTTGGCAAGAGACACAAAGAATAATAAGAAGGGCTTCTATGAGTATGTCAGCCAGAAAAGGAAGGTCAGAGAAAGTGTACCCCTGCAATGGACATGACTGGCAAAGTGGTAACAATGGACGAGGAGAAGGCTGAGGTACTTGACGAAAGCTTTGCCTCAGTCTTCACTGGCAACATCTCTTCCCACAACTCTCAAGTGGATGGACCTCATGCAGGGACTGGGGGAATGAACTCCCTCCCACTGTAAGAGAAGAACGTGTTCGAGACCACCTGAGGAACATACCTTAGTCTATGGGACTTGACAAGATGCATTGCAGAGTCCTGAGGGAATTGGCTGATGTAGTTGCCAGGCCACTCTCCATGATATTTGAAATGTCATGGCAGTCAGGTAAAGTCCCCAGTGACTGGAAAAAGGGAAATGTTGCACCCATTTTTAAAATGGGTAGAAAGGAGGACCCTGGGAACTACCGACCTGTCAGCCTCACCTCTGTGCCTGGGAAGATCATGGAATAGATTCTCCTAGAAGCTACACTGAGGCACATGGAAGACAGGGAGGTGATTTGAGACAGACAGCATGGCTTCACCAAGGGCAAGTCTTGCCTGACCAACCTAGTGGCCTTCTATGATGGAGTGACTACATCAGTGGACAAGGGAAGAGCTACATATGTCATCTGGACTTCTGTAAGGCCTTTGACACAGTCCCCCACAATATCCTTCTTTCTAAATTGGAGAGGTATGGATTTGATGGATGGTCTACTTGATGGAGAAGGAATTGGCTGGATGGTTGCATCCATAGAATGGTGGTCAATGGCTCAATGTCTGGATGGAGATCAGTGATGAGTCGTGTCCCTCAGCGTTCCGTACTGGGACCAGTACTGTTTAACATCTTCATCAATGGCATAGACAGTGGGATTGAGTGCACGCTCAGCAAATTTGGAGATGACACCAAACTGACTGGTGTGGTTGACATGCCTGAGGGGCAGGATGCCATCCAGAGGGACCTGGAGAAGCTTGAGAAGTGGGCCCATATGAACCTTGTGAGGTTGAACAAGGCCAAGTGCAGGGTCCTGCACCTTGGTTGGGATTATCCTCAGTATCAATACAGGCTTAGAGCTTTAGGTTTAGGTGAAGCAAAATTACCTGGTACAACAGCTCCTTTGTGGCCAATTTCTAATGGCATAAAGTCCATAAGAATCTCTGAGCCTCATGCTCGTTCTCTAAGTGTTGCTTTCAGAGGCTGCTCAGTCTCTCTGTGCCATTTGGTTTGATCTCTGTGGAAGCCTTCAGCGAGCCAAGAGGAAACCTCAGATTCAGATCTGCAGTGGAATATAGACTGGATTGAATGCAGGACATACTGTCTAGACCAGGAAAAAAATCTTTCCATGCTTCTATTTTTTCCCCGTGCTTCTGTTCTTCTATGATTCTATTTTTATTTTAGTGGGATTTGATGTTGTATTTCAGAGGTGGTGTCACTAAAAGAAAATGGAGAGCAATTTTTTTGACTCCTAAATATTTTCAAGATTTCAAAAACCATTCTTGTCTGAAATTGACACAAGTTGAAACCCTGAAGAATAAATTGATAATTTTAACTAATTTCCTATTAGCAAGATCAAAATCTGTATCTTAGTAATTTTGAAATTATTTATTTAAATTTTGGGCCTTTCTTTTTTAATACAAGGTAATGTTTCATAGAAACTGTAACTTTTCAATACAGAGAAAAGTTTATAAAATAGTAGAAGAAAATTTAGCTATATAAAACTTTGAATTGTTGATGCTGAAGAGCAATGCTGTTATAAAACTATGACAGTATAAATAGACTATGAGGAAATTCAGGCTTTAAAGGACAAGGAGATTTCTACCTGTTTATTTAATGAAGTTCTTGAGCAGTCTTCCAATGGGAATAAAGTGTGCCAGCAGGCCCAGCAGTGTTATGCTAGAGCTCATACAGTCTGTGAAAAGATTCTGTTACGCTGATTGCTTCTCAGAGTGAAGGACTGGGCTCAAGTACCTGGAAAGTTGCTTTCCATCCTGTTTTTAATTCAGAACATTAATTAAAACTGACCCTTCCTGTAGTTTTAGTTTTGATTGTAAACGATCTGTTGAAAAATGTTGTTTAGATTTTTCTAGAGCATTTGTACCACTCTGAACTACTGAACAAATTGTATACTACTCCTTGAATCTATCCATCTGCTTTCTGTACACAATGAGTCCAATGCGGTTTTATTGACAATGACTACTTTTTGCTTTTCAGCCTTCATTTAAATGGGAGACCAAATTGTAGTGTAGGAGGTTGACAATTATCGTTCAACTTCTTGGTGATTATTTTTAATAAAAGGAATGTTGGAGTCCTAGATACAGTGCAATTTTAATGAAATAATGAGCTTCCTGACTACAGCAGACTGAGCTTTGTCTGATTTCTGCAGTGATGAATTGACCATGTCAAACTTTGCAATCTAGCCTAGTGAAATATTTTACTATGAAAGTTTAATTTTCATTCTTTATTTATGAAAGTAGTAGTACTGTCACAATGTGTTATCATACAAGTGCCGTTTTATGTGATTTATTTTAATGAGTGTCACTTGTTGATATGTTTAGTGATTTTTGACCCATATTTAATGCCAAAACCTCTAAGTGTTCTGAAATATAATGAGTCTGCCATTATTATTTTTTCTTAAATCAACTCATAATGCATTTGCAGTTGTATCTCATCTCAAAAGCTGCAGTGGAAGTTTGTTATATGTGGTGGGCCAAAAGAGTTTTACCCCGCTTTTTGTGAAATCTTTTCTGGAGAGACCTCATACTTAGTAAAAGCAAGTATAAAATTTTAAAAAATACTTATTTGTGTAGCTTTTCTAAAGAGTCTATGAAAATGCTTGTTCTCTAAGAAACTGTATTGATTCATGCTTATTTGGGACTGAAGGATATACAGCACATTGCTTCTTTACAGCAAATGCAGCCTTATAGAAGGTATCATCTGTACTTGCAATTCAGCAAATTAAAGGTGTAATATATACGGCTGAGTGAGATTAAAACTGAGTATTTACTAGTCTTCTAAGAGAGAAGTTTAGCTAGGTTCATATTATAAATGAGGTATTTCAAACCAATGATTAAAAAAACCAGAAGGGGACTGGAAATTGTACCATAAGTGACATATATGCACTACATTTTGTTTATTTCAATATCAGTTTTTTGCTTTAGCAATGATAATAAAATGACTAAAAATTATCAGTAAAATACCCCGAAAGGCTGTAATTCACTTTCGTAGTTCAGCTAACACTGTAATATAGTGTTAATACAATATTATATTTAATGTACATTATTAAAAATTCAGTAGACATGTTACTCTATTAGAGAAAAAAGGATTTTTTAAAGATTCTCAAATGTCTGTTGCTTATATCCTTAGACCATCATGGCTACATGTATTGGGTGCAGGCGTCAAGATTTTGATAGTGGGGGGGCTGCAGTGGAACTCAGTGAGAAGAAGCCAGGGGTTGCCCTGTGTGGGACACAGCTGGATCCAGCCAACTCCATTGGACTAACCACAGGACACAGCTGTGCCTGGCAGCGAGGCTGGTGGTGCCTCTGGGAAAACAGATTTGGGAAAGGGGAAAAAACGATGCACAGCAGCTGTGAGAGAGAGGAAAGAGGAAAAAAAAAAATGTGTGAGAAACAACACTGCAGAAACCAAGGTTAGAGAAGGAGGAGAGGGATGAGATGCTCCAGGCGCCAGAGCAGAGATTCCCCTGCAGCCTGTGGAGAAGACCATGGTGAAGCAGGTTGTCATCCTGCAGTCCATGGAGAACCATGCCAGAGCAGATATCCACACTGCAGCCTGTGGAGGACCCCATGCCGGAGCAGGTGGATATGCCCTAAGGAAGCTGCAGCTTGTGGAGAGCCCATGCAGGAGCAGGCTCCTGTAGGAACTGCTGCCTGCGGAGAGAAGCCCACAGTGGAGCAGGTTTTCTGGCAAGAACTGTGGCCTGTGGGGGTACCACACTGGAGCAGTCTTTTTCTGAAGAGAAAGGAGAAGAGGAGGGCTTTTCCTGAAGTCCATGGAGAGGACAACTCTCACTGGAGCAGTTCATGAAAGACTGTATCCCATGGGAGAGTACCCATGCTGGAGCAGGTGAAAAGTGTGAGGAAGAAGGAGCGGCAGAGAGGAGTTGTTATGGATTGACCTCAACACCCCAATTCCCCATCCTCCTGCACTGCTTGGTGGGTGAGGTTAGTGGAGTCAGGAATGAAGGAGTGAAGTTGAGCCTGGGAAGAAGAGGGGTGTAGGGGGCAGATGGTTTTAGTTTTGTCTTTGTTTCTCACTATCCTACTCTATTTTTAATTGGCAAGAAGTGAAATTAATTTTCCCCAAGTGAAGTCTGTTTTGCCCATGACGGTAACTGGTGAGTGATTTCCTTGTTTTTACCTTGATCCACAAGCTTTTCCATCTTATTTTCTCCCCTGTCCTTTTAAGGGGGTGGGATGAGAGAGTGGCTGGGTGGGCATCTGGCAGCCAGCCAAAGTCAACCCACCACACTGCAACAATGTAGCTCTGCAGTCAACATGAATTATTTAAGGCAGCAGTAAACTACCATGTGCATTGTGTGAGAAGGGAGTTTTCAAAACATAAATTCAGCAGTAAATTGATTGTTTAGGTATATCTTTTGAAATTGGAAGATCAGATTCCTGGCTTGCCTACATGCTTCCTGTGACTTTCTTTTTTTTTTACATTTCTTTCATTCTCTTGAAAGCTCGTATCTTTATGCTGTTTTGTATCTTCAGACTGAATACAAAGCTAAAGATAAAGCATTACTACAATTCATTAGTTCATATATATCCATCTATGCATAAATTATGATTATTATGCTAATAAATGGAGATTGCTGTTTGCAAATATTTCAGTTTTGCGGAGTAAAGTTTTCCCAGATTCGTAAGATTCTTGCAATCTTTAAAATTCCACCCATTAAAAAAAAGGGAGAACCTTCTATGTGTAACATAAAACATTTAGTAACAAAACAATAAAAAAAAATACATAGATCAGACAAGCTAGTTTGAAGGAGACCACCACAAAAGGTGCATGGCCATCAGTTCCTCAGCACTGACTATATTGCTCTACAGTTCAGCTCCTATTGCCTTTTATTGCTTCATTATAATTATCAGACCTACTGAAGATGGAATCTATTCAAAACTTCTGTCTTAGTGCTAAAAAAAAAGTGGACTTCAAGTCATAATTTGAAACTGAAATATGCAGTGAAGTAAACTGTGATGCCAAGAAGCAGTCACATTCAGCCTATTACTCTGACAAAATATGTCTTCTGGTATGTAATGGACGATTAAGGTACAGACTGTTATTTTCACTGGAGAAGTATGCAGTTCTATGTGTTTGAGACATCTGTTCAACTTGCAGAAATCTTCAAAACCTTGATGATATCTAATAAGTATAATTTGGTAGAATAATAGCTGTGTTGACTTTGCTGGGAAATAAAACAAAGGTTCTCAGGAATTGCATGCCTTTTATATAGAAAAATGAACTATGCTTAAGGATATAAATCAATATTGGATACAGCTGGAGTTCTCACAAATGCAAATCTGGTAGTCCTTCACAGCCAACCAGGAAATAGAATGTCATGTGTGGTATAGCTGTCTTGGCTCTATAGGAATTGTTGCAGAACGACTCTAAAACACTTCTCTATTTTTTGATCATCTGCATGATAATGCTAAAATGTTCTATATTCTTGCCATATTTGTGCTGCTTCCATCAGTTGTGTGAAATCCCGAATTTGAACATTCCCTCAGCTTCCTTGTTTTTGCCATGGACTTGAATATGCAGTCTGCAGAGATAATGCATAAGAATTTTTCAGCTTCAACAATCTGTGTTGAACAGAACAAAACCTATCTTGCTGAATTATGAGGGAATCACTGTAGATAATTTTTGTACTTTAGAGTTCATAATTTCCCAAGAGCATTATAATGTCATGCAGCTTCAATTAGCAGATGAGGACAAAAAGCTTAATTGACTTCTGTACCTCTGGGGCTTGGAATTCTGAGTTTCTTGGAATTCAGGTGATTGATAGATTTGCAAAATGTTCTTTATTCCATTTTTTTAATATACCATGGGTAAAACACAGAACAGATATCAATATTGGTGTTACTGAAAATACTGACACTACTCACAGAGCATTCACCTTCAAAATGCTACACAAAATATACCTTGTAACACTCTGCCCTGTGAGCATTACCAAAATTATTCTGAAAAAGTTATTTTAAAGGAATATTTTTTTACTAACAATTTGGTCTTGCTTCAGTTAGGAATAACCTTTTAAAATTTTGACCTCAAGAGAGGTCAGATTCTTAGCTTGCAGGCCTCTTCATGATGAACATACCAGATATGCACACCCCAGAAGCTCGAAATACCGAAATGCTAGGTGGATGTGAAGTAAGCATACTGCTAAAAGACCTTTGTCAGAATCATATTTCCTCTACAGAATTTAAAAGCCTGGATGAGCACTGGCATTAGCCCATCATTAGGAATTCCAGATATTGAAGAATAGATTGTAGATGTTCTCTATGAAAGGCTTAGCTGCCATGTCCTGGGGGGGAAGGCATAAAGGACAATTACTCATTTAAACTTCTATGAATTTCTTATGCTTTTGGTATTACAACACAAACAAGGACTCCCATCAAAATGACACAAGGGCAGCAAGAAACTTCATGCCATAGAGCCAGAAAAGTCTTGCAGAACAAGGTTACAATGACCTGTGTCCCACAATGCAGACACACACAGCTGGATCATGGAATGTACAAGTTGCTAGTCAATTCCTGAATATATAGCACAATCATCACTTCTAAATGTTGCCTGTCCATGTTTTTATAGCATTTTAAAGATGAATGCTTTCAATATTGAATTTCGGTTACTCAATTTCAATATTTCTTTTTCATTATTTTCACTAGCATCAGTATTGATATGTTCTGTGTTTTATCCATGGCACTTATTTGTTTTCTTGCCTTTTTTTCCTTCTCTTCTGTTTATTTGTTGATGTCTTCCATTCACCCTGTATTGCGTTTATTCTACTTGCACAGTCTCATATCTTGTCTCTTCTCTTTCAGAGTTGGCCAGTCCCTATTTCTTTATGCAGATAGTACAGATGTACCATCTAAAATTTGTAGGAGCCCTGGTCTTTGAAACAATAGCATTTAGCACTTCAGAGATCATGAACCTCTTTATATGTGGTTTGTATTCCATTCACACACTTAATAGAATTTTTATTGTGCTGCTGTTCCTAACAGTTGCCATTGAGCTTTTTTTTCAAAACTGTCCATGGTTAAATGCTTCCTTTACTCTAAGAAGCTTTTGAATTTCATACTTGTGGTAGGAAAATAAAAAGGTAGATTGGTTTTTCAAGCCATCAAATACAGCCGTCCTTTAAAAAGAGATTATAAATATTGATGGATAAATTTTGCTTTTGTTCATTATCACAATGTTATTGAAAATATAGCTCTTTTAGCTCTGTTACAATGTGTTAATTAGGGACTTGGGCATGAAGTCAAAATAACTAGTAATAAAAACTACCTCATTTAATAAATCTGAGATCTTAAACCACATGGATTTCATGTCCTATGAGGTGCTACATTATCATGATTTTAGAATGGCGTTAAGATACTGTTTTTAATGGTAGGATTGTGAGAAAATACCATTGGATTTCTCTAAGGATTTTATGTCTATTTAAGTTAAATATATTTCATTCATTTTATAATGATAATGATAAAGCAGAAAAATTGCCTGTTTTAGCCTATTGCACAAATTCTTAGGAACAGCTTTGCTAGTATCTGGCCATCCAAACATGAAAAATAAACTTAAGTTATGGGGGGACACAATGGTGCAAAAGTCTACTTTACTCAAATTCACATTGGAAGTCAGTAGCATAGGCTTCAAATCAATGAAGAGCCAATTTTGAATGACACTGCTTCTCAATCCGGAGCACACTCAAACAGAGGAATAATTTGCATTGTATCAGAGATCTGTTATGCCAGTATCACCTTATGTTGTGTCTAATACTTAATGCGTCTTGCAAATTATAACTTACAGTAGGTATATCTTCTCTTTCATCTTTTGGAGGGAAGAAAAAGAGAAGGGGAGGAATCGGTATCGAAGCAGGAAGGGAGTTGTGCTGGAATAGCTTGTCAAAGGGTGGGAAATAAGACCTCCAGTTTCCCAGGGATGACTAGAATAAGAGTATCCTAGCTCTAATCCTGAAATCAAAGCTGAAGTAGCTGCCTCTAAAATAGAAGAACGCATATGAAATTTGTTTGGGTTCAAGCCAATAACCCAACCAAAGCAGTCAATAAATTAGGACTTGGGTGTTGGCATCAATTTATGATCGTAAGTAGGGTCCAGTTGCCTCGTTCTCAGACCTTTCTGCCCCAAGTTTTTTTGTGGACTTTTCCGTAACAGTATCTAGCTGCATCCTTGAAAGCAAATCTCCCTTCCCTGGGCTGGGTGTTATACTGCTCTTATCTAATAATAGCAGAAGCAGAGGACTCCTTCGTAAGAAAGCTACGGAAGTAAGTTTTGGCAGATGTTATTGCAGGTACACATCCAAGATTCACAGGCCTAATCTGCAGAAAACATCATAAAACTGAGAACTAGCCACCCTGTAACAAACATTTGAAGCTCCCTTCATTATAGCAGCTAGAGAGTTCTCATACCAGCATCTCTTCTTTGGTGGCATCCTGGCTGCAGCATTGTTGCTCCGCTGGGGACCTCATCCCGTCCTTTTCTGTCTTGTGTCCTGTACTAATCTCTGCTGACTTGTGTCAGTTCTTTCCATGAGATGCAGTTTCTTGGCCCTTTCCCTTTCCACCACAGGTAGTGAACCCAAGTGTTAACTTACCTTGTTCTGCTGTGTGCCTACTTGCTGGTATGCTTGTCCGTGGGAGGAAATGCCCTAATCCTAGCAGAGTTGAAGCATATACAGCCCTCAAATGCAACTTAGAAACTCACTCTCTCAAGGAGGTGTGGGACAATGATCCCCTGCTTAAGCCAGACCACCTTCCCTGTTTTTGCCTGGCTAAGCTAAATGCTACACCAGATGAACAGGTAGGAGTAATTTAGTATTTTCCCCTTGATGATACTCTGTCTGAGCTCTCCTGAAAAGAAAAAAGCCTCTTTCTCTTCCAAGCACTGACCTTTGAATTGACACATCTCATTGTTTTTACCTGTATGAATATGTAGCTATTATATATGTGGGTGGACTTGTTGGTTCCCACTGAATGCTAAGATATTTCTTTATCTTTGCAAAGCACAACTGAAGGTTTTCTAGATTACTACTTATAATTGCTTTAGGTGTTAATTGCTTTAGCTGGAAATAATAACATGTAGCGTTCTTTGCAAAAAAATGGTGTGTTCTTTCATTATTGTGTATTCTTCTAAGAGGAGTATGGAGGAATTATCTTGATTTCTGGGCTGAGTAACAGTACAAATTCGTATTCCATAACTATCAGTCTTGATGTACTCCTAAACACACTATAGAGACAGCAGTTCTTCTAGAAGAAAAATAGAAATAAGTAAGTGAAGTGTCCATTAAGTATGACCCAGATAACTACAGCCCAACTAACAGTAACAGCACTTACCACATGATTGTGTAGGTGTAGTAAAACCTAACACAAGCTTCATTTCTTTTTAACGAATGGAAAGATTTTGCCAAGTACTAAACAACTTTTGGGACAATTATATTCATTGACTTGGGTGTTGTGAATTTTTTTCCTGTTCTTGGATATGCAAAAAAGAGCATGGCTGAAACTGAAGCAGATGTTTTTCTTTTCTAAAGCATCATACCACATGCTACAGAAAATCTTATGAAAAAGTAGGTTGTCCCAAGATAAAACACTGAAGACCTTACCTATGTACTCAACTGTTAATGAACATTAAAAGTTTCTTATCTGGATAACTGCACACCTGCCTTTTTAAATTGTTGATGAGATCAAAAGCTAATTTTTAGATTTCATTTTATATTATAAAAATAATTCTGATTATTGGGAAAATCTGGGTTTAAGCTTCTATAAATAATTGTCAATTGACAAATTGAATTGTCACAAATTGTATCTCAACCTGAGAATAGATGCATCCTTCCAAACTCAGTGTCCAAGTGTGCTCTGCAGCTGCTTATCATCTGGAACAAAATTGGATGTGCAATACCTCCCTTCCTCCGTTGCTTTGGAAGGACCTGCATAACATGGACTGTAAGAGGACTTTGTGCCATCCTCTGGCCAGGTCCATGTACTAAATCATTGGGAAAACAGGGTCTAGGGTGAGTTCTCATGTGCTTTTTTTCCCCCAGAAACGGCTATACCATCCTTTTAAAATACAGTTATATTCATTTCTATGATACTGCATTCTGTTTGAGTAAGCTGTGCCAATCAGTGAAATCAGTTGGTTGCTCTCTGTGGAATAGAAAATTTACACAATTTATATCTAGAAAAACTGGCTGATTTACCCAATGTAGGAACTTTTTAACTCTCTTTTTTGATTTTCAGTGGAGAATTACAGGGGCATTTCATTAGTCAAAGTTTGAAAATATTTTTCTAGTATGGAAAAAAAATGGCTATGAAATTTGCATTCATTAATGAAGACAACAGATGAAGAGAGACATATGAAAACACATAATCGTTGCTTAAAATATTCTCAGTCTAAATGCTTTTGCTAAAGCAAAAGCAGCATGTTCCTTTTATTTCAATATTCTGTTCAAAGCACTCCGTTTCCACAAAAAGTTGTTTTGCTAGAAATTCACTGTGGCAGAAAACAGCATTATGCATTTGAGCAGATACACTGGCTCACTGTATTAAAGATGGATACCTGGGGTCCTGCATTAGACTTGCAGAGAATATGGAAATATTGCAGATGAAAACGGATAGGTAGAAAGTAGGTGAGTGTGCATTTTCAGATTTTCTAATTAACAAACTTTCGGTGATATGAGTAGGTGGCTCTTTACACTCTCTTGAGTTACTGGTTAAAACGTAGAGATTCTTTTTGTTTCAATGCACAGCTCTGTAGGGACCTGAAAACTGAACTTTTACCTTAGAGGTCTTCCTGAAGACCTCTGAGGTCTGTACTGCTCATAACAAGTGTCTGTAAGGAATGTGATGTAGTTATCCATTTTTATTTGATAATTTTGATCTGATCTTTCAATATCTTTCGCTGTGTCCTAGCTTAAAGCACAAGTAAGGTTATTCTTTACCATAGTCATTGTCATATTAATCATCGGTTATCATGTTGTTTCTGCATATTGACAATCACTTGAAAGTAGTAATTATGGTTGCTCTTGTTTGAAGCTCCACACTTCAAACAAGCTTGTGGTGGTTTTCTGTGTGGACTTTTTTCTTTTTAAATCTCTTATCCTGCTATGTGATTTAAAGCAAACGCTGCAGCAAAATCAAGTGTTTCAGATTGTACATGCTGATTACATGATAATCTGAATAATCTGTGTTGCAAACTAGTAATAAGTTACTAGTGCTAAGGCAGTGTCAGTATGAGCAAAAGAAACCTCATGAGATCTTAGCAGTGAAATAATATATATTGTGGTTGATGCTCTGCCCTGATGAAGATCTTTGCATGGTGCTAAACTCAAGTGTCCTGGGTCAGGTTTCAGATGTGTTGGGCTAATTCCTTGAAAAACTCATATTGGAGAAGTCAGGAATTAGCCAAGGCACATCTCTGGAAATGAACATCTCTGGAAATGATCATAGTGAGCATCCTGACCTTAAATGTGTTCTTTCAGAAGTATATTAAACAAAACGAAAGAAGCTAACGAGTCTCTGGAATTCATTTGCAAACCACTTTGTAAACTCCATCAGTTCAGTATGCAAAGTGTATTGTAACAAATATATATAAGTAGCTTGTGAGAATGCACCTGTTTCTTTTGTCCATTTTCAGTGCAATAAACCAAGGCAAATCAAACTGATACAGACTAGTCTCACAAAGTCTCATAGAGTAGTTCTTGATAGTTCATATAGAGTCATGATTGCTGGCAGTGGAAATGCGGCAACAACCGTGCTAGTAGAGGTTTCCAAGAAGTCTCAACTGGTTTTGTGCAGCACATCACCGTGATCGCAGAATGCACTTTCTAGGACTCCACTAAAATTTTCAGTGATTTTGTTCAAGTGTTTGCCTGATTGCAGATAGCTAAACTCATCACCACTTAGTTGTCATTCATTTTCAGCTCTGCATCATGCAGTGCTTTATATCCAGCATCTCCAGGGCAAAAGGATGTAGAGGGAATTGACAAGAGTTTCCACTTTTACTGAGCATTTGCATCAAGGAACATAGGATTACTATTTTAAAGAATGAATGAGGATGAATAGAATAAAATTTGTAACAATTTCGCTTTAGGAGAAAATAGTTTTCGTTTTCCTTTTTAATTGTTTATGTTCTTAGCCTTTTCCTACTTACTGATAAATCTCTCTGAGAACTTAATGTGATCTTCCACTATCTGTTTCTCCAGGCAAACTTCCTCAAAGCTTAAAAACTGGCTGTTAACCATAAGTAAAAAATGAGTAAAATAATGAAGTAAAATGAGTGAAGTAAAAAAATGTGTATTTCTGCGTGAAGCAGTGAAAGCAATAAACATATATACTTTGAATCCTAAATGTAACAAAGATTCTATGTCCTTTTCCTTTTTCAGCTTCTTTCCTTTGTTCTGCTAGAAATAGTTCTGTAAAAAGTTAAAACCCAACTGTTTTAAAGTGTGATTTACTAATATGGCCTCCTCATCGTTGAAGCCGCTATTTGTAATGATGTTATAAATGAAAGGTGAAGCATCCTTATGGAAATTTATGTCTATTCCATCAGTATGGTGTGGGGAAGGAACAGTTATGTTGTCTAAGGACTTGTGTGATCTACTAGAATTCCCAGGAATCGGAAAGACTCTTTTCACTTTTGCTTCCAATGATTTTTTGTCTTTTCTGTGGGACGTAGATGCTCACTATTGCCTCCTGTGTAATCTCGGGCTATGGCGAGTTCTCTGAGAAATGGATGGGATGCTGTCCTAAGGGTGCTGAGCCAAGTACACTGTATAGGAAGATTTGTACCATGTGTGCCCCCACCAGACAGAAATAACAGGGGTTTATTAGTCTTAATATAGCAAAGACCTGTGCAAATAAGTGTATTAATGATTCACAGTTACCCAGAAAGCTTGGATATCATGAGTGCCTCCATATCACTGTATTAGCTGTACTGTACCGTGAGGCTTCAGAGATCCAAATATCCATGTCATTCTTTTTCTGGTGCTGAGACACTATGTTGTGTATAGCAAATGGACAGTATATGGGGTGGGGGAATCTTTTGTGTGCTGTCTCAGTTCCTACATAAGCATTTAGAAATTTTTAGAGATCACGCATCGATCTTAAAAGGTCATTAAAAGGGTATTTAGGAGCTAAAGCCACTAAATTATGCTTTGAAATATTATAATTGTCTGCTTCAATAATTTATCAAGATGCTTAGACACATGAATGACTTGTTCAAATCAGTGTCAGAAGTTCAAGTCATTATATTTTAATAAATGGTTTAATTGAATTCTGGACAAGTTTTGAAAAATCTTTTCTATGATAGACAAGTTTTCAAAAAGTCACCAGTTATTTGGCAGTGCTATATTAGCAAATTGTTGTTATATTTCTTTCTGGAAATATCAGCTATGGCCTTTTATATGACATGTCTTTAGATTGAGAGGTGTAATTCCTTCCTTCACCTGACTTTTATAATGTATTACGCCATTAAGACACAATGAAGCATCTTTTAATGGTCCATTAACACAAGAGTTGGATGCACTGTGTGGAGAGAAAGAATACCTTCCAGAAATCTAACTAGTCAAAAAGAAGTTTTGAAAATTGGAATCAAAAGTCAAACTATATGCTAGGTGTTCTTCCTGTTCTGTGACTTTTTAAATATTGAGCTTTTGTACTTTTCTGCATATTGTTGCTGATACAGCATTTGGTAGGGAACTTTAAAAAAATGCCTTTAAAACTAAATCTGTAGTTAGCAGTTTATTTCCCTGTGAACAAGTCTCACATTAAATAAAAGGTTTGTGATACAAAAGAAGGCACTGATCTCTTCTCCCTGGTGACCAGTAATAGAACCCGAGGGAACGGGAGGAAGATATGCCAGGGGAGGTTTAGTTTGGACATTAGGAAAAGGTTCTTCACCCAGAGGGTGGTGGAGCACTGCAACAGGCTCCCCAGGGAGCTGGTCACGGCACTAAGCCTGACAATATTCAAGAAGCATTTGGACAGCGCCCTCAGGCATATGGTGTGAATTTTGGGGTTGTCCTGTGCAGGGACAGGAGTTGGACTCAATGATCCTTGTGGGCCCCTTCCAACTCAGGACATTCTATGATTCTATGAAAAACAAAAGAAAAGAAGCTCTCAAAATTATACCATGGACAACTGGGCCCATGGGCCCATAGGCCAAGGCTTCATAATTTAAGGAATTGTTTACAGTTTACACTGTTTACAGTGAGAGATGATGCTTTTCGGGAAAGAAAAGTATGCAGCCAGATGGCAGAGATGCTGAAAATGATTTTTTAAAATTGACCAAAATAGTTTGTATGCTGAATGCATCCACTTAGACCAAATAGATGGGTCAGTCCACACACTGGACAGGTAAAATAGACTTTTAAAAATTTTCTTTGTGTAATATTTGTATGTTCTTGGACTGGGCATCACAGCAGAGAGAGTACAGCTTGCCGTTCAGTAGCAGTCCTTGCTAAATACTAACACTAAACAAATCAATTACATGTCCATCAAGGATGTGAAGCATTTCCCAGAGCAGGAAATCAGAAAATGAAAAATGTCAAAGATAAAGATGTGAGGAAAAGTCTAACCTTCTTCAAGCCTAATCACTGTGCCTGAAAAGCTGGATAAGGAGAAACACATATTGAATAAATTAAAAATATAAAAATTAAACATATTTGTTTCCATATGAAGCAAAATTTCAGTTGTATACAGGAAATAGCTGTACAAAACATAATCAAATGTTATCCATAGGTGGTAGTTCTACTGAAAATAACTAAGACACACATTTCTTTTTATTCAGATTCTCTTTGAACTGCATTGTTTCACTTTTCCATTTGCTTTTAGAATAATACCTTACATTCCAATAAGTAAATAGGATTCAAAGCCTCTCTATATATGGAATTAGAACTGATACTACAGAAACAATCAGTAATTACAGACCTTTGTAATGTTTGCCCTTTATTCTGATATAAAAGAATTCTGTGTTCTTGTGTGAATCTCCATACACTCCGTGGTTTGTGGCAAGATGTCCGTGTGAGCTTCTCACGGAAGTTTGACGTGTACATGTCAGGTGTATTTGGTCCTTATATGAGTTTCATACAGTACTAAGCTGCCTTTCTAGGCATAACCATAGAGTGATCTAAGTTCAAAGCAGGAGGAGGAAACCTGTCTCTGTTTAAGTTTGTCAGAATCATATTCTTAGGAGACATTGGAATCTCAGGAACAAAATTAGTCATCTGACTTGCAGTACATTACTCTGTCCTTTGAGCCATCTTCCTTGCTATGTCTTGGGCTCTGGTAATATCCATGGCAATGAGACACTGTGCATTAACTAAATACTTAATCTATTGTATTCTTCATCTTGGATGTATATGGCATAATTTCTGAGGTACATGAGGAGAATTATGCCTCATGTTTGAAAAATATCTATAATCTGAGTCCTTAGGACAAAACAATTTAAATCTGCATGTGTTTAATGCAGTAATAAAAAACAGTGTTTATTTTCTGAAAACTATGAAGATAAAATCAAAACCAGTTAAAAACATCTGCTAGTTTCACTAGTGTTGGAGTGTATGTTTTCTAATGAACAAAAAATGCATTGTGTGTGAAATTTAGCTTAACTGGTAATAATTTATATAAAAAGGTGCTGTCTTTCCCCTTTCCCAAACTTTCCTCCTTTCCCTTCTTCTCCCCCCCCCTTTCCTACTTTTACCCCTCTTTTCTCTTTTTTCTTCCTTTCCTCCCCTTTTTTTACCTACCTTTACCCCTGCCTTTTCCCCCTTCTCCAAATCTCCCCCTCTGTTTCTCTCTCTCCCTCTGCTTTTTTCTGTAAACATGAAAAATTCTCAGTCTCTTCCCATGTCTGAGCAAGATAAATGAACTAATTTAAAATATTTTCCATGCCTCATCTGTCCACTCCACAAGCTGTCAATGAGCTTGGATTGGGAGCTTTCATGCCAATAGTCCACAGTGAGCCGTTGTATTATTTTGAAATAAGAATGTTGTTTCCATGGCAAACTTGGAACGCTTTGCAACTGTGCTGACATCCACATACTTTTGCGTTTATGCAAGAAAGATGATATTTCATGAGATTTTTTAAGTGCGATGTCATTTGTGTACCTGCCCAAGATAAAGCCATCATAATGTTCTTTTATTTCTTTTATCTTTTGAGGGAAAGCAACAGGAAAAACAAATGGAGAAAAACCCAACTAATTTTAAACCTGTTACAATTTCAGTTTTTGCTTCTGCATTTTTGCTGACAACCCCGGTAACTACGGGCCTGTCAGTCTCACCTCTATGCCTGGCAAAATTATGGAGAAGATTATTCTGGGAGTTAGTGAAAAACACCTGAAAGACAACACAGTCATTGGTCCCAGCCAGCATGGGGTCACGAGAGGAAAGTCCTGCTTAACAAACCTAATTTCTTTTTATGACAAGGTTACCCACCTAGTTGACCAAGGGAAGCTAGTCAATGTAATCTTTTTGAATTTCAGTAAAGCCTTCGATACTGTCTCTCACAGTACCCTCCTGGACAAAATGTCCAGCACACAGCTGGATAAACACATAATGCAATGGGTGAGCAATTGGCTGATGGGTCGGGCTCAAAGGGTTAGAGTAAATGGGGTTACATCGGGCTGGTGACCAGTCACTAGTGGGGTTCCACAAGGATCCATCTTGGGGCCAGTGCTCTTTAATGTCTTCCTAAATTACTTGGATGCAGGACTTGAAGGACTACTGTCTAAGTTTGCTGATGACACAAAACTGGGAGGAGCTGTTGACACTCTGAAGGGCAGAGAGGCCCTGCAGAGAGATCTGGACAAATGAGAGAGCTGGGCAATCACCAACCGTGTGAAGTTTAACAAGGGCAAGTGCCAGATTTTGCACCAGGGCCAAGGCAACCCTGGATGTACATACAGACTGGGGTAACAGAGGCTGGAGACCAGCCCCGCGGAGAGGGATCTGGGGGTTCTGGTCAACAGCAAGTTGAACATGAGCCAACAGTGTGCCCTGGCAGCCAGGAGGGCCAACCGTGTCCTGGGGTGCATCAAGCACTGTATTGCCAGCTGGTCGAGGGAGGTGATTGTCCCGCTCTACTCTGCACTGGGGTGGCCTCACCTTGAGTGCTGTGTGCAGATTTGGATGCCACAGTACAAAAAGGATACAAAGCTACAAGAGAGTGTCCAGAGGAGAGCCACAAAGATGGTGAAGGGTTTAGAGGGGAAGCCGTACGAGGAGCAGCTGAAGTCACTTGGTCTGTTGAGCCTGGAGAAGAGGTGACTGAGGGGAGACCTCATTGCTGTCTCCAGCTTCCTCACAAGGCAAAGAGGAGGGGCAGGCGCTGATCTTTTCTCCCTGGCGACCAATGATAGGACCTGAGGGAATGGGAGGAAGATATGCCAGGGGAGGTTTAGGTTGGACATTAGGAAAAGGTTCTTCACCCAGAGGGTGGTGGAGCACTGCAACAGGCTCCCCCGGGAGGCAGTCACGGCGCCAAACCTGACAATATTCAAGAAGCATTTGGACAGCGCCCTCAGACATATGGTGTGAATTTGGGGGTTGTCCTGTGCAGGGACAGGAGTTGGACTCAATGATCCTTGTGGGCCCCTGCCAATTCAGGACATTCTATGATTCTATGATTTTAACCAGTAAATATATTAATAGCTAATATGTTTCAATTTACAGGGAGGAATGGTTTGGCAAATTTTTATAACAGCTAACTACTCCAAGACACTGCTCACTGTATTCTGCATTAGGATCAGTTTATTCTAAATATTTACATAGCAAAGTTAGTAGAGGACTTAGAAATAAGGGAAACATTTAGAAATAACTTACTGTTTCTGAGATACTAGAAACTGATTCATTTTAGATTGTGGAATTTTTTAAACTTCTTATACTTAATACATTTTAATATGTCTTAAAGAATGTCATAACTTTTTTGTATTGCCTTATCACTTTTGCCTTTTGAAATGACACTATTTACTGGTTAGGTACAATGTTAACATCAACTGTGCTGAAAATAGATTTTGGCTTTTGGCTGAAAGCTTCAGAAATATTCTTTTATTTGTAAGCTATGCAGTCCCCCAAGCTTTTCAGAACTGAAAAAAATTTTTTGTGATGCAGAGCATGTTTAAATTCTGTGTGCCTTGTCCCCTTCCTAAAAAAACAAACAAACAAACAAAAAAACAACCCCCAAACAAACAAAATACCCCTCCACCCTGGAGTAGCCCTATATTTCCAGTTTTGACTTATTCAGTTGTTTATATGCTGTCGTTAGCACCTTGAAACAGCATGACTCATTGGGTCGATTTACTGTAGTGGTGCCAGGTAGGTAGTTCCCAGCCAGTGGCATAACCACACTAAATGCTTTTACTTATCCTTCTTTTCTAATAGAGTATTCTGTCCACAATAGCTTCACTTCAACAGAGAACAACTTGACAAGCAGCTGTGTCCTCATTCAGTGTACTTCACAGGCACAATATTCTCCTTCCCAGAGGCAAAGTTCATTCACCTACATAATTCACCATGACCCTTTCTTGCCCAGAGGACATATACTGAAGTCCATTCCCATTTTCTAACCTTTTAAGACACAAAGCAGCACATTACTGTCATGCTAGTAGGTAGATGAAATTTTGATACGTGTGCTTGTATTGTTGTCAGAGGTTTCTGTTTGAGCTTGACAAGATCTTGTTTCTAAACATTAAATTGTATAATCATAGAATGGTTTGTGTTGGAAGGGACCTTAAAGATCATCTAGTTCCAGCCACCCTGCCATGGGGGGGTTCCCCATACCTTTCACGAGATCAGGTTGCTCAAAGCCCCATCCAACCAATTGTCTCTTTAGTAATTTTGTTTTCTTTTGGGGTGTGTGTGGAAATACCTTTTTAGTTTATTGGTTTCAGCTTACTGACCAGCCGTTCTCAGAAGGATTGAGAGTTTATTAGATAAGAGATGGTGGTACCTTTATTTTGATAAAGACTGTCTTTGCATTTTTTCATTTCAGTAAATTGCTTGCAGGATATTGCTAAGAATATAATCCTTTCAATGCTGCATCTCAGTGTTCTAATTTTAACTGCTGCCTTATTAAAATGTTAAATTCTGTCTGTGTGTTTGTATGTATTGATATGAAGTATTATAAAGGAATTATTATAAAATAAACTATACAGAAACAGTGATCTTCTCTGTACTAAGTATAAATAACGGTATTACTTTTCAGAGCAGTGCTTTGCATTAAATGACAGCTCTTGAAGGAGCGGAGCCTGAAATGGCCATGCAGTTTCTTAAAGTTCTCTATCCATTGTTTGTTAAGAACTTTTCTGAGTTAGCAAATTGTAGATGTCTTTTCTAACTACTTCATGTAGTCATGCTGTTTTAGTTGGGGATCTGTCTCTTTTGAAATCTGAATAATACAGAGTCTGCCACTAGAATTTATCTTGATTAGCTTTGCAGAAAAGGACCTGGGGATCATGATGGAGAAGTTAAAACATGAATCAGCAGTATGCCCTTGCAGCAAGGAGGGCCAACTGCATCCTGTGCTTGATTTGTAAGACTGTAGCTGGCAGGCCCAGGGAATTGATCTACCCTTCCCTTCAATTTGGCATTTATGAGACTGCACCTGGTCTCCCCATTATTGACATACGGGAGAAAGTCCAATGAAAGGCCACTGAGATGGTCAGGGCTAGAGCACAGGATGTATGCAGAGAGACTGAAGAAACTGGGTCTGTTCAGCCTGGGAAAGAGACACCTTTTTGCAGAGATCTTACTGCTATTTATAACTAGGTAATCAGAGGATAAAGGGAAGATGGAGATGGATGCTTTCTGGAGGTGCATGGTGATAGCTTCAGAGGCAAAGAACACAAATCAGAACATGGTAAATTCCAGTGTTGTGTAAAGAAAGGGTTTTCTTACTATGAAAGCTGGTGGTCAAACACTTTAACAGGTGTCCAGCAAAGCTGAGGGATCTTTGTCCTTAGAGATGTTCAAAACTCAGCTGGACAGGCCTTGTGCAACCTGATTTAGGTCTGCTTTGGCAAGGTGTTGGACTACATGACCTCTGGACATCCTCTCCAACCTATGTTGTTCTTTGACTCTACGGAAATAGTTTAGCACTCATTTTGCACAGTTTTGTCTCTGCACTACGTACTTGGGTTAAGAAATATGTGGTTGTCACTGGATGACTAGAGTGGAGAAAAGAACCTGAAGATGACCATTGCGTTCGATTTCCAGTAATGCCTATAGGAATCGTCTGGAAAAAGTGCAGTTACAATGTAATACTGGGACCTCTAACCACCATATCCAGTGGAGGCTGCAGCAGCAAGGCAGTGAATTGATGCCTCATCACCTTTTCAGCCTAAATGGCCTTTCACAGCTTGTCAGATATTTTAGCCTTTGTGTAAATGGCAAATCTATTCAAACTGGTCTATGCAATTCAGAAGCAAAGTTTCAATAAAAATGCTTTCTTCCTGGAGAACAAAGAAAAGGAGATTCTTTCCAACCTCCCATATTCCTGAAATTTTGCCCTTCCAATACTAGTATCAACCATTGCTTCTTGTTCATTTCAGGGTGCCTGAAAGATGCACTGAATACAGGCAGGATGCTTCTATAAAATTACACTTTTTAAGGCTGTGTGTTTAATTGTTTATATGATACCATGTAGAAGCTAAAAGGGGAAAAAAAATGGTGAAAAGAAAATGAAAGAAGACATGCAACATTTCAAAGCTACAGAGAAAGAAGCATTGTCTGGCAAAAAGATTTGTTTTGTCCTGTAATAAAAAAGCATTTGAAAAAGTATATATGAATGCATAAAAACTAGAGTTAAGCTAAAATGATGAGACTCTCCATATAAAGTGAAGGCTCACAGTCACATTAATATTTCAGAAAGGAGGTAGATATGAAGTGGGCGAAAGAAGAGTTAGGATGACTAAATTCTCAGTGTCACCTGGTGTATATGAATCTGGAAGGAAGTGGGGGGGTATTCTTGTGTTCAATGACTATGTGCTAGCAGCATATTCATTATATATGTAGTGATTCTTCTTTTTAAAGGAGATGTTGGTGATTGAATATTTTCCTTTTAGTATTGATTGATAATAAGACTTTGAGGAGATAGTAGAGATATGTGTATATGGTATTTTTATCAGTAGATCTCTAGGGTAGGATTACGGACCTCTCAAGTGCTTTCTGGGTATCTCTGACAGTGTAGAATGCTAGTGGTACTGCTGTAGCCTGAAAAAAGAGTAGGGACTTAACTGCAGTGTTTGGTGTTGAAATCTAATTAGAAATACTGAGGACTTCAAGAACACTGAAAATAAATACACAGCAGTTTACTTCCCTAGGTATGGCATAGTCGTAGGTATTGTGGTGGTGAGTACCACTGTGCAGGCAACAGTTGGAGCTCTAACAAGGCCTTTTATTTCTTCCTTTTTGCCTCACAACACTCACCTTTTACCAGTTAAGGAGATTAGGTAGTGTATCACAGGAACATAAACCTTTTCAGGCACTTTCTAAAATAAGAACTTCTTCACCAAGTTTTGTTTTCTTTGGTTGTTTTTCTTCCTGTTTTAACCTACAGTGTAAGGATTCTTCCATTACAATCACACAATCCATGCTTCAGAAGAGCTAAGGTTTTTTTTAACTCTACACTGTATGCTTGTCTTTCCTATGAATTAAAAAAGCTATTGGTACCTTAGCAGTTTCACTGAAATACTAGATTTATACTGTACTTATGCATAGTTTTGGCAAGTCCTGATAATATTTTATCAGCTCTTAAAATTGTATATTAAACCAATATGTATATTTGGTGCCATTTCAAGGTCTTTTCATGTTTAATTCAAAATTAAACATGACTTGCAAATTCACTCATTGAGAGTAGACCCAAAACTACGTTATTTCAGAGTTATTAGAAAATAAGATTACCGTTTCTAATTGCTACTGATGCTTAAGTGTTATGTTTACTTCTCTGCTGGAATATATGACTAACAGAATTTCACCTACATCTAGATAATGTCTGCCATCTTTAATTTGCCATAGCCCCATGCTATAGGCAGACTTACTGAGTAGCAGGAAATTACAAATAATTTTCTATAAGCATTGTTTTTTTTCCCCTCTGAGGTACTGGTTGTTATGTTTGAAATACCAGAGGGATGCAAAATAGTCTCCTGATACTTTATCTACATTTGTAGTTAATGTTATATAATTGTCTAAACATGCTGAACAAAGAAGTGGAATAGATGATCTAAGAAACTCGTTTTCTTCACATATTCTGATTCTAAGCTCTGTCAGTTTCATAGCTGAAATATTCAGCTTTGTTTAGATTAATCAGGAATAAAAGGAAACATAAAATAAAAAAAAGTAATGAGCTTGTTTCCATAGAAACACACTATGCTCTCTGCCAAAATTAAGTGCTGACTTTGTATTCTGAAGGATGGTTGTGCAGACAAGATGTGCTCACTGATATGCAGATAATGTGTCAAATGTCTTCATA
Organism: Platalea leucorodia; assembly: GCF_965183815.1. Classification (NCBI taxonomy): domain Eukaryota; kingdom Metazoa; phylum Chordata; class Aves; order Pelecaniformes; family Threskiornithidae; genus Platalea; species Platalea leucorodia. The sequence continues at coordinate 32,444,100 of NC_138858.1, forward strand.
GTATGTATCTTCTGATTGCATTGTGCATCGTTAACAAATCTTTGTGCCAGTACCTTGCTACCAACTCTTGCAGTATGACTAGACTGTAATCTTTTCTCACTTGTAATCCATGTTATGGCTTTGGGCTGGAGAAAGAAAAGATTAGTTTCACTGTGCATTTTATACTGTATGTCTCAAGTTATAACGGTTGATAAGCTGGTGAAGCTCCTTCTGTCAATATTCTCTGTGAAATCTTTGCTCTGTTAAAACCTATGGGTATTTTACTATTGGTTACAGTAGGACTAACATTTCCTATCTAGTGTGTGATCATATACAACAGCAATATTGCTTGTCTGGTAATACAAATTCTGAAGCAAAGCAGATTCATTATGAAATGCAGAGGTACTAAAACAGATCCTATAGGAAAAAAAAAACCAATTACCCAGGGTTTTTCATTAATTTCCTAAACTTTACAATGGTGTCTCTGTCTTAGTGTTTATTTCCAATGATACCTGGAAGGCCAAAAATGCCAAATATATAAAAGAGGATGAGAAGATACAATTCAGTTACTGACAAGTAGTTAATAACCATCTGCAGCAGTAGAAGAAGAGCTATTATGGGTTGATTTTTAGTAATATTTGGAAATTTAATAATTTTTAGAGGCTCTCTTGAAATAGCTTCTTTTTGTAGAATTTAATGCCTTACTATAGTGAGCTTCTTCACATAAGTCATTCTTCTTGCCAAGGCATAGAAATACTTTTGGGAGAAATCAATACTCCAAATTGTTTCCTAAAATCCAGCCGCGGCTTTCTGCCACAACCTCAGCTTGTGCTTATTTTCATAAATCCTTGCATCAGAAAGCAGTATTACTGTGTTTCATTCCTGATCCTGTTAGGGACTGGAATTTTGTTTTGTAAATATTACTCTTTTTGAGGGAAGCAATTTCAAATTCTTTATATAAGGATGCATAACAATTATTATGAAAGCTATCAGTAGGCTTTCTTCTGCAAAATACTGGCATCTAGTTTCCTCAGACTCGTTCTTTAAAATCCATTCTGTTTATATATTTGCAACCTATCAGTATTAAAGAGCTATTCCATGATTACGAAATCCATTTGGAGCAGAATATTTTTTATTTGGGGAGCAAAAAGAGGTCATTTCACCATCTAGAAAATTAAAATACATTGTTCTGTGCTATATTCTTAATCTCCACTTATATAAACAATTTTATTTATTCTCCAATTCATTTTGCATCTGAATCTCCGATTAAGATTGATCGTCAGCTACTTCCCCCATTGTCTCTGCTTTGCACTGATATCTAGCAAGCATTAAGTCAAAATGACACTCATCCTAGCTATCTAGGATGTTGAATTTGCTTTAGCTGGTAGAAACAGCTGTAGTTTCAGGCTACTGAAAAACTGTCAGTTGGGCATTGAATTAGTGGGACTGTATTTCAGTAAATGTGTTCATAGTATGTTAAGCTTGTTAATTTCACAGGTAGCATGCTTACATGTCCATATACAAGGCTTGCCCAGACAGAGAGGTGTTTAGATTCTCTCCTCTGCAGGAATGGTTCAAGATTGGTTCCATTTTATACAATTCCTTCATTTTACAAACTTACAAAAGTCATACTTTAGGCCAAGGTGGGATGGAGAGAGAAATCTCAGACTTCACAACCAGTGATTCCCTCTCTTCTCTCATAATTTTGGTGCCTTTTTCCTTTGGTCACTTGCAGTAACTTTTTTTTCTTTTTAACATTTATATCATCCTTTTTTTTTTTTTTTTTTTTCATGTATCACCATAGTATAAAAAATAACGTGGGGGGAAAAAAGGTGATAAAATTAATTTAAACTCGTATGCTGTAAAGTAAGAGTATGAGAAATACATTATTAGTTAGAAGCTAGGGAGGGAAAGAATGGCCAGTATGGGTCAGACACAGCACAGTTCAATTTACTGCTTACAGCTAATATACAGCTTGGTATGTAGCTCAGCTAAAGTTCCAGAAGTCTATGCAAAACAGATTTTTATACTTTGCTCTGCTTTTATTCTGTGTATTCTGATTTTATTAATCAAATATGGTGGATTAACTGGTTGATTTATATTTTCAAAGGTGAAGGAGCTTTTTCCTCATATCTCTGAATGGGGCCATGCTGCCTGATACAGTTATGCAAGCTGTGAATTTGCTTGTACGCCTGACTTCTACTTGTGTGTATGCGTACTTTTCAAAATTCATGCCTAAGTTTGAGACTCATTGTAAACCTGAGGTACATCTGCATCATCTCTTTCAGTGCTGTACTTGTACAAAGGACACAGCATCTTACAAATAATAGGAAACAGATTCTATTATTTGTTCAACCTTGATTCTTTTCGTGCTTTCTGAAAGAAGTGATTTTCAGAATTTTTCTGGTATTCCATAAACACAGGGAGAAATAGGATTTCTTTTTCGTGCATGTACAGTAACTTTTTTTTCCCCTGTTCATATCCATGATCTTAATTTTTTTGATACCTGAAGAGCGTAAGAGCGTAGCACAGAAGATTAATGTGTGTTTGGAGTTAACTGATGTAACAACTACTTTAGTTGTATTTGGCAGTGAGATGGATTAATCTCATGGCTAAAACACAGAAAGTATTTTCACTTTCTTCATGAGACTTGAAGACACATAATTACATATGGTCAAGCAGTATTCCTTTACATAAGAGTAAATCTGAAGTAATTTCACTTTTCATCAGTATTACAGTAATTTTACACCAGCATGACGGAAAGAAGAATATAGTCAATAGGAATTTGACAGCTTTTTTTAAAATTATTTTTTTCAATACTTTCAATTTGCAGCTCTGAAAAGTACTGTGAGAAATAACTGTTCTTACAATAATGTTCTTATCAGGTTAACCTATGCTGGAACAGAACAGAGAAGTTAGTCTCTTTTACTGGGACGGATGAAGTTTTGCTCTAATTTCTGTGGATTTGGCCATCCCATTTAATGTGTTACGTTTTCAGTTTTCCTGACTGCGCTTCCAGCTTCCCTTAAGCATCTCTCACTGTCCTCATATTGCTTTTATTTTCCTCAGCTTTTCCACTTCTGAATGGTGATAAGCCTTAAAATATTAAAACAGAAGAACAATTGTATATATATATGTGGTTGTAAGTGCATCTTTTTCTGAAGCATTACTCATGTAATGTAATGTTTTAGATTTCTGCATCTCCCAAGTTTTCATGATACCTTAATAAGATGCTGAAGAAACTTACAGCCACATTGTAAGGTTTGCATATTTGCTGCCTTGTACAAGTGCAACCAATAATTTAAGGGGATCAGCATTTTCTGTTGTAACATACTTCCTTCAGTTACTGCTAGTTTAGCTGCACTTTACTTTTTTATCCTTTTTCCCTATTCTCTACATTTTGTTTGAACTGCATTTTTGGAGTGTTTTAGTCAGAATATGCACCCGTTTTTTGGTGGTTTTGTTTTGTTTTGTTTTAATACTCATAGATTTTTCGTACTTCAATCTTTCTTCTTTCGTTAAGCTAACTGGTGAATTTGTGTGTATATCTGTGTGAAAAAGCATTCAAAAGGAGCTGTGTATCTAGACACTACATGCAATAGATTTCAATTTTATTTTCTTTCTGGAATTCCCATTTTACTTGGTTCTGAATATGTATATATAAAAAAATCCTTAAGCTCCCTCGAGAAACAGTTACTTATCTGAAGTGACTTATCTGAAAATGGCTTCATAGAATCAATCATAGAATCATAGAATGGAAGGGACCTTAAAGATCATCTAACTCCAGCCTCCCTGCCATGGGCAGGGATGCCACCCACTAGACCAGGTTGCTCAGGGCCCTGTCCAACCTGGCCTTCAACACTGCCAGGGACGGGGCGTCCACAGCCTCTTTGGGCACCCCGTTCCAGTGCCTCACCACCCTCTGAGTAAAGAATTTTTTCCTAACATCTAATCTAAACCTCCCCTCTTCTAGTTTGAAACCATTCCCCCTTGTCCTATCGCTATCTGCCCTTATAAAGAGTCTCTCCCCCTCTTTTATATAAGCCTCCTTTAAGTATTGGAAGGCCACTATAAGGTCTCCCTGGAGCCTTCTCTTCTCCAGGCTGAACAACCCCAACTCCCTCAGCCTGTCTTCATAGCAGAGGTGCACCAGCCCTCTGATCATCTTTGTGGCCCTCCTCTGGATCTGCTCTAGAAGGTCCACATCTTTCTTGTGCTGAGGGCTCCAGAGCTGGATACAGTACTCTAGGTGGGGTCTCACGAGGGCAGAGTAGAGGGGGAGAATCACCTCCCTTGACCTGCTGGCCGTGCCTCTTCTGGTGCAGCCCAGGATACAGTTGGTGTTCTGAGCTGCTAGTGCACATTGCTGGTTCATATCCAGCTTTTCATCCACCAGGACCCCCAAGTCCCTCTCTGCATGGCTGCTCTCAATGAGTTCTTCTCCTAGTCTGTACTCATGTCTGGGATCACCTCAACCCAGGTGCAGGACCTTACACTTGGACTTGTTGGACCTCATTTGGTTCATATGGGCCCACTTGTCAAGCTTGTCCAGGTCCCCCTGGATGGCATCCCATCCTTCAGGTGTGTCAACTGCACCACTCAGCTTCGTGTCATCTGCAAACTTGCTGAGGGTGCACTCTATCCTGCTGTCTATGTCATTGATAAAGATCTTGAAAAACACTGGTCCCAAGACAGAGCCCTGAGGGACACCACTCATCACCGGTCTCCACCTGGACATAGAGCCATTGACTGCAACTCTCTGGATGCATCCGTCCAGCCAATTTCTTATCCATCGACTAGTTCACCCTTCAAATCCGTATCTCTCTAATTTAGAAATAAGGATGTTGTGTGGGACTGTGTCAAAGGCTTTACAGAAATCTACGTAGATGACATCAATTGGTCTTCCCTTATTGACTGTTGCAGTCACTCCATCATAGAACATGATGGAAGACAGAACGTCCATTCATGCACATGAATACAGATGCACAATGAGATATCAGCATATCAGTGAAATCTCTGGAACATTTTTTTTGATGGCAAAATCATCTTTACCTCTTACTAGTCTTTCAGACCTGATGCTGCTACAGCAGACTGAGCTGAGTTCTGGTCCTTTTAGTGAATGATAGGTAAAATTCTTAACTAAGTTTCAGATGCCAAATGCTACTCTTGTTTCTGCTTGTGCAAAGCAATGCAGGCTGTTGGCTTTCAGAGGGTGGATATGATGGCAGAACTTGAAGAGTTTTTCACATTCAGAATGGTGCATGAACTAGAACCCTGCATGACCGATGAGTTTGGCAGGGCTACCACTTGCAAAAAGCATTATTTCAGTCACAAACTGAGTGCCAGAAGCCATTGAAACTATCTAAGTGCTGAATTATACAATAGAATTTCTGCAGATTTTCTTCAGAACATGGAAATCAACAAACAATAGAACAAAATTCTCTGCTAACCTGGGAAGAAGAATTTGATGTGAGTTAATTTGAAATACTTTGAATTATTAACCATACAGTAAAACTAAATCAAAATTATTCTTACTCATGTTCCCAGCATGGGCAGACAAGAGGGTGTTTGACAAAATCAGTGACTAGCAAATTTAGAACAAGTGGAAGTATCACTATTCCAGCAGTGTGTTTTCAAATTACTGAATTCACTGTTTTGTGTCATTAAATAAAATGTCTTTATTTTAGAATAGCTGAGATAATTTTATGATCATCAATAACATTTGCAGTTTTTTAGCCGTGATGAGAGTTATCAGGGGATAGTTCCCATATGTGATATAACACAGTTGTCCATAAAAGTTACTAAAGTAATTATTCTGTCTAGTGTGTTTGTTAATGTCTTTTGGTGGCAAGATACCAGTCATCTTGTACTTTGTCTTTTTTAATATGGTGGAGCTTATTTCCCAGACTTGGTTAACCTAGCTCATGTTCCTTCATTTGTTTCATATGGGCCACTTACTTATGTCACCTAGAAAATAGTGACAATATTTTGATGTGATCTTCATTTTGGCAAAAGGAAAAAAAGTGGTATGTCTTGACACCAGTAAAGCTGTTGATGTGATGTTTTAACATATGAAGTGGGGAAATACAGCCTACTGAATCACCATTGTATTAAATACACAACCAATGAAAATCAGGCTAGAAAAAATGAAAAGGGGCTTAGGAACAGCCTTCAGCTGTGGAATTATGCAAAGGCTTGAGATAAGAAAACATTTCTATGAGGAGATTTATCCACTGTAACAGGTTATCTGAGGCTGTTGTAGAAACCGTTTCAAGAACATGTTAGATTAGCCATCTCCCAAAGATTAAGTATATATTTAGTCCAGCTTCAAAGCAGGGGGCGAGGTTAAAGGATACGCGGAAGTCCTGTCTAGGCCTACATTTCTGTGGGCCTATCCTCTTTATGTTTGAGTCTTGCTGTTACTTTTTGCAGAATTATGTATAGGTTTTTCAATTTACCCGTTTTAGGAGGAGCAGGTTAATTTTCTCAGGAGTGTATGAAATTGGAAATTAAACTTTTAAGTAGCTATCTATATATGAGTTTTCTTACTATAGCACCAGAACAGATGGTCTTCACATTAATGTAAAAAAGGCAAAAATTCTATCTCTTAATTATCATATTACTAAGTTACCTTATAATTCATAAATGCTCATTCTTTTGCCATGTACATTGCAAGGTATAAAATGTAATCAGTGAAGCACAAATAACTTTTCAGTCCTTGAGATACTTGCAGAAGTCAATGGAGTTGGGGTAGTATGGTAAATTCTCTGTTTATTTTGCTTCTACAGAAATGTATCTTCTGCAGACAGAGAATTAAGAAAACCTCTGGTGCCTGCATTCAGTGTTCATATGGCCGCTGCCCAGCTTCATTCCATGTTACCTGTGCCCATGCTGCAGGAGTGCTGATGGAACCTGATGACTGGCCATATGTTGTCTACATCACATGTTCCAGGCACAAGATCAACCAAAATGTGGTAAGGAATTTGTTTCCTTATTTGTTAAAAAATGGACTTGCAGAATTAAAGTACGTTTCCAGAGAAAACAGAAGAAAGGATCCACGCTATGTGTCATAATAGCTCCATCTATCATATTTCCATACATAGCAAACTGTTAGATCTTGAAGATTTTTCCTTATGCTGTTACCTGGGAGAAATACTTGATATGCCTAACACATTTTTGCATTAGAGTCATTGTTGAATGTATTGTTTTGACAGCCAGAACAAATCTTTAAGTTCTCTGTTTTGTTAACCTGGAGTGTATTGCAAGTACCCAGATCACAGTATCTTGCAAATACTCACAGATACTGTGAGATAAAGGATATGGTGTATATGTAAGTTCTTTATTCCACAGCCAAACAGTGTCTTGCAAATATCCAATTATAATTATTCTGTCATCTGGCAAAGTAACACTGGTATGTCATGAAAATTCATGTTATTACTGAGCTTTTTTATTTCTAGCCTGTGCTGAGGAGGAGCCTTTAATTTTAGATGAGACACATGAAGAATTAGTTTAATGTCTTTTATTTGAATGAATTGTTACTATCTGAGTTAAGAGAGAACTCTTGCCATTTATCTTGGGCTTTTAAAACTGTATTTTGTTTCCTAGCAAACTAGAAGGATTTAATGTACTCTTATTAAGGAAATAGCTTGGTAAGTTAGTCAAGTTTATAATTCATAAGTTGCAAACTTTTTATCTCCTTTATACATTAGAAGTGAAAGAAATAAATGCAGGTAATATCTCTATAATATATGTCTTTCTTTCAAGAAGTTGTCAGTGAATCCTTGGTCTTAATGACAAGACTACTGAAGAGTAAGATTTTCTTTCAAGTGTAGTAAAATGTAATGCCTCCCAACTAGAGTAATCAGTCCTGAGTCTTCAGTCTGCTGGTGGTTCTTAAAAAGGGAAACAAATTGCGTGTCCCTGTTTAAAACTTCCACAGAACTGTTAAGCCTTTTAAAGATATTTGTTTTCCAAAATGAATTAACATGTGAAACCAGTACACTTCATGTGGTTTTAGTTTCTTCAAACATTTTTCAAGGAAATGAGTTTGGTTTGAAAAACAAATAAACTTAAACCTCTATCTGTACTGGCAACATAAGATACTTTTCTTGGCTTTCTTGGAAAACATTATCATTAGTTGAAAATTATGGGGTTAAAATCATGGCCAGTAAAAATAGGGCTGTTCTTCCCAAATATTTTCTAGTATTTGTTTGGGACAAGTATTTATACTCTAGGTAGTGGGATTTGCATCAGTAGCTGGGAAGTCATTCCCTGATCAAACAGGACTTTCAGCATAATATTTTCTTCTGTTCCCACTTCATATGTATATTGAGGCCACTTCCTCAGCCCCTTGGTTTTTCCACCTTCCTCTAATATATCTGTCTATGGTGCTGGAGTCCCCTTATGCTGTTAAACAATGTATGTGATTTTCTTCACCTTATTCTCTTTTATGATACTCAATGATAAATGTGCTAAAGTTTCAGATTATTTCTTCTATGTTTATACAGCACATAGTATAGTGGTATATCTGTCCTAAACAGACTTTTTCTGGTATTTCTGTGTTCAGGTTAGTTCTTAATAGAAATACCTACAAAATATTAATGAAAACCAGGTAGGTTGTTTAAGCAGAATTTATCCTTTCAATCTAATATAAAACAATGCAGACTTTGGCACTTAACTTTCTTAGTGTGCACTTTCTCGGGAACGGAAGTTATTAAATAACTATTATTTTGAGTGGTAAGGAACAAAACACATGCTCATCTGAAAAAAACACAATAGAGTAACATGGAATCCCATAAAATCCATTTTTTCTTAGTGATTTTCTTGACCTATGTTAGGTAGTGTCCAAGAAAAAAAAAAAAAAAAAAAAAACACCAACTATGGAGAAACAGGATTTTGTGTGGCTACTATTTAAAGAGGTTGTGTGAAGGACGTTCAAAGTAGCTTGAAATGAGACTATCACGTCCTTTCCTGAAACTCAGCACCAACCTTTTTGAAAAAATTCTGTATTAGTAACTTATTTCCTGTGGCTCAAATCAAAATCAGATTTGCAGAAGAGAAATAAAAATTATGCTTTTGTGTTTGTCATTGGGCCAAAACTTGGAAAGATCAGATATTTTGTTGAAGAATATTTTTCTGTGAAATTCTGAACTTACTCCCGAGACAAAGGAGATTGCCATATGTTTGTATATGCTTGGTTTTATACTCCGTCTTTTGGATAATTAATCTAATCACATCTTTAAGCCTTTGGAATTTTTTTCACCATTGGTTTTCTTGTTATGCTTTTCTTAGCTGTTAGCTATTCCTTCATGCAGAAATTACATTGCTCTTCACCATTAGGCATAACAATGTATCTTACTTCTAATGAACTTTTTTTGTTTGTCTGTTGTTTTAACTTCCTTGCTTGAAAGCAGAACAGAGGAATCATGCAAACTGAAATATTATACTCTCTTTGCAAATTTTTACAGGAATCAAATAGATTGTCTTGCCAGCAAGAAAAAAAATCTCTTCTGGTATTGAGCAGTTGAAAACATTGTACATAAAGCAAACACACTATTATTTCTCCTCATTTCAAGGAAACAAAATTAAAATTGTCTGGTTTTTCACTAATATAGCCTCTAGACAGTATGCCTAAATGCTCAGTGAATACCTGTGATTGCTACTTTCTTCAAGTTTAAAAAAAAATACCGAACAACCTATAACTCAACAACCAAGGGATGGCTTCTGGATCCTAGGAAGAATTGTGACATATGTACATAGTGGTATTGTAATATGTAAATCAATGAGGGTGCTCAACAAAAAACCTACCTATGTACAGATAAGCGTGTATTATTACTAGTATTAGTGTATCATCTCTTCACCTCAGGCAAGAGCTTATTGCAATGATGAGGTGGAGTATGCATCCAAATTATTTATGCCCATGATCTCAAGCACATTGTGTCCAAATTATTCATCAGTATACTTTCACAAGTCTTTCACTGGGGATCAGATTCTGTATTGTCTTCAAGATGTTTTCTTACAGTACTATTTTAATGTCAACCATGGAAAACACTGGAGGGTCTTCTGATGAAAAATCATCAAAAAGACAATCAAACCAGAAAGCATTATTATTGCATCGATGTACTGCTGCCAAATGAAGTAAATATACAAATACTAAGAACCGGAGTTTTTAAATGTTCATATGACTTTTCAAAAATATGTTCTTTGGAGGTCCATGGACTCAAAAGTAAGCATGCCTCTTGTATTTGCTGAAGGTACAGCTTCAGAAATAACACAAAAATTTTCTAGCAGAAAAGTTGTTTCATACAGAATGTTTTTGATTTTTCCTGTCACAGCCTATATTATCTTGTTATGTAAATTGGAGTGTCAATATGCAAGGAAGGCTCTGAGATTTACTACTTACAGACAGGAGGTCATGTTTTTTTCATTTTTCCTCTTTGACTGTGCTTGTCTCTGGGCATGAAACATATCCCTCACACCTTTTTGTCATCAAACCACAAGAACACTTGGAAGCACGGTTGAGAATAGGTGCTGCAGATGGATTTGTTTTGATTAAAAGAACCCTTTCATACACAAGGAAATGAGAAAAAGTTGTATGCAACTGTACTAACAGGAAAAAAAACCCCAAAGGATCCATACAAGATTAGCAAAGACAGCACTGATGGTCAGAGAAAGCCAGCTCTAGGCAAACATATACTCACAGAGGATGTTGAATTTGGAAAATGTGATCAGAAGAGGCCATTGCGGCAGCCACAGTTACGTGTGTTTTGAAAGACTGTCTTTAGAAGGGGCAAAGATAGAAGCTGCAAAAACCCACTGGATAGGAGTTGCAAAAACCTACTGTTGCTGCTTTTTGAGCTATTTCAAATTATCTTCTGCTATTATTGGCCAGTTCTTACCTCTGTAGCACACAGGGAATGAAGGGATGTTGTCAAATGGAAGCTGTAGATCCTTTTTCTGTTGTATACCCGAGTAATGCAATATCATTGTTTTCCACTGTCTGCTAACTACTGCCAGCCCCATAACATTTCAGAGAGACTAAGGCATGCCTTAGGAAGGACACATTATTCAAAAATCATGAGCCGGCATATTTTTGAGATGTCATGCATCATTTCTATGCCTAAATTGGAGTTCCAAGGAGTAAGCTTAAAATGATGAAATGAGAGTTATGTTCCTGTATCAAATAAGTCTCAGAATTTTTAGGATCCCCCATTAAAAATTGTAGTCACAGAAAGTTTCTAGATATTTAGATATAAATAAGGTGCCTGTTTCATGATAGTTACTATTATTTAATATACATATAGTTTATATATTTTATTTAACAAAATTTTTCTGTCCTGCCCTACAGAAAATGATGGAGAAAGAAATTTTCCCTCTTATCTTTTTGAAGTTTGCACACAGAAGGAGAGGCTAACTTTTTTTCTTTGTATCTGGTTGTTTTCTATATTTCTGCTACTATCTTAGTTCATCCTTGGCTTAGGTACTGTTAAAGAAAATCATGCTTTTTAAACCACAGCTTTCTCAATAATCTGGTAACTACCACAGCTGTTTCTTTAATCTGATAGACTCCCTTACATAACAACTCTCCTTTCTGATCAAAAATGACATTCTTAACATCAATAAATTCTTAAGATTTTCTGACAGGAAATGTCTTCTGGGACATGCAATCAATTACAGAGTGTGCTTGTCAATATTTTTTCTGAGAAATAAATCAAGAATCCTACCAAGATAACATACGAAAAAGTAATCTCCTTGAGCTAGGATGTATTTCTGTTTTTTATTATTCATTCTAATAAGCAATGACATTTCTTCTCTGAAAAATTTATCATTAAATCAGCCTGTACTTTCTCTTAAAATATTATATTTTGCCCTCCATCTTCTCTGAAGAGTTCCATCTTCAGGCTTTAAAAACCTTTAAACCTTTTAATAGAGCTATTTCTCCTTGGGCTTCTGTAATATCAAACATTTTCTATTATATGAGTAAATCAATTAATACTCTCCAGTTTACTTCTGATCCCCCCCAAATAACCGAAGAGAATAAAGTCAAGAATTGTTATGTTTACATATGTTTCAAGATTGGATAGTTAATTCTGCTACTTAGTCTAACTATAGACAGGTAAAATGAGGAAGAAACAATTTTATTATACATGTAAATGGTTAAATAATTTGTGAGTATGCTCAGAGCATTATTTCTAGGTACACTTGAAAATGCTTTAGAAATATCATTGGGTTTTACTATCTGAGGTGACCTCAACTAAATCCTCCAAATGCATATGTCAGGCAGAGCTCTGACACACAGAGATTTAGTGCACTGTCTCCAGAAATGGTACAGAATATTTGTACTTGGTTTGCCCTTAGTTTGCAGGAGCAGAGAGGTTTAAAAATTCTGAAACCCAGAAATTGGCCCAAGAAAGAGGCACGATAGAGACTACAGTCTCCGCAAAAAACAGAAGTGTTCAAATTTAGGGTGGGTTTTTCGTCTTCCACAAAAGCATCGACATTGCTATTAATGCTTGGAATCTAACGAAAAGAATTGATGCTGTCCTTGATTCTCCCTTTGATATTAGTGCTAAAAATTCTACAGCTGTAGCATTTTCCAGATTTTCACAGACACTTTTTAAGATTATTATATTGATTGAAGAATTCACTGCCTTTGAAGGTTTGAAAAGCAGTGCTAGGAAATTGAGTAATTACTTTAACATATGTAATGAAGTATTTTCATGCTGTTTATATAAACATTTCTAATAAAAAATATTTTATGCTTAATATATACCAGTGTAGGTGCCCCTTGTAGTAGCATCTTGCATAATAAGAAAAGTTCAACTGTTCAGATACAGACAAAGTCACAATAACTCACTTTTGCATAAACAAATGGACCTTTGTGAGGTAATGAATAGACAGTCAGGATCATAAGAAAGAAGTGTCTTCCTTGTGTTGTTAGGATGAGAAGCTCTTGATTTTATTTTTCCTGGTGAAGAAGGTTGCTTTTTAAGTGGAAGGTTCATGGGGATACACAGGTTGGGAGTTGAGATGTAACAGCTGTCTGCATCATGTCAGCTTCTAAGCATTTGCTCACTTACAAGGTTCCATTTTTTTTTTTTAATTTATAGAATCCATCAAGCAGTTGTTGATGTAGAATTTTTGCATAGTTTAACAAACCCTGCTACTCTTCTGATTGACATAACTAGCTCTGGGGAATTAAAAGTGAGAAATGAAAAAAAATTATTGTTGCTGACTTACTACATAAATAACTGATGAAGAGTGGTCAATGTTGTCTGAAGTTTTAAAGCAAAAGTTCTGCACAGTATGAGTTAAGAAGTTACTCATATACACTGCTGTAGACAGCTCTGACAAGAACAGGATATACATTTAGTTATTGCATCCCATTCAGCAAATTAAGCAATTATGTAGAATCATACTGAAATCCAGTACTTAAAAATCCCATCATTTAAAACAATGCAAGACCATAGTCTGGGTTCATCACATCTTACCTCTTCAAGCAAATTCTACAAATTATTTGACAAATAAAATTTACAAATATTGCTAATAGTGTATTACTGATCTAATGTAGGATAGTTAGAAGGCATCAGTTGCAAAAAAATTTTTGACTGTTGTGAGTTGTTATTCTTCAGATGTCATTTGTTTTCTCATAAAATGCAGAAGCTTTGTATGTTAAACAAATTTGTGTGATCATAATTGGAAGGAATGATTTTGCATTTGAAGTTTTTATATTGAGTGGTGAACTGTTATCAGTTCTTTTTGACACTGATAAATTTCCAATGAGTAAGCTGGTATTTTAAAATTACTTTTTCTTTTAAATTTTTCCTTTCTTCAAGAGAGCCAAAGCATGTGAGAAGGCCATTACAGTTGGGCAGACAGTCATCACGAAACACAGGAATACACGATACTATAGTTGCAGAGTCATAGGAGTGACGTCTCAACTTTTCTATGAAGTCATGTTTGATGATGGCTCTTTCAGTCTGGATACATTTCCTGAAGACATTGTAGTAAGTACTTTGTCAGATACCTGTTCTTTCTGCTTTGTTTTGTTGGGTTTTGGTTTTTTTGTTTGTTTGCCTTTTTTTTTTTTTTTTTTTTTTTAAAGTAGAGAGTTGGAACCTCTTGAACTACTTTTGACCTTGAGGGATAATGTCTTAATATTCAGTTCATGTTTGTTACTTTTGCTGCTGAGAATGATTATTTTCTAATGGGCTTCCAAACCTTGGTTGTTCTAATTAGTCTTTGCCATTTGACCAAATGAATCAAGAGTAATCTTAGAAAATCTTTTAATTAAATAAGAAATACGTATTTAATAACAGATATGAGAGAGGGAATTCCATATATCCTTCTCTGTCTCTCAGAGATAACTTGCAAAAATTCCTTGCAGAATAGAAAAGTCCTGCTGTAATGGAAAGAATAGCTCTCAAGAATCTGTTCTAACAACTTGTTTACACCTTCTGATATTTAGTTTGTGAGATTAAATTATTAATGATAAAAATCATCAGGGAGAAGAATGTGTAGTTTATTGCATTTCCAAAAAGCAATTCGCGTTTTGATTTCCCTTATGCACTTACATAAACTACCATGTTTCTCAGAAATGTTAAGGAGCACATATGAACAAAATTTGCAAACAACTGGGGAAAGATTCTGTTTCCCTCCACATTTGCAAGGAATACTTTGGATGTTAACCTTTGTTGTGTTCATCAGGTGCTGCTTGACGTCTTTCTCACAATATGACTCTAATCCTTGTTTACCTTCATGCTCCTCTGAGTCTTTCTTGTGCTGAACTGATATTTTTGGTGTACCGCCTGCTAATAATCTCTAAACGTTAGAGCCTTCAGTGAACACTGGTATGCAAAAGTGCTGTTTGTTGCAAGATCACTTTTCACTTAGCCCTGTGTCCTGTTCTGTATGTGGAGGGGCAGACTCTGGCATGCGCAGTGGTGCAAAAAAACACACACTTTGCAGCTCAAGGGGCACAACCCCTAGGAACACTCCATATTCTTCTACTGTGAAAATCTTTGAGCTGTTCTGTTTTCTGCAGGCCTGTTTTCCTGGAAGTAGCATTAGCTGACAGATACATCAGTGGAAATGATACTGTTGTTCTTAGAAGCTTCTTAGTTATTGAAAAATCTGATGCATTTTGAAAATACAGTATTTGAAAGGGAACATTTCAGAGCCGTGTATGGGGATTGAGCTGTTTACCTCCCCCTGGTCTGAATAGAAGACAGTCAGCAAATCCCTCTTACATGTCTTTGAAAATTTATCCTTTAATTCGAAACACTCCGAAAGGCTCCATTAATGATCAAAGACATTCTGATTTCGGATGATCATGATATTAAGCAAATGTGGTTGTATTGTTATTAGAAACCCCTCTTTTGTGTGTGCCTGCATCAAAGATCTGGTAAGGCAGAGATGAGAAACTGCTTGCTGCCCTGGTGGGGTAGTCTGATCTGGAGCTAAGAATAAATGTAATCAGGTCTGGATATGCCTCAGTGCTTCACCGATAGTGGATGAACAACATATAATTGTTTGATGGAAACACCAAACGAATTTCACATTCCTTAGAGAAATCTTGTTGTGTTTCCATTAGATAATATACCTGAAGCAGTTACTGGAAGGGAAAAAAAAAATGTTTTTTCTTCTGCCTGGACTAAAACTTGCTAATCCATGCAATGTGCGTATCAGGTGTTAGTGCCGCTGGGAGGACTTATTCATCAAATCTGGTGTGAAAGCAATGTTGCTGCCTATTGAAGAACTTATTTTTCTAATCTGTTTTCACTTTTCAACTAGCTCACAAAGATAGCAGGAGCTTTCTGCTTTTCCAATATGTGCTGAATCCACTACATAATTTCAGCTCAGCTCACAACAGACCACAATTCCAATGTTCAGACACAGTTATTTATTTTTAAGGAGGAAAATAAGGAGCAGGGAAATTTCAGTCTCAAAGCTTCATGAAACTCTGTTTGTGTGTAAGCATTCAATAACTATCAAAGCAGGGTATACATTGTTCTTTTCTGCTATGTATTTTTCTTTTTTATTTCTCTATATCAGTGGGGGCTTTTTTAAGTGTAGGTGTTAGATATAGGCATAGCTATATAGATTTTGTATTTCAAGCTTTTGCTTGGGTACTATACTTGATTTCTACCTTGTCAGAATTTCTTAGAATAATCATTCCTCAATTACAATGTTTAAACCCATTAGCTAGCTTGTTGATGTGCTAACCAGTCAGCTTTCCCTCAACCCAGCAGGTGTAAGAGGGTGCAAAGAAGTATATGGGTACAATTTTTTGCTGGAGGAAACAGCAGGACAACTTCCTCTGTAAGTCATGGAAAGACTGCAGTGAGGGGGATAGTACGTGATATCTTAAAGGAGGTGAGATGACAGCTTTAGCAGTTAGTTTAACGACGCATGCACAGAAGTGGGGAGTGAATATGGTGCACTCCTGAGTAACTGCTACCAACAGACAGCATGTATGTGTGCCACTTGCCACTTGAAGGGTTTATATTCTGTAACTTGTCACACAGCCACTAGCTCAGCACCAGGAGGAGTACCGTCCTACCCAACAGGCCAGATGTCAGTTTACAGATTATGCATCAAGAAATGTCTCAGTTCTTTGTCCTGCTCATTTAGGAAGGGTGTCCCACAGTTCCTTTTTTTTTTCTTTTTTTCCATGTTAGTACCTGACGGACATATCTCCACTGGCATATCTTGGCAGTTTGCTGGAAATGAATATTCTGGGTATTTAGCTAGGAGTTGTATTTCTTTCTCAATATATTGTGGCTGTCAATAATACCTTAACAAGTATAATTAAAATATATATATACATATATATGTAACCTGAAATTAAAGCTAAGGATCAAGTTGTTCCCACGTTACCTTATTAAAATCCCAGCTAAACAGGAGGCCTTGCAGTATACTTGGTCAGGGGCAGAAAGGTCCCACCAAATAATACTGATTGCAAGGAAGAGAGGAAAAAAAAAATTGCAGAGCGAAGCATGCTTTGAGTTTGTGGGGAGGTCTGATTACAGGAGAGCTGAGCACACTTCTCCTGAAATAGCAGACATCCTTCCAGGCCACTTGCCTCAGCAAGTGCTGTGGTCCTCCAGTGACCAGTTTACACAGAATTCTTTGCTGTCATGGTTTCACCTTGTGGTTATCAAGCAAACGAGGCGAACAAAAATGAGTATATTTACTCTTGCTGGCATGACATACCCACGCTGTGTTTTAGTTTACTATTAAGTGTATAAATGTAGGGGTTCTCTGTTGAGAAGATAAAGCTGATCTGTGGGTTGTCATGCCCACAACCCAAAATGGACTATACTTATTAAAATCTGTAAATTGAATACCATCCTAAGTGGTATTGTAGCTTACGGAATGCTGCTGTAAATGTTCCTTACAAGCAAGAGCATCTTAAGAGTTGAGGAACTATATTCAGGAGTTCATGAGTTTGTTTTGCAGAACCACATTCTGGTAAT
This sequence comes from Platalea leucorodia, assembly GCF_965183815.1. Classification (NCBI taxonomy): domain Eukaryota; kingdom Metazoa; phylum Chordata; class Aves; order Pelecaniformes; family Threskiornithidae; genus Platalea; species Platalea leucorodia. The sequence continues at coordinate 32,461,556 of NC_138858.1, forward strand.
TTTCTAAGGTCCCAATAAAATCAAAAAAGCATATTCTTGAAAAAGTGTATATTAGTTTAGGTTAAGACATTCAGACTGAGCTGTCAAAAGCAGGAACAAGAAATTATTTTTGCATGTGTCAAGTTGGTCCATCCAACATCTTGCTTGATTTCTTTTTGTCTACCACCGTTTTTTGAAATGGATGACACCTTACCTGAAAAAAATTCAAGCATGAAAAAAATCCACCAAGCAGTGGATTTTTTAACATACCAACAGCAATACCTGGAATCCTTAATAGAATTATGCGGATACTTATGCAAGTACCTTATTTCAGTAGTGGACCCAAGAGGGCCTTCAGTGTGAAGAGAACGGAGGAGATTAAGCTCTATCTTTCTGTGTCTATCAATACTTTAAATTCACCACTGGCAGGGGAGGGAGGAACAGGGCTATTGAGAACTCTGACAGCCAAAATACTTCACTGAAATTATCACAAAGGCTACAACTTCTTACAGTGTGCACCTAAATTTCACAAAGTCCAAAATTATTATCCTCTGCTTCCTTTGTAATAAAATGGAGCACATTTTAGTTGCCAGTATTTGAAGAAAAACCTGCCAGTATGATAGCAATGTAATTTGAGAAGCAATTAAAAACCAAACCAAACCAAACCAAACAGTTTTCTCAGCCAGGGACCTGCTTTGCAATCCTCTACCTCTGTCCCAGGCCACAAATGCTCACTTTACACCTCTACAAAATTATGAAATGAAAGCTCCAACATCTCATGACCCACACTTTAATGTATACACATACTGTGTGCATAGGCTTGCCAATTATCCTGTCTTTCTTGATGATTTTGGACTCACTGAGATTCTGAATGATCACTCCTGGCCTAGATATCTGGCAGGGGTTTGAAGCTGCATAGGCATTTATAATCTTAAAAGTTCCTCAAGACGAGGTGAAATAATTGGGGTAAAGTACAGGCAAAGGGGTCAGGCTGAATACAGATTGTCCCAAGGACAGTATTATTAGACTAATGAGAGACAGAATGGATTTACTTCATCCTCCTTTGAGATGTAGAACAAATGGGATTTAGCTGGATGGTTTTTCAAAAATTATTTCCTCCACAGGCTAGCTAAAGGGAACATTGGTTTAAAACCATAATGTGCTGTTTTGTAGGTGAGACTTTTTGCATGTGCAGGTTAGAAGAGGTAGGTAGCTCACTTTCAGGGGCCGTGAGTGTCAGTGCTTGGGATGTAGCTTCAAGAACAAAGTCTTACTTCTTTACACTTTGTCTGTGACTACTGACTCTCACTGGTGCAATAAATATGTGTCTGCATATGTCTCTGTGGACACTCAATCAGCTTCTCAATTTCTGTATATGTTAATACTTTTGCTACTGCTTTTGAAAAACCATACTACTTGAACAGTGGACATTAGGAAATATGGGGCTAGCATGTAAGTCTGGACAGTCCATTACTGTCCACCTGGATATTAAAAACAGAAGATTTGGTTGTAGCCCTAGTAATTTCTGAAGGATGCTGTGTTTTTTTGAAAGTATGTCCTACAAACCAGACATATGTAACTTTTCCTCCATCAACCTTGTCTGGCATTATAAATGACTAAACTCCTGACTAGTTTCCAGCATTTTTTCCAGTAGTTTCTCTTCTGTATGCCTTTCTCTCTTTATCTCTTCTGAAAACTGTTTTCTGCTTGTCTACCTGTTCAAATCAAAACTAAATAGTAGTGCTTACCTGCCTCCTTGTATCTGTGAATGATCCATTAGACTTCTGACAGAAAAGAATAGCTTATTGTTCAGTTTTATTATACTGGCATGTAAATCTGTAAAGAATGGCTAAGTAAATTAGAACTGTTGAATTCGCACTCTATATACACTGTAGAGCAATCTATAGATACTTTGGATGCACACCAGTATCGCCATCACGAGCGATTTCTGAGAATGTGAAATAGAAAAGAAATCAATGCATTTCTGAAGGTAGCAAGAGGGTAATTTGTATTTGGTGTAAACTTAGTCAAAAAGTCCTAGGAACTAGTTGTGTGATGTGGGAAAAGAGACCTAATGAATTATCGTAGGTTTAGCAACCTTTTTTTTTATTTCTTAACTGAGACAACATTGAGTTTCTGAGCTGAATAATGCCCTACTCATGTTGGGCTGGCACAATTTTTTTGCAGCATTATAAAATTACCTGCTGTGTAGTTGAACTTACAACTCAGCAGTTTGTATGGTGTGACCACTGATAGACAATTCTGAAAAATTCTGTAAAGAAAGCTTGGGAGCTGCATGACATGTGTCTGAGGAGAAAACTTAGGTTTTCTCTTTTCTCTTTCTCTTTTCCTGGTTAGATAGATTTGTAAAAATTGTGTAGCATTTTGCATTCTTGTTCTGTGAAATACTCCAAGAAGTTAAATATGTATATAGGTTTTGAAGAATTTACTTCAAGTTCATGTGAGCTTAGAAATTTAACACATTTTTGTAACTTGAATTTTTGCACTGTATTTGCAAGCACTGATACACAGAATGCTGTGCTTTGCACATGCAAATCATTGTTTGCATCTTCTGAATACTAACACAAATGAATTCCTGTTTTTAAAACTGCAGTCTTATTAAGATAAATCAAACTTTTTCAAACCCAGAGTTCTAAGGCTTCAGACTGAAGGCTTTTATTCTATTGTTTAGCTCTTGAAACTGCAAAACATCAAAAGATGCAATAGTCTGATTCTAATCTGAGACGTGTATAGTACTATAACCGTATTGATTTAAGTGAGTTACTTTCACTTTACTCCATTATGGAGAACATAAATTATTTTTCTGTGGCTCTTGCTTTTTCTTTGTTTCCTGTTACAGTAGAAAGACAGGCAAACTAATAGATAAGCCTAAAAAATGAATATAGGATAGATTAAAGGCAAATTAAAGCTTCAAATGTAAGTATTATCTTTACTTGGTTTCCTGTGTATGATGTCCTTTCCACTTTATGATGGAATGCTTTACGGATCCTTATCAATAATGATTTTAAGTGAGTTGAAGGTAATGCCCCCACGGCTCAGCAGGAGAAACAAAATGGAAGGTAATCCATTACTTGCAGTTTATGATAAGATGGCTGACTTTGCAGTGGAGCAGGTGAGAGACAGCAATATATTGCAGTGCTTCTTGTGTTTGGAAAGTGAGTGTGCGTCCGTGTCTGGGACCACAACAAGTACAGCCCTCATGAGCATGTGGAGCACGGTGAAATCCCTGGAATTGCACAGGAACCATTGAGATGAGGTGGGACAGCTGGGAGTGTGGGAGGAGTATTATTTCCCCTCCCACCTTTTTTCTGAGGTAACCCAGGAATTGTAGGATTTTCAGATCTGGTAATTTACCCTATGTATTGTATGTTTCAGAAGTAGATTATTTCCAGACCTGCCATGTATCTTCAGCACGGGGGCTGGGGTTGTGTGGGGGGGTGGAGGGGTGGAGAAGGAGCATTTTCCTTCCTGTGTGTTACGTCCTCTGAGGCAGGGGAAGGAGTAGAACATGAGCTGCTCTTTGTACTTGTCTGACTGCAATTGGTTTACTGGGAACTGTAAACCTTTAGACGTTCACCAATATATAGGTGGGCAGAATACAAGGTACTGCTGTAGGATTCAGAGTCTCATCTAACTTTAATGTAAGCATAAGCCAGGGTTTTCTGCTGCAGTAAAGGAGCCTTGTACTTCAGTCAGGCACAGCGAATCAGACATCTTGGTGTCCTTGCCAACTTCACCTTCCTACTGCTGACACTGAGTTTTGTGCCATGAGTATATTGTACCCCAAATTAAGGCTTCCTCAGTGTCCTCTGTGCTGCACCTTATTGTGATGCCCAGTACCACCCTGGACTAAGGTACATTCTGCAATGTGGGTTTGAGTTGTGGCCTTCTGGGCAATTCTGCATCTGTCAATTAGCATTACGCATGCATTTGTGTTATTAATACTTTGCTGAAAGGCAATGTAATGGTTGAAATAGTAGCTTTCTAAGCTGAATGGAAAGTAAGAAATTTTTAGATGTATTCAGGAATGCATGATCCAATTTGTCTTTCAGTTTCCCTTTGGTGAAAGCATATATTCACTTTGGAAGAGAAGATTCAGTAACATTTTAAGGACAACATATTATACATAAATTCAAAGTATTTTTATACTATGCATTCTGTGATCCAAGGCTAAATTTGTTGAATTACAGTAACTATTCTGTTAATCTGGTGATTTCACTGATTTTATACCAATTCAAAAAGAGAATTGCACTCCTGGGAATCAGTCCTGCTCTTTCAAATGCTAATGCACTGTGTAAATTGCTGTTCCTGTTTAGATAAAATTCTGACTGTGGCAAATTAGCTACCACTCTCCTTTTCATTCAAATTGTCTTGGAATGTATGAAACCTAATTTGGTGTTTCTAAAAAATTGTGTTAACTGCTATATACTATCAGCTCCCAAAAGAAAACCACAGTTTGATAGTCTGTTGAGATCAGTGGTTGTTTCAGAGAGTTTCCACAATTTGTTTCTCCACTTCCACTGTAATGGTTTTGGTAGATATATTCACTGTTTGCAGCTGCGGTATGTTATTTGTCAGTATGACAAGCTTTTCTAAATTGGAGGTGTTAGTTGTAATCACATTAGTTGTGCTCCTTATGAAACAATCACTGGTGAGCATGACTGTGGAAGCTTAATCACTAGCACTCATGTTGAAAGTTAATGTTAGCTGAAGTAACGTAGGCAGAGGAGACAACTTGCATTAAGTGCCTTTGCAGAATGGCCTTGGGAACATTGAAGCTCCATCCTCAGGACTGTTCAGAGGTGCCTTTCCTACTTTGCCACAGCAGTTTTTTTCTCTCCTGGGTCCGTACAGCAAGAGCTAACTCTTCCTGCCAGCGTGGTCACCCCATGCTTAGTCCTGCACTCCTTCCCTTTCAAACCATCTTCAGCTGGTTTCTGTCAGTACAGAGAGTACTATCTCATGGTAGGTACCGTAGCAGCAATGAAGTAGGATAGTAAATTTAACTCAGGTCCTAATTTAAGGGGGAAATTTAGAAACGACTGCTGCAGTTCAACTACAGTCAGCGAGAGGACCATTTTTGTGCGAAAGAGCAATAATTAGGTCTGGATTTTCCCTACTTTTTCATGTTGTGAATCTGGGGACTAGAAACCCACTCAAAGTCTTATCAGTGAAAATCAGATGTAGTTAGTGTGTTTTGTCTGTGTTGTGAGAAGTAACCATTAATTTTGTGATTAATACCAGAATGGTTGTTTGCTATAAATTGACATGAACGTGCTATGAACTGAATTTGCTGTGAAATGAATTTCAGTTTCTCCAAAACAAGAAGATAGAGGTGTTGGTTATTCAGTTTTGGAGACCATGAATGGATTTTAAATTATTTTTCAGAAACCATGGAATTTCTAGGATAAAAGCCCAAATGGGTCGATATTATGGCTTGCTCTGTGCAAATTGTGGTTAGATAGACTAATACTAAGGTCTGAGCCATTCTTATAGATTTAAGCAATGCAGGAGATGACAGAAAATGGACAGTTTCTATTTCACAGTTTGATTTTAACAGTATGTATAAATTTACAAACAAACACAAGATGGGTGATAGTAAAAAAATATGTAGATACACAGGATAGGCAGGCCAGGTTTATTGCAATTACAGAGTCTGATTTAGCTCTAGTTCGTCTTTTTGTATCTGTTTCTCTTTGATCTTTGAAACCTCGGGGCTAGATTATCAGCTTTCGGCCTGCCAGGAGGAGGATTACAATATTGTACCATGGCCCCTGTGCATCAGGGATGGAACAACGTGGAAAGGATCTGTACCACCAGGCACATTATGGGGCTGAAGCCAGGCTGCTGCTTACCTCTGCCTTTTGCCATTCCTTCTTGCCAAGTTGCATGACAACAACATAGTGGGATTCACAAGAACCCTCCAATACAGAAAGCCGCAGCAGCACAATGAAATGGATTCTTATACACAGCCTTCCTGCAAGACTGCTGTTGATTGTTTTCAGTATGTCTTCCTAGAGGGTTTTGATGTCGTATGATACAGAAATAATAAGTAACTTCAAAGGCTGAAAAATACATTCAGCTGAACTAATAGTTACAAATACTAGTCTGAGCTAACATTTAAACTGTCTTTAAACTCAGAGCATCCCAGGAAGAATAATGCCAGTCAGGTTCTGTGTATATTTATACTATTGTACAATTTCTGTGCATTCATTCTGTCGCTGCATTACAGAGCTGTACAGCAAAAATAGAAGTACACAAAACCTGTTGCAAGAGCCACACTTAACCACTTTAGCCCTCTATTGTTCATGTCAATTATACCATCAATGGTATTTGACAATAATTTGAATAAACAATGAGGCATTTTGTGCTTTGTTTTGGAAACAAAGCAAATCATCAAGTAAAACCCAGGAGTGTCAAGGAGATGCAGAATTTTTTGCTAAGTGACATTGAGAAAAATGCTGTAATTTGAATACAGTTTAAACAAATAAATATATTTTATTTTGAATACAGTCTAAACCATAGTGATTTGAAAAATAACAGATCTCAGTGCTGTGTCTGCCAGTTAAACAGATAAACAATTCTATTAGTGTTGGGGACAATAAAATGGGAGTTTCTGTGGTTGTTCATGGGATAGGGGCTGGTCAGTTAGTCACTCTCCTAAAGAAGGAGGTGCCAGCCTAATTATGTTTGCTGTCTTGGTTAATACCTGATGACAGTTTGATACTCCATGTTGTGGATTTTGTAGAGACGCCCTCATGGGAAATGGGTAGAAGAAATGTTACAGGTATGGTAGATTTGAAAATTATTTAATAAGTTCCAGAAGAGTGAAATGGTTCAGAAAAGAAAGTGGCTACTCTGCATGTCTAACAAATTAAATTATGCCAGTTTATGAATGTAAACCTCAGGTTTGTAATACAGTGCAGCTATAAGGGAAAAAGTTATGCTTATTCAGATGGGTTAGTGGTGAATAAGAGTAAACTTCAAGAATGAACGACTTGCGGACCATATTCCCACTTAATACTGCGTACCATAGACTCATTTTTCTTCAATATCTTTCCAAGTTTTTGGCCTTATTTTTTTATACATGGAAAAAGAAATCTCAATCTTCATTGTATTGTTATATATATTTATGAATGTTTTAGGGCTATGTTCAGGGAAAACTGGTCTCCAGTAATATTCATCAGCTTTAGAGGAGGGTCTTCAGACTGTTACTTATGGATTGCAAATGTCTTTTACCTCGCAATGTTTCGTTCTCTTCCCTGTTAAGCCCCTTGTAGGAGCACAGCTGCGAGAACTGAGGTTTTAGTAATCTTCCACAGAAAATATTCTGATCTCATCAAAATGGAGATTGATTTCCTTTGTCCTAATAGGAGAAGTTGCACAGAATGCTCATGCAAAAGTATGAGTGGGAGGCAAAAGCAGCTTTTAAAACAAGGCATACTAGTCTGGGTTATCAATTGAGGGACCGAATAGGGGACCTTCATCATCACAACTCTTCTGTCCTCTCTTGAGTCAGGGTAGGATCACATCATCAAAACAATTAACAACAGCCACATGATCTGACAAAGTTGCCCCTTGATTTGAATAGACACACATTGGCATTTTTCTATTTGAATATGATTGTTTTCTAGCAACAATTTTAAATATTTGACTACTGTTGGGTTTATACTTCCTCTAAAAGGTGCCATATGGGCTGCATTTTCCTCTTTTCAAACAAATTCTTGAGATACAAAGAACAATGTTATTGCTATGATATTAAATACAATATTAACCTTTATGACCATTACTTTAAGTTAAAGGAGTTAATTGATCCTGTCTTCACCAGTCACGTTCCACATTCACCAAAGACTGAATCAGATTTGGAAGGATATGATTCCATTTAAGCTCCTGAAAGATCAAACATTGAGGTATAAGCTGACTGTTGAAAGGCAGAACATTGTACAAGCTAATGGAAAAATTTCCCTGCTGCTAGATTCAGGAGGAACAAAGTGGTGGGGGTTTTGTGTGTTCAGAATATTCAGAAATGTTGTTGAGAGCTTTTTGCTTTTCATGTATTGAATCTGAAAAGAATTTTTTTAAAAGTGTTATTAAATAATGTATTGCAGTCTCTAGGTCTTTTTTGTTCAGCTGCTGCCTTCTTCACTGGGGAAAAATCCCTCAAACTGAAAACTTTATGCTCACATATTCTACTTTGGCCATTCCAATATTTTCCTTTCCAAGTTTTCCTCTCTATCTAGCTTTCTGTCAGACCAGAGACTCTGTAAATTAACGTTGGCTGATATTTGTAGCTACAGAATAATTTCATCCTTTTCTATTACAGTCTTGACATGAAAGACTACAGTATCCTTTCTACTGTCAATTTGACTTGTAAGCTTTTTTTTTTGCCAATGCCTGAAGATACGAGCCAGTTTAGCCCTGTTGACTTCGAGGATTGCACCACAGAGTTTTCTATTTCCTCTGAATTCACTAAAGATACTTGTTTTCAGTGTGGCTCTTTTGGATCAAACCTAGAAGTCAAAGGCTCTTATATTCTTATCATTTTGAAAATAATTGTTGAATTTGAAATAATCTGATTTAATAACATAATTGGCAGGCAAAACATTGTCAAAATAAAATTGTAGGTATCCAAGGAACATCTGTTTCTGACAGTTTTGGAGAATAGTCTCAATAGTTCATAAGTTCATCTTAGACCAGAATATCTATACTTTTTAGCCTTGATTTAGGAAAGTGTTTGAACTTTTTTTTTTTAAAAAAACTTTTT